>NC_059107.1:106322836-108857836 GCF_020740685.1 Jaculus jaculus
TGACAGCCTTGATTTCCATCAGTCCCACACCCATGGAAGCTCTGAGAAGACCTGTTTTATAAGAAATGTGAAAAAAAGATGTACTTCAGGCTGAATGAAAGTATACTAGATAGAAACTTGAATCCACATAAATAAAAAAACAGTGAAAGTAAATACATAGGAAACATAAACTACAGTATAAATGTTATTTTGTAACTCTTCTCTCATGTTAAAGACAATTGCGTAAAATAACAGTCAACTGTGGATGGGCTCATATTACAGATACACAATTTGTATGATAATTAGTCACACAGAGAAAAGGAAAAGGAAAAGACATACATATTTGGGCCAGGCATAGTGGTGTACATCTTTAATCCCAGCACTTGGGAGGCAGAGGTAGGAGGATTGTTGTGAGTTTGAAGCCAGCCTGTGACTACAGGCCTGAGCTGACCAACCTCGAAAATCAAAACACACACACACAAAAAGAGCAGAAGTGGCTATACAAATATGTAATAATATAGCCCATGGACAAAAATCTGTTAGTGGAAACAAAGAAGGACAGTTTACAACATAAAAAGACCTGGGGATGAGTGACAGAGGGTGATGAGAGACACTCCGCATTCTCCCCTGACCTCTGTGGGCCTGTGAGCACACTGGCATATGAATCCCCCTACCCACGCAGATCAGTCCATGTAGAAAACATAACACTTATAAACATATATGCACAGAGCCAGAACCTCATGATACATGAAACAAAATTTTTTAAAATATTCATTCATTCATTTATTTGATACAGACAAAGAGGCAGAGAGAGAGAGAGAAAGAGAGAGAGAGGGAGAAAATGGGCACACCAGGCCTTCAGCCACTGTAAACAAAGTCCAGATGCATGTGCCTTGTGCATATGGCTTATGTGGGCCCTGGAGAATCAAACTGGGATCCTTTGGCTTTGTAGATAAATGCCTAAACCGCTAAGCCATCTCTCCAGCCCTGAAGCAAAATTTTATAGAATAGAAGAGATAGACAACGTAACAGTAACAGTTTAATATCACCCTTCCAATCATGGACAGGACAAGTAAGGTAGAAGATTAATAAGGAAGTAGAAAACTTGACCAATATGATAAGCCAAATTTAACAAATCTATAGAGCCCTTCATTCAATAACAGAATATACATTCTTCTCATGTGCATTTGAACCTCCCCAGGATAGATCACACAGTAGGCCATTAAACAAACCCAACGCATTTGAAAGGACCGAAATCACTTAAATATATCATCTGATTGTAACAGAATATAGTTTTTCTTTCATATATAAAAGATAATAATTTTAATCTGAGAAGATTTCAAAAATCCAGATCTTGAACATTCAGCATAGGGCTTAATAAACAGTAAGACTACTGAAGTTTTCCTTTGCCTTGTGACAAAAGTGTGGCAAATGAAGAGTTAATTTATTCCATGCAAATTAGAAAAAAAATTAGCCATTTAGGAACAGCATGGCTGGAAGCCAGGAGAGAGTCAGTCCCTAGACAGTCAGCGTGTCTAGTGCCAGAAGGTGCTACATGGGCAACTGGGGGAAACGACCAATATCTGTCCAAGCAACTCATGGTCCAACCTACTTAGCAGCAAATAACCTGTTGTGATGCCCACACAAGTGCAATAGTGGTACACAGCCATGGTGGGGAACCAACTGCCCTTGATTTGGCTAACTGATACCCTCAGTGGTACGGGATCCATAGCTGGAGCTGGGAAACAAGTCAGAACCATATCCAAATGTAAGCCCACTGTCCAATATCAAGCTACCATCAATCATGGGCTACAAAAAAGCCTACACCTATTAAACTCTCTTTAAAAAAAGTAAGGGTTATCTCATTTGTCCTGGTGCTAACTTACTCTCTGTTGGAGAACCTGCTTCTCTTTTTCAGATAGATGCAGATCCTAAGGAGAGAGCCACCCCATCATACCTCAAAAGGGCTCCAGCTGAAACTAAGAAAAATTGGTGAAACAAGCAAGGGTGCTCTTTTCCTGATGAACCGGATACCAGCACAAAGGGGAAGGAGACCAACACAGAGAAAAATAAACTCCTACCAAACCAGAGAGCCAGAGCCTCAGAGGCCCCAAACATCTCATCACTGAAGCAGACCAAAAATGAACCCAACATGGCTCAGGGAAATTTTGCAGAAGAGGGGGCGGAAAGAATGTCAGAGCCACATGTTGGGTCATGATATGCAGAGACTTTTATCGTACTAATAACTGTGGGCTAACTCCACAATGCACGACCCATTTATCTCAACAAGGAGGGGCCAATGGGGAGGGGGTAGTTCATGGATGAGCCTAATAATGGTACCAAACTGCCTGTATTTGCTGAATAGAAAACTAATTTAAAAAAAATAGCCATTTAGAACTAGTAGCAGATGGACTAAGGAGATAGCTCAGCAGTTAAATGTGCTTGCTTGCAAAGCCTGCTGGCTTGAGTTTGATTCCCCGGTACCCACATAAAGCCAGAATCACAAAGTAGCGCATGTCTGTCACCTGTATGAGTGCTGAATGCAGCAGGTGCTACACATTTATGCACTACTCTCTATTGTGACACAATAGAGCAAAATACACAACAAGGGACCTCCATAAACTCATGTGTGTGGAATGCTAGGCCCCAGCTGATGGCAATTTGGGAATTGGATCCTTGCTGGAAAAGGTGTGTTGCTAGGGGTGGGCACATGAGTGTTATAGCCAGCTTCCCTTGCCAGTGTTTGGATCACTCTTCTGTTGCTGTTGTCCACCTGATGTTGGCCAAGAGGTGATACCCACCCTCTGCTCATGCCATTGTTTTCTCCTGCCATCATGGAGCTTCCCCTTGAGTCTGTAAGCCAAGATGAACCCTCTCCTCCCACAAGCTGCTTTTGGTCAGGTGCTTTATGCCAGCAATGAGAAGGTGACAACAACAAGAATCTATCTAGTTTTTCCTTAGCAATGGGACACTAGTGTTTATTTATATGTTTGACTTTCTTCATTTATTTCACACCAGAGAAGCAAGACCCAGGCAAACTTTTATAAGTCAGTTCTTTCCATAGAGAACAAAGCTTGTCTTTATACCTCCCAGAACCAATCCTGGTTCAGATTGGCCCTGGCTGCTTTTGTGTAATAACAGCTGACTTGAGTAATTGTGACAAAATCCAAATGACCCATGAAATCCTGAAATATTCATTAATAGACCCATTCCATAAAAAGTTTGCTAAACTATTGATGAGTAACTATATAATCCTTGGGTGGGCCTGCAGATGATATTCTAGGAAAAACATTGAAAAAAACATGTCTTCATCCTTGCCCTTCCCCCAAGAATTTGCATAACTTTCAACATAGTCAATCTTATTTTATCTGTAAACCCATCCAAACCTCCCTCTTAACTGCTTTGAAGCAATTCCAAGACATACAGTATGAATTTTCGTCTATGAATATTTGGGCCTATTTGCATTATATTTTAAGAGAAGAAATACTAACGATAATACTTATCTTTTTGTGAGTATGAGAACAACTATGCATTAATTTTCCTTCATGTTATATTGGGCAATTGGCAGATTGGTCAGATAGTCGCTGACTTGTGTTTAAGGCTTGTATGAGGGGGGAGTTTCTTCTTTTTCCATTTGCAGCAATATGAGTTTTCATAGTTCTCCAAAAATTTCTCCCAATTTTTTTTTCCTCACTGACCAAACTTGGAAGAGTGATGGCTAGTAAGAATTGCTGAGACCACTGCTATTGGCCATCTCTACAGTTATTTGGTTTAAATCAGAACTTTCCAGGAGTGTTTAGAGGGCATGAGGTAGTATGGTTTGGGACATTCTGTTGTGATTTCACTCTTTACCCACTCATGTCGACCATGCCTGCACCACCTGCCCCCACACACCAGGACATGCAGGAGGAACTCATATTTTTGGCTGTACTTCCTATATTTGGAAATATCACACTTGAAGGAGCTTTTTCCCTCCAAAAGCTCACATTTTCATGCTCCTTATAGGGAAGTGTTATTCTCCAAATCTGTACTTAGACCTCCCAAAGTCCTGTCCTTGGATCAGGACCTGGTTCTTGGAAGACAGTCAAGGACACTTGATCCCCACCTTGTGCTCAATCACACTATCAATCTTTGCAGGCAGTGTAATTGGAATCAATAACACAAAGGTGGTTTTCTGGTTAGAAAAAAGTCTTGTCAGAAGTGAAAGGCAAGGCGGGAAAATGCAGAGATACTGAGTGAGCAGTCATCTTTTCAAGGCTGTGGAGATAGGAAAGGCAACTAAAAGGACACTCATTACTAATCTGTATAACTCACCCTTTGGCCTGTCATTTGATTGAAGGGAAATGACACGTTTGAAGTGTTTCAGAAGTTAAGAATTTTAAATAAGAATTTTAATAATTATTGTAAAAATACATACATAGACACACATGATTTAAAAATGTTTTTGTTATCCCAAATACTCTCAAGCAACACCATCTTGGTGAGCAAAGAACCACCTGACCCTTCAACTGCTGGAAGTAGTACAATCTAGGTCTTCATGTGTGTGTATGTGTGTGATGTGCATGTATATGCTCATATGTGTGTTGGTAAACATGTGCACAAGTGCATGTGAAGATCAGAGGTCAACATTAGGTGTCTTTCTCAGTTGCTTTCCAACTTAGTTTTTCCTTGTTTCTGAGGTGAAGTCTCTCACTGAACCTGGAACTCATTGATTGGGCTAGACTAGGTGCCAGTAAGACCCAGGGATCCTCCTGTCTCTACCTCCCCAGCCCTGGGATGACAGGATGACAGGGTCCTAATGATTGCGTGACAAGCGCTTTACCCACTGAGCCATCCCCAGCCTCAAGAATGACCTTTGTTTTTTCCTTCAGGGCTTAGAGTCCCACGACGGTGACCTTTTCCCTGGTTTACTAGTGGTTAAGAAGTAAAAACGTGCTCAACAGAGTGCCTGCAGAGACCCCAGCTGGGCTCCAATCCTTTTTTTTTTTTTATTTTTTTTATTTTTGTTTTTTTAGTCTCTATCATTGAGTACTAGAGAAGGAGGCATCATAAACACTGAGGTTCAAATGACAGTAAAAGAACCAAGGAAATTGCCATGAAAGCATTCTAGAGGCTGGAGAGATGGCTTAGCGGTTAAGGCACTTGCCTGCAAAGCCAAAGGACTCAGGTTTGATTCCCTAGTACTTACTCACTTAAAGCCAGATGCACATAGTGGCACATGCGCCTATAGTTCATTTGCAGTGGCAGGAGGCCCTGGTATGCCCATACTCATACATACACTCTCTCTGTGTCTGCCTCTTTTTCATGTCTCTTAAATAAATATTTTTAAAAAGCATTCTATATGACTACCTTCTGTTCTTATTAACTAAGCTTCAGATAAGCTATAATCTTCATTTTCTCTTGTGAGCCAAGAATGGCAACACAGGTGGAAGCAGAAAAAACAGTTCAAGGTCATATTTTGTTACACAGAGAGTTCAAAGCCAGCCTAGGATATCTGAGGCTATGTCTCATTAAAAAACCAAAATCTTGGCTTGGAAGATTGTTCAGTGGTTAAAGGAACTTGCATGTAAAGTCTGCCAGCCTGGATTCAATTCTCAAGCCACCCACATAAACCAGAAGCAAAAAGTGATGCACACATCTGGTATTCATTTGCAGCTGCAAGAGGCCCGGAGGGACGTGTACATGGTATATGCACACACATGTAAATAATTAGAAATTTTTTTTTTGAGGTAGGATCTCACTGTAGCCCAGGCTAACCTGGAACTCACTCTATAGTCCCAGATTGGTCCTGAATTCACAGTGATCCTCCTATCTCTGCCTCCTAAGTGCTGGGATTAAAGGCGTGCACCACCAGGGTTGCAAATATATATATATTTTTTAAAAATAAAACTTTCTTTTTAAAATCAATACAGTGACCTCTCTTTATCCTCAGGTGGTTTTTGTTTGTTTGTTTGTTTTGGTTCTTATTTTTTTGAGGTAGGGGTTCACTCTAGTCCAGGCTGACCTGGAATTCACGATGTATTCTCAGGGTGGCCTTGAACTCATGACAATCCTCCTATCTCTGCTTTCCAAGTACTGGGATTAAAGGCATGTGTCACCATGCCCGGTTTATCCTCAGTTTTGATTTCTTCAGTTTGTTATCTGCAGTTAACTATGGCTTGAAAATATTTAATGGAAAGTTCTAGGAGTAAACAACGTATAAATTCTATTGGTCATTGCTATATTTGTCATAATTTATTTTTAGTTTATTATGTGTTTGTGTGTGTATGCATGTTTGTACGTATGGGTGCAGGTGAAGGCAGAGAATGACCTCAAGTATTACCGTCAGAAATACCATCCACTGCCTTGGAGACAAGGTCTCTCATTGGCTTGGAGCTCACCAATTAGGCTAACAGGCTGGCCAGTGAGCCCCAGGGGTTCTCCTGTCTCCACCTCTGTGCGTCAGGTGCACGTCACATGTCTGTCAATTTGCATGGGGACTAGGGATTAATCTCAGGTCCTCGTGCTGATGAGGAAACACTGGACCAACTAGGCTATCTCAGTAGCCCCATATTTTTTATTACTCTTTTACCTTTTTTCTTTAGTCTTTGATATTGCTCTTTTGAGACAGGGTCTTGAAATATAGCTCAGGCTGGTTAGGAATTTTCTATGTAACTCAACATGTCCTTGAACTTGTGATCCCTCTTGCCTCAGCCTCCTTAGGGATCAAGCATGCATCACCATTTCCTGCTCCCTAACTTGTAAGTTAAACTCTATCACAAGCATATATGTAGTGGCAGGAAATTTTCAGTATATATATATATATATATATATATATATATATATATATATATATGCATATGTATATATGTATATATATATGGTTGAGTATTACCAGTGTTTTGAGGTGTCCACTCAGGAACTTGGTAAGTGTCTCCAGCAGAAGAGGATCTATTTAACTTTGATCATTTGTTTAAAAATTTTGTTAATACTTTTAAAATTACTTTTAACTTCTTGGATTCTAAAACTAGGCAGAATTAACATTCTTTGATGTCTTATCCCACCTGTCAGGGTAACTTTTCTCAAGATAGTATCTTGAGACTTTGTAAGCACTTGAAGTACTTAGGTTATTAAGGGAAGTCTTGGTTCTTACTGTCATCACCAAGATTAGGCCCTAGCCTCTCCCATAAGCACATCTGCTGGGAGCAATTCTTCGCTCTGTACCCTTTGTGCATAAGTACATGCTATCCACAGGAGTTGCCGTAGAGGCACAGTTGGAATGTGTTAGCCCTTACCACTATTCCTGGGAAGGCTTAATTAAGTGCTGGCAACTCTTCCCTTGTGATTTTCTTCTGAGTCTGTGCTCACACCTGGTAACTTCACATGAATCCATACCACACCACCCCATTATTTGATTAAAAGAAATTTCATAGTAAATTTGAAGACACACAAAACAGTTTTGCTAAAGATGTCCTATATACATATATATATATATGTATATATATATAGTATTTTATTTTAAAATGTCATTGAGCATATACAGTTTCTTTAGCTTTTTCCCAGGGGACATTGCACCTAAGTTTCAAAACACACAAAATAGATCCCCTTTACTCCACAGTTCTCATTTTGTGTTTACAAAAGTCAATGCTTCACAATCACAAAGCAGGAAGGTACATAGTTCTGAAATACTTTTAGGCGGATTCCTTTCAATTCACTGTACATAGGGTAGTTTTGGAAACCCAGACCATGACATACATATTCTCACAGGTGATCCTCACGATGGGCCTCCCTGGGTCTCCAATGAAAACAAAGAAAACCAGAGGCAAAACAGGAATGAAAGAGTAACTTTAAAATCCCCCCGCCCCAAACACACACAAAATCCTCATGGAAGATGGGGAGAGCGGACGACGCAGGCTCCCCTTCTTCAAGTACGACACAGAAAACAGCAGCTCACTTACAGCCCTGTTTGGTCACTGTCTACGTGGTTGCTACGTGAACAAAACTTCACACAGGAAAAATTAAAGCTATTTACACAGATAACACTGTGGATAAGAACGAGCAGTACTCCCTGGACTGGTGTTCAAATCTCACTTAAGAGGCAAGTCCAGCTGCTCGTGTAGTGTTCTCTGAAAGTCCCAGTGTGCACACACAGGCCACGTCACCACCCAACACCTGAGTTTGCTCACACAGGTGGGTTGTGGTATGTAGACTACAATACTTTTCTGTGCTTACACAGCCTTAAAACTATAAGCTCCTAACATAAAGTTCTGTGGCCAAAAACTGCTTTATTATTCTCTCAGATCTGGTAAGTTTTGGGGTCCGTCTGGTTGTTCTCTTGCATAGACAATGAACCTCCCTGCTTTCTCCAACTGTCGGAAGCGCTGGTTTACTGAAATTAGAATCTCATCACAGTTTAACACGCCCGCTCAGAAAACAGCAGAGCTGCCGGGTCACTTAAGGAAAGGTGACATCCTCAAGCTGGTGGGAACAACGGCTTTAGGAATACAGGTGATGGGCAGATGAGGAGGGAGGGAAGGAAGAGGATATTAAGAGAGGAGTCAGGATTTTAAAGAAATAACTTTTCCCAAGGGTTTCCACACTAATGACCTTGGTATACTGTACTCCCTGCCAAATGGCCAAGATTTAGCTTCTAGGACTCTGATTCTTGCCCATAAATAATATCTACCTATGGCTGTAATTCCTCTTAAGAACTGAACTTACGATGAAGAGTAGGAAGACACAGCTGACTTCTCACAGCTCCATGGAGGTAAGCTGCTAAGAATTTAAAAGGAAAAATTACCATTTAAATCCTCCAAGCTGAACACTAGAAAATAACTCAAATCCATATTTCTACAGTTTGTCCTATTAGACAGCTGTCTATCGGACCCATTCTCACCACTTCTTTGGGGCTCCAAGGGTGGTAGTTGGATCTGTACCACCCCACAGTCCACCTCTACCTCTCTGGCTGCTGACACAGTTCTGGCTTTGGCCGTTACAGGAACAAAAGCTTTGCTGACCATCTAGCAAACGGCTGCAGAGCCCAGGTTCTTGAGAGCAGAGTGTCGCTGCACAGCCTGCAGAGCAGAGACTGGCTGAGCAAGAGATTTAGGGCTGAAAGATCCTTTCATTAAAGGAAGTGGCCTCACAACCCTCAGGACAACCCTAAAGACTTGACTAGGAAATCGAATGCATTTCATTACACAAGACTTCCTCTGAGGCTATTAGGGCGAGCAGATTTGGCTATAAGTCAGATAGATACAGACGACTTTGGAACCAAGCACAAATATGTTCTGCAGAATTCTGAGTGCGTTGTCTTTTGACCTTTCCAGGAATGCACCAAAAGCCAACCTGTTATATGGACAGTTACTATTCTAGCACAGGGTGGCTTGGGGCCTGGGTGAACAATAAGGCTGAATGGAGTAAGCCCAAAGCACAGAGCAATATCAGCACTGGGCAGATCTGCCATGGGCATTAACAAGTCGCTGTTTCCACTTTTGATTTATTCATCTCATTTGCAGTCTTCTTCCCATCCCCCAATACAAACACAGCTTTAGCTTGCTGCTAAAATCTTTCTACCCATGGGGGACTTACGAAAGGATTCCTGGATACTTCTGTAACTAAAACCAGCAGGATTAAGTGTTCCAGGTTTTAGGGCAGATTTGAATGGAGAATTTCAAGGTTTTTTTTTTTTTTTTTTTTTTTCCTGAGATATGCCTTGGCAGACAATGAATTAATGAACTGAATAGAAAGCTGTCACATCTGGGAGATATCTACACTCATGTTCTGACTGTTGGCTTGAACAAGAGCTGGAGAAGTTCAAGGCAGGGCCCCATGAGAAGACTAGAAGGGAGAAGAAAAACAGGCCATGGAACACAGGGACGATGGTCAATCTCAAAGAAGGCAGCTCAGGGTCCTTTATAGAAGGCCTTCTCAAATTTCCAGTTTGGGAACTGGGGCAGGGGACAGTGGACCACACTGGGGTGGCATGCCTGAAACTCTTTTACAGTTTCATTTTCTACCAGGGAAGAAGACAGCTTACCACAGCTCTCCCTGCAGAGATGTCTGGACTGGCTCAGACTTATGGGAGGAGGAGGAGGAGGAGGAGGAAGAGGAGAGCACATTGTCACATGAAGGTGACTCCTGATAAAGTAACAGTCCGATTCTCAGTCAACATGTTGTCCAACACCCATAGTATGTCACCAGCCAGAAAAGACAATGGGTCCATGCTACGGGGTGAGTCCATTCCTGAGTAGCAAGGCACCAGGCCTCTGTCTATTTGAAGAACATAGGCGATTTATGACCTTGGAGGAGAGGTTCCTATCCTTACCCCTGGGGAAGGGATTCACAAAAACATTGCTCTTAAGCATTCTAGGGAAACCTCTCCCGTGACCTCCCTATTTATTGGGTTGGAGGAATGTTTGAATTACTCCAAGCTGTCTGAATAGTGACGATACCCCAGCAGCTCTACAGGAATGGGGAAAAATGATTAGAAATCTCTCTAGAAAGACCCTATGCAGAGCAGCAGTCTTCCTAAGTCAGGCAATTTTTAAACTGGGTTTTGCCACTCCTGGCTAGAAGCAGTGCGGCGATGAGCCTGGTACTCGAGCTGCTGATGTGCTCATGAGAGCACCCCAAGGTGAACCTGCAGTGGGCAAAGGGGCCTCAGTTCTTTAGGAACAGGGAGAGCAGCATGAGTCACCCCAACTCAGAATCACTTCAAGTGTCATCCTGAATGGACCTTGCATGGAAATGTAAGACAGCACGGGGCTACTGCCTGAGAGACTCAGAGACTCAGACCTCAGTAGATGGCTGAGGACAGTGTCAGACCAAGACACTTGAATCCTAAACTGTCCTCACAGGAGGTATGGTGACGTCAGTGATACAAGAGCATCCAAAATGGCTCCATTAAACACCATTTCCTAGGTGTTCCTAGGACACAGCAGGTGGGACAGAGCTACCATTCCAGTGATGAAAATTTACTCTCATAGGGAAACCTCGAGCCACACATGGGGATGTTGAAGGTAACAGAGGAACTGTTGGTCCAAAGAAATGCCCATCTGTTGGAGAAAAGACACTAATTTGGCGAGGAACAAAACTTGGAAACAAATATTACACAACAGAGACACACCAGTCATGCAGGACACTGATTCAAACAGCTGCATGGGTGATACAGGGCACAGGACCTGGTGACTACCCAGCTCTGGGTTGGACTCTGGTATGGAAATTGCTTAGCAAGGAAGTGGAAAGTCCCAGTCTTGTGCCAGGGAAGGGAAACACGAGAGACTCAAGGAATGTCAAAAAGAAAAAAATTCCCTGCCTCACCCCATTATTAACACAAAAGACAGAAAGAGAGAGAGAGAGAAAGAGAGAGAGAGAGAGAGAGAGAGAGAGAGAGAGAGAGAGAGAGAGAATGAACCAGAGAGAAGTAAGGAGAGGGAGGGAGGGAGGGAGGGAGAGAGGGAGAGAGGGAGGGAGGGAGGGAGGGAGGGAGGGAGGGAGGGAGGGAGGGAGAGGCAGGATCCCTGAAATGAATTTGGCGCTTACACTCTCTGAGGCATGGTCCTCAACTTTCCAGTGCAGCACTTAACCTGGAGAGAAGCTGTCAGCTTGCCTAGCTGAGGAGCCTTCAGCCAGTTACACCCAAAAATGGCTGTCCCAGCTACTCTAGAGAAAATAAATATGATGTTTGGGCCCAAAGAGGCAATGCCACCTAGGAGGCCTATAAAGAAACCAACAGGAATATAACAGGCTTTGTGTTTAGCTCTTGTTCAGTGTCCAGACCTGCTACTAAGAAGACATGGGAACCTAAGGGTCACCTTGAAGCAAAGCCAAAGGCTCTTTTTGGCAGCAAGCTCCTCACTTGTGCTGGGAAGAAAATGCATCCCATGGAAACCAGCTCGGACATTTTCCAGTTCTGTCCTGCCTAGAGGCATCCCAGTTTTCTTCCCCATGGTCTTCCCAATCCCCTGGCGTCACTTTCATGACAGTTTGTTTCCATGTATTAAAGGAATGACATATACAGAAATGTCATCTCCAGAACCCAGCCGGTCATTCGATATCCGCCAGCCTCTGTCCTTCAGGACGCCCCGCGCACGCATCACCAAGTCCTGTGCTGCCAGCGTGTACCTGTGCGGGAAGAGGCGGGAAAACACAGTTAGAACCACACGGGCAGAATGCAGGCTCAGGCGAGGCTAGTGAGGAGGAGGCACCAGTTCAGTCATTATTTATTTATTTATTTGTTTGTTGGTTTATTTTGAGGTAGGGTCTCGCTTTAGCCCAGGCTGACCTGGAATTCACTATGAAGTCTCAGGGTGGCCTTGAACAAGGCTATCATCCTATCTCTGCCTCCCAAGTGCTGGGATTAAAAGCATGTGCCACCACACTTGGCTTTAAATACATTAAAGTTAAAAAAAAAATGTTGTGAGCTGGGTATTGTGGTGCATGCCTTTAATCCTAGCACTCGGGAGGCAGAGGTAGGTGGGTTACCATAAGTTCAAGGCTACCTTGAGACTACATAGTGAATTCCAGGTCAGCCTGGGCTAGAGTGAGACCCTATCTCAAAAAACAAAACAAAACTAAACAAACAAACAAAAAGTTGAGATCAGATCTTCCCCAAATGTGGGAAGCCTGATATATTTTTTAGGTGGGTGATGGGGCAAGGGGCTACCTTAAATAATCACCTACATTATTCTATGGTGCAGTCCTCTCTCAATGTTCTTTACTGCATTTGGGAAAATCCCACTTTGGTATTAGTATATCTTAACAAAGAACCACACAAACTCAGCGTTTTCTGTGGTAAACAGTGTATGGCTAAGTAAGTATAGGTCTGTGGAAGCCTGAGTTCTGATCCCCCAAAACCCAGGTAAAACCCATAAAACCCAGGTGTGGTGATGCACTTTTCTAATGCTGAAATAAACTCAATGCAGGGGAGGCAAGGGCAGGATGTTTCCTAGGATTTGCTGGCTAGCTAGTCTACCTGAATCCTTGAGCTTTGGGTTCAGTGAAAGACCCTATCTCAACAACAAATAAATAAATAAATAATAAGGTAAGGAGCAACCGAGGAAGACACCCAATGTTAACTTCTAGCCTCCACATGCAACACATACAAATGCGTGTGTGCACACACATGTGTCCAAAGACATATGAACATGCACACTACATACAAACACACATACAAAAAAGTACATAGGAAGAATAAGTTCTGTCACTGATGTATTTAGGTTTTAGTTTTTTTGTGTCAAAGAGTAGTAGTTTGCCATTCAGGGTTGGGCAGATCTCCACTGCAGGTAAGTTTAAGGGCTAGCGAGGCAGGCCGGTACGCGCACTTGCTGTGCAAGCATGCGCTCCACTCCTCGGGCCCGTGCAAACAGCTGGGTGTGGCCTTGCACATCCACAACCCCAGTCCTGCCGGGAGCAGAGGTCAGAGAATGAATGGCTGGGGCTCACAAAAACTGTAGCTCCATATTCAGAGAGACTGTGTCTCAAGGAAATATGTGAATGGGTGATAGAGGAAGGACACCCAGTGATCTTCTCTCGCCTTTGAAAGTGCACACAAGCACATGTACCTGCACATGCACGTGTATACTACACACATACCACTCCCATCACCACCACCAGCACACATACAACACACAAAAAAAGTTTCAAACAACTAGGGTGTTTTAAAGAGAAATTTTCTATTCCATGTGGCCTTAGTAAGAATGTGAAGGCACATGTCTGTGAATAATATGTTTTCATGTGAGTGAGCTGTTCTATTTATACTTTTTAATATTGCTTTTCTTTATTTTTAATTTTTGTTTTTATTTTTATTTATTTATTTGAGAGCAATAGACAGAGAGAGAAAGTGGCAGACAGAGAGACAGAATGGGCACACCAGGGCTCCAGCCACTGCAAACAAACTCCAGACGCGTGCGCCCCCTGTGCATCCAACTAACGTGGGTCCTGGGGAATGGAGCCTCGAACTGGAGTCCTTAGGCTTCACAGGCAAGCACTTAACCACTAAGCCATCTCTTCAGTTCTAATATTGCTTTTCTATAGATTGTGTAAGAACCATAAAGTATCTTTCCTGAATTTGGTAACATTCCTCATTTAGATTTAAATTGTAAACAAGGCAAAAGAATGATATTAACAGTGTGATTAACATCTATAGAAAGTATAACATAAGAGGTGATTTGGGTGATATGGACTTCAATTACCTCTGAGATAAGAACAAACGAGACAAAACACTGGCAGGTGTCAATTTACATACTGATCAACACATAGAGTCTGAACTGAGAAACTTAAAAGAACTCTGGCAGGCCTATATTTGGTGTGGGATGGATTACTTTCTTAGCCTGTGCCAGTAAATGTGATTCATTTTTTTTCCCTGATTTCATGTTCACCAAACAGCTTTCTGATTAAGATCTGTCTCCCTGTGTAGGCTTGCCTACTGGGAAGGAATATGCTAGTCGGTGCTTTCAGCCAGAACCATAGTTCTTTGTGTACATGTGAACTGGAAGGCTTAAAGATGAGTCTTGTGAGCTTCATTCAGGTGAGCCCAGCACTGACAATGAATCTTCTTTTTTAATATCTGAATTAAATCATGCCCTGAGCCTAAAAAGCTAAGAGCTAATTCTGATAAATCACCATGAAAAAATAATGTTACCTATAAAAGGCCTCTTGGAAGGTCACTGGAGAGTCACCCTGACTGTGCTCGTGATCTTTTCCCACTTGGAGTATCTCATCTTTACTTAGGGGATTCAGATCCTCTCCATGTTTTTCTGGAAACCTCTTATGCATTCACAGACACTTGTGTTAAAAGAGGCTTGCCTTTAAGAACAATGGCTATAGCAAGTGATTTCAGGACTGGGAAGATTCCAAGTTATAAAGTCTTTGAGAATCAAATCTACTTGTGTAACCTAGGTAGCAACAGAGTGAGGTATGCACTACACCGTGCTGTACTTAACACAAAATGAGTGCCTTCCTCTTGGAGGATGGGTGGTGGGTGCATAAGAGAGACCCTTTCCTAATTATTGAGAGAAGTACTGGCTTTGATGCAGAAATTTCTATTATTTTTTGGGAATGTGCAGCTAGTTAGTCTTCCCTGTGGTGTCTCCTCCTGAGACGAGGAAATAGAGGATGATGCCGAGGAGGCTACTGCAGCCCACACACTCCACTCACAAGAAGCCCTCAGGTCCTTCTCCAAGGTTACTGCTGGATTACCCTGCATGTGGGAAATAGCACCATGCAGCCACAGCCCCCAGCAACGCCAGGCTGATGTTTATCATCCTGTGATGGACAGTGATTCAGAAAGTTGGCTGAGTAGTGAGTTGATTCATCCACCTGAGATGAACACGCCTTAAACCAGGCTGCAAGCAGATTAGATGTGGACATGGCGAGCTGAGAGAAAACACAGCTGATAAGAAAAGACCAATGTAACAAAGGCAGGAAAACCAGATCCAAGGACCCTGCTTCATCAGGAGACAAACAGGCCTCATCATGTTCTACCGTCATGGAGAAATGGTGGAAGGATCAAGACAAGGTTGCACGGTGCTGTCTCTGGCTCCACTCAAGTCACAAAGGAGCAAAAGGCAAGAGACCTCTGAGGCACTGCCACTATGCCCAGATTTTTGGTATTTGTCATCCAGAAGTAGCTTTAGCACTTAAAACAATAAGCATTAGGCCACCTACAGATGATGGCTACCTATGAGACTCATTTCCTGAAAGTCCTGCAAGCTTTTAAAGGTTTTTGCATGTGTCACAGGCATGTGTGGTGTGGGGAGGTGTGGAGGTGGGGAGGCAGAGGTCGATGTAAGTGTCATGTCCCCCTCAGCTGCTCTCCACTTTCTTTTATTTTTTTGGTGTGTGTGTGTGTGTGTGTGTGTGTGTGTGTGTGTGTGTGCTACAGCATGCCTGTGAAGATGAAAGGATAACCTTGGGTGTTGATTCTTGCCTTCCACATTGTCTGAGACAGGGTTTCTCATTGTTTTTCACTGCAAATGCACCAGACTAGTTGGCCTGAATGATTCTTCGGGGTGATTCTCTTTTCTCTGCTTCCCTCTCAGGTGTGCCAGGATTCCATGTGCCAGTGCCACAGTGCCCAGCTTTATGTGTGCTTTGGGGATCTGAACTCAGGCACTCATGCTTCCCACTGAGCTGTCTCTCCAGCCCTCTACCTTATGATGATGATGATGATGATGATGATGATGACAGGGACTCTCACTAAACATGGGGCTAGCTAGTGAGCTTCAGGATCCTTCTGTCTCTGCCTTCCCATTGCTGGGATCACAGGCTTGTGCCACCACATCTGGCTTTTATGTGGGTACTGGGGATTTGAACTCAGGTTGTCTGCTTATGTGGCAAGCACTTTACCTACTGAGCCATCTGCCTAGCCAAATTTCTGATTTTTTTTTTTTGAGAGAGATGGCTACTCTTGCATTTTTAGTTTATTCACATTTTCTCTTACCCAAAGGTCAATATTCTCCTAGTGTGTCCTCTTAAAGCTTTATTCCATGACAGCTCTTCAACACTCATACTGCCCAACAAATACTGCTGACTGCTCCTATAGCATTCAAATCTTTTTGAACTTTCCTTTCTGTTTTGGCCATCCACTCGGTCTCAGTTCTCCTGTGTCTCAACTTCTACAACATAAAAGACCAATTTTCTCAGACAAGCCTCCATTTGTTCTGCAGGCTCCAATTAGGGCTTAGGAAAAATGCAGTAATAGTTTTTCTTGCCTATCAATCATATTTATCTATGGGCATCCCAGCTGCTGAAGCAAGAAATCATAGTCCTTGCCAGGCATGGTGGTTCATGCCTTTAATCCAGTACTTGGGAGGCAGAGGTAGGAAGATCATTGTAACTTTGAGGGCAGCCTGAGACTACATAGTGAACTGCAGGTTAGCCTGGGGTAGACAGACACCCTACTTCGAAACATTTACCAAAAAAAGAAGTCATGGTCCTTTTTAATGCCACTTTCTGACCCTGATAATATTCAGTTATAAAACACGAGGCAGAGCAGCACTTCTAACCCTCACATTATTTTAAGTGTACTTGTTTAGTGGCACATGGCTAAAACAAAACCTAGTCTTACCCTCATTAAAAGTGAGATATTTGGGCTAGAGAGATGGCTTAGCAGTCAAGGCATTTGCCTGCAAAGCCCAAGGACCCAGATTCAATCCCCCCAGGACTCACATAAGTCAGATGCACAAGGGGGCACATGCATCTGGAGTTTGTTTTAAGTGGCCAGAGGCCCTGGCGTTCCTATTCTCTCTCTCTCCCTACCTGCCTATTTCTCCCCCCCCCCAAATAAATAAAAACTAAAAATAAAAAGGAAACAAAAGAGTGATATATTCCAAAAGCTATATATCTGGTCTTATTTTTACCATTCTCCAGACACACATGTACATACATGAAAGCTATTTAGTTTTTGTAAAGTTCACCTTCCCACAATTAATTCAAAAACATTTTATTGCCAGTCTTCTAGCATTATAATTAATATTCCTGTCCTCTTCCTAAAAATTAAGAGGACCTTAGCATGTCTTCTTTCATCTTCCATGTAACGGCCTAATATTTAAATTTCACCTTATTTTTAAGCCTCCATTAAGTATTATTACCATATATTATTTAGACATAGAAACAACCCTCTAACCTCACTAGCTTCTTTGTTCTTCTCAGTCTGTTCCTTCCTTCCTTCTGGATTTAATTCCCTTCTCTAAAATTACATTTCAAATAATTATTTTAACAATGGCCCACCAGGAATAAGCTCATCTAGTCTTTGGAGATGACTGTTATTTTCCCTCAGCAGTTTGGAGACATGATTCCACTTCTGATTTCTACTCTTGAGAATGCAGTCTGTCTTTTATCATTCCTTTATCTTTGTAAGTATATGTCTGTTCTTAATAGTAGCCTTTCAAATACTTGTTGGTTTTTTATTGATGGTATAACATTCCACACAGATGTAACCATGAGGTTTGCATTTTATTTGTCATGGTTAGAAATTGGTTAGAAAACATTTAATTGTTTAAACAAAATTGTTTTTAGGCATGGACTTTCTGATTCCTAATTCTCATCTGCCTTTTATAGATTCTCCATAAACTCTTGTTAAGCTGTTGTCACCATTCTACCTTCCAGATGTCATCTTATGCCTCCTTCCACGTGATCTCTTTAACTTCATTAATAATAGTTAACCACTGACTCCATTTCATGAGTCACTTTATTTCAGTGACAATGATTCTCCATCTTGAATTTCTCTTTGGTTCTTGTTCAAATCCACCTCCTGATTCTATTTATCTTCTCAACTCACCTTGTTCTACTACACCCAGGTTTTCTATGGGGTTGGAGGGAAGGCCCTATCAGATTCACTGTTCTTTCTCTGTATTTTTTTTTTTTTTTGAGGTAGGGTCTCACTCTAGCCCAGGCTGACCTGGAATTCACTATGTAATCTCAGGGTGACCTCGAACTCATGGAGCTCCTCCTACCTCTGCCTGCCCAGTGCTGGAATTAAAGGCGTGTGCCACCACACCTGGCTTGTTTTTTTTTTTTTTTTTTTTTAATTTTATTTATTTACTTGCAAGCAGAGAGAGAGAGAGAGAGAGAGGAGAGACAGACACACACACACAGAATGGGTGCTCCAGGGCCTCTAGCCATGGCAAACCAACTTCAGATACATACACCACTTTGTGCATATGGCTTTGAGTGGGTACTGGGGAATCCATTACACCTTGCAAGCAAGTTTTTAACCATAAGCAATCTCTGCAGTCTCTCTGGACAGTTTTGATGGTAAGATAGAGGCTTCATTGCAGGTCAGTTGTTTGCTATGGGCCCTGAGTTATGTACAGATGTTATAAACCATTCTTTGTGGGAGGAGGGGAGTACTTAAGGACTCTCCTCCTGCCTGAAAAGAAAAACAGGGTTTCCTTGAATTCATGACCCACGAACAAACATTGACTTAAGCCATCCATAAATCACAGAGAAACAATCAATCCATATTCTGACCCACAAACAACCTCTACCCACACTGAAACTTCTGGGGTGCTATACCCTCGGAAACCATACTCCCCAAATTACTTCTCAGAACATACCCTGAACAGCCACCAGACTCCCAGCCACACCTGCTCCTTTGGTGGGCACACTTCCAAGCTTCACTTCAGCTCTGGTGAGCCGCAGAGAGCCTCTAGCTGGTACAGAGGTCTCTGCCCCTCACCTTTTATCGTGTATGCAATAAATGGTTTCCTTCTGTCACCGTTCGAGTCCGCTGCCTTTCTCTTCAACTTGCCTTACGTTTATTGGTAGGATACCCTACCCTTGGGGGTTTTGGGGGCTGATGCCCCCTCCTTGCAGCTGTGGTTCACTCCTTCGGGAGTGAACAGGACACTCGCCTCACCTACGGAAGGGTTAACAAGCTGACATTTGTGACCTTTATGACCCCTGCTCACATGAGAGGTGCAGGGCCCCTTCGTCCCTACAGGCCGAGGTGGGGTGGGGGGGTCACGCTGGTGCTTTCGTGTGAGTCCAGCCGGAGCTCTGGCTCTTGCTTCGTTTTCGCATTCCGACTCCCTCCACCTCCCTCCTCCCCCGACTCTGGGGCTCTAGGGGAAAGGTGGGACTGCAAACCTCTGGGCTGCAGGACAAGGTAACATTCATGTGGTTCGTGGTGGAGGCGCCCCACCCCGAGCCTCGGAGCCTCCGAAAGTCTCCCATGACCTACTCTGCCTGTGCGATCTCAAAGGAGGCTCCGGGAGCCTAGCCTCTTTGACAGTTAACAGGCACCCCGAAAATTACCAGTGTGGGGATGCCCCCTCCTCTCTCTCCTTTCCCCTGCCCACCCTGAGCCTCGGAGATGTCTCTGGTGGCAGGACGGGTCACTTCTCAGCTCAACTTTAGCCCAAAGTGGGTATCAAATTGTCAGTTCCAAAGGACATGCCTCTGGCTTGCCTCAGGGCTAACTTCAAAAAGGATCAATAGAGCTTCAGCCCTTAAAACTAATTTGGCTGTCTACTCCGATCTGGCCTCTGTAAGGCCTAGACAATGGAAGTCACTGGCCAGGTCTGGCATTTCAATTTCAGGGTACTCACTGATCTCGACAAATATCTCTGATGGAACAGGAGTGGTCTGAGGTGCCAAACCTCCAAGGTTTCTTTGCCATCGCCCCAGTACTTCCCTTGGCTCCCCCTGCCCAGCTTCCTAAATCTTGCTTTGTCAGGTAGGTGCCTCTAAGACAAACGCCCTAAACCATCCAAACCTCCTCCTTTGATCCGGCCATTGGCCCCCAGACAACACTCACCACTCCCATCCTGGCTCTCCTTCCTCCCCATCCACACCTTCAGCACCTGCCAACTCTCTTTTCCTCCCCAGCTCTCCCCATCCCTCCTCAACGGCCCCCTTATGCTCTCCTAAATCCTCTGCCTTGGCCTGGCCCACTCACCCCACTTCAAGGCTCTACCCTCACCTCTGCCTCCCTCTCCTTCACACGCCTCTCTGAGCCCTTCTTCTATCCCCTCCTCATACCCTACCCAGTAAAAACTTCACATCCCAGACTGGAATGTTCCCTTGCACAAGATAGCAGGGAAGGATGGGCCAACTGAGGTTCATGTTCCATTAACATTAAATGAAATGGACCCCACTGAACCACAAGTAGGTTCTTTTTCAGAAAACCCCTAACACGATTGACTAAATTGATTCTATAACTTGGAGTTCTATCTATCACGTCCTTAACTCCATTCTCACTCCTGACAATTGGGAATGTATTTGTAAAGCTGCCTGGGCTCATGCCAACAGGCTTAATGAACAAGATTCCCAATCCCACCTCAGGATGAATAGCAGTCCCTGATACAAACCCTAACTGGAACTACCAAACAGACTCAAATGACCTTAGGTGCCTCCAGCTTTTGGTCACTTGTTTAGCTAAGGGTGTGTGCCAACAAGGGCACGGCAGAGTTAATTTCAACAGGCTCAAGGAAATAACTCAAGTTCCTGATGAAAACCCAGCCCCTTTTCTTAAGCGTCTATCTGAGGCCATTACACAATATACAAATATGGGTGTTAATTCCAGGGAAGGCACTCTCTCTTCCATGTTCATCTCCAAGGTCATTTAGCCTCAGGTATTAGATAAAAACTACAGAGACTAGGAAAGGGCCACATGACCCTGCAAGGGAAGATCTTAGAGCTTGCCTTGCCTTCAAAGTTTTTAATGGTAGAAAAGAAGAAGCAAGCAAGAACAACAACAACAACAAAAAAACAAAAAACCAAAAAACAAAAACCAGAGAAAATTACCGACAAAGGATGGAACATCAACAAGAACACAAGGCTTATTTTCAGCTTTTGGTTACAACCTCCAACGGCCCCAGCCCAAATCCTTGCCCTCACCATCCATCTCCCGAAAGTGGGGTCAGCCCCCTGGTCTGTGTTTCAGGTGTAACTAGTCAAGCCATTGGGCAAAAGAGTGTTCTAATCCTTGACTCTCCACTCCAAGGCCTGCCCCAGCTGTGGGCAGTGGGGACACGGGAAGATGGACTGCCTGACAAACCGCTCTGGCGGCTTGCCTGCCAGCAGTCACCAGGTCTCCTCACGTATCTTGGTCCAATAGGGTGGCCTGAGTTCCTGGCCCCAAGCCAGACTAGAGTCTGGCTGAAGGGAACTCAGGGCAAAAAAGCTTCTCTTCTGTTGGATACTGGGGCCTCTTATTCTCTACTTACCGCCTGGCAAGGCCTACTTTACCCACCAACATCATCACAGGAGCCTCTGGAACACCCTACAACCTGTCCTGTACCCTACTGCTCCAGTTTGGTGATCTCCCTCTCACACATTATTTTATTACAATGCCCCAGTGGCCTACTCTCCATTTAGGAAGGGATCTTCTCTCCAAACTCAAAGCATCTCTATATACCCCTTCAAAGGCCACCTCTGTTTTCTTATTATACCTGGACTCTGAAAGTCTCCATCTCCAACCCATCTCCGCCTTCTCCCTTCTGCCTACTATACACCCCCTAACATGGGGCACCTCTAATCCTGCTATAGCCTCCCACCACTCCCCCTTTCTCAAAGACTCCTTTTCCTCTGTAACCCAAGACCCATTCCCTCTGTCTCCAGCCACCTGCCATGGTTTAAAACCTACTATCCAATGCATCCTTTATGCCACACTCCTCACCCCCACCTCCTCACCTCATCCTAAGAATCAAAAAGCCTAATGGCACTTACTGCCTAGGTCAGGACCTTTGGAAATTAGTCAAGCTATTATTCCCACTTTCCCAGGTGTAGTTAAACCTTACACACTACTCTCCTCCATACCTTCTACCCCAACTCTTTTCTGTCTTTGATCTAGAAGACGCCTTCTTCACCATCCCACGACACCCTCAACCCAGGCCACTTTTTGCCTTCACATGGAAGGACCCCCAACACCCTCCAAGCCCAGCAGCTCACATGGATGGTTCTACCCCAAGGTTTCAGGTTTCACAAGCCCTACAAAAGGACCTGACCTCCCTGGACCTTAAACCCAGCTTCCTCCTCCAGTATGTAGGCAATCTCCTCCTCTGCAGCCCCACTGCTGAAGTTAACATAAACACACAACCACCCTGCTTAATTCTGTAGCTGTACAGGGCCACTGAGCCTCTCAAGACAAAGCCCAAGTCTGTAATACCTCTGTTCTTTACACCAGCTTCTCGTTCTCCAAGGGGGGCAAAGCTACACCACCTTCCAGAACTCAAGACCTCCCGCACTACCCTCCACCTCACACCAAACGAGTTGCTTGCCCTACTTGGCCTCCAGTTTCTTCTGTATCTGGACTCCAAACTTCTCCCTTACTGCTCGTCCCCTACATGAGGCCACCAAAGGAAACCCACATGAGCCTCTCCTAACCCCGCCTTCCCTACAACCCCATCAATCTCCTTAAATGACCCCTGTCTCCCACCTCCACCCTCTTCCTGCTAGACATTAACAAACCTTTTTCCCTCTTTCTGCACATTAATAACGACATGTATCATCTCCTTGCATACTTCTTAAAACAATTCGACATGGTAACTCAATGTTGGCCCACGTGCCTCCAAACCTTCACACCTGTAGCCCTCCTTTTCCCCAAGGCCAACAAGTTCTCCCTCTACACATCCTCACACACACTCACTTAAGGGCCTGCTCAGTCATCAGACTTTTCTCTCTCCCACCATCACAAATCCAAACCCTCCATGCTTTTATTTATTTATTTTTTTGAGGTAGGGTCTCACTCTAGCCCAGGCTGACCTGGAATTCACTATATAGTCTCAGGGTGGTCTTGAACTCACAGAGATCTTCCTACTTCTGCCTCCTGAGTGCTGGGATTAAAGGCGTGCGCCACCATGCCAGGCTTCGTGATCCCAGCTTTACCTTTGCACAGTCCCTCCTTTAAACCCTACTACCCTCCTGCCTGCTAAGTCCTCCATGATGTTCCCAGCCCAGCCCTTCACCCCTCCCTTATAATAATTTCTCACACGCATGCTCAGAAGTCCATTCTCACTCATTGAAGACACCCCCTTGCCTGATGCCCCTGACTGGTTCATTGATGGCAGGGCCCTCGAACAAGAACCCTTCACCACTGGGTATGCTGCCCTCCAGGGACACTGCTCACCCACGTAACTCCTGTATAATACCACCCCATACCACCTCCCACCGGGCTGAGCTCAGAGCTCTGAGCAGGGCCCTAATCCAGGCTGCCACCCACCACGTCAGCATCTACACTGACTCAAATACATGCATATCATCTAATCCTGGTTTGGAGAGAAAGAGGTTTCCTCACCCAAAAGGGCTCTCCCATCATTAATTCTTCTCTGTTCAGGAACTTTTGGATGCAGCACTACTCCCCACTCGAGCTGCCATCCTCCACTACATGTAAAGATCATCAAAGGGACACAAAATACATTTAACAACTTAGCTGACACCAAAGCATGTGACCCAGCCTCCTGTGCTCCCAGTGCTCCCTACACAATGCTCTCTCTATGCCACCTAAGGAACATGAAGATGCCGATTTGTTCCTCCTGGCCAACAAGCCTTTTACTCCCCCGACTCACCATCCTCCCAAGGTATCCTTTCCTGCTTCAGTCTGTATTTCATCCTTCCACCCGTACCCTACTTTCCTTCCTCAAGAACTCTTATAACCTCTCACCTGATGACAAACTGTTCTTACAGAACTTAACCTCTTCCTGCACCACCTGCCAAAAAACCAGCCCAACTCCAGTATTCGACCTCCCTGGTTTCCAACCCACCAAATGAGGGGCACCACTCCTGCCTTGGACTGGCAGATTGATTTCACTCACATGCCTCCTCCTGTAAGATGCTTTAAACACCTTATGGTCCTTATAGATATTTTTTTTTTTAGGTTGGACAGAAGCCTTTCCCACCAGAAACAAAAGGGTTTTCACTGTAGCCTGTCTCCTCCTAACCAAACTAGTCCCCAGGTTTGGCCTACCTTCCTGCTTATAATCAGACAATGGCCCTGAATTTATCTTGTCTATCACCCAATGCATAGTCTCCACCCTCCATATCCCCTGGAAATTTCATATTCCTTACCATCCCCAATCCTTAGGGAAAGTGGAAAGAACTAACTGAACTCTCAAAAAAAAAAAAAAATCTTATGTAAACTAACCGTAGAACTAACGCTAAATTGGGTAAAACTCCCACCCATAGCTCCCCTCCTCCCCCTCCGCTCTCTTCCTCAAAAGCCAACAAACATCAGTCCGTTTGAACTGATGTACAGCAGACCTATCATTCCCCTGGGACTCATCCCCACTGAGTTCAGCCTACCCCCACCCTTGCCCAGGATCTCCTTTCTTTCCCCAGGACAGAGCTATGGAAAACAACCGATACCAGCCTCCCTGCACTGTCCCAAATACCCCGCTACCTGCTCTTAATGTGGGAGGCCTAGTCTATATGTCCTCTGGCACCCATCCCTCCTTACCACCTAAATGGCAAGGCCCCCATAAAGTCATTCTTCTCACTCCCACTGCTGCCAAACTTCAAAACCTCACTCCTTTGGTTTCATTTTTCTCACCTCTAAAAGGCACCTTCTATTCTTTCTTCTACTGCATTGAGACTCACTAAACTTAAGATTTCACATGTCCCACCCATTCCTGAAGAGGCAACAGACAATACCATTAATCTAATGTCACCTCTTCCAGATTCTTTGGATGTCACTGGACCTCCATCAATTTCCTCTCTTCCCAGAGGATCTGCAGAGGGACCCATGGTTAACACTATGACCTGTCCGCAACCTTGGCCAGCTGTTAAACACCATTGAGATCCTTTGGTTACAAGGGACCTTTATGTCCTTTCAGCCCCACCAGATTGAATTCTCCACAATTCTTCACTGTTTTCCTTCACTTTCTCCTTCAAGGGGAATGCTCTGCCCCATTCCTTATCTCTCATTCTTTCCCTCATATTCTTCATTCTTCTTACTCTTGGATTAATCTCCACAACTCCTTCTGATTGGGCCTGCTTTGAAAAACTACTTCTTAGGCTTTTTATCTGGACTTACGTGTCAGGTTTATTGGTTATAAAATGTCACCCCTTCTTCTGCCCATCTTGTTTCTCCTCCTGCCAATCCTCGTCAGACAGTCCTCTCCCCCAGCCCCTCTTCCTTTAACCAGCATAAACTAGTCTCGGATTCTCATCTCTCTCTGAATGTATCTGACTGCCCCACACATGGGCCATGCACTCTGTCCTTCCAATGGTGCAGCTTCTCCCACTTTGACACTTGCTGTGAAGGCTCTGGGTCCCCTGCCCGCCCTCCCACTGCTACAGTGGTTATGCAAATGGTCTCAAGTATGACCAGACTACTGGGAAAGACATAGTTGAATACATAACTGCATACGGCCATGTCGCCTGCTCTACCAGTGACTGTGGGGGTCCCTCCCTCATTTCTCAAATACTGGAGTCTTATTGATTTTTGCCGCTTCTCAGAGATACTGGAAAGGGGTCCCCCATCAGGGCAAGGAGTTCAAAAATTAAGAAGAGTCCTGGAACCAGGAGGCCCACTGGGGAGATTGGTTTGGGAAATCACTGTCAGTTTCCCCAACTGGGGAACTAACAACCTTGGGGTGGGATGATTCTTCAACTGCGCAGGTTGCTATGGTCCTGACTATGTCTCAAAAACCTTCAGGCTTACCATCAAAGCAGTTAATATTTCTTTTTCTTTTTTTCTTTTCTTTTCTTTTTTTTTTTTTTTGTTAAAACTGTTGGAATGCCTTGACAGCGCCCAGTGGGTGTGGATTTACTGTGACACTCGTACCTGGGTACTGTCATAATTTTGCCTTTCTATTTTTTTTTAAATTTTTTTTTTGTTCATTTTTTATTTATTTATTTGAGAGCGACAGACATAGAGAGAAAGACAGATAGAGGGAGAGAGAGAGAATGGGCGCGCCAGGGCTTCCAGCCTCTGCAAACGAACTCCAGACGCGTGCGCCCCCTTGTGCATCTGGCTAACGTGGGACCTGGGGAACCGAGCCTCGAACCGGGGTCCTTAGGCTTCACAGGCAAGCGCTTAACTGCTAAGCCATATCTCCAGCCCAAAGCAGTTAATATTTCTTTACCTGTAAGCAAGACAAACTCTCTAGACCACTGGGCTCCTTCCTACACAGCCTGGCCCTAATGTTTATCAACATCCTGCCCCCGCTATTAATAAAGATGATAGCTTTAGCTAACACTAGCCATGAACTCCTCAAACAGGCTGACCCAGAATTAGGAAGTGACTGCTGGATCTGTCTGAGGGTGGACTATCTAGCCTCACATTCCCTAACCACATCTATACAAAATGGGATGTTTGTCTAGATGGACCCCCATTCCAGTCATTGGTGAACCACACAGTTCATCACCTCAAACCCTCATCCCAATTGCACCCACATATTCATTAGTTCTGTGGCCCTAGAGGGCACATATTTCTCCTGTCCTGATAGGATCCATACCTGTTATCCAGGGGGCCATTATGATATGATTTTCCTAGACCCAGATCTAGACATTCTCCTGGATCATGAAGCAAGCAATATCTGACACCTATGCTCAGAAACAAAAGAGATCCCATTTTTCTTCCAACCCTACTAGGAATGGCTATTGTCAGGGCCACAAACAGCTATAGGTCTCTAACAAATCCAACATAATCAACTCAATACCATGTTAGGAAGGACCTCTCCCTGATCCAGCAGAGCGGTCACCCTCCAAAGCTAACTTGACTCCCTAACTGAAATGGTTTTACAGAACAGGAGGGGACCTGATCTCATGACATTTCTCAATGAGAAATGTTGTTTCTATGCCAACCAACCAGCCATAGTCCAAGAGAATGTTAGACAACTTTTAGAAAATAGAAATACCAATTTTTTTTTTTTTTTTAAAGGTAGGATCTCACTCTGGCCTAGGATGACCTGGAATTCACTATGTGGTCTCAGGTGGCCTCGAACTCACAGCGATCCTCCTACCTCTGCCTCCTGAGTGATGATATTAAAGGTGTACGTCACCGTGCCTGGCTCCAAATATGATTTTAATAAATAATCCCAATGGAAGGACAGCTGGTTCTCCTGGAGCCCATGGCTGGCTTCCTTTTTTAGGACCTGTCATTGTTTATTATTTCCTTCAGTCCCTGTTCCTTCAGATGTCTCTCTGATTTTCTCCAGGAAAGAATTCATGCTTTCCTATCACAAAGAGTGACAGAATTCTTCATGGCCGGCCAATTCCAACCCCTTGAAGATTCTGGCTCCCACTCCTCATTTGACCTCACCTATCTTTCTCCCCAGAAGGCTATGACCCCTCTCAGCAGGAAGTCACCCCTGTGAACTTTGCCCCTTTTACTTTTGGTCCAGTTTCTTATATCCCTTTAGAGTTTAAATATGAAGAATTCTTCTTCAGTCCCAAAAGAAAAACAGGGTCTCCTTGAATTTATGACCCATGAACTTACATTGACTTAGGCCACCCATAAATCACAGAGAAACAGTCAATCCACATCCTGACCCACAAACAACCCCTAACCACACTGAAGCTTCTGGGGTGTTAGAACCTCAGAGACCATACTCCCCGAATCACTTCTTGGAAAATACCTTCAAAGCCCTTAGACTCCCACCCACACCTGCTTCTTTGATCTGCATGTTTATAAGCGTCCCTTCAGCTCTAGTGAGGTGCAGAGAGGCTCTAGTCTGGACAGAGGGCTCTGTCCCTCACCATTTATTGTGTTTGCACTAACCACTTTCCTCCTGATGCAGTTAGAGTCCGCTCTCTTTCTCTTCAACTTTCCTTACTTGAGCAGGATGAACTATGGGTTTTTCTATTACTTGACATGTTTCTGTTGTTTGGCTGAGGATCCCTATGCCGCTGTGGCCTGAGATTTAACTTCACACTTCCCGTGTGCTCGGCCTAGCCAGTCACTTCCTCCTCCACACAGAACCTCAGATTTGACAAGTAGCCACCCTCACGTATGAACCCATGTGCCGCAGGGCAGAACGAGCTGAAAGAGAAGCTTAGGGAGAAGCCAGAGGTTGTCTTGGCCTGATGCTGTTCCTAGGAGCAGAGCTTCTGCCACATGCCTTCTCTTCGTGACATTCCCCCGCGTCGGAGAGCTCTTTGCTGGGAACTGCAGAGGGCTGAGTGACCACTGCATTACCCAAGTGAGCTCTGCACTCGGGCTTCCTGACCACCCGCCTGACGTGTCCTCCTGTGATGGGAGCTCTGGCACGGCAAGGAAAGACAGCACTGCGCTCAGGTAAGGTGGGGCCGCTTGCAGGAAACCTTCCTCCCAAACTGAACCCTGCTCCTGGGAGAAAGTGTTTTGCTCCAGGCACCAGAGTGGGCCCAGCTAGTGGACACTTTGCAGCTCCTTATCCCCGATGTTTAAAATTCAACTTGTCCCAGGTATGAAACAAGTGCCAAGGCTGCTTCTTAGCAAGACTGGTACAAGAAGGAACTTCCTTTCTAGGGAAATAACTGCTACTTTTTACTCTCATCTTGCTTTCTAAGCTCACAGGAGTTTCTTTGACTGACAATGAAAATGCTTCATATAGCTGGGAAGCGGGAGGGTACTATGAACTTGGGTGCCGAGGCTGGGCAAGGGCATACATGTACCACAGACTGAGGGGTGTGGTCAGAGCATGAGACACAAGCCTAAAACCACGGAGCCCAGGTGCGGCTAAGATGGGAGGGGAAGTGGGTTGCTGGGCACACACCACCAGGGAATGGGAGGCGGGCTGAGCCGGCTGGAAGCTGGATGTGCGGCAGCCACGGGGCCATTACCCCATGCCTTCCTCACAAGGACCTGTCAGGCTGCATTAGAGAACTGTGGAAGTGTGAATGCCCACTCTCTCTAAAGGAAGAGCCTTCCCAGGAGACAAGTTCTGAATTTTGAGAACATTTTTCTTCCCTGGCTGAAGCTTTCAGTATTGATCAGCAAAGCGCTGCTGGAGGAGACGGCTGCCAGCGAAGGACTGGACTTGGCAACGTTCATGTGGCTGCGCCCAAGCCTGGGGTGGAGCAGAGAAAGGACAGCGATGTCGGGACAACACGGAACACAGAACACGAAACAAAACAAAAAACGCAGAGGGCTGAGGGGCTATGGGAAGGCTCAAAGCTCTTTTCATAACCACGGACTTGCAAGTTGGGGCAGAAGGAGGCCAGTAAACCCTCAGCTGTCTCTCCTGTTTGGAGTCCTCACTCGTCACTGCTGCTGGCGGCGGGCTCATGGCGTGGGTGAGGCCTGACGAGCCTTCGCCCTGGCCGCACAGCCCCCAGCCTCCTCTCGCCCGTCGGTCCGTCCAGAGTAACAGAATGCACCTCGAGCAGAAGATTGTTCCACAAAGCTTTCAAAACAGTGACCAGCACAGAGATCAAGCGCTAACTGTCATTTTCCTCATCAGACTTCAAATGACTTTATCCGCCCCACAAGTTTTTGTTGTTGTTGTTGTTGCCTTAAGTCATCCATCTCACAGAGGCTGTTTCCCACGAGACCTCCTTGGTTTCAGAGCTGGACCGTCAAAAATAAGTCAATTTCAGGCCTCAGGCTAACCATGCCTTAGGATCGTTAATAGCTCCAGTTGGGTGGGAACTTCCACTTGCCATTTGGATAGTATAGAAAGGGTCTTCTAAGAGGGAAGGTGGGTGGCAGGATCTGGAGAATTAATGGGTTCCAAATATTTGCATATAAAAGGCGGCCTCCATCTGCCAATATCTCCTCAGCAATACAATGTGATGAGAAAGGGTCGAGAGCTCCCCTTTGCATTCTGATCAGGCCTCTGAGATTTAAGAGGTGGAAAAGCTCTTCGACCTTGGCAGGGATCTGTGGTGACTGGAAGAGTGGAGAGTGGGGCTGGCTTGGAGAGGGCTTTTGTTGTACTTAGAAACTCGTCCTGGGAGGACACACACATCTTGGTCTCGCCCATGGGAGCGAGGCTGTATTTCAGTGCCAAGTTCTGAAGCCTGTGAACCTATTCTCCGGCTTCTGATGCCAGCCTAGAGCACAAGGGACCACACTCAGGCATACCCCCAAGATATTAGACCAAGCCACAGGCTGGAGAGAGCTCCTCACCCCTGTGGGAAGGGTGAGAATCCCCTGTCCACCTCCCTTCCATTGTCGGCTTTGTCTACCGCTCTGCGCCCTGGCAGTGGCTCCCTGGCTTCTTAGGTAGTAAATGTTTATTCGAGTTCACATCCCATACAGCAACATTTCAATACAAGGAGGCATCATACCTCAGTCCTTTCTCAGGCCTCTCCGGCAAGCTCTTTGAAATGCCCTGATGTGGCCACACAGCTTCCCTCTGCCAGCCACACAAACCACAGCAGGGCTAGAAAGACGTGTGCAGCTCACAGGCTGGCTTCTAGATTCCTGTGGATCTGAATACGCTCAATAGCACACCAGAGACAAAAATGCAGATCTCTATCTGGTCTTCAGATATGAGATCAAACACTCACGAGTTTGTTCTAAAGCCTGCGAGTGATATGGTGGCGCGGGGGGGGGGGGGGGGTAGGGGGTGGGGGGGGGGAGCCCTTTCTTTTTGCATTTGAGGCATAGTTTTTGGAAACCATATGGTGCTGTTATGAAATTAGCTCAACCAACTCACACAAAGATTTCCAAAAAAAGAGCCTCTGTCTTTTGCCAAGATAAATTTCATCTTATCAGGGTAATAGAAACCAACATTTAGTACTTGCATGAGGGCCTGCCTGTGAGTTTAATGGGCGTTTTGCCGTTACTCTTGCACTGATTAACCCCTTCCATTGAAAGGCCCATGGCCAACTAAGAAAGATGGGAGTAGACCACCTTTACAAGTAAGCCCTTCAGGACGGCTTCTGCATTACAGGGAGGGGTTTGTGGTACAAAGTACATACAGACTCAAGACTCTATTAAAAGACACTTGATGTTATTGGGGACATAGCTCTGTGGTAGAAGGGGTGTTTATCATGTGCCACTGAGTGTCATTGCAGGGGAACAGAGAGTAGTCAGGGCCAAGATAAAGATGGGTTTCTGCAGACGAGCTTATGGAAATCAAACATGGGGACAACGTTTTGCCTGCGTATTTGGAATGTGAGTTCAGGCTACCTTGTCAGGTTTGGTTCCGGTTTCTCATGGCTTTGTCTCTCCCTTCTCTTTGGTAATATTAGTAATCGATTGCTTTCTGATGAAGTGAGCATCTCCATGGAATGTTTACATACTTGCCTTCATCTTGGACACATTCCCCAGGAGACCCACCACCAAAGCCTCCAGCCTTATAGAGGGAAGAGTGAACTCATGGTTTACCTTGGAAACCCCTTCCAGGGCTTTCTGTAAGACCTTCTCCAGATCGTGCAGGATCTCTAGGGCTTGTAAGGCAGTTGTGTGGAATCACAGGGAATTGGCACTCTGTGCAGCCTGAGCTCAGTGACCTCCAACAACCCTACTCTCAAGTGGTAGCATGATGTGTCTCCCACAAATGGTTCATTTTGTGACCCCACAGAAAAGGCAAACCACTGCCAGCTCTGCAACACTCCCGGGCAAACTCCAACACAAAGGAAGAGGAGGAAGACAAAAACCTCCTGCACTCATATTCTGGCTCATCTACAAAGCCGCCTTTCAATTGTCTGGTTCCTTTGTCCAGACAGTTCAAAACAAGCAAAAGCTGGGGTCAAGAGATCACAGAGCTTATTTGTACCCTTTTCCCTGCCTGGGAGGAAGGTGTGAAGGTCAGAAGTGAGCATACCTCTTCCCTCTCAGGAATGGAAGGGGGGAGGCTGGGGGATGGAGCGGGGGGGGGGGGGGGGGGGGGGATTATGTGAAATTTCTTGTCAAGGAAGTTGTCACCAGGGGACAGTGATATTGGCAGTTCAGTGAGAATGGCTGCAATCAGGGAAGAGAAAAGACCTATACATGACAAAAACAAAAAAACAAACACCCAACAGTCAAAAAACCCACAACAACTCCTGTCTGTCAATAGTCAACATGTGCCCTGCCTCTGTCTGTCTGCTTCCTTTCTAGACAACACTGGGAAGACATGGTACAATTCAAAGTAAAACAGGCCCACACAGAATCTCATCCCCAAACATCTCGTTCTTCCTTTTCTGTTTTCTCCCCTTACTGGTTCCCCAGCTCCCACCCTGGGAGTACACCTTTCCTTCTCATTTGCTATCAAACAACAGTCTGACCACATTGGCTCAGTCTCCCCAGGCTCGGGGCAGCCACTCTCCACTGGCTGCTCCTGTGATTCCACAGGCAAACTGGTGTCCTGGGCCCTAGTGGCAGATAAATGAACCTCTTGGCCAAGGAAGAGGGGTTGGAGCCTGTGGCATGTTATGCTGGGCCTTTCTTCTCAGAATGACAACTTGGGTGAACACTTGTTAGGGCAATTTTCACTCCTATTACCACTTTGTGCCACAGAGAGGGCTGGACTCAGGATTAAGCACACGGGTGTCCATGGGCCTCCCAGGGAGACCTCCTAAACTGGGGTGTGAGCACTGGGCCCTCCTGCTAAATGACACGCAGATATGTGCAGCAATGCCACACACATGACAGAGAATGTTATTTTACATAATTACAGAGTTTGAAACAGCTCAAGTTTCTCTGATTTCCCAATGTGGCTTAAATTACTAAGGCACACACAGGGTGGAGCCGACCCTCAAGCTGGTTTTCCCCATCAGATTGTACAGAACACTTCCTGATCATGGCTCATAATGAAGGAATTACACAAATTCCACATCGTTACCACAGACTTCCTTTTTTACAAAGAATGTTCACATTCATTCATCTTGTAAATTCCGAAGTCCGACACGATGTGGTCTCAACTGACCCCTCACGCTGTCTGAGGATGACACTCCACCCACACAAGGTCAGGCAGCCATACTGACAGCTGGGTTCCTTGCCTGTGCGATGGTCTCCCTTCTCAATTCTACACCTCCCAACACTGTCTGGCTCACGCTGATTTAATTCTTCAGGGTTTTAGATAGCCCATGCTCCAGGCTAAGCTCCTCTTCTTAACCGTCTCATGTGGCAATTTCTGGTGGCTCTGTAACCTTTCTGGATTTCAAACTCCCAAAGGGCAGAGAGGAGTCTGTTTTACTTCATAGACTCTTGCCCAGTGTCTAGCACTGGCTCCCAAAACAAGTCCTTCAGCATGTTTCCCATAGGAATACATCCAAATGGGAGGTAATTCACAAAGAAGAAAACCTTGACTCCTATGTTCTGTCTTAAGAGCCCCCAATCATCTGGAACATTTCTGATCCTTAGCCTGACAATCCCACTCTTCCCAAGAATGGGGTGTATACTCTTCTTGAAGCTTTCCTTCTACCCATTCACCCACCTATCTGACAGGGGATTCTTTCTCAGACTTTGGTTTGCTATCTCTCCAAAAAGCAAACTGGAATGTATGTACTTAATTATTCCTGAGAGATCCCCGCAAACTGCGTCCAGAGGGAGTGCTTGGCATGGACCCCAGGAGCTTGCTCCGACTGAGCACACACACTGCCAACTCTGTGGTGGGCACATTGGTTGCCATGGGGAGAAATGGGTTGGTAAGCAAAGCCACAGCCCAGGGAGATTTCAACAAGTGCCGAGGGCCTTCTTGCTCATAACTAGCTCCTGGCTTCACAAAGCGTTATAAGCAGCACAGCAGAGACGTGGACATGGGCACAGGGCTGACAAGCAGGCTCGTAACACGGACAGATGAAAACTAAAAACTTCAAAGAGGAAAACATATTCAAGTGCAAGCAAAAGAATCTTGAATTCCAGTACCATCAGGGACTCCTGCACCTGAGCAAAATTAAACTAAGTAATTGTAGGAGACAGATGGCTAAGCTTCCCATTCTTCCTGAAAGGATGGTTTGCAGTTGTGGTTAGTACAATGATAAACACTTCTGTTGGTGGCAGACATCACCATCTATGCATGTATGTATGAGGTTAGTACTGCTTGGTCCACGTTCCACATAGAACAAATAAGACATTTTCTCAAGACCACAAGGGCAGAAGAAAAAGCCAAAATCTAAACTCTGGAAGTCTGAAAAGATCTTGTACTCTTGACCACTAGACTATATTGCCTTTCTTATTTTTACATACAAAATTATGTGTACTACATTTATATGGTTTTTAATATTTTATTTTATTTATTCACTAAGTGAGAAAGAGAGAGAGAGAATGTGGGTGTGAATGGGCATGCCAGGGCTTCTAGCCACTGCAAATGAACTCCAGATGCATGGCCCACCTTGTGCATCCGGATTACATGGGTACTGGGGAATTGAACCTGAGTCCTTAGCCTTGGCAGGCAAGTACCTTAATAGCTAAGCCATCTCTCCAGCCATACGGTTATATATTTTAAAATAACATGAAGGCCAGGCATGGTAGCACACATCTTTAATCCCAGCACTTGGGAGGTAGAAGCAGGAGAATCACTGTGAGTTCAAGGCTACCCTGGGCTAGAGTGAGACCCTATCTCAGAAAAGCACAAACAAACAAACAAAAACGAGAAGTGTGCATTTGCCATTTACCTAAAAGCAAAGAGCACTGCCAGCCATTATCTCAGGAGCACAAGGGCCCTTCCTCGATCAGACACCACCATACACTTGTCATCTTTTTGCTGAAGGTAACCACTGTCCGGAAATTTGAGTAAAATTTCTTGTTTTTGGTACTAGTTTTAGTAGCTGTATTATATGATGAGTGAGTAATTTTTTTCTTCATGTAAACAGAATTATATTCTCATCACGCATGACTTATTAATTCAACTCAGTATCGTGGTTCTGAGATCTTTCCTTGCTAATGAGCAACAGATTTGGCTTGCTCCTTTGAAGGGCTGTAATCTATTTTTTTGTTTATCTATCCTGAGATTGGTCATATAACTTACTTCCGCTTTTTTCTTTTTTTGTTTTTGTTTTTCGAGGTAAAGTCTTGCTTTCTAGCCCAGGCTGATCTGGAATTCACTATGTCATCTCAGGCTGGCCACGAACTCACAGAGATCCTCCTACCTCTGCCTCCCGAGTGCTGAGATTAAAGGCATGTGCCACACCACCTGGCTTTTACTTTTGCTTTCTGTAATAAAAACAGTTCTCCAGATATCCTTTTGTATGACACATGAGGCGATAGCTTCTCTAGGGTAGCTGGGGTTTCGGTCTTAGCAGCATTGGAGTCACCTGAACGATTTATTCACACAGATTGTTGGTCCTACCATGGAAGGTTTGATGGGGTGCTCTGGAGCTGGGTTTGAGGACTTGCATGTCTAACCCTTTCTCAGGTATTGCTGATGCCCTGTGGCCTGAGGACCCCATGTTCACAGCTCTTCCTTCCTCCCTGGTCCAGACTGTGGAGTAGGCCTGTGCAGTACAGAACATTTGTATGTCCAACTTCATGAGGGGTGCCAGGCTGTCTTCATAGTGATTCTAAAAATCTACATGTTCATCCACAGTTGATTCACAGCCCTGATAACTTTAAAAAATATATTTTATTTATATATCTTTAAGGAAAGAGAGACTGGGAATGGGACCACCACGGCCTATCACCATGGCAAATGAACTCCGGATGCATGTGCTGCTTTGTGCATTTGGCTTCATGTAGGTACTGGGGAACTGAAGCCGGGCCAGCAGGCTTGCAAAGCTAGCTCCTTTAATCAGTGGGCCATCTCCCCAGCTTGAGCACTGCTAACTCTTACAAGATGCTTACAAGGTTGCTAACTTGGCAAGTCTACATATCTCAATGTATCTTTTAGTATTTTCTTTCTTTCTTTTTTTTCCTTTGATTTTTTGAGGTAGGGCTTCACTGTAGCTCAGGCTGACCTGGAATTCACTATGTAGTCTCAGGGTGGCCTTGAACTCACAGTGATCCTCCTACTTCTGCCTCCTGAGTGCTGGGATTAAAGGCATGTGCCACGACGCCCGGCCTTTTAGTATTTTTCTAATTACTGTAGTTGTACTTTTTCACCTACTTACTGTCTGTCACTGCAATATGTCTGGTTCCTGCTCATTCCATTGGCTATGTGCTGTCTGTGTGGCTCTATGACAGTCTACTTTTTTCTTTTTTTTTTTTTTTTTGGTTTTTCAAGGTAGGGTCTCACTGTAGCCCAGGCTGACCTGGAATTCACTACGGAGTCTCAGGGTGACTTCGAACTCATAGCAATCTTCCTACCTCTGCCTCCTAAGTGCTGGGATTGAAAGCAAGCACCACCATTCCTGGCAACAGTTTTTCATATAGAATGGCTAAAAATTCCCCTTCAGTTTCACAAGATGCAAATATCTTCTTCAGTTCATAGCTTGCCATTTTACTGTCTTCATGTTTTTTGAAGAAGCAAGGTTTGTAATTTTAATGTAGTTACATTTATTTATTTTTTTTGTTTTGTTTTGTTGAGGTAGGGTCTTGCTCTAGTCCAGGCTGACCTGAGATTCACTATGTAGTCACAGGGTGACCTTGAACTCACAACCATCCTCCTACCTCTGCCTCCCCAGTGCTGGGATTAGAGGTGTGTGCCACCATGCCTGGCTTTTTTTTTTTTTTAAAACAAAATGGTTTGTGCTTTTAAAGAAATCCTGCCAGGAGTGATAGCCCACACCTTTAATCCCAGCACTCAGGAGGCTGACGTAGGAAGATCAACCTTGGCTATAGCAAAACCCTGCCCTGAAAATCCACCCTACCTCCAAAAACAAAACAAACAAAAAAATTAAAGAAATCCTTCCCAACTTCAAGGTAATTTAGACAATTTCCTCTGCTATTTTCTAAAAGTTGTGCTTATTTTTTCAAATTTTTCGCTTTATAACTTATCTTTATGGTGTATTTGTTCTCTGGGCTTCATTGTTTCCCTCCATTATTGTACCTGGATTTATTTTTCTGTTTTCTCTTCTTCCATTAGACGCTGTCACTGATGTAAGGACCACAGACTTAGAACTGTAAGACAGCTCATTAACCCAGACAGCCTGCACACAGGAGAGCCGGCCTGGGCTGCATGCAGACAGCAGTGCCCCTCTCCCCCTCTCACTCCTCACAGTCTTGAAGCTGTAATAACTTTTTTGTATGTGTTTACATGGAGGATACAAACAGAACCTACCATGGACCCCCAAGTCAGCCCTTTCAGTCTTGCTGTACAAAGATATCTTTCTCTGTGCTATGTGTCTTTTTCTTTCTTTTATTTGTGGTCAAAAGTTAGGAGCTTGTGGTTAGGGACTCTCATGACCCAGGAGAAATACTGGGTAAAGTTACTTTATGAGATAGAGGGAAAGTAGTCATTTGGGGCAGGTCAGATGAGAGATGGAGACAAGGTAGTTATCTGAGGTAGGTCAGAAAAGAGTGGCACCTTGATCTATGCTTAGCTCATCACATTCGCAAAATAAGTATGTTGATAATTCAGCCTTTATATTTTTGATTTATAGTATTATATTCAGGCCTAGGTAATTTATAGTTTTCACTACAGTTCTTTTTTTTCCCCCTTGACTTATATATAAGCTGTTCAGAAGCACAGCTTTACCCCATGTGGGTTTCTCCTCTTTCTTTACAAGTTTGTAAGTTGTACTTTCTATTATTTTAGCCATTTCCTTATAACCTCACTTAAAGCTTACAAGTTAAATACTTTCAACATGTTCTCAAATAGAAAAAAAACAAAACACAGCATACTTAATCTGATTACTATAATGTCCTTCCTGTGTCTAACTGATATGACACTTGATTTATTTATTTAGGCAATGTCTCACTATATATCCCAGACTGGCCTTGAACTTGGGATCCTTGTGCCTCAGCTTCTCAAGCCCTGGGATTACAGGTGAGTACTATCATGCCTACCTCATTTGATATTTTGTTTTGTTCTTAGGGGTAGGGTTTTTCTCTAGCCCAGGCTGACTTGAAATTCATTCTGTAGTTTCAGGATGGCCTCGAACTCATGGTGATTCTCTTACCTCTGCCTTCTGAATGCTGGGATCAAAGGTGTGAGCTACCATGCCTGGCTCTCAATATAGTATTTTTATCCAGTAATTTAGTTCTACCATTTTAAATCCCACACAATAGATATTTCTCTAAGTATTTTACACAGTGAATATATGCTTAAATATATCCACATATTTACTTAGACTTCAGCTTAATCATCTACTTCAGTTCTCAGATCTTATGTCTGAGACAATCCTATTCTTTTTTAAAAAAATGCCTTTATTTATTTGTGAGGAGAGAGAGAGAGAGAGAGAGAGAGAGAGAGAGAGAGAGAGAAGTATGGGCAAACCAGGGCCTCTCACCACTGCCTATGAAATCCAGCCATATGTACCATTTTGTGAATCTTGTTTTATGTGGGTACTGGGGAATCAAACCCAGGCCATTAGACTTTACAAGCAAGTGCCTTTAACTGCTAAGCCATCTCCCCGCTTCCATTTCCTTTTTTTATGTGAGCACAACCTTAGAATTTTCTTCACAGTCTGGTCAGCAATAATATTTCTCAGTTTTTGTTATATTTGAAATGTCTTAGAGTTTGTCTTCATCATTGGTAGTTTACTACATGAGAAAATCTTCCAGACTGATGGTCTTTTTCCTAGCCATCTGCAGATATGATTCCCTATCTTTTGGTTCTTCATGTTGCTTTTAAAAAGCTCACTGTGAATCTAAATGCTACTGCTATGCATGTTTGTTTTGCTCTTTCTTTTGGGTTGATTTTAGGATATTTTTGGAGGGGTCATGGTGGAGGATACACGTTAAGTTCTTCAGATTCATTAAGAAGCACCTGCTTCATGGAAGGACTTGGGGAGCTTCCTCTGTTCTCCACTTGTGTGGCACAGTTTGAGAATTACTGGTTTCAGTTCTTCCACGCAGGTTTGACAGAATTCAGCTGAGAAGCCATCTGGTCATGGACTCTTCTTTTTGGGGAGTTTTTTATTACCTTTTCAATCTCAATGGGTGTGATAGGCTTGTTTAGGAGATTAATCTGCTCTGAGTTTACCTTTAGTAGATGGTATGTGTCCAGGAATTTATCCATTCCCTCCACATCATCCAGTTTTGTGGAGTAGAGGTTTCTGAAATAACTCCTGATGATTCTCCCAATTTCACTTATGTCTGTTGTGATTTTATTTCTAATTTTGTTAATTTGAAGTGTCTCTCTCTCTCTCTCTCTCTCTCTCACTCTTTTTTTTTTTTTTACGCTTGATCAAATTGACCAGGGGTTTGTCACCATACCTGATTTAAAGCTATATTATAAAGCCATAGTAGTAAAAACAGTATGGTACTGGCATAAAAACAGGAGTATAGACCAATGGAATAGAATCAAGGACCCAGACTGTGGGTCAAATAACTACAGCTACTTGATATTTGACAAAGGTCCTAACAATATAAGCTAGAAAAAAGACAGCATCTTCAACAAATGGTGCTAGACAAACTGGATAACTATATGCAAGAAATTGAAACTGGATTCACACATCTCACTGTGCACAACACTCAAGTCCAAATGGATCAAAGGCCTCAATATAAGACCGGAAACTCAGCTACTACTGGAAAAAAATATAGTAGGAACTTTCCATGATATAGGAATGGGAAAAGACTTCCTGAACAAAACCCCAGTATCACAGGATCTTCAACAATCACTCAACCAATGGAATCACATGAAGCTGAAAAGTTTCCTCACAGACAAACATACAATAAGCAAAGCTAATAGATTACCCACAGAATTGGAGAAAATAGTTGCTAAATATCCAACTGACAGAGGCCTAATCTCTAGAATCTATAAAGAACTCAGGAACTTAAACATTAAAAAGTCAAATAACCCACTCACAAAATGGGGCAAAGAACTGGACAGGCAGTTCTCAGAGAAAAAAAATACAAATGGCAAAGACATACTTAAGAAAATGTTCATCATACCTAATCAGCAGGGAAATACAAATTAAAACAACTATGAGATTCCACCTTACCCCAGTAAGGATAGCAAAAATTAAAAAAATCAAATGAAAATAAATGATGGCAAGGATGTGGAGAAATAGGAACCCTCACCTGCTGTTGGTGGGAATGTAAGATGGTACAACCACTGTGGAAAGCAATATGGAGACTCTTGAAAAAGCTGACTATACCAGATGCACAAGGGGGCACATGCATCTGGAGTTCATTTGCAGTGGCTGGAGGCCCTGATACACCCATTCTCAATCTCTTTCTCTCTCTGTATGTTGCTCCCAAATAAATAAAAATAAAACAAAAACATATATTTTGTTAAAAAGCTGACTATAGAGTTACCAACAGACCCAGTTATTTCCTTACTTGGCATGCACCCTAAAAGCTCCATGCCTCAGTCTGGAGAGATTTGCTCAACCATGTTTATAGCTGCTCAATTCATAATAGCTAAGAGCTGGAATCAACCCTGATGTCCATCATTAGATGAATGGATAACTAAGATGTGGTATATCTACACAATAGAATTCTACACAGCAGTAAGGAAAAATGACACAATGAAATTTGAAGAAAAATGGTTGAACCTGGGACAGTGAACTCACCCAGTCACAGAAAGATAATCGCCACATAGTCTCACTCATTTACAGCTCCTAACCTGAATTTACCCAAGATGCTGACATACCTAGCAACCATCTTGAAGACTGAAAAATAGGGTAGGTGGGGAGGGAAGGAAGGGCAAGGGAGGGGATGGAGGACACAAAACTGGACCCAAATGACAATGGTACCATAAAATGCTACATCCTAAAAGACAGACCAAATGGTTGAGCCTTTACCAGGCCCTTAGAAGGAACACCTGAATCACACAAGGCCCTGGAGAGGGTATGATGAAGACTGACCTTAATCTTCTCCTGTTTCTGTTTTTTTCTCTCTCTCTTTCTCCCTCTTCCCTCTCATCTCTCTATCTCTTTTATATTACTTATCTTTTTCTTTCCTCTCTTCTTGGGTGCTGACCTATAACTCCCAGTACCAGCAGGTGGCTATCATCCACAATGAGCTTTTGATCAGAGAGACTTGCAAGGTTTCCCAAAAGAAGAGAGATTTGTCAGAGTAGTTGATGACCCACCAAAGGTTAGTGGTAAGACCCTACTGCTGAAGACACCATATGCTGTTGGCTGTATCATGGAGTGACATGGCTGGAAGCTGGAAGAGACTGAATCCCCAGACAGTTTGCACATCTAGTGCCAGAAGGTACTACATGAGCAACTGAGGGAAAATGACCAATGTCTGTCCATACAACTCATGGTCTAACCTACCTAGCAGCAAACAACCTGATGTGATGCTCACACAAATGCAATAGTGGCACACAGCCATGGTGGGAAACCAACTGCTCTTGATTTGGCTAACTGATCTGCTCAGTGGAATGGAACCCATAGCTAGAGCTGGGAAACAAGTCAGAACCATATCCAAAAATGAGCCCACTCTCCATTATTAAGCTCCCACCAATCATGGATTAAAAGAGGGCCTACACCTATTAAATTCTCTCTAAAACATAATGGTTATCCCATTTATCTCGTGCTAACTTTACTCTCGGTTGGAGAATCTGCTTCTCTTTTTCTGATATACACAGATCCTAAGGAGAGAACCACCCCATCATATCTCAAAAGGGCCCCAGCTGAAACTAAGAGTAATTGGGGAAACAAGCAAGAGCGCTGTTTTCTTCATGAGCCAGATATTAGCACAAGGGTGAAAGAAATAGACACGGAGAACACTCAACTCCTACCAAACCAGATATCCAGAGACACAGAAGCTCCCAAGACCTCATCACTGAAGCAAACCTAAAATGAACCCAACATAGTTCTCAACATCAGGGAACTTTGTAGAAGAGGGGCAGAAAGTATGTCAGAGCCACATGTTTGGTCATGATACACAGAAAAATTTCCTCCTACCCATAACTGATGGCTAACCCCACAATGCATGACCCATATACCCCAAGAGGGTCTCTGTGGAGGAGAGGAGGACAGGGAGGAGGCTAACTATGGTACCAACTTGACTGTATTCACTGAGTAAAAAACTAATAATAATAATAAAAAGTACAGTCAGCTGATTCATTTCAGTTAAACCAGTTACATCCTTGTGTCCTAGGCGATTTACTTAATAGCTATCAGGACCTAATACCTGCAGGATTTTAAAGGACAGTCACCATTGTACCTTGGCAAACCTCACAGATTGATACAAATTACATTATATTATTCTGTTGTTTTTTGATACTAATATATTAATTAGAACTTGAAAAAAATTAAGTACCTGCTATGGTTATCTTTTTTATTTGGCCTGAAATTTATGAGATCTTGTGTTTAGTATCCTTTAAGATTTTGGAATTTTTTTCTTCTTACTTTCTATGCTACTTTCTTCTGGATTTCCATATAAAAATCTTAAACCATCTTTCTAGTTTCAGTCTCATTCCATATTTTCTTTGCTTCTTTGTTTCTCTAAGCCATATACTAGATTATTTATTCAGATCAACTTTCTAGCTCACTAATATTCTATTTACCTCTCATCTGTTTAATTCACTCCGTTTTAAATTTCCATTTTATATTTGAACCTCTATAAATTCCATTTATTTTTAAAAATCTGTATAGTCATTTTTTGTTTATTTTTTTATAAGCTTTTTACTCAGTGAATACAGTCAAGTTGGTACCATTGTTAGCCTCCTCCCTGTCCTCCCTCTTCCACAGGGACCCTTCTTATTGGGGTATATGGGTCATGCATTGTGGGGTTAGCCATCAGTTATGGGTAGGAGGAAATGTTTCTGTGTATCATGACCCAACATGTGGCTCTAACATTCTTTCTGCATCCTCTTCTGCAAATTTCCCTGAGCCATGTTGGGTTCATTTTAGGTCTGCTTCAATGATGCAGTCTTGGGAGCCTCTGTGTCTCTGGATATCTGGTTTGGTAGGAGTTGAGTGTTCTGTGTGTCTATTTCCTTCACCCTTGTGCTGGTAAACAGGTTCACGAAGAAAACAGCGCTCTTGCTTGTTTCCCCAATTACTCTTAGTTTCAGCCGGGGCCCTTTTGAGGTATGATGGGGTGGCTCTCTCCTTAGGATCTGTGTTTATCAGAGAAAGAGAAGCAGATTCTCCAACCGAGAGTGAAGTTAGCACCAGATAAATGGGATGACCCTTATGTTTTAGAGATAACTTAATAGGTGCAGGCCCTCTTCCAGCCCGCTTAGCAGCAAACAACTGGACGTGACGCTCACACAAGTGCAATAGTGGTGCACAGGCCAGGGTGAGAAACCTGATTTGATTAATTGATCTGCTCAGTGGAATGGAATCCATAGCTGGAGCTGGGAAACAAGTCAGAACTCTATCCAAAAATGCACAGTCATTTTTATAGTCCTTTTCTTTGCTCATATTTTCAATGCTTTAAAAACAAACAGACAAGTTTCCAATGCATGCTAAGTCAGTTGTTTAATCTATCTGGCCTATCAATCCAATATGGAAGCACTTGTGTGCTTAACTCTACTGCCAGTTTTTCTGCTGGTTTTACTATGGCGAGTTGTTTCTTTCTTGTTCTGTGTGTAGTATGTGCAGTGTGTGGTGTATTCAGGTGTTAGTGTGCATATGCACCCACCCTGTGTGCACATAGGCAGAAGCAAGAGGAAGATGTTGACTATCCTCTCCCATCACTCTCTGTCTTATCTCCCTGAGAAAAAATCTTCCACTGACCCTTGAGTTCCCTATTTTTCAGTTATCACCAATGATTTTCTTTTTTCCAGCCTTCCCAGTGCTTGGCTTACAGCCATGTGTGGCCATGCCTGCCTTTTACATGGGTGCGAGGGACCAAACTCAGATCTTCCTGCTGGTACAGCAAGTGCTCTTATCCACTGAGCCATCTCCATAGCCCTGGTGAATTGTTTCTTTGTATAGGAAATATACTTTAATCTCTTTCTCCTTTCCCAGAATTTCTCAAAAGAAACAATTGCCCAATGGGTGAAAATAAATGTGTGAAAGGATTTGTCATCATTCTTTATCAGCAGGATCAAACATTGGATTATTTTTTCTTTGGAGGATATGAAGTAGGAATGTGAGAAAGGAGATGGCCATGGTGGCTTATGTCTGTAATCTCAGCTCGGAGGCAGGAAGATCATTACCAACTTAAGGCCAGCATGGTCTACATAGGGAATTCAAGACCCTACCTCAACTCTTCCACCCATGGGGCTGGGGGGTGGGAGTGGAGGGGGAGAAAAATGTGAGAAAGATATGGTGCTAAAATTTTTAACAATTCAAGTTCTCCATCTGATCTTAGCCCAAAGGCCAAGAAGCAATACCAAATCAAATTCCTATTCATTGATTTTTCTTTCTCTGTTTCTTTTCTTTCTCATCATCCCTCTCTCTCTTTCTTTCAAGACAGGGTCTCATTCTAGCTGAGGCTGATCTAGAACTCACTCTGTAGCCCCAGGCTTGCCTCAACCTCACAGTGATCCTCCTACCTCAGCCTCCTGAAAGGTCTGTACCACTATACCCAGCTTATCATCTGTATCTAGAAAAATTACCTCTAGGGGCTAAGGAAATGACTCAGGTGTCAAAGGCACTTGCTTGTAATTCCTGCTGGCCTGTGGTTCAATTCTCCAGCTACACACATAAAGCCGAAAGACCATTTGTCTACAAGGACACACACACACAAACACACACACACACACACACACACACACAAAAAAAAAAACTTTTTAAAGTACCTCATAAGATAACTGAACCATCCACTACAACAATCTTACTATAAATCAAGAACAATGAAATTACACAGTGCAGGCTGGTGAGATGCTTCAGTGGTTAAAGGCCCTTGTTTGAAACGTGCACTGGTATTTATTTCAGTTACTATGCAAGGCTGCTTAAGGAACAACCCTGCCATCACGGCAATGTGCCTACCTGTGAGGGTCATCTGGGTCACAGTTAGGAAGGAACTGAGTGATTGCCTCCGCTACTTCTTCATTTGCTAAAACGTCCCAGAGTCCATCAGTGGCCAAGACCAGCACATCATCTGCGCCATGCTCATATTTGGAGAGATCGTAGACTCTAACCTGAGAAGAAAAGGAAGAGCACTACTCAAGACATGTGAGCAGACTGTTTTGTCCCTAACCAAGTAGACTCTCATCACTTTTCCTGCTCAGCCTTGTGTTTTTCATGGGTGTACCACAAGGACTTGATTCTACAGCAAGCTTGTGGCCCAGGGCTGCCACCTTTGGAGACTTGTTACGCAGAGATACAGTCCCAGTCACAACCGTGAATGAGCTGAAGAAAGCCTTAATAATTCACAAGAAAGAAATTGATTGAGAATATAACGCTTGAAATATAGGTGGGGGCTGGAGAAATGGCTCAGCAGTTAAAAGAGCCTGCTTGCAAAGCCTGCTGCCAAGGGTTTGATTCTCCAGTACCCATGGTAAGCCGCAGGCACAAAGTGAAACATGTCTGAAGTTTGTTTGCAGCAGCATCACGAGGCCCTGATGTGCCATCTCTTCTCTCTCTTCTCTCTCTCTCTCTCTCTCTCTAAAATAACTGATTAACAATATTTAAAATAAAGAAATACAGCTGGCCAAAAGAAGGGTAGGACTCCTTACAACATGCTCCTTCGGACACAAAATGGCCTGGATATCCATGACCTCACAGTGCCTGACACTACCTACACTAGACCATCATAATAGAAGGAAAAGATCATGACATCAAAATAAAAGAGTGAGAAAGGGAGGGGATATGATGGAGAATGGAGTTTCAAAGGGGAAAGTGGGGGGAGGGAGGGCATTACCATAGGATATTGTTTACAATCATAGAAGATATAAATTAAAAAAAGAAAAATATATAAAAATTAAAAAAAGAAATATAGCTGGAATGACAACATTTACAAGCAGATACTGTGGTAGCCAGGGGCTCACTTGCTGGTAGCCCTTAGAATATCCATTCTGTAAACATTTATGAAGGCCTATCCTGAGCCAAGTGCTATAAATACAGAGTGTAACAAGTTTTCCTGTTTCAGAGGTGCACTCAGGCTGGAGAGGAGAGAAAGTAAATTTGGATTCTTTAGAAATGGCTCTGTAAGTGTTGGCTTAGGACTCAGAAGACATACTTTGTTTCAGTAATCATCTGAAAACCTTCTTGCCTTTCTTGCTCTGAGGCCTAAGGGGCTAAGACTCCTCCCATGTAAGGATGGACCCTAACACTACATTTTGGGTTAAAGAGCCCCAATCTGGGTAGGGTGTAAAGGACACATGATTAATCAGAATTTTGTGTGTTTTTGGACACATTTAAGTCTCTTCACCTTGAATGGCACAGATGTTTCCAGATCAGTCTAAGCTCTACACCAGTGAGAATAGGAATCAAGTTTCAGTCAGGTTCAGCCACAACTCTGCTTCCGTAAGGTCAGTGGGCTGGGGAGTTGGAGTTGCTAGTCCTTTCTGAGTAGGTGGAACTGACCCCTGCCCATACCACCTCATGTACCAAGGACAAAAGGTCAATCGAATTAGTTTTCTTCACATTCTCCTCTCCCAGTCCCTCTATCCTAGCTTCTAAAAGGTGGGCAGAGAAGAAGACGGGACGTAGCTGCTTGCCGCCTGTGTGTTCTATTACACAGTCGGATGTGCTCAGCTCAGGCTGACACGATCGAGTTCTAAGAGGCCTGTTTGACCCATCCAGCCTCTGCACACCAGCCTCCAGAGCTTCCGAATGGCTTGCCCAGGCCAGTGACACTCTTTCAGGGTTGCTTGTATGGGCTGGCAGTCTATGCCTAGTGGCAGAAACCAACAACACACCTACCCACAAAACCTTAGTAAATAAGCTCAAATGAAAAGCGGCCTCACGTGCCAGGCCTCTGTGGCCTGTGGATTCAAAGGCAACAATTAGCTAATGGCCCATCGCATGAACCACACCCTGGGGGAGAATGCTGGGACATACGCCACTGGCTCTTAATATCTTTCTCAGGCATGCTCTTTTAGGGCTTAGCTTCCATTGTGGAGACAGCACTGAGCCTATGAGCCTCTGTGTGTGTGTGTGTGTGTGTGTGTGTGTGTACATATGCCCATTGGGGTGGGGATGAGGAAGTCCAGAAAGGAAACCTTCAGTTTTATAGCACACCAGAAAGTCTCAAATGCTAGAATTCTTTCCTGAAGCTATCAACCAATGTCCAATGGGAAGCAACCAAACCCCACTTTGCTTTATTTTGTCATTGTTGGGTGTGTTTGTTTAAGCTCTTCTCTCTTTCTCCTTTCCAGGGTCTCATGTATCCCAAGTTAAGCCGACCTCAAACTTGCTATATAGTAGAGGATGACCTTGAATTTCTCTCCCTCCCTCCCTCCTTCCCTCCTTAACTCTCTCTCTCTCTCTCTCTCTCTCTCTCTCTCCCTCTCTCTCTCTCTCTCTCTCCATATATATATACTTGCAAAAGAGAAAGAGGCAAATAGAGAAAGAATAGGCATGCCAGGGCTTCAGCCACTGCAAACAAACTCCAGACACATGTGCCACCTTGTGCATCTGGCTTATGTGGGTCCTGAGGAATCAAACCTGAGTCCTTTGGTTTTGCAGGCAACTGCCTTAACTGCTAAGCCATCCCTCCAGACCTTGAATTTATGATCCTCCTACTTCTACCTCTTGAGTGCTGGGAATGCAGGAGTATACTACCACACCCAGTTTATATAGTGCTGGCAATCTTACTCAGGGCATTGTGCATATAGGCAAGCATGCTACCAGCTGAGCTATGGGCTCAGTTCTGGTTTCTCAAATGTTAATTTGTATATCACTAAGCTGGAGATCCTGGTAACATGCAGATTCTAATTCGTTCTGGGGTGAGTTTGAGTCTGCAGTTCTTCCCAGTGATGTTAACACTGCCAATCCACTGACCACTTAGATAGAGTACTAAGTCTTAGAGGATTCCTATTGGGGTAGTTTTGTAAACAAGAAAACCCAGAGCCTTATGTACCCATGTACAGTTCCCTAAAACTGCAGCAATCCTAGAAAATGGCATTCTAGAGTTCCCAACTTTAAGTCCTATATCACTGTATTGCTAATTCCATTACACAATAACTGCTTAAGAGAGGTTTCTAGCTTCCTATTGGTGTTTACCTACAATAAACTACTGTTATAATTTGAGGACCATTGCATAAAACATATTAAGTACCAGGAGGTGGAGAGTATGGCTATCAGGTGGCCAATCTTACCTAAGAGACTCCATGTTCCTTTCAGCTCTTTCTAAAACAGATGTTTCCAGGTCTGGAGATAATATATATTTTATTTCAAGTTCTGCCCTGTGAATAGGGTGCCAAAACCTACTTGAAATGTTCTCTGCTGGTATAAGAAGTGACAGGTTGATTCTTTTAAACTTCAACCTAATGTTGTCCTGCCCAGAACTGAAATGGAAATGTGGCCAATGGAACCACTTTAGAGAATGCTACTCTTCAATTCCATCGATAAATGCAATCCTTCCCTAATTCTATTCACATTTCTACTCACAGCTCACTAATGCAGTTTCATTTGCCAACATGAAAATCCCTTTCAATACCATTTTCCACATAATTTTTATGTAAATAATAAAAAGCTAGTAGCAACCCCAATCCCTGAGGCATTCCTCAATATCCTTTTAGGTTTTTACTGCTACTCTTTGTTTCCTGCCCCCTAGCCAATTTCCAATGGACTTTGCCAACTTTCCACTTACAACTTGTGTCTTATACATTAACCGATGATGCAGAACATTTTGTGAAAATGCTTTCAGAAAAACTGGATTGGTGTGCAAGTCATCCCACTCTGTGCTCAGCTTCCCAGCAACGAGGGCTTCAAAGGATTGCAGCCAGCTCTGCAGCCCTGACCTTTCCTCCCTGCCTGTTGTTGGCTTCCTCAATCAGAATCCAAACCTCCTTAGTTTGGTTTCTGAAACAGAGAAGCAGCTTATTAATGAAGCCTCATGTGGAACTAATGGGCTCTGAGATGTACCAGGACTAAGACATCTGATGTCCCAATGATTATGTGTGTGTGTGTGTGTGTGTGTGGTGCATGTATGTGTATGGCACCTGCAGAAACACTTTTCTGGGAAGGAGGCTGGATAACCTGATCAGAGTCCCTAAAGGTTCCTTCCTGGTCCTATCTGTCAAGAGAGGGATTTTTGATGTCTTGTATGGCCTTTCTTGAAAGGCCATAGGAATCCTTGAGGGTCTTGAAGTAACAAGAGTAATACATAGATGCTGTCTGACCTACTAGGAAATTATGACCCAATAAGCCCATTGCTAAGTTGAATGTATTGTAAGTTAATGAACATAATGTATATATATGCACCTAACCACTAAACACCATAGCTTAGGAACAGAGTACACCATAGACTGTCTGTCAGGGGTTCCTCCTTGGGACTCTGGGACTAACTAGGAACCGTGGCTCCAAGTGGCTGCCCACCACTGGGAGGGTTTTATACTGCATGCTCCTGGCCTGAGACAAGATCAAAATTTAAAATATGGTTCTGCACTATTATCAAATTAAAAAGAAAATCCCACACCAAACCAACCACATTGAAGACCATGTATAAGTAAATGCCTTTAACTGCTGAGCCATCTCCCCAGCTTCGAAGACCATCTGTAGTCTGAGCAGCTAAGTGATTGCTACTAGCTATCTCCTGGTTACTAGTGCCTCGGGGAGTGTGGCTGCCCCTCCACAGGGCCTGTTGGCCTGGTCTGCCTTCACAACTTGTACATGGAGCATGTGCTACGTGCCAACTGAGGTGAAGCAACAAAGTTCCAGGCATTGGGGAAGCAGGGGGAAGGAAGTGAAAGAGTGTCTTCTAAGTTCTGAACTAGAAGAGATGTGCACAAGGAAAATTACAGTGGCAGGGGATAATCTCTGGTCTGCAGAAAAAGGAAGCAGGGCACATGGAGTGACGGAGAATCACTCCAGAAGACATGGTCACGTGGGGCTGCACTGAAGAGGTATTGTCTGAGCAAGCAAGGTAATTCCCCACAGTCCTCTCTTGCATCTCTCCTTCCTTCTTTCTTTTGGGCACCTGTTACTCTTCTGGGTTGAGAGCATGTGGACAATGTTACAGTGCTGGTATAGAAGAAGAGCTGAAAGGGACAGATGCCAACCTCTGTTGCCACAGACACCCTAAGGAGGACCAAAGAACAGCCATTGCTTCTTTGCCTGGTCCTTGGCACGCATGATCCTTGAAGTCCACGAATACTACATCTCTCTCTATCTGTGTCTATCTCTTCTACAAGGTAAGTTATTCTGAAATTTTCATGTGTTTTAAGAACCATGTGGGTGCTATAGTTACTGGTCCTGCCTTTAAATTGCTGATTCAGCAGAGCTCAGGGGTTAGCATGAACATGGAACCCCAGGCAATTCTGGTGTAAGCAATGGGCGAATTGTGCCAAAGACAGAACAGGAAACCAGCTCTCCTAGGGGCATGGTCTATCTTGTCCTATTTGTTTCTGTGTTTCTGTGCCCAGAATAGAGGCTAGCACTTGGTACTGACATAATAATCAAAGAAAGCACTTCTGTGGAACATGTAATGAATACCAAGGGAGTTGTTCATTGTATATTTTCCTCCAAATTTAACTTCTGAACACCAGAGATCCCATTATACTTTTTTTTTTTTTTTTTGCTGTGTGGTCTCACTTTAGCCCAGGCTGGCCTGGAATTCACTATGTACTCTCAGGGTGGCCTCGAACACATGGTAATCCTCTGAGCTCTGCCTCCAGAATGCTAGGATTAAAGGCATGTGCCACCATACCTGGCTCCATCATACTTTTTTTTATGTGTGTGTGGTTTAATTTAAATTTATTAAAATTAACATATTAAAATTCAGCTCCTCTGCTTTGATAGCCACATGTCCAGGTCTCTGTCAACTAATGTGAGACTGGGGCCTCAGGACGGTCATGTTCTTGTAGGCAGAGAAGTGAGGTGGCGTGGCCCAGGAGAGTGGGGAGGGCAGGTGGAGGCACAGTGAAGGGTTACAGACAGCATGCGGCCCCAGCACCCACTGTGGACCCCATTTACATTTACTCTCCATGTTTCATAGCATACATTACTATAAGTCTTCAGGACATGCTGCTGAGACAAATGGGAAGAGAGAAACAGATAAAGAATTCAAGCACAGACTCACTTATAAGGCTCTAATTACATGGTGATCCAACAGACCCAGCTTGCTAAATCTGGCACATGAAAATAGTCACCAAAAAGCCGGATGTGGTGGTTCACACCTTTAATCCCAGCACTTGGGAGGCAGAGGTAGGAGGATCTCTGTGAGTTCGAGGCCACCCTGAGACTAAATAGTGAATTCCAGGTCAGCCTTGGCTAGAGTAAGACCCTACGTCAAAAAACAAAAACAAAACAAACAAACAAACAAACAAAAAACCAAAACAAAACAGTCAACAAAATGTAACAAGGCTTATAGTTAGCAGAGGTAGTAAACTGTCTTTTCCCTCCCTGTCTCCACGGGAGTTGCTACCAAACAGAAACAGTGATGAATCTGGGGCCAAACAAGAGTCTTGGCTCATGTGTCCTGAGTGAGCTGCCCATGCTGACTGCTCCCAGGGCTCCCAGCTTCTCAGCACTAAGAGAGGTCCTTAGTGTCATCAGTGGCACCTACTTCACACAGAAGCTGTGACAAGCGGGTCTTTGACACAGCCCCTCCATGCGGCGCTCAGCGGCGGGCTGCAGTCTCAGCATTGTGTGATGTGTGCTCTGTCTCTGATGATATTCTGATGGCATGTTAAGAGAGCTCACAGCACTGCTAGCTGATGCTATTGTTAAAAAGGCACCTGTCAATTCCTCCATTTGCTTTTGCATCTTTATCAGCTCAGCAAATTTACCAAACCAAACCTTTGTACCCCCCACCCCCTTTTAGTACCCTACGTGGGACCATGGGCTCCTGCAGCTCAGGTGTGGCTTTGTGGATGAGAAAGAACAAAAAACACATTGCTTCATTCTGCTTCTAACAAGCTTTGTGGCTTTTGACAAGCCAGTCTTTCTCTCTAGCTCTCAATTTTTTCATCCCTGAAATCGTGTTTTTGTTTTGTTTTGTTTTGTTGTTGTTTAGACAAAGACAAGGTCTGTGTATCCCAGGCTGGCTCTGAGCTCACTACAAGGCCCAGAATAAATCCGAACTTCTGCTCCTCCTGCTTTCACCTCCTGACTACACCACACCCAGCTTTATGAGGTGCCGGGGAGGGAGCCCAAGGCCTCATGCATGCTGGTAAGCACTCTACCAGCTGAGCTACGTCTTTAGCCCTGAGATACTTCTATTTACTTTAAATGGAAAACAACTCCAAGGAAAATAAATGTTGTTGTCTTCACTCTAACTTTCACATGACACTGTTACAAACATCAAGTCAGACCATGAGGAAGGGAACTAAGATCCTAGTGCATTACATGATGTTCTAGGGCAGGCTAGCTGGTGGAGAAAAGGAATAAGGATGGGCTTTGGGAACTTGAGGTTCAATTCCAAATGTCTCATTTACAATGATAGTGATTAGAACTCTCTCAATAGTGGTGTTGGGAGGAAAGCCAAGGGGAGTTCACAAGATAAAGACCACCAATAGGTAGTGGAAAATTAAAAACAGCATGAGGTCTTGTTCCTCTCTTTCATGTGGTCACTTTAAAAGCTGGACCTATAGAACTAAGAGTGAGGGGCTTGTCCGGAAGACAAAATGTCAGCCCATTTCTGTACAGCCTGATAAGTCAAGTAGATTGTTTTAAGACTGGTAATCTTGTGGGCCACCAGGGTTGCCTCCAAATTCTCTGTGGTGATTCTATCTGCACTACATGTCATGAAGCCGACACGAAATCTGATGTCTGGAGAACTGGGTTTGAGATGCATCCCTGCCTCTTGGTAGTCAGAAAAATAACTTTGCTTATTTATCATTCCGGTGTGTTGGGTCCAAGTGCTAGGCATGTTGGTGACAGAGGAGCAGAGGTTCCTCAGACGGAGGATCTTAAGGGAGGTGGAGTTACACATCATATGCTTTCCACATGGGAGAAACAGCAGGGCCAATGCCTAAAGGTGAGAGAGGTCTGGCATGCCAGGTGCTTTTCCCTAGTTTGTTTGGTTACAGAACTGGGTTTCTGCTGGGATGAGGCATGTTCTCTTGGTCTTCAGTGACTCTTGAAATGAAAGGTCAAAGAATGCCACTGGGCTTGCTCACAGCATTAACAGTGTCCCACTCTTTCATGACAGGACAAGCTAAAACTTGATGTGACTGGCCATGTGACTTTACAGCATTGGCTTCAAATGAATCAAATGACACTTAAGTGTTAAAAATATGTTGGCTGCCCAAACTACCCTGTTGGCTGTTTGTCTTGGCCCATGGGTGTAGTTTCATAACTGCAATTACCACAGATATTCTTGACGGTTCCTCCCCTTTCTGGAATCCACAGACAAAATAAGATCTAACAGTTCAAAAAGCTTCAAAATCAGTTAAAATATTAGGCAGCAGTGAAGACAGCCTGACATTGTGGCTGATCCCTGAAACATAACATTTCCATTTTTCCACATAAAGCCTGATGCCTCACAGCCCTGTGAGGTAAGCTATAGGAAGGTATTCCTCCTGTAGGATGAGACACTACCATGACATATTTCTTTTATTTTTTTGTTGACAACTATCATAATTGTAAATATCTCATGGTAATTCCCTCCTTCCTCCCATTTTCTGCTTTGAAACTCCACTGACCAAGTGTTCAGACATTTGAGACTATGGTGGACATTTCACATTCAAACCACAACCACTAAATAAGACACTTATTCAATGAGTTAGTCAATAAGTGGGACTGAACCTACCTCAGTAAACATCTGAGGAACAAGCCCATCTTCACCAAAAAAAAAAAAAAAAAGAAAAGAAAAAACTTCCCTTTTTGGAGACAAGGTCAAAAGAAACCCCAGCCTCTGAATGTGAATACCTAGATGCCACTTAGATGGGCTGAGTTATTACAGCCCACACAGGAGCCAGGCAAAGCGTAAATACAGTGACTAGGCATCCCAGCTTTCATGTGATAGTTTTCTTTTGTATGCCTCTTTTCATAGGATAATTGTCAATAATGTCCTCTTTGATTCTCAAAAAAGACTTGCTAGGGGCTATGGAGATGGTTCAGCAGTTAAAGGTGCTTGCTTACTAACAGCCCGGGGTCCATTTCCCAGTATTCGTGTAAAAAGCCAAATGCGCCAAGTGGCATGTGTCTGGAGTTCATTTGTAGCAGCAAGAGGCTCTGGCATGCCCACATTATTTCTCTCTTTCTCTCAAGTAAATAAAAATATTTTTTTAAGGGCTGTGGAGATGGCTTAGCCGTTAAGGCGCTTACCTGCAAAACCAAAGGACCCAGGTTTGATTCCCCAGGACCCATGTAACCCAGATGCACACGGTGGCCCATGCATCTGAAGTTGTTTGCAGTGGCTGGAGGCCCCAGTGCACCCATTCATATTCTCCCCCCTCCCACCTCTGCCTCTTTCTCTCTCTCAAATAAGTAAATACAAATAAAATATTTTTAAAACAATGACTCAAGTAGAGGGTGTAAAACGTAAGGTGTAATTAGTGAAATGAGTGTGATCTTGATTTCTATGGCCACTACTTATGGTCATCTTCTTTACTAAGTGGTAAATTTATGTGTATCAAAAACTTACATTAAAATAAATTTCTTTAGGAGTTTTGTATACTTACATACCTTAGAGTTGTGTAAAAATTGCTCTGTAAAAAGGGGCAATAAGAGGAAGAAGTTTAAGAGGCCTAACCTACTGATTTGGCTGTCAGGAAGTAATTCCAGTGATCTTCATGTTTTAAATAAACTTTTCAAGCCACTCCCACATGCATTAATGCAACAAATATATGAGAAAGTGATAGTACATTTAACTAAAACATCACAGTTGAAATTACTATATTTTGGGAGTGGATCAGAAACTAACAATCTTTAAATAATAACAAATGTTTAATGCAAACATATACATTGACTCTCATTGTAACACTATAAATTTTATGAGTTTCCATGCAAGATTTTTCTCTTTTTTCTTGTCTTCTTCTTTACCTCATTCTCTTCCTTTTTCTTTCCCTCCCTCCTCACTCTCTCGAGGTAGGGTCTTACCACATAGCCCAAGCTGGTGTGGAACTCACAATCTGCCTGCCCATACTGTGAATGTTGAGATTATAGGCATGTTCCACCACACCCAGCAAAGCAAGCTTTATTGGTAACAAACCTCAAATTTTGATTTTATTTGAAGGGTTGAATAGTAAATTTCAAGTAATCAGCTAAACAACCTAAGTGCATGCGACAAGTGATGTGCTCCACTAGACTTGAGAGTTTGGAGACCAGTAGGCCGAGTCATTAAGTCTCTTCTAGCTAAGATTAGAATGTACCAGAATCAAAGAAGTAGCTATTGCAGTTAGCCATTCATTGCTGAACAAAGCACCCTGTCAAAAGTAGCTAATGGGAGGAAAGTTTTCATTTTGTCTTACAGTCTAGAGGGGAAGCTCCATGATGGCCGGGGGCAGCATGGCATGAGCAAGGGCTGGGCATCACCTCCTTGTAAGTAGCAGGTGGACAACAGCTGCAGAAGGGGAGGCTGCTTATCACACCCCCAAGCCTACCCCCAACAACACACCTCCTCCAGCAAGCCTCCACCTCACAAACTGCCATAGCTGGGACCAAGTATTCAAAAGACATGAGTTTATGAGTTCAAACCACCACAGCAGGTCTGTACATTCTTAGAATGGGATGCTCCTCAACCCAACACATTAGATGAGGTGGTGGTAGGGGGAGGAGGTACATTAATCCAAAGGAGAACACAGAAGTATGAAGATGGATGGGAACAAAGAGATTTAAGAATACTGTCAGATCAGGTGTGGTGGTGCCTTCCTTTAATCCCAGTACTGAAGAGGCAGGGGTAGGAGAACTGCTGTGACTTTGAGGCCAGCTTGGGACTACAGAGTGAGTTCCAGGTCAAACTCATCTAGAGTGAGAACCTACCCTGAAGAAGCAAAACCAAAAAGAAGAAAAGGAGGAGGAAGACGAAGAAGAAGAAGAAGAGGAGGAAGAAGAACTCTGTTGAGGCTGGGTTGGTGATACATGCCTATGATCTCAGCAACTTGGAAGGCAGAGGCAAGAGAATCATAAGTTTGGGACCAGCTTGGGTTACAGAGTAAGACTCTATCTCAAAAAACAAACAAACAAACAAAAAAAAACCAAAAAACAAAAAACAACCCTGTTAGATACCTTCCAGTGAGTTGTTGGCCAGGGAAGTCCCTGATGCCCCCAAAACATTTAGGCCATTGTTTAGGCCCTTGGATTCCCACCAGGAATAGCTGGTAAAACCCTATTGCTGAATACTCCACATACGTGGGCTGCAAGGCCACTGAGAAATCCTGCTGCATCTGAGCTGATAACCTCCTCCATGTAGACCAGCTGACAGAAAGCTGGAAGAAGCTATTCTGCATGCAGTTCAATGGGAGAGAGAGAAATCACCAGTGAAGATACTCAACAGTGGATACTGCAAGCCTTATATTTGGCCAGCTAGGCCAAATGAACCAAAGGGTGCAATAGTGGCAGGTCTGTCATGATGGAAAGTAACTGCCCTTTAATTTGACTGGAGGCTAGCTCCATAGGAAGGAATACATCCCTGATACTGAAAACTTAAAACAGGGGTAGTCATGAGCCCTAGGGGTGTAACGTCTGCTGCTGTCTGGCTAAATGTATATACTATGTTCATCAAACTGCCCAGTAAGCACTTCTCTTAATGTTCATACCCATATATTAATACTACTCTCACTTTTGGTAGAGAATCTTCTCTTTTCAGATGGCAATAACCTTGGGATGACTCAGAAGGCATCATGGTGCTGGAAAGGAGTAACAGGAGTGCTCAGCACTGCAATGTCTCTATCACACCTTCCAAGGCTCAGGGTGTATTGTGGAAGAGATGGCGGAAAGAATGTAAGAGCCAAAGGAAGTGTAGGATTCCTTACAACATGCTCTCCCCAGACACAAAATGGCCTGACACTACCTACATAAGACCATTATAATGGGAAGAAAAGATCATGACATCAAAATAAAAGAGAGACTGCTTGAGAGGGGGATGGGATATGATAGGGAATGGAGTTTCAAAGGGGAAAGTGGGGGGAGGGAGGGCATTACCATGGGATTTTTTAAAATTAATTTTTAGTTTACTTTTATATATTTATTTGAAAGTAACAGAGAGACAGAAGGAGGCAGATATATATACATATATATATACAGAGAGAGAGAGAGAATGGGCATGCCAGGGCATCCAGCCACTGCAAAAGAACTCCAGATGCATGTGCCCCTTCATGCATCGGGCTAACGTGGGTCCTGAGGAATCAAGCCTCGAACCGGGGTCCTTAGGCTTGATAGGCAAGTGCTTAACTGCTAAGCCATCTCTCCAGTACAGCCATGGGATTTTTTTTTTTTTTGCCATGGGATATTTTTTAATATATTTAATTTTTTTTTTTATTTTTTATTGGAGAGCGACAGACAGAGAGAAAGACAGATAGAGGGAGAGAGAGAGAATAGGCGCGCCAGGCTTCCAGCCTCTGCAAACGAATTCCAGACGCGTGCGCCCCCTTGTGCATCAGGCTAACGTGGGACCTGGGAAAGCGAGCCTTGAACTGGGGTCCTTAGGCTTCACAGGCAAGCACTTAACCGCTAAGCCATCTCTCCAGCCCAGCCATGGGATATTTTTTATATTCATGGATGTTGTTAATAAAAAAAAATTGAAAAGAAAAAAAAAACAGTATTTTGAGGGGAGGGAGAGATGGCTTAGTGGTTAAGGCACTTGTCTGTAAAAACCAAAGGATCTAGGTTCGATTCCCCAGTAGCCACATAAGCCAGATACACAAAGTGGCACATGTGTCTGGACTTTGCAGCAGCCAAGGCCCTGGCGCACACATTCTGTCTCTCTATCTGTCTTTCTTTCTCTCAAATAAATAAATAAAAATCATTAAAAACAAACAAAAAAACCTTGTTAGTGCTTGCTTCGGCAGCACATATACTAAAATTGGAATGATAAAGAGAAGATTAGCATGGCCCCTGCACAAGGATGACATGCAATTTCGTGAAGCATTCCATAAATTATATATACATATATATTTTAAAAAACCCTCTTAAACCAAAACCAACAAAAGTAACAACAGCAAATCCCTGCTATCCATGTCCTTGGAGCTTTCCATTTTCCCTTTGTACAGGGGAACCATTGTTTGTGAAGCCTAACATCTATTAGGAAAAGAATAGAAAAGCAATTATAAATACAAATTTAAATACCAAGGCCAGTGTTTATTAAGAACGAGCAATGAAATCACAACAAATTGCTAGACCCTTGCATCCTAAGCTTCCCTTTGTGGATTGCTTACAAAAATGCTTTCTGATTGCAAATTTGCTACCCCTCCCCATCTAGAACATTCTGCATTTTCTAACAACAAGCAGAACTCACAGGCCTTGCTCTGAATAAAGGTCCCCTTTACTTAAGTTTAATTAGTTTCTTTGTAAATTTGCTTTTACATAGCAAATCAGATTTCCTTTCTCAATTAGCACAATAGCTAACTCATCAGTTTGTACTGGAAAGAAAGTCACTGCACTTATAATCTGAGATTTCGCAGCAAGGGAAGGAGCTTTACAGGAAGGTTGTGGTAAGAAGACTCAAGATGACTAATACCAATTCCTTCTCTCTCCATATAAGCACCCTGTTCCTCACATCAGAAGTTTGCTACTCAGATGCCCAAAGTGGTGCATAGGTCTGGAGTTCATTTGCAGTGGCTGGAGGCCCCAACCCCAGTCTCTCTCCTCTCTAGCTCTCTCTGCTTGCAAATAATTAAAAAAAAAATTATTTGAAGCCGGGCATGGTGGCGCACGCCTTTAATCCCAGCACTCGGGAGGCAGAGGTAGGAGGATTGCCATGAGTTCGAGGCCACCCTGAGACTCCATAGTGAATTCCAGGTCAGCCTGGGCTAGAGTGAGACCCTACCTCGAAAAATAAAAAAACCAAAAAAAAATATATATATATATATTTGAAAAGATGGCTACCAATGCCCCTCTCCTTCAGTGTAGACTGGTCTCGGTGACTTCTTTGAGCTACAGAATATGACAGTGGTGATGCTCTAGGACTGCAATGAGAATCTGGGACCAGATGGACAGGCCATGTGCGGCCGCCTCTGCCTAGGCTAAATTGTCAGTTGACAGCCAGCACACACAGCCAGGCATTGGTGTGCTCACCTTGGACTTCCAGCCTAGCCATGTCTTCTGATGACTCCAGACAACTCATGTCTGAATGGGATAACATGAGAGATTCAAACAGCCAGGCCCAGTCTATGGCTCACAGAACATTCAAGGTTAAACCCAGAGAGCTATGAAAGTTAATAGTTTTAGAAGTTGTTTGTTTTATAGTTAACAAAAGAGAAACAGGAATATATTGAGAACAGCACTTCTAGGTCTTTTTTCCTATAAGATTAGCAAGATGGAACACCCTATAGGATTAGTGAGATGGAATGTGGAACTATCTGGGGGTCTTCTCTTTGGTCACTGTCTATAAAAGGGGTACTTGTTACCTCTGTTATTTATTTATTTAATTATTATTATTATTATTATTTGAGACAGAGAGAGAGGAGAGAGAAAGAATGGGCATGCCATGGCCTTTAGACACTGCAAACAAACTCCAGATGCGTATGCCACCTTGTACATCTGGCTTACATGGGATCTGGAAAGTTGAACCTGGGTCTTTAGGCTTCACAGGCATACACCTTAACCACAAAGCCATCTCTCTAGCCCATACCTCCATTTTTTTCCAGCAGGCAAGGACTACGAAAAACTTTCTTTAGTGGGGACCAGAGAAGCCCACAAGCTTCTAGTAGGTAGACTTAGCCTGGGGCCCAGAGGAGAGAAAGAAGTCTATTTCCATACTATCCATGGTTTCCAATCTACATTTATACTAATTAGAAAGTTATTTTGATCCCAGATTCTATTTTTAAAATTGGCTCAGGAAACTTAGAAGGAAAAATACATGAAACTATTTTTCCTCTTCAGACCCTAACCATTCTTCTTTGCCTTCAGGATAAAAAGCAAAATGTCTATGTGTATGTGTTGTGGTGGTGGTGCGGGGGGCATGGTCTTCCTGGCTTCAATATCCAGGGCCTGGTACATGCTAATGGGACATTGCAGACCATGGGATCAGGTAAGTTCAGAACAATGAACCATCCTTTCTAGCCCTGAACCATAACCTGTATGCTTTTCTTTCTTTCTTGAAAGATATTTATTATATTATTGTGGGGAGAGAGAAAGAGAGAGATCGAATATGAATGAATGAATGAGAATATGGGCATGCCAGGGCCTCCTGCCACTGCAAACAAAATCCAGACCCACACAGCACCTTGTGGGTCTGGCTTTACTTGGGCACTGGAGAAATGAACCCAGGCAGTTAGGCTCTGTCTGCTAGTATCTTTAACCACTGAGCAATCTCTCCAGTCCTCTTTTCTTATTTCTATTTTCTTTTAATCTGTTGTAGCCTCTCGAGTTCAGATCAGTTGTTACATTAAAGAAAAACTCTCAAAGAAAGAACGTAAGAAAGAAAGAAACTCTCTCAGCTATGTCTCCTTTGGTTTTCATATTCCCACCATAATGTGGCTCCGCCCTGTCAGAGTTTCTGACCCACAGTGCAGCCCTTCTGCAGCTCCTTGCCCCTCTAGAAGCCCCCAACCCACAGTTTGTTAATACACTCCCCTGATTGCTTTAGGTCCAATATGAGGGCCTGTGTATAATTAGTCCTTTGAACGAATCCTCCAAACTCAGTGGTTCCCTGAGGCAAATTTTATTTCACACCAAACACAGTCCTGTTTCCTTCTTTTCCTTTTGCCCTCCTTAATCTCTTCTTCTCTACATTCTTCTCTTGCCCTTATCTGAACTCCTCTCATACCCCGCGGAAAAGAAACCGGGCATAATTATCCTTTAGGTGCTCTCACTTCCCATGGCCCTGAATGCTAATCTTGGGAGGGCACACTCTCCAGTGTTTTCCTCAAGTACTACTGGGCTCAAGATCCCTGTGGAGAGAGCCACTGAAACTTAGTGGTGGTTTCTGTATGTTTGTTATTTTTTATAAAATATTTTATTTATTATTTGAGAGAGAGAGAGAGAGAGAGAAAGAGGCAGGCAGATAGAGAGAATGGTCACACCAGGGCCTCTAGTCACTGTAAATAAACTCTAAATATGATGGAGAATGGAATTTCAAAGGGGAAAGTGTTGGGGGGAAGGGAGGGAATTGCCATGGGATATTTTTTTATAATCATGGAAAATGTTAATAAAAATTAAAAAAAAATTAAAAAAAACCTCCAGACACATGTACCACCTTGTGCATCTGGCTTTATGTGGGTCCTGGGGAATTGAACCTGGGTCCTTTAACTTTGCAGGCAAGTACCTTAACCACTAAGCCATTTCTCCAGCCCAACTTTGTGATTTTAACAGAGTCAAGTGGACCTAGGAGCTGATATTTACTATGTCAGGTTTAAGGTGAGTACTTTTTATGTTATTAAGCATTAAGTGAAGAGAGAGCTCAATGCTTAGTGGCCTTGAGAAAGTCACTTTACCTACAGACCTAGACAGAGAGAGAAGGATCTCAAATTTCAGATCTGAGATGGGGTTATAGTATGCAGCTTATTCCAGCCTTGAATTTGAGATCCTCCTGCCTCAGCCTCCAGAGTGCTGGGAGTACAGGCTTATGCCAACATGCCCAGCATTCATCTGAGTTTTTTAAAAAATTATTTATTTGAAAGCAACAGACACAGAGAGAGAGAGAAAAAGGCAGATATATATAGAGAGAATGGGCATGTCAGGGCCTCCAGCCATTGCAAAGGAACTCTAAATGCATGCCCCACCTTGTGCATCTGGCTTACGTGGGTCCTGGGGAATCGAGCCTCGAACTGGGGTCCTTAGGCTTCACAGGCAAGCGCTTAACCACTAAGCCATCTCTCCAGCCTTTGTCTGAGTTTTTAACCACTCCATTATACTGTCTCCTCAGGTTATTTTGAGGGGTTTAAGGATGATTTTTTGCATGTGTGTATACACGTGGGCACATGTGTGTGGGCCCATGTGCATGTATGTGCATGTGAATGTGGAGGTCACTGGCTGGCGTTGGGTGTCTTCCTCAGTTGTCCTCCCCCTTGTTCTTCGAGATGCGGCTTCTTGCTGAGCCTCATTTGGCTAGACCAGCAAGCCAGTGAGCCTCAGGGATCCGCCTGTCTCTTTGTGCCAGGTTCTGGGATTACAGGGTGCACCACCACGCCTGGTGTTTTATGTGGGAGCTGGAGACTGGAAATCAGGTTCTTATGCTTTTATGGTAAACACTTTAATTACTGAGCTATCTCCCCAGCCTGGGGATTTAAAAAATTATTAATTATGAGCTTTACTGTATAAACATATCATGTGTTAGCCATATTCTCATTGGGTTTTCATCTTATATCCTCTCTCTCCTGCCCCTTTTCCACTGAGAGCTCTCCTCAGTGTGGTTACTGGTATGCACTGTGGGGTCATGAATGGAACTTTTTTAAGAAAGAGAGAGAGGGAGGGAGAGAATTGGTGCACCAGGGCCTCAGCCACTGCAATGGAACTCCAGGTGCTTGTGCCACCTAGTGGGCATATGCGACCTTGCGCCTCACCTTTGTGCATCTGGCTAATATGGGATTTGGAACATGGGTCCTTAGGCTTTGACGGCAAGCACCTTAATAGCTAAGCCATTTCTCCAGCCTGGGCTTTTTAAAAAAATAACTTTTCTCTATGTATCACCCAAATATAGTTGCTATTACCCTTTTAGAAAACTTCAGAACATTCATTGATATGTGCACATTTTTTTTTACCTGTCTTTATTGTGTTATTGTTATATTCAATCATTTTCTGCTTCATTAGTATAGCCCAGCAATTTCCCTATGTCATGGTATAACAGTATTGTTTCTTATGGATTAGCCATTTTCAAAAAGCATAAAATACAACAAAGTATGCTTCCCCACCCCCCAAAAAAATGGATCTTGGATTTGAGGCACAAGAAGTCATTAAGAACCAGACTACAGATATTAAGATATAAACACATAACTTTACATGCCTTTCATGTTTGCATAAAGAAGTCCTAAACAAACGTCATTCTCTCTTAACAGAAAGTAGACATAGGAATTCCTAAGTGTGGGGCTTTTCAGAAGCCAGCAGAACTGACCATCTTTGAGTGCACACCAGGCCTCATGCCAGACTGATGCTCTCATTTGTTCTTTATCCATAGTTCATCAATGCAGGCCTCACCAGCCCCCAAGACAGAGGACAAGCAGGCTGAAGCCATGTGTGCTGCCTGTGGGACTGCTGTGCTGGGGGTGGATCCTGGGCTCTCAGCTCTCAATTCATCAAGAAAAGGTTATTTCAGATAAAAGAAAAAATATTATCTAGATTAAAATATTCTCAGGAATGAGCTGAATGAGTAACCCGTAGTTAAAAACAAACAAACAAACAAACAAAATAGCTGACAGGAATCCTAAAAACCAAGGAGAGGAAAAATGAAGCACAGAGAAAATTGGGCTCCATGTGGTTCTGTCTGGCTGGGGAGAGGAGACAGGACTGCTCAGTGGGGGAGGGATTTGGCTCTGCACACCAGCCCTGACAGAAAAAGGCCTTGTTCTTCCAAGAGCCCCAACTGGGACTAAGGCAAGAGCACAGTTTTGGAGCAGAGGCCGGAAAGAAGAGTGAAATTAAGAACCCTAGCTCTATGAGGGCCTGTGACAGGCCAAAAAAGGGGTGGGAGCAGAGAACATCTGGAAGTTGAAGCCTCAGACCTGTGCCAAGCTGCCTGAGAAACAGGACATGTGGTGTGTGCTGGGCTGGAGGTGGGAGCGCTGTGGGGAGAGAAGACTGTAGAAGGAAGGCCTGGGCCCCAGTGCCTGTAAGTTAAGTCCTTCCTTCTCTTGACTCTTTCTGGATAATAGAAGACCGTCTAACAACTAGCTCCCTAAACAAGAAGACAGGACCTGACTGGAGATATTTTCCCTCTGCTAGCGGAGGGCTGCAGGCTGCTCTGTCACGCAGGGAAAGCCAGGTGCGGTGGGTGGACCAGAGTGAAAAGGCCTTCCACATCCCCCTGTAGCCTGTAGCTAGCAAGCCTGAGCTCCCCTGATGGGGCCCCTTGTGGAATTTAGGTTTTGGCCAGAAATCTCTGCTTTCGAGACCCCAGAAGGTTTGAGGGAGGCTCAGCAAACCTGGCGGCTGCTCTCCAGGATTGGCAAAATGCAGCTTTTTCCAGTGCCTTGTGTTCAGCAAAATTGAAAATGTGTTTGGCTAGAAACCTTTCTCTAATTTTTAAACCCCTGTACTCTTTTTTTTTTTTTACATAAATTTGATCCACATGGTTTTAATTTATTTATATTTAACTCATCAAATCAAATTAGGAGCTACAATGATGAGTGGGAACAATGGCAACTTCTAAGAAGGTTTCTGAGCCCTTTTTCTTAGAACTAAGTCATATTTCCTCATTCACCCATCCCCAACTGTTAAAACTACCAGACTGAGCTGGGTTTGAAATTGAGAACCCAAATGTGAAATAAAGATCCATGCTTGGCAAAGATGAAGCCCAGCAGGGGACTGTTCTGAGGAAGTCACAGTTAGAAAGTGAGGGTGGGAAGCCTGGTGTGGGGCGCACACTTTAATCCTAACACTCAGGAGGCAGAGGGAGGAGGATCACTGTGAGTTCGAGGCCACCCTGAGGCTATATAGTTAATTTCAGGTCAGCCTGGGCTAGGAAGAAAAGGAAAGAAAGAAAGAAAGAAAGAAAGAAAGAAAGAAAGAAAGAAAGAAAGAAAGAAAGAAAGAGGGAAGGAAGGAAGGAAGAAGGAAAGAAAGAAGAGAGGGTGGGGTAAGGAAGATAGGGAAGGAGTCTATTATTTTTCTTCATTAGATAGTTTAAATAAATTAACCTGGCTTTCTGTTATCCCAACAAAAGCCCCCTAGCCACTTCTTTTGGGGATGATCTTATCACTGTTCTCCAGAGCAAAGGCATTTTAGCCTCAAGGAGTGGAGATGGGGCAGGAACTGGGGGAGGGCACTATCTATCTTCTTGTGTTCTCCTTCACAGTAGCTAATTTGAGAGCTCTTTCTCTCCCCTTCTGATAGCACCCCCCACCTCTTCTCCTGACTCTGGCTAAGGTCATTCCATCTGGAAGCACTGAAAGTTTATATCCATTTCAATCGAGTACAAGAGAGTTTATGACATATACCACATAGCCATTAAGCTAACTTTCAGGCACACACCGTATTTTATATAACGTTATCTGGCCTACGTTTATACATAGACTCAGAGGTCATTGCTGTCTGTCCCAATTACCCTTTTTTACTACATCATCATCTTCAACTTTAGCCAGAGGCCAATACTAACTCCCTGTGAAACTCTGGCCCCCTAGGCCCTGAGACAAAGCCCTTCTCTTAGGTAGCCTCTTAGCATCTCCAACCAATACTTAGTGGGTCCTTTGGACCCTGAGCATAGAAATTTCTTTGAACTCACCTCTCTCTCCAATAATAGCCATGAGTTACAAAGACCAGCTTGCTACTTAATAACTGTAAAACCTTAGGGAGTTATGTTATCTTTCTGAACCCTAGTTTCTCAATGTATAAAATGGGCATAATAGCTATGTTTATCTCACAGAGTCATTATGAGGATTAAATGAGATGCGGCATGTAAAATCTTTAGTATGCTGGGTGAGGACTAGGGAGATGTTAGAAAGGTATAAAGTTCCAATTAACAAGGAAGAAAACATTTCAGGGACCTAATGGGTAACATGGTGACCATGGCTAACAATATTATATTACAGACTTCAAAACTGCTAAAAGGTTTAAGAGTTCATGTTTAAACTGGGCGTGGTGGCACACACCTTTAATCCCAGCACTCGAGAGGCCTAGACAGGGGATTGCCGTGAGTTTGAGGCCACCCTGAGACTATATAGTGAATTCCAGGTTATTCTGGGCTAGAATGAGACCCTACCTCGAAAAAACAAAAAAAAAGAGTCCATCTTTTCTAGAGCCAATAGTAACACAGGGATTAGAAGCCCTAAAGTCTAATTGCATGGAACTTGTTCCTCTCTAAACCACATGGGACTGCTTTTCCCTGTATATTATGAAGTGTATGCATGCATACAGAAGGGAAGAGGTCGTGGGGGTAGTTTTTAGTCTGCTTAAAGGAGCCTAATATTTCCCCAGACCCCTAGGAAGGCTTCTGGGAAGCAGAAAGTTTGGAGAATGTCATTCAACATGTCTGATAAATGCTCTCCCCAAGGGAAGTACAGAAGTTTATGAGTGTAGACTCAAGCCTCATTCTCAGTAGGGCTCAAAGGAAAGAGAGTTCCAGTATTTATAACTTTCCTCTAGTGAGACGTTGACCAGAACGGAGGAACCCAGACTGCAGGAGACCGTGAACATACGATGCAGCTGTGGTACTTATGCAGAACTGCTGTGAGGCTCTCGGGAAGAGGACGCCTGCCATCTCTGGACAGACAGTTACCAGTCCTACCAAGATGACCTCATTTTCAACCTTGAGTTCTACTGGGCAATATGTGTGTCTTCCATACATAATACTTACTAGAAATGCTGGCTCCTGCTCTAGCAATCTCAAAGCCTGCCAAAGAGGTGGGCCTAGGGAAGTGAGGAAGGGGACATGTATTCTGAAGGGCAAACATTTGGCTGGGAAGTCACTTGTGGCCTTGTAAAAAAGGTGACAGGATGGCCCACGGCACTTCTCTGAAGAAGTTCGGACGTGGGGGAGTACGGGGCGGGGTGGCTTGGCGTCATGGAATGTGCTTGGCCACATTCACCCGGAACCCTCTCTTGCTCTGATAACACTCCAGGAATGCTCTGCTTCTAGACTCACTTTCCCAGATAGCGTGGTGGCTTAGAGATCCCTCTTGCAGACACCAGAAGTATCTCTTCCACTATAATTCAACACCCCTCTTTTTGGTTACCTTGAGTGCATTTATGAATTCCTGATCAAAAGAGCCTAAAACCTAATTAGGACAGCATCTACTGAGCTGGTGCAGGGGCTCATGGCTGTAATTATGGTGACTTGAGAGGCTGAGGCAGGAGAATGTCGGATTTGAGGCCAGCCAGGGTGGTATAACAAGCTTCCTATCTCAAGCCCCTTTCTCCAAAAAGCCAGCAGATACTGAGCTGGGGGAGCAGCGTACTCACTCAATGGTAGAGCACTCAAGGCTCTGGGTTCAAATGCCAACACCACATACAAACAGCTTTCTCTTTAACACCCTCCCCAACCCTGCGCTGATACTTGGGAAGATGCAGATGGTTACACATAAACAAACATCCTAAGCATTTCCAGTGTAAATGCCTGGCTTTAATAGCTTTTCACAGTATGACAAACACTGATGGTTTTTGACTAACTTCTCTCTATCACAGAAGCTGGAAATTAGAGTGTTCTCTTTTTCCCAACCTCTTTCGCTGGTAGAGGAATGACACAGTTCTGGCTGATGAGATGCAAATGAATATATGTTGAGATAGACACTGCCCCACATTTTGTGAAAATGTTCTGTTTGGAGCTGCTGTTACCATCTTGCAACCATGACAGAAAAGTCAGAGAAATGCAGAGGTGCTGCTTTATGCAGTTGAGAAGCCAAACCAATGGTGACAGCCACCAAATTCTAGCTTTCTTACTATGTGAGAAAGAGATAGCTCTAAAGTACTACCAGATATATATATATTTGACACAGGATTTCACTATGTAGTCCTAACTAGCCAGGCTAAACACCAGGCTGACCTCAAGTTTGTAGTGATTTTCCCACCTTTGCTTCCTAGGTGCTGGGATTGCAGACGTGTGCCACCATACCCGGCCTACTGTTAGTTTTTTTAAAAAATAATTTTTAATAATTCAATTTTTCTGTAACATGGAAACAAACTCTGGTCTAAATGATACCCTCAGAAAGTCAACAGAGAACCTCATCATGTTTCTGGTATTGTAGGAAATAGGTTTTAAACAACTAAGCTTACCAATATGTTTTTTTTTCAATTAACTTCTCCAAACAACAGCTGAATGGCACAAGCTCTCCAGATAACTAACGTCTGACAAGAGGATAGGCATACATGAGTAGCTGGGAAACAAGGTATGGAATAAGAATGTCATTCAGAGCCAGGCGTGGTGGGACACGCCTTTAATCCCAGCACTCGGGAGGCAGAGGTAGGATCACCGAGAGTTCAAGGCTGCTCTGAGACTACATAGTGAATTCTAGGTCAGCCTGGGCTATAGTGAGACCCTACCTCAAGAAACAAAAAGAAAAAAAAAAAAAAGAGTGTCATTTAGGATGCTGTTCTCTGAGTGTCAGGGGTCGAGGAGAGGTCAGCATCAGGGATAGCCTCTTAGGAGTTGCATCTGAACTATACCATAGAGAGGACTAGAGATCTGGCAATGGAGAAGAGGGGCATTCTTGGCAGAAAGACTAACTGTAAACAAATATGAGAAACTGAAGGTCATGTCCTGGAACCAAGTTCATCTGTTTTGTGCAGGGAATGAAGCTCTGAGTAGACAGTGAAAGCCTGGCTTGGGGATTGAAGGAGTTCGCTTTTCTTCCCCCTGAGGTACCAATGAAGGTTTCTGATACATTAGGAGTCAAAACAATTTTATGGGGGAACTCACCTGAAGGCAGTATATGGGATAGGTTGAAGGCGGTAGCAAAACCATGAGGAGGTTCTATAGCTCTCTGGGCAGGAGATGAGGGTATAAATCCAGCCACAGTGAAAAATAGTTACATGAGAGACAGACGTACAGGTAACATATGTTGGCTATTGTCAGGACATGGGGTATAAATTAGGGATGGAATAATGTAGAGAATGCGTTGTTGTATGAGATATAAATGAAATATATGTGGTACCTCTGGAGCTGAAGACAGGAATGGTTTTATGTAGATGTTGGAGTCATGAACCTTCAGGTCATGGTCTCCAAGTCCCCTGGTCACTCCAATAGTTGCCATTACCCGGGCCTAGAAACATAAACAGAGGGTCATCAGAATCACACACAGTGACAGTATCCCATCACATTGCAGCTCCCAGAGGTAAGAGTGATGCAGGAATGTTCCAGTTCCTCCTGCCCATGTGCCACGCCCCTGTATGTTAGTTGACTTGAGGCTGTCCTATTATAGTAAACTTACTGAGGTGTGGCTGTCTGCTTTTAGCTTTCTTTTGTGGAGATTAGAAGGAACAGAAAACAACAACCTAACTCCAATTCATGTATGATGTCTATAGCTACTGAAATCAGTTCATCCCAAATCCAACAGGATCCACCCATCCACCCACCCACCCACCCACCCATCCATCCATCCATCCACCCACTCACCCACCCATCCATCCACCCACCCACCACCCACCCACCCATCCATCCTACAAGTTTTGCTGAGCCCCAGCTGTCTCCTTAGTCCTGTGATAGGCATTGACAAAAGATATAAATTTAACTTTATGGCTAGGGAAAACAAATCATAAGCAACTCCATAATTTTAAAATTCCTGTAGGTTCCCTCTGGGTAGAAAGGAACAAAATGTCACTAATACTATAGCTATGTGAAGACTTCTGGTCTGAAGCCCCATGCTTTCTTGAAGCTGCTCTTTTGCATGGTTTATGGAGGCAGAGTGTTGTACTAATCCCTTTGTAGTCAGCTTAAGTATCTCCTGGGATGCCCAGATTTGACTTACCCAAACCCTGACTTAGAAAGCACAGACAGCACGTGGTAGGGACACAAATATCTACGGCTTCAACCCTTACTATAGACAACCTTGGTAAGGCAGATAAGAGGTACATGTCTAAGTAATGTCTTACAAAATGTAGCTAAGTGCTGGAAGGATCATGAACAATGGGAGTTTGAGGGAATAAAAAATTCATTCGAATTATTTAGTTATTTATTTTTAGAGAGAGAGAATGGACATGCCAGGGCCTCTAGCCACTGCAATGAACTCCAGATGCATGTGCCACCTTGTGCAACTAGCTTTACGTGGGTACTAGGGAGTCCGACTTGGGTCCTTAGGTTTCACAGGCAAATACCGTAACTGCTAAGCCATCTCTTCAATCCTGGCACTGAAAATTCTTCTGAGAGGGTCTCCTGGATGAGATAACTTCCAAAGAAGAGATGTATCATGATAGGCAGGCTTTGAGTGATGGAGTGTACATGGTTCTGGACAGAATAAAGTCCAGTGGCCTAACCACAGGCTATCAGTAATAGATTCCATGTAATGCAATGGTTCAAAGATCTGAACTGGAATACTCCCTCTGTTACTTGAGTAATGAGTAACGACTTCACAAGGGTACGGATGGAGTAGATGCAGCCTCAGGAAATGAGAAGCCAACGTGGAGTCCTCATCTCCATATTGCCTCTTCAAGGAGCTATGGATTTTGGAACTGGTCTTAGATCAGAAGGTAAGCAGGCTTTACAGTAGAGTAGAAATGAGACCAGGACGTGTGTGTGTGTGTGTGTGTGTGTGCGCGCGCGTGTGTGTAGGGGACTGGATTGAGACAAGGTCTCACACTGTAGCCCAAGCTGGACTAAAATTTACAATTCTCCTGCCTTAGCCCTGAAAGTTAGATAATAGACTTGAACCACTTTGTCTAGCTCCATGAAATGTTTCTATTTTAGGGACAGAGTTAAGGGAATAAAAGGCGGACAAGAAATGTGAGGCCTGGGGCTGGGCAGGCTTCTTTGTAGATAAGAGGTGCTAGCTTGAAACGTGGGTGTCCCCAGTCCCTCAGAGCTCTTATGCTCTCTCCCTATGACAGCAGCTCCCCTGGCTGGAGAATGCACACGCCAGCATTGTAGTTCAAAGAATCCGATGCTCCTGCTAGGGACTGAGCTTGTTTACAAGAATACACACATCCCCACACACAGCCTTAAGAAGCACTGTTGTAAATAAAAAGTAACAGCTGTGAAAATACCCCGAGACGCTTGAGTAAGAGTACAGAGAGGAATGGAAAAACCCTGTGGGATCTAAACGGAACTCCAAGAGACCACAGGGCGCTCACACAGGGATGGTACGTGGCTTCATTTAAGGAGAACCCACCTACACAAGCCAGATGGAGGTGTAGTGGCTTTTACACAGGCCAACAGGTACCACAGCAGCACTCTCCAGCTGCCTGAATGAGCTGAAATGACTGAGGACATCTTGGTGAATCAAACTTTTCATTTAACTTGGAAAACCTGAATCCTTTAAATCTCATGCTAATACCCTTCTAAGAACATATTAGTCTGTTTTCTTGTTTCAGAAAGAAGAGTCCATTCAATATAAAATAACAGTTTACTGAGTTCTTATGTATTTATCCAAGGTCGGCCACAGGTCAGGGACAGGGCCAGGGATAGGTGGGTGCTAGCGACATACCCACTACAGGATGTGGCCCCATACTGACTGGAGCTAGGTGGGATAAAGCAGGGTAACACCGAGCATCTCAGCCCACAGGTCCTGTCAACGGCACCCACGGCACTGAAGAGCACACACGCTCTGATCAGAAACAGGACTTGACCCTGCATCATTCGCAAGCAGCGCTGGTGAGGTAGATGCTTATGGGATGATCCCATGTGGGCCAGACATTCCTGCTTGCTCTTCTCCATGAAATGCTTCCTTCCATTAAACCACTCCTGGATGACACAGTCCACAACCTGTATGTCTCTGTCTGTCTGTCAGTCTGTCTTACCCTGAGAAAGCCTGCTTTGGTTTTCTTGTCAGTCATGTCTTCTTGATTAAAGAAAAAAAAAAATCAGTTAAAGATTCTTTTCTTCTTTCTTCTTCCCTTTCTTTTTCCTTCTTCCTCTCTCATTTTTAAGTTGCCATAAGTGATTTAGGTATCATCCATCTCCTCTCCCTAATCCCCTTCTCTCCCCACATTCCCTCTCCCCTTTCTATCCTCCCCTTTCTATCTGCATGTCAATGTGTACTTTTACCTCTTCCTCACCCCGTTTCCAACTCTTCACACTGACTCTAGGTTCCATCATTTTTGAAACTAGGACCTGCATATCAGAGAGAACATGTGGTTTTGGTCTATCTGAGTGTGGATCACTTTACTAAATAAAATTCTTTCCAGGTCTATCCATTTTCCTGGAAAATTCATAATTTCATGTTTTGGTACTATTGAATAAAATTCCATTGTGTACATGTACCACATTTTCATTATCCATTCACCCACTGGTGGGCATCTAGGCTGTTAGCTGTTGTAAAAAGTGACAATAAACATGGAGGTGCAAGTATCTCTGGAGTAGAACATAGAGTCCTTAGAGCATGCCCGGGACAGGTATAGGCAGGTCACGTAGAGTTCTAGTTTTCTGAGTTGTATCTCTTTACTGATTTCCATAACGGCTGTGCTAGTTTGTATGTCAACCAGCAGTGAGTAAGGGTTCCTCCTCCCTCACATCCTTGCCACCATTTGTTGTTACTTTTCTTGATCATGGCCATTCTGACTGGAGTAAGATAGTATCTCACAGTGGTTTCAGTTTGCATTTTCCTGATGACGAGGATGATGAACACCTTTAAAAATACTTATTGGCCTATTGTGTTTCTTCTTTTGTGAACTGTCTATTTATTTTGCTAGCCTATTTGGTGACTGGCAAATTTATTAGTTTTTGGTATTTAATATCTGCAATTCTTTGTAAACTTTAGGTATTAGCTCCCTGTCTGAAGTATAGCTGGCAAAGATTTTCTCCCATTCTGTGGGCTATTTGCTTTGCTGATGGTTTCATTTGCTGTGCAAAATCCTTGTAATTTCATGTTGTCCCATTTATTAATTCTTGGTGTGATTTGAGCCCTGTTCAGAAAGCTCTTGCCTATACCTCTATCTTGAAGTATGTCTGATTCACTTTGAACTGTTATTTATACATATTTATATATATGAAGACTACTGATTTTTGAGTGTTGATTTCGTATCCTGAAACTTTACAGAAAGTACTACTAGCTCTAAGAATTTTCTGATATATTCTACTTGGTCTTCTAGGTATAAAATCATGTCTTCTGCAAATAGGAATACTCTGAATTCTTCTGAAGTCTTCTCATTGCTCTAGCTAGGACTTAGAGCACAATATTCAATAGACATGATGAGAGTGGGCATCTTTGTCTTGTTCCTGACTTTAAAGGAAATGATCTCTGTTTTCTCCATTTAACATAATGATGGTTGTAGGTGTGTCATATGTGGCCTTTATTATTTTTGTTATATCTTCCATGTATTCCAATTTTCTCCAGGAATTTCATCACAAAGCTATGTTGGACTTTACCTAGCACCCTTTTTGCATTCATTGAGATGATCATGTGGTTTTTATCTTTAATTTACTTATATGGTGTGTTATATTTATTGATTTATGTATGTTGAACCAACCTTGTATCCACAGTGTAGGGTGGATAATCTTAATGTGTTCTTGAATTTGGTCTGTGAGAATCTTGTTGAGAAATTTTGCATCTATGTTCATCAAGGGAATTAGTCTATAGTTTTCTCTAATTATTGTGTTTTTATTCAGTTTAGGAATCATGGTAATACTAGCTTTGTAGAAGAGTTGGTATTAGGATGTTTTTAAAAGTCTGGTAGAATTTGGTGGTGAATCCATCTGGTCTTGGACTTTTCTTTGTAGGGGAGGCTATTCATTGCTTGTAATCAGTCTGCTATTAATATCTTTGAGATTTAACTTTGGGAGGTTATATGTGTCTACAAGTGTGTCCATTTCTTCTAGTTGTTGTAGCTTTCTAGAATGTTTCCAAAATATTCTCTATTGATGTTTTGGATTTCATTGGGTCTGTTTTAATGACTCCCTTTTTGTCTCTGATTTTGTTAATCTGGGCTTTCTTTCTCCTTTTTGGTACTTTGGCTATGATTTATTTTACTTACTTTCTTAAAGAACCAACTTTTTTTGATCAATTGCTCTTTTAGTGTCTATTTCATTAATTTCTGCTGATATTTATTATTGCTTATCATCTACTGTGTTTGGGATTGACTTCTTATTTTCCTAAAGCCTTGAGGTAGATCACTAGATTATTTATTTGAAAGCTCTTTAATTCCTTAATATGGTCATTTATACAATAAACTTTCATCTTAGGACTGCATTAGCTATATCTCAAAGGATTTGTTAAGTTGTATTATCACTTTTGTTTGTTTCTCAGAATTTTAAATTTCCTCTTTGATTTACTCATTCACTAGTGTGTTGTTCAGTCTCCAAGAATCTATGTAGTTTCTATGTAGTATCCTCTCTTGTTATTGATTTCTATTTTGATTCCTATACGGTCTGATGGAATACAAGGGACTATCTAGTTTTTCTTATATTTGATAGTTTGTTCTGTGGCCTATAATGTGCTGATTTTAGAGAAGATTCCATGTACCACTGAAAAGAATGTGTGTTCCCTCCCTGTGGGGTGGAATACTCTACACATATCTGTTAGGTCCTGTGTAGTTTGTCTTGGAAGTTTCTCTATTGTCTATGATCTGTCTAAGTATGATAGTGGGGTACTGAAGTCTCTCATTACAACTGTGTCTGGACCCAAGTGATCATTTATGCCTTTTAATATTTGCTTTATGAAAATGTGGCCTCAATATTTGGTGCATAAGTACTTACAATTGTTATATATTCTTTTTTTAAAATATATTTTATTTGAGAAAGAAAGAAAGAGGCATGGGGGGCATATAGAGAGAAAATGAGTACACCAGGGTCTCCAGCCACTGCAAATGAACTCCAGACACATGTAACACCTTGTACATCTGGATTACATGGATATTGGGTAATGGAACCTACATCCTTAGGCTTCACAGGCAAATGTCTTAACTGCTAAGCCATCTCTCCAGTCCAGCTCTGTTATACAGGGTCTCACTCTAGCCCAGTCTGATCTGGAATTCACTATGTAGTCTCAAAATGGCCTCAAACTCACAGAGATCCTTCTACCTCTGCCTCATGAGTGCTGGGGTTAAAGGCGTGCACCATCATGCCTGGCCTATTATATTATATATTATATATTATATATTATATATTATATATTATATATTATATATTATATATTATATATTATATATTATATATTACATATTATATATTATATAGTCTTGTTCCTTTCTTTTTTTTTCCTTTGGTTTTTCAAGGTAGGGTCTCACTCTAGCCCAGGCTGACCTGGAATTCACTCTGTAGTCTCAGGGTGGCCTTGAATTCATGGCAATCCTCCTACCTCTGCCTCCCAAGTGCTGGGATTAAAGGCATGTGCCACCATGCCTGGCTTGTTCCTTTTATTAATATGTAGTTACCTCATTTTAGAATAAAATTTTATTTATTTATTTATGTGCATGCAAAGAGAGAAGAGAGACAGACAGAGAGAGAATGGACACACCAGGTTCTCTAGCCACTGCAAATGAACCACAGATGCATGTGGTACTTTGTGCATCTGGTTTTATATGGGTACTGGGTAATCAAACTGCTGAGCCATTTATCCAGTCCAGCTTCCACCCCCACACCTTTTTCTTTTAAATTTTCTGATTAAAAGTTCTTCTTAGCATGGTTGTATTTTTCACTTCTAATGGGCCTCTTCACACTGAGGTGAAATGCATTCGTGTTCAGAGGAAAAGTGCCATGATTCCAAAGGCATTTGCTTGAGTTGAGAAAGGGGTCAAAGCTTACTCAACATTTCAATTTTCTCCAGATCAGCTCCAAGTCACCCTAAGATCTATATAGTCTTTCTTGGATTCAATTGTGCACTACTTAGTGTTTGCTTCTAACTGGGGTCCTAGGAGCCAGTAATGGCCTTTGCCACCTCTGTCCGGGCTCAGGGTGATGCAAGCTTAACTATAGTAAAGCTCTGGAGCAAACTTGCAATGTTCAAGAATTCACAGTGTGGGGCTGGAGAGATGGCTTGGAGGTTAAGTGCTTGCCCATGAAGCCTAAGGACCCTGGTTCGAGGCTCTATTCTCCAGAACCCACATTAGCCAGATGCACAAGGGGGCGCACGCGTCTGCAGTTCATTTGCAGTGGCCGGAGGCCCTGGCGTGCCCATTCTCTCTCTGTCTGCTTCTTTCTCTCTCTGTCTGTTCGCTCTCAAATAAATAAATGAACAAAAAATATTCACAGTGCAACAAAAGAACACTAGAAGGGGACAGAAAGCTTACATTCCATATTGGTGCCACCCTTGCTGGGTATACAATTCTGTCTGAGTTGTCAGTGCCAGCTGACTTGTCTCCCCCACAAAGACAGAAAAGCCAGCTTGACCTGCCTCTGAACTTGTCAGTTATAAAAAGATGATGTATGTGAAAGTGATCATGTTTGAACCCATAACAAGTGGCTCCAATGGACAGGGAAGGGATGCTATTTTCACAACTCGGACTTTCAGCTTTTGTGCTCACCACCCACCACCACCTCCCTACCCTGCCACTCCCTGGGCCCTCAAGACAGTTGACCTGAAGGATGATGTATGTGATGTTCTTCCAAGCTGTCAAAGCTAGAAAATCCCATGCTGCTGAGTGGAGCACACAGACTGCCACAGGCTATGCAGAGCACAAGGGGCTCCAGCCTCCTCTCCACCCAGGAATGCACATGTGCCTACCTTCTTGCCTTCTCCATATATAAGGGGAAACTTCAAGTCATCATCCTCAATGGTTTTGTACGCCCTGTGGGGGGACAAACAAGAGTTTAAAACAAGCTTGCACTCAATTAGTGACCCTCTGCCCTTACACAGGCTGCCAGGCACCTCATTTTCCCAGAGACCTATCCGTTTACCACAGTCTGTCTCTTTCTACCAGTCTCCATTCTTCTATAGAAGTGTATGTGTGTGTGTGTGTGTGTGTGTGGTGGTGAGTATGGTTCAACAATCTAGAAAATACTAACTATATATACTTAAAAAGGAGAACATAGTTGGCATATTTATAATTAGCAAGAAGAGGACATGGGTTTCTGTCCTTAGTGTCTTTGTGATGACAAGTGATCCAGCAATGACCACTGGATTCTGCTCTCAATTTGCAGCAGTGCCCAGAGGTAGATGGAGTGTGAAACTGCTCCAAGAGCCAGTTCTCACCCCCAGGGCTGACTAAACCAGGCACCCTCCTATTGGAATGACTGGGGGTGGACTATTTAGAGCCTGTGTGACCTCAAGATGATAAGCAAGATTGGCAGAAATTCTTTGCTTTACAATATCTTATGAAAGACCATTTACCACACAGAAAAAAATTTACTTCATACTTCATGGGTTTATTCAAAATATGATTAGGTATATGCTACTTCCAGCAAATGAAGTGAAGTCATGTCTTGTAATTTTGCCTATGAACAAATTAAAAAAAAATATCAAGCACTGCGCCTGGTTAGTAGTTATATCACTCAGGGGAAGTAGCTCCATCTTCACTTTCTCCACATTCAAAATGAGGACAAAATACAGGATATAAAGAGCTTAGCTCAGAATGTACACTTAGTAAAAGCCCTATTAATGGCAGTTGTATAACTACTACCTTCTGGATAATTAATTCCTTCTGTAACACCTTCCTGAAGAATGGGTTATGAGTAGTTATTTGTCACTTCAAAGTGGATGCATTCTCAGGATTTCATTAATCAAACAAGGCTCCAGAGTTACCACAAGTGTGGACAGGGTGGGGTAGGTGTTCGAAGTAGACATGCTGTCCTCAAGCGCAATCTCCAATGTGTGGGGAAAGCAGCAGCGATACAACTTATTCACTGGCATCCCAGTCCTTAAATACACTTAGGTAACTAGGGAGTGAAGCTTAAATGAAATGAATGGAAGCTCCCAATTTACGAAAGACCACAACCCAAATTAATAAGCATGCAGAATGAATGAGACTCAGTGTAATGACACCCATGTATGAAGTTGCTGTGATGAAACTCATCACTCTGTATGACAACCCAAAAAGTTAATAAAATACTTCCTTATTATCCTGGAAGCTATTTGAAGAAGTTGTTCCTTCTCTGGGAAAAAAAAAAATCAGTGAGGCTTTGCCATCAAGTACACCTGGGTTCATACTTACTAGGGTAAGTGGATACATTTTCTGGGCCTCAGGATCCACATTAGCCAAAACAAGGGCAAAACTGGGCCCATTTGGGGGCTGGTGCGAGGACTGAACCGGGCAAGGATGTGCAGGGCTGAGGCAGCGCTCAGCACAGTCACACTCGGCTCAAGGAAGCCAGTGTTGAATCTAGGGGCCAAATGGTCAAGAAAGGAACTCTACAATTTTCTCCCTTTATATGCATCAAATTAACACAAATGGAAACAACTGCTTTGATGATTTATATACTTACATACACGATTTTAAACACTGTGGGACACAGGTTACTTGGGGGACAAATAAAGCTATTATTAGAATCTAGCCTCAACTTAGAGGTGGGCTGGGCTGAGTGATTCTCAACCTTGGCTACATATTGAATCACCTGCAAGGGTTTTAAAACATCCCAATGGCCATACCACATCTTAGAGGAATTAAAGTGATTCTCTTAGGAAGAAATTATGGCACCAGCAGATTTTTCTTTTTTTAAAGCTTCGGACTCTGATGTATAGCCAAGGTTAGGATGCCTGCTGGAGACCAAGTGTTAGTGAGCTCACACTGGAAGTGAGTTAAGCATTAAGCCCCTTATCAGCCTGACCCTTGAGAGACTTTATGGCTCCAAGGAAGTGGGAAAAGCTTTGAAGTGAGCATGAGGAGGACTTGGGGATGTTGTATGAGAAGACAGGCCCAGGCAGAGGAGGTGAGGTGGGGACCAGACACAGGTGAGAGCTGGCTTTCAGATGCAGCCATGGAAGTTTGGAACTGGAAAGAAGACAGAGGCAATTGCAAAATTGCAAAGCTTTTTTTTTTTTTTTTTTTTTTTCCGAGGTAGGGTCTCACTCTAGCCCAGGCTGACCTGGAATTCACTATGTAGTCTCTAGGTGGCCTGGAACTCATGGTGATCCTCCTACCTCTGCCCCCTGAGTGGTGGAATTAAAGGCATGTACCACCATGCCCAGCTAGTTTTTAAAAGTTTTATTTGCACATGTATGCATATGTGTGTGTTGGTGCTCCAGAGTCTCCTGCCACTGCAAACAAATGTCAGACACGGGCGAGTTGAACCTGGGCCAGCAGGCCTGAAAGCACCTTTAACTGCCGAGCCATCTCCCCAGCCCTGGTAATTGCAAATTTTAATGCTATATTTTGGTTTGTTTAGTTATCTTCAGTAACAAAAAATTAAAAACAGAAATGACAGCCTTGGGAAAAGGAAGATGTATTCTGTTCCTGCCAGCTTTGGTTTTCAATAAAACATGAAGCTTTCCCCCTCCCTCAGCAACAAATGACAAGAATAAGAGCCGCACAGAGAAAGCACAGCGCTGCTCCCACTCATCCTTCCCAGGTCCCAAGCACAGGTCACTGTGTCTGATCAAGATGCAGTGAGCAAACCTCACGAAATAAGGCACAAAATACTTGGGCCTGGGGGGATGGAGCCCAGAGCTCATGGATTCTATCCCAGTAGCAAAAAAAGCAAATGAACCAACAAGCAGAAAACTCTTAAGAACTAAAACTGGCAGTCCGATGAGAATCTATGTAATGAATGAGAGCTAAAAATTATCCCAGCAGTTACGATTTACTGGGCACCTTCTATAAGCTAGATAGTGAGCTTGGTGGTTATAGTGTCTAAATTCTCTCAAAGACCCGGTAATGTCCTTTCTTTTAAATGAGGAAACTGTGGCTCAGAGACATTGTTTCTTTGCCAGGATCACATGTCAAATTAGTAGTCCCAAACCAGAAAGCACTTTGAGGAAAGAAACCTCCAGGGCTAACCTTTGGGGATGTCCCGCCCTAACCAAGGACTCTGAATGAGTCCACTATTTAGCCACCTGTCAGTGGGTGGCCAGCAAAGTTTGATTATAAGAATGAGGGCAGGGCAAATTCTGGCAAATGAGGAGGGAGAATTTTCTGAGTGGCAAAAGAATAAAACCAATGGCTGCTGGGCTAAGAGTCAGTAGTGAGGATGGGCGGGAAGTAGTGGGAGTGACTGTCCAGGTTCTCAGACCTGAGTTGGCTTCCTTGTCCACTTCTGCTGTGACCACAAAGGGCATCTGAGCCTGTCCTGCAGAGGACAGACTTCCCTCCATCCCAGGGGCAGTTAAAGGAGCCAGCTGGTGCCCACCCACTGGGAAGGTCTTACTGGTGCTCCTCATCGAAGTGGGGCCCTTCCAGCTGGTCCTCAGCTTCCCTTTTCCTCAACTGGGGCTGGGAGAGGACGGGGAGAGGCTTGGATAGCTCCAAGATGTGGAGGATGTCTGGATATGAGATTATTAAACATGTTATGTCTGCTTGGAGAGCCAATTCCTTTAAATACTAAAATTTTTTGACATTGTACAAAAATCCCCCAAATCAGATCACTTACAGGTTTTTATAACAATATAATGGTACATGGAGCACAGTCAAGTAAACGCTCATTATAAGATAGTTGAACTGATGGGCATAGGAGAGAATTTTAGAATACTCTTATTTGGGTCAACCCCTTTATGAATATTTACGAGGCTAATTGACAAAAGGATGAGATGAGAAATAAAGGCAAGGCTTATGAAGGGCGGCCAAATTTTGGTTTTCCCTAACTCAGAGGCATTATCCATAGATAAACTATTTTTAAAGTAATAGTTTCTCTTGAAATGTTAATTGTGTGAAAAACAGCAAAAGGAGAAGGTCGCCTTGGATGTGACTACCAGGCCTGAACCTCTCTCCCATAAACTTGCCATTTTAGAGGACCTTTCGTAATGGCCTCTTGAATATAGTCACTGCCAGAGGAGCTCTTCACTACTTATTGTCAGCTCACTCAACTGGAGAGCAGAATTGGACAACTCTCTCTTAAATTGACCCATTGATATAGTTGATCTTGATTCTTTCTTTCTTTTTTTTTTTTTTTTGGTGAACAGTCATGGAATAAGTTCAATATCTTCAGGGTTGAGAGTTCTTAAGATACTTCAGTTGCTTTTCATGGGACCTGGAAGACCATCATTTACTCAACACATTTGTTGAGACTGTGTGGCAAGGGCCACTGTCCCTTCTGGGGGCTTCCTAGTTCATCACTGTCCTCAAAAAATGGCACTCATCTTGAGTGAAAACACTTGAGATGTGGTTCGATTAAGAATGAAACCATTCTTTTCATTTGTTCTTCTTAAAACATTAATGGAGCTCATACTGGCACTGTGGACATCATATGCATGGGGGTGTATGTGAGTTTTATAGTCAGAGATTGACACCGTGAGAGAACACAAGCATATAAAACCTTCCCAAACAAACACAATGGCCTGACTCCACAAGAAAAATGGTTTTCTTGGCTTCTAGTTTATATGGAGTACTCCACTGCCTTTACTAATTTACTCAAACACTTCAGTGCATTATAACTCACCAAGGACTTTCTGAAGTCAGACCCTTGCATTCACAACAGTAGCTGTCCTACACCATGTCATGTAAAATTTGCGAAGCTACCCTGCATCTTTGTCCAGGTCACTGAAAAAGAAATGTTAAGTGGAACCAAGCCATTAGAAACTTTCTGCAGGCTGAGCTGCCCAGTCAACATTTCTGGAGAAAAGTATGTCTAAATTGAAAAATCACATCCAGTGTTGCAATTCTGTCTCATGAAAACAAAAAGTTCATCAATTTCATTTTTTTTTTTTTTGATGAAAACAATAGGTGGTTTAAAAACTTAGGATTCTTCTCTGGGGGCAAGGCATTGATGGTCAACTCAACAGTAGAAGGTGGACAATAAGATATGAATGTTTAAAGTACTCCGAGTTTTTTTTTTAAGGCAGAGAAAACACTGATCCTAATATAGTGATGTTGGGATTTAGAGCACAAAAGAAAGATCTCTCTGATGAGAACATCTTCCTCATCACCCTTCAATAGGTTCTGGATGTTGGCAAATGGCGTTGAAGTAATTGTTAGCCCACATATAAGTTGTTATTTAAAGCTGAATAACAGTGAGTGTGCCCTATGCTGTGCAGGCATTGAATTTGTAGAGGAAATGCTAATGAAGGTGGCTGTCTCTGGATATTGTATTATATGTGACATTTTTTGAGGCAAGCCCAACAGTCTGTCTTTTTTTTTTTTTTTAATGTGAGAGAGAGAGAGAGAGAACCGACACGCCAGGGCTTCCAGCCACCAGCCACTGCAATCGAACTCCAGATGCGTGTGCCCTCTTGTGCTCATGCGCAACCTTGTGTGCTTGCATCACTGCGTGTGTGGCTTATGTGGGACCTGGAGAGTCGGACATGAGTCCTTAGGCTTAGCAGGCAAGTGCTCTAACTGCTAAGCCATCTCTCCAGCCCTTATACTTGATTTTTGCGATGTTTATCTGTATTTTCTAAATAGAACGTAACTGTTTTATTCTTTTAAATTTTTTTTCAGAAAAATATATTTCTTTATGCATGTGTGTACACATGTGTAATTGCTACAATGAATGTATGGAGGTCAAAAGAGACGTGTATAATATACCCTCTTTGATACTGGTCATGACTCTGGTCCATTAGTGGCCTTACAGGGGTGCCAGGGAATTGAACTCAAGCATCAGGCTTTGCAAGCAAATGCCTTTAACTGCTGAGTCATCTCCTTAGTCCCTATTTTATTCTCTTGCTTTTTAAATATAATTTTTATTGGGAACTTTAAGATATGAACATATTATAAATTGGTCATTTTTGTTGTTAGAAAAGAAAACAACGATGACCATTAATTCAGGTAGACACTGTCTTCATGGACTATGACTCTTTGGGACAGCTTTTAGGCTGAATAGAAATCAATTTTACTGAACCATTATCCACTCTGGAGTTCTCTGTATTGTCCAAAGAGAAGAAACGAATAGGTTTCTTACAAAGTCAAAATACGTTCATGTGTACTATTTCAGTGATGGACCAGCCTAGAAATCCTATCCACAAAGGAAAGCTTACTAGTTGAAAAGGATTTATTAATGAACCTGAGCTAGCTCCTTTGACTCTCCCACCTCCAGTGAACAATGTTCCTTCCAATCCTTCTTACTCTGAGGGCAAAGAGAGAGGTGCTTACTGTTCTCACTTCAGACTCACCCTTCTCGGTGGAGATTATTCATGTTCACAACCAAACCTTCTTAGTCCCTTCCCTGATTTATTTTTCTCCATAGCTTCTACCACTGTCCAGCAGCATTTCATTGTTTTTACTATGTCATGGCTTGAATCTGGAATGCCTGCCCCCGGCCCACATGCTCCTGCTTTTACAACTATTTCCCAGCTGGTAATGCTGCTTTGAGGACTACAGAGCCTTTGTGGGGTAGGTCCTAGTGGGAGGAAGCAGATCACTAGAGGCAGGCCTTTGAAGGGTACAACCCAGCCTCTAGCTCCAGCAGCTCTTTCCACTGCTCGGCCACCATGTGAAGAGCCACCACCACATGTCCCCACTGCCACTTGAACTGAGCGACTCTGCCATACTTTCCCTGTGGTGATGGACTTCAACCTTCTGGTTGAGCAAAATAAATCCGTCCTCCCTTATATTATTATATTATTCTGTCAAAGCCATGCAAAATAACTCATACACCTTGTTTCTTTTCTCTACTATTCCCCCACACCTCTTGAGTTCCATGAAAACAGTTTTGTTTTGGTAACTGTGACATTTCTAGTAACTAGAAGAGTGCCCAGCATACAATGGGTAACCAACAAATACTTGAACAAAATAAGCAAACCAATGATCCCTACCTTCCCTAACAGAGGCTGTGTGTGTGTGTGTAAGGGATGCTGGGCTCCAGCTTACAGAAACACCTCATCTTTATTTTGGACTTGTTGGGCTCCATGATGTTCTTGGCAGTCTTGAACCTTTTCTGAACATCTGAGCTCAAGAGGTACCATGTACCGACACGGATGACTTCCCAGTCACTGGCTAAGTGGCTGTGATAGCACTCCTCCACCATTGCTGTTCTGGGTTAGCTTTGTAATTTTCACCAGAAATAGCTTTCCCCAGATTTTCAGCCTGGCTAGGCAGCCTGCTAGCAAACCTCCTATAGTCACTTGTCTCTGAATCTACCATCATCACTCTTCAGCTTAAACTTTCTCCACTGTGAGCTGGAGAGATGGTTCAGTGGTTAGAAGCTTGCAAACTTACCAGCCTGATCTAGATTCCACAGCAAACATATAAAAGCAAGACACAAAGTGGTGTACATGTATGTGATGCCAACAGACCTATGCCCATGGGAGACAGATCCAGGAGAATGCAGAATAAGCCTGTAAACTAGACACTCTTGATACATGCTGCTGCAAAAATACAAAACCAAAAAGACACCAAGAGAGACCCTGTCTCAAAAGGCAGTAGAAAGAGTGGACTTACACTCAGACTGTCCTCTAACCTCCAGAAGTACATCATAGCAACATGTCCCCACCACTTACTCCATTAGTTTCCCATTATTTATTTATTTTGGGGCAAGGTTTTTAGCCCAGGCTGGCTTCAAACTTGCTACATAGCTGAGGATGACCTTAAACTTCTGATCCTCTTGCTTCAACCTCCCAAGTACTTGGATTACAGATGTAGGCTACCATGTCCCTCTATCATTTTATATACAACCCTACTATGAGGCCCCCCCTGCTCTGGACTTGGGGCCCTTAGATGTGAGCTACCTCTCTGCTCTGCACTAGTGGCTGCTGCTGCTTCTTTAACAACATGGAGTTTGTTTCTCCACTCCAGTCACTCTTCCCACTGTGTTCTCCCCACAGGCCTCACCGGGAAGGGCTGCCTCTGACCTTCCATAGAGCCCTGTGCTGCTCCCTGCCCCAGCTCTTCCTGGCACTCCCTCAGCACATCTGAAACAACTGTGGGCCTTAACTTGTTCTCTGTATCTTCTGCTTCTCCCTCTTGAACATTAGCTCTAAGAGGCAGTGGCTCTTTTCCTTAGGTTCTGCCCTCTCATATTTACAAATATGCATATGCATTGTGCATATAACCAAGATACTAGCTACACTGAGTGAATGAATAAAGGCTGGCTTTTCTCCCACATGTGAATTTCTCTCTAATGACATAGCATGGTCTGAGTGTCTCCATTCACCTTGCCTTTAGCAAGCTTTTCTTTGGCTGAAAATCAGAGCTAAATCCTTTCAATGGTAATTTTGACATTTGTATTAAAAGTTTAGGTTCTCTTTAATTACCTGTGCATATTAATAGTCACAAAGTAAACAGACATAGCACTTATGATTCTCTTCAGTGTTAGTTTCTCCAGATAATTCCTAAGTACCCCTCAAAATTCACAGCTTTTCTATCTACAAAGTATATAGTGTCACCAAGACAATTTTCTTCCATATTAACTAATTTTAAAGGCATGTTTCCCACTTAAGAAAGATCTGAGGCCAGGCTTGGCAATGTGGACCTGTAGTCCCAGTTCCTGGGAAGCTGAAGTAAGATGGCTTGAGCTGAGATTTCAAAGGTAGTGTAGGCAACACACAAAATCCCAAGAACAAGGAGGAAATAGAGGAGGAAGGGGAAAGAGGGAGGAGAAGGAGGAAGGAGGGTTTTCCTGGTCTTTGGTGGAGTTCTCCATCCCCAGCCAGAGGGCCTCTCTTCTCTACTCTGATGTTGTCACTTCCAAGTCAGGAACTCAGAGTTCTTGCTTTATATCATCCACACAGACTACTTCCCACGACTGCCCTTCTCTCATTCACTAAAAAAAGTGACATAAAAACTACTTGTGCCCCTAAGTTAATTTCCTTAGCAGGACTTCAAAGTCATTTAAAAAGAATATGATCACTTCTAAAAGAATAAAAGGACTCTCTCCCTTCGGGGACTGCATAATCATGGCAATCCCCTCAGGAGGTTCGCATGACATGCACCGTGGTCACATTCTTCCACTAACCTCTGACATCTCCATGCCTCTCTTCCCCGGGGACCTTTCTTCCTGGACTTTCTCTTCCCTCCTGGCAGAACCCACTGTGGTGTGCTGGAACACACCAGACTTGGAGTCAGAGGTTTGGAAGTCACATTGCAATCCGCATGTGTACTAGCTGTGAGAACTTGGGAAAATTGAGAAAGCCCCTGAAACTCCCTCAACTTGCTTCTTCAGCTGGATACTTCATGGGGTAGTTGGAAGGCTCAAGGGCGGATATGCCTTCACAAAGTACATGTGCTACTGCAGCATGAATGGTGACTATGAAGGCCAAAGGTGGCCCGGCCTTTCCACGAGCAGTCGTGGAACTAAGAGAACTGGCTGCCAGAGGCAGAAGTAGTGCATGCCCATAAGGAAAGCACATCTTGCTAAGCAACTGAAGCATCCCGGTATAAACCCTTTTTGTGACCATTAGTGATAGCAGAGCAGGAAGGAGAACATCCATGCAACTTTCTTTATCTGGGAAAGTTGAGGCCTCATAAGGATGCCTAGAATCTAAAAATAACTGAAAATGAGCATTGTTGGGTTAATTGAAAATAGTCCGGATAGAGATGTTTCTGATGTTTCCACTTTAGCTGGAAGCTCAGTGCCCATCCAGGAGGGAGGAGGAAGCTACAGGCTGTCTTGTTTTCCTCATAGCACAAACCTGATGGAGGACTTTCCAGAGGGGCCAAGCAGGCTCGGATGGAGGAGGGTGGGCAGAAGCATCCTGGTCTCGGGTCTTCTCTGCTGCCTTCCTAGGACAAAATCTCAACAGCAGCTTGAAGCCCAGGAGGAAACACCACTCAGGCCTGGCAGGTCAGAAGCAGATAACCTGCCCGGAGCCCAAATGCTTCAAGGGTGGCTTCAAGAGTTTGGCATGGCCCCAATTAAGCAATTTTATAATCTGCACTGGCTCTCTCCTTACTTGCCACACCACACCCACTCTCGTTAGATCTTCCTGGAAAAAAGCAATGTGGGCTTGGCAGCCATTTCGTGCTTCCTTTTTTCTGCCAGCCATCTGTATTTCCAAAGGCATCAAGCCCAGAGCCTGACCACAAAGTTCCGGAAATGGAGGCTGCTTCCTGCTTCTGGAGTGGAGCTAGCGGCGGCCATCTCTCCGGTTCAATGTCTGGATATGCATGTGCAGATCTCCTTTAAGGTCACACAAGATTTGGTGTTCAGGTCTTACTATTCTTTTTAATTTTTTTTATTTTTTATTTTTACGCAAGCCCAACAGACTGGCTATTTTTTTTATGCAAGTCAGTGAGAGAGAGAAAGAGCAAGAGAGAGAGAATTGATGCTCCAGGGCCTCAGCCACCTCAACTGAACTCTGATGTGTGCTCCCCCTTGTGTGCATGTGTGACCTTGCCTGCTTCTGTCACTTTGTGTGTCTGGCTTACACGGGACCTGGAGAGTTGAACATGAGTCCTGAGGTTTTGCAAGCAAACACCTTAACTGCTAAACCATCTCTCCAGCCCTTACTATTTTTTTTTAAAATGGTTTTAAGAGCTTTATTTATGTTATTTTTCTGGCTTCAAAAGTTCATGGAGGGCTGGAGAGATGGCTTAGCAGTTAAGCGCTTGCCTGTGAAGCCTAAGGACCCCGGTTCGAGGCTCGCTTCCCCAGGTCCCACGTTAGCCAGATGCACAAGGGAGCGTACGTGTCTGGAGTTCGTTTGCAGAGGCTGGAAGCCCTGGTGCGCCCATTCTCTCTCTCTCCCTCTATCTGTCTTTCTCTCTGTGTCTGTCACTCTCAAATAAATTAAAAAAAAATATTAAAAAAAAAAAGTTCATGGATAGTTCTCAGAGATGTCTTAAGTATGGATGGAAACCTGGCATGTTAGGAAGCAGAAGGTAAATGGTGAAGGACACTGAATCTGAGTAAGCTTAAGGAGGATAGGCTCATGCCAGAGCAGGGGGAATGAGTCCCTGAAGGGGCTGACAGATACCCCATGCTTGGCAGGTAGTTTGTAGTTTAGCTCTTTATTATTTTTATTTATTTGAGAGAGAAAGAGAGAAACAGGGAGGAAAGCAGAGAGAGAGAATGGATGCACCAGGGTCTCTGGCCACTGCAAAGGAACTCCAGATGCATGCCCCACCTCGTGCATCTGGCTTACATGGGTTCTGGGGAGTCAAACCTGGGTCCTTTGGCTTCTCAGGCAAGGACTTTAACCACTAAGCCATCTCTCCAGCCCTGAGTTTAGCTTTTATCAATGTTTTGGCCAGGCTCAACCTGTCTGTCATGCAGCAGGCTTGAATTATCTGTAAATAGAAGCTTAGTTTGGGGGACTCGCTAGTTTCTTGGGTTTTTGTGCTAGTAGCTCTTTGCAATAGGTATCTCAAGTCTGTGATTCCCAGTAGGGTCGGTTCAAGGCTTTCCAAACAAATCCCACCTTGTTTTCTTCTTTGGGTCCCTGGACCAAAGGAAAGCGTCTTTTAACTTAGATGAAGCCCGTAGGTGCTATACTACGAACAAGTCAGTGCACCTCTGCAGACACAGGGCGACAGCTGGATCCAGGCAAGAACAACAGGTTTGGACTGTCAGGCAATGACTCATATTTGGTGCGACACAGAAGAAAGACTGCTGGCAACAGAGTGGCGTGTGCAGACCTGGTGAAGTGGGGTGAGACAAACAGCCTCCTCATCTCTTTAGCCACAGAAAAGGTGGAGCCTGCTGGCCTTCTCACCAGGAATCTTTCCCGAATGAGGTGTAAGCTGCAGTCCGAGCGGGAACCTCCTTGGTATGGCCGACCCACGGTCCTTGGGAAAATGTCTGTGCACTCTCCCCCACCCCCGCATTAGCTTGCCTAAGCCAGCCCTGGCCTGGGGATTTAAGGGGTGGCAACCATTCCTTTTTTGGCCTAAAGACTCCTTTTTCTCTCATCAAGGCTTATGTGTGACAGAAACTGGCAACAGAGCTGGCATATCTGACCAGTCTATTGTGTCTTGAGGAGTTATTTGATTAGAACAAAGACATCACACTTTGGGGATCAGTGGTAAGAAATACATCAATTTTTGCTACCCAAGTGTACAAACCAATACACATTAACATTTACTATCATATGTGACATGCACTTTGGTATTTTCTTCTACCCGATGTTTAATTTGTGGCAAATGCTAGTTCCATACACCAAATGGATTCCACAACCCACTAATGGGTCCCTGCCCACAGAGAAATTTCGAGTAATGAACAGAACCTGCTTAGCAGTTTCCAAATGTAGGCTTTCACCAGATAAAAGCAATGAGCTCTGCTGGACTCATTCTGAATATTTGCTGAAATCATATTGAGTGCCAAGCCCTGGCCCAGTGCTGGGAATATGAAGTTAATTAAATAAATAAAGGTCATTTCTTGACTCTCAGGCTCCAGTTGAGTACCAGAAAAGGTTTTGCAGAGAAAAAGAAAATGCTTTGTATCAGGTTTTGAAAAATAGACTTATATGCATGAAAAACAGCACTGATGATATTTTGGGATAAAACATTCTGAATGACTCAGAGGAATTCCAGGTTTGGAAATTATTTCTGATTTGCTGTTTTCTTGGTGCTCATTAGCACTTGGCTAAGAGAGCTTCATTTTCTAATCAATGACATTAAGTCTCCCCACAGGCCTGCATCACAAATGGGGTGTGGTTTCCGCTTTCTCTGGGACTATTCATTCTGAAACAAACACGAATTTCCTTGACACTGGCCTTTTATCTTGCAGGAGACCAAGTCAATATATACAAATCAGGAGATGCCCATAACTGACCCCATAGCCACAAATGGAAGGGAGAAAGCAACAAGCGCATGTTAAGAGAGGCTCCCCACTGCCTCTGCACCAGCCCTTGTAGCCCCGACTTACAGAGCTTCTCACACACGTGAGCAGAATGCCTGCAGCATAAAGCATGGAGCCCTGTGGTACTTCCTGGGAGGAACCACACCTGGAACTTTATCCTATGTCACATCTCACACAACTTTCCACCTAAATACCCTTGGATGGGTAACACCACACAGGACAGAGCTCATGAGCCTCAAAGAAAGCATCAATCCTTTCCCAGGGTCTTCGGTCATATCTTAGAGAACATGAGAACTGTGCATTAGGCTACATGCACATGACTGATACCTACTTTAACAGACAATGTATCCCCCCTCTGTACTCTAGAGAGCCTAGGTGAACAGATACCTATCCTGTGAGTTGCTGTACCCTTTGGGAATCAAAAGTTAACCCTAAATCACCCTAGACCCCCAGGAAAGAGGCACACGTCTGTTGTGAAGGTGTCAGTCTTGGCCAGTGGCAGGGAACATAGCACTTTTGGCTCCTTTGTCAAGGTGACCCTAATGTTTCAGAGGGCAAAGGCAGTGAAGGCTTGGCTTTCTGCCCTCATGCCTTCCCTAACACTTTCTGGGTTCTGAAACACCCGAAATTTGGGGAGCCTCACTGTTTCCAGGAACTGTCTTAAGCAATGATATTCTTACAGTCATCCTGTAAGGGAGCTGTAGGACTTATCCTCAGTTACAGATCAGGAAGTGCTGGCATGGAGAAGCCACACTTCTTGGAAACAAGGCATGTCAAGCAAGCTCAATTCCAGGTCTTCCCCACGCTCATGACATTCTTTGCTCAGTGCATTCTTGCAGAGCTACCAATGTGAATCAGTAGGCAAAATGGCACAAGTGCAGAAGAATATTTCACTACCAATCTCCCACCTCAGATTAAATTATGCAACTGTTGTTCAGTTGGCCCCTTTTCAGGTTTGTATACTGGTAAGTCACAGAGGTTTAAATGTATCATACTTTTAGACCTTTTCTCCTCTTAACACTATGCAGCTGCACAAGGTTCCTGTAGAATGAGAATGGATGTGAGGTTTGGCTTTCAAACATTTCAAGTACAACAAACTAGGAGACACCTAATCTTCACACTCAGGTGTAGCTTTCCAAAGGGTGATCTCAGGTAAATCAGAGAACTAGGCAAAATGTGGAGTGGGTAGGTACCATTCACTGAAGATGAACACGAATGAGGAAACCGTTTAAGTGCCTATGACTTACCTGAGGTATTTATACCATGCCCAGAGCCTGCACTAACTAGGGAGAAAGCATCACGGAAAGAGAGGATTAGCTTGAGCACCATGCACTGTTGGCCCCCTGAGGGTTTTAGCCCTCCCATCCACATGACTGACCCCTTCTGAACACAGTCCTTAGCTCACTGCAGGTGGGAAAAGAGGCTCCCAAGCAAAATCACGTGAATGACCAAGGTCCAAGACCTCTAGTGGCCCAAGAGTTATAAGCCTGTTGTAGAGCCCCAGCTGGCCAACACTTCTGCAGTCAAGTGCTGACCAGGGTCAATGTTTAAAGATATACAGGATTTGTCTGGGTGCTTTAAAAAGGTAAATTCTCAGATTTTGATTCAGCCATTAAGGAAAAACCTAGGAGTTTGTGTGAGTGTGTGTGAGTGTGATGTAAATGTGTGTGTTTGCATATCACTGTGTGTTATGGGGACATGTGCGTGGGTATGTGAGGAGCCCAGAGGCTGATGTGGGTATCTTCCTCTTGTTCTCTATCTTATTTTTTGAAATAGGGTTCCTCACTGTACCGAAGTGCATGGATTTGGCTACACTACCCAGGCTACAAGCCACAGAGATCCTTCTGTCTGCACCTGCCAAGTGCTGGGATTAGAGGCATGTGTTGCCACACCTGGCCCATGTGGATTCTGAGGATTTGAACTCAGGTCCTCATAGTTATGTGGCAAGCACTTGAGCCACTTTCTCAGCCCCAGGAAATTTTTCATAATCTCCCAAGATGATAGAGCTTCACCATGGCCCTCATTCCTCATCAGTTTTATGTGGGCTTACAATCATTCACTTATGTGATGAGTACTTACTCATTCCTACTATAAGCACCATGAGGGCAGAGGATGTTCCACTCTCCTTCTCTCTCTCTCTCATGCCAAACACGCTTAGGATACATTAAATGAATAATGCTGAGAATAGATCACCTTACAGAATCAAAGCCCTGTGACTTGTACTTAAATTACTGAACACAATGCACAGAATTTTAAAAAATATCCTTATTTATTTATTTGAGCAAGAGATGAGAAAGAGGTAGATACACAGAGATGGGGTGGGGGAGAGAGAGAAAGTAAGTATGGGTGTGCCAGGGCTTCCTGCCACCACAAACAAATTCCAAACCCATTCGTCCCTTGGTACATCTGACTTTACGTGGCTACTGGGGAATTAAATCTGGGCAGTCAGGCTTTGCAAGCAAGTGTCTTTAAATACTGAGCCATTTCTCCAGTGCCCAATGCATAGAATTTGATTAGCCCTGTAAGACATGGAAGGCTGATTCACTCCTAGTGGAGCCTGAACCTAGAATATGACATCTGTTACTGTCTTGCCCCACAGCAACAAGGTGAAGAATGCACAATGAATGTGTTTACTCTCTACCCCTTCACATGCCTTCTGGAACTGTCCGTGTGATCTGATGTCACCATGAATGAGAGGGATGGTTGAAAAATAACATATCAGTTGTTATGGTTTGGATCTTAAATGTGCTCCTAAAGCTCACATATTGAAGGTTTGGTCGGTCACAAAAGCAGAAGTGGAGCTCTGGGAGGCGACTGGATCATGAAAGCTCTGACCTCATCAATGAGCTATTGGGAGGTGACAGAAACTTTAGGAGGTAGGACCTTTTTGGAGGTGTGCTCCTGAAGGGTGTATTTTACCCTCAGAATTTTCCTCCCTCTGTCTCTCTGCTTCCTGACCACCATATGGTGAGCAGCTTTCGTCTGCCACATGACTTCCACCACGATGTTGTGCCTACAAGCTACCAGGTTGATAGCCCATGACTGAAACCTCTGACAAAGCAAATAAATTCCTCCCTCTTTTGTCTCAGGAATTTTGTTGCACTAACACAAATCTAACACAAAATACTACAAGCATCTTTGTGACTCTCTTTCCAGTTCTTTCTGGAAGTTCTTAGAGTTCTCCAGCAAGCGACAGACACTTGACCCTCACTCTGAATAAGTCTTTGACTTGTCTGAACTTAAAAGGAAAATAGCTGCAGGAGACCTTTTAGGATGTGTAGTAGGGTTCTCCAGATCTCAGGGTGGATTCCCAGGGTAAGCCCAGACTCCGGGTGTTTTAAACTAACACCCCCCAATTCTGATAAAGAAGCTTCAGGCTATACTGCATTAGCACCTCAAGGTCTGTCACCTTGAAATCAGCAACACCAATTTCCTACTCTGAAACTTAGTGGACAGTGAAAAGGAAGACCACCTTATTAAGCTCTGGCAAGGGTGACATCATAACCAAAGGTGTGGGGGCTGGATAGAGGAAAATGTTTTCTTGGCAGACTTGTCAAGTACCTGGAAAATTTGCAAGGGACTTGTACCTTAAATCTGGAATTTCTCTGGACTAGGATTCTCTACCTACAATGAAGATTGACCCCATGTCCTTCTCAATAAACCATTGGCTCTGTTATTTTGCCCTACTGTGTGTTCCTTTCATACTTTATAGTATAGTGTTCTTAATGGTGGAAAAGTAAGACAATAGTGGCTTCCTTCACATTTAGTGTGGCATTCAAAGTACTCCAGAGGTGACTCTCCTCTTCCTACTGCGTTCATGGCTCACTTCATGCACACTCCTATTCTATACCCTTACTTCCTCCTTTTCTCTTAGGAGAGTCCTGCTACCAGTCCTGATATCTACTCTCTATGAAACACTGAAATGCTTCCAGACTGGCTGGCAAATGACCATCCAGGTCCAGAGAATCCCCCCATCTGTCGCTCTGGACCCTCCTCAGAGTGCCTGGCATGCAGGAGTCAATGAAGAGTTAATGCCTGGCACAGCAGTGGGATTCTGGGACCCTGCTTCAGGTCCTGCACCCTCATTAGTAAACAGTTTTGAATATCACCCTTGCCTTCCACAGGCCCAAAATACACATTCTATTCTCACCATTTTGGGCTTCTGCTTGTGCTATTCCTTTGAGAAGAATGTCCATTTCCCTGCCCTGATTCAGGTCTTTGGTTCAAACACAGTCTTCCCCTGAAGCCATCCCCAAACCCAATCTCCCCTCTGAAAACAGCTACTTCCTCCAATACTGCCATGGGCCTTTCATTTATCCCCTTTTTAGTAACCTCTATGCACCGTGTCTGGCTTTCCCTAGTTCTGCACAAGGTCTAACAGACATGCTTTCCCCACTGCTGGGCTCTTAAGGACAGATTTTAAAGTAAAGTGATTATTTTCCAGGAATCCAGTATTGGGCCACCTAGGAATATCACAGAGACCGAGATGGTTCTATGGTCAGCTCCCACCTGCAGGAGGCTATGCTCTGACCCCCGAGTGGCTTGGTATCCCCACCGCCCAGCGTGGCTCAGGGCTGCCTGACACACAAACAGGTTTAGCACCAAGGCAAACAGCAAGTCAGCGTACAGACCAGAACAATCCCATAAAACAGAGAGTGCCCTACCAATTAGTAGCCAAAGACAAAGGGGTGGATATGAGGCTTGATTAGCAACATACATGGTGTCTCTTCTCCTCACAGATTAGACTTCCCTCACTTTGCTGAGCCTGTCTCTTCACCTGTGCTGCTGTGAGGCAGCCTGCCAGGCAGAGGTGGCAGCACATGCTGACCTTGCTTCATCACTGGCATCTTTCAATTGCCTTTCTTTCCTGTTTTGTTTTGCAGCTTCTCATTACCTTGGGAAACAGGCATCTTAACATATACTGGCCTGCGAGCCTTCTGCTTCCCATAGCATCTAACGATTAGCACCAGACCCTCATCCAGCACTCATTACATGCCAGGAGTTTTGCTATAGTACCTGCCATACTAACGCATGGCACTTGACTAGCTCTGTAATTAGCTCTAGTCATGATTTGTCCAATCCTCACAGGTGAGGGCTGACCTAACCAGGCAGTCGGGCTTCACCAACTCTGTTCTTAACTCAGTATCTCATTGGCAGCCACTATAAATAAAGGTGTCCCAAATATAAGAGGCATTTCCTGCCCCCCCCAAAAACCTGACTGTTGTTCCCACAATACATAACCTGCAACTCCATGGGGAACACCTGCAACCTTGCTGATGAGGGTCCCCAGTGGAATGGGGACAGGGATGAGGGAAAAGAGTGTACCAACACATGAGGTAGCCATACAAAACATATTGTTAATAATAATAATTTTAAAAAAGAGTACCCCCAGAGGATCAGTGGTCCCAGGGACACAGGCTACTTCCACAGGGATTTCTATAGGCACTTGACATTCCAATACTCTCCCAGATGACTCGTTGCTCTGTGAGCTTGAAGTGTGTACTGAATACTCCCAAGCAACCCTTACGGGAAATGAACAGCAGATATACCCTGCTTAGGAGTATGAGAATGGCTAAAGGTAAATACTATGTTTGTTTAAAGGCTCAGGGTGGGAGGTTGGGTTGGGGAAGAAAGGCTGGGGGGCATAGCTTGGTCACTTTAGAAATGGCCAGTTACCATAGTTATAGAAGCAGAGAGATGTGAGGGCATGTGTGTACGCACAAATGTGCTTGATCAATAGGGAGTGAACTGGTGGGGCATCCTTTTCTTTCTCCTCCTCGTGGCCTGACAAAGCCTGTCTGTCTTGGCTTGTAAAGACCCCATGGCTTCCCCCGGCCTCCTGCATGGGGTGGGAGTGAAGAGTCATTCATCACTGTCAGGACATGCGCCCCACGCAGCAGGGCCAGCTTTCTTCCCTGCTGCTCCTGCAGCCAAACCGCAAGTCTTGAAAAGATGCAGAACGTGCAAATTATCATTTATCGTCTTGGCTGTGTGAGCTGGAGAGAGGCTCCTCTCCATGTGGTGCTGACCCATCCTGACTGCAGCTCCAGGACTCCCCACCCCCAAGCCCTTGGAACTTAAAACAAGAAGACTCTGGAGATGCCTAATTCCCGCCCCAGCCAGTCCTCATTCTGGAAGATCTATGGATGCCTGGGCTAGGTTGCGATTCTCAGAAATGATAACCAAGCCCCCATCCCATCACTGCAGAGTCAAGACTTTCAGATGGCTTAAGGCCGTCAGGCTGCTGCTCGGGGGCCCGTAGTCACTAAACTAGGAAAACACAGGTTGCCGAGAGGAAATGAACACCAGGTTTCACTTGGGAACGGCCTGCTTTCTTCTGAAGCAATTATAAAATTAAAATGTGATATTTCTCTGGTGAGTCTGAAAGCTGTCCTGGGTGGTCTGTGTCAGGATTTGCAGCAGGGTGGTACTGAGAAATCATTCTGTGCCCCAAAATACTGGGCAGACAAATCTGTAGGTAAATTTCTAGAGACTGGGTTAAGAGTGATTACAATCGAAAAAAGGGGAAGAACAGAGTTTGAACTTTTCAATTACTCTCTAAAACTCAAGAGTCAGGCTGCTAGAAAATGCAGGCTTTCTAAAGTCAGGCTAATAATACCAAGCTAATTAGATCCACAGGCATGGCCAACATATAAATTTAAGCCCCAAAGAAGGACAGTGTCCCTTTATAAACTGCCTGGGGATCAGTGGGCGAGCTAATGAGGAGTGTCAGTTGGGTAGCTTTATTAGGTGATGCCAGTGAGGGGGAGAGCCTGGGGTTCCTGTAATAGGGCTTCTGGGTTTGAGTCAATAAATCAATTTGTATTAAATGTGGGTACAACTCTGGAGTAGGCCTCAAGCATTCCGTGGCACTTCTTGATGCTCAAATGTACTCTCAGAGGGCACGGAACACAGCAATGAAGAAGATAGAGGCTGTAGCTATGATATTTGTGCAACGTGACCCAGCAGCTCCACACTGCACTTGGGGCTGCCTCCAGGGAGTTTCTCTCTCCAGAAAATGCTTGGATTGTTGGTAAGAAGCCCAAGGCTGTGGGGCTGTGCCTTTCATCACTGAGCTGGGCTTCGGGCTGCAGACTGAGAAGAAAGGTCACCCAAAACAGAATTGGAAAGCTTGGAAGTGAACTTACTTTTTAATCAGATCCATGAGGTCTGAGCTACTTCCCAAGAAGTGAAAGAAAAAAGAAAAAATAAAAAGCAAGTGGACTTCAAGTGCCAACAGCTGGTACTAGTAAAGGAGGTGGTGGGGAGAGGCTGGAAGGGGCTTTGGGGCACAGCGGGGAGAGAAGGTGAACTACTGCTTTGGGGAGATGAACTGGGGCTCCCTTCATGATCATCTGCTGCCCAGCAAGTGACAGCTGGAGTCAGTGTCAGTCATTCCTGAGCACAATGGCTAATGTCCTTGGAGAACAGGAAGGTTGAGTGAAGTTCCCAGCCCCTCAGTCTGCCTCAGTGGGGCCAGACACCATGGAGTGTGGCTTTTGCCCTTTGGCTCTCCCTGCCTGGTGCTTAGCTTTTTAGAAGCCCTATGCTGTTAGGCTGCTCAGCTACACACAGATCCCTGTGGCACACTCCCCTCCCTGCTAGATCCACTCCGGCCCATCATCCACAGCTTCTCCACCAGAAGTTGCTGTGATGAGGTAAACGTTCTGATATGCAGCATCCGGTTCAGCATCCACCAGCCACACGTGGCCCCAGAGCAAGTAACATGTGGCTGGTGAGCACTGGGAAATTAATTTTTAATTTTATTTAATTTTTAACTAATTGAAACCTAAGTGGTCACATGTGGCTACTGGCTACTGTGTTTGGGAGCACAGAAAATGGAAAAAGGTTCCATTTGCCTTCATTAAAGTAGGGAGTGCTGAATGGAGAAAATGAGCGCTGACTCCACTAGGTTCCCAGTGGAAAATCCTGATTTGCTCATAGTTTTAAGGGAAACAGAGGAGTGGAAAATTATCCTGACACATCATTAAGTTAGAATTATTAAGTGTTAAGGGCTTCAAGAGACAAGAATAAAGGCTACCACCTCTGGAATCTGTTTCCAGAGGCTCTAAAAAAGCTTGCCCCACCCCCTCCCTACACACACCAGACTTAGAGGTGGACAGCAATGGGCAAAGGAAGCATTTTAGAAACAAGAGACCCTGGCAGAGCCAAGTACTTAAAAACTCCGTGACTCAGAGCAGTCCTCTCTACTCAGTAAACCATCTGATCTCACGTTATCTGTTACAGCCTGGGCTCTGCAAAGAAGACAAGCAGAAAGGTTAGCAAGGCTTCGCTTAAAGGCAGAACACTGGTGCAGGCTGCTCATATAGCCAGAGCCATCTGGAAGCAATCTCACATTCACATCATGGACTTTTCTTCTTTGGCCCCTGCTCTCTCTACAAATCCCATCAGCCCAGGAACAGCTGCCGGAGAATCTGGCCCGCAGCCACGGTGAAGTCACAGCCCCCTCCCACGCCAGGGTCATCCTGGGCCCTCGGCTGGCTTGTCACCCCATGTGGCTGGATACAGGGCACAAAGACCACTGATCCTACATGAGAAAGCAGAATTACCAGCAGTCACAGGAGCAGGGACCTGGTGCCACAGCCAGCTGTGAGAAGCTGTTGTTTCATATCGCTAACATAGATGCTTGCCAGCAAATTATGGCCCGAGACAGCTCTGAGGGCTGCTGGCTGGGCCTAAGAGCTCTGGAGATGACACAATGCCAGCTACAATGTGCATCCCACAAGAGCAGGTCGACACAAAGAGCTGGGGAGGAGGGGCACGGGTTTGGGCATTCTGGCACCAGGACCAATGACACCAGGCACAGAAGGTGAGAGCTGAGTGTGGGCGATGGGAGTGCAAGGAAAGGCCGTACCAGGGCCCAAATCAGTGCTGGGTGCAGACAAAGGCCTTGTAACTCACCAACTATCTGAGGAGAGGGGAGGTGGGGGGGAGGAAGGGAAGCAACCAACTTCATTATGATGGGTCTGGTGACAATAACCTTTTGTCCTCTAAACAATCTGGGCCTGCCAAGCTGCTCCACAGTCTTTGAGAAAGCAAGAGGGTGGGAGCGAAAGGATCCCCGTCAGGAGGCAGCAGACTCATCTTTAATTACAAGACAAGGCTTCCCAGAGCTGACATCCTCTCCCACACTTCCTCCCTCCTGCAGACATGCCACAGAATGCTGGCATGATGTTCCTCTAATGAGAGCAGTCAATTTCCCTAAGCACAGGGAAGAGGTTTGGTTCTTTGAGGACCTTGCCCCACTATCACTGCTCCCCCCAAGTCACACACAGTCTCTGTGTGATGAGTAGGAAACACTGCAGTTTAATTTGGCCAGTGGTCACAGAAGGAGCTAGAAAACTCACGGCCTCTCAGCTCCTAACATGTCATTTGGTGCTCTTGTCCCATAAAGGACTGTCAAGGAGATAGCAATTCTGAATAGAGATCCCCTGCTTAGGTTTCTATGAACATTCAGAACTGAGTAAAGATACCTATTTCTAACCTGGAAGGAAAGGAGACTGGCAGACTGCACCAGAGAGAGTCCCAGATGAAGACTCAGAACCTGGATCACAGACTTGATGCTGACTTGCACACTGGTAGAAATTGAGTAAACTACTGAATCCGTCTGAGCCTTAATTTGTTCACTGTGAAATGGGAACAAGGGGGACACATTCCACAGTTGGCAGCTGAGCACAGGACATGTTAGACACCTGGGTTCATATCCCAGCCTTTTCTCCTATGAGTCTGGTGACCTTGAATAAGTTAACATCTGTGCTTCAGTTTCCTCATCTGCAAAATGCACTTAACTTATTGGGCTGTTTTAAGAGTAAAATATGAGGAATTAGAAAAAGCTCTCATTATAGGGCCTCGCCCAGTAACTGTCAACCAGATCCATTCCTATCATGATTAATGGGGGCAATGGGGAAATAAAGATCTCTAGGACAAGGAATTTACTCCAAGGATTAAACAGTTTTGCAGTGGGTGGACTTTTTGTTAGACATTTCAGAGAAATGAGTTCATAGCCCAAGGCTCCCTCTAAAGCCAAGAAACACAAAGGCGGGATGAGGCAGGGACATTTGAATGGTGAGCAGGACACATTTCCAGTGCTCACTAGTCTGCAGGCCACGGCTTCTATCCACTCGGTAATTAAGGCCTTTGTGGAAAAAGAAATAGGCTACAGATTCTCACCACCCTTTTCAAAAGTTAATTTTGCAACCCTTCTCTTCTATTGACAACTAAGAAACACAGCTGACACCATCTTTAAAAAACAACTGTTTGAACTGAGGCTTTCCGTAAGAGGTGAAAATATTTTTAAAAGGAACTGATTCAAGTTGGGGTAGTGATGGGTGGGGGTTTACGTAGCCTATGGTATACACTGGTTCAAAACATCCCAAGTTCCTCCAGCAAAGATATAGAGGGTTTTCCTTCTCCATGAGTCCAGTTCAAAAGAAAGGACAGGTGGGAGCACAAAGGTTTACATAAATCTCCACGCAGACCCAACCTGGGAGCCGACAGCCACGCTGGGAATCACACTGAAAACAAATCAAATCATGTCTGGCTGAAGCCATTCTCAGTCTTGGCTACTCAATTATTTAGCACCTTCTGTGAAGTTCCACACAATTAAAAATAGCCCACTTATGGACTGCTTGTATGCAAAAGACCATGCTAACGCACATGGGAGATGGCTGGGAGACGACTCACTTCTCTGAAACCTGTCCAACCAAGGGCTTACCCACTGCTACCCAAGTACAAGTGAAGTTGGATACGATGCAGTCCCTGGGCTTACATTAAAACAATTGTAAAATGAGGGGGCTCCAATCATTAATTATAGCTTTAGGAGATTGGAAAAGGAAACACAAGACACTAACACTAGCCCCATCACACAGCATGAGTGAATAGTTACAACCTTGGAATGCATCTCTCACATTAAAGTAAGGACGCCTGTCCTTGAAGTGCTTTCCAAAGAAACATTAAGTCTTCCCTCCCCACAACTTCCCATCAACTGACACTGAGGACCTGTAACAACACCCTAGGTATGATATATATATTTGGTCTCAGGGCTTCTGTTCGATTTACACTTAAGGCTTAGAAAGAATAGACAAACAGCTGTGTTGAAAGTTCAAGATCTCTCAGAAGAAAATTCATCCCCGCCCTTCTCCTGGACCATCCATGACACCGACATGCCCCTCCCCCTTCTGTCCACTAGCCTCGTCTTGTCTTCCACCCAGGAAATCACTGCTGCCTGTCTACTACGTGGCCAGTGTTGGTCAGGGACTAGCACCCGTTCAAGGAGATTACAGACTAATTGAGAAGACATACTTAAATAGGTCATTGGAACCATTGGTGGTATTTACAATCCCTCATGTTTATCCTTTGGCCTAAATCACTGTTTCTGGTTCATATCCATTTTTATTGTTTTCTGCATCTACCCACTTGTACTTAGCTCCCTAGACCTCAGGCATATATTTATTTTCTTTAAATTAATTAGGGACTTTACTGTATGGATGAATTATGTGTTGGTCCCATTCCCTTTGTGTCAGGCATATATTTTTATGGAGGTTTTCCCCTGGCCACTTCAATTTGTTTTTTGGAGTCAGTATACTCCAAACTTCTCTTAAGACAGCCTTCTGAACACATCATTTGCATTTTATTCTCTTATTCAGGAATATCCATAGCAACCTACAGCTCCCCACAGTAAATCTAAATGGCTTTGTCTGGCTTTCTGTGCCCCCTGTTACGTCCTGTTGATACAAGATCAGTCATCTCTTGGCTGTTTGGTCAGTCTCCTCTGTTGTAGATCTACTCTGTTTATTTACAAGTCACATGCATTCCTAACTTCCTTGCCCTTTTCCCAAAGTCTACAATATCTGGATGAAAACCTCTGTGTCTAAACTACTCTCACACTTGCCTTTAACTTTTCTGCATGAAGTGCTGATGGTCGTGACTGAAGACAAATGCATTTATAAGAAAACCTTATTAGGGTTAGAATGACTATTGGGCATTGAAACTCAGAGCTGAAAATATCATGAGCCCTTGCTGATAAATCCATTCCCATTTTAGAGCAAGTGCAAATATTTTGGGCTCAGTGGGCCATGTAGACTCTTGTAACTACAGGACACCTTAAGCCACTATGAAGGTAGCCTTTGTCTGCTATCCTAAACAAACAGGTGTAGCTGTGTTAAATTATTTACAGAAACAAGTGGTGGCCAGGCATTGGCTCCCAGGCCATAGTTTGCTGACCTCCTTCAAGAGGAACACTGGGTCTAGGTGAGGACCTGCTTTTCAGCTTGCAAAGGATAACCAGAAGTCCCTAAGACCATCAGCCTCTTGTCTCTCTGAGTAGTTTAACTTGTTCCTTCCTGACAATATGTGCTCTGGAAACAGACACCAGCTTAGAAGTCATCACCATGACAATCTGGGCCATCATCAGCTGTTAAACAGTTTTGATCAGTGAAGAAGTGATAATAAAAGTTCCTTTTTTGTCCTTGTTCAAGACACAATGAGGAAAGAAGAAACTGCTCTGTTCTTCTTCTGTCCTCCAGACTGGAAAGAAACCTCTTCATCGGGATCTCAGGGCAGAAGAGAGAACCTTCATGCATGCTTCTAGTACAAGCAGTGTGGTTTCACCAAGTCTTCATACCAATCCTGTTACATATGTGGCTCTTGTCATCCTGCCCATTATTCAGAAAGAAGTGGCCAGTGAGATCTTAAGTCTCCACTAGCCAGTGGCTCATGGCACAATGATCTTGGTGCTTCTATAGCTGTGTTTTGGAAATGAGATCCACCATGTCAAGAGTTCTTCCTTCAATCTGAATGTGATAAACCACAGTTCTCCTTCCATGTCTGCATGTTTTATATGTGTGGATTCAATCAGTCGTGGGTGGAAAATATGTTTTTTTAAAAGTATATGTCCTGAGAATGTCAACTTTTTTTCTTGTCATTATTCCCTAAACGGCATAGGGAAACCATGACTTACACAGCATTCACACTGGATTAGGTAGTTAAATAATCCAAGATGACTTAGAGTACACAGGAGGGAGGATGTGCCTAGGCTGGATGCACACAATATGCCACTTTATAGCAGGCACTTGAGCAACTCCAGATTTTGGTACCTGTAGGGCATCCTAGAACTAATCTCTTAAAGATACTGAAGGGTGCACATGATGAAAATAACTCATTACTTCCAGGCTTCACAGCAACTCCTCAGAGATGCCCCTTTTTCCCTACTTTATCCATGGAAAAATGTGCTCATAGGATTAAGTAGTTTATCCACCTTTGCTCATTTAGAAAACTCAAGAGTGAGGATTCAAACTCAAGCCATTCCATCAGTTAGCCCTTGGCAGATTTTCATGAGCCCCTCTATTTCTTTAATAGCCCTAGCCTAAAAGCATAAAGCCTCCAAATGATTGCACCTCTGGAAGTGAAGCACTTAAATCAGCTTCATGGGATGCAGTGTCCCTGAGGGGGTGGGGTTCAGACAACCACAGAAGCAAAGCTCTGTGACCTGAGAACTGGTTTAAGTGGCTATGGGCCCTTTCCTTCACCATGCATCTGGTTTCTGGTTGAATTTTCTGACCCCAACTGTGTAACTAGCTTCACAGGGAGGAAGTGCTTCCTCCAGACGTGCTATCGTGGTGGAGAGGTGGCGCAAGGGGCGTTCTTACCAGCCTGTCATGTTAAAGTCCCGGTACAACATCTTCTTCCCGAGCTCCTTTCTTTGGACTCTCCTTGGGAACTCCAAATGTGTGAACTCATTTCCCAGCAAATGAGGCTGCATGAATGCCTAATAGCCAGAAAGGAAAAAAAAAAATACAAATTTAGAAGTTAAAACTCAAGTATGTTTTGCAAATGGAAACAGGCCATAGTCCAACGTAAGAAACTTCTCTCATATTTTAAGGAAAAGTAAATAAATTTCACAATTTAAACACTAACAGAAGATGAGTACGTAAAACTCATGTACTTAGTTTATGAAGGGCTGTCATTTTTTTCATCTGTTAACTGCAATTTAGGACATAGGTAGCAGCATAAGGAAGAGACTGAGCTTCTCCAAAGTTCATGCTGTAGTTCAAGTTCAAGACGGTTTCTTTTCTTTTCTTTCTTTTTTTTTTTTGGCAAGATAATAGGCCAGCAAGTTTAACCTCTTTCCTCCCTGCCTTTCTCTGCTCTCGTCTCACTTAGCAAGAGTTCTCATCGTCTTGCCTTTGAAAGCTTCATGAGAGGCTCCATTCAACGCAAGTGCGGGGGGCTGCAGGGTGGTGCTAGATACAGCAGACAGGAACCCTTTGCTGGACCCCCTCCAGTTTGCTCTGCAGTCATTTGCTCCTGTCATTGGAAGCCTGTTCCGGAGCAGATGGCTTCTCTCCCTCCCCGCAAATCTCTGTTCACATTACAAAAGTCTCAAGCAAATAGCTATGCAGAGAGTGGCTTTGAAAAAAAGTTTCATAGTCATGTTCAAAATTCAAGTCTAGATATCCAAGAGAGGGTAGACCCACTGAAGTTGTAACCCCTTGCTAAGGCCACACTCCAGGAAGGATACCCGAACCAGTAAGACCTACATCCTGCCAACTCCGCGAGCCACATGGTGGAATGGATAGGCTGTTTTTTTTCCCTGGCAGGGAGGAGTGGGCAGAACACACTGTAGGGAGGCAAGGGATTCATGGCATAGGACAGATGGCTATGTCCTGTTTACTGCTACAAGTTGAGCAACCCGTATCGGACATGCTTGGGACTGGAAGTGTTTAGGACTGGAGGTGGTGGAATATTTCCATATCCACACTGAGTTATCTTAGGAATGAGGCTCTCAAGTTTAAATATGAAATTCAGTTATGCTTCCCAGAACACCTTCTGTATATAGCCTGCAGGTAATTTTATATAGCATTTTCAGCATGCTTGTGTTTTGATTGTTACCTGTCACATGAGGTCAGATGTAGAATTTTCTGTTTATAGTGTTAGGAGAACACTCAAACATTTTCAGGTTTGGGAGCATTTCAGATTCTGATCATTTGGATTAGGCATTCTTGAAATACAACAGACACCTCCCACAGCCTCCTTCCCAGGATCCAATGCAGCAGACTTCCACTATCCTCATTGTGACCTGGAGGCCTAATAAAATGCTAGTGACAGGAAGCTAAGTTTAGCAGGAGCCAAAGTTAGTGAGCTGAATTGTCTGTGCACTGGTTCTGCTTGGCCAGAGACAGCTCTGGGGCAGTGGTTATGGGCAGGGTTGGGGGAGGGTCATCACAGGATGAGATAGCTGGGTAACTAAGGGTGAGGAGACTTTGCCTTCTTGTTTGGTGGGGCATCAACTGGCTCCAAGTCTGATGGGAACCCTGGTCACTTTGAGGGGCTCTGAAACTCTACAAGGATGAGACTTGGGCTGCTAATGAGTATCAAGGGAAGCCTAATACAGGGTTTTACTAAGATGAGTTCACCTAGGAAGAAAGAGAATGAATATGCCACAGGACAGGCTGATGTTATGTAATAGGGCTAATGGTATAGCTCCTGAGTGAGACAGTATTGGATCTGCAGCTAAACCCTGCATTTGTGAATTGTGTGATTTTAATGGGTCAATTTCTTGGACCTCAGTGTCCTTATCTATAAAATGAGATTAATCCTATACTTAATGCTGCGTTTTCCTAATTATGTATCTTTAGTACACCAATCGTGGTTGGCTTTGCTCATGAAAAACAACCAACTGTATTATAAACTGATCATTGAGTCCAGTTATATTCTGAGTACTGTGCTCGCTGCTTTGTGAGATCTCATTTAATCCTTCTGATAATCTTAGGGGCAAGAATCACTATTTCATCTGTAGACTGAAAGTGTAAGATGAAAATATAGAGCCTCTGTTCAAAACTAAGAATTCCAGGACAGGGACAGTGGTGTATGAACTTAAGCACAAGGCCCTGTATGACCAGAGCAGTTGTATGTCTATGAAGCCAGCCAAACCAAAGGGAAGGGGAGGACAAATACCCCAAAGTTGTCCCTAGACCTGCACATGCATACAGTGGCACACATGTGCCTGTCTGCACAGCACACACCACACACAAAGTAAAATAAATACATGAACACAACAAATCTGCACACAGCAAAGTACCAAGGATGCTCCTAACATTAGTCAGAACAGTAAACAATGAGACAAAAATCGTTTAATACGAATAATTAAATAAGCTAGCAAAAACTCACACAGAAGAACTCTGTGCTACTGTTCACAGTGTTGTGCTAGAGGAAAGGTCACAATGTAGGTTGATTGGATATAAAAAGCAAGCCATCAAGTAATATGTATATGCGATAGTATAATACTGTGTGCTATGTCATATATATACTAATATATGACATATGTAAGCATATGTAAATGTGTGCTCTGTCTGAATGTGTCTCTCCAAATTCTTGTTGTCAGTAATCCCCAATGCAAACTTTTGGGAGATGTTTTGGGCCGTGAAGACTTTGCATTCATGCTATCAAGAGGACTTATGGGAGTAGATTTACATTCTCTTTCCCTTGTCTTCTGTCATAGAAGGACACAGCAAAGAGCTCATAGCAGATTCTGGAGCCTTGATCTTGGATGTGTCAGAACTTGGCGGGGAAATAGTGTTCTTTACAAATTACTCAGTCTGTGGTACTCTGTTACAGTAGCACAAAACGCACTTGGACCTGAGTGTGTAGGTGTAAAATACACTGAACACACAGGTGTACTTTTAACAAACAGGATAAGATCCACAGGATATTCTAGAGCACATTCTTTCACAAAGCCTATGACTAAGAGAATGATGGGATTGAGAATATATTACTGACAAAATAGCACCTGAGCTTTTTCTTCTTTTCCTTCTTTCTTTTGAGGTAGGATCTCGCTCTAGCTCACGTTGACCTGGAATTCACTATGTAGTGTCAGAGTGCCCTCGAAATCATGGCCATCCTCTTAACTCAGCCTCTCGAGTGCTGGGATTAATGGCATGAGCCACCATGCCTGGCAGTACCTGAGCCTTTAAGAAAACAACAGAAATAGGAAGCTATGGCATCAAAGTGTCCCTCAGTGGCCAACATGTTAAAGGCTGGGTCACCATCCCAGGGCACTCTTGGGAGGCAGTGGTATCTTTCAGAGGTGGGCCCCGCCAGGCAAGGTGACGTACTCAGAAGGCAGAGGTAGGAGGATCATGAGTGGGCTGCACAGGCACACAGCGAGACCTTGCCTGCACAAACAAGCCAACACAAATGAAGAGGAAAACAGAAAGAGTCGGCGGAAGTTCTGTCGCTGGGGTGTGCTCTTAGAGGAGACACGGGGATTGGAGCCAGCTTGTTCCCCTGATTCGTTGCTGCCATGAGGTGAGCACCTTGCTCCACCATGATGCTCGGTGTTGTTACGTGCCAACAACAGCAGCGACAGAACAAGTGACCACTCAACTGGAGTCTTCAAAACTGAGTCAAGGTCAAGTTTTTCTTCCCTTTGAGTTGATTTACTCTGATTGGGTCTTTGCGATGGCAACGGGAAGCTGACAAGCACACGGGGCATGGAAACTTGAAAGGCTCCTTCTCGTCCTTTTCACCTGAAGTGGGCCACAAAACTTAGCTGATCTCCTTCTACAAATACGTCACAAAGCTCATTCCGGGCTGGCTTGTGGAACATGCCCATAGTCCTGGCTACCCGGGACCCCAAGAGGACCGCTGGGTGAGGAGTCTGAGATCAGCAATATGGCAAGACCCTGAGGTGTACAAAGTGGAGAAGGAAGAGGAGGAGGGGCTTGTTTGAGAGAGGTCCTGCTCTGTGCATAGCAGAAAGGAACGTTACCCGGATACCAAGAAGAATCTGAGTAGCGTATTAACATGAGATCATGAATGTTTTTATTCTCCGAGCGTACTTATGCACGACTCTCCACAAAAAATGTCATTGTCCTGCCCCAACATACCTCAAAAGGGGCCCAACTGAAACTAAGGACAATTGGTGAAACAAGCAAGGGTGATGTTTTCCTGTGAACCAGATACCAGCACAAAGGGGAAGGAGACCAACACAGAGAAAAATCAACTCCTACCAAATCAGAGGGCCAGAGCCTCAGAGGCCCCCAACACCTCAGCACTGAAGCAGACCAAAAATGAACCCAACATGGCTCAGGGAAATTTTGCGGAAGAGGGGGCGGAAAGAATGTCAGAGCCACATGTTGGGTCATGATTTGCAGAGACATTTATCATACCAATAACTGGGGACTAACCCCACAGTGCACGACCCATTTACATCAACAAGGAGGGTCTAATGGGAGGGGGTAGATCACAGATGAGCCTAAACAATGGTACCAAACTGCCTGTATTTGTTGAAAAGAAAACTAATAAATCAAATTAAAAAAAAATATCATTGTCCTTTTTCCTTTCGCTCTTTGTTTTTTAAAGCTCCCGTGTCACATACAAATTGCATTAACTGAATGTTATGCTTTCCTCAATCTCTCTATGGTGGGAGAATCATCAGACACGAACCCGGCAGTAGACAAATGCTCTTGTCTTCATCGAGGGTAACTGCACAAGTTCCAGGCACTTTGCCTCCTAACAGGAGGACGTGTCGACCCTTGAACTGTGTGTTACCCAGATGGCCTTGTGCCCTTTGTTTCTGGCACCTATCTGCCTGTATAGCTATATTGGATGACATGTTGATGCCCATACTTCCAGTTGAGCTGGTACCTCCATCACTACTCTGACATCTACAGGAGTCACTATATTTCTCCCTCTAAGGAAGTGACTAAGGGTCAAAGGACTAACACTGCCACCTGTGACTTGGTGGGTTCTTCACATGCAAGACATTCACAGTCTCAACAAATGGCTTGTTCCTCCCCCAAGGCTGCATTCCATCAAATATAACAAGGTATTTATGAAATCAACCAACATTTTACTACCTCAAGAAAGAAAGCAAAGGCCGCCAATTACTACATTGTGCACAATGCTATCTTACCACTTCAAGTGTTTGTTTTTCTTTTTGAAGGGCTCTTAAGGTAAATTTTTCTTATCTATCACACTTGTGCATCTTACTAGGGGATATATAAGTAAAGTGCAGCTAGTGTGCATGGTAGGGACAAACTTACTGTCCTTCTAAAGTACACACAATCCCTGTGGTGAGGAACACCCACCGTTAAGTTGAAAATGCATTTGATACCTCTAGCTTGCTGAGCACGAGACACTGCAGAGCGCCCGTGACCCTAGGTATCCCATGACAGACAGGAAGCTGTGGCTCACTGCTGCTACCAGCATGGAGACAGAGCAGTACAACATACCACTAGCCTGGCAATAGACAGAAATTCAAAATTTTGGTGAATGTATTAGAGCATGCCTATAATGCCTGAAGCAGGACGATCACAAGTTCTAGGCCAGTGGGGGCTACATAGTCAGACCTGTCACAAAAGAAAACAAACATAAACTTAGCAAAAAACAAAAAGCACAACAACAAAACCTCAGCATTTGAAGTATGGCTTCTACTGAACGTGTATCACTTTTACAATACCATAAAGTCATAAAATGCTCAAGTTGAACCATAATAAGTCAAGCACCATCTATGGTCTTTGTAACCTTTCTCAACACTGTTTCACACATAGAATCCAACATCTCTCATCATATTTCACCTCTGAATCATGAGTTTGTGATTTTCACTGGGTCCTGGGTTTCATGAGGGCACTGACCCTGCAGCATTTTTAAATAGCCCACCACAGGACGACATGCCTCAAAGCCCAGCAGTGCGGAAGTCCTCAAGCCAGCCTGTCAGCTGTCTACAGCTACTTACCCATAACTCCCTCTGTGGGAATGTGGCTGACCAAGTCTGATTCATTCCTCAACCTACTCCTTCCACATAGCTACTTTGATCCCAAGAAGTTTTATCTGGAGGAATTTTCCCCAAGTTGCTTGACATCTGTCCCGCAAGTTGGTATGATGGGGTTCAGGACACAGTATCCCAAAACATGGTACCCTGAGAAAAGAGCAGGGCAGGAAAGACTCTCTTGCTTTCTCCTTGCCCTTTACCCTGCAGTGGGTCATAACAGCCTCATCTATACCTGTGGGAAAGAAGAGATGGGACATAGGAGACTCCAAAGAAACTTGCCTTGCTAAGTTTCCCTGGCTTATTCCCACCAGGTTAAAACCCGCTGGAGAATCCTGTTTTTCCATGATGCCCACTCTCTGTGAAGCTTGAGCTTTAAAATATACAAGTTGACATGTTTCTTTAGGCTCTCATTTTCTTTTTTAAAATTTTTTATATTTTTTATTTATGTTTGAAAGACAAAAAGAGGCAGATAGAGAGAATGGTGCACCAGGGCCTTAAGCCACTGTAAACAAACTCCAGAAGCATGAGCCACCTTGTACATCTGGCTAATGTGGGTCCTGGGGAATCGAACCTGGGTTCTTTAGCTTTGTAGGCTAGCACCTTAGCTGCTATGAGCTTTCATTTTCTCATAAAGTAAAACACCTTTAATGTGACATACTTTTATCTCACATGCAATCTGTATTACATGAATTTGTGTGCTTTATCTCTTATCAATCTGTCTTTTGGTATGGGGTCCTCACCATGAACCTCATTAAGGGATTACTAAAATAAATCTTCCCTTATTTGTAGATAATTGTTCATTTATACTTGTATATATGCCAATGCCAAGCCTGTCATACGCCTACCTACAATGAACTGAAAAATATTCCAACTTCAGTTATGTTAAAAGATATATGGGAAGCCAGGCATGGTAGCACATGCCTTTAATCCCAGCACTCTGGAGGCAGAGGTAGGAGGATTGCCCTGAGTTCAAGGCTACCCTGAAACTACATAGGTCATCCTGGGCTAGAGTGAAACCCTACCTTGAAAAAAAAAAGGTATATGGGGATGGAGAGAGGGCTTAGAGGTTAAGGTACTTGCCTGTGAAGCCTAAGGACTCATGTGTGACTCTCCAGATCCCATGTTAGCCAGATGCACAAAGGTGAGGCAAACACAAGGTTGTACATGCCCACTAGGTGGCACAAGTGTCTGGAGTGCAATCGCAATCGCAATGGCTGAGGCCCTGGCATACCAATTCTCTCTCTCTCTCTCTCCTTCAAATAAATAAATAAATAAATAAATAAATAAATACATGGTATATGGGAGAGAATACCTTAGCTCTGAGGACATCCTTAATCTCACATTGATACTCATGCTACACCTTTAGAATATCTTGATGGTGGTTTCTCTGCCTATGTTGATAACTGCCTTGGAACACGGGGCATGATGTCTTTTCATAGTCACGTCTGCTGTAGAACTGTAAGCTTTCCGTCTGTACCCATCACATATTGTCACCACTCTCTTGTCTTTTAAAATCATTATCTGTGTGTATTGGTTAGCATCCTTACCAGCACCCTTCCCATTCCCTGCTGGTGCACTTGGCAGGTCCTCTGAGGTCACAGCAACTCAGGAATCATGGCAGAGCAGAGCAAACACATGGCTGCTTAATGACAAATGAGGCTGCTAAACTATACAGGAAGCTCATGGTGTTCAAAACCACCCATGGTTCTCAGGAGAAAAGGCTAGTGCTGTGGATGTCTCCTTTCTTGCAACCTCATGAAAGTTGACATATAATACTTATATGTACATATGAATATATGTTCAGAGTCAGAAACATGGCATCTGAGAAATTTCTTTTTAACTACTAATAACTACTAATAATTAAATACTAATAAATATTTCTACCATTGAATATTGATTGCTTTCTTACCTTCCTTTTTTTTTTCCTTTTCTTTCTTTATTTTATTTTATTTTTTTTTTTGAGGTAGGATCTTGCTCTAGCCCAGGCTGACCTGGAGTTCACTATACAGTCTCAGGGTGGCCTCAAACTCACAGCAATCCTTCTACCTCTGCCCCCTGAGTGCTGGGATTAAAGGCGTGCACCACCACGCCTGGTCTCCTTTCTTTTTATGTTGCTAGGGGATAGGACCTAGCTAGGTTAGTACTCTGCCACTGTCCTACATCCTCTGCCTAGATTTTTATTTTTATTTTTTTAAAAAAGAGGAGGAAGGCTAAGAAAGATAGCTCAGTGGTTAAAAGCATTTGTTTGCTTGCAAAGCCTGATGGCTAATGGCCAGGGGTTTAATTCCCTAGTACCTATGTAAAGCCAGATATACAACTGGTGCATGTGCCTGGAATTTGTTTGCAGTGGCAAAAGGCCCATTCTCTGTCTCTTTCTCTCCCTGCTTACAAATAAATATATATATAAAATTATTTAAAAAATAAACTTGGGCTGGGGAAATAGTTCAGCAGTTAAATGGTACTTGCTTGCAAAGCTTGCTGGCCCAAGTTCAATTTCCCAGTACCCACATAAAGCCAAGATATATCACACGCATCTGGAGTTTGTTCAGGGCAGCAAGAGGCCCAGGCACACCCATTCTCTTTGACTTCTCTATTTCTTTCAAATAAATAATTATTTTTTAAAAATTAAAGCCTAAAAATTACTGTTTTTTTTTTTTTTTGAGAACCCAGTGTTTTAAAAAAGGTTTAAGAAAGTTTGAGAGAGCCAGGCACGGTGGTGCACACCTTTAATCTCATCACTTGTGAGGCTGAGATAGGAGGATTGCCATGAGTTTGAGACTTGGGTTAGAGTGAGACTCTGTCTCAAAGAAACAAACAAACAAAGAAGAAAACAAAATGTTGAGGAGAGCTTCCTTGTTCCTTGTGTCAATAATTTTAGGGAAAGCAGAAGCCATTGAGAGGAGACAAGCAACAATGGTCCTGGCTCCCATGCAGGGAGCCTGAAAGCCCATGAATTCCTGACTGTGAGCAAGGAGGCGTTTTGAGTGGCAGGAGCAGAGTAGCTAGGTAAGCGGGAATTTGGAAACGTCTTCCAGCTTGTCCGGCACTCGATGTCAGGTCAGTTAGAGTTTCTTCATTTGTACTGGCTTGGCTGGCTGGAAGGATTGCTTACATCAACATTCTTGAGTCAAGGGCAAAAGTGATTTTACTTCAAATTCACTAGAAGCAACAAGTCTCTGAAGTCTGTCAAATGCAGAAGAATTTCTTAGATCATTTTAAGCAATAAAGACTAATGATTTCTTGGTTCTGAAGTGACATGATTCATGAATAATTTCGGCATGGCTTTGTCCACCTCCCCTACCTGAGCAGTTGATATATACGTATCCATAACTACAGCTTCTTCCCAAGGCACATTGTAGAAGGATGCTAACCTATTAAACTGTGGACCAAATCCAATCTGCAAGCAAGCACAAACTAAGGACCCATGACACCTACAAAATGGAGCACCTGGCCACTCCTCAGCGTTCCTCACTTAGCTGATGTGTTTGGTAGGCTTTATAGCCTTCTCTGTATTTGCACGTACACATGTTGGAAACACCTGCACAGTGACGCGAGGTAGAAAAAGAAGCCACTAGTCATACTGCTACATTTAATATGTTCATTATTATTTTTGTGTGTGTGTACAAAAAAATCATGGACATGTCCATTTTGGATTTACTTAACTTTTTGTAATTTGATAGAAAACTTCCCAAAGAACCATGTATATCTCAGTCTTGCTATACCATTTAAAACTGAGCTGTGAGCCGGGCTTGGTGGTGCACGCCTTTAATCCCAGCACTTGAGAGGTAGAAGTAAGAGGATCGCTATGAGTTTGAGGCCACCCTGAGACTACATAGCAAATTCCAGGTCAGCCAGGGTTAGAGCAAGATACTACTTCAGAAAAAAACAAACAAACAAACAAAAAACTGTATTGTGTTTTTGCAAACCTAGAAATATCTAAATAATGAAGATACCTCTTCTATACTTAATAAGTGTACAGAATAGAAATCTACAAATTAGCATCTCAGACTATAGTACAATGTAAAATGTGCCTGCCTTTTTTTGTTTGTTTTTTGGTTTTTGGTTTTTTGAGGTAGGGTCTCACTCTAGCTCAGGCTGACTGATCTCAGGGTATCCTTGAACTCATGGTGATCCTCCTACTTCTGCCTCCCAAGTGCTGGGATTAAAGGTGTGTACCACCATGCCTGGCTCTGGTTTATTTTTTTTAAGGCTTCTTTTTGTATTAATTTTATCCTACATTTGAGGCTTTCTTTCAAGGAAGCATAACAGAATGAAACTGAGAGAAGGGTGGAGATAAGCCTCCACTTCATGGGTGCAACACACACATCACCTGGGCGGAAAGCTTGGTAACCAGTGCCCTTACAATAGCCTGTAAAAATAATAAACCTGTAGGGCACAGGTTTGCCAAAGAAAAACTAAAACATCTCATCACTAAGTATTCTGGGCCGCTGAGACCAAACTTATGGATGTGGTTTGTCGCCAGGGACAAGGCATCTTATCTCCGGAAAGGCTGCTGAGGAGACTACTGTACTGTACTACTTCTGGTTGCACAGCAAAGTGAGGTAATGATGGGGCATCTTCCTGTGGCCGTTCTCCTTCCTAGTGTTAGGCAAAAGTACTGGCAGAGAAGGCGGGGGTGAAAGCACTGGCAAGAGATAGAAACCATACTCCAGTGTGGGTCTCTTAGTGCCCTGAGGGATTGGACTTTGTGATGATTGTGAAGAGGAGACACTTTCTGAAACTTTCTCTAAGCACACTCTAGAGCAAACTTGGGAGGAAAGATGTATAGAGTGGGTGAGAGATCTAAACTAGAGTCTGTTCCATTCTGCCACACTGGCCGTGGCTACTCTCCTTGGCAGGGCTGAGCTCAGCGTACCTTGACAGATTAGAGGAAATAGGAACCCACGACAGGCTTCCTAGTCCCCAGGGAGGAAATCCAGGCCGTATTATGGGAACAGACCAAGGAGAGGGGACTTGTGGCCAAGGCTAAGCACTGAGCACAGGCTTCCACTTAAAAGTATCCGCTAGGAACATAAGAAGCTTCTTCACATTCTTCCTCCTTTGTATGAAAGTTCCTTCTACCATTTTGTGGTCAGCTGGCCAATAAAAAGACTGTTAGGTTTGGGGGTACTCAATGAAAGGAATTTAGGTGAGAAACAGGTAAACTCCAATACAGGCCAATGATACTGGACTAGAGTACGAACAGAGGGCTCTCTGCCCGGAGCTCACTCGGTGTGGAGACAGGGGCAGGCTTACAAACCAAATGGCCATGTACCCAGGGGCCAACAATGGGACTCTGGTAGGTGGGGTCCAGAGAGAACCTGCAGAGGCTCGGAAGAGCTGATTAGGCAAGAACTCTAGGGCCAGGGCCAGTATAACCTAAGCAAAGCAAGACAGTAGAGAAAAGCTCAGCATTCAGAGGTGCCTGAGAGCTGCTTCTAGGCGAGCTCGGTACAGGGCAGAGTGTGGCTTCCTGTGGGGTGGGGCTCCTCCTGCAAAGTATGACCTGTAGATAAACAATGGGAACATATAGTCGTCCAAAGCAAAATTACTTGTTTTGATATGTGCATGTGTGATGAGTGTGTTTGTGTGTTCGTGTGTGTACAGGTGAGTGCACCTGTCATGGTGTCCATGTGTAGGCCAAAGGACAACGTCATGGGTTGCTCTTGCCTTCCTCTTTGTTTGAAGCAGGGTCTCTCATTTTTCATCACTGTCTTCACCAGGCTAGTTGCCCCAGCGAGCATCTGGGAAATTTCTGTCTCCTTTCTTGCCCTAGAGGCGATCTAGGATTATAGAGACCCCAGTGCCACAGATACAGGCTAAATTTACATGGGGCTTGGGGACCCAAACTCAGGTACTCACATTTGAGTGGCAAGTACTTTAACCACTGAGCCACCTCTCTAGCCCTAAAACTGCTCTTTTGGATTTTGAAAAGCAAAATAAGCACTTTTAATACAATATTATATATATATGGTAAAGTGCCTGTATCATGTGTGCACAAGGATGGATTTTCACAAACAGAACACACGTTGGTGTGACCAGTCTAAGCACCCTAAAACTATACTCCTCACCAGTACTGTATTTAATTCCCTTTATTTCCCTAAAAAGAAGCACCTTTACATAACTTCTAGATAGGTTTTCCTTATTTTTATAGTTCTTCTGGAGTCCTAGAGGATGTCTCCTTTGTCAAGTAAGTCTGTGAGAGCTGAGGGAGGAGCACGGAGGATGGAGCCCAGTGGTACGACCGCAGCCTGACCTGCTTGAGCCCCCCCTGCCGTTTGATCCCTAGCGCTGCCAGCAAAGAAAGGTCTGTGAGATCCATCTGTGTTGTGCAGTCCCGACGTGTTCACTCTGCGCCATACAGTACCGCACGCTGTGCCATAACATGTGCTCATGCTCCTCTCCACGGGCACTTGGACAGTTACTAGTCTGGCTATGCAAACAGCATTGCCACGTGGGTTCTAGTTTTTTGGTCAACATTTTGCACACAGTCCTACTAGGTAGATGCCCTGGGGTGCAGCTTCTGGGCTACGGATGTTCTACTTCGGGACCGACTGCCAAACCCTTCTTCCAGAAACCATGAGCAGAATATAGAAAGTCAAAATATTTAAGCCTCAAATAACATGGTGGTACTCTGTAAAGTTCTCCAACTATCACTCTTAGATTAACTTTAAAAGTATTCAGGCCTCTTAGAATTTAAAAGAAGAATTTCAGTGTCTAATACAGGTACTTTTTTTTTTCCTTAAAAACAATCTCTCCTTTTTTTTTTTTTGCTTTTGGGGGGAAAATTCTTATTCAATTATATGAGAAGAAGACTGGAAGCGACACAATTCAAAATGCTTTATCAGGATAAAAAATTCAAGGTAAAGAATAAAATATAATTAATAATGTCAGTCAAGCCACTAGTGATCACTACTGGTTATGCTAACAGTCAAATAAGAAGGCTTTCCCAGAGCCACTGCTAGCCACATGAGTTATAGTACTGAAATAGAATATTTTAGTTTGAGCTTAAAAAAATTGAAAGAAAAAATGTAAATGTCTGAGAGCTGAATACGTACAGGTGGGATTTTTCCATGAGGAATTCTCCAACATAATATGTCCTTAAAAATCAGGTAACAATAATCAAGTTTGTATATATAAGCTATTGCAAATTTGAAAATTGATCAAATTCTACTTGGTTTATGAGGATTTCAAAATTGACTCACATTTAGACTTCCATGTGATCACTGGAACTTATACTTAATTTGAAAAGTGTCACATTTGCTTTTAGCTTGCTATTGCCTAATTAGAACACCTGAAGCCCTTGCATTTTATGAAACAAGGTTAAACAAAAAAGGAAATTGGAATTGCTGTTGGTTTTCCATGATTCCTATGTCTGGCTAAGGTGCAAACCAGAAAGTAGCCCCTCTTTCTCTCTTATACAAAAACCTGGGTCATGGGGCTGAATGACCTGCTGTTAAGGTGAAGTGGGATATCTGTCACTTTGACTCAGAACCTCACTATTATAGTCTTCTGTCTTAAAAGCACACTTGGGCTTAAGAAATACTTTTTTTTTTTGTTCAGAACAACCCCTCCCCCCGAAAAAATACTTTTTTGAAGATAACTTTGGGTGTGTGTGGGTGCACATGCATGCGTGCGTGTGTGTGTGTGATGTTTTGGTGTGGGTATGAGATAACTTTTTCTTTCTTTCTTTTTCTTTTTGTTTTTTGAGGTAGGGTCTCACTCTAGCCTAGGCTTATCTAGAAGTCACTATGTAGTCTCAGTGTGGCCTTGAACTCTCAGCGATCCTCCTATCTCTGCCTCCTAAGGGCTGGGATTAAAGGTGTGTGCCAGCACGCCCGGCTGGGATACGCTTTTGAAGATTCTCTCTGTGTGCATATGGTGTATGGTGTATGTGGTATGGTGTCCCATGTGCCTTCAGTGAAGGGTGCTTGGGTGTGACTCCATTGATTTCCTACCTAAAGTGTCGTTACTGATTGCAGAGCTTGTGGGACTCTGAAGACTCTAGGCTCTCTGCTCCTGTCTGAGACTGAGGTGACAAGCACGTGTGACTATGCCCAGCTGTTCACATGGCGTCTGGAGGTTCCAACTCTGGCCATCTTCGCCGCCCCCCACTCCTCTACCCCAGACCCACATGCTTGAACAGGAAGCGCACTTAACTGCGGCACCATCTCTCCCACTCTGAGAATAAGTGTTGAGCATGAAAAATCCCAGAAGCCTGGAGGCACAACACTGTTCACTTGCAGCCCTTGCAAGCCCTCACCAGGGAGACAACAGCCAGGCTTGGTGCAGAGCTGGGCAGTTCCAAGGACACCATAAGAAATCATCTCAGATAACTTTGCATTTGTATACATCAAGTGTGTATTTGAAACCCACTTTCATCTCATCTATATCTTGTCCTTGATGAAAAACATCTGTGGACAGTAGATTACTCTGCAGGGACAGGAGCATATTATTTGAAGGTTTGATGAGACCAGCACATTTTAATGTCATCAAATCACAGTTTATAAATATGTCTAGGCAGAATGGAGGGGAGAGCCATCACTCTCACACCTCAGGGCTACTGAGGTCCCCTGAGGGAGATCTATCTCTGGCTGTCATCTAAAGCAACGGTGGCAGCAATTTCCTCAAGGCCCCAGCTTCCAAGCAGCCACCTGTGCTGAGGAATGCCTACCAGCTAGACCTGCTTCTAGCCTTGCAAAGCTCTGACTCCATTGAAACATGCTGTCTAGCTTCGTGGAGCCTCTTGCATATTCTCTTCCAGTCCTCTTGGAAACACTAAAAATTAAAGCCCAGCTATACAAGAGCAAGGCTTAATCATGGCAGTAGGATCACTGGCTTTCCTTGACTTCTGGGGCAGAAGGCGTGCAGGGCCCCTGATCCCATCATCACATGCCTGCCACACTCTCAGTGGACACATCAGCACCACAAGCCTGCTTGCTTAATCACCCTGCCTGGGAGTCTACGAAACAAAGTTCACATTCCCCAAGCGCTCCATGAAAGGCCCACTGAGGTCAGGATGAAAGACCAAACAAAAGTGATTCGCCTGCCACACTCATCCTCTTCCAGTCTGCTTCCAGCTCTATACTCCCCCAACGTCCACACCGTGCACACCGAGAACAATCCTCTGCATCGCAGATCAGAGCACTGCAAGTACAAAGGCCTCTGACCACCCCCCCTTCACCCAGGACCCTGTTATCCATTTTTGCAAATCACACAGACTTGGGGCCACAGAAAGCTCCTCAAAACAAATGGCTTGGGACTAGAAGTTTTAATGACTCTATCACAAATGCCTTTTCACATACCATCAACATAAAACTTGATTTGACCTAAGAATAAAAAAAACATTGTTCAGCTGGGGGGATGGCTTAGTGGGTAAGGTGCTTGCTTGCAAAGCCAGAGGTCCCAGGTTTGACTCCCCAGTACCAAGCCAGACACATAAGGTGGCAAGTGCGCCTGGAGTTTGCTGTAGCTAGAGGCCCTGATGTCTTCATTCTCTCTCTCTCCCTGCCTCTTTCTCTCTCTCCCAAATAAATAAATAAAAATTAAATTAAATAAAAAGAAAAAGAAGTACATTGTTGATTTTTGACCAGTGTACTAACTGGGTAAGACTGTAAGGGAAACAAGTGCTTCCTTATCACTGCATTCAACTCCCACTGTTAGTTCAAGGGAATGGATGCTCCAAAAATGAGCAAGAGTAGATATATGCATTTAAAATGATAAGGTGAACCAGACATGGTGGTACATGCCTTTAATCCCAGCACTCAGGAGGCAGAGGTAGGAGGACTGCTGTGAGTTCAAGGCCAGTCTGACACTACATAGTGAATTCCAGGTCAGCCTGGGCTAAAGTGAGACCCTACCTCAAAAAAACCAATAAATAAATAAATAAATATAAAATAAAATGATAAGATGGTCTACTGTAAAGACTGGCTGGACTTAACAATTTTTTTTGACTCTACTCTCTATAGAGCCATAGCCATGCAATCATTCTGGTTTTCTGGTTTTGAATTTCATTATAGTGTGTAATAAATTACTGACATATTCAATAATTTATTATAGAATAAGCTTTGTGTTAGATGATTTTTTTTTTTGAGACAATATCTTACTATATAGCCCTGGGTGGCCTGGAATTCACTATATAACTCAAGCTGGCCTTGGATATGAGGGCGATCTGGTTGTGACATCTGTCACCCCATTGATCCCCAGGGCTTATTTGGCTGATCTGGTTGGCTAGGTGGGTGTCCCCTTTCTCCCTCTCTGCTCCATGGGCATTCCCCAGAAGCTGCGCACTGGATCAAAGAGGATGACCTTCCTCACATAGAGGGGCCCGGTCTTTGGTCAGGGGAGGACATATAGCTGCACTCTCCTGCTGGAACCTCCAAATGACCTCCCAAGCTGGCCTTGAACTGGCAGTGATCTTCCTGCCTCTGCCTTCCAACGTCTAGGATTACAGGTGTGTGCCACCACACTCAGCTTGTTAGTTTGACCAACTGTAGGCAAATGTACATGCTTTGAGCATGTTTAAGTTAGAGAAGGCTTAGCTACACTATTTAAGTTATGTGTATTATTTTCAGCTATGATGAGTTTACATAGGGGCATAGGTACATTGCAAGTGGAGGGACATCTGTATTTTATGTTGCCACAGGGTTACTTTTCAGAACATGTACTGAGGGGTGTCTAGGGTCACACAGCTTGGCTGAGAGAAGTCCACATCACACTCTGATTTTCCTCTGAGTTGATACTAATATCAAACTTTTATGCTACCAACCTCTCACAAACAGGTACTGCATTGTGAAGATGTCACTGTAAGGTTATCTTGTGTGATGAATATTATAATCTTTGAACACACTTTGCCATAGACATTCACATCATGTGATTATTATGATTGGAGTAGTTCATTTCAAAGCACACATCCCTAAGATCCTGAAGGAGTAAGTTCGACAACAGAGGAAACAAGTTCTGGTCATGTACATTGCTGATGTGATGTCTGGATGCAAGAGCTATAAACTAGAGAAAGCTATCTGGTTTAAGAACAAGAATTAGTAAAAATAAGGACAGTGTTCTTGTCTCTTAGAAATTCAACATTAGCCTGAGTTTTGTGTCCATTCTGATTGTCAAGAGAAAGACTCCAAAATATATCTTAATCCTAGCAACATTAAAAGTGGTTGCCAGGTAAGAAAAAAGAGGAGAAAAATAGCTTTCAGGTCACTAGGATTTTCTATAGACACACCATATACCTTTAAATTTCATATGCTGAAGGCAAATCTCTAAGGCAGTGGCTTGGGGAGGTGAGTCTGTGGAGAGCTGATTAGGGCCCAAGGACAGAGCCTTTGTGAGGAGGTAAAGAGGCAAGGACATGGTGTCTCATTTGCCAGTTGAGGCTGCAAAGAGAAGCCACGTGTCTATGCAGCAGTAAGTAGGTCCACACTAGATCCTGAAAGTGCCAGGACTTTTATCCTGGACTTCTCAGTCTCTGAATTTGTGAGAAATATACTTCTGTTGTTCATAAAGCCAGTCAGTTGATGGAACTTTGTTATACCAGTCCAGATACACCAAGGCATGTTTGAAAGGGCAAGACTTGGATTCATTAAACAAAAGTGAAATTTGGACTGCATATCACAAAAACTCGACATATATTATTTCACTTAATGCTACCAGGCCTCTTGAGATTTTCTAGCTCCATAATGAATGACTAGGGATCAGTGAAGTACCTTTTGGAAATTCTACATAGTTATATGACAACACTGAGACTTGAAGCCACATGCATCTTATTTTCCTACCACAAATATGCCAGTGATGTTCAAGGACCTAAATAATTTCAGCATTCCCATCTGCCCTTAAAATTGTGCCTTAGCACTCACCTATAACTCCCAGTACCAGTATGTGGCTATCATCCACAATGAGCTTTTGATCAGAGAGACCTACAGGGTTTCCTAAAAGAAAGACAGATTTCTGTCTGAGTACTTGATGACCCACCAAAGGTTAGTGGTAAGACCCTACTGCTGAAGATACCTTATGTGGTTGACACGTAAAATGGAATGGCATGGCTGGAAGCTGGAAGAGTCAGTCCCCAGGCAGTTAGCGCATATAGTGCCAGAAGGTGCTACATGGGCGACTGGGGGAAAGTGACCAATATCTGTCCAAGCAACTCATGGTCTAACCTACTTAGCAGCAAATAACCTGTTGTGATGCCCACACAAGTGCAATAGTGGCACACAGCCATGGTGGGGAACCCACTGCTCTTGATTTGGTTAACTGCTTCCCTCAGTGGTATGGGACCCATAGCTGGAGCTGGAAAATAAGTCAGAACCATACCCAAACAGAAGCCCACTCTCCATTATCAGGCTACCATCAATCATGGGCTACAATAGGGCCTACACCTATTAAATTCTCTATAAAAAAGTAAGGGTTATCTTATTTGTCCTGGTGCTAACTTACTCTCTGTTGGAGAATTTGCTTCTCTTTCTCAGATAGATGTAGATCCTAAGGAGAGAGCCATCCCATCCTACCTCAAAAGGGCCCCAGCTGAAACTAAGAAAAATTGGCGAAACAAGCAAGAGTGCTGTTTTCTTGGTGAACCAGGTACCAGCACAAGGATGAAGGAGACCAATACAGAGAAAAATCAACTCCTACCAAATCAGATATCCAGAGCCTCAGAGGTCCCCAACACCTCATCACTGAAGCAGACCAAAAATGAACCCACCATGGCTCAGGGAAATTTTGCAGAAGAGGGGGCGGAAAGAATGTCACAGGCACATGTTGGGTCATGATATGCAGAGACATTTATCCTACCCATAGCTGTGGGCTAACTCCACAATGCATGACCCATATACCTCAACAAGGAGGGGCTAGGTCACAGATGAGCAGAGGGATTGCTGTAGTTTTAGACCATCAAGGGACTACAGAGTGAGTTCCAGGTCAGCCTGGGCTAGAATGAGAACCTGCCAGGAACCAGGAAACGACCAAAAAAAAAAAAAAAAAAAAAAAAAGTGCCTTGTTCCTTCTTGTGATGTGAAGATACTTTTTTAAAATTAAAAAGTACAAAAATTAACCAGTTACTATTTATTGTTTCTAATAAGAACACACACCCTTATAGGAACAGAAAATGTGTTTCGATAGGAGACACAGTGATGAAGACGGGGTACAATGGGGGAACCGGATGCAAAGGCCTTGCATCCTACTGCAATATTCATGGTGGGGGCAGTGGAAGGGAATGCACTGCTGGCTCCACGGCCCGCGTTCTAGCACACACTGACTCAGATCTGCTTTGTCTCAGCTGCTGGCCGTGTGAGATGATGAATGATAAGGGGCTTGTCTTACCGAACTCAGTATGGAGAGGAAGCCGGGTCCCAAAACCAAATTAGCACCATATACTGAGAGCCATGCTTAGGCCTCTGGACACTGCTAAACAAGCACTGGGACCTGACCTGGGAAGAGGAAGGGTCACTCCCAGAAGTGTCATTTGTGCTGGCATCTCAAAGGATGAAGAGGGGCTGTCCTGACAGAGATGGGAAGGCATGTAGATCGGATAGACTCTGGCATGTGTTGGCAATGGAAGGTAGAGATCTGGCTGAAGCACGAGGAACCCATGGGGGCAATGGTGAAACTAGGAAGAGGGTATTACTAGAGGTGGGTAGGATGTTGAGTCTGTCAACAAGTCTGCCTTATATTCTGTACTTTGTGGACAGCCAAAGACTTTTGGCAGGGGGTGACAAGGTCTATGGCAAGGTCACTTGCATGGCCTTGGATGACAGAGAAAGTCAAACAGTTGTCGGAGAAGCCGGCTTTTATGAACTCTATGGGGAGAGACCTTTGCAGCTCAAAAGCTCTAGGTGACCTGGTGATCCTCTTGTTGAGCTCTATATTTCGCAAGTGACCACACAAGGTCTGGAAAGTTCAAGAGACTTAAACAAAGCCATCCTGCCAGGGAGTAGCAGAATTGGGACTGGAGTCAATACTTTCTGGGGCTGCAGGATTCTTTTACTGTTCCTAGGCCACCCAAGGTACTGAGGAGGTCTAAAGTCTGTATTCCTTGGGCTGGGGACATGGCTTAGTGGCTAAAGCACATGCCTGTGAAGCCTAACAACCTGGGTTTGATTCTCTAATACCCATGTAAAGCCAGATGCACAAAGTGGCACATACATCTGGAGTTCATTTTTAGTGGCTGGAGGCTCTGGCACACCTATTCTCTCTCCCTTTCCCTCCCTCCCTCTTCCTCCTTCCCTCTTTCTTTCTCTTTCTCTGCTTATAAATAAATAAATAAAAATATAAAAAGTTTAAAGTCTCTGCTCCCCTATGGCGGCTTCAAGCCATACGCTTGAAGACAATACCCCAAGCATCAGGAAGCAGCACTAGGAATCTGGCTGTGGAAGCTCATGCTGACAGTCCCAGCTTCTGGGATGTGGATGCAGGAGAATGGCTACGAGTTTGAGGCCAGCCTAGGCTAGTGAGTTCTCCTCAGTGTAGACCACACACAGTAAGTTTTAAGCCAGCCTGGGTTATACTGTGCGACTTTGTCTCAAAGAACCAACCAAACAAAAAACATTAGGTAAAAGTGAAACATTGTTTCTACATTGTTTGGACTTCCTACCATCTTAAATAGCTGGCAACCAGTACCAGTGACATCTCTGAGCTATTAAACACACACAAGGGAATTGATGGAAAGTGCACAGCCACTTTCTAAATCAACGGGAGGAATCAAATCCCAACTGTTCACACTGCTGAGACTCGGAGCCCCCAGCTAAGTCCTCCATGCGCTGCAGGGATCAATTCTTTTCTCAGAGCTGATGGGCCACGACTTGAGCTCTGCTGCTCAAAAGCAACCCTGCTGGCAGAAGAACATTTCCTAGGCCCAGTGCTATTCACAGGGTTACTCCTGAGATATGTCAGCCCCAAAATAACTCACAATGATTACCAAAGTCACTTTTATCCGAGACCCTAAGCCTAGCACCTTGCCCTTGGAATTTAAGGACAGTGAAGTAAGGTTTGTTCTGCCTTTTAGGAAACTGACATTTTCAAAGGGGAGCAGAGCTCTCTCTCTCTCCCCCGAGCTCTCCCTTGATTTAACCCCAAAGAGAGAATTTATTTTTTGTGTGTGGGGGGAGGAAACAGATTTTCTGACACCTGCACAGTTCTCAAGGGCCCTGAGCTGTCCTGCTTGAACGTGAAGTCGTGATGCGCCGGCAGGGTTTCAGAGCTGCTATGAGGGCAGTGGCTTCACCTCTCAACCTGACCCATGGTGGGACGCACGGGGGCCAGAGAAAAGCTCACCAGCAGAGGTATCTGTGCTCCTCACAGGAGTACTCCACACTGTGCACATGTCAACTACCAGGAAGCAGAGCTCACTAAGTCTGAATTGCTCGCAGATGGAAGAAAATCAGCCATAATAATAAACACACAGTGGTAGAGTGCATTGTCACACACAGGCCCAGGATGTGTGATACAGAAAGTACGTATGTGGAGGAGTTAATACCATATGTCGCTTGACTGTGGTGGCCGGGTCCCATGTCATAGCAACGTGCTCCTCCCCAACAGTTACAAAGCCAGCCCTGATGTGCCTGCCCTTTGCCAAACCTACACGACTCTTACCAGGTACTGAAGTCGCTGGCGCTCGGTCTCAGGGGTGAATTCTGAAGACATGGGGATGATTTCTCCATTTCTGATGATAATGGCCCTGAAACAGTGAAAATATATTGTCAGTAGCCAGTCTCCCAAGTGTTTGATTGTGCTTCATGCATAGCTTGGGAGAGTTTCCCTGAACACCATGCAGGGAGAGGGAAGAATCAAGGGGCAGCAGGTGTTCACCTGTGTGTCACAGACTTTTGACTCCACAGAGCAGAAGCCAGCCCTGGAAATCCACCTGCTCCTGCAGGCATCTTCTCAGGTCCTCCTCCTGACTGGGGTAGTCTATCTGTTGCTTCCCACCTCAGGATCCTCCCAACATGGCTATACGGTCAATCCTGTATTTCCAACTTCTCTCCCCACTGAATCTCTGTCACAGCACAAGACCATGCTCAAGAAACTGTGTTTTAAGTCAAACAAAATAAACCTGAAGCCAAACAAACACTTTCCTAGTCCAAAATCCACATTCAGCAAATGTTTCTGTTAAGACAAGGCTTACACTTAGTAACGATGTACATTCGGGGATTTTACTCCCTCATTTCCACTGACCTTTCAAACAGCGGGAGGTTTACATCTTATCTGCCTGACCCCTGAATGCTGTAACAGAGTCTACTGGGTCTTACTGAATATGTCAGACCACTCTGGCAGTATTTGACTGTCACTCCCATTTCTTCTTCTAGCTTTCCTCCTACCTCCCAGGGCACACCCTTCCTCTAGGTTGTAGAGTAGGACTTTGTTTCCCTACTCCTACCACATGGGCAATCTCATTTCTTGGTCCTCGACAGCTAGATCAGACTCCTCTGCAGCAGGTCCAGTGATCCTTGTGTTTGTCCTAATACAGAAGGCATTTGATTTACAACTAGGACCTGTCTGTCTTCCATGCTAGCCTATAAGCTCCTAAGGTAACAGCCGTGTCTGGCTTGACCAACACGAGACACAGCACTGCACATAGTTGTTAGGCCCTTGTAGACAGGACAGACTATAAATGTTCAGTGTACAATACAAAATATAATCACAAGATCCCTTGTGTAAAAACTGAAAAATTAAAGCTGGCGATAGCAGGGCATTAAGTCAAACGTGGGATCCTTCTGAGAGTGGAGTTCTGCATGACAGTTAGGTCTTATGTCCATGACAATGGCCACCGACACTGAATGGCTAAATGGCTTCAGCATTTATACATACCGACGGTCTCAGGTGGTCTTTCCGTCCAGCATATCTCTGCTGTGCTTCGTGCTGGAGCAGCCATGGGATTGCACACTTAGTAAATGTTCCCAACTGATGATCCAGTTTCCTCACCCCATCTGTCTTCCAGAATGCCTGGCTCCCTCAGGAAATAGCACTACTTTCTCCACAGTTGGGAACCCCATACTTCCCAATTCCTTTACCCTTCAGGTCCAAGCAGTCACCCTGTCTAGCAGAATTTTCTTCCTTAGTTACACACAAATCTGTATTTTCCCTTGATGTCTATTGCTATGCTATGGTCTGGGCTCCCGTAAGAGCCTGTTTTAAACTCAGAGCTCTCCGTGGTTCTCCTTGTTGCCAGTTCTGTCAACCTTTGGCCTAGAGGTGCAAGGTAAGTTTATTTTCTTTTTAACTGACTCAGTTATTAGGCATATCCAGCCTCTGTTAACCACTATCCGACTCTACTCCTGTAACATGAAATTTTTGGCCTCCACATAAATAAGAGAGAACACACCACAGGTTTTTTTTGGGGGGGGGGAAGACTGGGGGGAAGTGACATAGTCTTGTTTTATAGTCCAGGGTGGCTTCTAACTTATGATCCTCTTGCCACAGCTTCCCAAGTGCTGAGACTACAGTACATGCCAGCACAGCTGGTTTATAAGACAGTTTTAAAGCATCACTGTTGCCATGCCACATTCCTGACCAAAAGCCCATTCGTGGCTCCTAGTGTTTCTACTTTCCTCCGTACCCAGCTCCTGCCTAGGTCTGGGGTTTTGCTTCAGTCTCATTTCTCCTTTCATATCTGCTTCTCCCTTCGAGGACAATGCAGTCCTCTTTGGGTCAGCTCAGCGTGTCTTCCACGGTTCCTAGGCTGTTTCAACTTCCCTCTGTGTGACATCTTGAGGTCCCATACCCAGCTCTATACAGTTCTTTCCCAGCACCAACTGCAGTTATGGACTTCCATGGCTATGTCTAAATACTTTGAGGACATTTTCCAGACAAAGCTTAAATCCTTGTCCGTGTATCACCAGTGGTCAGTGCCTGGCATGTGACAGACAGGCAACAGCTAGGAAGAGTGCTGGATCTGGGTGTATGACCAGAGGTGTCCAGACATGAAGCCCTGACCAATCTTTTTCTTAGTAAGAACATTACTAACTGTATAGTCTGAACGCTCAAAAATTCATGTGCCTTTGCAAAGTTTTTGCAAACAGGTAGCAGGAACAGCGTGATGTCATCCCTGGAAGTGACTTGAAGGACAAGGAGAAAGAGGCAGGGCTGTCTTCTTATGGGGCAGAGGAGGAAGAACATAGCAAGGGCAGCAGCTACAACTACATTTACCCTGCGTCTCAATCTCAAGTTCACACGCGAGGCATCTGCATTCATCCCAACGTAAGTGCTCGGGCAAGCCTTGCCATATTCAACCCCCAGCATACAGAGTGTTCTTCACTTCTGTCCTGTATGAACACTCACGGATTAAATCCCCTGCACACAGAGCGTTCCTCACTTCTGTTTGAACTACCACATTCTTCCTGTATGAAGCGCTCAGATTAAAGACGACAGTGTGTGTGACTGCCAACCTGTCTCCTCCCACGCTGCAGCGCCACTTCCTGTGGGATGCATGGTTTCCCTTTGATCTTTCTTTCATCCCTTTGATCTTGGGATCAATTTGTCAGAGTAATGGTCATCAAACTGGCACAGGGGAGTGAGGGGGAAGGGCTTACAAAGGGAACAGAGTGCACGAGACGGCTCATAAGTCTCATGTGACCTCAACAAACAATGCAGCACAGGACTGCCTTTAAACCACATCCTCTCATCACAGACCGTGCACTTTGTATCTTCAGTAGTTTATAAGGTACCTTTCCTTTTTTTTTTTTTTTAAATAGCTTTATCTTTTTATTTATGTAGAAAGAGGAAGAGAAAGAGAGGCAGCTAGAGACAATGGACATGCCAGGGCCTCCAGCCACTGCAGATGAACTACAGATGCATGTAGCCCCTTGTGCATCTGGGTTACGTGGGTCCTGGGGAATCACACCTTGGTCCTTAGGCATCTCAGGCAAGTGCCTTAAATGCTAAGCCATCTCTCCAGCCGAAATTTCCTTTTTATTTTTCTTCCAATAAAATTATCTTATTTATATGATAGAGAGAGAGAAAGAGGCAGACAGAGAGAAAGAATGGGTGTGCTAGGGCCTCCGGCCACTGCAAACAAACTCCAGACATACGTGCCACCTTGTACATCTGGCTTACATGGCTCTCAGGGAATTTAAACTGGGTCCTTTGGCATTACAGAAAAACACCTTAATCACTAGGCTATCTCTCCAGCCCCTAACATACCTTTTATAAGGAAAACAAAAATCCAAACAAAACAAAGCAAAAAAAAAAAAAAAAAAAGAGCTATGGCATCAATGAGGGACAAGGAGAGCTGGGCACACAGCCTGGCTTACCTTCTGGGGTCTCTTCTGGCTTGGGCCTGTGGACATATTCGGGTCAAGATTTGGATGCTATTCCATGTACCTACCTGCTGTTTACAGGGATTAAATGAGGTCAGTTCTGGGGGCTAGCAACCATCCTCCATTTGGCACTCTATATTTTCGTGAGGGAATGGTTCTTAGACATGTTCCCCAGAATCAAGGTTACTTTTTCATCCACAGAGATTGCAGCTGAAATCGGAACACTTTCACTTTAATTTCAGTATAACAGACAGAGTGTTATTTATGATCCAGTGACTGATCAGGTTTAATGCAAGGGCTTGTGAGTCAGTGCAAGGATGGGAGAATACAACAGAAATGGCAGACTTTTTAGATGAGCTCCTTCCTCAACTATTAGACACACATAGGAGAAAGGCAGTTTATTCCCGATGGAAATTTTGTTTAGAGAAGCGTGTAGAAAATTCTGTGTCTTCTATCCTCTAATGTTAAATTTTACGATGAAAAATATCCATTTTTGTCTTTTTTGAGTTAGTAGTAAAGATGTTAGGTTGTCAAGAGGGAACAGAAAAGGGTAAAATGAGCTGTTCATTTCAAAAAGTCATTTGATTTTAAGATTTCTCTATGAGTCCTGTTAAATCTCACCTCAGTGTTACTGTGATATCCTCTGAGTAGGCCTGACAAGTTTCAAAAGGCATTTGACCAACAAGTTGCTGCCCCCAAGAAAACCCTGATAAAAGTAGATTAGGTAATGCACAGAAAAGAAAATCTGAGTGCTTAATGTACACATAAAAAGATGCTTGACTCTCAGTGGTCCAGGTAAATACATATTAGAGCCAAAGAAAAAGAACTTTGTTCATAAGAAAACATTTAAAAATTAATATTATAGAGAAGTGATTGTTATAACAGGGATGGTTATATATTTTAAGTCTACTTAAATTATAGTTCATATTCAGTGACTCAGTCACCTCATTTTACCAGAGTTTATCTGGAAGGATTCAAAGACTCATTACACAGAATGCACATTCAAGAGCTCCTGCTCTGAGCCAGGCATGGTGGTGCACAACTTTAATCCCAGCAGAGGCAGAGGTAGGAGGATTGCTGTGAGTTTGAGCCAGCCTCAGACTACAGAGTGAGTTCCAGGTCAGCCTGGGTTAGAGTAAAACCCTACTTCAAAACAACAACAAAAACAACAACAAAAGAGTTCATGCTAGGGCTGGAGAGATGGCTTAGCGGTTAAGCGCGCTTGCCTGTGAAGCCTAAGGACCCCAGTTCAAGGCTCAGTTCCCCAGGTCCCACGTTAGCCAGATGCACAAGGGGGCGCACGCATCTGGAGTTCGTTTGCAGAGGCTGGAAGCCCTGGCGTGCCCATTCTCTCTCTCTCCCTCTATCTGTCTTTCTCTCTGTGCCTGTTGCTCTCCAATAAATAAATTTTAAAAAAAAAGAGTTCATGCTTTTAAGGGGCTGCAGAGATGGCTTAGAGAATAAAGTACTTGCCATTCAAGCCTAAGTACTTGAGTTCAATCCTCAGACACCACATAAAAGCCAGAAGCCATGGTGAGTTTCTGTAATCCTAGCACTGATGGTGGCATGGTATGTGGAGAAAAGAGAATTTTCCCAGAAGTTCTTGATGAGTGCAGCAAAAAGAACAACATCAGAGTGAGATGCTGAGAAATCCTGCTTCAAATAAGGTGGAACAGCAAAGACAGACTCAAAGGCTGTCTGTCTCTGACCGCTACATGTATGCTGTGGCATGCACAGGCCCATATTCACAGACGTGAACACATACATACATACACATGTGTACACATGCACACAAATAAATAATAAAATATTTTAAGACAGATTCATGCTTTGACATCACTTGTGGCAAAGACTAGAAAGAGCCTGACTATCAGAAGGGGAACTGCTGAATGTATTGGTCTGTACAGTTATCTTAAAAAATAATGAAGTGAACTGGGCGTGGTGGTATATGCCTTTAATCCCAGCATTCAGGAAACAAAGGTAGGAGGATTTCCATGAGTTTGAGGCCACCCTGAGACTGCATAGTGAATTCCAGGTCAGCCTGGGCTAGAGTGAGACCCTACCTCCAAAAACAAAACAAAACAAAGACTAGAAGTTCTTGATTTGGCTGAAATCCAATTTGGGCTGGAGAGATGGCTTAGTGTTTAAGGCACTTGCCTGCAAAGCCAAAGGACCCAGGTTTGATTCCCCAGACCCACGTTAGCCAGATGCACAAGGTGGCGCATGTATCTGGAGTTTGTTTGCAGTGGCTGGAGGCCCTGGCATGCCCATTCTCATTCTCTCTGTGCATCTTTCTCTCTCTCAAATAAACAAACAAATAAATAAATACATTTTTAAAATGAAGCATGTGAGCTGGGCGTGGTGGCACATGCCTTTAATCCCAGCACTCAGGAGGCAGAGGTAGGAGGATTGCCGTGAGTTTGAGGCCACCCTGAGACTACAGAGTGAATTCCAGGTCAGCCTGGACTAGAGTGAGACCCTACCTTGAAAAACCAAACAACAACAACAACAACAACAACAACAAAAAAACGAAGCATGTGTTCCCTGACCTAGGGCAATCTTTGATGTATGTAGGAGGGAAAGCACGTTGCAGTAACGCATGGTGCAATTGCATTTTTGTAGCAGCAGAAACTATGGATAGATTCTCTCTATATGTGAAATCTGACTCCAGAAAGTCCTATGTGTGATCCGTCAGGATCCATAACAGCCAGTTGCCAAGGCTTCCTAGCAAGCACTACATGCCCAGCCTTGGTACCCAGACTCTACTCTCACAGGTGCTTCGTGAAGGTGTCTCTCTGCACTTCTCTGCACTGAATCTACTTTTCCACCTCAGTCTCCAGCTCCCACCTTCCTACTGCCTCTCAGCCTCTGCTGCTTAAAATGGAAGGAGCCTTTAGTTTTGAGCTTCCTTTTGTCTAGTGGCCAGCATGCTGTGTAGCCTCTGACAGACTGTTCATGGTGCCAGTGTGACATCAGCCAGAGCTGGCAGAGGAAGAAGATGGAAGTCCGTAAGCCAGCATCATTTTTGTCCTTCCCTCTTGACTACATGGAGTGAAAAGTCTTTCAGTTTGGTTCCTTGTCCTAAGTGAGCACCTTGACCTTAGCAGCTCGAGTGTATATAATTAAATTTAAATGAGTAGTGAGAAGGGATGGACATTTCTTTATATACTGTTGCATTGTTTGATTCTAACAAGGAATGTAACAAGGAATTTATAAAAATAAATTCAAAGATGAATTTCTTGGCTCAGATTAACTGCATATTCCCTATCGTCTTGCTGAACACATGCTCCTCTTTGAAAACCACCAATCTTTAGGAACTTGTGTGCTTCAAGCTCCGGTCTGCTAGTTGTGCCCAGCGGCCCAAACACCTCTCAGGAGTCATTACCTGGAGCTGAGCTATGAATGAAAAAGGATTTGTTAGGATTCGTTAATGGAGACACCAGTGGCTAATTTTATTGTAAAACATGAACTGTGCTCTTCTCCATTACCCTTATTTTATTAGGGACCTACAAAAGTAGGTTGAGAATTGACAACGGTGCTTAGAAAGTATACAAAAAGACAGATTAACTGGATGCCAAAAGGAGTTTCTATGGGTAAGATCCAACCAGCCTGGTGGTCTGCACTAGTATGATATAATCACATCTCTGGGGAGCGAGCAAAAGGTAGACTTGAAGCTGCCCATGGGCACTGGCAAAAAGTGGCCACAGGGAAGGTTCGATGTGTTAAGTCAGTGGTACTGACAGTCGAAGGAAAGTAGTCCCCGGCCAGCCACTGTGCTCAGCGCTCCTGGGGTGACTAACAGCATGCTATACTCTACGGAGGAAAGGCTGTGGGAAATAGGGTTCTTGCTCTTGTTCTAGTCAACTATTCTTTCAGAAGACATTCCTTTGTTTTAGGGCAAGCAAAAGTCAACACAGTTACTTCTCTGTATACAGTGGCCCTGTATCAGCAGACTCAACCAACTGTAGATAGAAAATATTTTTTTTTGGGGGGGGGAAGTGTGTACTATACAATGTATAGACTGTTTTTCAATAATACAGAGAGGTTTAAGCTACAGGGGAGAATGTTTAGGTTATATGAATACAAAGCTGTTCCAAATAGCAGACTTGAACATCCTCAGATCTGGGTACCGTGGAACCCAGCCATCCCCGTGGGAGCTGGGGTGCAATTCTGTGCTGCTCGATGTGTGCATCTGGACCCTACCTCTACACAGAAGGTCATTACCGGACAGCCAGCTGTCCTCCCACGCCCAGGGCACTCCTACGAGGTTTAAAATGTGGCTCATGCAACCCCCTTTTAATTTCTAACCTTTCTTTAAAAAAATCATTTATTCATTTGTATGTCTGTGTGTGGTTTGGCATTCCAGAGTTGTTCATTTGGCTTTATGTGGGCTGCTGGGGAATTGAACCTGGGCTGACAGGCTTGGCAAGCAAGTGCCTTTAACCCATGAGCCATTTTCCAAGCTCCCCATTTCTAACCTTTCTAAGATGAGATGACCCTGCTTCAGTCCACTTCAGACCTCCTATGCTATCAGCTACAGCAGGAAGAAAAGCTTCAGGGAAGAAAAGCTTCAGGTTCAAGAAAAGAGTAGCAACTTGGGCATTAAGAGGAAGCTGCTGCTGGAGCATCAGGTGGTGCAAACTCAGGAGTCCTTCTGCACATTTATGCAGCCGCTGGAAGCCCCGGAGTCCTACTGTGCTGTGTCCAAAGCACATTCCACAGGGTACCACCTTCCAGACAAGGTTTCTTTGTTCAGGTGTGTACATCTCTCCCTCTCTCCCTCCCCTGTGTGTGTATGTGGAGGAGACAGAAAGAAAGAATCTTAAAAAAAAAAGTCTCTCTATAGAACCAGAGGGAAAAAGAGTCCAGATGGCCAAGTTGTTGTGTCTAGGAAGCAAGTGATGGTGTCTAACCACCCAGCTTCCATGGAGTAAAAGGAATGAAAAACCCTCTAAGACCAAGGACAAGACCCAGCTCCCAGCTGGTCATGAGCCACACCAAGCTGCTTCACATTGTCATACCTCGGTTTCTCCTCTCTGAAGGACAGGAACTTGCTGCACAGCAAAGCAAAGTGCTTTGAGGCCAGCCATGATGCGTGGAACCCACCCATGAGGACAGTTAGATGTGTCACGGCCAAGCCCAGAGACATGCTAGCGGAGGGCTCGCCACGTGGCAGTGTGTCCGCATCTCCATCTTTGTCGTTGCTGTTGCAGTGCTGTACACTGATTCCAAGGCTTCACACATGCCAAGCAAGTACTGTACCCTTGAGTGTGACACTCCAGCCCATGTTTTATAATTTTTGCTTGAGACAGGTATCACTAAGTTGCCCAGACTAGCCTTGAACTTGTGATTCCTCTTTCTAAGCCTCCCAAGTAGGTATTACCCTGGCCTGGCTGGATTGTAAGTCCTGACCGTTTACCTGGGAGGTAATGATGCATTAAACACCAGAGCATTAAATGATAGGGCAAAGGCTAACTGTCAAGGTCTCTTCCAGATCAGCAAGTTCATGGCTTGGGAAGAAATTCAGGCACATGTGTAAGTGGTGGCAGGGAGGATGTATGGTGGTGATCAGAATTCCTCTGTTCACCTTAGTTTCCTCATCTATGTCAGGGTCTCAATGGAAACCCTCCTGAAAAGAAGCCTGGCACCTGTGGGTGGGGATATGCACACAATTCCTATAGTTACTATTTTTCTCTCAGGAAGGTGGTGTTCCCCACTATTTAGATTCTAATGACTAAAACCAAATTCAAAAGCACCAGGACTATGTCCCTTAAATCAAAAGGACAAGGAGCCCATTATTAAACAAGGTCCTCAATATAATTTCACTGTTGTCACTAGTCCTCTTGGAAGGCAGAGCTGCAAACAAAAGGCATCTTTGATGCTGTTAAGAGTATTCATGGGATGCCCTGATTCCATTACACACTTTTCAGCTGAAAGTGATTCGAAACGCAACATTAAACTGCACATTTCCAGAATGGAGGAGAAAATCTGGTACAAGGTGACAAAGAGAAACCATTTGGAAAAGCCTTTTTGACAGCATATATCAATTCCAAGGTATGAGGGGGAGGCACCCGCCCTGGACAGAATCATCAGACCTTACAGGTTCTGTTCAGACACGGCAGAAGCAGCCATCTCCTTCAAAAGTACTAGAGATGTGTTGCTGGGAAGGAAAGCAGGGCAGATGACAGAACAAGCCGGGTTACCCAGGCTGGCAGAGGACAGCCAGGCTGCAGATGCTAATTAGAGGTGTTAAAAATAGCTGAAGGGAAAAAGTAATCCCATGAGCCAGAAATTGGCGTGGGTGTGTTCCTGGTCATTTCATTTTCAGAATGCCTACTGAATAAGTATACAAATAATAAGCCTGGTGATTCGTTTCATAATATTTCAAATACACAATTAAATTCCTCAGCAAAAATGCTCACAAAAGAGGATGGGGTAAGAGGTAGAGTTCAGATGTTTAAGTGGCAGTGAAAATAAATGACCAGTCAGAGAATAACTAAGTCTGATGCTCCTTGTCTTCCCCCCAGGCAGCCCAGCATAACTTTGCAGAGTCATAATTTATCTCCTTTCTATAAACATCCTGCTATACTAGAAGCATGCAAACCCAAGGCACCAGCCCAAAATGATCAGATCAAAGTGTCTTTGCCTTAAAGTTTTCATCGAGAGAGAGAGAGAGAGAGAGAGAGAGAGAGAGAGAGAGAGAGAGAGAAAGAGAGAGGGAGGGAGGAAGAGAGAGAGAATTAATTTGTAAAATGGTTTTAGGTTAGTTTCTTGCTTTTAAAGTATAAACCGCCTGCTATAAAAGTTGCCCTCTTAAATATACATTTCAGTAGGTTTTAGTATGTTCACTTTTTATTTCTAGGAAACCTTTATCATCTCAATTCCTGACACCATTCTGAAATCACTCTTCATTTCCCCTTCCTTCAGCCTAGCTTTAATCTAGTTTTAGTGTGTACAGATTAATCGATTTTAATCTAATAACACATTTAGTGTAAATGCAATTGTATAATATGTGGTCTTTTCATTCACTAAGTCCATGTTTCTGAGGCACATCCATGTTATAGAATGCGCCAGAACTTCATTCCTTCTTACAGTTGAACAATCCATGATATGATCATGCCACCTTTGTTTAACCATTTATCAGTTGACAGATATTTGGGTTCCCTGCCTCTTCCTTTCTCTTCCTTTTTACTATTACGACTGTGATGCTCTGAATTTGTACAAAGAAGTTTTTGCATGGGCATTTACAGTTCTCTCAGGTATAGACCTAAGAGTGAATTGCTGAGTCATATGGGCTCTAGTTTAACCTTCTGAGGAATCATGAATTGAGTTTCCCAAGGGGCTGCACCATTTTGCATTCCCAACTAGTGGGTTTTAAAACTTTCTTATAAAGGACTGTAGCATTCAAACCAAACTTACTTCTGAAAACTCTACAGTGATTTTTTTTTTTTTTTAACTCAGCACTGTTTTAAAACCACCTTGTTGGAGAAGCTTTGCCTGAGTGCTTAGATTTCAGCAGAGATGGGTTGAACTCTTCTTAATGCTTCATTTCCACTTGCATCAGAGGGCCAAAGCCTAAAATCCACAGCTCCAGACAGTTCCCCAGCACAAATGTGCCCAACCACTTCCTAAGTCCCAAAGGGAGAGCATTTTTCTCCTCATAGCAAGTAGTCAGTCTGCGTGGGGCCACAAAAGGTTTTCTACTGCAAACATTTCTGGATTAGGGTGAACTTTCCCCTCCCTCCCTCCCTGTCTGAATGGCTGATGACTACAGTAGCTCACGGTGTACCAAGGCAGGTAGGACACGCACAGTCCGGGAAGCAATCCCTTCAGTAACAGTCTGCATTAGTCACACCTCTGTTAGATTTGTGTTCAATTCTGACCTCTTTACTTTTAAAAGGCAATGCAATAGAGCGGCTTAACAGAGCCCCAAGAAGGGAAATAAAAACAATTCAAGGGGTGGAAAGTAGACATTCCCGGGCAGTTAAAACAACTGTAGCATTTTTACTGGAGGTAAATAAAGCACAAGAAGGGATTGGATCACAGCCTCCTCCACCCATTTGAAATGGTTTTGTTCAGAGAATGTGGGATGACCAGTTCTTCATGCTTAGAGGGGAACAAACAACAGGAAATTTTCTTTAAATCAGATTAGTAAGTTTCAATGACAAGAAATGGGAAGCGAATTTCTTGGTCTTCACATTACAAATCTTTCAGAAGCCCATAACTATTGTAATTCTTCAAAAAGACATGAAGTTGGTTTGTTGGTATGCACTTGACAAGAATCCTGAGGGGCCCTTCACTGTGTTTCTTTACAATGCTGTAAATCACAAACTGTACCTGCTGCTTGAAAGCCAAATTGAAACACTTAGAACAACCAGATCTGGCCTGTGTAACAGAAAAACAAACAGCTCATCGTCTCTGCTGCCTGTTACCCCTGATGAAGATATAAGGTAAAAGACTATCTGGTAGGGTGAGTGGGTACACCTGTGGCCCACAGGTCACACAGACCAGATGCTGTTGCCAGTCATACCTATAAGGCCAGTGGCTCCACCTAGTGACAGTTGTTCTAGGCAGTCTTCTGCAGCAAGGGCCGGCTGACAGCGTCTTACACACTGACCATGATGCCTTCAGTGGAGTTTGGGAGCTGGTGTGGCTGGACTAGAATGTGATCAAGGCTTAGAGTTCAAAGTCTACTTTAAAACCATGAGCTAAGTCCATAGCTACTTTCTGCCCAACTGATACAAGAATAGTATCACTCTCTTTGGACTAAGTAAGTAGATGCACAAACGGATTTGAATACTGATACAGAACAGCAGTAGAAGTTGGCTAGGTAGTTAGGGCACCAGGCCCCTAAGAAGTAACATTTTTTTTGTTTTATTTTGTTTTTTTTTGAGGTAGGTTCTCATGCTAGTCCAGGCTGACCTGGAACTTACTCTATAGCCCCAAGCTGGCCTTGAACTCATGTCATCTTCATACTTCAGCCTCTTAAGTGCTGAGATTAAAGGCATGCCTGGTTTGGAAGTTAACAGCTTTTTTCCCCCTTTGGCTAAAAATAGGAATGTCCTTGAGCCTGTAAGGAAGGGTATAGCAGTTACCTTCTGGTTGCTGGGAGGAAGAAAAAACATCCAGTTAAAAGCAGCTTATGAGAAGAATGGGTTTATTTTAGGCTTACAGTTTTGAGGGGGAAGTTTGATTATGGTGGAGAAGTGGTAAGAGGCTTAGCAGTTGGAGCAAGCGAGCTCTGCACACCCAGCTGGACTGGTCAACCCACGGTTGCCTCAACAACACACCTCCTCTAGTAAGGCTCCTTTGCCCAAAGGCTCCACCAGCTGGGGACCAAGTAGGAAACTTAACCACAAACACTCGAGGCTATGGGGGATATTTTACATTCAAACCATTGCAGAGTGCACAGCTTTTCCATATCTCTTTTTTCCAAAAGGAGTTCCCCCTCCCTGGAAACCAGACACCTGGACATGGAAACTGGGATGATCAGCTCATTCCTCCATCTAGTAAAGCCTTATTATTTCTGACTCTGAGCTTTTCTCCCTGACCTACCAACCAATCACGGTCCTCTATATACATTTAAACTTAACTAGTAAAGCTTAGCCTAACCTGATCTTTACTTTCTTTCCAAAAATAAATGGTATACCATCTTTGTAGATGCCTCCTGCTATGCAGGAGCTCTGTTGTCTTTCCTTCCCTTAAGGTCTATAATAATAGCTTGGTAAACCTCACCCTCTAGGGTCTGGGGGCAGGGGGAGGCTGGAAAGATGGCTTATCAGTTAAAAGTGCTTGCTTGCAAACCCTGATGCTCAGGTTTGATTCCTCAGTACCCACATAAAGCCAGATGCACAAATTGGTGCATATGTCTGGAGTTTGTTTACAGTAGCAGGAGGCCCTGGCACACCCATATACGCTTTCTCTGCCTGAAAGGGGAAGGGTCGGAGAGAGAGAAAGAGAGAGACAGAGAAAGAGAAAGAGAATGGGCATGGCAGGGCCTCCAGCCACTGCAAACAAACTCCAGGTGCATCTGTCACCTTGTGTAGCTGGCTAATGTGGGTCCTGGGGAATCGAACCAAGGTCCTTTGGCTTTGTAGGCAAATGCCTTAACTGCTAAGCCATCTCTCCAGCCCTCTGTCTGTTTCTTTGTATCTCAAATAAATAAATACACATACACACATATTAAATTCACAACATAAAAACCTGGAGGCCAGTGGTGCCATGAAAGTTTGCTTGACTGTGAGCATCTGGCATGCTAACTTCTGAATTAAAAACCCACCCAAGAGTCAAGAAAAGCTCCATTGCTCTCAATGATACCCCATGTTCCCCTATCAGTATGCTTATTAGTGATTCTGAGTCATCATTAAAGGAAATTCATATGCAAAAGTCAAACTAGAACAATCAATCACTTGGAACTTCATTATTTTGTGCACAATGATAACTGACCATAATGGGGATCTTAAATAATTATATGAAAAAAGAAAACAAAAAACGAAATGTACCTAGTGACTTTGCTTAGACTTTAATGATAAAATAGTATTTGGATCTTCACTGTTACTTCCATTCAGGTGTTGACCTCCCTACAAGGCCTCAGAAGTAATATTCCATTACACTCATTCTCCTGTATTCATAACTTACCTTGGGTTTCCAATTACTTAGTGAAAAATGAGTCTGGATTATGTTTGGAAATGGAATAAATTCAGAATTGAACTACCAAACTTTCTTTGTTAATGTGGGAAGTAAAGAAGAAAAATGTGAAGATATGTTGAGGCTCCAAACTGGAGGATGTTCTACACGACAGGAGAGACAGGAAGACAAGCCAGGCTGGAGGGGAAAGCAGAACATTTTGGGCATGAGCCTGATGCCAGGTGGAAGAGCTAGTAACTGCACAGTTGGAAATGTGGAGGTGGTGCCCAGGAATGAGGTCAGTGATAGAAAAACAGCTCTGAGAATAGTCGTGCCTATGTGGTAGTTAAAACTATGCTGTTGAAATGTGCTTCAGGAAACACATGTAGAAAATAAAGAGGAGATAGGTCCATCTCTCACCAGTCTCCTCTCTCATTTTCATGGAGAACTCTGCTTTATAGACTAAATCAATGAATTTAGATTGGTCCTGATAGCATTTCCCATGGAAAATTCTTATGAGTGACAAAAATCACAAACAGGCAAATAAAATAAATACTAGATAAATTCCTCATTATCAAAGGAGTTCAGAGAATATTTTTCATTGACATGGCACCCTTTTAGCATACTGATGGATACCATTGTCCCTCAAGATCAGGTATCTATGTAACAATCATCAAATCTGTTATCAAATCAATTATCAAATCCTAAAATCTCTTCACCTTCTAGCTATATCTGTACCATCAAGGTTTGAAGTGCTCAGCTGAGTGACAGCTAAGAGACACAGTGGACGCCAATCTTGGAGCCTCAACCACATACTCCTGAACACATGAGCCTGCTACCTTTGCTCTACTAGCTCTGACTTGAAGCTGGGAGGCTTTCTTCCCCAACTCTGTCTCTCTTTTGTATTTTCTGGAATTGACTTTACCTTATCAGCAAAATTAGAGGGAAAGAAGCTGCTGTGGTCTGAGGGCACAATGTCCCCTAGAGGCTCACGCACTTGAACGGTTGGTCCCTGGCAGTGGCGAAAGTGTTCGGAAAGGCTGTGGAACCTTTAGGAGGCTGAGCTTTGCTAGAGGAAGTGTGTTACTGGGGGCGGGCCTTTAAGTTTTAGGGTCCAGCCCCATTTCCCATTTGCCCTCCGCTTTCTGACTCTTGCTAAAATGTGATTAGCTGGCTGGCCATGCCAGCCTGCACGCATTCCTTGTCACAATGGACAGCATCCCCTCAAAACACAAGCCAAATGAGCTCTTTCCTTCTGTAAGTTGCTTCTGGTCAGGTGCTACTCTATAGCAATGAGAAAGTAACTGATACTGATGCAAAAGGGCTGAGCTGGTTCCTATGCCTGGAAGATGATTTCAGACTAGACAGAATGTTGATGTGTTCCAGCCTCACTCAGCCTGACATGTCTGAGTTCCCTAGGACCTTTATAAACAACTGGGTATGCCATCCACATCTGTAACTCTAGTCCTCTGGGGAACAGAGACTGAAGAATCACTGAGGTTCACAAAAATTGCAGTTCTAAATTCAGAGAGAGATTCTGTTTCAAAGAACTATGGATGAATGACAGAGGAAGGACACCTGACCTTCTCCTCAGGCCTCCAATATGTACATCTGCTTTTACATATGCAAATGCCACATCACACATACTACTGATGCAAGAAAATGTGCTCTGGACATTAAATTTTTCTGTTCTGCAAACACTCAGAGTACCAGTGTGGGATTCATTGAAGACACCATTACTTCTAATGAGAAGTTGGCCAAGGATACCATAATATCAATGTATCAAAAACATTCACGAGGTTAAAACCCAGAATAGATTTGTCCTTATGGAATGTGGTGAAGGTGACAGAAATGACCTTCTTTAGTCTTATCTGAAAAATTGAAGTGACAGAAGGAGAGACTGGTAGGATGCCTGAGAGGAGAGGTGTAATGTTGATGGACCACCAAACAAGACTGTTTTATTTTCATTTTCTCAGGAATAAAGCTAAGGCCCAAGAGAGATGAACACATTGCACATGAGAATCCCACTGAAGTTAAAGGGATCGAATCCTCTAGCTTCCAGATTACCTCTTAGGGCTTTTCCGAGAAGTCCTAAAAATAAGGTTGTCAGAAAACTGTGAAGAATCTAAGAGGATTACAGAGAAGAGATGTGTCCAAAGATAAGAGGTAGGCAACCAAGTATGTCCAGTTCTCCACAAAGACAACAGTGGATCCTGCAGACTAAGGAGGAGACTTGCTGCTAGTCTAGTGTTTTATCTATGGTGGATCTCTAAGAAAGGCTTGAAAGCTGACGAGCAAAGCTGACATCACTGGTCTGTCATTCCTAATCCTTCCCTCCAGTCTGCTCCACCCCTTTAAGAAAAAGATATATTACAGGTATAGGATTGAACTGAACTTTAGAAACCAACTAACTTTTTTTGTGGCTGGCAAAACTACAGGGGCTAGTATAACTAAAAACAAGCACATTAAAGATGGTGAAAATTCTCACAAAACTAAAGAATTTCAACCCATGTACTTAATGGTGATCTGACTCTATGGCATGGCTGTTGGGGAAAGTAAGGGTGGAATTTAGGCATGTCTTTATGAGGTAGGGGCCATCAGGCTTGTACTGCATGGGTCAACTCAGTTATAAGAGGCATCATGTATGTCTTGAGAAGTCACATGAACAGGGCCAGGGACAGACACCCCATGATGAGCAGCTCAAATAGCAGAAGTCTAGGGTGCTTACTCTAGGGACAGGCATGGGGAGGATTACAGTGGGTGCCTTTGATATCAAGTAGAAAAATAAGTCCTCATCTTTGGGTAGTGGGAGTATGTCTTTCTTTTCTTAACCACATCTATCTATATTTTAAAAATTATACACAAATAACATATAACTTATAAACCAATCAAAAGGTGTTTGAAAATATTTTATGAGGGACTAGAGAGATGGCTAAGTGGTTAAGGTGTTTGCCTGCAAGGCTTAAGGACCTGAGTTTGAGTCCCCCTGGAGTTTGTTGGCTCAGCAGTGAAAAGCACTTGCTTGCAAACCTAATGGGCCGGGTTCGAGTCCCTAGTATCCATGTAAAACTATATTTGCAGAGTGGCACATGTGCCTAGAGTTCTTTTGCAGTGGCAGGAGGTCTGGTGCATCCATTCTCTCCTCTCTCTCTCTGCCTCTTATCTCTGATTCTCTCTCTCTGAAATAAATAAAAAATATTTAAAGTTAGGCACTGTGCTGGGGTATAGCCCAGTGGTGCAGTGTTTGCTTAGCATGTTTAAGGTTCTGGGGTTCCATCCCTAGCACTGAAAAACAGAACAAATAAAACAAGCTGGACATATAAAACAACCAACCCTTCCCCAAAACAAAACTCCAAACATCAAAGAACTACGGAAGCCACCCTTTCTGGGAGCTGAAGAGGTGAGAAGGAAAAAGAAATCAGATTTTTTTTTTTTTTTCCGAGGTAGGGTCTGACTCTAGCCCAGGCTGACCTGGAATTCACTATAGAGTCTCAGGGTGGCCTTGAACTCATGGCAATCCTCCTACCTCTGCCTCCCGAGTGCTGATATTAAAGGCATGTGCCACCATGCCCAGCAAGAAATCAGATTTATTTATTTTAAGCCAGGTACCAGTTAAATAGACCCAAGACATGACCAAAGCCAATCCAAGGAGGCTCTCCAAGGTCTCAAAGAGGAAAACAAATATTATGCCAGAGTTCACACCAACAGTGCTCTGATGGGTCCAGGTGTGGAGTGAGGTGGGGAGAGTGCAGATCACTCGAAAACAGCAACCCTAAGGCGACGTCCTATAGAAAGGCCTATAGTGGTCAGGAGAGGATAGATACTAACTGGTTCTCTAAAACTGTGAAATGAAAAGAAACTCACAGGAACTAAGGGAGGAAATAAAAATCAACAGATACTTTCATTTCCTGAAAGAACACTGTCTCGTACCTCCTCTGGGAACATGTTACCCTAGACCCACTTATGCCAGTCACTTCTCTGGGGGCACAGCTGAAGTTCCAAGTGTGTCCTCATAACAGCATCACTGGAGGCACCATCGACCGTAATGCTAATCCAGAAACCACTTAGGAGAGGCAACATTCCTCTCATCTCATGTCTCTGTAGCCCTATTTCTAGGGATTGATTCAAATTTACATGTTGAATGTTTAGTATCAGTCAGTAAGTCAAACACTCCACAGAGCAAGAGGCTCTTAGAACACAATTATCTTATTCCCACTGGCTGAGCTCATTCACAAAGGCCTGTCACAGGAGAAAAGCAGATGGAGGCTTCCATGTACAAATCTTTACAGCACCAGCCTGGTATGATTTAGAAGTGAGATTTAACAAGGAAGTATAGGGAGCATCAATAGAGACACTCATTGTAATTTGAAACATGATTTGCTGTTCAGAAGGTTAAACTGTAGTGCCTTTTTTTTTTTTTTTGGTTTACTTTTTAAAAAACTATTTATTTGAGAAATAGAGAAAGGGAGAAGGAGGGAGAGAGAGAGAATGGGCATGCCAGAGCCTTTAGCCACTGCAAGTGAACTCTGGGAGCATGTGCCACCTTGTACTTCTGGCTTACATGGGGCCTGGAGAACTGAATCTGTATCCTTAGGTTTCACAAGCAAGTGCCTTAACCACTGAGCCATTTCTCCAGCCCTAACGCTACATTATTAAACAAACAAACAAACTAGAATCTTAACTGGTCCTAATCACAAACGGGCAATCACATCTGGGCTAGGGATGCAGCTCCATGGTACAGAGTGTGTCTAACGTGTGCAAGGCCTTGGGTTTAATCCTTAGCACCACCATGATTGTGACAATGAAAATGATAAAAAAAAAAACATCCACATGCTACAATCACACCCTTCAAACACAGATGGAAAAGTCCACACTTTCTTGTGTGTGGCCAGAATCACTTGGAGCCTTTGTTGCAGCTGTGAGACCTCTATCATGGGATTCATCTGGTTTCCATATGAGCAGTTCTTAGAAGCTACAGAGTCTTTGAAGGGTATCTATTTTTGCCTTGAGATCTGTGGCCTCAAAGTTCACATGAATCCCCCAGATGCCAAGTATCTGAGCATGATTCATCTGCGCCTACAGAATTCTCACCAAAGGGAGGCCTCTGTGTGTGTGTGTTGTGGGGAGGTCTGCATTTACACTATCAGTGTTTACTTTGTGTATCTGGCTGTATGTGGGCACTGGGAAATCAAACCTGGACCATCAGGCTTTGCAATTAAATGCCTTTAACCACTGAACCACCTTTCTAGCCCATTTTATTGAGATCCTTAAGTGGCAACAAGAATAAGTACATGTGACTTGGGTTGGAGGTCACATGCAGTCAGGAAACCTGATAGCCAATGGGTCCTTCTTCTTGAAACATGGGTGGTGCAGGCACATCTCAGAATGATGTTTAAAGTTATTTTTTCCTATAAGGAGAAGGGAATAGTGAAATGACCTAGACTACTTCGGAGAGGTGGACACTGAGTCTCAGGTTGAAGATTGTATTTTGCAAGTACAGCCAGTCATTGTCTACAGAGACCTGCAGCATTTTACCCGTGGCTCTCTGCTCCTAACTTGGCTCCCGTTTGTGTTTCCACACAGTGCAAACACCAGTGGTTACATGGGTTTCAGACCAGAAGCAAGACAAAAAAAGAGAATAAAGTTCAACAACATTGGAGGCTGCAGAAATACTAAATAAGCAGCTATTAACAAGGGTCTTAAGAATATAACAATTACACAAGAGCAAGTGAATGGAACTCATTTGGAACCCCTAAAAATGTTTTCCCCCATATAATCGATATTTAAGGAGGGAGGAAGCATTTCTACAAAATATATGTAGAATATGATTTTGGGGGGAGGGGAGTATTATGTATGAAAAAAAAATGACCAGAATATACCTCTAGTTGTTAATAGTAGTTGAGAAAGGGTTGTGGTTACAGATTTTCCTTTTTTCTCTTTTGGTCTCTTTGTATTTCCTACAAGAAATGCAACAGAAATAAAATAACAACTATGTGAGCTTATTGTAAATAAGCCTACCCCCAATACTTGAGTTTTTGTGTTAAGATCGGGATTCTTTTTGTAGTGGGGTAGGGATCTATGTATATTGCCACACAACACCAGGTGGAGGTGTGCCTGTCCTATGCTTCTTGTTGTCCCAGACATCCCCCAGGGTCTGGAGAACTCCCATGAAAGACGGTCACGGACGTGAGCATGCTGAGTTGAGGGAATCGTACTGTGGGGAAGCAGAGGGGACAGATGCGTCATCCTCTGCACAGGTCAAAGACTCATGGGCTCAGTCCACTGTGATCTTGGACATGTACCAGCAAAGCCAGGGCTGCGGAGTTTATAGATGAACGCTGACTGCAGATGGGGCTGCGGCTTCCAACAGGATGGCCACCCCACTGTTGGGGCTTGATGCCGTGGCCTCTACTCAGAGACCCACATGCAGGCAGAGGCTCCACACATGGGCCCAGATGGCACCCCAATCTACAGCTCCTGTCCTGATAGCACTGCCCTACCAGGTGCAAACCACTTGGAGTCATCGTTTTAGAGACTGAACCCAGTGCCAAGTGTGGCTCATCACAGGCACCCTCAGGGCACCTCTGCCTCATGCCAGATGGCCAGGTGGGTGTGGACAGAGCTCCGTGGTCTGGCTCTGTGGTGGTGACCACACGCTTGCCCAGAGGGGCTCAGTGCCGTGGAGCCTTCAGCTGTATTTGCTCGAGTCAGACATGCGACAGGGGCCTTTCTCCCCTCCCACGGGACCTCCTGCCTGCCTAGGAGCAGCCCATACTCAGCAGGCCACAACCCAACAAAGTCCACAGGCTCACCTCTCACTCAGCGCCCGGCCTTTCATACAGACTCTGTTAGAGGCTGAGGAAAGTATGTATGATGCAGTAGATGAAAATGGGGACACCATCAGTTTGAAGTAAGGAAGAACGCACTGATGACCAAGAGGGCTAGAAGGCAGGGCAGGATGCTGGAGACAATGTCTTTGGACTGAAGAATCTTATATGATCAATTGTTCCTCTTGTCAAAAGATTTTTGCGTGTATGTGTGTGGGAGCACTACATGTGCACGGAACACCCTCAGGTGTTGTCCTCAGAAGCCCTTTACTTTTTTAAGACAGGGTCTCTCATTGGTCTGAATCCCACCCCTCAGGGTACACAGGCTGCCACAGCTGCTGTCTCTGCCTCCTCAGCTCTGGGATTCCAAGTACCCACCAGCATGCCTGGCTTGGTTTAAGAAGGTGGGTGCTGAGGATCTAACCCAGGTCTTCTGCTTGTATGACAAGCACTTTCGTGACTGAGCTATCTCCCCAGACTTTTGTTTTGTATTCTAAACACACACACACACACACACACACACACACACACACACACACCCCTTCTCAGAAGCAGGCAGTGTTTCTTATCCTTTATGATCCAAGGAGATAAGCGTAGTCTCTACTTGGCATATGATGAATAATCTGCGTCCCAGAGTAATCTGCCTGAAGTCACCAAGTAGGAATTAGAAGCAGCTTTAACTGGGCCTATAGATGCATCGCCTCTTGCTTAGTTAGAGGGTCCCTTTAATGTCTGTAAATCCATCCAGGGTACTCTCTTGCTGGGCCACATGGAAGCTGACTGGCTAATGAGTCAGCTGAGCCTGGGTTGAGAGTCAGCTCTTTGATTTGCTACCTGGAACCTGGCTCTGCTTCCCCCTCTATAAAACACAGCCACCTAGCGCAGGGCATGCTCTGAGGATGAACCTAGCCAGCAGGAGCCCACAGCCGGGCGCTACATCCGGAAGAGGTAAAAGGCACGGGTGGAGGTCGAATAAGACGCCGTGGTCCTGACTTCAGATCACCTCCTTGTGTGTGTCAGGTTGCTTTTCTGCTGTAAGACTAATTGTTCACCACTTGACAAAGCAGGTGAAAGTGCGACACAAATTGCTACAACCTCTTGCCAGTCATCACCTCATTCTTCCTCAGCTCCTTCTCCCCGAGGATAATTACAGAGAACACTTGTCAAATACAGAAAGTTGAAATCACTAATGTGACTCCAAAACCTATTGCAGATCATTAAACACTTACTAGAGGTGCATAATGCAGAGACGGGGTAAATGACATTTCTTTACGGAAATTCTTCAGCTTGGACATCTCATTAGCCTAATTGTTTCATTTCAGGAATGGACAGACCATGGCATGCAGAGGTCAGGGCTTTGGTTAGATGGAAAGCTATGCTTGAACTTTCACCTTAGGATTTTTTTTCTTCACTATTCTGTTTCCTTCTTCTCACTGTAGATGATTTCTTCTCACCTATGCTCCTTGTTGTGTCCAACAATTGAGATGGTTTTGAGAAACCATGGTCCTGAAGAAAGTCCAGGAATGGTCCCGCCGCTCATCGGGGAGGGTCAGGCCTGCATCTGTCTTGCAACTGAGTTGCTGCCTTTTCTACTGTCTGCACTGGGTTTCTGCCCCAAACTTGTGGTGACCGCCCTCTCTCCTCTCGCTTGTAAAAATCTGATAGAGCAGTCCCCTTCTATGTCATTTCAGCATACCCGAGGTCAATCATGGTCCAAATTATTACACGAAAGATTTCGGACATAATTCGATGTTTTAAATAACTTCTATTAGTATAACTATTCTATTTTTGTCACTCATGTACTGCACTTAATTCACCAATTAAACTTTCTTATAGGTATGATGTGTGTGGTGGAACCAGAACCTAGAAGGCTCACTCTCTGTGGCTTCAGAAATCTACTGAGAAACTTGGAATGGATCCCCACAGATAAAGAACATTACTTTGGTTAGTAATACTAAATGTTGGGCTGGTGAATTTCCATTCAGACAATTACCAGGGACAAAAATAGTGAAATGAGAACAACTGGGAGTGACCCAGAAGGAAAGAGAGAGAACACACCCAGAGAGACCACTAACTCTAGAGCCGACGTGTGGAGAGACAGTCAGGGGACAGTGAAATCCCTGGGCTTATGTCCTACATTGCCGAGGGGAAATGTGTGCTGGAAATTTAGGGGTGCCCTCAATTAGTAAGTAAAGATCATGGCTGCAAATGCTAGGCAGAAGGCCGGGTGTGGTGGCGCATGCCTTTAATCCCAGCACTTGGGAGGCAGGGGTAGGAGGATCACTGTGAGTTTGAGGCCACCCTGAGACTATATAGTGAATTCCAGGTGAGCCTGGGCTAGAGTGAGACCCTACCTCGAGAAACCAAAACAAAAGTTATTCTTCTGGGCTGGAGAGATGGCTTAGTAGTTAAGGTGCTTGCCTATGACGCCTAAGGACCCAGGTTCGATATTCCAGGTCCCAAGCAAGCCAGATGCACAAGATGGCGCATGCATCTGGAGTTCATTTGCAGTGGCTAGAGGTCCCAGTGTGCCCATTCTCTCTCTCTTTCTCTCTCTATCTCTATCTTTCCCTCTCTCTGTCTCTAATAAATAAAAATAAAAAATTCCTTTTTTAAAAGTTATTCTTCCTATGAGTGGAGACTGTGCTCAAACCAGACAGAGCTCTTGTTGAAGTTTAGTGGACATGTTGGTGCTGTACCAAAAGACATATGATGGATAACTAGAAGCCCTGTATTCCAGATGGAATCTGGAGTCCAGATTGATAGGGTGTACGGTAGGATAGACTGTCATCTTAGGGTAGTGTCCCCATACTTAACCATGTTTGCCTTATTTCAGGTCCATGCACAACGTTTGTTAGTAGAGTTATCCTCAGACTAAGGGTAGCTACTTGTCCAGACTCCATTCAAACCGCCGACCCGCGGGTAAGGGTATCAACATTGCTGTGAGCTTTCCAAGCAGCAATACTAGTTACAAGCAATCTTTTCTAAGGGCCTATGCAGAGCTGAGCCTGCTCTGGAAGAGCTTTGAGGGGATAGAAGGATGAGAGTTGATTCCTGCCACAAATGAGCTCCAGCCTATTAGGGAAGAAAGACAAGCAATTATGCTGTGGGGTGACAGCAAAGCAGAGCACAGAAAAAGCAGACCCAGGACCTGGCTCATGGAGGGAGTCAGTGGACAGGTGTCTGGCTGGCTGGGACCGGGGAGGCAAGAAAGACTGTGAGAAAGAAGTGATGCGCAAGCTCAGTCTTCCACCAGACGCATAAGGTGTGCTTCAGAGACAAAGGGGGAAGGGGTGGCTTGGAAGGGAAACTGTGCTATAAAGACAAGGAGCAGGGATAGTTAAGTCCTGGGAGATGTTAGTGCATGGCATGGCACTGCCAGGATAAGAAGTGACAAAAGAACCCAGCATGGTGGTGTCTTGTTGTAATAGCAGCAGGGGAGGTAAAGGCAGGAGGTGGTGGAGTTCAGGGCCAGCTTAAATGATACGCTGCCTCAAAACAAAGTAAGTAAGTAAAAGAAAGTAGAAAGCAGCTTGACAGAGACAGCTGAAGAGGTCTAACCCTGAGACTGGGGAGATGGCTCAGCAGTTAAAGGCACTTGCTTGCAAAGCTTTGCAACCTGGGTTTGACTCCCCAGTACACATGTAAAGCCAGATGCACAAAGTGGCACATGCTTCTGGAGTTAGTTTGCAGTAGCAGGATATTCTGGTACACCCATCCTTTCTTTCTGCCTGCCTCTCTCTCTCTCATGTAAATAAATAAAAATTTAAAAAAAGGGTCTAGTGCTGATTCTATAAAAAGACATCATTACAGGGCTTTAAGCAGGAAAGTAGTACAGCTTCTGGGTTTTTCGTCCATCTTGGGGAAATGTCTTTTCTCCTGTATTCCCAATCTTGCTCTAAGGTGTGACTAACTGTATTAGTTACTTTCCTCATCACTGTGACCAATTACATGGCAGAAACAACTTCAAGGAGGAGTGACTGTCCAGATGGTCACCAGTGAAGTGACAATCATTTTCAGAGGCCAAGTGACACTCTAAATCAAGTACATGAAAGGTGTGGCTGGCTGTTGACAGTTTGTGAAGTAAGGATAGCAGAAGAGGGAGCGCTGGAGGGAGACATCACCCTTAGCTTTTGCTTTCAGCAGTACCAGGGCTTAAATGTGAAGATGCCACGTAAGCTCCGGCAGTCGGGCCTGTGTTGCTGTGGGAAGAGGCTATAGAGCCCTGGGGAAATGGGCTCTGGCTGCTAGCATGGTGTCAATGGAGGCAACCCTTCAAGTTCTACCCATTTCTGGTCCCAGGCTGTGCTCTTGCCAAAATGGGAACAAGTGACACTACATGCTCCTGCCGCCACAGATGGTGTGGTGGCAGCCTCCTGCCCCCCCCCCCACCAAGATGGATGGACCCTCAAAAACTGTGGGCCCAAATAAATCCTTTTTTTTTCTATTTAAAAAATTATATTTTGCTTTTATGTATTAGAGAGAGAGAGAGAGATTGAGAGAGAGAGAGAGAGAGAGAGAGAGAGGTAGATAGAATGAATGAGGACAGCAGGGCCCCCCAGCTGCTATAAATGAACTCTAGACACATGTGCTACCTTGTGCATCTTGCTTACATGGGTCCTGAGGAATTGAACCTGGCTCCTTTGGCTTTGCAGGCAAGTACCTTAACCACTAAGCCAGCTCTCCAGCCCCAAGTCCTTTCTTTTTAAGTTGTTTCTGCCAGGTGTTTGGTCACAACAGGAAAGTAGCTAAGATAAGCAGTTAGTCATGCTTAGAATAAAGTTGAGAGAACAGGAGAAAGGACACCATTTGGGAAAGGAAAATTCCTATACCTCCAGACATTTAAATGTAGAGGAGTTTTACAGGACATCTGATTTATTCATACCTTATCATGTTCCAAAAAGGATTTAAAATGAGATTACATAAATGTACACAAGATCAAATTAAAAGTAAATATATGTGGAAAATAAAACTAGACATATCAGAGGAAGCTAAGGATTAAGTGAATACAAAAAGCTTGTGCTGAGATGCCCTGACGTGTACTAGAAGCAGGTCGTGAATGCTACAATGGATTGGCTGATACAAGTTAGGGTCCACAATGGAAAACAGTCCCCACTCTCACTCACTGTCCTGGCCTTTCCCTACAGTGAACAGGAGAGAAGACCTCTGAGGCACTTTAAAAAGAGAAGGTATTGTGCTGGAGATATTTCTTAGTGGTGAAGGCACTTGCCTACAAAGCCTAATGACGCTGGTTCAATTCCCTAGCACCCATGTAAAGCCAGATGCACAAAGTGGCACATGCATCTGGAGTTCACTTGCAGGCCTTGGCATACCCATTCTTTCTGTCTGTCTCTCTTCTTTCCCTTTGCTTGCAAACAAATAAATAAAAATATTTTTTAAAAAAGAAGAGGTTTTGTGATCAACGAACAAATGCTTCCTTGCAACCTGTCAGTGAATATAATGGCACATTCCCCAGCGCTGGCTCTGGCAATCTTTGCTGATAGAGGCCCATGGCATAGATTTAGTAATTTTCAGATGGATGTAAGGGATGCAAATCTTCTCTACTTATAATACCTCTTTCAAAATAGTCTTTCAGAGACATTAGGGGCAGAAATTCACAGTCACCTTGCCTAATACACACCTGGAAAGTACTCTTTCTATGTGCCATGCCACAGACTGGCCAAGTCAGTTCAGCTTCAGAGTGTGGGGGCAGTGGAACAAGCAAATCTGAGGTTATAGTCCAACTATGCCACATGGTGACATGGAGAGAAATGACCTTGGGATGAGATAGGTAGAGAAAGTTGGCTTGGGTCTCTATATTTGGACAACATGAAGATATAAGTAGTTGATGGAGCTGCAAGAATGTTCAGGGGTGGGCTAGATAGATGGCTTAGTGGATAAGGCACTTGCCTGTGAAGCCTAAGGACCCAGGTTCGATTCCCCAGAACCCACATAAGCCAGGTGCACAAGGTGGCACATGCGTCTGGAGGTTTATTTGCAGTGAGTGGAGGCCCTAGCATGCCATTCTATCTTGTCTCTCTCTATCTGCCTCTTTCTCTCAAATAATAAATAAAATAAAAATTTAAAAATTGGGAAAGGGGCTAGAGAGATGGCTTAGTGGTTAAGGTATATGCCTGCAAAGCCAAAGGACCTTGGTTTGATTCCCCAGGGCCCACGTAAGCCACATACACAACGTGGCACATGCATCTGGAGTTTGTCTGCAGTGGCTGGAGGCCCTGGCACACCCATTCTCTCTCTCTCTTCCCCTGCCTTGTTCTCTCTCTCAAATAAATAAATAAAATAATTTTTTTAAAAAATTGAGAAAAAAGAAAGAATGATCAGGGGTGAGACGTGAAAAGGCTGGAAAGGAGGAAACCTTACCACTGTACTGGGAAGGTGTGAGGAGGACCCTGTTGAAGGTGACCGAGCGGAGAGTGAGAGAGAAGGCAAAGTCCAGAGAGCTATTTGAGAAGAGCTGGCTGGGCACGGTGGCTCACACCTGTACTCTCAGCACTCAAAAGCCCAGGAAGGTAGGAGATTCAGTGCAGGTTTGAGGCCAACCTAGACTACAGGCCTATCTGGGATATTACAATGAGACTCTGTCAACCCATAGCCCCACGAAAGACTTGAATGTGTATTTATAGCAGCAGCCTTTGGTCCTCAGTGAGTAGTATTTTAGTTTTGGGCACTATTAGCGGCTATAATAACGAAATCCTAAAAGTCTCAAGAGGTAACAAGGGCATGTTATTTCCCATAAGAATATAAAGCCCACTTCATTCAGCGCATTAGGAAGTCCTGTCCACGGAGCTGTAGAGGAGGCGGCGGCCAGGTGCTCTGCTCATATCATCAGAAGCACAGATGAGACCACCCCGGCTTGCCAACCGCTAATTGCAAAGAAGCCAGTAGGAGGAAGGTATGTGTAGCAGTTTCCTAGAACTGGTATGAGAAATCACCACAAACTCGGTGGCGTAAAGCAATAGCATCCACGTTTCCACAGTTCTGGAAACTAGAAGCTGGAAATCGTTGTCAGCAGGGCTGCATTTCTCTGAGGGTTCTGAGGAAGCGTTCTTCCTTGCTTGCCCTGGCTTCCAGTGTCGCTGGCATTCTGGGGTTTTCCCTAACTTGTGTCAGCTCAGTCCTGATCTCTTCCCGCATCTCCCCTTGGCCATCTTTCCTCTGTCTTTGTCTCTACGCGGCCATCTTCCTAGAATGCCAGCTACTGTATTTAAGAATACAGCCTAACATAGTATGGACTCATCTAGTTCCCAAAGATCCTATTTCCTAAACATTACTACTGAGGGCAGGGGCATACTTCAAACCATCATAGCATGTAAGAGAGCTTTATGGGTCATAGATTACCTCTGCCCACACCTCCCTGGCTGAAACTTGGCCATTTAGCCATATTCTTTTAAAAATAGATTTATTTATTTGACAGAGAAAGAGAGAGAGAGAGAGACAGATAGACAGACAGACAGACAGACAGAGAATGGGCATGCCAGGGCCTCTAGCCACTGAAAATGAACTCTGTATGCATGTGCTTCCTTGTGCATCTGGCTTAAGTGGGTCCTGGAGAGTCAAACCGGGATCATTTGGCTTTGCAGGCAAATGCCTTAACTACTAAGCCATCTCTCCAGCAGTGAGGATGAACTGTGGGTTGCAGTGGAGACCCAGTGGAGATGTTTTTTTGTTTGTTACTTTTTGAGGTAGGGTCTCACTCTAGCCCTGGCTGAGCTGGAATTCACTCTGTATTCTCAGGGTGGCCTCGAATTCACGGCGATCCTCCTACCTCTGGCTCCCGAGTACTGGGATTAAAGGCGTGTGCCACCACGCCCTGCTTCCTTGAAACTATAAAATACTAAATGTTAAAAGAAAAGAGAACTGGGGTTTGTCTAGCTATTCAGGCCTGTTCCCTGATTTCTTTTAGGCCCACCTTGGGACATATTTTGCACAGCTCATTGTACATTTTTATGTATCCATGCACTCACATTATACTTAGATATGTTAGGAAAACCCATGAGTATAATTTCCTCATTCCAAGTACCGCTGGACATTTGCAGTGTAGTGAGCCTGAAAGTTCTTTTAGAATTGTTGGCTGAGCTAGAAGACTGCCTGCTGGCAATGTAGCAAAACAGTAATTAACACCTGGCTTAATGTAATTACACCTCCCGACAAAAGAGCAGTGGCCTTGCAGAGGGTAATGTCTGGTGCTTCTTGGCATGACAGAATCATCTCTGAGAGGCTCTGGGAAGAGGGCATCTGGAAAAGCAAGGCACACCCTGTGGCCTTTTAAGCTGAATCATGATGGTGGCGAAAAGCAAAGGGGCAGCTTGCCGCTGCATCCTGCGTGTTTAAGCAGCAGAGAATCATTCCACTACATTTATCCAATATGAGGTCTCTATCATGTTTATTTTACTGATAAAGAAGGTATTTGTTCAAGGTCACACACAGCACTACAAATGGCAGAGGCCAGGACCTAAATCCACTTGCCTGTGACGAGCATCTAATAACTACAGCGCAGCCTGCTCTAAGCGAGTGTTCTTATCTGTTTCATACACAGGGCCACTGGCTGAAAGACTTAATTTAAATAAAGGGCCTGGGAAGTGTCTAAGAAAGTTTAGTCATCTTTCAAGATGATGACCTATTCACCCTGAGAACTGGAACAGTTCACTTAGAGGAGGGGACGACGTGTCTTTGAAATACTGACTGCAATTATCATTGTCTATTCAGAATCACAGAGAACATGAGAGAGAGAGAGAGAGAGAGAGAGAGAGAGAGAGAGAGAGAGAGAGAGAGAGAAAGAGAGAGAGAACAAAACAACAAAACAAAACAGACCCAGCTAACTAAAAACTCTGACCCAGAAAAGCAAGAAAACAGGAATGAAGAGCAAACAGAGATGAACTGCTGTGAAAATTAATTGCATGAAGACAATGTCTGCAGGCAGACCTAGTGGCCCGGGGGCAGGAAAAGAGCCCCTCTCTGAAGTGTCTTTATTGCTAGAAATGCCTCTGGAAAGGAAAAGTAAGGGCCCAGGAACAGAGCAGCAAAACAGAGGGTCAGGGTACACTTTGCGGACAACCAGCATGATTGTAGATTTTTTTTGTTTTTTGCAGTCCAGCTCCCAGAAAGCAATGACCTTGACTCCACAGCTAATGCAAGGGAAGAAAAGGAAAAAGCAAGAAAGCAAGCAAGCAAGAAAGAAAATCTTGTGATTGTCAAATGCTGGAGAGTCTTGTGTGTAGGGGAGAGTGTCAGAGGGCTTTGCTGAAAAGACTTTTTCTGTGTTACTTAGAGACAAACATTGCTTGCCAAAAAACTAGGTTCAAAAAAAAAAAAAAAAAAAAAGAAAGAAAAAAGAAAAGAAATCATCAAACTGGAGAGCTGGAAGGAATATCACAGGCTGCCCAGTGTGTCCCAAAGCCACTAAATTATCATTGTGAACTATCTGGAGACTCATACAGACACGTGGTCTTATGTAGTGGGCTGACTTGAATTCAGCATGCTGCCCAGATCTACGATGGGAAGGACAGAGTTCTAGGGTCCAGCACTAATACTTGGCAGTGATATTAGCTGAGATGAGTTACATTCCACACTGCAGTCCCGAAGCAGCTGAGCATGCAGTCTGTAGCTTCATAACACACACTCTTACATCGACCCAGGAGTACGTGCAGCCTTTTCATTTCAGGCCACATACCCTTTGATACAAAGGTTATTTTACTTTGCACTGTATTTTATTATAAAGTAAGATATATTAAAATAGCCAGCTTTCTTATTTGTAGCAGTAGCAGCAGAAGGAAGGACATGGTGACCATCACTACCAGCAACTGTGATTTATTAAGTGCTAAGCATACTGCAGGGAGATGCAACGCAATTAGCATGTAATGTTTAATGATTTTATATGAGCTACATGCTTTATTTCATTAATTACATCTCCCTCCCCTAAGATAAAATACAAGCTCTACAAAAGCAAAGATTTTTGTTTGTTTGTTTGTTTGTTTCCATCATTAGCCATCATTACTTTCAGAACAGTGTTTGGCACGTAGTAGGCATGCAAATGTGTTCTGAATGGAACTAATTCATTAACTCATATGTGCCCCTAGCTCCCCTTCCACCACTGTCTCAACCTGCTCCAGTTCTCGCTGGCCGTTACCTCTCAAAGGGCTATTCTGGCTCAGGGCCGGTGTTTCATCCTGCCGAGGCTTTCTGCTGGATGTCCGTTTGGTGGGGGCCTCATTTCCCTCAGACTTTTAAATTGCTCCCTCTGGGGTGGTGCCTTCCATCCTTGCCCCATATGAAGAAGCTGCAATCCACACCTGACTAAGCCCCCTTTTCCGTTTAAAATCATCACTGTCCAACACACCCAGCCTCTTCCTGCTGCGCCTACTCTGCTTTCACTCTGGACTTCTAAGAGCAGTGCCTTGATCAGGGCTATGCCTATGATAAGCACCGGGCACGAGGCAGTTATGTATCTGGTGAAAAGTGAAGGAATGAGCCATGTGCCATCTATCCTGGGCTTTAGGCAAAGTCTGTCTAACTGCCATGGCAATCGTAAAGAGGAGAAACCAGCTCCTTCTGCAACCAGGAGGGTGAGGTGCTTCCTGTAAGCGTGAGGACCTGCGTCTCTACACGCCTGCTTCACTGTACTCTACGTGATGGATTGAATCAGATGCCCCCCATAAACTCGTGTGTTTCGCATGCTTGGACCCCAGCTGGTGGCAATCAAGGGGCAGCCTTGCTGGAGGAGGTATGTTGCTGGGGTGGGCTTTGGGGTGTTGGAGGCAGCTCCCCCTGCCAGAGCTCGGCTCATTTTTGCTGCTGTTGTCCACCTGCTGTGGCGGAGGTGACGTTCGGCTTTTGCCCATGCCATGCTTCCCCTGCCATCGTGAGGCTTCCCCCGGAGACTGTGAGCCAAAGTGAACCCTTTCCTCCCATCACTGCTTGGGTCGGGTGCTTAGTCCCAGCCACAGGAAGGCAACTGCAACACTCTACCCCACCACACAGCTCACGGATAAAAGCTGACATCTTCCTTCCTCCCCTTTGCTACTAACACCCAACCTGCATTTATTTGCCCCTTGAGTTTGGTGCCTTATTCATGCAAGTAAGGGAAGAGTTGAAGTTCAGTGTCCCTGGAGTGCAGATAACTTCCTGGGGCAAACTGTCTGGAAACCACACGCTGTAACCAATAAGGACGGGTCAGAAGACATCCAAGCCCTGTCTTGAAGCCCCAAGAACCATTGTATATCATTTCCTGCTGAGGGTGGCTCAGTAAGGGTTACTTTTGCAAAACCAAGGATGGTCTCAGCAGAAGTAGCTGTGCCATAGAAGTATCCCAAGTGCTAACAGACTTTCAAGCAACATTCACAACCCCAATGGACATGGCAGAATAATAAAGCAAGAGGGTCTCTGGTGGGTTTGAATGAAATGCCTCCCACAGCCAAGCGAAGGTAACTGCTCCAAGGCCCCACTGCAGGACCCTGCTATTATGGATTCTAACCCATGAAGCAATCTTGACACGGTGGCCTGTCACTGCTAGTCCCAAGGACAAAGAATAATTACAGACACGCTTGAGTGTTTCCCTTTAACCCAAAGCAGCCTCCATTCATTGAAGTCCAGTGCCGTGTCTGTCTCACGAAACACCTGCACTTGCCCGTCCCCGTCCCCGCATGCTTGTCTGCGTCCTGGCTGACTGGCAGTGCACGGCCAGGGGACTCTGTCGGCCTCAGCACTGAGGCGCCTCAGCACGTGCTCAGTAAATGGCAATCACGTAAATATGTGTTGACTCTCTTGCTCCTACTGTAGCATTTTACTTGCATCTGCATATTAGGGTTCTTAATACACATGCAAAGAACTGTACAGGTTCATTATAAATAAATTTTAGAGACATCGAGCCACAGTTATAAATGATCTCTTCCTAGCAGAGCTATTCCAGTTCTGTCGAGGATGACATCAAACAAAAGAAATGAGCAAAAATCATTTCTAAGATCCTCCAAATTTTGGTTTGAGAGTAGATAAGAGGTTAAACTACTAAACTGAACTGGTGTGCCATTGAAACATCTCGATAACGTAATGATTGCACACTTGCTGAAGAGAACACCAGCTTGTTGCAGCTTCACTGTAGTCACACCCACCTGGCTAGCAGCATCTTTGGAATGAGTATTGCTTTCTATAAACTTGCTCTGAAGGCAAACATTTGGCATGCTGTTTACTTGGAGGCTTTTTCATTATTCACATGTGTTCTAAAATACAAGTGGACCACAGTGGGCCTACTCCCTTCAGCGCCTCTGACAATTTGAAGCTGAGCTCACTGCATCTCTTTTAAAACTAACAGTGACAAAACTAAAGGAACAGAAGTGGTAAGTGGCACTTGGGCTTCAGAAGGGATCCAAGTCATAGCTGCCTCAGAACAAAGGAAGAAAGGGTATGGCAAATGGTTCTACGGCGGTGATACCAACAGGACCTGGACCTCACTGAAATCTCTTCTCAGTGGTGCTCACACTGTTAACTGCCCACCAAAATCAATTCCCTTGGTCCTGCCTATACTTCCTGGCGCCTTCTAGCCAATGGAACGCACACCGAGAGATGTATCTCTCTTCCAGGCTGGCTCCATTTGGAATCCCTTCCTTGAGTTCTCCTCCTCACTGTCAATCCCTTGCTTGTCTGCGTGGAGAGCCCCAGAGCCCTTGGAAGCCATGTTAACCACGATAGAGCCTCCTTGTGCCTAGGTCTCTTGAGTGCCTGCAAGAGACCCACTGCATTTTCAGGCCAGTCAAGTTTGGGGTCGCTTATTACATCCTTAGCCTTTCTGATAGGCCATGTTAGAGCAGGACATTTGTATCTTTACTAATACACATTGAGAGATCATTAAACTTTTATAGGAAAGAAGCAAAATGAAAATAATCAATATTTTTTTCTTTTTGAAGCAAGCCCAACAGGCAACAGTGTGTGTGTGTGTGTGTGTAAGGGGGGGGGGGAGAAAATTGGCATGCCAGGCTCTCCAGCCACTGTAATTGAACTCCAGATGCATGTGTCACCTTGTGCGTCTGGCTTATGTGGGACCTGGAGAGTCAAACACAGTCCTTAGGCTTCACAGGCAAGCATCTTAACTGCTAATCCATCTCTCCAGCCCATCAGTAGTTTTTTTGCATAGATCTTCTAAGTCATAGAAACAGTGCTTAATGGGGATCGTGAAAAGTCAAATGAATCGGTGTAACATTCTAGCTAAGTGTTAGCACAGTTAACACATAAATATTTTAGTCTCGAGCAGACCCACTAAGCTTGTTGACAGCTTGCTGTTTCTCAGAACTCTTCTGATTTATATGGCAACCATCTTACCTACTGTTACTGAGCCAGTCACCCCGGCTGAGGCTTTCCAATCTCTGGTCATATAACCTTCACCTGGGAAGCGACAACTGACATCACCTCCATTTATAGCTGCCAAACTGAGGTACTGAAACCATGAGACTGGCCCAAGGTCTCACACAATGACAAGTGACAGACCCTAGTCCAGAGTCCCTGCTCTTAATACCAGCCTGCATCCCAGCACTGTCACCTCTGCCCCAGGCTCACAGAGAGCAACCTTTAAGCTTTCCATCCATCTGGCAAACACCCAACAGATGCCATTAAATCTGTAAGAGCTATCTCTCCACCTGGCTGAAACCTCTTGTTCTGAGCTCTCTCCTTTCCCCTTCAAAGATGGGCCTATACCTCCTCTCTCCACTCATTTCCCTCTTTTTAAAAAATTTTACTTATTTATGAGAAAGGAAGAGAGAGATAGGGAAGGAGGGAGAGAGGGAGGAGGGATAGAGAGTCAGCTACTGCAAACGAATTCCAGACACATGCGCCACCTTGTGCATATGGCTTCCATGGATCCTGGGGAATCAAATCTGGGTCCATAGGCTAAAAGGATCCCATTTATGAGAAGCTCAACAATAAGAGACTCTAAGTCCACTGAGGGCTTGTTGCCAGAAATGGGAAATGTGGCTCAAGAGGGAGGAATGGGCTAAGATCCACCCATCAGTAAGTTGAAACTGTGATAGGAGCTGAATCATCCAAGAATTTTCTCATCACCTCCCACTTTTCAGATAATAGAATCCATGTTCCAGAATATCAGCCTGGCAGGAAGGGACCCCCAGCAACACCAGTGGAGGTGGGGGCTGGCCCTTCCACTTCAGCAGAAGCGCCATGGCGCGGAAGAGGCTGCATGCGCGGCCTGGCCCCAGCAGGGACAGCTCCCAAGTCTTGTGCTCTGCCCTGTGGCCAGGAAAAGCTATCATTCTCAAGCCCTGAGGGCATGTGAGCTCCTTTCTGGCCTTCACAGTTGCACCAGATTATTTTATTTCTTCTGGAGACATGGTCTTTCTATGTAGCTTAGGTTGGCAGTGAACTCACAGTCCTACCTAAGCCTCCTAAGAACTATCATATCTTAACACAAAGCCCTGATTCTTAACCTTGAGCATGCAGCCAAATCAGATTGAAGACTCCCTACAACATCATTGCTGGCTCCTCACTTCTAGGCTTACTGTAATAGGTCAGGACAGAGAATGTGTTCTATACACATCTCCAGGTGATGCCACTGGTTTTGAGACCACAGGTTGGGCACTACAGATATACACAGGGGTGTCAGGAAGAGGCTGAAAAGATATTCATGTGGGGAGACAGGATGGAAGGAAGGAAGGAAGAGATGGGAAGAGGGAGGATGAATATGAATATCTCTTGGAGCCCTGGTGTGGACAGTGAGGTTTATGATGGAAAAAGTAGAGTGGTTTTGAGGCCTCACTTAGTCTCGGTCTCTGCATGTACATGTGATCATTTTATGGAATTATTTTCTTTCTCCTGATTCCTTCCATAGGATGTGGGCATGAAAAGATGGGGTTGTGGAGCAAAAGGCAGAAACAACATGTTTAACTGTCATGGTGGAGAATGGTGCTTAATCTTGGTTCCTTTGAGTGCTGTTTTTCAGATACATGTCAAAGAAAGAGAGGTATAGAGAAGTGAATACAGTCCATGGAAGAAGATCAAATATATTTTTGAACTCAGAGGACCGTTCCTATCAGAATGACAGCTCACTGGCAGGTATGGATGGATGAACTACTTATGAGCCAGGAGGAGCTCCATGGGGGAGCCATGTGGTCACTGGTGGAATCTATGAACATAAAAAGATATGAACAGTTCTTCAGGGTCCCTAGGGTGGAGGCACTTACATAATGTTTCATTATCTTTTTATCAGCAAAGGGGAGAAGCCTGAGAGAGACGATAGCCACGGATGTGTAATTGGTTTTGAATTCTGAAATGTAAGTCTTGTTTAATATCTAGCTCCTATCCTCAAGGAAGTTCAGACTTGCTGTAGGAATTCACCTCTGACCTAACATAGAAAGCTTTAACTTAAATGGGGTAAGTCTGGAAAACAGAACCTGAGCAAATGAGAAAAGAAAGGAAACCATCTCAGCTAGACTCACGGGCTTCATTTACAGTTTCTGGAAGACACTTGGCTCACTCCTGTACTGAGTTAATTAGTGAACACGCTTGATCTCCCCGCCTTTCCAGGAGAACTGCAAACATGCGAAGATGACCTTGTATCCTCTGGAGTCTCAGGGCTCACTTAAAAAAAGTCTGTGAGATGCTTATTATTGTAAATACAAGTAAATGGAGGCCTCACTTTATGTTTGTAATCTTTTTTATACAATATTCACACAGAAGGCCCAGAGGTGGTTTAGGCTGCTTTCAACAGACTGTCATAAAAACACACCTGTTTTTCCCTTTTATTTATTTATTTTTGACATTTTCAAATATAATTTGTTTTTGTTGATTCCTGTCCCTTCCACCCCCTTTCTCCCCACCAATTTCCCTCCTCCACTGTATCTTAAAATGATCTTAAAACTGTTGTTCTTGCAAGGACAGCAGCCTTCACTTTAAGAAAATGTCTCTTTCTACAGTATAAAGAAAGGAACAAGCTGGGCCACTTGCTTGTTTGCTTGAAGACTGCAGTGCATTTAAAGTGGGCATGACTGTGTCTGACTGTCAGCCAGCCCAGCTCTCAGGAAACGGGGACAGAATGGTCAGGAGTCCAAGACCAGCCTGGGCTACAAAGAGAGGTTCTACTTCAAAGAAACAGTAATAGGGCTGGAGAGATGGCTTAGCAGTTAAGCACTTGCCTGTGAAGCCTAAGGACCCCAGTTCGGGGCTCGATTCTCCAGGACCCACGTTATCCAGATGCACAAGGGGGCACATGCGTCTGGAGTTCGTTTGCAGTGGCTGGAAGCCCTGGCGTGCCCATTTTCTCTCTCTCTATCTGCCTGTTTCTGTCCTGCCACTCTCAAATAAATAAATAAAAATGAACAAAAAAATTTAAAAAAATAGTAATAATGATGATAACATTTTAAAAAATATTTTATTTATTTGAAAGAGAAAGAGGGAGGAAGGAAAGAGAAAGAGAGAGAGAGAGAGAGAGAGAGAGAGAGAGAGAATGGGTGCATCAGGGCCTTCAGCCACTGCGAACAAACTCCAGACGCATGCGCCACCTTGTGCATGTGGCTTGTGGGGGTCCTGGGGAATTGAACCTTGGACCTTTGGCTTTGCAGGCAAGCGCTTTAACTGCTGAGCCATCTCTCTAGCCCTGAGATCATCTTTAAATGCAGCTATAATCAATTTAAGGAAAACTCTGAATCAATAATTACGAAGTATGCCACTATTTTATGTATAAGTGAAAAAGAAGGAAAAATGCTAATTAGAAATTCTCACCTTAGCCATGTTAAAATGAGAAAAAGCAACCCTTATGCCAGACTTCTCGTGGATTGGAGACCCTACAGTGCAGCCCAGGCACTGTAACCTGACCTTAGATTTCCAGTCCTGGGGACCACGGCAGCCCTGTTCCTTAGGGGAAAGGGACCTTTGGCAAATCGTTTCACCTTCCTGTGCACTCATGCATTCTTCACAAATTGTACCTCTCTGCTATTAATAATGCTTACTTCTCACCATATTGTTGAGAGGACTAAATATGACCTTGTTCTTGCATCTGGTATGTGCCTAGCACATGTTAGCAGTCTCATTCCCTCTGTCACAATAATTCTTGCAGGAGTGGAATTAAGAAGTTAACAAATCTTAAATGCCTTCACTTAATCTGAATGAGTTCACCCAGTCTCAGTTGCCAAACCTTTAGACACTGTTTGAAATCAGTGGTAATGGCACTGCTTCCTGAGTGCCTTCATTGTCTAGAAACAACATGAAATCATCTTCTAAGATGGAGTCAAAGCGCCTTCCTAAGCTGCAGAGCAGCACAGCTCCAAGGAGCCAGCGATGACTCAGACACAATGGATGATAGTTTGCATATTGCTTTGCATGACATTTGCATGTTCCTGGTTCATTTTTGCTTCAAGTGAAAATCCGCCCACCATCTGCTTCTTTGCTGCCTGCCCCCGCCCCCCAAGAGTCCTAGGTGTTGAGTTGGCTGCTTTTGTAGGGGTGGGGAAATAAAGTAACGAGCAAGCCTCACACAGTGACTGCGTGTGCCTGGATGGCTGGTGTGCTCAGGGGAGGCGGGAAGGGTGGACCAGGCCACTGTGGATGTCAGCCGCACCAATGAGGACCAACCAAGCCCTAGCATGGCTACTGACTCCAACAGTCCCAGGCAGCACTTCCTGGCCCCTCAGCATCCTTATGCCTGAGGGCAAATCAGATGACACACAGATGTGTGGCCTAGGAAATAGCTTGAGGCTTTTCCTTTTGTCCTGTGACCCAACACCCACAGTGAGTCTGTCCCTTCTTTCCAGCCTGGCTGAGAAGGGGAGCACCTATCTAGACTTGGGTGTATTTCTTCTTTGGCGTCATGTTTTGGAGTACCTTCTCACTTTGATTAAATGCATGATTTTTCTTTGATCTCTGAGCCCTCCACTCTTGTCTGTTCTGTGTCCAGTCTGCCACGTGTGTGTAGAACTGCTCCAGCCTTTTCCTAGATACCCTTTCCCCTAAATAATCTTCCAAATTATAATTTTCCCTAAATAAACTCAATAATTTACAACTAAAAATATAGTTTGAGACTACCAGCAGCTTCCCAGTCAACTCAGAGGAAAGCTCCTCTTTTCCTGAGTGTGAATAATTATGAAGGAGGGAACATATAACAAAGATTTATTTTCACTCTCAAAATTGTCAAGATTTAAACACATGACAATTACTATCAAGCAATAAAAACATTAACAATGAATCAGGGCCCTATTACCAGAATCTTATCAGTTCTAGTCACCCCAAGGCTTTGGATTCCTGACTGCTTGCCCACAAGTGACGGACCCACGTTCCCACAGATATGAAAAGCGAACTTAATAGCTCTTTCATGGGAATAACATTTTTATAAACTCAAACACCCATAATATACTATCAGTATATAAAGTAGGCAAGGATCCTATAAGATGATGTCAGGTATCTATTGTTTGTTTGAGAAGGGGGAGGGAGAGAATGGGTGCGTGAGGGCCTCAAGCCACTGCAAATGAACTCCAGACATGCGCATCTGGCTTATATGGGTACTGGGGAATCAAACCAGGATCCTTAGGCTTTGCAGGCAAGTGTCTTAACTGCTAAGCCATCTCTCCAGCCCCTCAAGTATCTAATGTTTATAAGACAGCTGCAAAAAATCCTCTTAGTAAGTAAGTATCCTACAAACAATCCTTTAGCTATCACATAAAAATACCACTTCTTATTGTTCTTAGGATTCTATATGAATTATGACTCCTGTGAGGACAGCAAACCCCATAAAGCCAGAAGCACAGGGTGGTGCATGTGTATGGAGTTCGTTTCCAGCAGCTGGAGGGCTTGGCACGTCCATTCTCTCTCTCAAATAAATGAATAAAATATTTGAAAAATTTCAATAACTGGCGTCTAAGAACTATTTTAGCTAATATAATTTTCTGAAAGTGTCACCCTGTATGTAGGATCATCCTTAGCATTCCAGAGATTTTCGACATGATCTAGTTCAATAACAATAATATAATGAGGAAATGAAGGTCTAGCCTGAAAATTGACACTCAAGGTAGGAAAATGGCAAAGGCTTAACAGATGAACACTGGGACTGCCATGTCCCTGGGCATGTTGGTTGTGGATGCACACGCCGTCGCATGGGTAGGAGGTGGCTCAGTTAAGGAGCTTGGATCTTTGAAGAAAAGGATGTAATTGAAAATATGGGAGAGGCACTGAAGGATAATCTGCCCAGGGCTATTCTGGACGCAGAAGTGGAGTCACCTTCTGTGTGTCACGTCACCTGGAAAGCGCTGCCTTCCCTGGAAGAGCGGGCGGGGCCTGAGGCTTAGCTGGTGCTCAGTCGCTTCCTGCGGCCTCAGCCGGGCTGGGGAAGCACACGCACTTGACAGGACAGGAGCTACACAATGGCAGGCGGGGAGTGCCAGCGTGGCCTCCGGGTCATCGGTCCAGGTTTGCTCACCCAGAACCGAAAGGAGTCGCCTCCTTCGTGAACAACGTGGATCCACAAGAACGGACCAAGGGGGCAGACTCTGCCCCTCCACACGTGGTTACACGCTCTTGATGTCTGTGTAGAGTCTGTGTATATTCTGCTAAGCTCTTGGGCATGAAGGGTAGGAAGGTGTAGCAGAGGTGCTGCCCTCCATTTGCCCACCCTGAGGACACAGCTTGGCCTTGACTCTGGCCAGGCAGGCTCACCCCACCAGTGGAATCCCAGGGCTCTACCAAGGGGGCACCCGAAAGGGAATTTCCTCAATGCTTCCTGTAGCTGCGGCCTAGAGGCCCTGCATTCGTGGACTGCCTCTGGTCCCTGTGGGCCCAGGTGGCCAGCTCCTTCCTGGGCTGTTCTAGCGTCAGCTCTCCTCCACCTCTTCATCTGCTGTTGTCACTTTAGGGGATCCTGGGTAACAGGAGCTATGGAATAACACCTATCTTAAACACATTTCTATTTACTGGTAAAACTTCACACTTAAACTTGAGATATTGTACATATAAAGCAGAAAATCCACATGTTCTTTTAAATAAATAGATCTTTGCAAAGCACGCGTTTTCAAACCTCATAAACTGCTACCTTGGCAGGGAAAGATCAGCAGGACCAGAATGCATATGGGGGAACAGAGGAGACCCCGCCGCCCCCCACAAGCGCAGGTCTCCTTTGGGTAAGTGAAAGTTAGGATGATCTTCCTGATTGACTCAAGAGGGCCAGTCTTTCAGAGACAGTAGCAACAAAATTAGTTAGGGACAGAGAAGGGCACGCAGGTGAGGATCAGGCCTGAAGAAGGGCCAAAGCGGGTTTGCTCAGGGCTTTGGGGTGGGGCCTAGCAGGACAAGAGAATCTCCCCTAAAGGCAGCCACTGGGAAATCATTCATCCCTGTGCTTACAGCCTTCTGTTTTTGCTACTTCCAGAACATTCAGTCTTGAGGGAAAGGTCCTGCTATGCAGCTATTTTGTTACTAGAGAGACAGAAATGTGCAATATATATCTAAGAACATTTTTTTTTTCAAAAAGACTTGAACATTTCCCACACCAATACTGACAAGGCATCAATATTGAAGAAGTATTGTTTCTTTAAAACACCCAAATTTATCTTCTTTCCTTGCAGTACTGGACAAAGTAAGGGTTCATCACTTGGCCAAAATTCCTTTTAGCTGAACCTGGACTTGATGACTGTAGCCTTTTAAGGCATATGCATGAAAGGCGAAACTCCTGGGCTCCTGGGAGGAGAATGCAGTCTCTGAGCGGAAGTGTTGCAGGGGAGCATCTGCCAGGTCTTCCTCCAAACAGCCACTTGATTCAAACCCCTTCCTCCCCCTCCCCCTCACCACTCCTAAAACCCTAACGAATGTGAGGTATATATGAACTGTTACTATGAACAGGTCAGACTGCCTTTACCTTTTTGTTTTGTTTTTTTTCAAGGTAGGGTGTCACTCTAACCCAGGCTGGCCTGGAATTCACTATGTAGTCTCAGGGTCACCTTGCACTCATAGCAAATCTCTTACCTCTGCCTCCCAAGTGTTGGGATTAAAGGTGTGCGCTACCAGGCCTGGCAGAGAGAGGGAGAAAATGGGTGCACTAGGGCCTTGAACCATTGCAAATAAACTCTAGATGTATGCACCACTTTGTGCATCTGGCTTTATGTGAGTACTAGGGAATCAAACTTGGGTCGTTAGGCTTTACGGGCAAATGCCTTAACTGCTGAGCCATCTCTCCAGCCCCTGCCTTTACCTTTTAACAGCAGCCTAATATTATCCTTCAATGCAGGTTTTTTTGTTTTTTTTTTTTCGAGGCAAGCCCAACAGACTGGACTTTCTTTTTCTCTTTCTTTCTTTTTATTTTAGAGAGTTACAGCACCAGGGCCTCAGCCACTGTGATCAAACTCGAGGCTTGCGCCACCTGCTGGGCACGTGTGACCTTGCGCTCGCCTCACCTTTGTGCATCTGGCTTATGTGGGATCTGGTGAGAGATTGAACATGGGTTCTTAGGCTTTGTAGGCAAGTGCTTACACTGCTAAGCCATTTCTCCAGCCCAGACTGGTCTTTTTTAATGAGGGAAAGAGCAAGAGTGAGAGCGAGAGAGAAAGAGAGAGCCACTGTAATCAAACTCCAGACACATGTGCCACCTTGTGTGTCTGGCTTATGTGGGATCTGGGGAGTCAAGCATGGGTCTTTAGGCTTCACAGGTAAGCATTTTAACCACTAAGCCACCTCTCTTGCCCACTTCAATACATTTTTATTAGGATGTAAGAGGCTCATACTTCTCAATATCCAACCCCAAAATGGTCGGCTCCCAATATATTTAGGATTTCATTAAAGTTTATAACTTAGATTTGCAGCCACCTGGCTGGTGGAGGTGTCACTGGGGGGATCTTAGGGTCCAGCCGTAAGGTATAGTGGTGGATTTGAAATTCCAGTCTAAAGATATCCAGAGTGCTTGAGTTCTTCCTGGAGTGCCTGAAGTGTGCTTGCCTGTGCTCCTGGAGTCGCTTTTGGTTTTTCTCTCTCTGTGTTTGGTCCTGTGAAGGCAGGCCAATTTCTCTTGCCATTATGGAACTTCCCCTGGATCAGTAAGCTTCAATAAATATACCTTGGTTTGGAAGTTCATCCCAGCAACTTTGAAGCAGTCTATTACACAAACCAAATTATTTCATTTCTAATCATTTAACTTTTTTTTTCTTGTTTTTGTTCTTTTTTAAGGTAGGGTCTCACTCTAGCCCAAGCTGACCTGGAATTCACTATGTGGTCCCAGGCTGGCCTCAAATTTCAGGTGATCTTCCTATCTCTGCCTCCCGAGTGCTGGGTTTACAGGCGTGCACCACTATGCCCTGCTGTCATTTAGCTTTTAAAAAATTAATTATGAACTTTACGTTTGAACAAGTGGCAAATTTGTCATATTCCCCTCAGGTCATCTTCTGATAGCCCCTCTCCCCTCTCCATTCCTAGTCATTAAGGGTCCTCCTCAGTGGGGTCATTGGTGCGCATCATGGGGTCATGAAGGCATCTCATTTCATTTTTTAAAAGAGAAAGTAAAAATGATCAGAAAGCATCAGACGTTACTAAAACCAGGCAGAGTATTTTCTTACCTGCTGTCCCCGGCATTGGCCACATACAGCTTCCCCAAAAGGCAAACCACAACGAGGGCTGTGCAGCCACCAGATATATTATATGAGCTCCTCTCACGTTCTATCTGGAGGTCCTGGGGAAGAGAAGGGAGTTAGTGCTGGGTTGCACAGAATTTGTATCCAAGGCTTTCTGACCCTCACTCCCTTGAGACAGTCCTATGAGCATCCACCTGAGGAAGGGACACAAAACTCTCAGTACCAGCTCACCCGCCACCTGAGGAGATCTCTGAAGAAGACACGACACAAATCTAGCACATATTATCCCATCTGCAAACCAGAGACAGGAAACAAAGAACAGCGAGCAGACATGCCAGGCAAATGTGAGGATAAAATGTAAATTGTATTAAAATCTCACTTATTGAAAATGTAGTACATATGGACAAGCCTGAGCTGGCAGGTGGAATAGGGTAAGAGTCTGAGAAATCCACATACTTTGACATAGATATGTTTGAAACTCCAAGGAATCAAGTAAAGTTTCTTTTACGGCTAGATGAAAGAGGTGACTTAAAAGAACTGTCTTCTGGGGCTGGAGAGATGGCTTAGCAGTTAAGCGCTTGCCTGGTGAAGCCTAAGGACCCCTTCAAGGCTCAATTCCCCAGGACCCATGTTAGCCAGATGTATAAGGGGGCACACATGTCTGGAGTTCGTTTGCAGTGGCTGGAGGTCCTGGCGTGCCCATTCTCTCTCTCTCTCTCTCTCTCTGCCTCTTTCTCTATCTGTTGCTCTGAAATAAATAAATGAAAATAAAACAAAACTTAGAAAAAAGAACTGTCTTCTGTTTGGCACAGGCAGCCGTCAACCCATGACTTACAGATCAAATACGTGAGCTTATGAACTCTGCTCCAACTTTCCCTCCTCTCATAGCCACTAGTTCACGGTGGGGACACATTCCTAATGTGTTACAAGAGCCAACACTGACTACATGACATTACATTACATGGGGCAGTGTGCTAAGCACTTTGCAAGAAGAATCCCATGATATCTTCAGCATCACCAACATTAACCTCATTGTTTAGATGCAGAGATGTGAGTAGACTGTCCATGTTTACCTGGCTAGAGAATGGATCCCAACATGGTTCTTCTCCAAACCCTATGTTACCTGCCACCTCATGAGGCACCCTCAAGAAAATTGAAAACAGACCAGTGCTCTCTTGACAGGCATACAACATCAAGACAGATGCCTCTTGAGAATTCTGTTAGTGACTGAAGTGAGAGTTCCGTGTCCTCAGGAACAAAGGCAGTGAGAGCCTTGCTAACTCCCACTGGGGCAGAGTGAGAGAGGAGGATTGCTGGGGGGATTAAACTAGATCGCAGTTGGCAGGGTGGAGCCTAGCAGGTCATGGGGCTCCTTCCCACAACCTGGAAGCTTCACAATTGAGAGCAGTGATTATTCTTGCTCACTTTAGACTCTTCATATCTACACAGAACCAGGTAAACAGTAGCTAAATAAGTGCCTGTTAAATGGAGAAGGAAAGAAATACACTTAAAAAATGTCTGGGTTCCCAAACCATCTCCTTACTCCCTTACCTCCACTTTAACTTGGGAAATGGATTCCAGCCTACCAGGCAAATGCTCACTGAACTGCTGATGAGGTGGACTTCTTGCTGAGTGGGATGCAATAAGTGGACAAGAATAAGGGACTGGGGCAGGAGGCTCTAGGGTTAAAGAGTGGGGGACATGGATGGCAGTTGGAGGGGACTGTCACAGGAAGAGGGAGGAGAAAGAAGACATTAGAATTTTTGAAACTTCCAGGATATAAAGTAGAACCAACAACCCTTTTGTGGATAGTTTGTAATATTTTTTTTTTTGCATTTAAATAACTCATATAAAGATGTTATGGTACTTGGACATTTCTCATATAATAAATTTCATAAATGGTATATCCAAGTTCACATCTAAATTTACTATTTTTAATATATTAGAAATAACCACTCTAGCTATAGAAATTATCCTTTGCCAGCTACAATCAATATTTGTTTGAAGTCTGACTTAAAGGTAGGGTAGATTTTATTAAAAATTCTTTAAGCATCCAAATACTATGACAGGCTCCAGGGAAGTATTGGTGTAATCCAAAAGGGAGAACTCTTGTAATACAGAAAGTCCATGTTTAAGAGCTGTCCACAGCAAAGAATTCTCCTGGGATTCAGGCAAACAAGATTATTCTGTGCTGTAGCTGGGGGTATTACCATGGTTTCTAGTATAAAGGTGTCTGATTTTAAAGTGATTTAATCCTGGGAGAAAATGAAGACAGTGTTCAATGGCAAGTTGCACTGTCCCAAGAGCTGACGCTTCCCTTCACTGTCAGGAGAAGCATTCCCCCAGTCTACTCACTCACACCTTAGTAGAGAGCAGCGTGGCTTCATTTTCTTTTTCTAATTCATGTCATTCCTTCTTTTTGCTTTCTACATTTCAACTCCCTCTCCTCTGAGGCTCCCTTCTAATAAAGAATGCTGTTTAATAGTATTTATTATAGAGTGGACTGAAGTCTAACTCCTCCTTACTTCAAGAAACTGCTGATCCCTGCATGTTCAGCCCCCTCCTCCACATTTGTGTGGTAATATACATGCACCTGCACACATTAATTACAACTGTGTTTTCTGCTAGACTGGTGACCAGGATTTGAAAGCCGTATCTTTGCAGAATTCATCCCCCTGAAGAATTCACTGACATTAAAACATACTCTTCCATTTCGTCTAAAGCTGTGTGCAACTAGAACAGATTCTAAAAATAATTGCTTTTCTCCCCTCCTCCCTAGAAACTAAAATAGCACATTTATTTTTTTCCTACATACACCACCTACTCCTCTTTAAAAGAAATTTCACAAAATCTTCATACTGAAGGGAACGTTAGAGGACCATCTGGGTGGTTCTTTCACTACCAGATTAAGCACGATAAATGAAGTCAATAAAGATATATTTACCATGGAGTTAACTGTTTTCCCCCTCAAACCCTCAATCTTTCAAATTAGCTTAAGCTTTTTACACTTTAGGTAAAAAATAAAATAAAAATAAATGACTATTTTTTAAGCCTTCAAGTTTTAGGTATATTTTTTTACAAACCAATGTGATTATAAGCAAAGTGCCTACTGCTCTGTGTTAAGCAACAGCTCATGGACTATTTCCCCATTTCAGCTGTCGGTGAATTCCATGGCATATGTCTAGAAGAACTTACGAGCAAAACACATCCACATAAGTCATCCCGGTCAAGTACAGTCTAAAGGATTGTTTTCATGACTCTTATGGCTCATGAGTCCATGAGATGACTGACTTATCTGTCATCTCAATCCAGTGTCCAGTCCTGAAAATCCAAGGCAACCTTTGGCAACTGCTTAAATATTATGCTGAAGTTAGGCTTGTCTTGGAATCAACGAGAAAACCCAAATTTTAAGACTTGAGATTTTTCTCTGCTTGTGCTGCACGGAGTAGGAGCAGAGAAAGCACAGGGACGTACGTGTGTGTGTGTGTGTGTGTGTGTGTGTGTGTGTAAAGAGACTCATTCCCCAAGACAGCCCTGCAAAGAACTATACTGTAATGTGGTCCTCCGGCCTCCGAGCTGCTGCAGCTCCAGGGTCAGCCTTTGTTTCCTACCAGTTCCAGGTTGCAGTAGCAATGGGTGGAAGAAAGGGTGAGCTGGGGAGTTTGAATAGAACCTGGAAGCCCCCCTCACTGAGTTCAAATGTGGCTGTGAGCACACTGCTAATAGTGTCAGTCACAAATAATAAGATGCTGCATGGTTTTAGTATCCAGGTCTCATCCTGCATCCTGTTTCATTCTGAGAACAAGGCCATCTGCCAGCCAGGCAATGAGTTAAAAAATAAATTAATTAATAAATAAAAGCACTGCCTAATATTGCCACCTGCTGGCTGCTGTGGAATTACATGCTCATTCCTTTCTAAAGGAACTTCCTGTTCCAACAACAAAAAACCCACATAACAAAACTCAGATTTAAAAAAACCTAAGATCTCAATTTATCATTGTTATACTAATTAAAATGGCAGGATTAGGCTGCAGAGATGGCTTAGTGGTTAAGGCATTTGTCTGAAAAGCCAAAGGACCCTGGTTCAATTCTCAAGGACCCACATAAGATGCACAAGGTGCTGCATGCATCTGGAGTTTGTTTGCAGTGGCTGGAGGCCCTGGTGTGCCCATTAATTCTCTCTCAAATAAATAACAAATAAAAATGTTTTTAACAATGGCAGGATTGACAAACTAGGAATTAGATTTGTATTCAAGTTCACCCTGTCTTAACAGTCACTATTTCTATGGCTTTCACCACCAAAGCCAAGTGGCATGGTATTCCCAACCATTTACCACTAACAGGAAGATGTATGGTAGTTTCACAAGTTAAAAGGTTGCCATTTAATCTTCCTTCCAAAAAACCCAGACTTGTAGAATATTCCTCACTGTGACACAGAATTTATACCCATACTGAAATGGAAGTAGGTTGAGGATTCTGAGAATCTAGCTATGTCCAGAACTGAAATCCTAGTTGATAGGCCAAAAGGCTAACCTCTGCTGACCTTGTTCTGATTCCGAGGAGAGCAAAGGCCTCAAGAAAATATCCCAGAGAAGGGACTGACTTCTCCCATGAGCCCGAAGTAAATTCAGCTATTCCTTTGTGAGAGCAAGGAAGGATGTGGAATTTGACATTAGTGTTCAGGACAATTTATCCTATTTATACCTATCATCCTGGCCCTGAAAGTGCCTAAACATAACAGGTGGTAAAACTTAGCCACTGAGCTAAGCACTGTTACAAGGCATTGTTGGAGCCGGAGCTGAACTCAAAAAGTTGGAGATAAGAAACTTGGCATTTAAAAAGTCCCAAAACATTGTTTTGGGACAGGAATATTCAAAATCTATTACTGAGAGAGGAAGGGAAGGAAACATATTGTATGAGTTGGCAAACGGCCTTTTAGGCTATTGTTTTGAAAGTTACATGATATAATTACTACACTGTCAGTTCTGAAGCTCATCCCAAGCAAAGAGCAGTTAAATTCCTGAAATTCTGTTCCTTTAGGAAGCCATGGCTTGTTTTCCATATTATATACAGGAAGAATTTATTCACTACCTTCTCACTTGGAAGGAAGATCCCAGATGAGATACAACAAGGGGGCTGCAGGGGTAAACGTGGGGACAGTATGCACAGGAAGTATTACAGGCCAGTGGTCACAGGTCACCTTTCCCATCAGCCTCGCACTGGGCAGGTAACCTGAGGATCAAAGATGAACGCCACATTCCAGAGAAGCTTAAGGCATTTGATATAAGTGCCACCATCTCTTCTGATTCAAGGCAGGGTTTTCTCTCTTCTCTTAGGCTATATTTTGTACACAATATGCTCCCTAGAAATAGGTACAGCCTATTCTGGTATATAAATACACACACACACACACACACACACACACATACACACATTCACATCATGTGTAAGTATAAATGTTCCAGATTTAAGGTCCACCTTTGACTCATATCTTTGGTGTTATCTGAAGGAATACTAATTATAAAATTGAGCTTCATAAATACTAGTGATTTAGAAAAGCATTTTATTGAGGAGAAAGATGGAGACAGGGAATCCAAGAAACACTGACTCCACCCTGTTGAATTACTACAAAGGAAAACCCCATGCAGGGGTGAAAGAGATGCTCAAATTTAAGGGTACTGTATGTGACATTCTGCATCAGGAGGGATAGCTAGAGAGATGCCATCAGTGACACTTAGGTGCTGGTCCCCAGGAACTTCACGTCTAGGGGTTAACAGTGAGAGAAAGCATGAGAGCAGGAGGGGAAGTGCTTCGGTGAGCATCCTAGTTGATAATGAATGTTCCAATTTCAGAAGATCAGAGTGGCACGGATCCTGTCACATCTAAGGAACATGTAGAAAGAAACAGGAACTAGTTCAAAAGCGTCTCCCTAGGGCATGCACGCACACGTATGTGTGTGTGTGTATGTGTGTGTGCGTGTGTATATGTGTGTGTGTGTATGTATGTGTGTGTGTGTGCATGTGTGTGTGTGGGGTATGCTCTGGAATGCCTTGAGAATTCCAAAGCTGCTCCTTTCTGCAGAGGATCCTCCAAATCAGGTCACAACATAAGGACATTGGCTGCAAAAACCAAGGACCTTCAAAATACTAAATCTGAGAGAAGGAGGTAGGAAGTATTTTACATGAGTCGGTAATGGTTTTCCAGGCTGTTATTTTGGGAGTATGTGATATAATTTCTATGCTGTCAGTTCTTAAGTTTCCTCTAAGAAATCATTAGTTAAATCTTGCAGTCTACTGGGTAGATTTTTTCTATAGTCCTTGATGAAGCAAGGCAAAATGACAGTTCGTCTGTATGATTAAAGCAAACACAAGTTACCATCAGTAACACTATGGAGAATGCAAGGCAGCAGTATAATAATTTCCCTGGGGACCGCAGCTATTGAATGGCTCAGTCTCTGGCAAAGCATGAAGTATGGTCACCCTCTCACCACTGTGAGCAAAGGACTGATGTCAATTCACACTTTGTGAGGTCCACCATATGGTGTTACAACCTGGCAAGTGGTGGGCATTTGAGGGTAGAGAAACCAGTTGGGGGAAATGTCTGAAGAGGAAGCAGGGAGTGGATTTAGGAGAAACAAGTGTGGATGGGATATGGCCTAAAGCTAAAAACTTACACAGGTTGAGCATTCTAATCCTAAAGAGCCAACATTGGAAACTGTTTGAGCACTGACACAACTCAGTAAGAGGTACCCTATATCATGAAGCTTCTTGAAACTCATCAAACCTATTGTACAAAATTACTTTCAGACTATGTATATAAAGCATATATAAAACAAATGTATTTCATATTTAGACTTAAGATACTTCATTATATGTGTTCAAGTGTTGTATTTTTTAAATTTTTAAAAATTAATTACTTTTATTTAGTTGAGAGGAAGGGGGGAGAGAATGGGTACACCAGTACCTTCAGCCACTGCAAATGAACTCCAGACACATGTACCACCTCTGTATTTGTATCTGGCTTACGTAGGTCCTGGGGAACTGAACTTGGGTCCTTTGGCTTTGCAGGCAAGCACCTTAAAAGATAAGTCATCTCTCCAGCCCTATTTAAAAAACTAATTTAAATAATTTTTATTTATTTATGAGAGAGAAAAGAATGTGTGTGTGTGTGTGTGTGTGTGTGTGTGTGTATGTGTGTGTGTACGAGGGCATCTTGCTCATGCAAACGATCTCCAAATGCATGTATTGTGCATCTGGCTTTACATGGGTACTGGGGTATTGAACATAGGCCAGCAGGCTTTTGCAAGCAAGCACCTTTAACTGCTGAGCCATCTCCCCAGCCCTAAAGAGTTTTAAAGTCTGGAAAATAATAGACCAGAAACAGAGCTAAACCCAGAATACTTTTGGGTCCCAAGCATATTAGACAAGGGTACTGAATGTGTCACATCCATGTCAGTAGGTCTTACACAGCTGTATTCTGAGCTGTCTCTTCAGCTCACCCGGTGTCATTCCTCACGATGACAGATGAAGGTATGTGGATCTGGCCCATGATTTGATTCTTTGATTCTTCCCAGGGTTTCCTCAGTTCATAACACCGGGCCCCTCCCCAACATTTTCTCTCCCAGCTCTCCTCCCCATCGCTTCCCCATGCAATCCTTCTTTCATCTCCTTGCCAGATTCCCACTTCACTCTGTATTTTAACCCCCTCAAAGCGCTTCCCGCTTCGACTTTGTTTGTTGAGTACCCGCCTTTGTCTATTTTATTCCTGTACAAATCAGGCTGCAGTTCTCAGCAAATTTTTATTGATAGAATGAATTACGTAAAACTGAAAAAAAAAATTGCGGTGACCACTGTTCCCAAGAAAAATTTCAGATAATGAACTACCTAAAACTCGGGGAAAAGACGATGAAAAGGTAAGCCTGCGCTCCTTGTTAGGTATTTTTCTGAATGACTCACCTCAGACTATTGTGGAGACTTGAGTAAAAAAACAAAAGCAAAAACAAAAACGTGATATTGCCCTCTAGTGGTCAAAATCGAGAATGCAGCAGCTCCAAGGTCCTGCTGTCCTAGCAATGAAGTGAAAATCCCAGTTTCCCTCATTTTCCACTTCCAGTGTGTAAACTGAACTTTTCTCTTATTGCAGGGAAGCCCACTGTCAGATCCGCCCCTCCGTTAGAAAGTCAGTATTCTGAGCACCACGAAGTGTCTAGGAAAACTTATCGACATGAGAGTTTCTCAGACTAATTTACACAGAGCCTCCTTAGGAGTCAACTTTCCTTCCTTGATTCCCTTTTCTCCTAAAGCCTTCAGCTGCAGGATTGCAGGCTGTAGACACTCCCGAGAAACGGGGGGCACTGCAAACCACTCCTAAACAAAGAATGACTATGTGTGACTGGGGCGGGGGGCGGGGTGGAAATCAAGTGAGGGCAAGTGTGAATACTAGACAGATGGAAATGTGAGGTGTGAACATAGTGAAATAGTTTTTCCTTGCGATGTTCACTGTTATTTACTGTTTTCCTCTTATTCCCACACCCGTGATGTCTTAAGATCCTGGAAGGAGCGAGGTGAACATTAACTTCTGGCGAGAAGCTTCTCTCTGCTCAGCAGCTGGCCAACACCTTCTCATCTCGGGGGTTTTAAGGGCACTTCCGGCCCCCTTGCCTTACTCGGGCTCTTATGAGCATCTATAAGTATCACTTTATCTGGAGGCAGGCTGAGGCACCGGAAGAAAATCTTTTCAATAAGGAACATCTCAGAGGTGAGGGCAGGTCACGTTAACAAAGTCAAGGGGGGCTGAGTCCCCCTGGCCCGGTCCCCTTGGATTGCACTGCACAAAACAGCCAGTCGAACCAGGCAAAGCAAATGACCCTCGGATGGCTACCCAGTGCTGGGCCCTGCTCCGGACCGTGGACCACACTGCCCGCCGGGGTTTGGAGAGCTGGCCTCGGAGGCTGTCTGGGTAGGAAGGTGGGTTCTGAGCCCTTAACATCGCGTCTGCAAACACCCGGGCTTCGCACGCACGTGCCGGGCAGACGGCAGCCACGCGCACAGCTCACCCTTCAATTGCGCTGAGCCGTACCAGCTGGCGCCAACGGGACTCTGATGAAACGAGAGCGGCAAGGCCTGCCTTTAATAAGCCCCCGGCCTATGTTGTTATTTTTTTTATTTTTTTATTTTTGTGGGCACTCATGCCAGGAACCGTGCCCTGCTGCCAACTCCGAGTCGGTTGGAGAAGGGAGACGGGAAGGTGGCGGCGGGCTCTCGGGACTCCTTGCCAAGGCGCGGGGTTCGGGGTACCTACCATCTCCTTGAAGGCGCTCTCCAGGGCGCCGACGACCAGGCCCTCGTGGGGGATCTTCTTCTCGGTGAAGAAGCGCGTGGGCGGCGTGCTGGGGGAGCCGGGGGCGCCCACGCCTCCGCGCAGCGACGCGGCCCGGGTCAGCGCGCGCCCGTGGGCCGGCGTGCCCTCGGCCTCCTCGCCCAGGCAGGTGGGCGGCAGCACGGCCGAGTTCTTCAGGATGTCCACGAGGTCCTGCAGCTGCTGCGTGATGTGATGCTGCAGCAGGTGCGACGCCACCACGGCCGCCCCCGAGCCCGCGTGGCCGTCAAACAGCGCCCAGTAGTGGCAGGAAACGCCCTCGGCCTCCTGCGGAGAGAGGGGAGCGCAGCGACAGGTAAGGGGCGCGGGGCTCAAGCTGACCGCCTGGCTGGCGGTCTTTGCTACGAATAGTTGGCATCCAGACCTGGCGGAAATGTTCAGTCAGCACTGGTCCCCAGGTTAGTCACTGCCCTTACCCAACACACCCCAGGGGTACGGTGGTCCCTACCTCGCCCCACCGGTCTCCTGCTGAAGGGAAGAGATTGTGATAAAATCCCACACAGTCGTCCTGCAGAACGTCAATTGCAACCCCAGACAGGTTTGGCCTGGAGTCTCTGGAGAAATGCCCTTTCTACAAGTAGTAACTATGTCCATTTTTTCTCATTGAGGGCCTCTGCATTCTTAAACTGTCCCATATCTTTGGTCTACATACTGAGTTATTTTTAAATTATTTATTTATACGTGTGTGCATGCGTGTGTGCACACCAGTCTCTTGCCACAGCAAACGGATGCCTGCTAGGCTTTATGTAGGTAGCTGGGGAATTGAACTTGGGCTAGCAGGCTTTGCAAGCAAGTGCCTTTAACCAGCAAACCATCTCTCCAGCCCCAGTGATTTCTTTTTTAAACGATATTTTATTTATTTATTTGCAAGCATAGAGAGAAAGAGGAAAAAAAGAAAGGGAGGGGGAGAGAGGGAGAGAATAAGTATGGGCAAACGAGGGCCTCCTCTTGCTGCAAACAAACTTTAGCAGCATGCATAACTTTGTGCATCTGGCTTTACGTAGGTACTAGGGAATTGAATTTGGGCCAACAGGCTTTGCAATAAATGTCTTTAACTTCAGAGCCATCTTCCTAGCCCCAACATCCTGTATTCTTTTTTTTTTCAAGGTAGGGTCTCACTTTGGCCCAGGCTGACCTGGAATTCACCATGTAGTCTCAGGGTGGCCTCGAACTCATGGCAATCCTCTTACCTCTGCCTCCCGAGTGCTGGGATTAAAGGCGTGCACCACCACGCTCAGCCTGTATTCTTAAGGTATGTTATTTTCCTAAACCTGGAGTCCATTCCAGTCCTTACAATGCCCTAATGACTGGGTGGGAGGTGCGGGCTCTGGCACAGCTGGGAAGCCATCAGCCCAGTGGTACTGGTACTGATCTCTTTGCCATAGTTTGTCTCGGCGAATCTACCTTATGGTGGAGGAGGCGCCAAATGAGGCATATGACAAGTGTGAAGGTTAAGTTCTGTAGTCAACTTGGTCAGATTAGGAATGCAGTGAGAGACGTGTCTCTTGCGTGTGGGTCTGTGAGGGCCTTTCCAGGAAGGGTTACCTGACCACGAAGCCCTTCCTTCCCAGTGGGTGGCCCTTCCAGAACATGGAGCATTTTCTTTCTTTTGTCCTGCTGCCTGCGCTGCTGGCCGCTGGGTGTCTGTGGCCTGGCTCTCCCTGCTACTTGCTCTTGTGGATGTCTATGGTCTGCTGTCCTCTGAGGACACTGGATCCCAGCCTCAGGGACTGAGAAGCCACCAGGTTCTTTGACTCTGCAGCCCGCACCCAGCCTCATGGACTAAGCAGGTACTGGGTTCCCCAACTCTCCAGTCCTTACCAGGACTGCTTGGTAGGCTACTCCAATAAATCCCTTGACTACATACTCATTCTATGGGTTCTGATCCTCTGGGGAACCCTGACTGTGGAGACAAGTGACAGTTAAGTCACAGAGCACACACGCATGGGGAGCTGTCATCACTGCCACCATGTCATGATCTTCACTTCTGGGCTACAAGTCTCCACCAAGTGAGGGGCCATCCTAGAAGAGTCCTGTGCCTCTGCGAAGCTGAACGTTCTGTGCCGCAGAAACATGCATCAGTGTGGCTGAGGAAAATGGGGGAAGATCTTGGCCTTGAAGGCAGGCCAAGAAAGGTTGAGATCTCAAGAGCGAACAGGGCATGGTAATCCAGGAGGGGAGAACTCCAAGCTCCGAGATGTGGGAGAATCAGGAAGATGCTGCCTCTCCAATATCTACTCTGCTTTCTCCATACTAGCGATGTGTCCACTACACACTGTCTCCCAGACCGCCTTGCAGCTCGGTGTGGTCATGTGACACAAGGCCCAGTGAGCACCACATAGAAGCCTAATGGAAGGATGGAATGAAAAACCAACTCGACTGGCCTGGACTGCCCCCTTCCTGCTCTTGTCACAGAAAGTCCTCCTTACAAAGAAAGCTGAGGGCTGCAGACACAGGGTGACAGCAGGGGTAGGCAGGGCCCTGGGCGCTGACGGTCCTGCCTGCGTGGCCACAGGAGCTCGGCACAGCTCTGCCTCTGGGCTTCTTGTCATGGGAGCTTCATGGCGTTTGGCTAGCCATGCTTGTCCATTCTATGACAAGAGCTGAGGACATGGGAAAGGAAGGATGTGCATGTTTGTGTAAACTCCTGGAACCAGTGGCAGGCAAGCAAGGGAAAAGACAGTACAACAAAGCCAGGCGCAGAAGGACACAAGAGGAATTCTGAGTGAGCAGAAGTGAGCACAAGCTAGAACAAAACTGTCCCAGGCCAGGGCTCTGAACTCCCAGTACCTATGAATATGCTCCAGGGAGTCCAAACATCTTTTTTTTTTTTTTAAAGATTTTATTTTTAGTTATTTATTACAGTCAGAGGGAGAGAGAGAGTGAGAATGGGTGCACCAGGGTCTCTAGCCACTGTAAACGAACTCCAGATGCATGCACCGCTTATGTGGGACCTGGAGAATTGAACCTGGATCCTTGGGCTTTGCAGGCATGCGCCTTAACTGCTAAGCCATCTCTCCAGCCCGACTCCATAAATCTTTATGTTTGTAAACCCCCCAAAGTCCAATCTCTTCTCTGATCAGGACTGAATGGCAACAATGGCATTGGTGAAACCTGTACTTGTTCAAAGAATTAGTGGACTGCCATCCCAAATGCTTTTGGTTTCTGAATGTGCTCGCTGTTGCTTTGAAATTTCAGCTGTTACTAAGTCCATGACTAACTCATGTTATTGGCTGCATTAATACAGGGGTAATCCTATTACAAATATGGCTAAGTTTTTAGTGAGCTCACAAGTACATGCAATTCTATTTCCTTTTAAAATTTAAAAAGCAGATTGGGAGTTTTTCTGACATAATCCAGATATTTCCTTCAACAAGAGAAAGAATTCCAGCTATGCAGCAATGCCTAGCTGATAACATGTTGGGGATTTTAAAGCAGTCAAGAAGAAACTCAGTTGGGGACCTCTGATGGAGGGAGCCCCTCTGTGCGACAATGTTATAAAGCTGGCGCAGCATGGTGTCATAAGTACAATAAACGATTCTTGCAGCCAAACCTCGTAAGACATAATTCCTTTCACAAAAAAAGTGTGTGTGTGGTTTTCTTAAAAAACAAAACAACAACAAAAAAAACCAAAGATGGAATAATCTAGCCATGACTGATGCTGGGTCCCCAACACTCTCCATTCTTAAGGGTCCCCAGGTGATTCTAAAGACTAGCCGAAGTTGAGAATCTTGATCTTGACAGAGAGGGGCTGTTAATCACTCAGGAGAGCTACAGAGCATTCCCCAACCTCCCATTAGTGCATTAAGTGAGCTTGGGTCAGTCATTCACATCTCCCAGAACTCACCAGGCTGGAGGTGGTCATACTGTGTCCCCTAGTTCTGAAAGGGAACCTCAGGAAGGAGCGTGTGAAGTGGGCATCCACCACCAGTTCCCTTGACTCTTATTTTCACCACGGCGGCACAGCTTTATCATAAGCATCAGAAGTAGAAGAGAAAACGTGCCCGGTGCCCCAGGACTGGATGGTGAGTGTGAAATGTCGGCGCAATCCCCCAATTATGGACTAAGGGAAGGGTGTGACAGTAAGTGGAGAGGCAGGACTGTGGATATGACTCAGTGGTTAAAGGTGTCTGCTTGCAAAGCCTGCTGGCCTGGGTTCAATTCCATACTACCCATGTAAAGCCAGATGCACAAAGTGGTGTATGCAACTGGAGTTTGTTAGCAATGGCAAGAGATCCTGGCATGCCCATTCGCTCTTTCTCATAAATCAATAAAAATATTTAAGAAAAAAGAGAGACACCCTGACAGTAATCTGTGATGGAGCCATTTTTGACCCTCATAGTATGGGGATTAAAATACATATACTATGAATATGTGATGATTCATTAAAGTATATCCCCAAGGAAAGCAGAGAATTATAATGTGTAATAATGTAAAAAATAAATGTTCAAGGGCTGGAGAGATGGCTTAGCAGTTAAGGTGCTGGCCTGCAAAGCCAAAAGACCCTGGTTCAATTCCCCAGTACTTACATAAAAGCAAAGCCAGAGGCACAAGGTGGCACATGCAACTGGAGTCTGCAGCAGCTAGAGGCCCTGGCATGCTCATTCTCTCTCTATGCCTCTTTCTCTCTCAAATAAATAAATAAATAAACATAAATAAATGTGTAGCACAGTGCTGGTCAGTGAAAACACCAACGCTGAGTCCCTGGGACTTCCTCTCTCAATCAGCGTGCCGCAGCCTAGGGGACGCCAAGCAGGAGGAGGGAGCTGCCCACCTGAGACCCTCAGTGCGCACCGTGCCAGCCGAGGTGCTCAAAACGCGCCACGGGGCGGTTCCCCTTACTTCTGCCTTTCTTTCCGAAAGTGACTCCCAGTCTTGGCTCAGAGGACATCAATGGAGCCCGGCACGTGCACCTTAATTCTAGAACGCAACGGAGCTCGAGCCAGTGGGGAAGTAAGTAAAAAAAGGTGCTCGTCCTATGGGGCGCTGGCAAAGAAGGGGAGCTTCTAGACGGACCCTCGAGCGCTTCCTCTGCTGCTCCCCAAGGGTCCCCACTTCTAAGTCGGGAAGCAGAAAGCCAAGCATGAGCTTTGAAAATGGCAGCGTTTACACTCATGGCAGTTCTAGGTCTTCATCCCTCGCCCTATGAGGCTCTCCCCAGGGAGCACACAAATTTGGGGGCGGGGAAGGGAGAGTTAAGGACCTGGCAGCACCTAAGAGAAACAATGTTAGGAACCCTTTCATACTTTTAAACTTAAGAACAGAACTTAGGCTTCAATGGTACTTCTCAGAGACGGTGTGACAATGGCGCCCTCACGTGGTTGGAAGTGGGATGTGGCCATGATACGCACAAAACTCAGTTCTCCCACATTTACTACGTGATGTGGTGGGAAGAGATTACTATTTTCCCTAATTTTAAAGAAAGCTATCTCTTACAGAGTGCATCACAAATTTTAAAAATGTTCTGCAAAGAAACTTGTTGATAGAGAACTTGAGCAAATAGGACCATGTCAGCGTAGTCATTTTTTACTCTCAGGAATGACAATGTAGTCGTTCCTGAGAACCATCATACACAGCCCGGAAGAACGAAGACACTCAAGGAGACCATTGAAATGTGGAACTGTACCCGCCACTGTTAGTGATGAGTTGCGCCTGACACATTAGCCAAGGATCACAGGGAGTCTTCGCTCTTAGCTCTAGCATGTTTGAGTGGAAAACCTGAACAATGCATGGCATCTACTTAATCCCATGTACGCTGGCTGCTAAGATTTTAAAATATTACCTTCAGGGCTGAGGAAATGGCTAAGCGGTGAAGGTGCTTGCCGGTGAAGCCTAAGGACTTCAGTTTGAGTCCCCAGGACCCACGTTAGCCAGATGCACAAGGGGGCGCGTGGGTCTGGAGTTCCTTTGCAGTGGCTGGAGGCCCTGGCATGCCCACTATCTCTCTCTCTCTCTCTGCTTCTTCCTCTCTCTCTCTCTCTCTCTCAAATAAATAAGTTAATTTAAAAAATTACCTTTAGATGATGACAAATTTTAAAATGTACTCTATTTTTATAATTATAAGAGAATATATTCCTACATGGATATAACATACATATATCCATATAGAAATGTATTCAGGTATACAGTCCAAAAATGGTTTTTAACAGATGGCTTGGAGATTGATGATATAGAAAGGGGATGTCCTCTTGGATGCTTCTTGATAAGCCGCAAGTACTTTGCACATCTGACCTCCGTTCTCCCTACCTTGTTAACTACCTGGGTATTTATAAAGCCCAGGGAGAGGCCATGTCAAGAACATGAGGGAATGTCATAAATGTGAAGTCCCACTTTGGCAATTCCATGGTTGATTTCACAAAGAGTTCATTATGAGCAGGGAAAGCGGTTTCCTCTCTGTTCCTACCACTAAGAGAAGGGTGGGTGCTTATTTTCCATGGGGCAACATGGAGATAACATTACCCTCACTCCCCACTCTCAGCTAAGACATGGTTTGATTGCTGTAAAGTTTCTGGCCACTTCTGAGCATATGAGCACGGGCAGGGTCAATCAGAGCCCAGCGCAAGCACTCCGCCCGCGGGGCTTTCGGTCTCCACTCTCGTCAGATCCTCTCAGCACACACTGAGCGGGAGAGGCGCTGGGAGGAAGTGGGGGTGAGGGAAAAGGATTAGCTCCAGGGAAATCCTTTCTGGGGACCACCTTCTGCTGCTGTCCACTTGTAGTCTTGAACATGCAGCAGCTTGCTTTTTACTCCTCACCTCTTTCTGACTAAATTTCTCAGGTATGGTTTCCCATTTGAGGAAAAACCTATTGTTTTATATTTCAATAAGTATGTTTTTTTAAAAAAAATCATAAAGCAATGAGATGTAGGACAAGTTTATTTTCAGTCTTTGGGAGTTCAGATATTTCTATGCTTAAAGAGATGGGGTCTCAATAACCTGGTTTCCAGTGATCATCCTGACTGAGCCTTCAGAGTGGCTGGGACTATAGGCAACTGCCATGGTTCCAAGTTCAGTCACATATACGTATGTGTGTGATGCATATGTGTGAGTGTGCGTGAGTGTGAGCACACATGTGCCACGACACACTGGCAGAAGTCAAAGGACAATTCAGGGTGTTGATTCCCACCTTCTACCTTATTTGAGACCAGGTCTCTCATTCAGCACTGCAAATGCCAGGCTAGGGGCCCACGATGTGGGTAATTCTCCCATCTGTTTCCCTTCTCACCCTAGGTGTGCTGGGGTTACAGAGGCTAGCCCTACAGCATCCGGCTGGATGTGGGTTCTGGAGACACAAACTCAAGGACTCACACTAGCATGGCAAGTGCTTTACCCCCTCAGCCATCGCTCTAGCCCTCACTCCCTTATTTTATTTATTTATTTAATTACTTATTTGAGAGAGAAAGTGGGAGTAACAGAAATAGGCAGGCAGAGAGAGAGAAGGAGAGAATGGGTGCACCAGAGCTTCTAGCCACTGCAAACAAACTCCATTTGCATACGCCACCTTGTACCTCTGGCTCACATGTGTGCTAGGCAGTTGAACTGGGGTCCTTTGGCTTTGCAGGCATGCACCTTAACCCTAAGCCAGATCCCCAGCCCTCTCTCCCATATTTTTAAAGCATTGTTAGTCACATACTAATTTCCGAGACATAGGAAGTATAACTTTTGAAATAAGTTTTGTTGCAAAGTTGTACATTTATTCTAGAACCAAATACTTTGGTAATGTTCCCAAGCTATCACCTTACATAGCTTATGTTTCAAAAATAAATTGGTCACAGAGGCAACATAATTAATGCAAAATAATACTAAACTGCAGCTGCAAGTGCCAGTATTAGAACAATAACAGTGGATACCTTTTCTCCAGCACTTACCACATGCCAGGCACCATTTCCAGCACATTTTATACTTTTAATTTACTTCATATATTTTACTCAATGAAGTAAGATTTACAGATGAGGAAATTGATGTATGGAGAGGTCAGGGAACTATCACATTCAGTAAGTGGTGGAGAAAAAATTCAAATCAGATATTTGTAGCTTCTTAGAGGCTTTTTCTTTCCATGGTTTATACAAATTATGCTTTAACACATTTTATTTATTTGCAAGAAGAGAAAGAAAGAAAGAGAAACAGAGCACCTTCAGCCCCTGCAAACAAACTCCAGATGCATGTGCCACTTTGTGCATTAGGCTTTCTGTGGGTACTGGGGAATCGAACCCAAGTTGTTAGGCTTTGCAGGGAAGCGGCTTAACACTCTGCAGTATGAAATGTTTTTTTGATAACAGCAAGAAATATCAACATCAGGATGAGGGGAATAACTTCATTTCAGTAAGAGCTGCTGAATAATAAAAGAAGTTCTACTGGAAAGGAGATAGTATTTAGTATCAGGGCCTAGTGATATGACACATATCCACATTAACAGTTTCTACATTTCCCAACTGTGACTGCATAAAAATTCAGCAGGTTATATCCTGTGGACTGTGAAGTCACACTGCATGGGCTCAACATTTTCCAGGTCTGTGCCTTAGTTTCTTTATAAGTAAAATAAAGATAATACTAATGTACACTTATATATGTATTATGAGGTTAAATGAACTCATGTTAGCAAAACACTAAGATAAGCATTTGGTGCATGAATGGTGAGTCCTGTGGGTTTTTTTGTTTGTTTAGTTTTTCGAGGTAGGGTCTCACTCTAGCCCAGGCTGTCATGGAATTCACTATGGAGTCTCAGGCTGGCCTCAAACTCATGGCAATCCTCCTACTTCTGCCACCTGAGTGATGGGATTCAAGGCATGTGCCACTATGTCTGGGAAGGAAGGAAGGAAGGAGGGAGGGAGGGAGGGAGGGAAAAAAAGAGAGGAGGGAGGGAGAGGGAGACATTGGGCACACCAGAGCCTCTAGCTGGTGCAACCAAATTTCAGATGCATGCACCACTTTGTGCATCTGGCTTTATGTGGGTACTGGGGAATTGAACTCAGGTCATTAGACTTTACCGGCAAGCACCTTAATCACTGAACAATCTCTCTAGCACTTGTTTGTTTTTTTAAAAAAAGAAAAGAAAATCTCAAGAGCCAACACCCTAGCAATGGGTAGTAGGGTCACAAAAGAAGCAGAGAGAACTTTCCACTTTAGCTTTGTTTTTCTTTAGCTGTACAGTCTGCCATAGCAGGGAAATGTGCTATGGAATCAAGTGTGAGCTAAGTTCTCAGCCACCACACACATCTCACTCAAACAAGGGTTTTGGCCCTGGAACTTGAGATAAGAATTTTAAAGGAAGTCATTCCTCTGTTGCTTCAAAAATAAAATCTAAGCAGACAAATAATTTTTATTTCCTTCACATGCACAGAACAAAGAGCAACAAACTAAACTGTGAGATGAATCATCAGCAATTCATATTGCTTTCCAGAGCTAACATCACTGCAGGGAGTAGACAGCCAGATGAGCTCCAAGTGTTCCAGGACCATCGCTGTGGAAGAACCAGGAGCAATCTTCTAGTGCTCTAGGGCCGAAGTCCTCACAGAAAGCAGACCATGAAGGATGGCAGACCGATAGTTCAGAGCAGAATTATTCCAAGCCCCACTCCCTCTTTCCTCTCCCACCCCAATCTGCTCCACTGTGCAATGAATTCCCAGTTCTGCCCAATCCTCTGCTGAGAAAGATAATCAGCTTTCCGCTCCCCTGCTGATGAACTTGGCCTTGGCACTGACAAAGCCATCTCCTGTTATTGTAATTAGACACTGAACTAACAGATACTGAAACCACAGACCTTGATATGTTTTGACTAAATTAAACAACACAAGGGTGCTCTGAGGAAAATAGCCTTAGAATGCATGTGTCCTCAAGTGTGGTCTCAAGTCAAGTACAATCTACTCCAAACTGGGAATCATATGTAGGTTGGGGGGGGGGCGGGTAAGGAGCAGGAGGGGATGTCCTGGTGATGGCCGCAATACCCTGAGCTTTCCCCACCCATGCATCATAAGGACATGTACTCCTAGGGTTTTAAGATGCTCTTAAATTGAATTCTTTCTCCTTTAGAGAGCTCATCTGGTGGGATTACTCCTCTTTGAACTTGTTCCTTTCTAGAAGAACTAGATACTTGGTGTGATACTCTATATTGATTGTCAACTTGCCAGGACTTAGAATCACCTGCAAGGGATCATCTAAGACCCGCCTTAACGATGGGCACTGTTCCATGGTGGAGGTTCTGGGCTGTATTAAGAGGCAGAGCCGGCTAAGCAGTAGTCTCTGGTACTTCTGCTTCCTCTCTGAGCAGGAGCATTCAGCTTTCCTCAGCGTACTGAACGTGGCCAGCTGCCTCTGAGTGGGCTCAACATTTTCCAGTTCTGTGCCTTAGTTTCTTTATAAGTAAAATAAAGATAATACTAATGTACACTTATACAAGTATTATGAGGTGCCGTGTGCCTTCCCCCCAGGACGGATGGACGGTAGCCTGGAAATGTAAGCTGAAACCCTTTCTCCTTTAAGCTGATTTTTTTTGGGGGGGAGGGTCAGGTTATTTTGCCCCAGTAACAAGAAGGGAACCTTAAGACACTTGGGATTGTAAAACAAAAGCTCTTGGGAAAGCTAAGTGTGGATGGAAATCACTGTGATAAATAAGATGTCTCTAAACTCTTTCAAACCATCGGAAAGAAAACCCAGTAATAATGATTAACTCCCACAGCCCTTGGTCTGGTTGGCAAGAGGCTATTTGGGGAAAAGCTGTCGTCTGCAACATCATGAAGATGTTTGAAGGATCTTTTGTAAGGGTCCATCTCATGGAAGTGCTTTTATGGTAACATGAGCATTTTCAGATTCACTTCTTTCTTGGTTTCCCACTGTGTTCCCAGGGGAACAGGAATGCCAAGAGGCTGGCACGCTGCAGCGGATGCCCTTCTTCCCACTTGCCTCACTGTGGGCCCTACCCTCTCCCACATAGACTGGCCAGAAGTGGTCCAGGCACAGGAAGTCCCACCTTCACTTGATACAGAGAATATTTTTCTTTTATACTTCAAATCCACTTCATGACAGGCCCCAAAAGTTCTTCCCCATTGCCTCTTGGCAAAGATCATCATGTGAAACTGATTATTCCTCTAAAGAGAAGATTTTACTTATTTTTTTATGAAGTCTATGTCCAACTTGTTCATTTCAAGCTGAAACGAAACCCCTATCCATGACAGAGTAGTTGGAGGGGAACCCAGAGTAACCCGTCTCTTGTGTCACTTCAGGCTGAACACTTTCAACCTTTTAAACGTGTTTTAGGACTTCTTTCAAACATGACTTCCTATGCAGATGGAACCTGAAAGTAACTGTGCTTTCTTTTTTTTTTCAGAAGCATAGCACAGTTGTGGAAATCTCAGCCACACACAGGAAATGCCACTATGGCACCACACGTCTCCCTGGAGGCGGGAAAGGCAGAATACAATGCTGAGCTTTTCAAAGATTGGTTTGTTTTCAAATGAAAGTTGACTTCTTTGGCTGAAAGACTGTTGTATTAATGGAAATAAGTAATTATGAATTGATGTGAGGGATGACTTTGGGCTATCTTGAAATGTTCATACCAAATAGTAATCCTCTGTAGTAAGAACGTCATCTCATTACTACCCTGCTGCCACCCAGCACAGAAACGTCATCCAGTTCAAAGTCAGGCTTTGTCTGAATTTCTCTGCACAATGCTGATTTTTCTAAGGAGATGAACTCCACATGCATACAGCACCCTGTGCATCTTGTTTATATGGGTACTGGACAATTGAACCTGGGTCCTTGGGCTTCGCAGGCAAGATCCTTAACTCTCTCCAGCCCTTTCTCTCACACTTCCTGAGGGATCTGAGTCACACTTCAATATCCACTGTTACCTCTGTACTTAGAATTCCTGAAATCCAGACCCCTCCAGCTCCTGAACTGTAAGCCTTTAATCTAATGTCGTAGAGAGTATTTCTACCTCAAAAGGTAGAATCAGAATACTCAAACTCAAGTCACCATCTCTCTCTGCTTCAGGTCACCCATCCTCGCACTTCTCACCCAGTTCATTAGTCCAGCTCTTAGTGGTTGAAATCTCTGCCATACTCAGAGCCTCCCTGCCTCAAGCAGTCAGTCAGTCAATGGTCTGGTCACCTTGACAGTCATCTCATCCCATCTCTTCTCAGCCTGCCCTTCACTCTCATCTCTCCATTGTTTTAAGCCCTCATCATTTCTCCCCTGGATCTCTATAGAGGAGACTCCTAGCTAGCATCCTCGTCTCCAGGATTATACTTCCAGGCTTCCTAACCCATCCCTTCCCTCCCCTCTGCAGTCTTCACTGATCACATCCTGGTTACAATCCCAGCCTATTAAGACTTCTGAGAATTCTGTGTGTGAAGCTTGCTGCTGCTGTCTCATTACCTTTTGACTGCCACATGTTCTTCAAAACACTAGAAGATAGGCCTTACGCGTGCTCACTCTTGTGACTTGTCTCTGCACACGCATTTTCCTTTGAAACTCCATGCATCCAAAGTTAGTCATGCCCTGGTGTCACTGTCCTTATGGACAGGAAGCAAAAACATTCCCCTTGCTTCCACTTCTAGGAGAGACTTAGCAGAAAATAAACAAAACTAACTAAAATTTTTTAAAAAATTTAATGCTATCATCAAATAGCCTTGGAACAAATTTCCACTCAAATCACTTTCTATGCCAGTAGCAGGGGAGAAAAGCAGAGGAAAGGGCGACCCCAAGTCCCCGGTGCTCATACTCCACGACCATTGATGCCTCATCCTTTCTGAGCTTTCCCATGGCACACAAGTCTCAAAATAATCCCATCAAGTGGGAATGAAAGGGGCTGTATCACCTCCCAGTCACACACGAACAGATACACCGAATCCTGGGGACAGTGGCAGGAGAGGGGTGCCCTCAGGATACTGACTGTTGATATTCATTACGGATTTCTTAATGAGCAGACTGGCTCAAATGCTTTCCACAGGCCCATAGCCAATTTCACACTTCTAATCGGCTTTCTTTGATGATGTGGGAATTACACAGATATATTCTTTCGTACAGAATAGAATATGAGACCCAAAGAATCAATAACTATCCCAACGTTAACTAGCTAATAAGTGGTGGGTATTACTAAGCCATCTAACTGCAGAGCCTGTGTCCACTCTTTCTTTTCTTTCTTCCCTCTCTCCTTTCCTTCTCTTTGTCTGAGTTATGTGCATGTGTGTGTATGTATGTAGCATGTTATGGTGTGGCATGGTGTAGGCACACGTATGTGCAGAAACACATACCCTGTGCGAGTGTGTGCTGAGGCCATAGGGAATGTTGAACATCCTCTACGTGGCTCAACTGCATGCTGCCTTGAGACAGAGTCTCTCATGAAACCCAGAGCTTCCACTTTGGGTCAGACTGGCTGACAACAAGCCACAGAGGTTCTCAATCTCCTTTTCCCCACAGGATTTGGGCGGCAGGCATGTCTGGCCATGCCCATATACTTATCTGGGTGCTAGGAATCGAACCGGGGGTGGATCACACTCTCTCAGGCCCCATGCTTGTGCTGCAAACACTCTTACCCACTGAGCCATCCCCTGCCTGAGCTCTGCCTGTGCACTTTTTTTTTCATTTTTTAAAAATTATTTATTTATTTATTTGAGAGCGACAGACACAGAGAGAAAGACAGATAGAGGGAGAGAGAGAGAATGGGCGCGCCAGGGCTTCCAGCCTCTGCAAACGAACTCCAGACGCGTGCGCCCCCTTGTGCATCTGGCTAACGTGGGACCTGGGGAACCGAGCCTCGAACCGGGGTCCTTAGGCTTCACAGGCAAGCGCTTAACCGCTAAGCCATCTCTCCAGCCCTGCCTGTGCACTTTAATCACTATCATTCTGCTGTCTGCAGAGTCTTTAGCTCTAGTTCTTTGGAACAGGCCTCACTCCATGATTCCTTCAGCCTTTCTTAAAAACTGCTTTTATGTATTTATTTGAGACACACACACAGAGAGAGAATGAATCACTATGGGTGTGCCAGGGCCTCTTGCCACTGTAAGTGAACTCCAGACACATGCACCACTTGTGCATCTGGCTTTACATGGGTAAAGAGGAACCAAACCCAGGCCATCAGTCTTTGCAAACAAGTGCCTTTAACTGCTGAGCCATCTCTTCAGCCCCAAATATTTCCTTTTATAATTTTTATTTATTTATTAAAGAAAGAGAGAGATACAGGGAGAGATAGAGACCAAGATAGACTATGGGCATTCAAGGGCCACTGCAAACAAACTCCAAATTCATGTGCCACTTTGTGTATCTGGCTGTACTGGAGAATTGAACCCAGCTATGAGGCTTTCAAGTAAGCATCTTTAACTTCTGAGCCACCTCCCTAGTCTTTCAGCCTTGAAACAAATATAACTGATGACTCTGATAGGTCACTGCGCTTTATAACTTTAATATGATATAGTACTAAAAATAAACCTGTACTCTTATTCTATACATAAATGCAGCAAAATACTACTTTCTTTCAGAGTAAAAGGAGACTTCTAGATTTTCTAAAATCCTTAAGTTTTTTTTTTTCCATATATACAAAAATATCCCAAGTATTACTTGTTGTAACATTTGGGTCATCTCCTTCAGTGGACCCTGATTTTCCTAATGGACATTTCCCCATAGTAATGATCTTCTGGCAATCCCTTTCTTCAAGGGATTCCTCTGAACTTTCTGCAGGGACAGGGACATCTGCTTTACTTTCCAGAAGCTGGAAAGAGGAGATGTGCCTTATGGTTTGTCAACAAGAGGGCATTCAGTCTATCTAGCCACTCCAAGGCTGCAAGGGCTCTGAGCCAAATGAAACAAATATTGATCTGGACAAATGTCAGTAACAGGCTCTAACTGGTCAGCTACAATGGAATAGGCAAGGGGAAGACCGAGGACGCATCACATCCAGGCTCTGAGCCAACAGCAAGAGCTTTTTCCACCCTGTGTGAGAGGTTTTCAGGTCATTTCCTGCACAAAGATGTGGTTTCTTTGAAACCACTGAAAATTATGTATTTCAACTACTAAAACAAAACCTATTTATAGTGCTCGTGTGGCGTTTGCTGTGTTAAAGATATAAAGACCAACTCACCCAACACCTGTCACCTTCAGCTCAGAATGTGCACTGTCTTGACTATAGAGGACCACTCCACTAGCTCGGGGGACATTGCTTTCCTCACTTCCGGTCATCACCTGAGTAAAGCCCTAACATGTTACAGTGCAGCTAAAGGACATTCTGTCCATCTCTACCAAACACCGAGAACATGGTGAGGTCAGGACGTGGTGAGGGCGGGGCGGGGCGAGGGCGGGGCGGGGTGAGGGAAGGACTTAGCGAGGGTAGGGCGTGGGGAGGGCAGGGCGTGGGGAGGGCGGGACTTACAGAGTTCTCCTTTAGCTGCAGCCCTTCTCCGTTGGGAAGGGATGACCGTCGCTTAGAGTTCCTGTTTGGGGTGGAGGTGATGGCCCCGGCTTTCTTCTTCACAGTAAGCACTTCACAGCTGGCCTGGTCCTCATTGTGTGTGCTCTTCCCAGCATTGATAACCCTGGAGAGGAAGTCAGAAAAGCTGATCATTCATGGTGGCTTCCTGAAAGCTAAGTAGTCAGTGTCCAGTGCTAAGGTCAGTGAGGAGTCAGCAGAGCTCCTACACCACCAAGGCGCACTTCATACCAAACCCCATGGTCTCGGCAGTTTATGTCCTGAGGAAACACAGCTATGGAAAATGGAACTCTATCAGCAGCCCCCTGAAGAGTTCTAAAGAAGTTCCAAACTTGGCTCATGTCTGTAGGCATTGGACAGATGAGTGAATCCCATGCCCACTGTAGTCAAAACGCATCAGCCAATCACTCTTTCAGGTTAATTTGGAGCCTGAACTGATTGGCAATTACAACAAACACACAGGATTTCTTTTTTAAGACCACTTAAAACTATGTTATTTATTATTATTATAATATTATTTTTATGAGAGCGAGAGAGACAGAGAAAGAGAGGATTGATGTGCAGGTCATCCAGCCACTGCAATAGAACTTCAGACGCACACACTACTTTGTGCACATGTGCAGCCTTGCATGCCTGTGTTACCTTGTGCATCTGGCTTACATGGGACCTGGAGTATCAAACATGGGTCCTTTGGCTTCACAGGCAATTGCCTTAACCATTAAGTAATATTTACAGCCCTTATTATTATTATTTTTTAATAAGAGAGAATGAGGAAGGAGTGGAGGGAGAGAAACAGAGAGGGAGAGGAATGCACCAGGGCCTCCAGGCACTGCCAATAAACTTCAGCACATGTGCCACTTTGTGCATCTAACTTTATGTGGGTACTGGGGAATCAAACCAGGGTCCTTAGGTTTTACAGGCAAGCACCTTAACCACTAAGCCATCTATGCAGTCCTTGTTGACAATCAGACATGTACGTAATGTATTTTCACCAGAATCCCCTCGTGTTTCCTTCTCTTGTTCCCTCTTACCTATTTCCCTTCCACCAAACCCCATCTTCTTTCCAACTAGTCCCTCTTATATTTTGAGGTCTTTTGTTTTCACTGTCTCTGATGGGCCAGTACTCTACAGGTAATGACAGTTACTGTGAGTTCATGAATGCCACGGCCTCTTCATGTGCTGAAGATAGTGTTCCCAAGCACTCATCCTATCCTCTGCTTCTTACATTCTTTCCAGCCCCTCTTCATCAATGTTCCCTGAGCCATGGAGGGACTGACAGAGATGTCTTGTCTAGCACTGAGCATTCAACCGTCACTTATTCTAAGTACTTTGATGAGTTTTGTGTTTTTCCAATAATCTTTGCCAATTGCAAAAGGAAGCTTCTCTGACAAAAGGAGAGTGTCAATAGTCTATAGGCATAGACATAAATATGTAGAGAACAATTTGATGGGCACAAAATATCTTTCTGGCCCAAGGAATCCTGTTTCCTTTTCTCCACGTAATAAGGATCTTATCTAAGGAGATGGCAGCAATTAACACACATTTTTAAGTCTGAAGGAACAGGGCTCCATGTGCCATTATGCCTCCCTCACTTTTGCCACACATACAGGAAGGTGGATGGATCAAAGATACATTCTTTCTTTTTTAGAGACAGGAGACCATATATTCCATGCTGGCCTCCAATGCAGTACCTAGCTAAAGATGACCTTGAACTTCTGATCCTCTTGCCACCACTTTCTAAGTGCTGCATTTACAGGTGTGCACCACCATGTCCAGTTTATGTGGTGCTGGGGATGGGGAAGATGGATTTCATGTCAGGCAAGCATGCTACCAACTAAGCTACATTCCTAGTGCCAGAGGTGTGCTCTTTCAACAGTATATGTGTGTGTAGTACTCGTTATGACTGCATGTGTGTGTGTGGTGTATATCTGTGTGTGCGTGTGTGCAATGTGCCATTCTGTGTGTGTGCAGAGGCTGGAGGAGAATGTCAGGTGTCCCCTCCATTGCTTATCTGCCTTTTACCCCTTGAGATGGAGTCTCTTACTGCTTGGAGCTCACAGGTTTTTGATGAGCACTAGCTATTCTCTGGTTTTTGGTCCCCATATGTGCCTACCATGCCCAACTATACACACTGGGTCTGGGGAATTAAATTCAGTGTAGTCCCAGGCACTCATGCTTAGGCACCACTCTTAACCCTGGGCCATCTCTCTAGCCCTTAAAAGTAGTTTTAACACTATCCTTTTTTCTGTAATGTCTATAATTCTGGGCTACTAGGCACTTTGATTTGGGCAGCAGACATTCGCCATATATACAAGATAGCATGATGGCAATGCTCTGGTCTAACTCCTAAATGTTATAAGACTAGTAATATGCTTTAGAAAAACCATGGTCCATCGTCCATATGCCTTTCTTTGGATCCAGATCACTGGAGACTCAACTTTTGAGTTTCACCACCATTATCTTATTATGTAATTAAGCATCATTTAAAACTAGATTTCCTAAAACAGAGCTCCCCTTGATTTGCATGGTTACAGAGCAAGTACAGGTATCCAGATCACTGCCAAAGGCAGAAAAGGTTTGCTCATTTTTTTAAAGGTAAGTTAAATTTGCCCTTTAAAATGTCATGTGTACATTTGTTGCAGTTTCTTTTTTGTTGCTTGGACAGAACATCTGAAGCAGCTTATGGGAGGAACAAGTTAACTTTGGGTTTATGGAATCCAGGAGCAGCAGTATCACGGCAGAGGAAGCTGTTTTGTTACACAGATCCATAGAAAAGAGGAACAACTGCGCATGCAGCAAATGCTAGCTTCCAGGGCTCCAAGCTGGCTCTTAACATACCTAGTAAGCCTGAACTACAAGATACATCCCCAGTGACATACCTCTTCCCCAGTTGGGTTCTGCCTGCTGGAGACTCCACTTGTGAACTTAACTTTAATAAAAAAAAAAAAAAAAACCCTGAGGATATAGGAGAATATACATTCACATTCAAACCACATTCCATCCCTGCCCCCCTCAGGCTCATGATCATCTCACAATGCAAACAGCATTCAGTCCAACTTCAAAGGTGCCTATAACTTTTACCAACTTTAACAGAAAGAAAAATAATCCAGAGACTTTTGACACTGATTATGGATGCTGGACTTGAACTTTAGGTGTTTGATGTTTGCCTACTGGTTATTGATTTTACATTGGTCCAGTCTCTCCTTGTTATGCCTTTTTGCAATAGAAGTGCTTACTTTGTACCACTGTGTTTTAGAAGTATGTAACTTGTGTTTTTATTTTACAGAGCTCACAGCTAAACATTATTGAACATAAGATGAGACTTTGAGCTTTTGAAAAGTGTTAAAGTTGGTAAAAGCTAGGGAATGGTGGCACATGCTGGTAATCCCAGTACCTGCGAGATTCAGGCAGGAGCATCACCAATTCAGGCCATCCTCAGTTAGTTAGGTGAATTCAATGAATGAATGAATGAATGAATGAATGAAGCCTGTGATATAAGACTTTGAAAAAATTACCATTTTTTTGAGGTAGGGTCTCACTGTAGCCCAGGATGACCTGGAATTCACTAGGAAGTCCCAGGCTGGCCTCCAACTCACAGATTCCTCTGCCTCCCAAGTGCTGGGATTACAGGCATGTGCCACCACACTCTGACAAAATTACCATTTGTAATCGTTCATCTATCTGCATAAACAGTCATGCCAGTCATCTGTCATCCTTCTATTTCAAATTTTTATATTAATCAAAACGGTCTTCTTATTCTTATCGGAGGCTATTGTAACCTCAATTTAAGCAGGTTTTTGTAAAAATAACCTACCTTTACTCATTCACATATCACAGTTTTTTGGTAACTTTTTTGTTCAAGGTACTTTGTTGACTATAACATTTGAAAATCATTGCTCTAGGGGTGGCAAGAGGTGAAAATCCTTGCTGACCTCTTTGAGGTCAAATGGGCCTCTGAGTGTAATCTTGCAATGGAGGGAGGGGAGAGGGAGGCAGAGCGACTTGCCTTCACCCTCTCTCTTCTATGGAAGAGGCATTTTCCTATGGATGCAAAGGAGGCGGCCTATAGGGAAATGACTGACAGGGCCACATTTACTTCCAGAGTTAAGTAACTTGTTCCAGTGCCCTATCCAGTAAGACAGCTGGAATCCAGAATGAGACCTACTCTGGCCCTCACCTCACCTCTTCCCATTTAAAAAAAAATTTTTTTTAATTGTTTATTTATTTATTTGAGAGCAACAGACAGAGAGAGAAAGAGGCAAACAGACAGAGAGAGAGAATGGGTGTGCCAGGGCCTCCAGCCACTGCAAACGAACTTCAGATGCGTTGCGCCCCCTTGTCCATCTGGCTAACGTGGGTCCTGGGTAGTTGAGCCTCGAACCGGGGTCCTTAGGCTTCACAGGCAAGCGCTTAACGGCTAAGCCATCCCTCCAGCCCCACCTCTTCCCATTTTACCACCAGGACGTCCACCAGTCTGCATCAGACCACGCTAAATGGCAGGGAAGCCCACAGTAAGCAGAGTAGGTCAGCTCTGGTCCCATCCTGACAGGAAGGGTAGCTTCCTTCCTGCTCCCCTGACTGCTGGAGGACTCTGAGAAGGACCCCAAGAAACAGAGAAAAAAGGGTGGCTCACTGTCTGCCCATGCTGCTTCTATGCCACCTCACTGGGAGGCTGTGGCTGCAGCTTCCCATGTAGGACGCAACCTCCTTCCTTCTGTCCTTGGAACCACACCAGGTGAGCTGGGAGTACTTTATATCTACTCAGTCGCAGGCAGTGGCTTGACTGCAGTATGTCTGTGGTAGATTGTTTATTGAAAAGTGATGGTGAGTATAGCACCTGACCTTCCAAACAAGCTCCTTGCCCAGAGAACACTAGCGTGGAAGTCAGGTGGGGAAACCAGTTAGCGATGACTGTCCCCTCACAAGCTCCTTTATGTAAGATCCCAGTTTCTGTTTCAGGAACCCTGCACCACTCTTGCATTATCACCTAGCCTTGTGCCATAGTCCGGTGTGTTTTTGTTGTTGTTTTAGAACACAACAACAAAAAGCATCACAGATCCCCTGTAGTTACCTGTCAGGCTGACTCTCAGCCACTGCTGGTTTCTAACAGTCCACAAAGCTGCTATAATTACGTAAATCACGAATCACTGCCCCCTTAAAATTCTTTGTCTTCTGTTTCCCTTTATGGATGTTAAACTCCGGCGTTGACCTAACTTTGGCAAGAGGTCCCCAAAACCTTGTTTCATGTGGAGGAATCCAGGGCCCTGTAAGACTGTGACCAATAGAAGGTCATGTAGCTAAATACAGCAGAGCTGTGAACACACTCTCTGCCTGGCTCCCAGGCTGTGTTCCTTTCGAACTGTGCATCTATTCCTGGCGGAACACGGTTCAGAGGTCCATGAGGCAGCGACTCATCAGAGCCACGCAACTGTGGAAGAGCAACTTCTGATAACCTTCCTTTGCCATTTCACGTGGAATACCTCTCGTGAGTAATCCTGGCTAAATACTAAAAAGGCAGAAATGTCACCTGGTAGGAAGGCAATAGCGCTGCCCCTGCAGACTTGTTTAGTCAGACATTTGATTGAGATTGACTGACAGATTGGCCACCACCACCACCACCACCACAACAACAAAACTGGCAATGCTGGGGAGGGAATCCAGGGCCTGGCTCCCTCCGGCTGGGCAGGTACTCAATCACCAAGCTGCATGCACCCCCTAGTACGTATTTCTCATCATTTCGTATCCCACACTGCATACAGCTTTCATAGGTAGAAAGGTAAACCTGGTTCTTGTCAACTTACTATGACTCTAAGAAGTTTGGGCGCCATAACCTTAAACACTGCATCCTGCTCTTTAAAGAAAAATGACTGAAGGAAACTTAACTCCTCTAAACCTAATGTAACTTGAGAAAAACTGGATTTTCCAAACTGAGGGCGGCTGCTGCTGGATTAAGCTCCTGCCTTGCCTTTTGCTCCCACATGAAGTCAGCGCTCCTCTTTGCCCAGGATACTTATTTTGACGACTAGAAAACAAAATGTGGCTGGACCCTGAATCGCCATTCTTCTGCTGATGTTGCTTTCTAACCTCCTACAAAGAGGAAAACATTTTCTTTGAAACTAACCTGCTCGTAATAAATTGTGGTTGTTAAGAGCATGTGGGCTGTCTGCCTACAACATGACATGCAGGTAGTGTTGAATGAAGGTGGGAGTTGGGGAGAAATCGATTCTGCTGCTTCCCAGTGGAGAGAATTGTGTATTTGTTGCGAGCTGTCTGTGTGCCAGAGACATGCCAGCATTTCGCAGGCAGCAATCAGCTCGTGTCATCCTCCTGGCAATGCGCTCCCCCCGTTTGTGCCTTTTAAAAATTGAGCATGGCCAGCGAGTAGCGAGGCTTAGGCAAATTACTTCTGAGCTGTACTTCATGAATTAAACTCTGCGAGTTACTAATATATGTATGTGGAAAGGAAGATTTTATTCACCGAAAGAACTGGATGATTTTTAGGTTAGGACTAAAATTCATAAAGGGTAGAACTGATTAAGGGGAAGGATTAAGAAAGTTTATGTCCCTTTTTTTTCAACTTGTAGAAGTCGAAAACATCCACAGAATTTTGTTTTGTTTTTAAAGGAAATGTAAAGGCCTGAACAGTTTGGGCTAAACATTTTACATTACACGTTAGCGCTGCTCATGTGCTATTTACCATGGCTATAGAAGAGGTATTTATACAGGCCAGCACGTGTTACAAGGTATTGCTGATGCATATATAATTGAGTGAATACCACTATAAACATTCACTTTTCTAGGTAACCTCATAGGCCATGTTTTTTTGTAGCTCTCTGAAGGGGTCACTGACCACCCAGACAGGCTGCAGCAGGAGGCCAATTTAATTTCTAGCTCCTGGAGAGATAATAACCTCTTATCCCTGGGATACTGGAAGACAGTCTCTCACCAAGAACCTAATCCTTTTATAATAGCCATCAGTAAAACCAGCTCATGGTCAGCAGGATGTAATACCCAAGAATGACAGCTTCTCCCAGACAAGCACTGCGGGATGGGACGGGGTGAAGAAAGGGAATAGGAGATCACCTCGGCAGTTATTAGAGAGGATAGCTGATATAAATCTTCTCTGATGGTGGGCTTTGTGTCTTGGAAGGTTAGTACTACCCAAGGAGGAGGCAGCATGCTGAGGTGGGGGGAGGGGCATGTGGTGGTTTGAAGGTGAAGTGTCTTTCATGGTCTCACGTGCTTGTGATTAGGCCTCATACCTGATCCCCAGCAGGTGGAGTTCTGCTAGAGGAGGTGCGCCAACGCCAGCAGAGTTACTTTTGCGGCTTTCTCCCAGCTGATGTGACAAGATGTGACACCCTGCTGTCTGTTCATGCCATGAAACTTCCCCTCAAGACTGTAAGCCCAAATAAACACCCTTTCCTTACATAAGCAGGTTTTTTTTTTAAACAGAGCAGAATCTTCTCTCAATAGCCAGTTTAACATCTTCCAGCGACTAGACCCTGTCTGTGGCTCATCAGGGATGTGGCCAATCAGAGGCTGTAATCTGGGGTCTCAAGAGCCACATTCAATCTACACATAAGCTGGTATTTTTAAACATTTTACTCACAAACTTTTTTTTTGAGGTAGGGCTGGCCCAGACTGACCTGGAATTCATTCTGTATTTCCAGAATAGTCTTGAACTCAAAGAAATCTTTCTACTTCTGCCCCCTCCCCAAGTGCTGGGATTAAAAGCATGTGTCACTGTGTCCTTTTAGTATATTAAGGTAACTTTTAAACAATAGAAATTATTTCTCATACTTCTGAATACTGGGAAGTCCCAGGACAGGTAGCAACACCCATGTCTAATGAGGACCCTCTTCCTGGTTCCTAGGAGGCTATATTATTGCTGTACTCTTATACAAAAGAAGGGGCAGGGACAAGGCAGCTCTCTGTTCCTCTTTTGTAAGAATATTACTCCTATTCATAAAGACTCCACCCTCATTACAAAATCACCTCCCAATGACCCCATCTTCTAATATCATACTGCAGTTAGATTTCAACATTTGAATGGTAGAGGGCAGAACACAATGCAGCCTATGCCACCTTCCTACCAGAAAACTGTTGAGGTGGATGTCACAGAAGATCTAAGAACCCAAAGGAGAATAATCCACAGGAGAGTTGCAGACAGTCACAGATGAGGTGGTATCGGAGTTCAATTTCAATGAATAAAGAACGTCAGCACTTGGAGAAAAGCCGAGGGATGCAGCCCAGGCCGAGGGACGGCCCAAGCAAACAGCCGGGGAGATGTAGCACGTAATAACTGGGTTAGTACAACCTAGGCTTGGTGAGGGGGCCTACCTCAGGATTGCGCCATGACGTTCTATAGGAATTTATCCTACAGAGCCTATCCTGTGGGAGGAAGTGAAGATCACGTAAACAAACAAAGGGCTGCTATGATCACAACTATTTTAGGAAAATAACACTAGCAGCCTGATGGAGGCTGGATTCCAGAGGATGGTAACAGAGACAAAGACTCAGGTAAGGGTCTCTGCCTAAGTGACAAAGAGGCCATGGAGGAAAAGTTTGAGGGAGGCAAATGAACAGAGAGGTCCTGTTCAGCTTGTGAGACACAGGTTATGGAGAGGGCAATTCCTTGGTCTCAAGTCTGGCCCACAGGTCACTTCAGTATCTCTGGTCATGGAGGGAAATGGGAAAGTGAAATGAGGCTTTGGGTGGAAAGTTCTGGGAGATGAGATAATGAAATTGGCTTTAGGTCAATGAACAGAAAATTTCAAGGTGCCAAAAATGATAAGGGCAGTGTCAGCCAAGTTCAACTTACCCGGGACCTGGTCAACTATTACTGCCTATGGGCCAGATATGGACTACTGTGTGTTTTTGTGCACTTTGCAACCTGGGAATGGTTTGTATCAGTGTAATAAGTCAAAAAGAAAACAAAAAAACAGGCTATTGCATGACATGTTCAAAGCACATTAAATTCACATTTCAGAGTGCAAAGATAACATTGTGTTGGAACACAGGCACATTGTTCATTTAGCTATTGTCTGGGGTGGCTTTTGCATTTTAAAAGGCAGTGAGTTGCTGGGACAGAGTTGGGCTCACAGAGCCTCAGTTATTTACTTTCAGAACCCTTGATAGAAAATGTGTGCTAACCCCTGAACTGAACAAACTGTTAGGGTGAATGCTCTAGAATTCTTACTGTAGATCAGAACAACTGAATTCAGATATTTTCACCCAGCTGCACTAATCACAGGTGAAGTGAGGGCGAGAGACGCAGGTTCGGGTGCAGCTGTGCATGCATCTTGGTGTTCTGAGCAATAATAGCAGGGATGCATGTTGCTACTAGCATTTGACAAATTTAGCTCCATAGCTCTCATCAATACAATTCAGTCACTCAGGATTAAAACACAAACACTGGAGATCTAAAGAAGACATGATCTTGTCTCACAGGTCTCACACGATCATCAACTTTTTATTCATACTGGTTGTTTAGCAACAAACAACTAGCAAAAATAAAAGTTAGAAAGCAGCCTTTAGGTATTTCCTGTCAATTGTCTTAAATGCCTAAGTTTGTATTTAAATAAGGAAATCTGTGCTCTGTTAGATGCTGGAACCACAGGGCTACTGGGTGGGCCCAGGGAAAATCAAAGTAGAGGCCTACCCAAGAGCATCTACAGTCTGTAAGTTTTGTACTAAATAAAGAAAAAAAATTAAAAATAAATATTGCAGGTTTACAGTAGTACTTGTCTATAGCTACTGGCTTCTACTGGGAATTTAAAAAAAGGTAATGCATTACATTTTTATAAAGACCTTTTCTTCTGTGAGAGAAATACATTTATAAAAACAAATAGAAGCCGGGCGTGGTGGCGCACGCCTTTAATCCCAGCACTTGGGAGGCAGAGGTAGGAGGATCGCTGAGAGTTCGAGGCCACCCTGAGACTACAGAGTTAATTCCAGGTCAGCCTGGACCAGAGTGAGACCTTACCTCAAAAAAAAAAACCAAAAAAAAAACAAACAAACAAACAACAAAAAAAACAAATAGAAAAAGTACATGTTAAATATGTAATTAAAAACTCAAAACTAATAAAATAAAATATGAAGCAAAGAAATACTTTAGTCTCAACAGATGTCAAATTTTATATGTATACACATCTATGTGTATATTTCCCTTCCCTCCATTTGGGGATTAAGTCAAGGTCTATTACATGCTTGGCAAGTACTTTCACCACTGAGCTACATCCTCAGCCCTGAAGTACAAGAATTCTTTTTTTTTTTTTTAACTTTTATTTATTTATTTGAGAGAGAGAGGAAGAGGCAGATATATATAGAGAGAATGGGCATGCCAGGACTACAGCCAATGCAAATGAACTCCAGATGCATGTGCCACCTTATGCATCTGGCTTATGTGGGTACTGGGATATTGAACCTAGGTTCTTAGGCTTTGCAGGCAAGCATCTTAACTGCTAAGCCATCTCTCCAGGCCCTGAAGTACATAAATTTGTAAAACCCACATTAGAGAGATGTTCCTTGCTGTCAGTATTATGGGTGGGTGAGGAAAGTATTTGACTATCTGGAGTTCTGATAGTTCCCTTCCATTCCTTATTGCAAAACAAGAGGAATGGTGGCATATGGAAGATAAGTGCTTGATGTTGGGAAGGGTTCAACTCCAAGTTGCTTAAAGTTTTCCTATCCAAGTGCTAACCAGAACTGACCCTACTTAGGTTCCAAGATTAGACAAGACTCTGTGCCCACAGTTATGGCTGGAGACTTGCTTAGAGGTCTGAGTCCTTGCTTAGAAAGAACTACAAGAATGCATTGCTATCCTGCCTATAAGAGGCAGGGGCTATGCCAACTAAATACACACCTGATGAGGAAATGTAGCAGGCAGACAGGTTTTGCTGAAAACTGGGAAGCACTTTGCTAGAGGAGGTAAAACCAGAGGGAATGGATGTGCTCCTCAGGTTCAGACGTTGACATCTGTCAGTTGGTGGCTGTATCGCTTGTAGCAAGTTCCTTTAATCTCACTGTGCTTCAATTTCTCATCAGTAAAACCGGGATAATCAAGGGTATTTTCCTCATAAGAAAGTTGTCTGACTGCTAGGAAACAAAACTACTCGTGTTGTTCCTTTACATTAAATACTCTGGTGAAGGCTTACAACCTGAAACGTGGCAAGTACTGTCACCATGTTCATTTTATTGGATGTATCAGTAGCATGTGAAAATTAACTTAGAGAAAAGTCCCAGATGAGGCATTCTGGCTTTTCCTCCCAGCAACTGAGATTTTTTAAGTAGTGTATTGCGCTCCCAGACAATGTTCTAGAAATAAGCGTCAACTGCCTGCGAGCGGAGCACAGGCAAAGTGAGGAGGGCTGTGACATTTCACGCGGTTTCAGCTCTCCAACACATTGTATTACTGCAAAATGTATACTGAAAGCAATCACTGATTTTCTTCTAATTACTCTAGTCTCTGCTGTTGTCCTTTAAAAGTACTATATCTAAAAGGAATCTGGGCTGGAAAATCTTCACCCTGGGGTTAGCTCACTTGCAGAGAAAGTTTGTTTTGTTTCCAATTTAAGGCCTGAACAATGCACTAAGTAGCTCTTTGAAAAGGGCTGTTATCTGATCAAACATTTTTACCTTTCTCCTCAGACCCCTGCAAAGCTCAGTGAACATTAGAGGCTCCCCAAGTAACAAAGGAAAGAACAGGCCCAAAATCTTCAAAAGGGACATTTTCCCATCAATTTTAGGCAAAATGATCTCTCTACTTTCCCAAAGTTGGAAAGTGCAAGGAGAATTGCTGTGGCCTTGAGCAAAACAAGTAAACTGATTTTTAAACTACTTCAGAATGGATGTTCCATATCCCTTTTAAGTGAAAGCACGCTGTGGCCTACAGATGCAGTTCAGTAAGTAACAAAGACGCTCGCCTGTTGCATGCTCCTTTCTACTGTATTCACCCTGTATTCACCTCAAACCTGTCAGCAGGGAGTAAGAACTCCGTTAATGCACTGAACAATTGAACTCATTTTCCCCATAACACACCATGAGAGCAACTAAGGAATGGGCTTGAAACCTGCTTAGCCTGTTCGTTAAAACTTCAAATATTTTAACAGAGATTTCCCACCAGTTGCCTCACAGACCAAAATTTTATCTACTTGCTTTTAACGAGTGAACTGGCTTTTATTAATTTATAAGCTGCAGTGGTCAGTATTGGTAAGGTGGCTCAAGCAAAGAAAGGGAAATAGCACGACAGACAATTAGAAAAGCAGACTGGTTAACTTCAGGTTACTGTCTTTGCACAGGTTAAAGCATCACGCCAGCGCAGGTTGAACGAGCCCAGTGCAACAGGTTACTGTTACACTCTTGTTTGGGGATTTTTCCATTTCCTTAAAGTTTAATTCCTTGACACTCAGCATGAGTGACCTTGTTTAACAATTTAATTAATTAATTAATTAATGTGTGCATGTGTGCTTTATGTGGGTGGCTGGAGAATTGAGCCCAGGGTTAATGGGCTTTGTAAGCAAGCATCTTTGACTGCTAAGCCATCTCTCCAGGCCCCCAGTAACACAATTTTGACTTGTCTGAAAGTCATGGCCTCTCCCATAAAATTTGTTTAGTACTCAGTTTCAAGAAAACAAGTCTACTATCCAAAGGAAAAAAAAAAACAAAACAACAGTGTATTTAAGTACAAGGACCTCTAGTACAAAATGAACTTGGGACCGAGACATGAAGAGTATCTCCAACAGAGAAGCTGCTGAAGAAACCGAGGCCAGGACATCCCCGTGTGAACTCTGGAGCTCCTGCTGCCTTGCAACCAGGTGCTTGCTCTAGGGACAGTCAGAGCCTAGCAAGAAAGCCTTGGAAAGCCCAGTCACTGCTCTCCACAGCACAAGACTTGTGGTGTAGGGAAACTCCAGGGGGAAAGGGGAAACCTTGAGTAGTAGAAAGGCATTTCTGACTATCAACTTAAAGCCATACAGCAAAACAATGAACTCCCTTTACTGGAATTTCCTTCACTGGCATTGAACAACAGCTGGCTTATCGCTTATCAAGGACTTTTTTGCTCAGCATTGAATGAAGACTTCATTCCCAACTGTTAAGACAAACACTATGCTCACCCCCCCCCCCCCACTTAATACAAAGCCTAAACTGCTACCAGAGTTAAAATGATTTTACATGGCAAACAGCTTCCCTACAGAGGTCATTCTGATACATACTAAGCCATATTTAACATATGACAGACAACAGAGAAGTCTCTAGCAATTAGAAAGCTGATTGGGTCAAACTCCCCCGCCCCTAGACCTTTAAGTGGGGGTATAGCAAGGAGCCTCCAGTGCTGTTGCTTCCCAGGGCTCTGAATGTGGCTTGCTTTTCTTCCTCCCAGGCAAACTCGCCCTGAGAGATCGTCTCTATTCTCAAGACTTCATTTAAGATCCAAACGCGGTATACTACCAAGTTCATCTGCACATTACAGATTCCGGAGTACCAGCAAGCACTAGGGGTCCAAATGCCTTCAAAATATCTGCAGTCTTTGAATAAACCCAAACTGCCCAAATATGTACTTGATTTCTTCTCTTTCCTATGCCTTCCTCCATCTCAAATACAACCTTCCATCTGAAGTCCCTTGTCACAGTGGCCAGGAACGTCCCTGCAATCCTAGTACATTCTACGTCACAACCTCTTTGCCCTCATCAACTCTTCCAGGCACCGATGTTTAAACTTCCCAACACATTGTCACTCTCCATTCCCAACTCCTAGGGAGGCCCTACTGACCTCCCTCAACGGTGAATGTTTGCCTGTCTCTCCTATGCTCAAATTCTATCTAATGGTCTCTGACAATTTCAGTATGAATGTTAAACTCCTTCATTTGACACACAGGACTATGGCTGGGGCCCCTGCCATAGCCTCCGCTCCCCCTGTGGGCTCTGCTCACACCCCCATCCAGGTGATAACAAGCAGTCTGGGGTATAAGGACAGCGCCATGCTGCTTCACACCATGTTCCAGAGTATGTGACCTCCCCCCTCCCTGGCTTGTCTGACAAGTGCATCCTGCCCACAAGAGTTTGGATCTTCATGTCACCCAGAGGCCCAGGTATTACAGGTTTGGTTCCCTTGGGGTGGCACTATTGGGAGGTGGTGGAACCTTTAGGAGGTGGGACCTAGGGCTTGATGCTTAGGGTTTTGGAGGTGTGTGCGCAAAGGGGACTGTGGGACTGTGGGACTGTGGGCACGTCCTTTTTGCTTCCTGGCTGGTGAGGTGATCAGTGCTCTGCCACACTCTCCTGCCACAGTGGGCGGCTTTGTCAGTGGCCCAGAGCAATGCAGCCAAGTGATCATGGACTGAAGCCTCAAAAACTGTGAGCCAATATAAACGTTTACTCTTTTTTTTAAAAAAAAAAATATTTTAAATCCCAGCACTTGGGAGGCAGAGGTAGGAGGATTGCTGTGAATTTGAGGCCACCCTGAGACTACATAGTGAATTCCAGGTCAGCCTGAGCTAGAGTGAAACCCTACTCAAAAACAAACAAACAAACAAACAAATTATTCATTTGTTTGACAGAGAGAGGGAGAAGGAGGGGTGGGTATGAACAGATAGAAAGAATGGGTGTACCAGGACCTTTAGGCACTGCAAACAAACTCCAGATGCATGTGTCACCTGGTGCATCTGGATTATGTGGAATTGAACATGGGTTGTTAGGCTCCACAAGCCAGCCCCTTAACCACTAAGCCATCTCTCCAGCCCCTAGACTTTTATTCTTAGTAGGCTAATTACCTCACATATTTTGTAGAGATGGAAAGCTAACACATAGTCATTTCAAACTCTGTGTAAGGCCATTTCACCCATGCTTTTTCTGTCACGGTTCTTCCACACTGTAGTGTCAGCAGTAAGTAGTACAGAGCTCACACTGGTGAGAATCACCAGCAATGTGGACTGGTGTCCTAGCTGGGCTGTTTACTAGTGACAGGAGTTGGGTAGGTTAACTAATCTTCCTAAAACCTGTTTCTTTACCTATAAAACTACACCACCATAAGAGGGACTAAAGTGCATAGACCCGGAATAGGCATATTTTATCCGCTAAGCCCTTTATCTCTTTTTCTGCTTTTTGATCAGTGTCACTGACCAAATTTCTGCCACCACCATGCTGAACTCTAAGTGTGAGCCTAAAATATAACCTTCTTCCCTTCATGCTTCATGTTGAGTGCTTGGCCACAGCAACTAGAACAGTAACTAGTACAAAGAGTAATGCATCTTAAAGCTCACTCAAATCAGAAAGAGCTGTGGGATACCCACCTCAGAGCTGCTGTTCAGCTGTATTCAGTCCCCTGAAGAGTTGCTTGTTTACAGTCACTTAAACTGATAGTTTACTTTTTAAAATATTTTTTAAAACTTATTTTCCTGAGACTACATAGTGAATTCCAGGTCAGCCTGAGCCAGAGTGAGACCCTACCTCGAAAAACCAAAAAAACAAAACAAAACAAAACAAAAACAAAAACCAAAAAACCCTTATTTTATTTGTTGGGGGTGCAGATAGAAAAAGACAGAATGGGTGTGTACCACATTGTGCATCTGGCTTATTTGGGTCCTGGGGAATTGAACTTGGGTCCTTTGGCTTTGCAGGCGAGCACCTTAACCACTAAACCATCCCTCTAGCCCCCCTTTTAAATTTTTAAAATTGGTTTGTTTGGGAGAATTAAATAATATGTTGCATTCAATGAATAAATGTTAACCTCATGTAGATAAATGGTTTACTAATCACCAAGGGACATGGAGATGTGCAGTCACTAGAAATTTAGCAACTGTGAAAAACAAATCACCACCCCGGCCACGACCCTGAGATCCACAAGAACTTATGTTCATCTTTAAAAAGTCACTGGAAAGTTCACAGAGTACAAGTAAGGAAACTGTTCTCCTTCCCCACTGCATTTCAACCCAGAGATCCCAGCAGACTCCTGTTCCAGAACCCTGGCTGTAATAAGAAACAGCTCTCAATGGACGAGAATGAAGCGTAATAGCGGAACCAGAAGCTTGAGAGAGGAAATCAGGAGGAAGAATTTGTCTTCATAAAAAGTTCATGAGGGTAATTTTCATTTAATCATGTTTTTAAATTGCATTTTGTTTTGTTTCTCACTCAAGCCCAGGCTGACCTGGAGATCACTGCATAGTCCTAGGGTGTCCTCAAACTCATGGTGATCCTTCTACCTCCACAATGGCTTTAATCTCAGCACTTAAAATTATTTTTAAAGATTTACTTTTATTAATTTATTTATTAGAGATAGATAGAGGGAGACAGCGAGTGAGAATGGGCACGCCAAGGCCTCTAGACACTGCAAACGAACTCCAGAAGCATGAATCACCATGTGTATCTGCCTTATGTGGAACTTGAAGAATTGAACCTGGGTCCTTAGGCTTCACAGGCATGCACTTTAACTGCTAAGCCATCTCTCCAGCCCAATTGCATGTATATTTTTGAATACTGGTCACAACATCATATCCTTTCTGCACTGACACCAAGTATAAATTGATCACTGAATAATAAAAATATAAAAATCCTTCAGAATATATTCCAAAATACGTTCCCATTTAGTAGAGCATGTCAGAAAGGTCTACAGTAAAAAAAAAAAAAAAAAATCTGTGAATAAAATGACTACCTTACTTGACATAGTTTAACCAAAAACTGATGTGAAATGGTGGTTAGATCCGCTGATAGGTTTGCCTAGAAATTTTACTACTCCATTACCTAGCACTACATGCTTATAAATGCAACTTATGACACTGTTTCTATGGGAGAGCATATTGCAAAAGTCACCAGTGGTGGTTACCATTGGCGGGGGCAGAATACCAAGAGAGTCCTAAGGTTGGAGGGGGATCCTGGTAGGCCCATGGACTTGGGGGTAAGGGTGGGATCATGCTCCATTGGTGGCAGGAGTTGACTGGGACAGTGGGGTCTCTATGAGAATAAGAGTGCTGGCAGGGCCATGAGCTTCAGGAGAAGGGGGTTTGTGTCGCTCCCACAGCGTCTTTCACACCAGTGACTCATGTCAGGAAACAGCTGGCAACAAAAACAAAGCGGTAAGGAGCTGGGGAAAGGAAACCAATATTCAGGAAGTGTGCGTCTAGTGCGGCTGCAATGGGCACTTGGACTCTTTAATGTCTCTGACCTGGAAGGACCATTGCCATCAAGCACTCTCATATCAGATAATGACATGTTACAATAATAAATAATCAACAGACAGTAGTAGAAACATTCAATATGACGTCAACATGTAAACATTTTATGACAGCAGTACTATCTCATTGGAGCCTTCTATCACAAGGTAGAGCAGAAAAGTATTATTTGTCCTATTTAAAACAAACTGAATACAGACAGTTGTGTAGCCTGGAGTCAAGGAGTTCCTGAATGGAAAACCAGCCTCTGATATACTCAGACCTCAGTGCCTGTCCCACTCTGCAGCCCCAGTGCACAGAAAGGAGGCTGGGCCACTTGTGGCTCCAGAAGAAACACCAGGGTCTGTTGGAGCCCTAGAGCCCAGTGGGTGAGGTTTGAAGTACAGAGGATACAGCTAAGAAAATTAAGGGCCCACTTTATGTCACAATTAAGTTATTGGTACCCTGGTTAAATACCATAAAGTCCAAAGTACTGAAATACTCCCCCCTGTTAAAGAAACGGATGTTCGGGTAGGATGAGATGTTCCAACAGGCTGAATGCACTAGTTTCCAGGGAAATAATTCTCACATCTGTTTGTTTTTAAGAAAACAAGGGAAAACAGCACTCATGACTCTCCATAAACAGACTTAAGCCCTAGTATAATGGCAGAGCCTGGCAATAACTGTTCAAAAGGGCCTCACCAATTTCTAAAAGTTACCACAACAATTGATTAACAGCAAATAACTATGTATTAGTTGGCTCTACTCACTAAAGCTATAAGGACATTGCTAAATGCAAGGTATGTCCTTTGGAGTGAAATAATCTGAAAAAATCTTGCAATTTTAAATGTTCATATTATTGTTCTAAAGCTCAGATTCAACCTCTGGTTAACAAAGATTAAAAAAAAATTGTTTCATTTATTTGTGTGTGTGAGAAAGAGAGAGGGAGGGAGGGGGAGAGGGAGAGAGACAGAGAGAAAATGGGCACTCCAAGGTCTCTAGTCACTGTAAAGGAACTCCAGGTGCAAGCACCACCTTGTGCATCTGGCTTATGTGGGTACTGGGGAACTGACCTTGTGTCTTTAGACTTTGCAGGTAAGCACCTTAACATCTCTCTAGCCCCTTAACCAAGATTTTAATGAACATTTTGTGAACAGAACTTTTGGGGCTTTTTTTGGTAAAACTCTATTATTAAAATGATATTCAGGTTATAGTAAAATGACAAAAGAAATGTGGGCTGGCTTTTGTTTGAAAAAACAAAAATATATGTATTTTCTTGAAAAAAACAAGAAAAATACATATATTATTGTGTGTGTGTGTGTGTGTGTGTGTGTAAACATTGAACAATAAACTGAAAACTAATAAAAATATACAACTAAAACTGGAAGGGGTAGAGTAGAAATAATAATGAAAGCCAAACTTTTTAAAGAATATATGTAATTTATTGATTTATTTGCAAAAAAGATCAGCCGGGCGTGGTGGCGCACGTCTTTAATCCCAGCACTCGGGAGGCAGAGGTAGGAGGATCACCATGAGTTCAAGGCCACCCTGAGACTACATAGTTAATTCCAGGTCAGCCTGGACCAGGGTGAGACCCTACCTCGAAAAACCAAAAAAAAAAAAAAAAAAGAAAGGAGGGAGGGAGACAGAGCTTATTGACATGCCAGGGCCTCTTGCTGCTAGATATAGATTCTAGACCCAAGCACCATTTTGTGTATCTGGTTTTACATGGGTACTGGGGAATTGAACCCAGGCTGTCAGGCTTTGCAAGCCAGCACCTTTAATGGCCTAGCCTTCTCTCTAGTCCAGAAAATACCTACCACTTCTTTTTTTAAAAAAAATTGAGATTGAGAGAGAGGCAGAGAGAAATAGAAAGGAAGAGAGGGGGGAATGGGCACACCAGGGCCTCCAACTATTGCAAACAATCTCTAGATGCATGTGCCACCTTGTGCATCTGGCTTATGTGAGTCCTGGGGAGTCGAACTGGGATCCTTTGGCTTTGCAGGTAAATGTCTTAACGGTTAAGCCATATCTCCAGCCTAATTCTTATCACATCTGAAGATTAAATTAAATGAAAAAGAATGCCATTATAATTGAAAACCTACTCAGACTTAACTGTATATCATATTGCTAAGTTACCAATACAAGTAGCTTTTAAATACCTGTGGGATAGTCTAAAAGAAACTGAAAAGAGTAGTTGACTGAATTACTATAGAAATATCAATATTAAAAACAAGCCATTGTACAAATATTACTAATAAATATTACTAATAAATAAGAAATATCAGTTATTTATTTTATGACAATGCATATAAATTAAACCTTGCAGTGTCAAATTTGAATCACAAATACCAACACAAATTCATATTTTTATTTTTATTTACTTATTGGAGACAGAGAGAGGGAGAACAGATAGAGAGAATGGGCACTCCAGGGCCTCTAGCCACTGCAAACAAACTCCAGATGCATGTGCCACCATGTGCATCTGGCCTAGTAGGGACATGGAGAATCGAACGTGGGTCCTTAGGCTTTGCAGGCATCAGCCTTAATGGCTAAGCCATCTCTCCAGCCCCACAAATGCATATTTTATACCTGTGTCCACTCAAAAGGCCTAGAAAGAAGCTCCCACTCCCTGTGCCCCTTGTCGGAGCAAGCTGAGGTTCCAAATGCTGCTTTGCTGGGTTCTATACACCATCTTCCACCAAGTGACACGAGTTATTTTAGCAAAATGGCCACTTCTAGGAATGAGACACTAAATGTACAAAGTGAGCCAGAGGCCATCCATTAGGCTAGAAAGTAACAAAAATACTCCAAGGTAATAGAGTATCTCAGGAGCATGTGTTTACAGGTGGCTTTTACTAGTTAAATATGAGGTCATTGGAGAATCAAAAACAAACAAATTGATGTTAGTAGCGAAAAAGAAAAACAATCTCTAAATCCAGTGATAATTAAAAAAAATTATTAAAAATACCAAAAACTAAACTGCTACCATTGGAGACAACTATTACATTAATTACTTATTCTAAAAGTAATTAAAGGAAAGAAATTAAGCATTGACTCTGTCTTGTTTTGGAAAACCTATAGTTCTTTCCAAGCTAATACAATGCTATCAACTGAATTGTGTCACTATCAAAATCGACATGCTCAAATCTTAACCTTTCATGTGAAGCCAGGCATGACTGCGTGGGTTTGTAATTCCAGCAGATGGGGGCAGAGACAGAAGGACTGTGAATCAAAGCAAGCCTGGGCTGCAGTGTGAGCCCCTGTGAGAAGAAGAGGAGGAGGAAGCTGGGTGTCTACACTCACTGCTCAGGTCCACCTGTAAAGTAGGCCTCCAGCTGTGATGGTTAATTTTGACTGTCACTCTGATTGAGTTGCAAAGTACCTGTAAGATGAGTAAAGCATTGTGGGGGGAGGGTTGTGTCTGGGAGAGCATTTCTAGAGAGGATTAACTGAGGAGGAATGACCCACCCTGAGAGTGTCACCACCGCACAGCCTGGGGGTCCTGATAGAACTAGAAAAGAAAAGAACAACATCTACGATAAGCATGCACACAGCTTCCTGCCTGCCAAGATGGAGCTGCTCCGCCCCGCCCTCCACACCCTTCTGGATAGAAGCTGCTCCATCCCACCATAATCTCCCTGCATGATGGGCTGAAACCCTCTCTTTATGCTGAGATGGCTTAGAGGATAAGGTGCTTGTCTACAAAGCCAAAAGACCCAGGTTGGATTCTTCAGGACTCACGCAGATGCTCAAGGTGGCACATGCATTCGGAGTTTGTTTGCAGTAGCTAGGTCCCCTGAAGCACCCATTCTCTCTCCCTCTCAAATAAATAAATAAATAAAACGTTAAAAAGGAAAAGCACACAGTCTGGGGAGATACTGAGTAAAGCACCGTGCCACACGAGTATGGATACCTGAGTTTGGATACCAGAACTCACATACCTCTGGATTACGTCTGTTAGGATGATTTCAGAGGTTTAAGGAGGGAAGACCCACCTTTCATGTGGGTCACACCATCCCATGGGCTGGGATCCTGGGTGAATAAAATTGGAAAACATAAAAGGCCAGCCAAGGGCTTGAGAAGATGGCAGTGGTGAAGGAATTCCTTCCAAACTGAATCATTCTCTCCTTGGGGAAGGAAGGAAGCTCAGGAAACTCAGGAAGTCAATGAGTCTAGGAAAAGGTTTGATGTCCCCACCTAAGGCTATAAGGAGAAAACGGCTGTTTAGGAGGAGACTCTTTGAGATGATTGCAAGTTATGCAGTGAGCTGGGAACTCTGAGCAGTATGGTCCAACCAACTGAGCTGCCTGCACTGTTTGACAGATGCAGCTCCCATGAGTGGTTATCTGTGGGCTTTCTCATGATAACAGCTGCCTTCGAGTCATCCATACTCTGTAAATACGCCCTCAGTCAGAGACTGAGGGAAGAGCATCCCTAGTAGGGCTAATTTTAACAGAGGGAGCTACACCTAAGAGGATGTGCTGGGACTTCCCAGTGCTGCTGCTGCGGGGTCTCCAGTGCTCCTGCAAGTAACCCCTTACCCTGCTCTTTAAGTAACCCTAGTAAACTCATTGGTTCACCAAAAACCTGGTTTTGGTGCCATCGTACTTTGGTCTGTCATTTGTGTCCTATCTAGGGCGAACAGATGCGGTCATGTTGCCCAGGGGAAAAAAATTCTGTGATCATGGTTCAGTGGTGAAAGGCGCTTGCTTGCAAAGCATGACAGCCTGGGTTCAATTCCCCAGCCTGGAGCTCCATTCACACTGTCAAGGGCCAAGTGTGCATTAAAAAATAAAAGGCCTAGCGCTAGGACTCCCTGCTCTCTGCCTTCTGACTGCAGACACAGTGGGACCAGTTGCCTCATGCTCCTGCCATGCCCCTCTTCCCATGACGACCTGTGCTCCTTCCGTTGCTTCCCATCAGGTCACGGCGATGGGAGAAGTAATGCACATAGGCATCACTTTACCCCATCAAACGAGCAGGAATTCAGGATCCTAGCTCAGCCCTGCTCACCTTTGCGCTGCTTGCAAGATTGCAGCCCAGAAGTTGTTACACAGGCTCAAGTGTATCTATTTTTGTTGTTATTTGTCCTAAGTGCCTACAGAGATGGGCCAGGCCTTTCCCTAGGGTTTATTGCATAGCTGGTTTAGTTGGCTAATTTGTGCTTATTGATCAGCCCTGGCTTCTGATAAAGTAGAAGACATTTTATGTGTGTATCTGCTTTTCATATCTGACTCTAAGTATTCCTTCAAAAAAAGCATGATTTTCAGCCTCCACCTACAAATACACCATCTTTTGCCTCATCTGCCCCCACCCTTCCAGACAGAAACCATGAGTAAGCTGCCATCCCCAATGTGTCCCACTAGATCTGCCCACACCTTAAAATGTGTCCTTGAGCCATTTTGTGCTCTGGGTCTGTTACTCAGTTGAAAGGACAAGTGAGAAGTTGCTCATCTAACCCGTCCTAAAGTTTTAATCAGAAACAGAAGATATGGGTACATAGGATAATGTCATTCAGCGACTGTGGGCAGTCTCACTCCCCAGTTACAACACCTTTGTAACTGCTTCAGCAAAATGCAGGAGCTTTAAATACCAACCCTCACTGCAGCCTCCAGACACATATGCACCACCACACACTCACACACATTCTGCCTGACAGTGAAGATGAGCAATAGGGGAAGTTTGCTTAGAATTTTAAGGAGGAGACAACCTAAAACCAATCTTAGGATTCCATTCCTTCTGTATCTCTGGCAACAAAATTTATGGAAGGCTGCTGTTTGGGTCAGGACTCTTGCACTAGACACTGGAAGAACAGACCAAACCAAAATGTGTCACATGTCACATAGGCAAACTGAAAGTCTAGGGCAGCATGTTGGTCCTCGATCTGACCAGTTTCTCTTGAAACAGGAGATCTCTGTCGACAAGGAAGTCTTCCTCTGCTTCAAGCCTCACCAAAAAGTTACCCAATGTTAGTGAGGCTTTTTTCCTGTTGTCTTCCTTCAATGTCCTTACCTTCCAAAACCCACTGTTCTGCTGTCCCAGGAGAGTTTCCATTTACTTTGGAGTACAGAGGCTGTCCCATTGGTGAATGATAAAAACATGAATTATACCCATAACTAAACTGATTATAATTATGTCTCTTTGACATCTCTAGTTTTTCACATGTAAGAAAGTCCTATTAATTTCTAAATGTTTTCCTCAAGGTATGTACAAACCCACTTGAACTAAAATCAAATGTCAGAAGCTGAGTTAGTAGCAACCAGCTGACAATTACTATAATAAGAAAATATTTGAATTCCATCACCAGGTACACTTATCAAACTTCAGTAGAAGGAGTAATAATGTCCATAGAAGAGATATGGAAGGTTACTTAAGGAAGGGCTTTTTAAAAAAGTTGAGGGATTTCAAAGGGGAAAGTGGGGGGGGGAGGGAATTACCATGGGATTTTTTTATAATCATGGAAAATGCTAATAAAAATTTTAAAAATAAAATAAAATTTTAAAAAAAAGTTGAGGGAGGAAGAGAGAGAGAGAGAGAGAGAGAGAGAGAGGGAGAGAGAGAGAGAGAGAGAGAGAGAGAGAGAGAGGGAGAGAGGGAGAGAGAGAGAGAGAGGGAGAGAGAGAGCAAGCGAGCAAGCACCAGGGCTTCTAGCTGCTGCAAATGAACTCAAGGCATGTGCCCCACCCTGTAAATCTGGCTTATGTGGGTCCTGGGGAATTGAACCTGGCCTTGCAAGCAAGTGCCTTAATCACTAATCCATCTTTCTAGCCCCAAGGAAGGCTTTTTTTTTTTTTTTTTTTTAATGAGGAAGCAAGTCTCTGAGAAGCATGTGACTTTCAATTACAGTTCCTCATTTCCATTCATCCAGAAAACAATGGGGTGGGGGTAGAATAAAAAGCAAGATCAGACCTCTGATACACATGGTCACAATTTCACGACTAGTTCCGGAATCAATAATTTGGTCACATTTCTGACCTTCTCTCCTCTCACAGGTGAAGCAACTTGTTCAGACTCATGTTTGGAAAAAGGATCCTGCAGTGACTTGCATTTTAAATAGCATGCACATTATCTGTAATAATAGCACTGGCCACTTTGTGGAGGAAGTTAACTGTCTCAGCAAATGACAGAAAATGATCCTCTCCCATCTGCCGTTAGTAATCGAAGCTCTGAATAGCTGCTCACTCACACCAGTCTGCCCAGCAAGGGCCTAATTTCCTCTTCCCAATGGGCACTGCTCATGGCCTTATGAAACCACCACACACGAGAAGCAGCCTCAGTGCCTTGCGTTCAAAACCCTGCAGTTAGGAAGTAGCAGATCACCCAAGTAAGCCGAGCCATTTGGGACACGAGCTTGGCATGAGGCCTTCAAGTCTTGAGAGGCAAGCCTCCAGCCTGCAGCACTGTGAGGAGGCCCCCTTCGCTACTAACTGTGTGGCCTTCTAGCTACGGTTTCCTCAGTAGGCTTGCCTTTCAATTGTTAAAAGAATATTCAAAAGTCAGAAGCACAGCACTGAGGGTAAAGAAATAAAGCAGCTGTTGGCAGCCCACCGGAAGTAGATGGTAATATTCTGTCAATTACTGAGGGCACCTTACGTTGGGGTTGAAGGTCATACAGGAAATCAAGCTGGAACTGAGCTAAAAGACTCCTCCCTGATGGCTAGCTTTCATAGTGCAGAAGGTGCTATGCTGGCTGTTGGAGAACTGTCATCATCAGTCATACCCGGCTGAGGATCCTGTGAGCTACATTACTGATCTGCCAGGCAAAAGGTGCCCACCAGTGCAATAGTGGCATGGCTGTTATGGGAATAACCAATCACTTTCTGATTGGATTTAAAGCCTGCTCCACAGGAAGGAATTCAGGCCTGGTACTGTAAACCAGAAACCCTGGGGAGGTCATAGCTCTAGTGGGAAAACAGCTGCTGCTGCTTTGCTAAGGGGACATTATGTGCTTCCTTTTTTGTTTTTAGGTAGGTTCATGCTCTAACCCAGGCACATCTGGAATTCACTACATAGTCTCAGGCTGGTCTCAAACTCACAGCGATCCTCCTACCTCTACCTTCTGAGTGCTGGGATTAAAGGAGTATGCCACCATGCCCAGCTTACTTGCTTTTTCAACTGCCTTCTAAATATTTATATTTATGCCTATGTATCAGTGCTGCTATCAGCTTCTGTTTCATTAGGCAGTTAATGGTTGCTGGGAGAGGGAGAAGCATACATGTCCTTCAGTGGAGTGGCCACCAGTAAGTTGCCCATGTTACTGTAAATAACCTTTAACAACGCCCCTGTAAGCAGCTGTAATTAAACACAGTGGATCACCCCCGCCCCACCAAAAAAGCCATGAAAGTAAAAAAGGGGACTATTTGGGAAGAGGGGAAGAGGAAGATCAGCTGTAGTTGGAGGGAGATAAGAGAGGTAATGGTGAATATGATCAAGATATAAAAGCTAGGGCTAGAGAGATGGCTTAACAGTTAAGGTGGGACCCACGTAAGCCAGATGTACAAGGTAGTGTGCATGCTTGGAGCTCATTTGCAGCAGCTGGAGGTCCTGGTGCACCCATTCTCTCTATCTGTCTCTTTCATTCTCTCTTTCTCATATAAGTATAGAAGTATAAAGAATTAAAAAAGATACAAAGTCTACATGTATGAAAATGTCATAACGAAATTCATCATTACGTATAATTAATATATGCTGAAGAAAGACTTGCCATCATAAAGCATGTAAAAACAGAAAGGTTCATTATCCCAGAGGCTACATGAGAAACGTGTATTTGTGTTCTGGGAGAACAGGGTGAAAAGGGGCTATTGAAAAGAACCAACAATGGAAACTTTTGGAAGTATTCCTTACAAAGCTAAAGGCCTTGATAAATATTAATTTAAAAAACCCTCAGGAAACTAACAGAACAGGCACAGCACACAGCTCAGGACTTTGGAAATTATTAGCATAAAGTGTCTCATTCAGATGAGGAAACCAAGCTATGGAAATTGCCCAAGGTCACATGGTGAGGATTCTGACTGTTGAATATGAAAAACCTGCCTCATGCTGTCCTGACCATTTACTGTTGAAAGGTTCAGCAGCCTTCAACATGCTCCTCCTCATTCCTAATAAGGATTAAATCTCCTACAGAATATAACCCCGCTTCTGGAGGTTCATATGGTGATATCCCTCCTCCAATTCACAGCACTTGGAATCACTGATATTAGGTTTCCTGGCCACAGAAACAATGGGGCTGTTAGACGAATACAGCTTAACATTGACCAACTGGATGTAGGGAAATAGAAGTGTACCCCCACATTTTACTTTAAATATTTACTGTTTTATAATTTACCCAGCACCTCTGTATACATCAACACTCCAACAATCCTGCGAGGCAGGAAATGCAGACACAATGCTTTCACTTATCCACATAAGGAAACTGAGCTGGCCTCCCTGTTCAGCAGACTGTAACAGGAATGAAAGGACACTGGAAACACATTAAGACAGACAGTGAGGTTTACTGAAAATAACATCAATTTAAAAATCAAATTAGGGGCTGAGAGATTGCTAGGTGGTTGAGGCACTTGCCTGTGAAGGCTCATGTTCTAATCTCCAGGTCCTGCATAGCCAGACACAGTGACACAAGCATGCAATGTTGCTCATGCACCACAAGGTAGCACAGACACCTGGAATTCGTTTGCAGCAGGCTGAAGGTCCTGGCCTACCCATTCTCTCTCTCTCTATCTCTCGGTCAATCTCTCTTTTTCTCTAAAAGTAAAACTAATAAAAAAAAAATCAAATTAGGGACTAGAAAGATGACTCAGTAGTTAAGTGTGCATCCTGTGCAAGCATGAGGGCCTGAGGGGGCCTGAAACCACCTGTAAAGAGCTGTGTGTGGCTGCACACACGTGTAGCCCCAGTCCTGCAGGGGAGCCAAGACCTGAGAGTCACCTGGGCAAGGGTAAAACAGCAAGCTCCAGCATCAGGAAGAGACTCAGGCTCAAATATGAAAGGGCAGAAGAGGCATGGAGCAGGACACCTACTTTGGCCACTGCAGATGAGTTCCCCCCACCCCCTGCAGCCAAGAACGTGGGGCACTGGAAGGGCACAAACATGTGCATGTATCACCCATGGACCCACCACACATTACACACATGCAAAAAGCTCAGGGTAGTTAAGGCCTTTGTCTGAAAAGCCAAAAGACCTAGGTTCAATTCCCCAGGACTCACAAAAGCCAGATGCATGAGGTGGCACATGCATCTGGAGTTCATTTGCAGCAGCTGGAGGCCCTGGCATACCCATTCTCTCTCTTTCTCTCTGTTGCAGTCCAGTTCGCATTGGTGGTAGAAATTACCCAACCAGGAGTAGCTTCTGGGAAAAAGAGATTTATTTTGGCTTACAGGCTCGAGGGGAAGCTCCATGATAGCAGGGGAAAACGATGGCATGAGCAGAGGGTGGACATCACCCCCTGGCCAACAGAAGGTGGACCACAGCAACAGGAGGGTGTGCCAAACACTGACAAGGGGAAACTGGCTATAAAGCCCATAAGCCCACCCCCAACAATACACTCCCTCCAGGAGGCATTAATTCCCAAATATCCATCAGCTGGGGAGCTAGCATGCACAACACCTAAGTTTATGGGGGACACCTGAATCAAACCACCACACTCTCACATAAATAAATTTTAAAAACATGGTGATGAATTCATTAAGAAAAATCAAATTAGACTGAGCTAAAACCTTACTTTGTCATGGAAGAATAAGCTATAAGAGCTCATTCTTCCTCCTATGGATTCGAACTACTATACCCCTTCCTTCCAGGACCCATGAAGATTAGCCAGAACTTCAGCAATTCACAGGCATTCTCTCAAGTGAATGGTAGCTGGTACTATGAAGCACTTAAACACAGTAACAAATGACAAGGTTCAGGTCATGAAAACTATAACTAGATAGTGTAATATAATAGTTCCAATAAAACTACAGAAAGCTCGGCTGGAGAGATGGTTCAGTGGTTAAAGCACTTGCCTACAAAGTCCAAGTATCTGAGTTCCAGGCTAGTCTGAGACTACATAGTGAATTCCAGTCAGTCTGGGATAGAGTGAGATCTTACCTCAAAAAACAAATAACAACAAGAGGCCAGGCGTGGTGGTGCACACCTTTAATCCTAGCACCAGGGAGGTAGAGGTAGGAGGATTGCTGTGAGTTCCAGGCCACTGAGACTGCTGGGCTATAGCGAGACCCCTACCTTAAACAACCCCCCCCCCCAAAAAAAAAACCCAACAAAATGACAGAAAGCTTTAGAAGTCCAGGTCTTAATAGCTGACTAGATCCGGCTGACATAGCTGGCTGTCTTCTTTCTTGCTGTACTGACTCTGTTGTCCCCTTCAGTGCACTTTTGGTGTCTTCAAACACTTGTCTTCCTGTCCATGTTCCTTAGCGTAGTGGACTTGTTAATTCCAGAAGAGAAATAATACAGCCCTGGAGGAGGAGACTGGTGAGGAGGTGACCCCTCACTGATAAGAGGAATCAGGATGTCCCAGGTGCTATGAGCACACTAAGCCCAAATGCTTCCCAAGTTGGAACATGTGTCTAGGGCACAATGTGGCTTGCAGCAAACGAGTGTCTGTGTCCCTTGTGAAGATGGCAGTCCATGCCACTTCCAGATGATTATGGGACTGTCTTGGAACTGTCAAGTTTCATGGCATTTCAGGAGGAGCTAAGACTATGCATTGGGGAGAATATGGAAATTCTGGAAACACTGTATGAGTGAACAAAGCACACATATGTGCAAAACTGGCCACCAAATTTTTAGTGTTGTTTTAAAGCCTTCTGAGATATGATCTACCAAGCTGCAGGGAAATTCTGCTGGGTGGTTTTCTACCTGAAAAGGAGGGGGGGGGGTGGCAGGAGAAAAGATAATGAAAGGCCTGAGTATGGACTGATGATACAGAAGAGGTGGCATCTTGGACAGAATCCACCAGAAAGCATGTGGGTGGAGAAGGCCCAGGACAGGGTGTAGTGGGCGCTCCTGTGATAACCGATGACAGTGAAAGCTATCAGCTGGCAGATAAGATATGTGGGAAAGGTTATGGCAGAAAAGCACAGAGAGCAGAACTCTTACCCACATATTAGCCTCTGACCTAAATAAGCCTGAACACCTGTGAATGGCAAACTGAGCGGAGCACGTCCGAACCCTCTACCCTAGTCTTCAAAGCTGTCACACACATGAATGGGGGATGATTTCTACGCCCCTTTCAAAGACTTGGCTTTTGATAATATAGTCCATGCTTTTTAAAAGTATCATTTCTGAAGGGAAAACACTGAAAGGCACTTGGAATGAAAAGAAAATAAGAAAACATTTGCGAGCTTAGAATATAGCTTTTATAAATATGCACAGATAGCTAGCTTCCCTGATAAGATAAACCTAGGAGTAGTATGCTGAGAAAACCCATTCGTCGGAGAGTTCAGCCATTTTCTCCTACATGAAAGACAGAGTACAGGCAGCAAAGCACTAATTGATCTTTCAGCATCTAGCCAAACACGTCACCTCAATCTTTTTAAAATGCTATACTAAAAATTCATTTTTTATGAAGACTTTTTTTTTGTTCTCTAAGGTAGTATAGTACCCAACAGTCTTAAGGATTTCTCAATTCTTTAAATTCACTGGAGTCTACCTACTGAACCACTTAAATAAACATAAGTGTAACTTTACACACCACTTCTCTCTCTCTCTCTCTCTCACACACACACACACACACACACACACAAATTTACATTATTATCCAAATAGTCTTATTCAGAGATATTCAAAATGCAAAGGGCTACCTATACATTGCTAATTATAAGAGGCAAATTTTCAGTGAATTCACTTTTACTTAAATCACATTCTTCAAAACAAAGCAAAAGTGTGGAAATAATGTCATTCTTTATAAACCTAACTGGATGTTTTAAAAAATTATTTTGTATTTATTAGAGAGAGAGAGACAGAGATGGGGAGGGGGAGAATATGGGCATCTTGGCTTGGCTTCTGCTGCTGCAAAAGAACTCTAGACACATGCTACATTGTGCACCTGGTTTATGTGGGTGCTGGGGAATTAAACCTGGTCTGCAGGCTTTGCAAAGCCATCTCTCCAGCCTCCTTCTCTGGGTGTTTTCAGATTTTCTTATTAAATAAGAATTACCCTAGCATTACAGAGTTGGTTTCCCTTCCCTTCCCCTTTCCTTCTTTCTTCTTTCTCTCTGTCTCTCTCTCCTTCCTCCCTCTGCTCCCCTCCCCTCCCCTCCCCTGAGGACCTGAATGTGGTTCCCAGAATCCACATGTTGCAGCAGGAAGTGTGCTGTGGGCTAGTAATCACAGTGCTTGGTCGAGAGGGCGGGCATGGGAGGCTAGCCAGTCTAGTCTACTTGGTGAACTCAAGGCCAATGAGGTCCTGCCTTACAAAAGGTGGACAGCATTCCTGGAATGATACCTGAATTATCTTCTGACCTACACACACACACACACACACACACACACACCTCTGCATGTGCTCACACACGGAAGGAAGGAAGGAAGGAAGGAAGGAAGGAAGGAAGGAAGGAAGGAAGGAAGGAAAAAAGGAAGGAAGGAAAGAAGCGTGGTTGAACTACAGTTTGCACAATGACAGGTGGGTCCCAGATAATTGTGATAAATCTAAACATCCAATTTAGTACTAGAATTTTCTCCCCCTTCCTTTCTCCCTCCCTCCTTCCTTCACCTTTCTTCTCTGCCTCCCCCCTCCCACTCTCTCTCTTTCTCCTTTCCTATGTAGCTCAGGCTGATTTCTGGCCTCCAACTTGTGGATAATCCTCCAGTTTAGCCTCCTGAGTGTTAAGATTATGTGCTTCCATGCTGGCCTCTAGTATGTACTTCTATAAACCAAAGTCTGTAGGGAACTCCAAGTGTCTTCCCCTTAGTCTTTTTCCTGTCACATGAGGGAAGGAGATCTCATCACAGTACAGGAGCTAAAGGACATCAGTGTAAACTTATACTATTTTTTTTTTAAAGCATTTTTATTTATTTATTTGAGAGTGACAGACACAGAGAGAAAGACAGATAGAGGGACAGAGAGAGAATGGGCGCGCCAGGGCTTCCAGCCTCTGCAAACGAACTCCAGACGCATGCGCCCCCTTGTGCATCTGGCTAACGTGGGACCTGGGGAACCGAGCCTTGAACCGGGGTCCTTAGGCTTCACAGGCAAGCGCTTAACCGCTAAGCCATCTCTCCAGCCCATCTTATGCTATTTTTTCCCGCATTCTTTGATCTCATTTGGGCTTCTAGTCCTGTCCGGATCTTCCCTACCCCACTAGGAGACCTCTGAGCATGGTTTTGGTACTTCTAGACACTCACATGTAGCACCTCTGTGGTGGTTTTTAATTTTGTCCACAAATTTCTTGATACCATCCCTCCATAAAGGGAAACTCACTTCTCCCCTCCATTCTGTATGTGACTAAGACTTGTCTACAATCTACAAAATGAAGTAACAATAACAATGTATGAATAGGTAATAATGACACCAAAGCTTCCTCTTTGCTCTTTCCTTGTGTCATCCACTCCGGAGAAATTGTCTTTTATGTCCTGAAACAGAACTGAAGCTTCCTTCCCCAAACTGGGATGAGGTTGCCAGCTGGTGAATGAGGCATTTTAGACGGGATCCTCCAGCCCTGGCTCAAACCTAAAGACAACCTCCTAAGCAACCGAACCACAGCCACACAGGAGCCACACCTGGGTTCCTGCCCCAGCTACCATGAGCCTTGGGAGTGTTTGCTTTAAGGAACTAGGATTGTAAAACCTGCTGAACAGCACCGCGCCCCCCCCCCCCCCCCCCCCAGCAGGACAAGCTTTAGAAGCCAGTCTTTCTCAATAGCTCCCAGTCCTGTTCCCGCTGCCAGGCTTCCCCACCTGCAGCAGGGTGGCACCCAGTGGCCATTCCACAACTGTCTAGATGAGACTATGATACCTCTGGGTCCTGCCCTGGCTGTAGTCCATTCATAACAAAGGGGGGAAAAGGCACCAGGAACCTGAGTTATCCATGAATGCTCACAGAACTCAAGGCAAAGTGTGGTAGTGCGCAGCCCGGGTCTGGCTCATGAAAGGTTTGCGTGTAATATAGGAGTGTTAAGTTTGGTGGGTGTTTTCACATTGTCAGTGGTAATTTGATGCTACGTCACTGCCCAGCGCTTCTTAATATTCAGAGCGCTCACTTCAGGTCAGTAATCTTGTTCTCCACATTGCTGGCAGTGAGAAGTATTTTACACCACATCATGGCCCCTTCAGATTTTCTTTTTGTTGTTGTTGTTGTTTGGAGCATCTGTAGTATGTGCACATGTATGTGTAGATGTGCAGGCACGTGGAGGCCACAAAAGGATGTGGGGTGTCTTTCCCCTATTGGCGTATTTCCTCCAGATGAGTGTCTGAACACAGAATCACGCTTTTCAGGAGCCTCAGGGAGTCTCTGGGCTCTGCTCCCCGCAGCACTGGGGTTTCCGACGTGCATGGCCACGCGAGCTGTTGATGTGGGCCTGGGGTGTCAGACTCACGGAAGCCTCAGGCCCTCATGCTGTGGAAAACACTTTTCCCAGCTGCGCCATCTCCCCAGCAGGAGATTTTTTTTTTTAATTTCTAAACGTCTCTTTTGATTCTTTTGCATTCTTATCCACCTCCCTCTGAGTTTACCTTCCTGCCTCCTCCCACAGGCCCGCATTAGTGCTAAATATAACTTGGGGGAAACAAAACACCAGGGCATCGGCATAACTGGTCTAATGGCTCTGAACAAACTTCCGCTTCTGGAATGCTCTTCTGAGTCCAGTATCCAGCAGAGACCAGCGTTCTTGTGGATTTGCTTAGGATGCTCCTTGAGGGGCGCGTGAGGAAAGCAGCAGAGCTTCGTGGATCCAGCACCCTCACGTGAATCGAATGCCCATAGGGTGCTTCCGGGCAGCTTTCGGGGTGCTTCTCTTTTTATTTTGTTATCATACTTCCACTTTCTTACCATGCCTAACCACATAGAGCAGGACTGGGGGGTTCTAACACGGTGAAACCGTGTTACCAAAAGGCTGCCAAATAAATGCACCATGTCCCTCTTCTGCCCCTTGCCGTGGTCTGGCCAAAACTTTGCTGCCAGTGCTCAAAAACAGTTTTTCTAATTCCAAAATATCCCAAGGCCAATCAGACTTCTCATAAACCAGGCATATGAAACCATGGTCTCCCCCACTAAGTGTATGTCCACTTCACAGAACCTAGAAATAAAACGATTTTGACACGTTTTCTCTATGGGCTCTGTACCACCCGAATTGCAGAATGTTTAGGCCGTGGGATGGTGCCTGCTTCCTACCTCACTGACTTGGGCTGAACCCTGTCTTCTCTGGCAGAGAAAAGGAACCTGGTCCACAAAGCAAGCCACCCCCCCCCCTTGTCCCTTCTCTCCCTCCCTCCCCCCCCCCTCTCTTTCACAAACACAAGGTTCAGATGAACTTAAAAAATGTGGCACCTGCTCAAACCACCTTATTGACTATGTCTATTGTCAAACACTCATTGCTTCTGTAGCTACTGTTTTCAGCAGACAATGAGCTTGAATTTTCATTCTTCTGTTAAACACCAATTTCTTGTACATCAAGAACATTACACTATTGTGTGAATGTACCCAGGAGATGATGAAAAATGCCATCAGGAAGAACAAACAAGGAAAAGAGCTGCTCCAGGGCTGAGGAAAAATAACAGCAAAAACCGCTTCCATATGCAGCACAAAGGCAACTGGTAGGGCCAAAAGGCGCAACATGTGCCTTGCTTATTCTGCCCCCTGCATGCGGTGACATCCAGGCCACCAGAGGGGACCCAGCTCCTCACCTGAGGAAGCTCAGGTTCCCTGAGCCTGTGAAATTCGCATAAGTTTGCCCAGCTGAAAAACAGGGTTGGCTCAAGGCCAGATGGGAATGACTCCTAGTCCCTGGCCTGAACCTCTCACTTCGCTACACCTGCTACATGCTGCAAAGCCTGGGCACACGGGTAACAATGTCACTCGTGCCCTGGAGCCCACCTCACACCATATAATGTCATGCTCCAACTCTTCAGCACATGGTCTTTGACTTAGCTATTGAGAACAAATGGATGCGGCATCATGACATAGAAACAACTCCCATCCTGGAGCTTCTCTTCCAGTTTTGTCTTCACCGCATTACTGTTTTAGTACCCTTTAAATTGTATGTTACAAATAATGTTTTAAAATAATTGCTTAAAATATTTTACTTCCAATTTTATTGGTTCAGTGTTTGACATGTAATTCATGCCATGGCTTATTCTACATGCTCCTTATCACGGGAGCCAGCATTTTGGGTTCTTTGGGCCATACTGGATGAAGAACTGTCTTTAGCCAAACATAACACTGTGGTTTGGATCTGCTGTGCCCATCAACAGCTTTGTATGCTGAAGGCTTTTCCTTAGCTGGTGGTGGAGGGTCACGAGGGTGCTATCTTCATCTTGGACTGGGTCATGGAGGTACTGTGGATTATCCTACTGATGAATTCATAGCTCAATGTTATTGGGATGCTTGGTTAGAGGCAGTAGGCCACTGGGAATGTGCTTTTCGATTTTTAAAAAATGTTTTATTTATTTATTTATGAGAGGGGGATGGGTACATGAAGGCCTCTGGCCACTGCAAAGGAACTCCAGATGTATGTACCACCTATCTGGTTTATGTGGATACTGAGGAATCAAGCCTGGGTGCTTAAGCTTTGCAGGCAAATGCTTTAACTGCTAAGCCATCTCTACAGCCCCATTTTTAGATTATTTATTTGCCAGGAGAGAGAGGAGAGACATAGAGAATGGGCACACTAGGGCCTCCAGCCACTGCAAATCAAGCACAGATGCATGCACCCCTTGGTGCTTTATGTGCATACTGGGGACTTGAACCCAGGTTGTTAGGCTTTGTAGGTAAGTGCCTTAGCTGCTGAGCCATCTCTCCAGCCCTGGGGATGTACTTTGGAAGGAGGATATACTTGCCCCAGTCTTACTCTCTGTGCTCCGCTTCCTGTCCATCAGGGGTGAGCTGCTCTGTGCCACAGTACGCTGCTGCTCAGTGATGCCCTGCCCCACCTCGGCCCAAAGGGAACCAAGGGACCATGGACTGAAACCTCTGAGCCACAAGGCGCAATAGTCCTTTGCTCTTTAAATATATATAGTTTTTAAATCAGATATTTGTCACAGTGGGAAGAAGGTGAGTTAAAAAAGGTCATCCCTACTAGTGCTAGAGTAAGGCTGAACAGAGTTGCCCAAGGTCACAAAGCAACACAGGCAGGGTTTGAATGTGCCCAGAGTCCGTGTGCTAACCACAAGACCACATGGCCCCTAAGCTTAGCTGCCTCCTGTGTCCACCCCTGCTGCTCTCCAAAACCACTGCCATATACAAAAATCTCTTGGGGTATTCTGACATCACAGGAATGAGACAGAGTACTATGCCTTGTTCAATTTCCTTTCAATGGTTTCCCAGAGAACTTAGGATGAAATCTAAAGGTATTTGCCCTGGCATAAAACCCCTGTATAAGTTGTCCCTGCCGCCTTCACCGGCCTAGAGGATATTCCCTCTGATTGGACTCTCTGGTCTTTATCTCAAACATAGTAAGGTTTTTATGTTTGCTTGGTTTGATTTATTTCCCACTTTAAGGGCTACAAGCTAGCCGGACCACACGTGTAGACCATTCTTGCCACCAACTCTTCTCTCAGTTAATTTCTGCTCAGTCTTTACAAGTTACCCCATCTTTTCCCACAGACAGGCCTTGCCAACTTTCTACATGTAATAGGCCCAAATACACAACAAGGTCTGGCACACTGGGCGTATTCACTAGAAATGTTCTGAATAAATATGTGATGGGTTGGTTACTCTATTCAGGAGACTCAAAAGCAAGGACACGGCTGGAGAGATAGCTAAGTGGTTACTTGTGAAGTGTAAGGTACCAGGTTTGATTCCTCAGTACCCACGTAAGCATAAGGAGGCGTATGCATCTGGAGTTTGTTTGCAGTGGCTAGAGGTCCTGGTGCAGTCATTCTCTCTCTCTGCCTCTTCCTCTCTCTCTCTCCATCTCTCTCTCAATAAATAAATAAATAAATAAATTTTGAGAAGAATATGGGGGAAAAATCAGGGACAGATACAAACAGCAGTGAGTGCATACTGCTATGAAATAAGCAAAAAAAATATAGGCAGGTGTTAAGGGGGGGGATGGAGTAAAACTAAAATTAGAGCTTGTGAGTTGGGGCAGGGACCCAAAGAAGAAACCTGTGTGGAACTCTGCTTTGAATAGATTTGGAACTGAGCCAAGACCTCACAGGCCACCAGCAAGAGACTGGCCAATAGCTGACAAGAAACCATGGAATTGTATTTTGCTTTAGAAAGTATAGGAGAGAGCTGAGGGACAGGCTGTATGTTAGAAGCTGGGTGAGGGGATCACTTCAGGTCTTTTAAGGAAGACGAAGGAGAACCTGGGGCATGATGGTGATAGAGGAAAGGGGGAAAATGACCGATTTGGGGTAAAGATAAGGAACCTATGGAATGCCCCCAGGTCATAGAGATAGCAAATGGTGCAAGAACTCTCAGGTCTCTTGACTGTGGCAACTGACAGTGGTTTTCCTAATGGAATAGGTAGGAAATGTGGGAGGACAAGAAAGGCTGAATCTTAGACCAGAAGACATTTGTGGACTTAAACCCCAATAGCAATAATATATATGGACAAAAGATATGAATAGACATTTTGTGAAGAAATGGTAGAAATATTCCAATGGGAAGCAACCATATTAAAAGATGTTCAACCTCTTAAGCCATGGAAAAAAAAAAAAAAAAGCAAATCAAAATCACAAGGTATCCCATCACACCCACTAGGATGGAAATAACAAAAGAAGACAACCAATAAAAGTGTTGGTGAGGGTGTGGAGAATCTAGAATGCTCACACCTTGGTAGCAGGAATGCAAAACAGAAGACATGTAGGAAAATGATTTGTAGGTTCTTGACAAGGTTAAATATACACTCGAACTTCCAACAGTGACACTCCAGGTATGCCCGGAATCAAAACCATGTTGGCATACAAGCTTGTATGTGAATGTGCATAGCAGTATTGTTTATAAGTCAAAAAGTAGAAGCAATGTAACTTTTCATCAACTGAGAATGCATGAGCAAAATGTGGCATAGCCATATGATGGAAAATTATCCAACCATAAATACTAATCCATGCCACCATATGAGTGAGCCTTGAAAAACTTTATGCCAAGTCAGACATAAAAAGCTATGAGTTATATAATTCAATTTACTTGAAATGCCCAGAAGAGGCAAAGTTTGAGACAGCAAATCAATTATGGCTTAGAGACTGGGGGAGAAGAATACAGGGAGTTGTTATGATTAGACATTGGGTTTCCTTGTTGGAGTGATGAGAAGGTTCTGGACTTAGAGGCAATGATTGCACAACATAATGAATGCATGGAAAGCCCCTGAACTGTATACTTTAAAGGGGTGAGCTATATGGCAGGTAAGCTACACATCAATTGGAAAAACATGTTGATTACATAAAGCAGACTTATATATATTTTATCCATGGGGTATGGAACTTAATATAAACACACAAACCTTCTAGAAGCTCTTACTATACTTAAAATGGGGATCTCTGGTAATAAATACAGCTCTTAGGCTTTTGCTACATGTTTCTCCATGAACTTAAATATGTGACCTTTGCCATATCATCCAAATGTCTGAGATGAGATAAAAACATGTTAACTGGAAGAATACAACTATGATTACTTTTTGTCTTAGTCTGAAACATTGCAAATACAAGGAAGCCATCTTAATTCCATTTGTATCAACAGGAAGTGAGTGCTGATGGCAATGTTAGGGCGTGGCACCATCTACAGAGGAGTCCTGAGGGATGCCGGTCAGTGTCCCTGGCTCTGGATGCTGCATTCCAGCTTCACTCCTGCTCATGGGAGAGACAAGACAGGGAATGTACTTGATTCTAAATTTTCTTTTAATATTTTAATTATGACATCAAGATGAGGTTAAATAATGATATTCTCTTTACTGAAATACTATTATTAAATTTTTGGTGCAATTTAAAATTACTTGATGTTAACAGTTTACTCACGTGGTGTTAGCTGCAGGCAAATTTCCCAGGTTACTCTCCACATAAGAGATTTATAGCCTATTCATGTGATTTCTTTGTGCCAAAATAATTAACACTCATATATATTTTGCCAGTCACCATGAAAAAAAATGGTGCTAGTAAATATTGACCAAAATATACTACCTTTAAAGCAGTAGGGGATATGAAAATTATTTTCACAGAGGTATGAAGAAACCTATCTGTCAGCTATAGCATTCACAGCATTGTAGGAGAAAATAATATTATTTGGCAAAAATATATTACCAAGATATTTGTGTTTGAAGTATGTGCAAATGAAAGACTTTGTTTACTGGGGAGATTGTTCCACAGCTGTTCATTTACACAATTCATTCTGCATACAAGATTATATAAATCCCAAAACCTGTCTGCATGTGGCATCATTCAGTCCTCCTCCAAACAATAACCCTCTAAAACTGACAAGTGAGATATTACTATTTAGATTTAGATTTTATAATAAGGAAATAAATACGTGTTAGGTGTTTCTAAGACCACAAACCTGGTTAGTGGCAAGGTGCAAACTGTATTTTGATACAGGTCATTCTGAGTTGGGAGTTTTCCCACCACAACCAGTGGACTTCACACAACAGAAATGGGACAGTCATTGAGAAGAGTGAGTATCAGTACCTGTGTCACACCTCAGTGTGTGCCAATGGGAGCAGTATTGCATGGCCTTTGACACACACACACACACACACACACACACACACACACACACGTCCCACAAGCCAAGGTGCTGTCCCAGTTCTGGGGCTTCAGTCCTTCCATGTTCTCTAGTCATGACTGGGATAATGTCAAGGCAGTGACAATAAGGATAAGGAGCCACTCCACCACGCAGTACCAAAATGAGTCATTTGCTCCTTACATCATCTCCCCACAGCAGGTCAACAGCTTATCGTCTACCTGAACAAAAGGCAGCTGGAGGTAAGCAGGTCAAGAAATCTGTCCCACCTTACAAAGCAGCTACAGGGCAGGACAAAGCTTGGAATGCATCATCTTTTCATGACAATGGGGTAGTGCTTTCCATTTTACCACATTTGGTTTGAAGACCTAGCACTTACGGGTTCACCTGTGTAAACATTCAACAAGTATTGACATTTTGTCTGTTCAACAAATGTCCAATTATGTACTATGCACCAAGCCATATAAAAGAATATAGAGAAGATTAAAAAAAACAAACAAACATGGTATCCAGCATTGTGAACTTGACTGTGGGGACAAAGATTTAAGGAGACAATTACATATAGCATTCATGGTCCAAAGAAAGACAGAATATAACAAAGCTGCCTAATTTAGGTGAGAATGTTTAAGCTTAGGCATGAATCAACCAGGTGAGGAGGGAAAAATATTTCCTTTGTAGAGGGCAGTGCACAAAGGCTCCGAGACAGAAAGTACCCAGAAGGATGGTATGCCAGGAGATACCGTTGAAGAGATATTCCAGAATCAGATGATGGGCCTTGTGCTACAGTATGAAGAGTCTCATTTCTATCTCCAGATGAAAGAAGTAGCTCACTAAAAGTTATTTATTTACTTGAAAGAGAGAGAGAGAGAGGAACATGAATGGGCACACCAGGGCCTCTATCTGCTACAAACAAACCCTAGTTGCATATGCCACTTTGTACATCTGGCTTTATGTGGGCCTCTATCTGCTACAAACAAACCCTAGTTGCATATGCCACTTTGTACATCTGGCTTTATGTGGGTACTGGGGAATCAAAAGTGGGTTCTTAGGCTTTGAAGGCAAATGCCTTAATCACTAAGTCATCTCTACAGCCCTCACTTAAAGGTTTTAAGTAGAAGGACACTGTGATCTGGGTTATATTTTTAGATGATCTTTTTGGCTATTAACCAAACTAGAATATGATTTGAGGGAGAAAAGAACAAAAGGGAGCATGCTTGGGACATAACTCAATGGCAGGGCATGCAGGTGTCATAAATGAGGCCCGGGGTTTGATTCCCAGCATCACAAAAGAACATCAACAATAACAACAGAATGACAGTGAGGAGACAATTTAGACTATGACAGAGTTCCAGGTAAGATGGTGGCTGCTGTAGGCAGGTGACAACAATATGAACAGGAGTGACCAGGTAAAGAGAAGTAAGTTTGACTGGCAAGCTGATAGATCCAGAAACAGAACCACACTGCCGAGAAGCTATGAATATGCCTTTGATACCCTGTGGTGATTTGATTCAGGTGTCCTCCATAACCTTAGGTGTATTGAATGCTAGGGTCCCAGCTGATAGAGATTTGGGAGTCAACACTTCTTGGAGGCAGAGAATTGTTGGGGGTGGGCTTGTGGGTCTTGCCAGTGTTTGGCATACTCTCCTGTTCCCATTGTCCATCTGATGTTATTGAGGGGGTGATTTCCACCCTCTGCTCATGCCACTGTTTTCCCCTGCCATTATGGAGCTTCCCCTTGAGTCTGTAAGTGAAAATAAACCTGTTTTTTTTTACACAAGGTGCTTCTGGTTGGGTGATTTCTGCCAGCAATGCAAACCTGACTACAACAGTAATGCTGGTACTGAGAGTGGGGTTGCTGCTAGACACCTGACTGTGTAGCTTTGGCCTTTTGGAACTGATTTTCAAGAGGAATATAGATGGATTTGAAACCTTGGCCTAAGAGACACCTTGCAGTTCTGTAAGTACAGCTTGATGGACTATTCTGGTCAGAACTGAAAGACCTGAATGCAGTAAGAACTATGGACTGTGAGGTTTGGCTTGTGAGGGTGAAAAAGAGTTTTGCTTGGACTGAACTAGAAGCAGGTTGTGTGAGAGGCTTGCTGTTATGCCCGTGTCCTGAGAATTTGTGCAGTGTTGCTTTGCATAGAAATGGACTGGTGTGAGCAGAGGGATATGGCACAAAAATTAAATCTTTGGGCTGAAACTTTTACCTGTTCAGCTGCAATTATATGAGAGATTACAACCTTTGAGATTGGGTCATCTGGCCTGCACTAGGGCAACAGGAAGAATGTAGACTCCTTTGAAAGGGGCCTGAGTGCTCAAAGAATGTCCTGTTCTTCAAAATCTGCTTTATTCACCCCTAGATTAACAAATTGTCACTCTACCTGGTATTATGGATTATAAGAAATACAGGAAAGATAGGGTCTTTGAATTTGCAACATGGTCTTGTGTTTTGGAAATGGACATGGGCAGTGTAAAGCAGGTTTGCTGCATGTCTGCATGGAGACCTGATGGAGCCATGACGATGAACCATGGATTGCAGTGGAGACCCAGTGGAAGTGTTGGGACCACGGCTGCTGGACATGGATGAAGTTTTCCAGGACTGTGAATAGCCTAGCTGGGGTGGAGGGGGGCTGGAATTGGAACTCCAGAGACTATTGCTGGTTAGAATTATCAGACTTGGAGATTTGTCACTGACAACAGTTGTTGGACTTGGATTTACAGAGTTTGATGTTTGCTCTGTTTAAATCTTGTATTGGTTGAGTATTTCTTTACTATGCCAGTGCCATCTTTTGCAGTGTGATTGTTTATTCTGTGCAACTATGGGCTTTTTGGGGACTTTTTTGGTAATGGCTCAGACTATGAGAATGCTTGAACATCATTAGAATTGATAAAAATTATGGGGACATTTAAAGTTGGACTGAATGCATTGCATTTTACTCTTGGATAGTGATCAGTTTTTGGGGACAGGGGCAGGATGTGGTGGCTTGATTCAGGTGTCCTCCATAAACTTAGGTGTTCTGAATGCTAGGTTCCCAGCTAATGGAGATGTGGGATTTAACGCCTCCTGGTTTATTGTTGGGAGCAGGCTTATAGTTGTTATAGCCAGTTTCCCCATGCCAGTGTTTGGCACACTCTCCTATTATTGCCGTCCATCTGATGTTGGCGAGGGGGTGATGTCCATCCTCTGCTCATGCCATCATTTTCCCCTGTCATCATTGAGCTTCCCCTTGAGCCTGTAAGCCAAAATAAACCCTTTCCCCCAATAAATCTGCTCTTGGTCAGGTGATTTCTTCCAGCAATGCGAACCTGACTATAACATACCCTATTCTCAAATGAACATTTAAAACAGGTCACGAATCTGAAGTGAAAACATGGGGTGCTTTTGCAGCTAGTTGTGGCAGCTGGCGATCTTTTTCTAGTGAGCCTGTCCATATTACTTGGAGCCAAATATGGAAAGCACTCACTCCTGACACTACCGTAGGAACCTTTCTAAGCTGCTACCAAGACTTGAGATCCAGAAACTGGGCCACAGCTATGTGGGGACTATGAGAACCATTTTTGAGAGTCCAGGGTTATTTACTGCTTAGAAAAGTTCAAGATTCAAAGTGAGAATCCTTCTCATCCACATTAGGTGTGGTTTCTTTGAGAGCAAAACAAGAGAACAGCACACACTTAGATAGTGTAGAGCTTTGTTAACTGAAGAATGAAAATCTTCCTTGCCATTTTCAGTCTCCATATGGCATTCTGGAATGCTATGGTTAGTCCTCCTGGGTTCCTACAAGACGAGTGGAAAGGACATGCAGGAGTAGAGGGAGAGTCATGAGAGTCATGCATGCTATATCCTGATGTCTATACTTAGTAGAAGGGGAAGAACTGAATGGCTAAAGCTGAGTCCCCACGAGCAGTCCCCAAGGTGGGCAGTGGCTGTTCAGTACCTCAGCATCTGATATTTGTAAATGTCTTTCAGCTTAAGAGAAGGCTTACTGGGTCTTGTTCAGAGGCAAGCATCTTTGGTCATATATCCCATGAGTAGTAGAATTTAGGTTGGAGGTTCACCAGCAAATGGGGCATACATAGTCATAGGGTACAAAATTCTGAAACAGAAGGGTATTCATGAAAGTTAGAAGCTCTGACTAGACAATTACCAAATGAGAGGGAAAATGACAGTTGCTATGGAAACTAGCAAGGCTGCTCAGATCTGTAAAGGTCATGCTAAATGTTAGAAAGATATAGAAGTAGAGGCAAGAGAAGAAAAGGCATTCAGGGTGACTGTGGGAGAGTTGCACGGATTGGTAAATTCACTCAGAAATTTACAAGCAGCCAGGTGTGGTGACACACACCTGTGCTCCCACCACTGGAACTTGGAGGCAGCAGGACGTGAGTTCCTCGGCCATACAGCAAGAACTAGTTTCAACAACAGAGACGTTAGGTGTCCAAAGACCCAAGCAAACTGGAGACTGCAAAAATCACACAGACGATAAAATTAAGATTTTAGGGATGGGCTCTCTTATTATGATGTTACAAATGCTTTTATACAGCAAATCATGGGGTACAAGGTATTTCTGGTGTAAGAGTTACAGAGAATTTATACTTTTTATAGGCAATATGTATTTATATCTAAAGAGAAGTTTGCTCAGATAGAGAAGAATAAGCAAACACTAGCAAGTTGAAATGAAGATCCAAGCTGTGAAAGAAAACAGCAAAACACTGAGCTTGTTCAAAAATGGGTCAAGTGAACACTGTTCTAACAAGTTGGAAATTTATTGCTGGTCCCTTGTTGGTAGTATTAGCTAAGTTTCTTATTACTGCGACAAATGCCTGACAAGAAGCAACTTGGGGAGAAAGGGTTTATTTTGGCTTATCGTTCAAGGAGGCCAGTTCATCATGGCAGGGAAGGTGGGGTAGCTCGTCACACTGTCTGCAGTCAGGAAGCAGAGCAGGATGGATGCAGGTGGTCCCTCACTTCCTCTTTCTCACTCAGCCCAGATCACAGCCTGTGGAGCGGTGCTGCCTATATTTAGGGTGGGTTAACTTAATCTAGACACACCGAGGTATTTGTCTTCTAGGTGACTTGTAGATCCTGTCATGCTGACAGTCAATATTAATCATAATGCTGGTGAACATTAGGAAGAAATCAGGGAGAAAAGGGCTCCAATAGCCTCCAGGAAAGTTCTCATAATATTCCTACCCGTTAGATAGTGCCTTGGGATAGAATACTCTGGAGAACTAATAATGGATGTGTTTAAAGCATGCTGATGAACGGTCCCAGAACCATGTGGGCCAAGGCTGGCGCATGTCCTGCCAAAGACCTGCTCGTGCCTGGTCCACATGATCTGCAATGTGAATAGCAAATGATACAGTTGTAAGGTAAGCACATCCCATCTGTGTTGGGAGGAAGTGGGGTGGGGGGTCAGTGGACTTCCTGTTCTGCTGAATTGGAATTTGGTAATTTGAACAAGCTAAAGAAATAAAACAGGGATCAAATTAAAAGTCTGAACCTGGGTTGTGAAAACAGAGGATACAAATATAGCAAAGAGATCTGACAGTTAGAAGATGCTAAAACTATCAAAAAGACAGAACAAAGCCACATACAGAGGTTCCAGCAGGCCACAAAGCTTGATATGTAGATACGGAAAGCTCCAGCATATTGACGCAGCATGGTTCAAAGAGGAGAAGGGGAGGGCTTGGAATCTGGCTCTATTCAAGGGTAATTAGGCCATTTGTTGGATAATGCATTCAGTGCTTTTGCTACCCAGAAGAAGGGTAGAAAAACTAATGAATATTAACAAGTAACACACACACACACACACACACACACACACACACACGTACCACTTCACACAGGATGTTCAACTTAGGAAGTGCAACAGAGATGGGTTTCAAAGCACCACATGCCAGATGCCAGAGGGTCCTTTCAGCATGTTACCAAGAGGTGTAAGCAGCCCCAGGAGCAGAAACCAGCCATGCATAGTGGCATGGCTCTGCTCCCAAACCTGAGTTCACTCTCATTGGAGGCTTCAAATGGAGACCATGTACCACAGGCATCATTTGACAGAAATGTAGAAAAGACTGGTTAGACAACCTTGGTGCCCACGACAAATCCGACAAGCCATGACATACGTTCAGAGACTAGCTGCCAAGTGGAGCCCAGGTGTTAAAAGTGCCCCATGTGGTGATGGAACTGCCCCCTACCATTTTCCTGCACGCACCTATAGGATAAAGGTTTCTTTTCACATGGGGCTAGCTTAAGGCTGTGCTTTTGCCCATCCTGAGTAAAAGGTGAAGTTCTTTCTGCCCCTACAAGCATGCTCCCATCTGTTTTATTTCTTGTATTTTCTTATCTCAATCAATAGGCACAGTGTGTCCCTTGACCTAGGGTCTGTATGATTTGCTCTAATTAGAAATATAGTTTCATTGCAATCCAAGGTGTCAATACTGGAGTTGTATTCTTGGCCAGGTCTTCTTAAAAATCTTGCCTCTATGTTCCTTCCAGGACTCCTACTATGTAAGTATCCTGCTATTCTAGAGCGTTATCCTGGCTGTCCACACAAGCGCTGGGCCCATCTGCAGGAGCGGCAGTCACTGCTGTGTGCTCAGGCTGGAGGCACCAGGCTATTACTGCAGAGACCTGGTGTCGCAGTCTACTCTCCTGCTGAGCACTCAGCACCCATGTCTGTCTGCTGCATTCCTCTTTGGCCTCACCCTTCCCTACTGATAGGCCCTTAAACTGTCTTTTCATGAACTCTCATACCCGAGGGTCTGAAATGCCTTCCCTGCCCTATGCCTCACCCTCTTTGGGGCGTTCTCTGTGAGTGCTACCCTCCCGCCTCTGTTTCCCCCATGCTCCTGGACCAGTCATACCAAGGCCTCCCCGGAGGAGGAGGTCTTCTCATTCACCCTTGCTGCATTTGCAGCCCCTCACAAAAATGGGCACAGAGCAGGCTATCATTAAGTATTTATTACATGAATCAATACTTTCCAACTTCTCAGTGGCTCCCCCCCCATCCCCATGGTTATTGGCTCCAGGGAGATAGAAAGCGTTTTGTTCCAAGGAACCATGTCATCATGGTAATTAGTATCCGTAGAGCTTGCTAGATGCCTGCCTGTCCACCCAACGCTTTGTGTGGACTGTCTCCTTGAATCCCCTCTGAACTTTCCATGACACATACATAACAATTCCCACCTTTGAGATGAAGAAAACAAGTAAGGCCATGCAGCTGGTACGAAGCCTAGCAGACCCCAGACTCCTCCCGGTCTTAATTAAGGCATGCCACCCCTCGGCCCAGCACAGCCACTGGGCAAAGGAATGACTGCCACCCACAGCTTCAGAGCAGACCATGAGGAGCACTCACGAATGGCTCACAGAGGTTTGCTCTAGTTGATACTAAACTACTAGGCCAAAGTATAAACTGTTCAGTATTATTTGTTCTCAGAGTGATGTCAGCTCAGACATCTAGAATAGCGAGGCAGGAAGGGGTCAGATGCACTCAATGTGAAGGCCTAACACTAAAATTTGAGTTGCTCACCAGTATCTTTTACTCTTTCCCGTTCCTTCTGCCCTGGTTGGTCTGGCACTCACTATGTAGCCCAGGTTAGTCCCCAATTCGCTGTAATCCTCCTGACTCAGTCTCCCTAGTGCTGTGATTACAAGTGTGCACCACCGTGCCAGCTTCCTGTTTCCTTTCTTAAAGTGTTATTGATGCTGAAAGGGAGGAAAAAGTCCCCTCCTGGCCCCATCAGAGTGTGTGTGACACGTGCTCTCTGAGGTGGAGCAGTGGGGGGAAATAATGGACCACGGGTTGGTGGCTTGTTATGGAATAGCTGCTTTCAGTTTGAAACCATGCTTGTTAATTTTTGCTTCTTAGTGAAGACAGAAAGAACTGTAACTGTTGATATTTGGTTTTTAACCTATTTAAAAAAATTTTTTTTAAATTTATTTGGTTATTTATTTGAAGAGATAGAAAGAGTCAAATAGAGAGAGGGAATGGGTACACCAGGGCCTCTAACCACTACAAATGAACTCCAGATGAATATGCCACCCTATGCATCTAGCATATGTGGGACCTGGGGAATTGAACCTGGTCCTTTGGCTTTGCAGGCCTTAACGACTAAGCCTTCTTTCTAGCCCTAACCTGTGTTTGGAAGAACATTACAGGTCCTCAGAAGAGTCCCAGAGGAGGATGGTGGTTGAAGGTTGGAGTTTCAGGATCTGGTTTGAAAGCATAATTATGTTAAAAAGAAAACAAACAAACAAAAGATTGAAAACAACTTCTTGCAGGTATATACGAGATTACAAAAGTATTCCCCCTATTCATTCCCTCACTGAATGACCACTGGGTTCTGTTCTACTGGAGGCCAGCCTTGAACTCTGGTACAGTCCACTGAGGGTCTGGCCCTCTAGGTGGGGACAGGACAGATCCGCTGAGTCACCATTTAGAGGAAGTGCTTCTTTTGCTGTCTTCCTTCTCTGACCTCCTCAGTAGCCTGCCAGGCTCTTCCCCAAACAGGTGTGAAGAATATTATTGAACTCCGGGGCTCAACCCTCACTGGATGTGATCTGCTATTGAAAAACAGTATTGCTATCCAGAATAAAGTTTGCTGACAGATTAAAGTGGAATCACTGGAAAGAAGGACTAGCTTTGGCATGTCAGAAGAGCACCTCAGGATGCCACGATGGGCAGTAAGGGAAGATAGCCTGGATTAGATGGTCTATTCTTGCTCATTCCTGTCACAGAATATGTTCCCAGGTCTGTAATCTTTTTTCATTGCGTGCGTGTGTGTGTGTGTGTGTGTGTGTGTGTGTGTGTGTCTGTGTGTGTGCGTGTGTGTGCAGTTCATGTGTGTGGACACATGCATATGTGCAGTGCTCTTGCACACATGTGTGAAAGCCAGAGGTTGACATCAGGTGTCTTCCTCAGTTTTTGAGACAAGGTTTCTCACCAAACCTGGAGCTCACAAAATCTGCTAGTCTAGCTGCCTAGCCAGCAAGCCCTAGCAGACCCTCCTGAGGCAAGCAACACAATGTCTGGCTTTATATTTATAAGAGAGAGAGAGAGAGAAAGAGAGAGAGAGAAAGAGGCATATGTACATACATAGAGAGAATATGGGTATGTCAGGGCCTGTAGCCATTGCTAACAAACTCCAGACACACGTGCCACCTTGTGCATCTGGCTTTATGTGGGTACTGGGTAATCAAACCTGGGTCCTTAGGTTCTATAGGCAAGTGCCTTAACCACTGAGCAATCTCTCCAGCCTCAATATCCAGCTTTTAGGTGGATGTTGGAGATCTGATATTAGGTCCTCATAGTTGTGTGGCAAGTGCTTTTACCCACTAGGACATCTGAAAAGACATCTCCCCAGACCCTAGCAAACTGTTTTACTATTGAAGATCTTTATTCTTCCAAAATTACAAACTTTAAAAATTGATCTTTGGGGACTATAAGGACCTTTACCCAGATTTAAACAAGGTTATTGACAAAAAAGAGGGAAAAGTTTTTACAAAGTAACAATAATATCTGTAAGCATGAATGCATATATAAACATAGACATAAAAATACATACACACATACGTTATACATCTGATATGATTTAGATGTAACTTGCTAGAAAACAAACACCTTCCCAGTTGTAAGTCGACTATGCTGTGAAACCCTGATCTAAAGGAGAAACGAATTTATGAGGATCACATTTTGCCAGGCTGACTGGGGTGGTTGGGTATGAGGTTGCCTTTTCCTTAGGCTAATTCTTATCAACCCCAGTAATCTTACATTTTGTTATTTCTTCTATGAAGCCTTACTTGAGCCCCGAGACTGCTTAGGGGCTTCTCCTCCCTGCTAGAACTCAACAGGCACTTTAGTTTGTACTCCCTGCCTTGGAGACTGCACCCAAAGGATGGAAGATTTCCTCTGTTCCACATCATGACTACTCTTGTCAGCTGCCCTCCCAGTTACTGCTCCTCAAACTATGCAACAACAGCAAAGCTGGCCTCTTCGACTCTTCCATATAAGCAGGAGTAAGGAAGCTGTGTCTGCTCAGACTTTCACAACTGTCCCTCCTCTTGTCCAGGGTCAGCTCCACCTCAACACCTCTCACTCAACCTGTCTGGATGCCTCTTCCCTCCTTAGCACTCTGGAACAGTCTGTAAGCATGCTTCCAACATCCCCCAGATAATCGAGCATGGACATTGGATTCTAAGTACTATGTGCATGTATGTATTTTGTGTAGGTCTATCTTAAGCCCAGGCCCTTCCTGAGTTCCTGGAGTCACATCTGTGAGCATGATGGTCCATGAGGAACTTCAAGACCTTGGCAAATCACAGCTGAGTTCATGGGCTGCTCCTCTCCATCTTCCCTTGGTTTACCTCTTGTAACCTGAATGCCTCAGAGAACTTAATGCAAGTACCTGAGTCTGAAAATGGAGCCATCTGTGATGGCTTCCAGTGTCAGTTTAGCCAGGGTAAATGATATTCCTCAGAATTCCCTTCTAGTATGTTTTTGGTTAGGGCTAAAAGGAAAATCTCTCATGAGAGATGAAGGAGACATGTCCATTGGGTAGCCTGCTCCCACGTTTCTAACTGTTTAAGCCGATATAAGTGTAGGTGCTGCTGTGAAAAGAGTTGGCAGGTGTAATTAATATTAACTGTAACAGAAATTATCCTGGCTAGCATGACATTCAGTGGAAGGCCTACAGAGAGAGAGAGAGAGAGAGAGAGGGAGAGAGAAGGAGCAAAGAAGGAAAGAAGAGGAGGCCAGCAGAGAGGGGGAGGCGAGGACAGAAGACCAGACTGCCTTCTACCTGTGGACAAGCCTCAGCTTCAGTCTGTGGGTTCCCAACTTGCTCAGCCAGCCCTCAACTGTACAAGCCAAATCCCTACAGTAGTTCCCTTTAGTAAGTATAAATCTAGACATTTGTTTCTCTGGCTGAATCAACCTTAATTCTGTTCTCACCTCAGCCAAACCAAATTAATTCTTTTTTCTTAGTAGTTTTCTAATTCAATCCTTTCTCCCCACAAGGAGTCATTACTTTAGTTCATGTTGTCATCACTTGTCAATGGGAAAGTCCAACCCACACCTCCAAACCAAAGGAGCATCAGTTAACCCTCCTCTTCCCCCAGGCTCCCTTGTGTCTACCCCTGGCTTCCCTCCCAGACATGCAAGGGAGGAGGATGCTTGCCACTTGGTTTCTATTAGCAGAAGAGGCTGACGGCCATTACTTCCTGCCATGAGGTGACTGGGTCTCCTTACACAGGGATCTGTGACTCCCAGATAAACCAGTTCTGTTGCCATCCACTGCCTCTTACTCCATGTGACTTAACGGTAGCTGGGCGTGGTGGCGCACGCCTTTAATCCCAGCACTCGGGAGGCAGAGGTAGGAGGATTACCATGAGTTTGAGGTCAACCTGAGACTACATAGTTAATTCCAGGTCAGCCTGAGCTACAGTAAGACCCTACCTCGAAAATACAAAAAAAAAAAAAAAAAAAAAAAAACCCACAAAAAAAGACTTAACGGTCTTGTTCGTGACTGAGGCTGGGGCTCTGGACCTGCTACAAATTTCACATAAAGAGCTCTAATCCCATCGGAGTCTCACAGTGGAGCAACAGAATACCAGCAGGGTCCAATCTGGAGTATTTCTGGTCTTTGGATGAATACTATCAAAACCGCACCCAAACGCCGCCCTTGATCTCTAATGTGAGAATATAGAAAATCACCTATGAGAAAACTAACCTGCCAATAGGACAATTTCCTGGAGGAGCAAGATGGCCCACACTGTGACCCAAGAACCCTCTCTTCTATGCACCTCTAACCCAACACCTCCACTTCATCAGTGAAATGGATACACTGAGTACAAGACCACCATCCTGACTATTTGGCAATTTGATCATCAAGAACATCTGCCCAGGTTCCACATCAACAATTCAAAGCTGACAAACTTGAATTGCCAGGAGGCATTTCCTCATGCAAGTGCATCATTCCTGGACAGCTGGGTTCTGTGCAGTGTGAGAAGAGAAAACAATAACAGAGTGTGATTCCATTTTTTGGACCTCCCTACATTCTGCCTGCCGATTTGTTTGTACCTGATGAATCACCTTTAAGAGATGGAGCCCACACACAAAAGAACAAGTCTTGGCAGGAATCATGCCCGGCACACTGTTAGTTAGGCCGAGCATGGACTCAGAGGCTTACATTACATTGTTTCCCCATCCCACCCCCAGCCAATCAGTGAGGTGTAACTGTCCGAAAACTCCCGGTTTGCTTATTGTGAAATTTCAGGTTGTCTTCCTCTTGACTTACTAGGAATGAGAGCACTAAAGGACTATATTTTGGATGGAATCTGGAACAGGAAAAAGACAACAATGGGAAAAATAGTAAAGCCTGAATAAAGCCAGTCTTTCCATAAAAATATGGTACTGTCTTTTAGTTTTCTATCACTGTGAAATGACTTACCATGAACTTTAAAGCAGCAACCCTTCTCCCAGGCATGGGGGCTGGGGAAGTGGCTCAGCTGATAGAGTGTTTGTCTAGCACGCCCAAAATTCTGAGTCCGACCCCTAGCACAGCACAGACTGGACATGATGACACACACTTACAATCTCAGCCTTTGGGATATCAGAAGTTTAAGGTCATCTTTGACTACAGAGAGAATTCCAGGCCAGCCTGGGATATGAGAGACTTGTGTCAAAAAAAAAAAAAAAAAAAGAAAGAAAGAAAGAAAGGAGGAAGGAAGGAAAGAAGGCAGGGCATGGGGAGAAAAGAAAAAGGAAAATACAATCCAGGCATCTGGATCTCACAGAGCCAAAGTGGTCAAGGTATGATTCTCATGTGGACATCAAGGTCCACCTCCAAGCCCACTTCAGTTGCCAGCAGAACTCTACTCCTTGAAGGTGGAGGACCGAGGTCTCTGTTCTTCTGTTGGTTGTTGGTCAAGGGTCAGTCTCAGCTCTTAGAGGCTACCCTCAGCTCCTGGCACATGATTCTTTCTGTAGGCAGTATGTACTTCCGCTGTGTGCTGTTGCTTGGCCAGTAAGCAAAGGTCGGCTGCTGTTCCTTGCCTCCCAGCAGGGTTCATCTGATTGGGACAAGCCCACCCAGCATAGGTGCTCTTTGGATGACTCAAAATAAGTGGGATGGGAACTGGATTATACCTGCAAAAGCCCTTCTGCTAAGAATGTGACATTCAGAAGTTCTGACACATTCCTGAGCAGAGGATGACTCAGGGCATGCCACCAAGTGCAGGAACCATGGGGTCGACTTAGAATTTTGCCAACTATAGGTTCAAGTGGTCATGACACTATGTGGAAAATGTTGACAACAGGAGAAACAGGAAAAAAACTATCTTTGCAAGGCCTCTAAATCTTATTTTTAAAAAAGATTTTATTTTTATCTATTTATTTACTAGAGACAGAGAGAGGGAGGGAGGGAGAGGGAAAGAGGAAGAGAGAGAGAGGGGTAGAGAGACAGAGAGAGAGAGAACGAGCACACCAGGGCCTCTAGCCACTGCCAATGAACTCCAGATGCCTGAGCCACCATGTCCATCTGGCTTACATGGGACCTGGAGAATCAAACCAGAGTCCTTAGGCTTCGCAGGCATGTGCCTTAACTGCTAAGCTATCTCTCCAGCCCAAGGCCTCTAAATCTTAAAGGAGTCAACATTTAAAACATGGAATAAAAATCATATGCTTTGAAATCACACAATAATTTGGAAATCTATACCATTTTTTTCTCTGGCCAGTGTTGCTATGCTGAATTACAAAAAAGGAAAGTTCCAGTACAGTTACGAACTTTCTCTGAGGTCACACACCAGATCAAACAATTGGGGTAAGAATGACAGTGTACCATAATGTTGCCTCTTTACTTTCAAATAAAGCTGAGTTTAAGACAAGCCTTCCAAAAGACAATGTGAATGTCTGTGATGCATATGTTGTCAACCTTTGCTTTAAGTATGAAGATTTCTCATTGGGAAATTGCCTTTGGTAAACTCAACTCATGTTTCACCTCAACTTTCTTTGCATCTTTATATCTCTATGGCTTCTCATATATCATCACCATTATTATTTGTAGCAAGCAAGCATCACTTTATACATAGTCTTAAAAAATATTTTATTTATTTATTTATTTGAGAGAGAGGAGAGAAAAAGAGGCAGATAGAGAAAAAGAGAATGGGCACACTAAAGCCTCTAGCCACTGCAATCGAACTCCAGATGCATGCGCCCCCTTGTGTATCTGGCTTGCGTGGGTGCTGGGGAATCAGACCAGAGTTCTTAGGCTTTGCAGGCAAACGCCTTAACCACTAAGCAATTTCACCAGACCTGTTCACAGTCTTTGAAACTTCTGAATATCAAGTCTGTTAACTGGTGATAATACTTCCTCTGGTAAGATTACAAACTTACATGTGCTATGCTATCAAAAGACAAAGTGATCAGGCAAGTTACTTTACACATGTATAATTTTACAAAAGTAGATAATCTGATTAAATCTGTATGACTATAAATGATGCCTTATAGTAGTAATTGTTGTGATTTTCTTTTTTTTTTTAAATTTTTTAAAAATTTATTTATTTGAGAGCGACAGACACAGAGAGAAAGACAGATAGAGGGAGAGAGAGAGAATGGGCGCGCCAGGGCTTCCAGCCTCTGCAAACAAACTCCAGACGCGTGTGACCCCTTGTGCATCTGGCTAAGGTGGGACCTGGGGAACCAAGCCTTGAACCGGGGTCCTTAGGCTTCATAGGCTTAACCGCTAAGACATCTCTCCAGCCCTGTGATTTTCTTTTTTAAAAAATATTTATTTGCAAGGAGAAAGAGAAAGAATGAGAATTAATATAAGGATATGCCAGGGCCTCTAAACAATGCAAATGAACTCTAGATGCATGGACCACTTTGTGCATCTGGCTTTACATGACTACTGTTGAATCAAGTGCCTTAACTGCTGAGTCATCTCTCCAGCCTATCTCTCTCTATATATCTAATCTATTCTATCTATCTATGCATATTTTTTTGAGACATGTCCAGGCTCACCTCAAACTCGTGACCCTCATACTTCTGATTCCCAAGTGAAGGAATTACAGGTGTGAGGTTGATCTTGGTTGCCAACTTGATGGGATTTTAAATCAACTAAGGGACAAACCTTTGGGTAAGTATGTAAGGACATTGCACTCTGGAAAAAATAAAAACTATGAGCACAATAAAAAGATCAGTGGTTGCAGGAATCAGTGGGGAGAGGGCTGAGTAGCACACACAGAGGAGTTTTAGGGCAGTGAGACACTATGATATTATAATGGTTGAGCCATGTCATTATCTGTCAGTGCAACCCCATCCAATGTACAACACTGAGACTGAATCCTCAGCTACATCAAGGGCGTTACGTGATAAGGGTGTCAGTGCAGATTCATTAGTTGTAACAAAAGCACCACTCTGGTGGGAGATACTGATAGCAAGAGGCTATCCGTGTGTGTGTCAGGGGTGGGGAGATAAGAGATGTTGGCAGTGAGAGTCTATCAGTGTGTGTGGTATGGGGGAGGTTGAGATGAGAGATGCTGACAGTGAGAAGCTATCAGCGTGCATGTTGGGGGTGGTGAGAGATGCTGACAGTGAGAGGGTATCAGTGTGTGTGTTAAGGGGATGGTTTAGGAGAAATGTTTGTACCTTGTACTCAATTTTGCTGTGAACCTAAAACCACCTTAAAGAATACTCACTATTTAAAAGTAAGAAGGTTCTTGAACATCTGTCATTTGTAGGCATTGTCAAGAAAACCAGGATGAATTTATTTTTTTTTTAAAAAAATTTTTGTTTATTCATTAGAGAAAGAGAACAAATACGATGCATCAAAGCCTCTTGCCACTGCAAATGAACTCCAGACACATGTGCTATGATGTGCATCTGGCTATATGTAGGTACCGGGGAATTAAACCTAGGCTGGTAGGTTTTGCAAGCATGTACCTTTAACCACTGAGCCATCTCCCCAACTCTCAGGATAAATTTTTGCAGGCCTTGAAAGGTGAACACCTTTTTAACAACAGAAGATTTAACTTTATTTAGAGATTTTTGAATGGCTATTCATTAAATACTCAATATTTTTTTGTATGGCTGGAAATATATAACATACATACATAAAATAACAAAATAAGTGAAACACCTAATTCCTTTAAGACTTGGCTGTTTGGAATATGGATATTTCCCCATAAAAGTGATATAAGATACTCATAGTCTTGTTCTTAATATACTCTCTGGGAAAATGCATTTCTCTGCGGGAACTTACACTGAAACTCTATGAAAGCAGCAATTTTAGGCAGCATGCCTGGCACATTTCTCCAATACTCTCCATCAGTTTGCACACAGCTTCAAAAAAAAAAAAATGCTGCCAGGTAAATGGGTTGCAATGCTCTTTTGCCATTTACAATGGCAATTAGTAAATAAGCTTTTAGGAGAAAAAAAGCTTTTACATAAAATTTTCAGGCATCATTCACGTACCTACATAAAATTATAGTGGCCAGTCATCACGCACATTCACACCCTATCTGGTTTTTCTAAGAGGTGCTGATGTCTGTCTTTTTCCATTTGATGCTCTGGTTTGGTGACATTTTCCTCCAGCTATTCCATCCTCATTAGGCCAGATTTGAGGCTAGTCTTGTCTTGTTCTCACCTGGGATCACATCAGAAGGCCTTTGAGATAACTAAGACTCCTATCTTGGGTGACTAAAGTGTCACAGAGAGCAGTGTGCAGTTATGTTGACAGAATTACAGCAGGTTACCAAGCTTACTTTTTTAGCAAGTATATTCCTTCTTTTACAGATCTTGTTTATGGATGCTATCCAGAATTTATATTTTAGATAGATTTTTCAGGAGCCTGGGATACTTTTCCAACTAATTTAAAATTACTCTTAAATTTGGCTGAAATCAATCTCTCTCTCTCTCTGTATGTGTGCATGCACATGCATATGCATACAGATGCACAGCATTTTGGGTAGAAGAGTTCAGTTTACAGATGAAGATCAAATGGTGGCTGAAACTTTCAGTTGTCAACAAGTTGCCAAGCATTATAGTGGTAACTGCTTTTCATAGCAAATGCTTATAACCCTGATTCATATGTTTAACAATGTTTAGAACTATTTAGATTAAAAGCAGCCCAAGGCCAAATTGTAAACTTACTTAAAACATTACATGATTTTTTTTTTTTTTGGTAATTTCTGTGGCATTGAGCATGAACTTTGTAGATGACATTGTGTTTCAATGTCCAAAGGTTGGATATGCGTGGGTTACATTAGAGGCTTTTGAAGATACTGGTCTTTAACCAGCATTTCATATCTAAGTAAGATTTTTCCCTCAATTAGATCACTAGAAAAGATGCCACTACAACATTTCAAAGTCAGCAGCAAGTTTGATGCTCTCAACATGAGTTCTCTTAATGCCAACATGCACTGCTTTGCAATTTCTTTGTCTTTTTGAACAGATCTGCCAAATGCTACTACTTCCAGGCACACAGTCTGTCATGCTGTAACTATCACACCTGTTTATTATCTGTCTCAGTACCCACAAATTTTTGGTTGTTTTCATTGAAAAAAAAAGAACAGTAAATGAAGTAATTCCTTTAACAAAAATCTGCTTTGCTAATATAAAGTGATCTCTTAGTACTCTATTTCTATAACTTCCTACATATAAAGAAATTTTGAGGCTGGATGGATGGCTTAGTGGTTAAGGTGTTTGCCTGCAAAGCCAAAGGACCCAGGTTCAACTCTCTATGACCCACGTAAGCCAGATGCACAAGACGGCACACATATCTTTGCTCCTTTGCAGTGGCTGGAGGCCCTGCATGCCCATTCTCTCTCTCTTCCTCTCTCTCTGCCTCTTTCTCCCAAATAAATGAAATATATTTTTAAAAATTAAAAAAAAAAAGAAATTTTGTTTTAGTGTTGAATCATGATTTAATATTTTTCTTTCTTTTTTTTGGGGGGGAGGCAGGATCTCTCATGTATTCAACCCTGTCCTTGAACTTGCTATACAGCTAAGCATAACCTTGAACTTCTGATCCTTGTCTCTACTTCCCCAGTGGGAGGACTGCAGGTATGTCATCCCATCTAGCTTATGTGGCACTGGGGACTGAACCTGTGCATGCTAGGCAAGCACCATAAACTTAGCTATATCCTTAGACCCTCCTGGTCTAGCATTTTGAAGATCTTTTAAAATTAATTAAATAAAATCAAACTCAACATGTATATTACTCTCTCTCTCTCTCTCTCTCTCTCTCTCTCTCTCTCTCTCTGTGTGTGTGTGTATGTGTGTGTGTGTGTGTACCACTAAGCTACATCTCAGCCCTAGTCAAGCCTTGCTGTTTGGTGGTGATGAGTGCATGAGTTCCCAAGAGGGAAAATGCTGAAAAATTTTAAAGATTTGGGTTTGAAGTCTCAGAGTGTTTCTTCATAATTGCTCTACTCAGATATGCAGAAGCACAGGTAATAACATATATCACTGCTGTGTAATGAGTGCTGATATAATGACATTAACGTAATGTCATTATATTTCTGACTTCAGAACTACTGGAATGTGGGGGAAATGCAGGTCTTAGAATCAACAAGGAATAGATCCCTGCTAGCTTTGCTACAGATTAAAAAAAAACAAAAAGCCACCTCTGATATATGGTTACCATGGTAACACTGGTTGAATTTTGATGTAGCCTTTTCTAGCTCAAAATGGTTGAAATTCACCCACCCAGTCACCTGGGCTGGTACTGTCCAAAAGTAACCATCCTAGCAGGAATAAAGATGTTCTAAAGAGACACGGGTGCCCTTGTGTGCCCTGCCATTGGTTTTAAGACTATGGAAACAAAGTTCCCAAGAAACAGGAATTTCCCTCAGGCATTCTGTGAATTCTTTGTAAGGAGATGTGAACAAATGGCACCACATCAAGGCACCAACAGAAACAAATAATGATTCCATGCATATATATCTTGGTGAGGTAATGAATTTAACAGGGGTTACTAACAGTGGCATGGGCAACTAACTTGCAGGCAGCTACACTGCTGAAGAAACTGTTTACTGAAGATATATCCTTGGGGAGAGGAAAGGCATTGTAAGCTCCTCCCCCTAGCGACTGTTAATTGTCCATATATGTCTTCTTGGGAAGGCCTGTGGCCTCAGAAGCTCCTCCACGACAGAAACTTAATGGGCCAAGCCTGTACAAGTCCCTTTCTGGTAGTCATAGCTATGGACAGTTCAACTGGGAAATGGCCATGTCATGCCTGGAGAAGAGCATTCTTCAACACAGGAATCTTGTACTAGGAGAAAGAAAAGGTTAGAGCCTGGGACCAGGCAGAAGGGAGTTAGTTACCACACTGCTGACAACTTGTCAGACCACCTTGCAGGACAGACTGAAGCTGAGACAATGATGGGTCCCTGATGGGCAGGCCCATGATTGCTTTGATATGCGTATCTCTTATCTTCTATTTAAATGGGGTCATGTTAGGTCTCAAAGACAGACTTGGAGGGATCATGGGGGAGTCACTGGATCTCTTTGTTTCCCTTCCCAATGTAACCCCATTGGATAAATCTTTTTCTGCTTTTCACCATTACCCATTTATTTAATTGGCTATTGGAGATAAGTGTCTGAGCCTGGCTTGTTAGGACCTGTCAGGGCCCAGCCTCTGACCCTATCTCTGGTACATAAGTGATGGGTGGTGACTTTTGACACTGAAGGGTCGCAACTCCACACACAGATCACTGAAGGCACTGATATTCTGATTATGCATGCACAGCCCACCGTTTACTCCACTCTTGCTTTTTTCCAGCTGCCTTTCCCCATGTCTTAGACCACTGTTTCTTTATCCTACAAACACCCTTCAGCCCTATCCCCTGAGGAGGTGGGTCTGAGATTGAGGTCTTCAGTGTCCACATATTTGGCTGTCATGCAAATGAATGCTCTCTTATGTAAAATTTTTCATTTTGGTGACTAGCATTCTGTATAGCATGTGAAATAAGCTTAGTTTGGCAAAATATTTCACAGTTCAAGAAGCTAAAAGTTCAAGGATAGGGTGTCAGTGGTGTTTGTTTCTTCTAAGTCCTCTCTCCCTACCTTTACTATCTTCGCACTGTCTCCCCTACGTATGTGTCTATACTAAGCTCTTCCAGAGGTACCAGTAGTACTAGATTAGGGCCAACTCCAGTGAGTTCATTTAACTCTAAGTAATTCTTTTTTTAAAATAAAGATTTATTTTTATTATTTATTAGAGACAGGGAGAGACAGAAAGAGAAAGAGAGAGAGAGAGAGAGTCAGAGAGAGAATGGGCACTCCAGGGCCTCTGGCCACTGCAAACGAACTCTAGACGCATGCGCATGCCATGTTCATCTGGCTTACATGGGACCTGGAGAATTGAACCTGGGTCCTTAGGTTTCGTAGGCACGTGCCTTAACTACCAAGTCATCTTTCCACCCTAACTCTAAGTAATTATTATTTTAAAATTATTTTTATTTACTTATTTGAGAGTGACAGAGAGAGAGACAGAGGCAGATAGAGAGAGAGAGAGAGAGAGAGAGAGAGAGAGAGAGACGAAGAGAAAGAATGGACATCTGGCTTATGTGGGTCCTGGGGAATCAAGCCTCAAACCAGGGTCCTTAGATTTCACAGGCAAGCACTTAACCACTAAGCTATCTTTCTAGCCCTCTCTAAGTAATTCTTTAAAAATCCATCTCCAAATGGGAGATGGGACTTCAACATACACGTTTTAGGGGAACACAAATCAACCTTAACAGTGGCCTTTTTAGCAGAAATGTTCTCAACCCCTGGGCTACACTATTAAATGAAAAGAGACCATGTGGTAAGAGGCTCAAACAAGCCACCAGTACGCAGGGCAAGACCTGCCAGTGAAGCTACCTGGCATGGTCCAGCCACAGCCAAGCTCCCAGTACAATGCAGCCACCATGTAGGACAGAGTTAAGCCATGTCACCAAGCCCAATCATAGTGGTCAAGCCAAAAAGTCTTGACAACACATAATGGGACCAGCTTCCAGTGGCAGAGGCCCTAGGATGGGCACTTGTCTGGAATAGCACACACACAACAGACAGACCAGAGAGGTTTGAGTAAAGGGCAAGGTGGGGTAAAAGATAAAGAACATGTTAGGCAAGGTCTGCTAAGACATCTTGGTGAGGTGGGCATGCCTCTTATTAATGAGAACTCTTGCTCTGTATACTGAAAGTGAATGGGTCAATGTGTAGACTGCCTGTGGTGAAAAGTTTGGTGCGTCCAGATGTTCCCCTGCCTCCTTACATATAAAATGGAGCAGTGCAACCTCCCTCCCAGATGATGTAAAGCAGCAGGCATAAGAAGACGAAGTGAGAAATTGCAGGGGCACCACTTGCAATCACAGCTACTCAGGAGGCTGAGGTAGGAGGATTCCTTATACTCAGGAGTTTGAGGTAGCTTAGGTGATAGTGAGACCCTAAATTCACAATGAAAGGGAAGAGAAGAAGGAATACCAGAAGGAAGGAAGGAAGGAAGGAAGGAAAGAAGGGAGGGGGGGAGGCATGGAAGGAAGAAGGGAGGAGAAAAGGAGGGAAGATCACCCTGACCGTCACTCTAGTCTCCATCCTGACTCCATCCCCATGGTGCACCCCTTAGGGACACCTTGAGTTCTCCAGCACGGATAACCGCCTAGGGTGGAATCCTAATGAAGGCCAACAGAATCTTGGGCAACTTGGGGTGTGAAGGAGCGGGAAAGCCAGTCTGCCACAGCTGATGATAGGAACAGGAAGGCAGCGAGAAACAGAGCCCACCTCGTGATGTCGCCTCGTCCAAAGCCAGCCTAGAAAACAGATTCACTCAGCTCTGCTCCCTTCTACCCACCACTGCTTATAGGAAAAGGAACATATAGCACATATTCACCCTTAAGTGAGGGCAGTAAACACATCTGCATTTCCTGGGCTACAGATATAGAGTGGATACAAAATGCTTCCAAGGTTAATTAAACAGATTACTGTAGGTAGGGCAAATGAGGACATGCTGCTTTCTTCCTTAAAAAAAGTAACCTATCTGTTTATCAAGCCATGTTTTCTATGTTAAGTAACGAGCATGAAGTCCTCCAAGCAGACACTGTGGGGAGACAAAGGAAAAAGATGCAAAGGAGCAGAAACCATTCTTGTTTTGATTATTTTTAGTTAAATTTATCAAACGTTATCAACAACTTTACAACAAGGCATACACCTATCTGCAGGGTGATTTTCAAAGCAGCAAGAACATACACAAATCATGAACACTTCTTAATTTGCAGCTTACTTCGTACATGTTGCTAAGAGACTGTCTTTTTCAAGGCTTAAATACACAGATTATTTTTTTTTTCCTCCAAATTTAGAAAACAGGCGGACTTGCAAAGAAGCTTCAAGAAGGCAGCCAGATCGAGGTAAAAATTTATTTGGTATTGATCAACCCACATTTTACCAAACAACTTCCTGAAACATAGTACTGAGCGCTGAGGTGGCTCACACAGAGTTTAGCACTTGTGGTTATGTGGCAGTTTGCTTGGTGGCTTTACACACATGGAAATTTGCGATCTCTGTACCCCTTGATGAAGGCCAAAAAGAGGGGAGTCAACATGGGATTCACAGAGAAACAGCCTGAGACAGGGTGAGGCAGTTAGGCCATCGCAGTTCTTTGGATACATCACAATTTCTGATGATAGTCAAGACTATAAGCACAGATCTGTGTGGGAAACTAAGGAAGAGCACACATGAACAAGTCACATGCTAATGCACTACAGCAATGATGTTCATGTTCCATCGTTTATTATGTGATTCCAAAGAGCTTTGGTCCCCTCTGAACTTACACATCAGCCCCACCCCGGAAGTCAATAAGGCACCATCCTCCTAAGAGAGCAGCACTGAAGAGCTGAGCCTGCAAAGGAACGGGACATTTGTGTCCATCTAAAATCCTGTACATATCCTGGTCTCCAAGGAACTGAATTTAGGCTGGTGTCATTGGCAGGTAAGCAGTGGGAATGCGATCAATGTCTCTATACCAGAGATGTGGAAGTGCGTTTTTGTCAGTGCCATGCGGGAGGAAAGTGAGAAGTTGGCAGAATGCAACCTAGAAGACAGCCCCAACTTTAGACTGTCAGCCTCTAGACTGTGAGAAATAAATTTCTGTTGTTCCTAAGCACCCAGTCTGTGACTGTACTAATGGTCTCAATCCCTCCATTCAGGCAGGCCACTGAGTTTCTCTGAATACTGATGTTCTCATTACCTCAAGGATATTGTGCACAGGAAGAAGCGGCAGGGACTTGTGACTTGTCTGTATGTTTTCCATGTCGGGTATGTGCTCAGCCCATCTATCCTAACCCCTGAAAAGGGAACCAGGGCTGGGGGAGACTGCCTGATGTCACAGGGGAGGTAGTGTAGACAGGATTTCCTCACACATCCCCCCAATGTCTCTCTGACTTCAAAACACTCCTGCACAACTGCCACATCAACATCTAACTCTGTTTTGAGAGTTTAAGAGCAACTATGAGCATCTTTTTGTCAATGCTCCACACATTTCTATCTCCATAGGCTATAACCGCATTGGCAATCCATCACTGACCTTCTCCTCTGTGGCAAGCTCTCTGGCCTTCCCCACAACACCACTTATACCCAGACATGCTCTTAGAACACAGAGAACTTGGAGGCTGAACATGTCAGGGTCGTTCATCTCTCTTTCCACCTAGGCTGGCATATAGTTATGTCGTGTGCTTTGCTCAGAAACCCAGTCCCATGAGGTTGTGCCGCCTTGCAGTCAGTGCAGCAGGTGCTCAGTGACACAACGAATTCGCCAGCACCGTATGTCCCCAGTGGGCACTAGCCAAATCTCCAAAGCTATTTTTTTTTAAAGCCCTTAGGAAGTGAGTTTACATTCACAAGGAAGCAATGACAATTATCAGCAACTGAATGCAATTAGCTCTCATGCTTCTATTTTTAAAGGTTTAGAATTTAGCAGAAAAGACTGAGCATCATTACTGATGGAGTTCACTGTCTAGTTTCACAAAAGTCTTGCCACTTCACAGAAGAAATCTGTAGCAAGCCAGAGAGAAAGCCTGGCAGTGAGTGCCTGAGGCAACAGAGGTCTTTTGGGTGAAACTGTATTTCTCTGCTGACGGGAGCTGCCAGTAGTACTCTTGCTGGAAAATGACAGACATCTTTATAGAATCTGCCTCTACAAAAGTGAAACCACAAGAAGACACACAACCCACACTGACCACTAAGGTGATCAAGTCCAATTACAAGGCAGGTCTGTTCTTCAAGTGAGACACATTCCTAACAGGTGAAGAAAATCCTTCCTAGATGTGATAGCCAATTAATGACTATTACAATGCATTTAAGTGCTATGGTGCAAAGTCCCTGACAAGTAGGTTAGAAAAGATCTTCTCTGGGGATCCCCAAGGCAATGAAATGCCATCAGCCCTTACAGCTGCAGGGGACAAGCGCAGGGAAGTGTGCGTTCCAATGTAAGCAAGGCAGGGAGACCAAATTCTCTGAGCGACTAATTCTGATGTAAGCTTCTATGATTTGTGTAAAATAATATGGCAAGATAGAAAACACATGAGAGGTCATCTAACTATGATATGACTTGCTTATAAGCCCTTTTAAAAAAAGAAAGTAAGGGGCTGGAGAAATGGCTTATCAGGCTAAGTGCTTCCTGCAGAAGCATGAGGGCCTGAGTGGGTGTGAGAATGCCAGAGTTCAATTCCCCAGCTCCAAGGTAAACACCTGGGCGTGGCCACACGTGCCTGTAACCCCAATTCTGTGGGGAACAGAGACCCCTCGCTCTGCATGTAGATACAGGGCATGCACATCTGCACACACATGTGTATATGCCACATACCACACCACACATACTATGCACATGTGAAAAAAGAAGTTAGGATTTTAACTAAAGTCTATGAAGCGGAGGTACTTTGCATTGCCACTGCCAAACTTGTTTTGTAGACAGCTCACACTGCAGGACTCATTCTCAGTCTTTAATGCTGCCCATTCAGAACCAAGGCTCCCATGGATTAGTCCTTACTCTGGAGGCCAGTGTTCTGACTCCTGTTGTTTGTTGGAACCTTGGATAGATCACCTAGCCTCTAAGAGTCAGCTCTTCAGCCCAGTGTGGTGGCATACACCTTTAATCCCAGCACTCGGGAGGTAGAGATGGGAGGACCACTGTGAGTTCGAGGCCACCCTGAGACTACATAGTGAATTCCAGGTCAGCCTGAGCTAGAGTGAGACTCTCGGGGAAAAAAAAAAAAAAAAAAAAAAAAGTGCCAGCTTTTCATCTACTGTAACAACCTGCACACAGACTTAGAGGATTATTGAAGATGCTGTACAACCCATAATCCAAGGCCAGCATGAAAGAGTAACTGCTTGAGGCTCTCAAGACTCATTTTATTACAGCTACCAAAAAAGATAGAATGATGGTGAACATGGAACTGGTGAGGACCCACTTTATGCAGTGCCGTCTTGTGATCAGAACTATCCATCCACAGTTAGAGACCATCATCCTGGCCTATGTCTTAGGCCAAGGAAGAAGTCAAGTGGGCTCAATGAACCTTACTAGCCTAAGTATTTCACCAAGGGTTTTGAAAGATGGGATGCTTTCTAGGTAGCAACCAAATTACTGGGCTTTTAAAAGGATACAACCAGTTGCCTATTGTGGACAACACAGCTCACATTGTGTATAATACTAAAGGTATCATCAACCCTTCTGGGGGGGCAAGGGGCTGGACCAGATCACACACTGGAAGAACCGAGCTTTATGGCCACTGCATTTCAGACATTGCTCGATTCCAGATCTTCCCATTTGAAGCAGTTAGAGAAACTGCTTTCTTCAGAGATGCTTCCTTCATCAAGTCTGGAGGCCTCTTGACTGCTTTAAGATTAGCAGGAGCACAGCCGGTGAAGGGGTGGAAGCGTGTCAATGGCAAAGACTCTAAACGGAGAACGCAAAGTTGGCTGAAGACAAAGCAACAGGAAGTCAAGCGCATGCATGGTCCAGAAATACCCTGAGTTAGTATTTGAAGACATCCACCCTTGATGCAATCTCATTCTCCATTTTTAACACTTTGTGGTAGCTGAAGGAAAAGGTATGAAAATAACAAGAATGAATAAGATGGATTTTGTTAAATACCAACTAGGCCTGAGGGCCAGGTGTCAGCCTGGAAGGATAAGAATTTTCACCAGGATTTTAAATTTAGTCAGATAGACACTGACAGAGAATAGCTACCACTTCACTTCCCTCCAACAGAAATAAATGAGACATAAATAATCAACATGAGAGCTGGAGATGTAGCTCAGTAATATAGCACCAGCCTATCATGTATGAGGCCAAGTTCAATCCCCATAACCAGAAATTTAAAAAACCAACTTGAGATTCGCAACTTTCGTATGTACCAACTTGTGGTAGTTTGAATGGATGGCCCCCAATATATTCAGGATTTACAGTCTAAAGGTATACAAGGTGCCTGAGCTTTGCCTGGAATTCCTAAGTGTGCTGTGTGGTGTGGTTTTTGGGGTTTGGCTTGTGGCTCTTCTCTCTCGCTCTGCTTGGATCTGTGAAAGCAGGCCAGCTTCTTCTGCCATTATGGATCTTCCCTGGATCTGTAATCTTCAAATAAATCCTTTCCTCCATAACTGTGCCTGGTCTGGAAGTTCATCTCAGTGACCTGAGACTATCTACTACACAAGTGAACATCATGGTGTGTAACTGCTTTTGTGTGTGAGGGGGTGGTGGGTAATGCACAAAAATTTAAAGCATTGAACACTTGCAAAAATATTAACTCAGTAACTGTTACAGGAATATTTACTCCAAATATATTTGTAGGAAAACCATCAGTGTCTAAATGAGAGCTGAGAAGGGCTACTCTAAAATACAGTGTACAGTGACATATTTATATGCAATCTAATTGCTGGGTGCTATATTTCTTCTGAAAGGGTTTATTTATTTTGGGATTATCCCACAACTGTGAATCTTAGTGGTTGATGAAATCTATCACAAAAAGAACAGAGTATAGAAACATAATATATACATGAATTGGTTAAAAGTTTTCATTTCCACCACATCAATGTCATTGTGTATTCTACTGGTACTTCTTGTGTGAATCTGAGATACAATGGGAGAGGGGGAACATTAGAAAAGACACCATAGTTAGCATTGAAACAAACAAACAAACAAACAAACAAAAAAGATTCACAGACAGCTGTGGGGCCTAAACTGGTTCTTAAGAAGGCAAGTGTTTCTTATGGACAAATGATCACAGTGCTGTATCTTCTTGCAATGCTACCATCAACTGCTTCCCAGGCCCTAGGAAGGAGGAAGCTCATCAGAACATGGAAATATGCATGTTGGGTCATGAGACAAGGGCAGCAGGATTGCTGTCACATGCTAAGTGCCTACAGTGAAGGCAAGAACAAGTGATTCCCTTGTGAAAGGATGAACGAAAAGAAGTTGGAGAAATGCATAGTCACTGAGAAGTGTCAATGTCAGCACTGTGTTGGCAATGTCCTTTTCCCCTTTACAATATATGAAATAGTAGTATGTGCAAAATTGGTATTACATGAAATATTGATTTCTTGGGGGAAAATCAATGCACATTTATATACTTTATAAGAAATATTCTTCAACTCTGAAGCCCAATAGCTGTGGCACTGTTACCATTGAAACAGAGGGAAAAAAAAAAGTACACAAAAGTTCACCAACAGCTGTGGGGACAGAACTGGTTCTTGGTAAGGCAAGTGTTTCTTATGGACAAGTGACCACAGTGTCGTATCTTCTTGCAGTGCTACCATCAACTGCTTCCCGGGCCCTAGGAAAGGAGGAAGCTCATCAGAACCTAGAAATATGCTAGTAACATTCCTGGGCTCCCCCAGGAAGCGGGGTTAGTGACTATGAGGGACTTCAGCCTCCTTGGGTTCAAGTTCTGGCTTTGCTACTGAGTTGTGTGACCCTGGGGAGGAGACTCTTCTGCCCTTTAGTTTTCACATCTACCAAACAGAGACAACACTGGCTGTTGTGATTTAGAGCTACAGGATGGTCCAGAGTGCCATGTGCTGAAGGCTTGACTACCCACCTATGCTGCTTTTGGAAAGTGGCAGAACTTTTAGAAGGTGGAGCCTACTTGGGAGGAGGTTAGGTCTTTGAGGTGTGTCATTGTGGAGGATACTGGATCTCCCTCTCTCCTCTTCCTTGTGATCATCATGTGTTCTCTACTATGACATAGTACCTCACAATCCCACAGGTGACCACACACTAAACCCTCTGACACCATAAGTCAAAATAAATCTGTCTTCCTTTAAAGTTGTCTCTCTCATTTTCTCTAAAAATAAAAAATAAAAATAAAAAAATAAAGTTTATTTTCTCTGGTATTTTGTCACTGTAATAGAAACCTGAGTAAGATAATACCCATCTTAAAATAACTCTCTCATAAGGTTGTTATAGTAATTAAAGGAAATAATAATTTATAGAGACTTATAACTGTACCTGGAATCTAGAGTATTTGTTAAATAAAACTATAAAACTAGAATCAGATTTTGGTGCCCAATCATTCTCTAAAGAAAGCAAATGGTATTTGTGTGTGTGTGTGTGTGTGTGTTGTGTTTGCATTTTAAACAATTTCTCATGTAGCCCAAGCTGGCCTTGAACTCACTATGTAGCCAAGGTACATCTTGAACTCCTGATCCTCCGTCCCTCATCCTCCTGCCCCCACCTCCCAAGTGTTGGGATTATAGGTACATGGCACAACACTTAGCAGGAACCGGGGTTTTAAAAATAATTACTATCTTGGGGCAAAAAAATTAAGGATAAGCAAGCCTCAACCTATGAATAACAGAGGTCAGAAGATGTCAAGGAGATCAGAGTAGCAGTCAAAGGACACATCACTGGTTACAATGGGACAGTCTAAGAATCAAAAATAGTAAATTAATCCAAATGTGAAAGACGTGATTTTATGACGACATCCAAACAAGATGACATTAAACATATGATGGTGTGTCACCATGCAAAAGGGGAAAAAGTATTCCTTCAGGTTTTGACCTTGAATAGAAGGTGGCTGGGGGAGCTGTCCTCCTGGTAAATATTTATCTGTTTTGAAGTGAAGGTGAATGCAGGGAACTTAATAATACTAATTCCCACAAAAGCAAGGAGTACATAGATAACAGAAGGTTTTAACACACTTAATAGCCGAGGGAAAGAAAATTGAATAGTGTGTCACAGTGAAGAATAAGCTTAATGTTTTAAGAGGTGCGGTAAGTGCAGACTTCATCCTTTGTTTCCTAGCAGATGATATCCTTAGATGCCCGAACTAACTGGAGGTAGTAATACAGCCTGTGTTAGCTACCAACAATGCAAAAGAACCAGGCAAATGTGAGGGTGACTGAGTGATGGTCTAGGAAATTCTAGTCAAGCAAAACTTGCAAATCAAAGCATTGTAGGATATAAGAAAAGTAAGACCTGCCTGCCAAGCACAGTTCCAATATCCAACTGATATAACAAATGTAGACAAATGTGTAATGGAGTCTAGTCAGATGACCACTGGCTTAGATCTGAGGAACATAGAGATGACCAAAAATACAATCAGCTGAAAATTATATCCCATCATTTCAGCTGGCCAGACATTGTTTTCTTGGATCTGCTAAGGCTTCTGTAACTGTGTGTGTGTGTGTGTGTGTGTGTGTGTGTGTGTGTGTGTGTGTGTGTGTGTTTTAATTCAATCTCGGAAGTCTTGAAATGTATCTGGTTCTGACATTAAAATTTATGGCATATATGTTGCTGCAAAGCTAGGAAAGTAAACAGACAAGTTTGAGAACAGGAAATGGAACACTATGTTATTGGCCTTTGAAGCTGTGGATGGCATGTTTTGTAAATTCTGGATCTTTGTGTGTCATTTCTAGTATAGGGGTATACAAAAAATTGTAATTTAAACTGCTACAACATTTAAGTCTGCCTTCTATGCTTAAATAGACTCACAAAATTGATATTCAAATTTTTAAATAGAAATTTAATGGTTTGAGCAGTAGACTACAAACACTACAGGTGGTTCTGTCCATAAACAAAACCCTCTGAACAGTAAAGGATATATAAAGTGGGTCACTAACAGAAAGGATGTAAATTGTGTTTCTCCAGGAACGACTGCTCAGAGGTACAGCACAGTGACCCCAAGGGAAACAATAGAGAGAGAGGCAACAGTAGAAAACAGGAGAAAGCAATGAGCACAGTGGATAAGGGTTCTTCCATTGTTTTCCTACTAAAAGTAGGGCATGGAGACAGCCAGCAATTAACTACAAGACCCTGGACTCGGCATGTTGCACAAATGCAATCAGACATGTGTGGCAAAACAACACATTCCTTCTGTTTCACTTTGACATAAAATGAATCTGAAATGATGCAGAATGTTAATGTGGCTAGAGCAATTAAACTCAATGGTGAAGTTTCAGATTTGGAGTGAAAATGCCGCTGACCAATGCTCTTCAGCGTCTCCGAACTCCTTCTCCTGCAAGGCTTAAACCAAAACAGATGGCTTTCAAGTTCTTGGGTCTGTCCATTCCCCTTACAAACTAAATGTTTTTCACGTTGAAAGTTTGGATGTCATTCTTTCTGCAAGTTTGTCCCTAGCCCTACCTACTGTGACTGTCTGGATGTAGGCTAGTGGAGAAAGGGAGGAAAGAATGGGTGGGTATTCATTCACTGCGCACCAGTGTGCTAAGAACTGCACAGGGAGCACTCCCTAGCCATCTGAACTGGAAATCACCACTCTTGTTTTACAGACAGGGAAACTGGAGTTCTAAGGAACAGAGCAAACCGCCCAAGGTCATCAGAGCAGCTCAGGCTTGCCAACCAAACCCCATCCCATTGTCTGTCTTTTGGTTCTCGACCTACTCTATTCCAGGCCTGCTTGTCAGTAGGGCTTTCAGAGACGAACTGCCAAGTCACAACCCTTCACCTGAAGCTCAGCACTCTCAAAAAAGCATCACCAATGCGTCCTGCTTACGTCTCCTCTTTTAATCTAATGAGTCCTTCCCGTGAGGGCCTGTGCCGCTGCAGCCTGACTCCCAGTAGCTCTTTGTGTGACTTGGAGACTGGTCTGTGCCACCTCTGCCGCTCTTCGGCTTCCAGTCTGGGAAGGTAAAGGTGCCTAGCAGCAAGCATCCCCCCCAGGCTGATGCCAGCCCCCCTCTTCTGACTGTGCTCACAATGCTTCCTCTGAAGTCAGACTGTAAAGATCTGAAAACCAGGCTCTGAAGCTATTAGGGCAACATCAATTAGGATCATTTTTGAAAGCTCAAGGCAACAAAAGAAATTAACATTCCATTTGTTTTGAAATGTAACGCACAAGTGTTGAGGACAAGCAGAGGACAATCTGCATTTGGAACTGGTTACAATCACAACCATGGTTCCCAACAGGTTACCAGGACTTCTGTTTCACTTATTTTTGTTTTACAAAGCCTATCTTGAAGAGGCAAGGAAAACATATTTAAAAAAAAAATTTTTTTTTTGAGAGAGAGAGAGAGAGAGAGAGAGAGAGAATATGGTCACACCAGAGCTTCCAGCCACTTCAAAAGAGTATATGCTACGTGGGTACTGGGGACTAGAATCTGAGTCCGTAGGCTTCACAGGAAAACACCTTAACATAATTTTTTTTTTCCCCCAGGTAGGGTCTCACTCTAGCCCAGGCTGACCTGGAATTCACTATATTGTCTCAGGGTGGCCTTGAACTCACAGCGATTCTCCTACCTCTGCCTCCCAAGTGCTGGGATTAAAGGCGTGTGCCACCATGCCCAGCCTTAACATACTTTTTACTAACCAAAAGTTATATACCAACTGCACTCTGACTGTATGGAAGTTGATAAAAGCAAGCAAGAATACCATTATGGTTGTATAGGATGTTCCCTGCATAAATAAACTGGCTGAGAAGTCAAAGTATGGTAGGCACCATAGCAGAGGCCGCAATCAACAGACGTTCTGGTTTTCGAAGCACCAGGTCTGGGCTAGAGCTGGGAACAGAGCAGTGACAACCCATAGACATGCCCTGAAGGAACTTTCAGAGTGGGTAAATGCTACTTAACTACAAATAGCTGTTTGCCATACGCCTTACTTCATTTTCTGTTGCTATAGCAAAATATGTGTGGGATCAGTAACTTAAAAAATAAAAGTTTCTTTGGCTCACTATTCTGGAAAGGAAGAATCCAAGGACATGTTGCCAGAATCAGCCTGGCATGTGGTGAGGACCTTGCTGCTCTGTCATAACATGGTAGAGGGTATCACATGGCAAGCCAGTGCAAGCGTGCCAGGGTATGGCTCTTCTCATGAAGCCACTAATAACACAGGAGTCCCTTTTCATGACCTCATATCATCCTAATTATCTCCTAAAGACCCCACATTCAAATGCTATTAACATATGAAATAAAACATAACATGAGGACTAAGTTCAACACATGTGGTTTGTGGGCACACTACCTTTAATCAATTTGAAGGGGTGCCTTTCTCATTTCTGTTTACTCCTGACAAGCACCCAATGAGTTTCTGCCACGCCCTCCTCACAGATGAGGAAAGTGGCTCTGAGAGCCAGGTGGAAGGGGCGGGTTGGCATTGGAACTTGGGCCAGTGGGCTCAGGAGCTCACTCCTACAGGAAAGACAGTAGGCAGGGCCCTGCCTGGCTCAGGCTTACTGTCCTGGAAATGGAACTAGCTACCTTTCACCTAGTTTCCCAGGTCTGAAAATCTAGACTCTTTTTGTTGTTGTTGTTTTGAGGCAGGCCCAACAGACTGGCCTTTATTTTTTATGTGAGAGAGCGGGGATGGGGGGGGTGGGGGAGTGGGGGCGGGTGTCGTGGAGGTGGGGAGACAGAGACAGAATTGGCCTACCAGGGCCTCCAGCCACTGTAATCGAACTCCAATGCATGTACCACCTTGTATGCTTGTGTGCATGTGGCTTACGTGGGATCTGAAGAGTTGAACATGGGTCCTTAGGCTTTGCAGGCAAGTGCCTTAACCACTAAGCCATCTCTCCAGCTCTAGACTCACTCCTGACTCCTCCTTTTCTCACATATTTAATTCACCAGCCAATCTTTTCACCTTCTTTCAAAATATATTCAGAACCTTTTTACTTCTCACTCCTTCCCCTCCCTGACGCCACTGCCTGGTTTTGCTCAGGCCAGCTATTATTACTCCCCAAAGCCCAAAGCCACCTTTCTAAAGCACAGGTTCCACACCTCCCACTGCACTGCTTTCTCAGCCACTGCTGGCCCTTTGGTCCCCTGACCACTTCCGTCCCCATGTCCTCCTACCCTCTCATTTGGTCCCTTCTCTCCAGCCACCCTGCCCTGCCCTCCCTGCTGGCCCTTGAACACACCAGGCCCACGCCCACCCAGACGCCTTTACACTGCTGCTCTCTGCTTCTTTGTTTCATACTAACACGTGCTCCCTCACATGCTCATGGCTTTTAAAGGTAGGGTCTTTCTGCTTAAATTCCTCTTAGTGTTCCTGTGTGTCAATATATCACTTTACCCAGGTCTGTGCACACTTTCCTCAAGGGGTCTTCCCTCCGTGAAGGACCGTGGACTTCTCTCTGCCGCTTTCTTGACTCTTCTCACCACTCATGGTCACTTGTCATCATACCACAGAGCCATTTGCCTGGTCCCTTCTTCCCTCACTGGAACATAGCTCACTGTGGGCAGTGAACGGCACCAGGCAGAGAGCAGTGAAGGAAAGCCTGCTAAAACTTAGGCACAAATTTAGGTAGTATAACTGATATCATTTGGGGATTTAAAATGATAATGATGACAATTGTAGCCACTTCTATGAAGAGTCTAGGGATATAAATGACTACCAGAAGGGACAGCATTATAGCCTGTAACTCGGGTAAGAGGCTAAGTAGGAGTTGGCTAGATAGCTCTTCTCCACAAGGGGACTAATGAGTAGGAAATTCCTCGAGAAGGAACTCAGGGAGGAAATGCAAAAGGATGACTGTGTCCAAAGCATGGGGCGAACATGAAGCTAGGAAGGGACCATAGAATGCTAAGTGCTGTGGGTCACATCATGAAATAAAATGCAATCAAGCAAATACATCAGATGCTTATGTGAATTTATATTAATCAGCTTAGGATGTACCTATGCTAACCCTTTTCTAGTTCAGCTGAAAATTCTCAATCTCTCAAAAGAAGTCTGCATATGGACAAGGACAAATACTACAAGGACTTCAAAGGGAAAAGAATATTCTGGAAATTGTCATTTCTTTCTTTATTAGAATTATACTCGGGGCATTTACTGAAAAATACCCTAGCATATTCAGCGTAGAAATCTGATGCTTGTGATGACAATTTTAAGAGGAAATTGCAATCATGTCTCTGTCCTTTTGACTTACAAGTGCTTTAATCCAGGGTAACCCATGATAACTGAGAGAATTATCCTCTGCAGGAAGGGCTTAGGGGCTGCTTAAAGATGTCTCGTGATAATTAAAATGGCATCATCTGCTGCCTTTCTGGCCACTGTTACTTCTCTAGCAACCGCTTATCTAAAGAAGCAAACAAAGCAGGGAGTACAAGCAAGCACACGAGGAGGTACACGGGGGGCTTGCACCAGGTTGAGAACACAGGGCGCTCCCAGGTGAAATATGAAATAATAATAACCTACAGGGTTGGCTGTGGGCTTTAGTACAGCCAAACAACTGACTGTTCAGAAATTTAATTTACAGACATTTTTAACTTAATTCCAAGTTGCAAATGGTAGTCTTCCCCCCGCCAATAAAGAAGACCATTAACTTAAAATAACAGAAAGATTTAAATATTCAAGATAAAAAACTGAAAAGAAACATAAATAATGTGCCATGCTCAATTATAGGATGTGGGACATGAAATCACCCCACCCCTGTGAAGCAGGTCAGGAAAAAATAAAATAAAAAACAAAACAAGAACACTAAAAATCCTGAAAAACTGTAATAAGCAATAAAATGTAATAAACATCACCAATATTCTTTGGGGGTGGCTCACATCTACTCTAACAGCGACACTATTCCCATAGAATATTCAAAAGAATAAGAAGCAGAACCACTGAGAATAGTGTCATTCTGAGAATAACTGAAGAAAATTTTTCCTCAACAATATTACAAGATGTTAATTGTACTAATTAAAAAAATTTTAAGCCTTTTATGTAAAAGCTCTCCATATTTTCTTTAAAGGCAGCTGCTAATTAAATTTCTCAATGTGGCCTTCAAAAATCTTTTAAATTTTTGCACAAGATATTATATTTGTCTTTATCATGTCCATTTCACTGACTGACTTCTCCATCACTGTTTAATAAGTATGTGTGCAGCTCTTACTGTATGTAGGCCATCTATTGACTGAGGTCTGGCTCCACCTGAGCTTTACTTTTCAGCCCAATATTTACTCCCAGGCCTTTGCACAACCATTTCCAGTTTAGGGGAATGTGTGGCTAATTCCTGCTCATCTACCCCTTCTTCAAGGGCAGGCACCACACGTTTCTATTGCATTCTCAATATCCACCACACTACCTGGCACAGAGGAGTAGTCTGACAAATTTGGCTATATGAATAAGCTGTCACTGCTCCAGGAAGACTTTCCCCAGATCACTACCAGGGAGCGGCAGCCCTCACATCTTGTGGTATGTGCTGGGATTACTCCTGTAGGTACACTAGCCTAACGCCATCATCACTGAGATGTCTCCTCTGATGGATGAAACTGTCCAAGGACAGGCTATGACCTGGTTAAATGCCAAGTCCTCCGCAGCACTTGGTGGCTCCTCTCAACCATCCCCATTAAATCTCAGATGAACGTGATTTCTTTGCCAATTAAGAGGAAAGGTGACATCTATTTCGAATAGTACTCTAGCAACAAAATGGTGATTATAGGAAAGGATTCTAATTAGAAATTCAGGTAGCAGTGGAAACCCATTCTAAAACTAGTCAACTCATTGATTTACGAGAATTACTTCTTCACAGTCTCCACTTAAAAGTCTGGCACAGTGACAAAGCCTAGGATCACCTCATTCTCTAGGCAACCATCTACTTCGTATCACATTGACCCAGTTTTGACAGATCTGTGGAGACACATCAGGGAGGACAGGGGTTGTGCGTGGTGGTACAGCAACACAGGGTCACTGCTCTTCTCAGGCTGGCTTCATGCATCCTCACTCAGGGAGGGCAGAGGCCCTTCAGTCCATAGGCTCATTAGCTGCTGAAGCTTGGGGAATGGAAGGAGATGAGCTACAATGTGCTCAGGAGGAGAGCTGGAGGTAACTAGTAAGCATATTAATGACTACCATGGGAGGTCTGGCAAAATCTGAAATCCTGACAGACTGGGACCTTCATGACCCCACAGTGAACACCATAACCCCACTGAGGAGGGCCCCAAGGGAAAAGGGAGCAGGGCGAGGGGATAAAAGAGTATAAGCTATTATATATAAAATAAATTTTAAAACATAGAGACCCTGAATCAGAGTAGTTAAGTTTCTACATAGGACAATCCTAAAGGTAGCTGAATCAATACATAGACTTAATTAATTTTCTGCTTTAATAAAGCAAGTAAGACAAGGGCTACATATCAACTATGTATGTGGAAATTTTCCAAAAAAGGAATCCACCAAACATAATTGGATAAGAAGAAAACATGTCTATGCTCCCAGAAAACCTTGCAGAACAGAATTTTTTTAACAGGCCAATGTGGCTGTAGAAACTAAAAGCAGATTTGCTCCCAGCTGTTCCTAGGTATTGATGCAGGAGGCCTCTGTGATATCCAACTGCTTCCACATGGCACTGTCAAAAACCATTAGCTTGTAATGAAACATGAGCATGAAGTATCTGCCACCTCCGCTACAGCCGCTGTAATCTACACACGTTTCAAACAAACACCAACAGACTCATGCAAACGTAACCGCGCAGCAAGGTTCTCACAGCGCAGGGGACCATTCAGAGAAGCAAGGCTAAAGAGAAACTCACACCCTAAAGAGAGGGCTGTAGATAAAGCTGGTTGATGGAGAAGGGAAGGGAGACAGGCCCACAAAGCTTGGGGGATCATAGTACTTAAGGGAGACTTGAGAAGAGGAGGAATAATGATGAGAAAATCAGAATAAAACGTGCGAAGAAAGTCAGAGGTTACAGAATTTAAGAAGTTCGTGGTCTGAGAGTGAGTAACAGACGCGGCTGCTGGGAGGATGCCAAGGAAGAACGAGTGGCCAAAGTGACCCTGTGAACCTGAAGGTCCCTGGTGGCCTGTGGATAGCATTTCTCTAAGTAGCAGTGAGGCAGACAGGAGACAACCCACCATTCCTAAAGTTCAGCCCATTCTCCAACCTTCCACCGCACCCTCGCTGGTCTTCTCACCCAGTGCTCCACAACTAGCTGGCACCATTAAGGTTCCGTTCCAGCCTCAAGTCCTAGCGGAAGTCTTCTCTGATGACCCGGCTGAGATGCGGCTCACTGATGTCCTGCGCGGCTCCCACTCCCAAGACGTTGCACTACCCTGCGGGGATTTGCTCGCCTGTGTGGGACTGGACCACAGCCCCCAGACAACTTGAGGAAAGAGGCCTTTCTGTTCTATTTTCTTTGTGCACAAATGGGAATGGGGCACAAAGAAGACAGTTGATGTATATCTGTCAAGAAAAAACTTGAGGAGGACGGGTTTATTTTGGCTCATGGTTGGAGGATACAGCCTGTCATAGTGGAGAAGGCACGGTGGCAGGAGCTCAAGGCAGCTGGTCACAAGAGCCTCATTTGGGAAAGGGGTTTGAATCTGTCAATGCCGCTGCTTGTCCAGCTCTCTCTCTGTTCCTCAGCCCAGGGATCCAGCCCATGGGATGGTGTTGCACACAGTTAGGTGGGTCTTCCCACCTCAGCTAATCCAATCTAGAAAGTCCCTCAGAGACATGCCCACAGATTCTAGATCCAATCAAGTAGACAATAGAGATGAACCATTACATGATCTTTCTATAAATACAGAAATAAAGAAGAGGGGTTAACAAAAGAGAGTAACAGTGTGCTAACTCAAGGGCTGATCTTTGCAGTGGGTGTGTGTGTGTGTGGTTTTACCCAATAACAGCAACTAAGCCATCTATAGACAAGGAAGACAATGGAGAAAACTCAAAATGCTGGGATAACAAATGAGGACAAGAAAGAGGAAGCACAAGTGTGTGTGTGTGTGTGTGTCTGCACACAAGCATGTGTGTATGTACAGGTACACTTGTGCTTACACTGGCAGAACATTTTTCTGAGACAGCAAGGCATAAAAAGGGTAACCTCAAAGAGGTCCCAAGGAGGACAGAGACCGAGCTGGATAAGAGTCGAGGAAAGTGGGAAGGTAAGATAGGAATGGGGTCCATAGCCTAGGGGAAAGGAGAAAAATTCCACAAAGGCCCTTGGGAGTCAATCAGAAAGTAGTTAGCACTTTTAAATACCCAGTTAGTGCATTCTTGCTGCTCTTTAAATATTTCCTCAAGCCCAGGACTCTTCCTGCGTTAGATAATTACTTGCATGCCCAGACCCATTATGAGTGTGTAATTTAATATTTTCCACTGTTCCCAAAATGCTGAAAAGTACACTTGCCAAAAAAGGGGGGAGCAAATGGGTTTCATAGTTAGGTAAGTTTAGGTAACAGTGCATATTCTCATAGCTTGGAATTTCACAATTCACCAGCCTTTTAGAAGCTCTGAGAGGCAGGTTGGGATTTTGTGTCAGGTAGCACCTATTAAGTACATAAAGGAACACAACAGGGAGGAACCTGATTTCTCCTGCAGCATCCATCTGTTCGCTTATGCCACAAATTACCACCAAGTATTCATCAGACCAGGCCAGGATGTACTGTGGTAACATGCACTCACAATATTTTAGTGGCTTTATACAAGGGCTGATTACTAAGGTGTGAATGACTCTGCAGGGCAACTGTCCCTACAGCAGTGGCTTGGTTGACCGAGATGCCACAGGTGCCACCAACCTGTGGCCACACGTCCAGTCTGAAACACACAGCTTCCTTCCCCATCAGGCTAGAGGAAGAGGATGCTGGAAGGTCTTTCAGTGATAACGCCATGCTGTGACCTGGAAGTCATCCTTCCTCTCTGCTCACAGTACAATGGCCAGCACTCGTCTAGGGCTCACCCACCTGAACAGGGAAGAGAAAGGTATGAATCCTGCATGTGCCCACAGCAAGTGAGCGTGGTAATACCAATGCTGCTGACATACACTTCTTTACTCTCCAGTGCTCCTGCAAGATGCCAGCTTTGTATGTAAAGCTCCCTGCCCACGGACAGCCCCTCTTCTTCCATCTATCACCCTCCATCCCCACCCTTATGTTCCCATGCCTGCCAGTTACTTCCCAGCGCTAGCCAGTCATTCCTAATACTATGAACCTTCTGTGTCTGCTCAAAGCTTGTGGCATAAAGTTCCTTAGCAGGGCTGCGAGGGTCTTCACATAGACATCTTAGCCCCCACTCTGTGCTGTGTGTCCTGGACCCTGTGCACTTTTCCCCTAAGGATTGATCCCTGATGCACTAGCCCTTCCTTTGGTGATTTTTAAAAAAGTATTTTTTATTTGTATTTATTTGAGATAGATAGAGAGATAGATAGATAGAGAGAGAGAGAGAGAAAGAGAGAGAGAGAGGGAGAAAATATGAAGGGTGCACCAGGGCCTCCAGCCACTGCAAACAAACTCCAGACGCATGTGCCACCTTGTGCATCTGGCTTATGTGAGTCTGGGTCCTGGGGAATTGAACCTGGATCCTTTGGCTTTGCAGGCAAGTGCCTCAACTGCTAAGCCATCTCTTCAGCCCCCTTTGATGATTTTTAATTGCAATGAGTCAGAAATCTCAGGGTGAAAGTTTGCCTTGGAGTTTCAGGGGCTCCTTATTTCTTGGCAGAGGCAGACACCATCTGCAGCAGCTGCAGCCATTACTTCGCGTGGGGCCTGGCTCTCTGAAGCCAGCTCCCTTGACTGGGTGGCTCAATCAGAGTGGTCGCGGCAAAGCGGCAGCACAGTTTTTTCAAGAAATACGCAGACCATCCTCCCAGCCAGAGAGGGAATATATGTACCTCCTGATTATCACTTTTTCAGTAGCACAAATTGTGACCTATGGTGTTTCACCTTAGGCTTCCATCTGTGACAAATTTCAGCAGGTCTTATGTGAACAGAAAGTCCCTCTGATTTCCCCTTCAGTCCTGAATCAGTAATGTAGAGGTGTGTGCCCCAAATCCAGCTCAGCACGATTCTTAACTACACAGTCGTCATTCAGACGTGATGTCTTCCATTATGAAGGGAAGCTGAATCCAATGGCCATAATTAGTGGACTGCCAGAGCGACTGAGATGTTGCCAGCACCCTCTCTCTCCACAAAGAGGGTGTCTAGTGCCCACTGTTTCAGGTGCCACATGGGAACTCTCTCAGTGGTGGTCCTATAGAAGTGTTTCTAGTTTCCAGAAACAGCCACTTCCCTACAGCCAAGCCTGTAGTCACTGTGCCGTCCTTCACAGCCCCCCCCCCCCGCCACACCACCTGCTCAAGAATTTAAGAGAAAGGTTAGCTCTGCTCAGTTCCTTCCCATTTTCCAACACACAGCGGAGTTCAGCCCCTTTGCTACTAGCCCCACTGCATTTAATAAAATTTTTTATCATGAATAAAGTAGTCTACTACTACAGTTATACATATCGTATCTCCTCTGCTAATGCCCTGAAGGCATGCATTGTAGTTTTGACCTTCCTATATTATACTCAGTGATGGGTTAAATCGATGTTAATGGATCCAAAACTGAACTAATGTAATGCTTTATGTCAACCTAGCTTGAACAGTCCACATGTTATTTGTACCTGATATCCCAGGGTGACTTATTAAATTTTGGCATTGCTGATCATACACTATTTTATTTTTAAATTTAGTTGTGTGTGTGTTTGCACACACATGTGCATGTATGATTGTATAGGTACAATAGGGCCTCTTGCCACTGCAAACAAACACCAGACATCTGCACTACTTCTTGTGTCTGGCTTACATAGGTAGCTTGAGAATTGAACCTGGACTGGAAGATTTTGCAAGCAAGAACCTTTACCTAGTGAGCAATCTTCCCATGCCCCATACACTATTTTCTTGAATATATATGCTTGGATCAAACAGCTTAATATTATAACACAATCTAAACATCTTCTGTATTATTTTGATTCTGTTTCAAAGTGTGGTGGTTTGACTTAGGTGTCCCCTATAAACTTAGGTATTCTGAATGCTGGGTTCACAAGTTGATGGCAATTGGAAATCAAAGCCTCCTGGAGGGAGTGTATTGTTGGGGATGGGTTTATAGGTGTTATAGCCAGTTTCCCCTTGCCAGTGTTGGGCACACTCTCCTGTTGCTGTTGTCTGTCTGATGTTGCCCAGGAGGTGATGTCCACTCTCTGCTCATGCTATCATTTTCCCCTGCCATCATGGAGCATCCCCTCAAGTCTTTAAGTCAAAATAAACCTTTTTCCCACAGCTTCTCTTGGTCAGGTAATTGCTGCCAGTAATGCGAACCTGATTACAACACAAAGTATGGTCTGAAAACCTTGCTAGTCATGGAATGACATAGAACGGCTTTCTGTGTATAAGTCGTCAATTATATTTACTACAAAGAGTAAATCAGTTTTGTTCTCAATAGAAATGTAAAATTGGCTTACTGGTGAGGAAGTCTGGGAGATGATAAACATCACTATCTCTCAGAAAAGGCTACTTATTTGAGCTCAAGCACCAAGAGTATGCCTTTTTCCTGTGGGGGGGAAAAATTGATGGAGTACACCATTTTTAAACCAGAATAAACCTACTATAGAAATGGATGCTGAAGCAGTTGTGGTATGAAGAAAGGTGCTGAAAAGCAAAATAAATCAATTCTATAATGATATCCCAAAGCCCATTAGGGAGGAAGCTGACGGAGACAGAGTCTGGACCACTCATCCTTAGCTAATTGTCCTGGATGACCTTCAAGGACCTATGGATGTTAGATACTCGTCACTTAACATTAGAAACTGATAGATGGCTAGTTATCCTCCATTTCAGTTCAACTCACAAGGAAAGAACACAGATCAACAGAACTGTGATGAACATAGAGAAGTGTGTCACTTATGTTAAGTAGCAAGCTTCATGTGCTTTTAAAATACAATTTGGCTTATGTGAATCTTCAAACCTAAGTCACAAGCGAGACACCCCGTCCTCTTAGGTCAGAGATGCTCGGAGCAGTACAGTGACACAATGGCTGTTGGGCACACAGAAGCACAAAGTATTGATTAAAATTACATCAAGTGCAGCTGCTTTCCACAGCAATTTAACTGCCAAAAGAGGACATTAGCTCTGTGCCAACTGACAGCACAATTCTGAGGGCTGGAAAGATGTCCTGATGTCACCCAGCTATGGACAACTTTGGGTTAACAAGAATGACTGAATTAAGATATTTGTGATCTCCTTTTTATTTTTCCTGAGCGGATCAGTAAGAGGTTTCAACCTTTTTTTTTTTTTTTTCAATTTTCAGTGGACCCTATTTAGACACAGACATACTTTACAAACTATAACCTAGCTATAACTGAGCAATGTTGTAAAACAGGTCATCTCACTGCAGAGCCAACAGTCTTTCTTCACTACCATGATGTTATCTGTCCCATCAATAAAATTTTGAAATGCATCCCTTTATAGATAACACTTCCAACCAGCCTTTCTGGGCAATGTAGTAAAAGCATCATCACTTTGAAAAGTGTTATGTGTGGGGGGAAGATAACATTTTAGAGCCCTTTAAACCAAGACAGTTGTTGAAAATGTGATTTTGTTTGTCATAGACACAATGTTATAATCTATGTGGTAAAGAGTAAGGAAGGGTAGGCTATGCCCATGGTTACCAATTCACCATAGTTGGGTTTCATTGCTGTTAAAAAATGCATATCATTAAATCAAATGTAATTGGATTTTCAATGCACTCCCATATTTTAATTGTTTTTAATATTTATTTATTTCCAAGCAGGGAGAGAGGGAAATAAAGGAAGAGAGAAAGAGAGGGAGGGAGGAACAGAGAGAAAGAGAGAGAGAGAGAGAGAAAATGGGAATAAATGGGTATGACAGGGCATACCCTTACACGGCAAACGAGCTCCAGATGCATGTACCACTTTGTGCATCAAGCTTTACATGGGTACTGGGGAATTGAACCCAGGCCATCAGGCTTTTCAAACAAGTGCTTCTAACCACTGAGCCATCTCTCCAGCCAACTCCCACTTTTTGTTATAAAGCATAGTCAACCCAAAAACCCTCCAGAGACTATACTGCAGATAAAACATACAAGAACCAAGAAAACCCATTCAGTTTTTATGGAATGTCTCCAAGTCTCTTACTTATCAATCAGCAGAAATTAACTGATATACAACTTGTAAAGAACACTGACCCCTGCAGTACTGGATAGCAGGAGAGGCCTGAATCATGGAGATGTCCTCAGGTCACCACCTATGACAATTTGGGGCTAACAAGGACTGAATTCAAGATATTTGTGACAGTCATTTCCCTTTTTTCCTGGGATGATTGTTACAATTAAGCAACCAAGGACTAAAACTGGGAGCAGCTTGAAGAAGCCACAGGCTGGCTCGGGGAAGAGCACGGATGACCTCACACTGCCTTTCTGCATTATCATCATGGCACTCCCAGCACCAGCCACTCAGCTCGGTGCATAGCTTTCCATCTTTTCATGAACTTTTCTTCCCAACAAGAGTGCAAGCCCTAAGGTTAAAAGCTCTGAACATTCTGCCTTTTAACACACATGAAGTGTAGAATCAATGTACAATAATGCTGTAAAGAAAACCAGAACTATATATTAAATAGTCCCATAAATCTACAGTGCCCAAAGCTGTGTACATTAGCCCCAACTAATGAATTCTGGCCCACATTGTTTCATCATTAAAGATGGCTAATACTACCCCCACCCATCTCATAGTCTTAAACAGTCCAGACACACATGACACATGAGCCCCTCTGGAGAAGACAGAGTACTAAAGGATATGGAATTAGTATTTGTGTCAGAAGGGGAAGAATTTCATTCCACCATAACATTGCTTCCAGTGGTCTGGTCTTTTGTTTATTTATAAAGTGAGTTGAAGAAATAAGTAAAAATGCAATGCACACTCTCATTATCACACGCCACACCAGCAGTTTTCAGAGCAAGGTCTGGGAAACCCTACATGTTCCCAGGACCAATGTTGTCACGGGATAAGTGAGGTCCAAACTGTTCTTACAACTACAGTGCTATTTTCCTTTTTCACTTGAAATGTGAAAACATATTAGAGTCAACCTAATTACAATTAAGCTGGGTATTATAGATTTGCAAGCCATTGATGCTTTTCTTCTTACCAAATTAATCCTTGCATTACAAATCATGATTTTTAATTATGAATATGTTTACTGAGAAGAAAGACCATGAGTTCGAGGCTAGCCTGGGATACACAGCAAGTTACAGGACAGCCTGAGCCACATGGCAAGACTCTGCCTCATAAAAAAAAATAAAACAAAACAAATTGAACATGTTTATTGAGTGAAATTTACAAATATTTTAAAACTTTCTGTTTTAATTTCTTAATTTACTAATACTAGATACAGTCAACAAAAACAAAAGCTCTCAGGATCAGCTTCAGAATCATACCCCAACAGGAGTAGATAAGTAATGGAATTTAATCCAGAATTTCCTTGCCTTAGTTGCTGCCTATCTGCATGTATATGATTTTATGTAAGAAGATACTAACGGGGTGGACAGAGAGGGGAAGAAGCTGTGGGTAACTTTGGGCTTTTGTATCAAGCTTCAGTATGAATGACACAATTCATGCTGAATTCAACAAGGGATAAATGAGCAGGCACAGTGGATGTGCATAAGGGAATAATGAGCAGGCAATTTGTAAGTACAGTTGTCCCCGTTATTTGCGAGGAATATGTCCCAAGGTCTCCACGGATGGTTGAAATTGCAAATTAAGACCAAACTCTTCAGTCAAGAGTTTTTTCTTCATATTTGTTAACTATGATAATGTTCCAATTGTAAATTAGGCACAGGATAAACTAACAATACTTAGTAGTAAAATAAAGACAAAATGCTGTAATAAAAGTTATGTGGGGCCAGGCATGGTGGCACACACCTTTAATCCCAGCACTTGGGAGGCAGAGGTAGAAGGATTACTGTGAGTTCGAGACCACCCTGAGACTACATAGTTAATTCCAGGTTAGCCTGAGCTAGAGTGAGACCCTACCTCAGAAAACCGAAAAAAAAAAAACCACTTTAATTCACCCATCTGATGATAACCAAGACAACTGTAAAGTGACTGACAGGTGGGACATTCATACATTGTGTCCACACTGGACAAAGTGATGGTTTGCATACTGAGCAAGGTACCACTAGATTTCATCACTTTATTCAGAAAGGTACACAATTTTAAACTTACGAATTGCTTAGCTCTGGAATTTTCCATTTAGTATGTTGAGAGTGTGGTCGATCATAGCTAACTGAAGCCACAGAAGGTGAAACTAGGAATACAGAATGGGCATGCCAGAGTCTCCAGCCACTTCAAACAAACTCCAGTTGCATGGGCCACTTTGTGCATCTGGCTTTTCATGGGTACTGGGGAACTGAACTTAGGTTGTTAGGCTTTGCAGGCAAGTACCTTACCCGCTGAGCCATCTCTCCAGCCTCCAATTTTAGCTAATTCTAAATAATAAAATATTATGCTCAATTCTTATGTTCTCCATAATTTTTATACAGTTTTGAAATGCCTACAATGAGCCATCAACTCTGTGATGGAAAAAAAGTTATTTAAAAAGCGTTTCCTCTAAGTTCCTGACTAATCAATGCCTTTCTCCTGACAGGTTAGTAGACATCTAAGGATGCTTTTAAGATCTTCTCATTCATAGTTAGTGAATGACAGAAGATTTTACAAGAGAAACCTTTGCCCCAGGGTTGAACTCCACTAGAAAAAGCTGAGTCTCAGCAGGCGTTTAATTAAACTTGCAGCTGACAAGCACTGGGCAACTTGGCAGCACTTTGGAAGCCAGGAAAATAAAACTATTAAAATACAATTTTTGGACATGGAAAAGAACAATGGGGACTCTGGAGTCAGCGCTTGAAAATGTGCTCTGCATTGAGTCCTAAACAAAATGATAGATATCCACACAATGGAGCACACCTGCCTAAAAACCCACAGGGAGGCAAAGCCATGCCTGCTGGCAAATTCTAACTTGTAGACTAGAGCCGTAAGGCTCTGGGAAGACAACACCAGGACAGGGAAGCTATGTTAAGTGTTGGGGTTTGAGAAAGCTAAGGGAAAACAGCCTGGGGGCAGTAAGGACCCAGGTCAACAGAAACAATGGATAGTCCTTTGGGCTGAAACGGACCCGTCCAGGTGGTTATCACAGTGCCCTTCCTGCAGCCTACCAGACTCTATGTGTCTAGATAGTTTTTTAAGTGGAGAAAATGTTACTTATTTAACACAGCTTGAAGATGCAGCCTTCCCAAAGGAATCCATACAATGATAATATCAATAATGGCCCATGGTAGTGGGAAGTTAGGAGCCAGGATTTTATCGAGCCATACTGCTGGATCAGCCAAGATTGCAAGTGTCCCCCAAGGCTATGTGCTACGGCACTATGGAAGACAGGTCACTGAAGCAAGCTCTTTTTTTTTTTTTTTAATTTTTTATTTATTTATTTGAGAGCAACAGACACAGAGAGAAAGACAGATAGAGGGAAAGAGAGAGAATGGGCGTGCCAGGGCTTCCAGCCTCTGCAAACGAACTCCAGACGCGTGAGCCCCCTTGTGCATCTGGCTAACGTGGGAACTGGGGAACCGAGCCTCGAACCGGGGTCCTTAAGCTTCACAGGCAAGCGCTTAACCGCTGAGCCATCTCTCCAGCCCTGGCGCAAGCTCTTAAAGGAGATGCTGTGACCCCAGACTCTCCTCTCTTCTTTCTCTCTGCTTTTGTCACCAAGTGGCAAACAGACCTCCTCTGCCATGCATTCCTGCCACGATGTACTAAGCCACCAAAAGCCCATGTTTAGGCTGACTGAATATGTACTGAAGCCTCAAAACTGTGAGCTAAAGCAGAGCTTTCCTCCTTACAAGGTGACTCAACTTGGGTATTTGTCTCAGTGTGTGAGGGAGCTAACACATGGGTCCTAGTGGCACCCAGGACAGAGAGGAAGTGCAGGTAGGATGCCACTGAGGATGGCAAGGTAGGTGGCGGCTTGCAGGTAGTGTGCAAAGTGCAGATGGCATGGCCAGGTGGCCTCCATCATCACTCACCTGATGACTGGGGCGTGGGGACAAGAGGAGAAGCAGGGCTTCAAGCATGGCCCACGAAATTCCCATGTGAACACCCAGATTTTTTAAAAAACAAATAGTAGCCACCACAGTCCCAGGGACCAGTCCTTCCCTTCTCTCCGTGAGCTGATGCGAAGAGCTTCCACTGCGGCTCTGGGCATCTGGCTCTCCTGGGCACTGTGGCATTCAGCAGCGTCACCCCATGGACAGTCACAAGGGGGAGGCGCCGTGAGCCATCTCGCCTGACTGGCTTTATTCCTCCCTACTTCATGAAGAAACACACTGATATAATTGCTCTGCTTTCCCAAACACCTATGCTTGCATTCATTCTCATAGGTCATTTATTTGTAACCCAGCACTTCTTTAAAAAAATTCTTTTTTTTTTAATTTTTGTTTTTCAAGGTAGGGTCTCACACTAGCCCAGGCTGACCTGGAATTTACTAGGGAGTCTCAGGGTGGCCTTGAACTCACGAAGATCCTCCTACCTCTGCCTGCCGAGTGCTGGGATTAAAGGCATGTGCCACCACACCAGCTATAAATATTTTTATATATTAACCTATTTTTCATTTATTTGTATTATTTGGTATTTCTCTTTTATGTTGAAAGAATGTAAAGTTCTTTCTGTATTATTACCAGTTTGATTTCCCAGCTTCTGGCTTCCCCTCTCATCCTCTTGCAGGCTATTCCTATTCCCTGAACCTACAAAGCACTACCTTCTAAACATGTATTTACATGCCATCTTTTGTTTTTGCCACCTGTATCTTCCCAACACAATCTGTCAATCCTCACCTTTACGAAAAGGCATAGAATCACTATGAGCACAGACCATGTCAACAGAGTAATTCAACAATCTGCATTTTTATTTTTTAAAAACAATCAATTCGTCATGTGAGATTGTTTTTCTTCCCTACATTTATATGAAAAAGGTCACACAGTAAAGAGGCATCTCTTTTTTTAGGGCTTAAAGATCTATTTATCAATTACCTAAAAGGAGAGTACATAAGCCACTTTGGCTCTCTCTACGTGGTAAGAAATTGATCTGTCTGTCTGCCCACAGCCCTGTGATAATTAATTACATTGCCAGTCCAGCAAGGCTCCATTAGGTTTGGCTTGTGCAAGTCACCCATGCGGAAGTGCACACTCGAGGACGGCCACTGCAAGAGTCACCCTCCTGAGGACCAGCAGACAGATACTGTGTTAAATGCCACTGGCCTTGTTGCCACCTAAATCACTCATCTGAAAAATTCCCTGTAAAATTTGACTCTGCTTAATTAAAAATTTAGGTAACAGAGTCAAGTAAATTTTTTAAAGGACTCTCATAAAATGTGACATGATTTGAATGCTACCATGAAGAGCTCCTAAGCACACTTCCTCACTTCTAAGTAGCTGTTGATGGTAAAACACATGATCTATTTCCTAACTTTAGGAGAAGAAACACGGCTGCATGGAACATACAGATTGGTTCCAAAAAACATGAAAAAGCACTTTGCAGTCAAAATATGGTCACTTTGACAAAACATAGACTGCTATACTTAGAAGTGCACAGATATTAAGAAAGTTAAGTATAATTAACATAAATTATTATGTTCAATGGAATAACTTAAGTGCTTTGTAAAACAGAATTTTATACAGAACGTTATGTGTCATATGTCCTTCTCAAATTTAAAGCCATCTGATGGTAAGACCTTACTAATGTCCTTTGAGTATCAAAAAACCTTAAACCTCTTGTGTGACATTCATAGGATATCCTTTTATTAATAAAGAAGTTCACACAATGGCTGATCAGGCTCAATGATTCAGTGATGGTCATAAACATGTTAGACAGCATGAGCTTCTGAAGAGTTCTCTTTGGCCCTCATCTCTTCTACTTTAGTGTGTGCGCGTGCGTGCATGCGTGCGTGTGTATGTTTGTTTCAGGGGTGATGCTGGGTCACTCTTATTAAAGATGGATAACAGATGTTTACATTAATGGTACATGCCAGGTCCTTAGCGACCATTCATAAAGCCACATGTGTGTGTGTGTGTGTGTGTGTGTGTGTATGTATGTATTATCTTTATTCTGTCTCATAAACAAGTCAGCATAAAGTCCATGCATAGAAAAAATACAGCTAAGCATTTTAGAGAAAAATAAATCAGAAATAATAACAATGAAAACATTTGGATTTATACCAGAAAAAGAGTGACTTTGCAGGTAGGTACCTTGATCTCTGTAAGCCTCCTAGTGAACAATCTTTACTTCAGAGATAAGGAAAACAATGGTCAGTACTTGTCTTGATTCATCCTAAGCACATTACAGGCACTATTTAAGTCTTTATTAAAGAGTGCTCACATGATTGGCTCCCAGCTCAAAGAGTAGCTGAGGCTGCAAACAAATTTTCCATGATGTAATTAAACAGGAACATAGCAAAGAGATACTTTTCAATTTGATCTCAGGCAGTGCTCTCAATGATGTAAATGCTAAGACAAATACAAGCTTATCAATGAAGGGGGCACCTGCAGTATGCCAATGTTGCACACATCCAGTTTGGAGTGCCCCCTTTAGATGGAGGGAGAGCCCACTGTTGGAGGCTTTTTATCAACTGAGACTGTCAAAGCTTTTCAATCCAAAACTTTAAATTATCGTGAAAACAATTTAATAGCATAAATTAAAGCAACTAGACTAAAACCACTATATCCTTAATAACTGAAGGATGGATTGATCAACAACACAGGCAGCAAAATAATAAAGAAAATATAGCCACCCATGAATCATAGACTCTACATGGTGGGGATATGGACGCTGGCAATATAATAGTTTCAACTTTACTGCAAATTTAAAATTATTTTATAAGAAAGTACTGGGAGAAAAGCAACTTAGAATCATAATCATAAAGAAGGGGACAGCACACTCTGCTGTAACAAACCTTAGCCTGGAGGCTAATTCTTAACCTGGGGACTCACAGTTCAGGACTAGAAAGGGCCCTGACAAGGCAGTTACTCCAATGGTTTAATGGTATCATGGAAGTTTAGAACAATACTAGCAATTTCATAGTCTTTTCATGAAATGTTAAGATTAGGTTTAAGAACTGTTCTTGTGGCTGGAATCGCAGGGCTCTATACTCTTGGCTATTAAATACAACCAATATGTTGGTGAAAGCAGATTACAAGATTCAAAATAATTCTATGCCAGTCTTCTAAATTTTTTTCTGAAATGAGCTTATACAATAAAAATTCTGGCAACTATCAACCCAACCCAGTTCCCCCATTGTAGAAGAAGAAACAGAGGCCAGAATTATGATTAACCAAGTGAGCTATACAACTCTAAGCAGCTCACCCATGCCAGGCTCATACAGGTGATGACATGTTACAGGTGGGATGTTCATGCAAGGAACAAATCCAAGGTCCTGTACAAATATGCCTTGTACAAAAATTCTCCATGCTCAGCATTTGTGGTGACTTTCTGAATTTGCATGTTGGATGTTCAACCGCACATCCACAAATCTAGTTTATCAGTGTCAAACAGCATTAGAAGATGCAAATGCTCCCTTCAAGACTATCATCTAGTAGTTTAGTTTTTCATAGACAAATGACCAGCATTAAACTTTATGCAAAATATTGTAAGAGAAAAAGTTTCCTTTGAACATTTCTAATATTCAAGGAGATCCAAGCTGACATTTGAGAATAATAAAATCAGCAGTTACAAGACTTCAGACTTTCATCTGTTTAAGAAATGTCCTGAGAAAACCTGCCAAAAAGTAACACAAAAAGATTATCAAATTAAACCCATATCTATTGAAGGGAAAAGGTACTTACCCTGGTGTAATTTTAAAAAAAGAGAGACTACAAGCTGGGTGTGGTGACGCACGCCTTTAATCCCAGCACTCGGGAGGCATAGGTGAGAGGATCACCATGAGTTCAAGAACAGCCTGAAACTTGACAGTGGATTCCAGGTCAGCCTGAGCTAGAGTGAGACCCTACCTTGAAAAATAAAAACAAAAACAAAAACAAAAAGACTACAGAAGATAAACTGAACTTCTGTTTACAGAACAGATTTAGACACCCTTTCACATATATGTCTCTCATTATCATAGAGCTACAAAGAAAAAGGAGAAAAGGAATATACTAACACTGAAAGTGGGCAGATCTGTGCCGCCACTGTAAGGAGGTTTAAGAGCCATGACCTGTTTCCTGGTATGTATTCTAGGATCACTTGGGCAAACCTTCAAACCATATTGCATTCCCTTCTAGGCTGGAGAGAAAGGATGAAAAGAACTGAGCTGACAACCCTTGATTCTTGGTAATATGGCATTCTCATAGTTGCAGGCAGGGTTGCAACACATCCAGAAACAAATGCACATGATTCCAGAAACTATTTGTGTCTGAAAATAATCAAGTGTACATCACTGTAGAAAAGATTTAAAGGTAAAAATCACTTATGAATGATATACTTCTACTTCTGAGGGCTCGCTCACTGTTTAGTGATAATGTATAAGGCATTCAGTGATTTTATATATAAAGACAATGTGGGCTGGAGAGACAGTGCAGAAGCTGAGGTGTTTTCCTGCAAAACCTAATAACTAAGGTTCTATTCTCCAGTACCCATGAAAAGCCAGATTCACAAAATGGCACATACAGCTGGGGGCCCTAATATACCCATTTTGTGTGTCTGTCTCTCTTTTATCTCTCTCTGCTTGCAAATACACACACACACACGAGAGGTATCACTGTGTCATATGTCTTAGTGAAAACATATAAAGATACAGCCTTTGGGTCTCTGACTCAAATACTTGTCATCAAATGACTTGCCTGCAGTGGAACCTTGTGAACTACCAAGAAGGCCAGCCCACACTACCACCTCCTCCTCTAAGAACTGTCCATTCTCAGTGCTGGGATGTGGTCGTGGCACCCTGGCCACAAGCACATATGCTACTGGACTTTTTGATATACATGGAACTAATTAACGCCTCTTTCCCCAAAACTCCAACTTAGAATGAAGGCTTTAGTTGGTGAGTCCTGTTTGCTTGCTGGGCCGAGAGGGAAAGAATGACAGGACCACTACTTTGTTCCTAGGTGAAGTTCTGGTGCAGAGCTGCAGTTCCTTGTGAAGACCAACTGTACTGCTGTGCTTGGGTTCCATAGAGGACTGTATCTTCTCAAGAACTCCTCTTCCATCCCTACCCTCATGAAGTCCTGTTTCTAGGACAATAGCACCTCAAATGTTAAGTATGATACTAAATAGAAGCCATGCATGAAATGAGATGTGACCACAGAGAAATTAAATTTTGCATAGTAACAGTAAAAAGTGAAATTAAAAAAATGAAACATAGGACTGGGAGATGGCTCAGTGGGTCAGAGCACTTGCTCCAAGCATGAGGCTCGAGAGGGCCTAAAATGAGCAGAGTTTCATTGTACAGGAGCCATGAAAACAGCTGGGCATGGCCACACATGTCTGTGGGACATGTCTGTAGCCCTATGGAAGGTTGAGACAGAGAATCACTGCGATTCTCTGAAAGCACAGCTCTGTGTTCTGAGAAAGACTCAGTCTCAAGGCTACATGGATGAGCAATAGAGAAAGGACACCCAGCATTTCCCTGTGGCCTCCGTGAGCACATCTGCACATATATATGAACACACCTCACACATATACACACCACATCAAATGTATTACACATGCAAAATAACATATGGAAAACAAGCAATGTGACAGGCTTGGGGTTAATAGTTTTAATATACAAAAAGCTCTTACAAATAATTATCCAAATAGAAAAATGGACAAAATACATAACCCAGAAGGAGAGATAAAACATTCAAGTGGCTAGTAAATATGAGAGATTACATAAATGTACACATGACTATTTAATTTCTTCCATCATCCAACCAAATTTTGTGGAAGTGCTTTTCATCTTTGAGATCACTGGCAAACATGACAGGCTTAATGAGAAAATAGTTTTCCAGTCACACACGGCTGACTGGAGTGTGTGAAGAGTCAGGGCCAATCTGATAAAACGTACCATAATTATGAAGGTGCATGGCTTCTAACCAAGCTTCCCGGGTCTACAAATTCACAGTAGAAGAAATAGCTAGATGAGGTAGGTGATCGTTTCTTGGCCTTTTGGCTAGTATCAAGCACTAGATGAAGTAAATAAATCATAAAAATTTGTTCACCAAAAGCCTAAAGGTAACTCCCAGATGGGACGTCCAATGCAGCTTTGTTAATACTGTCTTTTCAACAGACAGCACACTGTTGCAATAGCCACTGACTTGGAGAGGAGTCCAACATGCATGAGTACATGGTGAAGGCATGTGAAAAGCCACATACCAGAGTGAGCTACATTTATTATTTCATATAGGAATTCTTAAAAACTCTAGTATTAACAATGGTCATAAAATTCAGAATTTTACATTGCTCTTTATATATTTCAGTAGATTATTATTAGAATTCACTATAATATTTACAGTAAAGTTTCTTGTTATTCAGCAACACTGAGGTGGATAATGAAAGAATAATGTTTATAACATACAAACAGAGAACCAGGTTATGTTTATAGTATAGTTCAAAACCACTAGAGTTGGCATCAGGCAGTGAGGCAACGATCTTAGGACTGACAATAAGCTCAGTGCTTTGAATACGCTCCTTACCTGTACTGCATGCATCTCATTAAATTCACATGCAAAATGCTTAGCAGGAATAGTTAGTTCCACAGATGGTCCTAGTGCACTGAGCAAAACTTAATACACCTAATAAAATATAAATGCTGATGATATTTGATATATGAAAATAGGCCAAGCAAATCACATGCTGTTCTATTCTTATTATTTCCAATCTACTACAGTACTACATTAGAAAACACAGGAAAGGTTCCTCAACTCTTAGTCTTAACATTGGGTCATAAAATTAAGTTTATTATTATTATTATTATTATTATATTTTACTTGCTTTGCTTTGCTGACACAGTCCCTTCGGACCACGGTAACAGCTGAAGGTCACAGAGTCAGTGCACATACATCAGAATCAGAGCTCGGCCGTGTGATGACATCCCGTCCACTTTCTTCCCTTTTTCTCTCTGTATTCAGGGGTGACCTCCCCTTGACCACATTTCAGTCAGCCTCCTCTGAACTCTCTTCTCCATAACCTTCACCTTCATCTCATCTCTGAGCAAGAATCCTGCTAAGTAGGTTTAAGAGGAACCCTCAACCTTGATATCTGATCAAGTTCATCCTCCACTTCTGATGAACAAGTTGGCCGGCCTTCAGCAAGGATCCTGCTAGGTCAGTTCAGCTCGACACATTCCATCCACTGACCGCTTCATCCTTCTTGTCAGTTCAGCCATCCTGAGTTGAGCTTGGATGCTATAGGGTAATAATCTTGAATGAAGGTCTCCCTGCTGACAAACCACTGTCAGGGTCACTTTTGCTTTTATAGCGGGTATGAACAACAGTCTGGGGACATTCAGCTACGCAGTATATGAAAATGCTACCTGAAAAACCAATGAAATTTCTTTTTCTCACATAACTAAAGGCCCTAAACACTAAGATTCAAAATTATTCAGGGGCATTAGGACAGTGAAATCATAACAAACAAAACATCTACTTCTTTAGGATCATGCCCATGCTTTCTTGTAGTTTGGAAACAAAGCCTAGCACACAGCAGGAGTGTGATGATTTTATCAACAACATGGAGAAATACTAGAAGCAGATTAATGGTGTTTATTTCTTTTCTTTTGTTTGGTGTTTTTTATGGTTTTTTGAGGTAGGGTCTCACTCTAGCCCAGGCTGACCTGGAATTCACTATGTAGTCTCAGGGTAGCCTCGAACTCTCGGCAATCCTCCTACCTCTGCCTCCCTAGTGCTGGGATTAAAGGCATGCGCCACCACGCCTGGCTGGTGTTTATTTCTTGAGAGAGAAGGAAGTAACTTGAAAGAGAAGGAAAATTTTTTTTTAAGTCAATCTGGTTAAATTAGGCAAATCCAAAACCAAAGATACCTAGTCCCCCCGCCCCAATGTCTAGCAAACACTCAGAAAACGTTCCTGAGTAGTATGTTTTAAGGAAACAACACTAGTATGCAGTCTGAAGTTCCAGTGGGTGCAGCTACAGCCATAAGCAGAAATCCCGATGTGGTAAGTCAATACTAGAAATGATGTTGTCCACCCAAACACAGGCAGGTAGACACACCTGTCTGAAAGTACCAGGAGTCCTGGAAGGATGTTGATGCATTTTCCTAACACAAGGACCATCCAGGGCTTCTGCCTCAGAGGATCTGACTTCCTGCTAAAGTTAAATCTGAGCATACAGAAGGTTTTGACCCAGGAAAGGAAAGCGGTGCTTCGGGCTCTTGGCTCATCTGCTACTGGCAGTGCTTGACACTGTCCCACTCCCCTGCCCTCCGCTCTTATTCCTTCTCATCCTTACACAACAGAAGTGGAGAACCTTGAGGTCTCTTAGTTGCCAAGGTCAAACAGGAAGTTCCCAAGCAGTTTTGCAGAGATGTCTGAAAAACTGGTGGGTATGCCAAGGGGCAAGGAGAGAAAGGTTAGGGGATTTCTGAGCTTGGAGGCAAAGAGAGAAATTGTGGTTTTGTTTTGTCATTGACAGTGCATACCCAACTATTGCTACTTATTGACAGCCAGTAATTATTGCCTGTGTGACTGGAAGACAGAGCAGCCTACAGATTCCAAAGCAAATCCAAACACATGCAGGTTAGTTGCTAGATTTAAATAAAGTTATTTCATCAACAATTTCATAATTTTGAACTCTGTGAGACTCAAAGAACTCAGGAAAGGCCCCTTTATCAAAAGATAAATAAGTACAGAAAAAGAATTTTTACAGTTATAGATAAGCAAAAATATGCTGTAGTTATGTATTGTTTGAAGAAATATGGATAAAACAAATGGTTTTGCTCAAAACACTAGTGGATTACTATGGTTTAAGGTACCAACTCCATGTTCACGGACATCTGAGTCTACTGCCCTGGATCTCTGGGTCAGCCTATTGCCTTCCATGGGCATTCTCTGGGCAGACCTCACAGGCTCAGTCAGTGATTTCAAAACCACCTTTTAAAGTGAAACTTGCTAATGCATGTTTTTAGAGAGTTTAGCTTGGTGACCATTATCTATAACTGCAGGACTTTGTAGAGCTTGACAACTCAGCAAATATTCTTCAATCAACTGGCTATATTTTTCCTCCACACTAGGAAGGTATTTGAAGAACCCAGGAAATCCTGTCAGCACAGTGCCAGGATGGACGAGGCTCTTCAGCTTCTGCATCCCCAAGACTTACAGCGATTGTAGGTAGGCGGTTATCTAATTCTGCCATCTACAGAGTATCTTTCCCTGAAAGGGATTAACAATAAGTGGCAAAATTAGACCGTCCTTCCAACATACAAAACGATGGGTTGTCTACTTCAGATGTCAGCTCCTCTTTCTTCAGTCTGTCAGTCATCAGACGATGGCAGCTTTCTTCCCCAGACCCCCTTTTTCTTCTGAGCTATATCCTCAGCCCTCTGTTGAGTTTTGATTTTGAGACAGGGTTTCACTAAGTTGCTCAGACTGGCTTTGAACTCACTCTTGGCTCAGGCAGACCTTCAACTTGTGATCCCCCTGCTTTGAGCTCCTAAGTAAACCGGAGTGCAGGCCTGAGCCACCAGGCCTGCTCCAGACTCCATCTGGAGACCCAGAAGCAAAGAACTCAACTCATCCTTCCTCTCTCCACCCATAAGTAACCTTTTCATCTAGTCTATCCCTTTCAGGGAACTTCTAGAACAAAGAGAAGAGGATTTCACCTCCCAGAAGATACTCTGGGATCTGGGAGCATCACTAATGACAACTTCTGATCACACCTGCTTCCTTCTCCTTCTCTCCATGTTTCAGCCATTTTGAACACTCAGGATGCATCTTTGCAGAAAGAAAAACTATAGATCAAGCTTCGAGGAAATGGTACAAGAAGACAAAAATAGGAGAGACTAGACAGAGATGGCAAGACAATGTTAGGGCTAATTGTGAGATCTGGTGGACACATCATACTTTAACACTGCAGGGAGTGGGGTTGAAGCTGGGGCTCTGGAGTTGGACCACCTGAGTTCAAACATAGGTGGTAAAACCCTGGGCTATAGCTTAGCCATTCTCTGCCTCTGTGACCTCATCGGCAGAGTGGAAATGACAGGACTGTAGTGAGAACTGGATGATATAATGTGAGCTTGAAAGCACCAAAGAATGCTAGGCATCAACTATGTTAGCTATCATTAATACTATGCCTACATCTGGAAAGGATGAGGTTACCTGGGAGGCTAGGACTGGAAAAGTCTGAATTCAAAGCAGCCTGGGCTATGTATGGGACCCTGTTTTGTTTTTCTCTTAATGAGGTAATCCTGAATGTATTGACTTGGAATAACGCCAGTGGTATAATGTTTTGTAAAAGTGCTACAGAACAATGTACTCAGTATGAGCTTATTTGGGGAAGGGGGGAAAAACAGGTATTAACAGCTATATCCAAAGACACCTGGAAAAGTGCACATCACCCAAATACTGGACTACAGTGGCCCCTAGGAGGGAGAGGGTGGTGGAGGGGTGCAGCTGGCAGGCTTATCCAGATCTTCGCTGGAATTAACATAAATGAACTACTTTTATAACATTTTAAAAATGGAAAACTTACAGTGGCTTTTCATGAACATTTCTCATGTTCTAGTCTAGGATCACAACGAGCTTCCTACAGACAAAGAAACTGAGGCTTGCCGGGCGTGGTGGCACATGCCTTTAATCCCAGCACTCCGGAGGCAGAGGTATTGAGTTCGAGGCCACCCTGAGACTCTACAGTGAATTCCAGCTCAGCAACTGAGGCTTGGCCATGGCGAGGTAATCCCTCCCCTCCCACTCCTCCTACTATCCCACTGCAGATTCTCCTCTCTTCCCCACAGCCCATGGCACGTCACACACCCCCACTGGCACCCAATCATTCAGAAACTCCTTCCTTCCTTTCATTCTTCACTGTGCCCCAACAGCTTCCACACTCATTCACCAGCTCATCTCTCAGGCCCCTGGTTGTCCTCCCGCCACCAAGGCTCTGGAACGGCCCCCGGGCCCCCGCCTACACCATTACGAGACAGAGCACGTTCTCAAGCTCTTTAAGGCCTTGCAAAAGGGTACAAGTGGTCTTTTAAACGTTATTATTATTTTTTCAGGTTCAAAAGAAAGTGCTGGGTGGGTTCTGGTGGGTACTTCTTCCCTCCTCTAGGTCTTCCAACGCACAGGGTTTTACTTTTAACTTCCTCTGGGGAGACTGCGGGCTATTCTGAAACTTTCCCACCTTCCTCAGTCTGTCATTGTTATTTTCTATTTTCTTCTCGTGCTCACTTCTGTCTCCTCACACAACAGGCCAGTCATCTCGCTCCACTTATACACAAGCGCGAGGATCACGGTTACAGAATGATGTGGGAGGGAAAAAGATATTCGAGATTCTAGGCTGAATGTCTTCGGAGCCACCTCAAGCCCCAGAACCCGGCGCGTGGTTCACCACGCCTGCCGTGGGGGATGCGGGCCACCAGAACCGGGTCAGCACCGGGTGCCCAGGCGTAGGGGGAACTGATTGGTCCCAGGACGAGCCAATCAGCGAGCGAAGCCGTGTACCGATGGGGAGGGCACATACGAGTGAGGGGAAGGGTTAAAGGAAAAGGGGGCAGGTATGCTGAGCCCCAGGGGTTAGTGGGCACTACTGACCACAGAGCAATTAGTCCCAGGATTCTGGTCTAGATCGCCCTGGCTTAGCCTCCCAGTTGCGCAAAGCTTAAGTAGTAGATAATGGGAGGGGAAAGCCTTACTTACCCCACCGTTCACAAGATCATTATTAACAGTCAGTGGAGAAGGGGCCTGGGAGTGGGGAAAGGCAGTGAAACCCTCTCTGCCGGTTCACTCCGGGCCCCTCTGGCGCTCTAGGGAACACCTGGAGTAAGTTTCTGTCCTCCCAAGGACTGGGGCACAGGACGGGCATTTGCCGAGCGCGCAAGCGCTTCGCTACGGGCTAAAACCGAAGCGGAGGAGCCCCGGGGCCGTGAGTCCGGGAAACCAGCCTTCCGAAATGGAAATGTCCCATCACGCACACCCACACGGCCACCTCGGGGAACCTGACGCCCGCCCCGGGGCGCGGGGACAGATGCCCTACGTCTCGACCTCCAACAAACTCTCCGCGTGGGGCACAAAGATGTGCCCCCCCCCCTCGGGAAGGTGGACACAAGATCCCAGATTTCATATTAATATTTCAACTTCAGCAGAGCGGCCGTGTCCACTTTTCCCTGCGAGTGTCACGGCCCCCAGATCAGGGACACCCCCCTCCCCAAGCTCAGCGTTCCCACGCTCCAGTCCCGCTCAGCCTCCCCTCGGCCGCCGCTCGTCCGGCTGGACAGGCCGCGTTCCAGGAGGTTGGGGTGGGGGGGCAAGGCGGGGAGGTGGTGGCCGGTGGGGGTCGCGAGGGCTCGGCCGAGGCCTGGGGCCCCGAAGCGTGGGGAGGACAGAGCAGGGCAGGGACGGAGCGCGCGGGGCGGGGGCGGGAAGGGCCCCGAGGACACTCACTCCGCGTAGCCCGTGGCCCAGGGCAGCCGCCGGCTCTCCTTGAGGATGAGGATGGGGCGGGCGATGTGGTCGGCGCTGCACTCCACCTCGTCCTGAGACAGCCCGAGGAAGTCGGGCCGGCCGTAGGGGAAGCGCAGGGGCAGGTCGGAGCCTCCGCCGCCGCCGCCGCCGTGCTCGGAGCCTCCGCCGCCAGCCATGATGCCGCCCATGAAATTGGCCACGGCAGATTTCACTCGAGTGAGCATATTACTCGGGCGCCCGGCCGCGGCGGGGCGGGCAGCAGCGGCGGCGGGAGCAGCGGCGGGAGGCGGCGGCGGCGGCGGCGGCGGCGGCGCGGGACATGCAGGCTGCGGCGCGAGCCCGGAGGACGCACGGGCGGCCGGGCCGCTGGGGCGCGCCCCTCCCGGAGCTCAGTGCTGCAGGGGGCCGAGCCCCGGCCTCCCGGGCTCCGTACGGCCGCCGCCGCCGCCGCCTCCCCCCGCGACACTTCCGCAAGCCAGCGACATGGAGCGGGGCGGGCGGCTCGGCCGGCCCCGGGAGCGGCCGCGGCAGGTCCCTTCCCCGCCCCCTGCGCTCGGCTCCGGCGTGCGCCCAGCCCGTCCACCCGAGAGCCCGGGCACCGGCCGCCGCCGCTGCCAAGGCTACGGACGCAGACGAGTCATGTGATAACCGGGGCTCCGGAGAGCGCCGTGACCGCGCCGCGGCCCCTCCCCTGCGGCCCGAGCGCGGCCCGCACCTGGACCTGGACTTCGGGAGGTGGAGGGAGACCGGCCCCGCCCGCGCCCTGCGAGATGGGATGGGGGCGCAGGGAGATGGTGGCCCCGCAGGTGTTAGGGACCGTCACGTGGCTGCAGGGGGGAAGCCCGAAGAGGAATTGGCTCCAGGAGGAATTTTGCCTTTGACCTCCGGAAAGGAAACTTCGGGAGCCGGAGACCTCAAGGGAGACAGGTGCAACCGTAGCAGGGCGTCTCCAAGTCCAGGGATGGAAAGGAGCACAACCGCGGGATGTGAGACAGGAACCCCACCACCAGCTTGTGAGCATCATTGAAAGTTTCCCTTTAGGCACTGAAAGAATTACTTTTCTGTTTCTTTGGATCAATATCTGTGGCACAACCCTTGTTGGGAATCCAGCAGAAGTTTCATAGCAAAGAAAAGATCTCAGAGAAATAAGAAAAAAGCACTATGTGAAATGACAATTGTTTCACAGTTATACATGCCCTTTCTTCCAGCATGGTGACAAAAGCATCCCTTCAAAGCTGGCCCTCTTGACTACTGCTGTCACTTATTAATTAAAAAGTTACCCACAACCCCATGGGGAATAACAATAATCCCAATGAGGAGGGGCCCCCAGAGGAATGGGGCCAGGGAGGAGGGAAAGGATGATAATAATACATGATGTGTCCATACAAAGTATATACTTAATTTTTAAAAAGTTACAAATTATCTAAGGACACGTGTAAACCTAAAGAGAATAAAACACAACTCAAAGGCTAACATTAAAAAAATGAATAGGTATTTGGAATGATAAAATATTTTTGAGTGTTCTTATATTAAAACCAAACAGAAAAAAATGCCAATGGAATGACAAATGCGTGTCACCAAAGACAGCATTTAATTAAGTTTAGTCTTGTCTTTTTACAAAAACCAAAACAAAACGTTTGCAACGGAACTGTTACCCGGTTCATGTTAGGCTGTTTCAGCCGGGCGCTGTACTGCTTGCTGGTGTGCTTATGCTGTGGACCGCTCCAGCTCCCATGGAGTGCAGGCCCTCATTCTTCTGGGTTGCAGAGGGGAGGGAGTCCCAAGTAGCTTATTCCCCAGAGGAACCTGTGAATCCAGAATTCCCGCTTTTCCACAAAGCCTGGCATCCCTTTCTTCCACATTTGTAATCACATTGAAGATATTTCTCCCTTTGATCTTTCCCCTTTACCTATACCAAATAATTCTGTAAAAGATGGCAGTATTTCAGCTGTTCAGAAAATTTCAGTCCTATCAATGTGAGCTCTTAATACTTTCCACAGAATAGAGGAGTAATTTTGTTTTGGTTCCCTTCCTCCCTCTAATTATAAAAATTGGGTCAGAGACCAGGCATGGTGTTGTAAGCATTTAATCCCAGCACTTGGGAGGTCGAGGTAGGAGGATTGTCATGAGTTCAAGGTCACCCTGAGACTACAGAGTGAATTCAAGGTCAGCCTAGGCTAGGGTAAGACCCTACCTCAAAAAAAATTGGGTCAGGATTATTTTAAATGATGCAAAATCAACTATCATCTCAGCTTTTGCTTGGTTATGCTATAAAGATCTGAATGGCAGACCTCTGATTATCTACTGGCTAAACACCCAACACACCACATGCTCTGCAACTCATTGAGTTCCCCTTTTCAAACCTTTCTTTTCATACAGTTGACTCAACATGCTTGTTAGCTATTTCAATAACAATTTTGATTTGAGCTTAAATATTTCATTTATTTATTAGAGAGAGAGAGAGAGAGAGAGAGAGAGAGAGAGAGAGAGAGAGAGAGAGGAGAATAGAATGGGTACACCAAGGCCTCTAGCCACTGCAAATGAACTCCAGATGCATGCACCACCATGTGCATCTGGCTTACTTGGGTACTAAGAAATCAAACCTGGGTCCTTAGGCTTCACAGCAAGTGCCTTAACCTCTAAGGCATCTCTTCAGCCCTGAGTTAAATTTAATATGGTCTTCTCTTCATTAAGCTGTAGGATGTATGTAAAATAGGATTTTAATAAAACTTTGCTGCTTTATTTATTTTTAGTTGGAAGTAGCATCTAATCATGGCATATTCTGAATAAATAAAAGTTAATGATACAAAGCTCCCAGTGATAACCACTATCAATACTTTCTTTAAGCTTACAATCTTTTTCTCAAAAAGGACATTTAGCATAATTAAATTTGTGATGTTAATAAGATTTGTGAACCAATGTCCTATAAGCAGGTACTCTTCAGTTCTTCTGAGCCTGATTATTACCTATTACAGCAAAGTGCTGGTGCATTGTCAACGTAGCACATTGAAAACTTTGCCCTGCAAACAAACAGGTCTCTCTCTCTCTCAGAAAATTTATAGTAAAGAGATGGAAATGTGATTTCTGATTTAAATGGGAAGTCATTGCTCTTAGAGGGACCCCTCAAAATTAAGTGTCTTTCACATTTACTAAAACTGTAATTTTTGGGAGTATCTGTGCTACCCAGGGGCCAGGAACTGGTGTTTCTTACACTTTGTACATCTGCCCCAGCCATTGGTAAGATACCCTGCATTTATGTTTTTTTTTTTTTTCCCCCCTCTGGGAAATGTGAGCTTGAGATGTTAATAGGATATTCATTTAGGAGAAATATACAGACTCTAGACTTGGATGCTTTTCATATCAATGTAATAGTATTGTTTAGGTCTTAATATGATAGCTTTGCCTATTGAATGGCTCCACACCATCATTAAGACTTGTTTTCAAGAAAAAAATAGCTCTGGATAATTTCTTTCCTCAAAACATCAGCGATTCTCTCAAAATGTTTATTGATGACATAATAAAAAAGAACTTGCACTGGAGAAGCCCAGCAGACATCTCCTTAAACAAATGATCAAAGTTAATGTCACCAGTAGAAAGATATGTTAATATCTGGTACCCTGATGTGATGGACTAGAAAGGGCACATCACTTCTGTGATATTCCTCAGATCCTTAGTCTCAGTATATTCATTTTTTTAAAGAGTCAATCTACTTCACTGAGTAAGTTTAAAAAAAAAAAACAGGATCCGTAGAGATTTGAGATAAAGAAGAAAACTGAAATGAAGTACCAATATGAAGTTCTCAGTTTTGATATTGACATTAAAGGAAACAGAGTGCAAGGTATTCAGAAAGGAAGATTATACCCTGCACCCTCCCCGCCCCCACACACACCAGAGGCACTTTAGGTTCCAGGTGGAAGCAAAAACTCACTTGAAGATCAGCCAGGAGAACAATGAAAGATACCTTTCCAGATGTCTTCCTTCCCAAGGCTCTGGAGCTCTGCTTCCCTGTGAGTGCTGTGATTTCTTAGTGCCCCTTACGTTCTCCTGTGACAGAACACTCTTTGTATTTCAGCATCTAGCCTTATCTCTGAAAGTAATAATGTTTAGATGACAAATTAAGTCACTTTGAAGCCCAGACTTGCCCTGAGCTCATGGTGATCTTGCTTCTTTAGCCTCCCAAGTACTGGGATTACAGGTATTAGTAAGTAATTCTTTAGGAAAAATTCCAGAAGCTTAGTATGGTAGCACCCATTTTCTTAGCACTTGTATGGTGGAGGCAAGAGGATCAGGAGTTCAAATTCATACTCAGATACATAAGTAAATTCAAGGTTAAGGCTCACCTGCATGATACACTGTCTGACAGAGATAGAGATAGATAGGTAAATAGATGGTAGATGATAGAAGATAGATAGATGATAGATAAATGGATTCCAACAGGCATAATAGTACATATCTGTAGTTATAGCTACTGAGAGCCCAAGGCAGGAGGATGATTTGAGCCCAGAAGTTCCAGGCCAGCCTGGGTAATATAGCCATACATCATCTCAAAAAAAAAAAAAAAAAAAATTTTAAAAAAAGAACAAGAAAAGAAAATTCCATTCACGGGAGACCTTAATCCATTTGAATTGACCCAATGTGATTTATTTATTTACTTATTTGTAAGGGGAGAGAGAGAGAATAACCATGCCAGGGCCTCCAGCCTTTGCAAACGAACTCCAGATGCATGCGTCACTTTGTGCATCTGGCTTTATATGGGCACTGGGGAATCTGAACCAGGGTCCTTAGGTTTTATAGGAAAGTGCCTTAACCACTGAGCAATCTTCCCAGCTCCCAATCTGTTATTTTCACACACACACAACACGCACTCATGCATGTACACATGCACACACACCCCTTTTTAAAAAGGGTTCTTGGGATTGAATACAGGCCCACATGCATGCTAGGCAAATACTCTACCCCAAGATATTCCCCCACCATTAATACACCATCTGTTCTCTTAAAGACTTTTCTCACTTTATCCCTTAAGATCTGAGTTTGCCTGTAAGCAGAACTTTCTTCACCTGTAAGATCTGATAATAAGGGTTGCTAGCTTCAGGTAGTGTCATTCACATTGGTCAAAATATGAACATCAGGTTGTCTGGGGCTGTCCTCCACATTAAGCTGATAATTTGATCTATATTACGGCCAGGATATACAGTTAAGATGATTAACAAAACTTGCCAGGATATAAACTTAAGATAGTTTTCTTGTTTTTTTTTTTTTTTTTTTTGAGATAGGGTCTCACTCCAGCCCAGGCTGACCTGGAATTCACTATGGAGTCTCAAGGTGGCCTTGAACTCATAACTCATGGTGATCCTCCTACCTTTGCCGCCCGAGTGCTGGGATTAAAGGCGTGCGCCACCACGCCCGGCAGTTTCCTTGTTTTTGCTTCAGAAGTAGTTTGGATTCTGATTTCATATGAAGTAGATACATTGCTAGATACCCCCCAACTTAGTGGGAGGGATTGACTTATTTTTCTGTGTTAAGTGAAATCATTTGTTTATAAATACTCATTTCCTTAGGAGCCAAGAGACCTATTGTGTACCTAAGTTTTAAGTACAGAATTATAGAGTATGAGCAATTTGGGGGGGGGATGGGGTTTGAGGTAGGGTATCACTGTAGCCCAGGCTGACCTGGAATACACTATGGAATCTCAGGGCAGCCTAGAACTCACAGTGATCCTCCTACCTCTCCCTCCTGAGTGTTGGGATTAAAAGCATGTGCCACCACACCCAGTTTGAGCATTAGCAAATTTTATACACATTAAATATAGAGAGAGCCAGGCGTGGTGGCGTATGCCTTTAATCCCAGCACTCGGGAGGCAGAGGTAGGAGGACTGCAGAGAGTTCAAGGCCACCTTGAGACTTCATAGTGAATTTCAGGTCAGTCTGAGCTAGAGTTAGAGCCTGTCTGGAAAACACACACACACACACACACACACACACACACACACACACACACTCTGTAAACAATGAAGTCCTGGTTTAGGAATATTTAGCACCTTCTACCAATAGATTGCATTTTTCCCAATGTTCTAAACCATCACTACCACAGAAACATTGTCTCTAATGCTGAGACCATACTATCAGTTCAGTAAGGAGGAAACTGAAGTGAGAGGTTTATTAATGACTTGTAACCCTCACAGTCAGTGAGGAAGCAGCCCATTTGATACTTCCTTTAACATTAGTACATCAGAAAAGATATTCACATTGCAAAGATATTTTTCCTGAGCAAAGATCTGGTGCTTCTGTTATCTTAAAGGTTTTGTTATTTTTTATAGGTTGCAAAGAAAAATAGCCCATTGGAAACCTTACATGATAGATTATCAGTGTGACTATCAGTTGGAAACTGTTTCAAACTTGCTAGTAATTACTTCCCAGTGAGGTTCTAGATAGAACTTGTTTCTTAAGTTGGGAGCTGTCTGGGCCAGAATAAAGCTATGTACAAACTGTAAATTCTACCCAACTGAAAAAAAAAAACACTGTTGTAAAAAATTGTAATATTATCAATCTCTTTTCAAGCCTTGGCATGTTATTTTCCCTTTTGAGTATGACTTACTGTCTGCACCCCCCTTACCATTTTAAAAATCACTGCAAGCAGGATTATTTTTTCAAGGTACCAGTAATAGTAACAATGTCAAAATTAGTGTTGTTTTGCACAGAGGAATGTTCAGAGTTTACAGTTCAGAAACTGAGGATCTAAAGACAGCTTCTTTAGCAGAGGCTTTTCTTCTCCCAAAGGCCCAGCACTCCTTGATGACAGCAGATATGACAGTCATCTGCAACGTGTTCAAGTACATTATCTGCATAGTCCTTTTGTCATCAACTATATCTTGAATAGAATGAGAGATTTTTCATGCTTTCTATAAATAGTTTTTAGAATATTTCTCCAAAGCCAAAAGAGAGTGCCACAGCAAGTAGTATCACATTATTCACAAGCAGGACACACTGCCATTTGGCATTTATTTCTTAAAAATAACTTAATTTGGGGCTGGAGAGATGGCTTAGCAGTTAAGGTGCTTGCCTGCAAAGCCTAAGGGCCCATGTTCAACTCTCTAGATCCCATGTAAGCAAGACAGACAAGGTGATGCAATTGAGTGAGGTCTCACATGTGTACAAGGTGGCACATGCATCTGGAGTTTGAATGCAGTGGCTGGAGACCCTGGCATGCAAATTTTCTATCTCTTCTTTTTTGTCTTTCTCTCTCTTATAAAATAACTTAATTTAAATAATTTATTATTCATATCTGCTTTAGTGAATTTAAAATATGAATATTGTGGCCAAACTGTGTAATTGTCTCAATTCTCTTTTCACTGGTTTGGCTCTGGAGAATTGGCATATAAGATTGTGGGTATACCCCTGTACCTATGCAGTGCCAATTGCCACCTGCAACCCTAGATCACCTACCACAGGCCTACTAGAGAAAGTAATACTCTGACCTGATCTCAGACCTGTTGAGCCAGAACCCCCGGGAAGAAACACAATAATCTAATTTAATATGTCCTGCGAGTGATGAATACAGACCATATGAGAAACACTGGCACATGGAAATGCATACTGAGTGTTACTGTACAGGCAGACATGAAGTACAGGGAACATGTCAAATCAACAGCCACCCACATGCTGTGACTCTCAAGGTATGAAGAAGATGTTGAATGAAATTCATGAATTGTATTTATACAGAAATGCACGAGCCATCCCCCTCTCTGGTTTCAGAGAGCTTACATCAGTGTGCAACCTTGAGGACACTTACATGGGAAGATAGTGGTAATCTTCAGCCTATGGGAAGCTGTGGAAATGGAAGGCTACCTCTTGACCACCCCCAGGACCAGGTCACCCAGCAGGCTATTTATCTAGGAATATGTTTCTGTCATTTTCCAAGCAAGAGCAGAAAAAACTATATAAATTTTTATGTAAGTTTACATTTATGATATAAATGTATATATAGAAAGCCATATAATATATGCAATATATATTTAAAGAAACCATGTTTTGGATAATGTTTTTAAATGTTACCAAAGTGGTCACTATTAGAGAAAAACAAAAAATTCTGAGCCTTTGCAGGGAAAGAATTTTTCCTCTGCCAATCTATGTTCTACAACTGGAGGGAAGTAGATTAGTAAGAGAAAACAAAACTTTATTTGCACATGTGCTGTGAAGACATGCTCAAATGCTCTTAGTGAGAAGCTTAAAGGGGTATTTCCCCCTAACTCAGTAGTGGAGCAAGAGGGGGAGGATTGATTAATTTCTTTGGTTTAGTTTTGGTTGGTTTTGGGATGGGGTCTCAAGTGGCCCAAGCTGGTCTGGAGCTTGCTATACTGAGGATGATGACCTTGCACATCTGATCCTCCTACCTCCACCTTCTGAGTGGTACTGGGATTACAGATGTCCTCTACCATGCCCCATTTATACAGTGCTAGGAATTCAAACCCAGGGCTTCATGCATTCTAGGCAAGCACTCTGCCAGCTAAACCTGACCCCTGGTTCATGGACCAATGGGATTTTAGGAGAACAAACAGAAGATCAACAAAATTGTAAGTGTTTGGTTATGCAGGCTTGAGTAGTCTTCTGTCTTTATGGCCATGGCATTCTCCTTGAGAGAGGTGATGGGTCTCAGGACATGCAGCCTCTTTGGATTTGAGAATATAAAAACAGAAAAGTCACACTCACCCTCTAGTTGGCCTTTCCTCTTAAGCAGGCCATAAGACAGGATTTCCTTCCCTACACCTGGAGAAAAAGAACAGCATCTCTGAAGACAGGAGGACGTGGAGAGGAACTAGCATGGATAGGAGTTTCTGTGCTTCTTTCAGTTTACTGTGATAGAGCATGAAGTGTCAGCCAATTGCTTTTCTCCCAGCCTAACATACAAAATAAGCAAGTGTGCCATTTCTTTTTTAAAACATTTTTTATTTACTTATTGATTTGCAAGGAGAGAGAGAGAGAGAGAAAGAAGAATAAGAAGATGAGGAAGAGGAGGAGGAGGGAGAAAAGAGCAGAGGAAAGGAGAGGAGAGGAGAGGAGAGGAGAAGAGAAGAGAAGAGAAGAGAAGAGAAGAGAAGAGAAGAGAAGAGAAGAGAAGAGAAGAGAAGAGAAGAGAAAATAGGCATGCCAGGACCTCTAGCCAATGCATACAAACTCCAGATACATGCACCACTTTCTGGCTTTATTTGGGAACTAGGAAGTTGAACCTGGGTGCTTTGGCTTTGCCAGCAGATGCCTTAACTGGTAAGCCATCTCTCCAGCATTAGTGTACCATTTCTTTATGAATGCTCTGACATCATGAAAACTATATATTTTATTTATTTATTTATTTATTTATTTATTTATTTATTTATTTATTTATTTAACAGAAAGAAAGGGAGAGAGAAAGAATGGGTGTGCCAGGGCCTCCAGCCACTGCAAACGAACCCTAAGTGCATTCAGCCCCTTGTGCATCTGGCTTACGTGGGTCCTGGGGAATCGAACCTGGGTCCTTTGGCTTTGAAGGCAAATGCCTTAATCACTAAGCCATCCCTCTAGCCAGAAAACTATATAGTAAATAAATGTAATGCCTTTCTCTCAGTAATCTGTCTTTTGTTACCAGGTCTCAGCTGTGAGCTCATGCAAGTTGTGCAAAGGCTTCCTTGCCTCCACATATGTTATTTTGTTTTGTTTTGTTTTTTTTTGTTTTGTGAGGTAGGGTCTCACTCTAGCTTAAGCTGACTTGGAATTCACTAGGTAGTCTCAGGGTGGCCTCAAACTCACAGCGATCCTTCTACCTCTCCCTCCCAAGTGCTGGAATTAAAGGTGTGTGCCACCATGCCCGGCCCCATATGCTTTTTAATGTAAGTTTTAAGTGATGCAAGTGCCTTTAGAAGTGAAGTACCACAGAATCAGAGGATGTGATCTTACGCAAGTGTGAGGGAGAACTGTGTGTGGTGTGACTGGACAGAGGTGTAGGATCTGATGAGCTTACACTAGAGGGACTTGTGCCCTTGTATCTTGAAGACATCCTTTTTCTTCCATTTGAGCATAAAAAAGTTGCCTCTGGAATGAAACCTGCTTCAAGGAGGTCAGAGTGCTTCTCATACGTCTTCAGATGCAAAGTGCTTCATGTTGAGGGAGCACATCCTGCCCCTCCTCCTCAGTCTCACTTCCGAGAGGCTTTCACTCGCATAAGAGAAACCCTGGGAAGGTTTCTTTCTGCAGCTCAAATGTCTGCAGCCTCGCAATTCTGAGGCGCTAAGGGTTTGCATTGTTTTTAGTTTAATTGCTGAGACCAAGTTGTTAGGTATTTGTGTTCCGTGCCTGGGACCTCCTAGGGTTTTAATCTGGACCCAACCTTACCTTGTATATTCCACAGGCACCTCAGATTCAACTTGTCATCAGTAGAATGCGGCAGCTTCTCCATCTTCATGCTGTCATCTCAGAGAGTGACCTGCATTCACCTCTCCAATCTAGAAATCAAGGGGGCCTCCTTCATTCTTTCCCTTTCTTCATACTTCCATATCCTGTCGTCACCCAGTCTTGTTGATTCAGCCTTCCAGATTCCTTCCAAGTCTGTCTCCCCCCTCCCCCGTCTGCTCCACAGTTATAATTTGGCTCGTCTCCTCATGATACCAGACTTCTCTGGCAGACTCTTGCTGGTGTTTGGGTGGAGCTGTCTTCCACACAACAGCTAAAAGGAGCTTTCAGAACAGAGTCCCGGTGATGTTACTTCTGCCCCGGTTTCAAACTTTACAGCAAGCTAATGGGTTGAAATTCTGTGCATGAAACAATATTCTGACCCCTGGTTACCTTTCCAGTCTAGGTTAGTCTTTCTTCCATCCCAGAACTCTGCACTTTACTTTTCCTTGCTTGTCATTCCTGATCTCTGACGTCCCTGCCCCACCTTCCCTTTTTCCTTTGCTAGGAAGTCTGCAAACCTTTCCTCTTCTCTACGTGCCCAGTGCAAACTGATTGTCTTCATGTGTCCCGCATCCAGCAGCAGGTAAGAGCTTCCTTCGCTGTGTTCCTGAAGTGTTTGTACATAACCATGTCCAAAATGACAGCATCCCACATTGTGTTTTCAGTGTAAGAAAATTGAAAATGAGAACTATTTCCTCTTTTCTCTTTGAATCTATAGTATTTATCATATATTATATGCAAATAAAGTTTAATGTCTCATTCAAAAGCCAACTTAGAGAAATTTTAATAGTGTTTTCTAAAAATAAAAGAAAACGGGGGTAAAAAAACCTATGCTGGCATTTCTAGCATCCTAATTTTGATTAAATTTTAGCTGAATTCATGTCCTCCATATATGTCAGATGCTTTTACCTACTGAAAATAATGGATATATCCAGACAATAAAACTGTTTCTTAAATTTGAATATATGTCTTTTCACTTCCTGATTTCAAAACTCAATGCAAAGCTGCAGACAAAATAGTATTTCACTAGCATACGTGCAGGCACACACAACAGTGGAACAGAACAGAATCGAAAGCGAAATACTGATGGGCAGTCCAATAGTTTCCACAACCTTTAGTATGGTTATCAAAATCAAAACCACAAAAGGGATGGGGAGATGGTCAGTAGGTAACACACTTGCCATGCAAGCATGAAGACCTGAGCTTGGATGCCCAGCACCCACATAAATGCTGGGTGAACATGGTGACCTGCTTGTAGTCCAAGCACTCTGGGGGTGGGGGGCAGAGACAGGGGATCCTCGGGACAAGCTGTGTGGCCGAATCAGCAGGCTGTGAGCTCAAGTGAGAGGTCTTAACTCAGCAAATAAAATGGAAAGCAATCAAGAAAGACCATCAAGATTAACCAGAAGGCTTTCACATGTGCATGTGCGTGTCACACACACACACACACACACACACACACGAAACAACAACAGCAACAACAAGAAACAAGAAAAGAGCAAAGGTTGATGATAACTGTTCTAATGGTACAGCTGCTGTGGAAAGCAGCACAGAACTTCCTCAAAACAAGAAATAGTATTACCGGGCTGGAGAGATGGCTTAGCGGTTAAGCGCTTGCCTGTGAAGCCTAAGAACCCTGGTTCGAGGCTCGGTTCTCCAGGTCCCACGTTAGCCAGATGCACAAGGGGGCGCATGCGTCTGGAGTTTGTTTGCAGAGGCTGGAAGCCCTGGTGTGCCCATTCTCTCTCTGTCCCTCTATCTGTCTTTCTCTCTGTGTCTGTTAATAAATAAAAAATTAAAAAATAGTATTACCATATAATCTAGCAAGTCCACTGATCATTATATATTAAAAGAAACAAGTGCTGATAGATAGATAATATTTCAGATGGCCCTGTAATGGAGGTTGTTGGCTTTACTACTGAAGCACAAATACATTTTTGGGAAATAGTCTTGAATTTTCAATTTAAAACTCAGAGTAAAATTTTATAAATATTGTGACTTTTTATTAGCTTTATCCATTAGGGGCTTCTTTATGAAATGACTATCTTATCTACCAATCTTTTCTAATGAATATTTATTTTTTCATTGTTTCACTGTTTATGAAAACAATAGGAAATTGTTTTTAGAAACTAGTAAAGGTTGTAAAACAAAGATGGTTAAAAAAAATGCAACTTCAGCTTTAAAAATATTAGCTTGAGTTGTTATAAGATGTAGTGGGGTGAGATGTCTGCAGGAAGTTCCTGGCAACCCGGGAGTCTTCCTGCCAGAGAACTCATGGCTGCGCTTTTCCAGCAAGAACGCTCATCAATATTCAGTGCTAGAACCTTGTAGAATAATGCCATGTTTTTATCCACGGAGATAGTCCAAAATAACAGAAAGTGCCTGCAGTGTGCCAGGCATGCAGAAGATATTTAAAATGGTAGCTGCCACTTTTTCTAAGAGCGTGATTTAGACTGTTTTGGTTGCTGATGTAACAATACCACAGACTGGGTACTTTTTTTTCCCCAAGGTAGCGTTTTGCTCTAGTCCAGGCTGACGTGGAATTCACTACGTAGTCTCAGGGTGGCCTCTGGCTCACAGCTATCCCTCTACCACTGCCCCCTGAGTGGAGTGTTGGGATTAAAGGCATGCACCACCCCACCCAGCCCAGACCGGGTAATTTTTAAACAAAGGAAATTTATATTTTTCACAGATCAGAAGTCTGGGAAGTCCAACTTCAAAGGGCTTCATCATTAGATATGACCTTTTTGCTCCATCGTAGTATCAAAGCATGGTGGAGGGAGGAGGGGCAAGAGAAGGAACCCACTCCTTAAATAACAGCCCCACTCCTTCATGACAGAGACTGCCTCATTCAGGAGCATGCAGCCCTTATGACTTCAACTCTGTTTTCACTTCCCAGTTACTCCATGTTGGGGGTTAAGTTTCTAACACATGAAAACACACAAACCCTAGCAGCCTCAGTTCCACACTGCTGTTCATCTGTTGGAATTAACTTTTCTTTCCACTTTTTAATTACAATTACTTGGAAAAGCCTATTTAAAAATATTTATTTTTTTGCAAGGAGAAAGACAGAGAGAGAGAGAGAGAGAGAGAGAGAGAGAGAAGAATGGACATGCCAAGGCCTCTAGCCACCATAAACAAACTCCAGATGCATGTGCCTCTTTGTGAATCTGGCTTTACTTGGTGATACTTGGGGCTCAAACCCAGGTTGTTAGGCTTTTCAAGCAAGCGCCGTAACCACTGAGCCATCTCTCCAGCCCCAGAATAACCTTTTATTTTATTTTATTTTATTTTATTTTATTTTATTTTATTTTATTTTTCTTCTTTTTATTTATTTGTTTGAGAGAGATAGAATGGGTGTGTCAGAGCCTCTAGCCACTGCAAATTAACTCCAGACACCTGCGCCACCTTTTGCATCTGGCTTTATGTGGGTACTAGGGAGTCAAACCTGGGTCCTTAGGCTTTCAGGCAAGTGTCATAACCACTAAGCCATCTCTCCAGCCCCCAGAAGAGCTATTTTTTGTTTGTTTGTTTTTCGAGGTCGGGTTTCACTCTAGTCCAGGCTGATCTGGAACTTGCTATGTAGTCTCAGGGTGGCCTCAAACTCATGGTGATCCTCCTACCTCTGCCTCCTGAGTGCTGGGCTTAAAGGCGTGCACCACCACGCCTGGCCAGGAAAGCTTTTTAAACAGAGAAGCAATCCTGCCATTTTCTTCTTTTTCTGTCTCGGTTTTCTAGGAAGGAAGCTTAGTGAGAGAAGGCAAGCTTGCAGGTCTCTTCTCAGTCTCTTCTCTCTTTTCTACCTGGAGGGAGTGAGTCAGTGGGAGAAGTGAGACACAGCTCCCCACAGACACCACTTGTTTATTTGAAAGATTCACATAAAAGTGAAAATTCTTTCATTCCAAAGATATATAGGTACGCCCCACCTTTATTTATTTGCTCATGGATGTGTTTGGGGAAGGGAGCTATGGGCTGTACCAGGGTCTCGCCACTGCAAATGAATGCCAACTTGACTTTATGTATTTAATTGTGGATGGGTTTGGGGAGTGGCTTTGGGGGTGCACCAAGGTCTATTGGTACACTGCAAACAAAATCCAGTTGCATGCATCACTTTTTGTTTCTGGCTTTACATGGGTGCTGGGGAATTGAACTCAGGCCAGCAGGCTTTGCAAGCAAGTGCATTTAGCTTCTTACCCATATTTCTAGCCCCAGCTCTTAAACTTTTGATAGGCTTGTGTCCTGCTAAACACAGTTTAAATTGAAAGTACTGTAGGTGGAAAATGGATGTAATGCACATGGGCCCCCACACATCAGAGCTCAGGGGCAGTGCACTGTATTATGTTGATTACACAGCTGGGTGGAAACCTCAGCTCTTTGCTTATCATCTCTAGAGAGTATTTCAATGCATGTCACTGGCCTGGGGTGAGTAGCAACAATCAACATTCAATGTATTGCTTCTACTGAGTGAGAATAGCTTTCATACCGTAGTAAATTGGTGGCCACCTATACAGGTAGCTTAGGGTTACACCTATCAGTGTATCTCTCATATTGTCTGTTGGTATAATTATATATAACAAATATATAATTAGGAATCAAGGCATTTGCATTGCTTTTAACATTTTTCCTTAATGTTTTCATAGTGTGAGATGAATCCTGGTAAATGTAAAGACTAAGGACATTGTTCACCATATCAATTTTCTCGTAATGAAGAATTGGAGCAAATATTAACTCTAAGGCTCCAAGAGTTGATGTAGTACACTCAAAAGCTATCCATCTTCACTATATATGAGAGATAAAGTACATATTCTTTCTCTCTCCTTCTTTTCCTTCCTCCTCTCTTTCCAGTGTCTCACTGTATACCCCAGCCAAGCCTCAAATTCATAATCTTCCTCTCTCAACCTCCCAAGTGCTGAGGACATAGGTATAGACTACCACATGGAGTGGACTTTCAAAGGACTTTTCACCTGTAAATTTCAGAAATTCCTTTTTCTGGACTATAGGTAGTACTGTGTCCATTGTTTCTTCTACAAGTTGTTTTAAGTTTTGCATTATCAAGTAAGGCATTATTTTTTCTGAGATTTAAGAGAAAAAAAGATATGGTTTCATCTTTTTAAAAACTATGTTTTCATCAGTTTGTGTTAGGAAAAACTGTGATTGTAAGATGATCTCCCACCCCACTCTTCTCTGGAGCTATTACATCCAATCTCTGTCTCCATGTGGTATAGTTTTCTTCCAGCTGCTGCCCCGCACTTTCCCAGGAGCAGTGCTTTTCTTTGGAAGCACATACTAACCTCTGTTTGTTTTAGCTGGGGGTCAGTGAGCAGACTGCTTAGTCAGCTACCCAGCTCCAGGGTTAGATTACCACAATGCCAGACCATAATAGCAACACTTAACTCTTTATGGCCATGTTCAAGAAAAGGGAAAGATTTCTGACAGCTGCCAAACAATTCTGTTATGGGCCATTTTTTAAAATAAAAATCAAGCAAAGCCACAAAAGCACTCTGGCTATGGGGCGCCATTTTGCTTGATAGAGAAAGAGAGAAAAAAAAATCACACGTTAGACCAAAGGAAATAGTATCCAACTTTGAAACATCCACTGTATCCCATTGAATTTAATACCACAAGACTTTACATAATCGGTGGACACGTGGTAGAGGAATTACTGGCATGTATAGTCTACTAGTGCTGAGGAATTAAGCATAACTTGGAATTGTTGCAAAGCACTTAGTTATCTTAAATTATAGAGAACAGTGACTTTAATACATTGGCTTGTTTTGTTAGTTTCCTGTCAATGAAAAAATTAAATTAAATATACATTCATGGTTTGATCAAGCTGGCAATGTGCATACTTTTCTTTTAAGGGAAATGTTCTTAGTTTACTTGGAAAAATACAGAAGCTTGGGCTGGAGAGATGGCTTAGCGGTTAAGTGCTTGCCTGTGAAGCCTAGGGACTCAGGTTCCATACCCCAGTACCCAGGTAAGCCAGATCCATAAGATGGTGCATGCATGTGGAATTTGTTTGCAGTGGCTAGAGGCCCTGGTGTGCCCAATCTCTCTCTTTCTCTCTGTTTCCCTCCCTGTCTCTCAAAATAAATAAATAAATAAATAAATAAATAAATAAATAAATAAATAAAATAAATAATTTTTAAAATATTTAAAAGATACAGAAGGCTAATATAGGATACAGACAAAAATGGGAAAATTCTAACTTTGCTTGGAAGAAGTTTGGAAACAAAAAGTGAATACGCTTTGCCTTACTCATACCTGCTTCCATCCCTACTGCTGGCCCTTAACACTGTGGAAATCAACCATCTCTGGCCTCCTGGCCTCCCTAGCTCCCTGGTTATTCATTCCTTGTTTCAGCTCTTCCTTCTTATTTCCCCAGAGTAAAGTAAGACTTCCCTCACCACTTCACACCAGTGTGCCCTGAACTCTGGTGGTGAATCACATCATCACATCTCTATGACGCTGGTTCATCAGGACAGAAAGCCATGAGAGGCCTGTTGACACCAGTAATATATACTCAGTGTATCAAACAACCAGATCCCATATATCATGATCAAAAAATGTAACTTTACTTTTATCTCCCACAGTCCTTTCAAATTGATTTGGGGCCAAAGAGGTTAATGTGCTCCTTTTTCCTTATGAAAAATTATTTAAAACTTGCAACTAAAACTTCTAGCACGAGACTCTTCTGTTTCGTAGGGTGTAGTTCATGTGCTTTGTATGCTTAGCACCTTGGCTTTTATTCCCCACTCCTTCTCCCAAACAAACATCTGCCCAAAACTCCCTTCTTATAGCCTAAAATCCCCCGATGGATGCTTATTTTTAGTAGATGTAAATGCAAGTGTTAAAGACACTACAAGATTCTTTCTAACTCAATTTTAAGTGAGGCAAGAGAATGGCTGTGTCCTTTCTGTGTCCTCCTGGAGCTTTGACTCATAGGCCCACCCAAGGACTCATTAGCTAGGGGGAAATGCCATACTTACTGCTTAGGGCCCATATTTTGTGATGCTGTATGTTAACTTTTAGATTTGTGTTAGAGAAAAACAAGAACATGAAATGCCATATGGAAAATTACTGCTTTGTAAGCTAGTTAAAAATAATTGTTAAAAGTTTGAATGCAGGTACTCAACATAGATGGATAGAGCTGCTCCCAGAAACCATAAGTAATTAGCCCAAAATCTGACTGCCAGGACTGACATACCTCCCAATGGTCATGGAGGCTAGAGAGACCCCTATTGACTATTGCTATTGCTCTTGCTCATCCACTAAAATTAGATAGAAGACATTTCATACTTTGGTGGCAGGATATGTAGAAACCAAGGTAGAACCTTGCCAAAGAGGGGATAGAAAGAATGTAAGAGCCGGAGGACAAGATGGAAGAAGGTTGGGATGGGAAGGCTGTCTTCTGGTATGACATGGCTGTTATACTCCTGAACTCACATCAGCTGTGGTTTTCTTCAGAAGATGCATGAGATAGAGACTCATAAGACCCCACTACTTTCAGAGAAGCTACTAGCCGTTAATGGTTGCTGGGGGAGAGAAAGTCGTGTTCTTCAGTGGTGTAGTCACTAGTAAGTTGTCCATATGCCAGTAATAACATCTAACCAATGTTCACGTAAATGACCGCAATTTAATTCAACAAATCAACAACAACCCCCAAAGAATAGTAGGAAAGGAGTTAGTTGGGAAAAAGGATGGTGTTTGTTAGAATGGGAGGGAGATAAGAGAGGGTAATGGGTAGGGTGAATAAGATCAAAATACATTATATGCATGTATGAAATGGTCAAAAAGTACAATAAAACACAAAATCCAAAACACCCCTCCACAAAGTTAGTTTCATTTCTGTGTAAGAGTTTGGACAGCTTGGTTTCTAATCTCTCAGTCTTCCCACATCCTATCTTATCAGTCTTTACAAATATTAAGCTGAGCCTATGTTAACACCCTTTTGGTTTTCTCAGTGAATTTGTACATTTTGACATGGGTTTATCATGCAGCATCGTCCCCCCCACCTTTGGCATCCTGAATGAAGATGTGGGCAAGCATATCTTCTCTGGTCACTCTCAACTGTTTTAATTCAATAACTAGAATGGCTATCTAGTCTTATGATAACAATAGTTCTAACCAGGGGCCTCCCTTAGATGCATGTCTGCAGTGGGCCAGGAAACATGGCTCAGCTGTCTTTTATACTCAGCAGAGGAGTTGCGGTTTTGGATCACCAGGGCCAAGGGGCAGTGGAGTAAGTGGGCAGAGGTAAAGCCATCCGCCAGGGCTTGCTTGGCTGTGTGGCTTTGTCCTGTTGTATTCAGACAGTGCTGGCAGAACCTGTGCTGGGTCATTCTCTCCTGCAGAACCTGGATCAGGGAAGATGGAAATGTGTTAGATTCCTTCAAGTCCCTGGATAACTGATGGCTTCCCTTTGACTTCTTCCTTCAAATGATCTCACGTACTCAGATGGTCCTATTGGGAAACACTCAGCACAACCCAAACCACCATGGGAATGTGGGGTGATCTGCTAAGACCAGTGTTCTTCCCTTTCATTAAGTGTTTGGCCTTTTCTCTTCCTGTGTGGGCTTCTTAGATAGGACTCAGACCCCTGTCCAGAGGCACTTTGAACTTTCTCATGTGTGAATCCTTCTCTAATATTCTTTACCTCCAATTTTAAGAAGCACAGATCTCTGAGTAATCGTTTGTGGTTAGATGTCAACACCTCTTGTTTCAAGTGGAAGGACCACTCAGGCACTCTGGCCTTTTAAAAGTAATCCTTCAACAGTTCAATTCCTATCCATGCTCTAAAGTCTACACAGCTTTTATTTACCCAAGAGGTTTAAGGGCAGAGGAGCAACAACTCAGTTCCATCTCTGCAAACCGATGCAGGGGTCACCTCACTCTGGCTTTGGCATTGTGATTATCACTTCTATTAAAACAATAGAATCTTCCTATAACTTCTTGCTCCATTTATATTTAAACTGACTAAAAGTAAGCACTTGTCATGGTAGAGGTTTTACCTTGAAGGAAGGGCAGCTTTATCACTCCAGGAGAGGCACTGGGATTGAAGTCCCCCCCAAAAGCAAATTGACTCCTGGGCCCTTGAGTAAAGCTGATTTTGGAATAAAGGCCAAAGTTGTATGAACAAAAGATTATGTATGTCTATAAGTATGTATGTATGTGTATGTATGTATATATATACATACATACACACACATACATACATATATACATATACATACATATATATATTAGATATATGTGTACATTAAAATCCAGTATTTGTAAAAGGCTACGTTGGTAAATACTTTTTCTTCATCTCTTCAGTCTTCATTCAATATTTATCAACTCCACATTGTGCTAGGTGCTGTGGTATACAGTCGGGGACTTTTTTTTTTTTTTACTGTAAACTGTGATTCTTAATACTGGGTTAATCTTGAAAATGATTCCAAATTTATTTCCATCACATTATTGAGCTATACTGAAAAGCACTTTCTTTGAGATGACACCCAAATTTAAAGACCAATTCTGCCATGAAGTTTGTGATGATCAATTTACTAAATTTCTCTGAGACTAGTCACAAGACTTTCCAAATCCATTAGTTTGCTTCTTAAAACTGAGTCATATATTTATCTATTAATCACAGTTAGTTCAGCATTTGTTCAACATGTACCCCATGAGTATAACTTTGTACTCCATTATTACTAAGTAAATTTATGGAGAACAGATAGAAACTACTATAGACCTCCTAGAGTTACACAACATTTTTATAGGTTTGAAACCTGATTACATCTGTACTTCTTGGTTTCAACTCCAAGATACCATCTGACTGACAAATTGTTAACTCCCATTGCATTCCTCGATTGATATCAAACTGATCTAGTTTTCCAGGCTGTCCTACCATTCTCCACCCAACTCTCCACGACTCAGTCAACATTTCACGCCGTGAACATTGTCGTGCGCACACCACGGGACTGATGGGCATCAATGACCATGAATACTTTTCAATTCCACTAGTTGAACATAGTCATTACTAACCCCAATGACCCTTGTCAGGAACTAGATAGATGTACAATGGTCTGGGGAGATAGTTCAGTCAATAAAGTGCTTGCCTTGCAAATGTGAAGACCTGATTTCAATCGCCAGCACCCATGTAAACCTGCCCAGCATGGTGGAATGCCCACCTGTGATCCAGTGCTGGGGGTTGGTGATCGGAGGATCCCTGGGACTCACCTGCCAGCCACTCCAGCCTAACTGGTGAGCTCCACGTCAATTAGACACTGTCTCAAAAAATAGGTGGATTACATTCCTGTGGTTGTACTCTGGCCTCCACATGCATGCACACACATGTGCACCCACACATGCATGAGCACACATATGCACATGCACACACACATAAGCATATTTTTTTAAAGGAATATAGCCAGGCATGGTGGTGCAAGCCTGTGGTTCCAACACTTGGGAGGTGAAGGTAAGCAGTTCAGGAGTTCAAAGCAAGGCTGGGAAGAATTACACCTTATCTCAAAAGAAAAAAGGTAGATGGACAACTGTATTAGGTATCACATAGTGTCAACTTTTTGGTTGATTTTTCTTTTTACAAAAAATCATTTAAAGGCTGGAGAGTTGGCTTAGCAATTAAGGTGTTTGCTTGCAAATCCTAGGGACCCATGTTCAATCTCTCTCCAGATCCCACATAAGCCAGACACACAAAGGTGAGGCAAACACAGGGCCACACATGCCCACTAGGTGGCACAAGCAACTGGAGTTTTATTGTAGTGGCTGAGGCCCAGGAGTGCCAACTCTCTCTCCCTCTCTCTGTTTTATTTTTATTTTTATTTATTTATTTGAGAAAGAGATAGAAAGAGGCAGACAGAGAAAGAGAGAGAAAATTGGCGAATTGGCACATCAGGGCCTCCTGCCACTGCAAACAAACTCCTGACACATGTGCCACCTTGTGCATCTGGCTTATGTGGGTACTGGGGAGTTGAACCTGGGTCCTTTGGCTTTGCAGGTGAGTCCCTTAACCAACCACTAAACCATCTCTCCAGCCTCTCTCCCTCTCTCTAAAATAAACAAATAAAAAACCACTTAAACCCCCTTTTTTTTTTTACAAACAAATGCACAAAAATAATCTTAAAAGGCAAAGGTTTAGACTGTTGTTGAATGCTGTTCTCTGAGCATGATATCCATTAACATCCTCATCAGAGCAGCTATGGCTGTTCACAAGACACCTTCAAGATTAGAGCTGTTAAAGTTCCCTTGTAGACAGAGAGGGTGAGGAGGGTCTAATGGCAAGATTGCAGCCACACCTTACTGCCTCCTCTACCAGTGGTGTGTAACTCTGTCTCTGCTGCATGTGGTCTGTTGGGGGGTGGTGGTGGTGCTAGATCACACAGAGTGTAGAAGGTGAGCTGAAGGAAGCGACTCCATCTATGCAACTATAGGGAAATCAGACTTTTTGATGTTTGGCTGTTTGGGGGCCACACATGCTCCTATAGGTAACCCTTTACCCCTGCTCTTGTAAATCCAATAAATTCATTGGCTCACCAAGCTAGACTTGGGTAGAATCATTCCTTAGTCTGTCTTTGGAGCTCTCTGTGAGATGAGTAGATGTGTTTGTTCATGTCTCCCTAGGACAAGTTAATGTATCACTTGGTACTTGAAAAGGAATTCAGTAGAATCAAAGATGGGTCTTGGAGGAGTGCTGGCATTGCTGTGGTGCAATTGAAGCTAAGATGCCTATGGGTGGAGTGTCTGCAGGGGCAATTCCATTATGGTGGCCCTTCCCCCTGTGGAATGGGAGAGAATGCTTTCTTGCTGTGGTAGCCATTGCTCTATCTCTACCATGAATGAAAAAACATGTAAATAAGACTGCTTCATCTGAAGGTGGAGTGTCCATGGGAATTCCAGGGTGAGCATCATACTCTGTGTAGTACGCAGTGTCATGTCTCTCTGATGAACAGCCTGTCATGTGAGTACAAAAATGTTCCCAGGACACCTGATGGAGAAGGTATTACAATCCCTCAGGGCAGCATGTATGGGATGGGCTCATAGCTACGCTGTGGTGTCACTTGTGTGTGGTCATTGCTCTGGGTAATATGACATACGACTGAGGATGAGTTGTATTCCCAAAAAGAACTTGGCACCATAAGGGAAGAGTTACAACGAGAAAAGACATGCAGATGCTATACCCCACACAAGCCTCGGAATTGGCAGGAGAAGTGGAAAATCAGGAGGATGAGATGGAGGTGTTGGCTTCTCATTTCTTTCTGCTAGGGGAGGGTGTTAGGGAAAGAGTATAGATAAGTCTGTGCTAAATAGCCCTTCTGGAATCCAAAGACTTAGAACCCATGAGAAAAATTAAACAGTAAGGAGGGAGGGAGAGAGGTGGGGGGGAGAGGTGCAGGTGATAAGAGAGAGCACACTCAAGTCTGACCTTTTATCCAGAGGAAGGGAAAGTCTATGGTAGAACATACGATGGGGGTCTTAATAATGGCCTAATAACAAAAAGCCTCTGGCCGTCAGCAATACTCAGCCTTTACATTGCTTGAATTCAGGAAAACCTTTAAACAAGAAGTAAAAAAGCTGCTCACAGCCTGGCTTGTGGGGCTGTGAGATGTGAGTGTGGACAGGATTAGTCTGAGTGTTGCTGCAGCCGAGAGACTGAGTAACAAATCTGGCCATCCCTCCTTGAGACAAAGGCTGCAGCGCCCAAGGGAAATCCGCCCCTGGCAGACTGGCTCACAGAAACTTTTAAGGACTGCCAGTTATCACCAGCCGAGGTCCTTATGAAAACTGGGCACTTGAGGACAACAGAAGGACAGACATTACTGAGGAAACTGGGTATGTGAGAGGCGGTGCCCATTCACTTGGTCCGACAAAACTGTGTTCACCACAGAGTTAAGAAAGAGATTGATTCTTCACGGACCTCGGGGCTGGTGTGGGGCTTTCATTGCTCTGCTGAGCCCTATGATGGGACATGATTTTTATGAGGTCAACGAGGCATTGGCAGATCAGAATCTTTCAGACTAGCATGTAAACCAGGTTCCCAAAGTGCCAAAGCAATCAAGAGGAGATGCCAGCAATTACTTTCTCATTGTAGGTAAAGCCAGCCTCATCAGTGGAGGAAATTCACAGCTGCTAGAGCAGGCCCAGTCAAAAGTGCATGGCCAGGAAGTCATAGACCCTACTGGGGAAGTTACTGCAGATTGTTCTGCTAACTAGATAGATATCTTCCAAATTGCCTTCCAAATATTTGTGATCATACTGCCAGCTATGGTCAGGGAAGCTGCTTTTCCACTGGGGAGTGATTTACACATAGACTCATAACTGGTCACAAAATGCTGAAAATAGTTGACTCTAAATCAGCTCTAAATCCTTATCACCTGTCCCCTACCGCGAGGTTCAGGGAACGTTGCAGACAAGTGGGTGGAAAGAATATGAGAGCCAGAGAAAGGGGAACACTGTCCTCTGGGCAGGGCATAGTCATTGCTGTCTTGAAATCAGTGTCATGACCCACAATAGTCCTTCACAAGATTGGGCCCACTACCATTCCCCTGTGGAGGAGGGGGATGGCTAATGAGGCAGTGCAAGAGCAAGCCATAAACAGCTCATGTGGCAGAACGTAATGGGGGCCGGGGATCTATAAGGCTCTGCTCCTTCCTGAAGATATACAAGTGGTCACTGGTTGCTGGCAGGAGATAGAAACACTTTCTTCAGTGGTGTAGTTGACTGTAAGCTGCCACGCTCTTGCACGGTAGCCTCTCCCCTATGTTTCTGTAAGCCATCCCAGTTAAACTCATCGTCTCAGCTAGCTAGTCTTGGATGGAATCTTTCTTTTCTTTTAATTTTTCCACATTTTTTGGTTTGTTTTTATTATTTATTTGAAAGTGACAGACAGAGAAAGAGAGAGAGAGAGAGGCAGAGAGAAAGAGAGGCAGAGAGAGAATGGGCGCACCAGGGCCTCCAGCCACTACAAACTAACTCCAGACGTACGCGCCCCCTTGTGCATCTGGCTGACATGGGTCCTGAGAATCAAGCCTTGAACCGAGGTCCTTAGGCTTCACAGGCAAGTGCTTAACCGCTAAGCCATCTCTCCAGCCCTGAATCTTTCTTTCTTTCTTTCTTTCTTTCTTTTTTTTTTTTTGGTTTTTCAAAGTAGGGTCTCACTCTTGTCCAGGCTGACCTGGAATTAACTCTGTAGTCCCAGGGTGGCCTCGAACTCATGGCAATCCTCCTACCTCTGCCTCCCAAGTGCTGGGATTAAAGGCATGCACCACCAGGCCCGGCTTTGAATCTTTCTTTTTATGGTCTGTCCTTGGTGGCCTATCTGGGGTGAACAGACATTTGCTCATGGTTCCCAGGGGAAGTTAATATAACAATGTGGGTAAGGCACAGTGAAAGATCTAGAGCCCTCACTTAGAACTCCAGCCCTGAAATATCTGTTCTTCTGAAGAGACCACCTGATACACAGGTCACAATGTGGAAAGCACTTGGCACACCAGGAAATTGAGCCCAGGAATGTGAGAAGACATACCCAGGGTAACGTAGTGATCTGTGACCGATTTTATTCAGACCCAACTCAGTTCTTTCATTTCTGTTGTTGCTTACACCACTCTTCCACATTGGATGGGGACCAAGTGGTACTGATCTGCATTGTCTAAAGGAAGACAAGTGAAGTACCCAGGGAGTAAATTTAAAGGTGGCACCCACTCTCAGGTGCAGGGAAATGCCAGTTCTGTATTTGCAGGGCTAATAGAATGAGTGCTTCCTTAACATTTTGTGCCCTAGGTACCCTGTTTCCTTCACCGTATTCTCTAGATTAGCTTATAAAACACTCATCTCCACGTATGTGTTCGGACCCTCTTTGTCTTGTTGCCTCTTGCCCTCTTTTCTTTGTCATCCGTATTAGACTGAACCTTTGGGGATCAGGAACACTATCTATCACCCTTAAGTTCTTAAAGTTTCTCATAGTCTGTGGAAAATCCCGGGTGCTTACAGATATCTACTGAATGGACAAATCTGCAGGTGAATCTAAATTCTAACTTTTTATAAAGGCTTTCTTGATGCCTCAAGTCCATTCTGACCATTTCTGTACACACTATTTGAGTAACTTGGCCCACATTTAATTGTGTACGTGGACATAACCTTCACATGCAGCAATTTAATTTTCTAATGCTCTGTCTTCATGCCCAATTGGACTTTAGTTAGTGAGGAACAGAACCCACTTTGTGCTCTTCCTTGAATTTTTCCCAGCAGTTATGAGAAGATTCCGAACATTGGAGGCATGTTATAAATCCTTCTTCAACATGGGGATAAAGAAAAAATAAATAAATGAGTGATTAAATAAAACAGTGGTATTAGGGCTCAAATTTTATGAATTTTATGGAATTTGGCAACTGTTTTCAAGTCCTAACTTGCCTCCTAACTACCTGAGTATGGAAATTATTTCACTCCTTTGGCATGTTTGTTTATATAAGGTGAAGGGGTGGCTTGAGCAATTCTGAAAATGCCTCTGGCTGGCATCCTGTGAACCTGTTAAACTCAGAAATCTGTTTGCAAAGGGAGGTCAAGTATAAATTTTGCTGCCTTGAATTTACTTGCCATGTAACTGTAGCTGCCTGTATGTAGCTGATGGTAGTCAGGCATGGTGGTGCATGCCTAGAATTCTGGCAGTGGAGGGGCAGAGGCAAGAGGATTAAGAGTTTGAAGCCAACCTGGGCTATACAAAGAGATGGGTATCAAAACAAAAGTTGATGATGGCTCAATTTTTAAGGTTTTGGAATCCTGAAATGACAACCTGATTGTATGTTTTAAAAATTAATTTGTACTATACTAGGTATATTACGTTTGAGTGATCTGTTGTTGTCCTGCTTGGTAATGAGACCCTTATTATATGGAATAAATAATTTTTTTAAGCATGGTGTACATTGTCGCTGATAGCATTATTATTATTATTTTTTTTTTTAGTGGCAGCATGTGTTTAGGATTTGGACTAGAATCTTTGAGAACAGATCTCTCCTGATCAGTGTGTGGAGAAGGTGAATAGAAAGGTGAAATAGTCTCATAAATTTAACCTTGTGCCTTTAATTTTTTCTCTTGATTCAGAAAGTCATTAGCATATAACAAGGTCAAAGTATTTATTCTTTCAGAAAGGTAAAGCATATCTTTCAAAATGGTCTGTAATGCTTTCATTTAGCTATTTTAAGTATTTGCTTTTTCTTATGCAAAACAATGCAAGATTGAAAGTACCTTGTTAAAAAAATTAAGGAAAATTTGAGTATTCCAAGTGAATCCTAAAAGACTTAACTCTCTATTACCTGCTTTTCACATATTTTTTTCAGTAAGTTCTATTGCTAAAATTCACTTTTATCTAAGACATGTCCATGATTATGAACTAAATTAATCATGTAACAAAAAGTGTTTTTCTTGGGCTGGAGAGATGGCTTAGCGGTTAAGCGCTCGCCTGTGAAGCCTAAGAACCCCAGTTCGAGGCTCGGTTCCCCAGGTCCCACGTTAGCCAGATGCACAAGGGGGTGCACGTGTCTGGAGTTCGTTTGCAGAGGCTGGAAGCCCTGGCGTGCCCATTCTCTCTCTCTCCCTCTATCTGTCTTTCTCTCTGTGTCTGTCGCTCTCAAATTAAAAAAAAAAAATTAAAAAAAAGTGTTTTTCTTAAGAAAAACTATAGTTTCAAGAGGAAGCAACTTGTTTGTGATAGGACCCATATCACCACTGAAGTATGGAAAGGCCAATTGCAGTTTAGGACAACTAAGCAATTTATTTATTTATTTATTTTTAAATTTTTTATTAATTAGTTTTGCATTCAGCAAATACAGTCAGTTTGGTACCATTATTAGGCTTATCCATGACCTATCTCCTCCCCTTGACCCCTCCTTGTTGAGGTATATGAGTCATGCATTGTGGAGTTAGCCCACAGTTATGGGTAGGATAAATGTCTCTGCATATCATGACCCAACATATGGCTCTGACATTCTTTCCACCCCCTCTTCCACTAAATTTCCCTGAGCCATGTTGGGTTCATTTTTGGTCTGCTTTAGGGATGAGGTATTGGGGACCTCTGGGTCTCTGGCTCTCTGATTTGGTAGGAGTTGATTTTTCTCTGTATTGATCTCCTTCACCCTTGTGCTGGTACCTGGTTCACCAAGAAAATAGCACCCTTTCTTGTTTCGCCAATTTTTCTTAGTTTCAGCCAGGGCCCTTTTTAAGGTATGACGGGGTGGCTCTCTCCTTAGGATCTACATCTATCTGAAAAAGAGAAGAAGATTCTCCAAAGAAGAGTAAGTTAGCACCAGGACAAATGAGAGAACCCTTAATTTTTTTTTTTTATAGAGAATTTAATAGGTGTAGGCCCTCTTGTAGCCCACGATTGATGGTAGCTTGATAATGGAGAGTGGGCTTATGTTTTAGATATGGTTCTGACTTGTTTCCCAGCTCCAGCTACGGGTCCTATACCACTGAGGGGATCACTTAGCCAAATCAAAAGCAGTTGGTTCCCCACCATGGTTGTGTGCCACTATTGCACTTGTGTGGGCATCACAACAGGTTATTTGCTACTAAGTAGGTTAGACCATGAGTTTCTTGGACAGATATTGGTCATTTTCCCCCAGTCGCCCATGTAGCACCTTTTGGCACTAGACGAGCTGACTGGGGACTGACTCTCTTCCAGCTTCCAACCATGCCATTCCATTTTACATGTCAACCACATAAGGTGTCTTCAGCAGTAGGGTCTTACCACTAACTTTTGGTGGGTCATCAAGTACTCTGACAGAAATTTGTCTTTCTTTTAGGAAACCTTGTTTATCTCTCTGATCAAAAGCTCACTGTGGATGATAGCCACATGCTGGTACTGGGAGTTACAGGTCAATGCCCTCTAAGAAAAGGAAGAAAAAGATAATTAATATAAAAGAGTTAGAGAGGAGAGAGAGAGAGAGAGAGGAATGAGGGAGAGAGAGGGAGAAGCTGTAGAAGATTAAGGTTAGTCTTCATCATATCCCCTCCAGTGTCTTGTGGTTCATGGGTTCCCTCTAAGGGCCTGGTGAAGGTTCAGCCATTTCGTCTGCCTTTTAGGAAGTAGAATTTCATGGTACCATTGCTGTTTGGGTCTAGATTTGTGTTTCCCACCCCCTCCGTTGGCCTCCCCTCCCTCCCCACCCATTTCATTTTTTATTTCATCCACTATCCAGTTATTGTTTAAAAGTGTGCTCTTCAGTTTCTAGGTGCTGTTGGATTCTTGGTGGGTCTTCTGTTGTTGATTTCTAGCAATATAGCATTGTGGTCTGATATCATGCAGGCAATTATGTCAATCTTCCTAAATATGTAGAGGCAGTCTTTGTGACCCAGTATATGGTCTATTTTAGGGAATGTTCCATGGGCTTCTGAGAAGAATGTGTAGTCTGTGGATTTGGGATGGAAAGTTCTGTAGATGTCTGTTAGGTCTAAGTGATCTATGGTTTTGTTGAGCTCTCTTACTTCCCTATTGAGTTTCTGTTTGGATGATCTGTCTATTACTGATAATGGTGTATTGAAGTCCCCAGCTATGATGGTGTTGGTGGTGATTTCTGTTTTATTGTCAAGTAGGTTTTGTTTTATGAACTATGGTGCCCCTGTGTTTGGTGCATACAGATTTATAATTGTAATACCCTCTTGATGGATGATTCCCTTGATAAGTAGGAAGTGGCCTTCTTTGTCTTTTTTGATTATTTTTGGTTTGAAGTCTATTTTATCTGATATTAATATAGCTATGCCTGCTTGTTTCTTATTCCTGTTTGCTTGGAGTATTGTTTTCCACCCTTTCACCCTGAGGAAGTGTCTGTCTTTAGTGGTGAGGTGGGTTTCTTGAAGACAACAGATTGAGGGGTCTAATTTTTTGATCAATCCTGTTAGCTTGTGTCACTTGATGGGTGAATTAAGGCCATTAATATTTAGGGTAATGACTGTGAGATTTGATTTGATCCCTGCCACATTGTGATGGTATATTTGGGTTGATGTTTTCATGGACTTTGAAGGTTTTTGTGCCTACTCTGAGTTTGGTTATTGTCATCTGCTTCTTGTAGGCATTTGAGTTTGATTATTTGTTTCTTCTCTGTGGAGAATTTCCTGAAATACTCTCTGTAGGTTTGGTTTTGTGTTCATATAATTGTAAAGCTGAATTTTGTCATGGAAAGTTTTTCTTTCACCATCTATTATGAGGGATACTTTTGCTGGGTAGAGTAGTTTGGGTTGGAAGCATAGGTTCTTAGACTTTGCAGTATTTCATTCCAGGCCCTTCTAGCTTTGAGAGAAGTCTGGAGTAATTCTGATGGGGTTACCTTTGAAAATGGTGTGCTGTTTTTCCCTAGCTTCTTTTAGGATTTTCTCTTTGGTGTCAATGTTTACAGTCTTAATGACAATATATCTTGGAGAGTTTCTCCTTTGGTCCAGAATGTTAGGAGTTCTGTTAGCTTCTTGTATCTTTTTTTTTTTTTTTTTTTTTTTTTTTGGTTTTTTGAGGTAGGGTCTCACTCTGGTCCATGCTGACCTGGAATTAACTCTGTCATCTCAGGGTGGCCTTGAACTCATGGTGACCCTCCTACCTCTGCCTCCCGAGTGCTGGGATTAAAGGCGTTTGCCATCACACCTGGCTGTCTTCTTGTATCTTGATGGACCTTTCTTTTAAGAGACTGGGGATGTTTTCTTCAATTATTTTGTTAAACAAGTTCTCCATGCCTTTTGTCTGAATTTCTTCTCCTTCTGGTATTCCAATGATCCTGATATTAGGACGTTTAAATGTATCCCACAATTCCCTCATGTTCTGTTCACAGAAACTTCTGAACTTACTGAAATTTTTGAACTCTTGAACTGTTTCTTTTTTCTTGTCTTCCAGATCAGAGTTTTTATCCTCTACATGGCTGACTCTATTCTTGAGAGCTTCTAGAGAGTTTTGGACTTGTTCAATTAAGTTTGCATTTTCTACTACTTTTCTATGTATAATTTCCATCCCTCTGTCAATCTCCCTTTTCACATCATTTTCTGATTTTCTTGATGCTTCTTGGTATTCATCCTTGCATTTCTTTATGTCTTCATTTAGCATGGCTAGCTGATTTTTGAGGTCTTTTTTATCACTCTTCCTCAAATCTCTTAACTGTCTTTGAACTCCTTCCATTTTCTTATCTATTAGGTCTAGTGTAGTGATGGCAGCATCCACACTATTATTGGTCCTTTGTTGCTTTTCTGTAAGTTCTACCAATAGCTTGGTCAGGGTTGCATTGCTTATATCTTCATTTTGGTTTTCTGATCCTAATGGCTCTTCTTTGTTTTGATTAGAGATATTCATTGTAGGACTGGGTGACCTAACTGGATTTTCTTGCATTTGAGTTTTCATGTTATTTCTTTTGTGCTGTGGTCTGCCCATCACAGTGTATGGGCACATAGGTGGGTGGATCAGCCTGGGTTCATGCACAGTGGGAATCTGAGGCAGGCTGAGACAGTTGCCAAGCAGCCTGGGCTTTGGCTCTCACTTGCTAAAGCTGCCTGATCTCCTGCCTGTCCGGGGCACCAAAGTTGCCTGAGCTCTCATGCAGTAATGCACCAAAGCTGCCTGCACTTGCACTAGGAGGGACACTGAGGCACCAAGCACTGAAGGAGCCCAAATTCTGGTGGGGGAACACTGAGACCCAGAAGCAGTCTGTGCTCCCCCACAACAGGACAATGGCGGGTGGCCAGAGTGGCAGACAGGTAGGGGATGGCACCTGAGCTGGCGCAAGTGACAGACACGGTCTGAGCATTTGTGGCAGTTGCTATGGGCCTGGGCTCGTGTGAATGTGTGGCGGCCAGAGCAGTAAGTGAGCAAATGGGCACAACGCATACTTGGGGGAAGGGGTGGGCCAACTGCCTGCGAGGGAATCAGTGATTCCCTGTTTATCCCTCTCTGTGCCCTCCCACTGGCAATCTATTAGAGATTGCTGTCTCCTAAAAGACCCAGTGTACCCTTAATGTCTTGCCTTTCTTTCTCCAGGATCTGCAGTGCAGCTAGGCAGTTGCCATCTTGGCTGGAATTCTATTTATTTTTCAGATAGAATCTTATGTTGCTCAGGCTGGCCTCAAACTTACTATGTAGTGAAAGATGACCTTGAATTCCTGAGCCTCTTGCTCATACTTTCCACATCTAGCTCACCAGTCTTATATACACTGTAAAGTCTTCCTAAGCTCCTTACTTATCTAGACCCAAGCTTAATTAACATGTTAACAGAGTGTAGGCACCTGTTCTAGACTTGACACCTTTATTATTTTACATGGTATCACTTAACTGCCGTCCCTCGACACTGCTTTATTCTGCCTGGTTCTGACTGATTATTATTAGCATGATCTTTTTTTTCTGATTTATTTTTTATTATTTATTAGAAACATACAGAAGGGCAGAGAGAGAGAGACAGAGAGAAAGCAAGCAAGAATGGGTGTGCCAGGGCCTTTAATAGCTGCAAATGTACTCCAGACGCATGCACTACCATGCGCACCTGGCTTCCGTGGGATCTGGAGAATAGAACCTGGGTCTTTAACAAGGCAAGTGCCTTAACCTTAACCTTAAGCTACCTCTCCAGTCCATGATCATCTTTTTTGAAAGCAAGTTCTTCCTCATTCCTTCCATTGTTAGTTTTATCTGCTATCTTTGCATCAACTCTGCATATTTCATCCTGTATCTCAAGACCCTCCACCCTCATCATCTGGCTTTGCCATGCCTATCCATTTTTTTTATTTCATCTTGCTGCCCCTTGGCCTCAACCTGCAGTGAGTAGTCAGTGTGGACTAGGGATCCTCTTGAACCTCTGCTATGCTTATTTGTCTTGGAACTTGGTGAGAGGCAGGTAGTACAGTATGCTGTGACCTCTAGAGCCTGATCTCCTTCTCCCTTTGTCCCAAATCTCATATTCCACAAATATATTATTTCATCTGTGTTACATCTTCTAACATAATAACATGATTATGTTGATATGAGTATTGTAATCTGTTTTGCAAATAAGAAAATTGGAGTTTAGTGAATTAAGAAATTTACCCAGAGTCATAATGGTGCTCAGTGCCAGCATTGTACCATTAGGATGATGCCAAAGGTTGTCTGTTTGGTTTTGTTTTATCTTTGCCACTGCACCGTACTGTATTCCCCAAATCACAGTGATGTCAAGATCAAGTATATGTAGGACAAACTTTGTGTGTGTTGATAGCAATCAAAGAAGGGACTTCCTTTCATGTGCTAGGCAAATGCACTGCTACTGGGCTTCATTCCCAGCTCTGTTTGTGACTCTAAGTTGACTGTTCATCTCTGTCAATCAGAGATGCTCACAAACAGCTTTCCCATAAGGCAGGATGGATTGAGTCATGGATAATCCACCTAAGGAGCTGTGGATATCCAGGATGGGGAGAGGGTTTCCCAGAAGCTATGGCCCTCTTGGCTTTGAGATAAAATAGTCTGCATTTTAGTGGGTAATTGAGCTTTTCAAGCTTATATGTAATTTTATTATGGCTTGCATTGTTTATTTCCCTTTCTTTTTCTAACTGTCTTATTTATTTGAAAGAGAGAAAGAGAGAGGGAGGGAAAGAAAGAAAGAGGCAGATATATAGAGAGAATGTACATGTCAGGGCTGCCAGCCACTGCAAATAAACTCTTGACACATTTGCCACCTTGTGCATCTGGTTTACATTGGTACTGAGAAATCAAGTCTGGGTTCTTAGGCTTTGCAGGCAAGTGCTTTAATTACCAGCCATCTCTCCAGCTCTATTTCTCTCTTTTTTATTATTGATATTCACCTCAGTAAGAGAAGTTTTAGAGCCAGATTCATGTCATATGCATCTTTATCTCCCAATATCATGAGCATAGTGCTGTGCACACAGTAAATTAGAAACAATTTATGATTATTTACATAAAAATAAAATTTATTTATGAAACAAATTGGCTTTTCTTCAAATGCATCTTACTAAAGGCCATCCTTTCTTTTTAATGTTTTAAAAATATTTACTACATTTAGACAGGCGTGGTGGTGCACACCTTTAATCCCAGCACTTGGGAGGCAGAGGTAGGAGGATCACTATGAGTTCGAGGCCACCCTGAGAATGCAGGGTGAATTCCAGGTAGCCTGAGCTAGATTGAGACCCTACCTTGAAAAACAAAAACAAACAAACAAAAATTACTATGTTTAAGGGAGGGGGGAGAGAGGAATAGAGGAGAGACAGAGAGTGGGCCTCTTGCTGTTGAAAACTCCAGACATGTGCACCATTTTGTGCATCTAGGTTTATATGAGTACTGGGGAACTGAACCTAGGCTGGCAGGCATTGCAAGCAAGTAGCTTTAAGCACTGAGCCATCTCCCCAGCCCAAGGTCATTCTTTCTTAAATGTTCTTATGACATCCTGTTTTCTACAATACAGGACATTCATCAGATTTCAAAAAAGTTTCACATGTGACTTCTTCAGTCCATTTTAAGTGCCTCAAGGACAAGCTCTGTGTCTACTGTATACCTTGGAAGCTGTGCAGATAGTCATTGTTTAATAAATCTTTGCTGAGTACATGGAATAAATCTTTCAAGGAACTATTTTCAAAAGGCTGTTGAGTGAGTTTAGGAGAAGTTTCACATAAAGCCAGATGGCCTCTCCAGGAGCATTTCCATGAAGACCTTCCTCTGTTCCTCTGTTTAAAGTTGATTGCACAGTTTACTGAATTAATTCCTTCGGAAACTACCTCCCCACTTTCTTTCTGTGGTAAACTTTTTTTTTTTCCTTCAATTTGGTGGGGATGGAACCCAGGACCTCATGCACACTAAGAAAGTGCTTTCTCACTTAGTCACATTCCCAGCCCATCTCTGAGAAACTTTCATTAATGTTCTGTGAAATCACTGTTCAGCAGACACCATTAGAAAAGCTGTTTCCGTGGGCAGTGGAGAGAACGAAAGAGGCAGCATTTGTCACACAGCATCAAAACTATAGATCCAAGGAAGAGTTCTGGGCTGAAGAGATGGCTTAGCAGTTAAGGTACATGCCTGTGAAGCCTAAAGACCATGATTGACTCTCTAGGTCCCACGTTAGCCAGGCACACAAAGTGATACAAGATTGCACATGCGCCCAAAGTAGTGTAAACATCTGGAGTTTGATTACAGTGGCTGGGTGTGCTGGCATGCCAATTCTCTCTCTCAGTCTCTGTCTCTCATTTGCTTTTGTGCATAAAGCAGTCCCCTCTCTCCTTCCTCCCCACTCTCATTTTAAGGCAGATGTTGATATGTTGCCTAGGTTTTCTGAAACCCCTGGACTCTAGAAATCCTCTTTCCTGAGTAGCTGGAACTAGAAACATATACCATCACAGTCAGAAAAGAAACATGTCTCTTGTAGACCCTTTTCTAAGGATCTTTCCTAATTTTCAAAGCTCAAAGTCCTGTTGATACCTTCCTACAGTAACCTTCTATCTACACGATGGGCTCTGTGTTTTTATTGCTCAGTGGGTGATAACTGAAGACTTATATTCAATATGACATCCCTGTTAGAATTGTTTTATTGAACTGTTTCTTATATTTAGCCACAAGCTACTCCTTATTTATAAGGACTCTGTGAGAGATAACTTCATAGTACCTAAGTGGCAACAGTCAGAAAGATGAAAGTTTCAAAGTCATGTCTTTGAAGAAAGGTTAAATGAATTCAATTAATTTTATTTAATGAAAACAATAAGAGGGAAATACCTAGTTAAATAAAATTCAACTTTCTATATGTGGGCTTCTGTGTGGGTTACTTGGCTTTTTGTCTCCATGGCTACAAACTATGAAGCTGGTTATGATCAGCGTCTGCCTGCTGGTCCATCATTACCTCTGAAACCAGGACCTGCACCAGCAATCATTCTTTGCCTCACATCAATATCAAAGCTATCTTCAACACCTGCTATGAGATTAACACTACACAAGTAATAAATAAGCACTACGTCTTAGATGATATGCCAAGCTCATTTCATTTGTCATTGTTCATGCTTCTCATGAATATTTGTGAAGAGCCTGGAAGTCCTTCCTTGGCACTTGGAATGTGTCAGTGAATAAAACGGTCATAAGTCTTGATTGATGGAACTTGGTCACTATTGGGTAGAGACAGACAGTAAATATAGACCACAAACATAATCAGTAATTAAATTGGATAGCATGTAGGAAAGTGATAATGTTACCAACAATAGTGCAAAGGTCCAGCAAGCTGTACATAGACAGGCTGAGCTTTGAGCCAATCATTTGAACAGAGTGGACCTCACTGTGCAGGAGCTACCTGAGCAAAGATTTAAAGCCCATGGGGAAGTTACCAGTATGTGTTTCTGGAGGGAGCATAGGTTGGCCCAAAGGAAAAATTAAGGACCAAAGTCAAGAAAGTGCATGTTGGCTTTAGTGATGGTGAAGAGTTTATCAGGTCTGAGTCCTGGGGTCAGGCACTGAGCCTCTCCTATCCTGGTGAAAGGACTTTGGGTTTTAATTGCAGCAAAATGGGAAGCCGGTACAAGATTTTGAGCAGAGCTGTGTTATGTATGACTTGTTTAAAAACTTTCACTTCCTAAGAAGACAAGAGTGGGACCAAGGTAATGGTTAAGCAGTGCTGCCCTGCAGTAATGCAGCCAAGCAAAACTTATGATAGCAGACGAGTGGGTAGGAACCGGTCAGACACTGGATGTGTGTTGTGAACACACAGTAGCAGGGTGAGTTGAATGCATGTGTGATAAAGAGACATCAGGGTGGCTGCAAGAATGAGTAGCACTAATTCAGCCTTATAGCAAAGTGGTATCATCATCTCCATTTTATAGATGAAGAAATCCAAGCTTAGAGAGAGATTAACTCTAAATCACTTAGTCAGTAAGAAACAGATCTGGGATCCAACTCCAGGATTATGGGGCTACTTACCCACCATGCTGTATATGCATAGGGAAAGAGTGAACAATTGCTATGACATGTGACCTTACATTTTCAAGAAACTCATTCCAGAAGTGATTATTTGGCATTATTTTCCTCTAATCCTTATTACAATCTCATGTGTTAGATAGTTATTTATGGAAGTCTGTCTCCTGCCATAAGGATGTGTATGTTTCATAAAAGCAGAAACTTTGCATGGTCCATGCTTTATCTCACTTCCCAGAACAGTACCTGCTTGGACTTGATTAAAATTACATAAATTAATCAATAGCCATGAATCTAATTGTATCTATTGTTTGGCCCTTACATCCATTTAGCAAATGAATATACATGTGTATACACATATACATATACACATGCACACACACCCACACATATATTTTACAAAACTAAATTATTCAGCATTCAGTATGTAGCTTCATTATCTGTGAAGAAAAGATAAAAGACAAAAAGCAGAAAATAATCATTTCTCCTAAAGTGCAAAGTGCCATCTGGTATTTAAACTTCTCAACTTCTAAAGGCAAATTTGTACAACCATTTATTTCCTGACTGATGCATTTAGGAGACACATGGGCTCATCAACATCCTTTATCAACAACTCAAGAAAAACTCTATGGTTTCTCCCTCTCTCTTCTTGAGGTAAGCCTGAGTTTATGAGAGGAGGAGGCAGAGGGAGAGGGAGAAAGAGAGGATTGGCATACTAGGGCCTCCATCCACTGTAATCAAACTCCAGATGTGTGTGCCGCATTATAAACATGTGCAACCATGAATGCTACTGTCACCATGTGCGTCTGGCTTACCTGGGACCTGGAGAGTTGAACATAGGTCCTCAGGTTTCACAGACAAGCACTGCTTTAACTGGTAAGCCATCTCTCCAGCCTAGCTTTTCTCTTTTTAAATTCCAGTTCCAGGTACATGAGTGAAATCATGACAATTTGCTATAACTGTACATAGAAGTTTAGTTCGTGAGAAGATGCTGTCATCTGGACCCAGACGATCACTTTATTCTGTGCCAGGAGAAGCTGAAGGACAGAAAATCTGGGCAACTTGCTGGCATGCAGGTGTGTGTGTGAGCTTTAAGTTAGAGCTTGGCCTGAAGTTGAGGGAGGGCTACCTGGCTCCAAGGCAGCGTCTCTGTGCTGTTGGAAGAGTGATTGTTCAGGCGCTTTCAGAGTTAAACACACCTGATAGATGTATCTGTTGTTATCATTTCCTTCCTGTCTGGTCTTTTAGCTTGGTAAGTTCTAGGCCTATGGATAATCTACAGTTTATCAAAGTATCAATTTTCCCTCTTGTCTCTCTCACCATTCCTAACCCTCCTTCTTTCATTTGAATATTCAGCATTTTTCTTCCTTTCTCCCTTGATGACTTCCTGTTCTCTAAATGTGTTTGACTCACCAGTGATTAGTTTATATGTCTTCATACATTCACACTTATGACAAGTTTTTATCTGCTCATTGAGGTTTAAGCCTCATGGACTGAATATTAAAATAAAAACAAGTCACAATTGTATGTTAGAATTAAAAGCAGTGAACATAACAGCTGTTTATATGGAGTAGCTACAATTCTCATATCTTATTCCCAGGAATGCAAAATGGTACAATAACTTTGGAAAAAACTTTCATGTTATCTTCAAAGATTATCCTATGGCCCAGCCATTCCACACTTCAGTATTTATGCAAGATAAAGAAAAGTGTATGCCCATGTAAAGAGTGGTTATACAAATGCTCATAGTAATCTTACTCATACTAGTCTCCAAGGGTCATCAAAAGGTCAATAAACAAATTATCATGTGCTCATGCAATGGAATATGCATCATCAATAATGGAAATGAATTATTGATGCATGCAACAATATAAATGGCTCTCAGAATACTTTTATTAGTTAAATAATACAGGCAAGATATCCTCTATATAATTACATTTACACAGTTTCAGAAAATGTGAAATGGTTAGTGTATAGTGACAAAAAAAAACCAAAAACCCGGATGTGGTATTTGAATGTATCCACTCCCCCACCATGGACTCAGATGTTTTATTAAAGTTTGTCCCCAGCTGCCTGGCTGAAGGAGCTGTCACTGGGTGGATCCTGGGGTCCATCCCTAAGGTGTGTGGAAGCAGATTTGAATTCCAGCCAAAAGGTATGCAGAGAAGTCTGAGCTCTCTTTGGGCCCCTACTGTTTGCTGCCAAGTTTTGTGCCTGTTGCTTTTGGTGTTTGCTGGCTATTTGACTGTTCCTCTCTGCTTGGGTGTGTGAAGCCACTTCTTCCATCACTGATGTAGTATCCCCTGGATCTATAAACCTGAGATAAATCCCTTCCTCCCCTAAACTGTGCCTGGTTTGGATGTTCATCCCAGCAACATGTAGCTGTCCACAACATGGAAACTGTTTTCAGGGCACCTAAGGACAGAGGAATTACAAAGCAATAGAAGGAAAGGCTTTAGGTGGTGAAACATACATTTCTTTTCTTTTTTTTTTTCTCTCAATTTTATTAAACATTTTCCATGATTATAAAAAATATCCCATGGTAATACTCCCTACCCCCTTTTCCCCTTTGAAATTCCCTTCTCCATCACATCCGCTCCCCATCTCAATAAGTCTCTCCTCTATTTGGATGCCATTATCCTTTCCTCCTCTTATGATGGTCTTGTGTAGGTAGTGTCAGGCACTATGAGGTCATGGATATCGAGGCCAATTTTTTATCTGGAGGGAGCACGTTGTAAGGAGTCCAACCCTTCCTTTGGCTCTTACATTCTTACCACCACCTCTTCCACATTAGATTCTGAGCCTTGGAAGGTGCGATTGAGATGTTACTCAGTACTCTAGTTACTTCGTTCCAGCACCATGATACCTTCTGAGCCATCCCAAGCTCACTGCCATCTGAAAAGAGAAGATTCTCTATCCAAAGTGAGAGTAGCATTAATATAAGGGTGTGAATATTAACAGAAGTGCTTACTGCAGTTTGATAAGCATAGTATATACCCTAATCCAGACATCAGCAGATGTTACAACCCAAGGGCTCATGATTACCCCTGTTTTAAGTTTTCAGTATCAGGGATGTATTCCCTCCCTTGGAGTGAGCCTCCAGTCCAATTGGAAGGCAGTTGGTTTCCACCATGACAGACATGCCACTAATGCACCCATTGGTTCATTTGGCCTAGCTTGCAGTATCCACTGTTGAGTATCTTCACTGGTGGTATATCTTTCTCCCATTGAACTGCATGTAGAATGGCTTCTTCCAGCTTTCTGTCAGCTGGTCTACATGGAGGAGGTTATCAGCTCAGTTCCAGCAGGATTTCTCAGTGGCCTTGATCATAGAGATCTTCTCACACATGTCAAAACTTATCAAATTATATGTTTTAAACACATGCAATTTACTGTCAGAAAATTATACCAGAAAAGGCAGTTAAAAGAACTTTAGTCTTGGAGATGGGAATCACCACTTTCTTTAATAGCTTAGTAAAATACCACATGCCCTCTGAGGACTAACTAAATATTTACTGCTAAATATTTTGAGTCAATAATAAATGGCTTATGAGTTTCCCTAGGATCATGAGATGTTCCTGATAAAGATTGTTTATGAAGTAATGAGATGTTCTCATATCATATGTGCCTTGGATGAGTGTGTCATCAGGCTGACATAGCCAGGGCACAGGTCTTCCTATTCCACACACACACACGTGCAAAGAAAATGAACAAATTCTGTAACGATCAAGTGATTCAGTAAAAAGGGTAGTCAGACTAGTTTTGTCACATACAAATTAGACATTTAAATAACTTTTGTTTTCTAGTAATTACAATATCACGTGACATTCCTGAAGAATATTAACCTCTGTTTCTTCTTGCTAATTACAAAAGTATTTTCCATTTATTAAGCATGGTTAATACCCCATGCACTAGGAACTTACCATATTTAGAGAAATTAATGGTTTGAAAAGTAAATAATAAAGGTGAGATGTGAATCCAAATCGGACTTCAAGTATGGTTTTCTATTTTTGTAGCCCTGAATCTTTTGTTTTGTGTACAGGCATAGCATGAATTAAATATGCTAATTATAGTTCAGCCGAAAATGTATGTTCTCTGTTTTTGAGTGGGTTAGAAATAGAGATGATTGAAAATAGTTAGGAATATTTATAACACAACTAAAAGCTACTAAAATTTATTATAGTTTTTTGCCTGCAATTAGACTTCCTGGCATACCTCTTCATAGAATTTCATATTATAACTCTGATTTCTCTTTAATATACCTTTTTGTCATTATTAATAAGGTCTGTGATATTGCCAAAGCATTTAAATTCCCTTAGGCTTGAGCATTCTCGACGTGACTTGGAAATTTCTGAGAGGCCAATGTGTGACAACTAGCCTATAGAAATTTCCTTTTCTGTGGGGTTGCTTGGATATTTTCGTTCTCTGACTCTGGTCCACTCATTCATTACTGCTTTAAACGTTCTTCTACTGTGGTTAACTGCCAGATTTTATAACCACATGGGCAGTTGGTGTGTTTGTGTGGGAGACCAGTGACTTAAGGCACCAACAGTGCAAAGAGCCTTCCAGAGCTTATAATAGTTTCCTTTGTCATTGAGCAGATCTCAAAGGCTGGAAGAACATGAGGGGAAGTCTTGTAGCCTCACTCAAAAGACACTTCATGTTGTAACTATTTTGAAGTGATATTAGTTTTGTCCCATTCTGAAAATTTGCGAGCCTCAAGGACCATGTTATCTCAAGAAAATCTGGGGCTGAAGAGATGGCTTAGTGGTTAAGGCATTTGCCTGCAAAGCCAGAGGATCCCGGTTCCACTCTCCATGACCCACATAAGCCAGATGTACAAGGGAGTGTATGCATCTGGAGTTTGTTTACAGTGGCTGGAGGCACTGGTATGCTCTCTCTCTCTGCTTCTTTCTCCCTCTCAAATAAATAAATGAATAAATAAATAAATATTTTACAAAGAAAATCTGATGATAAAGCCATTTAAAAATATTAGTAAGAGCAGTGGGGGAGGGAGGGTATTACCATGAGATATTTTTTATAATCATGGAAAATGTTAATAAAAATTGTGAAAAGAAAATAAAAATAAAAATAAAAAAATAGAAAAAAATATTAATGAGAGGGTTTAGTTACTTTGGTGTCATTGTGACCAAAGTACACAGAAACAAGGTGAGAGAAGGATTTATTTCAGCTTTTGGTTTCAGCTTTTGGTACATCTATCTATCTATCTATCTATCTATCTACACACACACACACACACACACACACACACACACACACATATGTATATACATATGTATATATATGTGGATGTACCAAATATATATGTATATATATGTGTGTGTGTGAAGTACATCCATATATATATTATATATATATAATCTCCATGGTATTTCTTTTTTTTTTTTAAATTTATTTATTTGAGAGCGACAGACACAGAGAGAAAGACAGATAGAGGGAGAGAGAGAATGGGCGCGCCAGGGCTTCCAGCCTCTGCAAACGAACTCCAGACGCGTGCGCCCCCTTGTGCATCTGGCTAACGTGGGACCTGGGGAACCGAGCCTCGAACCGGGGTCCTTAGGCATCACAGGCAAGCGCTTAACCGCTAAACCATCTCTCCAGCCCCTCCATGGTATTTCTTAATGCAATTTGATTTAAGCAGAATTTTATAAAAAGTAAGTTGTGCCATTTTGATTTAATCAATGCTATTATACTTCTATAGTAAATTAGTATGAGTTTCTCAAGAGGTAGGGGAATAGAGTCATTCATTTGGGTATGCTGTATGGACTATAAAAGCAGTGGCAGAACAGCACTTTTCTGTGAAAAGAAGGTTCTGTGGATGAAGCATGTTCATATGGAGGGCAGGTAGAAGCATGAAAGATTATCTTGTCCAGATAGACATTCATATTTAGTAGGAGACAGCCAGTGCTCATAACCCCATAAAGTCACAAAGAGCCACCTGTGACTGGCATGAAATGACAGCGTAGATGTTCCAAGTGGAGACAATTTACTATGGCCTGGCATAAAGTGCTTGGCACTGATTTACTTGTGCTATGTGAAAATCGTTTTGTAGGGTCATGTTCAGGATAAGAATAAAATGACAGAGCTGGTGTCCTTTGTGGGCTGACACTGAGAAAATGACAAAATAAGGGAATCAAAATAAAAATGTTCAGTGACTCATCATAGATGGGAATGAGAAAGATGCACAAGATGTTAAGGGGGCTTATATTTGATTTGAATTTAAATGATGCATAGGATTCAGATGTCAGGAAATTGGAAGCAGTGAAGGGGTGTTTGTAGGTAGGAGGAGAAATCTTCAGAAGCACACCAAGGGAGCCAAGTTTTGGATTATTTCAGTTATGTGGGGGGACAATGGAGTCGGAGGTGGGTGGTAGTGGCAGCACCAGATATTAACGACCTTTCCTGTGGGCAATGGGAAGACACTGTCGATGTGATAAAAGAAGAAACGTGATCAAAACCATTGAGAAAGAAAAGAATGCTCAGGGCAAAACTGTGAGTTGCTCCAAGTTTTACTGGATATCTAGGAAAGAATGCATGTCAGAGTGAAAAGGAGAAAAACAATCAGAAGAGTATGGAGGAAACCAGCATGCAGTTAAACCTCTGAAACAAGAAGAAGAATAGTTTAAGAGTGGTTGTGTACACACACATGTGCGCACACACACACAGAGAGAGATAGATAGCTAGATAACTTTATTACATAAAGGTCATTAGTGTTCCTGGTTAGTTGGGTCAGGAGGGAGTTAGGCTAGATTGCCTTGTGATTGGTGTGAGGAAATTAAGACAAACTTTACACGTTTTTTTTTTTTTAATGTTTTGTTTGACTATCATGAGAGGGGATAGAAAAGAAATTAGAGGAGGATACATGAGGTTAAAAGAGGTTATTATTATATTAAATGAGGAAGACTTCCATCGCTTGCTTAGACAGTTGGAAACGTCTAGTCAGGAAGGATATTGACTGCAAGAAACAGGTCTGTGAGAAGGGCTTTGAATGTAGGAGGGAGGGCAGGGGATATTATTCAAGGAAAAGACAACAGGAATGTGTCTTCAATTAAAGCAACAGAGAAAGGAAGGACCACCATAGTTAGAGGGAAGATGAGGACATTTGTGTTCATTTAATAGGGTTGTGGTAACAAATACCATAGGTGGGGTGACTCAGACAAGAGAGGTTGAACATTCATTGCCTTGTTAAATGTCCCTCCCTGGTCTATAGGTGGCCATCTTCCTGTGTCTCACTTGGTCCTCCCTCTGTGTGTGTATGTCCTAATATCCTCTTTTAGCAGTTTAGATTCCACATACAGGACCTCATTTACTATAGCCATCTCTTCAAGTACAGTTACATGTAGAGATACTAAGGATTAGGACTTCAATATATCAATTCTTGTATTTTGGAGTAAATCAAAGGAGATTTACTGAGAACACAGTAAAAAAGCCCAAAGTGTCAGGGAAACCATGCTTAGAATTTTGGCTAGCATCCAAAGAAGAGACAGAGAGAGAAGGAAAGAAAAGATTATGCCTTTTTGTTAGGACTGCAGACACTGTCCAACATGTGAATTCTTAATAGACATAACTCAGCCCATCACAACATCTCTATATGATAACTTTATCTATTAAGTAGAAGGAAAAAAATCATTTTCTGTGAGTTATGAGGGAAAGAAAAGAGAGACTTGAGATCAGTGAGAATATTTTGAAAGTTCTATTGTGGAAATATTCTGAGACACTGATCACAGAAATGTCACGCTAGCACTGCTGAGAATGGTGATTAGGACCTTGTAGTGTGACTTTCTTTAGCAGCAATATGAACTTGAGTGAGGGCAGGGAAAAGGCTAATGTTCTGAACAAGAAATACAAACATGAAAAATGCACAAGTAGCCTGGTATGGTGGTGAACACCTTTAATCCCAGAGATAATGCAAGACCCTACCTGAAAAAGTCACAAAGAAAAAAGATAAATTAAAATGCACAAGGAGGGCTGAAGACATGGCTTAGTAGTTAAGGCACTTACCTGCAGAGCCTAAGGAACCAGGTTCGATTCCCTGGTACCCACATAAGCCAGAGGCATAAGGTGGCACGTGTCTGGAGTTGGTTTGCAGTGGCTGGAGGCCCTGGTGTACCCATTCTCTCTTTCTCTCTCTCTCCCTCTTCCTATCTTTTTTTTCTCTCTCAAATAAAAAAGTAAAAATAAAATATTTTTTATATGCACAGGGAGGCAAGTAAAGAATAGATACTAAAGTTGGATGAGCATTGAAGAAGAAATAAATTTAGAGATCCAAGTAAGGCCTAAGAATGGCTGAATAATAGTAATTAATAATGATTGACAGAAAAAGTCTTCACAGGGGCAAAATGTTTGAATTTAACATGTGGGTAAAGACAGACTAAGGTCTGACTTTTAGTGGATGGTTGGAAGAGGTGGAGTTCAGTCTTGGGCCTAGATAAGACACTGAGCTGGGTGTCCATCTTCAGTGAGTGGAGAGTAAGTAGGCTATTAGTAGATGACATTAAGGAGGAGAAGGAATGTTCAAGTGGCATAAACCTCAAAGTGAGCAGTGTTACCCCCTTGAGGTACTAAGTATGAAATCCATGGTAAGTAAGCAAACACTGTACCATAATTACTCTTTGAGATGCATGACTATCAGTAGACTGGTCTGGTAGTTTGAATAAATGTCCCCCAATAGACTCAAGAATTTTTTTTTAAGCTTCTTAGATTTTAAGCTACCTGGATGGAGGAGATGTCACTGGGTGGCTTTTATGATCTAGCCCGAAGGTCTAGTGGTGGATTTGAAATTCCAGTCTAAAGATATACAAAATGCCTAAGTCCTGCCTTTCTTCTATAACTGTGCCTGGTTTAAAAGTTCATCTCAGCGACCTAAAGCTGTCTACTACAGAAATTGGTACCAAGAATGGGGTAAAGTGCTGAGATCAATCTGACCATGTGGATTTTGCTAGAGAAATGAATAACTTGGTACTTACAACAAAAGACACCTTCTGGAATGGTAAGTCAAGCATTATAGACTATTATGATGAGAATTTGAGAATGTTAAATGCAGAGAAAATTAAACTTAAAAGCTTGGCTTATAAACTTTCTAAGGGGAAGGAAAGATGATAAAAAAAAAACCTACTGAAATTGAGCTACTGACAGAATGGCTGTATTCTGTATTCTGTATTCTGCTACCCATGCCCAGAGAGTTTGATCAAGTATGATTAAATTTGTAGTGAACTGATGTGCATAGATAAAGATATTGCACTGAGAGATTTAAGTTTAAAATTCTCAAAAAAGTTAAAATTTCATACACTAAGACTGGTTTTAGGTTGCTGAAACTGCTATTGCCAAACACATTAACAATCTCAGGGAAGATGCACCAACTGCTTTAGATTAAAACAATTCAAAGAATGCCCGAGAAAAGACTATGATAAAAATACACCCTTTTTTTTTAAGTTAATGGGAAAAAAAACACCCTGGTTTGCAAGGTCATGATTTATTTTGTCCCTGAATTAAAAATATGGTTATGTCCTGTACACCTGGTACTGGTTTTGAAAACATAAAAAATGTAGGGAATGGTCATAAAATACACACAGTTTCAGGAGCCACTGCTGAGATGTGACATATAGGCAGGGCATGATGACCCTCATAAATAGGCCAAAAAATCCTTTAAAAAAATGGACTGTTTTAAATGGAAGCCCAAAGATGTTTTAGATACACCAGGACTGTACAAGGGCTACCATTGAGGCTGTTGGCTAGGGATAAAAGTTTTCCCTGGCTACTCAGCGCAACAGGAGGGGCAAAATTTAAAAAAAAATACAAAGACTGACAGTCATTGGTTATATCAGACTTAAACTACAAAAGTTTGATGTTTGCTTAATGGTTGTTGAGTTTACATTGTTCTAATCTCTACTTGCTATGCCTTATAGCAGTTGAAAATGTTTACTCTGTGCCATTATATCTTAAAAGTATATAACTTATTTGATTTTACAGGACCCACAGCTAAAAAACAATCTTAGACTTGGGACTTTCAGACTATCCACACTAGATAAAGCCTGTAAAAACCTTTAAAGTTAGACTAAATAAAATTTACAATGTCATATGGTTATAAATCTATTATGGGCTGGGGTGAAATATGGTGATTTGAATAAATGACCCCCAAAGGATTCAAGAGTTTTATTAAAGCTTCTTATATTCCCAGATACCTGGCTGGAGATGTCACTGGATACATCTTATGGTCCAGCCCTAAAGTGTGATGGTGGATTTGAAATTACAGTTTAATGATATACAAAGTGCTCAAATTCTGCCTGGAATTCCTAAGTGTGCTTGTATGTAGTGTGGCTTTTTTTTTTTTTTTTTTTTTTTTTTTTGGCTAGGGGCTTCTCCCTCTCTCTGCTTGGTCTTTTAAGAGGGGGTCAACTTTTTCTGCCATCATGAAAATTCCCCTGGGTCTGTAAGCTTCAATAAATATCCCTTCTGCCATACTTTGCCTGGTTTAAAAGTCCATCTTAATGAAACTAAAGCTGTCTACTACAGCTGGTGAGCTAAAGTCCTCCACAGTGGAGCAATGCTCAGTACAAGGGAACTAGACTGTTGGTCTGAAATGACAATAGGGAATGAAGAGAACAACAGGACACCGGTTCGATCCCCTGTTGTTGCAGAGCCTAGTTAGAGGCTTTAGTCATGTTTTTAGAGAAGGGTTTGGAGGAAAAGAAACATGGGAAATACACAGAGAAGAAAAAAAATGTGGAGACATTCTCTGGCCTACAGGGTACAGGGAAAAAATTCAAAGTTGGACAAGAGGCAGAGGACTAGGTTCAAACAAGGACAAACAAGTCATTATGGAGATAATGGTGCATGCAGGAGAAGTGTTTTGGGTGCTTAAACTTGGGTACCACTTTCCACAAACAGTGGAGGGAGCTGATGGATGCCTTTTAGGGTGAGGAATGAGCCTAGTGAGAGAAATGGTACATGCAGAAACTACCGTCGCTGACACTGATTCTAAGACTTATTTTTAGTTAGCTTTGAACAAAATTTTTGCAATGATATAACCATGCCAAGCACTAGGGGCTTAACGGAAAGTGGCGTGTGGTTTTACCCTTGAGGAGGTCTCACTCTAATGAGGATGTCTCAGTCTAACTTCAGCGTTGCTGTAAGTGACAGCTCAGAAGTATTTGTAAGGTTCAGGTCAATGTGGGTGCAGAGAACCAGTGGGGTCTGATGAGACTTGGGTTACAAGTGCTGGATGAAAATTATGTTTCCATGTGTTTTCTGAAATGGCCCCCTTATCCACACAGCAGTGACTCCCTCTTTGTTTTCTAGACACATAGGTCTATAATTTTAATGGCACTCCTCAATCATCACACCACTGACTTAACAGCAGTAACTAGTCCTTAGCTATGATCGAAGTGTTTCAGCCTTCAAGACCCTCCTCTCTCCTAAGGAAATTATAGCTGAAAATGAATTTTTCTCTTGCCCATCCTGATGCATTTCCATCTTACCGAAACCTGATAAGTCTCAGACCTGAGATGCCTAAGTGTCACCTGATGGCTTGATGAATCACATATGAAGTTCTCATTCAGTAGGTATGAGTTGAAACCTGAGATGTCTCCATGACTTACAAGTCGACAGGTGATCTTGAGGCTTTTGGTCCCATGTCCACACTTCGAAACCCACAGTTAAGAAGACTGGGAAAACTTTTCACCAGAAGGTCTTACTTTTCAATTCCAACATTCTACTAAATTTTTCAAATATTATAGTTAACTAAGGGATTCATCAAGGAAGGAAAACAATTCTGAGCTCTTATTTTGTTCTCCCTACCTCAGTGGCTATAGCCTAGTCTACTTGACCATTCACATAGCTTTCTACCCATGACTAGTTTTAAGAGGGCATGGTATTTGAACTGAGCTTTGAGGGATGAATAGAATTTTACTGAGACAACAACAAACATTCAAGGAATAGGAAGACATGAGTGAAAGCCTTTGTTGAGTGGGCTGGAAGGAGGGGATCCAGGAGACAATTTGTTGCCTGTGACCCCAGAACAGAAGTAGTGGTGAGTGGAGGAAATGCACTGGAAAAGCTTGTGTAGGAACATGGGTCTGGGGTTCTAGAGAATGTTGAAAGGTATATAGGAGACAATATTTTTGTTGATAGTGGACAGATCTCTTTTTAGAATAACATACGACACTATTTGTGTGTTGTGTTTTGTGTGTGTTCCTGTGAATCGAATTCAGTGCCTCATACATGCTGAGCACACACTCTTACCACTGAGTTCCATCTCCAAACCCATATGCAGTAGAAAAAGTAGCACCAAAAGAACATTACCCCCCACCCCCTTTTTGTTGAATTTTGACCAAGTAAGCACAGGAGGGAGATAAATTGATCCAGAACTCAGAGCCCTCTTCATAGAGAACACTAAGTTGGAGTATGCCAGTTTTATAGATTGGCAGTTAGGTGACGCTTGCTACAGCTACACTCTAGACTTGAACTTACCCACTGAGTCAAGGACTGCACTGGCCACCTCACCCTCATGGTGCCGTTAACTCCCTTTCCGCAGTATGAGACTAGCGTGAGGTAAGGACATAGTTCCAAAGAAATCGACAGCATTGCGATTCAATGAAGCCTGCAACAAAATTTCTTGGCAATTGGAGATTTTATGAAAGTAAAATGAAAATAAAACTCCAGGAGAATTCATCTTATTCCTTAATACATTTATGTCTGTTTTGCTTTTTAAAAGGTTCAGGGCTGGAGTGTAGTTCAGTAGAAACGTTTACCTAATACATGTGATGCACTGGGTTTACCGCCAGTATCATGAGAGTGATGAAATGATAAATGTATCACTTTAAGGACTAGGAATGCAGCTCATGGGGTAGAGAGCCCACCTAGCATGGACAGGGCCCTGGCTTTGATCTTCAGCACCATATAAACTGGACATGGTGGAACGTACATGCTTGTGACCCTAACACTTGGGAGGTAGAGGCAGGAGGATAAGAAGTTCAAGGCCATCCTTAACTGCATAGAGGGTAGAAGCCAGGAAGTACTCAATGAAACCCTGTCTCAAGCAAAACAAAACAAAACAAAAAAACAGTTTTGATTAAGTTAGAAAAGAAAAGACAAGGCAAGAAATGGAAGCTGTCTTCCAGCACTTTTTAGTAACTTCGTCTCTGGAGGAAGGAGTTTGTCATTTCTCTAATTCTGTCACATCAGTACTTCTTTGCCCACTATGCACATGAGTGGGCAGCAATGGGAGCTGATGGCTTTTTGAAGGCTGACTTGGTCAGAAATGCTTGCAGAAAGGAACCCTGTGAGAGTGTATGAGGAGGACCGCACAGCACAAGTGGCCAGGCAGCCAGCTTTGTGGCTGTGAAGAGTGAGCTTTGTCCCTTATCGCTTTAAAATGAACCCATCTAGACCTGGTCTGTCCAGCCTCTCTCCCACCCACCTGCCATTCCTACCTGAGGTCTTCCCTCCCCTCCATACCTATATTCCTCCTTTCCTCCCTCCCTCTCCCTTCCTCCCTTCCTTCCAGTGCTGGAGACTAAACTTGATGACTTGTATGTAATAGGCAATAACTCTCGCACTGAGCTACATCTCCAGCTCTTTCTATTTTGTAAGGTTATTAATTGTTGATTGAACTTATTTTTTTAAAAAAACATTTATTGATTTATTTGAGACAGAAAGAGGCAGAGAGGGAGAATATGGGTGTATCATGGCCTTTAGCCACTGCCAACAAACTCCAGATGCATGTGCCTCTAGGTGCATCTGGCTTACGTGGGTTCTAGAGAGTAGAACCTGGATGCTTAGGCTTCATAGGCGAGCACCTTAACTGCTAAGCCATCTCTCCAGTCCTGTTGATTAAATTTTCTTATGGTCTATTCAGATGGTTTCTTTCTTCCTCTGTGAGTCTTTCAAAGAATTAGCTTATTTTATCTAGGCTACCATATTTATGGGCATAGGGTTTTCATAGTATGCCTTCCTGATGTGATTTAAATATATGTGTGGCTCTATCCCCCCACCCCCAAAGACCATGTGTTACAAGCTCATGATATTATTGGTTGGTGGTGGAAGGAGGTGGGTGGAAACTAGGTCATTGAGGACATGCCCTTGAAGGGGATATTGGGACCTCCACCCCTTCCCATCACCCTTTCCCCTTCCAGCCCCATGCCTCACTGCCATGTGGCTGTCTTACTTCAGCCTCAAAGGCAACTGGGCCAAATGACCTTCAACTGAAACCCCTGAAAGTGGCTGCCAAAATAGACCTTCCTGATTATAAGTTATCTTGGGCATTTATTACAATATGTACAAGCCAACCCAGAGGATTAGTTAGTTCTGAGGCGTGGAGGCATTGCTGAGTCTCTTCCTGACGTCGCTTCTCAGAATTCTTTGGACTTGGTTTGTGCAAGAGGTTGGAAGAGGCCCGAGAAGTGCTCTAGAGAACACTGTAAGTGGACTTTAGTGGTAATTCTGGTAGTGCTCAGAAGACCAAAGGGTCGATAGAATTGTGGAGAGTAAACATTAAGCTTATGAGGATTCAGATGGAAAGAAAGATTCTGTTGGGAGTCTGGCGAACAGTTGGGCTGTGTGCCCTGAGATTTTGGGGGAGGCTCAGTTTAAAGCTGACAGCACTAGTTTATCTGGTAGAGAAGCTATCGAGGAAGAGCAGGGTGAAGGCTCTGGCACAGGCTCTAATGGCTGTGTTTAGTTACATTTCCTGTGAGAATCAGGGGGGAAAAAGCGAAATGGAAAAATTGGGAAAACCTTGGCTGGGACAGGTGTCCATTCAACGATATTCCCAAGGAGATGTAATTGCTAAAGAGGTCACCATTAAAAGGAAGCCCAGTTCTGTGCATGGGGACAATAGCAAAGATGTCTTGAAGGAATCAGACAGACCCTACCCATCATAGGCTCAGGCATGGCAGTGTAAAGTCAGACTTTCTTTGGAAAACAGAGCCCTAAGATGTCCAGTTTGCATATAGCCCCCGGTGGGATTGTTTCTTGATTCCTTTCCCTGTGTCCCATCATCAAGGCCACTGGCTCTGTGGTTAAGTAGACCTACCGCTGCTCACCCAGGTGCAGACCTCAGCATTACCTGTATCCGCGTGGTACTGGCTTTGCAGGCATACAGAACTCAAGGGGTCTCAGGGCCTTGCAAAGAGATTGCAGAGAATAGCTTGGGAGGCCAGGAGGTGGTGGGAGGCCAGGAGGTGGTGGAGACCGGGCAAGAAGCCTCTGACAGGTGATGACTGAAGCTGTGAGAGGGAAGCTGAAGCTGGACTGGAGGCTGCAGGTAGACATGACAGGAACATGCCCTGCTGGCCAGGGAAGCCGCAGGCAGAGGGGATCACTCATGTGGAAGCTTCTTGATTTCTTGCTTTCAGTTCTGCTGATTTCTGATCAAATACTGTGTCTTTGTTTTAGGTTACACTATATTTGATCTTCTCTTCCTTTTTAGTTTCCCAAGGTAGAGATACTTAGTGTGGCTTTTAGGTCCCTTTCGTTCTAATCACTCCTTCAGCACCACATATTTCCCTTCCTGTCACCTTTGCTGTACCACACAAATCTTGGTAAGCTGTTTTTAATTTCTCCTGAGATTTATTCTTTGTTTGATTTCCTATTTAGAAATACATTTAATCTCCATGTATTTGGGGATTTTTCTAGCAATGTTTCTGCTATTTGTTGCTAGTTTAACTCTACTGTGATTCATTGGAGGCAGACAGCATATGATTTCTATTCCTTAAATTTTATTAAGGTATGTTTCATGAGTAAGAATGTGGTCTATCTTTGTGAGCCTTAAAAGAATGCATTTTCTCCTGTTGTTAGGTAAAGAGTGTGTAGAAGTCCATTATGGTGTTTTTGAGTTCAACTATATTCTTGCTGATTTTCTACCTGTTGGTTCTGTGTGTTTCTGATATGGGAATGTTAATGTTACTAATTATAATAGAGGATTCATTTGTTTCTCCATGTGGTTCTGTCAGCTTTTGCCATGCATGATTTGACACTGGTAGGTACCTGCATCTTAAGGACTGTGATGTCTTCTTAGAAAATGGACCTGTTATGCATTTAATGCTACTGATAGCTTTCCTTGCTCTGAAGTTAGTTCTGTCTGATATGAACATAGGGACTTTCCTGTTGATTAGTTTTAACTCTGCATACCTTGTTTCATTCTTGTACTGTTAATCTATGGATGTCTTTATGTTTAAAGCTGGATTCTCTTTTTTCTTTTTCTTATAGTTCTTGGGTTAAAACCTAGGGCCTTGCACATGCTACCTAAATAAACATTCTACCATTGGCATACACATTCCTAGCCCCCAAATAGGATTCTTATAGATAGCATAAATCTGTGTCTTTTAAAAAGCATGTACTCTGACAATCATTTTTAAACAGTATATTTAGACATTTAATATCTAATTTAATATTAAATTTGAATATTTAATATTCAAAGTGCTTCTTGATATCAGTGGATTACTATATATCATATTTATTACTGTTCTTTGTTTCTATTTTTGTCCTCCACTCTTTTTTATCTTTTTATGATTTTACATTAACATTTTATATGACTCCATTTTATCTCCTTTTAAACATCATGAAGTTACTTTTCCTTCTGTTTCTGTTTTAGGTTTTTAGATGTTTCCTTGGACATTCAAGTATATATTTATAACTAAGCTAAGTTTACTTTCAAATAATATTATACCTCTTAACAAGTAGTAAGAGTACCTAAAATGTTAATTATCGCATCTTCCTCCTAGCCATTTTTGGTGGTTTGAAGTAGGTGTCCCCCATATATGTTCTGAGTGCTAGGTACCCATCTGGTGGCAGTTTGGGAACTGAAGCTTCCTGGAGGTGGTGTGTTGTTGGGGTTGGGTTTATGGGTATTATAGTCAGCTTTCCCTTGCCAGTGTGCTTGGCAAACTACCTGTTGCTGTTGTTCACCTGATGTTGGCCAGGAGGTGATGTCCACCCTCTGCTCATGCCATCATTTCCCCTTGCCATCACAGAGCTTCTCCTACAACATGGAGTTAACTATAATACCACTGTACCCCTGTCATTTATTTCTTCTATATATAAGCATACAGGTATATATACATACAGAGGTAGATAGTCATCCCTCAGCATTATTAGAGGATTGGTTCCTGAAACCCTTGCAAACAGCAAAAAAAAAAAAAAAAAAAAAATATGATGCTCAAGTTCTTTATATAAGATTACAAACTGTATGCATGCAATCTATGCAAATCCTCTTGAATGTTTAAACTCATCTCTAGATTACTTTTAATACCTCATACAGAATAAACACTTTATAAGTAACTGCCCTGTTGTACCATTTAAGGGATAATGACAAAAGGGGGTTGTACAGCTATGTTTAAAGATATTTTCTATACAAAAATATTTTCTATACATGGTTGATTGAATCTATGGATGCAGAAACTGCTGATGTGGTGGTATGACCATATGTTCAGTCCTGTGTTGCATAACGATGGATTGCATAAATGATGGTGCTCCTACGAGATTATATAATGGAACTGACATTTTTCTATTGCCTGGGATTTTTAGTATAGTTCTTTTGTTCATACACACACACATTTTTTCCCGTTGTTTAACAGTTGGCTATAATTTTCAATATGGTGATTGCTGTACAGACTTACAGCCTAGGAACCATCAGCTATACAATAAAGCATGGGTTTTTAGGTTCATGTGAACTTGCTGTATTATGTTTGCTCTATTATGTTATCTATTATTATGTTGACATGACAAAATTTACTGAGGATGCATTTCTCAGAAAGTGTTCTTATCACTAAGTGATGCATGGCATAACTGGGAACATTTTGCTGTTATTTGGAACAAATTGTTATCTACTAGGTTGATTAGGAATAAGAAAAGTAAACATTTTTATTTTACTTTCAGTCATATCTGCTCTGATACTTTTCCTTTCTTTATGCAGTTCTGAGTGTTTTACCCACATAATTCTTTTCTCAAAAGAACTTCCCTTAACATTTCTTTTGTAAATTTTTTTCATTTATTTTTATTTATTTATTTGAGAGTGACAGACAGAGAGAGAAATAGGGAGAGAGAGAGAGAGAGAGAGAGAGAGAGAGAGAGAGAGAGAGAGAGAGACAGAGAGAGAGAGATTGGGTACGCCAGGGCCTCCAGCCACTGCAAACGAACTCCAGACATATGCGCCCCCTTGTGCATCTGGCTAACGTGGTTCCTGGAGAATCAAGCCTCGAACCGAGGTCCTTAGGCTTCACAGGCAAGTGTTTAACCACTAAGCCATCTCTCCAGCCCCAACCCCTCTTAACATTTCTTATAAGTCCAGTCTATTGAGAAGTTCCCTTCAACTTTAATTTGTCTGAGAAAAATCTATTTTTTCCTTCACTTTTGAAGGATAATTTCACCATCTGTAGTATTTGAGGCCATTTGATTCAACTTTCTGAGATGTTGAATGCAATTCTCATCTTGTTGATAAGCCATCTTTTTCATCTGACTCCTTTCAGGCTACTTTAAAGAAAGTAAAGATTCATAATTATTTTCCTAATTTGAATATGAATGCCTAGACCTGCAGGTTGTTGTAGACCCATTCTTCATTCAGCCTGTTTCTTGTCCTGTGAGATTGCTGCATCTGTCCTTTGGCATCTGACACTGATGTGAAGAACCTCAGGAGTCACCTCTTCTAAGATGGCCTCTGCTTCTGTTTCTCCTGTGATGCAGACATTGTTCCTTTGTAGTTGAGGTACAGTTTCTAGTGCTCTGTGCTCCTCTGTTTTCCGGTCTATTTCTCTTTGGTTTTCAGTTTTGCCATTTACTACTGAGATGTCTTCACATTCTGAGCTTCTCTTCTCAGCTGTGTCAGTTCTACTAAGAAGCCTGTCAAAAACATGATTTCATTTGGGGAGTGTTTGATATCCAGCATTTCTTCTTTTTATTCCTACAGTTTCCATCTGCCTGCTTAAATTGCTCATCTATTCTTACATGCTGTTGACTTCATTTGCTGGAACCCTGAACATATTAATCATAGTTGTCTTGAGTTCCCTGTCTGATAATTTCCACATCTTTGCCATAACAGTCTAACTCAAAGGCTTGCTCTGTTTCCTAAAACAGTCCTTTTCTTTTCCTTGTGCCGTTTTGGTATATTTCTTAACTTTTTTCTTCATGGCCAGACATGATGTTCTCCATAAAAGCAGCTGATATAAGTAGGCCTCAGTGATAACATGGTGGTAAGGTGTGAGGAAGAAGATGTGTTCTGTAATCCTGTGTGTAGTGTCTTCCTTTTAATGAGGGCGCATCTCTAGACGATCAACTTACAAGTCCTTTCCAGTGTTCCCCCTTTCCTTTGCACTACTTATTTATTTAGCCCTTAGCTGGTGAGGTGGGTGAAATCAGCTACAATTGGGATGTTTTTCTTCCTTCCTCTTGGTCAGTTAGGCTTTGATTTGGCCCAACATGCCAGGCTCAAAATGTTCTGGTGAATTTCACAAGAGCTCCTCTCCCTCTCCTTGCTGGAAACATGGTAATTTTTCCTCCAGTATTTCCTGTGTGGAGCTGACAGAGTTCTTGTAGGTGTTACTCACAAGGTAGTGTTTAAGTCTCAGACTTGTTCATATTGGCTCTCAGCACTTTTCCACCAGAAGTGCGATTTCCCTATCCCGGCCCTGGTTCTCACAGAGGTTTCTTTATGTGTTTTTCTCCTGCTAAGTTCCCATCTCTGTCTGCGTCTCTATCTCCCTCCTAGTTACCTCACGACTTCACTTCTGTTATGATCTAACAAGGGTTATTGGTTCTTCTGCGCTTTGCTTGCTGTCGGGGTAGAGTGAGTGAGCCTTACAGCGGCTTATATGGCAGATTGGAAAATACAGGTCCGACCTGCTATTTGCACCAAACTTTTCCTTAGCTGTGTGCTTTTTCTGTCTTTTACTCAATATGAAAGTGATATTTTAACAAGAATGGAAAGTTTTTAATTGAGTTTTACTCTGGAAAACTTTAATACAAAGAAAAGTAGAAAGCAACATTTGTCAAGATTTTATCACATTATTTCAGTTCTCCCTTGATGTTGTTTTTATTGCTGAGGTATTTTAAACAAATCTCAAGGTACTTAACTTGACAAATTTTAGTATGCATCTTTAAGAAATATGGACATTTTCTTAGCACTATAATGATATTATGTTATCATCAAAATGAAATCTATTAGCATTTTCTTGGTTTTGTCTAATAATATGTCTTCAATTTTCCCTAGATACCTCAAAACATGTTCTTTATAAACAGTTGATTTATTAAAATCAGAATATTGGCTGTTTACTTAATAGTTTATTTCAGGAAGATAACCTTTCTATGGAGAAAATATTTTGGAAAAATAGGTATTTGAGCCCTGGGTGTAGTGGTGTTCATCTGTAATCTCAGCACTCTGCAGGTTGAGGCAGGAGGACTGAGTTTGATATCAGCATGGACTACACAGTGAAACTGTCTCTACCTCCTCCTCACCCCTAACTCCCAACCCCCAAAAGGCAAAACGGATGACTGGAAATATTTGCATTATTGTGGGATTTTATGCTGAAAGTCATGCAAGCATTTCACATTTTAAATGCCCCCCATCTCCTTCCACTCTTACCCAGTGGGAGCTACACCTCATCTCCAGCCAGACTGCACTGCGCCGCCACAGGCGCCTTGAGGACTGGCTTAGTCAGCTTCACGTTGCTGGGATGGGCCTCCAAACCAGACACAGTTTATGGAAGCAACGGGATTTATTTGAAGCTTACCCATCCAGCGAAAGTTCCATAATGGTATAAAGTTGGCTTCATCTCGAAGGCCCATGCAGAGAGAGGTACCAACACCTGTAACATAAGCAAGCACACTTCAGGAGCCCAAGCAGAGCTCAAGCACTCTGCATTATCCTTGGCTGGAATTCAGATCCACCCCCAAACATACCTTAGGGCTGGACCCCAGGATCTATCCACAGTGACATCAAGTTACAAGCTTGAATAAAGCTCCTGAATCTATTGGGGAGGGTACTTATTCAAACTACCAAAAGGGCCCTCTGGAAATTTCTGCTATGGTTAACTCAGAGGGTCTGCTCCCTTTTCTGGCACTAAGAGAAAAAAAGGCCAGTCTCACATGTGGCTTAGTGGCAGAGTGCTTGGCTAGGGTGTGAGCTCTGGGTTCAAAGTCCATAGCATGATGGGGTGGGGAGAGAGAGCCTGCATTCCAGGTTGAATACTTCCAGACATCCCTTAACACTGCCTGTCACATCACATATTTTTATTCATTTATTTTTGTATCTCATTGCTTAGATATCCTTTCTGAATAGCTATTTTTAAATTTTTGTTTATTTATTTGAGAGCGACAGATAGAGAGAGAAAGAGGCAGATAGATAGACAGAGAGAATGGGCGTGCCAGGGCCTCTAGCCACTGCAAGCGGACTCCAGACATGTGCACCACCTTGTGCATCTGGCTAATGTGGGTCTTGGGGAATTGTGCCTAGAACCGGATCCTTAGGCTTCACAGGCAAGCACTTAACTGCTAAGCCACCTCTCCAGCCCTGAATAGCTATTTTTAAATTGCTTCTACTATCAAGGTTCTTGCTTTACATGTAAGACAAACGATTGCCTTTTGAGAGTCCTGTATGTTATTGCTCCAACACAATTGTGCTTTATGTTTCAGGTGAATTATAACTTAAACTGTATAAAACACTATCATTCAATAATGTGGAGGGCAGTGTGGTTCTCACAGTCTTCGGTTCTTCCAAAGTATGTTACAGAGCAGACACAGAGTGGAGGAAACCTAGCCGAGAAATGGAATGTTTGAGTCACGGTAATTAATGTCTCTGGTAACTCAGGTTTCTGATGTGATTTCTAGTCTGAAAGTGTAATTTGGAAAATGTCTGACATGAGAGTAGTTCTAAAATTACAACTAATGTGGTCTAAACACCATCACATCTATCAGAGAGGTCTGACTTCTTAATGCAGGTACAACCTCAGATAAACTCATGGTACTCATTTTAGAGAGCCCCAGGTTCATTGTAGTTAATTATTTATTGAAACCCATCTTCGTGCTTAACTCTGGGTAGCCATAAATGAAAACTTAGCCCTTCCCCGGGGGCCTTCTGAGATACATTCTGTTGGTTAATGTCCTGTTATTATTGGGTAATGGGTTATCCAAAGCTCAATACTTTTCTCTAAAGTTTGCATTAGTCATGAAAACTATGAGAAATGATTATCTTTTGTATTACTCTGAGCCAATGTTGAAGCCATTTGTTTTCTTAAGTACCAAGTATGGCGGAAGGTAAAGCTCTGTGGTAACTCTGCAGACTACCAGTGAAGGATTCTCTCAGCTGGTTCACTGATTAGTGACTGGGCCAAGATCACTTACCTTCAGAATGCACAAGCCCCATTCATGGCTGTGTCAATGCTTTTATTTTTTTAAATTTATTTTTTTAAATTATTTATTTATTTATTTGAGAGCAACAGACACAGAGAGAAAGACAGATAGAGGGAGAGAGAGAGAATGGGTGCGCTAGGGCTTCCAGTCTCTGCAAACGAACTCCAGACGCGTGCACCCCCTTGTGCATCTGGCTAACGTGGGACCTGGGGAACCAAGCCTCGAACCGGGGTCCTTAGGCTTCACAGGCAAGCGCTTAACCGCTAAGCCATCTCTCCAGCCCGTGTGTCAATGCTTTTAACACATGCAGTAGTTTCAGATACCAGGCAAGTTTGAGTTACGACTATTTTAGAGTAAGTCATTTAAAACTTAAATTTGCTTACTGTTGCAAGCCACTCCATAGTGCCGGAAACTTTGGTATCACCTCTTTGCTGGTTCAGGTCACCCTAGACTTGGTAAGCGTTAATCTTTTCTTTTTTTAAAATTTTCAAGCATATATTAATTTGATTGTATGTAGCCACATTACCCTCCCTTATCCCACTGTCTCCCTTCGGTCCTTCTCATCATCTACAAGTAGCAATGCTATAGAAGAGAATGACTCCTCCTCAGCAACCTTTAGCTGTCACAAGCTCATTAGGGATGGGAGTATTCTCCCAAGCCCCTCCCCTATCTATAACAGTTGGCTGGCCCCATCATGTGCAAATCTTGTGAAGGTAACCACATCTGGCATGAGTTCATGTGTACAGTGGCCTTGTCATATCTGATGCCAGACATCCACATCCCTTCTCACCACCCTCCAGCTCTTTCTTTTTTTTTGAAAGACCTTTTAATTGACACCTTTCATACATGTACAAATATGTATTGTTTGTTTTTCGAGGTTGGGTCTCACTGTAGCTCAGGCTGACCTGGAATTCACTATGGAGTTTCAGGGTGACCTCAAACTCATGGCGATCGTCCTACCTCTGCCTCCTGAGTGCTGGGATTAAAGGCGTGCACCACCACACCTAGCTTATATAGTATATTTTGATTACAGCCCCTCTTCTCTTGTCCCCCTACTCTCTTTAACTGAACTCCTTCTTCTCTTCCTTTTTGAATTTGATGTCTTTTTGTTTTTGTCCTCCTCCATCATCTATGGCAGAATGGTGATGGGTCCAGTAGTGTGCAGGCCTTGTGCTGTGAGGCTATGAATGCAACAGCCACTTCATGTTTGGATGATAACATTTCATAGCATTCTTTCCCATCCTCTGGTTCTTACATTCTTTCTTCCTGCCATTCCACAATGTTCCCTGAGCCTTGGAGGGCACAGTAGAGGTGTCTCATTCAGCACTGCAGCTGTTACATTCTTTCTGTCCTGCTTTCACAATACTCTCTGAGCCCAGGAGCATAATCTGCATCTTTAATGAAGTGCCTAGGTGATGCATATGCACTTCTACATTTGAGAAACATTGTATTAAGTCCATTAGAGTAATATTAGACCTGTGAGAGCCAAAAAAAAACAATCCTTCTCTCTCCATAGGTAGAAAGCAAGACCCAGCGTGCATGAGATATGCCTAGTAACAAAAGGGCCTCTCACTCTCCAGCTTTGTGCTGGTTTGAATAGAAATGTCCCCCACAGCCTCCGATATTTTTCATTAAGTTTCTATTTAGTCTCCAGCACACAGAGGATGTGTGTCACTGGGGGCAGATCTTGAGCCCAGCCTACGATGCATTCAGAACCACCCTGACCTCTGACAATTTGTTGTCTCTCTGCTATTGATGTGTGATGAACTGAGCCAGCTTCTTCTGCCATGATGGTGCTTCCTCTGGAAACTGTAAGCTTGAAACAAACCCTTTTATCCCATAAGAGACTGCTTGGGTGTTTATCCCAGCAACAAGAAGGTAACTAAAACAAAGGGGAAAGTGTGGGGGGAGGGAAGGAGGGAGGGCATTACCATGGGATTTTTTTTTATAATCATGGAAAATGTTAATAAAAGTTAAAATAAAATAAAATAAAAATTTAAAAACAAAACAAGAATGCACAGACTTGAGTCACACAAGGATGCCAAGTATTTAGAGTTGAACTATCTCACAGGCAATACTCCTAAGAAAGGCTTGCTGCTGCTTGGGCCCTTGCAGAGGCCTCAGCTGCTTCTGATAATAACAGAGGGCTGCTCTCCCTTTTATTCAGTGACTTTGAAAAAACGTGCTGTCAATTCATTCTTTATAAAAAGTATGTACTCATTTCAGAATTTTCAGGCATATGCTGGTGTATCTGTTTAAATTATAGAAATGGACCCCACCAGACACTGTTCTGTGTTCTGCATCTTGTCTGTTTAGCCAGAGCAAGCCAGCATTCTTATGGACAGACCAGAATCTTTCAGGGCTTATGGCAGCAAAACAGTGCATATAGCAGATATCACTCAACACTCACTAGTGGGATTTGTAGAGTGGCCCATAACTAAACACATTACATTTTTGCTTATGCTGGAAGATATGAATCTTCAATTCATACCAAGTAAAACAAATCAGGACTTTACACATTCTAATATCAAGTAAGTCTTTCCTGCCAAGAAGGCTTGGAATTGACCATATTTTGCCACTAATTAAATTTTTAAAATAACATAGTCTCTAGAGATTTTTTGGGTTTTGGCATTATGGATCATGTACTTTGGAACCTATGTCTTAGAGATTCAATTTCCAAATCACTACTAATAGATGTACTTGGATCTGTTTTGTGTCTGCTGAAATATTTAAAACTATGGATGAAAAATAATTAAATTACTAAATTTTCTGTTTTTAGGTATTTAGAGTTTTCCTATTCTTGGTTTTACATAGAATACTGAGGCAAACATCTGTGTATTTATTTTAATGTGCTAGTGCAGATATAGAAAGATAGTTTAAGTGTAAGACTAAAGCCAATTTGTAGGAGGATATGTCTTATTTGCTTGTTGCTACTGACTTATGCAACTGTGGAAAGACATTTATATAGAAAATTCCAAACCTAGTGGTAGAAAGCATCTTGGTGTTATAGAAGTAATTCAGTCTTGAGTGTCAAAGCCCAGGTTTTAGTTGAGGCTAGGCTAGTTGGTATGGGGAACTTCAATATCTCCATGCCTCAGTTTCTCGGTGTATAAAGAGAACTATGGCATATGACTTTAATCAACAAATGTGAGTTTCAGTGAGCAGGCACATTTCTAGGTTCTGAGAAAGCAATAACCCAAAGTAGTCAATAATCCTTTGTCTCATTAAACCTACATTTTAATGAAAAAGACCTACAAAAAGTATGACATTACAGTTAAATGAGACAGACACCGTTAGGAACAAACTCCTATGTGGCAATATATGTTTTTCCTTTGGATGCAGCTATAACTTATCTGGGAAAAGAATCCAAGTGTACCTAAAAGTGTTCCTTTCAAGCTAAATACGCCAAGAAATAGTCCTGTTTGCCATCTTTCTTTCTTGAAGTATGACCTTAAACTGAGCATGCTCAGTAATACACATCTTAAATCGAGTATGCTTGTGTTTGTGCCTGTCCTGGAAAGTGCTTTCCCATATAGATATGATATGGTTCTTGAATACAATGCCTTGGTTTTAATAGGGCATTGGTTTGGAGGTAACTCTTGTGCTCGGCTTACCTGCTGCAGGTAATAAGTCATTATCTACTCTTGTATTTTTGGCCATACTTTCCTTGGCTTTGCGCTCACCAAAGTGTAAACCTATCACGTTCAGTTATAACGATAACTAAATAAAAGATTTAACATGTTAGATAATGATTAGTGCTACAAAGGGAAAATGATAGCAGAAAAATTTACTATGACATGTCAAGAAGGATTAACATTTTAGATAATGGGGTCAGGGAAAACCTCAATAAAGTATCTTTGCAGAGACTGAGAGAAGTAACGGGACCAGCCATGCAAATATGGGATGAGCAGTCCAGGCAGAGGGAGTGTAAAGTGCAAAGATGCAAGAGTGGAACCATCCCAAGACTGGCTAAGGAGGCTGGGAAGGAGGCCAGTACAGCTAAAGCCGGGTCAAGCAGGGAAGAAGCTGAGCTGGGCGATGCAGGGGCAGACAGGAGGCCTCTACATGTTAGGCAAGGAGTTTTCCTTGTGCTCCATCCAAGCTGGCAAGCCCTTGGGGGTTGTAAACATGTGAAGAATATGATCTGGCTGGTGTTTTCAAAGGGCCTGTCTGTGTTAAGACAATTTTAAAGGAGGCAAGGGCAGAGGTAGGGAGACCAGGCTGTTGAATGAATCCAGACAAGAGATGATGGTATAGCAGTTACAGTGAGAAGTGGTTAAATTGGCCATATCACTTTGAAGCTAACTCTAATAGGAGTTACTAATGAATTTAATATGGGACGAGAGTAAAACTGCCCCAAATTTCCCTTCTTTCCTCCCTGGAGCTTGCTTTACTCTCACTCATATCTTAACTTCGTATTTTGGAAACACAAAACATAACATCCCCATGGCACCACCACATCTCCCACCTGCCACCATCTCTGTTACTATTGGCTTTCTTAGATGAGTCCAGGCCCTGACTTGTGTTCTAGGTTCTGTCCCCTCCATGCGCTCTGGGATATGCTCCAGCAAGCCCTCCCCTTCCTTCTACAACATCTAGTTCCTCCTCTCTTTTCTTCTGTAGTTTGAGAAAATGTGTGTGTGTGTGTGTGTGTGTGTGTGTATGTGTGTGTGTTCAGGTATGTGTCTGTGCACAGGTACATATGCATATATGTGCAAAAGCCAGAGAGGACAGACTTGAGTGTGATCCTCAGGAATGCCATCTACTTCCTTTTAAATGGGGTCTCTCATTAGCTTAGAGTTCACCAATTAGACTCGAGGGGCTGCCTCAGCAAGTGCCAGGGAGCCCGTCTCGCCACCTCCCCAGTCACTGGAATTACAGGTTTGTGTCACCACACTCAGCATGTTCGCATGGGTACCAGTGATAGAAATCAGATGCTCGTGCTAGCCAGGCAAACACTTTACTGACTGAGCCATTTTCCAGCCCCATTTATTTCCCTCTCTTCTCAATTATTCCCAATAGCCTATAAATGTGCCAGTAACTCTCCAATTTAAAAGACCACTATGAGGTCTATCCTTTTTCTGGGACTCAGGCCCAAGGAATTCACCTCGTTTTTCTTCTCTTTGGTTCACATGATGCCCAGTGCTGTGTTGATCTAGTTAAGTAGATTGCTGTGCCCCACCAGCCAGGCTCAGTGGCTCTTCCCATGGACTCATCTTTCTCGAATGTTCAGCAACATTCATTCATATACCCCACTTCTTCGTGGCTGCTGCAGTATTTTTCATGCTTCCAGAGGATTAGGAAATCTTTCCTGCCCCATGGGTCACTCTGATGTTTGGCATCCTCCTCCAGACTAGAACTCCAAACTAGATTCTCTCTCTCTGTTCTCCTTAAGGGAAATTTGACACCCACAGATAAGTAATCCAGGCATCCTCTACTCCTTGGGGTGCTGGGATTATAGGCATGCACCACCACACCTAGCCTCCTCTTACTTTTAATATAATGAAAATACAGGAGTTGTGTTGTGTGACTTCCTCATATATTTGTATGGAATTTCAAGTATTTATTCATTCTCAATTATCTTTTTATTAGGATACTGTACTTTATCATTGTGATAATTTCCTATGAATTCATGTCCTATAATTATCTTTATTTAGTTATTTATATTAAATAATCCCACAATGGACAAGGAACACCAGTGCCTGTTTGACTACACAGGGTTCACTTTGGGATCAAAACATACACAGTTGAAATGAGTTTTAGATGGAAAACCCAAAAGTACATCATTAAACACCTGAAGCAATCTTTGGTAACTACAGAGTAATAATTGTAGAGGTAAGGCACCCAGAAACTAGATTGTTCAAATCCAGTGTTACTTGCTCTATCATCTCTAGACTATTTGGTCTCTTGGCTTTGCTGCTGTCAGTACACCAAGTGTGTTTTCCTTGATCTTATTGTGCATTAGTTCACTATGCTTTTGCCCTCATGTTTGCTGTCTTCTCATTACTGTAGCAGAATGTCTGAGGGAGTCAATTTTAAAGGAGGAAATGGTCATTTTAGCTCATAGTTCTGAAGGTTTAGGCCATGGTGGCGTGGCCCCATTGCTTTGAGGGTAGTGGTAAGGAAGCCTGTCATGGAGGGGTGGGTGAGAGGCTAACCATGGCGTGTCTGGGAAATGTGATGGAGGTAAAAGAGAGGGTTTCAATGTTCCCTTTGAGCGCCTGTCTCCCAATAACCCAAGACTTTCCATTAGTCCTCAGCTCTTAATGTTTTCCACCACATTCCAATAGTGTCAGAATGAGGACCAAGTCTTTAACATGTGGACCATTGGGGGAACATTCTAGATTTGGCTTAAAACATGGTCCTAGCCTTGCTTTCCTGAACCTCCTATCTCAAACACTCACCCGAGACCAAGGGCACTCCCAGTTGTGGTGCTAAATCCCAGGAGGAGGCTTTTTCTGACCAGCTTTGGTTTGACATAAACTCTGTCTAGTCAGCAGGACTTAGAGAAGGGAAGGGTCATGCCCTATACACATGACTGCAAATATGCAGGCTCAGGTGCTACAAGACCTTTAAATGTTGTCACAGAGTATTTTTCAGTACACACTGGTTAATTTCAATATGTCAGGATCGCAAGCAAAGTTTATACAAAATAAGCCTTTCCAATCTTCTTCAAGTCAATGTTTTAGAATTTAGGCTATGTCTGAATGTAGAAACAAATAAAAGGATTAAAATGCTGTTTGGAGGCTTAGCTGGAAGAACAACCTCTTTTTAACTTAACAAGTACCTTAGATCTTGATTTAGCTATCTTTTATTTTGGTTGAAAATGTGTTTGATCATATCTTACCTTTAGAAAAGGTAGAGCATGGGAGTTTTATGTATTCTTAACACAGCACCTTTTGCTGCCAGGAACTAATGGTGTGAAGAACGCAATGGAAAAATGGGTTCAAACAGAAGTATGATAATGAATTATTTTCTACTTAGCTTTATTTTTCTTTCCTTTACTTAAAAAATATTTATTTTACTTTTACCCCAAATCTGATGAGCAGTCATAGTGTTTTTGTTACAAGATTCTGCAGAGTCTTTAAGAATAGTCACTGACTTGGGGATAAAAGTCCCTGTTTTGGAGAGTTAATTTTAAAGCTGTCAAAGATACATAGTACAAAAGAACTGTGCTGTTCTCTGAAGTGGGACTGCAAAGGGGAAGTTCATGGGCCGTCTATGCGACTCCACGTCTCTGTTAATCTGCAGCTAAGCTCCTGGGGGTCTTTGCTAAGCAACAGGGTTGGGGAAAAGGGAAGAGGGGAGTGAGGGGACACTGGAACCTGACTACAAACACCTTTGCTGAACAATAACATTATCCTTGAGCCATTCAGCAAAAAAAAATTCTGAAAAGTGCAATTTCTAGCTTGACCACATTGACCCTAGAGTAATTTAGCACAAGATCTGGCCCCATATCGGACTAAACCATGTCTATTAAAAGGAAGCACCTGCCACAAAGTGCAGCTGGCACAACTCAGACTGTGGGGAGCAGTCCAAGAGCCATGTCAGATTAACCCTTTCGCTACAGCTTCCTTGTTCAAGAGAATGCTCCTTGGAGAGGGGCTCCTCTCACTTCCACTTACCCTGTTTCTTCCCTGCTGTTGGATTGTTAAGGCTTGAAATCTGATTGTCTCCTCCTCTCCCCACCAGGTTGGTCATCAGTAATGCTTGCCCAACCATCTAACATGAGTCTTGCTTACTCCCAGTCCTTTAGTCTGGACCTAGGCTAGCTTGTGTGGCTCAAGACTTTAAGCATGGCCAGGTCTTGGCTAAGCCTCAGCCTCCTGGCAGCCATCCTGGCTCCCTTGTCTTCAATTCCTGGGATAACAGTCTTTGACGCTGCCAAGTGATGACACCCACTGCTCTGGCTTAAAACTTCCATGTTTTTCTATAGTTAGCAGATTTCTCATCTAATTGAAAGGCTTTTCTGAGTATGAATGCAGTGGATTTGTTTGAGGAATGTGGGGAGCTGGGGAAAATACATGGATTGGGTACCACCAGAGCTGCTTTAACAAATACATAGTGGCAATTTGATAAACATGAGCCAACAAGTGAGACAATATGAGTGTGGCCCCAGACCCACCCTGCAGGCTAGGATAAAAGAGAATTTAGAGTGGGGTTTTCCTCCTAGTAGCAGAGGGCTGCCTAGCAATGAGGAATGGCACTGTGCTATGTGGAGAAGAACACTTTACCTTCCACACATCTTTCCTTCAAGCTAGGCTAGGCCTGGAGTTGCATCACAGATCTAGCTTTTGTTGGAATTGTGATCTTGGACATGCCCTGTAACTCCTCTGAGAATCATTGTCTTCCATTCCTTACCAGAAGAATTCCTTCCTACCTCAGTGGCTTGTAAGAATTTGGTATTTGAATCAAAGTGCCAGGTGCACTGTACTTTGTGGTGAATAAATGGAAGTTCTCATTGCACTATTGAATTCTAAAGATGGTTCCCTAGCTGGAAAACCATTGAAACATTTCTATTAAATGTAAGCAGACTTTCCAAGTGCTTCAGCAAGAGGAAGCAGACAACTGTTAGTTCTGGCAGGCCTGTGGATGGCCTATGGATGGCACAAGCTTCTCTTTGTTGAGCATTCAGGACTGGAAGAAACTGCCCTTGCTGGAACAAATCCAGAGGGGACTCAAAGCCCAGTTTTGACACACACACACACACACACACACACACACACACACACACACTCATGACTTCACCTGAACTAATAAACCACCTTGAGGACTGAAGGAGGTTGAGGTCTATAGTCCTCTCTGTGGCAAATCTTACTCAGAATCAGTTTCCACACTAAGGTTGGCAGACCTTGTTAGTTCCTGATGACTTCATGATATCGCAGCCCCAGCTCTGCATAGTTACCGTGGGACTAAAGGCACTGCTTGTGAGCCTCTGTTACTAACAGCCAAATACAAATCTCAAATACAAGATGCTTATAGCTGGGGCCCTTTTCTTAATTCTCCTGTATTAGCATTCTGGAGTTGAATTCTTGAAGGAGGTGAAAATGTCTCTCAACTGAGGTTACATTGGATCATAGGGACCTTCAAGGAAACTGAGACTCATCAAGGTCTGTTTATATCTAGGTGCGATTTTGAGCTTCTGAATACTGTGCACAAACTCACCCAGGCTCAGGGTGAGTTGAGCTGAAAATCCTCTCAGAATCAAGGAGCCAGTGCCACAGACAATAGCAGGATTCTAACTTGGCCAGGAGAATCATGGTTGTCTTATTTGGGTATTGTCTAGCACAGAGCCAACAAATAGTTGATGATTTCTGTAAGGAGCGAAGAGCAGTACAGCTTTTATTACTGTCCTTTATTACCTCTTGGTCTATTGAACTGTTACCCTTCAAAGGATCTTTATTATAGTGAATTTGATGCCTTCTTTTTATGTTTTGTAATATCTTGGCATGTAAGTTATAATTATTTTTACCATGTGTGCACATTATATGTATATATGTATATGCCATATATATGGTATAGGTATATGTATACATAAAACACTATATACCAGGCACAAATCCAAACATTTTATCATTTCATATACTCTATATATTCTACCTGTAAGATAGCTCCTTTTAATATCCTCATCAACATATTTGAGGTGAGGAATATCAAATATGGAGTTAGGTAGCTTGTCTGAGGTCACATAGTTGATGAATGGTGTCACCTGTTCTGCTCAGACCCAGTCAGTGCAGTTCCAGCATTCATACCCTGTCGATTATGCTGTACTTCCTGCAAGTTTTAAATGAGAAAGCCAAGAGCTGAGCATACACTAGTCACTCCTTCCTTCCTTCCTTCCTTCCTTCCTTCCTTCCTTCCTTCCTTCCTTCCTTCCTTCCTTCCTTCCTTCCTTCTTTCTTTCTTTCTTTCTTTCTTTCTTTCTTTCTTTCTTTCTTTCTCTTTCTTCCTTTCTTTCTTTCTTTTTAGGCAAGCCCAACAGACTGGCCTAATGAGAGAGAGAGGCGGGGGGGGGGGGGAGAATTGACACACTGGGGCCTCCAGCCAACTGTAATCGAATGCCAGATGTGTGCCCCTTTGTGCACATGTGTTATATTGCACACTTGTGTCACTGTGTCTGGCTTATGTGGGACCTTATGAGTCTAACATGAGTCCTTAGGCTTCGTAGGCAAGCGCCTTAACCACTAAGCCATATCTCCAGCCCTAGTCACTTATTATTATTAACTTTTCCAGCTATACATCACTGTGTTCCTCTGCCCTTTGCATAAAGAAATGTCTGTGTTTGAGGCTGCAAGCAGTACCAACCTGGGACAAACATAGATATTTAGCAAGCAGTTTGACATGCTGTCCCATTAGCATAATCACAGTATTGAGAACCCCCACCCCAGGTCGTAAGTCCCTAGCTTCAGACTTTTGGCCAGATTACAATACCAATTATGATTTATTTACTGTGACTAGGCCTCAAATCCAATCAGAGAGCAGCTGGCTACTCCTATAATTTTCATGCCTCTATTGTGCTATCCAGTGCATCTTGCCTTGCGGGTTAGGTGTGAAGTACACAGAGTCCACAGATGGGTAGGACTGTTAATGACTCTTCTCTCCCTGGCAGCTGGCACGGCACCTTCTGGTTTGAAGAAAGCTAGCCAGAATGGAGTAAGCTTACAGCTCAGTTCCAGATCTGTTTTTTTTACATCCTGCAACCTAAGTATGTGGTGTCTTCAGCAATTGAGATTTACCACCTAGTTTTGGTGGGTAACCAAAAGCAGTGGCAATAGCTAATATTGTTTTAGGGGCATTTGTTGGCTCCCTGACCAAATTATTCATTGTGAGGCATCTCATCCTTGGCACTGGGATTTTCACGTAATAGCCTGTAGTTTCTGGGAGCAATTGTATCCATACATACAGGGGACCTTCCTTTAAACACTTACAAAAATTCCAGTTCTAACTTGGCCTACCGAATAGTAGGTTTCCATACGGCATATGCACATATCCTTGGTTTTCTGTCACAGTCCTGCCGCCTTATTTCTTCTTCATCTCCTCCCTTCCGCCCCCACCCACCACTATCTCTGCTTGAACCTTTCCTTCCCACTGTTATTCCCCCCTACTTCTGTGGCCCTGTATTCTGATATTTCCTATATAATCTCTCCCCATTGGTGGCCCTTTACTAGCTTCCTGTCCTTTACAAACAGTCCTAATATATACTGACTTGCCTAGGAATTCTAATCTATGTTCCGCCTATGAGAGAGAACACACAACGCCTGTGTTTCTGAGTCTGAGGTATCTCAGTCACTATGATCTTTTCAAGTTCCATATGTTTTCAAACAAATTTTATTGTGTGGTTAAAAAAAAGCATTATGAAATTGAGACCAGAGGATGACAAATTCACAGCCTGCCTGGGCTATAGATGGAGTTCAAAGCCAACCTAGATAGTAATTTAATAAGTCCCTATCTCAAAATAAATAAATAAATAAATAAATAAATAAATAAATAAATAAATAAACAGTGTTGGGGCATATAGCTGAGTGGCAGAGTTCTTGCTTAGCAGATTTATGTCCTTAGATTCAATCCTTAGTACTACAAACACAAACAGAAAGAAAACACCAAGAAACAAAAATCCCCCTCAGTTAAGCCTTAAAAACAAAATTAAAGATACATGATCTGTGTTTATTTTGAGACAGTTTTTCCTTTCATTTTCAAATTTTCAAGCTGAGTTAATGTTAGAGTATTCTGTTTGCGCATCCTAAAACAAGGTCTATTTGCATGATTTTTTTTAAAAATTGCATACTTGATGCTTTTGCTGAAAGAATCAATAGAAATTATAAAGATAAGTGATAGGGTTCTTTCCCTTTTACTCTGAATAAGACCATGTGAGACTTCAAAGATGTGATGGAAGATGGTGTGAACACGCTCAGCATAACAGCACTCCAGAGAGTAAACAGTCTAGACAGAGAAAGATAAAAGCCAAAAGTATTCTGAACTCAAAGTGAATGGAGTGCTTTAATAATGTGGGTAGTAGCTGGAAAGGCCATAGTCTTTGCATTCATAGGCCCCTTTCCGCCATGTCTCTGCTGCCATCCCGACTTCATGCCATGCTATGGCATTAGTATCTTGATCACATCATTTAGGTCACATCAAATATTTCAATTGGTTATCTTTTATCTTCAAGACGAAATTAGCAGTATTTAGTGTGCCATCAAGGCATACAATTTTGTGAGCATTATACAAGATACTATAAGTTGATTAATTCCTGCACAATGAAGATTTATTGACCTCTTGCTGGCTCATTTCCTGCACTAAACTTTGAGTGTAAAGGTGAAGATCAGCATCCTTACCCTCAGAAGCAGAGATCACCTTTTAGAGAGGGAGACAGACAGGCAATACACCAAGCAAAGTGCAGTGTGGGGAAGATACATCAGATATGCAGCAAGGATGCTGTGGAAATTCAGAGGCAGTTCACCCACTTACCCAGTCAGCTTGAAATTTTGAAGATGAAAGAAAATAACTGCTATTTAAAAATAAACACAGATCATGAATCTCTCAAAATTTTTTTTGAACTCTTAGCTGTAGGGAGATTTTTTGATTTTTGATGTTTTGTTTCTGTTTGTTTTTATGGTATCTAAGGACTTAAACTTGCTAAGCAAGAACTCTGCCACTGAGCTGTAGCCCCAAAGCCCCAAGATTTTCTTGTAAATATCCCATCGTTGATTCAAATGACCTAAATGACCTATTTTTTTCATGTTCAACCTCCACATTTTCTGTTCATTCAGGCGGGATGGATTGAAAGTATACAGCATGACAGAAAAAAAAGTGCTGTCCATTGCTAATAAATGAAGGAAGATCACAGCTTCACCTTCTTGAGCTAAGAGTGTTGCATCTCCCACCCTCTCCTGCCCCTCTCCAGTTCCTTCAGCCCATTGCCTCCTTTTGAACTACAGAAGATTTATTGTTTGTCATGCCAAAACCATTACAATTATTATAGGCTCAATGCAAATACCTTGAAAAATAAATCTTGCACATTACTCATAAACTTCCTATCTTGATCCTTACCTGGATGACAGTTGGGGTGATTACCTAAGATTCGTTCTTCTGGTTTATTAAATGAACAGAACTAACTAGTGACTTCTGTTCTCTTCCAAGGATGCAATTACAGGATATTTTTTTAAAATAGGGCTGGAAAGATGGCTTAGCAGTTAAGGCACTTCCCTGCAAAGCCTAAGGACCCAGGTTCTATTCCCCAGGGCCCACATAAGCCAGATGCACAAGATGGCACTTGTGTCTGGAGTTCATTTGCAGTGGCTGGAGGCCCTGATGTACCCATGCCCTCTGTCTGCCTTGCCTTTTCTCTCTCCCCCTCTCTCAAGTAAATAAATAAAATTTTTTTAAATATGAAATTTTGGTAAGGATTTAATAAACTAAGTTAAATTTCTTTATGATTAATTTTAATTAATTAATTAATTTAAGAACATATTTTGTAAGGATACGTGATATGTTGGTACCATCTTTTCCCTCTCCCCTGCCCTCATTCTGCAGGGACTCCTCCTCGGTGGGCTTGCTGGTATTCCCCATGGGGTTGTGGGTTATGTGTTGTGTTAGCAGCAGTCAGTTATTGGGGGGATGGAATGCCTCTGGGAATGATATCCCAACCTGTGGCTCTTACAATCTTTCTGCCCCCTCCCACAAAATTCCCTGATCCTTGTGGTTGTGTTTTAAGTCTACTTCAGTGATGAGCTCTTAGGAACCTCTGGATCTCTGTTATGATAAGTGTTGAGTATGCTCAGCCTGTTTCTCCTTCACCCTGAGCTGATTGCCAGGCTCACCATGGACGTAGCACTCTTGCTTGTGTCCCTGATCCCTTTGTGGTTTCACCTGGGCCTTGGCTGAAATACAAAGGGTAGTTTATCTCTTCAGGTCTTGCTACCTTCTGAAAAAGAAAAATGGATTCTTCAATGGAGAGTGAAGTCGGAATAGGTTACATAGGATAAGTGTTATTAATTTGGGGAGAGTTTGATGGACGTAACCCCTCTTTTAGCCAAAGACTAGTGGGAGCTTGACACTGGAGAGCATAATCCTTGTCTCCATAGGATCCAGACCTATTCCTAATTCCAGATATGGGTTCCTTTCTGCTGAGCAGATCTCTTAGCCAATCAGAAATCCATTGGTTACCCACCAAGGCTGTGTGCCACCATTGCACTGGTGTGCACCTCTTGTCAGGCTGGTTGCTTCTGAGTATCTTAGACCCCTGCTTGCTCACACTGATGTTGGCCACTTTCCCCAGCAGCTCATGTAGTGCTTTCCAGCACTAGATGGGATAACTTGGGGAACTGGCTCTCTTCTGAATTCCAGCCAGGTCTCTCCATGCTCCGTGTCAGAAGTGTATGGTGTCTTCAGCAACAGGGTCTTGCCTTTTGCCTCACGTGGGTAATCAAGTGCTTTGACAGAAACCTGTGTTGTTTGGGGGATCTCGTAGGCCTCTCTGATCAATAGTTCAATGTGGGTAGCACCAATTTCTGATTCTGGGACTTACAGGTCAGGGCCAAAATTTTTAAAGGTTAGGCTTCCTCCCACTCTCTCCAAGGTTTTTCTTTGTGGGAACTCTCCCTATACTCCTGGTGAGGGTTATATCTTTTAGTCTACCTTCAAGGAAAAAGGTTTCTATGGTCCCAATTCATTTTGGGTTTAGTTTTGTGTTTATTTCCCCTTCCATCCTTATTGTCTGGGCCTCAAGTTGCCTATCTCATTTGTCAGCAACTCAAGCTGATACATGTTAGGAACTGCAGGTGAGTGCTTCATTTGTCTTTCTGTGATTTTGTGTGTTCACTGAGTATGTTCTACATCCATTCATTTTCCTACAAATTTCATTATATTTTTTCTTACTGCTGATTAGAATTACATTGCATATATATATATATATATATATATATATATATATATATATATATATATATATATATATATCTCCACAACTTTGTTAGGCATTTGTTCAATGATGGGTACCTGGGTTGATTCCAGTTCTTAGCCATTATGAATTGAGCAGCTATAAACATACTTGAGCAAATATCTGTAGTGAAGCATGGAGCATTGAGGATAAATGCCCAGTAAGGGAATGACTGGGTCTGTTGGTAGCTCTACGTTCCTCCTTTTCAAGCGTCTTCACATTGATTCCCATAGTGGTTGTACAAGTTTGCATTCCCACCAGCAGTGGATGAGGGTTCCTCTTTTCCCACATCCTCCCCAACATTTGTTGTTGTTTGATCTTTTAAATAATTGCCATCCTTACTGGAGTAAGGTGGAATCTCATAGTTGTTTTAATTTGCATTTCCCTGATGGTTAGGGATGTTAAACATTCTCTTCAGTGTGTTTTAGCCATTTGTATTCTTCATCTGAGAACTCCCTATTCAGTTCTATACTCCATATTTTGAGTGGGTTGTTTGATTATTGTTTAGTTTTTTGAGCTCTTTAAGATTATAGATATTAGGCCTTTGTCAGTGGTATAGCTGGCAAAAATTTTCTCCCATTCTGTGGGTAATCTATTGGCTCCATTTTCTTAATTGTTTTCTTAGTGTCCAATTTATTAATTTCTGCTCTGATTATTCTTAATTATTTTTTCTGATTATTATTAATTACTTTTTTTTCTACCTGGAGCTCTTAGGGTTGGATTCTTTTTGTTTTTCCTATGCCTTTAGGTGATGGTTAGGTTATTAATTTGGGATCTCCATCTTTCTTATGAAGGCATTTAGTGCTGTGAATTTTCCCCTTAGCACTGCCTTCATTGTGTTCCATAAGTTTTGGTAAGTTGTGTTTTCATTATCATTATCATCCAATTCTAGAAATTTTAGTTTCTCTTTTGATTTTGTCCACAACCTATTCATTGTGTAAAAGTATGTTGTTCAGTCTCCAAGAGCTTGTGGAATTCCTAATTGTCTCTTGTTGCTAATTTATAGCTTTAAAGTATTGTGATCTAATATGATTCATAAAGTTACATCAGTTTTTCTAAATTTATGGAGGCTAATATATGATCTATTTTGGAGAAGGTTTTGTGGCTGCTTAAAAGAATGTGTACTATGTGGAATTGGGGTGGAATGTTCTGTAGATGTCTGTTAAGTATAGTTGATCTATGGTATTGTTGAGCTCTATTATTTTCCTGTTGACTTTATGCTTGAATGATCTGTCTATTGATGATAGTGGAATACTGACGTCTCCGAGTATGATGGTGTTGGCATTCATTTCTGTTTTTTTTTCCAGTTAAGTAGCTTTTGTTTATAAACCATGGTGCACCTGTGTTTCGTGTATATAGATTTATGATTGTGATGTCATCATGTTGGCTCATTACCTTGATGGGGAAGAGTTGTCCTTCTTTGTCCTTTTTGATTAATTTTGCTTTGAAGTCTATTTTGTCAGATATTTGTATAGCAATGCCTCGTTGTTTCTTATTTCCATTTGCTTGGAATATAATTTTCCATTCTTTTACCCTGAGGAGGTATCTGTCTTTAGTGGTGAGATGGGTTTCTTGAAGACATCAGATAGAAGGATCCATTTTTCTGATCCACCCTGTTAACTTGTGTCTTTTGGTGGGTGAGTTAAGACCATTAATATTTAAGAGGATAACTGTGAAGTTTGATTTAATCCCTGCTGTAGTAGGGTGCTTCCTGGGGTTTCATGTTTTCTCAGGATTTACTCTTTTGAGGCTGATCTAGATTTGATTATTGTCATCTTCTGCCTGTAGGTACTTGAGGCTGGTTATTTGACTCTGCTGTGTGGAATATTCCTTGAAGTGTTCTCTATAGGTTTGGCTTTGTGTTCATATAATCATAGAGCTGACTTTTTTCAAGGAAATTTTTTCTTTCACTAGCTATTACGAGGGATATTTTCACTGGATACAGTCATTTGTGTTGGAAGCCTTAGTTTTTTAGACTTTCATGTCCTTCTGTCTTAGAGTTTCCATTGAGAAATCTGAGGTAAATCTAATGGAATTGCATTTTCATGAAGTGAGTTATTTCTCTCATTGCTTTCAACACTCTCTCTTTGTTTTCATTGTTAGGAGTTTTAACTATGATGTGCTTTGGTCATGTCTGTTAGGTGTTCTATAAGCTTCTTGTATTTGGATGGGCCTCTCTTTTGTGAGATTTGGAAATTTTTCTTCAATAATTTTTTTTGAATATGTTCTCTATGCCTTTAGCCTGGATTTCTTCCCTTTCTAGTATACCCATGATCTGTATTTTTGGTCATTTGAGGGTATTCCACAGTTCCCTCAAATACTGTTCACATGATTTTTTGAACATAGCAAAGTTTTTGGACTCCAGATCAAGTTCTTCTGTCTTGTCTTCCAGCTCAGAGGTTCTGTCCTCCGCCTGAGTGATTTTGTTAGTGAGGGGTTCTAGAGAGGGTTTTGAAAGCTTTATTTGATTTTTGTTTTCTCTAATGTTTTTTTCCATTGTGTCAATCTCTTTTTTTAAGGTACAATTGCAGATCAAAGTCCAATTTTCTGGATGCTTCCTGGAATTCATTCTTGCATTTGATCATGTCTTCATAAGCATAATCAGCTGGTTATTGAGATCCTCTATTTGTTGACTCACCTTCAAGTCATTTATCTTTCTTTTGAGGCCTCTATGGTTTACTTCAATTAAGTTAAGCCTAGTGACAAAAGCTGCCTGCTCTAAGAGATGATTCTTCTCAATTTCATTTATGTGATTGTTTGTTCTTTGATGATTTGCTTCCAGTTCAGCAATTTTCTTGAACTGATCACATAGCTTGTTGTGTTTTCATTTTGGGATTCGATATCTGTTGTTTTCTCTAGTTTTCATTGAAGGCTTCCATTGTGGGCCTAGGCTTTCTTGGTGATCTCAATTTTTTGACTTTTGTATTTTTTGTGTTGTCGTCTACCTATTTTGGGGTAAAAGTCTTATTTTATTGAGGAGGAAGCAAGTATTTGTCACTGTGGGATCTTCAGTGAGTGTTCTGTTTTAAATGTGAACTGGATTAGAGTGGGATGGGGTTATAACTGCAGATTGTGGAGGTTGAAAGTGAATCAAGGGTACCTGGAGAACTGGGAGGTGGGGAGCAGGGTGCTCAGGTCTACTCTTTCAACGTGGGTGCACTCTCCAGCACAGGGGAGCCAGGGGCTAGGGAACCAGGAGCCAGGAATCTGGGGAGCCAGGAGGAAGAGGCCAGCTCCCACAGTGGCTTGTTACCCTCTGGCTCAGGGGAACAGGGAGTTGGAAACCCAGGGGCTGGTCAATAGTTAAGCCGGGGGCTGGAGGGATGGCTTAGCAGTTAAGGTACTTGCTTGGAAAGCCAAGGGACCCAGGTTTGATTCCTCAGGATCCACGTTAGCCAGATGCCCAAGGGGGCACACATGTCATTTGCAGTGGCTGGAGGCCCTGGCATGCCAGTTCAATCTTTCTCTCTCTCCCTCTTTCTCTGTCAAATAAATAAAATTAAAATATTTAAAAAATAATTAGGCCAGAGCAAAAGACCTGCTTCTGCAGCAGGAATGCAAGGTTCAGGCTGCCCTGAGCCAGCAGAAGCAGAACCAGGACCAGAGAGTTGGGAGGAGGGGAACATACCAGGAGCTCTGGCCTACTCATTACACTCATACCTATGGTTTATTCTTAGAACTCAGTGACATCTAGAGGAAGGGCAAGGTGGCAAAGGGAGAGAAGAACAAAGGAAGGTACCAGGGAAGATAAGAAGTAAGGGCTATACTTGTTGAAATAAAGGCAAATACTTTCCTTTGCAGACAATATTCCCATCTCAGGGCTTCTTTCTTCCCACTGTTCAGTCACATTTTGTGAAGAAATGGTATTTCTTATTAATCTTTTGTGTTGAATTCCTACACTGAAAAGCAGTAGCTGGATTGTGGAGGGTAAATTGTATTACAGACTTTTAGCTCCCAACCTCAGTATATTTCTCATAATAACAGAGTGAACAAAAAACAAGAAAAGACCCAGATTATCTTATTTTATTTTTCTTTCTTTCTTTCTTTCTTTCTTTTTTTTTTTTTTTTTTTGAGGTAGAGTTTCACTTAAGCCCAAACTGACCTGGAATTCACTACATTGTCTCAGGGTGGCCTTGAACTTATAGTAATCCTCCTACTTCTGCCTCTCAAGTTCCAGCAACCCAGAGTATATTTTAAAGAACACATTTGAATAAAATTTAGTGTTAGACACTTTAAAGCAATGTTTTCTGGGTTCTCTCAGGTGTTCCTAAGATAATTATTAATGCATCATGAACCAGCTCCATTTTTTTCTTAGATACATAAGTCTAAGGGGCAATCTCAACAATGATATTTGAGCAACTGATGTCTACTGGGCAAAGTGTTTATAGTAACAAATAAATGTAACCTAGTTTCTGCTTTTAAAGTATGTACAGTTATTGGGGGTACCTGTCAAAAATCATGAAATCAAATATATCAATTACGTATCAATTAAAACATTGTACATGACATCCATCTCTAACTTGTTTTAAACTTAGTCTTATGTATAAGCGCACTCTACCCATGTTAAGCAAATAAATTCATACATTTATAATATTCTAGGGTGCACACATTCACAAACATGCAGGTAATATTTACTACTATATCCTTACAGAAAGAGAACATTTTGGACTTTTATATATCTGAGAACAGTTCCAAAAGTTATAAATGTTATTAATTGTGTTTCTCCATGTTTTGGCTGATAGCCCCATCTGAAAACCCTAATAAGTTTATTGAGGCTTGCTTAAGAAAATGCCTACTGATGTGAAATGTTAGAAGGCTCGTAGTCCATCTTCAAAGAGCGAATCTGTCAAATTAGGAACTTCAAGCATAAGTAAAAGTGGGCTTTCTTCCAGAAAAATTTGAAGGTGCAGGGTATCCTATCTGATAGCTGAATGCCAGTGTGAACTGAAGTTTCCAGGAAAAAATAATAATAAAAGCTGCACCTATGTAAAAGATTCTACAAGGCTGATTGACTTGATTGAAACATTGTGATTGTGGAGAGTTGGAATGTAACTGATCCAGAGTCAAGTGAAACTATCCTGTTCTTTAAGTAGCTACTCAGTGCCCACCTCTGTGGCTGACCCAACATCCTTGAGATGACATGTGAAACTTTGGAATGTGCTAACAGACCATTGGTCTCAACCAACCCTGCAGCTAAGAGTGTCATCAGTTAGCATCTAAAACCTCTGGCAGAGATTTCCTTGTCTTGCTGTGACCCAATTGGCAGATGATGCCACCCATCTTTTTGAAGAGTGCCTTGACTTAGGCCTTTCTTTAGCTCTGTAACTGCAACAACTTCAGGAAACTATGACCACATTGAAACGTGGCCCCTGAGATAACTTGAATCCATGTTCCTCATTGTGGTCACTTATATTTGGCTTCCGAATAAACTTTTATTCTCTTTGAAATGAGAACTTCCTTTTTGTGTCCATACCAGCTTTTTAAGATTAAAACACCAGGGAATGAAACACTTATCCTCTGCCACTTAAAGCCTTCTGTAGTGAATTCAAACATGGAAACATTTTTTTTCTGACAAATAGCCAGGAATAGACTTGCAGTTGTTGGGAAGTTTTTCCTTTAGGAAAGACATGGCACTTGGAGAATCTCCTCTGGTGCTGGCTATTGTACTGTCCTCTTTTGTTATCTTTCCCTATATCATATCTAAGCCTGGAAATCAAATATTTAGTCTTGTGTTTTGGGTAGCAGCACATGCTTTCTTGAACTGTCATGGCAGTGCAAGAAGCGTTCTTGTCCTCTGATGTTATGTAAAACAACAGCATTTTAAACTGCCCGATGCATTATCTGCCCTTTGCTCCCTCTCTGCATTGATATTTATAAGGATGCCAAAAGCTTTTGCGAAGGGAGGGCGAGCTCAACCTACCCAGCATTGCTTTTGGCCCTGGTTCCCTAAAAACAAGTGGGGCCACAGGTCTGGTGTGTTTTTCCTTTATGTGTAGATGACATGCATCATAGGAACTCCACTCTCCCCTTTATGTACTGAATTATGTGAAGGATTGAATGAGGTTTGTCTTTAAGACAACAAGTAACCTCCCCTCTCCTCATAGCATATAGCAAGTTTGTCATCTCTATGAAATCATTTTCACCATAGCATTGTGTAACTTTCCTTCGTAATAGTTATCAACATTTTAATTTTAGATCACATTCCTGGAAACATTTCATACTATCTGCCTTTCCATTATGAGTCATAAAATGTGCCTGCTCAGGAGTGGTGGCATATGCTAAGAAATGAAGATGAAGAGCTTAAAGCCAGTCAGGACTACACAGTGAGACCCTGTCTTAAAATTAAGTAAAAAGAAAAAGAAAAGAGTGTCTCATTGGCACATTCCTAGCATACTGTATGTATGGCATACAAATAGGTGATAATTCACATTGATTTGATGAATTTAACCTGGCTTAAGCATACTGAGAGTTTTGCTGTGGAATTGTCTTTGGGGCTAGTTTGCCAATAAGAGAAAAGGGTTTTTTGGATTTGCTTTGAGCAGCAGGTGAACATCCTTCTAGCACCTCTTTGCTCCATGTAGCTCTTCTCAGCTGGCCTCCCTCCCCTCACCTACTGCAGTTGAAGTGACCAGAAGTCATCAGTTCTGCTGTGTGGGCCTCTGCCTTGGGGGCTGGATGATCTCAGGGTAGGCTGAGGGGTGCAAGCCTTTGTAGAGCATCATTGCATAGACCAGCCTTCCCAGGTACTGCCAGCTGGTTGCCATTCCTGATGCAGTTGGCTGGCACTGCGATGTGCATGGCGGAGGGTTTTGGTGGGTGAATTACAGTGGCGATGTTTGAAAGTGAGTGGATGGTGTTCTTCGTATTGTCTACAGTTGGGGAAGGGGGATGCATTTGCAAAGAGCTGTAACCATCTCTCACATGTTTTTACAATGTTTTCATTTATTTCACTTTTTGGATGCTGTAATGATGAGAAGACATGCGGTAAATGTCTTTAAGTATCATAAAGGAAATAATGCTTTTGAATCATTTTCAATAACTGATCAACTAAAAAAGTCTCAAATGGGCATGGTGGCACACATTCCCAGCACTTGGCAGAAGGCTTAGGAGTTTAAGGGCATTCTTGTCTTTGGAGGTCATCCTGGGATACATGAATTTTGTCTCAAAAATCATACATAAACAGGGCTGGAGAGATGGCTTAGCGGTTAAGCGCTTGCCTGTGAAGCCTAAGGACCCCGGTTCGAGGCTCGATTCCCCAGGTCCCACGTTAGCCAGATGCACAAGGGGGCGCACGCGTCTGGAGTTCGTTTACAGAGGCTGGAAGCCCTGGCACTCCCATTCTCTCTCTTTCCCTCTATCTGTCTTTCTCTCTGTGTCTGTCGCTCTCAAATAAATAAATAAAAAAAAATCATGCATAAACAAACTCAGAATGCCTCAATAGCATACTATAAAATTGAGTGAACTTATCATAAAACAGCTACACATACTTAAAGTGATTGAGTAAATCTTAAGACCATCAAGCGTTACTTTAAGAAATATATCATTTATTTATTAGAGAGAATGGGTGCACCCGGGCCTCTTGCTGCCACAAACAAACTCCAGGCCTGTGCTTCGCTTTGTGCCTCTGACTTTATACGGACACTGGGGGATTGACACTGAGTCAGCAGGCTATGCAAGCATGCACCTTTAACTGCAAAGCCACCTCTCTGGCCCCCCTAAGGATTACTTTAAAAATCAGTACATAAAATTATCTGCTTTGAGATGCCTCAGTACTAGGTTGTGGAAGGATGTAACTGTGGGCCAGTGGTGTGATTCTGGATGAGTCACTGAACTTTATTAACTGTTTCCTCATCTGTCCAACAAGGAGAGTCACAGTCCCTACATCACAGCTTAGAGCCCAAAGGAGAGACCAAGCATGTCAGGCACTACATCTCTGTTTCTCCTTTATGTTTCAACAGTCTACACACACACATACACAAATATACTCACACATACACACATACATATACACATACACAAACACACACATATACACATGCACACACACACATTTATACACACACACATGTACACATACATACACACATATACACACACACCCATATACACACACACATACATACACATGCACACACATATACACACATATACACAAATATATACACGCGCACACACATATACACACAAATACACACATATGCAAACACATACACACACATACACACTGTAAGAGGTTTCAAAATATGAATGTTTCAGTAGGTACCAGAGTTTATGTTATATATATGTAATTTATTATTTAGAAAAATTTAATATTCCTGCTATCTAAACAGTTTCTCCTTTCCCTGTGACATTTACCCTTGATTAAGCAATACATAAACATATTTCTTTAGCTGGGGTGTCTACAATCACCGGAAAAGGAACAGCCATGTTCTCAAGTAAAGAACTGATGATCTGGCAGGAAGATGGTGGCAATGATGAAGACGTTGCTGTAGCAGGTGACTTGCCTGATCTATGTGCAAATTAGTTGTGTGACTTCGTGTGCAGACCGCTCAGCGGCTTTGAGCCGCTCTCCTCGTCTCTGAGAACAAGTTATTCTGTTCTTCTAGTTGTTGTGCAGTAATATACATGCAGGCCGGGCGTGGCGCACACCTTTAATCCCTTTAATCGGAGGATCAACGAGAGTTCGAGGCCACCCTGAGACTACATAGTGAATTCCAGGTCAGCCTGAGCCAGAGTGAGACCCTACCTCTAAAACAAAAACAAAAACAAAACAGAAAACCCCAGAAAACCATGCAGGTGTGTTGTGAGCCTTTGCATTACATTCTGTGTGCTGTTTCTACCTAAGGTGTCCCATGCTACCACATTACCTGTGCCTGTCACTTACATCTCTTTTCTATTTTTCCTCCCCTAGTTTTCTCTCCTGGCTTGTATTTACTTTGAAAATATTAATTTATTTTGGACCCTAAACTAAGGGTATAGAATGAACCATTAGGGTTACTTGCCCCCAAATTCCTTACTCCTGGTTCTGTAACTAGTCACAGGTATTGAAAGCCAGGGGCAAGGTGATGCGTGTGCCTGGAGCTCGTTTGCAGTGGCAGGAGGCCCTGGCGCACCCATTCTTTCTCTGTCTCTCTTTCTCTCAAAATAAATAAATAAATGATTTAAAAGAAGTCATGAAATCCAGTTTGAAACAAGCCTACCTACTTCCACTATGTATTGTAAAGGAGCACAGCTCTGGCAGATGTACCAGAATAACTTTGTTCTTAGAAACTTCATTTGCATGTTGCTTTTCAGTGAATGCAGTTTGCAAAAGCAAGTCTCAAAAGGAGGCTGAGACATCTGCAGGCTTTTCAATGCCAGGCTTAGTTTCAATAGCCAGTAAACATTCATTCAACAGTGACGATGGCACCATATAGAAGAGTCTGAAAGACGAAATGGAGATTCAGTCATGTGGTTCACTATGTTCAGTATTATACTGAGAGAAACAAGTTCATGTTCAGTGCAGCAAAGGCAACTGTGCATCCACAGACCTACACACTCATACACATGTACCCCGAAATTACGTACCTGTATCATTTGTAAAACAAAGCAAGGTGATTGCTTGGAGATGTCTGAGTGTTATTAACATTGCATAATTTCTCCTTGTGTGTAGCACAGCTGTACTTTATTAAGGAAAGCTTTTAATATAGATTTAAACATGGGCATGCAGCCAGAGAGAAACTCTTAGAAAAATGACAGTAAATGTCCAAGAAATGAATGTCAGCCTATCAAGAAAGAGTTGCCTGTATAACTTCTTAAACTGGTGGTTTTATTCACATGCAGATAAATATCAAAAGAAATAATTAATGTTAAGATACAAAAGAATATTTTTAGAGAGTAAGTATCAGCTTTGAAAGCTGCTTCTACAATTTTTGGTTGACACAACTTAGTCATTAGGATTGTTCAGACGGTCCCTAAAATAACTTGCTACACATACATTTCCTTGACAAACAGTCCTGTGAAATAAAGGCCTTGCCTTGTTGAGCCTCTGGCTGAACTGCCTATTCAAACACAAAGACAGCATTTTCAGAAGAATCTATCACAAAGGATACACAAGTAGTTTACGCGCGCGCGCGCGCGCGCACACACACACACACACACACACACACACACACACACACTTTAGATTCTAAAGCCCACCCAAACACCTTGAAGCATGTCTCACCTGATGGCTCCAGCTCGAAAGACCTGTACTGGTTATTCTGTTGTAAAGCAGTCACTATGTTGCATAGATCACTAGGAGTCTGCTTTTTTTGTTTCTTTTGTGAGATGATTCATATTTTTCTTAGCTTCTCCTTCATCAGCCTTAGAGACCAAAGTGATCTGAAGACTCAAGGGATCTCAGAATGCCACTTGTGACTTATCCTGGTGCTATGTTATCTTCACATTTTCAATGAATATGTGGAAATCTTTCATTTAGTAAATTGAAAATCCTTATGAGGATAAGTATAGTACAGATCATGGTTTAGGCTAAGAGGGGATCAGGAAACACTTTTTGGCTAGAAAAAAGAGCTGTGTAAAAGATCAAAGTTGCATTAGTGTGACATGAAGGAACGGCTGAAGATGTCTACCCAATGTTAACCAGAAATAGTCAGGTGCAACAGGTGTTTTTATTCACTGCTTGGTGAGAAGCACATAGAGCTGATGAAAGGCCGCGGCTATCAGAACTGTTTGGAAAACCATAGTGGTTGAACTTTTTCTGAGTTCATTTGGGCATTTTTCATAACTTCTAATGAAATATTTAATCTAATCTAAAATTTCTAAAAATACTTCTGAAGTGAGGAGAGGAAACGGAAGAGGGTGAGGGAGGGAAAGAAAAGGAGAGGGAGACAGAGAGAAGAGAGAGAAGGAATGTACATTGTGGGTTAAGATGCAAAGTACAGAGTGGAAGCAGCTGATCCTCACGTACCGGCACCCCGAGCTTCCAGGTTATCTTCTTTCTTGGCTCATGGGCCCATGAGTTATGACACATCAATGTACATCATGCATTTCTATGGATCTAGGTATCTAGTCTGTCTACTCACACTTTGCTTCTTGCCTCTTTGTGTGTGTGCCTGCCTCACTATTGTCCATATTTCAAAAGAGGAAGGAGAAGGGAAGAGAGCCACACTTCGTTCATTTTCTCCTTGCTAGAAGGGCTTGTGAACCACTGAGAGAGAGAGAGAGAGAGAGAGAGAGAGAGGGAGAGAAAGAGAGAGAGAGAGAGAGAGAGAGAGAGAGAGAGAACATTACAATAAACAATTAAAAATGTTTCCCAGTGATATCTGAATATTTCAGTGACTATGGAAGATTGCAAACTTGTGGATCACAATTCAATAATAACTTTAGGTTTGGTACCTGACCTTTTAATCTACAATCTTATTGCTACTAGCTTTCTTAGAGCTACAATATTGAACTTTGCTGGGAAGCTCATGCCAAAAAGGTGTTTGGAGATGGGGATGCCCAGCTGCAACTAAATCTATGGCAATGTTTGTTCAACATGCTGGGCTGGCACCCTTTGTTGTTTGTTGAGACTTGTTTCCTTATATGAGGTCATTGTGTCTCTGCAATAGTTTTGTGACATATGAGAGTACTTCTTATTTCAAGATGTTATACAACCCTGCAAAATAAAAGAAGTTCTAAATTAGCCTAATTTTGCAAACACATAATATCTGGTAAGTATTTCTCTCCTACCACATTTTTGACAAGAAAGAAATAAAGGAAGGCTGTCATAAAGTTAATGTTATTTTTTCCTTTCATAGACACCATTGACTAAAAACCTATGTTCTCAGAGCAACATCTGCATAAGAGATGAAGAACTCTTGTGAATATAGTCTACAAATGAAGGAATTAAAGCTATAACAATTTTTAAACACATAGACCAGAATAAATAGCTATAAGAAGTTATATTGTTTCCCACATACTGTATTAATTCCAAACTTTTTAAGTTCAAGGAATATGTATTTTTCAAGAAAAAAAATTTAAAAATATCTTATTTATTAGACAGTGAGATAAAGAGAGAGACAGAGAGAGAAAATTGGCCCATTAGGGCCTCTAGCCACTGCAAACTAACTCCAGACACATGTGCCACCTTGTGCATCTGGCTTACATGGGCACTGGGGAATCAAACTTAGTTCCTTAGGCTTCTTCACAGGTAAGTGCCTTAACCAATAAGCTCTACAGCCCCTCAAAAAATTTTAAAGTGGTGTGTGTGTATGTGTGTGAATATGCATGAGCCACAGGGAGTATGTGGAGGTCAAAGGACAGCCTTGGGCTACTGGTTATCTCCTTCGACCTTGTTTGAGACAGGTTCTCACTTGTTGATTTTTCCTCTAGGAAGGGCAGACTATCTGGCTTGTGAGCCCTGAGATTCTCTTGGCTCTGTCTTCTGTTGACATAAGCACATTGGGATTGGAGTCGCGATACCCCTTTGCATCAAGTTTTATGTGGGTGCTAGGGATTGAATGGGACTTGAGAGGCTTGTGAAACAAGTACCTTTAACATATGAGTTGTCTGACTCCTAAAGGACTATATCTTAACAAATCTTTGTATGCTTCACAGTCTAAAGATAGAAACCATAGTGAGAGAAATAAGTTGTAAGCAGTGCTTAGGAAAAATCACATGATCTTTGGGCCTCAGGTGCTTCATGTGTAGCCAAGGAGCAATATGGATGTTTACGGACTATCTACTTTCTGGCAGGCATTCATAAGCGCATTACATATATTAGCTTAATTACCTTTGTGGCAGTTATACTTGCACCACAGATGTAATTAAACAATTTCTATAGGAGAAGACACCAGGAGTTGAATAGTTTGGAAAACTTCACAGCAAAATTGTTGATCATGATTCAGATATAGGCTCCCTGACTACAGGCTGCAGTTTGCACTCTTAACACTGTCCTCTACAGCTTCCAAAGTGTCAGTCTTACAGTCTGTGTACCCTATGGCTCTCTGTGGCTGCAAAGTTTCTTGTGTGTACAGGACAGTGCTAGGTGTGGATAGCATGGCCCCACTTGGGACGAGCCACAGTTGTGCCACAGCTCAGTCTTACCACAGAAAAGATTGACATCTGGATGGGTCAGTAGATGAGGGTGGATGCGGTCCATCAAGCAACCAAAGGCCCGGGAGGCAAACAGGAAATATTGAATCTAGGAAGCCTATAATATTTGCCAAATATAGAACCCAATTCAGTGGCTGGTACTTCGTAAGTACTGAATAGATGATCGTAGATACTGTTACTTATGACAACAATCAGAATGGTATGAATTCTAGAACTGTATACCCTCCTTCCCTGAAGTTTTGCATCATCCCTGAAGAGTGGTGCTGAGTTCTCAAGGCAATGAAGAGCAGGGCTGCCTCACCATAGACTAGAATTGACTGTAGAAGTTGTCAGACCATGGGAGAGGATAAAATGCAGGATATTTGTGTGAAAAATCATTGAGAATTTCAAGACAATATCAAAGCATTAAGTCAAGCTCAAGGCATTTCTAGGGTGCTATGCTATGCTGTTGTACAGGCCACATTTCCTAAAGATACCCTTGCCTTTTGCTTGAGTTTATAGTTGCCATCTGTTAAGAATGGCCCAGTCAATAAAAACTGAGTCATGGGCTGGGTAGATGGCTTAGTTGCTAAGGTACTTGCCTGTGAAGTCTAAGGACCCAGGTTCAATTCCCCAGGACCCAGGTAAGCCAGATGGACAAGGTGGTGCATGTGTCTGAAGTTTATTTGCAGTGGTTAGAAGCCCTGACATGCTCATTCTCTCTCTATCTGTCTCTCTCTCTCTCTCTCAAATAAGCAAAGAAATGAATAAAATTTTAAAAATTGAATTCTTTATTCTCAATCACTTCATTTCATTAAACTTCACTGATGAAAAACCTAGTTATGCAGTGCTTTTCTTGGCCTATGGATGCATGGCTCTTGGCAGTCTGAGTCAGCATAGATGGGATGTCTGATGAGGAGGTGGTTGGATCCTCAGGGCTTTGTCCTGGGTGGGAATGGGAGAGTAGGCAAAGATACTTGGAAGAATCTTGCTTATGGAAGGTGAGATTAGGGGTTTCTTAATAAAATAACTTTGAAGATAAGGTATGGGGATGGCTTTATTTTATTATTTTTTCAACATGAGGTGATTGAACCTGACATCTCATACATACTGGGCAAATACTCTACTACATTCTTAGCTGTTCTGATGTTTCATGAGTCTTAATAAACCATGGAATAAAATGAGACCCCTTGCACAAGTGTGATGATGATATTGATCATCAACTTGATCTAGGGTCACCTACCAGATACAACTCTGGGTATATCTATGAAGGAGTTTATAAATTGGGCTAATTGACCTAGGTTGGCAGACCCACCCTAAATGTGCATATCATTATCCCCTGGACTGAATACAAAGAAGAGAGAGCTGACTACCAGCATTCAGAGTCCTCTGCTTCCTGAATGTGGTTGTACACACTCTCCCGCCACCATGATGGACTATGCCCTAAAATTGTAAATGAACATAAACTCTTTCTTCTTTACATTACTTTTGTCAGGTATTTTACCTCAACACTGAAAAGGGTAAGTAGAATAAAATATCAATGTCAATTGAAAAAATCAGAGTATAAAAGATGTCCATTATTATATAAACAAATAATTTTTGGCTTTTCATTTTGTTTTGTTTTTCAAGGTAGTGTCTTGCTCTAGCCCTGGATGACCTAGAATTCGCTATATAGTCTCAGGGTGCCTCAAAATCGCAGCAGTCCTTCTACCTCTGCCTCCCAAGTGCTGGGATTAAAGGTGTGTGCCACCATGCCCAGCTAAACAAATGATTTATTTTATTTTTTTTAAAACATTTTTGTTTTATTTTTATTTATTTAGTTGAGAGCAACAGATACAGAGAGAAAGAAGCAGATAGAGAGAGAACGGATGTGCCAGGGCCTCCAGCCACCACTGAAAATGAACTCCAGATGCTTGCACTTCCTTGTGCATCTGGCTAAAGTGGGTCCTGGGGAATGGAGCCTAAAACCGTGGTCCTTAGGCTTCACAGGCAAGTGCTTAACTGCTAAGCCATCTCTCCAGCCCTAAACAAATGATTTAATGTAGACTAACTATTAGGAAGACAGACAAAATTTTCATGCAAAAAATGTTAAATACTTTGTGTTGGTACCCTGCTTAAGGTAGGTGGAGCATAACAATCTCCTCTTCCTAAAGAACGGACTGCACATGTAGCTTCCTTTCAAGAACTGGTATTGGGAAGGAGGAGAGCACATTACCATGAAGTAGCCTGTAAAAGTCTACCTCAACCCACAGATCAAGATGCCCATCTACACTAATACCCCACACTGATGATAATAATTGGCCACACATATTAGAATGACTCTCAGCTTCCATGGTCTTCTTCCTCCATACCCATACATGCTATTTAATTATGAGAAACATGTTGACAAATCCCGATAGAGGAATGATCTCCAAAATACTTGAGCACCACCACTGCCCAGGTGACTACAAACAACAAAATCCAAAAATCATCACAGCCAAGAGGAACCCAAGGAGACATGCTAACTGGATGTAATGTGGTATCATGGATGGGACTTAAAAGAGAAAACAGGCATTAGGGTTAGATTAAGGGAACTTGAATAAACTATGGACTTCACTCAGTAGTGTATTGACACTGGCTTGTTAGTTAGTTAGATTATATCACATTAAGGATGTTCACACAGGTTACATTGAGTGTGGGTTGCCTGGGAACTTGAACTGCCTTTGTAACTTTCAAAAAAAAAATCTACAACTATGCTAAACTTTAAAAATTTGTTTTGAAAAATTATATACATTATTCTTTATCCTTTCTAAACTCTGGCCTTGTTATTGTGTCATTTTTCCCTTGTAGGAGAACACCTGAACATATTATCATGGCTTTGTCTTAACAATTGGTAGGGAGCTTGACTTGTATTAGCAAATGATAAAGATAGAGGGTAATGATTTGGAGACAATCTTTCCTGTGAAGTTGAGAAATTAGCATTGCTCTGTGGCATTTGTTCTTAATAGGTGGCTGTTGACCCTGTGAGATTATAGACTAGTCATTGGGATGAACACAAGTAAATCTTGATAGAGTGATGGAAGTTTATGCAGCCAGGCTACATAAAGTATAGTTTTAAACTGTGTCAGGAGACCATCTCAGAACTTGTATTTTTACAACAATAAGCTGTTATCCTGCAACATGTGGGGTTGTGTTTTAAAGGTGAAGACTAAACCGAGGCGCAATAATCCTTTAAATTAGCAATAATCCCACTCCTACTCCATCTGCATTGAAACCATTTGTCATAAAAGAATAAACAGGCAATCAAAGGCTAGCCAAAATAATGTTAATCCTTTCCTCTTCATACATGTAAACATGCTAATTAACATTCTGAATATTCTGGGTAAAATGATAATTTATATTATGATTATCAATCAAACGTTTGATCTCACCTCCACGATGGTCAGTGTAATTGTCAGATAGGAGGGACATGGAGGTAGGTGGTGGAGAGGGAGCGTCAGGGTCGCAGCGGACGGGGCTGTCAAGGGTGCTGCGCTCACGCCAGCTCCCGAGTCCCACACGCTGCTGTCCTTTTGCCCTCTTCACCAAACATTCGAGCACCGTTTCTTATGCTTAGGATATATTTGAATGACTTAAATTAGAAAAGATGGAACTTTATAAGTTTATATAAATACATTGCATTCTTTTCCTTTTCTCTTTTGTTGTGTATGTGCACAATATATCTAGTTAGCTTTTGAGAGACAACGTGTGACGTTTTTATTTCTAAGCCTGATTTCACCACTCAGTACCAGGCATGAAATCTCTCCCACAGAGTGGGCCTCAAATCCAATCAGAGAGTAGCTTCCCCACAACAGTCACACTATTATTGCGCTAGTGGTAACAACTTGCCTGGGTGGTGGGTTTTGTAACTCACAGGGTCCATTGCTACCCATGACTGTTGATGACTTTTCTCCTCCAGTAGCCTGCGTAGCACTTCCTGACACCATGACCACAGATCAGCAGGGAGGATGCTTTCAGCTCAGTTCCAGTTTAATTTCAGTGTCTTGCAACCAAAGCATGTGGTGTCTCCAGCAATAGGAACTTACTATCTAGTTCTGTGGGGCAACCAAAAGAACTGGCAATGGAGAATATTGATTTGGGAGCCACAGGGGTGTCTCTGACCAACAACTCACTGGGAGGTATCCCATTCTTGTCACTGGAGTTTTTCTATAACAACCTGTGGCTTTTGGGATTAGCATTATCCACCCATGCATGACACTTCTACTCAAATTATTTTTTTTCAAACTATTATTTAAACTAGGCAACAAAGGAATAGGTTTCCATATGGCTTTTTTTCTCCTCCCTGGAAGCATATTTTAAGGTGATAAATTCATGGAAAATATGCAAGTAAAATATTCCAATATGTACATCTTGTGTTAAAAACCTACAGGAAACAAGATTTTACATATTAATTAGTTGCTCTTATTTGATATTTGTTGACTCCCAAAATACCAAGCAACTGGCAACCTTATTTTTATTTATTTATTTATTTTTGAGAAGGGGACTCCTTATATAGCCAAACTGGTCTGAAACTCTTGATCCTTCTGTCTCAGGCTCTTCAGAGTATAGATGTGTACCACATCTGGCTTGGCCTTTTGAAAGGTCATCTGGTTCATTCTGCTTACATGATATAGATGAAACAATTCACAAAATTTCTCTTAAGTTTTATGTACTAGAAGAAGGCCTGATTGAAGGCAGTCTCCTTTTTGTTTTTTTCCTGACAGACTTTAATCCATATCCACAATGGTTCCTTTAAGAGAAGTGACATGTTCCTCTGCTTCAGCAGTTAGAAAGGGCATGGCTTGATGTCTTTCAAATGTTGACCAAGCTAAGAGAGCATTTTTTAAACATAAGGATTAATGAGGTTTGAAAAGTTTCAAAAGAAAAAAAAAAACATATTCATGTGACTGCATCACCCTTATCATTTCCCCTATTTTGTGTTTTCTGACATTACCCACTTGTCTCTTGGTATTGCTGCTTTCTAGTTATTGCTATTGAAGATTTGTTGGAAGACTGTTATGAAGGGAAAGCAGGATACAAAGCAACTTGGTAATGTCAAAGCTGTTGGCTTTAGTATACAAACCCACTTAAGTCTCAAGTGAGGTGGAGAGGGAGGGAGGGGAATCAGATACTTACTTGACCACATAGGGAGCAGCTGATTTCCTGCCTTCTTTGGAAGGCTGCCCTAAGGTTGTTGGGGAAAGAAGCATCCCATCACATTCCTAAGCTTGGGATCATGTGTTCCCTTGTGGAACTCATGGGGCTCATGTTGAACTTTGCTTGGCTCAGAGGGCTTGGTAATCATAAGCCTTCATTTTGAATTCTCCTTCCTGCTCCATAGTAGCAGACTCATGAATTCTTAGGACAATAGGGTGTGTGTGTGTGTGTGTGTGTGTGTGTGTGTGTGTGTGTGTGTGTGTGTTTAAACATTAGACTGGCCAAGAAGCTAGAAAGGGGCCACAAGAGTAGAGGAGATGAGAATTTAAGGGGGTGGATAGTAGATATGTAAGTAGAAAGAAATAATAGGGCTATCAAGGTCTAAGGGGGATCAGGAGAGAGGGATAAAAAAAGAGAGGTATAAGGGTAGGGTTAAACAAAACTGAATAATATATGAATTAGCCACATGAAAACTCACTTCTTTGTTAGCCAATTAAACATACAATTAAAGGAGATAAAAAATATTGGGCCAGGCTGGAGAGATAGGTTAGTGGTAAAGATGATTGACTACAAAGCCAAAGGACACAGGATTGATTACACAGGCCCCACGTAAGTCAGATGCATAAGGTGCCACTTGCATCTGGAGTTTGTTTGTAGTGGCTGCAGGTCCTGGTGCACTCATCTCTCTCTTCCTGTCTCCCTCTCAAATAAATAAGTAATGTATTAAAAACTTCAAAAAATATATTGGATAGAAGATTCCTGAGGGTGCAGAGAATCCTGTGCTCAGAAGTCATAGCTTGTTAGAGGCAAATTCAAGTGGTGGGATAACCCCCAGGAAGCTGTTGGTCAAGGAGGCCCATGAGGCCCCCAAAACAAGACAGACTATTGCCTATGCTCTTGGTTACCCACCAGAACTAGACAGCAAGATCCTATTGCTAAATACTTGGCATGCACAGGTTGGAGGACAATGTGGAATTAAGCCGGAACTGAGCTAGAAGCCTTCTCCTTGCTGTCCAATTCTCATAGTACTGGGAATTGCTATGCAAGCTATTGAGAGAGAACAATGATCAACCGTTTTACCGAGCCATAGACCCTGTGAGCTACACAATGGGCCAACCAGGCAAAAATATGTCCACTGGTGTGATACTGGCATGACTGTTACAGTGGGTAACCAACCATCTGATTGGATTTGAGTCGCACTCCATAGGAGGGAATTCATGCCAGGTTCTGAAAACCTCGTCAAAAGCAGATAGTTGGGAACGTCATGAGCTCCAAAGGGAAGCTACTACTGTTCTTTGGCTAAAAGGATATGTTGTGATAATAGACTTGCTTTCTAAATACTTATGTTTATGTCCATAGATCAGTGTTTCTCTCACTTTCAGTCAGAGAAGCTTCTTTTTGTAGATGGAAATAACCACTGGGCGTACTCAAGACTCAGGGAACTGCTGAGAAGAGACAGCAAAGAAGACATATTTATCACACCAATTGAGGCTCAGGGGGATATTTTAGAAGAGGGGCAGAATGAATGTAAGAGGCAGAGGATGGGAAGGAGTACTTGGAACACTGCTTTCTGGACACAAAGTGGCCATTGCATTCATGACCTCACAGTGGCTGTTACCTGCACAATATTAGTCCAGCAATATGTTGTAATGAATGATTGAGGAGAGCAAATGAACAACAACAACAAAAAAAAAAACAAAAACAGAAGACAAACTAGTTAGAAATGAAGAAGGGGTGATGCAGGAGGAGTATGGGGGGGAGGGAGATAAAAAACAATGGAAGGGGATTATGATCAAAATTCATTATATACACGCATGAAAATTATCACTAAAATTATGCTATTAAAAAACACACATTAGCCTACTTGCCTAGGGTCCAGAATGGTCAGATTCTTCTTATTTCTCTACCAATTCTGAGGTTCTTATCAATAGTCTACTGGGTTACAACCCCAGGAGCACCACTCCTTCTGTAGTTGAGACAGCTGGAACCTGGTCATCTCCTTGATTAGTCCTGTTTCAGGTCTCTTATTGTGTTGAGCTTGGACCTCTACAGACATGAAGTCTAAATTTTCCAACCCAAGCATGATAGGTAATTTATATGTCAACTTGATTGGGCCAAAGTTCCCCTGGATAACAACTAGTAAAACATTATTTCTGGATGTATCTGTCAGGATGTTTCCTGAAAAGTTGAATTGAGAGACTGAGTTAAGATTGCTCACAGCTATGTGGATAGGCATCATCCCATCTGCCAATGCCCCAGACGGACCAAAAAAAAAATCAAAGAAAGAAAGTATTTTCTCTCCTTTCTTGAGCTGGGGTCTCTGTCTTTTGTCCTTGGTCACTGGGCCTCTTGGTTATTAGACATTTAAGCTATGGCTCTTAAATCAGTGGGTCCCCATTCTTTCCTCTGTCTCTAGTTATCAGGTTTTTCTTAACTTTGAGCTACACCATCAGCATCCATGATTATTAGGCTTTTTGTCTCAGAATAAATTATATTAATGTCTTTGTTTTCTAGTTTTCTAGCTGGTAAATAGCAGGAACTCTCCTTTCAGAATCACATGAGCCAATTTCCTATCTATCTTTGATGTAATGTTGATTTGCCATATCTGTCACCTATCTATCTACTCTCTGTAATATCTGTATCTATTTTATGTTTATCTATGATCTATCTGTCATCTACTACCTAATGTCTGTTATCTACCTATCTTTTAATACCTATAATATCTATTTGTCAATCAATTTATCTATTATCTAATATGTACATCTACATATCAATCTTTCAATTATTTATTTATTATTTATCCTATTTTCCTATGGGCTTTGTTTCTCTGGGAACCCTGAATCATAGGCATAATTTCCTAAAAACCTGTGGCCCTGTGTCTCAGACTTTGGCTCAGTCTTTAGAGGCTGGAAGAGTTTTACAACACTTTGCCATTGTTCCAGATTGTCTCTACGTCATTGAGCAACTGAGACCAAGTATGTTTTCTTCCTGATCCTAATATAATGATTGGAAAAAGGCTTCAAGACCTTGAGAAATTTACTCATAGAGGATGAAACACACACAAGTAATCAGATAGGTCAAAGAAATGCACCACATTCATTTATTCATTAATCAAATATTGTATGACCCAAGCTTCATTGGTCATAAACCTCGTTTTATGGATGTATAGTCTGTGTGGCCACAGAGGGTTTCTTGTTGAGAAAGGCCCAGGCTTGCTCTATTATTTCCATCTAAAAGTGTTATTTTATTTGTTTGATCTTTGTTTTGACACAGTGTCTTATGTTGTCTAGTCTGGCCTTGAACTTGCTATGTAGCTGAGGATAACCTTGAATTTCTGATCCTCCTGCATCTACTTCCCAAATGTTGGAATCACAAGTGTGTCCCCCAAGCCTAGTTTATGTTGATATTCTTTATAATTTCATAGTTGATATGTTCTCTAAGTGAAGTCTGAGTGACAATGGTGCATTGCCTGAGAAGAGGATGTGCTAACTATGTGGAACTTTATCCTTACTTGTCCCCTGTCCATAGAGCATGTGTGGTGCCCACAAGTATGGAGTCACTATAGACTTGTGAGGCATGGGAGTTCAATGAAACTCATAGTGACCACCAAGTAAGCATGGCACATCCAGGACTAGGTATGTGAAGGTGCTGTCAGCCTGTGTGACCATACTTTCCATTTAACCCACAGCTTGCCCAAACACAGAACAAAAGCACCGTTGTCCTAAAAAATAAAACCCATGGAGAATATGAGCAACCTTTTCTTAGTTTTGTTTCACAGCAAGTGATGTTATTGAAAGAGAAAGCTTTCAACCTTTCAACCACTCCATATATGCTCATTAGTAAGTGGAAGGTAGACAGCACTGGTGTGTATGTCAAGACATGAACAAAAATAGTTGAGCTAGTTTTGTGTGGCATTTCTACTATTCTGGAATGAAAATGCATATGCATGTGTGAGCCACAGATTCCAAGCTGCAATTTTGAGGATTCCATTTATATCTGAATTTAAAACTGGCAAAACACAACATGTGAATGGTAAAATCATGCTCATTAATGACTTACAATTTAAAAGTTCTTAGGCTAATAGTAAGTAGTATGTAAAAATGCCATTGAATATGAGATAAACTATGGATGGCAAGTACATTAAAACAAAATAGTTTTAACAGCACCAATCCTATTGTTTTGAGCAAGAAGTCTCACATTTCTATTTGGCATGAGTCCCACAAATTATGGAGCTGGATCTGAGCCAGGCACTGTGCTGGGAGGCAGGAGTGCAGTGCTGAACAAGTGAGGAGGCTATCCTAGGCAGTTCACACCAGAGAGGCGTAATAACAGTTGTGATGGTGCAGAGAGAGGAAAGGGGCGGCATGCATGAACACATGGAAATGGGACAACAGCTGTCGCAGCATTGGTGACTGCCTACTCAAAAACCTTTCTCCCTTGCCAAAGGAATTCATCACTTTCAGAGGCTACTATCATCAGACCATTCCTTTCCTAGCTGGCACGGTATAGGCATAAGCATAACCTGCCCAGTGTGGTCTAGGTGGAAGTCTACAATAACCCTGCTGGGAAAGATCTCCTTCCTTGATAAAAATAGAATCATGTTTAGAAGAAACACTTCCCCCTTTCCTGCTTCAGATAGCACCTGAGGACATGGTGCTTGGTGCTATGATAACCATTTTGTGATTATGAGGTAAAAGCTAAGAAAACAGCAGAAAGCTCGTGTTAACAAAACTTAGTACCTTTGAGTCGATCTAGCATCCTTGTTAGTGAGAGAAAATAAATTCTTATTGTTAAAGACACTTCTCGCTGAGTCTTCTGTTGTTGGCAGCCAAGACTTAACTGACACTGAAGTAGTGTATGTGATCAGAGAGGCTTTCCAAGAGGAAGTCACATTTGCACACACAAAAATGTTGATCAGAAATAAGTTCACAAAGATTCAGGAGGATGGAGTTCCAAGCAGACAAGCAGATGTAATAGTCCAGGTCAGGAAGGTACTTGACGCGTCTGAGAAGCTAAGGTCCTATAGTATGAGGCTGCTGGTGGTGAGCTTGCCTCAGCCGATCTGTGACTGCTCCAGACATCTTAGGTCCCCCTGCCAGCTTTTGTATCTCTAGCTGGTGCCAAAGTTACCTTTCCTTCCCTGTTGACAGCACCACTCATTGGAAGGAGAGGCCATGTCTGCATGTAGCTACACAGAGGTTATCAGAATTTTTCAGCAAACAGTAATTCCTTTGGTACCCAACCTTCCTTGCCATGATAAGTCAGATAAATGTGGAGACAGCAGGGAGTACAGAGAGAACAGACAATCCATGGAGGTGAGTTTTCAGCAGATACACTAAAAAAAAAAAAAAAGCATTTATGAAATCTTGGGTGATTCCCAAATGATAAAAATAATGAGAATCACAAAGTTATCAGGAACACTGTTGTAGATTAGATGCAGGTTTCACAGTTGGAATCTACTCAGCCTTTATGAATACAGAATGGCCTTAGTGTCTGATGGGTCCCACAGATAATGACACCAGAGGAAACAAGGCTGATGTAGCAACACACTGTAGCAGTCCTCAGCTTCTGTGCCAGGAGGGTAAGAGCTGTGCTTTACAAAGCAGACATGTAACTCAGACCCACTGAAAATGCAGTTTACAACTGTAATGATTTCCTGTCATTTGTAAGAGGAAGGAGATGGAAAGCCAGACCCTGAGTTGAACAGAAAAAGAAAGAGAAAGGAATAGCTTCTTAATTGTTGAAAACAATTTATATGGCACCTCTCATCATTATAGTAACGTCATCTTGTTAATTCCTATAATAGCCACATTAGTTCTGCAGCCCAGAGTAAAGGAAATTAACATAATGAGATGTCTAAGTGGCTTGTCCTCAGAATGAATGAACTGGAGATGGTAGGGAAATAAACAGCAATGTTGATTTGATGAGTGGTTATACTCACCTTTTCTTCTTGCTTTTAAATCTTGACTCAGGTTGGGCAGGACATGATAGATAAAGCAGAGAGGAGAAAACCTACTGTTGGTCTTGATATCATTGTGTCAAATGGAAACAGCATGGTGTCATCGTGTAATAACCTTTTAAAGGGGAATATTTCTGAGCTGCACAAGGTCGTTCTGTGAATCCTTCAGGGGTAATCAAATGAGACAGCCAACCGAGCTACAATGGCTACTGGCGATCTTTTGGCATTCGTGTTTGCGCCCTCTCTCTCTCTCTCTCTCTCTCTCTCTCTCTCCTCTCTCCTCTCTTCATTTGTTCAACAAACATTTCTTGGTGTCTATTATGTTACAGGCATGGTCCTAGCTGTTTAGGAATATAGCAATGACTAACTAGGAAGGTGCTTCTGCTCTCACAAAGCTTGTCTTCCACAGGGTGGGAGACAGGGTATAAGTAAGGAAGAAGAGAACTATGCCTGCTAACGGAAGTTCAAGTTAGAAGGAAAGGGGGGTGTTCCTTTGGCTGGGTTTCACAGAGAAGGGTCTTTAAAACATAGGCATAGAAGAAAGGGATGTCAAATTCCTCATAGAGAATGTCTAATATGCAGCATTCCCTGAGGTAGGGACAGGTAAGGCAGGAAGCACTGAATATAACAGGATTGTAAGGAGACAGATGGCACAGAAGGAGAGCCAATGGTTTGGTAAATCCTGATACAGTTTCCCAGCCACCATTCCAAGACAGGGCCAGTGCCTCCCTTCCTCTGTTAGCTCTCCTGCAAGGTTGTCCAGGTCTATGACACTGGGCAGGAAATGCGGTGCCCCTGAGCCTCCCTCTGTCTCCTGTTTCTCCCATGCTGGTTTCAGGGAATGGCTGAATGAATTTCCTTTGCCTTAATGTGCTTTCCTGACAAAAGGCCTCACATGGTATTATCCTATGCCTATTTTTAAGGTAGTTTATGGCCCAGGAATAAATACCAGCACAGTTTGTTCCAGAGGCTGTAATAATCAAATGCTCTCTCAGTTGGCATCATTTGGCTTTCACACAGAGAATCTAAATGAGAGAGGCTTTGCAACATCAGCAGTTGGTGTTCTGAGACACTTCCCTCACAACTGTTGTGTTAGGACTGTAGTCTTCCATTTTCAGATGTGAAGAGTGTTGCTGGAAAGAGCCCCGGGCATTCTGTGTGCGGACGCTGACAAGTGACGCAGCAGAAGGGCTCCATCCAGATGGGATCAGCACAGACTGTGTGCTTATGGATTCACTATCCGTGACTCATGCAAATTCAAACCAGGGCACAGAATTCTGGACCAAAGGCTACCGAGGGCTTCTTTCTTCTGCTATGACCCAAGGTTTGATAATATACTAGACTTTGAAGTCTCAAAAAGAAAAAAAAAAAAAATAACCTAACATCAAATATTTGCTTCTTCCCTTTTGAAATTTCCTTTTGCTTAAATCCTATGATGACTTGAGCTTGTATGGATAATTTTAGGTATATCTATTTTTCTTTTTAGAATTAACACATGAAAAAGTTTGCCAGGAGCTCCAAGGATAAGTGCATGGTTGGTTGTTATTGATGTCAATGGATACTTTGTTACTTCTTGTTTAATGCTACTTGTAAGCAAGTCTTATAAGATACAGGTGTGACGATGGCTTCATAATTTCATCTTCCACTACTGTCAACAAATTAAACACATAGGTCATGTATTACAAATAGCTTTTGCCTCAGCATCTGGTATGTACATGTGCACTGTGTAGTGACATACAGTATGTACTCACTATAATTTTCTTGAATGAGTAAAATACTAATAAAAATAGACATCACAGTGAATGAGTAATAATTAAGGCAATTTTCGTTTTGTATGGAATAAACTGGTTAAAGTTTCAGATGTATTTACTTGTATTTTATTTGCATTTGATTGTTACAAATGGCTTTATATGCACATACATGTACATGTATAAATGTGATTCGGTTATACTAGTTTTCCTTATTTACTCCTGGTGGTAGTTTGAATGAAATTCTCCCCATGCATAGGCTTGTGTATTTTGAATACTTGGTCCCCATGTGATGGAAATTTGGGGAGTTGTGGGAGGTGAAGTCTTGCTGGAGGGCTATCACTGGAGGTGGGCTTCGGGGTAACATAGCCCACCTCTAATTTTAGTACTCAGTTGTCTTCCTTCCTGTAGATATGTGATAATGTAAATCAGTTTCCTTCTCCTGCTCTGCTTCCCCTGAAAACTGTCAGGCAAAATAAAACTCCTTCCACAAGCTGCTTCTGCTTGGATAGCTTATCCAGTAACAAGAAGGTAACTGCTAGACTAATTTTCCCCCCACATTTGTTTAGTTTCCTCTTCCTGTGATCTTCCAACCCTCTAAACCCTTGGCCCTCTATCCCTCCCTCTAACAAATATTAATAGCTAATAATATGTTCAACAAAGAATGTTAATATATATGATGGCCAGTATTCTTTGCACTTAATTCCAGCACCATTTCTTGCAAACTTGTGTTACTGTATTCTTCAGACTTTCCACCACTGTGACAGGATATCTGACACGAGTAATTTAATGGAGCAAAGGTTATTTTAATGTATGATTTCAGCAGTATCTGTTCATCACGGTGAGGGCATTACAGAGAACAGTGCACTTCATGGCTGCCAGGAAGCAGAGAAATGGAATATTCCAGAAGGGGGTAGGACAAGATATGGCCCCAAGGACATGTCCCAGTAAATTATTTCTTCCAAGTCTCAACCTCATATCTTTTGAAATCTCCTAGTAATGCCATCCTATTATAGATGTATCAATGAATTAACCATTGATTAGGTCAGAGCTCTCAGGAGCCAATTACTTCCTAAAAGCTCCTTAGTTGACAAACTCCTGAAATACGAACCAGTACGAGGATAGTTCATGGTCAAAGCATAATCAACGTACAGGCCTCCTTTTATAGAAAAAATTTTTTATTAATTAGTTTTGTATTCAGCAAATACAGTCAGTTTGGTACCATTATTAGGCTCATCTGTGGCCCACCCCCTCCCCTTGGCCCCTCCTTGTTGAGGTATATGGGTCATGCATTGTGGAATGAGCCCTCAGTTATGGGTAGGATAAGTGTCTCTGCATATCATGACCCAACATGTGGCTCTGACATTCTTTCTGCCCCCTCTTCCGCAGAACTTCTCTGAGCCATGTTGGGTTCATTTTTGGTCTGCTTCAGTGATGAGGTGTTGGGGGCCTCTGGATCTCTGACTCTCTGATTTTGTAGGAGTTAATTTTTCTCTGTGTTGATCTCCTTCCCCCATGTGCTGGTACCTGGCTCACCAGGAAAACATCACCCTTGCTTGTTTCACCAATTTTTCTTAGTTTCAGCTGGGGTCTACAGGCCTCCTTTGTAAGGCTGCTTCCCAAGCTGTCGTCCCCAGGAGGGAGTTTCCTGATAGATAGAGGGGGTCGTTGCCTGTCTTTAATGATCTCCCTCAAAGGTATAGCCTGCGTAATGTGGCAGTATTAAATGTACTTACATTAATATTTTCAATGGTTATAGTTTAAATTGCTTCAGAGTTTGTGACCCTGATTGAAAGGTCACCTAAGGATATCAGAAAGATGGCTGACTAGAGGTGCCTAGCACTACTTTCTGTTGTGTAAAAGGATAAAAACAAGTAAAAAGCATTGTGATTCCACTGGAGTGTTGGAGGCTACCAGAGTGCACTGAGATGAAACTCCGTTGTGATTAGATACTCGTGATGGATAGCCTGACAGAATGCCTTACTTAGGAGAGGGCAGAGCACATCGTATTGTCTGTCTTGCCTCTTCAGTTGGGATTAGCCTTGAACTTCACATGGTGAGAAACATTAACCAGGAAGAGCCTCACGGATTTTGTAGGCACTGAATGTGTTTTGCATCTCTCACAGGTCCAGAGCCCCATTTGGAGAGCCTATGAGAGATTCTACATTATAGAATTCCTCCAGGGAAAGAGCAAAGACCACATTAGGCCTTCTGCCCTCCACTCCCCAAGGCCTCTGCTGTATAGCATTGTCCTGAGGACTCACTTACTTTTTCCAGGTCCCATGAAGCATGCAGACAGCTACCCCAGCAACTGAGATGACCAGGCCTGGCAAAGCAGCCAAGTAACCACAACTACCCACCTGTGGCTCTGGAAAGCATGTGGCTTACACAGGTTGGACTCAATCCTTCATGAAGGCACTCCTGCAGCCATTGAATACTGAAGGGCGCCCCACTGCCACGACAGGGCACATTGCATTGAACTCATCTGGGCCTGCTGGAGTAGACAGCACCCACATGACCCTCAGAAACTGAGTGGGACTACCTGCCCTGCTGTACTAGCCAGGCCACCCTTGTGTGGGAAAGGCAAGCACGTGACTGGAACTGGATGCGTGCCCACACTTGGTGCACTGGGATTGAGCTGCTGGTGAATCTGCCTCACCTAGAAGAGCTGATCCCAGCTTTCAGGGCAATCTCTCATAAGCCCCTGGATCTTGGGTACATTCTAGGCATTGCCAACTTTGAATATAGCTGAGGAAACTCTGTAGGCATTACCATACTCTGCCCCATCTACAAAAAAAGATAGCAGATGTGTGGTACCCCAAAGACACCCTAGGCCTTAAAGTCTTAGGAAGAGTCTTACACTGTGATAGGTACCCTATATGGTTAGAGGCAACTGAACTTTCAGATACCTGACTACTAACATTGGAGCGCAAGGTGTATAAAAATGCTGGTAATAGGATGATCTCAAAGGAATAACTGTAGCAGCAAACAAAGGAAAGGACATCGATGAACTGTTTAGAAAGAATTCTGAACAATGATTTTGAGGAAAAACTAAATGACTTACAAAAGAATATAAACAGACAATTGTACAAAACTCTAAAAACATTTTCTGATCTGGATGAGACCATATAGAAATGTTTGACTGCAATATAAGTCTAAACACACTAAAATACGTGAAATCATATCATCAAGTCGTAGCAAATCAGAGACAACAACCTTGAGAGGAACTTTATATTATACAAATACATGACAATTAAACAATATGTTTTTGGAGTGACTAATAGTCCAATGAAGAAACCAAAAGGGAAACTGAAATAGTTCTTTAAATAAATGAAAATGGAAACACAACATACCAAAAGCCAATGAATTTCAATACTAGCGGTCTCAGAAACAGACAAAGACAAAAAAGACACTCAGAAAGAGGGACTTTGGGCTGGAGAGATGGCTTAGTGGTTAAGTGCTTGCCTGTGAAGCCTAAGGACCCTGGTTCGAGGCTCGGTTCCCCAGGTCCCATGTTAGCCAGATGCACAAGTGGGAGCATGCATCTGGAGTTCGTTTGCAGTGGCTGGAGGCCCTGGCGCGCCCATTCTCTTTCTTCTCTCCCTATCTGCCTCTTTCTCTCTCTGTCACTACCAAGTAAGTAAATAATAAAAAAAAGAATCTCTGGCCTCAAGCTGAGAATTTCTTTAAAAAAAAAAAAGAAAGAAAGAGGGACTTCAACACTGTTGTCTGAGGAATACGACAAGTGAAATCCCAACTTAGAAGAAGGAAAAATATCAGTTTTAGAGCAGTAATAAACACATTGGAGACTGAAAAGATATACCAAATGTCAGTGAAATAACAAGTTTGTTCTTTTTTGAAAAAGTAAACAAAAGAAAAGACAGTATTGATATTTTTAAACTTTGTCAAGCCTTAGAAAAAGATTAAAATCTCTGCAGTTCATTTTCAAATCTAGCGTTACATTAATCCTAAACCATTTTGGTTCTTAGTGGATGGGTGTACCTAGGAGTGGAAATGCAGGGTCAGCTATCATTAAGTATGTGAGGAATTGTCAAACTGCTTTCCAACATGGCTGTAGCATTTTAAATTCTCATTAACAGTGTATCAGTATATGACAGCTTCAATTTCTTTGTATGCCGCCACATGTGATAGTTTTTTTTTATTATAGCTCTCTTAGTGGGAACACAGTGGCTCTAATTATGGTTTTAACTTGTATTTCCCTAATGGTTAATAATGTTGACCATCTTTTGTGTGTCTTATTTATAGAAATGGCTATTAAAATCTTTGGCAATATTAAAATTTGTTTTGAATTATTTGTTTTTATTATTATATTCTCACTGTTCCATATATTTTCTGGAAAATAGATCCTTAGCTGACAGAAAGTTTGCAAATATCTTTTCTATTCTATTAAAATGCATTGGCATTTCACTTCCTAGATAGTGTCCTTCAAATGACAAGGTTTTAAATTCTATTTAGGTCCAGTTTATCTATTTTTTTATTGCTTATGCTTTTATGTCTTGAAATTTGCTAACTATAGGAGAGAGACTCCCTGTGGTCATCAAAACCTCAAATGTCAAAGGATTAGAATAAGAAGGCATGCCTAAAATAATAGTCATGGTATAAAATTTTGCCAAGATGGTAGGATCAGGTGGCTAATGACTTGTTAAGGATTTTTACATTTATAGTCATAGGGAATATTGAACTGTAATTTTTATGTCTTGTGATGTCTCTCTCTCTTCTTACAAATAAATAAGTAAAATACTAAAAATAGAATTTGTGAGAAGAGTTTCCCAGAAGTGTGTGCACACTCTTTCCTCAGAGGTGAGGGGTTGGGGATATCTGGTCTTCTCTTCAAGCCTAGAAAATAGAGTGTCAACCAAGTCACCAGAAAGAGCAGATGGAGGACCAGAGGCACTGGCGTCTGCCTCCTGCCTGAGCAGAATGAGAGGAGGCAGCTTAAGCATTAGTCTGCATGAAGACAAAGATGCACAGGTGACTCTCAGGGAGGCCGTGCCAACTGCATTGTATTATGTTCAAGTGGGACATTAGAATAGAAGATAGACCCTAGAATTCCTTGGGCCATGAATGGAATAGGGTATCATCCTATTGAAAGATACATTCATCAGCATTAGAGGAATTTCAGGAAGATGTATCTGGCAACGGATTCTGTAAAGAGCCTATAAATGTAATGAAAACATGACAGGCTCCCAGAGAGGAAGAAGCCAGCTTTTGACTATATTTGGTAAGAATCTTATTTGCTTTTGCCTCTCCATCCTCCTACTGCCCAGTCTCCTATCCCTTAGAAGCTGGAAACTGGCCAGTGATGAGAAGTAGAAGAACTGGTAAAGGGGCCACACCTATCCTGGTGCCAGGATAGATGGTCTTGGCTGCAGGGAAAAAAGTGTCAAGAATTGTGAAGGGTCTGAGATTTCATCCTATTTGCAAGGTAGCCTGCTGCATTGTCACAAATGCCAATAAGACACTCCCAGGCCAGATACAAAGGACAGTTGATTACTCTCAGTGGTAGTAGAGGTCAGAACATCAGATTATATACTGGTACCAAGGGCCTCAAACCTACACGGGGGTGCAGAGAGGGCCAGATTCCCTCTGCATATAGAGTCAATTGTGCTGTAGAGAGGCACTCTACAGTTAGGGAAGCTGATTTGTTTATTTATTTATATTTTATTTCATTTGCTGACAGATTTTTTAAACTTTAAAAATAAATTTATTTCTCACAGAGAGAGAGGGAGAGAGAATGGGTCAGGGCCTCTAGCCACTGCAGAGAAACTCCAGACACATGCACCACCTTGTGCATTTGGCCTATGTGGGACCAGGAGAATTGAACCTCGGTCCTTAGGGGTTGCAGACATGCATCCAAATAGCTAAGCCATCTCTCCAGCCCCTGCTGACAGCTTTTTATACATGTACAGCTTTGATCAAAATCCCCTCCCATTACCTTCAGGTCAGTTAATATGACTGCTCTTTTCTCTATAGGAGGTGCTATCCTTATTTGACTTGATGATACATAGTCTCTTCCTTCCCGAGGAAGACACTATCTCTACTTAAAAAAAAAAAAAAATCTATCTTTTCTTTACACCGACATTTGAAAGATGCTACAAAATAAAAGGAAATCAATGCCTTTTTAGTAAGACACGAAGAAATCTGGAGACCCCGGGAAAACTGCTGCTCACCCGGAAGTAGCTATAACTTTAAGTTGAAATACTTGTATATTAGAGGAACAGGACCTCTATAGCACGATTTGAGACTCTTCTTTGCCACAGATGTTATGTTATGAAAATGATCAGAAAAAAGTTCAACAGGATCAAAGAATTTCCTCCCTCTTAAAAATTATAAGATGAGAGGGGGAGAAAAGTTAAAATAATTTATTATGATTTATTAAGAGCTGTGTTTTATTTCTTATAACATTGTCAGGGTTTGGCAAATGATTCCAAAGCTATCTCTGTCTGAGAAATCTGGACAAAGTATAACAACATTAGAGGACTGTAAAAAAAGAACTGCAAAGTCAGAACACATGCATTTTCTCTTTCTTTTCTCTTTACTTCTTTTCTTTTCCATGTGTAGTGTGTGGCGTGTGTGTGTGTGGTGTAGGCACATGCCTGTTACTAAGCAGTACCCCAAGCACTCACCTGCAGAGGCTGGAGGAGAAAGTCAGGTGTGTCTGGCTTTCATCATTTACTCATGTTTTCCCTTGGGATGGAGTCTCTTACTGATTGTAGAGCTTGCTGTTCATGAGCCCCAGCTATTCTCAGGTCTCTTCTCCTCACAGGACTTGGGCTATAGATGTGTCTGGCCATGGCTAGCCTTTTACATGGGTTCTGGGGATTCAAACTCAGGTAGTTTTCAGGCCTCCTTTTGCCCTCATGCTTGTGCAGGAAATGCAGCAAACCACAGTACCATTTCTCCAGCCCCCTTTTCTTTTCCTTTCTGTGGACTTCCATCTCTGCCTTTCCTATGTGCCTATTTTACTTGATACAGATCATCCTCCTCTGCTTAGTAATACTTTGCAGTCTCCCCCAGTCTCACAGTGGCAGCAGTTGTAAGTGCTGTTGAACCAACTCTGGCTTTGTGTCTGCATGAGCTGTCTGTGCTCCATTCTCAGACCACTTGGCAAGAGCCATACTTCTTCAAGTAAACTCCTCAGAGAGGAAACCCTCTACTTACTATTTAGCCAACAGATTCACTTCTCTACATCAAGTATCCAAGTTGGCGCACCAATGTGGACCATGAGCTAGAAATGGAGACTGTGAGGTCAGGAGGCAATAATATATCCAAACATCTATAAACAGGGTGTGTTCTGAAAAAAGATGGCTGAATGAAGGACAACCACCTTGAAGTATATTATTTCTTAGATACTGACTTGATAGGATATGAATTCAGAATAATTTAAAGTATAACACATGCAATATGATTTGAAGTGAAGAAGCCCAGCTTATTTTCTGGTAGTACATGTAATATTCCAAGTAAATTTAAATTCTGCATATGCCTGGCATGGGTCATAAGTGATTGGGGGGATGGAGCTGAATAAGATGAGCCCTTTCCCATCCACAGAGAAAACAGACAGTACAGATTCAAGTTCCAGCATCCTGCCAAGAGAGGATACAGCCTAGAGGAACAACTGGTCATCACCCCTAGAACACACCAACGTGATTTTTCAAAGTAGTATTATAGGTTTTGGACACACCTAATGCGATTGTGCTGCTAAATATATTCCAATAACAATTAAAACACTTTTTAGAAGGCAGTAAGGGAAATCAAGCATCTCTTGTTGGATAAGCACTAAAAATTGATCATCTTAAATTAGTGTATTACCATTTATTATTGGTTTAGGAAAAAATACAACTTTGTAAAGAGACATAAGTCAGTTATCCTTTCCAGCCACACCAGGAGTAAAAATCAAGCTAATTGTGGAGTAAGAAAATAAGCATGCTATTGATTTTGCTATGTTTTCAAAAATTTTTGTTTTCATTTTCTTTTACACCCATATAGTCCTCTATTTTATGGTATAACAACTTAACTTTGCAGATTGATTTAAAAGAAAGAAAGCTTTGAAAAGCTCTTCTACATTTGGAGATGATTGATATGTCTCTCTTTTTCACATGTGGTAGGGGCCCAGGGGAAGGGAGGGTGGAGAGGGTAATTACACAAAACCAAAGACTAAAGTATATTAGGAACTTCATTCTGGGATACCAGCATACAAGAGATAATTTCCAACTAAGGGGGGTGGGAGGCTGGACCAGACTGATATGCCCAGTAGAAGGTGGGGAAAGCTTAATCCTAAAATCATAGGCTATGGCTTGGGAATCCCAGGATCAGAACTAGGTTAACCCCCACAGTGAACAGTTGGCCAGGGAGATTCATGAGGTCCCCAAAACAATGTCGGCCATTGCCAATCCCTTGTTTACCTAACAGAGCTAAAAGGTAAGATCCTATTGCTGAAGACACCACAGGCTGCCATACCAAGACACCAAGAGACCACATGGGAACCAAGAGGAAAGCCAATCCTCTCCTGATGAACTTCTATGGCGTTGGAAAGTGCTATGCAAGCTATTATGTGATAATGGTTACCAACAGCACGAATAAGCAAGAGATTCTGCAGACTATGCAACTCACCACATAGACAAGAAGCACACACTTGTGCAATAGTGGCACACAGATCAGGTGGGTAACCAACCATAGTGGACAGCTTCAGGTTGTTGGAATGAACCTCCAAACCAGACACCGGAAGAAGGGGTTTATTTGAAGCAGGCAGATCCAGGGAAAGTTCCATAATGGCAGAAGAAACTGGTCCACTTTCACAGGTACAAACACAGAGAGGAAAGCCAAAGCTACCAGCACTAGTACATGCAAGCACACTTCAGGAACTCCAGGTAAAGCATTGGCACTTTGCATATCTTTAGACTGGAATTCCAAATCCAGCACCACACCTTAGGGCTGGACCCCAGGTGACAGTGACACCTCCTCCATCCAGGCAGTTGCACATGTAAATTGCAAACAGCAATAACATTCTGAATACACTGGGGACATTCATTCAAACTACCACATGACTGACCTCCAATTGAACATAAGGCCTGCTCAGTGGGAGAGAACTCATAACTGGTGCTGGGAACCAAGTTCCTATAGGCAGGAAACTCACAATCCCTAGAGAGAAATCCCCATTGTTCTGTGGAAAAGTTGAGTGGCTATCCTAGTCAAAATGTATCTCAAAATTATATGCATACCCCACCTAATCAAAGCTGTTCTCATTCTTTGTTGGTGAAACTGCTTTATTTTACAGATGGCAGAGAATACTGAGGATATCCCAAGATCCACCCATTTAGCAAGGGAAAAGACAGATAAATGCTCACCATGAGATGTGTCCTCCCACCACATTTACTGGGGTCCAGAAGAAACTGCAAAGGAAGTGACAATACAAGTATTGTCCCCCAATGCTAGCCCGACAACCGCCTCCAGGGAAATAGTAACAAACACTGTAGTGAAGTGAAACACTTTGCAAGAGAAGAACAGAGTCTACAGAGGACTCAACACTGAAAACAAACTGCTAACACACTCAAGGCTCAGGGACTGTTAGGGAAGATGAATGGGAAGATTATGAGAGCCACAGGGTGGGTAGAAATACCCTGATGCACAGTCCCAACAGCAATGAATAGAGGCCATAATTACCACACAATGAGCACCAAGGACCCTCCTGAAGAGGACCTCAGGGAAATGGGTACTGGGGTTGAGGGAATACAAGATTATAACATATATATATATATATATATATATATATATATATATATATATATATATATATATGTAATTTAAAGCAAGTGAAAATGAAAAAAAAATCCAGGTAAAAACTTTCTTAATATAAGGGACAGCAGAAACATGTTGGGACTGTTATATTTATTTTCATACAAGGCAACAAGCATTTTTCATAACAGAAGAACTGCATCTGTGACAGACGCTTTGGAGAGATTGCTTTCCAGGGCACCATTCTTTTTCCTGTCTCCCCAGAGAGCAAGGCCTTATTGAGAGGCTGACAAGGAAATGTAGGGTGGCATTTTCTCAAATGGTGAAATTCATGCTTATTATGTATTTTCTTCTGAAGGGAGAGTATTTCTTTCTTTCTTTCTTTTTTTTTTAAATTCCCTCCTTGAAAAGATATCTTCCTTTTCAGATTGCATACTTTGGAAGTTCAGTTAGGACCACCTACCTCAGGTCATCTTTCCTGCCTGTGTAGATTTGTTGGCAGTTTTGTTTGTCCAGAAGGAGGTTTTTATTTTCTGCCCTAGGGTTGAATTTGAAAGGAAGTTAATCACAAATCTGAAAATACTCACTCAATTATATCATTTGTAAAATTCAATACTGTGTTGATTTCAGCCTGGCTCTGAGACCCCAGATCACACACAGAGATACTCAAGCGACTGCTAGCTGAGAGACAGACTCTTGGAATGATTGCAGAGTGCAGAACAGATCTTAAGATAAAAAAAAATTGTGTCAAAATAGAATAGATCGATAGCTCTAAAATATATTAAGATATGTGAATCCGACAATGCAAAATCAATCACTCACTCGGAGCCTGTACAGTTTCTTAAAATATGAAACATACACACATTCAGTCTGACCTTTCTATGTTCAGGTATACACCTGAGAAAAATGAAAACCTATTTTTACAAGATACTTGTATGTACATGAATGTTAATCACATTATTAATAATGGCTCTGAACTGGTAACTACTAAATGTATATCAACTGGCAAGTGGATCAACAAAATGTGGTATCTACCCATTGAAATAGTCCTCATCAACAAAAGGCATACTCTATCATTGAATGAAATAATAGGAACTATATCAAAAGGAGTATGATAAAAAGAAGTATGTGAGATTTGAGAGATTACTTATGATTCATGAGATGCAAGAATAAACATTTTGGGCAATGAAAAATTTCAGTCTTGGTTGTAATGATGAATGTCTCTATTATGGATTTGTTAAAAGTCATCAAACTACTTTCATAAAATGGCTTAATTTTATCATGTATAAATTTCACTTCAATGAAGCCTTAAAATTTACATGTGACTTGATTTTAAGAAGTCAGTTGGGTATTTTGACCATCTTAACTACCAGCTCATTGAAAACAAAATGCATGCTGTTATCGATGTTATAGAAAAAAGGGAATTAAACCATAATGAGCTGAGCATTTATGTTTCTCTAAATAATTAATTGAATAAATGATATTGATTAAATATACTGATACTTGATAACCCAGGGAACCACTGTTTTCATTTGTTTATTTATTTATATTTTTTCTTACATCAACAATGAAATCAATGTTGCAATAAGACCAGCATCTTACATGTTATAATGGTCAGAGTACATAGAAAGAAAGGTTGAGAAATACCATTTTGCTGATATAAGGAACATAAAGGACTTACAAGTTCATTTTTTTCATCTTTTTTTGTCACAAAATTATTTATTCTTATTCAGAAATATTGTGCTTAATGTCCCTGAAGTATTGTACACATATTTTCTTTTTATGCCTCTGGGTGTGTTATACTTTTCCTTCAGGATTTTCTTGGAATTGTATTATACCCTCTCTATATTTCTGGATAGCTCTAAATTTCATTTTCAAAATGCAATAAGAAGTATCAGAAAGCAAGGCAGGAGGATTATCACAAGTTCAAGACCAATCTGGGCTACATTGTAATTTCAGGTCAGCCTAGGCTACATAATAAGTTCAGGTTGGCCTGGACTATAAAGAAAGATCCTGTCTCAATATAAACAAAGCTCAAAATAAAAAAGAAAAGAAAATTTAATCCACTACTATTGAGATTTTTATTTTGGCTTTATCACCTATATTTGAAGAACAGTGACAGCTACATCTTAGATTCTCTGTTATTTAGCAGCGAGGAAGCTGAAGGTCACAGGAGGGGCTGGGCTAGTCCAATCTCCTCTGCTTTCTGTTTCTGTCCTTGTGCTCTCGCTGTTGTACATTGCAAGGCAGACTCTCTCCATCTGTCCCCTTGAATAGACAAATGACTCATTCTTCGAATGCACTTACTGTTACATGCGCTATGGTTTGACTGGGTAACCCAAAAGCTCCTGTTTTGGAAACTTAATCCTTAAATCCACCTGTGAGTGGTACTTGAAGGTGGGACTTTGGGGAGATAATTATGATTAGATGAGTTGATGGGGATCGGCCCTTATAATGACATTAGTGTCCTTGTGAGAAAAGGAAGAGAGGCCTGAGCTAGCACAGTTGATCTGTCTCAGTATGTGACACCCTCCATAGTGTTATGTGCACAGTAGAGGCGCTTTCTAAATATTGAGTGAATTCCATTGTCCAGCCTGCAAAACTGTAAGAAAAAGTCTGGAGGCTTTCCCTGAAGTGCTTACCACACAAGCACGCAGATCTCAGTTTGATCCCCAGAACCATGGAAAAGCCGTGTGTGCTGGCACATGCCCATAACCCCAGCCCTGGGAAGTGAAAAGGGAGAATCCTGGGGCGTCACTGGCCAGCTACTCTCCTGAATGGCTCAGCGCCAGGTTCTTCAAGAGACCCGGTCTCCAGAAATTAGGTGGAGAGCAGTTGAGGATGTCAACCTATGGCCTCCACGGGCACATATACATAGGTGTGCCCACACTCACATACATATATGTACCTGCACATACAGACATACATATACACATGCCCTGCATGTCACACACACAGGAATTTTTAAAAAGAAAAGAAATAAAGTTATGGTCCTTATAAAAAAATACCTGGCTTCAGGGATTCTGTGACAGAAACCGAAAACAAACTAAGGTGGCATATATTTCAACTCACAAATTGCAGGCATAAAAATATGAACTTCTTTCAATGGACTCAAAATCATCAAAACATCCACCAACCAGGTGATCAGACAGCTACATTGTCACCTTCAAGAAAGTTTCAACCATGCTCTGACCCAGAAATAGGCTCAGTTTCTGGTACTGACGGCAGGGTTGGATGGGGTGGGAGAAGCGGTCAAGGAGCACTACCCCACGATGCCGGGCACGGGGCATGACAGTCCACTCTCCATGCACTGTCGCACATGGGCACATGGAACACATCTATCCATCCTTCCCTGTGCCTCTCTGACACACTGGTGCTATTTTCATACTTCTTCGGCCTGTCACTGAATCACTCTTTATGTCTCAACCCCGGGGGAAAACTGTCTGTCATATACTTGCGTAGAGTTTGTTTCTTTCCAGCAGTCCTGCTGGATTTCATATAAGTCCGTGTGTACCACTTTGACTTTATTTTCTGTGTCTCCCCATCCTTGAGGGTTTACGTTTGTGGCATCTGGAACGTTAGGTGGATAAGCTGTAGTCTACTGAATAGGTGAGTGTACGTAAGAAAAATCCAGTATAACGTCCTTAGTAGGCTTCACAAATATTTACGTGATTCAGTTTCTGACTTGACACATAACTACAAAAAACCAGAGTATCAGTGTCAGAAATCTACATTCAGGCAGAAAAGGTGTGATCTCTGTGTTTCCTCCATGGTTTGGTGGTATAAGCCGATGCTGCTTTTCCCTTTGAAGCAAATGAAAATGGCTAGTAGACCTCTAAAGTACACAGATGAAAGCAGCTTAGGGTTTTCAGAAGGTTCCTGACGCCGATGTTCCTGACTCCACAAACCAGTCTCTTGTTTGCTTGCCTCTCTTGACTCCGTGAGGTCAACCTCTTCCTGGCCACAGGTTCCCGGAGGAGCCCTGACTCTAGGCTTCCACTGGTCAGAGAGGTGGTATAGCAGGGCCTGTCAGGGAGGATGGGCACCAGATGGTTTAGCTATTCAGAAGAAATGCAAGATCACTCACCTCTGCGTCATCCCTTGCTTTTATTCTGAAGAGATGGCTGTTCAGTGCAATACTCATTCTCCAACCCAAATTACCTGGCAGCCAAGTGTTACAGTTCTGATAATGCAGATCCTTGGAGACTTGTGCTTCTGGTAATGTCTTCCAAGGCTCAACATTGGGCCTGAAAGGCTGGCTTGAAGCAGTGGTAATATTAGCTGCATGCTGTGCCCAGTGTGAGCACATCTCCTCTAATGATGGAAAGGTATTCCCCATTTCTCATCTTCAAGGGCTCCCTCCTTAGTCCTCTCATCGCTGAGGGGGCAGCGACTCAGTTTCATTCCTAGAAACTGGAGATCTTCGATGGAAAATTGAATTCTTTGAAACCCATTACTTTATACAGTTAATATAATAATAAGAATAATAGGAGGAATTGAATTCTTTCCACAAGAGAGTGGGATTACAAAAAGCCCTTCTTTATTTGTACGTGCATCTGAACTCTTGACTACAAGGAGCAGCAGGAAGATGTCTGTCTGAATCTCTGAAGCAGACATGTGAAAGATTTGCTGGGAAACTTCCTGGAAAGAGGAAGCTTAGCTGTGAATGAGCAAAGTCCATGAGTTCAGGGAGATGGTAAGAAGAGAAGCTCCTCAAATCCCTGCACATGGGTGAAGGGATTCCAACTGCATTCCCAGTGCTGAGCCCAATGAATACATCACTTGTCACTGAGACACGCCAGTCCCCACCACCTCATGTCATATCTAGAAAGACTTGACTGTAAGACAGGATTTCTCCTCTCACCTCTTTTTTATTTTAGAGAGAACAAAAAAGAGAGAGAAAGAGACAGACACACAAAGAGTGAGAGAGAGAGAATTGGCCTGCCAGGGCCTCAGCCACTGAAATTGAACTCGATGCTTGCTTGCACCATCTAGTGGGCATGTGCGACCTTGTGTTTCCCTCATCTTTGTGTGTCTGGCTTAAGTGGTGTCTGGAGACGCTTAGGGTCCTTAAACTTTGCAGGCAAGCACCTTAACTGCTAAGTCATCTCTCCAACCTATCACCTCTTTTTGTAGTAAAAATCTCTGGCTTCTGAATGTTCTAATGAAACATACTTGTAACAACAATAACCATTATTTTTTTCTTCTTTTAAACTAATATTTTTAGTCCATGTACAAAATGTTGGGTTTCCTGGATTCAGTTTCCAGTATGTCAAGAAGTGGATTTTACTATGACATCTTCACACATATGTATCATTATACTTTGCTCATATTTGCCTCCTCCTCTACTCATTTTTCCTTTCCCTTTCTCCCCTCTTCTACCTGCTACTCTCTTCCCCCACCAATCATCCTCCTTATGCTTTCATGTCACATGTATGTGTGTGTATGTCACACACACACGCACCCCCCCCCACACGCTATATCTGCATTTGAGAGAAAGCATCCTTTCTCTTAGTCCCTTCATCTATAGGTTCCTTATAATACATACTTATATTGTATGTGTGTGTATATATGTATAAAACCTAGATTCCATAAAAAAGACGTGGTGGCGCACGCCTTTAATCCCAGCACTCGGGAGGCAGAGGTGGGAGGATTGTGAGTTCGAGGCCACCCTGAGACTCCATAGTGAATTCCAGGTCAGCCTGGGCTACAGTGAGACCCTACCTCGAAAAACCACCCCCCCCCCAAAAAAAAGACTCAATTGCAAAGGTGTGTATCTAGTTTATTTTTTATTTTGTAGGTAAAAAGATGAAGTATCATAATAGCTGTGTCCCTAAAGTGACACAGTAAGTGGAGTGTGAGCACCGATATGAATTCAGACCTATGTCATTCAAATCTGTGTGCTTTTCAGTCACGTTGGCAGATTACATTAAGGAATCAAACCAAACAAATCTTGGGAAATGTTTCAGCTATATGAACAGACACAAAAGTAATTTTTTTTTACAGATCATAAAATTTTGATTTTGTGATTGTGTGTGTTTTCACAGATAATCACAAAACCACCATGTTATCATAACCACCAAAGGTCCTATTTTAATGCCTATTATACAGAGCCCAAAGACAAATTACAATTTTAATAATGCTGATGATATGATTTCAAAGTTAGAACACATTATCCACAGGAGAAATGTCTATATGGGGAAATGGAAAGGCAGCACTACAGTAGACAGCAGTGAAACAAAGCCAGACTTGGCTGCAATTTCTACCAAAGGATTACTCATAAGAATGATATACATCAACCCCTGTATGTGCCAGGTATCATATTAAGCCATGGATGTGGATGATCCTGTTAATTTCTCCCTTGAATCTCAGGAATTAAGAACACTGTGCACTGTCAGGAACCTACGTTAATAGCTGGGAAAATCAGAACCTGGCAGTTGAATTTCATCCACTGTCATACACTGGTGCATGCTAGGCCTAGGGTTTGACCTAAGAACTTGTTCTTTCAATCAAAAGTTCACCAAAAGGAGCCAGGTATGGTGGTGATAAGGTGGGAGAATTAAGAATTTGAGGGTATCCTGGACTATATAATAAGATTCTGTATAAAAAAAGAAAAAAGAAAAAAGAAAGAAGGAAAAAAGAAATCACCAGAAATTTACCTGCAAAAGAGGCAGCTAGACTGTGTCTTATGAGGATATATATATATATATATATATTGGCAGCAGCATTATAGCATCAAGACACACACCTAAGATATCATAAGAATGCTTCATGAATAGCTGTCCTCATCCACTCTTTTTTCTCAGTTGAAATGGAAGGCCTGTACATTTTGCATATAAATGGAAGCTGGCAAGTAGAGTGGATTTTGAAGAAAAGACAGGTCAGACATACTATTCAGTAATTTGAGAGGGGACTCTGGATACTGCAACCAGAAACTTCTTAAAGAAAACTCAATGCCTAAATTTTCATATAAAAGATCTATGTGGTGGTGTGGGGGGCGGGGGGAGGACTCAATAGCACCTTTTCTTCTTTGAAGAAAATGAATTTATCTTTCCCCAGATGAAAATAATTTGAGGGAAGGAGGAGGGGACTCCAAGTGACTTTTAGACAGAAAATAGATCTGTTGCTCTGTGCTTAGGCCCTCCCATGTCATGGAATGTCTAACAGATGATGTCACTGGTCTCCAGAGCAAGACCAAGTTAGGACCCCAGTAGAGCTGCATGGGTATAACTGGGCCATTTGTGTCTTGTGAATTTACATTACTGAGGCTTGGCAAAGTTCTCAACTTGAGAATCATTTTGTTGGGTGTCCTGGGCCAAGTTGACAAACATGATTTAGGAGCTTCCAGGTTACTGAGGCTGTGAACAAGACAGGGCTGAGATGTCTGAGCTCAGTATCTGAGTTCATAGGTTTGTATCCCAGTTCCCTCTCTTTGTGAATATTGAAGAGGTTCATCTAAGTGAAGGTTGAGCGTACCAATCCCTATCAGGTAAACAGAAGACTACAAAATTCATTTTAGAGAATCTTATTTTCTTTCTCCCCTTTTCTCTCTCCAGGCTAATTCAATTCTTGTTCTAGATTTGCAGAAGGAGAAATTTTCTTTCTACCTCCCAACATTCATGCCAACCATAGAGCCCCATTCTGTCTCCTCTCTGGGCTACCTTGATTATTTTTGTCAGGAATAAAGAAAGTTGTGTTTCTCCACCTGTTCTTGTCCCCAGATGTGGTGTGTCTCCCACTTTTAGCTTTCTGGATACATTTGTTTATTAGAGCTGGCTTGTATTAGATACTTTAAATACATGATAATGTATGAATAGCATCGTGTTCATTTTATCTGTGGAGAAACTAAGGTCCAGACTGATTAGCAGTCAATAGTCAGTCACATGCATAGGAAGTGGCGGTGTAGCAGTAGTTCAACTACTGGTTGGTATGACTCTAAATCCTGCACTCTTTGTTCCAAAAACACAAAATTAACTTTATTGTGCTCATTGGCGAAAGATAAAAGTCCTAATGTTGTGCTGGGAAAATGACTCAGAAGTTAAAGACTTGCTTACAAAGCCTGCATGACTGGTTTTGATTCCCTACTACCCACATAAAGCCAGGTGCACAAAGTGGCACATGCATCTGGAGTTCATTTGCGGCAGTAAGAGGCCTGATGTGCCCATTCTCACTTTCTCTCTCTCTCTCTCTCCTTACAAATAAAGTCAGAAAAAATATAAATATATGCAAAAAATGGGCTGCAAAAATCCCTAAAATATTTATCACAAGTAGTAAACAAGTAGCAAATTTTCATTTCAAGTATACCCTAACTTCACTAAATTTAGTTCCAGACAACATATACTGGTTGTGAATTTTAGTGATATTTAGAAAACATAGATAGGATGCAACATCCCAGGCCTCCTTCCCTGTCTATATAATGCCTATGAAATTACCCAGTCCAAGGGTTGCAGGTGAGTCACCACTGAGAAGCCCTCCTTCCCCAGCCCCTTTAAAACCAAAGCGTCTCTTTCCTTCATTGCTGTCATCAAGGTTTTCATGACCTTCTGAAGCTCAGCCATTTATCTGAAACTCCTTGTAACCCAAGTCTAGTATCATATAGAAACCAAAGCATTGTCTTTCGCACACTGAGACCTGGGAATTAGTATGCGGGGCCTCTCTCTGGGATGCCTACAGACCTCCTGCTCTCCCTGTTTTTACACAAAGTTCCTTATTCTGCCTTTGCTCCCTAGACTGGGTAGATGGGAAGATGGAGGTACTACTGGAGGGAAAAAATCTTGTTCTTGTCCACAAGACCTGTCCTTAACATCCTGCCTGTTTTAGAGGTCACAGAATTCCCAGGCTGTTGCAATTGCCTCCTTAGCTATGGGTAAGTTTTGGATCTATCATCTCCAGTGTCAAGGAGCTCAGAATCACTGTACATGGAATGAGAAAATATTGGGAGAAAAGATTAATATTGCAGAAATACTATTCTGCTGAAGTTAGGGTGAAAGTTCTGTTACAGAAATGAAGTGAAGCCAGTGTAGTGATGACAGCCGTGTCATATGTGAGGAGCACTACAGGGACATAAGTTCCGTAGCCATCCCTTTAAGGAACTTTGTGTCTGTTTCTGAGTTTTCTCATCCTACCTTGTAGGATGGGGGATGAATGGATGATACCTACTTATATGTGCCATTATAATGTTAATCTTACTACTTGCTGCATACTAAACTTCTAGATACCATTATTGTTACTATGAAAGCTATTACACATGGGAGGGTGGGAAGGAATTCTCCCTGAGGTCAAATGAGTCCTTAGAGAAGATGAACATACGTTGGATCTTGAGGGTTGGGTACATATTCTGTAGACAAATCAGAAGGTATGTGGCAGGGTAAGTATTCTGACGAGCACGGAAAATAACTAAACTTTCTATTGGTACAGAAGTATCAGCTATTAGAAGTAATATTAACTTAAAATGGACTTTTTTCATATAACTGTTTCCCTTTTATAACAAGTATACAGTCTGCAGAAAGTATTTCAAATATTCAGACAAAAGACATGAACAAAATTGAAACAATTTATAGTATCACATTTGAGATATAATCATTATGTTTTTTTTAAAAAATTTTTTAATGGTAGCAAGTATACATAGCACAGAAATCTCCCACTTTAACATTTTAAGAGTATAGTTCAAGGGCCTGGGAAGATGGCTCAGTCAAGTAGATATTTTCCACACAAGCATGAGGACGTGAGCTTAGATTCCCAGGAGCCACGAGTTGTAGTGTGTGGCATGTTTCCCGTAGGCTCACGTGTTTGAACACTTGGACCCCAGATGATGGCACAGTTTGGGATGGCTGTGGAACCTGAAGGAGGTAGAGCTAGAGGAAGTGGGCCACTTTGGACAGGGCTTGAGCTTTTATAGTCCAGTCCCACTTCCACTTTGCTCTTGACTGTGCTTTCTGACTGTAACATGAACACCTGTTCATCCTCCTGCTGCCATACCTTCCTGGCCATGAACCTTCCCCTCAGAACTATAAGTCAGAATAAGCCCCTTTCTTCTTAAGTTCCTTCTGGTAAGGTATTTGTATTTGTTCAGAGCAACAAGAAAGTAACTCAGAAAATTAGTATCAATTTTCATTGCTGTGAAATACCTGATGACATGGGTCAGAAGCTTTTGGAACTGGCTTGTGGAAGATTTTTGAACTTTGGGCTAGAGAAGCCTTACAATGTGTCAAGCAGAGCTTCAGGAGCCATTCCGATGGGAGTTTCATAGAGCAGAATGCTGAGAGCAATGTGGACAATGGGAAACTGGCTCATGAAGTTTCAGAGCTCAATAGACTAGAAACAGTTCATGTGATATTCCGGCAAAGATTCTGGCTACATTCTGCCTGTGTCCTATGAACACCCGTGAGGTTGAATTTAAAGGTAAGGGACTAATTTCAAGACAGCCGGCATTCCTGCTGTGTGGTTTCTGTTGACTTAGCTCATTCAAATCTACAGCAAAAGAGTTCCATCAGCAGAGAGAGCAGAAGGATATATTAAAAAAATAAAAATAAAAGCAAAGTTTTGGCAAGGAAAGAAATGTAGGCAAGTTTGAAGTTCCAGACAAAGAGACTCCAGTTAAGGAGATTAACATTATTAAAGAGAAGCTTATTGCTCTGCACTGGGAAAATAGGAAAGATAGCCTGAGGACAAAACACCACCCACATAAAATTCTACCTTGTAAAACTGCAAATTTTTTTGAAAGGAGGAGGCCTGAAAAGAGAATGTTGAAGGAGTTCCCTTCTCCTGGAAAGCAACTGCTTAGAGAAGTGTCTCAGAAAGATTAGCCTAGAAGGCATACACAGAGGCTGCTACAACTGTGGTCCATGGGAGGCAAACTTCATCCTGAGCTAGTCACAGAACTGGGCAGTACCATCCACATGGTACTGGTTTTATATGCATAAAAAAATGTAAGACTGAGGAGCCATGGCATCTTTTTCAAGTTCCAGAGAGCTGCTGAGGATAGGTAATGTGATAGGGTCAAAAGCCCTTCAAGGGGACCCAGAGTGGCTTCTGTGTGAACCTAAGTTACAGTGAAGACCCCGGGATGTTGTAGATGCCAGGACCATGGGACATCCACCAAGGAAAGCTATAGGCTCAGCATGGAACTGGTCTGAGAGAGAGCCTATATGTATTACAGGCAGCAGAGCTAGAAGGACAGTTATTCAAGCCTTTGGAACACAGATAATTGCATCATAAGTCCCACATGCTGGACATGGAGCTACATCATTTGGTGTTTGCCCTGTTGGGTTTCAGTCAAGTTTTGGTCCAATCATTTCTTGCTATGCCCCCATTCTTCTTTTGTTAGAATGTTTAGTATGTAATTTGTTTTTTGATTTTTATGGGAGTCAGACTTAAGAGCTTGCCTTGAGTCTCAGAAGAGACTGGACATTGGGATGCAAAGGTCCAAGAATCGCTAAAGAAAGACCAAAGACTCAAATAGTATATAAAAACAAAGAGCATTTATTCTGCAGAATCAGCCAGCATGAGGGGGGTCAGCCATTCATACAAAATGGCAACCCCAAGAGGAGCACGTAGGCCCCTTTTAAGCATAACTAGGGGAATTCCAGGCGGGTTAGGCAATCTTTTAAAATGATTAGCTAGGCAAGCAGCAGTGACAGTTGTACATCTCTGATTGGTTAGGGCAGAAGGTGCAAAGGGGTTGTGAAAGGTGTGAAAGGGGCATGTCTGTGCATGTTTGGACATGTCTCCAGGAACTGACTCAGCTCCCAGAGCCCACCACATTGAGCATGCCCTTTGTTTGTTGTTTTTTCCCAGAAGTCTTGCCTGCCTCTCCTGGAAACTGAAACTTAGGCCTAGCTGTAAACTGGAGCAAATTTGATCCTGTCAGGAACAGTGCTGGAGTTATTAAAGACCATGGGGACTTTTGAATTTGAACTTTTTTTTTCTGAGGTATGGTTTCACACTAGCCCAGGCTGACCTTGAACTCATTACATAGTCTCAGGATGGCCTTGAATTCATGACAATCCTCCTACATGTGTCTCCTGAGTGCTGGGGTTAAAGGCGTGCACCACCATGCTTGGCTAAATTTGAACTTTCAAAATTGCAGCATGAGATGACCATGGAGCCTATGTGGGCTGGGATAGAATGCTGTGGTTTGAAGATGAAATGTCCCCCTTAGGCTCATGTGCTTGAACACTTGGTCCTTGTTGCGAGCACTCTCAAAGATGATTGGTTGAGAGGATTCCGCCGGTGAAGGTCAATGATACTCAGACACTGGTATACTTGCAAAGGAGTTTACTGGGATGAAAGTCACACACAAGCAAGTCCAAACTATCACAAATAATATTATAGCTAATATAATATTCATCGCTACATTACTAACACAAGAATAGTTCTAACGAGTCTAACATGTATACGACCTGACAACGCGAGATTTGAGTTGCGACGTTTTACGACGTTTTACGACCTGACCAACATGAGGTTCGAGCTGCGATGTTGTTTACTTTCGGTTCGCTGCGCTTCAAGCCGAGTCTTGGTCCACTGGTGTAAGCTAGTGTTCTGGCTTACGGATGATCATTCGGACAGCGTTCGGACAGAGTGTCGGGCTGATGAATTCGGATCGGTGATGTACTCGCGGGGGTCTCAGCCAGGACTATTGAGTAACCTTTCAGTCAGTCATAGTGTCGGGGAGACTGAGACAATGGTTGCTGAGCAGCTGGGGTTTTTATACCTTCCAATGCTTATCTAATAGTTTCACACACACATCTGCTAATCTCTACTACGTCACTGCACACAGAGTTTTGCTTACAAGCTTTGACTTTGCATTTTTTACTCTCACAACAAACTTGTTTATCCTAAGCTGGCCCTGGACCATATGCTGGTCCTTACATGCTCATAACAGTCCTTAGCTGGTGGCACTATTTGGGGAGGTTGTGGAAACTTTGGGAGATGGAGCTTTGCTAGAGGAAGTAGGTCACTTGAGGTAGAATTTGAGGTTTTATAGCCCGGCCCTACTTCCTGTTTGCTCTTTGCTTCCTGTCTGTGCTGAAGTGTGACCAGCTCTGTCATGCTTCTGCTGTCATTGTCTCCCTGTCACAAAACTTCCTGTCCAAGCTGTAAGTCAAAACAAACCCTTTCCTTTCTTAAGTTGCTTCTAATTAGTTATTTGTTCATAACAATGAGAAAATAATTAGTATACCATGTAAAATGCTGGGTGTGGTGGTACATACCTATAGCCCTAGTGCTGGGAAGATGGAGGTGGAATCCTTGGGGCTCACTGGCTAGCAGGACTAAACTGAATCAGTGAGCTTACTGTGGTAGTTTGAATAGGTTGCCCCAATATATCCAGTGTTTTACTAGCTTGTAGTTTGGATCTGTAGCCACCTGGTCTGGAAGTTTATCTCCATGAACCTGAAGCTGTCTGCTACAGAAATTGGTACCAGAATGTGGGGTGAGATGACCATGTGGACTTTAGTCTTTTGGAACTTTTATTTTGGAGCAACGGGCATGGACTTGGTGTTTGCAAGTGAAGATGCCTTTTGCAACTGAAGATGCCTTCTGGGGCAGTAAGCCAAGTTTTATGGATTATTCTGATGAGAGTTTGAGAATGCTAAGTGCAGACAGAATTGAACTTCGAGGCTTGGCTTGTGAAGTTTCTAAGGGGGAAGAAAGACTGTAGAGGACTTTATTGGAATTGGGCTACTGGTATAAGGGTTGGCTGCATTCTGCTTCCCAGGCCCAGAGAGTTTGATCAAGGTTAAATTTGTAATGGACTGATGTGCTTGATGATCTGATGTGCTTGGCTAATGATACTAGACTGAGAGATTTAAGATTTTAAGTTGGAAAACCTCAAGCAAGTTAAAGTTACAGGCACTGAGACTGGTTTCAGGTTACTGAAGCTGCTATTGTCAACACATTAACAATCTTAAGTAAGATGACATGACTGCTTTACATTAAAACAATGGAAAGGATGCCTGAGGGAAGACTATGATAGAAATGCAAACTCTTTTGTGAAAGAGTTGATTGGAGAAGGAACATGCTTTTCAAGGTTATGACTTATTTTTTCCCTGAATTAAGAATATGACTGTGTCCTGAACAGTTGGTATTGGTTTTGGAAGCATGGTGAATGCATGGAGTAGGTCAAGAAGTGCACATATAGTTCCAGAATCCACTACTGAGACACAGCATGAGGCAGAGCATGATTCTGATAGGCTGGCAAAGCCATTTGAAGATTGACCATGGTTTCCATGGAGACCTGTAGATTTTTTTGTATATACCAGAACTGTGCAAAGGCTACCATGAAGGCTGTTAGCTAAGGTTGGAAGTTTTCCTTGGCTACTCTGCCCAGCTGGAGGGGCAGAATTGTAAAATCTGGAGACTGTCTCTGGTTATATTGGACTTGAACTGCAGAAATTTGATGATTGCTTGATGGTGGTTGAGTTTTCATTGCTCTAGTCTCTCCTTCCTATGCCTTATACCAATTGGAAATGTTTACTCTGTGCATTTATGTGTTGAAAGTATATAACTCATTTGATTTTTCAGGTCTCATAGCTAACAGACAATCTTAAATCTCTGAGACTTGGGACTTTGGAACTATCTTAACTTGGTCAAGACTGTGGGGACCTTTGAAATTGGACTGAATACAATTTATAATGTGTGATGGTTTTGAATCTATTGGGGGCCAGGGAATGAATGTGGTAGTTTGAATAGATGGCCCCCAATATATTCAGTGTTTTATTAGTTTGTAGTTTGGATCTGCAGCCACCTGGTCTGGAAGTTGATCTCAGTGAACCTGAAGCTGTCTGCTACACTTGGGTTCACATGAGAGACTGTCTCAAAAAATAAGTGTAATCAAGGAAGATAGCCAACATATACCTGTGGCCTCTATATACATGTGCACACATGTACACATGCACCTGTATACACATGTGCCACCATATTCATATGAATCATATGAATATGAATATGTATGTAGACCACACACACAAAATGTAGTTCAATAGTGTTAAGAACATTATCATATCTGTACATATATTTTTGTCATATCTGGCACTCATTTTTCTTCTGTTTTTTGTTTTTGTTTTTGTTTTTGAGGTGGGGACTCAGGAAGTCCAGGCTTGGCCTTGATCTCACTATGTCATGGAGGATGACCTTAAACTCCTGCTTCCACCTTTTGAGGATAGGGATAATAAATATGTGCCATTATGCCCAGTTTGGCACTTTTTTTATCTTGCAAATGGAAACACCACAGCCATTAAGTATCGCTTTACTTCTTTCTTGTCACAACCACCAACATTCTACTTCCTGTCTATGAATTTGAGGCACATAAGTGAAATTATATAGTATTTGCCTTTGTTGTTGTTGTTGTTTTTGTTGTTTTCCAAGGTAGGGTCTCACTCTAGCCCAGACTGACCTGGAATTCGCTATGGAGTCTCAGGGTGGACTTGAACTCACAGAAATCCTCCTACCTCTGTCCCATGAGTGCTGGGATTAAAGGCATGTGCCACTACGCCTGGCTGGTATTTGTCTTTTGTGACAGGTTTATTACATGCTATGTTATGGAAATGTTTGGGCCTGCCATTGTTTATTTAACCATTTTCATACATTGGGACTGCAAGGAGATCACATCTAACAGTCATTACAAACATCCCTGTAATTATTATGCTTTTAACAAATCTTTGGACACTTTGTTAGTTTTTTTAGGATACATTTCATAAAGTCCATTTGCTAGGGGAAAGGTATGTATACTGTTTTTATTTTGGATTTTGAGGTAGGGTCCCACTCCAGCCTAGACAGACTGGGAATTCACTTTGTTTCAGGTTGTCCTCGAACTCATGGCAATCTTCCTACCTCTGCCTCCCAAGTGCTAGGATTAAAGGCATGCACTACTATGCCCAGCAACATTAAAATTTTGATAACTATTAGCACCATTCCCTTTGAAATTGCCAGCAATATCTACCCCAAACAATAACAAAAGTTCTAGTTTGATTTTTTTTAATATATACATTTTTTATTGACAACTTCTATACTTATAGACAACAAACCATGGTATCTCCCTCCCCTCCCCCACTTTCCCCTTCATAACTCTGTTCTCCATCATATCCTCTCCCTCTCTCATTAGTCTCTCTTTTAATTTGATGTCATCATCTTTTTCTCCTATTATGAGGGTCTTATGTAGGTACTGCTAGGCACTGCAAGGTCATGGATATTGAGGCCAATTTCTGTCCGGACTGTTGCATGTAAGGAGTGGTAACCTTCGTTTGGCTCTTATCTTCTTTCTGCCACCTCTTCCACAATGGACCCTGACCCTTGGAGGGTGTGAGATGTTTCAGTGCTGATACCCTTTCCTTTTCCATCCTCTCTCTCTCTCTGTCTCTCTCTTTAAAAAAAAAAAAAAAAAAACTCAAATTGGATCCATTTTGATCCATCATCAGTCATTGCTTAAAGCCCAGTGAAGCAGACTTTGTGATGAATATAGCAAATACCTCCCTTACAGGAGCCAGAGGACTGGAAAATCAACAGAGAACTTAATGCATCAACAAGTTCAAGACAGCTAACCTAATCCTACTTAGCCTCAAAATCCCAGACTTCTGGTTCAGGATTTTCTTGGTCTTTGAAGATAGAGTTCTGTTATTTAGTGGCCTAAAGTTATAGCTTATATTGACTGGATAAACCTTTGCTGTTGCTCCTTAAATCCAGTGCCTAACACTGCAGCTGATTGCCAGTATGTGAAAAGAACATCTAAGTACATCATACCCACCCAAAAGAGCCGGGCCTCAAAATTTGACCCGGGAAGGCACTTTAATCACTTAATTAAAAAATCAAAAGCTGGGCGTGGTGGCACACACATTTAATCCCAGCACTTGGGAGGCAGAAGTAGGAGGATCACCATGAGTTCAATGCCACCCTGAGACTCCATAGTGAATTCCAGGTCAGCCTGGACTAGAGTGAGACCCTACCTCGAAAAACAAATACAAAACAAAACAAACAAACAAAAAGCAGGCAATGTGTATACTAATTACTTCTGGTTACTGTTGTTTCTAATTGTGTCATGAAATAATATTTTCAAATACACAAACAGGCTGTCATATTTTCTTGGTTAAATGTCAAGTACAAATATATCACATCCTGGAGATTTTATTATTTATATTATTTTCTAAACAATCATATTTTTGTTTTTCTGAGGTAGGGTCTTACTCTCTAGCTCAGTTTGACCAGGGTGGCCTTGAACTCAGTGTTCCTCCTACATTTACCTCCCAAGTGCTGGAATTAAAGGTGCGTACCACTAGACCAGGTCTATGGCTTAGCAAAGGAATAAAACTTAATAAATTTGAGATCAACACAAACATTACTTTTTCCCAGACCCTCCTCTGAACCTTTCCTCTTTCTCCTCTTTTAAGCTTCATTCTTGGTTCCTAACTAGTACTGCTAATGCTCACTCTTCTATGTCAGGATCCTCATGAGAGAAACACGTGACATTTGTCTTTCTGATCCTGTGTATAATTAGTATAATTTTTTCCAGGTTCAACTACTTTTCCTTACTATTGAGTAGAATTATGTTGTATATATATACCACATCATAATTATACATTCATCAGCTGATAAGAATCTGAGTTGATTCCATTTCTCAGCTATTGTGAATAGAACAGGAACAAACACAACTGAGCAAGTCTCTCTGTGGTAAAGAGTCTTTAGGGTACATGCCCAGGAGAGGTATAGCTAGGTCAAATGGGAGGTCTAGTTTTATATATTTGAGGATCCTTAGTGTCTCTGTGGTAAAGAGTCTTTAGGGTACACGCCCAGGAGAGGTATAGCTAAGTCAAATGGGAGGTTTAGTTTTATATATTTGAGGATCCTTAGTGTCTCTGTGGTAAAGAGTCTTTAGGGTACACACCCAGGAGAGGTATAGCTAGGTCAAATGGGAGGTCTAGTTTTATATATTTGAGGATCCTTAGTGTCTCTGTGGTAAAGAGTCTTTAGGGTACACGCCCAGGAGAGGTATAGCTAGGTTAAATGGGAGGTCTAGTTTTAGATATTTGAAGATCCTTCATACTGATTTCCTTGGAGGGTGAGATACACAAAACTAATGATGACATGAATCTGTCCTATAGAAACCTAACCCTTGGTTAGCTAATTAAAATATATAATTCTCTTCAAATTAGAGATAGAGATATAGAAGGAGGGAGAGAAAGAGTGAGTTTGGGCAGAACTACTCTACGGGGTGGAGAAATCTTTACCATAAAACCATAGGCTACTGCTGGTCAAACCAAGTGCCAGAATTGGTTTAACTTCCACAGTGAGCTGTTGGTCAGGGAGTTCCATGGATCTCTACCAAAATTGCTGCCCATTTCCAAAGCATTTGGTTACCCACTGGAACTAAATGGACATTGAGAGATCAATGTTGGAACTAAGATAAAAGCCAGCAACCTGCCAGCTATCTCTCATGGTGCTGGAAAGTGCTATGTCATCTTATGGGAGATAAAAGTCACCAACAGAGTGAATATGCAGTGGGTCCTGCAAGCTACAACACCAGCCAGCCAGATAAGATGCACACACCAGTGCAATAGTGGAGTAAAGGCTGTGGAGGTAATCAACTGCTCTCTGATTGGATATGAGGCCTATGGTTTGGAAGGTTCTAGACCAGGGAGGGAAGCTTCCACTGTTTTTGGCTAAAAGGACAGATTAAGCCCATCCAACTGTCTTCTACATGTCTATGTTTATCCCCTTTAAGTCACGATGCTCTCATTCTAAGTTAAAGCACCTACTATTCACAAATGGCAGCAAATGACAAGAATAGAAAGCTGACTGTCTAGCCATGAGGTGAATCATCTCTGTCACATCAAACACTGCAGAGGTAACAGTGGATTAAATATGTGTGCTGCTTTCACAGATAACCCAGGAACCTTCTCTACGGTGATGGTGGTAGACACAGAGGAGAGTCAAAACTCATCAAAACAGAAAATTAGAGGCTGCTGAGAGCTTGACACTAAAGAAAAGTTATAACATGCCCTCCAAGGCTCAGGGAACACTGTGGAAGAGGGAGGTGTACTTTAAGGCATTGTTCCCTCACATAAGGACTGAATGGTGTATGCATGGCCCCACAGTGATTACTGATAACCCAATTTACCTCAGTGGGATGAGGGCAATTGAGAGGGGACATAACAGGATAACATGATGGGGATATGATCAAATTGCCATATGTTCCTTTACTAACATTCTCAATAAAATTTTTAAAAAACATTCCTTCTGGAGGTTATTTGAATGAAGCACCACTGAGTGAGCTTAGCCAGGCAAAGACCCTAGAAGGGTTCTAAATGGTCCTTGGGGAAAATAATAGCTAGTATGCAAGTCATGCTGAATCACTTCATAACACACATGTACAGATACACACAGAGAAACACACATGCACACATATACCCACACACAGGACAACATTGGAACAGTGCTGGTTGAGGAGCCATTTTCTTTCCAGTCTGGACCCCGAGTTTCTGCAGGGGTAGGCCTGGGGCTTTGTACTGGGGTCTGATAGTGCTGAGCAGGCTTTGGTCATAACTGCTGATTTCTTTCCCCTGGGCTTGTGTCTGCTAGTAAAACCTTACTTATGAGATTCCGCTTGACTTGCCCATCTTCCTCTTTTTATTGTTTGTCATGTGAAGACAGATTCCTGGCTGTCAGCAGATCTTGATTTATGACTCACGTGGAATGTGGCAAATTTTGCTTGATTCTGCTGCATGTTGGTGAGAGCAGGGTGGCTGGAAACTGAAGAAGCAATTCTTTCTCTCTTTCTCTCTCTCTCTCTCTCTCTCTCTCTCTCTCTCTCTCTCTCTCTCTCTCTTTCTTTAAGGTGCTGGGCATCTAACCTAGGAGGTCACTCGTGCTAAGCCAGAACTCTACCGCTCTCAACCTAGAGAAGAAATAATGTTACTGAGAACTTTGAGTATGTGTCCCAAATGCAACAACTTCTCCTAATGGGGTGAAACTAGGATCAAAAATACCTTACTCTTTTTACGCATAAAGTATACACTTACGAACCAAATCCATATAAGGCAGATTAACATACATATTTTATCTTCTACAGAAGGGATTTTTACAAGGCCCAAAGCCTGAACAAAAACCAAGGAAAGATGCCTTTACACTGTCATTAGAAAAGATATATTTGTGAATAGGACCAGGGGAATCTCTGGACAAGAGCAATAACTTCTAGAGAATTCACTGAGAGATAGGGTTTAAAGGTGAATATAGCTCTGAATATAATGTCCCCTTAGGCTCATGTGTGTGAACACTTGGTCACCAGCCAAGTGGTACAATTTGGGAAAGTTGTGGAATCTTTAGGATGTAGAAACTCTCTGGAGGAAGCATGTCACTGGGGACAAGACTTGAGGCATTACATCCTAGCCCTACTTGCTGTTCTCTCTCTCTCTCTGTCTCTTTCTCTATCCCTCTCTTCTTCTTCTCTGCTTCCTATGACAATGTGATGCTGAGCCCCTGTTCCTGATATGCTTTCTCCGTGGTGATAGACTCTATTCTTTGGAACTGTAAGCCAAAATAATCTCTTTTCTTCCCTAAATTGCCTCAGGTCAGGTATTTTGAGGTGACTGATTCAGGGGGGCTGTGAATGAGCTTATCATGCAGGGTCACTGCAGCCCCAGGCTCTGCTGGAGAAAGGGTGTTTTCTCACCCTGGTGCAGAGAAGACAGCACTCCCCACAAAAATCTTTGAAGATTGCTGGGTGAAAGGAAAAGAATGGCCTTTCTGTAGTTATATCTCTTCCAAGGATTTCACTTGACATAGAGTGCCAACATGGCTCTCCTTAGGAATTACTGTCTTCTTAATAAGTCCTCATTAGGAGAATGGAGGATGCGAGGCCATGTGGAACTGAGACAGCCATTTCTGTTGAGCTCGTCCTAGATCAACCAGCACTCAACCAACCCAGCACCTGCCCTCAGACCCCTGTGCAAATGCATCAGAGTCCAGAACTGCTTGAACTCAGCCAAAAAATGGTGACCCCAGAACTGTTCACTACATAAATATTTGGCATTTCCAGCCAATAAATTTACACTGGTTTGTCTAGCAATAGCAAACTGATGGAGTAATTCAAATGTTGCAAATGTACCAAAACCAACCAACCCACCCACCCAGTGAAACAGCAAGGAATCCCCCAAAGCCCACAGAAAACAAATAAAAGCAACAAAACTAAAACTAACACGAGAACACCATTTCCTATATATAATCTGTCACTGCATGGCCAATGAGATAGTAAATTTTGTTGAATAACTTGGATAGGCCATGGTGCCCATTTGTTTGTTCAAATACCAGACTAGATGTTGCTATAAAGGCATATAGAGTAATTAACATTTAGTGTAATTAATATTGAATTAATACACTTTGAATGAAGTAGATTGCCTTACATATTGTGGCCCTGAAGTCAGTTTAAAGCCTCTGAAACAGGAGAAGAACCTAACTCCAGTCTGGCTTCAGATGTGCATGATAGCATCAATACTTTTTAGAATTTCCAGCCAGTTAGCCTTACTTGTAGATTTTTGTCTTGCCAGCCCAGAGCAACAACTTTTCTAATTTCATTTTGACCACAATAGTCATTCTTTAAGTGAAAATGCACAGGAAAGCCCAGTTTCTAGAAGGGGGAAAATGGAGTGGCTGTGTCAAATGAGAGGAAAGGTCCATGGTCTCTCCATCATTGTTCCTCTCTCTGCTCTCTGGACTATTCGAGAGCAGCTCTGGTGGAACTTCTGGGGCTCCAAGGAGCTTTATAAACACCCCTGGAACTCAGGACTAGGAGAGCCAAGACTGCAGACCCCCTGGGTCTCTCTACAAAGGGTTCTGATATGTGCACATTCCACATTTCATGAATTTATGGTTTTTTTCCTAATATTCACTGGCATCTCTCACATATTAGATACTTATCAATGGTTAATAGCTCAATTATAGCCATCCTACAGAACAGAACTCTCTCTTCATTTTTTTTTTGCATGTGAAGAAACTAAAGTTTATGAAGTGCATTTATAAAGTTTATTTATAAACTTTATTTATAAAGTTTACTAGGTGGCAGAAGTAGATGTGACCCAAGGTCTGTATGACTTCAAAGATAGCATGCTTTCCACTGCACCACAGGGTTCCTCATGAAGCAAATAACTTGCGTGAAGAGTCACTGGAGGCCTTCCTTTATTCCTCTCAGAAGCCTTTTGTTTCTGGAGCTTTGACCCTAGGATGGTCCCATGGGTAGCCCATTGCTCACATAACTGGCATCATCTTGCCTTTCAAGTTCTAGTCTGCTAGTTAGGACCAGATACAAATGTCATCACTTAAGGTGCTTTTGCATGATCCCTTTCATGAGATATACTGGAGGTCATGGATGAGAGTCCTTATACTCCATTATGCAGATTTTTCCAAAAGACATTATTACTTACAAAAAGAATCGTTTTCCCCCATGTCTTTAATGCATGTGGGAAGCTATCACCATCCACAGCCACATCTATTTCCTTTTAGAGCCACCATATGCTATTTGGAAATACAGTAACAAATTTTCCCTGTCAGTGTGGTTTCCCAAGGAGCTTTCTCCCTGTTTCTTTCTCCTGATAGCACCTGTATATTTCCTGGATGCATGTCTGGTTATATCCATTGGACACAGACCAGTAGGATGCACTGCCTTCAAGAAGAAAGAAAGTCAAGTGTTTGCCTCCAGCTTGATGGATGAAATGACTGTGCAGGAGGCTCTCACACTGCCGTATGCCATGTGGCCCTTTAAATCTTTCTTCTAAGAATTATCTCTTTAATGCTGTATGGGCTGCTTTTGTATTCTGTTACTTTCTGCCCAATAAGTACTCCACAGCTTTCATTTCTTTGTTAGCTGAGCTTCACACATGTGGCATCAATTTTATTTTTCCAGTATGAAACATCAGAAGGTTAAGAGATCAAGCAATCAGTAGCTACAGCGCTCTCATAGCACACATTCCTTTATTTAAAAGGCAATATCCTAGGCAGCCTAAAATGGAAGTAGGCTGAATTTTTGATCTTTTGCAATCGCCTGTTCCATTATTTTCTAGTTATGGTGTCCTCATTTTCTATCAAGGTTTAAGTAGCAGCTCTGATCATGGAGTCAGCCCAAGGCCCTTCTGAAAGCAGATTTATGTTACATGAGAGATTCTTATTTCCCTCTCCTTTTTCAGATGATGGGAAGAGAGTTTTCTTGGATATCCACTACATTTCATTATGTTGGAAATAAAAGTCTCACAAACATATAGATGGATTTTCTCAAAGCACTGTTTTGATTCTCAAAATATATAATAGAATATGGCACTTGTGAACATCTTTGTAAACATATGCTACTTGAATTTTATTTTTCCATAGCTCCAGAAGGAATAAGTAGATTAATTAAAGTTGACTTGAGAGTGTTTTTTTGTTTTGTGTTATTTTAAAAAGCACATTTAACAATGTGGGATTCCATGGCTCATGTGAGATTAAAACACAGGCTGAATGTAATCCAAAGATCAATCATACTTCAAGAGCCAGTATTTCGATGCAACACATCAAAACCCTCACCAAGCCATCAAACCAGAATAAGAAACACTCCACACTTGAGTTTTAGGTTTTATATCACAAATTCCATCTTATTTAACCTCAACTTTATACAGTTAACAGACGACCCTGCAACATATTATATTCCTGCCCATCACTTATCTTTTCCAGTACTGAGGATTAAATCTGGGGCCTTGCCCATGCTAGGCAAGCATTCTACTGCTGAGTTATATTCCCAGCATATTTTGATATTATTTGTTTGTTTGATTTTTTAATTAATTTTATTTGCAAGGAGAGAATGAGAAGGGGTATGCCAGGGCCTCTAGCTGCTGCAAACAAACTCTAGATACACATGCCACTTTGTATATCTTACTTTACTTGGGTATTGGGGAATTGAACCTAGGTCATTAGGCATTGCAGGCCAGTGCCTTGACCTCTGAAATCTCTCTCCAACATGCCATCACTTTTTTTTAAAGTTTTTAAAAAATTTATTTATTTATTTATTTATTTGAGAGCGACAGACACAGAGAGAAAGACAGATAGAGGGAGAGAGAGAGAATGGGCACGCCAGGGCTTCCAGCCTCTGCAAACGAACTCCAGATGTGTGCGCCCCCTTGTGCATCTGGCTAACGTGGGACCTGGGGAACTGAGCCTCGAACCGGGGTCCTTAGGCTTCACAGGCAAGCGCTTAACTGCTAAGCCATCTCTCCAGCCCTGCCATCACTTTTATTAATGGAGTTCTTAGGATTTACCAGCTACTGGTGGTATTAGTCTATTTCCTCTTGTCTGATGGAGGGTAACTCTTCTTACTTTTTATTTGAAGACTTGTGGAGTTTTGAAACTTAGATAAAACTAGTATCATAGATGAGTTTAGTATAAGAAAGGATATATTGGGCTACAGAGATGGCTTAGTGATTAAGGCACTTGCCTGTAAAGCCACAGGACCTAGGTTCAATTACCCAGTACCCACATAAGCCAGATACATAAGGTGGCACATGTATCTGGGGTTCGTTTACATTGGCTGGAGGTCCTGTGCCCCAACTCTCTCTCGCTCTCTCTATCTGCCTCTTTCGTTCTCTCTTTCAACAAAATAAATTAATTAAAATAATAAAATTAAAAATTAAAGAAGTGGTAAATGATGAAACTCAGCCAGGAAAGTATGGCAGTAGTATAGAAGAGATTTACTTGTTGAAAAAGAAACATCAAGGCAAAAATTCATTAAAATGCCTTTAAGTTGTGGTGGAAAAAAGGTTTTTTTTTGACTTTTGGTTTTTTAAGCTAGGGTGTCATTTTAACCAAGGCTGACCTAGAATTCACTATGTTGTCTCAGACTAGCCTTGAACTCATGGTGACCCTCCTACCTATGCCTCTAGAGTGCTGGGATTAAAAGTGTGTACCACTGTGCCTGCCCAGATAAGCTATGTTTATTTTTCCTTTTATTAAATTTTGATATTTTTTGTTTATGAGAGAGAGAGAGAGAGAAACACATGAACGGGCACTGCAGGGTCTCTAGCCACCTACTGCAATCTCTAGATGCATATGTCACCTTGTACATCTGGTTTAGTGAGTACTAGGGAATCAAACCTGGGTCCTTAGGCTTCACAGGCAAGAACCTTAAGCACTAAGCCATCTCTCCAGCCCAAGCTATGTTTTTAAGATGATTGAAACTCAGGTTTACTTTCTGTTTACTTATGGAAGTGGTTTTTATGTAACATTTTAGTACAAATTCAGTACCTGTCCAGCATTCTGACCTGGATTAAAATCACAGCTCTCTTCCTTCCTCATAAGAAACAGGTAAGCAAAGGGTTAGCCAAAACAGAAACAGTAATTAATATCTAGTACTATATGTAAAATTTCATTCCTTTATTTGGTGGGGGGGTTCAAGGTAGGGTCTCACTGTAACCTAGGCTAACCTGGAATTTACCATCTCAGGCTAGCCTTGAACTTACAGTGATCCTCTTACTTGGCCTTCTGAGTGCTGGGATTAAAGGCATGTACCACCATGCCTAGGAGAGAGAGGGAATCGGTATACCAGGGCTTTCAGCCACTACGAACAAACTCCATATGGTGCCACCTTGTGCATCTGGCTTTATGTGGGTACTGGGAAATTGAACTCTGGTCATTAGGCTTAATGAGCAAGTGCCTTAACCAATGAGAAATCTCTCCAGTCCTCAACCCAATCTTGAATCATGTACACAAATATATTTGTGTAGGAGAAAGGCTGAAGGAAGATCAATGAATATGTTAGATTACTTATGATAGATGATATTAATAAATGCTAATATGTACTACAATATTAACTAAGACTACATTGTTTTCTTTACTTGGTTTCTTCCCATTTTCTAGAAGCTCAAACATAATCAATAAAAATTTACCCTTCCCTATATTCCCTAATGAATTGTGATAAGAGTTCTTGTCATATATGGGAACAATACATTATTTGATAAGGTTGATTTTGTCATCCAATCAAAACATTTAAAAGTAAGCACCTTAGCTATTTGTAAACTCTCTAATAATTCATCTCTCTCAATTTGCAGTACCATTGTGCCTTTGGGGACAACTTATATGTAAGCACAGGTGAGGTGACAATTTCAGGAAACTTCTTTGTGTATGGATTCCAGTGGACATGTTTTATACCAAAAACTTCCTTCTCACAAGACATGGAAAATAAAGGTTTAGGTTTCTAAAATAATTGTGTTTATAAAATAATTTTATGAATCTCAATCTTTCTATGATCCTGGGAGATGAGTGGGGCATGACTTATTTTATCTATGTCACAAATAGGAAAAGATGGGAGAATAAATGAATTGTTTCATAACTGGAAAGCAGAGTACAGTAAGCATTAGAGTATAAATTCATTGTTCCCGAACCTAGCCTCATTTCCCCAGGCTGTGCAGGCTTGTTTATGGTATACTCTATATCTTGCAAAATGAATGATAACCCAGGGAAAAGAGCAATCTAAAAATGAGGAGGGAGGACACCAATTAACAAATAAAAATTGTAAAGCTTGATTACATCTCATGTTGCTTTCTGTCTCTGAAGGCATCCTAATTTGAGGTTGTAGAGTAAATACAAATTCTCAGGACTGGCCTGTGGCATGAGTAGATGTGCAGTGCCTGGTTTTTAAAACCACTGGAGAAAAGACGGGCCATAGAAGAGCTTTATGTGTAATTGTAGCCATGCCTCTTGCTTAATATCACCATAGGCGAGGATTTGGAAGCTTTCCCTTTCTAGTGCCTCCTATAGAAATACAGGCCCTATGTACAGAATTGACTTTTAGAAAAGAACATCTCTCCAGCCCCACTTACCAGCACTGTGAAAACATTTCACTCTCTGAGTATTTTTAGCATTTACCCTCTTCAGGCAAAAATCAGCCCTCATAGAGAAACCATGAAATAACAGAGTGCACTGGACAGCTGGCCACAGCAACTGATCTCTGAACCACCAGGCTCAGACAAATACAAAGACAGATCCAGTAAATGCACTTGGCCCAGGTTTCCTTGCTCTGTAGGGGTTTGTGTTGTCTCTGGGCGCATGCCGTGTAGCAGAGCTTCATCGGAAGCTGGAATCTGACCCATCCTCCAGAGAGTCTGACTTCATCTGTGTGATGCTCGTGCTGGGTGGGCCTAAGTGTTAGGTTTAGACGCTGATGCTGGGTGGGTTTAGGTACCAGGGTTAGGTGACCACTGATGCCTGTAGCTCGGATTCTGCAATTCAGTTCTATTTCTCTTTCCCGGAGCAGAGTAGGGAGCTAGAGCTTTATTCCAACTTTCATTTCCTTCCATCCTCCCCTGTTGAACTGTCCTCAGGTAGTGGCTTTCAGATTCTAGTGGTAAACAGCAAATAACTTGTTTTGAAGGCCAATTTCTGCTCTTCACCCCTATCTTGAAATTCAAATGCAGTAACTTGGGCTGTTGCCCAGCAATCTTTATTTTTGGCAAGCACCCGTATGATCATAAGTCCATTAATTGAGAGCTATGCTTTTGAGAAATATTGCCAAAGCTATAATTTGTAGCCTCAAGGATGAGGTTCACCTAAGATCTTTGGGACTTTAGCTCACTCTGGAATGCAACATTTGGCTAACGGGCTAAGTAAGCCCAGTGACCCTGGGCCTTGAATGTTGTAGCTCTGAGTGTCTGCACTTGAGTCTGATCCTGGAGTCAGAATGCTGGTTTTCATCCAAACTTGTCCTGAGATGGAATAAGTAAGAGGTTTAGAATTAAGAATAGGCAAACCATTTCTACCAAGGGAAACATAAAACGTTACAACAAAAAGCTGGAGAAAGGCTATAAACAGACAACTCATTGAGCAGTGAACTCAGTGTGGAATAAGCATTATCAGTATAGAAGAAAAAAAATGACTAAAAGGGCCAAATAACAGTTTTTTAGAAATCACATAAATGCACATTAAAGACAAGTTTGATAGTATTGTGTGATTGATAAAGAGGCTAGTGTTGTGATACACTTGTGGGCAATGTAAACTGGCTGAGCCAGTTCTTAAGGCCATTAGAGAGCATCTATTAAATGGACGTTCCCTCTGTCATGCCAAACAGGTCATTTCACTCCTCAATATTAACCTTAGAAATAATGGATCTGAAGGAAAAATAGGGCTGGGGAGATGGCTCAGTGGATAAAATGCCCACTGCATACATATGAGTATACTAGCTTGAAATTCCAGCACCCACATAAAGAGCCAGGGGCCATGCAAGTGTTTGCAATCCCAGCCGTGTTTACATGTGGGAAAAGAGACTGAGACAGAAGAATCCACCAAAGCTCAGACCTAACTAGACTGGTGGGAAAGCAAAGGGAGCAACACGGCACTGTGTCTCAAAAGAGGCAGAAAGAGAGGACCGACACCCCCAGAGATGTCCTCTGACTTCCACACATGTGCTGTGGTACACCCACACTCACACACATGAACACATGTACACAACACATATCCAAAAGAAGAAAAAAGTAATATGTTCAAGAATGATTTTAGAATGGAAAAATAGAATCTGCCCACATGCCCCTAAAGGAGTAAGAAAATAAATTGTGGTATAACTATTTATTTATTTGCTTTTGAGACTGGATCTTAATTGTATTCCAGCCTTGTATTTGGTATGTAGCCCAGGCTAGTCTTGAGCTTTTGATCTTCATATTTCAGTCCCACCCAAGTGCTGAGATTACAGGAATTCCATGCCACCCAGATAAACTGTACCACAGTATTGTTAAATAATACATAGTTATAGGAAGAAATGAGGCAGCTCTATACGACTAACTTGAGCAGATCTTCATGACCTACTGTTCAGTGGAACATGTTGTTGTGGTCACTCGTCTCCAAGGTGGCATCAGGAAGGTGGCCAGGCTTGCAGGCACAGCTCCTGTCATTCCAGCACTTGGGAAGACTTAGGCAGGAGGATCATGAGCTTGAGGTTAGTCTGGGCTACATGAATCAAACCAGTAAGCAAAGTAACAACAACCTCTTCCCTGTCCACCCACCAAGGAAGTCAAGGTGACACCATAATTCCTTCCTTCTGTATGTACTTTCATTCCTCTCACCAGGAGATTGAGTCTGTCCCTGCTCTTTCCTTGAGTCTGCACTGACATTGATAACTTCTTATGCCAGTAGCATATGGCAGAAATGATTCAGGGGTTTCTGAGGCTAAATCTTGGGACAGCTTGAAGTTTCTATAATCCATCACTTAGAACGTGTTATCATGACCCTTGCTCAGGATGTGTGTGTTTGGGAAGGGAGGTGTCATCTCTGATGTGTAAGAAGTTCAGTTTTCTTGAGACTATCACATGGAGAGATGATGCCCACCAGTCCTGGCTGTGGCAGCCCTTCCAGCCATCCCAGCTCTAACATACACCATGAATCAACAGGCCATCTTGCACATTATATTCCCAGAGATGCCCTGGAGAGAGCAATCAAGGTCTTGGACATACAGCCCTAACCAAACAGTCCTAGGTATTCCCAGCCTTTTAAGTCACCCAGCCGAGGCCCTGAACATTGTGCAGCAGAGATGAAACATCCCTGCAGTGATTTTGATGCGCAGAATAACAACTACAGTTTTACATTTTTTATACCAGTAAGGCTTTGTTACACACCAAGGGGCAAACAGAATGGCTCACAGTATCATTGGATGTTAGAAAAATGTAGCACACAATACCAGATCTCCCTCTTTCCACCTCTCCATTCCTTATGGCCTAACAGTTCAAACACCGAAGTCATGACATTTACATATGGATCTGCAGAATTGGAGATTGTAGTCCTTCAAGGGGCTTATATCTTGAAATTGGGATTCTATTAGGAAAATAGAAACTACAGATTTGGTCTGAAGTTGGGTAATTAGGGGCTTGTAACGAGGGCAGGAGGAGACAAGTTAGGGAAAGCTGGTACTAGTGCTCAGGTGCGCCACTAACTTTCAGAGAGCTGGAAGGGGTGGGAATTGCTCCAGAGAACTTGGGACAGTCCCTCTATTGGAGCATGAAGAGAAATGGGTAGAGGCTGATCCGTCTACCCATCCAGAGGGTATCCCTTCCCTCAGCTTTCCAAACCTTGACTTGGTGTCTTTAGATGATGAACTTTAACTCCAAGTTCTGCTGGTGGAGGGGATATAGCACAGAGAATCCAGGTGATGGTGCTCAGATTCCAACAAAACTTGCTCTGACAAAATTATGAAACATTAAGCTTCTGCAAGGTAAATAGCTGAAAATTGTTTGGACTAATTACTCTTTTCCAGAAACATAACCTGAAAGCTTAAATACATAAGTAAAACTAGCAATTGTCAGTTTTTTCTTTTGCATCTTTCCCCTTTGGACAGTCAGATACTTAACATGGCCTGTGTTCATCACCTCCTGGTTGTCACGCTCCTGTGTGATCACTTCCTCTGGAGTGTGGGTGGGGTTTGTTATTTACTGACAATTTCAAGGCAAAGAGTGTGGGAATATAGTATCTTGTGTCCATGATCACATGATTCCATTATATAAATCTGTTGTTCCCATCTTGCTGGATTCTCCCTCCCTTGTAGGTGGGGAGAAAGAAAGCATCCAGGGCTAAGAATCTCCTGACACAAAATTGTGGGGTACCTCAGCTTGCTGAGAGCAGCCTCCAGGAACAGCCAGCAGCTCTCAGAAGCTCTACTGCTGCAAGGACCTGACCACTGTCAACCCTTGCAAGTTTCTCTCAGGAACCTCCAAATGAGGCTCCAGTCTGGCCCATTCTGATTACAGCCCTGAGGATGGGAAGCAGAGGGTTCTAAGCTGTGCCTACACTCCTCTCCTAAGAGATATGGCAACGAGTGTTGTTTACAGCCACTCGTTTATGGGGCCACTGTGACACCACAGTAGGAAGTAGAGTAGCTTCCTGTACTTTTGGGTATGTCTGGCCTTGGTGTGGAGCCAATGGCCACATGAGGAATTCGTATATTTCACTGGAGTCCTTTTCTGGCAGTGGTCATCACAGTGGGGGCAGGGGAGCACTAGCTTTAGATATGGATGAGATGACACATTGAAATTTGAACACATGAACTTTTCTAAAATTATAAGAATAACTGTAAGCTTTTTGAAGATTCAGTATGTAGATTTGTTGGCTCAGCTCCCACATTCCAGAATCACAAGTTGTTGAGTAATGAATTGAGAGCACATTTAGAGCAGTGGGCCCACACGGAGGAGGGCTCCCAGAGACAGTCTCGTGCCTTCCTTCACTTGTAATGTGTTGCGACATATGACAGATGATATGTGTCTAGTGTAGTGCATGGATATGTGAGTTCACGTAGTGTAACGACCTAGCCTTGCCCAGCGACAGGTATCCTATAAGGAAACTGTAACAGATACATAAAATCATGGGTGCATGTGTACACGACAGTAGAAGTGAAACTGTCTGGGGAACAAAGATGAGAAGGGGGAGGGGAGGGAGCGTGGAGGCTATGCTCAATGTGCCATATATATGTGTGTGAAAATGTCCTTATGTCACATATACAATGAATAGACACAAAGGAGATTTTAAAACTTACAGTAAAAAAGAACCCATATCATAACACTAATTGAGCAATGTAAGAGATCTATGGAAAATGGCAGCATTGGGTGCAATTTTTCTTTAAATAATGAAAACCTAGTCGTCATGTAATAAAATGGAAATTCTCAAACATATTTTTGAAACATGAATGTATGCTCATATTAGAATATGTCTTTGTGGGCTTATTTGTTGCTTCTGTAGGCATTAAAATCAAGTATCCACACAAACTCAATAAAGGCTCAGACATTTAAATTGTAGAAAACCTAAAGACCAAAAAAAAAAAAAAAAAAGATTATTTTTGTGACACTGGACAAAAATATTCAGCTCATATCTTAAAAAAAATTACTTGCTGGGTGTGGTGATATATGCCTTTAATCCCAACACGTGGTAGGATCACTTTGAGTTTGAGGCCAGCCTAAGACTACATAGTGAATTCCAGGTTAGCCAGGGCTAGAGTGAGACCCTACCTCAAAAAAAAGAAAAAAATAATTTATTTGTGTGGGTGTGCATGCATGTGTACATGCCAGGGTCTCCTGCTGCTGCAAACAAATACCCATGCAGCTTTGCATGAATGGATGGGGAATTGAACCAGGGCTGGAAGGCTTCATAAGCAAGTTCCTTGAACCACTGAGCAATCTCCCCAGAACCTCATTGTCATATTTTTAGCTTACTTTAAGTTTGTAGTTTTACTGGATCAGCCCAAGTTGCTGACATACCTGAATAGCATTTCAAGGATAGGGAGGATAGGACTTGGGGAAAGAGGAAGGCAGTGGGGCGAGACATAAAACTGAACCCAAATTGAACTGGTACCATAGAATCCTATATCCTGGAAGTCAGACTAAAAGGTGGAACCCTCAAGAGGACCTTAGGGGGAGCACCTGAATCAAAGGGCCCTGGAAAGGGTGAGACGAAACCTAACCTTAAATTTCTCCTGTTTCTCTTTCTTCTCTGTCTTTTTTCTTTTTTTCTTTTCCCTTGGTGTTGGCCTGTAATTCCCTGTACCAGGATGTGGTCTACATCCACAATGAGCTATTGATCAGAGAGACCTACTAGATCACCCAAAACAAACAAGACAGACTTCTGTCAGAGCACTTGATTACCCACCAAAGTCTAATGGTAAGATCCTAGGGCTGAAGACACCATGGTCAGCATGGACAATGCAGAGACCTGGTTGGAATCCAGAGGAGAGCCAGTCCCCAGACAATTAGCCCATCTAGTGCTGGACGGTGCTACATGAGCTAGCAGGGGAAGGTGGCCAACACCTGTCCAAGCAACTCAAAGTCTAAGTGACTCAGAAGCAAGCAACCTAATGTGATGCTCACACAAGTGTAATAGTGGCACACAGCCATGTTGTGTAACCAACTGCTCTTGGGTTGGCTAATAGATCCACTCAATAGAAAGGAAACCATATAGCTGGAACTGGGAAACAAATCAGAGTAATATCCAGATAATGATTTTGCTTTCCATTATCAAGCTCCCAGTAATCTTGGGCTATAAGAGAAGCAACACCCTTTAAATTCTCTCTAAATTAATAATGGTTATCCCATTTAACTGGTGCTGACTTCACTCCCCCATGGAGAATCTGTTTCTCTTTTTCAGATGGAGCTGGTCCAGAGGAGATAAACGACCTAGCACACCCCACCCTGGCCCCAGCTGAACCACAGAGGAATTGGGGAAATGAGCAAGAGTGTTGCTTTCTTAGTGAATCTAATATCAGCACAGGGTGAAGGAGATAGACACTGAGGACACTCAATACCTACTAAACCAGAAATCCAGAAGTTCCTAAGAGCCCATCATTGAAGTGGGCTTAAAATGTTCCGGCATGGCTGAGGGAATTTTGCAGAAAAGGGGGCAGAAAGATTGTTACAGCCACAAGTTGGGACATTTTGCATAGAAACATTGCCTCTTCCCCCCATAATGTGACCTACAATTCCCATGGGGTTGACTTGCATCTCCAATGACGAAGGCCTATTCAGAAAAGGGGCAGGGAGAAGGGAAAGGATGGTATCAACATGTGTTGTTTACATACTAAATGTGTCCCTTTGTAATAAAAATTTTAAAATTGTAGTTTTATATTTCAAAATGTTCCTAAATATTTGTAATTTAAAATAACTTATGAACATGACTATAAAATTTAATCATATTGATATCATAAAATATTATTGCAATAGTATTATAGTCAATAGAAACTATGAACTTAAAGGAAATTAAATATGTAATTATTTAACCATATTTAAATTTCATATCTAATTTTCTACTGGATTTTTAAAGATATAAGTAAACACATATATAGATATTTATAATTTATAAAATACAAATAAGCTTCTCTATATTAATGATATATGCCTATATATTTTTGTTGCTGGGTAAAAATATATATCTGAGTGTTGTCTCTAACGAATGAAAATATATAATGGAAAGATTTCTTAGATACTTTTTCCTATTTTAAATGTTTTTATTATTTAAAAAATATTTTGTATTATTTATTTATTAGAGAGAGAGAGAGAGAATGAATGGGGGCTTGCCAGGGCTTCCAGCCACTGCAAATGAACTCAAGATGCATGTGTATCTGGCTTGTGTAGATACAATCAAACCTGGGTCCATACACTTCACAGGCAAGTACCTTAACTGCTAAGCCATCTCTTCAGTCCCCCATTTTTGTTTTTAATGCAGGGTCTCAGATTGGCTTAGGATGATCTTGAACTCCCAATCTCCCTGTCTCCACCACTCCACTTCTCAAGTGCAAGGATCACAAGTGTGCGCCACCATGCCTGCCTTGTGGATGTCTTTCAGATTCATAATGTAACCAGCAGTATGGTGTGTGAACATGTGTAAGAGAAACAGGACAGAAAGAGAGAGAGAGCTACGCATAGATGAGCTCTTGCCCCCTACAGAGTATCTGGAAAGACAAGGACATAAAACAAATTCAGTTTAATTATTTGATTAGCAAATCCAAGTTCTTGATAGACAATGTTCAATAGGGAAGTAAGGGACTGGATTACTACCTCAAAGGAGCTTATGGTGCCATTGTCATTGAAGAGAAAGATATAAATAGGCACATGTGTAGTGTAATGAAGATATAAGATATAAGATAAAGTATGCTGGACGATATTCACGGCCCAAAGTTATAAAACTATGCTTTGACTCTCAAGCTAGTTACTCACTCCTGTGTGTTTTGTTTTCCTGGTTGTAACACTAAGGTAATGTCATGTCCCTGCAAAATGTATGTAAGTTAGGTGTTGTAATGAGGGATGTCTGTCCATAGGGAGAACACTCTAGTTCTTTGAGAAGTTAGCATTTCCTTTCATCTGTAAAGATTAAGAAAAACTCTCCAAATCTTGCATGTTATAATTTATAACAATGTGTTCTTTAAAAAAAAAAAAAAAAGATTTCAAAAGGAAGACATTGAATGAGTAGGGGTATACTGACCTCTGATGGCTACACTTAAAAGTGCTTGCTTTAGCACATTGCAAATAATGTTATTGCAATGATCTCCTTGGAAATTGCTGGAGTTTATTTTATAGGGCAGTCAAGAATCACTGGACACATAGAAGGAATCCACGAGATGTCAGATAGTTAACTTGGCTTATCCCAAGAAGGATTTTAAGTGATCAGCCTAGGCTGAGAAAATCCATGGTAATTCATTTAAGAATGCTTCAGTGTGTATATCCAAGTTAATATGAGTGTGCCAGTTTCACCTACACTCCAGGAGTGATGAATTAATATTTGAAGTGTCTTTATCAGCAATCCACACTTCGTGAGTGGGTAATTACCACTCAAAAGACAACTTAAGGATTCATAGTGGAGAAATGGCTGACAGCAGTATTTCAAATATTGTGATTTAACTTTGACACTGAAAATAATATTTTCTTGTGGAACTGATGGATTTTGAGATATATAATTGGTTATAAATATTGTGTAGATGCCTTAGCTTTTTCATGAACAGGGCATAGGAATCTGGCAATAAAAAATTTGTACATGGAGTAAAATTCAGTCTAAGTTTTGCTTCAATTGCACTATACCTGGTGGTAAGATGTCAGCAAGGAGATCTATAGCTGCTACATCCAGAATCACCAAAGAGGAGCTAAATGTTGTGAAATGGCTAAAGTGGCTCAGGTTAATTTGTGACAGGCCACCCATCTTACCTCTAAAACTTGATAGAGAAATTATTACATAAGCTTCTTATGAATTTCTTTTTCTATATTCTGTATATTTCTCAAAGATAGTCCTCCTAATTTTTGTCCCAAATCATGTCTCTTATAATTTTTATCTTGTCCCATTGAATACAGATAAAAAGATAAACAAAATATCCTTAATCAATACTGCTTTTTTCTGGTGGAGTTACCTTAGTTGTCTTTCCAAGGTGAGTGGCACTTGGCTTTGATAGTAGCTAGGAGGGATGTATTTTTCTCTGCAGGGCCAAATGTAGCTAGGAAGTTGTTTGGATGCCCATGTGGACACTACTGGTAGCATGAAATGAAGTCATCATTTTTGTTCCCAAGATGCTTATGCTCTCTTAGGGCCACTGTTCTGATACTTAGCAGAAGAGAGGGAACAGGCAAGATTGACACTGGGATGACGATGTTGTCTAAAACAACTGTTCCATTGAAACAAGTATACACTTGCAAGTGGCTTTGTACTATCTCTGCTGCTTACAGTGGCCACTGACACTTTGAAACTTGCGTCTAGTACTCACATGCTGGCCACCAAGGCAATGTGAGTGCTGGGCTCAGGGAATCCTTTGACATATTGACGCAGGAGATGGGGGCTCAGGAGGGGTCCCTCAGAATTTATGAACCCTGTTTTGAGTTCTGTCCTACTTTTTAAAATTTTTTAAATTTATTATTATTTTTTTACTAATTAGTTTTGTACTCAGGGAATACAGTCAAGTTGGTAGCATTGTTAGGCTTGTCCATGTCCTATCGCCTCCCCTTGGCTCCTCCTTGTTGAGGTATATGGGTCATGCATTGTGGAGTTAGCCCACAGTTATGGGTAGGAGAAATGTCTCTGTATATCATGACCCAACATGTGGCTCTGACATTCTTTCTGCCCCTGTTCTTCAAAATTTCCCTGAGCCATGTTGGGTTCACTTTTGGTCTGCTTCAGTGATGAAGTGTTGGGGGCCTCTGGGTCTCCGGATATCTGATATGGTAGGAGTTGATTTTTTTCTGTGCTGATTTCCTTCACCCTTGTGCTGATGCCCATTTCACCAAAAGAACAGCACCCTTACTTGTTTTGTGCATTGTTCTTAGTTTCAGCTGGGGCCCTTTTGAAGTATGATGTGGTGGTTCTCTCTGAAAAAGAGAAGCAGAAAGTTACCACCAGACAAATGGGATAATCCTTATTTTTTTATAGAGAATTTAATAGGTGTAGGCCCACTTGTAGGCCACAATTGGTGGTAGCTTGGAGAGTGGGCTCATGTTTGGATATGGTTCTGACTTGTTTTCCAGCTCCAGCTATGGGTCCCATACCACTGATGGGATCACTTAGGCAAATCAAGAGCAGTTGGTTTCCCACCATGGCTGTGTGCCACTATTGCACTTGTGTGGGCATCACAACAGGTTATTTGTTGCTAAGTAGGTTAGACCATGAGTTTCTTGGACAGATATTGGTCATTTTTCCCCCAGTCACCCATGTAGCACCTTCTGGCACTAGACGTGCTGACTGGGGACTGACTCTCTTCTAGCTTCCAGCCATGGCATTCCATTTTATGTGTCAACCGCATATGGTGTCTTCAGCAGTAGAGTCTTACCACTAACCTTTGGTGGGTCATCAAGTACTCTGGCAGAAATCTGTCTTTTTTTTTAGGAAACCTTGTAGGTCTCTCTGATCAAAAGCTCATTGTGAATGAAAGCCATATGCTGGTATTAGGAGTTACAGGTCAGTGCCCACTAAGAGAAGGAAGAAAAAGATAACTAATATAAAAGAGTTAGAGAGAAGAGAGACTGAAATAGAGAGGGAGAGAAGCTGTAGAAGATTAAGGCCAGTCTTCATCATACCCTCTCCAGTGTCTTGTGGCTCAGGTATTCTCTCTAAGGGCCTGGTGAAGGTTCAACCATTTGGTCTGCCTTTTAGGATGTATAATTTAAATATGAACTCAACAAGGATAAATTATGAATTAAGTTTATTTTGAGGGAAATCACAAATTGTGGGATTTATTTAAGGGAGCCTGGGGTCTAGGAAGGGAGGCTAAACACTTAGAAAGTAAGAAGCATGCTCTCAGGTGGAAACATTGTATAGCTTATGAAGTTCAACCAAGGGGAATTGACTTCTTTAGAAAAAGCCTGAAGCAGAGTTGTAAGCACTTGGAAAATAGAGTCATATGTAGAGGGGCTCCAAAAACACACATGGCATCTGCCATGTGCTTTCCTGAAGAGGGAAACTACCAAAGCAGAAGAGAAATTCAGAAGAGAAATGAGCAAGGAAGAGGTTTACACTCATGGTTACCCCGAGTTTAAACAAAGTACACAGGTAGCAAGAATACAGTTGGTAAAAGCAGCCACGTGGAAGATTCAGAGATCAGAGAAAAACCACATATGCAATTAAAGTGAGAAATCACTCTAAAGTAGAAAACAGAGGCAAGTGAAAAGTTTAGATCAAGAAATGATGCAATGCTCTCCCACCCCCGTGGGGTGGGATAGAGGCCAGACTCACGTGTGTCCTACCTAGCAACAAGACTAAGAGCTGGAGAGACCCACACACCGGGGGTTAACCAGAAGGGAAGAGAAGGAAAGGCTAGAAGGCTGCAGCCTCCTTTGGTATCTCCTTTCCTTTCCCTTCAGATGCCCTTTCTGAATGCACTGCCTCCAGGTTGCACCCCTCCACCTCAGCCCACAACACTCTAAGCCTTGGGGTGCCCACGTGGAATATTCTCCATTTCACCCATTAGTTCCTTCCTTTCTTCATGCAGCTCAAATGACACTGAGAGAGGTCTCTCCATGACCTTACCTAAAGAAGTAGCCTTTCTTATTGCCTTTCCTGCTCATTTTCTTTATACATGTGCACTTTATACAGCATGAACCTACTTGTTTATCATTTCTCTCTCTGGCAAGTCAGATCTATGAGGACACAGCATTTATATGCTGGATAAATGGTCACTGAATAACTAAATGATTCTTTCCATGTCAGTTATCATCTGTCTACCCACCATTATCTATCTATCTATCTATCTATCTATCTATCTATCTATCTATCTATCTATCAATCATCTATCTATCTATCTATCTATCTATCTATCTATCTATCTGTCTATCTATATCTATCCCTATCTATCTATATTACTATTCACTTTTTCAATTGCAGAGAAAACATAAGTGCACATGCATAATTTTATTGATCAGCATAAACTCAATGCCCTGGTATAAGAACTACTTCATGTCAAAATAGCAACCTCCTCATCACCTACTTGGCTCTCCTGTGCATTTTATTCCAGTCATGTTTCCATAAGAGCAATTACTACCCTGTTTTTTAAAAATAGTTTATTTATTTGAGAGAGAGTGAAAGAGATAAAGAGGGAGGGAGAGAGAGAATGAGAATGGGCACACCAGGACCTCCAGCCACTGCAAACAAACTCCAGACACATGTGCCACCTTGTGCATCTAGCTTATGTGGGTCCTGGGAAATGAAGCCTGGGTCTTTAAGCTTTCCAGGCGAGCACCTTAATTGTTAAGTCATCTCTCCAGCCCTACTTTTGTTTTTATGGTAGTTACTTCCATGTGTTTCTTTAGAATTTTAGCAACAATTATGTATCATATTTTAATTTTGCCCATATATTTGGCTTTGTTACTTTTTAGTTTCATTGAATGTATATAATGTGTGGTTGTATATATCCATCTTCCATACCTTTCTTTTTTCTTTTTTGACTTTTCAGTGTAGTATCTCACTCTAGCCCAGGCTAACCTGGAATTCACTATGTAGTCTCAGGGTAGCCTGGAACTCCTGACGATCCACCTAGGAGTGCTGGGATTAAAGGTGTGCACCACCACGCCAGCCTCATACCTTTCTCTCTATTTCAGTTTCACCTGTTGAAGAACCTAGGCCATTTTAGCTGTAGAATTTTCTTCATTCGCAATTTTGCTGATTCAGTTGGTTAAGTAAAACCACATATAAACATTTGGCCTGGGCTGAGTGAGGTGGCGCATGCCTTTAATATCAGCACTAGGGAGGCAGAGTTAGGAGGATCAACCATGTGTGCATAGGAGGCCAGCCTGAGACTGCATAGTAAATTCCAGGTCATCTTGGGCTAGAGTAAGGCCCTACCTTGAAAAACCAGAAAAAAAAAAATTGTCCTGGCAAATTTATATATGAGCACACAATTTTAATTAGTTTGGTCTCATCCTGCAGGTCACGTTCTGTACTCCCTCTAAAGCAGCTGGAATCTGACTTTATCTATAGGTTTGGGGGCAACAGTGTGCTAGTAAATCATTTCTCTAGAAAACAAGATTTGAAGTCTTTGCCAGTATTAATACAATCCATACTCCCAACTTGAAGTCTCTGAACATCTGGCTGGGAAGAGATGTGCATAGATATTTCAGGAAGTGGTATGAGTTGGTTCTAGCACACCACTGTCTGGGGGAAAAGGGAGGTAAAGAGAAAGCTGCACGAGGAGACTGGTTACCCTCTTGAAATTTAATTGACTGGCCAAGTCACAGGATATCCTTATGAAGTCTTCGGGCAAGGCAGGTAATTATAGCAAGAAGAAGAAGGACCTTGGATTGCTGTGGTAGGCAGCCATTGAGGGGAGACCTAATCGTTTCCAGCTCCTGGTACTGATCAACCTACTGTGAACTGGGCCTGGCACATCACTTACATTAAAATGCAGAAATAGTTACCGAGGGATGAAGACCTAGCTTAGCAGTTAAAGGTGCTTGCCTGTGACGCCTGAGAACCCAGGTTCAATTCCCAAGTACCCACACAAAGCCAGATGCAGAAGGCGGTGCATGTGTCTGGAGTTCACTCCTTGCAGTGGCTAGAGGCTCTGGCTCACCTATTCTCTCTCTATCTGCCTCTTTCTCTATCTCTGTCTATCTCTCTCAAATAAATAAATAAAATATTAAAAAAATAATAACTGAATGCCACTTCTAGGGTAAAGTTAAGAGTAGACGAAGACATCTACTTTCGGACAATTTCTCTTGCACGCTTGCTTGGCTGGCTCTCTTGCTTGCTCTGAGGGAGGCAGCTGCCATAATGGAGAAGAGTCTTTGGTAAGAAATCAGTGTTGCTGGCCAAAAGCCACTGAGGACCTGGGGGGTGGGGGTGGAGGGGTTGCCCATAGCCACATGAGTATGCTTGAAAGTGAATCTTTTACTCACTTAAAGTTGAATAACTACAGCCCTTACTATCACTTAATTACTGCCTTCTGAGAGCCTCTTGTGTCAGGATCACCCAGATTTCTGACCCTCACAAACCAGATAATAAATGTCAGTTGTTTGATGCCTCAGTTTGGGGGTGAGTTATTGCATTGCAACAGATGACTACTGTACCTGTGGGATGTACTGAGAAGGATTGGGAGTTCAGAGTGCATGGGGCCATCTAAATATCTTCAGTGAGTTTGTTGTAGTTCTCAAGCCTTAGTTCTTTTTGGGGGGGTTGTTGAGGTAGGGTCTCACTCTAGCCCAGGCTGACCTGGAATTCACTATGGAGTCTCAGGGTAGACTCAAACTCGTGGCAATCCTCCTACCTCTGCCTCCCGAGTGCTGGGATTAAAGGTGTGAGCCACCATGCCCGGCTATTTTATTTTTTCAAGGTAGGGTCTCACTGTGGCTCAGGCTGACCTGAAATTCACTATGTAGTCTCAGGGTGGCCTTGAACTCATGGTGATCCTCCTACCTGTTCCTCCTAAGTGCTGAGATTAAAGGTGTGCGCCACCACGCCCGGCTGTCAAGCCTTAGTTTTCTAGTAGCTCTCCAGTAAAGACCTTGTGGGCCTTGGCATAGCTTCAGGACTATGTTATGACTTTTCAGATGCATGAATCCCGTGATTTAATTGTGCAAGGGAGTCTATTAGATCAGTCAAAGAAGATTGGGGGTTTCTCATCATATTTTAAAATGGAACTTAAAACCCTTAAGCTTTTTATCTTCTTTCTGAGATCTTTAGAAAGTTGAGATTAAGTGGCCCATGTTACTTTTAGGTAGCAATACACTAGTCATATCTAGTTTTAGTTTACCTTTTTATACAAGTCACATTTTGCTTTTCCCATTGAGGCAAGTAAGCATAGGGACTAGGACAGTGCTTGGCTTGGACAGTAAGTATGCCCCTTTCCTAGCAATGCACCTAGCATCGTGTTGGCAACCTGGAGTTCCCATGTGCATCGAGCCACACAATAACACGCATCCAAAATAACTTTCTCTTCCTCTAGTGACTTAAGTAGCACTCCCCTTTATGTGGCCAGTTTATATTCAAATATGTTCCAAGATATATTTTAGATTAGGAGACAGGGGGTCATCTGGCCTAAACTGGTTTCGGTTGCATGCACAGTAAAACGTATTGTGACCTCTAAATGAACTTTTAGGGAGCATCTTCTATTTACCATCTTTTTTTTAAAAATTTTTATTTATTTATTTGAGAGCGACAGATAGAGAAAGATAGATAGAGAGAGAGAGAGAGAATGGGCGCGCCAGGGCTTCCAGCCACTGCAAACGAACTCCAGATGCGTGCACCCCCTTGTGCATCTGGGTAACGTGGGACCTGGGGAACCGAGCCTCGAACCGGGGTCCTTAGGCTTCACAGGCAAGCGCTTAATCGCTAAGCCATCTCGCCAGCCCCCAATTTACCATATTATGCATATGCATGATTAGGCATGCATATGATTAAAATCAGATGCATCATGGGAAGGGATGTATTCAAGCCTGTGAGTCAAACCAGAGAATAGCCCAAACTAGGCCTCTTAGCAACTGACACCTCCTCCTAGGGCCCATAAAAACAAGCCCCAAGCAGGATTCCACGGCTTTTAGGCAATCTAGCTCATTTGCAGTGTATCCCACTTTTTTCTTTCTACCTTTGCTTTTCTCTCTTGCCAAGTTTCCTGCTGCATTACTTCCTGGGTGAATTTTTTCCATTTCTTTGAATGAGATGTCAAGAACTTGGAGATATTCAGAGAGCGACCACCATAACACCATTCTTTTATAAGACCTTTGTTACATGGGGAGGTAATTTTCTTGGGAAGCCAGAATTATTATTACAGAGTAGTCCTATTTCTACTCTCCAGCTCCAAATATGCCACTAGTACATTATTCATACAGAAGTTTTACAAATGCAATTTAAAAATATTCAACATGGCTTCCTCCAAAGAGTTAAGCATATAAAGCTAAATTCTAGAGACAGTGTGCTTCTCTTAAAAATCTATTTAGTTTGAAATTAGGGCATGTTAGTCTTCAAGCAAGGAAAGCATTCTAGGCAGTAGAAATATGGTGGATTTTCCCCAAAACACATTATCATAAATCTCACGAAACAAGTTGTAATTTCATTTAGTAGATCTAAGTTTTAAGATTTTCTTGTTTAGCAACATTCAAATTTGGAGACAAGAAATGTTGGATGGTTTTAGGTCAATTAAAAGAAATGAGTCCATCCATGATCCTGTGTTGTGAGGCTGGCAGACTTGGAAATATTTTGTGTTATCATGTGAACTTATTGCTGATACTGTTGTCCACTACTAAGCTGTGGAAATCCAGTTCATCAGGGAGAGGTTCATTCGGCACAGCTAAGTGAGTGTTTACTGAATTCCTATACATGCTAGGAATTAGTACAGGGACTTGGGCCACAGAGATAAGACCCAAAAGCTCATGATTTATAGGATTTCATCATATCTTTTTAGCAAACATACTTTAGTCCTAGTATGAGATATTGGTGCATATTGTTGGGAGCATCCAAGAATTTACTGCTACATGGGTTAGCAACATACTTAACTGTTTACATCTGTACAATCCTGCTGTTTAACATCAGTGAGGAGTGAAGTGTTTTATACTATCAAATTTCCTAGTTTTTTAGTAACTGGTATTTAATCATTGTATCAGTTGGAGTTTGTTGCAGTCAGGTTCATAGTGCTGGTAGAAATTATCCGATCAAGAGCCGCTTGTGGAAAAAAGACGTTTATTTTGGCTTACAGGCTCTAGGGGGAAGCTCCATGATGGCAGGGGAAAACAATGGCATGAACAGAGGGTGGACGCCACCCCCTGGCCAACATGAGGTGAACAATAGTAACAGGACACTGTACCAAACACTGGCAAGGGGGTGCTGGCTATAACACCCATAAACAAGCCCCCCAACAATACACTGCCTGCAGGAGGCATTAATTCCCAAGTCTCCATCAGTTGGGAACCTAGCATTGACAGCTAAGTTTAGGGGGTCATCTGAATCAAACCACCACAGAGTTCTTTCAGGCAAATAAAAGTTCTGCATGTATTTTAATAGAGGTAAGGAGAGGTATCCACCTTCAAATAGGATAAAGAAGGGCAGGTTGAGGTACCCACTGTCTACCTGGCCAGCAACTCCAGAGTGGGTCATCCACAAAAGCTCGCAGACACTTGGGTGTACCTCTTAGGTATCAGTGGGTCAGCATCTGTCTGTGATTGTCATGGGAGAACAGCGGCCTGTGTCTTTTTTAGGTTGACCCTGAGGGCCTCTTTCCAATTCTCATGGCCCTGTTCTTTCCCAGTCAATACCCAAACTAAAAAAACAGAGGCTTGACAAAGTTCACTGTGAGTTCAACCTTCATAGTTTATCCAGTCAATTATTTTGGGTTGACTTCCAGAAACCCCTGCAATGGCAAGAAATAAGTTCCTTTCAGAACAGTCCTGGTGGATGTGGGTTCTCTGTACTTGACAAGTGGAAGACTTTCTTTGTGGAAGCTTCAAGAGGTCTCCCACCAACTCCATAATCCTTGCTGAACTTTCTATCACTTTTTTTTTTTTTGCCAGAGTTACAAGTTCCTTCAATACTTAGGTTTCTATAGGCTCCTAGTTACAAGCAGGTAGACATTTAGCAAATTACTTTGCCACCTCATGTTGCATTCCAACAAAGTCCCACTTTATACTGCAAATGAAGCACATTCCTTCCTTCAGTCCCAGATTCTCTTCTCAGAGGTTCAGTTTTTCCTGAAACCACCGCTGGAAGTAAATATTCTCAATGTTAGGGTATGTCCTATAGAGCAGAAGTCACTCTAAACCTCCCAAACATCAAGTGATTTTAAACAAAGGACTGATTGCTTGCGTACCACTGGATGAACTAGGGGCCAGTCTCAAATCTGAAACATGGAAATGGATGGGTCCCAAGGGTTCACTTAGAAACTACTCCGAATCATGTATCCGGGCACTGCCTATGTGGGGATCAGCCATTCATGGCCCACAGGCAGAATCAGTGTGAAATGCACTGTGCATAATTGTGTAGAACTGTGTGCTGGGTAAGGTAAGAATGCATTTGTACTTTTGAAGGTGTCGTAATCTCAGTGTGTCTCCTCAAGCCACGTATTAGAACCTTAGTATTCAATGCAATGGTATATTAACAGATAGTGGGAAATTTAAGAGGCAGGCCAGTCATTCAGATGCCATTCCAATCCTGCTCTCACAAACTGGGTGAATTCTCTTGGTGTGTACTAGTAGGTGCTTGCACTGTGGGACTGGATTAGTTGCTGTGAGAGTGAATGGCTATGAGCAATGGCAGCCCTTGTGTTTTGTCTCTTCCTCGATACTCTCGGGTCCTGCTTTTGTACTGGGCTAGCCCGAGGCCCTCACCAGAAGCTGCGTGGATAGATGCCAGCGCTGTGCTGCTGAAATTCCAGCCTCCAGAACTGTGAACTGAAAAAATTCTTTCCCTTAAAAATTACATAGTTTCAGCTATTATGTTGTAGAAACTAAGATTGTAAAAAATAAACTCAAAAAACGTAGTATCTTATGACCCGAAAATTACATGAAATTTAAATGTCCGTGTCAATAAAAAGTGTGTCGGAGCATCACCACACACACTTGTGTGTACCTTACTTGTGGCTGCTTTTGCATTGTGACAGTAGGCCAAGTAGCTGTGACAGAGCTTGCCTGACCTGTGAAGACAAAAGTACTTACCTAGCTGACCCTTCACAGGAAACGTCCACGTATCTGACTAGAGTTGCTTGGGAAAATGTTGGTTGCTCCTGCTTGTCTACCTTCTAAGACTCAGGAGAATGCTCTCATCAATAAATCCTGAAATAATATGAAGACAGTAGTTTTTGGAAATGCGTAGGAGCAGCGGCACAGAGTTAGCAACGAACAGTTGAGAAGAGTCAGCATGCCTGCAGAGTCCCTGAGCACTTACAGGTATAGGGTTGGCTAGAACAACTCACAAGACTCACGAGAGCTGCTAGATATATTCACAGCTATGGTGGATTACAGCAAAGGATAGCCTCATAGGCTGGCGGCCAGGGGAGACTATGCATGATCTAATTATCCCAATGGACTTGGACAGGTGGAGCTCATTTCTCTCACAAGACACAGGAAGGGTTTCCTACCAGGAAGCTTCATTTGAGCCTTGGTGTCCAGGGTTTGTGTTGGGCTCATTTACATAGAATAGCTAGTCAGAAGTCTCAGGTGAGCAATAACACTCTGATTGGGTAGTGTACGTGAGCTTTTATTTGGAATAGGCTGGATTTGGTTTATTAATAAACTAGCATAGTGCTGGTTTACTGAGTTAATCTTCTATCACATGGTAGAAATGCTAAAATTTATATCTCAGAGGACCTCAGAGATTATTATCTGGTTAAGTGTTGCCAAACAGAAAATAGTGAAGTTTCAGAGAAGGCTTTTTGTAGATGAGAAAATAAATGTTTTAGGACTAATAAGGTATGGGTTTTAAAAGCAGTTTTGTTCTTAAAAGATGTGGGGCCTTGGACACATTATTTAACCTGTCTGTAATTTTTTTTTTTGCACAGATTCAGGGTTAATTGACTTATATTCAGGATGAAGTGGGCATTTATAAAAATGCTTATGCTAGATTATAGATTAGTTGTCAAACATAGAAGATATAAACCAGTATATTTTATAAAATATTTATTTATTTATTTGAGAGACAGATGATGAGAGAGAGTGGGGGAGGTATTCCAGGCCCTCTTGCTCTTGCCCTCTTGTTACATGGGAGCTGGGGAATTGAACTTGCTCTGGCAGGCTTTGTGAGCAAGCACCTTTACCCACTCAGGCATCTCCCTCACTCCCAAACAATATTTTTCATTTTATAAATATTTGTTGAAAATGTATGATACTGATATATGTAAAAGAAAAAAGTTATGACTATTACAAATAAGGAATTTGACATACTACTATTGTGGGGAAAACTTGGTAGCAGGAGAGATGCTGCTTTATTCTGAAAGTCCTGCTCAGAGTGAAGAGTCAACTGGTCTCCAGAGCTCAGTCTGCCAAGAAAGTGATGAATAGCTTTGCAAAAAACTAGATGAAGAGACTGAAAGCTGGAGGAGAGGAAAAGGAAAGGACTGGAGGTTGGGGGTAAAATCTGAAGAGTTGAAAATACTTGTATAGAAGTTGGTTGGTGCCAAATCCACTTAAATGGGTGACCTAAGATCACAGAATTATTAGGGACAAAAGTGGGACTAGAGATAATTCTCAAATCCTATCTGCACCTACAAAACCAAAGCGTCCATTTCACTCACTTCTAATGTCAGGGGATGCCTCAGGATAGTCAGCAGAATACCCAGCTCTTTTGCTAGCACCTGACATTCTCAGAAGCTATCCATGGAATATCTAGGGGGATTCCATATTTTAAGTAGTTAATTAAATATTTACTTGCTATCCAGAAAATAGTTTAAGTTTCAGAGAAGGCTTATGAGAAAAGAGCTTGGAGCCACAACAACACAAACTTCACAGAAAGCAACATAGCAACGCAGCTTGAATGCTCTTGGTGTCTGCAGCAGCAACTGAAAATTCTCAAACTCCTTGCCAGGCCTCAGAATTAATAAATTCCATGGCCTCATATAGTCCGTATTTATATTGTAAAAATTGAAATGTAAAGCATTCTTAGTTTTTGGCAGCCAACAAAGCATGCATTTTATGTGTCATGCCTCAATTTAGTAGCAAGTCTAAGATAGGCCAAGCCAAAGAACACAGACAACAAAGAAATAGAGAAGTTTAGAAGTTATTTTATTAAAAAAAACAAACCCTGTTTGTGATACAGAAGTAGTCCTGCCCATTTGATGTACTTGGTCTCACTGCAAGGGGCAGAATTTCAGAATCTCAACTTTTTTTTTTGTCCAAGAAGTAAATCTATTTATTCCACACCCTTAAGCAAAATGCAGAGCAAAGTGGGTATTAACAGATATTCTCTATCTTTTATTTCGCTTAACCCTAGAATTTCCCTTTCCATATTTCTCAGCCCCTTCATCCTGACCTCTACTGCCTCACACATCCATGATCCATCTTTCACATTTCTGATTGGTTCTTGTTGGCTTCCATCTTTGTATAAGTTGTAGTGGGTGCAGAGATGGATTAAACTGTTGGTCATAATTTTTCACCTGTATTAATACCATGTATCCCTTCCTGTGGCCTAACAGTGGATTGACTGTATTTTTCTGCTTGATGTTGGACTTGGCCATGTGACTTAATTTGGCTACTAGGATGTCAGCAGACTTAATACACACTGAAGCTTGGGATGCATTTTAAAATTTGTCTTCTATCACTCATATCAATGTCATAAAATAGCACAGCCCAGACCCTACGTTGGGGGAGATTTACATGTGACTTAAACTTGGAGTGAAACAGGGACAAGCCAGCTCAGATTGGCTATCCCCAGCTTACCTATGAAGGGACCAAATTGATGCCATGTCAGGCTTCAACAATGTGCTGCCCTAACCAGGCCTAAGTTTCAGTTTCCCGGAGAAGCAGACAAGACTTCTAGGGAAAACCATGAACAACAGTGACTCTGACATGTGGCCAGGGAAGTTACCCAGGGACCTGAGTCAGTTCCTGCAATACCTCTGGACTATGACCAAAAAGGGCATGCCCAAGGTGGTGGGCTCTGGGGGCCGAGTCAGTCCCTGGAGACATGTCCAAACATGCCTAGGCCTGCTGTTCCTTTCACATCTTTCATAACCCTTTCCGGCCTTCTGCCCCAATCAATCAGAGATGTACAACTGTAACTGCTGCTTGCCTAGCCATTCATTTAAAAGATTACCTAACCTGCCTGGAATTCCCCTAGTTGTGCTTAAAAGGAGCCTGTGCTCCTCTCAAGGTCACCATTTTGTATGAATGGTTGACCCCCACACGCTGGATGATTGTGCAGAATAAACGCCCTTTGTTTTTATATACTATTTACTTCAGCGATTCTCGGACCCTACACATGCCTGCGTGAGAAGCCTTGATTGATGTCATTGTTTGTTTTGGCCTCAGATTCATTTCATAGCACAGGCTGGCCTCAGACTCTCACACTGATCCTTCTGCCTCAGACACCCAAGTGCTGGGATTTGAGGCATTAGCCTGGTTTGGTTTTGTCTTAAGCTTTTGATTGTGTGTGTGTGTGTGTGTGTGTGTGTGTGTGTGTGTTTAACATAACACTGTAATAACTATTGATTGCTCTCATAGATAAAGCCAAGGCATGTGGGCCACTGAACAAGAGAAGACGCCAAGAAAGAGCAAACTGTCTTCAGCATTTAATCTTTTTTTTTTTTATTGATGTGCTGCTCCTTTTGACAACACAGCATTGTTTTAAAACTTAATTGGCTTTTAGCTAAAAGGTGAAGATACTAGTGAGTTCTTGGTAGGAACCATGACTACACAAATAGCACTAGCATCTGAGTTTAATAAATGAAGACTGTTTCTATCATTATCATTGGTATTTAAATCCGGAACAGAAGTAATAATAACCATGGAGTTATCTTTTATAGTATCTCACCATTGCCAGAGCATTTTCTCACAGGGCTCTTATAACATCTGTGAAAAAAACAAACACACACATTGTGATAAAGGGAGTTACCAGAATAATGGAAGTTTGAAAGGCAAGATGAAATTTCTCTTTTCTCAGTCATATTGTACCTTACCCTTCCACCTGGACTTTTTTTTTTTTTTTTTTTTTTTAAGCAAGGGAAAATAGAAGCAACACTGGAGAGGATCTTGTTCATCTAACAGAGAAAGGTCACAGATCCCAGAAAATGAAGGTCTGTAGGGTGGTGGGCAAAGCATACAAGAAAATTAATAAACGTGGTAATAGTAAGGTCTAGAATTGTGCTCATCACTCCATGAACAATGCCAGTAGCAAGTTGTACTCTGAATTTTTTTTTTTTTAAAGCAAGTTTTTAGCACTCTAGCAGGAAGCCTGGAAAAGACCTCTAGATGCTTTAGAGGAGAGAAGGAGATACTGAAAGAGTGTAGGATGGCTCAAGGGAAGGGAAGCTCTAGACAACAGAGCTCTGGATGCTTTAGAGGAGAGGAGCTATTCAAAGTGTATGGGGCTGGCTCAAGGGAAGGGGACTGCATCAGGTATAACAGGAGGTATCTACGGGGAGGAAGAATGCTGTGGACTCGCAGGGATGGGGTGGGAAGAGGAGGTGTGTGTTCTTGGAATGAATAGATATCTGTTAGAGAGGAAGTATGACATCTTACCATACTCTTCTGCCCCATTTCCACTAAGGAGTCCAAACCCCAGAACATAAAAATGTTCAACAAGGACTTAAAATTGACAGTTGATAATCTCTTATAATGCTGCTTTGCTGGGGAAGGAAATTGATTTCCAAAGTGCTAATTTAGAACTTTCTTACCATCTTTACTGAAATTCTTTGGAAATCAGAATCTTCAAAAATCTTGATTTCACCAAGGATATTTGGCAACTTTTTGGCACATGTGTATGTGTGGTATGGGGTGTGATAATCTTGTTTGTGTAGTGTGTGTACATGAATGTACGTATCTGTGCATGCTATGCACACATGTGTGGAGGTCAGGGGAGAATGTCAGATGTTCTTCTTTTTCCACTCATCCATGTGTTTCCTTGAGGTGGAGTCTCATTCTCAACCTAAAACTACTAGTTTGTGTTTCCAGTCAGCAAGTCCAAACAACTCTCTGGTCTTTGTACCTGCTCCATGCAGGACTGGGGTTATATAGGTGTATGGCTATACTCAGCTGTTTATGTGGGTGTTGGGGAATTGAATTTGGGTGGCTTTAGGATTTCTCAGGTCGTTATGTTTGTGTACCAAGCACTAAACCCCTAAACCATCTTCTCAGCCCTCATCTGCAGTTTTTAATCCATAACTTTGTTTATAAAACAAGTGCAACACTGCTATCTAACTTTTCCATGTAACAAAATATCCTTATCTTTAACCTTGAGAATAAGAACAGAATTGAGTGATCTCTTGAATTAATGCAATGAAATTTAAGAGAAAGAAACAATCGAAAACAAGGTTAGGGTCCTGTTTTTATGTTTGTCATCTACTTTTAAACTGGTCAAGACAAAACTATGTTAAGCAAAGATTTATCTTTCTTTTGAAGAATTAAAAATGTTTTCATAGTTAGGTTCCTTACTATACATTACAGTGACGTGATTACCTTTTCATTCATAAATGTTCCTGAGGTCCTGATGACTGAGGTTCAATTCCTCAGTACCCATAAAGTCAGAGAGATGGAATGGTGTATGCACAGGGTTGCACATGCATCTGAGGGTTGTTTGCAGTGGCTAGGAGCCCCGTCATACGCATTCATTCTCTCTCTTTTTCTCTCCTTCCTTGCAAATAGGAGTAATTCAGAAAAGAAGTGAAAAAAGTGGATTTTGAGGTGGGGACCTCTTTCCTGAACGCTGTAGTTTACATGCAGCTAGTTGAGTGAAGAGGTGGCCTGGGCAGGAGACTACAGTCCATCCACAGCTGTCCAGTGCTTGAGCGTCCCTTTTCTGGGACATGGAAACAGCTGTGCAAAGGCAGGTGAGGAGCACTGTTTGTGGGTAGACATGAGTGAAGTGATAGAACTTAGTGTGGAAAGAACAAGGCCAGAATGTCTTCCAGAGCGCACTCATAGACACTGCAGAATGGACCAGTGAGAACATTCACTGAATGCCTCCATGATGTGTGTAAAGTTTTCCACATTGTTAAGAGTCTTCAGTGGATTAAACTGACCACTTTATGAGATTATACTGTGCAGTTGCTACTGAAAATGACTCTTACTTTCTGAAAGGATTATTTGTTGAATAAAAGTACTGTGTGTGTGTGTGTGTGTGTGTGTGTGTGTGTGTGTGTGTGTGTATGTTTATGGGCATGAACATGTCACTGAATGCATGTGGTGGTCCAAGGACAATCTTAGGGGGTTGGTTCTCTCCTTCCACCTTATTTAAGATGGTGTCTCTCTTGTTTTAGCTTCTGGAAACACCAGGATAATTGGCCCATGAGTTTTGGAATTCCTTTGACTCTGCCTCCCATTGTGGTAGGTGTGTTGGTATGAAAGTAATTATAGAATTATATACTACTTTGTGATGCCTTCTTACATGGGTGCTGTGGATTGGAACTCCAATTGGCAGACTTGTGGAGTAAGTGCCTTCAACCATTGAGACATTCTCCTCAGCCTCTATGAAAGGACTGTGGTAGAAGATGATAAGTAACAAATATCTTTCCTCAGCAACATGTAAATATTGTATCTTTTCATAGGTTTCCAGTATTTTTTAAATGCTCCTGGTCTACAAATTAGAGTCTGAGAGTTACTGTAGCAGTCAAGGGAGCTACTGGAAGAATGTAGCTGTGAGAGCTCATAGCTGAATTTACACTTTAAGTGGATGGTTTCTTCAGATATGTGGAGGATGGATTGTGGGAAGATGTGACCAGAGGCAGGAAGAGCATTTGTAAGGTTAATGCTCTGATCTAGTAAGAAATGATAAGGAATTTGCTTTGGGGGTTGGGGAGAGGGCTCTGAGGTTAAAGGTGCTTGCTTGAAAAGCTTGAGGGCCTAGGTTAAGTTCTCCAGCACCCAAGTAAAGCCAGATACAAAGTGGTGCCTGTGTCTGGCTGTGTGTAGGCCAGACATTGACATTAGGTGTCCTCATTACTCATTCTCTACCTTATTCATTGAGACAGGGTCCTTCACTTGGACTCAGGGTTGACTAATTTGGGAATTCTAGCTATCCAGCTTGCCCTGAGAGTCTCTGTTTCTGCCTCCTAAGTACTGGGATTACTGTGCCCACCCAGCATCTACCTGGGCACCAAGGGTCTGAACTCAGGTCCTTATACTTCTGTGGCAAGTGATTTACAGATGGAGCCATTGCTCCAGAGCCCTTGACCTGGTTCTTTGCATGGTGAATGCAGGTGCTAAGGCCTTCTCTGGCCTCTCCACTTCTTCTACAGTCCTCATCTCTTTCATCTCTGCCAGGAACTAAGAAGGCAGCCATGGCCAAATGTCACAGTTCAGGTGGGTCTTGTTTACAAGGACAACCCTAAAAGCCTTTTGCTACCTCTGAGAAAATGGATTTAATAATGTCTTACTTTGGAACAACTTGTGAAATAAGTTGCTTTTACTATTGAAACATGACCCACACCTTAAATTTTCCTACATGTACATGTGGTAAATTAGTTGAAGGTCGAGAATTTAAATTGAAGATCTTCTGCTTATGGCTTGTGATCATCAGAAAGTCATATAAGCTACAATGTGGAAGCCTTCTGATTAGGAGCTAGTAAAAAACACAACAAAGTCCTCAGAGGGTTTCTGGGCAAAGACTTGTAATATAAAACAATATAAACACATGCCCCTGAGTTTTGATTCTACTTAACCCTGAAAGAAAAAAAAATGCTGAAAATGTGGAACACACTCAGAAATGAGCTTGCATTCTGGAACGTTCCCTCACGTGGTATTGCAGCAGTAAATTAACTTTGACAGCATAGCATGGAAATGAGATCGGGAGAGGGGTACTGAGGACAAGGAAGCTGAAACAACCTCATTCTTAAGTGAATGGCATGGCTGTTAATGCAAGAACCAATAGTTACATTGCAATGTTAAAAAAAAATCATTCTTCAGTTTTCACTTGAGAAACAGGAGGCAGTTATGTTCTTAAATGGCTCCATTCTGTCGTCTTCTTCCTCCTCCTCCTCCTCCTCCTCCTCCGCCTCCTCCTTCTCCTCCTCCTCCTCCTCCTCCTCCTCCTCCTCCTCCTCCTCCTCCTCCTCCTCCTCCTCTTCTTCTTCTTCTTCTTCTTCTTTTTTTGAGGCAAGTCCAACAGACTGGCCTTTTTGTATGAGAAAGAGAGAATTGGTGTGCCAGGGCCTCCAGCCATTGTAATTGAACTCCAGCTCATGCACCACTTTGTGCCCATGTGTGACCTTCACATTGTGTATTTGGCTTACATGGGCCCTGGAGAGCTGACCATGGGTTCTTAGGCTTTACAGGCAAGCACCTTAACCACTAAGCCATCTCTCCAGCACCATTCTGTCGTTGTCTTCTTCTTCTCTTCCTCCTCCTCCTCCTTCTTCTTCCTTTGAGGTAGGGTTCCACTCTAGCTCAAGCTGACCTGGAATTCACTATGTAATCTCAGGGTGGCCTAGAACTTCTGGCCATCCTCCTACTTCTGCCTCCCAAGTGTTGGGATTAAAGGTGTGTACCATCAAGCCTGCCTCCCTTCTGCCTTCTTGAAGTGTTGAAAATAATGATCATAGGACAAATTAGTTGATAAAAGTTCATGAAACAACAAGTTCACCAGGGGTCTATTGAGCACCCATCCTCAGTGAGACTGTACTCTGGGTGTAGTGGATACTTTTCTGTTGCCTAGGCAGTGCTGTCTCCCTTTCTGCTACCCTTCTTGTAGTATAAAGACTTGTCTTTGAGAAAACAATTTTCTTCCCTACTGTGTAAGAGCCCTGGAGTTCCAGCTGTTTACTCCACTTACAGCTTCTTATTCCTAGCAAGGTCACCTCACCTCCTTGTCCATGCCACAGTAAATGGTTGAGAGATTTCTGAGATGAGGAGAAGAGAGATGTGAGTCATCCAGGAGGGAAACTAAAAACAAAGAAGGGGGCTGGAGAGCTGGCTTAGAGGTTAAAAGTGCTTGCTTTCAAAGCTAGCCTGAGTTCAATTCCTCAGCACCCACTTAAAGCCAGATGCACAAAGTTGGATGTTTGGAGTTTGTTTGCAGTGGCAATAGGCTCTAGCAAGCCAATTCTCATGCACTGTTTCTCTCTAAAAGTATGTTTAAACAAGGAGGTATGAAGAGAGAGGGAGAGAAGTGTAAGCATGTGCTTGAGTAAGAGTCTTTTTTGGGTGCTGGACGATGCCACTGTTTGCCTGAAGTTGGGTTTCTCCTGGATTTCCTGCTGTATTATGTCTCTGGCTCAGTTACAGTAATAGTGAGTACTGGAATGCGGAGAATTAGCTTTTTTTTGTAAAGCAAACAACCACAAACTTCCTGATGGCAAAAAAATCAGCTATCAGCAGAAAATATAGCTAGAAACAATGACCTCCATGAAAAGGCTGCTATTTCATATAAAATTACTAGTTCTTCAAATACTTACCAGGTTTGTGAACTATTCTCAACAGAAAAATGTGGGAACAAAAGCTTTTATTGTCCTCTAGTATAAAACAACTCCAATATAATGTTTTTGAAGAAGAGTACCAACTATAGGTTGTTTATCCAAAAGAAATTCTGGTGTCAGGGAAAAATATATCCTACGGGAAATTACCTTGATATGATGGAAGCTGCCAAGGTTATCCAAGCAAGAGAAGCTGTTCAAGGTCACAGAACAGACAGGCTCACCGACTAAATTAAGATGCTGTAATCACATGTTTTATTGCTTCAGTTGAGAACATCAAGTAGCAAGGGAAAAGGAGAATGTGATAAGTGCACAAAGTGAAAGAAGGGATTACTGAAGCAGCAGTTATATAATTGTTCTCTGTTCTCTCTCTCTCTCTCTCTCTCTCTCTCTTTCCTTTTCTTCCTTCTTGTGCCCTCTTTAACCCTCAGGCTCTTTCACATCCTAATGATGGCCTAGCTGGGAGATCCAGAGCTTGAGTAATTCGATTTAGGAAGAGGGAAATGTCTGAAGTCAACACATATTTCTTCCACTGGAGGAGCATGTGAGCAAGGTCATGTGGCCAGAGCTGTCAATCAACAGCTGTGACCTCCGCTAGCCAGTTTAAAGGTGACAAAAGTGTTGTGTGCAGGTGGGTTCATTTATACTTTATAATTTCATCCTTTGACTCTCCCATGTTTTTGAAACAATTCAAGTTGTACTCATTCTATCTTTAACATGTCTATCAACTAGCTATGTACATAACATCTTGTGACTTCTCATGTTTCACAAAAGTTACTTGTTTTCTCAGTATTTTTAGCCAGTATATCTTTGGAGTTTTATTTATACTGTTTGCCTTCCCCATCCGCTATGGTAGACCTGAATGGTCTCAGTAATGAACACTTGTTATAGAATACAAGCTTTGGCTGCTTGAAGAGCTGGTCACCATTTTTATGCGATGCTGTTGCAGTTACCTTGCTATTGCTACCACAAAGCACCCACCCGAAAGCTTGTGAGAGGAAAGGGTTTATTTGGGTTTACAGACTCTAGGGGAAGCACCACGATGGCAGGACAAAATATAGCTTGAACAGAGGCTGGACATCACCTCCTGGCCAGCATCAAGTGGATGAAGGATATATGAAGATGTGTTTTGTATTTTTCTCTCTAAATTGTCAGATTATGGTGAGTTTAACTTATTTAAAAATAAATAGTTAAACAATTGTTTTTTGGTGAAATTGATATGCTGTGTCTACCAACTTGCTCTCTAAATATTTGTTTATGCTTATAGATTAGGCTTGCTCTCATGTTTGATAAGATAGATGTCATTTTTTGCAGTGGGTGGTGGCTGAAGGGGAGACTCAAAGCTCACCAAAGTGCTGAGAGTAAGTGACTGTTTAATGCTCAGCACTAAACATGACACTACATCTCACCTCCTCTAAGGTCCAAGGAAGGCTGTGAAAGAGGAGGTGGGAAGAATGTTAAGATCCAGAGGATGGGGAAGAGTGCTATAGAATGTTGTCTTACAGATATGACATGGTCATTGTATTGATAATTTCACAGTGAGTTACCTGCCCAGTATTGAGTCCAACCACATTCTGTCATGGATGGTTGAGGAGGGAAAAAAGAATGAAAAAGAAAAAGAAATGACCTTAAAGGTTGACTAATTGGAAAGAAGGGATTCATGAAAGGAGAGATGTGAGAGAGGCGACAAGAAATGGGAGGGAATTACGATCAAAATTCATTATATACATATATAAAAAATTGTCAGATATCTAAGGTTTAAAACGGGGACTTGGTGGGGAGGGTCATTAGAGCCTGTGGTGGTTTGATTCAGGTGCCCCCATAAACTTAGGTATTCTGAATGTGAGATTCCCAACTAATGGAGATTTGGGAAGTAACACCTCCTGGAGGGAGTGTATTGTTGGGGGTGGACTTATGGGTGTCATAGTTTTCCCATGCCAGTATTTGGCACATTCTCCTGTTGCTCTTGTCCACCTTATGATGGCCTGGGAGTGATGTCCTCCCTCTGCTCATGTCAGTGTTTTCCCCTGACATCATGGAGTTTCCACTCAAGCCTGCAAGCCAAAATAAACCTCTTTTTCCCACAAGCTGCTCTTGGTTGGTGGTTTCTGCTGGCAATGCAAACCTGACTGCAACATTGGAGTGGAACCAAGGAGTGAGATTGCTGCTAGACATCTGACTGTGTGGCTTTGGCCTTCTGGAGCTGATTTTCAAGAAGAATGTAGAAGAATTTGAAACCCTGGCCTAAGAGATACCTTGCAGTGCTATAAGTACAGCTGACTATTTTGGTCAGAGTTGAAAGACCTGAATGCAATAAGAACTATGGACTGTGAGGTTTGGCTGATGAGGGTGAGAAAGAGCTTTGCCTGGACTGAGCTAGAGGCAAGTTGTATGAAAAGCTTGATGTTATACCCATGTCCTGAGAAGTTGTGAGAGTTGCTTTGCATAGAAATGAACTGGTGTAAGCAGAGGGATATGGCACCGAAAAAAATGAAATTGTTGGGCTTAAGTTATTGCTCAGTTTGAGTGATTACCACCTTTCAGATTGGGCCAACTGACCTGTACTGGGGTAACAAAAGAATGTAGACTCTTTTAAAGGGGCTGAGTGCTCAAGGAGTGTCCTGTTCTTCAAAGTCTGCTTTATTCCCCCCTGGATTCACAAATTGGCACCCTTCCTGGTATTGTGGAGTATAAGAAATGAAGGCAAGAGAGGGTCATTGAGTTTGCAACATGGTCTTGTTTTGGAAATGGCCATGGCAATGTGAAGCAGGTTTGCTGGATGCCTGCATGGAGACCCCATGGGGCCATGAGGATGAACCGTGGGTTGCTGTGGAGATCCAGTGGAGATGCTGGGACCATGAGATGGCTGCTAAGAGCTGCTGGCCTGGGATGAAGTTTTCCAGGACTGTGAGTAGCCTAGCTGGAGGGGCAGAATTGAAATGCTAGAGACTTTTGCTGGTTAGAATTATTAGACTTGGAGATTTGTCACTGGCTAAAGTTGTTGGACTTGAAGCTACAGAGTTTGATGTTTGCCCTGGTTGTTTTAAATGTTGTACTGGCTGAATATTTCTTTGCTATGCCCAATGCCATCTTTTGCAGTGTGAATGTTTATTCTGTGCCATTATGGGTTTTGGGGGGATTTTTTTTTTTTTTTGGTATTATGGTTCAGTTAAAAGACCTTGGACTATGGGGATGTTTGAACATCATTAGGATTGATAAAAACTATGGGGACTTTTAAAGTTGGCTGAATGCACTGCATTTTTTACATCATATATGGTTATCAGTTTATGGGGGTCAGGGTTGAAACATGGTTGTTTTATTCAGGTGTCCCCCATAAACTTAGGTGTTCTTAATGCCAGATTCCCAGCTGATGTAGATTTAGGAATTAATGTCTTCTGGAGGGTGTGTATTGTTGGGGGCGGGCTTATGGGTGTTATATCAAGTTTCCTCATGCCAGTGTTTAACACACTCTCCTGTTGATATTGTCCACCTTATGATGGCGGGGGTGGGGTGGGGTGGAGGGTGATGTCCTCTTTCTGCTCATGCCATAGTTTTCCCCTGCCATCATGGAGTTTCCCCTCAAGCGTGTAAGCCAAAATAAACCTCTTTTTTTCCCACCAGCTGATCTTGGTTGGGTGATTCCTACAAGCAATGTGAACCTGACTGCAACAGACCCTCACCTGAGATCTCAGCCATTCCCTCTTGCATTCTCCTCCCATCTGTGGATAATTCTTCCCATCTGCATGTGGTCTCAGGAAGTCCCAGAGTACGGAGTAGGTAGAAGGTTAACTGAAGGAGGAACTCTATCTATGCAGGTAGGAGGAAATCCTCATCCATGTTTGGGTGAGACTTTTTGATGTTCTAGAAGTTTTGGCTTCATCCATACTTCTGTAAGTGACTCCTTATGTTTGTTTCTGTAAGTAGCCCTTCATATATGCTCCTATAAGTAAATATTCATATATGCTCCTTGAAGCAACCCCTAATATATGTTCCTGTAAGTAACCCCTCATATATGTTCCTGTAAGTACCCCCCATGTTTGCACCTGTAAGTGACCCCTCATATCTGCGCCTGTGAGTAACCCTTCATATATGCTTCTGTAAGTAACCCCTCATATATGCTCCTGTAAGTAAACCGTCATACATATTTCATGAACTAACCCCTAACAACGGCACTGTAAGTAAGCCCAGTGAAACCACTGGCTTACTATGAAAAAGATAGTGGCAAGGATACATTGGAAACTCCCACAAGGAATAAGAGATACACAAATGACAAAGCATAGGACTGGATGGAAGGCATGAACAAACATTAAATACATGAGGGTATACATGGGTCCAGTGAAACTGTTTGGACATATTTGACATCATTGATGATCCAAGACCAATACCACAGTTCAGTAGCATTCCGAATCTACTTAATGGCTAAATTTAAAAGATCTAAAAATATGAAGTGTTAAGATTTATTTTCAAATGATCTATCATAAATTTCCAGAGGGTGTATAATTTGTGCTGTCACCTTAAAAATGACATCTTATTATTTTCAAAAATTTAATACTTATGTACCCTGTGGCTCAGCTATTCCTTTTAAAATATTCTATTTATTTATTTATATATATACACACACGGGGGGGGGGGGCAGAGAGAAGGGGTGCCCTGCAAAATAACTCCAGAGACATGCACCACCTTGTGCATCTGGATTTACATGGCTACTGGGGAACTGAACCTGGATCCTTTGGCTTTCTCAGCAAGTGTACTGACTGCTAAACCATCTCTCCATCGCTGATCAGCAATTCTATGCACAGGAATATGTCTAAGAAAACCTTTAACACACACACACCTGAGATAGTACACACTTCCATGGCAAAAACACAATAGGAAAAACATGGAAAGATCCTGAATGTTCACCAGTGAGAGAGTGAGCAAATGATCTGTGGTCCACTCCCACCACAGAACACTACAAGGGTTAAAATGAAAGAACTAAAATGTGGATGAATTTTAACAACATAAAATAAAATGAAAAGGGAGGTCATTATAGCATGACAGCACCTTTGCAAAGTGAAAACATTCACATTTGACAGAAATTAAAATTAGAATTATTAACTCATTGATTGTGCAAATTAATAGGATTCACTGTGACATGTCCATACATGCATACATTGTGCTTCAATTCTACTCAGCCACTGCTTGCCTGTCTCTCTGTCCTCTCCCATCTTCTCCCCTGATCTTCCTCCTCCCTAAAAGCTCCCCTAGTCCCTCTTTCACTTTCAGGTTATCAGTTTTTTTGGCTTGATTTGGCTTCCACACAGGGGAGAAAGCATAAGATACTTGTCTTTCGGCATCTAGCTTATTTTGTTTGCCAAGGTGACCTCCAAGTGTCATCATTGTCTGGCAAATGACAGGGATTCCTTATTGCAGAATAGTGTCATCTCTATAAACATAAAAAGCATATTGCCCCTATCCGTTCATCCATTGACAGACACATAGGCTGATTCTAGAACCTGAATAACATGGGCATATGGCTACCTCTGTTGTATGCTGGCTTTGTTTCTTTCAGGTATACAACCAGAAGATCGATCGCTGGATTGAAAGGTAGTTCTGTCTTCAGATTTTTTTTTAAACTTCCATCCTGCATTCCATAGAGTTTGCACTAATTTACATTCCTACTGACATTGGCCAATGGTTCATTTTTCTCTGCATTCTCACCAGCATTTTTTTGTTGTTGTTATTTTATTAATAGCCATTTTGACCGAAGTGAGATGGAATCTCAGTGAAGTTTTGCTTTGCATTTACCTAATGGGTAATCATGAAAAAAAATTAAAAATTAAATTATTAAGATATATCAGACTGAAAACTTTATAAATAGCAAGGATAAGGGCACCTGGATTGTGTGTTTTCATTGCTATTGAGTATGCCAACTTTAATTTAAAGGTAACTTGATGTTTCTAACTATACGAGCTGTAAATTTTAACTATTTTTGTCTTAAAAACCACACCTCAGATTTTATGCACCTAGTTTCCGAAATTCTAGGCTTTAGCCAGGAACTGTGTCCAGTACAAAGAAGACAATCAATAAATAATACGGACCAGGGCATGCTAGTACTATCAATGAAAACCCATTAGAGTAACCCTGCAGCTATATGAAATGTCCAGTGGGTGGCGCCCAAGTTGCATGTTCCTGACTGCAGCAAACAACAACAAAAAAAACCCCCAAAAACATGTCCATCCCTATCCCTAGGTTATTTTCTGTGGTTCTGAAGTACTTGTGTAGTATGTTTGAAACTTCTTTAAAATGTATTAATTGACACAGAGCAACAAACTTAATATAGCATTTATTTGTGTCTTATCAACATCCTAATAGAAAATTTAAATTATTTGGTTCCCAAGTTAATTAAAAAAGGAAAAATTAATATTTTTTTCTCTAGATACAATTCAACTAGATTGCTAACTTTATTACATTTACTTCTTGTTAATACTAGCTAAAAGTGTTAAAGAATGAGGAAAAAACCCGTTTAACAGAGAATGGAAGGTAAAAAAGGGCAACGCTATATATAACACCAGGTACTTGAAAGCACAAAGCAGAAAGGATCATTCATAAGTGACTTTTCGTGTCGTTTACTTACAGAGGCCTGCACCGACATAAGTGAAGAACATTTGCCCTCAATTGTTTTGCAGGGCTGTTTTCTTTCTTGAGTTTTCTAGATGCTCAGCTCTCTATATGACTCTGCATGACCTGGCCCACATCTGATGAGGGGTGTGATCTGCAAACCGATGGGGAGGTCTTTTGCCCCTTCCCTGAATGCCCCTTGGCCCACACTTTGCTTGGCAGAGCCCCAACTCCACAAATACGCATTGGCCTAGGCCGTGTATGCTCCCCCAGCCCCCTGGCCCTGGGCAGACCTGAAGGTGCAGGAGGTGCCGCCTGCCTCTTGCTGCTATGCAGAGCCAGCCTCACTTCTGCCTCCCTGAAGCTCCGGCTTTGAAGTCCTTGTCATCAGCCATTGCACAGCCCTCCTTGCTGGAATCATGTCCTTCAGCTCCTTCCTTCTCATTTCTTTAGTATTTTTTTTTTTTTTTCCTGAGTCACTGCCAATTTTCCCCTGAATTCCTGTGACAATTTTGGCTATTTTGGTATACAGATAACTGATTCTTTTAACACCATGGCCTCCTGGTTCCTTAACCTCCTTTCCTTCCTAGGTCTTTGACCTCCATTTGACCTCAGTCCCTCACTCCCATGGTCATACCCAGCCATACTTTTGATCTTGTTTACCAATAAATAACACTCCTACCATGATTCTGGTTTCCAGGATAACCTGTCCTCCATTTGTGTCCCCTTTCGGTCATTACCTCTGAGGTTCTGTAGTGACTTTCCCAACCCCACTAGATCTCTCACCCATTGATTTGAGCTCTCTTTCTCCTCCTCTTATTCTGCCTCAAGCCTCCTCCCACGGCTTCCTGGGAATAGATTCCATGTTTTGATATCAAAATATCCTTTGGCATCCCTTGCTCTGTGTTATATCACAAGTGCCTGGAAAACCCCAGGCCTGGTTAAGTCCACACCTGCCTCCTGGCAACTGGGCAACACTGTATAAAAATCTACAACCTGACAGGTAGGCTCCTGGAAATTAAAGCCTCCTGGAGGGAGTGTATTGTTGGGTGTGGGCTTATGGGTATTATAGCCAGTTTCCCCATGCCAGTGTTTGGCACACTCCCCTATTGCTACTGTCCACCTTATGTTGGCCAGGGGATGATGTCGTCATTTTCCCCTGCCATCGTGGAGCTGCCCCTAGAGTCTGTAAGCCGAAATAAACCTCTTTTTCCCAACAAAAAAGATTATCACCCTTAACCTCAAGTGGTCCCCTGTGGGTTGCCTATCCAACCTCTTCATTTCCCCAGTTCACTCAGTCTCTCATTTTCTAGATAGGTGTTTTCCAAAGTGTACATTAAAAATTTAAACAAATTAGATCAGGATAGAACTTTAAGCTCACAGAACATAAGGATAAATATTATTTTATGTTTATTTCAGTTATATATATATGCATTTATACACACATATACATGTGTGCTGATTTGGGGTGTAAAACATTCTGTATTTACATAACTCAATGCCTGGAATATACTAGGTTTTGAACCTAAGTGTACTCAAGATTTTCCCTTTTAGTACAACATACTTGGCTTTTCCTGCTTAATAAATGAACATTGACTGAGTGTTTCCTGTGTGTGGGCATCATGCAAGCTTGAGCACACTGTGCTCTGTGAACTGCTAGTGGATGCCCATGGCCATGGTGTGGGAGGAAAGACCAGAGAAGCAATCCAGGTGACATTATAAAGAACCAGCTTTGTTCAGAAAGAACATTCAGCAGCAGAAATACTGTGAGGTAGGCAAGATTAGAAGCAAAGAATTTTTTTTCATAATGGCACATTTTTTAAGTGGGGTGGAGAAAGTGAATATATTTATTTATATCAGCAAGATTTAAAAAAATGTTTTTTATTATTCGTTTTGTATTCAGCAAATACAGCCAGTTTGGTACCATTATTAGGTTCATTCGTGACCTACCCCCTCCCCTTGGCCCCTCCTTGTTGAGGTATATGGGTCATGCATTATGGAGTTAGCCCACCGTTATGGGTAGGATAAATGTCTCTGCATATTGTGACCCAATGTGTGGCTCTGACATTCTTTCCGCCCCCTCTTCTGCAAAATTTCCCTGAGCCATGTTGGGTTCATATTTGGTCTGCTTCAGTGATGAGGTGTTGGGGGCCTCTGGGTCTCTGGCTCTCTGATTTGGTAGGAGTTGATTTTTCTCTGTGTTGGTCTCCTTCCCCCCTGTGCTGGTATCCGGCTCACCAGGAAAACAGCACCCTCGCTTGTTTCATCATAAAGACAAATTGGTTGTTTAGGTTGCACTTCATTATGGCCTGCCTACTTGGATTGTGCTAATTTTCCAATAGCAGCCTGTGGCTTTAAGGCATGTCTTAAACAGTTCATTCCATGACCCTTACTAGCAAAGATTAGGTGCCATATGTGTGTAGTGTTGGGGAATCACAAAAGAATGGATACTGTTGTTGACCTCAAAGAACTCTCAGATTAGTGGTTGTACTGGACACAGTGATGGGCACATGAGATCCAGTACCACAGGGGAGGGAGCAAGTACAGGCTATTTACAGAGCACAGAGGGGAGTGATGTCTTGATGGGAATGGCGGGAACGAGTGGAGACAGTGCACAGCATGGTTCTGAGCTGAACTTTGAAGGATGAACAAGAACTAGCTTCTAGAACAGGGTGGATCAGGCCACTCCAGGCAGTGGGAACAACTTATTCAAAGGCCCAAATGACACAACCTAGTTTATAATGGTTGACATTTATGGTGCAACTGGAGCAGGACCACAGATGATGTAGAAAAGGTGAAGAGACACTCCAGGTTCAAGGTTAAATCTTGTCTTAAAATGGGGATGACCTCACCCAAGTAGAACTCTGAACCACTTCATTAGTGGATTAGATGGAATAGAGGAATAGGTATGCTACATAGTCGGAAAACCAGTATAACAGGAACACAGAGCTCAAGTCATCTCGACATTTTGATGGAGATGTTCTGAGAGAAGAAAAGTTAGTAAGTCTTTTCCTGATCACTACTCTACTTTTCTTGGTTTGGATCTGTGTCTGGCTTTTATTCAAAAATTGAATCCAAGAAACCTTGCAATCTCCCAGAGGGCCAATAGTTCCTGTAATAACTACTCGCATGACATTTCCTGGATATGATAAACTTTCTTGTCCCATATTTGCAGATTGATGTCAAATATTTCCTGCAGAGATTTTTTTCCACTTGAGTTTTCAGAAGGGAGCACAGTGCATCTCACTCAAACCAAGAGAGCTCGCCTGGCAGAGAAAGCAAGGGGTCTCTCACTGTGGGATTGTCCATTTGCTGCCCAATTTATCTTTTCCCAAATAAGCACATTTGGTCAGGCCTTTTTTCAAAATTCTAGTAATCTGGATCCTTCAACATACTGTATAATATACCTCAAGACAGAATAACTCCCTACCAAACAAAAGTGGTCAGGATTTCTTGACCAGTCATTGAAATATTTCTACTTTTTGGGCTGACAGATGTGGAAGTTAGAAAAGGATGAGAAGGGCTGGAGTGATGGCTTAATGGTTAAGATGTTTGCCTGCAAAGCCAAAGGACCCAGGTTCGATTCCCCAGGACCATGTAAGCCAGATGCACAAGGAGGCACATGCAACTGGAGTTGGTTTGCAGTGGCCCGAGGCCCTGGTGGGCCCATTCTCTCTCTCTTGCTCTATCAAATAAATAAATAAAATTTTTTTATAAAGATAGAAAAGGATGAAGACAGAACCTATTTTTAGATGTAGTACATGCACATCATCCAAGCATGATTTTACTTTTTGTACTGATTCAAGAATTAGAACATACTCCTTCCAGATGCAAAGAACACTGTCTGTTTCCCAGTCATTACTGGATGTCACCTCTAATTGACCTCTGGGACTGAGGAAGAAGCCTACCACCTTCCTTTTCCTGAGGATAAAGCTTCATATGTTCAGAATCTTTGAGTAAATTCTGCTTTCCCTTCTAACTGGATGACTTTTTAAAAAACCTGACATACTCTATCTTACAGAGAACTACTCTTTTATGCGCTTGCAATTATGAGCAGCCCCAAATATAGAACATGTTGCAACTTAAAAGGAGCAGTTCATTTTTTAAAATTCAAATACTGAACATACAACTATGTTTACAATTAAATTTCCATGTTTTCTTTAGTATGCTCATGGTACTTGGACCGTGGAAAATGATCAGCAACTGAATAATATAGAATTTTTAAAATGTAAAGCCAGATGCATAAAGTGGTGCATGTGTCTGAAGTTCATCTGCAGTAGCTCGAGACCCTGGCATGCCTATTCTCTCTCCATCAGTCTCTCTTCTCTGTGTCTGTCTCTCTCTGCTTGCAAATAAAATAAGATGAAAACAAAAAAAAAAAATGAGTAGAGATGAAGCTCAAGTTTTCATTTAGCTTCACTCAATCTTCTTTATCATTTATATATCTTACATTATGATTTATGAATTAATATAGATAATGTATTATTACCTGCAGCCACAGTATATTCATATTTCCTTAGTTGTTATGTAATGTCCACTGTGTACTCCACCCCAAATATCACGTTATACTTGATTGTCAAGTTCCCTTAGTCTCATCTTCACTCATGCCTTATTGTGGATGACATTGACAGTTTGGAAGTACATGAGGTAAGTATTTTTCAAGATGTTTATTTGCTAGCAATTCTCTGACATTTTGCTCATAGTTACACTGGAGAATGGTAAATGAGATAAAGACCACAGAGATCAGTGTCATATTGATCATACCATATTCCAAGGGCACATGCCATCCATCTACGGTTGCCCTTAATCGTCTTGCTCAAGTATTTGCTAGAACTCTTTACTATAACTTTACTTTTCCATCTTGCTCTACATTGTAGTCTTTGAAAATGAGTTGCTATGTGCAGTACCCACTTACGTGGGAATTTGGAGATGGGGAGAAGGCTCAGAAGGTAAGATTACTTGCTGTGTAAACAGGAGGACATGAGTTCTATCCTAAGCACCCTGTAAAAAGCTGAGCATGCCTTAATGTTCCCAGAACCTCAATGCTGAAATGGGGAGAAAGACAGGAAGATTGCCAGGCTCACTGACCGACCAGTCAGAATGCCTCTGGACATTCCCTCCCACTCAGTGGCTCTTACATTCTTTCCACCCGCTGAGCCTTGGTGGGTGTGCTTTAAGTCTACTTTAGTGTTGAGCTCTTAGCAGCTTCTGGATTTCTGCTTTGGTACATTTTGTATATCCTCAGGGTCTGTCTCCATCACCCTGGCATAAGTTGTCTGGCTTACCATGGAAGCGACAATCTTGCTCATCTCACCAATTTTGTTTGTGGTTTCACCTGGGTCCTAGCTACTGTGCTAAGGGTGGTTCATCTGCTGACAGGGAGTCAGGTATTTGTTCTTGTCTTGTTGACAGATTTTGGTTGTCCTTGATTCTCACTGCCTTCTGAAAAAGCAAAACAGATTATCCAACAGAAAATGAGATCAGGATAGGTTAAAGGAGATAAGCATTGTTAATTTAGAGATTTTGATGGGTATAGCCTCACTTTCTTGGCCGAAGACTACTGGAAGCTTTTCATTGGAGTCCATAATCTTAGTCTCCAGAGGGTTCTAACTTGGATCCCAGTTCTAGCTATGGGTTCTTTCCACTAAGTGGATCTCTTAGCTAATCAGAGAACCATTGGTTACCCACCAGGACTGTGTGCCACATTGCACAGGTGTGTACACCTTGTCAGGCTGGTTGCTTTCATACATCAGAGTTCCCTGCTTGCTCACAGTGTTGTTGGCCATTTCCCCCCCAGAAGCTCATGTAGCCCCTTCCAATGATATATATGCCAGTCATCAGGGGCCTGGCTTCCTTCTGATTCAGCCACATCACTCAGTGTTCTGCATCATCAGCATGTGTTGTCTTCAGAAATAGCATCTTACTTTTTACTTCAGGTGGGTAATCAAGTATTTTGACAGAAGCCCAACTTGTTTTGGGTGCCTCATAGGTCTCTCTGATCAAAAGCTCAATTTTGTTTGTAACCAGTTTATGGTGCTGGGAGTTCCAAGCCAGGGCCAAATATTTTAGGGCTAGACTTCATCTTACCTTCTCCAAGGTCCCTTCTTACTGGATGATACCCCCATGCTCCTATTGAGGGTTATATCTTTTAGTCTGCTATTCAGGAGGAATGTTTCTAAGGTACCAATTCATTTTTGATTTGGTTTTGTGTATATTTTCCCTCTCCATCCCTTTCTCCTCCTCCAAGCCCTTTCATGTCTCTTCCCTATTCTTCCCATTGACCAGAAGGTATGTCTACAACTCAAGATGCTCCAGTTTAGGAAACACAGAGAGGGAGAACATGTGGCATTTGTCTTTCTGTGCTTGTGTGAGTTTGCTTAGTATGATCTGTTACAAGTCCATCCATTTTCTTACAAATTTCATTATATCATTTTTCCTTACTGCTGAATAGAATTCCATTGTGTATATGTACTGCATCTTCATTATTCATTCATCAAATAATGTACATCTGGGCTGATTTCAATTCTTAGCTATTGTGAATTGAGTAGCTATAAACATGGTTGAGCAAATATGTCTACTGTGAAGAGTGGAGCCTTTAAGGTAAATGCCCAGTAGAGGAATGGCTGGGTCATGGTAGATCTATTTTCATCTTTTTCAGGTAGCTCCATGTTGATTTCCATAGTGATTGAACAAGCTTGCCCTCCCACCAACAGTGAGTGAGGGTTCCTCCTTTCCTACATCCTTGCCAACATTTATTGTAGTTTGATTTTTTTTATTGATTATCATCCTTTCTGGAGTAATGTAGAATCTCATAGTTTTAATTTGCAGTTCCCCAATGGTTAAGGATGTTGAACATTTTCTTAAGTGATTATTAGCTATTTATATTTCTTCCTCTGAGAATTCCCTGCCCAGTTCTATGCCCCATTGTTTTTGAGTGGGTTGTTTTGTTTTTTCCCTGCTTAGTTTTTTGTGTTCTTTGTTCATTCTAGATATTAGGCTTTTGCCACTGGTATAGCTAGCAACAATTTTGTTTTCCATTCTGTGAGTAGTCTGTTGGCTCTGTTTATGGTATGTTTGTCTGTACCAAATCTTTTTAGCTTCATGAAGCACCATTGGTTGAATGATTGTTTAATTTCCTGAGCTACTGGGGTTATTGTTTAGGAGATCTTTCCCCATTCCTATATTGTGAAGAGTTCCCCCTATTTTTTACCCAATAGTTTAAGCATTTCAGGTCTCATATTCAGGTCTTTAATCCATTTGGAGTTGATTTTTGTGCATAGTGAAAGGATTGGGTGTAGTTTCATTTTTCTACATACAGTTATCCAATTTGTCCAGCATTACTTATTGAATATGCTGCCTTTCCTCCAGTGTATACTGTTGGCTCCTTTGTCAAAAATTAAGTAGTTGTGGTTATTTGAACTAAGGCTGGGTCTTCAATTCTGTTTCATTGCTCTATCTGTCTGGGTTTTTTTTTTTTTTTTTTTTTGGTTTTTTGAGGTAGGGTCTCACTCTGGTCCAGGCTGACCTGGAATTAACTCTGTAGTCTCAGGGTGGCCTCGAACTCATGGCGATCCTCCTACCTCTGCCTCCCAAGTGCTGGGATTAAAGGCGTGCGCCACTGCGCCCGGCTCTATCTGTCTGTTTTTATGGCAGGACCATGCTGCTTTTGTTACTATGGCTTTGTAGTATAGCTTTATGCTGGGAATGGTGATACCTCCAGAGGTGTTTCTTTTGCTGAGGATAGTTTTGGCTATCCAGAGTCTTCTACCATTACATGTGATTTTTAGGGTTAGTTTTTCTATCTCTGTGAAGAATGATGCTGGGATTTTTATTGGTATTGCACTGAATCTGTATATTGCTTGTGGGAGTATTTCCATTTTCACAATACTAATTTTACCTATCCAGGAGCATGGAAAGTTCTTCCACCTTCTCATGTCCTCCTCAACTTCTTTCTTGAATGTTTTTATGTTTTCCTTATATAGGTCTTTCACATCCTTGTTTAGTGTTTCTCCAAGGTAATTTTTTTGTGGCTATTAAAAACAGGACAGCATCACTGAGTTATTTTCTTCTTTTTCTGTGTATTTGTGTTTTGTATTCTGACACTTTGCTGAAGTAATTTATCATTTTAGAAGTTTTTCGGGTCACTTGTGCATAGGATCATGTCAGCAGCAAATTGGGCTAGTTTGACTTATTCTTTTCTAATTTGTATACTTTTATACTTTCTGCTATCTTATTGATTGGGCTAGGACTTCCAGTAGTATATTGAATAGCAGTGTTGAGAGTGGGCTCCCCTGTTTTGTTCCTGATCTCAATGGAAATGCCTTGGGTCTTTCCCCATTACATATGACTGGAGCTTTAGGTGCTTTGTATATAGATTCTATCATGTTGAGATATAACCCCTCCTTGCCTAGTCTCTCCAGTGTTTGATTATGAAGTGGTGCTGTTTTTTTTTTAATATAGATATTCATCAAAGGTTGTTTTGTTTTTTGTTTTTCTAGGTAGGGTCTCACTCTAGCCCAGGCTGACCTGGAATTCACTGTGTAGTCTCAGGGTGGCCTTGAACTCAGCGTTCCTCCGACCTCAGCCTCCTAAATGCTGGGATTAAAGGTGTGTTCCACCATGCCCCTCATACAAGTTTTTTTTTTTTTTTTGAGGATTAAGCACAGAGCCTTGCTCATGTCAACTGAGTTGCATTCTCAGTTATTCCTTATTTTTTCAAGTACCACACTAAATTCTCTTTATTTTTCTTCTGATTTTATGGGGAAAAATGAGGCTTATATGTAATATAGCTACTTGAATGAATTTTCCCAGACATCTTAGTCTTTACTAGATTTGGCAGGCAGTGTCACACTACTAAGACATTAAACTTAGCCAAGTGTAATGGTTGATGTTTATCGTCAATTTGATTGGACTGGGAGGTACCTGTATCAGTGAAGCCCTCCTCTGGGTATGTCTGTGATGGTGTTTCCTTAGATGACTAAATCACAGGAAAGACCTGCCCTAATTAGCAGCTTAATCTATTGATGGGCTCAAAATCTGAGTAGACCATTAAGAGATGTTTGAACTATGGAAGATGGGGCCTTGGAGGAAATGGGTCACTGGGGACATGCTTTGAATGGTCTATCTTGACTTACACTCTTTATTGTTATGCTTTTCTGTTTATAGGATGCAGTGAGGTGAGCATCTTTACTCCATCATGCCCTGTCTTCATGATGTGTCTGCCATACCATGGGCCTCAAAGCAAAAGTCATCTGACTGTGGTCTGAAGTCTCTGTTACAATTAGCCAAAATAAATCTTTCCTCTTCTAAAGCTAATCCTAATATTTAATCCTAACTATTTTTTGAGACAAGGTCTCTCACTCCATAGCCTATGCTGGCCTAGGACTCAGTAGCCCATGTTGGCCTCAAAACTATGGCAATCTTCCATCCTCAGCCTCTCGAGGGTGAGCTACCATGCTTGGCAACATTTCTTCGAAGAAGCTTAAATGTAAATGACTTATGTGATACTTCAGCTTCCCTTAACAAATGATGAATAGTAAGCAGAATTCTCCACAAAGATATGCATGGATAATAGTGATATAATCTCAAAACAGTGAAAATGTCAGGTTACTTAGTTCATACCAACTTTCTCCACACTGTTGCTATTCTGTTAATTCCAATTGAGCATATCCCAAAGTAAGCCTGCTGACTTCTTTCTTAGTTTCTCCCTCTATTTTGAGAGAAGCATTAACTTTTTCCCAACTTTCGAATGTGGCACAATAGCTAGAAAATGACTTGGATTCATGGACAAGCTGGGTTTTCCGGCTACCTTACAGGCCTTGGCAGACTAATTTCTCAGTCTTGGTCTCCTTGTCATTGAAGATGAAATAATACAATATCAGAGCACTGTGAGGAGGATGAGAGATCAGATACAAGCAAGAAATTAAGAATATTACCATGAAAAATTCTGTTATAACTTTTTATTCTTCCTTACTCCTTTCTACCTGTCTAGTCTTTGACAAACTGCTGTCATTCCCTTTCTTGTCAATATTTTAGAGCTATCTTCATATGACTATAGTGAAATATGTGAGACAATAAACTTACAAGGAGAAAAGGTTTATTTAGGGTGGTTCTAGAGGTTTCTAATCTAAAAGTTGCAGCCCCCATTGGTTTGGATTTTAGGCAAGCCCTCTGTGAGGCCATGGTAGGGGGAGTGAGCAGGAGCAAATAGTACGCATTACAAGTCATGAAGCAGAGAAGTGAGAGGTAAAGGTTTTATAATCTCTTTTAGAGATATCTCCAGTGGTCTAATGTCATCCTTTGAAGTTCCTTTTTTTTTTTTTTTTTTTGGTTTTTCGAGGCAGGATCTCACTCTGGTCCAGGCTGACCTGGAATTAACTATGTAGTCTCAGGGTGGCCTTGAACTCCTGGCGATCCTCCTACCTCTGCCTCCTGAGTGCTGGGATTAAAGGCGTGTGCCACCACGCCTGGCTGAAGTTTCATTTCTTAAAGGTTCTACTACCTTCCAATAGCACCAAACTAGGCATCAAGTCTTTAATACGTAGACTTTTCTATTTTATTTTATTTTAGTACTTGAAAGAGAGAGAGAGAGAAGAGACAGAGTGAGGGAAAAGAAGAGAAAATGGGCATGCCAGGCCATTTTCCAAAATCCAGCCACTGCAATTGAATTTCAGATACATGTGCCACCTTGTGAATCTGGCATTATGTATGTACTGGATAATTGAATCTTGGCCCTTTGGCTTTGCAGGCAAGTGCCTTAACTGCTAAGCCATCGAGGGACACTATTCACATTCAAGTCATTAGGTTATTCTATCATTTTTTAGATTACTGCAAATATCTCTTGGCTATCCCATACTTTCCTTATAAAAATATTTTTCTCTTATATTCTGGATAACCCTGAACTTTTCTTAGAATCCTGATTTTGTATGCCATTCCTCACTTAAGAGTCATAATGTCCCCCTCACTTTTCAGAGTCATGTTTAATAATTGCTTTAACTTAAATACACTGTAGGGAAGGGTGTATATTATGGTAAAAGAACACCAAGTTTGGATTCAAATGGAATCAGATTCAAACCTAAGATATAACATCTACTACAGGTTGAAAAGGTAACAACTTTTCAATCTAAGCATACACAAGTTCAATTTCTTTGTATAGTGAAGGATTAACTCAACAGGTTTACATTGTCCAAAACCCACATTCCAAAGAAATGTTTGTCCCTTTACCTACTCCTGGAAGATAACATCTTAAATAACACTTAAAGTCTTAGAATATCCTACTTATTATGACTGTTTTGTTTCTTTGAAGTATTGGTCCATACCAGGTAGTTTGTACCAATAATGTGATTTATATTTGGTTGATTGTAAAAGTGATTTTGGAGGACTCCAACCTCATTATTTCTGAGATTTTGCAAAAATTAAATAAAATAGTTCATATGAAGTACTTGGAGAGTGAGTAGGGTGTTTCTTTCCTCAGTCTTTAAAATTCTTTCCTCCTCTGCTCACCTTTTGCTGTCAATGACATGAGACTGCATGTCTCAATGACTGGACACACAAATATACATGTTTGTTCTTTGACCATGCTGTTCTGGCAGCTTGGACCACCCTGGCTTCTTTCTTTGTCTAAAGTCCCAACTAAGGTATTTAGAGTTGATTGGGGTTAGGTAAGGTTATCAAGGTGGAGCCCCATGATTGAGTACTCAGGTTTTGTAAGAAGAGGGGATGACTGGAACATACACACATGCATGTTCCTTGTCTTTTGTCATGTAACACCCTGCACAACCTTGGTATTGCCAACAAGGAGATCAGTAGGTGTAACCTCTTAAAATTGGGCCCAGAGTATACCTACTTGGAAAAGGTTCTATGTTATTATGTTATTAACAAAATAAAACTTACTGATACAGCAAGAAATGAATAAAATGATAAAAATATAACAATCATAACAATATGCTATAATAAGTTATCTAAACTACATGAGTTTATTTCTGGAATTTTCAATTGTATATTTCTCAACTACTGTGGGTAATTGAAACTGCAGAAAGTGAAAATTCAGATAAGGGGAGACTGGTATCAAGCTTGCCATCAAAGGAATTTATGAAATTCATCAGGAAAATTACAAACTGAAGTATTCTTAGCAGGACAAATCTTATAAGCTAAGGTAACAAGCTTTCATTGATCTCAAGCCAGTGGATACATCATGCACTCTATTTGACATACATATACACATACATACATACAAATACACACCAACTCCCCCATACTTCATGTTCACATATATATGAATAAAAGACTTCAAGGAGTTAAATACTTTTCTTAAAATCACACAGGCATGAACTCAACAAAGATTTGTGTTCCAGGTTCACACTGCAAACTCTACTCCCAACCACTGCCTAGTGCTACAAAGCACAGAGCTTGAAAATTTACAAACACCAACTTACATATAGCAGAGGCAGTAGTAGCCAGCTAAGACATACTTCTTTGAAGGAAGGACTAAAAATATGGTCTCACATAATTTCTTCTAAGTCACCAAACCACAATTAAATTAATTTCATCCAAACCCTATAGACTATTTTCTTCTTTACCATAGGATTTTGTTAATAAAATAGGAGTTTCAGTGAGAGCTTTTGATATTGTTTAATTCAAAAGAAATGAAATTCAGGAATTGTTTCAAGAAAATGTAAATAGAGAATTATTGGGGCAGTAATAATTTCTAGAGGAAAGGTAAATATAGAGTGGCCTATAGTTTGGGAGCTTCATCTTTTAGGGTAGTTGTTTCACAAGGATTAGAGCCACGGTGGGCAGGCAGTATATCTTAACATATAAGTAATTGAATGTAGCTGTCAAGGAGCTGGCAGCTGCAGCAAAACAACTTTTAGTCTTTCTGAAGTTTCTTCCTGAGTTCTGCAACCATTTATTATTTACTATATATTCTTAAATTTTAAAAATTGATTTATTTGTGTAGTCTGTGTGAATTCGTGCATGCGTCTGTGTGTGTGTGTGTGTGTGTGTGTGTGTGTGTGAGTGTTGTGTGCTATGCAGCATTTCCTGATAATTGAAACATTCTCTCCCAGAGGGAGGCTCAGGAGACAAACAAGTCTGGGAAAACTGAAACTTAAAAGGTCACAAGACCCCTCCCCTTGGTTATAGAAACAGTACACAACTGCTGAAGGGTGGGAACTGTCCCACCAGCGAGCTGCTCGCAAGTCCTGTGGCTTCCCTGACTGTCATCTGTGCTACAGTGGACTTTTCACTGATGCCTTTGAGTCCTCCACGCCCCTCTAAGACACCCCTCATGCTGCTCTGTAAGTAACACCAATGAACTTAATGGCCCACCAACACTGATTTTGGTGTAATCATGCTTTGGTCTGTTGTCTGTGTCCTGTCTAGCGTGAGTAGGCGTGTGTTTGCATTTCCTAGAGTTTGACACAACCGTGTATTATATGGGTGCACATGCCTCCGGGCTCCACGCTAAGTGCTGCCACAGGGATACTTGAACATTCATGTTTATTCTCACACTGTTCACAATAGCCAAGACATGTAACCAGCTAGATGTCCATCAACAGACTAGTGAAGAAACTGGGATGCAAATGCACAATGGGATTTTTCTCATCTGTAAAAAAAAAAAATGAAATCATACCTGTAAGGAAAATGGATGGAACTGGAAATCATTATGCAAAATGAAACAGGGCAGATTCAAAAAGAAAAATACCACAATTTTAATTGTATACCAATCCTAGACTTTTTATATACATGTATCTCAACATGTGTTTTGGAAGTATAGGTTATGAAACTAGAGAAGGGATCATAAACGGGGTAAAGAGATCTTAAGGCAGAGAGAGAAAGAAAAGAATGTAATAGAACACATGTGACGTGCAAACAGAGAGGGAGATTTAGGGGAGGAAGGGAACCATGTGAAAGGGGTGTGGGGGACCAAAAAGAATAAAGTATGTATAAAAATGGCACAATGAAGCCTATTACTTTTTATGCTCATTTACAAACAAACAGATACTAACAAAAATAATCTTGATTTGTCTAGAAGGTTTTCATCTGAGCGTGGTTACTGAGTTACTACAAATGCCCTTTGGGGCATGGTTTTTGACATCAGACGGGCCAGGCTCCAGGCCTTGTCCCCTCATTTGAGAGCTTGTGGCTTTGAAAGAGTGGCTCACATGCTCACAACCTCTACAGAATGAATGGTTGCTACCCAGTGTTGTCTGAACTAGAGAAAACCTGCAGTGGAAGGGCCACACTTGGCATAGAGAAGAGACAGTACACAGTCCTTACCATTTTATGTCACTAATTCAACTTTGAACTTATTTATTTACGATTGCTGGGTTTTACGTGGCTGATGCCAGTATCAGACCAGTGTAACCTCTTAAGTAGGCTTTGGAGAAAATGTAGCCAGCAGATTCTATCTGAAGAGTAATGCTGAATTATAAGACTAAAACGAGGCTGCAGAGTAGTTTTTCATCAGTGCATGTGATCATAAAAGTTTTCCAGGTTCTATCTAAGTGAGAAGATGCTTGCATCTTCTCGTGTTCTTTAAAAGAAATTATTTTGTTCCCAAGAGCATGACATTTTGTGTCGTGACATCAACAGGAGGTAACTATATAAATCTTTATTTTCCTTATAAGACCTTTAAAGCCATGTAAATGACAATGAATGAGGGGAAACATACAATGGTAATTCTGCTGACAGTGTATTCATGTTTCAGGCCTTGGCTTTGCTGACCTGCCTGCCCAGAGCTTATCTAAAGTGGCTTTCTGCTCTTTGCCCTGCTGTCCGCTCTGATGGGCTTCTTTACTTATTTTCCAGCAGACATATTGCATACATATTCTGGCTTATATTTTTATTTTCCATCCACCCAACATCCACATGCTAGTCCAGGCATAATTAAAGTACTGTGTGTATAATCCTATTCTAACAGACTGTACTTCTAGGATCTGCACTACTTTTCTTATGTTTGTTCTTTCTCTGAATTTGTGAATTTGACTGTTAATTGGAAGGTCAAATATTTCAGAAGGAAAATTACCACATTTTTCATTGTATACCAATCCTAGACTTTATTTTTATATACATGTATCTCTACATGTATATTTGGAAGTATAGGTTATAGAACTAGAGATATCAAATGGTCCACTGTCTGGAGAGCTTTCAAATCAGTCACAGTTTTATGCATATCATCCTCTGTGACTTTACTATTTCAACTCTTAGAGCTGGCTGGATATCTACCAGCATTATGATATAATAAATTAAATTTTATGAGCCCACTTCATGATGGCCACCATGTCACACTCCTTTTCTGCCGCATCTTAGTTTTTACAGCAGTTGCATGAAGTGGGCATTAGTAGTATTATCCTTATTTTATAGATGATGAAACCAGTGCTCAGAGTTTACTGACCTCATACGTGTCAAATATACATGGGTAGCTAGTAAATAACAGAATCTATAAGTGAAAAAAGTCAGACTTAAAGGTAACCAATATCAAAGTTCCTGTCATCACTCTTGGCCTATCTCAAGATTTTGAGTAAAAATCTGTTCTTTTTTGAAAAACAATTGGGCTTTTTGGCATATACTAATAATTTATTTATCACCATGCTGCCCTAGATAATCTGCCTTTCAAAGTCATATTTTCCTTCAGTTTATTATATACTCTGTAGGGAAAGACCCACTGGAATATCCTGTATGCTCCACAGATACCACAAAACTACCTTGAAGGGGCTGGAGAGATGGCTTAGTGGTTAAGCACTTGACTGTGAAGCCTAAGGACCCCGGTTCGAGGCTCGGTTCCCCAGGTCCCACGTTAGCCAGATGCACAAGGGGGCGCACGCATCTGGAGTTCGGTTTGCAGAGGCTGGAAGCCCTGGTGCGCCCATTCTCTCTCTCTCCCTCTATCTGTCTTTCTCTCTATGTCTGTGGCTCTCAAATAAATAAATAAATAAAATTTTAAAAAATACATTTAAAAAAAAAAACTACCTTGAAGATCATAACTCAAAGAGTATTTGCTAATTTTTGCCCTACATTGATTTATTTGCCTGGTCCACTTTGAAGAAACATGTTTACTCAGCTGGGTGATGGGCTGACCCAGATTGGTGAAATCCTCTAATGTAGTATACCTGGCTTTCGACTTCATTCCAGACTATTGCTATGGAACTTCTAACTTGCGATCCCCCTGCTTCGAATTCTTCAGGATTTGTGTACTGGCGTGCACCTGTAACTGGCCACTGTGGAATTTCTGGCTGGTGTAGTGCTACAGGCTAAATGACACATCTAAGGAACATTATTATTATTTTCAATGGACAAAGCGATTTGTTAGCAATCATATTTACCATGGGTTGAAAAAATTCTGAGAGTGGGTAAATGACATTTGTGATGCTTATTATGAGATATTAGTTTTTTAATTTTACTTACCACTGTAGGAACCATATCACATAACATGTGAGACTGTGTAACTTCAAAGAGAAAATTAGTTTTGTGCTAAAAAATCTTTTTATTAAATATTGAGCTTCATGGTCAATGGGATGACTTCCTTCTGCTGCTCATGAGATTTAGAAAGTCAGTGATAAAAATAAAACCAGTTGTACATAGAGATGATTTTCCTGATGTCAAATACAAAGATAACAAAACTGTGGAGTGTTAGGGTGAATTTTGGGGTTGTGCTCAGGCTCCGTAAAAGGAAATTCATGCTTGACTGGTAATGGCTAATGGCTAACACGGAGGTCCAAGAGGAAATGGCAACACATATGCCAAATAATTCTTGTGCCTTGCCTTGGTATATTTTCTGCCACTGTAACAGAATGCATAGCTGAGTGATGTATAAACAATGGGAGGTTATTTGGCTTATGGCTGTAATTCAAGAGCATAGCAGCAGAATCTGGTGAGGACCTCCATTCTCCATCACAACATGGTAGGAGGACAAGACAGCATGCTCAAGACAGAAAGCTGCCATTGGGTCAAACTCATCTATTGTCAGGAACCCCTTCTTTCATAACTCACCTGCCTCTGTGGTCAGTGTCATTGATCTACGAGGCCAGACTTCATTGCCTCTTAAAGGCCCCACTTCTTAATATTGTTATAGTGGCAATTAGTTTCAACCTAGGATTCGGAGGGCACATTCAAGCCATACATACCTATACCTGTATTCTGGGTCATTTCTTAGTAGCTACAATAGCTTACCTTGATGTGTGGTCTTTCTTACTTTTTCTTACTTTTTCAAGGAAATATGCCTATAAGATGGCTGGATAAGTGTAATTATTAGTGTATACAGGTAACACATAGGAATACCGATTTCTGATCTTGTTTTCCTTGTAACTGAATTCAACTTCTTAAACTTGACAATGAGAGACAAGTAAGGGCAATTAATTCAAGAAGAAACAGAAATCCAGAGGCTGCTGAGGACACAACACTAAAGTATATTTAAAGCACACCCACCAAGGCTCGGGGCAGTTTGCGGAGGAGGAGGTGGAAAAAAATGTAAGAGCTTCAGGGTGAGAAGAAATATCCAGAGACATAGCCCTCTTCACAATGACAGATTGCTGCCCTCACAACTCATAACCCACAACTCTGAGGTGAAAACCAGCAATCCCACTAAGGAGGACCCTCAGTGGAGTGGGGGCAGGGAGGAGAGAAATGATGGTACCAACATATGATATGTCCATACAAAGCTTCTACTTAATTAAAAAAAAAGAAGTAGAAGAGAGCTGGATCCCCAAACAGACCTCACAATAGTATTCATTGTATTGCATGTGTCCTGAACACCATATATAATGTCAGTAAAAATATACTTGGATGGAAAACATCATTGCAGGACCAGCGTATTGTGATAAAAATTGGGACAAGAATATTTGCTACAGTATTCTTTTTGTGTGTGTTTTGATTCACAAGCAATTGTCATCTAAATCCAATTTCAGAATAATTATTTTTTGAAAGAATACGAAATATGAAAGGGAGGAGTCACAGCTTGAATTTCTTACATAGGACCAGCTTTATCCAGATCGAAGAACTGACATTTGGAAATGTTTACCTGTCTCCTTAGAAAACTGATTCTAGAAATCATTACCAAAGGGGCTTACAGTCCTTGGTCCTGATGCAATATTTATACTGGCAATAAAGATTTATACCCAAATCCAAAGTGAGTTGTGCTCTGAAGGAAATGGCAACTTAACTTGTCATCTAATTGTATTTAGAAAGTATTTTCTTTTATTTTGCAAACTTATTTGTAACATTTCTTTTTTATGTCTTTTATTTTGAGAGAGAAAGAAGGAGAGAGAGAGGAGAAGGAGAGAGAGAGAGAACATGGGCACACCAGGGCCTCCTGCCACTGCAAATGAACTCCAGATATATGTGCCACTTTGTACATTTGGCTTTATGTGGGTACTGGGGAATTGAACCTGGGCCATCAGGCTTGCAAGCAAATGTCTTTAACTGCTGAGCCATCTCTCAAGCCCCTTAACATTTATTTAATCCTTAAATTTCATGAGGCTTATTACTATGAGCAGAACACTTACAAATTTTTGTATTTTTTACTTTGTTTATGAAATTAATAATAGTAACAGTTTTGGTTTTGTCATGCAGGTATCACTATGTAGTCTTGTCTGTTCTGGAACTCACTGTGTAGACTAGTCTGGTCTTGAACTGACTGTATAGATTAGAGCTGGCCTTGAATTCACTGTGTAGACTAGTGGCAACTTGAGAATTGGAGACTAACTAGAGAAGGTGTGTTGTATGTAGTTACCTTCTCAGTGCTGCCACAAAATACCCCACCAAAAACAGCATGTGGAAAGAAAGGTTTTAGTTTGGCTTATGGTCTCTAAGGGAAACAGCATGATGGCTGGAGCAAAGGCTTGTGGGCTTCATAGCCAGCTTCCCCTTGCCAGTGTTTGGCACACTCTCCTACTGCTATTGTCTACCTGATGTTGGCCAAGAGGTGATGTCCAGCCTCTGCTCATGCCACGTTCTCCCCAGCCATGATGGAACTTCCCCTTGAGACTGTAAGCCAAAATAAACAACCTTCTTCCTATCAGCTGCTTTTGGTCAGGTGCTTTGTGCCAGCAACTCAAAGGTGACTGCAACTGAAGACCCCATTATTCAGGGTTGAAATACATGGATCAGGTCTGTAGTACTTGGACAGCCACATTCTCCTTTCTTCAGAGCCTGAGCTATGGACCTTAATGACATACTAGAATTACCTGGTCATGTGTTTATTCAAACTGATGAATATTATCTGGGCTTAGAAGCAGATATTATGTTTGCACAAAGCTTCCCAGATTCTTTCAATATGAAGCTCATTTGTAGTTCCTGCCTTGGAGAAACCATTTTAAAACTTCAGTGCTTATCAGAATCACTCAAAGGGCCATTCAAACGTGGGTGGCTGGGTCTTGCCCCAGAGTTTCTGAATCTGTGCTTTGGATAGTCCTGGAAATGCATTTGTATTGAGTTTCTAGGTGGAGCTGGTGCTGCTCTGGGGACTATGTCTTACAGCACTAGCTTAGTGAATTTCTGCATCGTGGAGATATTAATGTCACTGGGTAAGATCTCTCAGGTGAATTTGGGGAAACCCAGTGGAGCTGTGAACCTTGTGTGATTATGCAAGCCCTGGGCAACCTGGTTAAAAGGCAAGTTCTGCTTTACCTGCAAGTGCCCAGGTAAAGCCCATGCTGCTTGTAATGAGACTGTCACCCAGCTGTGCACTTGCATAAGTAATCTCTCACCATTATTACAAGCCAAGAATCAGCCCTGGTGGGTTGGGGCAGGGGGAGGGGAGGTTAGTCTATAAGAAGACTGGGTAGAAATGAACCAAAGCACATATGCAGGGGCTGTATGATAATAAGTCTCTTACCTTCCACATGAACTAGGTCTCTAATGGACTTTCATTACAGTGTTGCATTTTTCATGTATTGTGTTCTTTGTTATGAAGTTTATTGGCTATAGTATATGAGAAGGATCTAGAAAGCATAGAGAGGGAAACAGAAAATATAGCTTCATTTAAAAAATTACTTTGACCCAAAAATTTAAAAAGATGTCTTAAAGTAGGTGAAAATGAGTCACTTCTGAGTAGTTGAAATACTTCACTGGCACACACTGTCCCTGCCACACTCAAAGTTCTCTCCAAAACCTGGATACCATCACAGGTTCATGTTTTCAGATCCAGGAATGTTAACATGAAAATGCTCCTGGAAAATTCATTGTTACTACTTTATTTGTATTCTGAATAGGCAACACACTAAAGGTACACATGTTAGCTGGAGGGGAGCTGCACAAATTATCTGTATTAAGGAATATTAACATAAACATGCTCCTGGAAAATTCATTGTTATTACTTTATTTGTATTATGCATAGGCAACACACTAAAAGTAGACATGTTAGCAGGAGGGGTGTTGCAAAAGATTAATTCCATTCTCAGAGATTCAATCTATATTAGAAAACTTCCAGGGCGAGTCTCAAATATATCCTCAATTGAGATTCTTTTGCCATAGTGAGGTGGAAATGACCAACTCCTTTCTTCCGAGAATAGCATGGGGCCAAATAAGGCCAACTGGAGCAGGAAGCAATAGAAAACACAAGACCGTGTTAAAAGGTTTTGGGTTGAGTCTTACTTCTGTTACTAAACTACATATAATCTTTGGTAATGACTAACATATTTTATTATTATTATCAAAGAAGGGTTTTTTGTTTTTTTTTTTAATTATTTATTTATTTGAGAGTGACAGACACAGAGAGAAAGACAGATAGAGGGAGAGAGAGAGAGAATGGGCGCGCCAGGGCTTCCAGCCACTGCAAACGAACTCCAGACGCGTGCGCCCCCTTCTGCATCTGGCTAATGTGGGACCTGGGGAACCGAGCCTCAAACCGGGGTCCTTAGGCTTCACAGGCAAGCGCTTAACCACTAAGCCATCTCTCCAGCCCAAAGAAGGGTTTTTTATAGTTAACTCTCAATCAGCCTGCTAAATGATAGGACTACAGGCTTACATCACCACCCCTAGCTGATGTGGGGAATAATAAATTGTTTCCAATGTTTTTTCTCAGGGTGAAGTGAAAGGCCCAAGAATTCAGAAGCTCAGAAATACTATCACGCTCCAAGGGGAGCTTAAGTGGGCCCCCTGCATACCTCAAACTCCAGGCTTTACTCTCTGTTGAAAGCAAGTAAAGAATCCCTCTTCTCATTATATCAGAGCCTGCTCCTAATATAAAACTAGGTAAAAAGGGCATGAGATAGCCCTCAAGGATGGGAAATGAGTAATGAAGTGAACCACTTATTTGGTTTCTGTAAATAGCCTGCACTATAAGCCTTACACTATAAGCCTTAATAGCCCACACTGTAAGCCTTAGTAGCTCGCACCATAAGCTGTAGCAGCCTGCCTCAGACCACCAAGGTCATAGGAGGCTGATACCATACTCTGCTACCCCCACCTAAGGAATTGCACAAATGCTGACCTCCAAGGTCATAGGAGACTGATACCATACTCTGCTACTCCCACCCAAGGACCTGCGCAAATGCTGACCACCAAGGTCATAAGAGAATTATTGGTCCACGAGGGGCTTGAACAAATTAAACTAATTGGCTTAGAAACTATGGGGTGGAACAAACTGACTGGCTAACACCCTGAGGGCTCCTGATATTAAAAAAATGATTGGTCTAATGCACAGGCTTTGTTAGAAACCCTATAAAAACTGTCCCGGACTTCCGGTTAAGATGGCGGCGTAGGTACCACGCCAAAGCAGCCTAGTGGGGGAAAAGACCAAAAAAACTCAGCAAAATACACGCTTTTACTAAAAAGTGAGGTGTATAGGAAATTGAGGCGGCAGTGGAGAAGTAGAAGAGTTATAGAGCATCCAAAGCCTGCACAGGAGGGAAAAGCGGCTCCAGCGGCTCAGGCAGCTTGGCCAAATGCCGCAGCCGCGGTGCAGCAGAAAACCGCCAGAGCAGCTCGAGCCGCAGGAAAAGCCAGGTGCAGGATTTTCCCCTCACACCGTGCTCTCTACAATTCGGGAAACGTGAGAGGAGAGCGGCAGCGAGCAGGGGAGGAGAAGACCGCGAGGTAGAACACGTGGAGCAGCGAGACAACCAGAGCAGCCGCGGCTCCCTCCCCTCCCCCACCGCCTGAGCCCAGCTCCAGCGAACACAGCAGCGGCCCGAGACCCGGCCACGCCAACTTGGGCTGACAGCGGGACTCAAGCAGGAGCAGAGTTCGGCAGCAACTTCAGCGGCTCCAGCACCGGTACCAGCGGCCCCAGCAGCAGCGGCCCCAGGAGCGGCAGCGGCGGCAGATCCAGCAGCAGCGGCTTCAGGGGGAGCAGCGGCGGTGGTCATGGCAGCGGCAGCTTCAGCAGCGGTGGTGGCTCCGGTGGTGGCAGCTACAACAGCAGCAGAGGCAGCAGCAGCGGCTCGGATTGCCCCGTAGGAAAAGCAAATGCCCAGCTCCAGAAATTAGAACAGCAGCCCGACGACCCAGGCAGCAACTTGACTGAGACCAAAATCACCCAAGGTAACTGGGATTGCACCAGGGAAGGGTCTCACTTGGTCACAAGCTGACTTGGATCCCTCAACAGACCAGAAATCTAAACCTCTTTGTTGATAGAAGATCTGGTCATTATAATAACTACTCTTGCATACATACTCGGGGCTGTTTTTGATTGAATGTGTACAGTGTTTAGTTAAATTTTAGAATCTACCTGTATTTTATTCCACTCAGCCTGCTTGAATACTCCTATAGCAGGGAATCTCAACCCCTAAGAACATCTTTGTAGATACTCTGAGAGTCTTAAGAGCCACACCTAATACCTTAAGGTCCTACCCTGAAAATATATTACATCAAATCAATTGATACAGCTAAGAATACACAGCTAGCTAGAAAATCCAAGCATAAACTTAATCCAAGATGCAAAAATATATGCATTATAACACAAGAAACACTAAAAAGCAAGACGATATAAATCCACCTAAAAGTATTAATGCATCAGAAATGTCCTCCAGAGAGAAAGAGTTAGAGGAAATGCCTGAGAAAGAGTTCAAAAGAATAATTATAAATATGTTCAAAGAGGTCAAAGAACACATGAAAACAATCAAAGAGGAAATCAAAGAGGAAATCAAAGGAATCAAAGAAGAGGCAGGACACCAATTTAATGAAATAAAGAAGGCAATACAAGACATAAATAGGGAAATAGAAATAATAAAGAAAAACCAGTCAGAATTACTAGCAATGAAGAACACAGTTAATGAAATAAAAAACTCTGTAGAAAATCTCACCAGTAGGATGGATGAGGGAGAGGACAGAATATCTAAGCTAGAAGACCAGGTGGCAGACCTAATGCAGTCCAACAAAGAGAAAGACAAACTTATAGAAAAGTATGAGTGGGAATTTCAAGATATTCGGGACACTATGAAAAGATCCAATATAAGAATTCAGGGCATAGTAGAAGGAGAAGAACTCCACTCCAGAGGCATAGTAGGCATCTTCAACAAAATCATAGAGGAAAATTTCCCCCAAATTGGGAAAGAGGTGCCAATACAGATACAGGAAGCCTTTAGAACCCCAGCCAGACAAAACCCAGAAAGAACCTCCCCTCGCCATATTATAATCAAACTTCCAAACACACAAACCAAAGAAAAATTATTGAAAGTAGTTAGAGAGAAAAATCAAGTTACCTACAAAAGCAAGCCCATCAGGATTACAGCAGATTATTCAACAGAAACTTTTAAAGCCAGAAGGGCTTGGAGTGATATATTCCAAGTTCTGAAAGATAACAACTGTCAACCAAGGTTACTTTATCCTGCAAAGTTATCCATTCAAATAGATGGAGAAATAAAGACATTCCATGACAAAAACAGGTTAAAGGAGTATTTGAAGACAAAACCAGCTCTACAGAAAATACTTGATAGAATCCTCCATGCTGAACAAAAGGAAAAGCACACATATAAGGAACCTAGAAAAAACAAGCTATACTCAAATACCAGTTAACAGAAGAGAGCACAGGTAGAACCAGTAACACACACACACACACACACACACAAAAATGGCAAACATAAATACACACCTTTCAATAATATCTCTTAATATCAACGGTCTCAATGCCCCAATGAAAAGACATAGATTTGCAGACTGGGTTAAAAAGCAGGATCCTACAATTTGTTGTCTCCAAGAAACTCACCTTTCTACAAAGGATAGACATTATCTTAGGGTGAAAGGTTGGAAGACGGTGTTTCAAGCAAATGGGCTTAGAAAACAAGCAGGGGTTGCTATCCTAATATCAGACAGGGTAGACTTTAGTCCGACGTTAGTCAAGAAAGATAAGGAAGGTCATTTTATATTGATTAAGGGCACACTCCAACAGGAGGACATTACAATCCTAAACATATATGCACCTAACATGGGGGCTCCCAAATTCGTCAAACAAACACTATTAGAACTAAGGTCACAGATAACACCAAACACAGTGGTGGTGGGTGACTTTAACACCCCACTCTCATCAATTGACAGGTCATCCAGGGAAAGAATAAACAGAGAGGCATCTGGACTAAATGAGGTCATAGAAGGAATGGACCTAACAGATATATACAGGACATTTCATCCAAAGGCTGCAGAATATACATTCTTTTCAGCAGCACATGGAACATTCTCTAAAATAGACCATATATTAGGACATAAAGCAAATCTTAACAAATTCAGGAAAATTGAAATAATTCCTTGCATTCTATCTGACCACAATGGAATTAAACTACAAATCAGTAGCAAGAAAGGCTATAGAGCATACACAAAATCATGGAAACTAAACAATACACTACTAAATGATGAGTGGGTCAATGAAGAAATCAAAAAGGAAATCAAAAAATTTATAGAGTCAAATGATAATGAGAACACAACATACCAAAATCTCTGGGACACAATGAAGGCAGTTCTAAGAGGTAAATTTATAGCCTTAAGTGCCTATATTAAGAAATTAGAAAGGTCGCAAGTAAACGACCTAATGCTTCGCCTTAAAGCCTTGGAAAAAGAAGAACAAGGCAAACCAAAAATTAGTAGATGGGAAGAAATAATAAAGATTAGGGCAGAAATTAATGAAATAGAAACAAAAAGAACAATCCAAAGAATTAATGAAACAAAGAGTTGGTTCTTTGAAAGGATAAACAAGATTGATAAACCCTTAGCAAATCTGAGCAAAAGAAAGAGAGAAGAGACACAAATTAATAAAATCAGAGATGAACAAGGCAACATCACAACAGATTCCAGAGAAATTCAAAAAATCATAGGGACATACTACAAAAGCATATACTCCACAAAGTATGAAAATCTGAAAGAAATGGATGATTTCCTTGATCTATATGACCTACCTAAATTAAATCAAAATGAGATTAATCACTTAAATAGACCTATAACAAACATGGAGATCCGAGCAGTTATCAATAATCTCCCAACTAAAAAAAGCCCAGGCCCGGATGGATTCACTGCTGAATTTTACCAGACTTTTAAGGAAGAGCTAACACCATTGCTTCTTAAGCTTTTCCAGGAAATAGAAAAAGAAGGAATCCTACCAAACTCCTTCTATGAGGCCAGCATCACCCTGATACCAAAACCAGGCAAAGATAGAACAAAAAAAGAAAATTACAGACCAATCTCCCTCATGAACATAGATGCAAAAATTCTCAACAAAATATTGGCAAACAGAATACAAGAGTATATCAAAAAGATCATTCACCCTGACCAAGTAGGCTTTATCCCAGAGATGCAGGGATGGTTCAACATATGCAAATCTATAAATGTAATACATTACATAAACGGGTTGAAGGACAAAAATCACATGATCATCTCATTAGATGCAGAGAAAGCATTTGACAAAATCCAACATCCCTTCATGACAAAAGTCCTACACAGACTGGGAATAGAAGGAACATATCTCAGTATAATAAAGGCTATTTATGACAAGCCTACAGCCAACATATTACTAAATGGGGAAAAACTGGAAGCTTTTCCACTAAAATCAGGAACAAGACAAGGGTGTCCACTGTCCCCACTTTTATTTACTATAGTTTTGGAAGTCTTAGCCATAGCAATAAGGCAAGAGACACACATAAAAGGGATACAAATTGGAAAGGAAGAAGTCAAGTTATCATTATTTGCAGATGACATGATTCTATACATAAAGGACCCTAGAGACTCTACTAGCAAGCTGTTAGAGCTGATCAAAACCTACAGCAATGTAGCAGGATACAAAATAAATACACAGAAATCAGTAGCCTTCATATATGCTAACAACAAACACACAGAGGATGAAATCAGAGAATCACTCCCATTCACAATTGCATCAAAAAAAATAAAATACCTTGGAATAAACCTAACCAAGGAAGTAAAGAATCTATACAATGAGAACTTTAAAACACTCAAGCGAGAAATTGCAGAAGACACTAGAAAGTGGAGAAACATCCCTTGTTCCTGGATTGGAAGAATCAATATTGTGAAAATGGCAATCTTACCTAAAGCAATCTACACATTTAATGCAATCCCTATCAAAATTCCAAAGGCTTTCTTCATGGAAATAGAAAAAACAATCCAAAAATTCATTTGGAATCACAAAAAACCTCGAATATCTAAAATAATACTGAGCAACAAAAAAGAGGCTGGTGGTATCACCATACCTGATTTTAACCTATACTACAGAGCCATAGTAACAAAAACAGCATGGTACTGGCACAAAAACAGACATGTAGATCAGTGGAACAGAATAGAGGAGCCAGATGTAAGCCCAAGTAGCTATAGCCACCTGATATTCGATAAAAATGCCAAAAATACTCATTGGAGAAGAGACAGCCTCTTCAGCAAATGGTGTTTTGAAAACTGGATAAATATCTGCAGAAGGATGAAAATAGATTCTTCTCTCTCGCCATGCACAAGAATTAAGTCCAAATGGATTAAAGACCTTAACATCAGACCGGAATCTTTGAAACTGCTAGAGGAAAAAGTAGGGGAAACCCTTCAACATATTGGTCTTGGCAAAGACTTTCTGAATACAACCCCAATTGCTCAGGCAATAAAACCACAGATTAATCACTGGGACCTAATGAAATTACAAAGATTTTGCACCGCAAAGGACACAGGGAAAAAAGCAAAGAGGCAACCTACAGAATGGGAAGAAATCTTCGCCAGCTATATATCTGATAGAGGATTAATATCTAGGATATACAAAGAACTCAAAAAGTTAAATAATAAGGAATCAAACAAGCCAATCAAAAAATGGGCTATGGAGCTAAATAGAGAGTTCTCCAAGGAAGAAATACGAATGGCATATAAGCATCTAAAAAAATGTTCTACGTCACTAGTCATCAGGGAAATGCAGATTAAAACTACATTGAGATTCCATCTCACTCCTGTCAGATTGGCCACCATCATGAAAACAAATGATCATAAATGTTGGCGGGGATGTGGAAAAAAAGGAACACTTCTGCACTGCTGGTGGGAATGTAATCTGGTCCAGCCATTGTGGAAAACAGTGTGGAGGTTCCTAAAACAGCTAGAGATTGATTTACCATATGACCCAGCTATAGCGCTCCTAGGCATATATCCAAAGGACTCATCTCATTTCCTTAGAAGTACATGCTCAACCATGTTTATTGCTGCTCAATTTATAATAGCTGGGAAATGGAACCAGCCTAGATGTCCCTCAACAGATGAGTGGATAATGAAGATGTGGTACATTTATACAATGGAGTTCTACTCAGCGGTAAAGAAAAATGAAGTTATGAAATTTGCAGAAAAATGGATGGACCTGGAAAGTATTATACTAAGTGAGGTAACCCAGGCCCAGAAAGCCAAGCGCCACATGTTCTCTCTCATATGTGGATCCTAGCTACAGATGACTGGGCTTCTGCGTGAGAATGAAAATACTTAGTAGCAGAGGCCAGTAAGTTGAAAAGGAGACATAAAGGGTGGAGAAAGGAAGGGAGGAGGATACTTAATAGGTTGATATTGTATATATGTAATTACAATGATTGTAATAGGGAGGTAATATGATGGAGAATGGAATTTCAAACGGGAAAGTGTGGGGGTGGGGAGGGAGGGAATTACCATGGGATATATTTTATAATCATGAAAAATGTTAATAAAAATTAAAAAAAAAAAAGCCCACCTGGAGAGATGGCTTAGCGGTTGAAGGCACCTGCCTGAGAAGCAAGAAGACACAAGTTTGATTCCCTATCACCCACTTGAGCTAGATGCACAGGACGGTGCATGCATTTGGAGTTTGCTTGCAGTAGCTAGAGGCCCTGGTGTGCTCATTCCCTGTCTCTCTCTCTCTCTTATTTGCCTCTCTCCAGTAAAATAAAATAATTAAAAAAAAAAAAAAAAACTGTCCCGTTCCTGCATTCGGGGCTCTGCAGTCCTCTACCCCTGTGCGGTGTACGACTGTGGGCCCCAGCGTGCTTGGAATAAAATCCTCTTGCAGTTTGCATCAAGACCGCTTCTCGTGAGTGATTTGGGGTGTTGCCATATCCGGGCAGAGTGTGGGGACCCCCTACTGGGGTTTTTTCCTCCAGAAGTAAGATGTCATATGAAACTACCTTGTAAATTCTAAACCAATGATATCAACATTTTTATTGAACTTCACAGAATTGCTAATGGAAAAGAGGATAGGAATGCCACTAACTGTACATATATTTTGAATAAATGCAAAGAAAGTAGAGATTAGTTAGGTTGTACGAACACAGTTTCTTAACTTCGACATTATCCTTGATGGTGGAGTACTTCCTCGCTGTGAAGGAGGAGGAGTGCTGCCCTGTGCCTTGTACACAGTTGAACGGCACATCTGGTCTCCACCCACCAACTGCCAGTGGAACTCCAGCCCTCCCCAGCTTTTGTTTGTCTTTGAGGTCGTGTCTCACTCTAGCCCAGGCTGATCCGAAACTCACTGTGTAACCCAGGCTGGCCTCGAACTCACAAGGATCCTCCTACCTCAGCTTCTCATTGTCAGTGTGGGCCACCATTCCTAGCTAAGCTTTAATAATTAAAAATCTTTCTGGAATTTTCACATCTTCCTTTGGAGGACAGCAATTGTTCCTTGCTGAGGATGCCTATCATAAAAGAGAGTGATAGTGTTAACTAAGTTATTAAAAACATTTTTAAACATTACACATATCTGTCTTTCAACCTTACTTTATGAAAAATAGACCATGTTGTCTAGGACATTAGGAAGGAGTTACTAGCTATGTATTGAACATTTGGAAGAGCTTATCCTGTATTGCTCTTGGAACAGTGTTTCATAATGAAATTTATATTCGGAGAAACCCTTCCTGTTCATGTTCATTTAAGCAGGGTCTCACTGTAAAGCGCAGACTAACCTCAAATTGGCGATGCTCCTGCCCTGGCCTCCTCAAGTGCTAGAATGACAGACGTGTACTTCCACATCCCACCACTTTTCACTGTTTCTTCTTTTTATCATTATTATTATTTTTTAGAGCGAGTCAGAGAGAGAGAAAGAGAGAGTGGAAAATAGGGTCGCAGCCACTGCAAGGAGCTCTAGACGCTTGTGCCACACAGCGGGCGCGTGCGACCTTGCACTTGCCACCTTTGTGCATCTGGCTTATGTGGAATCCGGAGAGTCAAACGTGGCGAGCACCTTAACCACCAAGCCATCTCTCTAGCCCTCTTCTTTTATAAAAATATTATATTTATTTACAAGGAGAAAGAGAGAGAGAGGATGTATATGCCAGGCAAACTCCAGACACATATGTCACCTTGTACGTCTGGCCCCATGTAGGTACTGGGGAACCAAACCTGTGTCCTCAGGCTTTGAAGGCAAATGTCCTAATAAATGAGCCATAGCTGTAGCCCCTTTGTTTCTTTGAATTTTTTAAAATTTACATGAGAGGGAGTATTGGCCCATCTGGACTACTTGTCGCTGCAAATGAACTCCAGATGTGCCATTTTTGTACATCTGACTTTACATGGTACTAGGAATTGACCCCAGGCTGGCAGGCCTTGCAGGTAAGTGCCTTTAACTGCTGAGCCATCTCCTCAGCCCTGTTCTTTGTTATAAACCTCAGGAGATCATCCTACCATTGTTAGCAGTGAGTGGAATTGGTATTTTATGGGTTCACACTTGTATCAATCTGGTGTCTTATATAGCTAGGTCTCTTTATCCTCATAGTAACTGTTGCAGTCCGGTTCTCATTGCTGGTAGAAATCACCCAACCAAGAGCAGCTTCTGGGAAAAAGAAGTTTATTTTGGCTCATAGGCTCGAGGGGAAGCTCCACGATGGCAGGGGAAAACGATGGCATGAGCAGAGGGTGGACATCACTCCCTGGCCAACATAAGGTGGACCACAGCAACAGGAGGGTGTGCCAAACACTGGCATGGGGAAACTGGCTATAAAGCCCATAAGCCCACCCCCAACAATACCCTCCCTCCCGGAAGCATTAATTCCCAAATATCCATCAGCTGGAACCTAGCATTCAGAACACCTGTTTATGGGGGACATCTGAATCAAACCACCACATTCCGCCCCTGGCCCCCATAAACTGATATCCATACATGATGTAAAATACAATGCATTCAGTCTGACTTTAAATGTCCCCGTAGTTTTTTATCAATTCCAATGATGTTCATACATCCCCATAGTTCAAGATCTTTTAACTGAGCCATAATACCAAAATATAACCTCAAAAAACCCATAATGGCACAGAATAAATATTCACACTGCAATAGATGGCATTGAGCATAGCAAAGAAACATTCAACCAATACAAGATTTAAAACAACAAGGGCAAACATCAAACTCTGTAGCTTCAAGTCCAGCAACTCTAGCCAGTGACAAATCTTCAAGTCCAATAATTCTAACCAGAAACAAGTCTCTGGCATTCCAATTCCGCCCCTCCAACTAGGCTACTCACAGTCCTGGAAAACTTCATTAGGGCCGACAGCATCTTGGCAGCCATCTTATGGTCCCGGCATCTCCACTGGGTCTCCACTGCAAGCCACGGTTCATCTTCATGGCCCCATGGGGTCTCCATGCAGGCAACCAGCAAACCCGCTTCACACTGCCCATGGCCATTTCCAAAATACAAGACCGTGTTGCAAACTCAATGACCCTCTCTTTCCTGCATTTCTTATACTCCACAATACCAGGTAGGGTGCCAATTTGTTAATCCAGGGGGGAATAAAGCAGACTTTGAAGAACAGGACACTCCTTGAGCACTCAGGCCCCTTCAAAAGAGTCGACATTCTTTCTGTTGCCCCAGCACAGGTCAGCTATCCCAGTCAGTCTCAAAGGTTGTAATCTCTCAGTTGCAGATGAACAGGCAGCAGTTCACCCAAAGATTTTTCTTTCTGTGCCATATACCTCTGCTCACACCAGTTCATTTTTACGCAAAGCAACCCTGCACAACTTCTCAAAACATGGGCATAAGAGCAAGCTTCTCACAAAAACTGCTAGCCCAGTCCAAGCAAAGCTCTTTCTCACCCTCATAAGCCAAACCTCACAGTCCATAGTTCTTACTGCATTTAGGTCTTGCAGCTCAGTCCAGAATAGTCCATCAAGCCATACTTACAGTACTGCAAGGCATCTCTTAGGGCAAGGTTTCAAATCCTCCCACATTCCTCTTGAAAATCAGCTCCAAAAGGCCAAAGCCACACAGTCAGGTGTCTAGCAGCAATCCCACACCTATGGGCTTCATAGCCAGTTTCCCCATGCCAGTGTTTGGCACACCCTCCTGTTGCTGTGGTCCACCTTATGTTGGCCAGGGGTGATGTCCACCCTCTGCTCATGCCATCGTTTTCCCCTGCCATCGTGGAGCTTCCCCTCAAACCTGTAAGCCAAAATAAACTTCTTTTTCCCAGAATCTGCTCTTGGTTGAGTGATTTCTACCAGCAATGTGAACCAGACTGCAACAGTAACCCTGAAAGGGGATCCCCTATCCCTGTTACAAATGAATAAACTAAAATCCTTGAATGCAGCAACTTATCCAGAATCATATAGTTGGGAAGGAGGTGAGCTGGAGTTCTAAGCAAGACTGTCAAGTCTGCATTCTCTACCCATCTCCAGCACTCCTTGCTAATGGGCTTTATAAGTTTTAGAACCTCAAGTTGCTATTTGATTTTCTGAGGTATTTGAAGGTTCTAGAAAATGAAGTGAGAAAATAATTGTTAGCCCTATAATCTATTACAGCTAATTTCTGTCTAGTGAGTTCTCAAGAGTATTGTCATATGGAGTCAACTCCCTCCAACTCTTGTCTCCAGGTCAGGATGAGAATCTTCTCGACACTTGGTGATAACCTCTTATTCTGGAAGCAGAGCAGAACTCGAGGCTACTAGTAGAATCGATGCACTCTAGAGGCTCAGAGTTCCATAGTGTTAAATGACTAATTTCTATCCAGCTCTGATGGCAAGATATTAATATTTGCATTGTCAATGTGTCTTAGTTAACTATATGGCACAATAGCCCATCTGTTGGAAAATACACTAATTAATAGAGAAATTATATGAGAGATGTTTAATTAGGTTAGATACACTACATTCTCAGTTATGGTTAGGGCAATGGATAGTAGCTTAAACTTGTTCTTCAGTCATGAGAGAATGGGGCAGAGAAGCTTCTGAGAATGTCATCTATAGAGACATACATCACAGATTATAGCTATGATTCAGATGCAACCCAGCTGAGAGTTCTAAAAGACTGGGTTGAAAGCCAAGACAACTATAGGGTTCTACAGCATATTTTTAGAAATGGTCTGTGGGCCCGAGGGATGGCTCAGTGGAAAAAGTGTTTGCTGTGCAAATGTGAGCACCAGAGTTTGGACTCCCAGCACCCACATATATACTGTGGGGCATGGTGGCCATCTGTAACTCCAGCATGCAGGAGGTGGAGACAGGATCCCCAGGGAAAACTGGATAGCTAGTGTAGATAAACTTCAGTGCTCTGGACCCTGCCAGCAAATAAAAAGGAGAGCAGTTGAGGAACACACACGACATCAACTTTAAGGCTTCATACATGGACCCCCCCATACACATATACATGCACAAACACACATGCAAAAAGAGCATGAAAGCTGGGCATGGTGGTGTACATCTTTAATCCCAGCACTCGGGAGGCAGAGGTAGGAGGATTGCCGTGAGTTCAAGGTCACTCTGAGAATACAGAGTTAATTTCAGGTCAGCCAGGGTTATAGTGAGACCCTACCTTGAAAACCAACCAAACAAAAAAAACAACAAAAGAGAATGATATATGTACAAATGCAAATGAGAAATTTAAGACTTTGAGTGGTCACCTACTGAGGACAATTTCAAATATTTAAATTTGCTGATGAAATTAATCACTTTACAGCTCGCCGAAGTTTAGAGAGACACATATAGGATTAAGAAAAGAATAAAACTGATATCAATAGAACTCTGGAATTTATAACCTGAATTAAATGATACTTCTCAGTATTTGGCAAATAATTTCACCGATTAGACATCTGAAGAATAATGATGTGCATGGCTGCGTGAGTCCCAGGGACAAAGTAGCCCATTCTGGCAGCACTGACCTTTTGGTTCCTAGACCCATGGTTAGGTTCTAAATACAAACAAGGGATTTGTGGATTACTAGTCTTCAGTAGGAGCATATGGTCTTCTAAAGAACCCAAAAAACCACATCAAGAGAGGAAGTTACCAGATACTCTTCAAAGGATTCTGCTGAGACAGATAACTGAGGCCATATCAGAATCATCTTCAAATATTTGAATAAGCTCAACTAAAGATGGAGCAGATCTTTATGAACAGAAAAAAAGCACAAAGCTGAGCTCATGGGTGGAAATTACAGGCAGACCGATGTCTACCACACTCTAAGCAGCTTGCTTTATTAGACTATCATGATGCAATGCCTACAGGATATGATTGTGAGTTTTCAGGCACAGTAGGTTTGCATGTGCTCATCCGATGATCCATTCAGTCTCTCACAAATAACTCTCAGTACTACTATGTGCAAAATGTTGTTTTAAGTTCTGAGTGCTTAATCCTAGGTATGAATGACAAGGTCTCTGAGCTGATGGAGTTTATATTCCGGAGTCAGAAGAACATTAATAAACATTTGAGGACCAGATTTGAAAACCTTTGTTTTTCTTTTCTGTAAAGGACCAGATTGGTAAATGACTTTGTACTGTGGCTGGTGTCTGGTACAAATATTGAACTCTGACACTGTGGATGAAAGCAGCCATAGGCAAGAGTTAGAAAAACCAGCCCAGAGGCCGAGTCCTCAGTCCTGTCCACTTCTGTAAATAAGATGATCTTGGAGTGCAGCCACAATCAATTGGTTTTGCATTACTTCCAGCTGATTTTATGCTTCAGTGGCAGAATTGAGTCTGGACACAAAACCACACTGTTCTGTCTTGTCCCTGCTATAGACACAACAGAAACAATTGTGGCTGCATTCCTTCATGACATAATTTACTGACACTGAAATCTAAAGTTATATAATTTTCATATGCTAAGAAATGTTATTCTTGTTTTTTAAAAATCTTTTCAACCATTTAAAAAAGCCGGAGTCATGGGGCTGAAGAGATAGCTTAGCAGTTAAGGCACTTGCCTGTGAAGCCTAAGGACCCAGGTTTGATTCCCTAGAACTCACATAAAGCCAGATGTACATAGTGATGTATACATCTGGAGTTTGTTAGCAGTGTCTGGAGGCCCTGGTGTGCCCATTTTTATCTCTCTCTCTCTCTAATAAATAAATAAAGTAAGAAAGCAAAATTCATTCTTAGCTCCTGGGTTGCCAATAAAAAGGTGAGCTGGATTGGGTTATGTATGGATCATAGTTTACTAACCTCTGTCCTAAAGTCTTTTTCCCAATCTCGAATTTTACATTTAGAATGATAAGTGTTTATTTTTAACTTCTATTGTGCTGATAAATGAGGGACCATTTTCACCACTATGCAATTAATAAAAATATAAGGTGTTGAATAGAGGGAATACAGAAGGTCACCCCAGTGCTTACAGTAGCTGCCTCTGGAGTGTAGGGCCTTTATTTTGTTTGTTTGTTTGTTTTTTGTTTTTCGAGGCAGGGTCTCACTCTGGCTCAGGCTGACCTAGAATTCACTATGTAGTCTCAGGATGACCTCGAACTCATGGTGATCCTCCTACCTCTGCCTCCAAAATTCTGGGATTAAAGGCGTGTGCCACCATGCCTGGCTGTGTAGGGCCTTTCTGATAAAATTCTTCCCTAACCTTCTTCTCCCATTCTGGTATGAAGCCCTAATTAGAACATCAGAATGCACCAGGCCTGTATTTTTTATGTTTTTGAGGTAGACCTCACTCTAGCCTAGGCTGACCTGCAATTAATTATGTAGTTTCAGGGTAGCCTTGAACTCACAGTCATCCTCCTACCTCTGCCTCCCGAGTGCTGGGATTAAAGGCATGTGCCAGCACACCCGGCTCAGGCCTGTAATTTTGTCTAACTAATACAAAATACCACACTATTTATGCTGATGTATTTTATTTCATTTTCAATTTAGAGAGAGCGAGTGAGTGAGAGAGACACAGAGAACTGGCCACTGTTAGGTGGGACAGGCTCCCAAAACGGAGTCACCAAGAACAGCAGAAGGGTGACAGAGAAATAAGGAAGTAGGTTATCCACATTTCTCAAGAAGCCCCCCAGCCAATATCCCTTCCTTGGCTAACAGTGCCCACCCTTTGCTGTATTTCCTGCCCCCTTATCTTGTAAATTGCCTGCTCACCACTCTGGTCTCACACCCTATCTGTTTGACATGGCTCAGGTAAAGAACAAAGGAGTTCTTTACCCTTCCTCACCTTCCCCCAAATGAAGAAGCCCACTGTGTGGAATCTCAGGTTGGCTGTGCTTGGCTCTTGAGAGTCAGCTCTGGCAGCTCGTGCTTTTCCCCAGTAAGAGCTTTCATCTTTGCCTCAGAGTGGTTTCTGTGGTCTTGGTCACACCTGAACCTTACAGCCACCTCAGCCACCGCCGTTGAACTCCAGATGCTTGCACCACCTAGTGGGTATGTGCGACCTTGCACTTGCCTCACCTTTGTGCATCTGGCTTATGTGGGATCTGGGTTCTTAAACATGGGTTCTTAGGCTTCTCAGGTAAGTGCTTTAACCATTATGCCATCTCTTCAGCCCTGATGACATATTTCAAACTAAATTGTAGCTTCATTATGCTTTACTATGCAGACACTGAACTCACCTTTACTTCAAACATTTCCTTTCTATATTTTGGTTCCTATTTTGCATAATTAAAAGGGCGTTTGAATCGCCCAAAGAAAAGAACCACCTATTTGGGAAGTTATATTTAAAGGCTGGCTATAATTTTTCTTCTAAATAACTTTTTTCCCCGTTCATGTCACACTATTCATAATCTAATGGAAAAAGTGAAAATATATGACTGGCGTTTGACATGACATATTCACTTAATATTAACTCTGGAGATCTAATAACCTCTTCAGGCTTTGAACATTTTTTGGGAAATAGCTTCATTTTTTTGTAGCATAAATTTTATTTTTAGCAAATCTTCTAACTCAGTATTAAAATTCACTTAAGTACAAGAGTTTTGTCTGTGTTACCTCCTTTCTTCAAGCCACCTTACAGTTATTAATAGACAACGGTTCTCTTTAGTATTAGAAACCTTCTTTCTTTAAAACATCATTATTATTATTTTTTCTTTCTTTTCACAATTTTTATTAACAATTTCCATGATTATAAAAAATATCCCATGGTAATACCCTCCCCCGCTCCCCACACTTTCCCCTTTGAAATTCCATTCTCCATCATATCCCCTCCCCATCTCAATCATTGTACTTACATATATACAATACGAACCTATTAAGTACCCTCCTCCCTTCCTATCTCTTCCCTTTATATCTCCTTTTTAACTTACTGGCCTCTGCTACTAAGTATTTTCATTCTCACGCAGAAGCCCAGTCATCTGTAGCTAGGATCCACATATGAGGGAGAACATGTGGCACTTGGCTTTCTGGGCCTGGGTTACCTCACTTACTATAATCCTTTCCAGATCCATCCATTTTTCTGCAAATTTCATAACTTCATTTTTCTTTACCACTGAGTAGAACTCCATTGTATAAATGTGCCACATCTTCATTATCCACTCATCAGTTGAGGGATATCTAGGCTGGTTCCATTTCCCAGCTATTATAAATTGAGCAGCAATAAACATGGTTGAGCATGTACTTCTAAGGAAATGAGATGAGTCCTAAGGATATATGCCTAGGTGTGCTATAGCTGGGTCATATGGTAGATCAATCTTTAGCTGTTTTAGGAACCTCCACACTGTTTTCCACAATGGCTGGACCAGATTGCATTCCCACCAGCAGTGCAGAAGGGTTCCTTTTCTTCCACATCCCTGCCAACATTTATGATCATGTGTTTTCATGATGGGCCAATCTGACAGGAGTGAGATGGAATCTCAATGTAGTTTTAATCTGCATTTCCATGATGACTAGTGACGTAGAACATTTTTTTAGATGTTTATATGCCATTCGTATTTCTTCCTTTGAGAATGCTCTACATAGCTCCATAGCACATTTTTTGATTGGCTTGTTTGATTCCTTATTATTTAACTTTTTGAGTTCTTTGTATACCCTAGATATTAATCCTCTATCAGATATATAGCTGGCGAAGAATTTTCCCATTCTGTAGGTTGCCTCTTTGATTTTTTCACTGTGTTATTTGCAGTGCAAAATTTTTGTAATTTCATGAGGTCCCAGCGATTAATCTGTGGTTTTATTGCCTCAACAACTGGGGTTGTATTCAGAAAGTCTTTGCCAAGACCAATATGTTGAAGGGTTTCCCCTAATTTTTCCTCTGGCAGTTTCAGAGATTCCGGTCTGATGTTAAGGTCTTTAATCCATTTGGACTTAATTCTTGTGCAAGAGAGAGAGAAGAATCTATTTTCATCCTTCTGCAGATATATATCCAGTTTTCAAAACACCATTTGCTTAAGAGGCTGTCTTTTCTCCAATGAGTATTTTTGGCATTTTTATCGAATATCAGGTGACTATAGCTACCTGGACTTATATCTGGGTCCTCTATTCTGTTCCACTGATCTACATGTCTGTTTTTGTGCCAGTACCATGCTGTTTTTGTTACTATGGCTCTGTAATATAGGTAAATCAGGTATAGTGATACCACCAGCCTTATTTTTGTTGCTCAGTATTATTTTAGATATTCGAGGTATTTTGTTATTCCAAAGGAATTTTTGGATTGTTTTTTTCTATTTCCATGAAGAATACCTTAGGAATTTTGATAGGGATTGCATTAAATGTGTAGATTGCTTTTGGTAAGATTGCCATTTTCACAATATTGATTCTTCCAATCCAGGAACAAGGGATGTTTCTCCACTTTCTAGTGTCTTCTGCAATTTCTCGGATGAGTGTTTTAAAGTTCTCATTGTAGAGATTCTTTACTTCCTTGGTTAGGTTTATTCCAAGGTACTTTATTTTGTTTTGATGCAATTGTGAATGGGAGTGATTCTCTGATTTCATCCTCTGTGTATTTGTTGTTAGCATATATGAAGGCTAGTGATTTCTGTGTATTTATTTTGTATCCTCTACATGGCTGTAGGTTTTTATCAGCTCTAAAAGTTTGCTAGTAGAGTCTTTAGGGTCCTTTATGTATAGAATCATGTCATCTGCAAATAGTGATAACTTGATCTCTTCCTTTCCAATTTGTATTCCTTTTATGTGTGTCTCTTGCCTTATTGCTATGGCTAAATCTTCCAAAACTATATGAAATAAAAGTGGGGACAGTGGACACCCTATCTTGTTCCTGATTTTAGTGGAAAAGCTTCCAGTTTTTCCCCATTTAGTAATATGTTGACTGTAGGCTTGTAATAAATAGCTTTTATTATATTGAGATATGTTCCTTTTATTCCCAGTCTGTGTAGGACTTTTATCATGAAGGGATGCAGGATTTTGTCGAATGCTTTCTCTGAGTCTAATGGGATGATCATGTAATTTTTTCCCTTAAACCCATTTATATAATGAATTACATTTATAGATTTGCATATATTGAACCATCCCTGCATCTCTGGGATAAAGCCTACTTGGTCAGGGTGAATGATCTTTTTGATACATTCTTGTATTCTGTTTGCCAATATTTTTTGAGAATTTTTGCATCTATGTTCATGAGGGAGATTGGTCTGTAATTTTCTTTTTCTTGTTCTATCTTTGCCAGGTTTTGGTATCAGGGTGATGCTGGCCTCATAGAAGGAGTTTGGTAGAATTCCTTCTTTTTGTATTTCCTGGAAAAGCTTAAGAAGCAATGGTGTTAGCTCTTCCTTGAAGGTCTAGTAAAATGCAGCAGTGAATCCATCTGGGCCTGGGCTTTTTTTAGTTGGGAGATTATTGATCACTGTTCGGATCGCCATGCTTGTTATAGGCCTATTTAAGTGATTAACCTCATCTTGATTTAATTTAGTTAGGTCATATAAATCAAGGAACTCATCCATTTCTTTCAGATTTTCATACTTTTGTTGAGTATATGCTTTTATAGTATGTCCCTATGATTTTTTGAATTTCTCTGGAATCTGTTGTGATGTTTCCTTTTTCATCTCTGATATTATTAGTTTGTGTCTCTTCTCTCTTTCTTTTGGTCAGATTTGCTAAGGGTTTATCAATCTTGTTTATCCTTTCAAAGAACCAACTCCTTGTTTCATTAATTCTTTGGATTTTTTTTTTGTTTCAATTTCATTAATTTCTGCCCTAATCTTATTTCTTATTTCTTCCTGTCTACTGATTTTTGGTTTGCCTTGTTGTTCTTGTTCTAAGGCTTTAAGATGAAGCATTAGGTCGTTTACTTGCAACCTTTCTAATTTCTTAATATAGGCACTTAAGGCTATAAATTTACCTCTTAGAACTGCCTTCAGTGTATCCCAGAGATTTTGGTATGTTGTGTTCTCATTATCATTTGACTCTATAAATTTTTTGATTTCCTTCTTGATTTCTTCATTGACCCATTCATCATTTAGTAGTGTATTGTTTAGTTTCCATGATTTTGTGTATGCTCTATAGCCTTTCTTGCTACTGATTTGTAGTTTAATTCCATTGTGGTCAGATAGAATGCAAGGAATTATTTCAATTTTCCTGAATTGGTTAAGATTTGCTATGTGTCCTAATATATGGTCTATTTTAGAGAATGTTCCATGTGCTGCTGAAAAGAATGTATATTCTGCAGCCTTTGGATGAAATGTCCTGTATATATCTGTTAGGTCCATTCCTTCTATGACCTCATTTAGTCCAGATGCCTCTCTGTTTATTTTTGCCTGGGATGACCTGTTAATTGATGAGAGTGGGGTGTTAAACTCACCCACCACCACTGTGTTTGGTGTTATTTGTGACCTTAGTTCTAATAGTGTTTGTTTGATGAATTTGGGAGCCCCCATGTTAGGTGCATATATGTTTAGGATTATAATGTCCTCCTGTTGGAGTGTGCCCTTAATCAATATAAAGTGGCCTTCCTTATCTTTCTTGACAAAATTGGACTGAAGTCTACCTTGTCAGATATTAGGCTAGCAACCCCTGCTTTTTTTCTAGGCCCATTTGCTTGAAACACCGTCTACCAACCTTTTACCTAAGATAATGTCTATCCTTTGTAGAAAGGTGAGTTTCTTGGAGGCAACAAATTGTAGGATCCTGCTTTTTAACCCAGTCTGCAAACCTATGTCTTTTGGTTGGGGCATTGAGGCCATTGTTATTAAGAGATATTACTGAAAGATATGTATTTATGTTTGCCTTTTTTTTTTTTTTGTGGTTCCACTTCTACCTTTGCTCTCCTGTGTTAACTAGTATTTGAGTATTGCTTGTTTTTTCCAGGTTCCTTATATGTGTGCTTTTCCTTTTCTTCAGCATGGAGGATTCTTTCAAGTATTTTCTGTAGAGCTGGTTTTGTCTTCAAATACTCCTTTAACCTGCTTTTGTCATGGAATGCCCTTATTTCTCCATCTATTTGAATGGATAGCTTTGCAGGATAAAGTAACCTTGGTTGACAGTTGTTATCTTTCAGAACTTGGAATACATCACTCCAAGCCCTTCTGGCTTTTAAAATTTGTGTTGAATAATCTGCTGTAATCCTGATGGGCTTGCCTTTGTAGGTAACTTGATTTTTCTGTCTAACTGCTTTCAATATTTTTTCTTTGGTGTGTGTGTGTTTGGTAGTTTGATTATAATATGGCAAGGAGAGGTTCTTTCCAGGTTTTGTCTGGCTGGGGTTCTAAAGGCTTCCTGTATCTGCATTGGCACGTCTTTCCCAATTTGGGGGAAGTTTTCTTCTATGATTTTGTTGAAGATGTCTACTATGCCTTTGGAGTGGAATTCTTCTCCTTCTGCTATGTCCTCAATTCTTATATTTGATCTTTTCATAATGTCTCGAATATCTTGAAATTCCCACTGATACTTTTCTATAAGTTTGTCTTTCTCTTTATTGGACTGTATTAGATCTGCCATCTGGTCTTCTAGCTTAGATACTTTGTCCTCTCCTTCATCTATTCTACTGGTGAGATTTTCTACCGAGTTTTTAATTTCATTAACTGTGTTCTTCATTGCTAGTAATTCTGACTGGTTTTACTTTATTATTTCTATTTCCTTATTTATGTCTTGTATTGCCTTCTTTATATCAGTAAATATGTGTCCTGCATCTTCTTTGATTTCTTCTTTGATTCCTTTGATTTGTTCTTTGACTTCTTTGAACATATTTACCATCATTCTTTTGAAATATTTCTCAGGCATTTCCTCTAACTCATTCTCACTGGAGGTCATTTCTCATACATTAATACTTTTAGGTGGATTTATATTGTCTTGCTTTTTAGTGTTTCTTTGTGGGAAGTCATGCTGGCTTCGTCAGGCTTTGCCATGTCAGCTTGTTTACTGCTTTTGTATCCTAATTGTCTGCGCATGAGCACATGATGTTATTCTAATATGGTTGCTCACCCATTCCGATTGGGTGATGCAAAATCATCTGATGAGACTTAAGCCAATCAGACGACGCTATACAATCACATGACCATAAGTATATAAGCTTGGCGCTCCGTAGGGTCAGGGTCCTTCTCTCTTTCAGTTTGGAGCTCCCAATAAAGTGTGCTTGAGAAGAATCCTGTTGTTGTCATTCTTCCTGCTGGCGGGAGGGGCGCAACAAGTGGTGCCGAAACCCGGGAATTTGTCAGCAAACAGCCAGTTGAGAGGACCCCTGAGGATACTTCCGAGGGAGGATTCAGAACTCACCACACGGAGCAGCGGTACCGGTAAGTCCCCTGGTGCTATATGATAAGTTTTTGCCTGTAACTGATCTATAAGTAACGTATATAAGGTTGCAAAATGGGACAATACCACTCTACCTTTTTGGAGCTACTTCAGGAAGTATTAAAACAACGTAAACTTAAGATTTCAGATAAAACTCTTAAAGGGTTTTTGGAAGAAGTGGATATGATAGCGCCTTGGTTTGAGCTGACTGGGGGTTTAAATTTGACCTGCTGGGATAAGTTAGGCAGAGACATCGACCGTGAGTCAGAAACGCGAATGTTGCGCGCAGGTACACAGCCCTTATGGCGCTTGGTGCGATCATGTTTGGAGGACAAATGTTGTAAAAAAGTGATCAGGGAAGGCCAACACATATTAGCACATCATCAAGATAGTATGTCAGAGTCTGAAGAAAGTAAAAGGGGACAACAAAAAAAAGGTTAAAATAAAAAGTGAACCTAGGTTTCAGATAGAACAGAATAAATGTACACAGAATAAAAGTAAATCATAAAAGGAAGGGCCACATTCAGGTCCGAAGCTATATCCAGATTTAACGGAACTTGCAAATTTATATATAGAAAGTTCTAGTGAATCTGAGGGAGAAGAATTAACTCCAGAGGAAGTACAGGATTTTGAGGAAGTAGAGACCAAGTATGTTCGGGAATGTTCTAGACCCAGACAAGATGGCGTCTTTACTCCTCCTCCAGCTTATGCCTCTACAAGTAAAAAATGTAAACAACAAGATGGCTGACTTCCGTTCGGGGCGTGTCCTTCGTCCGGATGTAGTTTGATAAAACCAGAGACTTGGAGAAAGTTGGCTAGTGCTTATCCAGTTTTTGAGGACCCTAATACCAATACTAGATATCATGAAGCTATAGGATATAAGGAACTCAAGGATCTTGCAGAAGCTACTAGAACTTATGGGATAAATGCTTCTTTTACTATGGCGTTGTTAGAACGACTTACCAATAGAGCTTTGACCCCAGCAGATTGGTTTGGAGTCTCTACAACTTGGCTGTGTTTCCCAGTATCAACATTTGTGTATTACTCCTTTGCAATTTAATTTTACTGCTTCTTTTAATCAGAGTCGCAAGCTAGCTGAATTTTTGGCAGGAAACTGGACACTTGAAGGAGAGCAGCTATCTCGGAAGTTATTGTTCCAGATTGTACAGCTGAATGGAACTCATCTGGAGCCAATCTCTTTGGGAGATTTTACTTCTTGGCTATCTTCTACATTTTCTTTCTTTAAGGAATGGGTGGGGGTGGCTATGTTTGGAGCAGCCCTTTTGTGTGGTATGGTGTTCTGTCTCTGGCTTATCTGTCAAATCAGATGACAACGTCAGCAGGATAACGTAAAGATTGTTCAGGTACTTATGGCTTTGGATCAAGGAGCATCTCCACAAGTGTGGCTGGCAAGCCTACGAGATGGTTAGTTCCACCCTGCCTACTGTAAGGCCTTTGCACACCAAGTGACCTTGTTGTCATTGCACCTTGGAAGGCTTACATCCCATGGTTAGTTCCACCCTGCCTATTGTAAGGCCTTTGTACACCAAGTGACCTTGTTGTCATTGCACCTTGGAAGGCTTACATCCCTGCATGAGCAGCCTTTGCACCCCGAAGGGATTTTTCTCATTGCACTCGGGAAGGTGCTTAAGCAAGTTTTTGGTCTTAGGCTCTACCCTCGATCGGACTGGCCATCATGAGGGTTGGTCCTTGATCGGGTATCCTGAGGTTCAAAACAATTTTTTAAAGGGGGAACTGTGGGAAGCCATGCTGGCTTCGTCAGGCTTTGCCATGTCAGCTTGCTTACTGCTTTTGTATCCTAATTGTCTGCGCATGAGCACATGATGTTATTCTAATATGGTTGCTCACCCATTCCGATTGGGTGATGCAAAATCATCTGATGAGACTTAAGCCAATCAGACGACGCTATACAATCACATGACCATAAGTATATAAGCTTGGCGCTCCGTAGGGTCGGGGTCCTTCTCTCTTTCAGTTTGGAGCTCCCAATAAAGTGTGCTTGAGAAGAATCCTGTTGTTGTCGTTCTTCCTGCTGGCGGGAGGGGTGCAACAAGTTATCATGTCTATATTTTTGCACCTTGGATTAAGTTAATGCTTGGATTTTCTAGCTAGCTGGGTATTCTTAGCTGTATCAATTGGTTTGATGTTATATATCTTCAGGGTAGGAGCTTAAGGTGTTAGGTGTGGCTCTTAAGACTCTCAGAGTATCTACATAGGTGTTCCTAGGGGTTGAATTTCCCTCCTATGGGAGTATTCAAGTAGGTTCAATGTTATAAAATACAGGTAGATTCTACAATTTAACTAAACACTGTACACATTCAATCAAAAACAGCACCGAGTATTTATGCAAGAGTAGTTATTATAACAACCAGATCCTCTACCAGCAAAGAGGTTAAGATTTCTGGTGTTGAGGGATCCAAGTCAGCTTGTGACCAAGTGAGACCCTTCCCTGGTGCAATCCCAGTTACCTTGGATGATTTTGGTCTCAGTCAAGTTGCTGGCTGGGCCATTGGGCTTCTGTCCTGATTTATGGAGGTGGGCACTGGCTTTTCTTGCAGGTCAAACTGAGCCTGGCAACTGTGGCCCTGCAGTTCGGCACCCCCGCTGCTGGAACTGCTACTGATGCTGCTGGAGCTGATGCTGCTGGGTCTGTCGCTGCTGCTGCTGAAGTTGCTGCTGCTGTATCCACTGCTGCTGCTGCTACTGTAGCTGCCAATGCTGCAGCCACCACTGCTGCCACTGAAGCTGCTGCTGCTGGATCTGCTGCTGCTGCTGCTACTGGATCCGCCGCTGCTGGGGCCACTCTTGCCAGTGCCGGAGCCACTGATGTTGCTGCCAGACTCTGCTCCTGCTTGGGTCCCGCTGTTGGCTCAAGTTGGCATGGCCAGGTCCTGGCACCACTGCTCTGTTAGCTGGAGCTGGGCACAGGCAGTGGGGGTGGGGAGGGAGCCGATGCTGCTCTATTTCTGTTGATGTTCCACATGTTCTTCTACCTTGTGATCTGCTCCTCCATTGTTCACTGCTGCTCTCCCTTCACGTTTCTTGAGTTGCAGAGAGCTCCAGTGTGAGTGGAAGCTCCTGCACTTGTCTTTTCCTGTGGCTGTCGCTGAGCCTGGCAGCTTTCTGGTGCACCATTGCTGCAGCCGGCAGACCTGCAGGGCCGCTTTTGCCAGCCTGTGCCGGCTCTGGATGCTCTGGATCTCTTCTACTTCTCCACTGCCATTTCAATTTCCTATACACCTCACGTTTTAGTAAAAGTGTGTATTTTGCTGAGTTTCTTTTTGGTCTTTTTCCTCCCTAGGCTGCTTTGGCGTGGTACCTACGCCGCCATCTTAACCAGAAGTCTTAGAAACCTTCTTTATGCTCTTTAAAACACTTTTCATACTCCTTCATGCCTGGATAAGTGAAAACTGTAATTACTTTTCAGTAATAAAGTCACACTCTTCCTACCAAGGTATTTTACAATGTGTTAATTCACCTTCATTGTGTTTATCCTTTATTTTTCTAGTGGAATGGCCAATTCTACCTTTGAGGAGCTAGAGCTAGTTTGTGTGACTAAGAGAAGAAATGCCTGGCCTTTAACTGGAAACTCCCACTTTGGTGCAATTGGGACTTCAAACACAAACTTGGCAATAAGCTCAACATGGGGATGACCTTAACTAAATCATTTAGAGCAATGCTGGTCTTAGACACATTGTCTTGATCTACTTATTGACTCTGAAAAGAAGACAAATCTGTGTTTTGTGAAAGAAAGGATGGGTTTGGGATAATGCCACTGATTTCAACCACTGAAGATTACTGTTTCCTGCTGGGGGGCTTGCTAGGTCATAAAGTCACCTTGACTAATAAGGCCATTTCTCTATGTAGCTTAACCTTTAAAAGCTCTTCACAGTAAAATTCCTAACTTTTTGTTTACCTTTGTACACAGGATCTCATGTATCCCAGGATAGCCATGAACTTCTGATCTTCCTGCTTTCATCTCCTGAATGCTGGGGATTATAGATGTGTATTAACCACACCTGATTTGTGTAGTACTGGTAATGCAATCCAGGAGCTAATGCATGTAGCCAACTGAGCTACATCCCTAGCCTCATATTCTTACTTTATTGAGTATGAAAATATGAGTTATATTATTTGCATAATTTACCTACATGAAGCACCAAAAGAAATTCAGAGCTCAATATCAAGGCTAATATGACTACCAGCCTCCACTTCTCACGAAATTATTTTAGTAGAAGAATGAATTCTGTTTGGGACTCTTGGACACAAATTTCAATAAAATTGATGTTGATTCTGGAGCATGGATGGATTCAAGGGCAATGATGTCATAGTTTATAAACAATGATTACAGTTATTATAGTCATTATACTCTGGTACACATCCTCAGTTCCTTTGACTCATGATTATAAGGTTATAGAGTTTGGAAAAATCCAAATCCTGGTTAAATCCCACTTTCCCCAGACTGCTTAAGCCCATGCAGCTGGCTGTGGGTGGGAGAAGCACATAAATAAGGATCGACAGTTCATTTTGTCATTTCATCACACTAACCTCAAATCAACCCTTAGTATTGCCAGACATCTGTACTTCCCTTCTCTATTCTCCTCTTCTTAAACTTTCTTATACCCAGAGGGCATTGAGATGTATTTATGAGTATGTAAGGAATGGGCTATGTTGTGAAGTGATGGGAATAAATTTCCAGGGCTGGTTTAAAAGAAGTCAGGCAATAAAATCTGGCCTCGGGAACTTTTAGTCTGTCAGTCTGCATATACAGGTGCTTACAAACTGCTCCTGACTCCTCACTTGGGCCCATGAGTGAGCCTATGAGTGTGGTGTTTTGAATGTAATGGCATCCATTTTCTCATGTACTTGAACACTTGCTTGGTCCCTAGCTGTTTGGGAAGGTTGTGGAACCTGTAGGAGGTGCAGCCTTGCTGGAAGAAATATGTCACTGGGAGCTGGCCTTGATGTTATAGCCTGGCCCCAAATGCAGTTCTCCTTATCTTTCTTTTCTTTCATCCTTGTGATGTAATAATGTGACCCCAGGTTTCTGCTCCTGAATGCTTTCCCTGCCATTGATGCAGGACTATGGGATTCAGGAAAAGGGTCTCCCAAGTTTATGAACCCCAATTTTGGATCCTGTCCTATTTTAAACAAGGAATTTATAAAACTGAGCTCAAGAAGAATAAATTATGAATTATTAAGTTTATTTAGGGAGGCACCACAAATTGTGGGACTTAAGGGGAATTGTGATCTAGGAAGAAGGCTAGAGCAAAGTCATAAGCATGTGGCAAGGAAGAAACATGTATGCATGTGGGAAGCACAGCATAGTCCACAAAATTCATTTAAGAGAGAATGAGGCTTTTAGGGAAAGACTGAAGTGAGGCCACAAGCATGTGGAAGATAGAACCTAGGAGTTTGTGTAGGGAGATTTAGAAGGAATACACATAGCATCCACCCTGAGCATCCCCATAGAAGAAAGAAAACAAATGGTTATGGCTTAAAGAAGAATAGCAGAGGAAAAATATTAAAACAGAGTCCAAAAAGTTCAGATGATCAATAAGTAGTACAGATAGTTATACTCATGGTTACCCCCAATTTAGAGAAATTGCATAGGTATCAGGCCCAGAGTTGGAGAAAACATCTACCTGGTAGATCTAGAGTATAAAGGAAATACACATGTGGTAGATTCAGAGACTAGAGGAAAATCATACAAGTATTCAAAGTGAGAAGCTACCCCAAAGCATAAAGCAGAGGCACACAGAAAACTACTCAGACCAAGAAACAGTATTCTGTTATCCCCCACACAGTCAGGCTGGGTGTGGGGGAAGCCAAGCTCACATGTATCTGAGCAGAGATCACAGAGCAGAGTAAGAGGATGGAGAGAGAGAGAGAGAGAGAGAGAGAGAGAGAGAGAGAGAGAGACAGGAAAAATGCCACCCCCCCAGCTTTTATAGTCTATTGAAAATGTATTCTTGCATCAGATTCAGGTATGCAAAGGGAATCTGATTGGTTTGTATATTTGAAGGGGCAGGTTTCAGGGCTAGCCCTCTTGAGTCACCCTATATTTAGGGATCAGTAGATCCTTTTAGGATAGACTGCCACCCCCTAGATAAGGACAATTATTCATGAGGGTGAGGTACACCCTGGAACAGAGGCTGTAATGTCCTGTGAACTACCTTGTCTCCTCAAGAAATAAGGACTTTCCTGGGTTACCTAAGCTGAACTGATGATCAACACAATCAACGAGAGAAACTTGAACCAAAAATACTTAATTATTCTAATTATTTATGCATACTTCTTGTCCCTTGCCTGATTCTTTTTCTACTTAAATGTAAAGCTCATATGAATACCTCAACAATGGACTTGGGGACATTAAAGCCATTTATTTATTCTTCTCAATGTGGGCATGTTGAGTAGATCTTTCTGCTTTTCATCATTGCTCTCTCTCTCTCTCTCTCTCTCTGTCTGTCTTTTTGTAATGAGAGAGAGAGAATTTGGCATGCCAGAGCCTCCAGCCACTGCAATTGAGCCTAGATGTGTGTGCCACTTTGTGCACATGTGCAGCCTTGCACTGCATCGTGTGTGTCTGGCTTATGTGCGATCTGGAGAGTTGAACCTAGGTCCTTAGGCTTCTCAGACAAGCACCTTAACTGCTAAGCCATCTCTTCAGCCCTTTACTCATCTCTTTAAGTGTTGTATTGGGATGGGTGGCCTACTCTCACCTGTTGAGGCTGCTGGTGCCTAGGAATTTTGCTGGAAAATCTCAGGTTACAACTTGTTTAAAAATGATCTCAAATACTAATGTCTTCAGTTGGCAATATTGCTTAGATGGCTTGGGAAGAAAAAAAAAATGCAACAGAAGAGGTATAGAATTTGTGTGATAGTCCATTATAGAAAGATTAAAAAAAAAAAAAAAAAAAAAACAGCAGCTCTGGGCTGGAGAGATGGCTTAGTCGCTAAGGTGCTTGTCTGTAAAGCCAAAGAACCCAGGTTTGCTGCCCACAACCCACATAAACCAGATGCAAAAGGTGGTGCATACATCAGGAATTTGCTTGCAGTGGTTGGAGGCCCTGGCACACCCATTCTCTCTATTTGCCCATTTCTCTTTCTCTATTTCAAATAAATAAATAAAAATAAAAAATATTTTTAAAGGTAATCCTAATGTTTAGTAATTTCAAAACAGCAATTACAAAATCTATGTTATAGAATTTCTAAACATATAGTAGTACAACAAAGGAAAATAATTTAAAAGTGATTTTATTACTAAAATATTTTAAATGTTTCCAGTAATGAGAAACATTTTAATCTTGTAAATAATATTTGGCTATGTTAAATAGTAAGATATAAAATGTTATTTTAGCTTCTTTCCAAAACTTTATGTAAGTAAAAGCCATCTAAGTTTTTCCATTGAAAAAAAGATTAATTACTCAATGTTTTAGTCTCACAGAAAATCTTAAGATTAATCATCTCCTTTAAAAGATAGCATGTTTATAATTAGTTATAGGACACTGAGGAATTAAGCTGGAAGTCAGCTGAAAACTTCCTCTATGTTGGCTACCTGTAATAGTGCTGGAAAGTGCTAAGCAGGCTGCCTGGGTGAGAAAAGTCAATAGTCTTAAGCAGCAGTGGATCCTGTGAGCTATGCAACCAACCAAGGCCAGGCAAGGTATATCCACTGGTACAATAGTGGCATGACTCTTAAAGGGGCAACCAAATGATCTCTGATTGGCTTTGCGGTCCACACCGTGGGAAAAAAACTCATGCCTGGTATTGAAAACTTAATCAAAAGCTTATGGCTGTGAAGCTAACATGCCCTACCTGGGAAGCTACTATTGCTGTTTGACTAGCTGGATATATTGTGTTCATCAAGTTGTCCTCTAAATATTTATGTTTATGCTCATATTAGTGATGTTCTCACCTTTGGTCAGAAAAGCTTGTACTGTAGATGGGAGTTGCTACTGGGGGTACTCAAGACTCATCAGAATATTGAGGTTAAGTGACTGTTGCATGCTCAGCACTAAGTGATACTTCTCCATTATACCCTCTAAAGCTCAAGGAACATTATAGAAGAAGGTGTGGAAAGAATCTAAGAGCCAGAGGATGGGAAAGAGTGTTATGCAGTACTGTTATCTGGACATGAAGTGTTTTTTGCATTTATGAACTCACAGTGACAGTCATTACCTGCACAAGGCCTGCATAATATTAGACCCATTTCATCATAGATGGTGCAGGTGGACAAATAAGAAAGAAATAGAAGAGTGGCCAACTGAAAAGAAGACATTCATTGAAAAGGGGATAAAAGATGGTAACGATAAGGGGTTATGATCAAAATACATCATACACATGTATGAAAACTGTCAACACAGAGCTGGGCATGGTGTCGCACACCTTTAATCCCAGCACTTGGAAGCATAAGTAGGAGGATCACTGTGAGTTCTAGGCCAGCCTGAGACTACATAGTGAATTTCAAGTCAGCCTGGGCTAGAGTGAGACCCCACCTCCAAAAATTCACAAAACAAAAATCAAAAGTGTCAATAAAAGTTAAAAACCCCAAAGTAGCAAAAACTAGAATGTGAATAAGAGTATGATTGGTTCTTTATTTTCGAAGCGTGTTTGTGTAGTGTGTGTGGTGTATGTATGTGCATGTGAGGTAGAAAAGACCACCTGCTAAGTGCTGAATTATAGTAGAAATTGTAGTAGATATCAATTGTTGCCAGAGCCCAACCTCTCCTTACTCAATGAAATGAAGTCTCAGACAAGCTCCCCCCTGCCCCATCAGAAGGAGGAAATGACTAAGACAAATAAAAAGAGAGTGCCCTAGGCAACCTTACCACATATCTGACTGCCATGGAACTGCATAGCCACCTGCCACATATGCTTTTTAAAGACCCCACTTGCCTTCTCGCCCCACCTTGCTGATATGGTATCTGCCCTGCTGCTATGGGAACACTGTGGTATCTGCATTGGTGCCACTGAATCCACCTTGCTGCTGGAGTATAAAATGAAGGTACAGGTTGAGCTCAAAGCTGAAGTATCTTTGGGAGTGATCCCAGCTTCGGTCCCTGGGTAATAAACTCTGGTCCATCTCATTGGTGTTGAAGTAGTCATTCCAGAGCATTTCCCGCAACACAACACACGTACGCAGAGGTGTGCCCCGTGTGCGCATGCAGAGGCAGGAGAATGTTTGGCACCCTCCTTTTTTGCTCTTCTGCTTTACTTCCATGAGACAGAGTCTCACTGAGTCGGGAGCACCTCATCTTTCTGTTACACTGGCTTTCTAAGGAGCCCCAGTGATCTCCTGCCTCTCTCCCTGTTCAGTGCTACAGCCATAGGCATGTGCACCCATGCCTGATTTTTCATGTGGGTGCTGAGGATCAAACCCAGGTCCTCATACTTGTGTAGCAAACGATTTTACCTGCTGAGCCATCGCTGCAGCCCCTCATATTAGTATTTTAAGCATTTCCCCCTCAACTATTGCAGATTAAGAACTCTGAAAATACATGCTTATTTGAAAATAATATATTTATTGATATATCTCATGATAATCTTTTATTTTCTTTTCTGGCATTGTATATGCTCCATTGTTTGAAGGAGTGTTTCCCAAAGGCCCATATATTAAAGTTTTGGTCCCCAACTCTTGGCACTCTTTTTTAAACATTGTTTATACTTTCATTTTAAAGACAAGGTCTCATACAGCCCAAGCTGACCTTGAACTTGCTACATAGCCCCAAGATGGCCTTGAACTCCTGCCTCCCCCTCCCAAATGCTGAGATTACAGCCATGTGCTACCATGCCCAACTTCATGGCACTATTGAGAAATCTCAGAGTTTTTAAAAGGTGGAGTTAGGTCAATGGCAGTGTGAATTTAGAGGAGATATTGAGAGTATATTAGACATTTTAAAGGTGTTTGAGAGCTAGGAAGATTGCTCTGTTGATGAAATACTTGCCTTACAAGCATGAGGACCTGAGTTCAGCTCCAGGACTCAGGGAAAAATGCTGAGTGTGGTAATCCCAGAACTGGAGAGGTAGAGATGAGTGCATCACTGGGGTTCACTGGCCAGGCAATCTGGTCTGATTTGTGAGTTCCAGGCCAACGAGAGACCCTAACTCACAAAATATGCAAACTGTTTCTGAGTACAACACATAAGATTGTCCTCTGACCTTTATACGCACGTGCACACATGTGCACGTGCATACACACCTGTACACACACATGCACACACACATGAATTATAAAAACATAAAGGTGCTTTTATTGAAAAACACCACCACCTCAGTTGGGCCCACAGGGTAACTAAATACAAGATAAAAGCCTGACTTCTCTCTCTCTTAATTTTGTATCTCTTGCACTGTGGGTCAGATTCCTGCTTAAATCTGCTTGTAGGCATGTTAATCATTCAAGAAGTATCCGTCTAAAAAGTGTTGACACCTAACCTGTCTCATCCCCAACTCAAGGCTGAAGGCACAAAGATAAGTGTATGTGAGGTGTCCTAAGGTCAGCTTTTAGAATGCTTGTTTCAGACCCCAGGAAGTTTTCAGTTGTTGACTTAGTCCTGCACTCTCTTGGATTCCAAGAAGGGCAGAACTTCACAGACATATCACCCCATGATGAGATCACCCACAGCAGAAACAGTTAACTCATGGGAACTGGAGTATAATAAGCAGTAAGGACTTTGGGCCATCTTGCAGAACCGAAATGGAGTCAGTAATCAACCAGAGCACAGCTTGCCCAAGACTAGTTACCTCAGGGTCTCACTCGCATTATTTCTGTTTGAACCCAAAACTTGTGCCCAGACCCAAGAAGAGACGCTGAGATGCTTCCAACATGGCTCTTTGAAATGATTAAAATCGTTTCCTGCCTTTCTCCATTCGTCCATTTGTTTTCTTTGGGGTGAGTGACCGGATATGACATTCTAGATCCCTCAGAATTGGGTCAACTGCCTGGAACTCTGGTTATAATATGACTGGTCCATCCTTCTCTCTGTTTCTTCCTGGCTTTCATGAAGTAAGCAACTTTCTATTCCAGATACTTCCACCATGATACATTGCCATAGGCCCAAAAGCAACAAGCCTAATCAGTCAGGTACTGAAACCTCTAAAACTGAACTAAAAACTTTTCTCATTATCTCAAGTGTTTTGCCACAGTGACAATGGATTAATACAATAAAGATTCCATTTACCACTTACAATAAATCTAAAAAGTGTGCATCATTTATCACTTTAAATGTAATGTTTAGTTTTTGGTCTTGTGAACAAAAATATGATGGCATCTAATGATGAACAAAAACTTTTTATGGGCTGGAGAGATGGCTTAGTGGTTAAGCACTTGCCTGTGAAGCCTAAGGACCCTGGTTCGAGGCTCGGTTCCCCAGGTTCCACGTTAGCCAGATGCACAAGGGGGCGCAAGCGTCTGGAGTTCGTTTGCAGAGGCTGGAAGCCCTGGCGTGCCCATTCTCTCTCTCTTCCTCTATCTGTCTTTCTCTCTGTCGCTCTCAAATTAAAAAAAAAAAAAAACTTTTTAATAACTTCCTATGTAAAGCCATTTTATTTCCATGTCCTTCTTTGTCTCCAGAACTAAGTTTAAGATATACTAATCAAAGGATTACTGTTAATTTAAAGTTTCTTGACATGATATTTTGTTTAAAGGCTTTCTCAATGATTGCTGACTGAAAATTTTGCTTGTAGTCAGGCATGGTGGTGTACACCTTTAACCCCAACACTCAGGAAGCTGAGTCAGGACCATCACTGTGAGCTTGAGGCTACCCTAAGACTACATAGTGAGTTCAAGGTAAGCCTGGGCTACAGTGAAACCCTACCTCAAAAATCAAAATAAAAAAGAAAAGCAAAGAAATCTATTTTTTTAATTGAAAACCTAATAAAGATGTGAAAATATGCCAAAATTTACAGCATTCATATTCATCATGGGAATGATGTGGAAATGTGGAGACTTGGCACTGCCTTTTTTTTTTTTTGAGAGAGAGAGAGAGAGAAAGAGAGAGAATGGGTATGCCAGAGCCTTCAGTAACTGGGGGCTAACTCCAGATGTGTGTGTTCCTTTGTGGCACATGTACAACATTGCGCCTTGCATCACTGCGTGTTTGGTTGTGTGGGACCTGGAGGTTTGAACATGAGTTATCAGGCTTCTTAGGCAAGTGCCTTAACCACTAGGCCATATCTCCAGCTTGGCAGTGCTTTTTATAAAGGATAAAACTCACATTTCCAAACATCTGTATTTGTGTAACTTATTACACTCATACTAAATTTAGAAATTTTTCCCTTACATGTTTTGCAACACCAAAAACCTTTTATAGCTAATGTTCATAATTTAGAAAATTATATTTTCTTTATGATTGTTTATTCTATGAAACTTAGGTATGCAAGAAATACACCTTTACTTTATCTACCGTAAATCTGATTTGCCCCATGGGCATCCATTACATAGCTGATACCTGACATCTGTTACAGTTCATTATTTTTCCTAAAAACAATAACTCAACAAAATAAAAGAAAAGCTTTTGTATTCTTTTTATTAAACTATATATATCATCTGATAAGATCATCTATCTGTAATGTTATTTTATGATAGTTTGTGTTATTCTAAAAGCAATATATCTTTATTCTTACAAGATTTAAAAGGCAGTACACTTACCTAATATATTTCTGAATTAGAAAAAATATATGTAAATTTATCAATAAGTATTTATTTTCAATTGAAAGCATAAAGACCAATTTCATACTTCAGTAAGCTATTCTAAATGTTTAGGCATTATATCCACCCAATAAAATATGGACTATAATGTATGCTTATATTCATTCTGATAGCTATGAATTTAGAGATGTAACATTAGTGAATATTAGTCTTACAAAAGTCACTACTATTATAGAAAATATAGTTTACTGATACAAGGTTTAGAAAAAATTTCAACAAAATGTACTACTTTGATTTTTCAATGTTGTTCTCTTGTAAAATCTATTGTATAGAAATATTATGGTGGCTATAGAGATGGCCCAGTGGTTGAAAGTACTTTCTTGCAAAGCCTGGTGGCCTGGGTTTGATTCCCCAGTACCCACGTTTTAAAGCCAGATGCACAAAGTGGTTCATTTGTCTGTAGTTGATTTGCAGTGGCAGGAGGCTCTGGTGTGCCCATTCTCTCTCTCTCTCTCTCAAATAAATAAAACATCTAAAATGAAATACTATGAAACACATTGAACTTATACATATGGTAGATGTAGATTCTAGGATGCAATGATCGTGACATTTCACCTACGTGAACATTCAGTGAATAAGTTGTTCTAAAGATGTGGGTCCTGGAAGATTGTTGTTTTTTCTGTTTCTTGGAAAGTTAGTTCTGACATGGTCATATCGCTACTTTTCTTTATGCCACCCACTTCACTATTTTCCAATAACAGAAGCTTCCCCACAAGTTCAGCCAACCTGACCTATTTTCACCATTACCTAAGATGCCTCCGGAGATGACAAGACCTCTGCATAGAACTTCTGACTGAACTACAGTATCATTTTATGAATGTGGATGATCAGTGGCTTGTGCTGGAATCTGTCACTGATGAGTTCTTGGTTATTCTTCTGCAAGTATAGCTTTTGGACTTATCAATAAGCCTAATTATCTTCAATTGTTTTGAAGTGATACATTAAAAAATTCAGTCAAATTTTAATTTTAGAGCAGCAGAAGTTAATTATAGAGTTAACTTCAGAATGACAGAATGATGGCAAAGATAGTACCAACGGTTCCCTGAAAGCCCACACCCAGTTTTGCCTATCATTAACATCTTGTGTAGCATGGTACATTTATTGGAGCACATGAGCAAACTTTGATTTGCTACTGCTAACATAAATCCATACTTTGTTCAGGTCTCCTTGAAGAGTCCCATGCAGAGCATTTTACATCCATTTGCCTCTTCAGTCTCTCGGCAGTGGTAACTTTTCTTTGTTTTTGATGTCCTTGACAGTTTGAAGGGTACAGGAGAACCATTTTTGTAAAATGTTCCTCCCTTTGGTTTCGGCTTATGCTTTTCTTGTCATTAGACTGAGGTGGTAGATTTGTGGGAGAAGAAGTTAGAGGTGAAGTGCTCTGTTCATCAGTTTTTATCAAAGATGCATTACCTACAACCAGCATTATTCTTATTGTTGAGGTTATTATCTCGCTAGTTTTAGCCTGGATGCCCAACTTCAGGTTCACTCTCCTTCCCATTCTCCATACTAGTCTCTTTGGATGGAAGTTGCCAAGCACAGCCCACCCTTGACTGGGGGTTTAGGCTCCTTTTTTACGTTCCTTGAGAATAATAACTTAATTCCCATACGTAAATTATTTGGACTTCATCATAGGATATTTGTTTCTATTCTCACTTGTTTAATAATTTATGTTAGAACTGGATCATAGATAACATTTTATGATTATTTATAATATAGTAGTACTTTCGACTTTTTGTCCCTCTTTCCTGTACCTTTGACATTCCATGTCAGTATAGACTGGAGATTTGTTTTGTTGTTTTAGTTTGAATATTTCCTTTCTTTCTGTACTATCAAAGCTCCAAATTCAACTTTTACATTTTAAAAAAATTATTAGAATTAGATACTTCTCCAAGAAGCCCTAGTTATCTTTTTTTTCTCTGTCTCTATTTCTCATTTTCTTTCTCTTCTTCCTTCTCTTAATTTGTAGAGACTATTAGAAAGAACATTAGAAACCAAGATCTGGGCGTCTGATATGCTTACTGCTTCTGGATGTCACTGCTTTTCAGCCCTTTCAACAGCCAGAACAAGGAATGTAGATGTATGTACATATAGGAAGTTCTTATATGGTATTATATGTATGTATGTTCAGGAAGTACTGGTTTGGCATTGTACAGTAGGGTGACTATGTCAATAGTGGACGACATTTATAACAATAGTAGGATAACAATAGTGTAATACATTTTGGATGGTTAGAAGAAAGGATTAGAAGCTTTCATCACAAAGAAATGATGAATGTGTGAGGAGATAAATGTGTTTGACCTGAGTTAAATGTTATGTAATGTTTACAAAACACAACAGGATGCCCCAGTAACATGTCTAATTTTAATCTTCTAGTGCAGGGCTTTGTGAACTTCTTCCACTCAAGACCCTTATCACCCAAGAAAGTTTTTGTGCCCCCATGTAAATTGGACATAAACTTACTAAACACTTACTGATAACACATCATGAAGAAATTTATTTTAAAGAAATTCTTTAGCACACATATAATTTCCCCATCTACTAAAGATGATAAATTTACATACTAGTGAGATACATGTGCTTATTATTTTTTACATAAAAATAATTTTTAGCTGAAGATTTCACACTGTAGGATGTAGAGTATAATCAGTATCTTCCCAAGGTATCAGTGATTTGATTCCATCATTGTGAATGTTGAGAATACCATTTTGCATAAATAAGTAATACAATATGGCAGATGTATGTTTAGGGCCATTTTGGAATTTGAAAATTCTGCCCAATTGCCAAGGCAAAATTGACTTAATAGTATTTTATGAAATTCGAGTCAGTAACTCTAACAGCAGGTTTTAAAATCACAATTCTAACACATTATACTGATATATGTATACTGAGGAATGATAAAAGAGGGCTGGAGAGATGGCTTAGCGGTTAAGCGCTTGCCTGTGAAGCCTAAGGACCCCGGTTCGAGGCTCGGTTCCCCAGGTCCCACGTTAGCCGGTTGCACAGGGGTGTGTACGCGTCTGGAGTTCATTTGCAGAGGCTGGAAGCCCTGGCGCACCCATTCTCTCTCTCTCCCTTTATCTGTCTTTCTCTCTGTGTCTGTCACTCTCAATTAAAAAAAATAATAATTAAAAAAAAAAGATTCAAAGTCTTTGTTTTCTGTAAACAAGGCATTATGTTTCTCTAAGAACAGAAGACCTGGCAAATACAGTAAAAGCACTACATTTCACAGCATACAATGGTCTCAAATCTGAGCAGAGTTGTTGCAGGCACTGTTGGCATTGTATGGCTTGGGGGCATGGGCAGTGCAAAGTGAATATGCTGGGCATTCAGAACTAATGCTACTGTGAAGCTGTGCAATGTCACATAGACGAATGTTTCCCAAACCACCAGAGATGCCTTTATGTTTAATTGTGAATTAGTTTTTGGTTCTTACATATTAAGAAAACCTTTATTGCTACCATATTTTATGTGACTCCCACATTCAGTTATATGACCTCACATGGGGTTGCAAAACTCTATTTTAGTTTGCAGATAAAAAATAAGTTGAAAAAGCAAGTGGATCCTTGTAGAACCTGGAAGTACAGTAGTGGTTCCTTGGGATTGTGGTGAGAAGGGAAGAGAGAGGACTGGAAAAATTATCCCAGGGATATCAAGTGGGTGGGCTGAGAATGTAGCTTAATGGTAGAGTGCTTGCCAGGGATTGAACTTGCGAGGCAAGCACTCTACCATTAAGCTACATTCTCAGCCCACCCACTTGATCCCTGGCACAGGTTTGCTCTCCAGCTACTCCCAAAAGTGCATCAGAACATTAAATGCAGGTAGGTCATCAAGTGCACAGCTGCATGGGAGCTGCTCATTTTTGGAGAAACCCAAGAAGAAAGATTTCTATTGGGTAAAGTTCAATTTATTGGTGGACATTAAATACATTGTTTTAAAACTATGCCTTATCCAGTTGCTTTGGGCACCTTCTTCTTTATGCCGTGAAGGAGTGAAGAATGTCTAACTGCAGTTTTCCCCTTATCAACATACACATATTCCTTCTCACCACCCCCCCCCCACTCCAGTTATCCATCCCAGTCACCATTATTATTCAGATTGTGTGTGGACATGGCATGGTTTTGGCACATGCATGTGCCCATGTGCTGCCTTGTGCACTCAACTGTGGTGGCTCACCCAAGGTGGCCATAGAGGAACGGTAGATGTTCCCTTCCTTCACTCTTTCACTCATTCTTACTTGATCCAAAGTCTCTTACTCATCCCAGAGCTCGTGATTCTTTTCTCAAGTCCTGGCAATTCTCTGGTCTTTGCTTAGACAGGACCAGGACCAGGTTATAAACATGCAAGGCCATGCCCAGTTATTTGCATGGGTCCTGGGGATTCAACTCTAGCAGTCTTTCAGGTCTCCTCAGGCCCTCATGCTTGCACAGAAAATGTTCTTAGCTACTGAACTACCTCCTCAGCCATATTCTCCATATTTTTTTAATTTAATTTATTTGAGAGCGACAGACACAGAAAGAAACACAGATAGAGGGAGAGAGAGAGAATGGGAGTGCCAGGGCTTCCAGCCTCTGCAAACGAACTCCAGATGCATGTGCCCCCTTGTGCATCTGGATCACTTGGGACCTGGGGAACCGAGCCTCAAACCGGGGCCCTTAGGCTTCACAGGCAAGAGCTTAACCGCTAAGCCATCCCTCCAGCCTCATATTATCCATATTTTTAAAGCTTCAAAAACATTAAGACATTGTGTGGATGCAGTTCAGTTGGAAAAGAGCTTATCTATCATGCATAAGGACCTGGCTTCAATGTTTAGCTCTGTATAAACGGGGTCTCGTGCCTCATACTTTTAATCTTTGTGCTCAGGCTATGGAGGCAGGAGTTCAAGGTCATCTTCAGTTATACAGTAAGCCCCAGGTAATCTCTAGTAAGTTTGCTTTATATAGATCAATTATTAGACCAAAGGACCTTACAAGTTCATATGATGCAAATAAGCAACAATATTAATGTGGTACAGATGAGACCTCGGTGAAGGATCTGCCATCCACAAAGGGGTAAAGGCAGTAAGGCCCAAGAGACCCTGAACCCCTCTCAGAACTCCAGCAGAGCTCACAGGTTGAAGTTAATTGTGTGTAATTGCTCAGTGGATTGAATGCTTAAGTTACTGAACCATGAAGTCTCAATATAGAACTCTGCTTATAAATGGAAACTATGTATGTGGATGGTAGAAAGCCCATTAAACTTACATTGATTACTTGTTCAATCTTATTTTTTATTACAGTTTAATAACTATGTTACATATTTAGGATTTTTTTATTAATAAAACATTTATTTTTTAACATAAAGTGAGAACTTTTGTGCTCTATCCTATTTACCAGATAAATACAGACTTTGACTTAACAAAGGGAAAGACAGAGGGGGAAGAAAAAGAAGTAAAAGAAAGGAGGGACGGGAGAAAGAGAAAGAGATGAGGAAAGAAAGAATTTAGTTTAAGGTTAGATCTTAGACTGAGGGTAATGCTCCATACAGTACTACTCTAACTTTCCCAGGATTCGGCTAGGCAATTTAAATTTATCTCAAATGATGCAGGATCACCTCTGTCTCAGGCCCCATGGTACATCCTTCTTCTCAGAATTAGGGCCTGGAACAAGGTTGAAATCACATTAAATCTGAAGTTTTTAAGGTACTTTGACAATAACCCAATTAAAAAAATTGATCAAGGAAGGTTACATATTGCTCCTTTATGCAGCAATAACAGGACTTAGTTTCTTTATTAACTGCTGAATATAGTGGAAAAATCTATTACTGAAAATTATAGCTGTAGATATAGTTTAAGATGATTAAAAAATTCAAATATGGAAAAGACGCAGCAAAAAGCAATCAAACAAAATAAAGGCAACCCTCACCAAACAATGCAAACCAAACACATCTCTTTTATAAGGTTTACATGAAGAAAAATAAATGTTTGAAGTTGTATAAATTGAGCTGTTATGGTTTAAGAACTGTAGGATGTCTGTGATGTGAGAATTGCTCTTAAAAGCATTAAATACATCTTCCCTCTTGAGGGACCATAAAACTGAAAACCCCAGTGAATCTTTTTCTTTACTTGCCTTTAGATAAGCATACAAATTATTATTACAATATTACTTTCATCATGCTTCTTCATAAATAAGCCATGGAATATGGTGTAAAATAAGTAGATTTTTCTGTTCATTTTTCACTGTGGATTTTATTTTTATTGTGATTGTGGATTGTATGATACTAAATCATTTATCCATTTTATCATTCACTTGTCTACTCATGCATGAAGAGATATTAGCTAACTTTCCTTTGCATGGTAGGTATAGCCTGGAAACAGGAAGTAGGAAATACAAACATAAATTAAAACATGTAGTATCAAACATAATGTGTCAATATAATTTGAAGACATAAAAATGGAAGCAAGTAATAATGATTTATTCATAGGACTTAAATTCGACATGAACTAGAGGCCATCTTGCCCATTCCCCCTACTTTAGACCAGAAAACCAAAGCCCAGTAACCCATCCTGCTGGAGACCACATGACTCAATGATTGTAGCAATTTGACTGAATTTAGAATCCCTTAGCAAACACACCTTTGGGCATGTTTGTGTTTCCAGAAAGTACTCACTGAGGAAGGAAGACCCACCCTCAGTGTAGCCAGCACCATTCAATGGGTAGTGAAGAATTAAAGAGATCCAAGAGAAAAGCACTATGCATGTGCCTTTGCCATTTCCAAGAGTCCGTACTGTGGTGATCCTCCACTGACTTTCCTACACAGATTTAGTCACAGTCACTTTCCAGAGATCTAACAGGTTGTCAGCACTGGGATGGGATTGCTGAAGGGTCCAGCATCTTGGAATGAGCAGCTACTGCGTTCTCTGCATCTGCAAGATGTAAGAGCCATGACTAGAGTACTCAGACCCTATCATGGAAATAAATATGGTTAATATAATAGATTCCACTTCTCTCTCTCTCTCTTTCACACACACACACACACACACACACACACACACACACACACGCACACACCAATGGTTTAGTCCTTCTAGAGAACCCTATCTAATACAAATTTTTCCACTTTTCTTTTAAGAACATACTTTGTATGGATACATCATGCGTTGGTACCATCTTTTCCCTCCTCCTTGCCCACATTCTGCAGGGGGCCCTCCTCGGTGGGGTTGCTGGTATTTCCCATATGGTTGTGGGTTATGCATTGTGGGAGCACCAATTAGTTATTGAGGGGAGGCAGTGCCTCTGGGTATGGCATCCCAACCTGCAGCTCTTATAAACTCCCCTCCCCCTCTTCCAGAAATTTCCCTGAGCCTTGGTGGATGTGTTTTAAGTTTATAGTAGTCAGTGATGAGCTCTTAGGAGCCTTTGGATTTCTGCTTTGGTATGTGTTGAGTATCCTCAGCATCTGTCTCCTTCACCATGGTGCTGGTTGTCAGACTCACCATGGAAGCCGCACTCTTGCTCATCTCCCCACTTCCTCTGTGGTTTTGTCTGGGCCTTGACTGAGATGTGAGGGTGGTTTATCTCCTTCCATCTCGCTGCCTTTCTGTGCTGGCACTCTCCTGAGCACAGGATCGGGGGGTGGGGACCGGAGGCAGGTCGGTCAGGAAGGAGAGCAGAAGAAGGCCTGCTTTAGCAGCATGCATGCAGGGTCCAGGCCACCCCAAGCCAGGAGCAGGGGAACCTGGACCAGAGAACTGCCAGGTGGGAGCACACAAATCCAATACAGGTTTAATTTAATGAACATGGAATTCTCACAGAACACCTTCAGGAAGTTAATATAATCTTTATTTCATGGATGAAGAAACAAAAACTAAACTCATGAAGATGAAATGATGCATGAAGTATCATAATGTTAGCAAATTCTTATCTGCAATTCAACCTCATGCCTTCTAAATCTGAAACATGTCTGCTGAGAGACACCCCATGCTTTTATTACAATGAGAATATTGCTCACCTGCAAACTCTGTTATGAGGAGTATCTAAACCTCATCTAAATTTATATTGAAAATATGAGTCTATCAATGATGTAAATATAATACTACATGACAAAATACTCTAAATTTTCTTTTCAGAAACTAGTGAAATTGTTAACAGTCAAATATCTTATAGATTTCTTTTCTAGAGAAAGAAAGATAGACAAAGAGAGAGAGAGAGAGAGAGTTGGTGCTCCAGGGCCTTAGCCACTGCAATGGAACTCCAGACACTTTCGCCACCTGGCATATGGACATATGGTACCTTGTGCTTGCCTCACCTTTGTGCGTCTGGCTTACGTGGTATTTGGAAACTCCAACATGGGTCCTTTGGCTTTACAGGCAGGTGCATTAACTGCTAAGCCATCTCTTTAGCCACATCTGGTAGAGTTTTGAAGGAATAACACATTAAGACATTCAAAGCCATCATCTGGGCTCAGTGGTTAAAGGTGCTTGCTTTCAAAGCCTGATGGCCTGAGTTCGATTCCCCGGTACCCATGTACAGGCAGATGCACAAAGTGGCACATGTGTATGGAGTTCATTTACAGTTGCAAGAGGCCCCGGTGTATCCATTTACTCTTTCTTCTCTTCTCTGTCCCTTTCTCTCTCAGCTGGCAAATAAATAGATAAAAATGTTTTTAAAAGACATCATCCCTCCCCCATCCCAGTTTTTGGATGTGGCCTTCCTGTTTTGGAAGGCTGTAGATGATAATTTTCTTTATTTTTCTCAATGTCAGAACAAGCTCTTATTTTCTGGAATGGATAGCTTGGTTTTAGTTTGTGAACACTATGAATCTTGCATTCCCTTTACCAGGAAGCTTCAAATATGAGGTCCACTTACATCAGTCACACAGGATGGATTTTACCCTGGTCGCATTTTATTCATGAAATAGTGACTGAAAAATTATTCATTGGTGTATTAATTTATCTCAGAAGCCTCAAGACTTTTAAATAATAACATGAACTACTAATAGTTTACATTTTTCTTCACTGTACTTTGTTGTAGATTTATTCCTGAAATCTTAATGTGGTAAAAGAAAAATGGCACAGTGAATAAAATCATATGAGTAAACTACTAAATTCCTGGAAGGACAACTGTAAATGTTGTGCATTGATTTAATCAACAGGGTAATTGGTGCACATTAGAAGAAATTTCTCTGACAAAATGATCCGCATTCTAAGGCAGAAGCTGTTTTGCACATTGGATAAGAGAATGACATTTTTGTAAGGTTGACCTGCATTTCATCCCCTGCTATTCCCCTAACTATGAGACTTCAGGAAAGCCTTCATCTGTCTTAGAGTTCACACAGTTTCTGAGAGAATGGAATAAATATGAAGAACCTTGGCAGTTCATCATTTCAGTATTATTGCTATCATGAGTATGGTTTGTCAGTCTGGTCATGTGTTGCAAAGTTCAGAAGTGGCTGGTCAGTGCCACACACGCTGCCCAAGGGTGGGTTATGGTAGTGCCACCCAGGAGCAGGACTTCTAGGGGGTGAAATGAGAGAGGAGTAATAGTGGACAAACAAAAGGTGATTCAAAACATCTTCCCTCACTTATTTCAGCTTGTCTGGGTCATACCCTGCATTTAATAACATAGGTTGATACGACTATTCTGTATGAATGTAAATGATTCTAAAAATAATTTAAACATGTTCAATTGACAGAAGTGATACAATGTATAAGTGTCACTGTTAGGATAGCTTCAAGCATAAGCACAAGGACAAATTGTCCATAGTAGAGTAAATAAAAGTCACCTAAAGTGTAGTTGCTTAAATAACAGAAAAGTTTGTTTCTTTCATGTCACATGATATCTACATAGAGGCCACTCCAGGATCAGGGCACTAGGTTTCCACTCCATTGTTCTGTGAGACCCAAGATAACAACTGTCCAGGAGAGCTTCAAACATCAAATTACCAAGCTGCATCATAGGTAAAAGCAGGACAGCACTTTTCCTTCACCTCCCTTCTCATGCCCAGGAACCACAAATACATCGTTTGTATCACAATGGCCCAAACTAACCAGACATCCTCACCCCACCTCCCAAGTACAAAAGGGCTGGACCATCTTCCCTGACATCACTGGACTCTGCCTGAGGCCTAAACAACATCGTCTCCTGTTGCTCTGTGAAGATGATAGCCGTTCCCTTGAGCCCATCCCCAACACCTAAGCTGTTTGCTGGATGAATGACAGCTGGCTTCTTTGCATAGGTTCATTGTCTTAACATAACTTCTTCAGTCAAAACATAGTTCATGCCCAATGCTGGCCTAGATAAGGGGATGAAATATGAACCTCAAGTTGTCCCTTCCTTATGATTTTTAGGATTGAATATTTATATTCTTTTCTTTTTAAAATGTATTTTATTTATTTATTTATTTATGAGAGAGAGAGGGGGGTAGAGAGTGAGAGAGAGAGAGAGAATGGGCATTCCAGTGCCTCCAGCCACTGCAAACGAACTCCAGATGCATGCAACTCCTTGTGCATCTGGCTTACGTGGGTCCTGGGGAATCAAACCAGGGTCCTTTGGCTTTGCAGACAAATGCCTTATCTGCTAAGCCATCTTCTCCAGCCCCTATTTGTATTATTTTCTATATCTTTATTGAGAGCCAGCTTTCTTTAGATGCAGAATTTCTGGTGCAGAATTGTAAGACTATATAATTAGCTGTAAATGGAATGCCAGATAGCGAATCCCTTTCAAAAGGAGGGAGTGCTCGGAACAGCAAAAACATCTAGTTTTAGTCCAAGAATGAATGAATTCTTCTGCTCTATTCATCAATTACAAAAGTGTTCCTATGGGGCTTTGTATGAGAAAAGAATCCTGCAAAATATGCTGACTTGTAAAATTTAATGTTATCTCCTGTGGAATGTAACTTTTCAGTCTCAAATGTTACAAGTTAATAGATTACTGGTAATAATATTAAATTAGTGCTTAAACTTTAAAATGTACATATAAAAGTCCATTTTCCCTTAAGCCCATTTTGTGTCCTTTTCTTTCTGCTTGGAATGTTCAAAGCCCGTAAATATTCCTATGTCTCAGTGGCCTCATCCTCCTTTCCTTTCCCTCCTCCCTCCCCCCACAAGATACACACACACACAGGCACACCTCAATCCTCCCCCAATTTGGTCAAAGGATCACTTTTAAATCAATGACATAAATAATGCAGCAATGTGTAAAATAAATTGTGTCATAGTGGGAAACATTTGGAATGCTGGTTTATGGCTCCACAGAGAAAACCTGGGCATCCTCTAAGCTCTCATCAGGTCAGAGAGTGTTGAGCCTTGGAAAACCACAGTCAAGTGATATCTGGGCATAAGTGAGTAAACCTTTAACTTTAAGTAGGAACAGATGAGCTAGTGTACTGTAGTCAAATAGAAATAGAGCATAAAATTGTCACAATGAGAAGTAAACTAAGTTTGAATTGAACTAAACTAAGACCTTGACTGATTGAATATCCTTCTCACCTTGTTAGTTAGCTCTTGCCCATCCTTCAAAGCCAGTGGAGGCCTCTGGGCTGCACAGAGCCTGCTTTAACCCTTGTATTTGACTCGATGAACTTCATGGAGCTTCAGGCTGTTGTGTAGCTGTTTCTTCTGCGTTAAAACACTTCTTCCCGGGAGGAAGATGGAGGAGCATACGACTCAAGAAACTAAGGACACTTGCAAAGCCCAAGGAACAGAACGTTACTAGACTCACAAGGCCCATCAGCAACCTTATATAAGCCTTAAGCAATTGTTGGGAATGAAGAGCCTCTCCAGCCTGTGGAGCTGCCTGCGAGTCCCACAGTGAGCTCTGGGGAGTCCCTTTGCTCAGTTGCCACCTATGCTGAAGTAGGCTTTCCCATGATGCAAATGCATTTGAGTCATCCATGCTCCTGGAAATAGCTCCTCACTCATGTGCTGCAAGTAACCCCAATAACATCATTGGTTCACTAAAGCTTGACTTTGGTCACCCAGTGGTGCTCTATCTTGGGTGAACTGGTGTTTGTTCTCATCTCCCCAGGAAAAGCCACACAACACGAGTTCCATTTACATTCATCTCTCTAATAATATGTCATCTTTCATGAACATTGCAATGCCTGCTTGCCTGCCCATCTATTTCAGTCTTTTAAAGGCCAAAGTCAATGTTTTATTCATCTATGTTAATTTCAATTCACTAAATTGAAGGGCAGTGGATGCAATAGAGAAAATCTGGGCTTAACTTGAGAATCAAAGAGACTCATTACAAATTATTATTATTTTTTTTAAATTTAATTTATTAGTTTTCATTTCAGTGAATACAGGCAGTTTGGTACCATTATTTAGGCTCATCTGTGATCTACCCCCTCTCATTAGACCCTCCTTGTTAATGAAAATGGGTCGTGCATTGTGGAGTTAGCCCCCAGTTATTAGTATGGTAAATGTCTCTGCAAATCATGACCCAACATGTAACTCTGACATTCTTTCCGCCCCCTCTTCCGCAAGATTTCCCTGAGCCATGTTGGGTTCATTTTTGGTCTGCTTCAGTGCTGAGGTGTTGGGGGCCTCTGAGGCTTTGGCTCTCTGATTTGGTAGGAGTTGATTTTTCTCTGCGTTGATCTCCTTCCCCTTTGTGATGGTATCCGGTTCACAGGAAAACATCACCCTTCCTAATTTCGCCAGTTGTCCTTAGTTTCAGTTGGGCCCCTTTTGAGGTATGTTGGGGCAGCTCTCTTCTTAGGATCTGCATCTATCTGGAAAAGAGAAGCAGATTCTCCAACGGAATGGAATAGACTTGAGGACCCGGATTTTGGGCCAAGCAACTATAGCTACTCATTACAAATTATTGGATAGAAAATAAGTATATTACAGAATTTTTAAAAAAATATGTTGTAAATTTTCAAGGAGCATGACAGAAAGAGAGAGAGAGAGAGAGAGAGAGAGAGAGAGAGAGAGAGAGAGAGAGAGAGAGAGGGAATGCTAGGACCTCTAGCTGCTGCAAATAAACTCCAGATGCATGCACCACTTGGAACATCTGGCTTTACATGGATACTGAGAAATCAAACCTGTGTCCTTAGGCTTTGGAAGCAAGTACCTTAACTGATGAGCCATTTCTCCTGTTCCAGTTTTTTCTTCTTTTTATGAGGGAGAGATAAGTGTGGGGGGGGGGGGGGAGAGGGAGAGGGAGACTTAGTGCACTAGGGCCTTAGCCACTGAAATGGACTCCAGATGTGCATGCCACCTTGTGTGCATGCCCAACCTGTGTGCGTGGGTCTTGCCTACATGGGTTCTGGGGAGTTGAACCTGGGTCCTTAGGTTTCTCAAGCAAGCACCTTAAAACTGCTAAGCCATCTCTCTAGCACCCAGTTTTTTTCTTAATACAATCTTTTAAACCGTGGACATTCAGGTTAGGAAAGGAATTCAGAAAAGTAAGACAGGCCATGGAGACATCTAAATAATAATGCTTTGTGCTGTAAATGTGCATGTTACTATGGCTTGAAAGATGCTTTTTTTGTTACTTCTTTTCCAGATATCTAAGCATTGAATGGCTAGAGATCTAACTCAGTACATGTCTAGGATGTTCAAAGCCTTGTGTTCTAGGCCAAGAATTATAAGAATAAAAAAGTCAAATACATAATGTTAAATGGAGTAAAATCTATGTATTTTATTGTAGTATATTAACCATGTATACAGGTATTACTTTTTTAAATTAAAGATGAGGAAATAAGAAAAGATACTGCTTTGGTCAATACTACATAGAGGAAAGAGGAAAAAATTACAGCTTCCTGAAATCTAAGTTCAGAATTATTTGTGTTGATCAGCAAAGAAGTGACAAGAAAACTAGGTTTGTCAGTGACCTAGAGGAAATGTAAAATAGGGGGGGAGGGGAGGAAGGGGAGAAGAAAAGAGGGGGTGGGGGACACAAATCTAGACCCAAACAGCAATGGTACCATAAAATTGTACATCCTAAAAGGCAGACCACATGGTTGAACCTTCACCAGGCCCTTAGAGGGAACACCTGAGTCACAAGGCACTGGAGAGGGTACAATGAAGACTGACAATCTTCTACAGCCCCCCCCCCTCTCCTCTTTAACTCTTTTATATTGGTTATCTTTTTCTTCCTTCTCTTAGTGGGCACTGCCCTGTAACTCCCAACACCAGCTGGGGCTCTCAGCCACAATGAACTTTTGATCAGAGAGACCTACAAGTTTTCCTAAAAGGAAGACAGATTTCTGTCCGAGTACTTGATGACCCACCAAATGTTAGTGGTAAGACCCTACTGCTGAAGACACCATATGTGGTTGACACATAACATGGAGTGACATAGCTGGAAGCTGAAAGAGACTCAGTCACCAGACAGTCAGTGCGTCTAGTGCCAGAAGGTGCTACATGGGCAACTGGGGGAAAATGACCAAAATCTGTCCAAACAACTCATGGTCTAACCTACTCAGCAGCAAATAACTTGTCATGATGCTCATACAAGTGCAATAGTGGTGCACAGCCATGGTGGGAAACCAACTGCTCTTGATTTGGCTAACTGATTCATGCAGCTGGAGCTGGGAAATAAGTCAGAACCATATCCAAACATGAGCCTGCTCTCCATTATCAAGCTACCAACAATCATGGGCTACAAGAGGGTCTACACATATTAAGCTCTCTATAAAAAAAAAAAGTGTTATCCCATTTGTCTGGTACTAACTTTACTCACCGTTGGAGAGTCTGCTTCTCTTTTTCAGATCAACATAGATCCTAAGGAGAGAACCATGCCATCATACCTCAAAAGAGTCCCAGCTGAAACTAAGAATTATTGGCAAAACAAGCAAGGGTGCTGTTTTTTTTTGGTGAACCTGGTACCAGCACAAGGGTGAAGGAGGTCAACACAGAGAACACTCAACTCCTACCATATCAGATATCCAGAGACCCAGAGGCCCCCACCACCTTATCACTGAAGCAGACCCAAAATGAACCCAACATGGCTCAGGTAAATTTTGCGGAAGAGGGGGCAGAAAGAATGTCAGAGCCACATGTTGGGTCATAATATGCAGAAACATTTATCCTACCCATAACTGTGGGCTAACTCCACAATGCCCGACCCATATACCTCAACAAGGAGGGGCCAGGAGGAGGGGGAAGGACATGAAAGAGGCTAACAATGGTACCAATTTGACTGTAATCACTAAGTACAAAACTAATTATTTAAAAAAAAAAACACATGAAATTGACAGATCTGTAGGACTAGGCAACTGGGTGCAAATCAAATGTAAAGAAACAAATGAAGGACCAGGGCGGTAGTTCACTAGATGAAGTCCTCTTTGGCCAGCATGACTACCTGAGTTCAGATCCCAAGAATCCATGTAACTCCAGCATACCTGGGGCAATAAAAAGAGGCAAAGAGGGCTGGAGAGATGGCTTAGCGGTTAAGCGCTTGCCTGTGAAGCCTAAGGACCCCGGTTCGAGGCTCGGTTCCCCAGGTCCCACATTAGCCAGATGCACAAGGGGGCGCATGCGTCTGGAGTTCGTTTGCAGAGGCTGGAAGCCCTGGCGCGCCCATTCTCTCTCTCTCTCCCTCTATCTGTCTTTCTCTCTGTGTCTGTTGCTCTCAAATAAATAAATAAATAAATAAAAATTAAAAAAAAAAAAAAGAGGCAAAGAGGGCTGGGAGGTGGCGAAGATGCTCCGTGGATAAAGCATTTGCTGTGCAACTCTGAGGACCTGACTTGGAGCTCCAGACTTGTTTTAAAAAAAATAAGCCATTGTGTGTGTCTGCAGTTCCAACGCACCTTTGGAGAGAAGGGCAGTGGAGACAAGAATGTCTCAGACACTCGCAAATAAGGCAATGGAAACCAAAGACCCTGCCTTAAACAAGGTGGAAGGTGAGTACTAACCAGAAAGCTGTTCTCTGACACCCACACATGTGCTGTGACACACAAATGTCCACATTTGCATGTACACACACACACACACACATACATATATAGAGAGATATAAATAAATAGATATCTTTTTAAAGAAGTAATCATATCTGTGGTAAAAGAAGCCCTGCATTTGCCCACTGTTCATGGGGCTTGACTTTAGGAGCCCTGTGCCTGAACCATCCCTCACCCTTCACCGATGCCACCACTCACCCTGGGTGCCCTGGGTCCAGTACGTCCTACACCTGTCCAAATAGCCATGCACCCTTGGTACAGAAGGTCCTGTGCCCACACTTCTGTTCATCGTACACTGTGACTGGAAGACCACACACTTGCATGGCAGCTTGCTGAGTTCCTGGTAAAGAAGGCTGTGAACCCACCTACTGTTTGCTGCCCTTGTGGTTCAGCAGTCCCTGTGCCCATCCCATCTCCATCTACTCACCAAGCAGCAGAGGCCCTGCATTGGTGGAAACATTCATTGTACCCTGTGAGTAGGAGGCTCGCAACTTTGCAACCCCTTACCCTACCCTGGGTCCAGCAGATCCTGTGCCCACCTACATCTCACTCTGACCTGCTCCAGGTGATCCTGTGCCTACCTATTAGTTCAATGCTCCCTGGAACCAGCAGATGCATGCTGTGCCTACCCACATCTCAGGAGGCTCTGCACCAGCCCTGCCACCTATCTCTGCTTCCTGGGAGAAGGAGATGCCACACTCTTGTCACTGCTCTCTATGACAGAATTTGTGCTTCTATACCTCTAGCTGTGCTCTGATTAACAGCAGCTTTTGGGAAAAAAGGGTTTATTTGGCTTACATACTACAGAGGAAGTTCCATGATGTCAGGGGAAAATGATGGGATGAGCAGAGGGTGGACATCACCCGCTGGCCAACATAAGGTGGACAATAGCAACAGGAGAGTGTGCCAAACACTGGCAAGGAGGAGCTGGCTATAACACCTATCCCCCCCCCCCCCAAGACACTGTCTTGGCATTAATCCCCAAATCTCCATCAGCTGGAAACCTAGCATTCAGAACACCTAAGTGTATGAGAGACTGTGAATCAAGCCACCACAATAACAAAGTTTATTCCTAGGGTTGCAAGATTGGTTCAACACACACAAATCAATATGTAAGCTACAGTGCTGGTTAATCTCTATTTTTCAACTTGGCAGGATTTAGAAACACCTTGGAAACAAATCTCAGGTCATGTCTGTGAGGGAATTTCTAGATTACATTAGCTGAGTTTGGAGGACCCATCATAATGGTGAGTAGTGCTATTCCATCGACTAGGTTCCTGTGCTGTATAAAAAGGTGAAATATCCCATTCACAATTGCTCCCCCCCCCAAGTAAAGTACATAGCAGTGAGCCTCACCAAATATGTGAAAGACCCTTACAAAGAAAACTTTCAGACACTGAAAAAAAAAATTAGAAGACACCAGACTTTGAAGCAACTTTCCAAGCTTCTAAAATGACAGAATATTGAGTCTGTATTGCTATATTACCAAAAGTAATCTGGGGCGAGACCCCTGTCCTGCAGGAGAAGAACGACCACCAGACGAAGATCCTTCTTGATCACACTTTATTGGAGAGCCTCTTGGTTAACAGGAAAGCTGATGGCGAGGGGCAAGGGGCGCAGGAGTGTAGCTGCTTTTATAGGGCAGAATACTATGGGGCGCCTGCTGATTGGCTGCCATAGGTTCACCCGCCCACAGGAGCCACGGGATAGGCTCAGGACAAGGTGCGTCAAGCGCATGCGCAACCTCAAGCGAGGTTGGCGCCAAGGCGCTGCCTAAATAAGGAATTGCTTACCTCAAGACTGGCAGGAAGCCAGCGCCATCTTGTAATGGCGTCTGCATTAGCTCCCTACAGTTCCTCCTTTTTTATTAACTTATGGCATAGCTCAGGAAAAATAGCCACCTTCCCGATCAGGTCCGCACCTCATGATGTGTTGACTGATCAAGGGAAGAAGTTCAACCTCCCCTTCCTCAGTGCAATGGGACAGATCCCCTGAGAGTGCAAAGGCGGCAGTCAAACGAAAGCTACCAGATCCCTGCCCATCCTCGTGCAATGGGTACTCTGAGACCCTGAGGGTGCAAGGGCCAGGGGAGCTATTTGCCTTTTAAAGCTGACAGCCAAATTTGGGAGGAGGAACCACTTTCCAAGGCAGCGAGCGCTTGAGAAATGACCATCTTGTCTCTCTTGGTCTGGGTTCGCAGGTGGCAAATTAACCAGAGGCAAAGTACGCATCCTCCCAGGCAGCACACCAGGAACATTCCCACTCCTACCCATTCCTTAAAATAAGAGAACACTCTTTAGATGGGAATTTAGGGCTGTCTGAGTCTCCAGGGCCACAGTAGTGGAGGAGGCCAAACTATTCAAAGTTTCAGCAGTCTGTACCGAAGTGGCCATGGCCACACCGGCTGCTGTGGCAGCAGCTGCTATTGCGGCCATAGCCGCTATCACCGCTGCCGTGATACCAAAATCTCTTTTTTGTCTGAATAGCAATAGCATGCTGGGGGCCTCTACAGGCACGGGGACCCACCGGGGCACCCTAAGGACCATAGCATTCTTGAATACCTTGGCATTCCAGCATTGAGACAAGTAACAGGAAGCATTGGTACAATTACTGAAAGAGAAGTTACTAAGAACGAACAGAAACGGTGGATGAACACACGCCGGCGCAGGGGCAAAGGAACTATTCCTCCCACAGCCATGTCCAATGTCATTAACACCCCCAGATGTACTGAGGCACTTCCAAAACGCCCCTTCATCTTGTGTCTCTTCCTCTTCCACTTGATTCTCCGTATGGAGGGTCCCGGACACATTATTGCAAGCTACAAGTCCTCCTTGTAACAGTACAAAGGGTGTAAAGTCCGTGCAGCTGCCATTTGTCCCACATAAAATCCACTTTGAAAATGGAGTTGTAAAGAAGCGAGGGAAGACCGTGGCAGAATGGAGCACCTGCATAGGTTTGGGAAAGGTTGACGGAATACCCCAACGTGGCTCTCCTTTAATGGATTCTAGGCACAGGAGGAAGATTATCCACAAGACCTTTATCATCTCCACCCTGATGGACCTTACTGTCTTCTGGAACCTCCTCCGGAGATCGCTTGACTGTCCTCACCAGCCAGGCTGGAACCCAATGAGGGGAATCCTGTTCCAACGTCTTCCTCTCTGTGTGTCAAGTTCTGGATCCTCTTCGGCCCCTCACCCAGTGACCATAAATCACCTGGGGTCCCAGGATTTCGGCACCACTTTGGGGCAAGCCCCCTGTCCTGCAGGAGAAGAACGACCACCAGACGAAGATCCTTCTTGATCACACTTTATTGGAGAGCCTCTTGGTTAACAGGAAAGCTGATGGCGAGGGGCAAGGGGCGCAGGAGTGTAGCTGCTTTTATAGGGCAGAATACTACGGGGCGCCTGCTGATTGGCTGCCATAGGCTCACCCGCCCACAGGAGCCACGGGATAGGCTCAGGACAAGGTGCGTCAAGCGCATGCGCAACCTCAAGCGAGGTTGGCGCCAAGGCGCTGCCTAAATAAGGAATTGTTTACCTCAAGACTGGCAGGAAGCCAGCGCCATCTTGTAATGGCGTCTGCATCAGCTCCCTACAGTAATCTACACTTCAATGCAATTCCTACCAAAGATCCAATGGCATTTTTCTCAGAACTCGAAAAAATAATCCAACAATTCACATGGAAACACAAAGACCATGCACAGACAGAGCGAACCCAAATAGAGAGATCACTGGCTAACCTAAGAGCACACTGTAGAGCCATACCAACAAGGGATATGTGGTACTGGCACAAAACAGACATATACACCAACACACCAGAATAGAGGGCCAGGAAAGAATCCCTCACAGCTATGGTCAACTAATGCTCAAAAGAGGCATCAAAACATACACTGGATAAAAAGACAGCCCGTTCAACAAATGGTGCTGGAAATACTGGGTAGTCAGCTGCAAAGGATGAAATTAGAACTATATCTCTCACCATTCACAAATATCTCATTGAAAATGGATCAAAGACCTTAATATAAAATAAGAAACACTGAAAATACTAAAGGAAAACATAAGCCATATACTGGAAGTTACAGATAGAGGTAATAACTTTCTGAATAGACTTTTTTTTTTTTTTTCTATTTGATTTTTCTATGTAGAGTCTCACTCTAGCTCAGGCTGACCTGGAATTCACTATGTATCTCAGGGTGGCCTTGAACTCACAGCGATCATCCTACCTCTGCCTCCTGAGTGCTGGAATTAAAGGCATGCACCACCACACCTGGCCCTTTGAATAGAATTATAATAGCACAGAAAATACCAGGAATAAGCAAGTGTGACTATGTTAAACTAAAAATTTTCTGCATAGCGAAGGAAACCATAAGCAAAGTGGATAGAAGATCTACCCAAGGGGAGAAAATCTTTGCCAGCTATTCCTCAGACAAGGGGCAGATTTCTAAATCAGACTGCTAACAGGTCTGTCATGGTTCAGGAAAGTTTACAACTATTTGCAGTTTAGATAGGTAGTAAGTATTAAACAACACTTTTCATAATCATTAATTATTTAACTGTGCTGACATCAAATACTATAGGACCTATCCTAATAACAAAGTTTAAGGGTACAGCCCAGCATTGTTAACTTCAGGCATAATTTACATAGTACATCTCAAGAACTTGCTCATCTTGTGTAACTGAACCTTTTTTATAGCCACTGAGTAACAACTGCCCATTACCCACCTTATCTTCTCTCTTTCTTTCTTTCTTTCCTCCTTACAGATTATACTCGTTCATTGCCTCTCCACTATTCCTGTTTCCCTGGGGCCCTTCTCTGTGGGGGTTATGGGATTTACTATGGGCTCATGAATGCCTCAGTCAGTCCCAATGGGTTAGTGGGGAGGCATGTCTCAGAGTATTCCCACCCACTCTGTGGCTCTTACAATCTTTCTGCCCCCCCCACCTCTTCAATGTTCCCTGAACCATGACAGAGCTGTTAGCAGTCTGTTTTACTGCTGAATTCTTTGTAGGCTTTGGATTTCTGCTTTGATAAGTTGTGCTTGATCACCATGTCTGCCATCCTCACCCTGGAGCTGGTTATCAGGGTAGCAGTAAAAGCAGTGTTCATGGCATCATTTCCACTGCAAATTCTCCTGGGTCCTGGCAGATGTGTAAGAGGTAGCAATTCTTTATCCATTTACCTACTGACAAACATAGAGGTTGCTTTATGTCTTGGGCTACCACATACAGTGCTTCAATGAACATGGCACTGCATATATCTTTTAGAGATATTCATTGTTTCTTCAGATAAATTCTCAGAAGTTGCATTGCTAGATCATATGAAAATTCTATTTTTAACTTGTTGAAAAGACACCAACTGTTTTCCATGGTTGCTCACCCTTTAATACAAAGGTTCTAGTTTTGCTGTAGCCTCACTAGCACATTATGTAATCACTGAAACCTTACAGTAACCTTCCTCTCAACAAAAGCTTTCTATTTCAAGTCAGTAGATTTCAAACTAAAAGTTGTGATATTAGAGTCAACCTAGTTAACAATGGGAATAGGAAGGACAGCAAATAGATTGTACTAGGGAGGAAGATACACTCAATAGTAGAGTACTTGCTTAGCATGTACAAGACCCTGTTTAATCCCCAGTACCTGCAGAGAAACATAACCACACTTCAACAGTGAGTATGGTTCACATCTTTGTAATGCCAGCACTTAGAAGGCTGAGGCAGGAGAATTACCCCAAGTATAAGGCCACTCTGGGATACACAGTGAATTTCAGATCAACCTCAGCTTCTGACTGAAATTACACACAAAGAAGTAACAGTTGGATCCATGAACTTGAGCAGGGTTGAGGTCAGGGCTGCAGCTATTTCAAAACCATCATAAGTAATACAAGATTACTAGACAAAAACCAGAGAATATTTATTTATACCATCACTGATAAAAGAAAAAAGAAAGTATATTAAGGAAGACATATTAGAAAGAATATAAGCTATCTAGGAATAAACAATATCAATATCAATAAAATTATGTTTTAATAAAAGATTAAAGCTTAATAAATATGTTTTGAATAGAAAAATAATAGCTCAAAGATATAAATTTTTCTTAAATACATATATAACTCTAACAATTCAAGTAATAAAAATATCAGTGGGCTAGAGAGATGGATTAGTAGTTAAGGCACTTGTGTGAAAAGCCTAAGGACTCATGTTCAACTCTCCTGGTCCCATGTAAGCCAAACTCACAACGACTTAAGTGTGCAAGGCCACGTATACACACAAGGGGGTGCGTGTGTCTGGAGTTTGATTTCAGTGGCTTAGACCGTGATGCAACAATTCTCTCTCACTCTCTCTCTCTCTCTTGAATAAAACAAAAGGCCAATCTGTTGGGCTTGCCTCAGAGAAAAAAAAAAGTGACAATTTTTGTGAGCTTTACCAAATGCTGAATTTTTATCGGGGCATACCAATGGGTTAACAGTAAATACATTTGAAAAGTGGAAGAAGTGGAAAAGTAAAAATGAGTAGAAAAGAAATTTTTACTTTTCCTATTTATACTTTGATAATGCTTCCATTTTTTTCATCAGCATAATTCAAGTGTGATTTTTAAGAATGGATGAGATATTTAACAGAAAGGAGTGCCAGCCTCTCATCTGCTGACATATTTCAAAGCTATTGGCAAAGACCACAAAAGAGAAACTGATGAAATACAGTAGATGTCCACAGATACATTCTATTTCCTGTTTTAGATGAGTTTTATATGATGAAGATGCACTAACTTAATCAAGGAGAGAACTGTTATTCTAACAAACTTCACTGTATGATCGCTCCAGAGTTTATAGCAATGAATCATCTCTGTCTTCAGTTCATTCTGTGCTGCTATATTAGATTCAAGAATGCTGAAAAGTTATGAGCAGAAGAAGACAAATTTGAGCTCTTAACAAAATTTTGGAGTGAAGAAGAATCTGATAGGAGAAGACAGAAAGTAAAATATTTGACCACAAGCAAGTTTACAGTATCTTTTAGTACCCTTTAAAACTATAGTTAAAAACAAAAGCAAGGTATGTTATTTCACACCTTTCATCCCAGCACCTGCAAGGCTGAATTCAAGGCCAGCCTGGGCTACAAAATGAGTGTCACATCAGTTTGGACTAGGGACCCTGCATAAATATAAAAATAAAAATATCAATATAAATATATAAAGTATTGCCCGCATTAGCATATTATGCTCCTTAATTACCTTCCACATATGGAATTTTCATATATAACTCTGAGATATACTATCTTAGGAGAAAGAGGTAAGACCAAGCATTCCTTGTAAGAAACATAATGGTAATATACTCAGTGTATGGCTGTTGATTTGTCCCCTCTCCACATGCACAATCAACAGACATTAAAATGTTCCATCAACCTTAAATTGGAAAGAACGGAGGGGGGACATCTTTCTGTGCTGGGTCATTAGTTAGCTAGTCCATATGAAAAGATTCTGATGGCCTTTGACACGTTTTAACAACCCATTATATTTTTTTCACTTAGGACCTCATCTGGATGTTTGGCCAAAAAATACAGGTTATGTGAATATTTGGAGACACAGCTATTTCTCAAGTAGGGACAATTAAGTTTAACTTTTAGGCACCTATAAAATTCTCTCTTACCTTCTCCAAAGTGTAAGAGTTAAAATATAAACATATCTTATTTAAATCCATATCTAAAATCCAATTTAGTTGTTTTATATATTCCTAATGTCATATCTGTAAATTTGATGGGCTATGAAGCTGAACTGGACTCTAAATGACTTTCTTTTCATTACAACTTCTTCCATTTGATCCATGGAATTGAAGGCACTTGAGTCAGGACTCATCTAAAATTAAGATTTAATTTCCTTGGTTAAAAGCAGTTGTACTGGCAAAAGGATCTTTTTTCCTTTTTGCATATTCTCAGAATAACCAAATACTAGGAAATATTTTTTAAAGGCTGTGATATTTCCCAAATAAGATGCAGATGATGCCAATGAGTGAAAGAATTGAAAATGAAATTCAAAATTTGAATATAACATTTAAATTATTTCCATGAAATACTTTATCTTAAATTTTAAAAAATTAATAAGTATTTTCCCTTAAAATTTATATCTAAATTCAATTGTGTAGAGTTCCTTAACATTCAGGAGATTCAAAATTCAATGGCTTGGGCTGGAGAGATGGCTTAGCGGTTAAGCGCTTGCTTGTGAAGCCTAAGGACCCAGGTTCGAGGCTTGATTTCCCAGGACCCACCTTAGCCAGATGCATGTGTCTGGAGTTTGTTTGCAGTGGCTGGAGGCCCTGGCATGCCCATTTTCTCTCTATCTGCCTTTCTCTTTGTGTCTGTCGCTCTCAAATAAACAAATTAAAAAAAAGAAATTCAAGGACTCTTGTCCCTGGACCTCATCTTACCAAAGCTGACTCATTGGCTACTGACCTGTCCCATTTGTCAAGCATAATTTTGACATGTCTCCATTGATGTGTGGTTTGTTTATATCTCAATAGGTGTCTTTTCTCCTTCAAGTTTGCTATTTCTCTGAGACATTAAATAATGCAATATTTACAATACTCATTACCTCATAAATAAAAATGTAATTAGACATTTCACTACAATATAACATGAACATATAAGATAAAAACCAATCAATATAAACTGATCTAGGATAACCAATATGATAAAGTAGGTATGGTAAATGCCCTAAGGAAAAGTTGAGCATGACAAGAAAGGAAATGGAAGATACTAAAAATAAAGAACCAAGTAAAATCTTATAGATGAGTACAATATAATTTTATAAATAAACAATACATATAGCTAAACTATTAAAGATCAGATATTTCAGAAAAAAGACAGTGACCTAGAAGACATAGAATCAGCGCAAAATGAAGGACAAAAAAGGACAGAGACCACTTCCGGTCAAGATGGCTACCGCCTAGCGGCACTACAAACAACAAGGGGAAAAAAAGGTAAGTATTCAAGGAAAATTAGGAACTTTTTGAAGAGGGAGAGCACAGATCGGGTAAAAGAGGGAAGCACACACCCCCGCGACCCACATCCCACCACCCCGCCGCCGCCCTGTGCGCACCAAGCCCCACGCGCCCAGGCGGCCCCCGCGCGCCCCACAACCCCTGCGCCCCACGCCCGCGCACACCCCGCCCCCCAGCGCACCCCTCCCCCCCAGCGCGCCCCACGCTCCCTATCCACACGCAGAGGTGCAGCCCTAGCAAACCGAAGCTTCCCGCCCCCACACGCCCCACCCCCACGCGCCTCGAGACACCCCCCCCCCCCGCGCGCCCCACCCCCCCCCCCGCGCGCAACACTCTCCCTATCCACACTCAGCAGGCGCGCCCCAAGCGCCCCATGCCCCGGGCGCCCAGGCGTGCCCCGCACCCCTGCGCCCCCGTGCGCCCCGAGACCCCCGCACCCACTCCCACGCGCCTCGAGCCCCCCCCCCCCCCGCGCGCACCGCCCCCGCCCCCGCCTCCCCCTGCGCACCCAACGCTCCCTAGCCACACACAGCAGGCGTGCTCCAAGTGCCCCTGAGGGTCCTGCACCCCGGGCGCCCAGGTGTGCCCCGCGCCCCCCGCGTGCCCCGAGACCCCCACGCCCCACCCCCGCGCTCCTCGAGCCCCCCGCCCCCCCCCGTGTGCCCCACCACCACCGCGCATCCAGAGTGCCCCGTGGTGTCCTGCAGCGTCCACCATGGTGTCCTGCAGCGTCCACCAGCGTCCCACGCTCCGTCTTACCTGAGCGTTCTCCACACCCCCTGCAAGACCTGCGACACCCTTGACCCCCTCCCCCGCGTGACCCGCCCTCCCCCCCCCCAGTCCAGAGCACCCCGTGGCTTCCCGCAGCGTCCTGCGGGGGGGGGGGGGGGGGGGGGGGGGGGGCGCGCTCCTAGCCATCCACCCTCCCCACGCGCTCTGCGCCCGCGCCCCGGAGCATCCTCGCCCTGAGCCCCGTGCACCCTGAAGTGCTCCCTGTCCCCCCCCCCCCCCCCCCCCCCCGCGCCCCGTCCCGGCGCCTCCCGCCCCCCCACCCCGCACGACCCTCCTCCCCCGCAGCACACGGCCCGGGCGCCCCCATAGTCCAGAGCGCGCCCCTGCGTGCCCAGGCGTGCCCCGTGCCCCCTGTGCCTCACCCCCACGTGTCCTGCGCCCCTGAGTGCCTCACGTCCCGCGCCCCACGCGCACCCCCTCAACCCCCCCCCCGCAAGCCCCGCCCCCCCCCCCCCCCCCCGCACGTCCAGAGCACCCTTCTGCGTCCCTTGGCATCCCGCACCCCAGTGTGCCCCGTGTCCCCTCCCCCAATGAGCACCCTGCGCCCCCCGCGCACCCCGTGCAATCCCCACGTGCCCTGTGCCCCTAGCCCCCTGCGCCTCCCGCAAGCTCCTCCATGCCCCCCTGCGCACCCCGTGACCCCCGTGCGCCCCACGCTCCCCCCCCCGCGCCCCCCAGGTACCCCGAACCCTGCTGCGCCCCACACACCCCCCCCTGCATGTGCACCCCCCCCCCCGCACCAACAGCGCGCCCCTCACCCCCTAACTGATCAGAGCGCCCCACACCCCCCCGCCCCTCCAGGGCACCCCACCCCGCGCCCCCTGAGCCCTGCCACCTCCCGCACACCCCACCCTGATTGCCCGGTGCCCCGGCGCACCCCGACCCCCCCCCCCCGCCGCCTGCCCCACTTGCTCCATACACACCATCACACCCCGCGCCCCCTTCTGCCCACCCGCCCACGCACCCTCTGCACATCCCGCATGGCTGTGCTCTGATTGGGCACCCACCAGTCACGCCTGCCAGCCTGCTGCACTGAAGCTGAGACCTCCTACCTCGCCCTTGTTCTCTGATCCTGCGAGTAGACCAGCCACTTGGTGCTCGGTTCGTAGGCCTGAGGGGCCACCCCTGCCGTGAATAGGTGACTGCCAGATACCCTGCTGCTGTGCCCACATCACTTGCCGTCGGTCAACTTCTGCTGTGTCCTGATTCTGTACCCACATCATCTGCCTCTGCACTACAATTGCACGTGCAGCGGGCCCACCCCACAGCAAGAGCCACATAAGTCCACACTGAGTCACTAGCGCCAGCGCAGCTGCCATCCCCTACCTGTACATTGCCACCCAGCCCCCACTCCCCTGAGGCGGAAGAGCACAGACTGTTTACAGACCCCAGTGTACCCAGCCAGAATCTAGGCACCTTCAGGGTTTGCTACCTCAGTCCCCTTTCAACCTCAAAGGCAGGCAGCTTAGGTGCATTACTGGGTGAGAATTCAGGCAACTTTGGTGCCTCTGCCAGGCTATAGGTAGGCGGCTTTAGCAAGACTGAGCAAAAACCCAGGCTGCTTACAACTGCCCCAGGCTGCCTTGGATTCGCATTAAGCTAGATCCCAGGCTGCTCCACCCACCTACCTGCCCATACACTGACATGGGTAGACCACAGCGCAAAAGAAATAACACGAAAAATAAAATGGAAGAAAACCCAGACGGATCACCCAGTCCAACAAGGATCACAACTAACCAAAACATAGAAGAGTGTTTAGGATCAGAACATCAAGTGGAAGCAATGAACAATGCAACCCTGACCAAACTATTGCTAGAACTGACAGGAAAGCTACAAAGGATAGATAATCGTATGGATGCTACCATCACTAAGCTAGAGCAATATGATAAGACACTGGAAGGAATTCAAAGAGAGGTAAGAGAGTTGAGGGAGAGTGAAAAAAAAGAGGACCTTAAAAATCAGCTGGCCACACTAAATGAAAACATAAAGAAATGCAAGGATGATTTCCAAGAATCAGCAAGAAAATCAGAAAATGAGACAAAAAGGGAGCTGGACAAAGCGATGGAAGTGATACATAGGAAAGTAGTAGAAAATGCAAACTTAATTGAACAAGTCCAAAACTCACTAGAGGCTCTCAAGAATAGAGTCAGCGAAGTGGAAGATAGAAATTCTGATCTGGAAGACAGGATGCAAGAAACAGTTCGAGAGTCCAAAAAATTCAGTAAGTTCAAAAGTTCCTGTGAACAGAACATGAGAGAATTGTGGGATACACTTAAACGTCCTAATATCAGAATCATTGGAATACCAAAAGGAGAAGAATTTCAGACCAAAGGCATGGAGAACTTATTTAACACAATAATTGAAGAAAACTTCCCCCGTCTCTTAAAAGAAAGGCCCATCAAGAGTCAAGAAGCAAACAGAACTCCTAACCGACTAGACCAAAGGAGAAACTCCCCAAGGCATATTATCATTAAGACTCTAAACATTGACACCAAGGAAAAAATCCTAAAAGCAGCTAGGGAAAAACAGCACACCACTTTCAAAGGAAACCCCATCAGAATTACTTCAGACTTCTCAATGGAAACCCTGAAAGCTAGAAGGGCCTGGAATGAAACTCTTCAAACTCTAAGAAACTATGGCTTTCAACCCAAACTACTCTACCCGGCAAAAGTCTCCCTTATAATAGATGGTGAAAGGAAAACTTTCCATGACAAAACTCAGCTTTACAATTATATGAACACAAAACCAAACTTACAGAAAGTACTCCAGGAAATTCTCCACAGAGAAGAAACAAATAACCAAACACAAATGCCTACAAGAAGAAGATCACAGCAACTAAACCCAGAGTAGATAGAAAAAAAAATTTAAATTCCATGAAAATGCCAACACACCTCTACCACCACAACATGACAGGGATCAAATCAAATCTCACAGTCATCACCCTAAACATTAATGGCCTTAATTCACCCATCAAGAGACACAGGCTAACAGGGTGGATCAAAAAATTAGACCCCTCAATCTGCTGCCTTCAAGAAACCCACCTTACCACTAAAGACAGAAACCTCCTCAGGGTGAAAGGGTGGAAAACAATATTCCAAGCAAATGGGAATAAGAAACAAGCAGGTGTAGCTATATTAATATCAGATAAAGTTGACTTCAAACCAAAAACAATCAAAATAGACAAAGAAGGCTACTTCCTACTTGTAAAGGGAATAATCCATCAAGAGGATATTACAATCATAAATCTGTATGCACCAAACACAGGGGCACCGCAGTTCATAAAACAAAACCTACTTGACAATAAAACAGAAATAACCACCAACACCATCATAGCTGGGGACTTTAACACACCATTATCAGTAATAGACAGATCATCCAAACAGAAGCTCAACAGGGAAGTAAGAGAGCTCAACAAAACCATAGAGCACTTAGACCTAACAGACATCTACAGAACTTTCCACCCCAAATCCACAGACTACACATTCCTCTCAGCAGCCCATGGAACATTCTCTAAAATAGACCATATACTGAGTCACAAAGATAGCCTCCACATATTTAGGAAAATTGACATAATTCCCTGCATGATATCAGATCATAATGCTATAGTCCTAGAAATCAACAACAAAAAAAAACAACAAGAGCCCCAACGGCAACTGGAAACTGAATAGCACACTCTTAAACAATAAATGGATAGTGGATGAAATAAAAAATGAAATTGCAAAATTCCTGGAATTGAATGACAATGACAACACATCATACCAAAACTTGTGGGACACAATGAAGGCAGTCCTCAGGGGAAAATTCATAGCACTCAATGCCTTCATAAAAAAGACAGAAAGATCCCAAATCAATAGCCTAACCATCCACCTAAAGGCATTGGAAAAACAAGAAAAATCCAACCCAAAGAGCTCCAGAAGGAAAGAAATAATTAAAATCAGAGCAGAAATTAATGAATTGGAAACCAAGGAAACAATTAAGGCAATTGACAAAACAAAGAGCTGGTTCTTTGAAAAAATAAACAAGATTGACAAACCTCTGGCCAATTTGATCAAGCAAAAAAAAGAGAGACTCCAAATTAACAAAATTCAAAATGAAAAAGGAGAGATCACAACAGACATCAGTGAAATCGGCAGAATCATCAGGACTTATTTCAAAAATCTCTACTCCACAAAACTGGAAAATGTGGAGGAGATGGATAAATTCCTGGATGCATATCATCTACCAAAGCTAAACTCAGAGCAGATCAACCACCTCAATGAACCCATCATGCTCATGGAGATTGAAAAAGTAATAAAAAACCTCCCAAAAAAAAGAAGAGTCCAGGACCAGATGGATTCCCAGCCGAATTTTATCAAACCTTCATGGAAGAACTCAAACCAATCTTCCTAAAACTGTGTCACACAATTGAAGAACAGGGAAAACTACCCAACTCCTTCTATGAAGCTAGTATCACCCTAATCCCAAAACCAGGCAGAGATGCCACAAGAAAAGAAAACTATCGGCCTATTTCCCTAATGAACATAGATGCAAAGATCCTCAACAAAATTCTCGCAAACCGAATCCAACAACACATCAAAAGCATTATCCACCTTGACCAAGTGGGATTTATCCCAGGAACACAAGGGTGGTTCAACATACGAAAATCTGTCAATGTAATACACCACATAAACAAGCTTAAACATAAAAATCACATGATCATTTCGATAGATGCAGAAAAGGCCTTCGACAAGATACAACATCACTTCATGATCAAAACATTGGAGAGAATCGGCATGGCCGGTTCACATCTTAATATAATAAAGGCAATATACAAAGCTCCAAAGGCCCAAATAATACTTAATGGAGAGAGACTGGAGGAATTCCCATTGAGATCAGGAACAAGACAGGGATGTCCTCTCTCACCTCTGCTTTTCAATATAGTTCTGGAAGTCCTAGCCCAAGCAATAAGGCAGGAGAAGGAAATAAAAGGGATACAATTTGGAAAGGAAGAAGTTAAGTTAGTGCTATTCGCTGATGACATGATTGTATATGTAAAAGACCCGAGAGAATCCATCCCAAAACTCCTGAAGGTGATTAACTCCTATAGCAAAGTAGCAGGATACAAAATCAATGCACAAAAATCGGAAGCATTTCTGTATGCAAATGACAAAGACACAGAAAAAGAAATAAAGGACATAGTCCCATTTTCAATAGCAACAAAAAAAAATAAAATACCTTGGAATAACGTTAACCAAGGAAGTAAAAGATCTATACAACGAAAATATAAAAACTCTCAAAAAAGAAATTGAGGAGGACTTGAAACGATGGAAAGACCTCCCATGCTCCTGGATAGGCAGAATTAACATTGTGAAGATGACAATCCTACCAAAGGCAATATATAGATTTAACGCAATTCCAATTAAAATCCCTACAGTGTTCTTCACAGACATAGAAAAAATGATTTCAAATTTCATATGGAAAGGCAGAAGGCCTCGCATATCCAAACATATCCTCAGCAAAAGAAATACCTCTGGTGGCATCACCATACCCGATATAAAGTTATACTACAAAGCCATAGTAATAAAAACAGCATGGTACTGGCATAAAAACAGGAGTATAGACCAATGGAATAGACTTGAGGACCCGGATATTGGGCCAAGCAACTATAGCTACTTGATATTCGACAAAGGCCCAAACAATATAGACTGGAAAAAAGATAGCATCTTCAACAAATGGTGCTGGACAAACTGGATAACCACATGCAGGAAACTAAAACTTGATCCACACATTTCACCATGCACAACACTCAAATCCAAATGGATCAAAGACCTCAACATAAGACCAGAAACTCGAAAACTACTGGAAGAAAATTTAGGAAGTACCTTCCATGATATAGGAATGGAAAAAGACTTCCTGAATAAAACCCCAGTGGCTCAAGTTCTTAAACAGTCACTCAACCACTGGGATCATATGAAGCTGAAGAGTTTCTTTACAGACAAGGATATAATAAGCAAAGCCAATAGAATACCCACAGAATGGGAGAAAATATTTGCAGGTTATCCAACTGATAGAGGCCTTATCTCTAGAATTTACAAAGAACTCAAAAGTCTAAACAATAAGAAGACAAATACCCCACTCACAAAATGGGGCACAGAGTTAAAAAGGCAATTCACAGAGGAAGAGATACAAATGGCAAACACACACCTAAGAAAATGTTCATCATCCCTAATCATCAGAGAAATGCAAATTAAAACAACTATGAGATTCCACCTTACCCCAATAAGGATGGCCAACATCAAAAGGTCAAATGAAAATAAATGCTGGCGAGGATGTGGAGAAGCAGGGACACTCATTCACTGTTGGTGGGAATGCAGGATGGTACAACCACTTTGGAAAGCAATATGGAGACTCCTGAAAAAGCTGACTATAGAAATACTAACAGACCCAGTTATACCATTACTGGGCATATACCCTAAAACCTTCAAACCAAAAGCCAGAGAGATTTGCTCAACCATGTTTGTAGCAGCTCAATTCGTAATAGCTAAAAGCTGGAATCAACCCAGATGTCCATCATTAGAAGAATGGATAACAAAGATGTGGTATATCTACACAATGGAATTCTATACAGCAGTAAGAAAAAACGACATAAAGAAATTTGAGGAAAAATGGTTGAACCTGGAACAGATCATTCTCAGCGAACTTACCCAATCACAGAAAAAAAATTGACACATAGCCTCACTCATCTGCAACAACTAAACTGAATCTGCCCAAGATGCCTTACATACCCAGCAAGCACCTCATGGACTAGACAATAAGATGGATGGGAGGGCGGGGAGGGAATCAAAGGGTGGAAAAGAGTAATCCGGACCCAAACGGCAATGGTACCATAAAATTCTACTTCCTAAAAGACAGACCAAATGGCTGAACCTTCACTAGACCCTTACAGGAAACACCTGAACCACAAGACACTGGAGAGGGTAGGATCAAGACTGACCTAAATCTCCTACATCTTCCCTCCCTCCCTCTCCCCCTCTCCCCTCTATCTCTCTCCTCTCTAACTCTTGTATATTAGTTATCTTTTTCCTCAATTTCTTAGTGGACACTGACCTGAAACCACCACTTCCAGCTTGGGCCTACCATTCACAATGAGCTTTTGATCAGAGAAACCTACAAGGTTTCCCAAAACAATGACAGACTTCTGTCAGAGTACTTGATGACCCACCAAAGGCCAGTGATAAGACTCTATTGCTGAAGACTCCATACACAGCTGACACGTAAAATGGAATGACATGGCTGGAAGCCAGGAGAGAGTCAGTCCCCAGACAGTCAGCGTGTCTAGTGCCAGAAGGCGCTACATAGGCGACTGGGGGAAATGACCAAGATCTGTCCAAGCAACACATTATTTAACCTAATTAGCAACAAATAACCGGATGTGATGCCCACACAAGTGCAATAGTGGTACACAGCCATGGTGAGGAATCAATTGCTCTTGATTTGGCTAACTGATCCACTCAGTGGTACTAGACCCTTAGCTGGAGCTGGGAAACAAGTCAGAACCATACCCAAACACAAGCCCACTCTACAATATCAAGCTACCATCAATCATGGCGTACAAGAGGCTTACACCTATCAAACTGTCTATCAAAAAAGTGTTATCTCAATTTTCCAGGTGCTAACTTACTCTCCGTTGGAGAATCTGCTTCTCTTTTCCAGATAGATGCAGATCCTAAGAAGAGAGCTGCCCCAACATACCTCAAAAGGGGCCCAACTGAAACTAAGGACAACTGGTGAAATAAGCAAGGGTGATGTTTTCCTGTGAACCGGATACCATCACAAAGGGGAAGGAGATCAACGCAGAGAAAAATCAACTCCTACCAAATCAGAGAGCCAAAGCCTCAGAGGCCCCCAACACCTCAGCACTGAAGCAGACCAAAAATGAACCCAACATGGCTCAGGTAAATCTTGCGGAAGAGGGGGCGGAAAGAATGTCAGAGTTACATGTTGGGTCATGATTTGCAGAGACATTTATCATACTAATAACTGGGGGCTAACTCCACAATGCACAACCCATTTTCATTAACAAGGAGGGTCTAATGGGAGGGGTAGATCACAGATGAGCCTAAATAATGGTACCAAACTGCCTGTATTCACTGAAATGAAAACTAATAAATTAAATTAAAAAAAAAAAAAAGAACAGAGACCAAACGTAATCAAACTGTCAATGATCTATGGAATAATATCAAAAGTTATAACATAATATGATTATTCTTGGGGTCCAATAAAGAATGGAAAATATTTGGGACAAAATTGATGAAATTTAAAAACTCTCAGATCCAAGAATCTCAGGATACACAAACAACAAAAAACAAAAAGAAATCAGTATCAAAGCAGGTCATAACCAAATTGCTAAATGTCAAAAAAAAAGGCCAAAGAATTGCAGGAACAAAAACTAAGGCAGATGCAATCACACTGATCATTTAACGATGTCAGTGAGAACACAGTGGAGCAACAGTTTAAACTGCTCTAAGGAAAAATATCTGTTAATTTAGCAAACTATACTCAGAAAAAATACATGTAAAATATGTTTCCAGACAAAAAAAAAGTAGAGAAAATTAGATGATAACAGATACATACTTCAAAATGTTGAATGTTGTCCTCAGGCAGTTGAAAATAATTTCAGCTAGATAATTGAAATTACCTAATAGAATAAAAGACTCTTCAAATGGATGTGGGTAACTAAGAGTACATTGATGTTCATTTTTATCTTTTATTAGTTTATGATAATCATAAACACAATGTATTATATATTTGCAATATACTTTGATCATATTTGACTCTTATTACCTTCCTTTTTTCTTTTTTCCCCTATTACCTTCTGTTACCTCCCATTTTCCTTATATTAGTCTGTTTCTCATTGCTATGGCAAAATATCTGACCTTAAAGTGTATTTTAGCTTACAGCATTTGAGGATATGACAGTAGGAGCTCCAGGCTAGTCATATTGGATCTGCAGTCAGGAAGCACAGAGAGATGAATGCTGGTACTCAAGTTCTTCTCTCCTTTGTGTGCAGTCTAGGGCCTAAGTCCATAGAATGGTCCCACCCACATCTACAGTGAGTCTTCTCTTTCAATGAATCTAATCTAGGAAATCTCTCACATAGATAGAGATTTGTTTCCATGGTCATCCTAAATCCCATCAAGATGACAATCATTACACATCCTGTCCCTTTTCTCTTTCCAGATATTCCCACTTTTACTTTCACATCCATTATTTTTAAAATCTAGATTCCATATATGAGCAAACATGATATTTCTCTTTTTGTTCTGGTTTATTTCACTTAGCATGATGCTAGGGTTTGAATATAGAATATCCCCAATAGGCTTATATGTTAGAATTGTTTGTACCTAGCTAGGGAGAGAGAGAGAGATAACGCTGAATGCAGCATGTGGGGCTGGACCATAATATTCCAAGACCTGCCCCAGTGGACACACTTCCTCCACCAAGCCTCCACTTCCCAAAGGTTCCATAACCTTCCCAAGCAGCACCCAAACTAGGAACTAAGCATTCAAACATACATCAGCTAGGGGGATATTTCACACTGAAATCATCATAGTGCTGCTAAGCATGGGTATGCAGGAATCTCTATTGTATGCTGACTTTGGGTCCTTCATGTATGCAACCAGAAATAGTACAGCTGATTTTTTTAAAAAGTTTTTTGAAAAGACAGTGGACTGTCAGGTGTGATGATGATACGGGTGGCCCTATCACTTGGGAACTTAAGACAGAAGTATCATAAGATTATGCCATCCTGAGCTGCATGACAAAGTCCTAGGCAACTGACAACAAAAAATAGCAGAATGCATTCTAAAACAAGCAACATGTGAAAAAGAATATATGACAACAAGAACATGAAGAACAACAAGAGATGGGGATCGAGGCAGAGTGAGTAGAGCTTTCATAGGGTTGTGAAGTGCTAGGAATATTTGAAAGTAAACTCTCATGAGTAAAGATTTATTATCAAACTGAGGGCAAAGCACTGAGACAAAAATAATAATAACATAAATAAATAAATAACAAAAAAATTGGAGAATGTAATCAGATATTGAGAGCACTCAACCAAAGAACAGACGAAGCAAGGACAAGCGGAGTCCATACAAAAGGAACAGCAAGAGCATTTATGTAAGTCCAGGAACATTAACAGCCACATCAAATGTTATTGAAGCATATGTTCAGCCGAAAGTCAGAGATCATTACACTAATCAACTCTATGGATGGTCACGAACTTCTGCTCCTCTTGTCTCCACCTGCCACACAATGTGTATATTTTGGTTTATTTTGAAAAAAAAATCACACGGCTGCAGCTTTGTCAGTTTATATCTGGATGTTTTATTTTATTCCATTGGTCTACATGTCTGTTTTTGTGTCAGTCGCGTGCTTTTTGTATTTTGTTACGCTGCTTGTGGGAGTGTAAACTAGTGCCTGCCATTATAGAAGCTAGTATGCAGGTTTCTCCAAACACAGAAAAATAGAACTTCCATATGACACAGCTGTCCCTCTCCCAAGTATTTACTTGCATCATCAAGATACATGTAGGTTGGAGAGATGGCTTAGTGTTTAAGGCACTTTCTTACAAAGATACATGCATATCAATGTTTATTGCAGAACTATGCGCAATAACTAAGTTATGGGACCACTCTAGGTGTCCAACAACAGAGAAGTTGATAAAGAAAATGTGATGTAAACACAATAGAATGTTTTTCAGTTGTGCAAAGAATGAAGTATTGCTGTTTACAGGAAAATGAATTCAACTAGAGTTTATCCTCTTAAGGAAATCAAGATAGTATCATAAAGACAAATTCGAAAGTTTACATTTTTTGTTGTTGTTTGTTTTGAAGTAGGATCTCACTCTAGCTCAGGCTGACCTGGAATTCACCTGGACTCACCGTGATCCTCCTACCTCTGCCTCCCAAGTGCTGAAATTAAAGGTGTGCACCACCATGCCCAGTGAAAGTCTTACATTTTATAAAAATACATAAAAATGTGTGTGTGTGTGTGTGTGTGTGTGTGTGTGTGTGTTGAAAGAAACTAAACTGCCCAGGGGAACAGAAAGGGACAATAAGAGAGATGAGAGAAGAGGAAAGACCATGTAGTAGTTTGAAGGTCATGTCCCCATAGACTTGTTTTTTATTTTTATTTATTTGTTTGAGAGAGAGAGAGAGAGAGAGAGAGAGAGAGAGAGAGAGAGAGAGAGAGAGGGAGAGCGCCAGGGTCTCTGGCCACTGCACATGAACTACAGATACATGTGCCACATTGTACATCGGGCTTACATGGGTTCTGGGGAATCAAACCTGGGTCATTTGGCTTTGTAGGCAAAAGCCTTAACCACTGAGCAATCTCTCCAGCCCATATTTTTGACTAAAATTAAGCTTCCTACTTAATTTTCATCAGGTGGAGCCCTGCTGGAGGATGTGTGTCACTGGGGGTAGATCTTGAGACCAGCCCTACTGGACCTGTCCTGAGTCAGCTTTGAATACTGGTGCTTACTCCTCCTCTCTGCTGTGAATGTCTTCTAGAATGAGCCAATTATTTCTGCCGTGATGAAGCTTTCCCTGTAATCTGTAATCCTGTAATAATCCCTTTCCACACATAAATTGCTTTGGGTCAGATGTTTGTTGCAGCAATGATAAGGTAACTGCAACAGAGAGGGTGTGGACATTGGAGGAATATGTTTAATGTGTAATAAATACTTGCATGAGAACTTAAATTAAAAAGGTTATGAAAACAAAAAGATGAATGTATTTGGAAATATGATGTGTGTTTAAACTGAAAGTAATTTAAAAAAATAGAAAAGGTGGGAGGTATGTATCCAGCAGATGTTCTAGGATCTACAAGATGACAAATAAAAATAATTAGTATTTTTCATGTGCTAAACGATGTCTTAAATTAAAAAAAAAAAAAGAAAATGCTTAGGTGATACTTCTCATCACTATTTAGGAAGACAGCCCCATGGCCTTCTCAGGCCTTCCTACTCAAGCTAAGAGTGCTGAAACCATAGCTTTGCCATTGGTGGGAGATTTGGAAAATCATAATTTCACCATCAGTTGTACTGAATCAGAATGTGCCTTCTGAGGTCATTTGCATTTAAGAACTTGAGAAGCACTTCTCTGAGAACCACCAGGTGGATACAGGTGGGCTGATACCATTGTGAAGGAAATCTGAAAAGAGTTGACCCCCATGTGCCACCTGGCTAGAGGCAGGCTAACAACAGGAGCTAGTAAAGACTGGGGAGGGGGTGGCAGGTCTACATTATACAGGGCCAGCATAAAATGATGACTCAGCCATGTTGGTTGTCACTGAGATAAAAAAAAAATTCACAGAATGATAAATTAAAAAGCCTAAGTTAGAGATGTGTATTGGCTTTTTCATCCTCTTCTTACCCTAGCTGAACACAAGACATGTCAATTGAAAAGCTACATGCCACACTGGTAGAAGCTGAGAGCCTCTTCAAGGGGAAAGAAGTTCTAACTGAAGAGAAATCACTCCTCCAATCTTCCTGATGTGGTATTTGGAGAAACCATATCTGTATTCAATAAAAATAGAAAAGGAATGTCTAAGCAAGCCTAAAATAGTCAGGAAGCAAACATTAAAATTCATAAAACCCAATGACATGCATCTCATTACCTTTCATTTAGCAAAAAAGCCATGAAGCTGGTCACATGACTTCAGTATTTTACAGACAAACTAACTAATCAAGAATATTTGAAATGGTAAGGTCTAATGTTAATAGCTCCATATCCAAATGAAAATTAATCATATTAGCATTTTGTTTCCCAAATATCCTACTTTATTATGTCCTACAATGTCAGGAAACAGGAAGGCCTTCAAAAGCAGGGTGCAATAATGGAGATAGAAAAGCTAGTGAATAGATTTGGATCATTTTAAGCCCATAATTGACACCAACATAATGCCTTATTTGCATATTCACATATTAATTCCTGTGGAAAACCTGCAACTGATGATATAACATACATTTCCTTGAAAGCTACCCTTTTCTGTTCATTTTACAGTTCTCTACTCTGTTAGCAGAACTATCAGAGATTGCATAAAACCACCCTTTTCTACTGACATATATTTGCTTAAGAAAATAATAATTTTGTTAAATGTACCATTTAAAAGTCATAGAGTGATCTTAGCCATCATCTAAACCATAATTATTTTAATGAAATTCTTCCAGAATTCTTTTTTGTGTTTTTTTTTAATTAACAATTTCCATGGTAATGCCCTCCCTCCCCCCACTTTTCCCTTTGGAACTCCATTATCCATCATATTCCCACAATCAGTTTCTCTTTTATTGTGATGTCATGATCGTTTCCTCCTATTATGAGGGTCTTGTGTAGTGTTAGGTACTGTGAAGTCATTGATTTTTTGTGCCTGGAGGGAACTTGTAAGGAGTACTATCCTTCTTTTGGCTATTACATTATTTCTACCACCTCTTCTGCAATAGAACCTGAGCCTTGGAAGGTGTGATAGAGATATTGCAGTGCTGAGCACTCCTGTCACTTCTTCTCAGCACCATGATGCCTTCTGAGTCATCCCAAGGTCACTGCCATCTGAAAAGAGAAGGTTCTCTGCCAAAAGTGAGAGTAGCATTAATATATGGGTATGAAAATCAAGAGAAGTGCTTACTGGGCAGTTTGATAAGCATAGTATAAACATTTAGCAAGACAGCAGCAGAAGTTATACCCCTAGAACTCATGACTACCCCTGCTTTAAGTTTTCAGTATCAGGGATGTATTCCCTCCTATGGAGCGGGCCTCCAATCCAATTAGAGAGCAGTTGGTTTCCACCATGACAGATGTGCCACTATTGTACCTGTTGGCTCATTTGGCCTGGCTGTCAAAATTTAAGACTTGCAGTGTCCACTGTTGAGTATCTTCGCTTGTGATTTCTCTCTCTCCCACTGAACTGCATGCAGAATGACTTCTTCCAGCTTTCTGTCAACTGGTCTTACATGGAGGAGATTATCAGCTCAGTTCCAGCAGGATTTCTCAGTGGCCTTGCAACCCAAGTATGTGGAGTTTTCAGAAGTAGGGTCTTACCATCTATTCCTGGTGGGAAACCAAGGGCCTTGGCAATGGCCTGTAATGTTTTGGGAGCATCAGGGACTTCCCTGGCCAACAACTCACTGGAAGGTATCCCATCCTTGGCACTAAAATTTTTCTACCTACAATCTATGGCTCCTGAGTGTTCCATTGTCCAAAACATTAGGTTTCCATATGATTTATTTATATCCTCTTAGATTTTGATTAGCCCTCCCTCTACCTTTCCCTTACTCAATCTCTTCCCCTGTTCTCACTTGGGTGTTTTTACCCCCATTAATCTATTCTTCTACTTACATATATACAATACCATCCTATTAAGTACCCCCCTCCCTTCCTTTATCTTCCCCTTATATATATTTTCTAGCTTACTGGCCTTTTCTACTGAGGTTTCTTTCTGCTTACACAGAAGTCCAGTCAGCTGTAGCTAGGATCCACATATGAGAGAGAACATGTGATGTTTGGATGTCTGGGCCTGGGTTATCTCACTTAGTATAATCCTTTCCAGATCCATCTATTTTCCTGCAAATTTCATAACTTCAGTTTTCTTTACCACTGAGTAGAACTGCATTGTATAAATGTGCCATATGTTCATTATCCACTCATCAGTTGAGCGACATCTAGGCTGGTTCCATTTCCCAGCTATTGTGAATTGAGCAGCAAACAACATGGTTGAGCAAGTATCTCTAAGCTAATGAGATGAGCCCTGGGTGCTGTGAGCTCCCTTCCCCAGGTCTCTGGGGCTTGCTGGCTCTTGGGCTGGCAGTGGGGGAGGGGAAACTGTGGATGGTGACTCTAGTTTTCCTGCTGGTCCACATGATCCTCTACCTTGTGATCTGATCCTTTGTTATTGCTGCAGTCCTACCTTCATGTTTCTTGAGTTTGCAAGGAGCTCTGATGTGGGTGGAAAATCCCCTCACCTCACTTTTTCTGCCCCTCAAGCTGAGCCTTGTGGCTGTGGCCCTGTGGTACTGCTGCCACAGTGGACCTTGTGTGCTGCTGCTGGAGCCAATTCTGCCTGCTTAAGTGGGCTCTAGATGCTCTGGATCTCTCCTACTTCTCCGCTGCCATTGGTAATTTCTTATACACTGCACTTTTTAGTAGAAGAGTGTATTTTGCTGTTTTTTTTTGGGGGGGGGGGAGCTTTTTCTCCCCGAGGCTGCTTTGGAGTAGTTCCTACACTGCCATCTTTTTTTAAAAATTATTTATTTATTTATTTGAGAGCGACAGACACAGAGAGAAAGACAGATAGAGGGAGAGAGAGAATGGGCGCGCCAGGGCTTCCAGCCTCTGCAAACGAACTCCAGAAGCGTGCGCCCCCTTGTGCATCTGGCTAACTTGGGACCTGGGGAACCGAGCCTCAAACCGGGGTCCTTAGGCTTCACAGGCAAGCGCTTAACCGCTAAGCCATCTCTCCAGCCCCTACACTGCCATCTTATCCAAAAATCTCTTCCAGAACTCTTTACTTATCAACCTTAACATACCAGAGGTGGCAGGAAAGAAAGACATATTTTGAAAACCTTTTAAATGTTATATATTTCCTTTTCTTTCCTTGTCATTAAATTTCCTGTTTTGAACCCATTCAGATTATCCATTTTTTAAAACAAATATTTCTTAACATTTTTATTTATTTGAGAGAGAGAGAGAATGAGCACACCAGAGCCTTCAGCCACTGCAAATGAATTCCAGATGCATGTGTCACCTGTGCATCTGGCTTACATAGGTCCCGAGGGAATCAAACCTGGGTCTTTTGGTTTGTAAGAAAGTACCTTAACCATTAAGCTATCCCTTTAGCCCCCATTTTTTATATATTGTTTTGAATCATGAGTGTGGATTATTTAGATAGGTGAGTAAATGATATTTTTACAAATAACTTTCAAGACAGTTAAGTATGATCGTCTGTTAATATACTATCAAATGTTCAGGCTTAGTGTTCTGATTCTTGTGAAAACTTTGGGTTAGATAAAACTCTTACCCAAGCTCTTTGTTATCTGTGAACAGAGTAATCGAAGATTTGAATCAGAAGTACCCCATTAACTCTATGTTCTGAATGCTTGGGTCCAAGCTGATGGCAATTTGGGAGGTGTAATATTGCTGGAGGAGGTGTGTATCTGGAGGTAATATCTAGCTTTTGATCATGTGATGATGACTCCTGCTTTCAAGGAGCTTCCCATTAAGACTGTAAGCCAAAATAAAAAAAAAAAAACTTTTCTTGCATCAGTTGATTTTGGTCAGGTGCTTTGCCTCTTTAAGGAGATCATCACTACAAATGGAAAATTGGTACCAGAGGAGTGGGGTGATGGCTGATAGAAAACTGATGATGGTTCAGCCATTGGCTTTTTAGAACTGATTTTTCACAAGGAATGAGGAAAGATTTGAAACCTTAGCCTTAAGAGAAGACTTCTACTGATGTAAACAGAGTTTGATGTGCCATTCTGGCCAAAGTTGAAAGATCTAAATGTAGAAAGAACTATGGACTGTGCAGTCTTGGGTTATGAGGGGAAAAGCTTTTCCAGACTAGTTCAAAGGCAGTTTGTGTGAGAGGCGTACTATATTCTTCCTGAATACTGAGAACTTGAAACAGGTGAGTTTGGAAGAAACAGAGTGGTGTGAGCAGAAAGAAATGAAAGTTTCTGGCTAGAGACAGTGCCAGTCCAGCTACAATTGTTTGAGATATTACCATCATTATGATTTGGCAGCTGTTCTGCATTGTGACAGCAGAAAGAATGCTTTTTTTTTTTTTTTTTTAAAGTAGGGAACCTGAATGCTGAAGGAGTGTCTTATGCTTCAAAGTCAGTTTTATCTCCCCGCCGGATTAAAAAATGTTGTAGCCTACCTGGTACTATGGGACCACAGAGGGAGGAACACACACACACACACACACACACACACACACACTCACACACACACAAAGAGTAAGAAGAATAAGCCCTATACTGGCAGTGCATATTTCATCAGAAGAATCATATTTTATTTTTTATTTCTATCTGATTCATAGGACTTTGTCAAAATACATAAGTAGAAATTCTATCTATTTTAGGCATAATAATGTCTTTAAAAACAACAAGAATATTTTAAAATAGAGATTTTAAATTCCATTTCTTTCATTCTGGGCATTCACTACTCCTAGAATTTAAGCCAAATCCAAAATTAGCTTTTAGTCTATGTTGTTAGTTTTCAACTTAAAAAATTAAATAAAAAACAGACAACATAATGTGAGTTGGAAATTAAATGTGATTTTTACTTATTAGCCCACATGGAAAAGAAATCCAGTTTTATTTTATTTTATTTTTATTTTTATTTATTTATTTGAGAGAGAGAGAGAATAGGTGTGTCAGGCCCTCTAACCTCTGCAAACAAACTCCAGTCATATGTGCCACCTTGTTCACCTGGCTTACATGGGTATGCGGGAATTGCAATTGGATTACTTTATTTGTGTGAGGACAAGTGACAGATATGTTTTGTAGTCATTTATGTCCATTCTAGAAACTGTAACAAGGTTGGGATAGAACTGCTTGTCATTAAGACAATTTGTTCCCCATAAAACCACACCTTTCTCTCAATCATGGTATTAACTTTCCTTGATGAAGATTGTAATCCCATATGTGGACCCAAAAATTCCAAAAATTTACTTTGCTCTTATGTTTCTAGGGGGTTTTAAAATAAAAATCCAAGTCATTTTTTTTTCCTTTGAGGTAGGGCTTCATTCTAGTTCAGGCTTATCTGGAATTCACTATGCAGTCCCAGGGCAGCCTTGAACTCATAGCAATCCTTCTACCTCTGCCTCCCAAGTGCTGGGATTAAAGGTGTGCACCACCATACCCAGCTTCCAAGTAATTTTATGCTTTGATAGTTTTACACTTTAAAAAATTGGGGATCAGGGCTGAAGAGATGGCTTAATGGTTAAGCCACTTGCCTGCAATGCCTAAAGACCCAGGCTTTGCTCGCCAGAACCCATGTAAGGCAAATGCACATGGTGGCACATGCATCTGAAGTTTGTTTACAGTGTAGAGGCCCTGGTGAGCCCATTTTCTCTCTTTCATCTCTAATACATAAATAAATAATCAAAAATAAAATATTATAAAAATTAGGGGCCTAGAATTAACCTGTTAGGCACTTAATACATAGTTTTAAATGTTTCTTTGTATAATTAGTTAATATTTGTCAAATGTCCAATGGGCCACTTTCCCCCCTATGTAACTGTACTAATATTCTGTACTTTGCAGGGTCTTTTCACAAATAGCCCTATGAAATAAAACATGGCAGTGTAACATGTTTACTCTTTGACCATAATCCTTCATGTAGCATAATATCTTTAGTCTTCTCTTTGGTCCAGGAAAGGAAGGCTGCAGTTTCCCTTCTGAAACAGATAGACAGGGCTCTTTCAATTTGGAAGATCATCTTAGGTTTATATTCATGTCATTTCTGGGTACCTAAAAATAAGGAGGACTTAGCATTAGATTAAATTTTTTTGCCTAAACTATGGAGAAGATGACCAATATTGGCCTAATTCAGGACTAGTACCCAATTCTTCTCAGACCTCTCACCCATTTCCTACTGCCTCTTCTGATATATTTAAAGGAGAAAACATAGTGAGTATGTTAAGGACCATTTAATAAATATTCCCAGGGCTAGAGAGATGGCTTAGTGGTTAAGGCACTTGCCTGTAAAGCCTAAGGACCCATATTCAATTCTCCAGGTCCCATATAAGCCAGACACACAGTGTCACAAGCAAACAAGGTTGCACATGCACACAAGGTGGTACATGTGTCTTGAGTTTGATTTCAGTGGCAGGAGGCCCTGGCATACCAATTCTCTCTCTCTCCTAAAAAATGAGGGCCAGTCTGCTAGGCTTGCCTCAAAAAAAGGTGCTCCCAAGATTAAGATGAAATGGCATTGTTTCTATGGGCATATATGCCAACATCCTGAAACACAATCTATACTATAAAGTTCTAGTTTGAAAATGAATTTAGAAAAATTTGGGCTCACATTTATTCCAATTTAAAAGGCTTTAGTTTTGGGATAATCAAAGAGAAGTTGTCAAAATGGCTGAACAGCTTACAGAAACAGATTTATGGCTATGCTCATCTTAACAAAAAAAAAAAAAAAAAGAAACAATCTAGTTGATAGCTTATGTTAAACAGTGCCCTTTAACAGGTGTATTTGTTATTTTTATTCAATGTGAATTTTTGCTGGGGTTTAAACTTGGGGCTGTGTGTATTAGGCAAGTGTTTACCACTGAACTATGTCCCAACCCTATTTGTTATTTTTAGAAAGAAGACTTCTAAAACCTAAGTGGATAATGTCTATCGAATGTTCAGAAACTTTGTTTTCTTCTGCATATCAGCCCAGGGATTCTGAGGGCTTCCAGGTTCTCAACCTTGTAAGAGCGGGAGAGTGGAGAAGAGCGAGGTGGATGGTTTCGGGTTACGGCAGCGCCATCCAAGCATCGGTTTCGTATCCACAAGTTTAAAAATGAAAGATGATAAAACTATTGGAAGTTTCGCTTCCTCTAAGAGGTGCAAAGTATTCATGATGCATCCTCAAATTGTTGCTTGATTTCCAAGAACTAGCTAGACAAACTAGCTATTAAAAAAAAAAAATCTCATGAATGAAAAATGCAATACCAACAGCCAAGGCATATTATGATTTATCTCTGATAAGAAATGAAAAACCTAACACTCTTGGCTGGCTTTTGTTTACCTGTAGACAAAGGAAAGCAAGCTCTTATCACACACTTCACATGCTAGAGACGTGCTAGAGAAATCAGAGTCAGGAGCGGCGGGCTGGCAGTGCTTTCCAATGAATCAGCAGAGTTATATTTATGTTTTAGGGTTTTATGTCCCACACAGACAAGAAACAACCAATTTTAGTTAATGAAACATAAAGCGGAAAAATATTCTGCAATTCTGAAGGTCCCAAGTGTATTATAAAAAGAATTTGCTAGCATATAAACAGCACTTTAGTTTTGGAAACTCTTCACATATTTAATGTCATTTAGTCCTCACAACAACCCTGTGAGGTGAGTGTTACCAAGTCCATCACACAGCCAGGAAAACAGAGGATTTACGTGTTTTTAAATAACTTGTAAGTTACACATACATTGAATGATGAAGAAATCCAGACAAGGCACATAGCTCTCTCTTTTCTATTAACCTCTAGCCCTCTACCCCCAACCTCTGCCACTTCTCTATTCTGGAATCACTGGGTAGGCTGGAGATGGGAAGGAAAGAGTAAAGTACTTGAATTGAACATGATGGGCATCTTTACCTCGGTCAATCTAGGAAAGTCTCTTACTTAGGAACCTAGACTGACCAAATAGGAACTGAATGACTGTTGCCATGGGACACCCTACAACATGGCTTAATTATGTCAACAACAGCCAAGAGAAAGTCTACACACAAACTTCGTCAATCATTATCTGTTCTATAAACCTTGGCTTTTCCCCATACAAATCTAAATTTGAAAATAAAATCTTGCAGTAGGAAGTAGAAGATATTATTGGCCTATTGTTCATATTTCCCATAACCTCTGGCATCTCAGAGATGATATTTTTCACAGCCAAAACATAAGGACCATGAAGGCAAGCATTGCCAGTTACTGACTTATCATTTTGAAATTCTATGCAAAGGACAGTCCCCTAAGGGAGCTTTCTCCTTTTCACCTTCCACAGGCTACCCCCTGGTCAGTATGACTTGGCCCTCATACCTTTCCAGACCCCATGGCCAAGCCACCCTCCTGAGTTGGATTGTGTAGTACGTAAGTTGACAATCTCATGTGTCTTATTTAAATCATGAACTTATTTTGTTCAGAAATAGTGCACTTTACCTGACTTTTAAACCAATCAAGCCTTGCTTATTTCAGAAATAAAAAAATAAAATACAAACCACAAAATATAAAGCCAATGTGGTTATGATTTTTCCTTTAGAAATATGACTTTTGCCATATTTCTGGAAATTAGGCCTACACATTTCAGTGTAGCATGTTTTCATTAATATTCCATATGAAATAACACACAGTTTTTGGTCTTAGCAATGTGGAAAATGCAACTAGAAATAGTCTTATATGACTTGATTTACGCTTATCTCACATAAGCTCATGTGTTCTTATGATTCTAGCTGGACTCAGCTCATGGACCAAAAAGTCAGTTTCAAGAGTCAGACTTCATGAACATGCAGCTCAGGTGGAAACAGGAATGAATTTGATAGACTTGGAAGATTTAGGCGAGTCCTTCCATGTTCCTGTGCTGTTGGTTGGGCTGCGGTTGTTAGAGTAAGAAGTCTGTCTTCTGCTCACACTGTCGGTGTCCTCCTTGTTGAACTTGTGTGTCATGTTTTGGCAGCATGGGAAGCTCTGGACACAGTCTTGAAGGAGATGGCCACTGAAAAACATGTATATCCAGGGATTGCAGCAACTATTCAAGGAGGCCAGTAATGCGGTGATGGTGATGGAAGGGCTTTCTGAATCTGTGTGGAAAAGAGAATAAATTATTTAAATGGGCCAAGCAAGAACTTAAGCATTGGATAAATTCATTTTTCTTTTGACTAAAGGTAAAAAGGTGGTGTATGGGTGTTAAAAGTGAACTATTTTGTTTGTCAGAGATACAAGTGGTGCTTCAGGGAAATGAATAGTTTTTGGAAATGTCTTAATTGTAAAAACAATAAGTCAAAGTTAATGCAAATATTTTAAAGCACTATTGAAATATTTAAATTAAGTGTAAAGGTATTCCAAGAGGGAAAGGGGTATGAAATAAAATTAAAAATAGCTCTGTGCACTTTACACTGGATTGAGCCTATATAAATAGACATGGCATTTACAAAATGGGCTAATAATTTCAATTAAGTTCCAAGAGTTTATAGACACACATCTGGGTTATCTTTGTCCTAATAACTCAGGTAAAGTATGGTATTATAGATTGTGGTCAGTAGCTTTAAATTTTTTGACACTGAAAAATACATCATGATCACTCTGTGGAAGAAGCTAGTTGATACAGATCCATCAAGAATGCAAATTTTAGTTGATTTTTTTTTTTTGTATGTGGATAATCAGAAATAGGTTGACTTTAAAAGGCAAACTTTGACTGTAGTTCAAGCAATTAAATTATATTAAACCCAACACTTGTGCTACATGAGATCCTGTCTCACAAAAAAAAAAAAAAAAAAAATCAACCAACTAACCAAACAACAGCAGAACCTAAGACTCAGTTGAATTAAGAAACTACAATAGGATTTTGAAATATCCCTTGTTAATTACTACTGGTAAACACAGAAGCACTGCGACTCTTCACAATGAAATGATTGCACCAGTAACATACTGTCTCAAACAACAAACAGACAAAATAACAAAAGCACAGCCAGGCTTCACAGAGAACAAAACATCAAAACATGTGGTGCACTGGTTGACAGCTGGGCTGGGGCAGTTAGGTTGCCAGTGTGAATAGGTTCTAAGAGCTATGCTGGGAACATTTCAGATTCATTTTTGTTATATGCCAGTTGCTAGCTTATGCCTCTTTAAAAATACTTTATTTGAGCTAGGTGTGATGGTGCAAGCTTTTAATCCCAGCACTCAAGAGGCAGAGGTAGGAAGAGCCTTGTGATTCGAGGCAAGCCTGGGACTGCAGATTGAACTCCAGATCAGCCTGGGCTATAGGGAGACCCTACCTCAACACCCCCCATCCAAAAAAAAAAAAAAAAAAAAAGAATAACTATCAGGTTTCTAGTTTCCCTTGACTTGCCTATAAATCTGGTTTTTCTTGCTTTCATTGTGCCAGAATGAATCACAAACTAGTTACCACTTTGTGCTCAATGTTGCCGTGAAAGATGACCATGAGCCACGGCCGACTATTCCGAACTAATTAGAATTCTCTTCAGGTCTATGCACAATTGAAATTATTTGTAATGGTGTCTAAATCTTAATAAAACTACAGGAAGAATTTTTACACTGGATAGGCAATAATTGAGGCTTATAAGATCAAGCAAGACAGGAAAGGTAAATAAAAAGTTTGTATTTATTTCTTACTGGTAATATAGAACACAAGAATATTTGTTTAAATTAAGTTCACACTCAAATATTAGATTAACAAAAAAACCTCCCCAAAATATATTGTATCTATTTCATGCCTTAGTCCTAAAAAGACAAAAAGAAATGTCTTCTCACAGATATCTACATCTAGACTACATTCAACACTAGGAACTCTCTTGTAATGTATTTGGCTTCAAAAAGATTTTTCTTTTCCCGTGTTAAAAGAAATATTTCCTAAGATGCAAAGCTGAATAATTTTTTTCACCAGAAACTACCTGGTAAATCTTTCTTTTTTTTTCTTTTTTTCTGGTTTGTGAAGGAAATGAAGCCAAACTAGCTAGTAGGGGTAGAGAACATTCTCAGTAAACTACTGTAAGATTTGTGTAGAGGGAACGGGCAGCTATGTTGTCAATTAGTACTGAAAGACTAATGAATGAAGGTAACTGATAATTTTGCTTGGAAATACCAGGATAATAAAGTTATTGCTGACTTTAAAAAACAATCTGAAAGATTGTAGTGAGAAGTGGTATGACCATTTATAATTCTTGCCTTCTTAAAGAATCCGTTCCCAGCTTTTCCCAGAAAAGTATGTCCATCTCTACCCTTGACCCTGAGGAATGTCTACAATTTTTTTTTGTTTGTTTGTTTTTCAAGGTAGGATCTCACGCTGGTCCAGGATGACCTGGAATTGACTATCTAGTCTCAGGGTGGCCTCGAACTCTCAGCGATCCTCCTACCTCTGCCTCCCGAGTGCAGGGATTAAAAGTGTGCGCCACTACACCCGGTGTCTACAAAATTTTTACGTTGGTTATGATACTTTCCACACTCCCACAACGAAAGAAGTTAGGACAGTAAGAATACTTCCTGAACCTACACGGGCTTGGCAGCAAGACATCCACACTGCCTTAGTGAAGAGGCAAAAACGTCACTGTTGTTTTGTAGTTAGTGGGTGACCCTAGGGCACAGTGTTTGGGTTTGTGACCTTAGGATCTTCATGCGCCCTGCCAATGGTGGCATCTGGGTCCCCTGCTCAATCCCATTGTCAGGAATTTGCACTTTTGCTCACTGATTCTTATGCATGTAGAAGTTTAAGGACTATCGTGAGAATCTCCTTTCTCTCTCTCTCTCCCCTCTGGCCTCCCTGTCTTCCTCCTCCTCTCCTCTCCTCCCCTCCCCTCTCTCCATTATCCCAGTACCTACCTGTCCAGATGAATTTCTCATCCCAGACCGACCACATCTGGACGATGAAGAAAGGCGCCCAGCAGAGGATGTAAGCTGTGACGATCACGAATGTCATCTTCACCGTGCGGATCTTGGCGCGGGAGATGGTCTTCACACTGCTGACACAGGGCGCCACCAGGAGCCCCTTGTGGAAGGCGCCCGAGGCTTCCCCCGCGCGCTTGCCCTGGCGGGACGCCGTCTTCCCGCGGACGTTGCTCCAGATGTGGTAGCAGATGAAGCCATAGCAGGTGCCCAGGATGACCACGGGTGCCACGAAGATACCGCTGGTCATCCAGGTCACGTAGGCTCGGGTGCCCCAGGGCTGGATGAAGGTGGCCCAGCAGTCTTGGGCCTTGGTGACATTGTTCACCTCCACCTCGATCAGCGAGAAGATGAAGTACTGCGGGGTACTGAGCACGAAGCTCAGCACCCAGGAGGCGGCGATCATGAGGCGCGAGCGGCGCGCGGGCTGCTGCAGGGTCTTGAGCGGGTGGCACACGGCGATGTAGCGGTCGGCGGTCATGACCACCAGCATGTAGGCGGACGCGAACATGGCGAACACCTGCAGGTGCTTCACCACGCGGCACAGCCAGTCGGGCCCGCGGAAGCGGTAGGTGATATCCCAGCAGAGCTGCGGCAGCACCTGGAAGAAGGCGACGGCCAGGTCGGCCAGGCTGAGGTGGCGGATGAACAGGTGCATGCGGGACGTCTTGCGGGACGTGCGGTGCAGCGCCAGCAGCACGCTGCTGTTACCCAGCACGGCCACCGCGAAGATCACCGCCAGCACCGTGATCTCCAACTTGGCCAGCTCCTCGTTGCGGACGTCCCCCACAGGAGGTCCTCCACCTTCCCCGAGCCCATCGGCAGCCTCGCGGCTCCAGTTGGTGACTCCCTGGGCAGTCAGAGGCCGCCATGGACTGGAGTTGCCCGCGGGCTCCTCGTGGGAGCCTCCGGAGAAACTCATGCTGTCCACGCAGCGCCTCCGAGGCCCAGTCCCGCGCGGGCTGCGGGCTGGCTTCCCGCCTCCGCCGGGGGAGCCGTGCGCTCTGCTCCCCGGGCGCGCGGAGCTCCCCTCGCCCGCCGGCCCCGCGCCGCCGCCCGCCCGCACTCCGCGAACCTCCGCGCTGTCTGCAGTCCTCCGCCGCCCGCGCGCCTCGGCCTCGGTCCAGGGACCAGCGCTGGAGGAGGCGCCCAGCTTCGAACAGTCTCTGGGCTCCGAACTCAATTATTTATGCGGGGTTTGCTGCCTCGGGACACGCTCTCTCTCGCGCTAGTGGCTGGAGACCGTCACCCTCCCTGCTGTCCCCCCTCCCCCGTCGGTGATTTGTCCCCTTGGCCTCATTGCAGCAGGGGTGGAGCTGGGGGCCTGGCGGATTCCTCTGCGCTGTCCCTTGGCCAGAAAAAAAAACAAAAAAACAAAACAAAACAAAAAACTTGGAGAACTGGAAATGTCCCACCTTCTGTGGGCTCCGCACAGTGTCCCCCAGCCTCCGTCACACTGTAAGCCACGCGGGACTCAACAGGTGTGGGAAACGCGGTTCCGGAGGAATCAGAGGTCCATGCTCCCCCGTGAGCTCAGGCACCCGTCCTCCCGTCTGGGCAGGAGCCCAGGGCAGTCAGGGAGCCCCGGGAACGACGTCGTTCCCAGCCCCACTCTTCTCCACCCTTCTCTGCGCGATTTAGACCGCGAGCTGTCTTTGCAGTGTCGCCTCCATAGCGGCCTTTGTTAACCCTGCCTTCGATCGCAGAGGGGAAGGACGCGCCCACTTGGCTCCGGCAGCCCTCTAGTTTGCTGCGCCTGTATAGACAGCCGGATATTTTGAGATGTTCAGTGGAGCCTGGGGGTGTAGAATGTTTTCCCTACTCTTGATTTCTGAGGGTTTTCTCTGGGAAACCGGAGAATTGGCGCCGCACTGGTCCGTGGAGACTTGCGTGGTTGACTCGACTGAGTCCTCAAGAAGAGCCGCAGATCAGCATCCCTCCAGGAACAGTTGTCCAGTGCAGGAGACGTCCAGGAGGAAGAGAAGAAAACGCCACGAAAAGCTGCATCACCTATCTGCTTGTCATTCATTCTGGACAATGGAAACCCTGAAGAGGAGCCCCAACAAGACACGCACTTTACAGACTTAGCAACACTCCCAACTTTGGCGCAAGGTGTGCTTCCAACGACAGCAAGGGGGAGCTGTTTTCAGGCGATGTTCTAGGAGAAAACAGAAATTATATGGACATCTATTACCTAGATTCGGGAACACGAATATGAGCTTCTTGGTCAGAACGTCTCTGCATTGTGGCAATGGTATCCATTTGATTGTCTCTGAAAATATATCACCATCTGTACTAAGGGCAGGCAGAAAAATCCAAAGATTTCCTTTGACGCAGTTAGTTGTAATTCCTCTCTGCTATATAATTCCGCTCCTGCCTACAGACTCTCAGGGTTGTTACATTAACAATCTTGGGTTTGGGCTGGAAAGATGGCTTAGCGGTTAAGCGCTTGCCTGTGAAGCCTAAGAACCCCGGTTCGAGGCTCGGTTCCCCAGGTCCCACGTTAGCCAGATGCACAAGGGGGCGCACGCATCTGGAGTTCGTTTGCAGGGGCTGGAAGCCCTGGCGCGCCCATTCTCTCTCTCTTCCTCTGTCTTTCTGTGTCTGTCGCTCTCAAATAAATAAATAAAAAATGACCAAAAAATATTAAAAAAAAACAAAACCAAAAAACCTTAAAAAAAAAATCTTGGGTTTGAAATCTGGAGTCTTGCTCCATTGTGGATAGATAAGCTTCTGTCTACACATCTTGAAACTGGGACTGAAGAATTTGCTGCTCTGCTCTTACTCGTGAAGGTATTGGGAGAATCAGAGGAGTCTGTTTCCTGGTGGGACAGGTCTGTGCTGCACCGACTCATTTTCTTCGAGATTCCTTGGAAGTAAAAGATTACGGTGGTTCAGTGGTTCATGGATGGTGATAAGTGAAATATTTTCCTTCCATCTGTTTGGAAAAATGCTTCAAGCACTTAGATTATAGTCACTGACTTGGAGGGGTGACCTTCTTTGAAGGCACAAATTGCATTGTAAGTGCTTCTTATGAGAAATAATGTCTGACCCCAGTGTCCCTGGATATTGCAAAAGTGGCCCACTGACTAGAGCTGGGCAGCTACATAGCTCTTGAGCCTACACACTTGAATTTCAGGTTTCCTCAAGAGAAGGAATCAACAGTAAGGATCACTTCAGCTTTTTGGCTATTTTCAGTCCAAAGATATGGTATGTGTTTTCTCAGGAAATCATTCATCAGTGTCAGGCAGTTTGATCCAATAATCATATTGCATGCAACTATCCAATTAATACAAGTTACTTGTAAGGTTAGCTCAGTGGACTCAAATGGGATATATCATTATCCAGTGACAACAGTGCCAATAACTTATATAAGCACATATAAAAACACTATGTTGGCTGGAGAGATAGCTTAACGGTTAAGGTGCTGTCTGCAAAGTCAAAGGACCCATGTTCAACTCCCCAGGGCCCATGTAAGCCAAATTCACAAAGTGCTGTATGCATCTGGAATTCATTTGCAGTGGCTGGAGGCTCTGGTGTGCTCATTCTTTCTATATTTTCCTCTTTCTCTCTTCCTCTCTTTCAAATAAATACATAAATAAGTAAGTACCTAAGTAAATAAATAAAATTAAATAAAAAACACTGTGCACGTGTATGCATGTATGTATGTACTTATGCATGTAGATATCTCTCTGTCACTCTTTTGAGTGTCATAGGGCCCAGAAATTGGGGACAAGGGAGGGTTACAAATTTCAGAATCAAGTTCTTTCTTAACCTATATTTTTTTAAAACGTCAATTTTACTGGTTGCATATTCAAAAGAAAGCATGATCGTTGAAATAGATGTAGCTCAGGCTGGAAAAATGGCTTTAGCAGTGAAAGAGCTTGCCTCAAAACCAAAGGATCAAAGTCCATTTCCCCAGGACCCATGTAAGCCAGAAGCACAAGATGGTATATGTGTCTGGAGTTCATGTGCAGTGGCTGAAGGCCCTGGTTTGCCCATTCTTTATATATCTGCCTCCCTCTTTCTATCTCTCTAAAATAAATAAATAAAGATATGATTGAAAAAAAAATAGATGTAACTTGCTGGACACTACAAAAGTTCACTGAGAAGGGTAATTGTGTTGTGTTAAAATGGAAAGCAATACAACCAATAATTTTTGTGGCATCATGTCCTTTTTCTTTCTGTAATCTCTGCTCCTTTTGTATCATTAATTAAGAATTTGTTTCCTCTTACTCTCTCAGGATTTCATTTGAGGAGATGAGATGATGAAATAAAAAATGGAAACTATGCATACATAGTTTAGACTCATTTATTTTCATTTGTTGGTGTTCCTTTTTTCACTCAAAAAATCCAGATATTTAAGAAGTACTTCAATTCAAGGAGGCAGCAACTGCCTCCCTTATTGGCTGTGTGACTTTGTTTTAATCTTTGTGCTTCAAATGCTTTCCTTTAGGGGAGAAATCTCAGTGTATTTGCTTCAAGGATTACAGGAATGCTATTGAAATATTTTTTGACATTTCATGAGTGTTCAAAATATTAATTTCTACCTTTCAAGTATTTACTCCTCCCTACTCTCTACTGGTTTTTCAATTGAAGTTTTTTTCTTTTTAATTAAAACAATGCATCACAAACTTTCTTATATGCAACAGATAGGTAGATTTTCAATGAGTCCAATGGTCATATCCTGGGAGAAGGCCTGAGTAGGTGGCCAATCCCTCCCTGGAAACTTATTCATAGAAAGGATTTGAAATGCTTCAGCAAAGACACCTGCTTAACTTTTTCAATGTTTCCTAATGTTACTTGATCACAGAAAACCTCTCTATCCTTTTACACTTCCCATAGCATGGTGGTAAGTATTGCACAGGAAAAGGGTCACTGATTTAGTAACACTGACAAAAGGGATTCAGTGTCTGGAAGGCTCAAGGACCTTCATTTGACTTTCAGGAAACTGGAAGTTTGAGCCAAATCTAACCACATTTCCTAGGGTCAGAAAGCACTCTGTAAACAAGTCATGGGGTCGATCACAGCCCTTTATGTACTTTTCATAGATATCATTCAACAGATGCCACTTCCTCTCCTTAAATGGCTAGCTTTCTTCTCTCTCCGTGCTCAGAAAATGGGAGGGATTTGGTGTTCTGCATTATCTGAGCATCCACTTTACAAGCATAGTGTGTAGTGACTGCTTTCCTGTCACTTTAAACTAATGGCACTATTCTTAGAAGCTGTCTGTCCTGTGTCCACATCCCTGCTTCTAGCAAGTCAAGAAATATTCGTTGCAATACTTACATTTATAGTTAGTAATAATGATTTAGTTAGTTGTATTTCTAGTCTCGAGCTACTTATAAAGGAGGATAAAGCCGGGCATGGTGGCGCTTGCCTTTAATCCCAGCACTCGGTGGCAGAGGTAGAAGAATCGCTGTGAGTTCAAGGCCATCCTGAGACTCCATAGTGAATTTCAGGTCAGCCTGAGCCAGACTGAGACCCTACCTTGAAAAAATAAAATAAAGGAGGATAAGTATATTTTATATTTAGTCAGCAGTTTGTCCCTGGCACTGCCTTAAGTGCCTTACAAGTCATTGCTTTGTTCAACCCCTAACAGCCCAGTGACAGCCATACTGTCACTGAATTTCTTATCAGTGAAGCAGATGCTCTGAGAGTATGAATAACCAGCCTGAGGTGATGCAGCTGGGCAGCGGTGGAACTAGAAGAACTTGCGTAACCCTATCCACCCCATTACACTGCTCTCTATGAGCCTCATGTTCCTGGATAGCACAGGTTTATACAGATCATTTGACTGGTTATTTCATATCCCAATCTACATGTGGTATTTTCTCGTTTAAGACCAGGGGATCCTGTGGATCTACAGTGGTTCTTTCATACTTTTGATTTCTTCTTTGGCGACTCAGTTGAAGGGTGATTATAGTAGGGACAGTAATAATAATGGCAACAATAATAATGGGTATTATGGGGCTGGAGAGATGGCTCAGTGGTTAAAGGTCCTTGCTTGCAAAGCCTGCCAGCCTGAGTCAATTCCCAAGTACTCATGTGGAATCAAGTGCACAAAGTAGCAAGAGTATTTGGAATTTATTTGCAGTGGCAAGACGCCTTGGTGTGCCTTCCCTCTTGCTTACAAATAACATATATGTATAAAAATAGGTATATGAGGGCTGGAGAGATGGCGTAGCGGTTAAGCGCTTGCCTGTGAAGCCTAAGGACCCCGGTTCGAGGCTCAGTTCCCCAGGTCCCACGTTAGCCAGATGCACAAGGGGGCGCACGTGTCTGGAGTTCGTTTGCAGGGGCTGGAAGCCCTGGCGCGCCCATTCTCTCCCTCTTCCTCTGTCTTTCTCTCTGTGTCTGTCGCTCTCAAATAAAATAAATAAAATTTTTAAAAAAATAGGTATATGAGATGTTGGAGGGATGGCTTAACAGTTAAGGAGTTTGCCTGCAAAGCAAAAGGACCCAGATTTGATTCCCCAGGACCCACATTAGCCAGATGTACAAGGGGGCACCTGTATCTGGTGTTCATTTGCAGTGGCTGGAGGTCCTGGACCACCCATTCTCCCCACCCTCTGCCTCTCTCTCTTCTCTGTCAAATAAATAAAAATAAAATATTTAAAAAATCGTATATTAGCCAGGAGTGGTGGTTTAATCCCAGCACTCGGGAGGCAGAGGTAGGAGGATCACCATGAGTTTGAGGCCACCTGAGACTCCATGGTGAATTCCAGGTCAGCCTGAACTAGATTGAGACCCTCCCTAGGAAAACCAAAAAAAGTAGTATATGAATATTTCATATACTAATTAATCTCTTATTCATCAGCTAAGGGATTTCATTTCATTATAGTCAGTGTATGAAGTACTACATAAACTGTCTAGAGGGGCAGGCACTATTATCTCACTTTAAAGATTAATAAAAACAAAGAATACAGAAATTAAGCAATTTAACCAAAATCACAAGGATCTAAGTTTCAAAACATAGGTCTACTTGAAGGTGTGGCCACTAGTGTGTATCCTCCAGTGCTTCCCCTGCAAGTCCTAGCAGCGAACACGTCTGTGCAGAATGAATTAATGGATGTTGCAACAGAAAGTGCTTTTTTGAATGTTGCATTAATATTAAGTTTACAATACCATGTAATGATTGTTAAATTTGAAAAGATTTCTTGATGTACTGTTGAGAACCTAAAATTTCATAACATGTCTCTGAAGAAGGGATCAGCACTTATATTTAAAAAGGACTTAAATATTTCTAGTCATCTGTTTGCCTTGAGAATTCTGGACTAGTAATTCTTCTACATTTTAAAAGTTACCCATAAATGAACTTATTAAACATACACATCTACATCTACATAGGCTAGATTTTAAAAGCATGTTGCCAGGCTTGGGTACATGGCTTAGAGGTTAAGGTGTTTGCCTGCAAAGCTAAAGGACCTTGGTTCAATTCCACAGGAACCATGTAAAGTGGCACATGCATCTGGAGTTCGTTTGCAGTGGCTGGAGGCCCTGATGTGCCCATTCTCATCCTCTCTCTGCCTCTTTCTAGCTCTATCAAATAAATTAAAGAAATTAAAATAAAAGCATGTTACCAGTCAAGTGTGGAAAAACTTCAGGTCTTCATTGTAATGCTTTTCACTTGAGGGTAAGAAATAACAGTAAAGATACCATCACTAGAGTTTCTGAATACCTACAGTCAAATGGAAGGATAGTACATCTAACTCATTCCTACACTAAGAAAAATAGTAAATATGGAACTGATGTTCAGAAAAGGCTTTTATGTTTTCCAGGACATCTACTTAACCTTGCATTGAATGAGCCAGTCCTTTTCCCCTAAAACCTCCAAAATGAGAACCCAGCCCAAACACCATTTTGCTTTTGGTCTTACAGGACCCTAAGCAGATAACCCAGTGGGGTGATGCCAGACCTCTAGAACTGAATTTATTTGTCACATTGGATTGGCTCGTTACCTCATTGCATCTCCTCACAACATCACCCACTGCATCTCCTCACTACATCATCCAATGTGTCTCAGCATTGCCTCACCGCCCCGACTCATTGCACTGCCTCACCGCATCGCTTCACTGCACCACCTCATCACATCTCTGGTAGTTTGTAATGTAGCAGAAGGGATTTAAACTAGAAGTTTAAAATGTCTTATGATTAAGAATAGTTGTTAAAAGTTGAGGAAATAAAGCCAGGCGTTGTGGTGCATACCTTTAATCCCAGTACTCGGAGGATTGCTGTGAGTTTCAGGCCAACCTGAGAATACATAGTGAATTCTAGATCAGCCTAGGTCAGAGTGAGACCCCACTGGAAAAAAAAAAAAGTTGAGGAAATAAATGAAAGGAAATCTATAGTGCCAAATTAGCTAGAGTCAGAAATGGAATATCAATGCAACAGTAGTATGTGAAAGAGGAAAAATTTTTAAATAAAACACATGTGCTACAAAGAGAAATGGAAACACACTTCAGGAGCAAGATAATTCAAATGTTCATAGTTGATGACAAATTAAGTAAATAAAAGTTAAATGATGACATAAAAGACTAAAGAATACGTTTAATGAGTTATATCTAAGTGATATGGTTTCAAACCTATCCTTTAAAGGCAGAAAATATACCATCTTTTCATATACTCATAATATCAACAAAGTAACTATAGTGTATGCAATACTCTCATTTATATACATTCAAACAAAAAATGAATGAAAATAAGAAAAGTAAACGTGCTATCTAACTACATTGCAAGCAAATTAAAATTTAAAAATTTACTTAAGTCTAAGATAAAAGGAAATACAAATGAAATTACATAGTATATAGGTAATAGTAAGTTATTGTCATACTGTTGTCTATACCAAATAATTTCAGTTTATAGATTATCTGCTCAAAATATGGATTAGTGTTCTCTAGAGAACCAGGACCAATGGAATGAGTGCACATTATAAATAGGATTAGCTTACAGGATACAAGCTGGCAGTACCACATTAGCTGTCTGAAAGCTGTAGAATCTGAGAATTGGGTAGCTGTTCAGTCCACAGGGATGGAAGCCTCAGTATTCCCAATATGGCCCTGAAGACATGGGGAATTCCTGAAGAGATGCTGGTCTTCAGTCCATGTTGGAAAGCTGATGAAGCTATGCCCCAGTGTCCACAAATTATAGCAGCAACAGAGTAGATGCTCACACAGGCAAGTAGCATGGTCAGCCAGGCAAAAGGCTCTGAGTTCTTTTGGAACTTTTAACTATATCAATCTATCTATCTATCTATCTATCTATCTATCTATCTATCTATCTATCAATCTACCATCTATCTATCTATCTATCATCTATATATGTGCATATTTCACCACTGGAAAGACCAGACACTCTATAGAGGGTCTTCCTTCCTCTATCAATCTTTCTTTAAATATCTTCAAAGACCTGCCCAAGAGATATGTCTTAGAGGTGGGCCTTGTGATACACAGCTTTCATCCCAACACTCAGGAGGCCGAGGTAGGAGGATCGCTGTGTGCATTTGTGTGTGTTAGTGTGTATGGGGGTGTGCTTCTGTGTGGGGGTAGAATTAATCGTGTGTGTGCTTGTGTGTGTGTGTGTGTAGGCCTGACCTCAGTGCTGTTTTCAGGAAATCTGTCCACCTCTTTTGAGATGGGGACTCTCTTTGGTCTGAAGCTCACTAATTAGTCTAGACTTGCTGCGGTGAGTCCTAAGGAATGTTCCTGTGTCTACCTCCAGTTACAGACCTATAGCAAGAATAGTGAGGATTGAACACAAGTCCTCTTGTTATAAGACAAACACTTTACTGATTTTGTTGGCTTGCTAGCCCCATTGTCACAATCCTTCCATTTTTTAACAATTTCTGATCTTTTAAAAAATATTTATTTATTTGAGAGAGTTGCATGCACCACTTTGACATCTGGCTTACTTGGGTCCTGGGGAATTGAACCTAATTCCTTTGGCGTTGCAGGCAAATGCCTTAACCACTCAGCAATCTCTCTAGACCACCACAATTCTTATCATGTATTTTTCTCTCTTTTTCCTGATCATTGAGAATAGTATTGGTTTATTAATCTCTGTGCTATATGCTGCAGTACAAATTTCTACAAACTTAGTGGTCTTCAACAACAATTTACAGACTTTTTGGGTCAGAAATCTTCTCAGATTCATGGTGAACTTCCTAGCCTCTTGAGAGTTTGGATTATAGGCATCAGCCACTGTGCCTAGCATGCAACATACTTCTAAACATACAACATACTTCTAAACAAGCAACATACTTCTAAAAAGCTGAGTCATCTGTTCAAATGTCCCCCAGGATGACATCAAGGTGTAGGCTGGTACTCTGGTTTTACTTGGGGCCTAGAATCCTTTTCCATGCTCGTGAGTGGTTGTGCAGGGACTGTGCCCAGCCCAAGGTCATCCATAGAACCTGGCCAATGGCCTCCCCTTTCACTAACATGGTGTTTCACCTCAAGGACAGCACAAGAGTGTTTCGTGCAAATGCATATCCCTTTTAAAGGATGATCTGACTTCTATTAGGCCCATGTAGCACAATATCGTTTTTGAATAACTCAAAATCAACTTAATTATATTTGCAATAATTTTGTAATATTAAGTAAAATAACCATAGAAGAAATTTCCTGTGATATTCACATGCCTTTCTCATATTACAAAACAGGGAACTATGCAGACAGTATAGAATAGGACCTGAATATTGGAGGACACTTTAAAATTTCACAAGTCTTATGTAGCTTTTTTTTTTTTTATGATTCTCTCCATTGTTTTTCTCTTTCTGTTCATATTTTCTCTCATCTTCGGCTCAATATTTATTGTTACCTTTGCTTTGTTTACTTTGAGTTATTATTTTCTCTTTATAAGCTGCAAGTTACATCAATGATTTCTTCTTTTACAATATAGGCATTTGGTATTATGTTTTTCTCTCCTTAATTATCCCATAAGTGACATTCCTTCAGTGTTACCATATTATACTTTCAGTACTTTTATTTATTTGAGAGAGAGAGAGAGAGAGAGAAAGAGAGAAAGAGAAAGAGAGAGAGAATGGGCATGCAGAGTCTTCAGCTGCTGCAAATGAACTCCAGCTGTGTGCGCCCCCTTGTGCGCATGTGCAACGTTGAACACTTGCACCACCGTGCATTTAGCTTACATGGGACCTGGAGATTTGAACATGAGTTCTTAGGCTTCACAGGCAAGTGCCTTAACTGCTAAGCCATCTCTCCAGTCCACTTTCAGTGTTTGTGTAGTTCAAGCCATACATTCTAATTTCTTTGACTTATATGTTATTTAGAAGTATGTTGCATGCTAGGCACAGTGACTGATGCCTATAATCCAAACTCTCAAGAGGCTGAGGAAGGAAGTTCACCATGAATCTGAGGACATCTTGGTCTATAGATTGAGACACTGTCTCAAAAAAAAAGAAGCACAAGAAGAAGATCCATAGAAGTCAGAAGAATGTGGCTTAATTTCAAATACTTTATTTACCTGTTATTAATTTCTAGATGAGTTCCACTTTAGTTATAAAACATACATTCTATGACTTGAACTCAGTAAGATTTAAATGTTTTGTTTTTCTCTGGTCTGAGATATGATCTATCTTGATAAATTTTCTGTGCATAAGTGGAAAAAATATACATCTACTGTAAGGTGACTATTCTATAGCTATCAATTACATCAGAGTCCTTGGTAGCATTCTGTATTCTCACTGACTTTCTGTTTACTTGTTTGATCAATGATCGACAAAGAGATCTTGAAATCTACTACTACAATTATGGTGATATATATATCATTATAGTCCCATATTTTTAAATATATTTTGAACCTCTCTTATTTTTGCTTGTGAACTGAGGAGAATTTTCATTAACAATATATTTCTAATTTCATTGTCTATATGGTAATTTCTAATTTTTTCATTTCTATAAAACTGAGCAGTAGATTGTGGAATAGAACATGATCTGTTTCTTCTGTTGTATACATAAAAACAAATACATTAATTAATACTGATCAAGAAAAGCAGATTAAAGAAAGAATGGCCTGTTATTGGAGAATGCAGTGGCACAAATTTCAAGAAGGATTAGTTTGAGCTGGGTGAGATGGTAGATACCTTCAATCCCAACACTAGAGGCTGAAACAATAGGATTGCTTAGGCTATATAATAAGCACTGTGAAAATGAAACAAAACAGGACAGGAAAAAGCTATTGAATTTTGCATGCTACAGGAAGATTAAGATGCAGCTGTGCTTTATATTTACTGTCTGGCACATCACCTGCCATGCATAAGATGCCAATTTGTGGGAACAATGATGGCAGAATCCAGCATGATTCTGCTGAGGAGTGAATGGAGGGGCAGATATATAGGCAATTAGGACACCAAGGTTTTCTTAGGACTCAAATATTTAGGCAAAAAAAAAGCACCCAGTAGCATGGCTAGGATATCCTAAATCATTAATAAATGGTGATAGCCCTACTACTTTCACCATCATCATCACCATCCCGTTAGGTATCAGCTGTTAGCAAGAACATGGAGACCAACTGAAGTGAACTGCAGCATACTGAAAAATCCACAGCAACACTAAGTATAAAGTTAATCTCTATCTACCTGCTATGTTTCAGAAATTATTTTGTCTGATAAATATGTTTTAGCTCTTCTAAAATCCACAAGATAATATGATGTAAGAAGTATAAGTATTTCTTTGCATAGATGAGAAAAGTATAGCACCAATAAGCAACTTGCCCCAGATCTCACGACAGCTTATCTGAGGCTAGGAGCATGCTTCTACTGGTCACTGGATTCAAGTATCATAAACATTCCAAGTTATGTGACTTTGGCAAAGTATTTAATTATTTAGCTATATCTATCTTCATAATAAAGTGGGGTAATGTATGCTACCTTTCTTAAGTACTTAATAAAATTAATTATTTTGCGATTAGTTCTCAGTTGTGTTTTATAAACATCTATAGGCAGCCAGGTGTGGTGGCACATGCCTTTAATCTGAGCATTTGGGAAGTAAAGGTAGGAGAATCACCATGCGCGCAAGGCTACCCTGAGACTACATTGTGAATTCCAGGTCAGCCTGAGCTAGAGTGAGACCCTACCTCCAAAAAAAAGTGATATGAATATCTATAGGACACATTCTTTACTAAGTAAAAGAAGGAAGAAAGGAAGATTAACCTTGTTGCACAGGAAACATGGATGACAGGGCTGAGGACATAGTCAAAGTTTCACTGGAGAAACAGCATCATCACATAAGTGGCTGCCTCTTAGGCAAGACCTCTTATATTATTGAGAAGTTCAACAGTCTTATTTTAACAGAAATCCAGTACAGGATTTTGTAAATATGATCAAGAGACTTTATGCTCTATAAGTTGTTGTTTGAAATGAGGTGGACCAGCATTTATGAAAAATGTAAGTAAGATAAATGAATATATAGGCTAGCAAAATGAATTTAATATGTGTTTCCATACTATATGAAATGATTATATCTTTTTGTTCACTTACTCTTTGTTTTTATATGCTTATAGTATTTTTTAAGTTGTACTTAAACACTTCTTTCTTACTGTATATCTCCATTTTTTCTTTAGGAACCCTCAACCTCAAGATATCTGAATATATTACCTCTACACTCCCAAACCTTCCCTTTAGCTTCTATTTGGTCTCCTGGTTAGTGGAACCAAGTGGCCCATAAAGGCCATCCCTTTGTTACTCACAGTCATTTCTCAGTAAAATAAATCATCAAGGTCATTTTGACTCCAAATCCCTTTTCTTTCCACCTTGAGGCTACTGTACTTTCATCTTGACTAACAAGATAACATTCACCTCACTCACATTCTAACCCATCCACATTTTACGTAATGTTTGGGTGGCTAACCTTTCATGGACAGTGCTTTCTAACTGGACTTAGCTGTGGAATGTTCTTGAGGACATTGTTATACACTCGACTAGGATAGAGGGAGTAGATAGAGGCTTGGAAGGTGCTTCATGTCTACTATGGGGTTTTGGAATTAAAGGTGATGATTGGGCTTAGAATAAAACACTGATAACAATTCTGTTCATTATTTTGTGATTTTTTAATGGTAAATGTTTTTGGAAGGTTCAGAAGACAAAGAAAGAGATTTAAAAGTGGATTTATTGTGAATTTTAGTCTTTCCTGAACTCTGGGTCTTGGGTTTGAACTGGGTGCAGAAGCATCTTTGACTTGCTTGCAGAAGCAGTCATAAGTTGATGTCAGCCTTAAAAGTAAATTTTATGCCAGGAATCTGTGGAATTAGTGAATTTTGAAGTGTGAGGTAGTGCTGACAGGTTGGCTTTCAGAGATATGTTCATTGAAATGAATTGTCATCAGTCAACTAAACAGGGTTAAAACCAGTTCTGTATTGACTTTTTTCCCTGACCAAGGATTTGGCATTGACCACTTAGAAAAGTTGATAAAAAATAATCACATCTTTTGTCATTACTGTAGCTGTTGATTTTTTTCTAGACGCATTAGGACTGCCCATTTTTGAGGCAGGGTGTCACTCTATCCCACACCCCAGGATTACCTGGCACTCACTCTGTAATCCAGGCTGGCCTCACACTGATATTGATCCTCTTACCTCAGCCTTCGAATATTGGGATTACAGATGTGAGCTACCACATCTGACTTGGGCTTTACAATTCTAACTTAACAAAGCATTTCTTCATATTCTATATTGGATTATTTATCTGATTATCTATTGTTACCACTGCACAACCTGTGTTTTTCCCCTTTTCTTAGTTCATCTTGGCATTCAACAAAATCCCTGATATATGTTAACTGTCCAATTAATATTGAATAAATGAATTAAAAGAGTCTATATCAGGTTTCATTAAACCTGGTAGTAGAACTATTTTGGGTGAATCATTTTTTTATGACTTCCTGAATGACTGTGCTTTGCATCGTAGGATGGTTAGCACTCTACTTTTAACTGTCGATGTCAAAGGCACTTTTGAACTTGTGGCAACAAAAGTTGTCTCCAACAGTGCACACTATCCCTAAGCTGAGAATCTCTGGGCCATATAATAAAATTGTTAAGAGATTAAAATATGGAATTGAAGATATCTTATTATTTCAATAATACTTCTGATTCACTCTGATATGATGGTAGCAAATATACTTTTAGAAAGTCTCCAAGTTTCATAAAATTAAAGTAAGAGAAAATTACAGGTGGGCATATGATTCTACCCACCATGGTTTGAGATATTGTTTTATTGTTTTGTTTTGTTTTGTTTTGTTTTTTGCAGTAGGACCTCGCTCTAGACCATGTTGATCTGGAATTCACTATATAGTCTCAGGCTAGCCTCAAACTCACAGAAATACTCCTACCTATGCCTCCCAAGTACTGGAATTAAAGATATGTGCCACCATATCTGGCTTGGGAAATTATTGCAACAGTAGTAGAAACATGCTTCTTCACTAGATATTTAACCAAAAGAAATGGTCCTTGAATATCGTTTTTTTTTTTATTGACAACTCCCATAATTGTAAACAATATCCCACTGTAATTCCTTCCCTTCCCCTGCTTTCCCCTTTGAAACTCTACTCGCCATCATTTTTCATGTCATGATCTTTTCCTCATATTATGATGGTCTTGTGTAGCTAGTGTCAGGCACTGTGAGATCATGGATATCCAGGCCATTTTGTTTCTGAAGGAGCACATTTTAAGGAGTCCTACCCTTATTTTAGCTCTTACATTCTTTCTACCTCCTCTTCTGCAATGGACCCTGAGCCTTGAAAGGTTTGATAGAGATATTTCAGTTCTAAGCACACCTTTGTCACTTCTTCTCAGCACCATGGTGCCTTCTGAGTCATCCCAAGGTTACTGCCATCTGAAAAGAGAAGGTTCTATACCAAAAGTGAGAGTAACATTAATATAGTGCTAAGAGCATTAAGAGAAGTACTTGCTGGGTAGTTGGTGAGCATAGTATATACATTTAGCCAGACATCAATAAATGTTACACCCATAGGGCTCATGATTACCCTGTTGTAGGTTTTCAGTATCAGGGATATATTCCCTCCAATGGAGTTGGCCTCCAGTCAAATTAGAGTGTGGTTGGTTTTCCCCATAACATATGTGCCACTATTGCACCCGTTGGCTCATTTGGCCTGGCTGGCCAAATATATGGCTTGCAGTATCCACTGTTGAGTATCTTCACTGGTGATTTCTCTCTTTCCCATTTAACTTCATGCACTGTGGCTTTTTCCAGCTTTTTGTCAGCTGGTCTATATGGAGGAGGTTTTCAGCTCAGCTCCAGCAGGATTTCTCAGTAACCTTACAGTCCAAGTATGTGGAGTCTTCAGCAATAGGGTCTTACCATCTATTCCTGGTGGGAATATCTTAAGCTATAGTTTGCTGAACCTTAATATAGATGTCATTGATTTATTCTCTTCCATGTATAAATTTTCAGGTAGTTATTATTATCCAATTTTAACACATGGGAAATAGAAACAAACAAACAAAAAAACAATCTAAAGAATCAATGAAATAAAGAGTTGGTTCTTTGAAAGGATAAACATGATTGATAAACCCTTAGCAAATCTAACCAAAAGAAAGAGAGAAGAGACACAAATTAATAAAATTAGAGATGAAAAAGGCACCATCACAACAGATACCAGAAAATTCAAAAAATCACAGGGATATACCTAAAGAACATACACCCCACCAAGTTTGAAAATCTGAAAGAAGTGGATGATTTCCTTGACTTATATGATCCACCTAAATTAAATCAAGATGAAATTAACCACTTAAATAGACCTATAACAAGTATGGAGATTCAAGCAGTTATCAAAAATCTCTCAATTAAAAAAAGTGCAGGCCCACATGGATTCATTGGTGAATTTTACCAGACCTGCATTGATTCTTAAACTATTCCATACAATAGAAAAAAAGAAGAACTTACCAAACTGTTTCTATGAAGCCAGCATCACCCTGATACCAAAACCAGGCAAAGATAGAACAAAAAAAGAAAGTTACAGACCAATCTCCCTCATGAACATAGATGCAAAAATTCTCAACAATATATTGTCAAACAGGATATAAGAATATATCAGAAAGATCATTTGCCCTGACCAAGTAGGCTTTATCCCAGAGATTCAGGGATGTTTCAACATATGCAAATCTATAAATGTAATAAATTATATAAATGGACTAAAAGACAAAAATCAATGATCAGCTTGTTGATGCAGAAAAAGCATTTGACAAAATGCAGCATCCTTTCATGATAAAAGTCCTACAGAGACTGGGAATAGAAGGAACATATCTCAATACACTAAAGACTATTTATGACAAGTCTACAGCCAAGATATTACTAAATGGAGAAAAACTTGAAGCTTTTCTACTAAAATTAGGAACAAGACAAGGGTGTCTACTGTCCTCACTTTTATTGAATATAGTACTGGAAGTCTTAGCCATAGCAATAAGGCAAGAGATACACATAAAAGGGATACAAATTGGAAAGGAAGAGGTCAAGTTATCATTATTTGCAGATGACATGATTCTGTACATAAAGGACTCTAAAGATTTTACCATCAACCCGTTAGAGCTGATACACACCTATAGCCATGTAGCAGGATACAAAATAAATACACAGAAATCAGTAGCCTTCCTACATACCAACAACAAACACACAGAGGATGAAATCAGAGAATCACTCCCATTCACAATTGCATGAAAAATAAATAAAGGAAGTAAAGGATATCTACAATGAAAACTTTAAAACACTTAAGCAAGTAATTGCAGAAGACACTAGGAAATGGAAAAACATCCCTTGTTCTTGGATCTGAAGAATCAATATTGTGAAAATGGCAATCTTACCAAAAGCAATCTACATTTTGCAATCCCCATCAAAATTCCAATCACATTCTTCATGGAAATATAAAAAACAATCCAAAAATTCATTTAGAAGCACAAAAAATTTCGAATATCTAAAACAATTTTGAGCAACAAAATTAAGGCTAGTGGTAACACCATACCTATTTTTAACCTATACTACAGAGCCATAGTAACAAAAACAGCATGGTACTGGCACAAAAACAGACATGTAGATCAATGAAACAGTCTAGAGGACACAGATATAAGCCCAGTTAGCTTTAGCCACCTGATATTTGACAAAAATACCAAAAACACTCACTGGAGAAATGACATCCTCTTCATCAAATTGTGCTGGAAAAACCGGATATGTATCTGTAGAAGGGTGAAAATAGATCCTTATCTGTCTCCACATACAAGAATTAAAACCAAATGTATCAAAAACCTTAACATCAGACTTGAAACTCTGAAACTGCTAGAGGAAAAAATATGGAAAACCCTTCAGCATATTGGTCTTGGCAAAGACTTTCTGAATATAACCCCAATTGCTCAGGCAATAAAACCACAGATTAACCACTGGGACCTCATGAAATTACAAAGATTTTGTATGGCAAAGGGCACTGTGAATAAAGCAAAGAGGCAACCTACAGAATGGAATTTTTTTTTTTTTTTTTGCCAGCTATACATCTGATAGAGGATTAATATCTAGGATATATAAAGAACTCAAAAAAATTAAATAACAAATCTAACAACCCAATCAAAAATGGGCTATGGACCAAAATAGAGAGTTCTCAAAATAAGAAATATGGATGGCATATACGCATCTTAAAAAATGTTCTACATCCCTAGTCATCAGGGAAATGCAGATTAAAACTACATTGAGATTCCATCTCACTCCTATCAGATTGGCTACCATCATGAAAACAAATGACCTTAAATGCTGGTGAGGATATAGAAAAAGAGGAGCCCTTTTACACTGTTGGTGGGAATGCAATCTGGTCTAGACACTGTGAAAATCAGTGTGGATGTTCCTGAGACATCTAAAAATAGATCTACCGTATGACCCAGCTATATCACTCCTAGGCATATATCCTAAGGACTCATCTCATTGCCTTAGGCATACTTGCTCAGCAGTGTTTATTGCTGCTCTATTCACAATAGCTAGGAAATGGAACCAGCCTAGATGTCCCTCAACTCATTAGTGGGTAATGAAGATATGGCACATTTACACAATGGAGTTCTACATAGTGTTAAAGAAAAATGAAGTTATGAACTTTGTAGGAATATGGATCGATCTGGGAAGGATTATACTAAGTGAGATAACCCAGGCCCAGAAAGCCAAACTTCATAGGTTCTCTCACATATGTAGATCTTAGCTATATATGATTGGACTTCTGTGTGAGTAGGAAGATAACTCAGTAGCAGAGGCTAGTAAGCTAGAAAGGAGATATAAAGGGAATAGAAAGGAAGGGAGAGGGTGACTTAATAGGATGGTATTGTGTATATGTAAGTAGAAGAATAGATTAATAGAGGTGAAAAGGCATAAGTGAGGTCAGGGGAAGAGATTGAGTAAAGGAAAGATGGAGGAAGGCTTATCTAAACCTAAGAGGTTATAAATAAGTCATATGGAAATCTACTTTTTTGGACAATGGAATACATAGGAGCCATAGATTGTTATTAGAAAATTTTCATGCCAAGGATGGGATACCTTCCAGTAAGTTGTTGGACAGGGAGGTCCCTGATACCCCAAAACATTACAAAACACTGCCAAGGCCCTTGCTTTCCCACAGGAAGAGATGGTAAGACCCTCCTGCTGAAGACTGCACATACTTGGGGTGCACGATCACTGGGAAATCCTGCTGTAAATGAACTGAAAACCTCCTCCACGTAGACCAGCTGACAGGAAGCTGGAAAAAGCCACACTGCATGCAGCTCAATGGGAGAGAGAGAAATCACCAGTGAAGGTACTCCATAGTGGACACTGCAAGCCTTATAATTGGCCAAACAGGCCAAATGAGCCAACTGGTGCAATTGTGGCTCACCTGTTTGGGGAAAACCAACTGCTCTCTAATTTGACTGGAGTCCCACACCATTGGAAGGGAATACATCCCTGATACACAAAACCTACAACAGGGATAGTCATAAGCCCTAGGGGTGTAACATTCACTTCTGTATGGCTAAATGTATGTACTATGCTCATCAAGCTGCCCATTAAGCACTTCTCTTAATGTTCATACCCATATACTAATGCTACTTTCATTTTTTTCTTTAGAGAACTTTCTCTTTTCAGATAACAGTGACCTTGGGATGACTCAGAAGGCACTATGGTGCCGGGAAGAAGTGACAGAAGAGTGCTCAGCACTGCAACATCTCTACAACACCTTCCAAGGATTAGGGCCCATTGAGGAAGAGGAGGTGGAAAGAATGTAAGACCCAAAGGAAGGGTAGGACTCCTTACAATGTGCTTCTCCAGAAACAAAATGGCCTGGGTATCCATGACCTCACAGTGCCTGAGACTACCTACACAAGACTATCATAATAGGAAGAAAAAAATCATGATATCAAAAGAGAGACTGATTGAGAGGGGAAGGAGAGGGGATATGATGGAGAGTGGAGTTTCAAATGGGGAATTGGGGGAGGAAGAGAATTTCCATGGGATATTTTTGCAATCATGGAAGTTAAGTTAAAAAATAAAAGAATTTGAAAAAATAAAAGATGTGATGGAAGTTTTAATCTGTTGAGTTATTGGTAAACTCCCCCAAGCTCTAGAGACATACAGCATGCTAGAAATATTCTCACCCACCTTTGACAACATCTGTGGAAATGTGCTGAGCTATATTTGTTGGAACACATTACACTTAACGGAAGAATGCACAAGCTCACATTTCTGTGTTTTTTTATCTCACAAAATTATTTTCTTTCTGTTTGAGAACTTCTCTATTGGAAAAAAGAAATCAAACAGAAACTGTGGAAGTAGCAAGCTGTGGGAATACTGGTGTAAAACTAATGGGGATAAAGATAGCCATGACGGGTATTTACCTAGCATTTCATAGTTCACCGAGTACTTCCCCCACACATTTCCACATTTCGTCTTCACAAAAGTCCTGTGATGTAGACGAGTTTTATGCAAAGTGAGCTACTTCTAGGCAACATTATCAATCCTATTTTAGTAAGCTGACTAACTAGGATTCAGAGTAGATACATAGAGATGTCATGAGTCAACATTTAGTAACACCTTGTTTTCATGCCTACTTGCAGAAAAAAGGCACGTATATCCTATGTTATAGTAGCAGCCAATTATTTATAAGATACTGTGTGCCTCTAGTTCTATAGATGGCAAAATGTCTCAATTCTTACAACCAGCTTATAAGGCAGATAGTATAACGTTCACTTCATAATTGTAAAAACTAAAGCTCAATGACATATTTAATGGTATGATGACACACATTCACAAAAGAGCTCTAATTCAGTTCTGTTTATTTCATTCTAAAGTTTGTTCTCACTGTTTTCTGAGCTAGCTTATTATGAGCTGTTGTCTTCAGATTAATTCTGAATTAATTTTTTTCTGTTTTATCCTTTGACATAGAACCATTCGCCACTCTTTTACTTTTTATCCTGTTCTTTCAGTAGCCATTTTCTTTGTTTAACTTAGTTTTCTTCCTGGCAAGGCAGTCAGGAACCATGCTTGGAGGTTTACGTTGCCTATTTCAAGTTTACCACCCTGAGCTCTCATTACACACTTGCACATCCCTTTTAATATTGATGCAAAGTTTTAAAGGCCATTATCTAGATTTCCCAGAATTCCCATTTATTCAAGAGGTCCCAGGTCAAGAAAAGCACAGCCCTTGCAAATCACATGGCACTTAGTGCAAAGGTACATTCTCACTTACAACTGCTGCTTAACAAGCCAGCCATATTCAACAACAAGCAATATTATTATGCTCACAGATTCTTTGGATCACGAATTCAAGAAGAAAAAAACCATGAGCACTAGTTATTTTTGTTTCAAAAAGATTGGGTTCTCAGCTGAGAAGACTCTAAGGCTAGCTACTGAAGTCATGGGAAGGCTCATCTGTTTTCATCAATGCAAGCCCATGAGGCTCATTTACAAAACTTCAGAGGGAGCTGTTGTCTGGGCATCTCTTCAAAGCTTCTGTCCTTCCCTGTAACTAGCTTCTTGGTCTTCCTCACAGCACTGTGACTGAAAAACAGAGGGAAGCTTTTGTTTTGTTTTCTGTCTTTTCTGATGAGTAGAAGTCACATTAAGTCATGTGTGCGCAAGTCCTATCAGCCTGTCAAGATAGGAGGGAGGAAACACACCTCCCACCCCCGAATGGGAGCAGTGTTGAAAATGAGCACAGAAGATGGGAACTACTGCCTCCATCACCCTTGGAAAATACCTACCCAATTAGTGAGTCAGTTGTTGGTAAGGTTCCTAGGTGTAATGGTTAACACTTTGGACCCTGAATCCAGATGTTCTCTTTTTTGGGCACCAATAGATGATAGCTTCTCTATTCATATATTAGTACATTATTGCTTTGGACTGTACAAAAATTCTCTGACAAATCACTTATAGTTTACATTACAGCTGTCTTGCTGGGTGCTTACATTTCTGGTACTCTGCGGTTTATCTTTAATTCCTTATTTTCTGTGTATGTACATAATGGAGATATTGTAGTAGAAGGATAAAAAGCCAGGGCTTGGCAAGCTTTCCTTGGAACAAAGTAATGAGAGAATTCTCTTGTGTGTTATTCTTACAGGGACAGCTGTATCATTTTTATAAGGCAATAATTTTCTAAATAATTTACAAGCACAGTATGTGAGTGCTCACTGTGACGGGAGCTGCCCATTGGAAGTTTTACTTTCATTTCTGTTCTCACTTGTCAATAAATTACTCAGGAAAAATGAATGCATAATATTTAGTAACCACAAGCGACAGAAAATACAATTAGAGCATTTGCATTCATTATCTTATTTAATTTAACCTTATATTACCTTAATTAAATGAAAGAGAGAGGCTTGTTTACAATTTTGCACATGAGGATGGGGTTCTCAGAGAAGATAGATATATTTCCCCAAAATATAAAACTACCAGTGAACATGTGTGTATTATATGTTTGAGTTTTCTCTCTCTTTCTCAAGACTTATTTTGTTTCTGATATGTTAATTATATTTTTGATGTGTTTCTTATAACAGCCAAATTTAAGTAGAAAACATTCTTTTTATTGCCACAATTCTTGCCATGGTTGTTATGGAGTTCATTTGTTCCAGTAACTGTCATGGGTAGGGGGAGTGTGCTTGTCAGCTTCCCATTACTAAAACAATATCTGAGATGAACACCTAATAAAGAGAAGAGCTTTACTGCAGCCATTGCTTTGAAATTTTGAGTCCATGGTCAGTTGTTCCTATTATTTTTGGGCCTGTGGCAAAATAGCACATTATGACAGGTGATGCAAATGAGAGCAAATTACCTTTTGGCTGAAGCACAAATGAGGGGAGAAAAAGGTGGTTGGGGTCCCACTATCTTTCTTTCTGTCCATGCCCCCAGTCATAAAAAGACTTCCCAATATCTTTTGTGTATCAAAGGTTCCACAAGCTCCAAATAGCACCACTATGGGGAATGACCAAGTCTTCATAAAAGGGATTTTTTTTTTAGGGATATTTCACAATAAAACTAGAGAGGGGAATTATTTATTTTGATGGCAACTACCTAAGGATCACAAGTGTCCCCCAAATAGGAGGCAGCTTTCTGCACAGCAAACAGCAGTCCAGAGGGTACCCTATTTGAGAAGAATGAGGGGCTCAGGACATACCACCCCAAAGGAATTGGAAAGACAGAATGTGCAGGAATGATTTTTAGACTTTCTTTGAAGCAGGTCCTAAGACCCTCGTGTGTAGAGTTGACCTAAGATAAAATCCTTATCTTGGAAGACATTAAGTCACAGAGGAGAATCCAAACAGGAAAGCTTTGTTATTATTTATTGTCTGTTATTATTTTTTATTATTATATATTGTTTATTATCATTAGATAAATCCTCCACCTTCCATCATATATTCCCTGCCACCTTCCTCAAACCTCCATTAAAAAGTTTTAACTAGCTGAGCATGGTGGTGCATACCTGTAATCCCAGCACTTGGGAGGCAGAGGTAGGAGGAGCGCTGTGAGTTTGAGGCCATCCTGAGACTACATAGTGAATTCCAGGTCATCCTGGGCTAGAGCAAAGCCCTAGCTTGAAAAACGAAACAAAACAAACCTCAACTATTTCTTTATTTTTCTTTATTTTTCTTATGAAGGCTCCTACATCACATATAACTTTAAGACATATTAAATAAATGTGTTTTTTCCCCCTCATGTTAATCTGTCTTTGTTACATGGGCTCCATTCTTGACCCTAAGATGGGTGAGGAAAGATCTTCTTCATCTGTTGTGGACCAGATTCCAGAGGAGGTGAGCCACACTGTCACTTCCCCTTTCCTTCAGGAAAATCAGTTGAGGGGGCACTGGGCTGGGCAAAGAGCACAGTGATCACTACATGGAAACATGGAACCAGAGCGATGTAACTATGTTCATCCTAATATAACTGGACAGAACATGGCTCTAAAATCGATGTGTGGGCCATGTGCGGTGGTGTATGTCTTTAATTCTAACATTAAGGATGCTGAGAGAGGATAATCACTGTGAGTTCAGGGTCAGACTGAACCTACACAGTGAATTCCAGGTCAGCCTGGGCTAGAGTGAGACCTTACCTAGAAAAAAAAGAGTAAATCTATGTGTAGCAAACATGAGACATAATCTGGCTAATTCCAGGCAACACAATTGATTCTTATTTAAAATTAGTTTCTTAGCCTGATGCCTCCTTATCCTCCGTTGTGGCCACATTTCTTGGCTCCACTTCTGCTGGGGTTAGTCTGGGTCTGTGTAGACTTACGTGCTTTTGTGGCAGTCATATCGTGATTCCTTCCAGTGTGGACTGAGGAGAAGCATAAACTGGCAGGAAAAATTTCCAAATCTTAAAAGCTGGTCAAAGGGATCCCGAGACTCTTTTTCAGCAGAGCACTAGACATCATTATGATGTGTTATTTGGCTGTGGTTCATTTTATCACTGAGATGATAACTTGCAGGTAATCCATAGTAATGCCATTGACTCTTGCTTATAACACTACAAAGGAGATCTAGTTCACACAAACGTAATTGATAATCTGCTCTATCATAGAAAAGATCACTCCAGGGCTGCAGAGATGACTTAGCAGTTAAGGCGCTTGCCTGTGAAGCCTAAGGAACCAGGTTCGATTCCCCAGTACCCATGTAAGCCAGATGCACAAGGTGGTGCATGTGTCTGGAGTTTGTTGCAGTGGCTCAAGGCCCTGGCATGCCCATTCTCTCTCTCTTTCTCATAAGTAAATAAATAAAATATTTTTTTAAAAAAAAGAAAGAAGGGCTGGGAAAATGGCTTACCAGTTAAGGTGTTTACCTGTGAAGCCTAAGGATTCCAGTTTGATTTCCCAGGACCCATGTAAGCCAGATGCACATGGGGGTGCATGTGTCTGGTGTTCGTTTTGCAGTGGCTAGAGGCCCTGGAGTGCACATTCTCTATCTGTCTCTTTTTCTCTCAAATAAATAAATAAATAAACAAATAAATATTTTTTTTAAAAAAAAAAAGAAAGAAAAGATCACTCCAGGCCTTTTATGGCACTATAAGAATGAAAATTAATCTTGTATAGTTAGTCTAGCAAATTCATTTGAGCCTTCTTGACTACCTGCATTCTTGAGATTCCGTTCTGGTCAAGCCAACATCTCACTTGATGCCTTCCTTAGTGAATAAAGCGTTAGCTTGTATTCATTTTACATTTTCGAGAAAGTCATAATTTGACCTTTATAAAATACATGCTTTTGTCATTTTGTGTGGTCTTGAGAGCTGTCTTTGTACATGAGTCACCCTATGAGAGGGCCCAGAGCTACTCTCATCTCTACTGTCCTATTGTAGGCAAAGAAAGGGGGTGACTTCAGAGTTCAGATGAGGAAGAAACCTCTTACTTCAGTCCTTCTCGTCTCTGACTGACACTCTCCACCCACCACCTTTCCCCAGTTTGACTAAGTCTCTACTTTGGAGTTTCTGTACTTCATTACAACAAGCAGATTGCTGGCCTCCTTCTGCAAGTCATCAACTGCTCCTTTGCTGCACAGGCATAGAAAAACTATAAAATCTCAGTGTTCAGAGGGAATCAAGCAGCATGGGCTATCTGTCTAAATATAATGTGATGTCATATATACTGTATTCTTCCACCCTGTGTATATCTAGGGGCTCTCTATGAAGCTTTTCTTTGCAGAATTTTGGGCTAGAAGTGAAACATTACCCTTGTATGCTTTGGAATTCAAAATATATCTCTAGAAGTTTCTAAAATCTCCTTCCTGATGTTTCAAACTCAAAATATGGTGGGCTGGAAGCAGGGCCCCACCCTAGGATGTAAAACCTTCATGATGTTTCTCTGAATCCTCACCCAAATCTGCCCCCACCTTCAAGAAAGGGTCCTTGTTGTGTGGTAAAGTTCTTGTTGAGTCTGAGTCAGAACCTGCATTCACTGTGATCAGAGGCATCATTAACTCTCTGCCCTATGTAGGGCTAGTATTTGTTCTAACATTGCAAACTCAGGTTTTATGGTCAAAAACACCTTTTGCAAATCAAATGTTCTTTGGATTATATATTTCTTTGCTATGGACTGAGCTATGTTTTAAAGTTAAAAGCCAAATAATGATTGTGTTATTTCAGGTTAGACCTCCACCTCCCTCTCTGTTACTGACCTCCTTATTTTCTTTCTAATACATTTCAGACAATGAATGTTAATTTTTACAAGAGGAGGACAGCTACCAGACAAGTTTAAAATGCTAGGAACCAATAATAAAGAATATACCAGTGAATATTTTCAAGTCAACCTATACATATCATTGCTTATCAAAATAGGCTACAGGATTAATGTGCTTTCTTCTAAATGTTATTTTAAATAAATTTCAACAAACATCCTTCTGAATATCAAATAAAGAGTTGTGCACACATTCTGTAAATATTGTGTCAGATTGGAAAGTAAACAACCAACTCTCCCTCATTCTTTTCATTTTGATTCAGTTGTTAGGGAGCATTAATGTTCTTACTACAAATCAAAAACTGAACTCTTTCAAAGAGAAAAAATTTTAAAGTACTATCTGTCTAAGGAAATGCACTCAGGGCTGGAGAGATGGCTTAGCATTTAAGCGCTTGCCTGTGAAGCCTAAGGACCTCGGTTCAAAGCTCAGTTCCCCAGGTCCCACGTTAGCCAGATGCACAAGGGGGCGCACGCGTCTGGAGTTTGTTTGCAGAGGCTGGAAGCCCTGGCACGCCCACTCTCTCTCTCTCCCTCTATCTGTCTTTCTCTCTGTGTCTGTCGCTCTCAAATAAATAAATTAAAAATTAAAAAAAAAAAGAAATGCACTCAGAGTGGCAGGCTTTCATTATAAGTAAGTACCTTTAACCAATGGGCCATTTCCCCAGCCCCAGGAAATTATCTTTCAACAGGTATATACATATTCAATGCTCCTCACAAATATTAGATTAAACTAAAGGCTATACTACCCTGGTTAAATTGGACAGGTGTACATGAGTGCACTTCACCTTATTATAGCATGCATTTATAAAAATTCTGATGCTGCTGAATTTTTCCACTGGCAGAGAAGTTCTAGCTCTGACTTCTTCTCATCCATCTCCTACTGCTTCTAATACAGTGTCTTAAAGGTTAAAGGCATGTTCAGGGCTATACTGATCACCTCAGTTTTTGCTATAAAGATTTTGGCTTACATGTAGTAACTCCAATAAAGGATACATGTGCACAACATAAACTCTCCTGCATCGTGTCTGTACACTGTGGCTGGGTGATTATCAAACATGAGAGCTGGAGAGATGGTATAGCAGTTGAGGCACTTGCCTGCAAAGCTGAAAGACCCAGGTTTGATTCCCTGAAACCCATGTAAGGCAGATGCACAAGGTGGCACGTGTGTCTGAAGTTCATTTGCAGTTGCTAGAGGCCCCGAGCACCCATTCCCCCACCCCATATTTCTCTCTCTGATTCTCTCAAATAAATAAATAAATAGTACATAAAATGTTTTAAAAGGTCACTAGAGCATCATCTATTACTATAATACTAATTTAAGAATCATTTGCTTCTCTCTGCTTCTTAAGTTCTTAGCTAGCGTTGTCTTTTGAAGTCAGTACTCATTACTCAGTGAACTTTCAGTTTGCCTCCACTGAGCTGGAAGAGGATTCACGTGCTACTACAGGATTTCCACAGAAGGTCAGTGTGACAGTGTGTCTTTGTCAAGGGCTGCTCATCAGTCCCGTTTTCTTCACTGTGGTTTTTATGAAAGAAGACAAAAGCCTTACTTATATTTATTTTATAATTTTTATTTGTACCTTTAACACAAGAACATACTGGAAATTGGTCATATTCCCATTTATCTTCTTTTGTCCCCTCTCCCTTGCCCCCGTTCCACTTTGAATTTCCTATTGAAACAACAGCAACAAAAATCCTGTGGGAAGTTTCCTATGTGAACTTATGGCATTGACTTCTTTTCTAACTGACTGGCCATCTTTGATTCCATTGCTTCGGTGGTAAAATTATATTTTAAACTGGTTTCTTTTTTATTTATTTAAGAGCTACAGACAGACAGAGAGAAACAGAGGGAGAGAGAGAGAGAGATATAGAGAAAGAGAGAGAGAGAATGGGCTTGCCAGGGCCTCCAGCCACTATAAATGAATTCCAGATGCATGTGCTACCATGTCCAACTGGCTTACGTGGGCACTGGGAAATCGAGCCTTGAACCAAACTCCTTAGGCTTCGCAAGTAAGCACTTAACCTCTAAGCCAGCCCCCTTGAAAGTTTTTTCTTAAGAAGTTGAAATGTTGCTACAGTTGAACAGACTTAGAACAATCAGTCAACAAAAGACTTGAATATTTCCTAATTCTTACTGGCATGAGCCATCATTTACCTAATTAGTACACTGTAATTTATTTGGATTCTTGTTTGGATCTTATTGATGATTAAATAATTTTTTAACAAGACCTTTAAGCTTTCATAAAATAGGTATATTTATATCTGTTGTGTAACGGGAAGATCTACATTCATGGGCAATATAAGAAGGTGCTTTTAGATTATTGCCGGTCAAGATGGCGACCGCCTAGCTGCACTACAAACAACGAGGGAAAAAAAGGCAAGTATTCAAGGGAAATTAGGAACTTTCTGAAGAGGGAGGGCACAGATCGGGGGTAAAAGAGGGAAGCACACACCCCCGCGACCCACGCCCCGCCACCCCGCCCGCCGCGAATAACTGCATCGGGCTCGGCCCCGCGCCCAGCGGCCCGGCGCCCCGTGCACACCAAGCCCCACGCGCCCCGGCGGCCCAGTGCACCCCACAACCCCGTGCCCCACACCCGCCGCACCCCCCGCACCCCCTAGCAGGCCCCTCCCCCCCAGCGCGCCCCACGCTCCCTATCCACACACTGCAAACGCGGCCCAAGCGAACCAAGGCTTCCCGCGCCCCGGGCACCCAGGCCTGCCCCGCGCCCCCCCCCCCCCCCCCCCGCGCCCAAGACCCCTGCGCCCCACCCTCGCGTGCCTCAAGACCACCCCACGCCCGCCCCACCCTCCCGCGCGCCCCACCCCCCGCGCGTTCCGTGCTCTCTATCCACACACAGCAGGCACTCCCCAAGCGCCCCACGCCCGGGGCGCCCAGGCGTGCCCCGCACCCCCGTGCCCCCCGCGCACCCTGAGACCCCCACGCCCCACCCCCACGCGCCTCGAGCCCTCTCCCGCGCGCCCCGCCCCCGCCTCCCCCCCCAGCGCGCCCAACGCTCCCGACCCACACGCGACGGGGCGCTCAAAGCGCCCCTCAGCGTCCAGCGTCCGGGCGCCCAGGTGTGCCCCGATCCCCCCGCGTGCCCCGAGACTCCCCGCGCCCCACCCCCGCGCTCCTCGAGCCCCCCCCCGTGCACCCCACCCCCGCCACGCATCCAGACTGCCTCCCAGCGTCCCACAGCATCCAGCACTCCATCTTACCTCAGCGTGCTCCACGCCCCCTGCGCTACCCGCGATCCCCTGGACCCCCTCACCCCCCTCCCCCGCGCGATCCGCCCCCTCCCCCCCTGCGAGTCCAGAGCACCCCACGGTATCCCACAGCACCCCACGCTCCTAGCTGCCCCCCCTCTCCTCACGCCCTGCTGTTCTCACATCACTTGCCGCCCGTCAGTTTCTGCTGTGTCCTGATTCTGTACCCACATCATCTGCCTCTGCACTACAATTGCACTTGCAGTGGGCCCAGTCCCACAGCAAGAGCCACATAAGTCCACACCGAGTCACTAGCGCCAGCGCAGGTGGCATCCCCTACCTGTACATCGCCACCCACCCCCCACTCCCCTGAGGCGGAAGAGCACAGACTGTGTATAGACCCCAGTGTACCCAGCCAGAATCTAGGCACCTTCAAGGCTTGCTACCTCAGTCCCTTTTCAAGCTCAAAGGCAGGCAGCTTAGGTGCATTACTGGGTGAGAATTCAGGCAACTTTGGTGCCCCTGTCAGGCTATAGGTTGGCGGCTTTGGCAAGAGTGAGCAAAAACCCAGGCTGCTTACAACTGCCCCAGGCTGCCTTGGATTTGCATTAAGCTAGATCCCAGGCTGCTCCACCCACCTACCTGCCCATACACTGACATGGGTAGACCACAGCGCAAAAGAAATAACACGAAAAATAAAATGGAAGAAAATCCAGACAGATCACCCAGTCCAACAAGGATCACAACAAACCAAAACATAGAAGAGTGTTTAGGATCAGAACATCAAGTGGAAGCAATGAACAATGCAACCCTAACCAAACTACTGCTAGATCTGACAGGAAAGCTACAAAGGATAGATAATCGTATGGATGCTACCATCACGAAGCTAGAGCAATATGATAAGACACTGGAAGGAATTCAAAGAGAGCTAAGAGAGTTGAGGGAGAATGAAAAAAAAGAGGACCTTAAAAATCAGCTGGCCACACTAAATGAAAACATAAAGAAATGCAAGGATGATTTCCAAGAATCAGCAAGAAAATCAGAAAATGAGACAAAAAGGGAGCTGGACAAAGCGATGGAAGTGATACATAGGAAAGTAGTAGAAAATGCAAACTTAATTGAACAAGTCCAAAACTCACTAGAGGCTCTCAAGAATAGAGTCAGCGAAGTGGAAGACAGAAATTCTGATCTGGAAGACAGGATGGAAGAAACAGTTCGAGAGTCCAAAAATTTCAGTAAGTTCAAAAGTTCCTGTGAACAGAACATGAGAGAATTGTGGGATACACTTAAACGTCCTAATATCAGAATCATTGGAATACCAGAAGGAGAAGAATTTCAGACCAAAGGCATGGAGAACTTATTTAACACAATAATTGAAGAAAACTTCCCCCGTCTCTTAAAAGAAAGGCCCATCAAGATTCAAGAAGCAAACAGAACTCCTAACCGACTAGACCAAAGGAGAAACTCCCCAAGGCATATTATCATTAAGACTCTAAACATTGACACCAAGGAAAAAATCCTAAAAGCAGCTAGGGAAAAACAGCACACCACTTTCAAAGGAAACCCCATCAGAATTACTTCAGACTTCTCAATGGAAACCCTGAAAGCTAGAAGGGCCTGGAATGATACTCTTCAAACGCTAAGAAACTATGGCTTTCAACCTAAACTACTCTACCCAGCAAAAGTCTCCCTTATAATAGATGGTGAAAGGAAAACTTTCCATGATAAAACTCAGCTTTACAATTATATGAACACAAAACCAAACCTACAGAAAGTACTCCAGGAAATTCTCCACAGAGAAGAAACAAATAACCAAACACAAATGCCTACAAGAAGATCACAGCAATCAAACCCAGAGTAGATACAAAAAAAAAAAAAAAAAAAAAAAAATTCCATGGAAATGCCAACACACCTCTACCACCACAAAATGACAGGGATCAAATCAAATCTCACAGTCATCACCCTAAACATTAATGGCCTTAATTCACCCATCAAGAGACACAGGCTAACAGGGTGGATCAAAAAATTAGACCCCTCAATCTGCTGCCTTCAAGAAACCCACCTTACCACTAAAGACAGAAACCTCCTCAGGGTGAAAGGGTGGAAAACAATATTCCAAGCAAATGGGAATAAGAAACAAGCAGGTGTAGCTATATTAATATCAGATAAAGTTGACTTCAAACCAAAAACAATCAAAAAAGACAAAGAAGGCTACTTCCTACTTGTAAAGGGAACAATCCATCAAGAGGATATTACAATCATAAATCTGTATACACCAAACACAGGGGCACCGCAGTTCATAAAACAAAACCTACTTGACAATAAAACAGAAATAACCACCAACACCATCATAGCTGGGGACTTTAACACACCATTATCAGTAATAGACAGATCATCCAAACAGAAGCTCAACAGGGAAGTAAGAGAGCTCAACAAAACCATAGAGCACTTAGACCTAACAGACATCTACAGAACTTTCCACCCCAAATCCACAGACTACACATTCTTCTCAGCAGCCCATGGAACATTCTCTAAAATAGACCATATACTGGGTCACAAAGATAGCCTCCACATATTTAGGAAAATCGACATAATTCCCTGCATGATATCAGATCATAATGCTATAGTCCTAGAAATCAACAAAAAAAAAACCAACAAGAGCCCCAACGGCAACTGGAAACTGAATAGCACACTCTTAAACAATAAATGGATAGTGGATGAAATAAAAAATGAAATTGCAAAATTCCTGGAATTGAATGACAATGAGAACACATCATACCAAAACTTGTGGGACACAATGAAGGCAGTCCTCAGGGGAAAATTCATAGCACTCAATGCCTTCATAAAAAAGACAGAAAAATCCCAAATCAATAGCTTAACCATCCACCTAAAGGCATTGGAAAAACAAGAAAAATCCAACCCAAAGAGCTCCAGAAGGAAGGAAATAATTAAAATCAGAGCAGAAATTAATGAATTGGAAACCAAGGAAACAATTAAGGCAATTGACAAAACAAAGAGCTGGTTCTTTGAAAAAATAAACAAGATTGACAAACCTCTGGCCAATTTGATCAAGCAAAAAAAGGAGAGACTCCAAATTAACAAAATTCAAAATGAAAAAGGAGAGATTACAACAGACATGAGTGAAATCGGCAGAATCATCAGGACTTATTTCAAAAACCTCTACTCCACAAAACTGGAAAATGTGGAGGAGATGGATAAATTCCTGGATGCATATCATCTACCAAAGCTAAACTCAGAGCAGATCAACCACCTCAATGAACCCATCACACTCATGGAGATTGAAAAAGTAATAAAAAACCTCCCAAAAAAGAAGAGTCCAGGACCAGATGGATTCCCAGCCGAATTTTATCAAACCTTCATGGAAGAACTCAAACCAATCTTCCTAAAACTGTGCCACACAATCGAAGAACAGGGAAAACTACCCAACTCCTTCTATGAAGCTAGTATCACCCTAATCCCAAAACCAGGCAGAGACGCCACAAGAAAAGAAAACTATCGGCCTATTTCCCTAATGAACATAGACGCAAAGATCCTCAACAAAATTCTCGCAAACCGAATCCAACAACACATCAAAAGCATTATCCACCTTGACCAAGTGGGATTTATCCCAGGAACACAAGGGTGGTTCAACATACGAAAATCTGTCAATGTAATACACCACATAAACAAGCTTAAACATAAAAATCACATGATCATTTCAATAGATGCAGAGAAGGCCTTTGACAAGATACAACATCACTTCATGATCAAAACATTGGAGAGAATCGGCATGGCCGGTTCATGTCTTAATATAATAAAGGCAATATACAAAGCTCCAAAGGCCCAAATAATTCTTAATGGAGAGAGACTGGAGGAATTCCCATTGAGATCAGGAACAAGACAGGGATGTCCTCTCTCACCTCTGCTTTTCAATATAGTTCTGGAAGTCCTAGCCCAAGCAATAAGGCAGGAGAAGGAAATAAAAGGGATACAATTTGGAAAGGAAGAAGTTAAGTTAGCTCTATTCGCTGATGACATGATTATATATGTAAGAGACCCGAGAGACTCCATCCCAAAACTCCTGAAGGTGATTAACTCCTATAGCAAAGTAGCGGGATACAAAATCAACGCACAAAAATCGGAAGCATTTCTATATGCAAATGACAAAGACACAGAAAAAGAAATAAAGGACATAGTCCCATTTTCAATAGCAAAAAATAAAATAAAATACCTTGGAATAACGTTAACCAAGGAAGTAAAAGATCTATACAACGAAAATATAAAAACTCTCAAAAAAGAAATTGAGGAGGACTTGAAACGATGGAAAGACCTCCCATGCTCCTGGATCGGCAGAATTAACATTGTGAAGATGACAATCCTACCAAAGGCAATATATAGATTTAACGCAATTCCAATTAAAATCCCTACAATGTTCTTCACAGACATAGAAAAAATGATCTCAAATTTCATATGGAAAGGCAGAAGGCCTCGCATATCCAAACATATCCTCAGCAAAAGAAATACCTCTGGTGGTATCACCATACCTGATATAAAGTTATACTACAAAGCCATAGTAATAAAAACAGCATGGTACTGGCATAAAAACAGGAGTATAGACCAATGGAATAGACTTGAGGACCCGGATTTTGGGCCAAGCAACTATAGCTACTTGATATTCGACAAAGGCCCAAACAATATAGACTGGAAAAAAGATAGCATCTTCAACAAATGGTGCTGGACAAACTGGATAACCACATGCAGGAAACTAAAACTTGATCCACACATTTCACCATGCACAACACTCAAATCCAAATGGATCAGAGACCTCAACATAAGACCAGAAACTCGAAAACTACTGGAAGAAAATTTAGGAAGTACTTTCCATGATATAGGAATGGAAAAAGACTTCCTGAATAAAACCCCAGTGGCTCAAGTTCTTAAACAGTCACTCAACCATTGGGATCATATGAAGCTGAAGAGTTTCTTTACAGATAAGCATATAATAAACAAAGCCAATAGAATACCCACAGAGTGGGAGAAAATATTTGCAGGTTATCCAACTGATAGAGGCCTTATCTCTAGAATTTACAAAGAACTCAAAAGTCTAAACAATAAGAAGACAAATACCCCACTCACAAAATGGGGCACAGAGTTAAACAGGCAATTCACAGTGGAAGAGATACAAATGGCAAACACACACCTAAGAAAATGTTCATCATCCCTAATCATCAGAGAAATGCAAATTAAAACAACTATGAGATTCCACCTTACCCCAATAAGGATAGCCAACATCAAAAGGTCAAATGAAAATAAATGCTGGCGAGGATGTGGAGAAGCAGGGACACTCATTCACTGTTGGTGGGAATGCAGGATGGTACAACCACTTTGGAAAGCAATATGGAGACTCCTGAAAAAGCTGACTATAGAAATACCAACAGACCCAGTTATACCATTACTGGGCATGTACCCTAAAACCTTCAAACCAAAAGCCAGAGAGATTTGCTCAACCATGTTTGTAGCAGCTCAATTCGTAATAGCTAAAAGCTGGAATCAACCCAGATGTCCATCATTAGAAGAATGGATAACAAAGATGTGGTATATCTACACAATGGAATTCTATACAGCAGTAAGAAAAAATGACATAAAGAAATTTGAGGAAAAATGGTTGAACCTGGAACAGATCATTCTCAGCGAACTTACCCAATCACAGAAAAAAAATCGACACATAGTCTCACTCATCTGCAACACCTAACCTGAATTTGCCCAAGATGCCTTACATACCCAGCAAGCACCTCATGGACTAGACAATAAGATGGATGGGTGGGTGGGGAGGGAATCAAAGGGTGGAAAATAGTAATCCGGACCCAAACGGCAATGGTACCATAAAATTCTACTTCCTAAAAGACAGACCAAATGACTGAACCTTCACTAGTCCCTTACAGGAAACACCTGAACCACAAGACACTGGAGAGGGTAGGATCAAGACTGACCTAAATCTCCTACATCTTCCTTCCCTCCCTCTCCCCCTCTCTCCTCTATCTCTCTCCTCTCTAACTCTTGTATATTAGTTATCTTTTTCCTCAATTTCTTAATGGACACTGACCTGTAACCCCCACTTCCAGCTTGGGCCTACAATCCACAATGAGCTTTTGATCAGAGAAACCTACAAGGTTTCCCAAAACAATGACAGACTTCTGTCAGAGTAATTGATGACCCACCAAAGGTCAGTGGTAAGACCCTATTGCTGAAGACTCCATACGCAGCTGGCACGTAAAATGGAATGACATGGCTGGAAGCCAGGAGAGAGTCAGTCCCCAGACAGTCAGCGTGTCTAGTGCCAGAAGGCGCTACATAGGCGACTGGGGGAAGTGACCAAGATCTGTCCAAGCAACACATTGTTTAACCTAAGTAGCAACAATTAACTGGATGTGATACCCACACAAGTGCAATAGTGGTACACAGCCATGGTGAGGAATCAATTGCTCTTGATTTGGCTAACTGATCCACTCAGTGGTACTAGACCCTTAGCTGGAGCTGGGAAACAAGTCAGAACCATACCCAAACACAAGCCCACTCTACAATATCAAGCTACCATCAATCACGGGGTATAAGAGGGCCTACACCTATCAAACTGTCTATCAAAAAAGTAAGTGATATCTCAATTTTCTTGGTGCTAACTTACTCTCCGTTGGAGAATCTGCTTCTCTTTTCCAGATAGATGCAGATCCTAAGAAGTGAGCTGCCCCAACATACCTCAGAAGGGGCCCAACTGAAACTAAGGACAACTGGCGAAATAAGCAAGGGTGATGTTTTCCTGTGAACTGGATACCAGCACATAGGGGAAGGAGATCAATGCAGAGAAAAATCAACTCCTACCAAATCAGAGAGCCAGAGCCTCAGAGGCCCCCAACACCTCAGCACTGAAGCAGACCAAAAATGAACCCAACATGGCTCAGGGAAATCTTGCGGAAGAGGGGGCGGAAAGAATGTCAGAGTTACATGTTGGGTCATGATTTTCAGAGACATTTATCATACCAATAACTGAGGGCTAACTCCACAATGCACGACCCATTTTCAATAATAAGGAGGGTCTAATGGGAGGGGGTAGATCACAGATGAGCCTAAATAATGGTACCAAACTGCCTGTATTTACTGAAAAGAAAACTAATAAATTAAATTAAAAAAAAAAAAAAAAAAAAAAAAAAAAAAAAAAGAAGGTGCTTTTAGTGCAAGGAGGTTTTCTTCTGATTCCCTACTTTACATTGGGGGGTAAGTTGAAGGAAAGGTTCTCATCTCCATAGTTTGCTGTGGCATAAGCTACATATTATTGAAGTAACCAACACTCTCCAAATCTCAGAGACTTAAAATAATCAAGACTTATTTCTTTCATTTGTGCTATTATTCATCATAGATAATTAGGACTATTCCATCTGCTTCTTTTCTGGGACCCTCACCATGAGAGCTCTGTTATGTAGAATGACACCTCTCACAGTTCCTAGACAACAGGAGATGGATAATTAGCCAATGGCTCTTAAGCAATTCTGTTCAAAGTGACACACATTACTTTGACAGGAGCAGGTCACAGTCAGCTGTGTTAAATCACAGAAGGACAGATTTCTGTGTGCTGACAAAAAGGAAGCAAGTCACCTTTATTATGGAATGGCATCAATGTCTGCCATCCAATATGTCCTGGATTTTCTCCCTGGGTTCAAACAAGATTTCCTCTTACTTGCACTCTTGTCCTCTTGATATCAGAAGGGTTTAAAATTTTAAGTGGTATACAATAAAAACAATAATGATAACTCTTGCTTTAATATTCTTCTTTGAGGTCAGCTGTAAGGATAAGTGGTTGAAATTTGTCTACTTATCTATGTAGTTAGTCTTTGAGATATGTGAATGTCTGACTCACAGAACTTAAGAGCATGTCCAGATGCAAACCAGTCCTACTAAAAGACTGAGAACCACACAATCATGTTTATTGCAACAACAACCCTACTTCTCAATACCAACTTTCTGCTTCAGCTCCTGACTCATTGACCAGAAGCAACTTCTGGAAGGAAAGCATTTATTTCTAGTTTATAGTTTTGAGGGGAAGGTTTCATCATAGTGGAGAGAGTGTGGCAAGAGCAGACATCAGAGCATCACATCTTGTCACATCAATAGGAAGGAAGCAGTCAGTGTGGGCTCCTTGGTACTAGAAAGAGAGTTGGACTATAAAATCCCAATGCCTGCCCATAAAGACATACCTTATTCAACAAGGCTCTACCTGTGGATTGAGTATGAGGCTTGATTATAAGCCCATGAGGTTATAGGGGACATTATACATTCAAACCACCACAGTGAATCACTTAAACAGTGAGTTTTACTGAATGTGCTAGCTCCTAAAGTTAAGTGGAAAAATTCCTGTAGCATGAACATTTATTCTTAGTAACAGCCAAGAAATTTTTAGAAATTTTTAGAATATTCTTGGAAGGCAGTTATTCTGTCAGATATTTGACCACCCTGAGACTACCATTACTGGGGAAGTCTGAGATCCATGAGGAAGCAAAGAGGATGAGCTGGCGATGGGGTAGAAATCATGAACACTACATGAGCAAATATGTGAACAGAGAAGTCCTTCTGCACATGAGACCTTCAGCTGCCCCGGGGGACACTTCAGGGATCTTTTCACTGATCCTGAACAAAAAGAACTGTGTATAAAGTTAAAAATGTAAAGCTACAGCACTTTATATAACAGTAAATAATCATAACTCCAATCACAGTATGCATATGAAGGAATTTCTGTGTACTTGTAGCTAATTTTGGTATACATGAAAAAAAGGAAAATTTAAATTGGTTTTATGATTAAACATTTAGAGTTTATATAATGAAAGAAAACACACAGCAATTCTTGGAAGACATACTCATCTGAACATCTAACTACTGGTTGTATCCAGTGAGTGGCCAATTGTATCAGTACTTCCTCTTTAAATGACTCTGGCCGTGTCTGCCACCCAGCAGGTATAGCTACCCCTTTTATTTGTTCAACTGGATTCATGAATCTTTAGGAATTATCTCTGTGGTAATATAAGACTGTGAACTGTCTTGTTATAAAAGGAATTCTTTAGCATAATTAAGAGAAATAAGAAATACACATTAAAACAATACTTTATAAGACAAGCACTTTCTAAAATATGCTGATAGGGCAAAGTACTTTGTATATAAAATTTGAGATTATTGATCATAGTAACCATAAAATATTTTACTTTGTATGAACTTTCAGTAAAAATTATCGCATTCTATCTGAATTGAAAGTAAGGGCTCTAGACAAGGATCTAATGACATGAATTTTGAAAGGAAGGTTGATATAAGCAAAGTGAGTTTTTTGGTAAGAACACTAAGGAAAATGTTTACCCTAGCAATCATGTTTATCCTTATATAAAAGGAAAGTTGATTATCTTTCTTTGAGTTATATCTGTTCTAGACCATAGTGATTCTGGCATGAAAATATAGGTAATTTAGTTTAATGGCTAACAAAAGGAAGAAAATTATCCTCTGAGTTTCATTTTAAGATAGTTTGAAGTGTTAATAAAAGTTATTCTTGTGTTGACATTTCTTAGAACTTGCTAGCTATTTTGTTTCCACCATTCTCAGCATGTTCTAGGTAAGATATAATAAGGAAACTAAAGTACAGTCCATCACATAATTCTCTGTTTTTGGCTCCCAACCTTTCATTTGGTCCAAGAAATTTACAAGAACTCTACCGGATATATGTTTTGTGTGTGTGTGTGTGTGTGTGTGTGTGTGTGTGTGTGTGTGTGTGTATACTATATAAATACATATATACCAGGTACGCTATATACATATAAACACACTACATATACTATGTATACTATATACAGACACATATACTAGGTACACTGTATACAGACACGCACACTACATATACAATGTATACTATATACAGAAACATACAAGACACATCATATATATACAAACACACTACATGTACTATGTATACTATATACACACACATATACTAGACACACTATATACATACATACACACTACATATACTATGTATACTATATACAGAGACATATACTAGACATACTATATACATATATACACAGTACATATACTATGTACACTATATACAGAGACATATACTAGACACACTATATACATACATACACACTACATATACTATGTATACTATATACAGACACATACACTAGGTACACTATATACAGACACACACTACATATACTATGTATACTATATACAGACACATATACTAGACACACTATATACATACACACACACTACATATCCTTTGTATACTATATACAGACACATACAGTAGGCACAGTATATACCTACACACACACTACATATACTATATGTACTATATACATACATATATATTAGATACACTATATACATACAGATACACTACATATGCTATATATATTATATACATACATATACAAACTATTATATATATATATTATATATATTATATAGTATATATTTGTTGTATTTAAGGTGTTTCAAAGATATATTTATGAGTTAAATATAATAGGTATAGAATTTATGAAAAAAGTTAATGGAGGGCTGGAGAGATGACTTAGCAGTTAAGCTCTTGCCTGTGATGCTTACAGACCCCGGTTCAAGTCTCGATTCCACAGGACCCATGTTAGCTAGATGCACAAGGGGCAATATGTATCTGGAGTTTTATGCAGTGGTTGGAGGCCCCGGCAAGCCCATTGTCTCTCTCCTTCTCTGTTTCTCTCTTTCTCTCTATCTGCCTCTTTCTCTGTCTGTTGCTCTCAAATAAATAAATAAAAATAAATACAAACATAAAGTTAATGGAGATTGCATTTTCTTACTACATTGTCCTTCATAATCACAGTCTCTAGATGGCTTTGGGCATTTCTTTGGGCATTTCTTTATTCATTAAGTAACTGAGGACACAGATGAATCATATATTGTGTGTATCAAATATGCAATTTTTATTTACAAAGAATATTGTATAAATTGAGTTTTGAACATTCAAATAATAGTTTAAATCCAGAACATGAACTACTGTATGAGAACTCTACTATAAATTATATTGCAAAGCACATCTATGTGGTAACAAGCAGTTCTTTAATTTTTCAACATTTAAAATTTTTATGCACTTGAACATAGCCTTGTGATAAAGAATCTAAGTACTAGGCTAGAATATTTATCAAGACAACAACCTGGCCACAGGGAAAACAGTCACTGGAATTTGTCAACATGTTTAAAACTAGGTTATAACCAAGGGAACTTTGTTAACAATTTATTCAAAACCTTTTTCACTCATTCTCACCATGTTCGAGGCACTGCATAAGTAGTGGTGGATCCCCTTTTCAGGAAGTTTATATTCCAGGCAAGAAGAAAGATAGTATGTAGAGAAGAAGGAGCATAAGTGAAAATTCTTTTTGAAAATTTTTTTATTTACAACTTCCATAATTATAGACAACAAACCACAAATATCAGGTCTGCTCTACAAGACATAGAAAAAGATGAAAGAATTTTAAAAAGGAAGAGACATAGGAACCTATATATTACTCTAGCTTTCTCTACAAATAATAGTAGAAGATAAGAATAAATGTTGAGAGAAGATTCAAGAGAGCCAGGTAGAATTGTGGTTACAGAGTGAAGGAAAAGAAGAATTGTCTAACCATGGTATTGAGATTAATTCATGAGTATTGAGATAATGACGTTTATACATCTGCTTTGTGGCATAATGATAGTCCTGTCCACCCAGGCCAGGACCTTGTTCTGGCTGTGAGAGGCAGAGAGCAGTAAAAGAGGCTGATCATAAGTTCCTCAAAGCCTCCTGGGTCAGGCTTTCTTTTACAAATGAGGGAGCTCAGGTCTAGGCTGGGTATGCCATTTCCAGTCCTCACAAATGATGAGACATACTATTAAGTCAAAAGCAGGTGTGCAATGTATTCTGCCCACTGCAGAACTAGTATTCCCAGAAACCTTCCTATTCCATCAAGCACTCCTGCACAGAACTAATATCAGGGGCCCTACTTTACATCTTCATACACAAAGCCAAAGTAGCTTATTCCTCTTTCAATTTTAGTGATTTAAGTCAGTGAGCAATGTATCAGTTCTATAATTAACTTGGGAATATCAACCCAGAAACATAATTCTACAGTACTATTTTTGGGGGTCAGAGTATTGCTGCATAAATCCAGAGCACAAAGCTTCCCCATGATGTCATGTCTGACCATACTAAGATATGTTTTATTGAATTACTAAGTTGTGAATAGGTAGCTATAAATAGGGAGAAAATGTTTCTATGTATAGTTCAGAGATAATATGGTAATACCTTTCCTTTCTCACTGAAATATAGGACAGAACTTAATGACACAAAGAATCTGGTTGAGAAATAATAAAAAATGAAAAGCAGATTTCTTTCTTAAAGAAGCAGCAGATTAAATTACATAGAATATGATTCTGAAATAAACATTAGATTTTTATTTCAATATATGATCCACATGAAGGAATTAACTCCTTTTAAGGTATACAATTTAGATGGTATTCACATATCGGCAATTGTTGGTTAAACTAGGGCAGTTTCATGCTTTCTATGGCCAAGTAATCATTGTAAACATTATAGGCCTCTTTGTATCAGAGCTGCTCAATATATTGAATACATTAGTTGAGGTAACACATGATAAATCAATAAGTTAATTTATCCTCTTGATACATGTAGGCAACTTGCTATCAGACTTGAATTCCAAATAAAAATATACAACTTATTTATTTCCCTTGTAGTATTAGCTTTGTATCCAGGCAGTTATCTCTACAGACTTGCTTCTGTTTGTTATACATTTCAATCATAAAAATTGTATACTAAGGCACCTTCCCCCCAGATAGATGGAAGCACTGGGAGATGGGTATGGAACAGAGAAGAACCAAGAGTTAGGTGGCTATGTGACCTTGTCAAATTATCTTGGTCAGCTCTCTCTTTAAAAAATCTTAATATCTTAATTTTTTATTCCTATACAACTCCTAGTGTGGTGAGGGCCTAATTAATAGTATCTTTCAGTTTAAAAGAAACTATGATTTGAAAACAATAAATGCTATAAACATAAGGTGTTTGGGTTGAGGGTGAAGGCATGGTAGCTACTTATACACATGAGCATCAAAACACTTTATTTGCAAAGCACTTCTGAAAATTTCAGAAATGCTACAAACCTAAATCATAATTTGGCACCTGGTAAATATAAACACTGAAACTCATAAGAAGTTCCTAAATGGATAAAAGTCATTGGGAATTGATGAGAAAGGGACTGAATCAATATGAGGAAACAATGATCAAAGAATGATCATAACTCTCTGTAGGCATCCTTAGAACAAATCTTCAAAACATTGTCATACTTATAATATTAGAGCTGACCCAATACTGTGCAGTTGGCAGTTAACATCCTATCATTTTGAAGTTGACAAATAGTAATTATTTTTATTATAGGAGACAATGTGATGTTTTATATGGTATTCCTTATAGACTGGTGTGATCAACCTAATTAACCTTTCTTTCATATTCTTTTAGTTTTCTGTAGGTAAAAGCATTTAAAATCTACTCATTTAGCAATTTTGAAATTTAGAAATTTTGAAATACATTATTATTAACTAGTTATCATGCTGGGTAACATATCACCAAAACTCATTTCTCTTTTCTAACTGAAAATTTGTGTCTTTTGACCAACATCTTCCCATATTCTTTCCACCTCTGCCAGCCCCAGCATCTGGTAACTATTGTTATACTCTCTATTTCTAAGACCTCCACTTATGAAAATTCCACATATAAATTAAGTCATATAATTATTTCCATGTCAGCTTTATTTCACTCAGTAAAATATATCCCAGATTCATCTTTATTGCTGCAAATAGGAGTATTCCTATATTTTTAAAGGCTGAATAGCATACCACATATTCATTATTGATTCATCTGCTGAAGTGTTGACATTGGGCTTGATTTTATATCTCTGTGAAGCAGTTACCAAACACTGATCAGAAGTAGCTTATGGAAGAAAAGAACTTATTTTGGCTACAGTCTTATGGGGGTTTCATCATTCCAAGGAAAGCAAGGCAGAATCGAAAGTTAGGAAGTCATGTCTTGTCACATCAGCTGGAAGAAAGCAGCAAGAGTAAAAAAAGCTCTTAGCTCTGGCAAGGGCAGAGTGTGGGGTGTTGAATTATAAAATCCTAACACCTACCCCCAGTTATCTAGCTCCTCCTGAAGGCTCCATCAGCTGGGGATCAAATACATGAAGCTATGGGAGATATTTCACGCTTTACCAACCACACTTGGCTATTAGGAATAGTACAATGATCATTTTAGATTTTTTTCTACACAGGGATTTCAATTCCTTTGGGTAGATATTCTGTGCTAGCATTACTGGATCACTTTGTAGGTGTATTTTCCACTTAAGAAAGCTCCATACTACTTCCCATAATGGCAGAATTTAATTTGCATTTCTATCAAGGGTATGAAAGGATTTCATCTTCTCCACATCATTGTAAATACTTGTTTTCCTCTTTTTGGTAATGGCCACTCATTGCGGTTTTAATTCTTATCTCCCCAGTGATCAGTCATGATGGCCAACACTAATATAGCCACTTACATGTCTTACCTTAAAAACCAATATCAGTGAGCTTTAATCTTACATTTTCTTCTAGTAGTCTCACATTTTTAGATTCCCACATTATATTTTTGTTGTCAATTATTTGTGACAGTCTCTCTCTCTCTCTCTCTCTCTCTCTCTCTCTCTCTCTCTCTCTCTCTCTCTTTCTGGGCCAGACTATCCTTAAACTTGTGATCATCCTGCTTCATCCTTCTTAATGCTAAAATTTCAGTTGTACAACACTACACTTGGTTATAATTAAATCTATATTGGGTTGATTTCTTTTTTTCTTGGTATATGGATCTATTTTAATTCTTTTTATGCAAATATTCAGTTGTCCTAGCACCAATTGATAATTAAGAGATTATCTTCCTTCATGTGTGTTCTTGGCACCTTGTTGAATCAGTGGGTTGTAAATAGTGGATTTATGTCTAGGCTCTCCATCATTTCCCACTCATACAGATGTATGTTTTTTTTTTTTTTGTCAATACTATTCTCTTGTGATATTACAAAAGAAGTTGGCTGCTAGCAATATTGTAACTCCTTTATTTGCTTCTTTTTTCATGCCACTTAGGAAACCCTTTTTGGTCATGTTAACTATGTTTTTGATTAGTATCCTTTTTTTGGAATAAGTCTAGTGGAAGTCCTTTGATATTTGTATACCTGGATGTTCATATCTATCCATAGATATGGAAAATTTTCTGCTGATATTATACTAAATCATCTATTTTACCACTTTACCCTTCTATGCTCATTCTTAACCGCTCGAGTTTAACATTTTATCTTTCTATTCTGTCCTGCATATACTTTAAGCTTTATTTATTGTCTTTTCTGTATATTTTCCAAGAACCTTTGCCTATGTTCAGGATTATAGATTCTTCTCTCCATCAAGTCTATTGCTGACCATTAGGCTCTTCTTTGCATTTTTTATTTTATTCATTATAATTTTTAGCTTTAGAATTTCTGTTTCATTTAAAATTATATTGAGCTCTTTGAAAGTTTCTTATTCTGATGACTTTGAGCTCTTTGAAAGTTTCTTATTCTGATGACTTATTTTTTTCTTTTTAAAAATTTTTTGAGACATGATTTCATGTATCCCAGGCTTATCTTGAACTCACTGTATTTTTATGGGTGACCATGAGATTCTTTTGATCCTTCCTCCAACCCTACATTTTTGTAATAGATTTTGAGATCAGTAGTGTAATGTTTCCAGCTTTTTTCTTTTTTTAATTTTTTTCTGATTTATTTATTAACTAGAGACAGAGAATTGGACAGAGAGAGAATGAAAATGGGCATGCCAGGGCCTCTAGCCACTGCAAACAAACTTCAGATGCATATACTACCATGTCCATCTGGCTTATGTGGGACCTAGAGAATCAAACCTGGGTCCTTGTAGGCAAGTGCCTTAACCTCTAAGCGATCTCTCCAGCCCAACTTTTTTCTTTTAATTCAAAATTGCTTTGTATATTTTGTGTCCTTTGTGGTTCCATACAAATTTTATAGGGATTGCATTGAATCTGTAGGTCACTATGAAAAATATGGGTCATTTAATGATATTAACTCATCTATCTAATCCATTCATCTGTATTATTTTCACCAGTGCTTTTGTATTTTTCAGTGTACATGATTTACACTCCTTGGTTAAATATACTTCTACATATATTTTGCATGTGTAGTGTGTATTTCATGGGGTGTATATATGGTAGATATATATGTGCAAATGCCCACATCAATGTGGTCAGAGGAGAATATCAGATGTCTTTCCTCTACTGCTTATCCACATATTTCCTTGAAACAAAGTTTCTCAGGGAATCAAGACCTGCAGATTTTGCTAACCCCAGCAATACTCCACTGCCTATTTCCCATAGGACTGGAGTAACTGATGAGCATGTCCACATCCAGTGATTTTTGTGAGTCCCAGAGAACTAAACTCAGGAAACTGTGGGCCCTCTCAGGCTCTCATGCTTGGAGTAAGTAGTCTTACCCACTGAGCCAGCCCCCCAGCCCACTCATAAGTATTCTTAAGCTATTATAAATGCAATAATTTTCTAATTTATTTTTGTAATTTATTTTAGGAGAGAGAGAAAGATGCAGATAGAGAATGAGTGTTCCAGGGTCTTCAGCCTTGCAAATGAACTCCAGATGCATGTGCCACCCTGTGCATCTGGTTTACGTGGGCCCTGAGGAATCAACTCTGGGTCCTTTGGCTTTTCAGGAAAGCACCTTAACAGCTAAGCCATTTCTCCATCCCCTCAATTTCTTTTTATATAATTCATAATCAGTGTAAAAATATGCTACTAATATTTATATTTTCAATTTATAGACTGCGAACTTTTGTGAATTCATTTATAAGTCCAAACCTTTTCTGATGGAGTTGTTAAGGTGTTTAGCACATAAAATTATGTAGTTAGCAAGCAGAGACAATTTCATTTTCCTATTTTTACATGTCATTTATTTATTTGCTTATTTATCTTTTAGTTGCTTTAAGACATTCAGTCTGATGTTGAATGGAAGTAATGAGAATGGCCATCCTTGTCCTGTTTTTGATCTTAGAGACAAAGCTTTAAACCCTTCAATGGCTATGGTGTTAGTTGTAGGCTTTGCTAACTACAGTCTTTATGGTGTTGATATATACTTCTCCTATATATAATCTGTAAAAATTTTTAATCATAAATAACTGTTCAAATTCTTTTTTATTTGTTTTTCTCCATTGCATTGAGATGGTGATGTGATTGTTGTATTTTGTTATTTTTTAAAATACTTTTAAAATATTTTTATTTATATATTTTCAAGCAGAGAGACAGACAGACAGACAATGGGTACACCAGGGCCTCTAGCTGCTACAAACTGCAGATGTATGCACCATTTTTCGCATTTGGCTTTACATGGATACTTGGGAATCAAACCAGGGCCATTAAGCTTTGCAGACAAGTACCTCAACAGCTGAGCCATCTCTCCAGCCTCTGTTTCATTCTTTTAATATTCCAAATCACATTTAGTGGCTTATATATGTTGAACCACTCTAGGCAAAATGTGTTTCAAATTGCTTGTTGTAGGTTCCATTATTATACATATTACCAGCCTAGAACAGCACATTAGAACAGTAGCTTAGGAAGCAATGTAGGTGCAATTATATTCATTTTAATAAGTATATTCTGAATTCAAAGTTATATTTGGAGCATGGGAAATATAATATTTAGGCACAAAATTTCAATGTTGCTTGATTGTTTTTATTAAAATATATTAAGCTTAATATAAAATTTAAGATCATGAAATTTAATAGTTAAAATGTTGGACTAAATATTGTAATTTTTAAAAAAATTTTTTTCTTTATTTATTTGAGAGTGACAGATAGAGAGAGAAAGCGGCAGAGGGAGAGAGAGAGAATGGGCATGCCAGGGCTTCCAGCCACTGCAAACAAACTCCAGTCACGTGCACCCCCTTGTGCATCTGGCTAACGTGGGTCCTGGGGAATTGAGCCTTGAACCAGGGTTCTTAGGCTTCACAGGCAAGTGCTTAACTGCTAAGCCATCTCTCCAGCCCAAATTTTGTAGTTTTTAAAAATTAAAATACTAAAGGCAAAAGAACATTTCTTCACTTTCACTCTCTTAAGCATTCTTCCTAAGGCATAATTTTTAGAATAATAGGTCTTTAAAAATCACTGTAAGATAAAACTCATGGGGCATGGAACAAGTGAACCCACTTGCCCCTATGGACAGAGCCAGGCTGGTGCGACTGTGTGCACAGTCCACAGAATCAGCAGAAATATGTAATTATATGAGGGACTGGCCCAGAAGAAAGGTTCCTGACACAATGATTTGAGCAGTTCTGCTCTACAGCACCTGCCACTATGATGCATACACACACACACACACAACACATGCATATATATATATATATATATATATATATATATATATATATATACATATATGTACTTTATATTCTGTTAAAGATATTTATATCATATATAAAACAGCTGATAGGAGGAAAGTTTTGGTGTTTGGGTTTATAGTATTGAGGGGCTGCTTTATAATAGCAGGGAAAACATTACATGAGCAGAGCCTGGACATCAACTTCTTGCCACAGCTGATGGACAACGGCAGTGGGAGAATAAGAAAAGCAGATCTGGCTCTAACACCCCTTAGCTTGCCCCCAACAGCACACCTTCTCCAGTAAGGCTCTACCTCCCAAACTATCATCAGCTGGGGACCAAACATTCAGAACACATGAGGGACGGGGGCTCTCTGATTTAAACTGCCACATAGTTTGAGCAGTTCTATCTACAACACCTGCCACTATGATGCTTTGCCTCACCTAAGACAGCTTGTTTCTTGATTCAAACTACCACAATATAGGCCTATTTAGACATATTTATATAGATTTAGGAAAATACATAATTTTATAAATGCTTTAAACTCATTTTACCCACTGTTATATCCAATACTTCCTATTTTTCATTTTCTAGTCACAGAAACAAAAAGCCAGTGCTAAGATAAAACACATTAACTAGTGATTATTTATCAAAGTGATTTTACAGTGTAGAAACAAAAGCAATCAGTTGTCTGAAAACTAGTTAAGAATATGAAAATTAGTTTGTATATAAACTGACTTTTAATAAATTGGACTTTAAGAAGCAGGACTCAAAAATGCTTCTAACTACCATGGGTGGGACCAGAAGCAGCAACTATGCTCCAGTAGTTGGGAGGTGAGATGCCTTACATGGCAGGACACATGCAACGTTATAAGAGTCTGGTGGAGGATGAATCTAAGACTTCAAACATCTGAGTGCTTGTGACAGCCATGGTGGAGGCAAGCGAACTATCAGGGAGCTGGTTTAGAATTTCATCAGCATAGGGAAAAGACACACCCCACATTCTTCTGCAGAACTTCAGCAAGAGATCTATCACAGGTGCCTTAGAGATAACAGAAGACATCAAATAAGCTTCACCCAAAGGCCAATGAACTATGGCTATGGAGAAGGGCCCCTGTCCTAAAGCTTCACCATAGATGATAGATAGGCTTCTTTGTGAAAGGTTAGTAAGGAGGAAGATTCTTTGAGAGGGCAGAAACATCCTTGATAGGAAATTTGAACTAACATAATATCTGCCTAAAAGACAAAGTTAATCCAATCAAATAAAAAGGTGTATTAGCACACATGTTCATATTGGAGGAATCAGTAGAGACTTGACAGCTGTTTAATGCCTGTAATGTAGTTTCTAACATAAAGCCCCATACACAACAAGTCTAAAATAAATGTTTGCTAACAAATTAATATATTCAAGAATGAATTTCTAGATCTAGGAGGAAACCAATGCCTTCTGTTCAGCCACACAGACAATTCTGAGAACTCAGTGGCATTTTCACACATTTCATTCTTTAAGGCAATGCCAAGTAATCCAGTCTGGCATTAAGCAAAGAGAGTTTATTATAGAGCATGACACTTGAACTATCTTTTCATTAAAATAAAACATAAGATATCCCTAATATAATAATACTAAAACAACCTATGTAATAAGTGGGGTAATTCCATGAGAATGAAAATTGGAAAACCGAGTAGATGAGCATTTTTGTTCCTGACTAAAAAAAGATGAACTTACTATGACTATGTGTTTATCCTTGCCATGGAGAATAAACATATCCCATGTTAATTTGCTTTCCTAGTGATGTTCCATATCACAGGCAGGGTTTTAAGTATATTCAGTTTATATTAAGGAGGCCCTCTCAGAACAGCTGAGATTTCCATATTCTAATAAATTTCCCTACCATGAATTTATTACTATGTGGTGTGATTGTGGAAGTGACTTTGTCTCTGGATGTTTGTGTTTATTTACTGTTTCCCTGGATGACTTGGCCTCATTTGGTTCTTTCCAAACCCTCAAATCTGCAACCTTGTCAACAGTGATGTTCTATTTGCAACATTTGAATGCAATCTGGAATTCTGAGAGCTTCCTTCTGTCCAGGACATCAAAGATTAACATAGTTTCCTCCTGGTTGCCAAAAAGCATGCAATTATCAGCCCTAGCTGCCCATGATAATCACCCCAGAAGCTTTGCAATTATATATGATTATAACATGTAGTTAAGTATGAGAACCACAGTCAAAAGTTATCAATAAAATAAAGAAATCAAGAAATGTTGCAGTGAAGAGGCCCAACACTGCAATGGTGAAATAGCAAGGTTGAAGTCTCCATCTTTCTCCCTAACACAAGGGGTTGACTTCAATGTAAGGTGAGTATGCATACATCTGAAGAACCAAAAATAAAATGATAACATAAGGACACAAAACGTAGTTGTGATCTATGAAGTGGGGGAAGAAAATGCAGCTTTGAATTGAGATGCAAAGGGGAAGCTTTGAAATATTTTATGTAAAAAAATTAAAACTTAGGTTTCTTTTTTGTGTGTGTATAAGGACACAGCAGGGTCTATTGCTGCTACAAATAAATTCCTATCTAGCTTTACATGAGTGGCTGAGGAATTGAACTTAGGCCAGCAGGCATTGCAAGACAATGCCTTTAGCTGCTACAAAATCCCCTAAACCCTGAAATTTTCTTTTCTAGCACCTTGACATGGCTCTGGACAGATAACAAATTAAAGCACCGCAAGTAAGAATAGAAAAGAATCAGCTGTTTATGTTAAGAATAACACCTGGGAAGCTGCAGGGACCTGCATGGGAAACTCAGGTGTATTCTGTGATGGCCTACATTCAATTCATGGTTATGCTATTATGATATGTCATTCTATAATATGATGTCATATAACACACATAACATAATATAATATAGGCAGCATGTGAAGAAATTAAGAGCCAAGTCCTCCGCAATCCTTCTTCTGTCTGCAAACTGCCATGGTGAGGCCAATAAGGTGCTGTAAAACAAAAAATAAAGGGCAAAATGTTACGAAATATGATTGAGAGAACATACCCTTTCCTTCACTGGCCACTTACAGTCCTCAAGAGTATATAAAGCAGAGCCTGTGCTTTGTACTAGCACCCCACTGCTGGCCTGAGTAGCTGTGCCCCTGAGGGATCGTTAGTTCTCAGGAGCTGTTGCCTGACACAAGGAACACACCACTTTCCAATCTGTGCTGGATGTGACAGAATTATTGAAACAGATCAAATAAAAATTTAAATTAGCATAATTAATTGCCCCAAGACATGAAAAAGAAACAGAAATATGTAGTCACTTGTAAATAATACATCAATTGAAAATAATGGACATAAAATATTATAATAGATAAAAAGAACTGAAAAGTTATTCTAAGTGTAGGAAAACATCTAGGTCTAGAATGCCAATGGACTAGCCAAAGAATCTTAAAGAGCTTTAGAAGGAAAAACAGACTAAAAAAAATATTTTCTTAAGGAATAATCTCATAATATTTTAGGTAAGTTTATAATATTGTGATGAACTACTTTCGTGGCTATTATATTATGATATATCTTTATATCATATGCCCAGAGTAGATACCTCTAGGCTGGAAACATAGCTCAGTTGAGTGGTTTCCTAGCTTATATGAACCTCCAATTTGATTTCTAGCATGCCAGTAAAGGAGGTAGAAGGAGAACATCAGAAGTCTAAGGTCATCTTTAGCTATATAGAGAGTTTAAGGTCAACCTGGGCTACATGAGAACATGTCTGAAAAAATAAAAACAAATATCTCACATAGACAAATAATTATGAAATGTAAGGACATCAAAGAAAACATTCTTAGTTTCCAGGGAGAAAAAAATAACAAAACATTTCTAAAGAAAACAAAGTAATAGTGTCATAAAAACTTTGGAATAGAGTCACAGAAAACTGGAAGATAATGGAGTAATATTTTCTAGGTGTTGAAAAGAAATTGTACTTAGAATTTTATATTCATTTTAAGCAAAAGTTTAAATGTGAATTGCTATAAAGATATCTGCAAATACTTGAGTCTTAGAAAGTCTTCTATAAAGAGATGAAAACATTTTTGTCAGAAGTATAATAGAAGAGAGAGAAATTATCCAAAGTGATGAGTTAGAGAACTAGGATGAAGAAGTAATTTCATGAAGATTAGCAGAGGTACAGCAAAGAATGTTCCTGACATTCTATAACTATCAATATAAAAGTTACAGAATGTAATTGTAAAGGGAAAAAAATGAATCCCTCAACTTTCTCAAAGGAGAGATACAGGTGTGAGAAATAGATCTTTGGCATGGGATGTAGCTCAATACTGAAAAACAAATCATTCAAACAAGTAGAAAATATCCTTATGAAGAGAGGGAGGGAGAAAGTATCATGAAATGACTGGAGAGATGGCTTGGTGGTTAAGGAGTTTGCCTGCAAAGCCTAAGGACTCATGTTTGACTCTCCAGGTCCCATGTAAGCCAGATGCACAACGTGGTGCAAGTTCGCAAGTCCACACTTGTACACAAAAGGGCACAAAAGTCTGGAAATCGATTAAAGTTGCTCAAGGCCCTGGCATGCCAATTCTCTCTCACTCTCGCTCTCTTGCATAAAAAGGCCAGTCTGGGGCTGGAGAGATGGCTTAGCGGTTAAGCGCTTGCCTGTGAAGCCTAAGGACCCCGGTTCGAGGCTCGGTTCCCCAGGTCCCACATTAGCCAGATGCACAAGGGGGAGCACGCTTCTGGAGTTTGTTTGCAGAAGCTGGAAGCCCTGGCGCGCCCATTCTCTCTCTCTCCCTCTATCTGTCTTTCTCTCTATGTCTGTCGCTCTCAAATAAATTAAAAAAAAAAAAAAAAAGACCAGTCTGTTGGGCTTGCCTCAAAAAAAAAAAAAAAATGAAAGTCACATTACAAAAATATGCTTTAGTCTAATGGCAATAATCTTCAATGTATATAATATATTTAAAACAAAGGGTTTTAGAGTAAGAAAAATAAATAGCAACATAATATATACCTCAAAAATTAAAGAATTTTAAAATTAATAGATTGAAAAGGACATAGAAACATACAAGCATCAATTTTTTGATAAAGTAAAACAAGTTAAATCATCAAAAATAGTTATGTATGATATAAGAGCATAGCAAAACAATAACAGACTTAAAATATATAAATCATAACTACTAAAATAAAACTGATAATTTAAGTTTAGATTTCAACAAATTTCTCTTAGATAGTGATAGGAAATCAAAGAAACAAAAGCAAATACAGATAATACTTGGATAATATATTGTTTGAACTCCTAAATTTATTTAAGTATAGTTTTGGTTTTCTGTCATATATATATATATTATTGACAACTTCTATACTTACAGACAACAAACCATGGTATTTCCTTCCCCTTCCCCACTTCCCCCTTCATAACTCTGCTCTCCACCATGTCTCCTTCCTCTTTCTATTAGTCTCTCTTTTAATTTGTTGTCATCATCTTTTTCTCCTATTATAAGGGTCTTGTGTAGATATTGCTAGGCACTATGAGGTCTTGGATATTGAGGCCAATTTCTCTCCAGACAGTTGTATGTGAGGAGTAGTACCCTTCCTTTGGCTTTTACATTCTTTCCACCACCTCTTCCTCAATGGACCCTGAACCTTGGACGGCGTGAGATGTTTCAGTGCTGGACACTCCTCCATCCCTTCTTCTCAGTACTATGTTGCCTTTTGGGTTATCCCAGTGGTCATTGCCATCTGAAAATAGAAGTTTCTCTAATCAGAAGTAAGAGTAGAATTAATATATGAATATGAACTTTAAGTGTAGTGATTTCAGGGCAATTTGATGAAGTAATATATGCATTTATCCAGACAACAGAAGTCTTTGTACCCCTAAGGCTCATGACCTCCCCTGCCATAGGCTTTTTATTAGGTTTTCAGTACAAGGCATGTATTCCTTTCCATAGGACAGGCCTTCAGTCCAGTTAGAGACCAGTTGGTTTCCCCCAGAGTAGACATGCCACTATTGCACTCGTTCAGTCATTTGGCCTGTCTGGCCAAACTTGAGGCTTACAGTGTTTCACCACTGATGACTTTTGTATCCCATAAGGCTGCATACAGTGCAGCTTTTTACAGCTTTCAGTTGGCTACAGGGAGAAAGGTTTTCTGCTGAGCACCTGCTTGATTTCTCAGTGACTTTGCTGCTCAGGCATGTGAATTCTTCAGCAATAGGATCTTATCATCTCTTTCTCACAGGAAACCAAGGGCCTTGGTAATAGCCTATAATGTTTTGAAGGCAACAGGGACCTCCCTGGTCAACAATTCACTGGAAGGTATCCCATCCCTGGCACTGAAAATTTTCTAGTAACAATCTATGGCTTCTGGATGTGCCATTACTCAAAAACGTGGATTTTCATATGCCTTATTCAGAATATTTTAAATTTTGATTGACCCCTCCCCCTTCTTTTATACAATCTCTTTCTGTCTTTTTTTCACACACAGAAAATTTGCTATAATAGACCATGTGCAAAGCAAAAATAGCCTTATGGGGTATCTTATGTGCAGAGATCCAAAGAATTAACATTATGCAGACTATATTCTCTAAATGTGATTTAACAAAATAAATATATAAAATTAGAATGTGATACAAAAGGATAATTAATAAAACAACACAAGCAAAAACTAAATAAATAGAAAAAAAGCAGCACTGTGGAACTCAATTGGGAAACAATAAAATATTTAGAAACAGGTGACAGTGAGACTGGTAAGTATGAAAATGTGGGCAGAACGAGAGCAATGCTTAGAAGGGAAATCCTAAAGCTTTTAATAAATCATCCTTTGAAAGTATTACTGAGAAGAAAAAATTCCTTTAAAACAAACATATTAAAAATAAAACACAGGGTGGGACTGATTGCTTAGTGGTTAAGGTGCTTACCTGCAAAACTAACTGATCCAAGTTCAATTCCTCAAGTCGCATGTAAGCTAGATTACAAGGTGGAACATGTGTCTGGATTTCATATGCCATGTCTGGAGGCCCTAGCTCACCCATTCTCTTTCTCTCTCCCTCCCTCTTTCTCAAATACATAAAAAAATAAATTAAAAAACCCACAAAACATATAAAATGAAAAGAACAAATATACCAAATAAATGTCTACAATGTAATATGAAATTATAGAATCTACTTGCAAATAAACATTAGAACCCAGAATAAATATGTTTATAGAACCGTAGAAAAGCCTAAGGTTGTAAAAAATAAAACAAACAATAAATTTCTTCTCTATTATTGAGATATTCAACTAAAGAATTATAAAATCATATAGGAAAAGAAAGGTTTATCAAGAACAAAGTGGAGTAGTTTACCCAACATGGAGGGGGCAGCATCAGAGATAAACAGGGTGGACTAGGGTAGAAAACCAATGAAACAAACAAGAGAATGAATCATAAACTTGCGTATGTTTGAGAGGTTGCTATTCAATAAAAATGTTCACACAAAAATGGAAATAAATGGTTTATTTAATAAATGGGGATTGGAAGCATGAAAAGATTAAGCTAGATTTCTCTCCCTTTAATCACATCTTAAAATCAGATTACAGATGTTTAAGTATTTAAATGCAAATGATAAAATTAAGAGCTCAATAGAAGAAAAGTGTCATAAGAATTGTGGTATCTTTTTGTTGAGTTCTTTCTACTTAGAATTGTTTTGGCTATGCATGTGGTCTTCTGTGTTTTCACATGAATTGTCAGATTGTTTTATATAGTTCTGAAGAATGCCATTGGTACTTTGGTGGGAATTACATTGAATCTATGGGTTACTTTTGGTTCCATAGCCATTTTCACAATATTAATTCTGCTAATGTAGGAATATGAGAGATTTCACTATTATCTACTATCTTCTTTGATTTCTTTCTTCTGTGTCTTAAAGGCTTTTTTTTTTTTTTTTTTTTTGTAGAGAGCTTTCACAGCTGGAAAAGATCATACTAAGTAAGGTGACCCAAGCCCAGAAGACTACAAAAATGTATGCTCTCTCTCATGTGCAATCTTAACTTTGAAAGTTTATGTGTATGCAAATAAAGGGATGTGAGAGAAGTTATAGATTGTGAAGCTAGAGAGGAGACCATGAGAGGGGAAGAAGTGTGAAGAAAGGGATAGGGAGAAAATATCACATGTGATATATAAACGGAAGAAACTACAGGGTTGGGGGGAGCTATAATGAGAGAAGATGGGGAAGGAAGGGAAACAAAAGCAGAATTGTACAAAAAAATGCTATAAAGAATACTAATTATCTATATTTCTGTATTCTAAAAGAAGATGATTCTACATGACTTAGGGAGTAAAATAAAGCTTTATAATCAAGACCTCAAAGCTTCATAAGGAATAATAATAAATAAATTTCACCATATAAAAACTATTTCTAATCAGTATGAAACATTGTGGATAGATGTTAACAGATTGAAGATTTTTCTTCCCCTCTGGTAGAAGTTTTGTCCCTTGTAAAACAGATGAGGAACTGATATCTACAATAAATGTAGATCTCCTCCAAGTCAAAAGGCAAATGCAAGAAAAGCAGAGGGGAAGCCAGGAGATATGAAGAAATATGAGGGGAAACAGATGATATCTTGAACAGGTACTCAGAGTCAGTAGTAATCACAAAATGAGGATTTTATTATCTGTAAAATGTCACTGTGCCATTGGAAAAACCAAAGTCAGAATGTGGTGCCACCAAATGTCAACCAAGATGTGGGTAGTCAGTTAGGTACCATCATACTATGTTGGTGAAAATTTAAAGATCTCCTGATTCATTGGTGCTAATCTCAGTGGATGATCACTTGATCTGGCTCTTCTTACATTCTGTGAGGGTACATCCCTTTTCCTATCACCCCTTAATGCTCAGTACTTGGAAAAGTCATGCAGATATTCATTACATTATGAACCAATGAAAGGAAGGATTGCTAGTTTTCATTTTATGTGGTTGCTGCTTTTGTTTTCAAAAGCCATAAATCAATTCCTATTTGAAGGAACCAATTATAAGAATTGATATTTTTCCTTAAAGAAAACTTAGTAGCATTGTCATCACTACCTGAAAGTAAAAATTTAGGCTTTATCTAAACATGAGCTACAAGCAAAATAGAAAATTAATATAAAGGCATTTCATAGTCTGGATCTTCAGAACCATTATTGCCAAAATACTGCACTACTCTGAATACCAAAAAAAGTGTTCATGTCCTTTCATTTTAAAAACTTTTAGTTGAACTTGTATGTGTGTGGATGTGTGGGGAGGGTAGGGGGCACTGGGCTCACTTGCCACTGAAAACAACCACCAGACACATGTGCCAGTTTTTGTTGCTGACTTACTTTAGAACTGAAAGCAGACCAGCAGACTTTTCAAGCAAGTGCCATTAACCACTGATCCATCCTCCTAGCTCCTAGCCATGGTCTTTCCAAATCAGGCAAGCATGGGAAATAGTTTAGTACCCCAAGACAACTGCTTTGCTTGAGCAGTATACACACCCCTCTGCTAAACAATGCACTTAGCATCCTTTTGGGAACCTGGTACCCCTTACTTGTCCCTAGCTACAGGCACACCCTACTCCACACAATGAACTAGTTCTCTTAGTGACCATTTTACATAAGCAGTACACATTCAAATATATTTCTTAGATCTGGCATGGGAACAGCAAGGACCCATCCAGCCCAGACAGGTTTTGGATGCATGTGCAATATGGCAAACAGTGTCCTCTAAGGGAGAAATCCTTATCTTCCATTTTATGCTTGTGTATAACTGGTCATAAGTATTATTAAAATCAGAGGCATCATGGGATAGACACACAGTAGAGAAAACACCATATAACCAAACTTGTCAATCAAACCAGAGGATCACTCTTAACTAGCCCTGTAGCAACGAATCCATCCTCCTCTAAAAATCCCAAAGAGAGAAGCCCAGATGTGAGAACTCTCTACTCCACTGACCCACTGCCCCTTTGGCGGGGCATCCAGACATTTGCTATGACTTTGCTGTCTATAAAGCTTCTTACTGCTTAACTATTTGTGGACACCTTTCTTCAAGTCTTAGAGTAAGGTGCCAAGAACCTTGAAATAGTGAGACTACCAGAGACCAGTAACATCTGTATATTCAAACTGAAATACTGGTAATTTATTGTCATTTTATAGCTGACCATGAGTGCCTAAATTAAACTTGAACTTATACTCAGAACTGCCATTCAACTACTATATGAAAAATATGAGTCTGGTTTCTACCACTGGGCCTCAATCATATCCAGTGATACTTATTAAAGTTACTAGTGCCTCATAAATAACAGCTTTCATATGGATATTTTGTAATGGTACTTGTCATTTTACAATAGTAACCCTAGCTTCAGAGAGTGAAATATTTTTGTCCTTCCTTCCATTTCTGAACCTACTTCCTGTTAATTGAGGAGGAGGAGCCACATGTAAATCAGAGCTGAAGATGTGGACTAAATTGCCCTTACTAGATGTGTCCACTGCACTGTAATGTGTGTTTGTGTGCATGCCTGTGCACTCGCCCATGTAGGCCCCTGTACATAGGCTGTTCAGCTTGTGCATGACTGACCAAAGTAGTTACAGCTTTGTCAGAATATTGAGTAACAAACTGTGACTTATTTGAATGTGGTCTTCAAAGAAGCAACACAATGCCAAGTTCATGTGCTCTAAACCCGCTCTATATCAGTGATTCATATTAATTATGGTTAGGTACAAGTTAGTACCAAAAAAAGTGGCATCTCATTCTCCATTGTCAGAATTGTGAGAAGGACAGAAGATGTTTTTCAGGGTGTTTCCAAATAAGCACCATAAGGATACTACCTTGATAAAAAACCTATAGTGTATGGGGTTGCCTTATCAATTTTTGTGTGTGTGTGATGTGTGTCTAAGTGTGTATCCATGTTTTCTGTGTGAGTGGGTGCTCAGACATGTGGGGGCCAGAGGTTGATGTTGGTGTCTTCTTCTGTTGCTCTGAACTTTAATTTAAAAATTAATTAATTTATCTGCTTGTGTGTCAAGGGGGCACACCAGGGTCTCTTGCAAACAAAATATCCCACACAGCTTTATATGGGTGGCTAGTAAATTGGGCCTAGGATGACTGACTTTGCAAGTGTCTTTAGCTACTGAGACATCACTTCAGCCCCATTCACCTTGTTTTTTTGTGACAGGGTCCTACACTGAAATTAGAGATCACAAACATGGTTAGATGAGGTAACCAGCAAGCCCTAAAAATTCTGTTGCCTCTGCCTCACTAGCTCTGAGATTACAGGCATGCCCTGAATTTTATGTGGGTTCATGCACTCTGAACTCAGGTTCTCATGCATGCACAGCAAGCACTTTACCTACTGAGCCTCCTTCCAACCCCTCTTTATCATTTTAAATTATTGATAAAACCTTGAGAAATAAAGTTAAATCATGATAAAATTCTGGGTCTTATTCAGGGATCATAGTAGCAATCAACATGAATGAATCTTGGATGACTCAATCAGAAAAGAAATTTCAATGGGAAGAAGTCTGAAGGGCCAGGCTCTGAAAATGAGCAGGTGCCCTTGGAAATCCAGAAAAGGAAATAGCTTAGTTGGAGGCTACCCTGTGCCAATGCCCAGAACTAAATGCTGTGCCTTTTATTTCCTTGAAATTTAAATTCCACTAGAATAGTCAGGTAAACACTGTGGGGAGAGCAAGTGTTATTATCCTTTAGTTTTGTGCAGCACAAATTTACTAACACCACAATTCTGGCAAAAATAACATTGTTATAAAGAGAAGGAAGACTGGAAGTGGGTCAGGCCCTTTATTGGCAAATATCTATTGCAGCAGTCATAGAAAGGTTAGGTCATTTGTCAAAGGCTCAAAGTAGTAAGTGACAGAATTGTTTCAAGCCTGTTCTTTTTCTAGTATATTGCACTACCTTGTAAATAATACAATGATAATAGAAATGGAATAAAAATATTGAAAAGCCTCCCCAACCCAAAATATATTGTCAGATTAAACCTGTTTTGTCCTCAAAGTTATTTTCTAGTCTTGTATCCCACTGTTTCTTGTCCATATCACTTTCTGCCATGAAATATCACACTGGTTCCACCTCCACAACACTTTGCACGTGATGTCCTAATGTTTATTATACATACCTCTTCTACCTCTTCACTACTAGACCACCAGATATTCAAGGCAAGTGATAAATCATGACTTACTTGTGTCATATAGAAATAGATACACATGTTAAGCACTTCAAATTAGGTTGAGAACTAGTTAACAAATGAATGAAAGGAAGAATGACTTACAGAAAATCACTTTGACTTAGGTCATTGTGTTAGTTTAAATCTAAATCCCCTAATATATTCAAGTGTTATTAAAATTGAGTTTTCAGCTTCTGACCCTAGCAGGCAGACTTCTGTACACTGTGGATGGATCCTGGGGTCCAGCCCTAAGGTGTTACTGTGGGTGGATCTGAATTCCAGCATAATGTATGCAGAGGGAGTTTTTCCTGGGCTCCTTGCTGTTTGGCAACTGGTTTTTGTGGTGAGTTTTCTCTTTTCACCATCATTGAACTTCCCACAAACTGCCTGGTTTGGAAGTTCATCCCAGAAATGTGAAGCTGAATTTGACAGTCATAAAGCTATTAGGCCTTGGAGGGAGGGTACTGTGGTAGTTTGAATGGATGACCACAAATATATTCAGGATTTTAGTAAAGTTTATACTTTAGATCTGCAGCCACAGGCTACAGAAGGTGTCACTGTGGATGGATCCTACAGTACAGCCCTAAGGTGTGGGGTGGATTTGGAATTCCAGTCTAAAAATATGTAAAGTGCTGGAGCATTGCCTGGAATTCCTGAAGTGTGCTGTGTGGTCTGGCTTTTGATGGTGGCTTTTTCTCTCTCAGTGTAGACCTGTAAAAGCAGACCAGCTTCTTCTGATATTATAGGACTTCCTCTGGATCTGTAAGCTTCAATAATATAACTATGCCAGATCTTTGAAAGTTCATTACAATGAACTGAAGCTGTCCACTATAGAATTGCTACCAGAAGTAGGGTGTGGCTCAGATGAATCTGACCATGTGGATTTTGGTCTTTTGGATTTTTTTTTTTTTTTTTTTTTTTTTTAGAGGAATGGGCATAAATTTGGTACTTGTAACTGAAGATCTCTTCTGGAGTGGTAAGTCAAGTTTTATGAACTATTCTGGTGAGAGTTTTAGAATGATAAATGCAGAGAGAATTGCATTTGGAAGCTTGGCTTATGAACATTCTAAGGGGAAGGAAAGACTGCAGAGGACTTTGTTGGAACTGGGCTTCTGGCTGTGTTCTGCAGTTCATGCCCAGAGACTGTGATCAAGATTAAATTTGTAATGGTCTGATGTATTTAGCTAAAGATATGGAACTGAGAGTTTTAAGTTGGATAAACTCAAGAAAGTTTAATATTACTGGCACAGAGAATGGTTACTGTAGCTAGTATTGTCAAACACATTAGCAGTCTTAAGGAAGATGGTCCAATTGCTTTACATCAAAGCAATGGAAAGGATGCCTGAGAAAAGATTATGATAGACATGCAAACTCTTTTAGAAACAAGTTGATTGGAAAAGGAACCTGCTCTTCAAGATTATAATTTATACTATCCTAGAATTCAGCACATGGCTGTGTCCTGATTGAAGGGCCCTGAGTCCTCAACTCATGGATCCCCTGCTCCAGAGGGAGCACAAGCAGAGTGAGTAGGGAAGATCTCCCTGTTCCCTCCCCCTGTATCTCAGTTCCCTGGTCTGGATCAGTTCCCCTGCTGATTGTTTGGGGCTGTCTAAGCACTTCAAGCTAGTTGTAAAAGTAGGTCTCTTGCTGCACATTCCTGCTTGAAGTGCCCTTGGGTCCCCAAATCAGTAGCCCCTGGTTTGGAGGGTGCACACATAGAGTGAGTAGGCCAGATCTCCCTCTTCCCCCTTGCTCCTTCCAAAGGAAAATTTTCCATGAAAGAAGTCAACTCTATTATTATATGAATACAAAGCCAAACCTACAGAGAATACTTGAGGGAATACTCCAAACAGAACAGTCAAACAACCAGTCTCAAGCACCTACAAGAAGAAGATCACAATAACCAAAACTAGAGTAGTCTCAACAAAGTACAAAACACAAGAAAGCACCAAACCCCATAAAACACTCCAATATGGCAGGGGTTAAATTGAACTTCACTGTTATAACCTTAAACATAAATTGTCTTTACTCACTCATTACGTGACACAAACTAATAAGGTGGATAAAAGGAAAATGGTCACTTCTATATGCTATCTTCAAAAAACCCACCTCCCCACTAAAGACAGAAATCTCCTCAGGGTGAAAGGATAAAAAATGGTACTCCAAGCAAATGGAAATAATAAATAAGCAGGTGTTACTACATTTATGTCTGATAAAATGTACTTCAAACCAAAAGTAATCTAAAAGGACAGAGAAGGCCATTTCTTACTCAGAGGGTTTACATGTCAACACAATAAAGCCTATATATAAATAACCTAAAGCCCAAATAATAGCTAATGGAGAGAGACCCAAGGAGTTCCCATTGAGATGGGGAACAAGACAAGGATGCTCATTTTTACCACTGCTCTTCAATATAGTACTAGAAGTCTTAGCCCAAGCAACAAGACAGGAGAAAGGAATAAACTGGATACAAATTGGAAAGGAAGTAGTCAAATTAGCCCTATTTGCAGATGATACAATCCTATACATGAGTGACCCAATAGTCTCCATCTCAAAACTTCTAAAGGTAATTAATTCCCTCATTAAAGTGACAGGATACAAAACCAACATACAAAAATCTGTAGCCTGGGCTGGAGAGATGGCTTAGTGGTTAAGCTCTTGCCTGTGAAGCCTAAGGACCCCGGTTCGAGGCTCGGTTCCCCAGGTCCCACGTTAGCCAGATGCACAAGGGGGCGCACGCATCTGGAGTTCGTTTGCAGAGGCTGGAAGCCCTGGCGCGCCCATTCTCTCTCTCTCCCTCTATCTGTCTTTCTCTCTGTGTCTGTCGCTCTCAAATAAATAAATAAATAAATAAATAAATAAATAAATCTGTAGCCTTTCTATGTGCGAAGGACAAATATACAGAGAAAGAAAGAAATTAGTGAGGCAGTCCCATTTCCAATAGTAACAAAAAAATTAAATACCTTGTAATAACAATAGCCAAGGATGTAAAAGACCTATGTAATGAAAACATAAAAAACTCAAGAAATAAAGACCTCCCATGCTCCTGGATGGGTAGAATTAATATCGTGAAAATGGCAATTCTATCAGAAGCAATATACAGATTTAATACAACACCAATAAGATTCCCAGCATCATTTTAACAGAAATACAAAAAAAAAAATCTCAAAATTCATATGGAATGGCAGTAGGCCTTGGGTATCCAATCATATCCTCAGTACCAGAAATACCTCTGGAGGTATCACGATACCCAATCTAAAGCTGTATTACAAAGGCATAGTAACAAAAACAACATGGTAGTGGCATAAAAACAGAAACACAGGCCAATGGAACAGACTTGAAGACTCAGACATTAAGTCAAGTAACTACAACTACTTGATCTTTGACAAAGGTGCTAATTAAGTAGATTGGAGAAAACTTGGCATCTTCAGCAAATGCTGCTAGACAAATTGAATAATTATCTCACCATACACAAAAAATCAAGTCCAAATGGATTAAAGACCTCCATTGACTCTTCTCCTACTGGAAGAAAAGAAACAGGAGAAACTCTCTACAGTATAGGAATGGGAAAAGACTTAGTAAACAAAACCCAAGTAGCCAAGGAAATTAAACAATCACTCAACCAATGGGATCTCAAGAAGCTAAAAAAACTTTTGCACAAAGATACCATAAGCAGAGCTAATAGATTGCCCACTTAATAGGAGAAAATGTTCACTGTTTCTGTCAGCTATACCACTGACAGAAGCCAAATATCTAGAATCTACAAAGACCTCAAAATCTGAACAATAAAAAACTCAAACAAACCCACTCCAAAAATGGGGCAGAGAACTGAATAGGGAGTTCTCAGAGGAAGAAATAGCAATGGCTAACACACACTTAAGAAAATGTTCAACATCCCTAACCATTAAGGAAATGCAAATTAAAACAAACAAGAAATTCAACCTTACTTCAGTAAGGATGGCAATCATTAAAAAAAGTTTAACAATGAAAAATGTTGTCAAGGATGTGAGGAAAGAGGAACCCTCATCCACTGTTGATGGGAACATAAATTTGTACAACCAGTACCCAGTTATTCCCTTACTAGGTATTTATCCTAAATACTCCATGGATCACTACAGAGATATTTGCTCAACCATGTTTATAGCTACTCAATACATTATAGTTAAGAACTGGAATCAACCCAGGTGCCCATCACTGGATGAATGGATAGCCAAGTTGTGGTACATCTACTTGGCAGTAAGAAAAAAGGATAAAATGAAATTTGTAGAAAAATGGACAGACTTGGAAGAAATCATACTCAGCAAACTCACACAACCACGGAAAGACAAACACAGTATGGTGTCACTTATCTGCAGTTCCTTACCTAAGACCTGCTCGATTTGCTGACATACCTGATAGGCAACTTAAGGCCCAGACAGTAGGAAGGGAAAGGTTTAAGGGGAAGGGAATGGGGAAACAAACACAGAAGTGAACTGAGAATGAACTGGCACCATAGAGCCTTTATTCTTGGAGATGGACTCAAAGATATAACCCTCAAAAGGAGTAAGGGGGGAGGCACCTAAAAAGAAGGGCCCTGGAAAAGATGAGATGAATTTTTTTTTTTTTTTTTTTTTTGTCTCTGGCTTGTATCCGCCAGTACCAGAAATTGGTTACTACATACTTTGAGCTGCTGATCAGAGAGAATTTCAAGGTCCCCAAATCAAGACAGCTTTCTGTCAAAGTGCTTAATTACCAGCCTGAGGCAAAAGGTTTTAACCCTGATGCTGAAGACACCATATGCTGCTGACACAAATCATGGAGAGATCTGACTGGAATCCAGAAGAGAGCCAGTCCCCAGACATCCTCTCTAGTGCTGGGAAGCACTACATGAGCTATTGGGAGAGAGTGGCTAACAATGGTCTAAGCAACAAGAGGTCTAAGCTACTCAGAAGCAAACACCCTCAGAGGATGTACAAGCCAGTGCAATAGTGGCACACAGCCTTGGTGGGTAACCAATAGCTTTCTGATAGGCTGAGAGACCCACTCTGTGTAAAGAAACCCGTATCTGGAATTGGGAACCACATCAGAACCCTATGTAGACAAAGGTTATGCTCTCCAGTATCAAGCTCTCACTAGTATTTGGTTGAAAGAGGGGTTAAAGCCATCAAATTCTCCCTAAATTAATAGTGCTTATCCTATTTAAACGATGCTGACTTCGCTCTCCATTGGAGAATCTGTTTTTCTTTTTCAGAAGGTAGTGAGACTCAAGGAGATAAACAACCCCTTGCAATTTGGCCAAGCCACAGCTGAATCCACAGAGGAACTGGGTAGATGAGCAAGAGAGCTGCTTCCATGCTGAGCCTGACAATCAGCACCAGGGTGAAGGAGACAGACCCTGGGGATATTCAATACCTAACAAAGCAGAGATCCAGAGGCTCATAAGAGCTCATCAGTGAAGTAGAATTAAAACTCACCCACCATGGCTCAGGGAATTTTGTGGAAGAGGAGATGAAAAGATTGTAAGAGCCACAGGCTGAGACATCATGCCCAGAAGCATTCCCTCCTCCCCAAAATAACTGACTGCTGCTCCTACAACACATTAACCACAAGTCCATAGGGGATACCTGCAGCCTTACTGAGGAGGGTCCACAGTGAAATGGGGGCAGGAATGAGGGAAAAGAGGGTACTAATACATGATGTGTCCATATGAAATACGTTGTTAATAATAACAATAATGATGATCTATTAAAAATCATGAAACCAGCATCTAAAAGCATGTTTAAGAATAAATTTAGCCATCTGAGATTTAAGATGGTCTCTTAACAGTGAGTTTTGTAAAATCTAATATAATGGGCTGGAGAGATGGCTTTGCCAAAGGACCTCACTTTGATTCCCCAGGACCCACATAAGCCAGATGCACAAGATGGCATATGCAATCTGGAGTTTGTTTGCAGTGGCGGGAGGCCTGGTATGCCCATTAGTTCTTTTTCTTTCTTCCTCTGCCTCGTTCTGTCTCTCAAATAAATAAATAAAAGTAAAATATTAAAAAACTAATATAATTATAAAATAAATTGAAGATCAAAAATATCTTTTAAAAAAGAATATGGCTGTATCCTGCACTCCTGATATTGGTTTTGGAAGCATGAAAAACGCATGAGGTGGGTCATGAAGTGCACACATGGTTCCAGGAGCCACTGCTTAGACATGGCACAATGACCTGATGATGACCCTGATATGCTGGCAAAGCCATTAGAAGATGGACCATGGTTTGCCTGAATACTTGAAGATGTTTTGGACATACCAGAACTGTTCAAATACTACAATGGAGGCTGTTGGCTATGGATGTAAGTTTTGCTTGGTTACTCTGCCCAGCTTTAGGGGCAGAGCTGGAAAATCTGGAGACTGTCAGTCACTGGTTATATTGGACATGAGCTGCAGAAGTTTGATGTTTGCTTGATGGTTGTCGAGTTTTCATTGTTCCAGTCTGTCATTGCTATGTCATATAGCTGCTGGAAATTTTACTCTGTGCCTTTATATGTTGAAAATATATAACTTGCTTTGATTTTATGACACTCACTGTTAGGAGACCATCTTAAATCTCAGATGAGACTTGGGACTTTAGAAGTATCTTAAGTTGGTAAAGAATGTGGGGAACTTTGAATTTGACAATATAGTATGTGAAATGGTTATGAATCTGTTGGGGGCCAGGAGAGGAATGTGGTAGTTGGAATGGATGCCCCTCCCAAATATTCAGGATTTTTACTGAAGTTTACAATTTCTATCTGCATTCACCTGGCTGGAGGAAGTGCCACTGTGGCGGATCCTAGGGTCCAGACCTAAGGCTTGGGGTTGGATTTGAAATTCCAGTCTAAAGATACGTAAAAGGTTGAAGCTCTGCCTGGAGTTCCTGAAGGGTGCTATGTGATGTGGATTTTGGATTTAAAAAATATATATTTTTATTTACTTATTTGAGTTAGAGAGAGATACAGAAATAGGCAGTTAGAGAGAGAATGGGTGCACCAGGGCCTCTAGCAACTGCAAACAAACTCCAGATGTGTGTGCCCCCTTGTGCATCTGGCTTATATGGGTCCTGGGGAGTCGAACCGGGGTCCTTTGTCTTTTACAGGCAAGCACCTTCACTGATAAGCTATCTCTCCAGCCTGGCTTTTAGACTTTGATTGTGGCTTTTTCTCTCTGATCATGGACCTGTGAAAGAGGATCAGCTTCTTTTGCCATTATGGGACTTCCCCTGAAACTGTAAGCTTCAATAAATATCCCTGCCTCCATTTCTCCATAACTGTGCCTGATTTGGAAGTTTATCCCAGTGTTCTGAATCTGTCTACTACAGGTATAGTGGAGTCCATATATGACATTGGTTATAGTTAAATTAAAAAAAAAATAAAGAAAGTGGCATTGTGTCAACTGAGAAAACCATTTGTCCTTTCTTTGTGGGTAAATAGAAAGGCCAGCAAGGGCAGCTGTAAGGCATTTCAGATGATACCAGCACTGATTCTAATACTCAAGTTGTTGTGAAAGTATGATGAGTCGAACAAACAAGGCCTACACTAGGTAGGCTGGAAGCCAGAATCATAAAACTGGTGAATGATCTCTCAGTAGTCAATCCACATGAACTCTGTGCAAAGTAATTTTTATCATGGACATCAGTCAGCCTTTAGTTATTTGAAGTCCTGCCAGACCTAAAATTTAGATGTTTTCAAACAAGCTGCCAAGCATTTAGTGTCTAGGTCAATAATATTTGGATTAAATACTTCAAGAAATGTCAGTTTTTTTTCCTCTATAATTTGTCTTCTAAACTTAGGAAAAAAAAATTTTGGTTCATAAAAGCAAGAACATTTTCACTCAGGCTCAGTTGGACAATATTTGTTGGGCGTAGAATTGCTACTCTGAACAGAAATGTGTTCTTATAGCACCAAAGTATAAAAGATACTTGGAAAAAGTTATTTGTTGAGAATACTTCTAATGGAGACACACTTAGTGGCCACACAAGCAAAATACTGACATAAGGCAAGCATAAATAGAAGCAGGGCTGTCCATTACTGAAGATTATAAAAAGCCAGAAAAAAAAATCATATAACCCTACACATTTACAATATAATGAAGAAAAATTATAGCTGGAGGGAAGATATTGATGACAAAGCTTACTTGTCTCCTATCTGCTTCATTCAACTCAAAATGTAACAAGCGCTGTGCTTCATACAAGCAATATGAATAATAAGTATACAAAGAGCTACTGTGACATGTAACTACAGAGGGATGGAATAGGGGAGGCAATTTTCTATGTTTGGCTCAGAACATTCTTGTTCCATTTATTCCAACGATCCCTTTCATTTCTGCAATTTCTTGTAAGAAACAAAAGAGTTGCATACATTGTTTGTGGTACTCACCCAACTTCGATCATAGGAAGCATTTAGTAATGAAAGATGGAAAAGTGTTGGTAATTACTGAAAGGATGCTACTCTTCTGTATAACACGGTCTATATTTGAGATTCTTGTGCTATCTTTTTGATGCAAGAGAACTGGTATTCTCTGAGCTAGAGTTTCTTCCTTCTATTTTCTCATTCACACATTCATTCCCATTTATCTATCAGTCCATCAGACATTTATTTTGCTTTGATTATGTGCAGGGATATACAAGTGGAGTTGAGGAGAGAAGGCAGGATATTGGGGTAGTCACAAGCATTGCTTCAGGATCAGAGAGCTGCAGTTAAGTCCTTACCAATTGTGTTACCTTGAGGCATTAATATCTTTTTGTTTTATACCACATAAGTTGTTGTGAAGTTTACAGAGTCTAATGTCCTTTGAAACACTGAAAACAGTCCCAAGTATATGAAAACATCCTATGGGTGTTAGTATCTAGCATTCCCTTAAATGTTTTGATTGAGTTTCCTTTTTTTACAGAGCATATGGGCCATTTTCTAACTCTAATAAAGGAATTTGTATCAAACACAGATTCATTTCAAAGGCAATTAACTAAAGCCTTTATCCTATTTCTCACAGAGCTGGAATTCCAAAGTCCTGTCTTTCTAGGTAGTCTACAAGCTAGGAATGTTCCAACTAGTGTCCTCATTTCTGATGTAGCCCTGGCCAAAACATCAAGGAGCAAAATCTACAGGGAAGCGTTTGACATGCTGGAGGAATGTGGAAGGGAAGGAAATCCACCTGATTGCTGAGCTTCAGCTTCCTCCTTGCAGTTGGCTCAGTCAACATGATTGGAATCCTTCCTTGACTATGTACTGTAGTCTGCACATCAGTTGGGATGGCTATTCATTTAGATTCAGTGAGTTCTCTGCCCTGAAAAATCTGGAGCTCTTTTGCTTATATCTTCAGCCTCAGATCAGGTTATGATGTTTATAGATCGAGTCCTATAATTTCCAGCTTTAATTTCCATGGTTCACAGCAGGGTTCAGACTCCTTGTTACCAATATCAGTCAAGACAAGTCCTCTTTGGAGATTGTGAATTGGACTTGTCAGGAGCATTCCTGCAGGCTAGATTAGTTTCTTAAGCTCTGGCCTCAGGGTTACAGAACTATGATAAGCCACTGCCTATGTATATTGAAACTTCATCATGACAGACTTTTAATAGTTGACAAAAATGTTAAGCTGAAACTCTTTCATATTTAAACAGATTATTATTAATGTGACAGAAAATGACTGAGAATACTCTCCTTGACCAGCTCAAGGGATTAAACTTAACAAGTAGAGTTTAGTGAGTATTAAATATCACTCCTTATGTACAAACACTAAACTTTGAGGGCATAATTATAAGGTAGGGGATAACTTCATGAAACCATCTATGCTTTATTTGTCAAAGAATTCATTTCCTATCTGGAGTATGACTACAGAATAAGCTGAATAATGGTCCTCAAAGAGATATAGATCATCCCTATAACCCCCAACAGTTATATTATATGGTAAGAGAGACTTTGTAGCTATGATTACATTAAGAATCTTGGGCTGGGGAGATGGTTTAGCAGTTAAGCGCTTGCCTGTGAAGCCTAAGGACCCCGGTTCGAGGCTCGGTTCCCCAGGTCCCACGTTAGCCAGATGCACAAGGGGGTGCATGCGTCTGGAGTTCGTTTGCAGAGGCTGGAAGCCCTGGCGCGCCCATTCTCTCTCTCTCCCTCTATCTGTCTTTCTCTCTGTGTCTGTCACTCTGAAATAAATAAAAATTTTAAAAAAAGTTCTCTCTCTCTCTCTCTCTCTCTCTATATATATATATATATATATATATATAAAAGAATCTGGAGATGGAAAGATCATCCAGGGTTAACCAGGTGACCTAAATGTAATTTTCACAATTGTTGTTGTACTTAAGAAATCTTTGCCTTCTCTAAGGTCACAGATTTTGTTATGTTTTCTTCTACAAGTTTTATGTTTTTTTTGCCTCCATGCTTAGTTCTGTAATCCATTTTAAGTTATCATTTTTTTATGGTGTAAGAGTCACGATTCACTTCTGTGTGGAAAAAAAAGAAGAATTATCCTTATGAGAAGAAAGCAGAGGAAGTGTTGACTCCCTAAGAGTGAAAACATTCTATGACAGTGCAAAGCAGGGGAGAGAAAGCAATGGGATATGAGGAAAAGGTCACCAGCCACACAACTCAGTTGGCTTCTAGAAGCCAGAAAAAGCAGGAGACAAATTCTTGACTAATTCCTCCAGAAATAACAACCTTGCCAATACCTTGATTTCAGCCCCATCATAATCATTTTGGACTTTCAGAGATGTAAGATGAATTTTTCATTTTCAACCATTAAATTTGTAGTGATTTGACTCAGTAGTCATAGAGAGTTCATTCCATTTGGGCTGCATCTAAATTTACAAATTCCACTGTGAGTTTGTCAAATTGGTAAGTATATTGGGGTGACTCATAATTGTTAAGAAATACAACTTTGGGTTGGAGAGATGGCTTAGCATAGCAGTTAAGGTACTTGCCTACAAAGCCAAAGGACCCAGGTTTGATTCCTCAGGATCTACATAAAGCCAGATGTACAGGTAGTACAAGTGTCTGGAGTTCATTTTCAGTGGCTACATGCCCTGAACCACCCATTCTGTCTCTCTGTCTTTCCCGGCCTCTTTCTCACTCTCTCAAATAAATAAATAAAATATATATTTTTAAAAACAACTTTACAAATAATCATTTTTACCTAAAAAGGACTAAGGGTCCTAGATTTCAAATATTTTGAGTGACATCATTCAGACTTCTGAATATCCCTAAAAGGCAGAACGCTTTATATGATGGTTTAATGTATTTTTCTCCACTGGTCTCTCAGTTTCATGGCAACAGAGAATAGATTTGATAATCATTTTATTTCCAGTGCCTAACATGTATATATCTCACTTTTAAAAAGTTAACAGACTACTAAGGTTTGAATGGATCCTCCAAATGTGTTGAGAACTTAGCCCACAAATACATACATTAATGGAATTTGGAGGTGAAAGATAATTAGGATTAGATGAGGTCATAAGGGTAGGGTCTCCCTGATGGCATTATGAAGAGGAGACCACCAAGGCTACTCACCTGCTCTCCTTGACTGGGTGATGACTTCCACCAAAATTATAAGTAGCATTCTTTATAAACTACTCAGCCTCGGTTATTTTTTTTTATTGAAGCAGCACAGGTATGTTGTTCTTGAAACAGTATATTGTTTAAGATATTGACTGAGAAAAGAAGTAAAATCTAATAGTAAGCTATTAGAACAAGGACAGTCAATAACATAAGGGGTTGAAGGAGGAATGAGTACTTCAAGGCTGAAAAGGTTTCTGCTATGTATCTGAACACCCATACTTCTTTGGTCTTACTGCTTCACCATGTCTGAGGGTGATGTTCTTGCCTGTAAGACCACTACATTCTAGTTGGTAGAAGAGGTGAAGAAGCAGACATCTAGCTATCTTACCAAGGAGATGGCACAAAAATTGTACATATCACTTGCATTCACATTATCACTGGCCAGAACAACTAGCTATAAGGAAAACTAGAAAATACTCTTGTAAGATAGTTGAAAATGTTCCCAGCTGAAATGTGGGAGTAGTCTATTACTAGAAGAAAACAGAGGAGAGTAGATATTAAGGCACAACAGTTTTATTACCAACTCAGAAGAAGTAATTAAAAGGGATTTATAGTCTCTTTCTTTGTCATAAATTCTATCTTCTTTTCTTTGAATGCTTCCTTCCTTATGAAATACTGCCTGAGAAAATAATATTTATTTGTAGGCTAATTTTATTTGCTAGTTATTGTTGCCCTTAATGAAACTAGAATTGGCATTCATTTTTCCTATTATAATAATTTAAATATACAGATAAACATAAAATTGGTTGTCACGCTTAAATTATTTAAACCATGTAAATCACTGTAATTAATTGATATTATTTTCCTTACTTGGCATTGCTATTCCAGATTCATTGGCACAACTTAGAATACTAACTCTATCCCATTGCATGAAAAGTTGTTATTTAGAAGTATAAAATTCTATGAAACCACCTAACTTACTGCCTTATTAGCATACTGAGTTGGTGACAAAATTTCTACCAGTTACTTTTATATGTGGCAATTATTATTGAATAATTTCATAATTTATGTACTTATAAAATATGATGACAATGAACAGAATTTTATGGTAAATGAATTATGAGTGGTTTGCTTTTTTGAGATTTCCTTTATTTTTCGGATTTTTTTTGGAGAACTTTTAAATACATATGTGGGAGTAGACTTGGCACCTCTCTATAGTTAACCCAAGCCAGATTCTCTTTAACCACCTCCATACTTCCCATATTTTTGCACCATAATTATCTCTGACATAGGACATAGAAACATTCACTGCTTCATTCTTTTCTCCTTAATGTCTATTGTCCACATACTAACCAAAATGGTTGTTTAAAACTCCAAGTCAGACAAGAATTCTTTCCTATCTTAAAATAACATCTGAAGTCTTTACCCTGGCTGCAAAGCCTTATGGCATTAGTCATCAGCTACGATACAACAAATCACCCTCACAATTTTCTGGCTTCTGTAATGCATTAATGACCATTTATTATCTGCCACAGCTCATGTGCGTCAGAAATTTTGGAGATGGTTTGCTGGATAGGTCTCACTCAGGCATCTCCAGAGTTACAATCGAGATGTCAGTTTGATGGCCACTGTCATCTCAAGTTCCTTCACACTACTAACAAGATGCCTGCAGGTGTTTATGCCTTACCCATGTGGCAAGTCATAGTTAGCTCTTGGCAAGAGGACTGAACTCTCGTCACATGACCCTTTTCCTTTCCTATGCTTGATTATCAACAAAAGGATTCCCACCTTCCTACCCCCAGGAGCAAATGATTCCATAGTGAACAGTGGAAGTCTTGTCTATAAGAAGTCTTACTGCTACATTATTTCTACACTATTCTACTGAACACATAGGTCACTCTGCTCCAGGAAAAGACCTCACAAAGATGTGTTTTACTAGAAGTGGTATTAGTTAGGGTCCTCTTAGGGGCTATCTTTCTGTTTTCACCACTTCACTTCTTTTTGTAATTCTCACATTATTTTTTCACTCTGTCAAAATCCACATCCTTATCTCAGAACTTCCACTGAGCTGTTTTGCTAACATATTCTAGACAAATATTCAAGTGGCTCCCTCCACTTTATATAGGATTTTGCTTACTTATAACCTTATCACAGGCCTTTTTCTGCCCATGTCTCTACAAAGAATGGACTCATGCAGAGTTTGTTTCTAGCCTCTAATCAGCTTTATGTATCTTCTTATATATTTTAATAACTTTTTAAATAACTTTCAAGTGAATATCAAAAATAATATTATGCTAAGAACTTTGTGTTACAACATGCATTTTAGAAACGCAAAATAATATAGTATAAAGACAATTTCTAATTGGGCGTATGTGTAAACAATGTTTGAAATATAATACAATGACATTAAGATTATGAACTTCTGCTTCAGAAATAATTCATGATATATAATTTAAAGAAAAATAGATATGCCAATTTAGTGATTTTGAATTTCTGGCACTTACCATTCCTAATTTCATTAATTAATTAAATCTGACCTATTATATATTTATTCATTTATTCTCTATCATTTCTCTTAGGTGTATGTATTTGAGTCTTAGGATAATGCAAACAATATAAAATGTACTCAACAATTTTTTAGTGACTATTAAATTAATTCTGTATATTAATCAACTATATATATATATACATATATATACACATATATATCTGAAAAAAGCATAATTTAAATCCATTTTTAAATTGGGTATGATGAATACAATCTACTATAATAATAGAGAGATAAAGAACTTTGATCAAGTCACTGAATACATTTTAAAGACCTTTATCTTATGACAAGCAAAGTTGAGGTTATGTGGCAACAATTACATGTATTTGATTTTGATCTATGATTATTTCTTCTTTGTACAGAAATAAGATTTTTACATTCAGTAGGTTGTTTACTAGCCAAAACAGAAAAATTATAACTATAAATAGTATCTTGGGTAGCACAAAAGGAGTTTAATTGCTCCAAATATAAAATTGATGCTAAAATTTGAATAATTATGATAAAGAAAATATATAGGTAGAATATAAGGGCTTCCATGACAGAGACAAGAGAACTGAGTATATATCACTGATATTGTTAGCAGAGATTTTGTTGTTTGTTTCTAGAAAGTATAACACTCATGTATGATTAAATTTCTTACTGATGCCTCAGGTTTTATGTAGGAAAGACTGAAAGGAAAAGGTCCTGGAGGAAAAAACATGTATATGTCTTCTCCATATAGACTTTTAGTGAGTAGGTTGAAGTAATCACATTTTTGTCTGCTCTGAAGCATTTCTGCCTGAAAAGCATTTGGAATGATCTTGAACCTAACATGACCCTTGGGAGAAATTAACTTGGATGTTTGGAAACGTCGCTCAGATTACAAAACATTAGGTTACATGGTCATGTGTTTCATTGTTGATACACTTAATTTTACCTACTCCTAGTAAAGACAGTGTAAGGACTATTTAAGGGTTTTTTTTAAAAAAAGATAGAAATGTTCTCTCTATCCAGAAATAAACTTGAAGTGACTTCCTTATGTGCTCTTCCAAAAAAATGTAAACACTACAAGGAAGTTCATTTTATAGACAATACAAATTTTGTCTTGGAAATGCAGTTATGCAACACAGAGTCATTAAAATTGCATTAACCTTCATCAGGCACATCACTTGCGCCTTTGTCTCAACAACAAGAACAAAAAACAAAATCACAGCTAGGTGTAGTGGCTTAAACCTGTATTCTTAACTGAAGCAAGAGAATTGTAAGCTTAACGCTAGCTTGAGCTACAATATGAGTTCCAAACCAGCCTAGGCTACAGTGTAAGATCTTACATCAAAATAATAAACAGCCAAGCATGGTGGTGCATGCCTTTAATCCTAGCCCTTGGGAAGCAGAGGTAGGAGGATTACCTTCAGTTCAAGGCCACTCTGAGACTACACAGTGAATTCCAGATCAGCTTCGGCTAGAGCAAAACCCTTCCTCAAAAATCCAAAGCAGTAACAACAACAAAAATCCAAATAACCAAAATGTCCCCACAAAACCCCCAAAAGAAAACCAAAACCAAACAAGAAAAAAGCAAGGAAACAAGAATGATGGGAAGAAAAGACAAGGGAGAGAGAATTCCAAATAATAGGAAGTCCTTAAGAAGTATGCCCAGTCCATTGTAGGTGATCTTAATTTAAAGCCATGCATTTACATGAATTTCAACAAAACCTCACTGAAAAAGCAGCCACTTTCATAAAGTGGGACATCAAGGGCCTGGTTAGAAATGAACAAGAGAAAATATTTATATACTCCTACTTTTTCTGTTCTGAGTACCTTTTTTCAGTAGCTTTTCCTCCCTTTATGTTCTCTGGATAAAGTCTAAATAAAAATGTAACTACAAATGTAGAAAAACTAGGAGAGATTTTCAAATGTAAAACTTTTTTATTTATGGATCTTTTTATTTATTTAATTTAACTTTTTATTGACAACTTCCATAACTGTAAACAATATCCCTTGGTAATTCCCTCCCTCCCCCACCTTCCCCTTTGAAACTCCACTCTCTATCATATACTCTCCCCTCAACCAGTCTGTCTTTTGTTTTGATGTCATGATCTTTTCCCCTTATTATGATGGTCTTGTGTAGGTACTGTCAGGCATTGTGAGGTCATGGATATCCAGGCCATTTTGTATCTGGAGGAGCACGTTGTAAGGAGTCCTACCCTTCCTTTGGCACTTACATTCTTTCTGCCACCTCTTCTGCAATGGACTCTGAGCCTTGGAAGGTGTGATAGAGATATTTCAGTGCTGAGCACTCATCTGTCACTTCTTCTCAGCACCGTGATACCTTGTGAGTCATCCCAAGGTCACTGTCATCTGAAAAGAGAAGGTTCTCTACCAAAAGTGAGAGTAGGATGAATGTATGGGTATAAACATTAAGAGAAGTGATTACTGGGAAGTTTGGTGAGCATAGTATATACATTTAGTCAGATATACCAGCAAACATTACACCCTTAGGACTCATAACTACCCCTGTTGTAGCTTTTCACTATCAGTATGCATTCCCTCCCATGGAGGGAACGTCCAGTCCAATTAGAGAGTGGTTGTTTCCCCCCATTACAGACATACTACTATTGCACCTGCTACCTCATTTGACCTGGCTGGCCAAATATAAGGCTTACAGTATCTACTGTTGAGCATCTTCACTGGTGATTTATCTCTCTCCCATTAAACTGCATGTAGCATAGCTTTTTCCAGCTTTCTGTCAGCTAGTCTACACAGAGGAGGCTTTCAGCTCAGCAGTAGCAGGATTTCTCAGTGACCTTGCAGCCCAAGTATGTGGAGTCTTCAGCAATAGGGTCTTACCATCTATTCCTGGCAAAAAAAAAAAAAAAAAAAAAAAAAAAATCCAAGAGCCTTGGCAAAGGCCTATAATATTTTAGGGGTATTAGAGACCACCCTGGCCAACAACTCACTGGAAAGTATCCCATCTCTGGCACTGAAAATTTTCTAGTAACAATCTATGGCTGCTGAGTATTCCATTGTCCAAAAAAGCAGGTTTCCATATGACTTATTTATATCCTCTTAGATTTTTTTTGTTCATTTTTTATTTATTTATTTGAGAGCAACAGACATAGAGAGAAAGACAGATGGAGGGAGAGAGAGAGAATGGGTGCGCCGGGGCTTCCAGCCACTGCAAACGAACTCCAGATGCGTGCGCCCCCTTGTGCATCTGGCTAACGTGGGACCTGGGGAACCGAGCCTCGAACCAGGGTCCTTAGGCTTCACAGGCAAGCACTTAACCACTAAGCCATCTCTCCAGCCCCTCTTAGATTTTAATTAGCCCTTTCTGCACCTTTCCTTCACTCAATCTCTTCACCTGACCTCACTTAGCCTTTTTACTCCCATTAATCTGTTCTTCTACTTACATATATACAATTCAATCCTATTAAGATTCATTATTTATGGATTTTAAAAGGCAAAAAGCCATACTGTTATTATTGAATTTTTTTGCATCATGATGCTATGATCTGAATGGTTGTTGATCGTTCTATTTACCTGTCGGGAATTGGTTGTTGCCAATATGAAGCTATATGAAGGTGGAAACTTTGGGATATGATTAGGGTATGATGATAGTTCAGAGCTCTTAGGGAGATTCATGTCTTTTTAGAGGCCTCACCTCAGAGAGCTTACTTGCCTTTCTGACATGCGAAGACACAAAAGAAGACCACTGTCTGTGATGCAGGAAACATCTTCTTGTCAGAAACCAAATCTTCTGGCACCTGACCCTGGACTTAGCCTCTAGAATTGTGGGAAATAATTGTCTTTATAAGCTATATAATTCATGACATTTTATTACAGCTGCTCAAGCAGAATAAAATATTATCTCTCACAGTTCATATAGAATGTTTGATAACATTTGTATTGTCATACCTTACTACAGACAAAATGAAATAGAAATGATCTTTTAATAATTGCATTGATTCTTATTTTATAGGGCACAAAATGGCCTTTAAAATGGAACATTAGAACAATTCTTCAAAATGACTATAGTATTATATATTAAAAAGTCTAGAGGCTGCAATATCTGTTATTGCAGCAACAAAATGTATCACTACTATTTGTGATGTATATTTATAGACTATTGTGGTGGTTTGATTCAGGTGTCCCCCATAAACTTAGGTGTTCTGAATGCTAGGTTCCCAGCTGATGGATATTTGGGAATTAATGCCTCCTGCAGGGAGTGTGTTGTTGGGGGCGGGCTTATGGGCTTTATAGCCAGTTTCCCCATGCCAGTGTTTGGCACACCCTCCTGTTGCTGTGGTCCATCTTCTGTTGGCCAGGGGGTGATGTCCACCCTCTGCTCATGCCATCGTTTTCCCCTGCCATCGTGGAGCTTCCCCTCGAGCCTGTAAGCCAAATAAACCTCTTTTTCCCAGAAGCTGCTCTTGGTTGGGTGATTTCTACCAGCAATGCAAACCGGACTGCAACAACTATTCACTGAATGTAGGCATGTTTATTGCTTAGAAATTTCTTTATTGTGCTAGGGAGATGGCTCAGCAGTTATGAGATTTGCTGCATAAGCATTGGGCCCTGAATGGGTCTGAGATAATCTGAATTTTCTTAGCACCAATTTAAACATTTTAGCATGCCCATCCTTGCCTATAACCCCAGTCCTGTGGGGAGCAGAGACTTGAGGAACAATGAGCTTGGTGAGCTGCAACTCCGGCTCAGAGACAGACTCCATCTGGAGAAAATACACAGATGAGTGATAAGGAGGTCTTCTGACATTTTCCTCTAGGTTACACACACATAGCACATGGGTTGTACACACATGTGCATAAACCACACATCACATACATCATGCTATATATTCCACACATGCACTTGCAAGAAAAGAGAAAATACCTTTATGATTGAACCATTTTTCTCTTTTTACTTTTTATTTATTCTTTGATAATTTAATGCATATATTTTGTGTTTCGACCCTATGGACTATCCATTAATCTCTCTTATCCCCCTCCTATTCCCACTGAACCCCTCTTCCCCCACAAGTAGATTAGCATTGAAGGGAATGACAATTCCTCCCCCAGAAATCCTTAACAGCCAGTAGCACCTTGGGGAGGTGTGGGGCTTCAAGAGCCCCTCCCCCAGTCCTGGTGGAATGTTGACTGCCCCTGTCTTATACAGGTTTTATGAATGTAACCTCAGCTGCTATGAGTTCATGAGTGCAATGGTCGTGTCATGTTCTGGCCAGAGAGTTCCACAGAATTCTCTCCTACCTTCCAGCTCTTAGATTCTTTCCATCTCCACTCCCATGAAGACTCATGCACCTTGGTGGGGAAAATATATATGCCCCATATGGTGATGAACATTCAGCAGTCACTTATTTTCACCACTTTAACCAATTATGAGACTGCATGTAACCAACAGCAAGCTTTTTGCCCAAGGCTGAGAGCAGCCCTAGTCTGTAATAAAAACATAAATATGTAGGAAGAAGTTTAAGCACACACCTGTTGAGCAAAACAATAGCAAGTGGTTACCCACTTCAGGCCTGTGGACTCCCCAGCAATGGGCTTTTGATCTGGGTTTACAGGGTCAAACATAACTTCGCTCTTATAGAACAGTCTCAAATCCAACCAGAAAATGGTTCACTACTGTCATACCACTGTTGTGAGTCATTCTTTTAGTCAAAGATGAGGTCATCAGAATTCCCCTAATAAGATTTTTAAAAATATTTTAATTTATTTATTTGAGAGAAAGAAAGGGAGAGAGAGAGAGAAAGAGAGAGAGAGAGAGAGAGAGAGAGAGAGAGAGAGAGAGAGAGGCAGAATGGGTGTGCCAGGGTGTCCAGCCACTGTAAATAAACTCCAGACGCATGTGCCACCTTGTGCATCTGGCTTACGTGGGTCCTAGGGAACCGAACCTGGGTCCTTTGGCTTTGCAAGCAAAATAAATAACTGCTAAGCTATCTCTCCAGCCACCTAAAAAGATTTTTAAAATGCATATATCTTCCCTCCAGGATTTTATATAACATCATTACCTTTATCCTCATGAAATCTGTTCTGATGTCCCGCTGGTAGCAGTCAGAGGAAAGAAAACATGGAATGAAGGCTTCTTCAACTGTGGGATCATCTGCCTTTGTTCCACCTGTCCCAATAATGGTTGTTCTGGTCCCTTATGATATCAAGGACCAGCTGTCTATCCAGTTCAGTCCTGTGGGAATATGGTGTAGTATGTAGAACACAATGATTCTGAGTCCTCAGATACTGGTTGATGACAAATCTTCATGTAAATACTGAGCTGACTCTGACCTAATACAGCTAGACTACTTCTCCAGAGTATCAGTGCATTTGCCCCCCAGAGTAACTGATTTTAGACTGGTCTTAGAAAACCCAAATCAGGGAGGCGAATATAATGCAGAAAAATGTATCTAGAATCTTTGAAGAATTCATGACATTGATAGAGATTTGGTCACTATTTGATATTCAATGTCAATGTAGTCAATTTTCTGCATCCCTGGAGACCCCTTCCATGGATTCAACCAAGTGCAGATCAAAACTACCAGGAAAAAATTTAGAATGCTTCAAACAGCAAAAGCTGAACTTTCTGCATGATTTGCACTACACTGAGTGTATGTGAATGAGGTGATGGGTAGGCATACCTCAGTGCAGCCTCCCAGCATCCCAACATCACACAGATGTTCAGTCTCATTTCAGCCTCATTGGTTGAACATTGTTTGCCTTTCATCCCATCCATGCTCATGTAGTCAGATCTAGAATGGTTGCATCTGTACTAGACATGTACAGTCCTTTTCTTCTTTTCATCATTCCTTAACTAATGGAGTATAACAATTATCTACATTACGTTCGCTGTTACCAGTAATATGGAGATGATTTAAAGCATGTAGGAGAATGTACTTAGGTTATATGGAAGCATTATGCCTTTTTATATAAGGAACTTGAGCATCTGCAGACTGGCCAGTGCAGGAGAGAATCACTGAGCTAATTCCCTGTGGATTTTCTAAATGCTTGTGCTATCCCTCTTGAGACCAGCCAGCTAAAATTAATCTATGTTTTGTAAAATATATCCTTATATTCCTGCAAGTCATTTCAGAATACATTCTTTATTCTCTACTTTTAGCATCAGTTGCAGTGTACTACAGACTCAAGATCTATTGTAACCACTTATTTATAATCAAGGTTTCTAAAATGCATTGCATATTGATGGTGCCTTACATGTTTTCTGTGGTACTCGGACATGAGCTGCTCCTGTCAACCATCCAACAAACGGAGCAGCATCAGCTGTCACCATGAACAAAGTGCTCCCATTGGTGACAGACACAATGACAGTTGGAGTGAGCAGGTTTAGGCTAGAGGAAAGAAAGCAGGGGCTCACTCGGCATGCACAGAGAATGGATAAGAGCAGGGTAAGTGCTGGACTGAGTAGCAGAAGTGTGGGCCCCAAACCTGAACTTGAGACTGGGAGATAACTTCCAGGAAAAAAGAAAAGATGTCCTTCCCCCCACCATTGCTGGGGCAAGCTGCAAAATACTGCCATAAATGTGTTGTGAAACCAAGTACAGTGTAGTGATAGGACAGAGAGGAAGTCAGTACCCTAGTGCTGCTGTCTTTGGGCCGTGTAAGGACAAAAGTCAAAGGAACAGTGTTCCACATCCAGGCTGCGGGTAAATCATTATAGGAACTGCAATGACCTTCCTAAACAACAGTAGGAAGCACAAGTACAAGTGAAGGTGACTCATCAGCGGACTCAGATGAAATACAACACACAAGAGTGGGGGAATAGGAGGGGACCAGGAGACACCTCTCCCTCAACAGATGCACAGCAAACAAAAAATGTGAGACAGCATGTGTTAGCGCCTCCACAAGCTCACAAGTCCTCCAAGTGGAAATCAGAAGTTGTAAAATTGCAGAAATGCCAGGGAGAGATGTTATAGTCCTACTTTTTCTTAATCATGATATTTTTATATTTAAAAAAATTAAGAAAAACTAAAGTGTATATTGTACTTTGAGAATATGTCCCCATGCTTCCTCCCCACTGTTTAGTCCCTTATGTTTCCCTAGACAACTTCACTTCTACTTTCATATCATATATGAATACAAGACTTTAGGTATCTATATAATAATTAATAAGAATAAATAGGAACCACAAATGACAAATAGAAGATGTTATTTGTCTTTCAGAGACTGAATTAATTCTGCTTAATTTATTGTCTCATAGATGAGAATATATCCTTATTTAGCACAGGACCATGTAAATGAACATATGCAATGAAAGTAGGGCTGGAAAGATGGTTCAGTGGTTGTCTGCCATGCCTGCTGCCCAAGTTCAATTCCCAAGCCACCCACATGAGAAGTGAGACAAAAGGTGGTGCAAGTAGCTAAGGGGTGCTGGCACACCCATCCCCCAACATACCCATGTAAATGGATAAAAATTAAAAATAACAAAGTAAAATAGAATGTTGACAATACATGACTATTTCTAGTCTTCACCTAGAAGCTGCTGTTAGAAAGAAATTGTCTCAATGATTCACTTCCAGATTCTTTGTCTAAAAGAATGTTCTTGAGGAAACTATGGCATTTGGAAGCAACTAGGATGAAGTCTGTGTGGCTGTGAGTCAATATTATGTGCCAATTCTGTGCAAGAGTTCCAAAAGTGCAATGTTTGGTACATTATTCAAGAAATAAAAACAATGTTAACATTTATTGAATCTAGTTATGTAGCATCTGGTTATCCAGCTTCCACATATATTCTTGCCAAAACATTTGCCAAAATTGTAAGGCCTCGTCCACTGAGACCATGACCCAGCAGCTGCTTAGCTGGAGCTTGGTTGTGAATACGTACTGGAAGCTCCCATTCTCCTCTGGATGGAAATTGTAATGATGTTTTTATGGAAACAACTAATTTCTGCCACTAACAGTATACAGAGCATCCAGTACCATTAGTTAGAAAAAAAAAAAAAACCTCATCATCAAAGATAATTGACTATTTTTAGAAATAAATGCTAAAAATATCAATACAAAAATTAAGTAGACATGTAACTTGAGAGATAGAATTAAGGGGTTAGAAAGGTCAAGTGGGGGCAAGGGAAAAGGAGAGAAGGATAGGAGGGACACAGAAAATCATAAGTGGCATGAATAAATAATATAGAAATTTACTTCTTCATTAGCTAATTAAATGATATAACTTTCTTAAAGTGAGGTAGAAGGAGAGAGGGAGAGAGAGAGAGAGAAAGAGAAAGATTCTTTGGGGAGAAGTACCCTGCTGGGATAGAGAAAGGTTTACCTTAAAACTATAGGTAGTGCCAGATACATCATGTCCACCCCTCACTGAGGTCAGGGAGGCCTATGAGGCCTCCAAAACAATGTAATCTGCTGTCAAATTGCCTGGTTTCCTACCAGAACTAGATGGTAAGACCTTATTACTAAAGACACCACAGGCAGCAGTCTGAGGACTTTCAAGCTGGAACTGAGATGGAAGCCATCTCCTATGCAGGCTAGCTGTCATAATTCTGGGGGATAAACATCATTAACAGTATGAGAAAACTGTGGATCCTGCAAGCTACAAAATCAACTAGACAAACAAGATGTACCCAGTGGTTCAATAGTGACACCTAAGCTATTGGGGGTAAGCACTGCTCTCTAATTGGATATGAGGTCTGCTCAGTGGGAAGGAACTCATACCTGGTACTGAGAACCAAGACAGAAGCCTATGGTTTGGAAGATCATAGACCCTAGAGGGAAGCTTCTACTGTTCTTGATGAAAAGGAGAAGTCATGCCTGGAAAAAAGTCTTCTAAATGTCTATGTTTATCTTCTTTTATCCATGCTGCTTTCACTCGTGGCTAAGGAATCTGCTGTTTACAGATGGTGGAAAATACCGAGGGGAACCCAAGACCCGTCATTATGAAAACGAAAGAAAGCAGACTGCCTAGCAGGAGATGAGCCATCTCTACCCCACCTGTCTGCCAGGACCCAGGAAACATTACAGAGGAAGTGAGGGGGAGGGGAAGATATGAGTGTGCTGCTCTTCCTGCTAGTGGAAAATCTCATCCAAGGAGGTAGCAGCAGACACTGAGGAGATTCAGCAATCATCAAAGCAGAAAAGCAGATGCTGCTAAAAGTTCAATACTAGAGGAGACTTCTAACATAGCCAGCTAGGCTCAGGGAAGAGGAAGAGGGGGTAGAAGGGATGTTAAGGCCACAGGGTGGGAAGGCATTCTGTGAGGTGTTGTCCTCCATACTTGGAATTCATGACTCCACAGTGAATACTAATAACCCCACTGAGGAGGGTGCTTAGTGGACTAGTGGCCAGAGAGAAGAGACATAAAGTGTAACTTGATGGGAATATAACCAATCTGTAGTATGTTCATGTATAAAGGCTACAGTAAAAATATTTAAATAAATAAAATATAATGTTTTCAAAAATTATGAAAACAAATATAAACAAAAGCTGCATTTCTAGTTGAAGAGTTAGACATCTCTGAAATGATGAATAGTACTGGTATTCCTATTGTAGGAACAGCTCTTCTCAACTCTCCCTTCTTTTCCTTTCCTTCCCTCCCCTTCCTTCTGTCTTCCTGTTTTCAAGAAAATATATTGTAAAAGGATCTAGGGAGAGAATTCTTTGTAGACCATAGTTTTCCCCTGTAGTCACCTCTTTAGACAGAAAATTTCTCCTCTGGCTTTACCCTAAATTAGTTGATTTCTATAGACTTCTAACTTGAGTCAGATTTACCTATGTAATAACAACATAGTTCAAACCTATTGTATGTGATTTTTACCCCCTTTTAGTACACATTCACTGGCCACATTAATCTTTGTGCCTCCCATAGGTATCTATAATGTAAGATACAGTATAAACCCAGTGTCCTGATCTCTCACAAACACCACACAAAGCCTTCATATCTCTGTATCTAACCTTGCTTCAGGTAAGTCTACTGCAACAACTTGGCAAGGAACCATCACCCTGACTATTAAAACATTTTCCCAATAGGAAAAATAATATAACTTAGTTGTATAAAAATTGAGAAATAATTAAAAATTGAGACAAGACAAATATAAAGAAAATATTGCCCTTCTCTCTCTCTCTCTCTCTCTCTCTCTCTCTCTCTCTCTCACACACACACACACACACACACACACTTATTCTTTTGCAAAATTTAGGCCATAATATGTGTAATCGTTCCCCCTTAATATGGTATCCCCTTGGTATAATATCAATTTCCTATTGCTAGTAAATATTCTGACAACATAGTTTATGTTAGTTGTAGAATATTTCAATGCATAAATGACTATAATTTACTAAAACTTTCCGTGTTATTTTCTCTGTTAGTCTTTCAGGGGCTTAGAGATATGGCACAACTTTCAGTGAAGAATGCCAAATAGATCCTTGTAAATCTCCTGATTTCTATATGTAAAAGCTCTTGAAAGTGACCCTATTAGGTTTAAAGTTATTAATTGTTGACCAATGAATGACAAAGTTAGAATTTACATATATCATAAAAAATTAGTTCTTTTTTTCTGAGAGATTTCTATTGAAGATAATTCAGCACATTTCCTTTCCTTCCTTCTTCTCAACTCTCCTTTCCTTTCCTTCCCTTCCCTCCCCTTCCTTCTGTCTTCCTGTTTTCAAGAAAATATATTGTAAAAGGATCTAGGGAAAGAATTCTTTGTAGAACATAGTTTTCTCTTGTAGTCACCTCTTTAGACAGAAAATTTCTCCTCTGGCTTTACCCTAAATTAGTTGATTTCTATAGACTTCTAACTTGAGTCAGATGTATTTACCTATGTAATAACAAGATAGTTCAAACCTATTCTCAATGTTGTGCTTTAAATATCAGTGTATGAATGTTGCAGTACAATGTTTGGTACAGATTGGTAGATCTGGGTGCTGGTCAGTCCGAACTACACTCAATCAAGCCCTTTAAAACTGGCTTGCTTTCTCACTAGGGTCTCCTTGTTGCAGTAGCACAAATTGGAAAAGGCAAGTGCATGTACCAGGTTCGGTAATTGTTGCTTACTGGCTTTATGATCCAGTGGGCCAGGATCCAGCTGTCTCAGGGATTCAAGGGATGTTTCAACACACTTACCCACCTTGTTTGGACTGGCAACATGGCCAACCCTGCCCCAGGAAAGAGAACTGGGCTAGAGTCATTCTTACAGACCCTGGGATAACAGGTGATGGCATCATAGATCTGTCTTCTTGGTAAAATGCTGCACGTGTTGCCTCTGGGAGGCGGACCGTATATTTTGGCCAGTCAGCATTCTCTAGTGCCAGGACACCTGGGTTAATAATTCTCCTTTCATTATGCACACAAGTTATGACTGTGGGCAAGTTGCTTAACCCCAAACCAAACTGTGCTTGATTTCCTCATTCTCACAAGGCCCATGATAAAACAAATTAAGAAAATGGAACAGTGCCTGCTGTGTAATAAGTACATAAGTGTCAAAATTGATCTTTAAAGAACCTGTTTTTAGTTATACTTTCATAAACAAGCAATCCGGATATAGGGTGATCTGGCTGTGACATCTGCCACCCCATTGATTGCCAGGATTGATTTGGCTGAAATCCACTTTACATGTCTTAATTCACAAATGCTTGGTATATGCACTCATTCATTCAACAAACAACTGGGATAACAGGAGATAAGATACAGCAAAACAATGAGATTATGCATGTAAAGTATTAAATATGCTGTGTGTACTCAGTAAAACACATTGTGATTATTATACAATTACAAAAAAATTATCAACATGTTATAAATAAATATTTATGATAAATGGCATTATGAATTAAAAAATTGTTCATCTTAGCCAAAACTAATGTCAGAGATAATGCTATAGATTTAGTATAATTAAGACCTTTGCATCTTATTGGCCTCTGCCCAGACCGATTTATTAAGATATACAGGCCCAGAAAGACAGAATAATCATATGTTCTTTCTGATATGTGGAAGCTAACTTTTAATGTCTGCATGTATATAAATAAGAGGCTATGAGAATGAGTACAGGCTATGATTTTAAGATAGGACGCTGAAACTGGGATCCCCTGAGCAAGCTGGCTACACTGGCGAAACCTGAGAGCCCTGGGCTGGTGCTGCCTCAGTAAACAAGGTGGAGAGCTATCAAGAAAGGTACCTGGTGTCAACCTCTGGCTACATGCATGCACACACATGTACACACACACATGTGAATACACCTGCACATATGTACACATACACATGTGAATTCATACACTAACCACAAGCATACATGCAAAAAAGTGTTATGATATAGATTATTATTAGATTGATGAATTTCAAACCTGGGGAATGCTTAGTATTTAAGAAAGATATATTTTATTTTCTTGACAGAATGTATTCACCTGTTGCACATTTTGGTTTGCAACCTCTCTATGGAGAGTACTTCACACAGCATTGCTGTGCTTTCTAGAAGCAAAGACTAATGGGAAGTAAGAACATTACAGAACATGGCAGGCATGGTAAAGAGAACCCAAAATAGTGCCATCTCATTGCCTCTGAGGAGATGGAAATTTACATGGTGAAAGAAGAAGAAATGATTTGGATCTAACCTCCATGGGAATTCAACCAAAAGCTGAAAATAGTGATTTTTTTAACTTAATAGAGTAAAAGTAAAATGCTTATCTAATCTGACAGGATGCTATATGATTGCTTATTATTAAAATATAAAGGTGGAGCTAGAGAGATGGCTCACTGGTCAAAAGTGATTGTTTAAAATCTAAGGGTAAAGTAACAATAGTCACAATAAATGTAATTTTAAAAATTAACAAAGCCAAATTTATGTGAGGGTAGCTTAGATAGAGATTGACAGATGTTACCACAGATGCAAAGATTTATTGGATGTTCTAATTTCACCACATGACCCCCAAAATCTTTTGCCAAAGTTCATATTTGATTTTTGTGTTTAATGGAGATGGTTGCATTAGCCAGAAACAATATTCCTTGACACACTGAAAGAAAGTAATAGTAAGAAAGTAATAGAATTTTATCTTCCTACTGATGTGGGAGGTGGTCATTTAAGCCTCTTCTATGAGATAGTCATTATCATATGTTTGCTCACGTTCGTGGGCTGTCCATAGTCCTGTGTTTCTGAACTTTCAACACAGCCTATCAATGGTTTTGATTGATGTTCTGATTGTTCTCATTGAAGAGAACAAGATCTTCTGCCAAGTTAAGCAATACCCTCCTTTCCTGCCTTGGCTCTTGGAATGGACTTCACAGTAATTCCCAGAATCCTTCTAATTAAAAACATTTTGATAGGGGAATTTGGACTTTTACTTTACTATTCTTTCACCTAGGCTTCCAAATTCTAATTAAGTAAGTATAAATTTTAATTTTTGTTGATAATTAATCCCATTTTGTCCTAAAATCATCTTTACCTACAGCCATAATTATTATGCCATGAAGTACCTCCAACATAATTATTTATTCATACTTTATCAAATTATCTATAATTAAAATAATTGTTATCACTTTTGAGTGTATGTTCCATAATTAATTATGTACATGCATATTCTCAGTGTTTATATCATAACAACTCCTGAAAGTTTCTGAGCTCCAGAGAGCATAAGGCAGGGATGAAACAAACACATGCCTGAGAGATGTCAGGGTCAATGGGTTTCACAGCAATGTGGTTACTGCAGTTGAGTTCATTCTGTTGTAGCTAAGGAGAAAAGAATTTGACACACCTAAATCTTTCAGACTTTATCAGCAATTGATTGCTGGTGATGCTACTTCTGAATCTAGACAGTTATCAGTCACAAAAATGACACTCCAAGTGTTGTTTGTTCATGCAAGAGATATTACCAGGGGTGGAGAGATGGTTCAGTGAATGAAGGTACTTGCTTGAAAAGCCTAACAGGCCCGATTCAATTCCCCAGCACTCATGCAAAGATAGATGCAGGAAGTGGTGCATGCATCTGGAGTTGGTTTGTAGTGGCAGTGGATCCTAGCATGCCCATTCTCTCTCTTTCTCCCTCCCTCTTTCTCTCTCTTCCTCTATCAAATAATAAACAAAAATATTTTTTAAAAAGAGATATTTATATTTACATGTGATTCACTGAAATATCTTTTAGAGATCTGGATGGGGAGAGAGGGACTGGAGACATGGCTTAGTGATTAAGGTGCATATCTGCAACGTGGAAGGACCCAGGTCAGATTCCTTAGGACCTATGTAAGCCAGATGAACAAAATAGTGCATGTATCTGTTTGTTTGCAGAGGCTGGAGGCCCTGGGGCACCTTTTCTCCTGCCCTCTCTCTCTCTACCACCCTCCCTCTCTCTCAAATTATATATACATATACATATACATACATACATACATACATACACACACACACACACATATATATATATATATATCTGAATCTGGGAAACAGAGAAAGAACTCATGGGAGAATCTGATAAAATATTCCCTGGGCCAGGAAACAGTGAAAGAAGAAAAATGAACCTTCACTACTGATATCACCTCCTTTGGCAAAAAATATACTATAATTTGTAATTTTTTACTGATTTGTGTCTTCATCCAAAACTGATATCCTGAGTCCCTATTTCAGTATTGGCATCATGTTAAAACCTGTAGATGCCAAGAAGAATAAAATGACTCCAAGAAACTCAGAGTTTATGCAATAGTACTTGCCAAGACTTGAGTTTAAGGTGCAGACTCATAACACTTGTTGTTAGGAATTTAGATTTAATAAATATGGAGAGAAACCCAATTGTATTTTTATCAAAATCCCCAGTGGGGCTGGAGAGATAGCATAGCGGTTAAGCACTTGCCTTTGAAGCCTAAGGACCCCGGTTCGAGGCTCGGTTCCCCAGGTCCCACGTTAGCCAGATGCACAAGGGGGCGCACGCGTCTGGAGTTCGTTTGCAGAGGCTGGAAGCCCTGGCTCGCCCACTCTCTCTCTCTCTCCCCCTCTATCTGTCTTTCTTTCTGTGTCTGTCTCTCTCAAATAAATAGATAAGTAAAATATTTTTTAAAAAACCCCCATTGGTTGCTGGGACATAGGTTGATTGAATTGTCTGCCAAGTAGTAATGAGTTCATGGGAAATAACATAGTCAAATAACCAACTGCAATAAAATACAAACCATAAGATATGGGAGTACATGGGGTTAATGGGATGTATAAAATGCATTCTAATATGTATTTGGCTTAGGAGAATAAACCCAGTTTCAAAACTAAGTTTTAAACCTATGATGTCTCAATTTTGACCAAGAATTTCTGATATAACTACTGATGAGCTACAAAAGAGTACATGCATTAGCATGTATAATACATGAATTATATACATATGCCTACATACATACAAGAATGAATACGCTAAATAGGAAGAAACACTTAAAATTAAGAAATTCATCAAGAAAAAGATAAATAAAACACCCAGTTTAGAGAGAAGTATGCCCTGAGAAACAAAAGGAAGTTCAGTAAGCATTTCATTCTTTGGAGAAATATAAATGAAAACAAAAGGCAATGAAGTAACTATTCAAATATAGATATAAAACAAAAAGAATATTGTTGAAAATGGAGATAAGGATTAAACCAACACTATTGTATAACCTATACTGAAATTAGAAAGTGAAGCAAAAACTACAGCTAAAAACACAAAGGTATTATATGGAAGAAAAACTTCAGTAAATAAAAATGCAAAGGGATATGTAATTTTAAAAGTAAAAGAAAGAGTAATAAATGTACAGATCAGAGAAAATGGTACAAAAATAATAATGTGTGGGAGGTAGTAAATCTCACAAATGGAAGATAAAATATTCAAAACTATGATACAGGAAAATGTCTCTCAGATTAAAGCATAACTGTGTTCCAGAGAAAAAGCTGTATTTTTGAACTCACAGAAAAAGACAGAATGCCAGAACAAACACATCCAGAAAAATGAAAATAAAATAAAGCATGGAATAGTACAAATAAAGTAAGAAAAGGCACAATGAATCATATAACCTACTTAGTAAGAGAGGTAGTGTGCAGACATATGCTTTGACATGGATACACATATGCATATAATTCTATCTTCTGAGAATTGCTTTAAGTTGATCTAATTCATTCTATTTTACCTTTACTCTTTTCTAAATATTCTGAAGTTTTAATTTTAATTTTCAATGAAAGTTATTTAAGAGAGGAATTGTTCTCTATTATTTTGTATTGTTACTTTTATATTTTCAATTAAAGTTTATACTCTGCTAGATTTAATATTGCAAGTTAGTGAGATAATCTTTTGTTGGATAATTTATGACAAATATTTATGGAGACAGCCTCCTTATTAATTATGTGCACATGTATGTATAAAATTTCAAAGATTAAGTTCTGAAAGCACCAAAAAGTAGATGTACATGCATATAGTTAAGTACTTATAAGAATCCTATCAATCTCCTACACATTCATGAATGACTATAACCTGCAAAACTATAAATAATATAGATTAAGCCTTCTCTAAAAGCACCACAAAATAGACATGTATGTATATACATAAGTAGTTATAACATTTCTCTTATCAATTGCCTACATACTCATGACAGACTATAACCTGAAAACCATAACTAATACAAAAGAATCCTTTTAACACATTCTATTCTAGTTTATAAAAATGACTCATAAATTATAACATGACTAATTAATAATTGCCAACATGTCCATGTAAAATACAGCTCAAATTTTATTTAAAAATGTAAAATGGTTTTGTCTCAAGAAACTCCATTCAAAATGAAAATCATAATTGTTACTGAAGGAGGTTTAGAAAATTATGAGAATGAAAAACTCAATAGAATTGAGCCCTCAGAGGATAGAAAGATACCATATAAATATATATATGTTATACATAATATATCATTTTATGTAAATAATGTGTATAAATACATGGAATATATTGTGTAAATACAAAAATATGTAATTATTAAAACATATAATATAGTAAAATGTAACGACATGTATAATAAAATACATTTTGGATACACATAGGAAAATTTTAAACTTAAATTACTCAAGATAGTTTTCTAAAGAGAAAAAGAAAAGTATAAAGATAATCTGGGCATAGTGGTGCATGGTAGCAATCCTAGACATCAGAAAGACAGCATACAAATTTTAGGTTACCCTGGGCTATATAGTAAGACTCTGTCTCAAAAATAAAATAAAATAAAATATATGCAATGAAAATAAAAACTAGCTAATCCCAGTCAAGAATAAGGAAAGAAAGCCCAAATATGCAAAATGGTACCATAAAATTCTACATCCTAAAAGGCAGACTAATTGGTTGAACCTTCACAGGCCCTTAGAGGGAACACCTGAGCCACAAGACACTGGAGAGGGTATGATGAAGACTGACCTTAATCTTCTACAGCCTCTCTGTCTCTTTCTCTCTCCTCTCTAACTCTTGTATATTAGTTATCTTTTCCTTCCTTCTCTTAGTGGGCACTGACCTGTAACTCACAGTACCAGCATGTGGCTATCATCTACAATGAGCTTTTGATCAGAGAGACCTACAAGGTTTCCTAAAAGAAAGACAGATTTCTGTCAGAGTACTTGATGGCCCACCAAGAGTTAGTGGTAAGACCCTGCTGCTGAAGATACCATATGTGGTTGACAAGTGGGAATAACATGGCTGGAAGCTGGAAGAGAGTCAGTCCCCAGACAGTCAGTGCATCTACTGCCATGGGAGACTGGAGGAAAATGACCAATATCTGTCCAAGCAACTCATGGTCTAACATACTTAGCAGCAAATAACCTGAGGTGATGCTCACACAAGTGCAATAGTGGTGCACAGCCATGATGGGAAACCAACTGCTCTTAATTTGGCTAACTGATCCCCTCAGTGGAATGGGAACCATAGCTGGAGCTGGGAAATAAGTCAGAACCATATCCAAACATGAGCCCATTCTCCACTCTCAAGTTACCACCAATCGTGGGCTACAAGAGGGCCTACACCTATTAAATTGTCGATTAAAAAAATAAGGGTTATCCTATTTGTCTGGTGCTAACTTTACTCTCCATTAATCTGCTTCTCTTTTTCAGATAGATGTAGATCCTAAGGAGAGAACCACCACATCATACCTAAAAAGGGCCCCAGCTGAAACTAAGAATAATTGGTGAAACAAGCAAGGGTGCTGTTTTCTTGGTGAACTGGGTACCAGCACAAGGGTGAAGGAGATCAACACAGAGAACAATCAACTCCTATCAAATCACATATCCAGAGACACAGAAGCTTCCAACACCTCATCACTGAAGCAGACTAAAAATGAACTCAACATGGCTCAGGGAAATTTTGCCAGAGAGGGGGCAGAAAGAATGTCAGAGCCACACATTGGGTCATGATACAAAGAGACATCTCCTACCCATAACTGTGAGCTAACCCCACAATGCATGACCCATGTACCTCAACAAGGAGGGGCCAGGGAAAGGGGGTAGGACATGAACAAGCCTAACGATGCTGCCAACTTGACTGTATTCACTGAGTACAAAACTAATTAGTAAACAAATAAATTAATTACAAAATATATATTTAAGTTGGAAAATAAAAGAAATGAAATTATTAACAACCATTGATAAAGGTCACAGGGTTTTTGCTCCTCTGCCATCAAATAGAATGGACTAAATCCTCTCATGAATAGCCTCTGAGGTTGGCCATTTGGCTTCCTTTATCCAATAATACCTGCATAGATGTGGAGATAATCAGAAATATAATAAATACTTGGGCATTGGACATTTTCTTCTTGGAACTCACAGACTAGCATGATGTGAAGAAGTTGAGGATGACCTCAAAGGGGATGAAAGACAAGCTTGACGAGAATAAAAGTATCCAAATGAACAGTCAGCACCAATTATTATATATGTGAGCCAGTGTTCAGAGCCCTCCATTCTCACTTGCACTTACAGAAAACTTCAGCCAATAGGACGAGCAGACAGACATTGCTAACCCAGAGACTTATAAGTAACAACTGTTTAAATCAGGAAGTTTATTATTACTATTTTATTTGTTAGAAACTTTGTTGTATGGACAAATCATATGTTGGGCCCATGCCCCTCTTCTTCACCCCCATTCCACTGAAGGCTCTCCTCAGTGGGGCTATTCACCATGGGATTATGGGTTATGAGAGCAGCAGCTGGTGATCGTGAAGGGGCAATACCTTTGGATATTCCTTTACACTCTGTGGCTCTTCACAATCTTTCTGCCCCCAATTCCTCAGTGTTCCCTGAGCCTTGACCTTAGTGTTAACTTCTCAGCAACTTCCAGATTTTGTTTTGATACACTTTGGGTGTCTTCAGTGTCTATCACCATCTCCCTGGTACAGATTGTCAGGCTAGCTGTGAGATCAGCACTCTTGCTTAACTCGTCAATCCCTCTGTCACCTGGACATGGCTAATTAATGTGCAATAGGTGGTTCATCTCATGATATGGAGCCAGCTATCTTTTCTTGTCATGTTCATGGATTTTGGATTGCCCCAATTTTTACTGCCTTGTGCCCCACAGGAGCATGGTCCGAACCCTAAGTCAGTAAACTTTGAGGTCAGAACCCTAAGTCAGTAAACTTTGAAGTAACTTTTTGTGTTGTAATAATATATAAGTGACACAGAGATTAGAGAATACTCACATACTTATTAGAAAATACTTTGCTCTTGAATAACAAATTTATTTTCACACATTCACATGGGTATTCCTTTCAATATTTAAGAAATATTTAGTATTTAAGAAAAGAAAAATTAAATAAAGGAGAATATAATTTACTCAAATTTATGACTGTTAATTTCTCAATGGAGAAAAATAGAAAGTACAAGTATGAAGACAAATTGTATCTGAAACCTTGTATATTATAGGTTATTTAGTGGTTTAATTCAAGTGTCCCCCATAAACTTAAGTGTTCTGAATGCTAGGTTCCCAGCTGATGGATATTTTGAATTAATGCCTCCTGAAGGCAGTGCTATTGTTGGGGGCAGACTTATAGGTATTATAGCCAGTGCCCCTTGCCATTGTTTGGCACACTACCCTATTGCTGTTGTCCACCTGATGTTGTTGAGGGGGTGATGTTCACCCTCTGCTCATGCCATCATTTTCTCTGCCATCATGGAGCTTTCCCATTGAGACTGTAAGCCAAAATAAACCTCTTTTTCCCACCATATACTGTTGGGAGATTTCTACAAGCAATATGAACCTGACTGCAACAGTAAAGTGATACAGAAGAGTGGGATTGCTGCTAGACACCTGACTGTGTGGATTTGGCCTTTTGGAGCTAATTTTCAAGAAGAATATGGAAGGATTTGAAACCTTGGCCAAAGAGATGCCTTGCAGTACTGTAAGTACAGCCTGATGGACTATTCTGCTCAGAGTTAAAAGATCTAAATGCAATAAGAACTATGAACTATGAGGGTCGGCTTATGAAAGTGAGAAGGAGCTTTGCTTGGGCTGAACTAGAAGCAGTTTGTGTGAGAGGCTTGATTTTATGGCCATGTTGTGAGAAGTTGTGCAGGGCTGAACTGTGTAAAAATGGACTGGTGTGAGCAGAGGGATATGGCATGGAAAAAACAATGAAAATATTTGGGCCAAAATGTTGCCCATTCACCTGTAAACTGAGAGATTACAACTATTGACATTGGGCCAGCTGTCCTGCACTGGAACAACAGGAAGAATGTAGACTCTTTTGAAGGAGCCTGAGTGCTCCAGGAATGTCCTGTTCTTCAAAGTCTGCTTTATTCCCCCTGAGTTAATTAAATTGGCACCCTACTTGGTAGTGTGGAGTATAAGAAATTCAGGAAAGAGTGGATCACTGAGTTTGCAATGCAGTATTGTGTTTTGGAAATGGCCATGGGCAGTGTGAAGCAGGTTTCTGGATGCCTGCATAGAGACCAGATGGAGCTGTAAGGATGAACCATGGATGCAGGGGAGACTCAGTAGAGATGCCGGTACAACAAGATGGCTGCTAAGGAAAGCTGCCAGCCCCAGTGAAGTTTTCCAGGGCTGTGAGTAGCCTACCTGGGGGGACTAAATTGGAACTTCAGAGACTTGTTGCTTATTAGAATTATGAGACTTGGAGATACGTCACTGGCTAGAGTTGTTGGACTTGAAGCTACAGAGTTTGATGTTTGCCCTGGTTGTTTTAAATTTTGTATAGGTTGGATATTTCTTTAATGCTCAATGCTATCTTTTGCAGTGTGAATGTTTATTCTGTGCTGTTACGGGTTTTAGGGGAGAATTTTTGGTATTGTAGATCAGTTAAAAGACCTTGGATTATGGGTATGTATGAACATCATTGGAATTGATGAAAACTATGGGGACTTTTAAAGTTGGACTGAATGCATTGTATTTTATATCATGTATGGATATCAGTTTATGGGGTACAATGTAGTGGTTTGATTAAGGTGACCCCATAAACTTAGGTTTTCTGAATGCTAGTTTCCCAGCTGATAGAAATTTGGGAATTAATGCCTCCTGGCATGTTATTGTTGGGGCAGGTTTATGAGTATTATAGCCAGTGTCCCCTTACCATTGTTTGGCACACTCTCCTACTGTTGTCCACCTGACATTGGCATGGGGGTGATGTCCACCCTCTGCTCATGCCATCATTTTCCCTGCCATCATGAAACTTCCCCCTTGAGCTTGTAAGCCAAAACAAACCTATTTTTCCTATAAGCTGCTCTTGGTTATGTGATTTCTACCAGCAATGCAAACCTGACTACAACAGGGTGCAATCTCATTTAGAGGCAAAACAGGCATAAATCCCATATAGATGACTAGCCATTTGGCAAAATTAAGTGTCCTGAAACATGACATCTTTCATGTTGTAGAAGACAGATTTAGGTTCACTGAGATGAACTTTCAGACCAGGCACAGCTATGGAGGAAGGGATTTATTGAAGCTTACAGATCCAAGGGACGTTCCATAATGGTAGAAGAAGCTGACCTGCCTTCATAGGCCCAAGCAGACAGAGAGAGAAAAGTACAAGCCTAAAGGCCAAAAGCCACAGCACACTTTAGGAACTCCAGCTAGGCACATTTTGCATATCTTTAGGTTGAAATTTGAAACCCACCACCACACCTTAAGATCACCCAGTGACACTGCCTCTAGCCAGGTGGCTACAGATGCAAACTACAAACAAATGAACAACTGAATATATTGGGGGCCATCTATTCTATTCAAACCACCACACATGTGATTCAAGAACTAAAGTATAAATGTGGCATTACTAAAATATGCAAATATTTTCATAATTCTGGAATAGAGCAGGTCTCTTTGACAAGATGCAAAAACTTGGAAGCCATAGAGGGATAGACAAAGTTAATTATGTTCTAGTTAAAGGTTTTTGCTTAATCATTAGGAAAAAAGTTATACACTAAAATTATGGTGAAAATATTTAGTACTAATTTCCTAAACTGCAACAAATTTCCTTTTAGCTAGTAAAAAATATATATCTATATATAAGTCATGCTGGGCATGGTGGCCCAAATGTTTAATCCCAGCATTTGGGAGGCAGAGGTAGGAGGATTGCCATGAGTTCAAGGCCACACTGGGACTCCATAGCAAATTCCAGGTCAGCCTAGGCTAGAGTGAGATTCCACCTCAAAAAAAAAAATTATATAGATAGATAGATAGATGATAGATAGATAGATAGATAGATAGATAGATAGATAGATAGATAGATAGATGCAAACAACCAAATATATAAATGGGCAAAATAAATGATCAGAGTTCATGCCAAGTAAATACAAGTGGTATATACACATATTAAATGCTCTTCAAACTTATTGATAATTAAGAAATGCTATCAGGACTGGGGAGGTTTCTCAGTGGTTAAAGGTACTTGTTTGCAAAGCCTTATGGGCTGGTTCCAATTCCCCAATACCCAAGTAAAACCTAATGTGCAAAGTGATGCATGCATCCAGAGTGTGTTTGCAGTGGCAAGAGACCCTGGTGTGCCCATTCTCTCTCTGTGTGTCTCTCTCTCTTTCCCTTTGCTTTCAAACTGAAAAAATAAACAATAAAAAAGGAATGCTAGTAAATGTGTAACATGTTAGCCTATCTAGTAACAAAAGAGAAAATTTTGATAACACCATTTGTAAGAATGCAAAGAATAAGATTTATTCTTACTGTTCATAGGATTTCATAAGACAGTAATTTTATCCATCTACAAAAATAATCCACAAGCAAGGAATGGTGGTTCATGCCTTTAATCCAAGCACTTGAGAGTCTGAGGTAGGAGGATCACCACAAGTTTTACATTAGCCTGGGCTCTACCTCAAACAAACAAACAAAAAATAAATAAAAAGGCATTCTATGCACTTCATTCCAGGAATTAAGTTTTTGAAACCTGTACTCTTGCAGGCATAACTAAGCAGTTGCACAAGGTGTTAACTATAAAATATTGTAAAAAAAAAAAAAGTATTGTAAACACCCAAACCATTAAAATAAAGGTATTTTGGCCAGGTGTTGTAGAATAGCACCCAAAAGAAAGAGGTAGGAGGATCACCATGAGTCTGAGGCCACCCTGAGACTACACAGTGAATTCCAGGTCAGCCTGTCCTAGAGAGAGACCCTACCTCAATAAAAGGGGGGCTGAAAAAAATGGCTTAGCAGTTAAGGGGGTTACTTGCAAAGCCAAAATTCCCAGGGTTAATTTCCCAGAACCCACATAAGCCAGATGCACTATGTGTTTCATGCATCTGGAGTTTGTTTGCAGCAGCTAGAGGCCCTTTATCAATTCCCCACCCCTTTCTCTCTCTGTTTTGCTCTCTCAAATAAATAAAAATAAAATATTTTAAAAATAAATCTGTTTGAATAAATTAGAATATGCCCCATCAAGGAGTCTGTAAAACATAATGGGGTGAAAACAGTATTTATAGATGAAAATATTAATATTATTATATTAATATTATAATATTACTGAATGCTATATATCATATTAAATTATTGAAATAGCAGTGTCTAGAGCTCTATTTTCATTCTTTAATGGCTTCAGAATATTGCTTTTTAAGATACATCTCTATCTATTGATTTATGTACATCTACAGTGATTTTTCATTATAGATTATTTAAAACTTTAAACTACATGATTCTTTACAAAAATCTACTTCCTGCTCTGAAATCTATTCTAATGATTTTGAATTTAAAAACACTGCTTATCATAGGGACAGTCTGTATTTAATATTGAAGAGCATTATAGAGTGATTTTCTTAGCATACACAGGTAAAGTATTACTTTTTGTGACTGTGGAATTAAGAGGCCCACAGTGACTTCTTTTCAGAAGCCCCTTGAGGACTTTTGACACTTTCTTAAGCACCAGATGGATGCATAAAGAGTACTCAGTGTTTGTAACATGTGTGTCTAGTAGTATAGATTAACACTTGGAACCAATGGTCCTTAGACAAGACACTGTGGACTGCCATTTTTATACTACCCTAGCTCTGTTAGAAACTTTGATGATGGAAGTTTCCCAATATAATTCGTTTTTTTTGTTTGTTTGCTTGTTTTGTTTTTTAATTTAATTTATTAGTTTTCTTTTCAGCAAATACAGGCAGTTTGTTACCATTGTTTAGGCTCATCCATGATCTACCCTCTCCCATTGGGCCCTCCTTGTTGATGTAAGTGGGTCGTGCATTGTGGAGTTAGCCCACAGTTATTGGTACGATAAATGTCTATGCATATAATGACCCAACATGTGACTCTGACATTCTTTCCACCCCCTCTTCCGCAAAATTTCCCTGAGCCATGTTGGGTTCATTTTTGGTCTGCTTCAGTGCTGAGGTGTTGGGGGCCTCTGAGGCTCTGGCTCTCTGATTTGGTAGGAGTTGATTTTTCTCTGTGTTGGTCTCCTTCCCCTTTGTGCTGGTATTCGGTTCATCAGGAAAACATCACCCTTGCTTGTTTCGCCAATTGTCCTTAGTTTCAGTCGGGCCCCTTTTGAGGTATGTTGGGGCAGCCCTCTCCTTAGGATCTGCATCTATCTGAAAAAGAGAAGCAGATTCTCCAACGGAGAGTAAGTTAGCACCCGGAAATTTGAGATAACAATTACTTTTTTGATAGAGAGTTTGATAGGTGTAGGCCCTCTTGTACCCCATGATTGATGGTAGCTTGATATTGGAGAGTGGGCTTATGTTTGGGTATAATTCGTTTTTTTAAAAAAATATTTATTTATTTATCTGAAAGAGAAAAACAGAAAGATAAAGAGGCATATATAGAAAGATACCGGGCACATCAGGGCCTCCAGCCACTGCAAATGAACTCTAGACACATGCATCACGTTGTGCATCTACTTTATGTGGATCCTTGGGAATGGAACCTGTGCCCTTTGGCTTTGCAGGCAAGTGCCTTAAACTACTAAGCCATCTCTCCAGCCCTCAGTGCACTTCCTGAAGTCCCAACGTTTGAATTAACTACATAACAATGTTCATGCATCAACACCAGGTGCACAGAGGAATGTCCCAGATAAGCAAAGATAAATTAGAAGATCTTTTTATTCCCTTTCTCCCCTTCCAACTACTCCAAAGCCAAAAGGAATAGGAACACATTTTTATGTCTTCATTTCCACAAAACTTACTCTTAACGCCAAGCAGATCAGCATATAAAATCCAAATAAATAAAACTCTCCAGACTGGAATTTCAAAATCAGAGTCATACAGGTCACAAGTAAACAGTTTCTAAGTACAAACTTCAACAAGAGCATAGGGTACACAGTAGAAAATGTCAATTATTTTAAAGATGTCCCCCACACACTGAAGCATAGTACAGATTAAGATGTGTGGGAAAGACTTTGTGCCCTATTTTCAAGTCATATTTATTGTTCAATGTAAAGGTTACATGGGGTTAAATAGCACTGTATATTTGGAAAGGACATTGACTGTAGAACAAGCAGCACTGTCAACAAGAAACGTGCCTTTAATGGATTCAGTCACTGAGGCTATTAAAGCTTACATCAGGTCAGGGTAGTGTTAGGGTGAACATTTGTTGCCCAAACATATTTTGGAGCCCACATGGATATTTCAAAACAAAATGGATATTTCAAAAGACCAGCTTAGACCAAAAAAGGTTAAGTTAATAATTATGCAAATTTGAACCTTTGTGTTCCAGAGAGGAGAAAAATCAGCACCTGTCTCTCTGGCTTGTTGTAGTTTCTGCTGTTTGGAAATGAATCCTTTTTTCTTTTAATTAATTAATTTGAATATGTGTGAGCATGTGTGCATGCAGCAGGACCTCCTTTTTTAGCATTGCATTTTATTATTTACTTTTTTTTTTTTTTTTTGGACGCAGGGTCTTGCTTTAGCTCAGGCTGACCTGGAATTCACTATGTAGTGTCAGGGTGGCCTCGAACTCTCAGTGATCCTCCTACCTCTGCCTCCCAAGTGCTGGGATTAAAGGAGAGCAACACCACGCCCAGTTTATTATTTACTTTTTTGTTGTTTAGATTTTTCTGGGTTTTTGTTTTGTTGTTGTATTTTGTATGGATACATCATGTGTTGGTACCTTCTTTGCCCTTGTCCCTACCCCCATTCTGCTGGGGACCCTCCTCAGTGTGGTTGCAGGTATTCCTTATGGGGTTATGGGTTAAGTGTTGTGGGAGCAACAGTCAGTTTTTTTTGGGGGGGGGAGGAGGAAGGCACTCTTGCTCATCTCCCCAATTCCTCTGTGGTTTCAGCTGTGGCTTGGCTGAAGTGCAAGGGGTAGTTTATTTCCTGGGGTCTGGCTACCTTCTGAAAAACAACAGATTCTCCAATGGAGAGTGAAGTCAGCATAGTTTAAATGGAATAAGCATTATGAATTTAGGGAGAATTTGAAGGACATAACTCCTCTTTTAGCCAAAGACTAGTGAGAGCTTGACACTGGAGAGCATAACCTTTGTGTCTAATGTATTCTGATCTGGTTCCCAATTCCAGATCTGGTTTCCTTTATACTGAGTGGATCTCATACCATCAGAAAACTAGTGGTTACTCACAAAGGCCGTGTGCCACTATTGCACTGGTGTGTACATCCTGTCAGAGTGTTTGCTTCTGAGTAGCTTAGACCTCTGGTTGCTCAGACCATTGTTGGCCATTTTGTGGTGCTTTCCAGCACTAGATGGGCTAACTGTCTGGAGACTGGCTCACTTCTGTATTCCAGACAGGTCTTTCCATGTTCTGTATCGGCAGCATATGGTGTCTTCAGGAATAGGATCTTAGCATTTGCCTCAGACAGGTAATCAAGTGCTTTTACAGAAACCTGTGTTTTTTTAGAGACCTTGCAGGTCGCTCCAAGCAACAGCTCATTGTGGATTGCAACTGATTTCTGGTACTGGGAGTTATAGGCCAGAGGGAAAAAAAGTTAGTTTAGGTTTTATCCCACCCTCTCCAGGACCCTTCTTTTCAGGAGCCCCCCACTTTACTTCTGTATCTTTTAGTCTATCTCCAAGGATAAAAGTTTTTATGGCACCAGTTCAGTGTGGATCTAGTTTTGTGCTTGTTTTTCCCCACCCTCCTCTTCCCCTCCATCCATATTGTCTGGGCCTTGAGTTGCCCATCAGGTATGTCAGCAACTCGAGCTGGGGGACCTCTTTCTGCATCTGGTTTATGTGAGTGACTTGGAACTTGAACCTTGGCTGGCAGGCTTTGCATGTAAGTGCATTTACCTGCCAAACCATATCCATCGTATCAGCCCTCTGGATATAATTCTTAGCTATTTTTCAAAAAAAAAAAAAAACACTCACTCAATACTCATGACTAATTTTATTTTGTTTGATTTTTGGCTTACTAGGGTGTGTGTGTGTGTGTGTGTGTGTGTGTGTGTGTGTGTGTGTGTGTACGCTCATATCCATGTGCCTGAGTGCTGCTGGCTTTCATGTGTGGAGGTCAGAGGACAACTATTGGGGTTGGCCCTTGCCTTCCACCTCATTTGAGGCAGAGTGTCTCATTGTATCTCACAGCTCCATTCACCAGGCTAGTCAATCCTCATGTTTCTGGAAACTTCACCCCTCACTGACTCCCACATTGCTGTAGGTGTGCCGGGATTGCAAACTCCCGCTACAGCTTCTGGGGAGAAGAGCTGGGAACTCATGCTCACACGGCAAATGTTTATCCACCGAACATCCATCTCTCCAGCTCAGCTTAACTATTTCTTAAAAGAGAAAAGATATGTGCAACGTGGTGTTTTATGGCAAAATGAATATGTAAAAAGATATGTTAGAAAATAATTGAAAAGGCTTTTGGCCATCTGAATTACTTTATACCCCTAAAGCCTATTAACATAAAGTATTCTATATACTTAAGTTGGAAAGATGATGTTTTAATATACAAATTAATACTAAAATGACTACCACAATCAAGCTAATTGATATTTGAGATTTACACACCCAGCAAATGTCAAGCACATAATACCATATTAACTATAGCCATATGATATACACTGTATCTCCAGTATTCACTCTGCATACAAGAAACTTTGATCCCTTTGACTAACATCTCACCATTTCTTCTACCTCTGCAGCACCATGGTTCTCTTTGTTTCTGAGTTTGACTTTTTAAGAGTCTATATTCAAGTGAAATCACTACATATGTGTATGTATATATATATGTATACACACACACACATTTCCCTCATCTCATTGGTCCCCCATGTTTGCATTTCACTTTACTACTTTTATGACACATGTGCCCTTTTTCCCTTCCTTTACCTCCTTTCTTGTCATCTCTTATTGCCTACTCTTGGTCACCAAGAATTTTTCTATGCTTAATTTATTTCATTTAGCTTAATGTCCTCCAGGTTCATCCATCTTATTAAAATGGCAAGATTTCCTTCATTATTAAAGCTGAATAAAATCCCAGCATATATATTATATACATGAAACATACATACTTATATGTGAAATATGGATAGATAGATATGTAGATAGAATTATAAATATATATGAACTTAGGTTGCTTCCATATCTTGACTATTGTGACCAGCAGTGCTGAAATGAACATGGACATACAGATACATCTTTGATATATTGCTTTGGATGTGGGCCCAGAAGTGGGGTTCCTGGATCATATAGTGGTTCCACTTTGACTTCTTCTTTGAGACATCCTTATATAATTTTTCAATATAGCTTCACCCCACCTACCATGGTTAGAGTTGTTTTATCTTCATATCTTTGCCAGAAAGTTTTGTCCCTTGTATTTGAATAATGAACATCCTAACTAGTGTAAAGTGCCTCAGTGAGGTAGGGTTTGCATAACCCAGTGATTGATTGTGAATATGTTGACCACTTGTATATCTTCGTTTGAGAAATGTTTATTTGGTTCCCTGTCTCTTTTACAATTAGGTTGTTTTCTTGTTATATAATTATTTAAGTATTTTTGATATTAGCATGTGCTTAGATGCATAGTTTAAAACTACTTTCTCTATTCAGGAGCAAGCCTGAGTAATCAGTCTGTGAGTCAGATAGTCAGGTCTAGTAGCATGGTCACCTGCAGTGGGCATGGAACTTGGGACTATAGGAACAAGCCTATATCAAGGTTCATTGCATCAGACTTAATGAGAGGACCATACCATGTGGCATGCTCACTTTACGAAGTCCTCTTTGCAGGTAATATCTCTTTGCTGTGTTGCATGAACTTGAGGCAGGAGTTACACTTAAAATATAAAACCATGTTTCCTATTTCCTTTAAAGGATTTGGTTTTCTGAATTCTGTTTGGGTCCTATAAATTCATCTGGATTTTGTAGTCCTTGTGATAGTATTATTGTACACAGATATTCATACTGATGTTTCAGGGACTTCTTTCCAACTGTTTTACCCATGTCCTAGCTCAGTTTCTATTTGTAGAGGACCCTTGGACCAAGATGACATTTGACTTGTGGGGTATTTATTAAATTCATAAATGAGAGATTCCTATCTAAAACAAAGTACAAATTTTATACCATCTTCAAAGATGACCTTGAATCCTAACATAAATAGGGTAGTAAATATGGTAGTTTGAATGTATGTACTCTACAGACTCAGATACTTTTATTTAAAGCTTGTAACTTGGGTCTCCAGCCACCTGGCTGGAGGAGGTTTCACTGGAGGGGTGGATCGTGGGGTCCACCCCAAAAGTCAGTTTGAGGCTGGATCTCAGTTCTGGATCTGGATCTCAGTTCAGCCCAAAGTTATGCAGAGAAGTCTGAGCTCTGGTGGGGTCCTTGATTGCTGCCCATTTGTGTTTAATGCTTTTAGTTTGCACAGGATGTTTGGTTGTTTCTCTCTGCTTGGATGATGGAAGCAGCTTTATCCACCACTGCTGAAACCTCCCCCTGGATCTAAAGGTTGAAATAAACCCCTTCCTCCAGTAAACAGTCTGGTTTGAGTGGTCGTTCCAGCAATGTGAAACTGACTACAATAGTAAAATTATATTACTGTACAGTGTGTGTTCCTATCTCCCACCATTTTTATTTTATTTATTTATTTATTTTCTAGAGAGAGAGAGAGGGGATGAGAGAGAGATAGACAGAGATACAGAAAATCAGCATGCTAGGGCCTCAGCTACTGTAATTAACTCCAGACACTTGGGCCACCTAGTGGGCATGTGCAACCTTGTACTTGCCTCACCTTCCTGCATCTGGCTTAGGTGAGATCTGAAGAATAGAACATGGGTCTTTAGGATTCACAGGCAAGGGCCTTAACCACTAAGCCATCTCTCCAGCCTGTTTTTGTTTTGATGACCTTTCATCATCTACCATATATGTGAAGTGATAGAGGTTTGTCTTTCATCAGAACGTATTTTCTAAAATATGTCACTCAGATTTTCTTTAAGTGATACAAACCTACTTGGCTTGGGCTCTTGAAAGATTCTTTTAATAGAAAAAGAACAACTAATTTTGAAACTTCAATGGTTAACTACCACTAGCTTCTTGCCTCTCATAGTGTCTATATTTGAGTAGGCTATAGACAGTTCTAACTTGATTTGTCTCCACACTGCTTACACAGTTTCCTAAGGAATATGCTCAGTATGGTCAAGGAAATCAAGAAAATTATCACAAAAACACAGAGCGCGTGACTGAAGATAATTTTCAGAACACATTGCAATTCCTCTGTATTTTGTGAGTGCACTTTTCTTAGTTCTATAGTCTACTAATAGAATTTGATATTTTAAATACAACTTTATATGTTCATATAAACATCTAAACAGCTTTACTGTAAGAACCTTGTACTAGTTTCTGAAAAGTCCCCAGATCCAGACTTCTAATATTGACAACTACTTAATATAATAATTTCAACTTTCCAACTTAATCAGGAGAATAAAGTGTTGGGCTTTGAGAACTTTCCAATTAAATTCTTTAAGTTGAATTAGATTCTCTATAACATGAAATATACAGTAAGAGGGAAGAGTTAAATCAACTGGAGAAGATATACCCATATAATACATCAAGAACAACTAATAATAAAAAAGGCTAAGATAATAGGCAATAAATCAAGAAAATGTTCAATTATAACTGTAATAACTGTGATTTCTTTAATAAATCATTGGCAGATTTCTTCTATATGAAAAAAAATGAGCATAGGCTTTTGTAATTTGTAATGCATCCAGAAAATGATTGATTGAGAGGTTATAGGCCAATACATTTCAGAGGTAAGTGAAAAGGACTGAATTGTGGAGTATGATAAAGTCATGTTCAAATTGCTCAAGGGAGTGAGGCTAATTAGATGGGTTTCCCTTAAAAATTGTATAATTGCAAATAAGCACATTGTAAAAGATAAAATCATTTAAAAATTTTAAAATTCATTTTAAGATTTCATTTAACTTTTACAAGTGGAAGAGAGTTAGTACCCAGACAGTCAGTGTGTCTGGTGCCAGAGGGTGCTACATGGGTGATTGGGGGAAAATGACCAATCTCTGTCCAAGCAACTCATGATCTAACCTACTTGGCAGCAAATAACTGGTTGTGATGCCCACACAAGTGCAATAGTGGCACACAGCCTTGATGGAGAACCAACTGCTCTTGATTTGGCTAACTGATCCCCTCAGTGGTATGGGACCCATAGCTGGAGCTGGGAAACAAGTCAGAACCATATCCAAACATAAGCCCACTCTCCAATATCAAGCTACCATCAATCATGGGCTACAAGAGGACCTACACCTATTAAACTCTCTATTAAAAAAAAAGTAAGGGTTATCTCATTTGTCCTGGAACTAACTTACTATCTGCTTCTCTTTTTCAGATAGACGCAGATCCTAAGGAGAAAGCCACCCCATCATACCTCAAAAGGGCCCTGGCTGAAACTAAGGAAAATTAGCGAAACAAGCAAGGGTGCTCTTTTCCTGATGAACCAGATACCAGCACAAGGGGGAAGGAGACCAACACAGAGAATAATCAACTCCTACCAAATCAGACAGCCAGAGACCCAGAGGCCCCCAACACCTCATCACTGAACCAGACCAAAAATGAACCCAACATGGCTCAGGGAAATTTTGCGGAAGAGGGGGCAAGAGCCACATGTTGGGTCAGGATATGCAGAGACATTTATCGTACCAATAACTGTGGGCTAACCCAATAAGGCATGACCCATATACCTCAACAAGGAGAGGCCAATGGGGAGGGGGTAGGTCATGGATGAGCCTAATAATGGTACCAAACTGCCTGTATTTGCTGAATAGAAAACTAATAAAAAATATATAAATTAAAAAAAGTAAATACAAAACCATGATTACACCAATGCTAACAGTATTCTTAATGCCACAAAAATCCAGATAATGTTAAGTTTTCAAATATTTTACAAATGTCATAATTATTGTTTATTTTAAATGGATATTTGATAATATCTATCTTTATAGAAAATCTATTAAGTAAGTTTTAATGTAGATTTCTCCTTGGCTCAATTTTTAAAATTAATACTCATCGGTTTATATAAAACTAATATGAATTTGTTTTAGAAGATGTGGATTATTCAGAAAAGCGAAAATAAGAGAATCAGAAATAAGAGAATCATAGAAAGTACTCCCTTAAGCTTAACAATCTTTGCTAATGATGAAAATTTTGTAACAGGTAGCAGTTATTTTGTTTTGCTTACTTGGGGCTTTGATAGCAATAGTCAAGTACAAACAACCAAAATCAAATTTTTCCCCTAAACTTACTTATATATGGTTTGATATGGAACTTAAAAAATAGAAAAACAATAAAAAGATTTCTGGATAATGAAATATGGATTTTAGACAAGAACTGTATGTAAACTTGAGCCTAACACAGCCTATAAAGCATAAAGAATAAAGTGGAAGATTTTGATTGGGTATGGTCAAGAGGGAAGCCTGGCTGCATCTAGCCTAAACTTTTATTAAGGTTCCTCTTTGTGTCTCCTGCAGTTCTCAACTGCGGTGAGTCATCTCACTATGGCAGTGTACTTACTATTAGCCTCTCAATATAATCTAACCATGAATCCACATTACAAGCAATTTCTCAGACTACTGCTCATAGAGCCTTGAGTCTCGGAAATATACTATGAAAAAGTCTTACTATTACACAGTCAGATAACAGTTCCTGGAGAGTAGAGAGCCTCAGTCACAAACTTTTGAGGAACACATGTTTTCCCCTGACCACTCTCTGTACTGTGCTATAAGGAAATGATAAATAGGATCATAGCTGTGACTTTTTTTTTCCATAGCAGCAGTGACTTGCTAGTGGGTGCAGATTTGAAAGAGGATTCCCTATTGGGCAAATATATGAAGCCTGTAATAGTTGGTCTTTGTCATCAATTTAACTTGATTTGCACTCACCTAGGAGGCAAGCCTGTGGTATGTCTGTAAGGGAATTACCAGAGTTTAACTGAGGAAGGAAGACCCAACCTCAAGATAAGTGGCACCACCCCATGTGCTGAGGTCCCAGACTGAATCAAAAGGGGAAAAGGAGAAATCCAGAAAGCACTGGTATTGCAGTCAGATTTGCATTGCTGATAGAAGTCATCCAACCAAGAACAGCTTGTGGGAAAAAAAGAGGTTTATTTTGCCTAACAGGCTCAAGGGGAATCTCTATGATGGCAGGGGAAAAACGATGGCATGAGCAGAGGGTGGCCAACATAAGGTGGACAATAGCAACAGGAGAGTGTGCCAAACACTAGCATGGGGAAACTGGCTGTAACACTCATAAGTCGGGCCCCCAAAATACACCAACTCCAGGAGGCTTTTATTGCAAATTGCTATCATCTGGGGAATCTAGCATCCAGGACACCAAAGTTTATGGGGACACCTGAATCAAAACACCACATTCTGTCCCTAGCCCCCATAAACTGATAACCATAAATGATATAAAATATAATGTATGTATCCAACTATAAAAGTCTCCATAGATTTTTATCAGTTCTAATGGTGTTCAAACATCTCCATAAACCAGGGTTTTTAAACTAAGCCATAATACCAAAAATAAAAATCCTCCCAAAACCCATAATGGCACAGGATAAACATTCACATTGAAAAAGATGGCATTGAGTATAGCAAAGAAATATTTAACCAGTACAAGATTTAAATAACCAGGACAAACATCAAACTCTGTAGCTCCAAGACCAACAACTCTAGCCAGTGACAAGACTCTAAGTCTGATAATCCTAACCAGCAACAAGGCTCTGGAGGTCCAATTCCACCCTTCCAGCCAGGCTACTCACAGTCCTAGACAACTTCACCTGGTCTGGCAACAATCCTTAGTAGCCATTTTGTGGTCTCAGCATCTGCACTGAGTCTCCATTGCAATTCACAGTTTTATCCTCACAGCTCCATCAAGTCTCCATGCAGCAAACCTGCTTTACACTGACCATGGCCATTTCCAAAACACAAGACTGCATTGCAAACTCAATGACCCTCTCTTTCCTGCATTTCTTAACCTTTATAATACCAGGTAGGATGTCAATTTGTTAATCCAGGGGAAATAAGGCAGATTTTTTAAAAACAGGACACTCCTTGAGCACTCAGTCCCCTTCAAAAGAGTCTACATTCTTCCTGTTACCTCAGTGAAGGTCAGCTGGCCCATTCTTAAAGATTGTAGTCTTTTATATAATTGCAGCTGAATAGGCAGAAGATTCAGCCCAAATATTTCATTTCTGTGCCTTATCCCTCTGTTCACACCAGTCCATTTCTATGAAATGCACCCCTGCCCAAGCTCTCAGGACATGGCTATAACTGCAAGCCTCTCATACAAACTGCTTCTAGCCCAGTCCAAGCAAAGCTCTTTCTCACCCTCATAAGCCAAACATCACAGTCCATAGTTCTTTCTACATTCAGGTCTTTTAACTCTGACCAGAATAGTTCATCAAGCTGTACTTGTATCACTGCAGGGCATCTCTTAGGCCAAAATTTCAAATCCTCCCACATTCCTCTTGAAAATCAGCTCCAACAGGCCAGAACTACACAGTCAGGTGTCTAGCATAAAATGATACCACTCCTCACTACCAATATTACTATTGCAGTCAGGTTCACATTGCTAGTAGAAATCACCCAACCAAGAGCAGGTTGTGCCTTATAGACTTGAGGGGGAAGCTCCATGATGGCAAGGAAAATGATGGCATGAGCAGAGGATGGACATGACCTCTGGCCAACATAAGGTGGACAACAGCAACAGGAAATTGTGCCAAACACTGGCATAAGGCAACTGGCTATAACACCCAAAAACCTGCTCCCAACAGTACACTGCCTCCAGGAGGCTTTAATTTTCAATTGCCATCAGCTAGGAAACTTAACATCCAGAACACCTATGTTCATGGGGATACCTGAATCAAACCACCACAACTGGTATTTCCGTTTCCCTGCTTTCTGGTCTGCTGAGGTATAAGCAGGCAGCCTTGCATTCCAGCTGCCATGAAGCCTGCTAGTATGATTGACTGTATTAACTCAAACTGTGAGTCCAAATAATCTTGTTTCTTTTGTCAGTTGTTTGGTCTTAGCAGTGAGAAAAGTAAATTACACAAAACCCTGAAAACTGCTCATGTAATAAGACTATATTCTGACTTTATTCATGGTATAGAACCTCAGTGACTCTATTTAATTCATTCCTGACCTATATCATGCAAGTTATATTTTAGTGTCAAAAATACCAGACATATTTTAATATATTTCCTTTTCATCTTTTACAAGTTCTTGTTTATTACACAGTGTCACACTATATATTTCTGTATATTTACATCTTTTAAGATATTATATTTATTTACAAGGAGAGAGAGTGTGAGAGTGAGAGAGAGAGAGAGAGAGAGGGAGAGATAATGAATGAGAATGGACATGTCAGGGTCTCCAGCCACTGCAAATGAGCTTCTGATGCATTTGCCACTTTGTGATCTGGCTTTATGTGGGTACTGGGGAATCAAACCCAGATTATTAGGCTTTACAGGCAAGCTTCTTAACTGCTTAGCCATCTATCCTGCCCTGTATTTATGCCTTTTTATTTATTCATTTACCTAATTTTGTCCTACCTTTTACAGTTAATATTTAGCATTTTTCTTTGAATTATTTCATGATAGATTTTGGAAAGTAACCTTTTAGGTATTAGGATTTCTCAGTTGTCTCTGAGAAAAGACAACTTGAGGATCTTGTTGAATTGCAGCTACTGGCTCATTACCTCTAATTCACTCTGGATTATACTTTGAGTAGCAAGGCTCTGGATAAAGTCTCCTCACTATTATAATTTATACAGCATCAAAAATGACTAATTTTCTCTTGCCCATGAGGCTGGCATAATATCACTATATTTCAAAGACATTCTTGAAAACTTCTTTGGATTGTTTTTGTCATAAGGGAGGCAGGATGATAAGTTACCAAATGTGAAGGAAGAGAGTGTTTGGGAGGAATTACAATTAATTGGTTGATTACAATCAAATACATTTTAATGGATTAGTGTTGGTCTAATGGAAAATCGCTAGAATCTTATTAAAGGTCTCTTCTCTTTGATTCTAGCTAGTTCAGTTCCTTTAGTGACTAAGGGGTAAGAATATGAATGAGAATTGTATCAAATCTACAACAACAATGAGAGAATAGAAGACAGAAAATAAGGGTGGATGAACAAGGGCACGATGGACCACATAATGTGAGTACTTTTAAGTTTGAGCAATATTAACCATTGCTATGACAAAAATATCCCAAAACACTCAAATAAAATTCAAGTAACAGGGGTGGAGAGATGGCTTAGCGGTTAAGCGCTTGCCTGTGAAGCCTAAGGACCCCAGTTCAAGGCTCGGTTCCCCAGGTCCCACATTAGCCAGATGCACAAGGGGGCGCACGCGTCTGGAGTTCGTTTGCAGAGGCTGGAAGCCCTGGCGCGCCCATTCTCTCTCTCTCCCTCTATCTGTCTTTCTCTCTGTGTCTGTCGCTCTCAAATAAATAAATAAATAAATAAATAAATAAATAAATAAATAAATTCAAGTAACAGTTACAAGCACTCCACAAAAACCTGTAACAGGAGCTAAAACATAAAGACCTCAAAACATAGCAGTATGCTGAATGTGGAGGAAACACAATCCTAGGGGTGAGGCTCTCTGTGCTCTTCTATCCCTAGCTCGGCCCATATTTCACTATGGGACATTTCGCTGGTCACCTCCCCCTCTGGACCTCAGTTTTCTTAAGTGACACAATAATTTTCTAATTCCATTAGCACAGATGAAGGAGGAGGCTGTACCATATTCATGTGGGAAGGTGAGGCAGGTTGAGTTGATGGGGCTCTAAGTGAATCAATAAGTCTGTTTTTTTGTTTTGTTTTGTTTTGTTTTTGATAAGAACTGAAAAAAAAAAATGATAACCTCAGCTGGCCAGGACAATATTGGCTGCAACTGTGGCATGCAAACCAAAAAGGTAGTGTGTCTCAAGAAAGTTGGGACAACATCCAAGTTAAGAGAAGCAAAGGGAACACAGGTCCTGCCTAAGCCTGCTGTGACCCAGCCACTTTTTTAAACCTCTAGTCACTGTAATTTAAGGACACACAGTAAGTTTAGAGGACAGTAGAAGAACTAGAGCCTATAATGCGAATAAATTATGAAAGCAATGGGGAGGCTTAAACAAAAAAATAAAAGAGATTCAGTGGTGTATGTACATACGTACATGTTCATGAAAAAGAGGGTGGGATGTTCCACATTATATTTACAAATATTTGAAGACTATTAGAGTATGCAGGATTATATTTGTCCTTTGCAGTCCTGGACAACTTCTTTGGAATCCTATACTTGTAAGCTATCAGGAAAATGATTTCCAGTCCACCTAAAAAAAAATATCCATAGCAGTTAGAGTGTGCAAAAGCTAGCAGGCTTCTAAGGAGGAAATTAATGAACTGTCCTTGATGGACATTTAATTAGAGTCTGAGAACACTGTGATGGAAAATGAAACATTGGCTTCACTAGGCTCATTTTTGTTGTTGTTGTTCATTAATTCATTTATGTGCATAAGTAATATGCTATGATTCTACCCTCTAACCATATTTTGATATTATTTAACATGACTTTGTAAAAGATATTAGAGGAAATTAGATATGAAAAGCTGAATAAAAAGTATTTTTAAAAGTTCATTCAATTTTATTTAGTCGAAAGGTGAAACATGTTGCAAAGCTAGTCAACTATTGTAGTTTATTAAATTTATCTCTTAAAACAACGAATGTTGTGTAATTTTGCATATAAAGTAGCTCTTGGTTTATAGAACTTCTGGCTGAATGACTTGGTTGCTTATTAGCTGCAACCTGTTAAAATTCAACCAAGAATAATAAATGTAAACAGGCAAGCAGGTGCTGAAGAAATTAAGAAAGGGTTTCTGAAATCAAATTGCTATTTTTCTCATTGTGCTTTACCTATGTTACAGCACCATAACTTTGGGTCAATTACTTTAAGGACAATATCAAGGATAATTTACTTGTATTTTCTAATATACTACTTTGATGCTTTTAAATTAATGGTTTTCTGATTAAGCAAAATAGGTATATATATTTCAAAATAATTTGATGGTCTGAAATTAGAAAACTAACAGTAACTAGGTGCATATTTATCCTGCTTTTTGAAAACTATCTAATTTTCTAAGCAATCATTTACTAAACCATATCGAAAGAATCTTGGATATTTTTCCCCAGTGATGTGTATGTAGAAGTATGAAATACATACAAATAAGAGAGCACCAAATACATAGATATATTCCAGGGCATCATTTTCCAATATGACTTTATGCAGTGATTTTTTTTAAGCTTATAATTGTGCTGCTCAATAAGACAGCCACTGTATAGCTATGCTGTTGAGTATTTGGCATGTAGTCAGTATAACTGGGGGGACTAGTTATATCAGAAACTATCAAATTTAACAAAATATTTTTAAATATTTTATTTTTATTTATTTATGAGAGAGCCTCTAGACGCTGCACATGAACTCCAGATGCATGCACCATCATGTACATCTGACTTATGTGGGTTCTGAGGAATTGAACCTGGGTCCTTAGGTTTTGCAGACAAGCACCTTAACTTCCAAGCCTGGAAACTCTCACATTGAAAAAGATAATTTATTAATAATGTGAAAAGAGTATTTGAATAAACACTCTACCAAAGCCAGTAAGCTATAAGCAGAGTATAGCCATGATGAAATAGCCCTACATGGCTTTAAATAGCTAGAATTAAAAAGATTAACCACACCAAATTTTAGTGTGAATGTGGAAAAATGGCAACTCTCATACACAACCAATAAGAACGTAACATATTGCAATCACTTTGGAAAGCATTTTTGGCCGTTTCTCCAATTAAACATGTATCTACCACATGATCCAGACAGTCCACTTCTACTTACCCAAGAGCAGTAAAAGGCATGCCGTGTGATGACGTGTGCATTAATGCTCACAGAGCAAGGCTTGTTAAGTAATAGCTAAACATCGAGAACTCACATGTTCATCAGTGGGTAAATGGGTAAGCAAAGTGCATTGTATCCAAGTGATAGAATACCACCCCCATGAAATGACAACATGAAGTCTTAGTCCACTTACCTATATGAATGAGCTTAGGACATACTGCTTCTGAGGATTTCAAGCCTCTCACAGCCTCCCATTAGTATTCTTAATGTTGTTATGAAGCAGGCAAGTGGCAAAGGTTGTCCCTATTTTCAAAGAGACACTTGCCTGGTGACAGGCTCTTGACTGGGTAAGGACTAGAGATTTGATGTCCTGGTATTAATCTAGAATTCTGTCAGTGACTTTGCTACTGAATTGAATAGAAGCTTTCTGATGAAAAAAATATTCTTCATTCATGGAGCAGGGTAACAAATGTGGAGTGATCAATATCATATAAAGAATAATACTTGATGCTATCTTGAAGGCTTAAAAGCCCATGAGAGACTAAAAAGAGGGATTCACAAAAGAGTAACTTGTGCTGATATTTATTGTATTCAGCATTGGAGGGAAATAGAAAAAGATTACTGGAAGAAATGACAGTTACCTATCTTAGAAGATCATTGTCACTGCAAAATATTTTTTCTAGATCCACTTCAAACTTCACTCTTTGCCATCTCTTGATGAGCTCATGATTGCATAACACATCACTCCGAATAATCTCTTCACTTTGAATGCACACTTAAAAAAAAACAACTCAGGACTATTGTGTTTATGTTTGCAAGTTACAAGTTTGTTGCTGCTGTTTAATGAGCCTGTATATCATTCACTTTGTTTCCAAAAACTAGTGGTTGGTAATATTTAAATAGTATTCATTTTTCTATGGTACAAACTTTTAACATGTTGCCTCATTCTATATGCTCCTAATACATACATACATACATAAATACATAAATACTTATATAACCCCAGTCCTGGTGTGGGGGAAAATATCTGGATTCAATGTTCACCAAATAATTAACAATCAGGAAATATTCAATAGTCATCTAATGGTCCTTCCACATGTCACATGCACATCAATCAAATGTGTCTATGTCTGCAGAGAGGTTTGGAACAAGGACAAAGGAGACTTATTTTTACCATGAAATAGCCTTTCATTCTTATCCACCCTTTCATAACACATCAGAGTGATTTTTTTTCCCAGTTTTGCTAGAATTAGGGATCTGAAATTCCCTTGTTTGGTAACTTTCCAATTTTAATGTTTAAAAGCCATTAGCAAGCTGGAGAGGTGGCTTAGCATTTGAGCCACCTGCCTGCAAAGCCAAAGGACCCAAGTTCAGTTCCCCAGGACCCACGTAAGCCAGATGCAAAGTGGGCGCATGCATCTGGAGTGCATTTTCAGTGGCTGGTAGCTCTGGCATGCCCATTCTCTCCCTCTCTCTCTCTCTCCCTCCCTCTCTCTCAAGTAAATAATAAAAATAAAATATTTTTAAAAATCCATTAGCATGCAGTTTTAAATTTAAATAGCATTGTTTTTCCTTTGATTCATTACTCCCATAAACAGTGCTAAGTAAAGAATTATAACCAAGAATCAGATATGCAAGCTCCAGGGCTTCCCTTCAATAATGGCACTGCTATTTGATTGCCTTGCTGGCAGCCACATATAAACCATATCTTAGCCATCTTTGAGCAAGAATTGGTTCCCTTTCTAAGCACTGTCACTAAACTTAATTTGCTATATAGAAATATTGGCAGATTCAACCTCATCTATTTGACATTAAAAAATAATAATAAATAATCCAACTACTAATCAACTTTTACCTTGAAAAGTCTCAATTTGAGTTTTTCTTTATATAACTTTTGTACTGTTTTTTACTACTTTACTACTCTGAGAAATAAAATTTCTTTTGATAAGTATGATTCAGTCTATTTTACATGACAGTTTTAGAAAAACATGTGAAAAAGGTTTTCATGAGAATCATGATTACCTTAGAAGATGCGTGTGAATACTGTGCAGGCAGAGAAAGATCCGTTTATGCTGTCAATGGTGGAACATTTGACAAATGAGTTGAAAGATAATTTTGCTACAGGTTGTGACTCCTCTGAACCACACAATTAAGTTTGTGCTCTGTAGGTTAAATCTTGAAATTAACTCATGAATGGATCACAGCACAGATTTTCAAACTTTGCCTAAGTATATTGAATAAATGATGAGCCAAAGAAAATAGTAACCAGTCTGAATATATTAAAGTACTTAAGGAGGAAATATCTCAATCAGAAAAGAGCTAGTATAGCACTGAATGAAGAGAAACATTATAATCACAAAGGCACATTTTCACAGTGCCTAACCAAATATTTTCTGTGGAGGGAGTTGCCTTGACCCAAGAATAAACTATGTCTATGTCTCCATATCCATTCTGTCAAAGTAACCTACCCTGTGTGGGCCATCATTTAGGAACTACAGAAGCCAACAGTGAACTAAATGGATGAAGCTGTAATTTATCAAGCTTACATTCTAGTGGATGTGAAACTGATTCTTCTAGGCCATTTCCATGTTCTGAACCTAAAGTGTCTATGCTGCTTTTTAAGTTAAATCTAAATTCATGCAGTTTCCCCCTCATGACATAAAAAGACTCAATGGACTGTAGAAATGGCTCAGTGGTTAAGGCGTTGCCTATAAATCCTAACAACCTGGGTTGGGTTCACCAGTACCCACATAAACCATATGCACAAAGTGGCACATGCATCTGGAGTTTGTTTGCAGTGGCTAGAGGCCCTGGTATACCCATACTAATTCACTGTGTGTGTGTGTGTGTGTGTGTGTGTGTGTGTGTGTGTGTGTGTGTGTCTCACTGTATCTTTCTACTTGCAACTAAATGAATAAAATATTTTAAACAAAAAGAACCAAGTAGGTGATTCAGGGATCCCTGACAAGTTTGGGTTTTATTATAATAACTACCACTTGAGCTTCAAAGGGTACACTGATCCTAACCCTCAACAACCAATCTCAAAACCTATTAATTAGGGCTGGAGAGATGGCTTAGTGGCTAAGCGCTTGCCTGTGAAGCCTAAGGACCCCGGTTTGAGGCTCGATTCTACAGGTCCCATGTTAGCCAGATGCACAAGGGGGCGCACGGGTCTGGCGTTCGTTTGCAGTGGCTGGAGGCCCTGGCGCGCCCATTCTCTCTCTGACTCTCTCTCTCTCTCTCTGTGTCTGTTGCTCTCAAATAAATAAATAAAAATTTTAAAAAATCTATTAATTATATACTATTTGTAAACCCAGTGGATGATAATGTCCCTATCTTTACAGCAGTGGTTTTGGGGAGAGTAAGATATTGAGAGGTTTTTGTAATATCCACTTAGCAAGCTTATTATTTTCTAAAATATATATATCCCTCTGTTTCCCTGCTCCATGATCTTTTCTGCTGCTGGGGAAGTTCATTACAAGTTTAGGTTGAGTTCTGCAGTCAGAAGAGAGACTTCCATTTTGAAATTATCTCCTCGGTGTGGGTACTTTGCATCATGATGAGAGTACTTACACCAGGCGTGGTGGCGCACGCCTTGAATCCCAGCACTCCGGAGGCAGAGGTAGGAGGGTCGCAGTGAGTCAAAGGCTGCCCTGAGACTACATAGTGAATTCCATGTCAGCCTGGGCTAGAGACAGACCCTGCCTCAAAAAACAAACAAAAAACAAAAAATGATAAGAGTACTTACACAGAACTTAGTAGGTTTCAGGCACTGTTCATAGAAGTACTTTGTAGAGATTATTTTGTTCAATACCCAGAATAACTTGGTGAAAATGGGGGCTATTATTATCTACATTCTCTGAGTCAATAAGGTCAATTAGCTAGTAAACAGGAGAAACAAGATATGAATTTAGTGAAGCGTGACCACAGAGCCCCTGCTCTCCAGATGTATGTGACTCCAACTCTTGTGTTTATGTTTTTATACCATTTTCTATAGTCCTCATATAATAGAAAATATAATGATGCCTAACTTCCTGGGTTATATGAACAGCCTCATGTGAATTAAATCAATATATGAACCTTCCAAATCATATACATTCTGGATCCTGACAATATTAAGTCTCTGCACTTATAAACCTATGGGTCTGATGGAGTTTATAGTAATAATTCAGATCATCAAGTACATCTTCAAATCAACTTTATAAATTTACAATTTTTGTCTGAGAGGATATAATTAACAATAATTTGGAAGATTCCTGTCGCAATTATTCTTTATAGGTCAGTACTCCACTCTTGTTTTCACGCTGCTGGAAAAGAACTTCTGCAGAACTTTTGAGTATTAAGTATTCTAGAATTCTAAAATGTAAAAAACTCATAGGAAGCCTGAATATTTCATCAATGCAAGAATAATAGCTCCAACTTTCTCTTCTGCTACAAGCAATGAGAAAACTGGGAAAGACCTAGAAAAAAAATTTTTTTTCTCCATATTGGACAAAGACAACGCAGTACTGTGAGCCAGAAAAAAAGGGAAGTGGACAAGGAGAGCATTCCAGATGATATGGTTGTTTACTTGTTTTGCAGTGACTTGAAGTAAAGTGCCCAGCAGTCAGTGTGGAGAAACAGAGATCCCAGAATGAGGAAACAGAGGTGGCTCTAACAGGAGAGGCGGCAGAGTAATAGGAGATCTCTTGAGTCAGTGGTTGAAATGCATGCGTTTATCCATGGAGAGAACTCCCCCTGTTTGTGAAAAAAAAAAAAAAAAAAAAATTTCCAGAGCAAGAGCTAATACTTAGGAGCAGCAGGTTAATCATTTCTTAGGTTATCATCAGGTAAGATCTACTGAAATTTCATCAGCCAAAGTAGTCAAAACATGGGGAGCATTATTTACTATACACCTAGTAATAAACCATTTACAATGCTATCCAAAAATCACAAAATATTTGGGAATAACTTTATGAAAAGATGTGTAAGAACTACATGACAAAATCATAAACACTTCATTATTCCATTTATATGAAACACTGAAAACTCCAAAATTCATAGAAGTAGAAGGATGGTTGCCTGGAGTTAGTCTGTTTAAACCATTTGACAAAAATCACCAAACTATATTTAAAAATGGTAGGTTTCCTAGGAAACACAGTTCTGGGTGTGTCTGTGAAATATTTCCAGAGAGGTTGAACTGAGGAGGGAAGACCATGTGGGTGTGGGTGGGTAGCTCCATTCTACACACTGCCTGCCTGCTTCCAGCTTAGAACCCTAACCCACCAGCCAGGACATCTGCTTCAGACCACCATCAGGCCTCTCAGAGCCCAGCTACCTACCTACTGGCTCATTTCACAGTGTTCCTGTGTGACAGCTATCTTCTTCTGACCAGCTAAATCCAACACACCAGAGGTCCTGGACTCAGCTTGAACCTAAGCCAGTCATGAAGAAGGCCACAGACGTTTACACAAGGATATAATTCTGCTTATCTTCTTTCTGGAAAGAGTGCATATTCCTCATTTTGGAGATAAATTATCTTTACCTCTTCCTTAAAGAGAGAAGAGGGAATGCTTAAATTTGATTGTATGGAATTGTACTTGAATATAACTAAAAATCAAACAAAACAAATAAATGTAATATTTAAAATATTTCTGCCCTTCATTCGTCAATGCCCGAGGCTGAGCCCCAGGCTCCACAGCTAAGCGTCTGCCCTGTGAGTCCTTTCAGACATCAGCCAACTGTCCTGCTGTGCGATGTCATTCCCCACAAGGGACACAAGCAAACATTTCCATTTTTCTCATTCTTGCTTGGTTTTAACTCCAATGAGAAAACCTCTCCCCTGTTTTTAAAAATATGTTTCTCATATGTTCTTATCTTATTATTCAATAATAATGGGGAGGAATATTTAAAGAATTAAATCCTCTTATTGTGCACTTCGAAGGGTCCCCACCCCAGTTACAAAGGATATACCAGAGTCCTATAAGTACAATAGGAATTCCTGATTTCTTTTGACATCACTAGCTTTCTCTCTGGCTGATGCAAAATGCACCTCAATTTTCTAGATAAGCCCTTATTTCTCCACTTATAGCATTAATATTTATGTTCCTCTCTCATGTTCCTAGCTTCTCCCCACATCTAGCTATTCTTTGGAGATTTCTAGGGCAATCACTGCCGAATCGGCACCTACACTTCAGACCTCTCTCCTGGACAACTTGTCAGCATCAGCTCTGCCTAAGATGACATGCGCATTCCTAAACTTCAATTAAACAAAAAAGTTCAATTAAACAAAAACATTCTCTTGGGAAAATGAGGTTACAACATTCTACCTCTCCTTTAGCTGTACATAGAAAAATGTTAGGAACATATATCACTCAGCTTTCTGTCACTGTGATGAGAAACCTGAGATAATTAACTCATGGGGGAAAAAAGGTTGATTTTGGCTCGTGCTCTGGAGGGGCTAATCTGAGATCACATGACCCTATTATTTGGGGCAGATGGAAAGTGTTGCCTAATGTAGCAGGATCTTAGGGTGGGGCAAAACCATTTGTATTATCAGCACCAGAAAGCAAAAAGAGAAAGGGCTACCAGGTTCCCATCACTGACTTCAAGTGCCTACCTTCAAAGACTTGAGTCACTCCTGTCTAGTCTGTACACCAAGTACTTCATGAATCTCAAAAATTAGTCACATCTCTACTAGTACTGCCTTAAATCACAGTGCCATCTTACTCCTTAGATCATTGAGTCAGCCTCCTAAATTTCACAGCCTGGTTTCTCTTAACCACTTTTCTCTCTGCAAACAATTCAATTTCTAAACTACAAGTTTGGTTTTTTGTCTCCTTGGTCTCAAATTTGACTGGCTACTCATTGGCTAGAAGATAAAGTTCCATCTCCTTATTGACTTAGGAAGCCTTTTATTTATAGCCCTTTAACTGTCTAGCCTTATCTTTGGTACCTCATCATAGTCTTTGTTTCTCCCTGTTTGCATCCCTCCAATTCCATTCCAAGGACTTGTTCAGACAACTGTAGACTTTGAAACGCTTCTCTTATTGCTGATAGCACTGACCCTGTGCTATCAGAGGACTGTTCTCTGTCAAGGTATTTGTTATGTATGTGTAATTCCATGATGACTTATCAATTATCCCTTCAAAAGAAGAGCTATGTCACCCTTGACTATTAGCTCTCTGGAACCTAACATACAAGTTAAGTATTAATTACTGAATGAATATTTGTTATAAGAGTGAGTTCATGGATGAAGTCTAATAGTATATATAAAAATTCAGGCATTCAATGCTTAATGTACTGTTTATCCTCAGGCTTTTTTATGGGCAACTCTAATCTTGCTCAGACATTTATTTAGTTTCCTGTGGAAAAACATGGTTCTTGTATACATACCTTACAGGAATGTTCACAAAGGAGTGACAGCAGTGTTCTGTTTCTTTCCATCTTCTTTGTACTAGTGTGCTCATTCAAATTATAAATTTATATCTCACGTGCTCATCAAGAGAGTTTTATAATTTGTAAGAGCATTTTTTGCTTGTTTTTGAGACAGGGTCTTGCACTGTTACCTGAACTGTCTTTGAACTTATAATCCTCCTGCCTGAGACTCCTGAACATCTGGGACTTTTGGTATTCATTGCTATTGCTAGATTTCAGTTATTTTTTAAAAATTAGATACAACTTAACAAAATACATTCATATTGACATACATTTACCTATATAGGTACCTTTACTAGAAAATGTGTGTGTGTGTGTATATATATATATATTTTTTTCAACTTAGTATCTAATGTCCTTAAACTGCAACCTGTACACTGATATTTCTTGAAGGACAGATCAATTGGGGAACAAAAACTTCCCTCTAATTTGTATTTTATTGACACTCTTGAATGAGCAAGTTAGCATTTTTTCATCAAATATCACAAGTTTTCAGCTGTTGTTTCTTCAAGTATTCTCCTTCTCCTGCTTGAGTCCCCATTATATTGACACACATAATGGTATTCGTCAGGTCACTAAACCTCTTTTGTCTTCATTCTTTTCTCCTATTACTCATACTGGATCAATAACAACTGACTATTTTCAACTGTAGTGGGCGAATTCCATTATCTGTAAATTAGATTTTCATGTATCTGACTTTTAAAATGAACTAAATATTATTTTAGCTTCTATTATTTATAATTAGATTAGAATCCAAAGGTTTCATTAATACTTACTAGGTATACTGCCTTTTAATTATATTTGGAAACATTTAAGGTACAAATCATTTGACGATCCAAGACTTAGAGAAACTTATGAGAATTAATGAAAGAGATTATTGACAATCAAGACTAAAGCCCAGATAAGTCTTATTTTCTTTGGGAAATTTTTAATGAAATTTTCCATTGACCTGAAGGGTAATATTCATGTATTTTTCATCCGACTGTCAAGTAGCATGATGGATTTAGGCAGTTAATTATCAATACTTCGAAAAACAATTTTATTAATGAAACTAATAGACCAAGATTTTAAGATATTTTCTTTTTTTTAATTTTGTGTTCATTATTTATTTATTTATTTGAGAGTGACAGAGAGAGAGAAAGAGACAGAGAGAGAGAGATTGAGAACGGGCGCACCAGGGCCTTCAGCCACTGCAAACGAACTCCAGATGCATGCGCCCCCTTGTGCATCTGGCTAACATGGGCCCTGGGGAAATCGAGCCTCGAACGGGGTCCTTAGGCTTCACAGGCAAGCGCTTAACTGCTAAGCCATCTCTCCAGCCCTAAGATATTTTCTTAATCACCAAACTTGAAGTAGAATAAGATATTTTCCACAAAGTAGATAAAATTAAATTTATAAAAGATGAAATATTATTTTACTTATTTGTGCTTCTTTTTCTGTTTTTTAGGTTTTTTGCACTTTCATATTCTTTAATGAATTAATCAGTATATTAAAATAAATTTATAATTAATATATTATTTAAGACATATAAAAAGACTATATAATACCATATTATAGTAATAATTATTTTTCACTTAATCAGTTTTAATATTAGTGGTCATGAGGATTGAATACACTTTCTTTTTATTATCAATAATTTTCACACATGTATGTGATATAGTTATTCATAATTCCCTCCCCTATTGTCTCATGTCCCTTCTTCTCCCCCTTTCACTGGACTCTTCGGTATTTCTAACTGGTACTATCTCCATTTTGATGACTTTTTTGATTCCTCCACCATCCATGATGGAATGTTTATGGGCCCAATATTGTACAAATTTTTCTAATAGGTAATACTAGTTACTATAGGTCATAAACAAAATGGCCTCTTCATGCCCAGAAGAAAGCATTCGTAAACATTCCTCCTCATCCTCCAGCTCTCTATTTTTTTTTTTTTTTTTTGACTGCTGATGCAATGTTCCCTGAGACTTGGAGGGGATGACAGATATGTCTTATTAGGTGAACACTCAACAGTCACTTTTCTTTGGCATGTTGATGAGTTCAGAATCTCCCTAGTAGTCACCACCAATTGCAAAAAGGTTACCAAAGGCAAGAAGCAACACTAATCTATGGGTACAAACTTAAATATTTAGCAGGCAATTTGATGGACACAACATCTCCATTTATCCAAACAACACTAGTAGTCTCCCTCCTACAGCCTATAACCTTCTCAGTCCTGGGTTTTCAGTATCAGTCATAAATTCCCTCTCTTGGAACATGCCTCAGTACAATCAGGGAGTAGTTAGTCATCCCCTGTAATGGTAATGCCACTATTGGACCATTGGTCATACCTTGCCTGGTTTGCAGAGCACATTGCTTGCTTAGGGCCTTTATCTACCCAATAGCCTGCATAGCACTTTCTGGCACTATTATAGCTAGTCATCAAGGAGAAGGTTTTTCTTCAATTTTAAATACCAGTTCTAGCAACTACTCTTCAAGTTAACTAGATTTCCAGCTCATAAGATGTATAGACACATACACTGCAAATTATTATTATTTTTTTTACAATTTAAAACCTACCATAAAAAATAAAACGTACCATCACCTGTGGAGGTGACTCTGTCGGTAAACTGCTTGCCTCATGAATAATTATTCTAAAAACAGCTAAGTTGACCAACTAAGATTACTCAATGACAAACAAAGGAAGGTAAACTGAGTGTCTGAATGAAATGCTATGACATAATTCACCTTCTTTTTAAAAAAGTAAACTGTCATCCTAAAATGAAAGGTGTGCCTTGCTACCATTAAATAATTTTACTAATTTCAGCCTTTAAATCTTCAGTGATAGTTCAGTGCTCCCTCACCACCTTTGGCAGTGCATGGCACTAAAATAAGCAAAAGAAATATCCAAATTACCACGCTCAATAGTAAATGAGTACTGATATTTTCCCCAGATATACTACATCACAGTTTTCAAAACCCTTAGAGAAAAAGGTAATTTATGTTTTTTTTCATAAAGTAAAAAGACTAATGACAAAGTAATTATGGGCCTTGTGGTTTATGTCTATTCTATTACCATACAAGCATTAGTGAATTTCAGAGTCAGTAAATTTTGACAATAAATTTAAAAGTTAATTATATTCATCTCTCAGATTTGGCAGAAACAGTGAAAAAAAAAATCCTGAGGGGTGGGAAGTATAGCTCAGTGGTAGAGATGTGCTTAGCATATGCTAGCTGTGGCCCAATCCCTAGTATAAATAAAAATTAAGTATAACTATTATTCTAAAGATCTTTCTTTGGAGACATTCCTTTATGAAACCTTAAGTTCTCTTATCAAAACTCATTAAACAGGGGCTGGAGAGAAAGCTTAGCAGTTAAGGTGTTTGCCTGCAAAGCCAAAGGTCCCAGATTCAATTCTCGGTACCTACATAGAGCTAGATACACAAGGTAGAGCATGTGTCTGGAGTTGGTTTGCAGTGGCTAGAGGTCCTGGTACACTCATTCATATTCTCTCTCTCTCTTTCTCTGTCATTCTCTCTCTCAATTAATAATAAAGAATAATAAATAATAAAATAAAATATTTTTTAAAATCATTAAGCATGATTGTGGCTAAAGCTGAGTGAGAGAGCACTTATCTAGCATTCACAAGTCCCCTAGGTTTAATCCTTAGCAACATACACACATATCCACACACCATTAAGCAGCAAAGGATTTAAAGGAGAAATTATTCTGAATCAAGAACTAAATTCAAATCTGGATTTAGTAACATCTCAATTGTTAGGCTTGTGATATTAGTCTGTTAGGGTTTACAGAAAATTATTATTCCATCCTACTGATGGGTGTGGGGTAACTCTTGACAAAGGCCATGAACATAAAATCATTTGAACTGAAATTGGTTTTCTGTGTGAACCAAGGAAGAAAACTTAATTTCTATGACCCAGGAAGAAATTAATTATTAATTTACCCATTCACACATATGTATTGTTTACTAATAATTGTGACCTAGTTTTCTCAGATTGTCCCATGTTTTAATAACTAACCTAATGGCTTTAAAAGTGTGTGCATGGAAGTTGAATGTGGAAAGAAAGCTAAAATGAAGAAGTTGAAAATGATTCCTCAGAGAGAGCTTACCACAATCAGACAGACAGACAGACAGACAGACAGACAGACACACACACACACACACACACACACACACACACACACGCATACACCATATACAGAAAAAGAGTGAGAAAACTTGATGGCTGCCTACATAGCCTCATGGTGTGGGTACTGACAAGGGGGTATACTCAGGGACTCAGGGTCCAGCTTCAGTTCCCAGCCTGCTATTCCCTAAGCTGACAAGACACTTCAGCATCAGTTGATACTCTTTGGACAATGAACTAAGGCTAACTAAACATTTTCCCAGAGCCATATGTAAGTTAGAATGCTATTAGTTCTTTCATAGTAAAGCCTTGTCAACCCCTTTTCAAGACTCAGATGATCAATTACCTATATTCAAGGCACTTCCTTCCCCAAAGAGTAATTAGAATGAAGCCGTCTGGATAAGAAATAGAGGAAGAGGATATTTCTCCACAGTACTTGATTAATTGAAATAACCTCACAGCAAAGAAAAGCTCTATAGTTCTCAAGTTCCCTAAATTCAGGCACTGTTTCCTTTTCTTTGCTTGTTCCTAACTTCTGTTGATACTTTCTTACTTGGAAATAAACATTTCTGATTGAGCCAAGTCGTCAGTTGTTACAAGTCAAGGAGTTGTTCTGGGCCTAGGAGACATTCTGTCTCCTCCATAGTGAGCTGATTTAAGAAGCTTATGTCTCCTGGTAACCTTGTCTCTCTTATCTCAAAGTTCTCTGAAGCACCTCACTCCGCCCCCACATACTTTCCATAAAAGTTCTCAGCATGTCATGGAACAAAGGTTAGCATAGTTTTTCTAGTTATTCAAATAACACCAAAATATAATTTCAACAGAACAGTCTTGTGAAAACAACTCCTGATAGAAATCAAATAATTTAAAAACTGATCTAAGATTGCCTTAACAGTTAAATCAGCCTTTGAATATTGTGGGGCTGGATTCTGGAAGCCCCAGCATCCTACTACTGTTATTTCCTATGACTTCTTCAGTTGCTGACTTGAGCCCATAAGGCTCTGCCCATCGAGCTGGGAGATAAACTTTATCTGCCCCAGAGGGTTGCCCATCGTTCACAAAAGTTTGTTCTAATGGTGGTGTTATTGCTCAGAAGGTCGTCAAAGGGTTGTGCTTACAGTGGTTTTTATATTGAACATGGACTGATTTGTTCAGAGGCAGGGCAGCTTGCTCATTATCTGCTTCTCTAAATTCCCAGGTCACTTGGTTATTAAATAAGGGAAAATGAATGACCAAGGGTGGAACATTTCTTTCTGTCTCCACACAAATACCTTTCATGCAGGTCTCTTAAGAGCTGGCTGTTTTCTCTTCCAAGCCCCTCATATTACTGTGCTCGGGTAACAGGCCTTTCTGCTCCAGTCCAATCTCTTTTCCTATGAAGACATCCCACTATTTATCATGCCATTAAGGTATGCCACCTACTGCTTTTCCTTGATACAACTAATAACACGCTATCCCTTAAGTCACTTCTTCTAAGCCTTGGAGCATTTAACTTTGGGGTGCTAGTTCCACTTCAGCTCTACTACTCCTGAAATCTGGGTGACTTGAACATACATAAAGATAATTCTTCTCTCACTTTGGCTTCACCGATCCTAGACCACCTGCTCTCCAATGACTCATACTCTGGGCCCATCTGTTATCTTTTTTTATATAGCTTCTTCGGGCATGTCAGTTTCAATATCATCTGATTTATGATGTCTTTTTTAAATCTATTGATCTATTCAGTTAATTCAGATCCTCACTTGATGTTCTTTCTTTGGTTGAAATCCAGTCAATGATTTTAATCACCCTGTGCACACTCTCAACACTATTGCCCCTTCTTATTATAATCATGCTCAGTTTGTTAACCTGTAACCCTAGTTAATTTTAACTTCTCACTTGCTCTGTGTCTGTTTTCTAGCAACTCATTGTAGCCACTGTGCTCACACACAACATGTTCAGTTTAGGGTCTAAGCTTCTCGTATGCAATCACTACACGTTGCTCTGCTCTACTCCCTCCCTCTGCTAGGTAATGATTTTATACCAGTTCTTTCCCCAGATGGGCAATATGTCCCCCGTCATCTTCACTCTAAGATGATGGTGTCGGTGTAAATTCACTGAGAAAAACGAAGTTACAGAAGACAATTTCTAAATTTCCCCCATCCCATCTATTCCCTTACCTGTAGCTGGATCTGCCCCTTATCCTTCTTGTTTAGCTATAAACAATCTTCACAAACACCTCTAAAGAATATTAACCTTCTAACTCCATCTTCTGCAATTTAACTCACTCCTTTGTTTAGTTAGTATACTCCACAGACCTGAATGGTGTTACATTGTTTGAACACTTCAGAGTCCAAGTTTAGACACCCATACCTCAGGCTTTCTGCACCGGTTGTCTTCTCTACCCCACAGCCCCGACCAGATATCTGCATGGCTCACAACCTCTTCTTTCAACTTCTTTACTTCAAAAATCACTTTTTTTTCATGAAGTTTTCTTTGGCTATCCTATTTAAAACTCACACCCTGCCCCCACACCTCCTGACACTTTTTCTTCTTTACTACTGTGCACAGTACTTGTCACCAGCTGACACACAACATACTTCCCTCATTTCTATTTTCTCATGTCTCTTTCCTACTTGATAAGTTAATAGATATTTTTTTTTCTTTTATTTACTTTTGGAGACCCAGTGCCTAAAATAATTCCTGGGACATAGCAATTCTTAATAAGAATGTGTTCAATGACTTAATAAATATTTATTATTCAACAACCAACAAAAATTCAACATAATATTTATGTCATTTGATCCTAGAAACATTATCCTGGGAGGATCATTGGAACCAGATCGTGTTTGTTTTCTATTCTAATAAGGGAAATGTTTTGAGATGTCCTACATTTAACTACAAGGGTCATATGATAGAGAGGAGAAGATCTGGGGAAGGTTAATCAGTTAATAAGCATTTGGCCAAAAAAGAAAAGGCCACTTCTCATTCTTAAGTGAAGCAAAAAATGTGCTTTCTTATGGACTATCCTTCCATTTCCAAAATATGATCAGTTCCATGCAATCCCACTCCTCTTGTCTATATCTAATATTCAAGGACACATTCTTTCCCCAAGTAGCATCACAAGTAGTACTATAATCCCAGGGACATTTGCCAAATCATACCTAGCTGGCTGCTATTGGTAGCTGAGGGAACTTGTTCCAAGACCTGTTCCTTTTCTTTTCAGGCTAGCATCTGTAACTGCTCAATAAATCTTTGTATTTCAAATCTCTCTGGCCTTTGGTTTGAAGGTTTTAGGGTAGATGCCCAGTAAGGGTATAACTGGGTCTGTTGGTATTTCTATAGTCAGCTTTTTCAGGAGTCTCCATATTGCTTTCCAAAGTGGTTGTACCATCCTGCATTCCCACCAACAGTGAATGAGTGTCCCTGCTTCTCCACATCCTCGCCAGCATTTATTTTCATTTGACTTTTTGATGTTGGCTATCCTTATTGGGGTAAGGTGGAATCTCATAGTTGTTTTAACTTGCATTTCTCTGATGATTAGGGATGATGAACATTTTCTTAAGTGTGTGTTTGCCATTTGTATATCTTCCTCTGTGAATTGCCTGTTCAACTCTGTGCCCCATTTTGTGAGTGGGGTATTTGTCTTCTTATTGTTTAGACTTTTGAGTTCTTTGTAAATTCTAGAGATAAGGCCTCTATCAGTTGGATAACCTGCAAATATTTTCTCCCATTCTGTGGGCATTCTATTGGCTTTGCTTATTATATGCTTGTCTGTAAAGAAACTCTTCAGCTTCATATGATCCCAATGGTTGAGTGACTGTTTAAGAACTTGAGCCACTGGGGTTTTGTTCAGGAAGTCTTTTACCATTCCTATATCATGGAAAGTACTTCCTAAATTTTCTTCCAGAAGTATTCGAGTTTCTGGTCTTATGTTGAGGTCTTTGATCCATTTGGATTTGAGTGTAGTGCATGGTGAAATGTGTGGATCAAGTTTTAGTTTCCTGCATGTGGTTATCCAGTTTGTCCAGCACCATTTGTTGAAGATGATATCTTTTTTCCAGACTAAAGATTTTTGGTTTAAAAGTTCTGCTTAAAAATTAGAATTTAGGGCTGGAGAGATGGCGTAGCAGTTAAGCGCTTGCCTGTGAAGCCTAAGGACCCTGGTTCAAGGCTCGGTTCCCCAGGTCCCACGTTATCCAGATGCACAAGGGGGAGCACGTGTCTGGAGTTCGTTTGCAGAGGCTGGAAGCCCTGGCGCGCCCATTCTCTCTCTTTCCCTGTATCTGTCTTTCTTTATGTGTCTGTTGCTCTCAAATAAATAAATAAAATTTTTTTTAAAAAAATTAGAATTTACTTGGGTTTATATGCTTTAATTCCATTAAAGAATTTTTGAGAGCAGAGCTTTTTGATATCTCAATATAAATTTTTATATATCTATGGTGCCTCTATACTATATTAGCAAAGTTTAATAGTTACAATGGAGAAAAGTTTGTAATGCCCACAAAGGCTAGCATATTGACTATGTCCCATTACAGAAAAAGCTTCCTAGTTCATATGATGGTCTATGCTTTCCCATTGACTCATTTACTGAAGTTTAAAGTTTAGAAAAATGAAAAAGATGTATGGGGAGAAATTACACATAGAGTTTTATTTACTGGATACCTAATTGCTTTACATATTTAAAACAACCTGGGCTTTGCTCCTATTAATTCTAAACACATAAATGTTGTTTTTAGCTGCATGGAAAGGTGGTGTGGTGCAATGCAAATGACACATGAGAAAGATTTTAAAGATCTTTTAAAGTTACCTTTTACTAGTTACTAGCTCTTCAATCTTAAACAAGTCACTTAAACATCAAAATATGTAAAGGCAGGGAATAAAATGAGGTAAGAGCTTGTTTTTGGAACTAGTTGTAAAGATTGAATGAAAAACAAAAAGTTCTATAATTTAAATCATTACGGCATCAACATTATTCATGCTTCTGAGAATGTATTAAACATATTAATTAAGAGACAGGATTTTTGTAAGATTGACATAATTGATACACTGTTTTAAATATATTGTATCGAAATAATCCTTTTAAGACACAGCACCACTGTACCTAGTAACATTAGCTCTTATGAATTTTTTTTTACCAAAGTTATTATGAAATAATCAGCATTTGTATCTTATACACAATAATCTTTGAATAGTCAGCACTTAGCCAATCCTTGGGTACTTTAAGACACATTAATTAAAGGCTGAAAACCAGCCAGTATACAGAGCCATAGTCACGTTTCAGAGTTGCATACGTGTGCTCTGACTGACTGACACTGGAAATAAAAATTATCTAGTAAATATCCTTAAATTTTACTCTGCTTTCCACTATTATCATGTTTCTTATAATTTTATTAGTGTTTATTTTTATGTGTGTGATAGATCTTTATTTATTGTCTTCTTATTCCATTGCTTTTCATTCATACATGGAAAAATGAATAGTTTTTATTTTTTACTCAGAACTATGTTCTACCATAAAATTTTTAATTCTGGATTTATTGATTAGAAAGAGAGAACAGGCATGCCAAGGCCTCTAGCCACTGCAAATTCCAGACACATGTGCTACCATGTGCATCTTACTTATGAGCATTCTGGGGGGTCAAACCTGGGTCCTTAGACTTAGCAGGCAAGCACCTTAACCAGTAAGCCATCTCTCCAGCCCACTGCCATAATTTATAATTTAGCTTGTGGCTAACATTTCTTCTGCCAGCTGTTCAAACTCTTCTGCTGTTGTTCTCCCTTCAAATTTCACTATATGCTTGTATAAAATCAGCTGGCAAAACTGAGGCTAGTTTTGTGATTGTTGATCTTGATTGTCAAGTTCATTGAAAGGCTCCTGGGAGATCAGTAAAGTATACTCTAGGGCATATCTTTGAGTATATTTCCAAAGAGGATTATTTAAGGGGGAGTTTTGGCTTGAAAATGGGTGGCACATCCTATAGTCTGAGGACCTGGTTGGAATAAAATGAGAAAAAGATAAAGCCCTCTAGTCTGGTCATATTCTTTCATCTTTCTCCATTCTCTCCCTCTCTTTCCTCACCTCTCTTTCCCCTTGCCTCCCTCTTCTGACCACCATAACATAAACTGTTCTGTCCTACTGTGTCCTCTCCACCAAAACCTTGAGCAAAAATATGCCATTCTTCCCTTAGTTGTTTATGTCAGGTGTTTTGCCACAGTGAAGGAAAAGTATGACTAATATAGAAAATTAGTACTAGAGAAGTGGAGTTGTTGCTAAGACTACTGCGGAAGACATGTTTCAGAAGCTTTGAGACTGGTTTGCAGGAGAAATTTGGAGTTCAGTCAGATGAACTAGAGAAGCTTTGGAATGCTATATGCAGAATTTAGTGGGCAACTCTGTTGGGAACTCAGGAGACTAAAATGCCGATAACAACTTGGGAGTTAACAGTGTCAACTCTGCCAGGTTTCAGACAGGAACAAGAACTCTACTTAGGAGCTGGATTAGAGGCCTCTTATATTACCTCATGGTAAAGAACTTTATATTTTTCCCATGTCCTGAAACTTGGTGTTAGGCTGAGTTTGACTAATTAAGTTGGTGGGTGAAATAAGGTATCCTAGCTGTTGCAGTCCAGTTTACATTGCTGGTAGAAATCACCCAACTAAGAGCAGCTTCTGGGAAAAAGAGATTTTGGCTTACAGGCTTGAGGGGAAGCTCCATGATGGCAGGGGAAAACAATGGCATGAGCAGAGGGGGAACATCACCTCCTGGCCAAAATAAGGTGGACAATACCAACAGGAGAGTGTGCCAAACACTGGCATGGGGAAACTGGTTATAACACCCATAAGCCCGCCCCCAACAATACACTCCCTCCAGGAGGCGTTAATTCCCAAATCTCCATCAGCTGGGAACCTAGCATCAGCACATCTAAGTTTATGGGGGACACCTGAATCAAATCACCACACCAGCCTTCTTCCTACCTCGGTTTTGCTGGCTGATTTTATCCAAGCATACAGCGAGAATCAGAAAGGAAAACTAAACAGCAGAAGAGTTTGAACAGCTGGCAGTTTGATCAGAAAACTAGTGGGCTAAATTCGAGTGAAGGAAGGTGAGGGTGATAAAGAGATTATCCCCATTAAAATGAAATCCCAAATACTCTGCACCCGAGAAATAGGAAAGATGCCTTGAGTATTTCTCAGGCATTGGCTGCACCCCACTCATCACAGATCTAAGGATGTAAAGTAGTAAACTCATTTAAAAGATGACTGGGAGAAGAGAGGGCCTGGATAACCTGCTGAGCACGGCCGCCTCAGAAAGGGTTCCCCTCATTTAGCTTGCCAGTCTCTTAGAGGTCACTGCAGCCATGGTCTGAGGGGGCCTGGATACTTTTCAAGAGCATGGCAGACCTTGGCATCATCTACAGGTTTATAGGCTTGAAAAATACAAGAGTTTGGGGATCTCGGAGGCTTTGTAAATGTGCTCTACTAATCTAGGTGTTTGTTTTTTTTTTTTTTTTTTTCAATCTAATCAACCTGAGAAAGTTTCAAAGGAAAGCCTGAGAGGCCAGGAAATGTGTGGCAGGGTCAGAATTCTCGGAGTGTAGTTCTCAGAGGGTTAGTGCGTGGAGCTGTGAGAGTGAAGAAGATGTGGTGGACGTGCCAGAATGTGGAGATGCCCAAAGCATGGAAGATCTGACAAAGAAAAAGTCCTAAGCAGCAACTGAAGCCAGCTTCAGAGGCTGTGTGGGCTGCAAGAATCAAGCTATCAAGTCCACTAGAGTTCATATTGCAATACCATGTGTCCCAGATGCCAGGCACCATGCCACAGGATTTGGATCTTTCTTTCCTTTCTTTTAATGCCTCATGCCTCCCTTTTGTGATAGCAGTGCTTAACTGTGCCATTATACATTGGCTGTATATCATTTTCTTTTTTTATTTAGCAGTGGCACACAGCTAGGAGTTTGCCTTTAAGTCTCAATGGACACTTTGAACTTGGACATCGAACAATGCTGGAACTGGCAAGACTGTGGATACTCTTGGGGGATAGATTGAGTATATTTTGTGACATGTGGGAGACATGCACATGTTGGGTGTCACATTGATAAGGGATGGACTTGTATGCTTAATCTTAATTATCAAGTTGAGTAGACTGAAAAGCCCCTAGATTAGTAAAGCACAGCTGGGTATGTTTGCAAAGATGGCCTTGAAAGGACTAACCAAGTGGTGACCATCTACCCTGAATGTGGGTGGCATAATATCTCTCTCTCTCATGTGGGAGTCTCACTCTTTTTCTTGCTTTCCTTCCTGACCAACATAATGTTGATATTCTGCTCTATTCCACCAACCAGCCTTCTCTGCCATGATAGATTGAAACCATGAGCCAAAGCAAATCTTCTCCCTTAAATTGTTTTCCTCAGATATTTGTCATAGGTACAAAAAGTCTGAATGACACAGTCTTATCAAAACTAAGAGAAATTTTTAACATTGTGAAATATTGTGAAGGAAGGATAGAAAAATCTTAGGCCATTATTCTTTCATATATTTATTTGCAATCAGAGAGAGAGGAGAGAGAGGGAATTGTCATGCCAGGGCCTCTTGCCACTGCAAAAAAATTCTAGCTGCACATGCTACTTTGTTTATCTGGTTTTCCAAGTGTACCAGGGAACCGAACTGAGTCATCAGGCTTTGCAAGCAAGTATATTTATCCACTTCCCAGCCCCAAGGCCATTAATTTAAAGAGAGAAAAATATATAAATATCACTGTTGGCCTCAGAGCTCCCTCCCCATAACCCTTTTCCCCTACCACCTGGCCAAAACTCAACAGAAGATCTAACCAAATTGGCTCCTTCCTTGAGCACCAACCCATACCTTCACAAAGCAACCCCCTCACTGGGCAGTCATAAAAGGGCATAAAAGCTCCCAGACACACCTCAATCTCTCTCTCTGGCCCTCTTTCCTGAAGTAAAGTGTGTGTTCTCTATCTGATTATTCTGTATTCCTGTGTCTGTCTCAGCCTCTCATCTGCTTCTCTCCCTGTGCACACAACTCTGTCTCTCTCTCTCTCTCTTTTTTTTTTTTTGTTCGTTCTTATTTATTTGACAGTGACAGAGAGAGAGAGAAAGAGGCAGAGAGACAGAGAGAGAGAGAGAGTGAGAGAGAGAATGGGCGCACCAGGGCCTCTGGCTACTGCAAACAAACTCCAGAAGCGTGCGCCCCCTTGTGCATCTGGCTAACGTGGGTCCTGGGGAATCGAGCCTTGAACCAGGGTCCTTAGGCTTCACAGGCAAGTGCTTCACCACTAAGCCATCTCTCCAGCCCCTATCTCTCTTTCCTCTCCCTCTCCCTCCCCCTCTCCCTCCCCCTCTCCCTCTCCCTCTCTCTAAAGGAACTGTAGCTCAGAATCTCTGCTCCAACCCTAACAATTACAATCATAAGAGAGCAAATGAATACATTGTAAACACTTCCCTAATAGAGTTACCAAGTATGTTATTTTTAGAATTATTTTGCAATGTGTAATAAACTGAAAACCCAAACCTTTAAGCATGATTTTTTAATCACAAAGAATAAGAAATCCAGGTAGTCTATAATTTGAGGCTTGTAAAAACCCATTTCCAAAGTCTGACTTCCATCTTTTACCACTATGGAGTCTAGTGTGTTCTACCCCAGAAAGCTCGTGAGTCTCCAGTCTTTTCACTGGGGAAATGTGAAATATAATGGAGGCACTCTGGCCTTGATCTCCATGGCCAGAAAATCCAACTGGCCTAGTCTAACTAAACACTTGAAGCAACTATGTAAACATGAAAGTGGTTGTAATTATTTTTGTCTTTTATTGGAGAACCAGGAAGATTTTTAAAGTTTTACAATGGCAGAGGAACAAATATTGAATTTCTAGTATAAGAGAAAGCTTTTTAAATCTTAAAACTTTGAAGAACTCTTGTACAGATAAGGCTGTTAAAGTGTGGAGCGAGGAAGTTTCAGCCTTGCCCTGAGCGACTCCATTTCACAAAGCAGCACTTTTCCCTATTTTGTGTACAGAGGCCAAGGGTTCTGCATACCTTTTTATGAACTTATCAAAGACATCACCTCAATAAAATGACACAATCCACTTACATGGAGCATATAAAATGACACCTAACGCTGAGGTATTATAGTGTCACCCACTCTGTCAGGACAACAGCTGGACATGTGATGAAGTTCATGTGAACAGGTAGTGAAACGCGCATGCTATTCTTGAGGACTCAGCTCCGTTAAAACCCTCTGCTCCATCTGGCCTCCGTTTGGGATATGGTTTGGTTATGTTTATATTATTTCATTTGTTTTTGCAAGACATGTTTCATGTAGTCTAAGATGTTCCTTGAATTCATTATGTCGCCAAGATGACCTTGAACTCCTGTTCCTCCTGGCTGTATCTCCAAATTGTTGAGGTTACAGGTATGTGTGCCACATCTGGCTGTTTTGATTATAGACATTAAGGCTCTGTATGTCAAAGACTTGGTCCCCTTGATAGCAACGCTAGAAGCTTGCATGGACCTTCAAGATGTGGAGCCTTATGTCTTTAGATCATTGGCTATGTGCTCTAGAATGAGAGTCTTCTAGTTTTCTCTCCTTCCCACTCCTTGATTGGAGTCGCAATTATGCGACATTCCTCTTATGACATGTCATCATCCCAACTTCACCAACACTAGTAGTGCTACCACATTTTGGATTTTGAACCTCAAAACTGTGAACTAACTAAACCTCTAATCACTTCATAAATAACCTGTGTCACTGTCAGCTATTTCCTTATAGAGACACAAAGAAAATACAGAGTGTTTCATCCAACAAGCAATGCTCCCTCCAGTTCCAATGCCTTTCCTCTGTACCAGTTAGACAGCAGAGAAGCACATGTGAACAGAACAGTTCCAACAACAGACCCCATCACTTTCAACACAATCTGCAACTTCACAGGGATCCCCAAACCATTATTAAGTCTGATAATTCAATAGCAAGAATCAAAGAACTCAACAAAGGGGAAGGGATAGGAAACAAAGGAATCCAAAGAAATAAGTACATAGGCTCAAGCAAAACACCAAATGTAGAGTTTTATTATCCTCTCTCATTGTCTTCCTAGACTAGAATGTGATAATATGCATGTAGTACTAGTAGAAAATTCACCTGAGTGTTGGTATCTTCAGCTCACACTTGGACTCCATCAGGAAGACGCAATTGATAGATTGATTCATTGGTCATCCATGCAGCTAATCTCAGTCTTTACATCAACTGATACCATGTCACCCAAAGGCCCACATGAAATCAAATCATTAATGTCTAGTTTAGCCAAAGGGTCTCCATCATAAGTCACATTGCAAAATGACATTGTGTGACCCATGACCACCACACAAACCAAAATACTCCTAGCAAACATGAAGTTCCCAGGAGTTAACAGATCATTTCCAGACAGGCAAAGAATAGATCTAATTTTGAGCATGGTTTAATTCTATGCAACACATTTCTGTCCTTCCTTTACTCCTCCATAAGCTTCCTCAGACTTGCTTCTCTTCAGAAACTCCACAGTTGTCTGGAGATAAGACTTTGTAGCCTAATTCATTGTTGCATGACACAGCAAGAGGAAAACCTTGGCATTATGTAATGTGCTGCAGTTTTCTGTCTCATCTTGACGGGTTGGGTAGTAGTCAATGTGGGAGGGGGCTCCAGTCCCCAAAATGGACAGTGTAGATTTCTCTAACACCATGTAGCTGGGATCAGAAGAAAAGCAAATCATTTTTGTTTATTTCGTATAAACCCTAGGGCTTTGTGCCTGCTAATCATACACTTACTGCTGATATGCATCCTAACCCCACAAAATATTTTTTTAAAAACCAACAAAAATGACTGTAACAACAAATTTACATATTTCCTCCTCTGATTACTTGCTTCATGGCTTAAAAGTTTCTTTTGCATAATTATTCAATGACCTTAAGATACAAATTCACTTAACTCAAATTCCTTTTCAGGGCTGCTGTGTTTTCTCTAGCCTCCTGTCTTTCTTTCAAGGTGGCTTCAATATTGTTGTCAGCCTAAAAGACAGAAATAGAAAGATATCTTTGTCTACTGTTCACTAGTTCTTACTCACTTTTAAGAATCTCATCATAGGTGAAGAGATTGCTTAGTGGCTAAGAAGCTTTCCTGCAAAGCTTAATGACCCAGGTTCAGTTCCCCAGTATCCACGTGAAGCTGGATGCACAAAGTGGCGCATGCATCTGGAGTTTGTTTGTAGCGGCTAGAGGCCCTGCTGCTTGCTTGCTCTCTCTCTCTCCTTGCAGGTAACTAAACAAAGAATCTTATCAAATTGTCTTAGCATGACTGCCTTTATCCTTGCTATACCCACAATTGATCCAGATATCATCACAGATAGCTCAAAACAATCAAGTATTCCAATGAGAACTTTTTTAAATACATAAATTCATTTTATGTACTTATTATTTATTTTCAAGGAGAGAGGGATAGAAGAGAAGCAGACGGAAAAGAGAATGGGTACACCAAGGTCTCAAGCCACCATAAACAAGCTCCAGATGCATGCATCCCTTTGTGCATCTGGCTTTACATAGGTACCGGAGAATCAAACCTGGTCCTTAACCACTGAGCAATCTGCCCAGCCCTCCCATGAGAACTTTAGATAATAAAAATATGTGAAAGCCAAACAATTCTTCCCCAGATAGCCATGAGACAGTATCAGGTAAAACATACTTAAAATAAGAAGACTAAGGGTCCATCATAAATTATGAGCAACTCACATAGCCCAAGGACAAAAGAAAATTGTTTTCAATTTTAAAAAGGACTCAGCCAACAGTTTGGAGAACAATTAAAAGCAGTTAGGAGAGCTGGGCATGGTGGTGCATGCCTTTAAACCCAGTACTCGGGAGGCAGAGATAGGAGGATCACCACGAGTTCAAGGCCACCCTGAGACTATACAGTGAATTCCAGGTTAGCCTGAGTTTGAGTGAGGCCCTATCTCAAAAAAATTTTTTAAGTATTTTAAAAAAGCAGTTAGAAGAGAGGATGAGCCAGGTAACCTCAAGTGACTTTTCACTGATTGGGCAAACAAAAGGTGATCAGCTCCCAGTTTGGGCCCAGGGACCTACATGAAGCAGGTGAGTCTCTCATTGCTTCTGCCTGAGATAAGCACAAAGAGTAACCAATCTCAATAAAGACAACCTCAGTTTCTATCCAGTTTTGGCCTTATGTCCAGGAGATGAGGCACCTCACTGGCAACACACTCTCTTGGGCGCTCTCATTTTTAGGAGTTTTTCCTCAATAAATCTACTTTCTTTAACAGCCCTTGTCCACATCCCATAATTCCTGTCCCACGTGACAGTGTACTTAAGAGCTTCTGACATGCCCTTGTGACCATGGACCATCTAGTACCTTATGCCCCTGGGTGAAGCCCAACAGAGCTGAAAGAGGCTCTTTTCAAACACTGCATCATCAGACCTGAGAATGAAAGAGTGAAAAGGAATCAAAATCTAGGTGCAACCTGTCTACCTGACTGTGAAACTGGGTGTACAGGATGCTTTCCAGGGTGATAAAATAAATTAGAATAGCTAGGAACAGAAAAACTGACCAAGACCTGTCATGCAAACTGCAAATGAAACTACTTCAGAATTATATCCAGTGCAGATGAATTGTGCTGTAGTGGACAAACACAGTCTGCAGAAAAGCAAGGAGTATGAAGTTCTATATCATGTTGACTATAATGTGGAGTTTTCAAAGGAAAATTACCACAAGTGAAAGAAACCTCAAGAAATTATGAACACAATAAAAGAAACATGAGTTTAAAAGTAGGTTCAGGTATTGCAGGCAAAACTTTAAAGCAGCAATTCTAAATTCATAGAAGAAATAAAGGAACATTTGTTTCAAGAATTGAAATAAGCCAGGCGTGGTGGCGCACGCCTTTAATCCCAGCACTCGGGAGGCAGAGGTAGGGGGATTGCCATGAGTTAAAGGCCACCCTGAGATGACAGAGTTAATTCCAGGTCAGCCTGGACCAGAGTGAGACCCTACCTCGAAAAAAACAAAACAAAAAAAAATTGAAATAAAAAACCATACCAATGAGATAACAGTTAGTGGATGCCAAAGAAGAAACTGCTTCCAAAGTCTAGATGGAATTTGAGCAGCAAAAATTTTTGACCATGAGTACTTACAAACAGACTCAACAATAGAGATTACAGAACAATCAGCAATATTTATTAGATGTTTTAAATTTTTTGCTAAAGTAGGCTAGCCATTATGAGTCTCTTTTTAGAACAAAAAAATTATTGCACGGGATTTTATCATTTCAAAACAAGTTAAAATAAAAATGAGCCCCAATTTAGGATTCCCCTTTGTGGAAAATGTAAAGCCAATTTATTTTTAGTTAGGTTTTCCCACTATTTTTCCACTTTTTAATATTATTACCATAACTATTATTATTATTAAGATATTTCGTATGGATACATCATATGTTGGTACCCTCTTTTCCCTCATCCCTGCCCCCAGTCCATATGGGATGCCCCTCAATAGAGTGGCAGGTATTCCCCATGGGATTGTGGTTTATGCATTGTGGGAGCAGCAGTCAGTTATTCTGGGCAGGGAGGGAATGCCTCTGGGCATGATGTCTCAACCTGTGGCTCTTACAATCTTTCGGCCCCTCTTCTGCAAAATTCCCTGGGCTGTGGTGGGTGAGTTGTAAGTCTACTTCAGTGATGAGCTCTTAGGAGCCTCTGGATTTCTACTTTGGTAGGTGTTGGGTGTCCTCAGGGTCTGTCTCCTACACCCTGGCACTGATTATCAAGTTCAGCATGGAAGCAGCGCTCTTGCTGGTTTCTCCATTCCTCTGTGGATTCAGCTGTGGCTTGGCTGAAGTATGAGGAATAGTTTATCTCCTCCAGTCTTGCAACCTTCTGAAAAAAGAACAGATTCTCCAATGGAGAAAGAAGTCAGCAGCATAGTTTAAATGGGATAAGCATTATTAACTTAGGGAGAATTTGATGTATGTAACCCCTCGTTAAGCTAAAGACTAGTAAGAACTTGACTCTGGAGAGCATAAGCCTTGTCTCCACAGGATTCTGATCTGGTTCCCAGTTCCAAATATGGGTTCCTTTATACTGAACGGATCTCCTAGCCAATCAGAAAGCTATTGGTTACCTATTGAGGCTGCATACCACTATTGCACTGGCCTGGACCTCCTGTCAGGGTGTCTGCTTCTGAGCAGGTTAGACCTCTGGTTGCTCAGATGTTGTTGGCCATTTACCCCTAGTAACTTATGTAGTGCTTTCCAGCACTAGACGGGCTGTCTGGGGACTGGCTTTCTTCTGAATATCAGCCAGGTCTGTCTGTGTTCTGTGAGCAGCATACGGTGTCTTCAGCAATAGGGTCTTAGCTTTTGCCTTAGGTTGGTCATCAAGTGCTTGGACAGAAAGCTGTCTGGATTTGGGGATGTCATAGGTCTCTCTGATCACCAGCTCAATATGAGTAGCAACCAATCTCTGGCACTAGGAGTTTCAGGTCAGAGACAGAAACTTTAAATCTTGGGCTTCATCCCACCCTCACCAGAGCCCTACTTTTCAGGTGTTCCCTCCTTACTCCTTTTAACGGTTATATCTTTTAGGTTATCTCCAAGGTAAAAGTTTCTATGGTATCAGCTCATTTGGGTTTTAATTTTATGTTTGTTTTCCCTTCTTCCCCTGCCCTTCCCCAAACCCTTCCATCCCTATTGAATGGGCCTTGAGTTGCCTATGACGCATGACAGCAACTCAAACAGGTCCAGGTTAGGAACCACAGATAAGTGATATCAAGCAGTGTTTGTCTTTCTGTGATTGTGTGGGTCTGCTAAGTATGATCTGCTCCAAGTCTGTCCATTTTTCTACAAATTTCATTGTATTATTTTTTCTTACTGCTGAGTAGAATTCAATTGTGCATTAGTTATCTATTCATCCAATGATGATAATCATGGTTGATTCCAGTTCTTAGCAACAATGAATTGAGCAGCTGTAAACTTAGTTGAGCAAATATCTCTGTAGTGAAGCATGGAGCATTTAGGATAAATGCCCAGTAAGGGAATAACTGGGTCTGTTGGTAGCTCTATATTCATCCTTTTGAGGGATCCCCAAATTGATTTCCATAATGGCTGTAAGAGTTGACACTCCCACCAGCAGTGGATGAGATTTCCTCTTCCCCACATCCTTTTGTCATTGTTAGATTTTTAAATAATTTCCATCCTTACTGAAGTCAGGTGGAATCTCATGGTTGCTTTAATTTGCATTTCCCTAATAGTTGGGGGATATTGAACATTTTCTTAAGTGTGTGCTAGCCATTTGTAATTCTTCCTCTGAGAACTCCCTATTCAGTTCTCTGCCTTACTTTTGGAGTGGGTCATTTTTCATTGTTTAGTGGTTTTTTTTTTTTTTGAGATCTTTCTAGGTTCTAGATATTAGGCTTTTATCAGTGGTATAGCTAGTGAAGATTTTCTCCCATTCAGCATGTAATATGTTGGCTCTGCTTTTGGTGTGTTTGTGCAAAAGCATTTTAGCTTCATGAGATCCTGTTGGTTGAGTGAAAAATCAGCAATATTAAAGACAGAATAATAGGGGTCATTCAATTTGATCTAAAGAAAAAGGAAAAAGGAACAAAGCTTCATAGACTTGTAGCTCAGTATGCAATTTAAATGTGTGGAAATTTATTGAATATTGCTAAGAGGACAATTTTAATGTTCTCACAAGATAAGTACATGAAATAACATATAAATATGATGCACAAAGCATGTACATACAAAAGTATATTCCTTCTAGAGCTACTGGAGAAGTTTTATGAGGAAAGGAAACTGAATTCTGTCACATGTTCAGTAGAATTCACAAGTAAATGTGGATGGACTAAACCCATTTGTATTATGAGATGGACATAAGCCTTCGGGAATCATGGGCAGAGTGTTACGGTTTGGATATAAATTGGTCATCCTAAAGACATATTTTAAAGGTTTAGTCCCCAGTGAGGGGCACTATTGACAGATATTTGGATCATAAAGTAGCATCATCATGGATCTAAACATTGATTAGTACATTGTTATATGGGCTATTAAGAGGGCAGTCCTGGCTGGAGGAAATAAAGTCCCTGGGGAAGACTACGATAGAAGTATCTTATCAAGTCTCTGTCGTTTCTGTCTGCTTCCCAACTACCAAGAGGTGAGCCACTCTGCTCTGCCACATGCTCTCATGACCATATATTCTGCCTCACACCAGCCCATAGCAACACAGTAGGCTGACCATAGACTATAAACAAGCCAAAATACATCTTTCCTCCTTAAGGCTGACTTTCTCAGACATATCCAACAGCAGAAAACTAGCAGAATTACTAAAGTCTATCCTTTTCATATTTGAAGTTGGAAATATTTTTTTAATTTTTCCAGTGTACTCACTTTGATTAAATTTTCTTGAATTTACTGGATTTCTAATTGAAAGTACAGAATTTTATCACTTTATGTTGTTATAATTTACAGAGGTATTCCTCATTTTCTCTAAGAGCCATGAAAATTTTTGTAAGGAATCTGTGAATTTATATACTAGTATATCTAAGCATTGATTAAAAAGTGAATAGACTGTCTTGTGCCTATGTAAGCCTCTGTCTTTCAGTTTTATGTGCATTTTGTTATAATTGACAAAAATTCATCATATAAGTATTACTCTATATATAGAAGCTGTTTATCATCATGCATCTTATTTTTTAAAATATTATTTATTGATTCATTTATGACAGAGAGGAATAGACAGATAGAGAAACAATGGGTGCACCAGGGCCTCCAGCCACTGCAAACAAATACCAGACACATGTGCCACCATCTGCATTTGGCTTACATGGGTACCAGGGAATTGAACCTGGGTCCTTAGGCCTCACAAGCAAGTGCCTTAACCAATAAGCCATCTCTCCAGCCCATCATCCTGCATTTCCTAAGCCAGCAATACTAAAACTGTATATAAGGATGTTGTTAATTTGTTGCTGATATTATTTTTGTATGAGTGGTGTATGTGTGGTGTGGTCTGTATAGTATATACATATCTTTGTGCTGATGTGGCACTTGTACATTTGCCTATTGTACCTCCTACACTTTCCTGTAGCAGTAAAACATCAGGCAGCCCCCTCCATCACTGACTTGCCTGTTTATCCTTGCAATGGAGTTTCTTACTGATTCCAGAGCTTGCTGTTTCATGAACCCAGGAAATTTCCTGGTCCCCACTCCCCACAGGACTAGGGTTATAGACATGTGTGACCATACTCAGCTGTTATGTAATTTCTTAGGATTTGAACTTGTGCATCCTCAGGTCTTCACACTTTCACAAGAAGTGCACTTAACAACTGAGCCTTCTTTATTTCTTTATTTATTTATGAGTGACAGAGAGAGAAAGAGGGGGGAGGGAGAGAGAGAGAAAGAATAAGAATGGGTGCTCCAGGGCCTTCAGCCACTACAAACAAACTCCAGATGCGTGTGCCCCCTTGTGCATCTGGCTAACGTGGGTCCTGAGGAATTGAGCCTCGAACCGGTGTCCTTAGGCTTCATAGGCAAGCACTTAACCATTAAGCCATCTCTCCAGCCCTCAACTGAGCCTTCTATCCAGTCTGATGATGAATGAAACTTCGAGTGCTCTAATGTATCATTAAAACTTACCTAAAGAAACAGTAAGTCCTCTTTATCGAGTCATCTTTCTAGTTCCACATTTCTTTCTTCCTGAGTCTTAATTCTAGTAGTGTGATACCCAGAACACTGCCATCTTGGGAGACTTATTGCTCACAAGAGGTTCTAGAAGAGTTATCTTCTTCATACACTTTTATATAATGAAATCCTACTTACCATGTCTGCCCACTTTGACACTGGAATATTTTTGTACAATACTATTTTTATTAAAGAAAGCATACTTTTATTGTGTGCATAGTACATTTTGCTATGTTTAAAACTAGCCTTTATTGCTTACAAATCCATAAAAGTGAACATTTTAATATTTTTCCCTTCACATATATTGTGTGTAAAGTTTATTCAAAAACATAAACATGTTTAAGGATCTAGATATGTATTACTGAAGAGATTTCTAGAATTATACTGCCAATTTAAGCTCCTACTAGGAGCTAAATTCCAAAAGTGTAAATTGTACCTCCTCTTTCCCAAACTGATTATGTTTACCCTTTGAAATTGTTGAATATTTGATGGCAATTGTTACTAGAAAGATTTGTTTTTGTTTCTTCTTTGGCGAATGGTCAGTTCTTATTCATTTTAGCACTCATGGGTTTACTTAGAGTGGTTTCTTTTTCTACTGCTTCCCATTCTGTATAATTTGCAGCTAATTTAACATATCTTTGCACTGAAACTATCAATTTACTTCAAATTCAGAGAGGTTAGTTCTTTTGACTATACCAGCCTGAAGTTCACATGTCAGGGGGCCTTGTTCTTCTTTCCTACTTACATAGCTTTCTTTGATTTGGTTTTTCATCTTTTAGTACAGGATTGAGCAATTTCTATAACTGCTGTTCAAAACCCTTTTTCCCTACTTTGCTAGACTGGCCTTACAATCCAGACTGTACCTCTGCTTTAAGAGCTTTCAAACCCAGTTCTGCTGAGCTCCATAGTTGTGGGGTGTGGAACATGAAGGCTGTAAAGCAACATTTGGTTTAGATTGCAGGGCAGTCTTCTCTTTGCGTGCGCACACACACACACACACACACACACACACACACACACACACTAATTTACTGATACTCTCTACTAAACAAGCTACCCTGGACAGCCATTTGAGATTGAGTTTCATCATATACTACCCACTGTAGTCTATAAACTGGGCCGTGAAGTATCTGCTACCAGCATACTGGGGCTCACATTATGGAAAGAAACAACTTAGCAATGAGATAATTTAAAGGGACCATTAGATAATGACTTTTAAATGATCTGGCTTGTTGTTAGAGGCAATAAAGTTTTAAAATCTCAAGCTAAGAACTATATTATTTCCAACTGTTAAACTGATACATGGAGAGAAGGAGGGGTAGTTTGGTGGGCATAGAAGTACACTCCCATTGACTATTTGTGTAACTAAGATTTTTTTTACTTCTCTAAGTTTTAGTCTCTTCATTTACAAAATGTTATAACACCCAATTCTGTGGGTGTACATAAGGAGCAAGTAGAAGGTGAGCATGGTTATGCATGAATGTTATTCCAGTACTTGGGAGGCTGAAGCAGGAAGACCAGGAGCTCAAGGTTAGCTTGTGCTACACAGAGCATCCCTGTCTCAACAGCCTCCCTTCCCAAAAAAGAATCAAGTGGAGAATATGGGTATGCCAACACAGACAGTCAAATTGCCATCCTAACTCATAAGAATCAGAATATTTGCATAGTATCAATTTTTGCCAATCATTCCAAAATTATGGGGCTCAAAACTTACATAAAGCAGAAAAAAAGAGAAACTGTGTCTCCTCACAGCCTTCTTACCATGCCTAACACATATTATCTGGTCCAGAGTTGCAGAGGAGGTCTCCTAGTAAGGTTCTGGGGAATTTTTATCTGATATGATGAAGAGAATTTGTTACAAAACATCTTCATTCTAATACTAACAGATATTTGGCTTATGTGATGTTTTGCAAGTAACCACAGCAATAAATTTCAAGTTATACTGTTATACTATCCTTTTAGTCAAGGATATTTTACAGAGAACATCTTATAGATAAGGACTCTCACTTCTAGCAAAATCACCCATCTGTTTATCTAGAGCGCATCAAGGAGGTTAAATCAGTCAAGCACACTCTTTTTCCTGTATAAATTTCTGCATACTCACCTCATCCTCCATACAGAAAGCCAATGAGTCTTAGGCTGCTTTAACAATTTACCCTCCAAGTTTATATATAAAACGTAAGACTTCTAAGCTTACATTCATAAAATATTCCTTAATAGGATGCCATAGTTGATATTCTCAAATCAGTAGATGATCTGTTTCATCATACAAAGAGCAGTATAAACCTGCATACACACACACACACACACACACACACACACACACACACACATATATATATATATATATATCTCAAATAATTAATGAGATAATGGATATTTGATGTTATTAACTTTGCTTAAAATATTTGATACAAATGTATATTATATTGATGGGAATATCAGCAAAGCCTAAATGAGCTCCTAATGAGAAATAACCTATTGATATAAGCTAGGATTTTGTCTATCACTGCCCTGTAAGGTTTGTAAGATTTTTGAGACATAATATTCTATGAAACCATTTCATTAAGTGGTATTGTGTTATTGAAAGGAACCTTGCTGAGCTTAGTATTCCCCAGGAAAAGTTACTGGACAAAAGTTCTGTAGTCATCTCTATTTCCTATACAACCTGGAGTCAAGATACTTCCCTGACAGTAGAACCTTGATGGCATCCCTAAAGCAGTGTAAGCTGTCATATTGAAAAGATATGTGGAGTCTGCTTCAGATCATTGCAGGGGAAACTTGAGAAATATGTGGGCTCCAGAGAACAAAAATGTGAGTGAGCAGTGCTACCTGGATGCTCAGCGGGGCAAGGTCTATGTTTCACCAAGGGATTATTCTGGTATATGCTTGAATTATCCTAAATACAAAATGGATCAAATATGAGATCTTCATGGAGCCAGAATCACCGAAATAAAGTAAAAAGGTCTAACCACAAGGCTCAAGTAGTATATCTAATACTTTAAGAAGGCTAGACAAGAGGCCTGTTCATCATACTGAAGTTCAGAGTGATGAATCTAGGGCAGAATATTAGAGGATTTACTGAGTTTTGAGAGAATAATCTGGAAAGCCAAAACTAGAGAGAATGCAAGTAAGAAGTTTACTAAGAAGACAAGATAACTTCTTTAATTTGAGATAATCTATGAAATGGGAAATTCTATGAAATAATTCATGATATTCTATGTAAGTGAAGTCAGTCCAAGCAAATTTCAGGCTAGTTGATAACAGTAGTTTGACAGTCATCAAGCTCTCAGTGAACAGAGCCTGGAAAGACCTCAAGTGGGGTTTTAACTTGCCATTTGAAAACATATGTAACTTTAGATAATTTGTATAAGCTCTCTAATTCTTAGTGTCTTCATCTTTAAGGTAGGCAAAATTATTGCCTCAGCTTTTTAATTAAGACTGTGCACAAACAAATTGAGCTAACTTATGGACCATGTATACATGTAAAATATAAATATACAAAAACTGTTGATAAATATTGGCAATTATTATTTGTCTACTTTATTGTCTACCTGTACAGTAATAAAGAGTGTTAAAGGAACTTAGAAAACATTTATTATCTATATATTCATTAATAGTTCACAAAGCCCATTCTTGGTGGCAGGTGTAGGCTCTAAGGATGAGCAAGGCACTCAGGGTTACTGTCCTCATATAGAAGGAACAGTTATTAAAACATGTTCACAGGCTGAGGTATATCCCAGTGTTACCTGCCTAGCATGTGCAAAGCTTTTGGTTTGATCCATAGCACACACACACACCCCAAAATACTTGTGTGAAAAATGATGAAGGGAGAACATGAAAAATGAGAGAACAAGAAGGGACTTTAACTTGATAAGAAAAGTATGAGAAAACTTCCCTGAGGAAGTGACTATTGAACAGAGACATTGAAGGATGGTAGAGTTAATTATATAAGAACAGGGAATGGAAGCTGGGAATGGTGGAGCATGCCTTTAATCCCATCACTCTGGGTGCAGAGATAGGAGGATAACCGTGAGTTCAGGGCCACTCTGAGACTACATAGGAAATTCCAGGTCAGCCTGCGCTAGAGCAAGACCCTACCTCAAAAAATCAAAAATAGAAAAAAGAAAAGAGATGAGGATGGAAGGAATCTCAAGCCAAAGGTTATTTCCACTTGCATATCGCCTAAGTTAGGAAGAGACCCTGAGAACAAAGGAGTATAGGCAAAGCAATGAGGAAGAGAAAACTGTAAGGAGCCAGTGCTGAAGAACTATATAATGTCATAGTGTTCCCTGCATGCTGTCCTCACTGGCTGCATGCAACCCCCTTGTCCAATACAAGGGAACACTAGAACAAAGCTATTTGGGGTGAGGATGGAGAGGATGGTTGAGTGGGTGGGAAAAGTGAAGGATTCACATTTGAAAATGCTGAGCTTGAGGTACATCAGGGTCATTTACAAGAATAGGCCAAGCTGTTGGGCAGCTGTATCTGGAGCTCAGAGCAGATATCCAGGATGAAGACAGAAATTCATGACTCATGGGAAGAACATTGGTCCTAGGAGAAGAGCACAAGCCTTTAGAAATGCCAGCATCCAGAACCAGCCGTTCATCATTCTGTCACCCAGTGGGGTGGATGCGCATAAGAAACTAGCACTGAACCAATAAATCTATTTGGTAACTTTCCATTTATCTTGTTTTTCTACCAAACATTTCTTTATTGAAATCCCAACCTCATCCAGCTAAACTAAGAGCTTAAAATAGAGTTTTATGTATCCATGCTATGCAGAATAGGGAAGAGTAACTTGACTATTGTCTGCAATTGCTCAGAAATAGAGATGAAAGTTGCTGACTCAAATGGAGGGAAAAAACTACCGAGAGGTGAGGTAGCAGGACAGACACCACCAGCCCAGAGGTAAAGAGACATAGTCAATGTTGTACTGTTCGTAGCTGGGTCTAACCCTTTAAAACAACACTTTACAAATTTATGTCTGTAGAGTTGCCTGGGAAGCCTCTTAAGATTCAGATTCTCAAGAACTTTGGTAAAAGTTCTTGATTCAGCTCATGACTCATATGAAACCCCAGAAATGGTGTTTCCACTTATAACTAGTTTTTATTATAAGGTGTTTGGAAAAATACATGTTAAGAAACATTGCCCTAGAGTGACTGCCCCTAGGAAATCTCCAAATGCAGCCATGGGTCTCAACGTTCCTTTAAAAACACATTCTGATCCCATTGATGTCAGGTATGTAATTAGGATAAATTTCTACATGCATTCAAGTTCATTCATAGATTTCACTTTCTCATCTCTACAATATTTATACTTACACACCACAGAATGGTGTTATAGGAGGGTGATAATGTGCTATAGTGTTAGACAATTTCACTTCTCTTTCTGTCTAAGAAATTTCATAGCTATTTGTGTCCTATGTCACTTCCATGAACCTTTTGAATTTATAAGCTCTTTCTTATTCCTTCCCTCATCTCTCTTCCTTCCATTGAGATTGTATTTATTTATGTACTTAGATAGCCTTGCTCTACTAGCCAAATTCAGACGCACTAGCAGGACAGAAGAAACATTGAGAACTTGTTACCTCATTTGTCAAAACAAACTGATTTCTTTGAGATCAGAAGAAGGATGTCAAAGGGATTAAAAAAAAATCTAGGAATATTATATTAAGAAGACAATAAGTTTAGAAATTATTTCAGGGATCACTTGAAACCTTTACAATTTTGAATCTCTCTGTCCAAGAACATAGTATCCTAAAGTAAATGTGTGTGTGTGTGTGTGTGTGTTCCTCAGGAATGTTTTAATGTTTTTCTATTGTACTTAGCTACATATTTTCATATTACTGGCACAAAGCACCTGACCAAAAGCAGCTGATGTGAGGAAAGTATTTATTTTGGCTTACAGTCTTGAAAGGAAGCTTCATGATGGCAGAGGAAAACATGGCATGAGGCAGAGGCTAGACCTAACCTCCATGTCACTGCATGTAGAAGGAGCAGCAGGAGAATGAGCAGAACTCGGCAAGGGGATGCTGGTTATAACTCCCTAAACCTGCCCCCAACAACATCCCTCCTCCAGTAAGCTCCAAATTACCATCAGCTGAGAACCAAGCATTCAAAACACGTGAATTTCTGGGGTATATCTGATTTAAACTATCACATAAGTTGTCTACACTGATAATACACTACATGTAGTATTATCATGATAAGAAAGCATATTATTAAGTGTTATTAAACTGATAAGAACAGACACTAAACATGATCTTGGCCAAAAGACCGAGAAGCAATTTTTATTAAGTGTTATATGTTAAGAATGTGTGTTGGATTTAAATAATGAAGACAGCATACACTGTTGGGATGGACTATGGAGAGACCTGGCTGGAATCCAGAAGACAGCCAGTTCCCAGACAGTCCATATAGTGCTGGAAGGTGCTACATGAGCTACTGGGAGAAAGTGGCCAACATCTGTCTAAGTAACCCGATGTCTAAGCTACTGAGAAGCAAACAACCTGATGCGATGCTCACACAAGTGCAATAATGGCACACAGCCATGGTGGGTAACCAACTGCTCTTGAATTGGCTAACAGATCTGCTCAGTGGAAAGGAAACCATATAGCTGGAACTGGGAAGCAAGTCAGAATCATATGCAGATTCTGCTTCCCATTGTCAAGTTCCTATTAATCTTGAGCTATAAAAGGGTCTTTAAATTCCCTCTAAATTAATAATGGTTGTCCCATTTAACTGGTGCTGACTTCACTCTCCATTGGATAATCTGCTTCTCTTTTTCAGACAGGAGATGGACCTGAGGAGATAAATGACACAGTTCACTCCACCTCAGTCCCAGCTGAAACCACAAAGGAAATGAGCAAGAGTGCTGGTTTCTCAGTGAACCTGTTACCAGCACAAGGGTGAAGGAGATAGACACTGAGGACACTCAACACCTTCAAATGGCAGATGTGGTGGTTTGATTCTGGTGTCCCCCATCAACTTAAGAATTCTGAATTCTAGTCTTCCCAGCTGATGGAGATTTGGGAATTAACACCTCCAGGAGGCAGTTGGGGGCAAGCTTATGAGTGTTATAGCCAGTGTCACCTTGCCAGTGTTTGGCACACTCTCTTGTTCCTATTGTCTACCTGATGTTGTCCAGGGGATGATGTCTACCCTCTGCTCGTGTCATCATTTTCCCTGTGAGCCTGAAAGTCAACATAAATTCTTTTTTCCCAAAGCTGCCCTTGGTTGGGTGATTTCTACCAGCAGTGTGAACCTGACTGAAACAGTAAAGTGGTACCGAGGAGTGGGGTTGCTGCTAGACACCTGACTGTGTGGATTTGGCCTTTTGGATCTGATTTTCAAGAGGAATGTAGAATGATTTGAAACCTCAGCTTAAGAGACACCTTGTGCTGTGGGTATAGCTTGATAAACTATTCTGGTCAGAGTTGAAAGACTTGAATGTAATAAGAACTATGGACTGTGAGGTTTGGCTTCTGAGGATGAGAAAGATGCTTTCTCTTATGCCCATAGGCTGGTTTGTGCAGAAGTATGGCACAGAAATGAAATATTTGGGCCCAAATTTCTGCCCATTCAACTGCAATTGAGAGATTACAACCTTGGAGATTGGGCCAGCTGATCTACACTGGGACAACAGGAAGAATTCAGACTCCTTTAAAGGGGCCTGAGTGCTCAAGGACTGTCCTGTTCTTCAAAGTCTGCTTTATTCCCTCCTGGATTAACAAATCAGCACCCTACCTGGTATTGTGGGGTATAGTAAATGCAGGAAAAAGAGGGTCATTGAGTTTGCAACATGCTCTTGTGTTTTGGAAATGGCCATTTCCACTTCCATTGCTGGATACCTGCTTTGAGACGCAGTGGTGTCATGTGGATGAACCGTGGCTTGCAGTGGAGACACAGTGGATATGATGGAACCATGAGATGGCTGCTAAGGAGAGCTGCCAGCCCTGGATGAAGTTTTCCAGGACTGTGAGTAGCCTATGGAGGGGTGGAATTGGAACTCCAGGGACATTTTGCTGGTTAGAATAAGTGGACTTGGGGGCTGGAGAGATGGCTTAGCGGTTAAGCGCTTGCCTGTGAAGCCTAAGGACCCCGGTTCGAGGCTCGGTTCCCCAGGTCCCACGTTAGCCAGATGCACAAGGGGGCGCATGCGTCTGGAGTTCACTTGCAGAGGCTGGAAGCCCTGGCGTGCCCATTCTCTCTCTCTCCCTCTATCTGTCTTTCTCTCTGTGTCTGTCGCTCTCAAATAAATAATTAAAAAAAAAAGAATAAGTGGACTTGGTAATTAGATATTGACTTGAATTGTTGGACTTGAAGCTAAAGAATTTGATGTTTGTACTGGTTGTTTTAAATCTTGTATTGGCTGAACATTTTTTTTTTTTTTTGCTATGCCCAATGCCATCTTTTGCAGTGTGAAAGTTTATTCTGTGCCGTTATGGGTTTTAGGGGGATTTGGGGGGTATTATGACTCAGTTAAAAGATCTTGAACTATGGGAATGTTTGAACATCATTGGGATTGATAAAAACTATGGCGACTTATAAAGATGGACTGAATGCATTGCATTTTCTATCATGGGTGGTTATCCGTTTATGGGAGCCAGGGGCAGAATGTGGTGGTTGGATTCAGGTGTCCCCCATAAACTTAGGCATTCTGAATGCTAGTCTCCCCAGCTAATGGCAATTGAAAACTTAAACCTCCTGGAGGCAGTGTATTGTTGGGGTCTGGCTTATGGGTGTTATAGTCAGTTTCCCCATGCTGTTGTCCACCTGATGTTGGCAAGGGGTGTGATGTCCACCTTCTTCTCATGTTGTCATCTTCCCTGTCATCATGGAGCTTCCCCTTGAGTCTGTAAGCCAAAATAAACCTTTTTTCCCCACAAGTTACTTTTGGTCAGGTGATTTCTGCCAGAAATGTGAACCAGACTGCAATAGGTCCCTTTGGAAAAGGGGCAAGGATGAGGGAAAGGATGGTACTAATATGTACTGGTTACATACTAGCTATGTCCATAACTAATAAATATTTTAAAAAAGACATTTTATGGCTGGGGAGATGGCTCAGCAGTTAAGAAGAGCACTTGCTGCTTGAGCACAAAGTCCCTTGAGCCAGAAACTGCCTAGTTCAACTCCCCAGGACCCACTATATGGCTATATGGCTTTGCATGTCCACATTTGTAACCCTAGATCACAGAACTACTGTGGCTCACTGACTCATGGCAGTTCCAGTTGAGGGAGAGATGCCCCCTCACTCCCCCTTACCCCCGCCCTTGCTATCTCAAAAAAAAAATCAAAAAATCCAAGGATGGGAGGAGATAAAAGAAGGACACCTGATATTCTCCCCTGACCTCCTCAGTGTACATGCAATAGCCTGGAGGCATGCATCTGTGCACTACACCACACACACAAAGAATATAAAACATCTGAATGTATATAAGGGCTGGAGAGATGTCTTAGCGGCTAAGCACTTGCCTATGAAGCCTAAGGACCCCGATTGGAGGCTCAATTCCCCAGGACTCACGTAAGCCAGATGCACAAGAGGGTGCATGCATCTGGAGTTCATTTGCAGTGGCTGGAGGCCCTGTTGTGCCCATTCTCTCTCTCTCTCTCTCTCTCTCCCTCCCTCCCTCTTTCTCTCTCTGTCACTCTTAAATAAATAAAAATAAATTTTTAATATATATAAAGGATCATATGATTTTTCTTCTTACATACATAAATCTCCCTTATGATTGCACTGTAACACTTATTTCTAAAATTGTTTATATTTACTTGCACATGTGATGTGAGGGTGAGAATTATGGCCTCTTGCTTCTGCAAAAAAATGCCCACGTGGCTTCACCTAGGTGCCTGGGGAACTGAAGGCCTCACAGGCTTTGCAAGCAAGCTCCTTTAACTACTATCTCCCCAGCTCCCTTAACTAGAATATTCTTAATGTAGAACTACATCTACATATTTACAGAATAAACCATATTTGCTCCTGAAGAATTACCAATTTTTAAGATGTCTCAGAATGCTTTGATATTTTGCCTGAATTTTGAATATTGTAGATAAATTACAGTGTATATTTTTTAAACAAAAAGAAATTTGTGGAGAATTTGATTTTACCACTCTGTTTCAGTCAGAGTCCTGTGTCTTGGTTTGCCAGTCTCTGAGTTAGCTCTTTCTCTTCTCAAAACCTGAATCTTATGCGGGGCCTGGGCGCTCACGCCTTTAATCCCAGCACTTGGGAGGCAGAGGTAGCAGGATCGCCATGAGTTCAAGGTCACCCTGAGACTACATAATGAATTCCAGGTCAGCCTGAGCTAGAGTGAGACCCTACCTCAGAAAAAAAATAAAATAAAAGAAATCCTGTCTCCTGACCTTCCTGCTACTCTTCAATGGGCTTCGGATTACCATCTCCCCGTGCCCTGAATCATCACGCTGCTAATCATTATTCAGAATGAATTCCAGCTTCCATCTTTCCACTTTCTGCGTTGAGTTTTCACACCTATGAACCGTGTGACAAATCTGAGAGGACGAAATACTTCTGCAGGCATGCTAGTTCTTTACTGCCCCCTGGAGGGCTTCGGGCTATTACACCCGCCAGAGGCCCATCTTGCCCCTAGAAGTGCTTCTCTCTTTCCTCCTGGGTCGTCTTCTCCTGCGCAGGGATTACTAAGGGCAAATAACACTCCTGACAGCAGCGAGGAAGGCAAAGCTGACACACTGCTGCCTCCAAAGTCTTCCAAGGCAGGTGAGTGTGTGTGGTTAGGGTGCCCGGGGAAGGGAGGTCGCGAATCTGGAGTAAGGATCCGAAAAAACGGCAAACTAGGAAATCTCTAAGATCCAGGAGCAAAGGGGTGGTTCAAATGACGACTGCAGCTGGGAGAAAGTAAAACAGGTGATGCCAGGACAGTGAGGGATTTCAGAGGTCGTGCTTCAGAGCTGGCCTTTGAAGAATGAAAAATTTTGCATGAGGTAGGAGGAGGGAGTCCCTTATGAAAAGAAATGACCCAAGTGGAGCCACCAAAGCATAAATAGATCAAGTCTAAGAAGGGATATATGCACACGTGCTTGTGCATGTGTGTGTGCGTGTGGGTATTTGTTTTAAGACAAGGCCTCCCTGCGTAGCCGAGGGTGGTCTGCATCTATGTTGCTGAGACTGAGAATGGCCTTTAACTTGGGATCCTCCAGACACAGGGATCAGCCGGCAATTCCAACACCGCCCACCACAAGGATGGGCAAGAGGAATTTTAAGTATAGTAAAGGATTTGCCTGGGTCAGTAAAAAGAGAGAAAATACTAAAAAGATAGTTTGAATACCGACTGTTGAAATATTTACATTTTTCCCCTATCGCTAACAGAAGATTTTCTCTGAGAGCAGATTCTGTTGATAGGTGAATAAAAGTGGAAGGACTTTAAAGGGGAGATGGCAAGAGAAGACCAGGTATAGAGGGAATAAAAAGATTAAGTAATTGGAGGGTGGATAAATATTTTTTTTCAAAACATCCGTTCTTTAATCTCCTCATCCACATTCTGAGTGCATAAAAGTTTTAGAGTCAATGAGGTACCAGATGGGATTTATGTCTTTCCAGATGTGTTCTATAAGGTATGACTGCACTCAAACTACACAGAGCCTCCAGAAGACCTGCTCTGTGCATGAAAGTAGCAGTTCAAGGGAAGGACCTTTTCTACTGGAGCACAGCAGAGATTTGCTGTCATTGTTGCTTGGTCAGTCCCTGCCACTCATACAATGGTTCTCCCCCAGTGTCTGGTGACTGCATGTAGTAGCAAGGGTTTATGAACTGAATTTGTTTACTACATGCATCTTGTTACATTGATAGACATCCTGATGAGACCACCAGTTACTTAATTGTTTTAAAAGATACAGTAACATAATAACGTACATTAAATTTGAATTAAGTAAAAATTTTAGCATATGTATAGTAATTATATCCCTTATTTATTTCTACAGACACAAAGTACCACCACAGACTTCAGTGTCTTACAGTACCAGCAAACATCTACTATGTCATATAGTAGCTACAGGTCAAAATTTCAGGATCAGATTACCTGGGTGGTTCTAGCTAGGGTTTTCTCATGAAGTCATGGTCAACAAGCTGGCCAGGACTGGTCAGCTGAAGGCTTTCGTGGGCTGGAGGATCCACTTCCAATATGGCTCATTAACATGTCTGGCAAATTGGTTCGGGCTTTTGATGGGAAATTTTCCATAGGACCGTGTGGCTGTCTCTGTGACATAGTGACTGACATAATCATGAGGGAAGGATGCAAGTCAAGACAGAAGCCCAGGCAATAGAGCATATAATACAACATGGTAACAGAGGAAGGCTGAAGGATTTTCAAAACAGAAATAATACACTTTAAGGAAATCAAAATGCTATTTACCTCAATTTGATCTTACAAAATTGTATCCATGCATGAAATTACAACACAGTCCCCATAAGTGCAAATATTAAATGTCACTTGGAAATAAAATTAAAAGAAATCAAGAACAAATGAGTGAGAAGAGGACAGAGGCTTAAATGTTTTTCACATTTCACTTTGGACAGTCCCACAGCAGTATTTCCACAACCTCCCATTGGTTTCCAACTTTATATACTCAAATGAAATTTTGGTATCAAAAAAGAAATGTTTGTGTTCACTGTTTGTTTATTGTCACACAATTCACAGTATCTATGGTATGGAGTCGAACTAAATGTACATGGACAGATTAATGGGCAAAGAAACCACAGGATAATAGACAGATACAATGGTGAAAACGTGAGCAAGAGGGAATGTAGGCCTTGAATTCCAAGAGATAAGGTTCTGTAGAAAGCATTTTAGAATGGGGATATTAAATCAGAAAATGGTGCTTTACAGTAAATGTTTTGTTGCTTAGCTATATTTGTATGGCACAAAAAATATATGAATAAATCACTATATTCATGGAGTGTATCATATATATAACATTTATAAAGAATGACTTCAGTTACATTTGTCTTTGAGATGATGTGTCAGTTAAAAATTTAGAAAATGATAAAATTGATTTCTGGTAACACAAAGGAGAAAGGAATGGTCCTGGGATAACTCCTTATAATTATAAGAAACTTGAAATCTTGTTGAAAGACATGTCAAAGAAGTGAGAAGATAGACACAACACTGATAGAAAACACTCAACAAATAATGAATAAACTAGTAGTAATTTCACCAGACTTTTCATAACTGTGGCAAATACTGGACAGAACCAGTTAAAGGAGAAAAGATTTATTTTGATTCAGAATTCCAGAGGTTTCAGTCCATGGTCAGGTTCCATTATTTTTAGGCCTGTGGTAAGACGAAAACCTCATGGTAGGAAGCTGTGGTGGAGGAATACTTCTCACCTCAGGAAAGCCAGGAAAAAAAAGACAGAAAGAGTCCAGGGACAAGACATGCTCTCCAAAGTCAGGCCTCCAGCTACCTGCTTCTTCCAATCAAGGACCATCTCCTTACAGCCCATCCAGCATGAACTCCTCAGTGGATTAGTCCAGTGATAAAGTAGACAACCTCGTGATCCAGTTTACACAGGCTGAGGACCAAATCTTCATTGCATATGCAAAGCACAAGAAATAACACTAAGTTTTCCCTGGCCAATTAAGAATAAAACATGCAAGTGCAATGGAAAAAAAAAATACTGGCTAAATATTTGGACAAGTACTTACCAGGAGAGGACAATAGTGATAGGAAGAAGTAAATGTTAGTACACTAAGTATATAATACAGAGAGTTGATCATTAGTAGTCAAGAGAAATGTCTATAAAAACCAAAACATGATGATCTCATTACATATACAAAACCTGAAGGGCAAAAAGTTTTAAGTGTAAAAATACCATGTATCGGTAGGTAGGATGGCAACAGGAATAGACATTGTTATGCCTATATCACAACTGTCCCAATTTTACTTACACTCAAGAGTTTTGACATATTTGTAAAAAGGAACACTTTCCATAATGTTCATTAAGTTTTTACCTAAATACATAATTATAATTCACACATACACACAATGCTTTTGCAATCCTCGGTATCAAACTCAAATCTTTCACAAGCTAAGAAAATATTATACTACTGAGTTATAATTGCTACTCCACTATAATAATATAAATAATGAAGCATTACTTTACTTTCTTATAGCTTGATTCTTAAGCTCTGTTTTTTTTCATTTTCTATGCTGATAGAAAAAATATGAAATGTGGAGGATCCAGATGTAGCAACTTGAACCCAATGTCCCCAGTGTTTTAGTAAGTTATCAATTCAATTTACAAGTAGAATTATATTTTTCTTACCCCATACTTCTCTTCAGATCTCACAGTGCCCCAACCAAGTTACTTATTCAGTAATTTTCAGTTTTCTTAATAGGAATTTTTTCTTGTCCATGTTCAAAGATATTGCAATCTACATGAACAATTTTTTATTTCATCACTCAGAGTGAAGATGGCATATGTCTCAAGTTTCATTAACATATTCTCAATTATTTTCCTTAAAATTAAATAACAAAAAAAGTGATGAAATGAAGAGCTGGTTCTTTGAAAAAATAAACAAGATTGATAAACCCCTGGCCAATTTTATCAAGCGAAAAAAAGGAGAAGTCTCAAATTAGTAAAATCAGAAATGAAAAAGGATTGGTCACAACAGATATCAATGAAATTGGAAGAATCATCAGGACATATTTTCAAACCTCTACTTCACAAAATTGGATAATGTAGGAGAAAAGGATAAATTCCTAGCCACATACCACCTACCAAAAATAAACTCAGAGCAGATTAATCTCCTAATCTAAATAAATAAAATCAACAAACACAAATTCTAGAGTCAAGCAGTAACCCCAAACTTCAGAGTGAAGCTTAGTGGAATGATTCTCCAATTTGTAATGCCTAACTAGAAACATGGGGAAAGAAACACTTTAATGGACCATTTAGTACATATCAGATTTAGCTTTCATTATTCCATGTAGGCCTTATAACACTGAAAGACAGGCCTCACTTTGTCTGGTTTACTGAAGAAGCAGCAAATTATATATATATATATATATATATATATGCATAAATAAATATAATAAAATATATACATATGTACAAAATATTTTTTTAAATATTTATTTATTTAAGAGGAGAGAGAAATCAAATGGGCACACCAGGGCCTCTAGCTACTGCAAACAAAATCCAGACGCATGCTCCACCTTGTGCATCTGGCTTTATATGGGTACTAGAGAATTGAACCTGGGTCCTTTGGTTTTGCATGAACCTTAACCACCAAACCATCTCTCCAGCCCTGTTTTATTTTTATTTTTTATTGCTTTTTCTTGTTTGTTTTTTGAGGCAAAGTCTCAATGTAGCTCAGCTCGGAACTCTGAATCCCAGGGTGACCTGGAACTCATGATGATCCTCCTATTTCAGCCTCCAGAGGCTGGGATGAAAGGTGTGCACTACCACACCTGCATTTAGATTCTCTAGTTTTCCAGATCACATCTAGTCAGAGGTAAAGCTTGGAACTAGGCATCCTGGTCTGTCCTCCTGTTCTTCCCTTCACATCATGCCATCAAGCATACCAGCTTCAGTTTGAGAGTCTGTTTCAAGCCACTTGGTCCACTTGGAGTTGAGTTTTAATATCTTAATTTTAAGTGAGAAGATGGTGCTAGTTATTATAGTGACCTCAGCCTCAAGATGTTTCCATGCCTCTTAAAGAATAGTGAAAAACTGCTCTGTGACACCCTTGGAATGAAGAGTAAAGGTGATAAGAAAAGAATCATGGGAAAATTTCACAACCAAAATGAACCTATTTAAACCCTACAATGACTGGGTAATCACTTAGAAGGGACAACTGTAAACCCAAGGAGTGAGCTGCATTGGCTGAAGGTGTTCTGTCACCAAGCACAGAGCTGGACCCAGGAATATGGTGGCTTACTTCCATAAAAGCAGCCATGTCTAGACATATGGCTTAGGTCTGTAAGTACAACCCCATAATACAAACATTATTCCTCCTCCTATTTCATAGTTGAGGAAATAAGCATTCAAATTAGGTGCACTTTCTATAGCTATGGGGCCAGTAAATGGCAAAGTATGCAGAGGGATATCTTAGATACTCATTTGCTTCAAGGCTCATTCTCTTTCCTCCTCCTTAGCCAGTCCCGCTAAGACAAAATTTTTCTCTTCTCTGCTCAAGAGAAACACAGGAAACTCTCTAGTCAAATGCGACTCTTTGAGTCAGAATTTATCAAAAAGCACCCTGTTGTAGGTGTCCTTGTTTTCACAAAGCTGGAACTCATCAATCCCCCTATAATACCCATCATTTGCCTCCACTGGGGGTGAAGGCAAAATTCCCAGGAGTATGCCTAACTCAGGTGATCACTGCTATCTACCCCTAGTTAATTAGTGGGGCTTGCATAGTTCTACTGAGTTTGGCTTTCTATGAGATGGGCATATGTAGATGGGCTCACTGACACGGAGCCCAGGAAATACAGAAGCAGCTGTTTTGGTTCTTTTTTTTTTATTAATTAGTTTTGCATTAAGCAAATACAGTCAGTTTGGTAGCATTATTAGGCTCATCTGTGACTTACTCCCTCCCCTTGGCCCCTCCTTGTAGAGGTATATGGGTCATGCATTGTGGAGTTAGCTTTCAGTTATGGTTAGGATAAATGTCTCTGCATATCATGACCCAATATGTGGCTCTGACATTCTTTCCACCCCCTCTTCCGCAAAATTTCTCTGAGCCATGTTGGGTTCATTTTTGGTCTGCTTCAGTGATGAGGTGTTGGGGGCCTCTGGGTCTTGGGTTCTCTGATTTGGTAGGAGTTGATTTTTCTCTGTGTTGGTCTCCTTCACCTTTGTGCTGGTATCCGGTTCACCAGGAAAACAGCACCCTTGTTTGTTTCGCCAATTTTTCTTAGTTTCAGCCAGGGCCCTTTTGAGGCATGACGGGGTGACTCTCTCCTTAGGATCTACATCTATCTGAAAAAGTAAAGCAGATTCTCCAAAGGAGAGTAAGTTAGCACAAGGACAAATGAAATAACTCTCACTGTTTTATAGAGAATTTAATAGGTGTAGGCCCCCTTGTAGCCCACGATTGATGGTAGCTTGATAATGGAGAGTGGACTTATGTTTGGATATGGTTTTGTCTTGTTTCCCAGCTCCAGCTATGGGTCCCGTACCACTGAGGGGATCATTTAGCCAAATCAAGAGCAGTGGGTTCCCCACCATGGCTGTGTGCCGCTATTGCACTTGTGTGGGCATCACAACAGGTTATTTGCTGCTAAGTACGTTAGATGCTTGAACATATATTGGTCATTTTCCCCCAGTCACCCATGTAGCACCTCAGGCACTAGATGTGCTGACTGTCTGGGGACTGACTCTCTTCCAACTTCCAGCCATGCCATTCCATTTTACGTGTCAACCACATACAGTATCTTCAGCAGTAGGGTCTTACCACTAACCTTTGGTGGGTCATCAAGTACTCTGACAGAAATCTGTCTTTCTTTTAGGAAACCTGGTAGGTCTCTCTGATCAAAAGCTCATTGTGGATGATAGCCACATGCTGCTACTGGGAGTTACAGGTCAGTGCCCACTAAGAAAAGGAAGAAAAAGATAACTAATACACAAGAATTAGAGAGAAAAGTCAGAGAGAGCAAGAGAGGTGGGGAGAGGGAGGGAGGGAAGCTGTAGAAGATTAAGGTCAGTCTTCATCGTACCCTCTCCAGTGTCTTGTGGCTCAGGTGTTCCCTCTAAGGGCCTGGTGAAGGTTCAGTCATTTGGTCTGCCTTTTAGGGAGTAGAATTTTATGGTACCATTGCCATTTGGGTCTAGATTTGTGTTTCCCATCCCTCCTCTCCCTCCCAACCCATCCTATTGTCTAGTCCATGAGATGCTTGCTGAGTATGTAAGCATCTTGGGTAGATTCAGGTTAGGTGCTATAGATGTGTGAGACTATGTGGCGAGTTGTTTTTTTTTTTTTTTTTTTTTTTTTCTGTGATTGGTAAGTTTACTGAGAATGATCTGTTCCAGGTTCAACCATTTTTCCTCAAATTTCATTGTGTCATTTTTTCTTACTGTTCTGTAGAATTCCATTGTGTAGATATACCACATCCTAGTTATCCATTCTTCTAGTGATGGATATCTGGGTTGATTCCAGCTCTTAGCTATTATGAATTGAGCCACTACAAACATGGTTAAGCAAATCTCTCTGGCCTGTGGTTTGAAGGTTTTAGGGTAGATTCCCAGTAAGGGAATAACTGGGTCTGTTGGTATCTCTATAGTCAGCTTTTTCAGGAGTCTCCAGATTGCTTTCCAAAGTGGTTGTACCATCCTGCATTCCCACCAACAGTGGATGAGTTATTGGTCTACCACTATCCTTAGCCCACCCATCACTCTCTTCCCTATCACTAGACTTTACTCTCCTCCCCCCCCCATATACACACACTTTTCTTTTTTACTGTCCCTGCTTTTATGTTCTTAGCTTTTAGTATGTGATTTTCTTTTTTTTAAGTGTTATTAAGCCCAATTTTTACTTATTTCTAAAAGCTTTCCTTAAGAATTTCTCAACTCAGCTATTGAATAAATGTTCTTATCTGGAGATCTATAAATAATGAAGGGAGTGTGTTTCCTACAGAGGACAGAACCACATTAGGGATCATTTGTGCTCTTGATAAAACCTCTCAACAATGAGTTAATTTTTTTGTACCCTTTTGTCTTTGGTTTGAAAACCCGTGTTTGTACTCAGTGGAATTTGGCCATGAATTTACTAGCCAAGTAAAGGCAGAGAAGACATCCTGCAATAGACAGACTGTGGGAAGGTCCTCCTGGCTAAGCTTCTACAAGGACTTTAGCGGCTAACTTGGGCAGATGTTCCAAAGCTTTATATTAAGGGTAATATTTGACTCTACTGTGGGATTTAAATAGATTTATAAAGGAACTTGTCCTATAGGCATGACATCAATGTTAGAAAGCAAAGGGTTTCCCCAGGAGACTTTGCCCTTTGATGTGTTTGAAAAAGTGCTTCAGGGGCTGGGGAGTTGTCTCGGCCCTTAAAGGCACTTGTGTGCAAAGTCTGTTGGCCCAGGTTTGATTCTCCAGTATCCATGTAAAGCCATATGAAAAGTGGTGCATGTGTAGCAGGTGCATTCCCACACATCCACATATAAATCCACAAGTAAATCACTGGATGAATACTTCGTAAAGGGAAGAGAAAAGGTGTCTCAAGTGGCATTTTCCTAGTTGAACTTGCAGAATTTGGTTTCTCTGATATTACTAGAATTGATTTCTCTCCTTTTGCACTTTCAGCTCTCTGGAAATATTTTAGAGAAAGAAGGGTAATCTGACATTAAATTGATGGTAGAAAACGTTTAATACTGTCTGGATTTTATATTTGCATTGGTGAAGGCCCTTTTGATCCCATAAGTCTGCTTCTGACAAGCTAGTCAAGAAGAGGAAGAGCTTTGTAAAAGCTCTTCCTCAGGTGTTGAAAGTGACAGGCTTTTTCCTAATAACCTCAGGTACCCAGACTAAGCAAGTGTTGTTAAACAAATCCCGTGAGCTGCAATACTGGGTTCAGCTTCGAAGGGAGGTCTACAAACAGTACAGTAGCGTAGCACTGGTTCTCCAAAAACTGGGAGCTTCCTTGGACAAAGGTGCCTTCTTAGAAGAACCGCATAGAAAAGCCAACCAGACACAGTAAAAGCAAGTGCTTAGGAAGTACCCAGGCTGCAGGTGTTAAATCCATATAATAGGGCAGTAGAGACATCACAAGTGTGTTGAGAGTTGGCTTTTAAAAACTAAGAATAATTTTAGTTGGGCATGGTGGTGCACATCTTTAATCGCAGCCCTTGGGAGGCAGAGGCAGGAGGATTGCAGAGAGTTTGAGGCCACTTGAGACTATATAGTGAATTCCAGGTCAAGCATGAGACCCTACCTCAGAAAACCAAAAAAAAAAAAAAAAAAAAAAAAAAAAAAAAACTAATAATAATTTTAAATTTTCTTTGGTATTTGAAATAGAAGTATTTTTTCTTGTTGACTTAAAAAGATTTTATGTAACTGATAAAACTATTGCAGAAAGTCTTAGCATAGTAAAAGAATTTCTAAGAAATATAAAATACCAATATTTTCAATGCATAGGGACTGAAAAATGCATAGGGACTAAAAAAAGTATGACCTCTCACCTAGTTTTTCAAAATCATTTTGGGGAGTACCCAGACAAAAACTTCATGTAGGTATCACTCACATTTACTCAAACCCACGCATGAATGACTGCTTAAAATTGATTCAGAGGCAAATGGTGGTAGTGGGCTGGGAAGATGGCTCAGTGGATAAAGTACCCACTGCTCAAATGGGAATGCTGGACTTCCGTCCCCAGCCCACATAAATCCCTAGAGGCTGTAACAAGGTTCTATAGTCCCAGCATGCTGTGAGATGGGAGATGGAGACAGGAGAATTTCTCAGGAGTCCCTGGAAAGTGCAGCAAAAAGACCAGCAGAAATCAGTACAGGGACACGGTGACACGAATGAAAACCAGTTCTAGGGAAATGGTGACAGTATCTGTGGTCTCTCAAACCTCATAAAAGCAGAGATCCAGGGTTGAAGAGATAGCTTAGTAGTTAAGGTACTTGCCTGTGAAACCTAAGGACCCAAGTTCAATGCCCCAGTACCTGCATAAGCCAGATGCACAAGGTGAAGCATGCATCTGGAGTTTCTTTGCAGTGACAGGAGGCCCTGGAGTGACCATTTTCTCTATATATCTGCCTCTTCCCCTCAAATAAATAAATAAATAAAAATAGAAAATACACATTTCTTTCTTTAACAAAGGAGTTCTAGAGCCTACAAAGAAAGCAACACTAACTCAGATCTCTATCTTGGCCACCAAGGCTCAAGGAGCACGCGGAAGAGGGGATAGCAAAATTGTAAGAGCCTCAGGGTGGATGGGAATAGCCTGAGAGACACCATGTTTTCCCCATCCCTGCAGAGGCTGACTAAAGCCTCTTGGTCCCCACAATGAATACCAATAACCACACTGACGAGCCTCAGCAGAACTGGGGAGGCAGAGAGGGGGTTTATGTCAACCTTTCCATAAAAACCAGTAAATTAAAAAAGAAGAAGAAAAATCCAAAGTGAAAAAAAAAACCCTGCTCACATGAGGTAGACATGAGAACAGGCTCAAAAGTTGTTCTCACACCTCTACACACACAGAGAACTCACAACACACACACACACACACACACACACACACACACACACACACAAACACACTAAAAACTAAAAACACAAAAAGGCTTGGTTACTGATTCATGTGGGTTAGTTTCTCTTGGCTGAATTCTGGTGAGTAGTTCTAGATAAGCTCCTTCTCTTTCTCACCTTCACCTCCAGCCCAGGCCTCCCTTCCTTCTTCCTCTGTCCTCTACCCTGCATGGAACTCTGGACACGGACTCTAGTTCTTACACCACGACTCTTCTGTAACCTGTGTTCCCTACTCAGTTTAGCTCTCTATCTCCTACCCAGGCCACCTACTCAAATCCCAAGAATTCTGTGCCAACCAGGTTGCTTTGGCATGTTGAACTTTGATCTAGGCTTGCCTTTAGCGCTCCAGATAACTTGACACCTTACCTACAGAAACCTGTGTTTCCTGGCCGGTATACACCCTTGTACCCACCCACCGGTTTAGCACTGCTCCCAATCCTGGTTTTATTTGTTTACCAGGTTTATCACTGCCATAAAGGTGAGCTGACCCAGGGTTAGAAATCTTAATTAATCATAGCTATGGATTGGTGAGAAAAGTCTCACATTATAACTTGGACTCGACTTTACATTGCATGTTATATAAATAGCCTTAAAGTCAGTATTTTATATTGGGGAAGAGGTCAGTGTACTTCTATACTGTCATGTTTTGAAAAGGAAGGACTTGTGGGCTGGAGAAATGGCTTAGCGGTTAAGCACTTGCTTGTGAAGCGTAAGAACCAGGGTTCAAGGCTCCATTCCCCAGGACAGATGCACAGGTCTGGAGTTCATTTGCAGTGGCTGGAGGCCCTGACATGCCCATTCTCTCTCTCTCTCTCTCTCCCTCTCTCTCTCTCTCTCTCTCTCTCTCTCTCTCTCTCTCTCTCCCTCCCTCCCTCTGCCTCTTTCTCCCTCTGACACTCTCAAATATAAATAAATTAAAATAAACAAAAAAAAGGAAGAACTTGCAAGAGCAGCATAGACATCTGGATTCTGCAGCCGATTAGTGAGCTGAGGTCATGTCTGTACCAATGGCCTAATGTACCTCTCTACACATCCTCACCTGCCATGGGATCTTCAGCTGGGCGTTTCTGGATTTTCTTCTCTCTGCAGTCTTCAGAGAATCCTCAGACCATGAATGGCTTTTGTTTCAAAGGCATACTGTGTTTTTTTGTGGTTTTTTTTAAATTTTATTTATTTATTTGAGAGTGACAGACACAGAGAGAAAGACAGATAGAGGGAGAGAGAGAGAATGGGCTCCAGGGCTTCCAGCCTCTGCAAACGAACTCCAGACGCGTGCGCCCCCTTGTGCATCTGGCTAACGTGGGACCTGGGGAACCGAGCCTTGAACCGGAGTCCTTAGGCTTCACAGGCAAGCGCTTAACCGCTAAGCCATCTCTCCAGCCCCATACTGTGTTTTTGCTTTTGCTATTGGGTTGCCTTGCATCCTCTCTGGTCTCTTCCCATGGCTCTAAGATTTCAGAGCTCTCTAGCCTTCTGGCAGGAAGATGGCTTAAGCTGAGAGTCAGAGCCAGTGGGAGGCAGTGTAGGCGGGTATGACCAGAACTGCACTGTGCAAGCCTCCCCCTTCCCTACTGCCTTTTTTTTTTTTAATTATTTTATTTATTTGAGAGCGACAGACACAGAGAGAAAGACAGATAGAGGGAGTGAGTGAGAATGGGCGCGCCAGGGCTTCCAGCCTCTGCAAACGAACTCCAGATGCGTGCGCCCCCTTGTGCATCTGGCTAACGTGGGACCTGGGGAACCGAGCCTTGAACCAGGGTCCTTAGGCTTCACTGGCAAGCGCTTAACCGCTAAGCCATCTCTCCAGCCCCCTACTTATTAACACTTCCTCATAACAAAAGCAGAACAAGGAAGAATGCTCAGGATTCAACCCACTAAAAATAGGGGCTGGAGAGAGAGCTTAGCGGTTAAGCGCTTGCCTGGGAAGCCTAAGGACCACGGTTCAAGGCTCGATTCTCCAGGACCCATGTTAGCCAGATGCACAAGGGGGCACACGCTTCTGGAGTTCGTTTGCAGTGGCTGGAAGCCCTGGAGCGCCCATTCTCTCTCTCTCTATCTGCCTCTTTCTCTCTCTGTCTGTTGCTCTCAAATAAATAAATTAAAATTAAAATAAAAAAATTTTTAAAACTGGTGTCCATAGTGCTGGAGATATGGTTTAGCAGTTAAGGTGCTTGCCCGCAAAGTCTAAGGACCCAGGTTCAATTCCCCAGTACCCACGTAGGCCAAAGGCAAAAGGTAGCACATGTATCTGGACTTCATTTGCAATGGCTAAAGGCCCTGGTGCACCCATTCTCTCTCTTTCTCTCTTTCTCTCTCTCTCTCTCAATCTCTCTCTCTCTCTCTCCCTCCCTCTCCAATCTCTCTCCCTCTCTCTTTCTTGAGTAAATAAATTTTTAAAGAAATAATAGTGTCTTTAATACTCATGTGTTCATAAACTTACTATTTAGGACAATGTCTTCAACTGATTCAACATCAGTGAACAACACTTTTAAATTTTAGCAACAATATCTAGCAACAAGCAGATAATTTCCTGTTGAATTTATTCGTATGAAGCACATATTTTTTAAAATTTTTTTTATTAGTTTTCTATTCAGCAAATACAGGCAGTTTGGTACCACTATGAGGCTCATCCGTGACCTACCCCTCCCCAATGGCCCCTCCTTGTTGAGGTATATGGGTCATGCATTGTGGAGTTAGCCCACAGTTATTGGTATGATAAATGTCTCTGCATATCATGACCCAACATGTGGCACTGACATACTTTCCGGCCCCTCTTCCGCAAAATTTCCCTGAGCTATGTTGGGTTCATTTTTGGTCTGTTTCAGTGATGAGGTGTTGGGGGCCTCTGAGGCTCTGGCTCTCTGATTTGGTAGGAGTTGATTTTTCTCTGTGTTGGTCTCCTTCCCCCTTGTGCTGGTATCTGGTTCATCAGGAAAACAGCACCTTTGCTTGTCTTGCCAATTTTCCTTAGTTTCAGTCGGGGCCTTTTTGAGGTATGATGGGGTGGCTATCTCCTTAGGATCTGCATCTATCTGAAAAAGAGAAGCAGAATCTCCAATGGAGAGTAAGTTAGCAATTGGGAAACAAGTCAGAACCATATACAAACATAAACCCACTCTCCAATATCAAGCTACCATCAATCATGAGGAACAAGAGGGCCTACACCTATTAAACTCTGTATTAAAAAAGTAAGGGTTATCTCATTTGTCCTGAAGCACAGATTTTTGAGTTGAATGGAACTGCCAAGATCTGGCCTTGCTCCCTGCATTTATTTAGCTATGTAACCTAAAATAAGCCATGAAATGTTTCTCAGCTTCCTTCCTTGTCTGCAAAATGGGAAAAATAAAATTATCTGTCTTCATAGGCTCCTTGTGAGAGTACAAAAATTATAAAAGGTGTTAGCTCAGTGTCCAGTGAACAGTTAAAAATCACAGTTGACTTTACTAAATCTATTGGTGTATGGTATTAATATGAATATCAAAAACAACCAATAGTGTAATAATAAATAAGAGGGCTAGTCAGCTATCATGGCTGCATACCTATATTTCTAGCACACAGGTGTCTGAGGCAGGAGGATAGATAGTGAGTTCAACGTCAAGTAGGGTTATATGGCAAGACCCTGTTTCAAAACAGAAGAAATAAAGAAAAAGAGAAAGAAAGAAGGAAGGAAAAGGGGTGGGATGGGGTGAAGGAAGGAGGGATGGAGGGGAGAAGCAAGAAATGCTGCAAAGAAGGAAAAAGGAAAGAAAGAAGGAGAAAAAGGGGGAGGAAGAAAGAAAGTCTTTTCAGAATGGAGGCACAATAAATATGAAACAAAAGAGCCCAGAAAATTCTCCATTCTCCACCCAGATCAGACATCTGGAGATTTGAAGCATAATTCTACACACACACACACACACACACACACACACTTGTACATCTGCCTCACAGGATTTAATACAACAGGAAAGGCTGCTATAGAAGCATATACGGTTTCCAACCCTTTCTTTTTTAAAAACATATATATTTATTTATGTATTTATATATACCTTTATTTATTTGAAAGAGAGAAAGAGAAAGAAAGAGAGAGAGAGAGAGAATGGGCGTATGCAAACGAACTCCAGACGCATACACACCCCTTGTACATATGGCTTACGTGGGTCCTGGAGAGCTGAACCGGGATCCTTTGGCTTTGCAGGCAAACACCTTAACAGCTAAGCCAGCCCTCCAGCCCTCCAGCCCTTTCTTCTTGGAAACAGTTTCCATAAAACTTTGTTAGCTGTCAGTTATCGTCGCTGACCTGGTACCTGCCTTCCAGGTCTGCACAATGGACACCTGCAGAGTGGCGGAGGCCTGAGTGAAAGAACACTTCAGGCCGGCTGTGCAACATTTAGTAGTCGAGTTTTTCCTCCAGTCCACATGGATGGCCACTGGCATTTGTCGGCAGCAATATGGCAAGGTAGGTAGAGGAATGCACGCAAAGATAATCATAAAACAAGAATTGTGTACCCTAATAGTGCCATGTCAATTTCTTTCTAAGGTAAACAGAGATGGCAAAAAGAAGGACCCTTCTGCAGCATCCAGCGTCTGCACTTTTGTTTACACACACACTGTCTCCATGAGCTGTGGAAGCAATTAGGAATGCATACGTGCCAATATGTAATTAAAATGCAATTCCCGTTTCTTGGTGGCTGGACACTATCAGTAGTTTCCACTGAGCACTTGCTTTAGGGGTTTGGGTCTAATAAAAGCTGGCAGAAAACGTTTAGACAATGTAGATTAAAGCCATAAATGTATATTCTCAAACTCTTAGTGGCTAGAGTCCAAAGGATTAGCTATAAAAAATTATCGCCAGTGTTCATCAACACTTCTCACATGTGTCCTGATGATTCTCTGTGTGCTTTGTTCACGTCTTTAATCACACTCATTGTGTGTGTGTGTCATCGCGATCTGCTAACAACCTGGGTTTACTTCATGAGGTTTATTTGGAGAAGTGGGAAAAATAAAGCCTGTCACATGGGAAGTATATTTGAAAGTTGAGCCAATAAATGACAGAGTATATAAATGATGTCATTGTCAATCCTCAATAATTTGGGACACTGAAGGGCAAACCTGTCACTGTTGATTTTATTTTATTATGTTCAGGTTTGGAGACAAGATTCTAATCACTTATGTGATAAGCAGTGCTACGTTTTAGTTTGGTTGAATGCAAAAAAAAATAGATTTGGTTTGTTTATACTTAACTGTAAGCCAATTGGTGGGTGATGGATATTCCTCACAAATCTAGTGGGATGATTATAATCAGAAGTAATATGGCCTGGAAAATTGTGAGAACATATTAAGTAGATGTAAGACTAAGGGATTAGGGGCTGCAGAGATGACCAGCAGTTAAGGCCTTCAAAGCCTAATGATTTGATTCCCCAGGACCTACGTAGGGCCAGATACATAAAGTGGCACATGTGTCTGCATGCCCATATTCATTCTGTCTCTCTCTCTCTCTCTCTCTCCTTAAAAATAAATAAAACATATTGTTAACAAAAAAGAATAAAGGGTTAGGAATAAATTAAGCTTTCAGGGAAATTTGATGTCAATGAGTTCTAAGAAAAACTTCAGAATATGAAGCCTTGTCTTTTTGGACACATTTCTCCTGAGGACGAATGAATTTCAGACAATAATGTCTAACATCCCTCCTATGGGCATCACTAAGGAATAAGTCAGCACAGCTGTAGAGACAATTAGGTTTCCTTGTTTCCACAAAAAGCAAAATATGATATGTTACATATCAACCACCATAGTTACTGGGAAGTTTGTTTTGAAGGCTTAATATTGCTCTAGAAAAACAAATCAGCAGGCAAGCATGACTCAGTGAACAAGCATCCAACCAGTGTCCACTGGGAGACAGGCAAACTACACACCCAGGCCTGTTCCTCGAAATGTTAGGTAGCTTTGCCTTGCTGATCAGACACAAATATCTGTTACATATTTGGAGTGAAAGGGATACATTTTCAGCCACAAGTACAATGGGATCCATATATGTAAATAGAGAAGTTGCATAGATTAAATAGCAAGATATAAATGGAGGACATCTCTGAATTGTGAACAATTGTAGGTCACTGTGTCTCTTTATGTCTCATGACTATTCAATGACAAAGATGTGCTTGCAGGTATTTTTAAAAGAAGAAAACTGGCCAAGCTATTCTCCAAACCTGGAAGTAGAAGTCTGGTGACCTCACAGTACAGTGGGAAATGTTAACATAATTGATAGACTGGAAGGTTGCAAACAGTGAGGGTACATTTGGAGCCAGCACATCTGTGTTTAAATATCAAACAATCTTGTTTGTCAGGCCTGTCTACAAGGAGGCAAAACCATTCTGTTTTATTTCTCATCTTACTTAAAATTGAAAATTGTACTACCACAAGAGATATTTGATTAAAACACTGTCACTAGTTGAAGTAAAACAGTAGATTGTAAGATTTTTTTTTCATCCATAACTCGACTAAGAATTTAAATAAAACAAACCTTAGTGTTCTAAGTGTAGGCTGTCAAATATGAGGGGATAACTCATGATTTTCAATAAGCAAATGCTATGATTTTTTCATTCAACTAATTCAGCTGATGTTTATTAGGCAACATCTAGCACCACATTAGCTGCTGGTCGTAAAGCAGAGGCAGGAGAGTCACGAAGTGTTCATTCTGCTCCCGGAGATGAGCAGGAAGGAAAGAAGACAAATGCTCCCATGATCACAGATGGAAGCCCTCTGAAAGAGCAAAGGCTGGGTGCTGTGCAGATTCAGGGGGCACCTGAGCTATCAATGGGGGGGAACCCTGAGAAACGTTCAGTATAAGCCATCACGATGAGTAAGAACTGATCACGAAGGTGATGGGGACAAGACAAGAGTGTACTAAGTTCAAGACAACAGAAATTAGAGAGAGAAACTGAAAGATAGAAAATGAAGATGGACTATGATGGTGTGGAATAGAGAAATGAGTGGCATATTGGATGGCATTAAGAAGTTTATGTAACTATCCTAACAACAGTGGAAACCTCTGGTCAGCAAGAGAAGTCAATTCAAGTTTGATTCAAGTAGCAACTACAAATATTGCATGTAAATTAAAATTAGTTTTACCTGCTAAACTGATCATTATGGGGACATAGAATTTTAGTTTTATGAAGCATATTTGTAATAAGCAGGAAAAAATTTTCAGGAAATTCACTATATAGTCTCAGAGTGGCCTTGATCCTCCTACCTCTGCCTCCCAAATGCAGGGATTAAAGGCGTGCGCCACCACGCCCAGTTATACTTCATTTCTGATGTGACAATACCTAACCACTGTTACTGTTTAATATAAATTCAGTTCATACCCACTCTTTTGTTATAGCAACTCACTTTGGAATGATCTCTGCTTCTTGATGTCCTGAATCTCAAGATGAGTTACTAGCGACTATTTTTACTTCTTAATTTATCCAAGCACAGCAGAGGCTTAACTCAATCCAAAGCACATCGGTTCAGTGTCTAAAACTGCAATGGCTAAGGGCTGAAGCATGGTCAGTTCACAGACATGGTGCCACCATGGAAGATCAGTCCTGTACAAATGAGCACTCCTCTCTCTGCTGTGGCCTGCTCACGATGGTTCAGGTCCTGTCCAGATTATGTGCTAGTGATGTGAAACATTTTGGGGTACTAATCATGAGATATTTCAAATAGATACCAAAATACAATTTTACCCTATTTCATCAATTTCCAGCTCATAGACGTCTTTTTATTTTTATTTATTTACTTATCATTTATTTATTTCAGAGAGGGAGGGCCAGATAGAGAGAAAATGGGTATGCCAGGGCCTCCAGCCACTGCAAACGAACTCCAGATACATGTTTCACCTTGTATATCTGGTTTATGTGGGTACTGGGTAATCAAACCTGGGTTCTTTGGCTTTGCAGACAAGTGCCTTAACTATTAACTAATCCCTCCAGCCCATCTTTTTCATTTCTACTTTACTTACCTTTCATATCTCCAATATTTTTAAGGGAATACCAAATTGTATGTTTTGGATGTAACATTTGGACTACTGAAAATATAAGTTATTTTAAAAAGCCTAAATCTATTGCCATTATCACTCTTAAGAATAACGCTTTTGGAGCTGAAATAAAAACCTCCTCCCTGCTGATTAGCTAGCATAGCGCTAGAAAGCACAGGCTGCTGGGGGAGAAACGCCAAGTCTTGACCACAGTGGGCCCTGTCAGTACACAGCCAGACATCCAGACACGGTGTACCCACAGGTTCAGGGGGGTTATGACCATTATGGGGGTCACTAATTGCTCTCTGATGGATCTGAGGCCTGCTCCCAAGGGAATAGGCATGCCTGGTACAGTAACCCTAGTCAAAGGTTATGTCTGTGAAGGTCACAGGCCCTAAGATGGGGAGAGGGTAGTTACTACTGATTTTTGGCTAATGAACATGTTGTGCCATCTTATTGTCCTCTAAATATTTATGCTTGCACCCAGAGATAAGTGCTGCTCTCTTCTTTAGGAGAGAAGCTTCTTTTCACAGACACCATTACTACTGTGTAGACTCAAAACTCATCAAAGTTCTGAGAATAGGTCACTGTGGAATGCTCAGTCCTGAGTATCTGTCGTGTCCTCCAAGGGTCAGGGAACACGGTGGAGAGGGAGAGGAAAGAATGCAAAAGCCAGAGGTTGGAGAAGAGTAATTTGGAATCTTATCTTCCAAACGTGACATGGCCATTGCGTTCATGATCTCACAATAGCTGCTGTTAACTGCACAACATTGGGCCCATCAACATTCTATCATGGACGATGAAGAGGCAAAAGAAAATCAGTATAAATGAATAACTAAATAGAAGAGGGACTAGTTGGAAAGAAGAGTGCTCAATTTAAGGGGATGAGGGAGAGAGACGAAGGTATTGGCAGGGGATTAGGATCAAAATACATTATGTATACATGCACGAAAAAATTGATAAAAAGTTTTAAAAACTATCAAAAAGTCCTTTAAATATTATGTAAGTATTCACATTTCTCCAGTTGCCTTAGAATTATCTTAATAATTTATTTTTATGATTCTTATGAAAATCAAAATCCAAATAAGACTATACATTGCTGGGGCTGAGGAAATGGCTCAACAGTTAAAGATAATTGCTTGCAAAGCCTGATAGCTGGTGTTCAGTCCCCTAATTCCCATTTTAAAGCTGACACAAACTGGCACATACATCTGTAATTCTTTTTTTTTAAGGCAAAGAAATCTTTATTTTTTATTGTATTTTTGAGACAGAGAGAGGGAGGAGGCAGAGTCAGAAAATGGACGCCCCCGGGGCCTTTCAGCCACTGTGAACAAAGTCCAGACACCTGCGCCCCTCGTGCGCTTCTGCGGCATTGCATGCTTGTGACACGCTGGCTATATGTGGGACCAAGAGATGCTCACAAGGGTTTTTAGGCTTCGCGAATAAGCGCCTTAACCACTAAGCCATGTCTCCAGCCCTGGATCTGCAATCTTAATGAACCTGTGACAAGGGAAGCTCGATCCAGGAGAATCCAGAGCTCATGGGCAGCGAATCTGAATTTTTGTTTGCAGCCTGGCAGTTCATTTGCAGCAGCATTCCAAAGCCCTCCTTCCCATCTTCTGCCTCTTACATTCTTTTCTCTTCCCCAGTGCTTCTGAGCTTTGCAGGGCATGATAGAGAGATTTCATTCCGTGTTAATCACTGAAAAGTCATCTCAGAACTTGGATGAGTTTCAAGTCTCACCAATAATCACCACTATCCTCAAAAAAGAAGCTTTTCTTACAAAAGGTGAGAGCAGCAGTAATCTATGGGTGTAAATCTATTTATGTCTCAAAGAAGGTGGAGTACCAACACCTCAAAGCTGTGCTCTGATCTACACACACACACACACACACACACACACACACACACACAAAGTGGTACACACAAACACAAATAAACTTTTTTTTTAAGTATATAAGTTGCAATGTGTCTCTTAAGTCTGTTTTCTCCTTGGGTTTCACCTCTAACTTTCTTCTTTTTCCTTGCAGCATTTATGTAGGATCTTGGGGTATGGGGGTGTTCTCCAGGCCTGTGAAGTCCAACCTTTGGGTTCTTGACCATTTTAACAAAGAAATTTAGAAAACAGACTCTGAGGAGGGTAAATTGTGATTTACTAAGTTTATTTAGGGAGAAATTTTGAATTATAAGGTTTATTGCAGGGGAAATTAAGGTCCATGGAGGAGGCTAGCTGAAAGACACAAGGCAGAGGAGAATTCTCCTCCTTGCCCAGTTGGATGAGAGAGAGGAGACCAGAGACTCTCCAGCAGAGAAATCTCCATGAAAGGCCAAGCAGAAGAACTAAAAGATCCCCCACACATAAAAGACCAGCATGCTCATAAACAGTAAAGGACTCAAAGAAAACTCATACTTGTAAGAAAGTGAGGAAGTACTCCAAAGGAAGACACATATAGAAAGCAAGCAAGACAATCCCAAGCCAATGAAGTTCTCCCTCTTTCCTAACCAGGCTGAGAAGGCAAGGGACAGACTCACACCCTGGTGTTCAGGAAATCTTTGCAAGAAAAGAGGACTTGCACATATGGTTAGGCTCCTTTATATGGATCAGGCATCCAATTAGTGTGAACCTTGTTGTGCGACTCAGGTGTGTAAGGAGAGACCTGACTGGTTCATGAATGCAAGGGCCTGACTCAGGAGAGGCCAATTCACCTAGGAGCGCTGAGCTGAGGAAGAACCAGGAAGCTGGGGTTGGGGAGTGTAGCTTACAGCCATCTTGGATGAAACTGGATGATGGAGTTTTAGTTTTCTCTGGCTAGGAGGGTGGCATTTCTTTGTTCTCAGTTGGAGCCTCTGCCCCTGCCTATAAAATAGCTATCTTACTCCTATTTCTCCTTCGAGATTACATATTATATATACATATTATGCGATATGTTACATGTACATATATATCTATAATGAAATGACATGGTTTGTCCTGCAGTTTTTCTGTTATTTGCGTTTTGTAATTTTATCTCAATAATGCTGCCTCATCAATCATTTGTTTCTCTCATACTGTTGGAGAACTTTTAGAGGCATGACTAGACTGACAGTGAAATTTTTGATACAATTACTTTGTGTAACTTATATTGTGTATATAGTTTATATTGTGCAATTCCATCAGGCACATTTAATAACAATTATAGATATCATTTCTCAGGCTTATTAATACATCAATTTTAAATTACAGAATAATGAGATTCTTTTGTTTCTTCTCTGAAATATATGTGTAAAAAATGTGTCTATGTCTATAACTGTTTTAATTCTTTCCACTTATCAATTTTTAAAATGATATGTCAATTATTCACCATCCTCCAAAGGTGGCTAGTAAATTTTATTGTTAAAATATGATTATGTATTCATGCATTTAGACATATCCTCCCCATTTCTGCCTGTTGGACTTATTATCTGTATTGATGATCAAATTATCTAATCTGCAGCCAAATTGGTTCCTGATTCCTTGACATATCCTATTTTTAATAGCTTCCTGCTTTAATAAAAATGTTTCATGTTCATCTCATAAACTTATTGCCCCAGACCTAGAATCAGCCATTTCTTGCACAAATATGGATCCTGTACTAAAAAAATTGGTTGTTATAGACCACAGCCTCAGGTACCACCATTTTCATTGCCACTGGGTTGTTTGTTTTCTCTTGAACTTTTCAGTGGGTAGAGACAATTTTTTAAACTTTAATATGGATTGCAACATGAGTGAATTTAATAGTAACCCACATTCAAATATTAAACAAAAAGCTGCTTACCTGGATCTCATTGAACTTACATCAGTATTTTTTTATGCTGAAAATTCGACTGCTAATCATGTTAGCATAATTACTCATTAGCTTTATTCTATAAAGTTCACAGAATTGTTTCAGAACAGTATCACCAACATCACTACAAGGTATGGATACCAAAAAGCCTATAAAATTTCATTTTTGGTCTTTTTTTTATCTTAGATTATGGTACACAGTATCCTTTGAAATTCCTGTATATTAAATCACATAAATCATTTGAAGTAGTTCTTATCTGAAAAGCTAGACAATCAGTTCAAATGGTAACCAAAGTATATTTTTAAAATTCACAGCCTATCTTCATCTTTGTCACTCTAGCTCTCCAATCTCATGGAATAAGTAGACTTTTTTGTAAAATTTTAGTATATCGTTTTATGGTGCTTACTGAGGCCAACAGGAACATATTATAAAGTTTTCCTTTCAACTACTGTTCACCAAACACAAGTGCTGGGACAGAATGATTGGGATTTAATTTAATTTTGAAACTGTAGCCCCACCCTTATGAACATGAGGAATCCTTCTATGATAATTTCTTTTAGTCATAATTAAGGAATAGATTTTTGTCTCATGAACACTTTCCTCACAAAACACCTCCTACAACAACTAGATTCATCCCATCTACCCCCCACTCTGAATTCTGTATACCTTACAAGACTGTTTTGGTTTAGTTCCACAGAACAAAACAAAGCATGAAGTTCTGTATTCCTCTGGGCATACCACATCCTTCCTGCCTCCTATCAGTATAATTGAATGGGACCAGGCTTGTGTAAGACAAAAATCTTTGGGACTAGAAATGTTCCAACCTGACCTCCTGTTTTAAACAATAAGGGATCTATTAGCAAGTTCTCTACAGAACAAGAAAGCCTACAATATTTAAATAAATACTTCCAAAATTTTTCAAGCTGAGAAAATGAAGAGGTGAGCATTTATTTTATTTTTTAAAAATAGCATAATAAAAATGATTAGGGGCTGGAGAGATGGCTTAGCAGTAAATGCGCTTGCCTGCAAAGCCTAAGGACCTAGGTTCAATTCTCCAGGACCCATGTAAGCCAGATACACAAGGTGGCACGTGCATCTGGAATTCATTTGCAGCTGGAGGCCCTGGCATGCCTGTTTTCTCTCTCTCTCTCTCTCTCTCTCTCTCTCTCTCTCTCTCTGTCTGTCTTCCTCTCTCTTTCAAATAAACAAATGAAAGATAAAAGATTAATGATTAAAAAGGCAGGCAAAGCAAAAACTTAATGATAATATTAACAATTTCAAGAATGCATTCATAATAACTTCAAATGCTCTTCATGGAAAATCTGTAAGCTATGAAGCATTTTCATATTTCTTTGAACAGATAAGAAAATAGTGACTTGCTCCAAATTCTATAGCCAAACTAGTGGGAAAAGAAAAATTAAAACCAGGTGGTTTATCTCTCATGTTTACAGCCTTTTCACTTTCTGTACAAGCACAATGATGACTTAGACAAATTTATGTTTTAAAAAGAATATCAGCAGATAACTAAGTTCTTTGGGTGTTTAAAAAACATTCTCTGAATAGCTTTTTTAAAAAAATTTATTTGAGAGAGAAAGAAAGAGACAGACAGAGAGAGAGAGAATGGGCACACCAGCACCTTCAGCCACTGCAAACTCCAGATGAGTGCACCCCCTTGTGCACATGTGTGGCATTGCATACATGTGTCACTGTGTGTCTGACTTGATGGGACCTTGCAGATTAAAATATGAGTTCTTAGGCTTCGCCGGCAAGTGCCTTAACCACTAAGCCATCTATCCAGCCTGTAAGTAGCTATTTTTCATGTTGGGAGGGAATTTCTGATAAAACAGAGTCAGGAAGATTCAGATACCTATTTTTATTAACAAGGAACAAGAAGCCAGTTTATTGAACTGGTGAAGTAGCCCAGAGAAGTTTCCCTCAAGGAAGCAGTATTCTGTCCCATTGGCCAAATGGATATCTCTGATAATCCAAATCACCTGGAAAGCTTTCAGTCTTTGTTCTATGATGGGGTAAATATTTTTGAAATCTCAATGGCTTAAGAAAGGCAGCCACTGAGGCTTCACCATGCAATGCAGTGAACCTAGGACTAATACTGACCTTGCAGATAATTCACTCCAAGGTTGAAGTTAAACTCCAGTGAGCAGAAAAGACCTAATGGCATTTCATAAGTCCATACCGTCTGCTAAGAGATATATATAGGTCTACAAACTATAATAAGGGGTTAGGGAGACAATTCAACTGGTAAGAGGTCTTGCCGCACAAGCATGAGGTCCTGAGATCCTCAGAGTTCATTGAGCCCTGGAGGCCATGTAAAAAGCTGGGCATGACCACACATGCCTAGAGCTCCAGTCGTGTAGGAGGTAATGACCCAAGACTTGCTGGGGCTCACTTGTCAGCCGGTCTCACTGAAAATGGCAGCTGCAGATCCACTGAAAGATTTTTGTCTCAAATAAATAATGATAAAGAAGGACACTGGCACTCTGCATAGGTGCATGCAAGGTACGTGCACTGGCATATACATGGGCAACAAACACACACACACACACACAGTATAATGAAGGGTTGGAGAAAGTTAAAGTGCTTCCCTGCGAAGCCTGAAGACCCAGGTTTGATTTCCCTGAACCCACATAAGCCAGATGCACATGGTGGCACATGCATTTGGAGGTCATTTGCAGTGTCTAAAGCCCTAGAATGGCCATTCTCATTCTCTCTCTCCGTGTGTGTGTGTGTGTGTGTGTGTGTGTGTGTGTGTGATAAATAATAAAATACATTTTTAAAAGGTCTTTGAAATTGAGGGCTTTTACAAAGAATCCCGAAGATTTATGCACCCTTGAGAATTTTCATCCTGATGGGATCTCTAATCTGTGATGGTCTGATTTAGGATATTGACTTCCTGATGGTATAAAAGACATACATGTTCAGTTTCATATATTTTTTAAATTTTTTTTTATTTATTTGAGAGCAGCAGACACAGAGAGAAAGACAGATAGAGGGAGAGAGAGAGAATGGGTGCACCAGGGCTTCCAGCCTCTGCAAACGAACTCCAGACATGTGTGCCCCCTTGTGCATCTGGCTAACATGGGACCTGGGGAACTGAGCCTTGAACCGGGGTCCTTAGGCTTCACAGGCAAGCACCTAACCGCTAAGCATCTCTCCAGCCCCTATTTCATATTTTGAATGTTGATATTTTTCCTGAAATACAGGCAGAGACTTAGTGTACTAGTTGGCCGCTGCATACCTCTAGGACTATAATTCCCATCACTTTCCTTATTTCTAGACATTCAAGTCATAGTGCTTTTATTTCTGTTCTACAAATAGGCCAAGATTCTTCAAGGAGCAAAAGCTTGAGGCCTGTGTACTTATTCCCCCTTTCTGGAACTCTCCACCTTCAGCTACCCTCATGGTCGATTATTTTAACAAACATCATCAAAATAATTTTATCATTTATGAAGCCTTCATAACGAAAATTAAGATATGTGATTAAGATATGTGACCCTTCATGCCTTATAATACTACCCTATTTTATTTGTTTCCTGAATCACCACTCTCTGAAGTTCTCTCATTCATTTGCTGCATACCTCCCCTACTAAAATGTAAGTATAGGGCTGGAGAGATGGCTTAGCGGTTAAGCGCTTGCCTGTGAAGCCTAAGGACCCCGGTTCGAGGCTCGGTTCCCCAGGTCCCACGTTAGCCAGATGCACAAGGGGGCGCACGCATCTGGAGTTCTGGAGCCCTGGCGCGCCCATTCTCTCCCTCTCCCTCTATCTGTCTTTCTCTCTGTGTCTGTTGCTCTCAAATAAATAAATTACTTAAAAAAAAAATTAGTGGTGTGAGCCAGGCATGGTGGAGCACGCCTTTAATCCCAGCACTTGGGAGGCAGCAGTAGGAGGATCGCCATGAGTTCAAGGCCACCTTGAAACTACATAGTGACTTCCAGGTCAGCCTGGGCCAGAGTGAGACATTACCTTAAGAAACCAATAAATAAATAAATAAATAAAAAGGAGAAAAATCAACCAAAAAACACTTTTAAAAAATAAAAATAAAAAATAAAATGTAAGTATAAATAAATATAAACATATAAGTATAAGCATGAAGTAGAAGAATAAACGTATGTCTGTCTTCATGAGATCTCTAGTACATAAGCTCAAAGTAAGTGCTCAAGAAATTTTCATGAATTAAGAGAAACAAATGCATGCTCTGTTAGTTTTGCAACTGTTATTATAACTACCTCCTGTGACACTTCATTAGTCCTTACCACAACATCCTCCAGCTATTTGAGCTTTCTCTGGGTATGCTCAGAGGTTAATTCTTTAGGTATTCTCTGGGGCATGTTTATCAGATCTGTCTGGGCTTGCTTTTGCTTCTCCAGCAGTGAAGCTACTTGCCCAACACCAAGGTCATTTAACATTACTACTAGCATTGGAATTCACAGCTCAGGCTTTTGAATTACAGCTTTCTTATAGCAAGTATTCAGATTCTACAAATTTCTAAGAAGAGTGAGAATAATAAAAAGCAAAATTTTTTCTACAAATATAATTGGACCAGCCCCTCTGATACATTATTTACTTTACTTGAAACATTAAGTTTCTAAAAACTACTTAGCAATAATTTTCATAAATGGTTATTTGGGACAATAAAACTGTTACTATGATCTTGGTATTGATTTTAAATGAAGATGATACAAATTTTTTAAGTTAATTCACAAATCAATTTTCCAAAAGAAATTAGCAAGTTAGTAGTGGTTCTGATAACAAATAATACCACTTTTTACACAGAATAATGAGTCTGATCCAAACAATGACACAAAAAGATAGAAAATGAAAGATAACTTTTTCAGGTTTGAAATAAGTTGCAAAAGGAGTTGACAACTGATTGGCAAAAGAAATAATGCCCCAACTTACTCAACAACTTTGTTTGATGAGTTGGGTTTTTAAAAATAATTTTTAAGAAATATTTATTTATTTATTTGAGAGAGAAAAAGAGGGAGGGAGAGAGAGAGAATGGGCATGCCATGGGCATGCCTCTGCAAAGAACTCCAGACATATGTGCCCCCTTGTGCATCTGGCTTACGTGGGTCCAGGAGAATCAAACTGGGATCTTTTGGCCTCACAGGCAAACATATTAACCACTAAGCCATTTCTCCCACCCTGTTTTTGTAAATTTTTTTTATGTTGAAAATTAACTTGTCAGGTTATTTTTGGCTTTTATTCATTTATAAAATGTACTTTAATCTTAGTTCACCCATTGCTCTCCCTTACCCTCCTACTACTCTTTAGTTTTCACAGCCTTCTTCTTCCCCATTGACTCCCATCTTACTTCAATGCTTTAAAACCCCTACTTGAGTTAAGTTAGCGCTGCTTGCATGATCATGGATGGAAGTTTATTTACCGTGGAATGGAATGACAACTTACCAGTGGCTACACCACTGATGGGCCCGCGTTCCTCTCTCCCTGCAGCCGTTAGCTGCCGTTAGTGACTCTGGGAGGTCTGGGGTCTCGTACATCCTCTTGTCATCCCACCGGTGGTGAAGCGCTGACAGGCTTAGCTGTGTGGTGGAAACCAGGCTGCGGTGAGTCCAGAAGTGCATTAGCCACGTCATAGCTAAAAGACCGCGTTTCGCAGTCTTCCTCCCCATCGTGCTGGCTTGCATTATTTCTGCGCTGTCTTCCACAAGCTTCCCTGAGACATGTAGGAAGTAGCTTTCATGTCCTGTTTGAAATTGAACACACAGTAGTCACTTATTCTTAGCAATTCTGCCAGCTATGTGTCTCTGCATTAATCACTGCCCATGGTATGAAACTTCTGTGATCAAGGCTTCAAATAGTACAAATCCATAAGGACAAATACAAATATTTTGAAGGCAATTTGACATGCTGTCCATTTAGCATAGCCATAGTAATAAATCCTACCTATGACCATAGCCCTAGGCTTTTTGGACAGGTTACAGTACCATTTCCTCCTATAAAGCAAGCTTCAAGTCCAATTAGAAAGCATTTGGTTATTCCTTTAGTATTCATGCCACTATTACACCAGGATACATTGCCTGGAAGGTAAATTGTGGAATATATCACAGCTGGGTAGGACTATTGGTGGCTTTTCTCCCCCAGCAGCTTGCCTTCTGGTGTGAAGAAAGCTAGCTAGCAGGGAAGAAGCTTCCAGGTCAGTTTCCAGGTTAGTTTCCTTATGTCCTGCAACCAAAATGAGTGCTGTCTTCAGCAATCAGGATTTATGTAGTTTAGGCGGACAACAATATGGTTGGTTTGTTTTTGACTGCTGTGTTTTGAGATAGTCTCCATTTGTAGCCTGGAAACCTCTATGATCCTGCCTCAGCCCCCTCCCTGAGTATTGGAATTGCAAGCTTGGCTTTTTCAATAATTCTCTTTATATTTATTCAAGAGAAAAATGAAGAGGGACAGAGAGAGTATGGGCTTGCCAAGACCTCCCACCCCTGCAAATAAACTCCAGATGCATTACCATGTGCATCTGACTTTCTGTGGGTACTGGAGAGTTGAGCCTGGGCCATCAGGCTTTGCAAGGAAGTGTCTGAAACATCTCTGCAGCCTGTTCAATAACTCTTAAGTCTGTCTTGTCTAAGAGACATTAAAAAATTAAGTGAGCAGGGAAGGATTGTTAGAGGGAGCCTGGGTGAGGAGCTGTGCTATAAGCTCCCCTTTGCACCAATCACAAGGAAAGCAGAAAGTCCTCTGAGGTAGAACTAAGTGAGCCTTCCTCCTGTGCTCCATTTATACATCATCACCTGCAGAGTTTGGGGAGAATGGGCCACAAGCTGATTGTTGTCTGGTAGATGGGTTGGGTGGAGTCCAGGTAGGCTGAGGTCTACACTCTCAGCCTCACCAGAGCCAGGAATGCAGATAAGTGAACTTGTGATAAAAGGAAGCTGGCTCTTCCATGACCACTGGCATGGCCAGTCTTGGACCTGTTCCACTGTGGCCATGTGGAGATGCAGTAGGGTACCAAGAAAAAGATGCTGAAACACATTGCCTAGAGACTTTAGGAAGGGCACAAATAGACTATATACCGTCCCAAAATTTGGAGACTTGACATGCTGAGTACGTTTGACCTGAAGGGAAGAAGAAGGGTTCAGAATCAAGATCAGTCTAGACTTTCACCCACTCTCCTATCTCCTACCCTAATTTCTCCCCAGATGTTGGTCTCAGAAATTAGACTTCTTTTCCCCCACAGCACTCTGTAAAACCTTGACAGAGCACTCTCTAACATGCCCCCCTTAAGATCCTCCTGTATCTTACTCCACACTTGGCAGAAAGGAATGGTTCACAAGACCCAGAGGAGAATGTGAACAAACAGGCCTTCCTGAAGTTCTTCCTGGCTTACTTCCATCATGCTATATGCCTTCTTGTTGGGTCCTGCTTCTCCATGGATATCTGCCTCTTTCATCAGGCTTCACATAGGAAATGCAGTTTTCCCTGAGCCTTTGTTCTTCATTCTTGAAGCCAAAGACTCCCAGGTCATAGAAAATATTGGTAGGGCTTGTTTTTGTTAATTTTTATTTTGTTATAGAGTATTTGCCATGACACTTAAATGATTTTGGAAGATGTGTAATTTTTTTCCTCCCTTCAACCTCCCTATAATTTGAAGTGACCCCTAAACATAGTTGTATCCTTCTAGAGAAAAAGGTCTACAGGCAAAGAAGTGGTCACAAAAATTATCCACAAAAGGAAACACCATCTTTGAACTTCAAGGGTAGAACAAAAAGGTACTGATGGTGCTAACAGTTCAGATGAGACCATCCCTGCCACATTCTCTTCCTGTGCCCACAGGCCAGTTCTGGGGGAAACAGAAGGAGTCCTCTACTGACAACTTGACCAGGTAAAGAAATCATTAAGAGACTCTCTTCTTGAGCAGTTCTGTAAGAGGGTTAACTAAGGAGGATTAAGGGAGGAAGATGGACAGCCTTTCAGTGGCATCCTAAACATAGAAAGAGATCCTAGTTTTTCCTAGAGTTTTTCCTTCAAAGCCTTTGTCTGGCTGTCCTTGCTTCTTGCTGGTGAGTACATCTACCCTGTTGTTGCCATCCTTCAGGGACATCAGAACCCAGCTTCTTTAGCTTTCCAACATTGGCCCAAAACAAGCAGCTCTCCAAGAATCCTGCAGGCCAGCAGCACAAGATTGGGACTACTGAAGGGTTCTGACTCATGGACGGAGCAACTACTGGGTTCTCAGACTCTCCAGCCTGCAAAAAGTCACCGTTGGACTGCCAGTCTGTATTGGGTAAAACAAATATAGTAAATTTCTGTATGTATATTCATTCATTCTATTGATTAAGTTCCTCTGGAAAACCCTAACTAATACAAGGAAGCAGAGAGAAGAAAGACAATTTGCCACTCACCTCTTCCCACTGCAGACTTCTGCTAGGACATGAGGAAGAAGAGTCAAATGTCAATCAAGTTTGAAGTCCTCATTTATGTCTGAAACAGAGCATTCCACTTTCCAATCTAACACTTCATTTTGACCAAATTTTCACTGTAGGGCTATCCATCCCTTTGATAACAATAATAGCCCCACCATGCAAAACTTCCATGTAAGACCAGGAAAGATTACTTCCACCAATAAAGGTTAAAGGGGGCAGTTAAGGATTGATTATAGCCTAACCATGCTAATCAGCTACAGCTTGACTGCAGTTAACGAAAGGATGGGCATTCTTGTGTGGCAGTGATGACACATGCCTGTAGAAACAGGCATCCAGGGTTTGACCTGCTGTCACCACTACCTATATGTGTAACCTTGAGCAATGTATCTTGCTTCTCTTTTCCTCATTCGTTATGTGGGGGGTGAAAATAATACTTTGGCAATAAACCTTCAAACAGATTAAACAAACTAACAAAAAATGTATCATTTACAATAACTCTTCACTCATTATATTATCTATAAATATTTGCTGTCATTATTAATCCTTCTATTTTGAAACAAACAGTCCATACTATTCTAGACTTTTAGTCTGGGACAAACTGTTTCTTCCCTTGAAAGAGAAAAATATGTTCTCATATTTTTTTCTCAACCATAGTTTTTGGGGATGGTTTCTTCCCAGGATAGTAACAGCAAATCAATTCCCTGCAGGCAAAGCCCTCCCACCTCTTATGAGTAAGTTTTCCCTCTGCCCTCCCAATAATCTGACATCCACCATTTTCCCAAGCCAGGGCAATCTCATCACTTTAACCATCTCCCAGCCCCAAATAAGTAATTTTTTTTTTTTTTTTGTAAACCAGAGTCTCTTGGTGCTGTTGCAAATTAGCTCCAGACACGAGTGCCACTTCATCTGCCTGGCTTTATGTAGGTGCTGTGGAATTGAACTCAGGTCATCAGAGGCCTTTGCAACTGTTTCTCTGCCTGCAGGATCATTTAAAGTCACATTCTGCTGTTTCAGCAAGAGGATTCCACTTCAGTGCCTCTGGGGGTTTTAATAGATTTTAAATTATTTGTCATGTAACTTCTGCAGAAAAGGTTTTCCCTTTAATTTTGTTTAAAAACGTACGTGGAGCAGTGAGGAGGAGTCAGACATGGACACAGAGATTGTGTGTCTGAGAAGCAGAAGTGGGGTGCAAGGCATGCTGTGGGAGTGGAGTGCCACTGATCACGTTGTTTTAAGTGTCTTTTTTCTTGCTTGGCCCTGCATCGGTTTCAGATGTCTTTGCTTAGGCTAATGCGCATAAATGAACTATGCCATTTTCATCCCTCTTATATGCTCTGAATTTGTGAAATCTGTTTTTTTTTTCTTATTTCAGATTATTCTAGTAAATAAATGTGGCATGTATTCACAATTATTTTAAAATAAGTTGATTTCAGTAAAAATATTGCAATTTAAATAAATTATAACCAAAGATGTTTCATATTAGCAGAGTATATATTAAGAACAATGTAAGATCATTTTTCAGAAGATCAAACTACTACAAGTAGATATGTTTCACAAGAATAAAAGTAAATTAACCTAATTAAAAGCTTTCTGAGTCTTTTTAAACTTTTTGTATACTTTAGTCATTCAATACTTATTACAAAATCTTTTCTCTGTATATAATAAACATACCAGAATTCAAATTTTTAATGCATGGTATAACCTTACATTACATTTCAAATCCCAAGTTAGTTCAGGTAGTGTCTCAAGTTGGTCTTGATGATAATGGGTATTGCAAAATACTGTCATAATACCTCTAAAAATTTAATAAGACATTTATTAGGTAATTTATGTGGAGATTAATGGGGATGGGGATCTGCAGGATAAATGTTGTCTCACTTATTTTTTTGTGTTCCTCTAAGATCTTAGCAGAGAAACCATGAAGTTTAAATAAGCAAATGAATATTCAGTACCACAAACCGGCATCAAATCAATTAGAACCAGAGATGTAATGCACGGCACATAAAAATCATCACATTAACAGTTAGTTAGGAGCATATTGGCCAACATCAATCATCCTTTTACTGCTGACTTTTGAAGTTGCAGAATCCCCAGCACATATGGACTTCATTAACACAGAATCTAACAGGAGATGGAATACAAGTGGTTTTCTAAGTAAATGCTAAGTTAGAGAGAGATGAATGTCCTCATTTCCCAAGGGTCCCATGTGTGCCAAAAGTTCTGAAAACTGTGTGAAGCAGGATTGTCAACCATTGCTATGGGGCATAAAATATCCAGCCACAGTAGTGAATCCATTTTTAGACATAATTTTACCTTCTTAGTACTTGGGAATTTGTTTAAGTTATCTGTTTAAAAAATATGCTACAATTACTATCAGTGTGTGTGTGTGTGTGTGTGTGTGTGTGTGTGTGTGTGTGTTAAGAAAACTGTCAGGGACCTTGCTTGGACTCTGCAGCTGAAAACACATCTGGAGAAAGCTATCTTCTCTAGTCTGGATTTCTACTCCATGAGCAGCCAAAGGAATTGATTCCATGTGAGTGCTTAGGGCATGCACATAGGGTCATGGGTAAAGAGTTCTGATGCTGACTCAGATATGTCTCTTATTAATGCAAATTTTCAAACATTTACTTTTTGTACCAAATAGTATGTTATCCACAACAGTCACCACAGTCATCTGAAAGGGCCTAAAGGAATTCTAGTCTGTTCTATTTCACAAGTCAAACTGTGATTGAAATATTCCTATGCTATTAGAACAGGGAAAAACACTAAACTGTATTGTTACATAAGTGATTAAATACATTTTATAAAATTTCAAATAGGAAGCTTGTTTGTGGAAAGGCTATTGCTTACCCAAAATTGAAGTCTTAAACATACTTTTCTAGTTCTAGTCTAAGAGATAAGACAAACAATTTTAGTTTAAAAAGAATGTTGCAAAATATCCAGTACATTGCAAATATTTTTAATACATGTATATAAATATATTAATACTATTATAAAATTACCATTTTATCACACAATCTTCAACATCAAGCTGAAATAATAAGAAAAAGTAAAGAAAAACCACTTTATCTAAATTTAATGCACAGGAAATGTGATTTCTCTCATAAAGGAAATGCTGTCATTGTATTAAAAAAATTTGAAAATAGTATTTCAACATTTTATTGACCTTTATGAGCAAAATATACCTTGACTCAAAAAATGGATATGCCAGGATCCCATGAGAAGATATTTGTGTGTTTATTACATTTATTAATCATACTTTGGCAAAACGTAATTACCATTTTCTATAGCAAATAGAGGTCACAGTTGTAAATCAACTTAATTTATCTATCTTTATATAAATGAAGGTTTAATGTGAGTGAAAACCTAATGCAGACCTCTTGTTTTCATTTCTGACACTAATCCTAACATGTCAAGCTGAGAAGTCACTTCTGTTCTACAATTTTCCCATCTGAAAGATGAGGGGAACGACTCTGCTGTCTCCAGGGATATTATGCTCTTTCCTCCCAGCCCTTCAAACATAGGCTGAAATCAGTCCTGTGATTTGTGATCCAAGTGGTTTCATCTTAAAATATCCCAGGGATTCAAATCAAGTCAGTTGTCTGAGGTATCCTACAGTGTCGCCTGCTCTTATTTTACTGAGAAGCAGTTTAATGAACAGAAATAATTCAGGGGACTATGTCACAGCAGAAATACATGTTAATGATAATAATGGTACCAAACTGCCTGTACTTGCAGAATAGAAAACTAATAAAAAAATTAATAAAATAAAATACTTTTAATAGCAACAAAATAAAATATGGGTTAAAGGTAAAAAAAAAATACATGTTAATGAGAAAATGTCAATGCCTATGGTCTACACAGTGAAAGGGAAAACAGATTCTAGAGGCATACATTTCCTACCTCACAATATTGACCAAAGCAGTAATTCATCAATTGAACCTAATCCTTCAGAATTGTATGCTCCGTTCTGTGCAAATGAAGCAAGCACTTAAGGAACCTCTACCACCTTCTAGTCACCATGCCTGGCTGTGAGAAAAAAAAAAATTAAAGCCCACTACAGCACAAAGATGAACAGCTTGCAGGACTTGACTATGGAGAACTCATTGGATAACTGTTCAGTGTAGAACATTCAACAGAGACAATTCTGGGATAGAATGGTAGTTTACCATGGGCTGAAGATGGAGGATAAGGAGAAGAAACTGGTAAAATAGCACAACTTCTAAATTGGAAGATGATTTACACAATGAACAAGTTCTGGAATTCTAGTGTGCAGTATGGTGATAGCTAATACTAAAGCTCACTCTTGGTGCCAGTTTTCGATATTAATTACTTTTCTTGTTGATTAAGAAACTTGAGAAAAGGAAGGAAGGAAGGGTTTATTGTGGATTAGAGCTTGAGAATTAGAATTTCTGCTGGTAAGGAAGGCGTGGCGGCAGGAGCATGAAACAGCTGGTCACATGGAATCTACATTCATAAGGCAGAGAGCAGTGGATGTTGGTGCTCAGCTGGTTTTCTTCTTTCTCTGGAGAACAGAACTCCACCGCATAGAATGGTGCCAACCACAAATTTGGTGAGTCTTCCTACCTCAATTAACCTAATATAGAAAATCTCCCCAGTTTTACCTGCACAGAGATTTGGTTCATGATGATTAAAATATTGTATCCTAGAAATTTGCTAAGAAAGTAGATACCTCATGTTCTTATCTCAGACACACACTATTCAGTAATGGATATATTATTTTGCTTTATTTTGGCAACTATTTCATAATTTATAGGTAACATGGAAATATCACAATGTACACCTTATATCACAATTAATCATATCTCAAACCAAAGCAGAGGAAGAAATATGTGAAATTATTAGTCATAAAGTATTTTGGCTAATTTAGTATCTTTTAGGAAATTGAGGCTGTGAAGATGTATTCTCTCCACCTTAGCTAAGATTTAAGAGAGGTTTTTGTTGGGAATACTGGTGTTCCAACTTTCTCTTTATAGTTCATAGAATTGCTATATTTTTAAAGTATAATTGTACTACAGGGTATAAAAATGTTGCCAGTTAGTTTATATTTGATAAATAGCACAATATGGCAATAATCAAAATGCACAATATAGACCCAATGAACCTCTCCTACCTAAAGATCCCAACTTGCGCTGTACTGCAGGGCTGGGGCCGCCATTTCTCTTTATACCAGGATCCATGAACAGTTTGCATAAGGGACCCATCACTCCTGCAAGTTATGTGCCAAAACAAAGAGCTCAGCTGTCCCACGTCCAAATCAGTTTTCTTCATTGCTGTTACTCATATGAAAATTTGGATCTCTTATCTATGCAGGCAGATTGATCTATCTTGATGGTGAAGATATACTTTTAAGATCTTAACAATTGTAACTTTTCTGTACATGGGTAGGCATAACACAGAAGTTTAAGCTTCGTAGAAATTTAATCTATTATATATGTAAGATACACATGTATCTGGGTGTGGTGGTGCATGCCTTTAATCCCAGAACTCAGGAGGCAGAGGTAGGAGGATCACCATGAGTTCAAGGCCAGCCTGAGACGACATAGTGAATTCTTGGTCATCCTGGGCTAGAGCGAGATCTTACCTCAAGAACAAAAAAGATGCACATGTAAATTTTGACCTATATGTGCTATAGTTTTAAATTCTAAAAGTCCTTATGCAAAAATAAATAAATATATTGATTTTGGAGAGAAACCAAACAACCAAAGTACCACATGGAGGGTACTACTTCTAAAAAATTTTCACATATATGTAAGACATTGAGGGGCAAAGCTCTCAAGATGTGCAACCCTCTATTATACTATAATTATTAGGAATTAGGCAGTTCATTGACAGATAAATTTGCCAACTTGTAACATTTAAAATATGGGTTAGCAAAGAGATTTAAGGCTACCGATGTGCCTTCCAAAATGTCTCTTGGATAGAGATGTTTATGTGCCAAGAAAGTCAGGAAGAGATAGAGTAAAAGATGAAAATAATAAGTAAGCCAGTCTCCTGGGATTTTCCATTTCTCTTGATTCCTGCTTGATCACAGGCTTTGCAGGAGTTTCTTTCCCAATGTTATTTCAGTATAAGTATTTCCATGTCCAGTTCCAGCTGGAAACAGGCACTGTGGAGCCATGTGAAAACTTAGCAAGAACACAAAAAATTGGCCTTTGGATTTGAACCTTTGAAAGGCCTGGGTCAAGGACTAAGTTTGTTCAAAATTATTTACAAAGCCTTAAAGATCAACAATGTCATTCTCTACTACCAAGATGCCCTTAGCCTCAAACTTCAGTTTTTTCAGTTTGAAACATGGCATCACTCTTTCCTCTCTCAGATTCACTTTTAAGATAAAGGATCTATAAAGTATATAGATAGGTGTATAGATAAATTATATATATATATATATATATACACACACATATATGTATATATATACATATATATACACACATATATATATACATACATATATACATATATATATACACACACATATATATGTATATGTATATATATACATATATATGTATATGTATATATATACATATATATATACACATATATATACATACACACACACACACACACACACACACACATATATGTATATATATACATAACAGATTCTAGGTAGGTACAAAGTAATAAAAATAAGGCTTAGGTAAACCACTTTATAGAACTATCTGATATTGGTTCCCCTTGGAAGCTTAGATAATTTTAAGGAAGTGGGAAATGAATTAAAAGGTATAAGAACAAGTACTTTAAGTTCAGTTTAGACTGAGAGCTAAATCAAACCAATATTTCTGAAACTGTCATAAAATTAAATTTTAGGGGCTGGAGAGATGGCTTAGCAGTTAAGCGCTTGCCTGTGAAGCCTAAGGACCCCAGTTCGAGGCTCGGTTCCCCAGGTCCCACGTTAGCCAGATGCACAAGGGGGCACATGCGTCTGGAGTTCGTTTGCAGAGGCTGGAAGCCCTGGCGCGCCCATTCTCTCTCTCTCCCTCTATCTGTCTTTCTCTCTGTGTCTGTCTCTCTCAAATAAATAAATAAATAAAAATTTTAAAAAAAATTACATTTTAGTAACATTTGCCATTACAAGATATATTTGTAGCACTCAACTTCTCAACAGGATGGATTCCAAAAGTTTGTTTGAAAGTTGTTTTCTGGATCTGAAAGCCATTCCCCTTGTAAACAGTGTACTAAATTAGTACTGTGTCACAAATTCCTTTGAGAATCTACTGAAACCTGTGGACACTCTCCCCAGAAAAATTCTCATATGAGAATATATGACCTACTTTTCCCATACACACATGGTGTCTTTGCAGACTCAGTGGAGACCTTTCAGCTAAAGAATTTCTTGCTTCAATTCTGGGCAGGCCAAGTGCTGAAATCTGTACAGACAGAATGAACTGAATAAAATTTCTCTCTAATGTGGAAATGGAGCCACTACTTAGAACAATCTACTATAATAATAATAATAATCTTATTAATTGATATTAATAATGTATATTTAATAATCTTATAAAAGCATATTAATATTCATCTTACAATATTACATGAATTAATAGTATTTTATTATATTATGATGGTTATACTCTTAATTAAGCAGCATACTTACAGTTATGCCTTAAGAACCAGCACCACATCACCTCTACATTAGCTGAGGCAGTTGTCACAGTTAACCTTTGGGATGACATAGGATAGTATTGCCATGAGGTAGAAACCACAGTCTTGGGTTTCATAGGTTGGGGAGAGTTGCAGTCATGTTCACACTGCTGGAAAAAAAAAAAACACCCAACCAAGGGCTGGAGATGTGGTTTAGTGGCTATGCGCTTGCCTGTGAAGCCTAAGGACCCCGGTTCGAGGCTTGATTCCCCAGGACCCATGTTAGCCAGATGCACAAGGAGGCACACGTGTCTGAAGTTCATTTGCAATGGCTGGAGTCCCTGGCATGCCTATTCTCTCTCCCTCTTTCTCTCTCTGTCACTCCCAAATAAATAAATAAAAATACCAAAAAAAATTAAAAGAAAACACCCTGCCAAGAGCAGCTTGTCAGGAAAAAAAGGGGGGATTATTTTGGCTTACAAACTCTAGGGGAAGCTCTATGATGGCAGAGGAAAATGATGACATGAACAGAGGGTGGACATCACCTCCTGGCCAACATAAGGTAGACAACAGCAACAAGAGAATATGCCAAACACTGGCAAGAGGAATCTGGTTATAACATTCCATAAGCCCACTCACAACAATACACTGCCTCTAGGAACATTCAGTTCCCAAATTACCATCAGCTGGGAACCTAAGCATTCAGAACACAAGCTTATGGGGACACATGAATCAAACCACCATATCCCACTCCTGATCCCCATAAACTGATAGCCATACATAATGTAAAATACAATGCATTCATCCAACTTTAAAAGTTCCCATAGTTTTTATCAATCCCAATGATATTCAAACATTTCCATAGTCCAAAGTCTTTTAACTGAACTGCAATACAAAAAAAATAAAAATAAAAAAAAATAATGGCACAGAATAAACATTCACACTACAAAATATGGTACTGAGCATAGCAAAGAAATATTCAATCAATACAAGTTTTAAAACAAAGAGGGAAGACATCAAACTCTGTAACTCCAAGTCCAATAACTTTAACCAGTGACAAGTCTCTGGAGTTCCAATTCCTCCTCCCCAGATTGGCTACTCACAGTCCCAGAAACTTCATCTGGTGCTGGCAGCTCTCCTTGGCAGTCATCTCGTAGTCCTGGCATTTCCACTGGGTCTCCACTGCAACCCACAGTTCATCCTCATGATTCCATTTGGTCTCCATGCAGGTTATGCAATAAAACTGCTTCACACTGCCCATGGCCATTTCCAAAACACAAGACCCTCTTGCAAATGCAATGATCCCCTCTTCTCTGCATTTGTTATACTCCATAATACCAGGTAGGATAACAACTTGTTAATCCAGGGGGGAATAAAGCAGACTTTGAACAACAGAACACTCATTGAGCATTCAGGCCCTTTCAAAAGAGTCTTCATTATTCCTGTTATCCCAATGCAGGTCAGCTGGTCTAATCTCAAAGGGTATAATCTCTCATACAATTGTGGCTGAATAGGCAGAAGATTCAGCCCAAATGTTTATTTTTTTTCTGTGCCATATCCCTCTGCTCATACAAGTTCATTTCTACACACCACAACCCTGCACCAATTCTCAGAACACAGGCAAAACAGCAAGCCTCTCACACAAACTGATTCTAGCCCAGTCCAAGAAAATCTCTTTCTTACCCTCCTCCTAAGCCAAACTTCACAGTCCATAGTTCTTCCTGCATTCAGGTCTTTCAACTTTGACCAGAATAGTCCATCAAGCTGTACTTACAGCACTGCAAGGCATCTCTTAGGCCAAGGTTTCAAATCTGTCCACATTCCTCATGCAAAACAGTTTCAAAAGGTGAAAAGTCACATAGTCAGTGTCTAACAGCAATGACTCTGCTCTTGGTACCAACTTTAATGTTACAGTCAGGTTTACATTGCTGGCAGAACACACCTGAACAAAAGCAGCTTTTGGAGGAAAAAGAGTTTATTTTGGCTTACAACTTTGAAGGGAAGCTCCATGATGGCAGAGGAAAACGATGACATGAGCAGAGTGGACATCACTTCCTGGCCAACCTCAGATAGACAACAACAACAAGAGAGTGTGCCAAATGCTGGCAAAAGGAAGCTGGCTATAACACCCATAAGCCCAACCCCAACAATACACTGCCTACAGATGGATTCAATTTCCAAATTGTTTTCATCTGGGAACCTAAGCATTCAGAATACAAGTTAATGGGGGATATCTGAATCAAACCACCACAGAGAGTAAGGATGTATGCTGGGGATCGATACTTAGTAGCTTCTTGAAAAGTGATCCTTTCATTTATAAGAAATGATATCGCGGGAGAACACTTGTCCAGAAAACTGGCTGTAAACCCGGGGTGCCTCCTACGGGGGAAGCCCATACAATGGAGCGTGTCAGTTCTGCAATGTTCTTTCCTTGGATTTCTCCTCTTTGTGAGACAGAAAGTTTCTACTGTAACAATAAGTTTTCCTTCAAAGGTTTCTTAGTTTAAAAGTTTATAAAATCTCTTTATAGATATTATAGATAACTACTACCTTCTCTACTTTCCAGAGCATTTATTGTAGTAAATATAAACCACGTGGAAAAACTATTCTCTTTCTTGAATACTTTTTTTAAAGGTTGCCATATTTTCTGTGATCAAATAGATTTTCCTAGAAGCAGCTGGGTATGAAAGCCTCCTCAATCCCATGAATACTTAACTTATGTGCACAGAAAATCTACTGTCTCTGTTTGAAGCTCTTGTCTGCTGTTAGGGAGTGGTAAAGTCAAATTCTCAGTGCCCCATGTCTGATGACTGTCCTCTGTTCTCAGTATCACCAGAAGCACTTGTAAAGCCCCTGATGAGCCTGTTGATACTGGCTGTCAAGGTCTGACACCTATGAATACCACCCACCATCCTCACTGTCCCGTAGGTCTCACTTTGCTCTCTCTTGTGAAGAGAGATCAGGGCATACCTACACTGAGATTGCCAGCTCTCCAAAGAGGTCCCACCTCCAGATTTCAACAGATGCACAAATACATGTTCTGCTAAAATCCAGATTCATCTTTCTCTTAATTCCACATAGAATCAAAAAGAAAAAACTAGAGAATTGGGTCCAAAGAAGAGCCCCATGAAAGACTAGAATACCACATAACAGATACTCATGCCCCATCCTGCCACCTGGCTTTAGTCCAGGTAGATCTCTTTGGCCAATGAAATGCCAGTGGATGTATGCTGAATAGTGACTTTGCATGTGCTGTGTGTTTTGCCACTCTCTTGTGTTCCTTTGGCCTGTCATGAAGATAACATGTTCTGAGAGACAGAAGGAGAGGAAGAGGGAAGTAGAAAGATGTGAAACAGAACTAAGCCCTAGGGATCTGCACTGGAAAAGAGAATTTCATTTCAACTTAAAATAACTTACTATATTCTACTTGCCCTTCTTCCTGTGATGGTTTGAAATAATATTAGGCCTATGTGATAAGATGACAGTGAATGACATATACGTTTTGACACAGCATTAGACCATTGGTGACTTTTTAAAATTATTTTTTTTTTATTTAGAGCAACAGATAGAAAGAGAAAGAGGGAGAGAGACAGAGAGAGAGAGAATGGGCGTGCCAGGGTTTCCAGCCACTGCAAACAAACTCCAGATGTGTGCGCCCCTTTGTGCATCTGGCTAACGTAGGTCCTGGGGAATCGAGCCTCGGACCAGGGTCCTTAGGCTTCACAGGAAGCGCTTAACCACTAAGCCATCTGTCCAGCCCTCATTGTTATTTTTATGATGAAATTTCATGCTGTGTCATCATACCCATGTTGTATATTCTACCTACATATGATCCAATATCATGAGTCAATGATCTACCTACAGCACATGAGCCTCTATCTAATGCAGGTTCAAAAAGTCACCAATGGGGCTGGAGAGATGGCTTAGTAGTTAAGAAGCATACCTGCTAATGGCACAGGTTCGATTCTCCAGGTCCCATGTAAGCCAGGTGCACATGGTGGCACATGTGTCTGGAGTTCATTTGCAGTGCCTAGAGGTCCTGGTGTGTCCATTCTCTCCCTCTTTAATAAATAAATAAATAAAATAAAAATCTTAAATGTAAAAAAAATCAGAATGGTATGCAATTTTAAAATGAATAATTACCTCCATAACAGTCATGTCATTCTTGCCAGGCTAGTTGGTTGTGTGGCATGCAGGGTAAATCCATAGCTTGGTAAGTATACCGATGGCCTTTCTTCATCAGCAGCTTGCATAGCACTTTCTAGCACTATGACAGCTAGCCAGAGGAGAGGAGGCATTCAGTTCCTTCTCCAGCTTGATTTTTAAGTGTCCTGAGGTCAACACATATGGTGTCTTCAATAGGATTTGACCTTCTAGTGCTGATGGGCAATCAAGATCCTGGAAACAGCCTGCATTATTTTGAGATCCTTACTGCTCTCTGATTGGATCTGAGACCTGCTCCATGGGAGAGAGTTCATGCCTGGTATTGAAAACCTAGTTAAAAGCTTATTCCTGGAAGGTCATAGACCTTAGAGGAAAGCCACTACTATTGTTTGACTAAATGGGTATGTTGGCTCATCAAATTCCTCTAAATATTTATACTATATTTTTACCTATAGAGTAGTCCTACTCTCGCCTATGATCAGAGAACCTTTTTGCGTATGGCGGTGACTATTTTGGAGGCTCAAAACTAATCAAAATGTGGGCTGGAGAGATGGATTAGTAGTTAAGACACATGCCTGCAAATCCTGAGGATCCAGGTCCAATTCCCCAGTAAACCAGATACATAGGTAGCACATGCATATGGAGTTCATTTGTAGTGGCCCATTTTCTCTCTTATCTGCCCCTCTCACAAGTAAATAAATAAAATGTTTTTTATAACTAATCAAAATTCAGAGAAGTTTGATTCTCAGTGCTAAATGAGACATCTTTACCATGTCCTCCAAGGCTCAGGGAACATTGTGGAAGAGAGGGTAGAATGTAAGAGACAGAGGATTACGGGGAGTGTTTGGAATATTGTCTTTCAGGCATGACGTGATTATTGCATTCATGATTTCACAGCAGCTACTGTTACTGTTACCTCCACAAGACCGGCACAATACTGAGCTCAACAACTCAACATGGGTGACAGAGGAGGAGAAAACGTAAAGTCATCAAAATAGAAGAGGGGCAAGATTTAAAGAAGAAGCTCAAGAGGAGGGATAAGGAGACAAAATAAGGGAGTGAGAAGGAATTATGATCAAATTACACAATATTCATAAATGAAAATTATCAATAAAACATTTTTAAAATTAGGAATGATTTATTTATGGAACTCTCCATTTTTTTAAGGGCGCAGTTTACTGCATGGAATGTGAAGCCATGTGTAAGAAGGGACTGTGTCACAAGATAATCATGTTAAATCTGTGTCTGAGTGAGTGAAGACAGTGTGAGCCCTGAACAACTTTGCTGTTTACTGAAAACAGAATTTGCTTTGAACTAAAAAAAAAAAAAAAAGCCATGAGAGTCTAATAAACACAAGCCATTAAAGAACCTTCACATTATTTTTTTTTTTACCCATCATTAACACAGGAAAGAGAAAGATGAGAAACCTCCTGTTTCCTTGTTCCTTTAACCCAGTGTTTATCAGGAAGCCCAAGAGATTTAGCCCTGATAGACTGGTCATGTACAAAGAAGAGTCATCAGGCAGGTATGTTGTGTGCAGCATTACCATAACTTAGAAAGAACCTACAAAGGGATACATTTTGTAGAAACTACAAAAATATAAATCATGCCATTTGGGGGATTCCACATACAAGTTAAACATTCTCATTGTTCTTTAAACTGACACCACTCAGTGTAAAGATTAAAAGCAAAATCCAAGCTAATAGTTTCCCATTTTGATAGATTTTTCTACTTAGAGCAACATTAAAATACGAATAAGAAACTCTCATGACAAGTAAACATAAAGACCACAGAAGAGAAAATAAGCTTCTATAGAAGCATATTAATGTTTTTCTTTTCCTGTTTTGTAAAGGAGTTGGGGCCCTGAGTTTTTCCTTTTCCCTGAGCCTGTACATTATATAGCTGGTTTTGCACAGAGGAATAGCTCAGTGAAATGTGAAAAGAGTTGTACAAAAAAAATTTTGGCCGGGCGTGGTGGCGCACGCCTTTAATCCCAGCACTCGGGAGGCAGAGGTAGGAGGATCGCCGAGAGTTCGAGGCCACCCTGAGACTACATAGTGAATTCCAGGTCAGCCTGAGCCAGAGTGAGACCCTACCTCGAAAAAAAAAAAAAAAAAAAAAATTTTGGAAGAAAGCTATTCTAACCACTATAACACCAACACCTCACAGAGAAATTTTTGAAAGACTCTAAAACTTCATGATCCAATACAAAGTAACTTTCCATGTTTTTCTCTTTTAATGAAATAAAAAAAAATTACAGCTGGGATGTTGGTTAAGTGGTTGAGTCCTTGTTGTTTAAGGGCCTGAGCGGGTCTGAGATCACCCTATTTCAATTTTCCAGGATTTACAATTTCTATCACATAATGTTCTGTTGGCAAGTGATGATTTATAGGTTAACATAAGATGATAGATTAAATAATATTAATTAAATTCTTTATTCAGATATTTTTCCTTGAAATTTAGATACACCAAGTTGATTTTCAAGAGAGAGCTACAGTATAAAATCCTCCAAAATCACATAAGCAAACCCCTGCTTTTCTACAAAGAAGTGAACTTCTGCTTTGAGCTTTCATCTAAAGAAAGAAGGAAAGGTAATTTTTTATTAAGGATTTGAGATCTAAAAGTCATACACAGGTAATAAAATAGCTTGAATAGGGAAGTAGAAATCAAATTTTATAAAACGAATGCTCTCTTAAACTAGTTTAGTAAAACCCTTCTCTAAAAATCAATTTAGAATATTATGTTACCTGTTAGAATCTCTGAATTATTTTCTCATAATGAGAGACATTGGTCTCGCTAGCCATTGATTCATATACCAGCAGGGGTAAATTTCAAAAGAATCATGCTAAGTGAAAGAAACCAGACACAAAAGGTTATATAATATGTAATTTCATCTATGTGACAGTCAATACAAGACAAAGCTATAGGATGAGACATCAGATCAGGGGCCATAAAAAAGGAAGGAAATGGATCTAAGGGAGTTGAAGGAAATTTGGGAGGGAGTAGAACTATTCCCTATCTTTATACTGAGGTTGATACTGGTTATATGATTCTGCATGCTGATCAAAACATAAAATCAGAAACTGAAACTTGCCCCATGGGAGGGAACTCATGCCAAATACTGAAAACCTGGCCTAAAGCATATGGCTGGGAAGGTACATAAGCCTTCAGAGGAAGCTACTACAGTTGCTTGGCTAAGTGGACATGTTAGCCCAGCAATTTGCTCTCTAAATACTTATGTTTATGCCCATATAAGAGTGCAGCTCTCACTTTTGGTTAGAGACGTTTCTCTTTTCAGTTGACAGTGACTGTTAGGGAGACTCTAAACCCATCAAAGGGCTGAGAAGTGGCAGTTCATTGCGCAGTACTCAATAAGACATCGCCATCACACCCTACAATGGTTCAAAGATTATAGCAGAAGAAGTGGAATGAAGAATGTAATAGCCAGATGACAGAGAGAAGTGCTTTGAAATGCTGCCCACCAGCTGCAAAGTAGTCTTTGTATTCGTGACTTTCCAGCAGCTGTCATTACCTGTAATAAGAACTTTATAATATTTGGTCCATCAGCATATAATAGATGATGCAAAGGGGCAAAAAAAAAAGACTTCAAAATAGAAAAAGAAATAGTAGGGGCTGCAGAGATGGATTAGTGGTTAAGGCACTTGCCTGCAAAGCCTAAGGATCCATATTCAATTCCCCAGTACCCACATAAGCCAGATGCACTTGGTGGCGCATACATGTGGAGTTCATTTGCAGTGGCTAGAGTCCATGGCATGCCCATTCTCTCAATCTCGCTAATAAATAAATAAATAAAAATAAAATATTTAGGGCTGGAGAGATGGCTTAGCAGTTAAGCGCTTGCCTGTGAAGCCTAAGGACCCCTGTTCGAGGCTCGATTCCCCAGGACCCACGTTAGCCAGATGCACAAGGGGGCACATGCATCTGGACTTCATTTGCAATGGCTGGAGGCCCTGGCATGCCCATTCTCTCTCACTGTCTCTCTCTCTGCCTGTTTCTCTGTCTGTCACTTTCAAAGAAATAAATAAACATAAAAACAAAAGAATTTAAAATAAATAAAATATTTAAAAAGTAAAAAGAAATAGTATGAAATAATAGAAGTTCAGGAGGATGAGGGAAGGGACAAATGGGTGATAGGAGGTGAGTATGTAAAATTAATAAAGTTTCTAAATTTAAATTTAAAAATCTAATTATATACACAAAAGGACAGATTACATTTTACATATACTGATAAATATATATATGCTTCTGGGATATTTGCTTCCTCTCCTGAACACACCTCAGAAACCACCTTAGAAGTATAGAAGTTGGATCTTTGATATTAATCTTAAAATCCCAAGAAATTATTGAGAAAGTAAAATATAATTAGTTACCAGATGAGGGTGGAGAGACTAGTAACTTCCAGTAGAAAAGAAAATCATGCCAGGAATGGTGGTGCACGCTTTTAATCTCAGCACTTGGGAAGGTGAGGTAGGAGACCACTGTGAGTTTGAGGCCAGTCTTAGGCATCATTGTGAATTCCAAGTCAGCCTGGGCTAGAGCAAGACCCTACCTTGAACCCCCTCCCCAACAAAAAAGATAAGAAAATCATGGAGGAGAAGATGGGGACAGGACTTTCTTCTTTCCACCCTGCCCTGGGTGGATCATGGTTGACTTGTACCCCATGAACTGCTGCTTGTGTGTTTTTGAAGAGAAAAACCATGGTCAATTCACGGCATGCCAAAAAAGTTATGGTTTAAAAATCACAACTTACTAGACTCTGGTTGGGATGGGAATGAGTAAAAATAAGAACATATGGACTGATGGATTGAGCCAGGGACATTTCCCTTTCTCTGCCTGCTAAGCCTCAAGTGAGAAATGTTGCTAAAGAAATTTCAGGATAAGGGAACAGACCCCGTGGTACATATATTTCCCACTTTCCATATCCTCACTCCTGTGTCCTCCAATAAAATTTTCTCTTAACTTACTCAGCCGGGGTACTTTCATACATTTCTTTTGGAAATATAAAAATATATAGAACAATTTGGGGAAAGTTGGAGGTGTATCTTATAAAATGAAATCCAACACTTTCAGGTTTTAATCTAAAAGAAATGAAAAAACATTCCACAAAGTGTTTGTATAAGAATGTTCAGAACATCTATGTTAATAATACTCTATAACTAAGAACAGGCTAAGAATAGATTTTTAAAAAAAAAAAAACATAGTTGATTTGTATATGTGTAAAAAGGAATGAACAGGGCTGGAGGGATGGCTTAGCAGTTAAGGTATTTGCCTGCAAAGCCAATGAAACCAGGTTCAATTCCCCAGGACCCACATTAGCCAGATGCATAAGGGGACGCACACATCTGGAGTTCATTTGCAGTGGCTGGAGGCCCTGGTGCACCCATTCTCTCTCTCCCTCTCTCTCTCTCTCCTTTTTTCTCTGACAAATAAATTAATAATTTAAAAATTTATAAAAGGAATGAACTAATTGTAATAATTTAACTGAACTACAAAATTATTATGCTACATAAAAGCACAACTTGCAAAAAAAGTATTTCCTATTTAGTAATTGTTATAGGTAATTATAAAGCAGCAAAACTAAATTATACTGAAAAATAAATAGGGGGTCAAGGAATTAACTGTAAATGAACATCTGCCCCTTCTGTGTATAAAATGTTCTATATCTTAACAGTGGTTTGAGTTTCATATCTGTGTACATTTGTGAAAACCCATAATGGCAAAGGCTGTTTGAGTTTACCCTATACAAAATTTACCTTGAAAAGATCTATAAACAAAATAGTTAAGTTCTAGTCATATGCATTTTCAAACTGTGGATCAAATAAGCTAATGGCAATATATCAAAATACATCAAAAATTGAGATGAGAGCTAGAAATAATGGTATACACTGGCAATCCTATCTACTCAGGAGGATTGTAAATTGAAGGCCAGCCTTGCCAACATAGAGCCACTGTCTAAAAAATGAACATATACATAATAAACATATATGCAATAAGTTAATTGCAAAATTTAAGTGGTAGCTAAGGTTAAAATTTTTATGTTAAAAATCTGAAAACATCAAGGAATTTAACATGCAAGACAACAAAAATTCAGGTCACATTCATTTCTAGTACCGATGCATTAAGTCATTTAAATGAATCCTCATGCCAGGAACAACTGAAGAATTGGTAAAATATAGCTTTTAAATTCTGCTTGCAAGCACCTGGCACTCACATGCCAGGAGATGGATAGCAACAGAATCGATACTAGGGTAGTGGGTAGAGGGTACCACTCACTACCCTAGTATCGATTGTGTTGCTATAAGAAAATACTGGAGACTAAGTGTTTTATAAAGTAAAGAGGATTATTTGATTCATAATTCTGGAGGCTGCATGGTCCAAACAGTATGGGTAGCACCCACCTGGTAAGGCCTGCTGGCTACAACACAGCATGGTGAGGGGATCTGCAGAGGTGATGTCATGGATGGTAAGAAGTCAGGATTACAGATTGGGTGAGCACTGAAAATCTGTCTTTGATTTCAACAAAAGACTCATAGCAGGGAAGGGAGCCCTGGTTTATTTTAAATGTATTTTATAATAACTAGAGACAGATTGTAGTCATGATACCACTGATGTCTCATGGGAAATTGATTTGCTGGCTTCTTTCCTAAAGTCACTCATTAGCCGATAACAGTGAGTCTTTCAAATTATTTTCCTCTGCTATATTGGCAAAATTATCATCCAGTTATTGCTTTTGAATATTGATTTATTGATTTTTATCAATGAATTCTAGTTACCCCTATAACTAGAAAATTAGGGTTGTGATATTTACTGTGCTAATAATTTTTTTAAAGTATGCCTTCTTCAACTGTTTTTTTTTTAATATTTTATTTTATTTATTTATTTGAGAGTGACAGACAGAGAGAGAAAGAGGCAGAGAGAGAAAGAATGGGCACACCAGGGCTTCCAGCCACTGCAAATGAACTCCAGACGCGTGCGCCCCCTTGTGCATCTGGCCAACGTGGATCCTGGGGAGCCAAGCCTCGAACCGGGATCCTTAGGCTTCACAGGCAAGTGCTTAACCACTAAGCCATCTCTCCAGCCCCCCTCAACTGTTTTTTAATAATCAAATGAATCTACATGCATTCTATGAATTCTATTGGAATCATTTTTTAAAATATTTATTTATTTAAGAGAGAAAGAGGCAGATGGGGAGAATGAGTGCACCAGGGTCCCCAGCCACTGCAAACTCCAGACACATGTGCCACCTTGTGCATCTGGCTTATACAGGTACTAGGGAATCAAAACTGGGTCACTAAGATTTGCAGGTAAGCACCTTAACTGCTAAGCCCTCTCTTGTGCCCTGGAATCAAGTTTTTAAACTGCAAGCATGAAAATATAATATATACTCATGTTTTCTTTAATGTTTATTTTAATATTCATGTATATGTTTGGACTTTTTACAATAATATTGAGAAAACTGCAGTTTATCTGGAGACACTTGATAACTGATTGTCAACTACAATTTGAATATTTTTGCTGATAACATCTGGTTCACTTAATTTCTCCTGCATATGTTCTTTGTATTAAATAATATAGGAGTTACTTTATTCCCTAAGGCAGTTAAGCTAAATATAATGATTATTATTAGTACGGTCTCACACAGCTTAAACATGTATTTTCTTAATACATAGCAGCTATAAATAAGGACCTGAAGTTTATTATTGCTTCAAAACTTGTATGTCTCTGGCAGCTCACAGGAGGATAACTGCATTTCTTCTATAGAGTTGGTGGAGGAGTCTTGAAGCAGTTCTACTGCAATTACAACTTAGCTAAAGCACCTGATTTGTTTTCTCTCAATTTAGCCAAATGACTGACAAAATTCTCTTCTGCCATATATAATGTCATGAAATATAGACAAGTCCAATGTTTTAGCTGGAGAGATGTCTCAGCTTATTCAATTTTCTTGGGATAACAGTTGATCTGTAACCGTTCCTGTGAAATAATTTATTAGCTTTTTTAACGTTCCTGCATTCTACCAAGGAATCTCCACTTGGATGATTAATGGCATTGCCCTGAGGTACATTCTTACAAGCAGAGGGAAGAAGACATTGTAGGTTGAAGCTATGTTCAAATTTTATTACTTAGCTTAGGGGCTTTGGGGCAGTTTAAGTGAGCCTCTTCCATTCTCTATTTACTTGGCAAAACATAAACAATAACATTTGGGAAATTTTTGTGTTTCTGTTTAATTTGTTTGAGATCAAATATATTGAAAGGATCATATGTAAGGCTATAAAATGAGGTTAAATAAAGTTCTAATTATGGAATTTTAATTTTATTATATTAATGAATTATTATATTATATATTATATTAATTTTATTATATTATTTATTATATATATTTATTACATTTTTATGGGAATTCACATTGTAAGATTTAAAGCAAAGGGCTATTGAAATGGCTCAGTAGCTAAAGGCACTTGTTTGCAGAGCTTGCAACCTGTTCAATTCTTCAGTACCTCTGTCAAGCTGGACACATACTGGCACATGCACCTGGTGTTCATTTACAGTGTCAAGAGACCCTGCTGCTGTGTATGCATGCAAATAAATTAATATGAATTTTAAAAATTAGATCAGTGATAATAATCTTTTTAGTATGCTTGCTTCCCCTGAAGGAAAATAAATCCATAAAACATATACAGTTTGGGAGTAAGGTGCAAAATAATGAATAAGTCTGTTATAACTAAATCACCATGAGATCTAATGCAAAACTTCCCTCAGAAGGATCCCAAGTGAGTTCCATGTTCCTGGAAAAAATAAAATTAAGCACTCTCAGAGCTCTAGGGAATGTGGAATCCTTGAGACTAATTAAACAGGTACTTGTGAGAGTTAGCCCTCTTATAGTCAGGGTCTGTCTATAGACACAAAGCAAGCAGAACAGAGAAAACATCCAAAAAGGCCCGCCCTGCTGAGTCTTGCCCTTGAGACCAGGAACTTCTACATGGCTGCAGTTTTGAAGAGTTGATGCTACCCTTAAAGGAGGCAATGATACTTGTTAGAATAAGCAATTATCAAACACTTATTGACTACCTGGTTGTGGTGGATCCCAAGATTATGAGTTTCTTGAAGTCATCAATGGAGAGATGTTTCAGTTTCTATCAGATGCTGGAGGTCACTTAAGAACTGCAGTTGCAACAGCTTAACTCGTATTAACCACAATTTGGCCCTGGGGCCTCAGGAATGCTTTCAGTTCTGACAACATACCACTTCTGAAGTACACAGAAGTGGGGCAATACCAATAGCCCTAGAAACTATAGGCCCACTGGCTGATTGACTTTTTTATTTTGGGGGTTTTTTCAAGGTAGGATCTCACTCTATCCCAGGCTGACCTAGAATTAGTCTCAGGGTGGCCTTGAACTCACAGCAAACCTCCTGCCTCTGCTTCCCAAGTGCTGGAATTAAAGATGTGAGCCACCACATCTGTTTGAGTTTTTTATCAGATCTTCCCCCATTACACTCCACTTTTATATGCTCATCAACTTCAGATTTTTTTTAACACTCATCCAAAAACTAAATTTGATTACAGTTTACATGCTTAACTCCTGCTTTGTTAACACTTCCAAACCCATCCTCAGACATAAGACAATTTCAAATTTAAATTAATAGAATGCACGATAATGATAAACATAAACAATTATGAATACATGGAAGGTGAACATTTCAAAGTTTATTTTACTCACTGAATATAGCGGGTTCCAGGGGAGTGACATCAGCATGTCATCTAACTAGAAGTACATGGTTTACACCAAAACAAAGACAATGACTACTGAAATGTTTGAGGCAAAGTAGATTGCAATGGAGATGTAGCAGAGATCTCATAGAGCACAAAGATGTGCGCTAGTCTCATAAACATGGGTACTAAGCAAGCAGCATCCGACTAGTGAAGGCTTGCCAGAAAAGAGAACCAACAGAAAATACTTATTCTAAATTAGGAAACTGGGAAGCCACCTTGAGCTCAGCTGACTGGGTCATGTGAACCACTTGATTGGCAAGGCCTCAGGAAGGAGCCAGAGAGCCCAAAAAAGAATATGGACATCTAGATTAAGTAGACTGAATCAGAACCCCAAATATATTTCATCCAAAAGATTTTCTCTGGGCATATTTAAAGTCCAAGACAAAAACAGAACTTTAAAAGCAACAATCAATCAATCAATCAATCAATAAAATACCCATACAGGAACTTTAGCAAACTAGCAGATTTTTCAACAGGAATCTTTCAGGCCAGGAGAGAATGAGATGACACATTCTAGGTCTCGAAAAAAAAAAAAAAAAATCTGCAATTCAAGAATACTAGTCCCAGTAAAACTAGCATTAAGACATAACACAAAGAAAGTATTTCCAAGGCAAGTAAACCTGTAGGACTGTATCATTACCAGCATGTCTTAACAACAACAAAAAAAGATGCCTAAATTATTTGTACACCCAATAGTGAAAGAGTGTTAATGAATACATGAAAGCACTCCAGGATGTAAAACCTACCAGTTAAAGGGGATGACCCAAAGAGAAGACAGCAAACCACTGAGACAGAAAGAGAAGAAAAAAGGACCAAATGGTCTATAAAACCACCAGAAGAAAACTTAACTAAATGCCAGAAGTATGTCTTTATTTACCAAAACTAACCCTGGCTGCAAATGGAGTGGTGCAGGGAGTAAGCACATTGATTAATGACCTCGAAGCTGATAAGGAAGCACTGTCAGGCAAACTAGTCTGTAATTGAAGAGCTTCCAGAAGAACTGGTTATCCAAAAAGAAATAGGTTATGGACAGAAAAGTCCAACTGGACAGGCTGCACTACCTTAGGAGTGGAGGGGTGGGGAAGTATTCTGAGATCCAGAGATCTCCAGAACCTCAACATGATTCTAGACAACAAGAAAGGAGTGGGAGAAAGAAAGACTCAAGATATTGTGATAAATTTTGTTGTAAGAAACCTAGTTATTGTCGACTAGAACGCCAGCTCTGGCCCCAACATACATGGAAGAACTGTAGGAAAAGCCTAAGGTGTGGCGGAAGCCTAATGATGGCGTACGCTCAGAAAGTCTTTGCTTTGTTTGTTATGCAGTTTCTTTCTGTCTTTCTTTTTTGAGATAGGGTCTCACTAAGTTGTCTTGGCTAACCTACAGCTTTCTTTCTACAGGCTGGCTTTCAACTTGTAGCAATTCTCTTGCCTCTAGTAAATGATGAATTATGTGCACCACTATGCCTGGTTCTGGCTAAGCTATTTCTCGTGGTTGTTGATTTTATTTTGCTTTCAATAAACTGGTATGATCTCCCACTATCCTTTGAGACAGACCTTGTTTTGTGAATTCTTCATTATGATTCCCAATAAGAAATACCATTGCTACAAAAACTTTAAAAATTTCTTTCTGTCACCAATCCCCATATGTCACCTTCACCTTGCTTCTCTTGGAAATAAGAATATTTCTAATAGTATGAGAAATGTCTCTGCCTTCAAGGAAAAGTTCTGTTTCAGGAGCCCTTTGAAGTAATCCTAAATTGTTATTTATTGCTACATTTGCTTCCAGGGTAGATGATTGTCTAGAGTTTATCAAATCTTGCTATACACAAATGTGTTTGGGGCTCAACAGATGGCTCAGCAGTCAACTCACTTGCCTGTAATGCCTAATGACCTGGATCCAATTCCCTAGTATCCGTATATCTGGAGTTCATTTGCAGTGGTTAGAGGTCCTGGCACACCCACTTTCTCTCTTTCCTTGCAAATAAATAAACTATTTTTAAAAGAAATGTATTTTATAGAGAAAATAAACCTTGTAGTTCCAAAATTAACTGTAAAATCTCTATATCCTTGCCCCTACCTATGATCTTTCTAACTGAACTAATGTTTTGCATAATCAAGATGGCATAATTATTTGTAGAAGCAAATATGTGACAAGGATTTTCCTGAAATGGGCCATCTTTTTTTTTTATTTAGATAATATCTGCATTTTTTTTTCAGCATTTTATTTTTTTTATTTAATTTAATTTATTAGTTTTCTTTTCAGTAAATACAGGCAGTTTGGTACCATTGTTTAGGCTCATCTGTGATCTACTCCCTCCCATTAGACCCTCCTTGTTAATGAAAATGGGTCGTGCATTGTGGAGTTAGCCCCCAGTTATTGGTATGATAAATGTCTCTGCAAATCATGACCCAACATGTGACTCTGACATTCTTTCCGCCCCCTCTTCCGCAAAATTTCCCTGAGCCATGTTGGGTTCATTTTTGGTCTGCTTCAGTGCTGAGGTGTTGGGGGCCTCTGAGGCTCTGGCTCTCTGATTTGGTAGGAGTTGATTTTTCTCTGCATTGGTCTCCTTCCCCTTTGTGCTGGAATCCAGTTCACAGGAAAACATCACCCTTGCTTATTTCGCCAGTTGTCCTTAGTTTCAGTTGGGCCCCTTTTGAGGTACGTTGGGGCAGCTCTCTTCTTAGGATCTGTATCTATCTGGAAAAGAGAAGCAGATTCTCCAACAGAGAGTAAGTTAGCACCCGGAAAATTGAGATAACACTTACTTTTTTGATAGACAGTATGAGAGGTGTAGGCCCTCTTGTACCCCATGATTGATGGTAGCTTAATATTGTAGAATGGGCTTGTGTTTGGGTATGGTTCTGACTTGTTTCCCAGCTCCAGCTATGGGTCTAGTACCACTGAGTGGATCAGTTAGCCAAATCAAGAGCAATTGGTTCCTCACCATGGCTGTGTACCACTATTGCACTTGTGTGGGCATCACATTCGGTTATTTGTTGCTAATTAGGTTAAACAATGTGTTGCTTGGACAGATCTTGGTCATTTCCCCCAGTCGCCTATGTAGCACCTTCTGGCACTAGACACGCTGACTGTCTGGGGACTGACTCTCTCCTGGCTTCCAGCCATGTCATTCCATTTTACGCGTCAGCTGCGTATGGAGTCTTCAGCAATAGGCTCTTAGAAATGGGCCATCTTAAGAAATACCAAGAAATATTACAGGATATGGTTAATATTCATTTTACACCTAGATAGATGATAGGTAGCTGGTAGGTAGATAGATAGATAGATAGATAGATACATACATACATACATACATACATACATACATACATAGATAATAGATAAGTAGATGATAGAGAGATGATCAAATATACTTTCAGCCCCAATGATAAGGCCTTGAACTTTTGCCAAAAGATTGTAGGCAGGATTAGCAGTGTAGAAGGCTTACACTGTAAGTCTGGGGCTAAAGCTTAAGAACTGTATTTCATCCATGCCTCTCACATTTTGAGTCACATAGTTAATGGATCTTAGAAGATGAGAGTCTATGAAACAAGCCTGGATTCATACCACAAATTAAAATCAAGCCCAGACAATCACTGCCTCCATCATCTGAAACCCAAGTGAATTCCAACCTACCAAATTTGTAAGAGAAGGAAACAAGTGTGGGTTGTGTGAATTATTTGTGTTGCATGTTCATACATGTGTGGGTATGCATGTGTGTGCATATATACACATGTATACACAACTGTATTGGATAGCCAGAGGTTGACATCACAATTGTTGATCACTCTTCTTGCAGTCAGGTTTGGATTTCTGGCAAAATACATCTGACCAAGAGCAGCTTGTGGGGGGGAAAGAGTTTATTTTTGCTTACAGACTCAAGGGGACACTCCATGATGGCAGTGGAAAATGATGGCATGAGCAGAGAGTAAACATCATCTCCTGGTCAATATCAGGTGGACCACAGCAACAGGAAAGTGTGCCCAACACTGGAAAAAGGAAGCTGACTATAACACCTACAAGTCTAGCTCCAACAATGCGCTGCCTCCAGGAGGTGATGACTCCCAAATTACCATAAGCTGGGGACCTAGCATTCAGAACACTTAAGTTTATGGGGGACACCTGAATCGAACCACCACATTCTGCCCCTAGCTCCCATAAACTGAACCATACATGGTATAAAATGTAATGCATTAAGTTCAACTTTAAAAGTCCCCAAATTTTTATCAATCCTAATGGAGTTTAAGCATCCCCATAATCCAAAGTCTTTTAACTGAGCTGTAATACCAATAAAGAAAATACTCATAATGGATGAAGTATAAACATTCACACTGAAAAAGATGGCACTGGGCATAATATGTATGTATGTATGTATGTATGTATGTATGTATGTATGTATGTATGTTCAACCAGTACAAGATTTAAATAAGGCAAACATCTAACTCTGTAGCTCCAAGTCCAACAACTCTAGTCAGTTACAAGTCTACAAATCTGATAATTCTAACCAGTGACAAGTCTCCAATTCCACCCTTCCAGCTATGCTATTCACAGTTCCAGAAAACTTTGTCCAGTGCCAGCAGCTCTCTTTTGCAGCCATCTCATAGTCCTGCCATCTCCACTGGGTCTCCACTGCAACCCACAGCCCATTCACATGGCTCTATCAGGCCTACTCAGAGGTAATCCAACAGACCTGCTTCACGGTGCCCGTGCTGGTTTGATTCAGGTGTCCCCATATACTTAGGTGCTCTGAATGCTAGTTTCCCAGCTGGTACAGATTTGAGGATTAATGCCTCCTGGAGGGAATGTATTGTTGGGGGCAGGTTTATGGGTATTATAGCTTGCCAGCGTTGGGCACACTCTTCTGTTCCTGCTGTCCACCTGATGTTGGCCAGAGGGTGATGTCCACCCTCTGCTCATGCCATTGTTTTCCTCTGCCATCATGGAGCTTCCTCTCAAGTCTGTAAGCCAAAGTAAACCTTTTTCCCCACAAACTTCTCTTGGTCGGGTGATTTCTGCCAGCAATGCGAACCTGACTGCAACACTGCCCATGGCCATTTCCAAAATACATAACCATATTGCAAATTCAATGATCCTCTCCTGCATTTGTTATACTCCATAATACCAGATGGGCTGCCAATTTGTTAATCCAGGCGGAATAAAGTAGACTTTGAAGAACAGGACACTCCTTCAGCATTCAGACCCCTTCAAAATGATTTTGCATTCTTCCTGTTGTCTCAATGCAGGTCAGCTGGCCAATCTCAATGGTTGTAACCTCTCAAACAATTGCAGCTGAACAGATATCAGTTTTGGCCCAATGATTTCATTTTTTCTGTGCCGTATCCCTCTGCTCACACCAGTCCATTTCTATGCAATGCAACCCTGCACCAGTTCCCAGGACACATGCAAGCAGAATGCTGCAAGCCTCTCACACAAACTGCTCCTAGCTCAGTCCAGGCAAATACCTTTCTCACCCTCATAAGCCAAACCTCACAGTCCATAATTCTTATTGCATTCAGGTCTTTCAATTCTGACAAGAATGGTTCATCAAGTTGTACTTACAGCACTGCAAAGTATCTTTTAGTCCAATATTTCAAAGCCTTCCACACTCCTCCTGCAAATCAGTTCCAAAAGGTCGGAAACCATGCAGTCAGGTTTACAGCACTAATGACCCCACTTATGGTACCAATTTTACTGTTGCAGTCAGGTTCGCATTGCTGGCAGAATACACTTGAACAAGAGCAGCTTTTGGAACAAAACTGGTTTACTTTGGTTTATAGACTTGAGGGGTAGCTCCATGATGTCAGGCGGAAATGATGGCATGAACAGAGAGTGGACATCACTCCCTGGCCAACATCATGTGGACAACAGGAACAGGACAATGTGCCTAACACTGGCAAGAGGAAGATGTCTATAACAACCATAAGGCTACGCTCAATAATATACTGCCTCTAGGAGGCTTAATTCCCAAATTGCCATCAGCTGAGGACCTAGCATTGAGAACACCTAAATTTGTGGGAGACATCTGAATCCAAACCACCTCAACTCTCCACTTTTTTTCCTTGGGTACTTTTTTTGAAACATGATATCACTCTAGCCCAGGTTAACCTAGAACTCACTCTGTAGTCCAGGCTGGCCTTGAAATCTTGGTGATCCTACTACCTTAGCCTCCAAAGTGCTGGATTAAAGGTATGAGCTACCATCCCAGTCTTTCTATCTTCCCTTTTGAGACAATGTCTCTAACTGAACCTAACTGGGCCAGACAAGCTAACCAGCAAGCCTGAGGATTCCTCCTGTCTCTGACTCCTTAGCACTGGGATTACATGACACACTGCTATTCCCAGATTTTTCTTTGTGTGTGTGTGTGTGTGTGTGCTGGGACTCTGAATTTAGGTCCTTACGCATGTTTGGCAAGGTCTTTACACACTTAGCCATCTCCCCACCCCATATTTTTTTTAAACTTTGAGTTGTAAAGAATTTACCAGCATTATTGTGAAAAATAACTTGCTGATAAACAGAGATAGAGACAATTGTTTCATTTGATTGGTGAAATTAGAAAATAATATATATTCATGATCTGTAGAGCTAATGTAAAATTTTCAGTGGGACGAGCACTGTATTTATAATAGGTAATTATTGGGTTTTTCAAAGTTATTTCTTGTTTTCAAATAATAAGTAACTTGTTCAGAGCAAAGTTTCAGATCTATGAGTATAACATCAGGATGAGATGAGATTTCAGGATCATAAGAAAGGGTGATAAAGAATTAGGGAGATTTTTTTAAAAAAAACGTAATAATCTCTATGAGGATGTCATTATTCCTTGCATTTAAGGTATATGATCCAATGCTTACAAAGTTCAGTCTAAGCCTGTTTATTTACAATTTTTAAAGATATTTTAAATATTTTTTTTAATTTTCATGTGTGTGTGCATGAGAGAGAAAGAGAAAGAGAGAGGGAGAGAGAAAGAAAAAAGAAAGAAGCAGAAACAGAGAAAGCGAGACAATAGGCATGACAGGGCCTCCAGCCACAATAAATTAACTCTACCTTGTACATCTGGCTTATGTGGGTCCTGGGTAATTGGACCTGGGTCCTTTGGCTTTGCAGGCAAGTGCTTTAATTACTTATGTATTTATTTGAGAGAGAGAAAGAGGCAGAGAGTGGGAGGGGGGAGAGGGAATGAGAGAATGGGCATGCCAGGCCTCCAGCCACTGCAAACAAACTCCAGATGCATGCAACACCTTGTGCATCTGGCTTATGTGGGTCCTCAGGAATTGAACCTGGGTCTTTGGCTTTGCAGGCAAGCACCTTAACCACTAAGCCATCTGTCCAGCCAATAAATACTTTTTTACAACTAAAGATGGGATAAGCATTTACCCATACTATTCAAAATGAGAAAAACTCCTCAAAACTCTTAATTTATTAGTAGAAATATAGGTCCTGAATAAAAATTCAATATTCTCAATATTCTATTATAGCACATGCTCTCCTTATTTAGCAATATAAATATTAATGATTTTGTTTTATTATATTTAATGAGAACATTGTGTCTTTGGTTATTCTATGTAATCAAGATTAAGTGACTATAAAGTCGGTTTCTTGTGGGTTTACAAAGTAATTGTAGCTATTATAATGATTTGCATCCTGTAAAAATTATTGATCCTCAAGTTTCCTCACACATGAGGATCAAATGTGAAGTTTAAAAAAATACTCTGGGGCTGGAGAGATGGCTTAATGGTTAAGGCACTTGCCTGAAAAAAGGACCCATGTTTGATCTCTCTCCAGATCCCACATAAGCCAGACACACAAATCTGACACATGCACAAGATTGCACATACACACTATGCCATCTAGAGTTCAATTGCAGTAGCTAAGGCCCTGGCATGCCAATTCTCTCTCTCTTAAAAAAAAATCCTCTGGTTCTATGTGCTGAGGTTCTGATTTAAGTATACTGGAAAGTAGGCTCATTCAAAGGTTGTGTGATAGAAATATTTCTTGCCTTTTAAACTTTATTCTTTTTTTCTTTTTTTCTTTTTTTTAGTTTTTCAAGGTAGGGTCTCACTCTAGCCCAGGCTGACCTGGAATTCACTCTGTAGTCTCAGGGTGGACTCAAACTCACAACCATCCTTCTACCTCTCTGCCTCCCAAGTGCTGGGATTTTAAACTTTATTCTTATTGAATATAAACTCTGACATTTTTATTGAATGGAAGTAGTACATGCTACAAATTTCCTGTTACTTCATCTGCACCCCCCCCCCAGTTATGACACAAGGTATGCTCATTTGACTTTTTTAACACCTTTATAAGATATTTTATTGATTTATTTATTGAAGAGAGAGAGAGAGAATAGGTGCACCAGGTGCTCTAGCCACTGCAAAGAAACTCTAGATGCATGTTCTACCTTGTTCATCTGGCTAACATGGGTACTAAGGAATTGAACCTGTGCCCTAATTCTTCACAGGCAAGTGCCTTCCTCTAAGCAATCTCTGTAGCCCTCATTTAACTTTTTTAAACCAAGCACTATTGAGGAAAAAAGCCTCTTCTCATTTGACTTGAAACAACAGTAAATGCAGAGTTATTAAAACCAAAATTATCTCTGCTAAACTGTATCAAATAAAACATTCTATAGAGCTAGAAATGGAACAGAAAGAGTTAACATATGACTTCTCTCCAAGTAATATTTACAAAAGAGCATCCTGAGACCGAGTCCCCTCAGACTTTTATTTTGAGCACATATTTGGTTCCTCAAGTAACATCGGTTCCTAAAGCAATGATGAGGTTAAATTTTCTTTTGAAGAGAGATATTTTTTTTTTAAGTTCCGTATTTCTTGGTGAATTTTTTCTGAAGTCCAGCAGTTGTCTCATTTGAGGTTTGATTAACCTGGAAGGAACTCAGATCTGATTGCAGACCTGGATGGTGGAAAAAGGAAGAAAAAGTTCCATCTGGTAGATAGGCTCCTTTCGGTGTTTCTCCAAGCACAGAAAACAGACTTCACATGGAGCGAGAAGGTGACACCCAGACCCAGTAGCACAGGATTCTGCATGGGAGGAATGGAGAACTCCTTTCCTAGACCTTTGATGCCAGGTGGAAGGAAGCAGCCTCCCAGCCGCAGCAGTGCTTGGGAAACCTCATATGCGATGGTCCCTGCATCAGCTTTTGAACACTGGATCATTCTTACTTCAGCCATCATCTCTTGTCTTCGAGGTCTAGAGCTCTCTCTGTTTACTGCTTTCACTAGAGAAGCTAGAAGTTATTTCTTCCTTTAAGATGAAGTTGATTCCCTCCAACATTTTGTGTCTACCAAGGCTTCATACTTTTGATGGTGAGTTTTGTAGGCTAGTCTCTTCAAACAGTTATTCAGTGCCAAAATATTCCTCTGGAACGGAGGAACGATGTTTTGTTGAAATCAGTGCAGACAACGTGTGTACAATCTGCATCCCCCTTTCTCAAAAAGCCAGCCTCTAACCTAATGCGTAAGTCTGAACAGGTATAAGAGACTCACCAAAAAGCCAATGAGAGATAGCCATATGACTGACTCTTTCTGCAGGCTGCCGTACACAAAGCTGGGCCTCATGTCATCTGGAAGCAGCTCTGCCACCACCTCCTGTGAACTTCCTAAGATCATCTGAAAGTCCAGCTCCATAGTGGTGCCCAACTGATGTTCCCCGCGGAGTTCCACCGCGTAGCCATGGCTACAAATCCTGCAACAAACTGCGAAGAACCCCACGGTGTTCTGCCCGGAACCTACCCACCCGCACCCTCGCCCAGGGGCCTGACCAGATTACGTTTCACACTGCAGACGAGGAAAATAATTGTTATAGCATGCCTAGGGAATAATGAAAAGAAATAATAGGTTGTATGTGTTCAACAAATTTGCAATTTCCCCAAGTGTTTCCAGTCTAAGGTTAATTGACTCCTTAGCCTGGGAAGCTGGGCAGTTGAAGGGCGAGCTGTGCTTCCCGCGTGTAAACGCTCAGCCTGTGGTACTCTGCGGGGAACGCAGCACACTGCGCTGCAAGAATGAGTGTGGCATCAGTAACTGTGACGCTTTTTATTTTACTACTTGTAGAGCCCATCCTCTTTGATCCCCTGAGCTTAGGTGGGGTCCTGCACCCCAAATTTATCTAGCTTGTGCTCTCTCTTCAGGCTCCACAGTTCTTCCTGCAGTAGCTTGTGACACTGGAGAACCCTGGAAGACCTTCCAATCCACCAGGGCTCCATTTCCAGAGATTCCACCGGAGTCCGTTGGTGTGAGTCTGAGAATCAGCTTCCCGTCAGGGCTCCCCAGGTGGCTGCGAGGCCGGGTAGAGAAGCCCTGCTTAATTCTGGGGGCACATTTCAGCTGCCAATCTTCCTTCCAATAAAAACTTACTTAAAGCCAGGCATGATGGCACACGCCTTTAATTCCAGCACTCACTCGGGAGGCAGAGGTAGGAGGATCACCATGAGTTCCAGGCCACTCTGAGACGACATAGTTAATTCCAGGTCAGCCTGGACTAGAGGGAGACCTTGCCTCGAAAAACAAAAAAACAAAAAAAAAACTTACTTAAGGTTGGGACATGGACTTATTTTCATGGCAGGTAACATCTAGCAGTTATTACAGCTTTCACTCAGATGATGTGTTGACACAAGCAAAACATAAAGTGGGGCTGGAGAGATGGCTTAGCGGCTAAGCGCTTGCCTGTGAAGCCTAAGGACCCTGGTTCAAGGCTTGGTTCCCCAGGTCCCACGTTAGCTAGATGCGCAAGGGGGCGCACGCGTCTGGAGTTCCTTTGCAGAGGCTGGAAGCTCTGGCGCGCCCATTCTCTCTCTCTCCCTCTATCTGTCATTCTATGTCTGTCGCTCTCAAATAAATAAATAAATAAAAATATTAAAAAAAAATAAAGTGGTGCAAAGCATCATGTTACCGTTTAAAGGGCTAACAACACAGGCTGGGCAGCAGCCCATGTGTGTTTCTCTTGTTCAAGGCAGCGCTCTTGACAGAAGCCATGCAGCCTGAGCAAGGCAGCTGCAGCTCCTGGCCTCAGGACTCTCACCTGCGGTGGGAAGAAGCAGACCCAGCAAAGGTAACTCACAGGAGCAGTGCTACAAGGAAAATGAAGTGATTCAAGGGCAGAGAGTGAAGGGCCGAAGGGTAACTTTACAGAGAGGGCCAGGGTGGTCTCAGATGAGGAGATGATACGCATGAATGTCACTGGTGACAAAGAATTACAACTTTATTCTCGTATCTAGTGCCTTCCTGACTCCCCCAACCTTCTCTTACCCCAGACTGAAGTGAGCAGGAGCCAGGGGGCAGGGAAGAACTGGCCCTCCACCCTTAGAACCTTGAAGGGCTCCCTTTATCTCCCACTGTCTCTGTCATTGCCTCAATGACCCCTCTCACATAGCTTGTGCTCAAACACATCCCTTTCTCCCCTTCCTCTTTTCCCCCTGAAACTCATTTAAAAAAACGACGCTTTGATGCTTGTTTTTCTCAGATTCAGGATTCTCTCTCTCCTACTCTCTCTCTCTTTTTTTTTATCCCTTCCTCCGCCCTCCTCTTCTTTCTCTCCCTCCCTCCCTCTGGCTTAGGGACTGCCTGTGGCATGATGCTAACAGCTGTCCTAATAAAGCTTCAATTGCAGAAGAGCATTCACTTCAGTGCCTCTCTCTTGGCTCATCTCCCTCTTTTCTAACTATCATCATGTAACTTTATAATCCAATGTGGTATGCATTCCCCCACCCCACCCCCCACACACACACACACACAAATGTGCCTCTGTAACCTCTTGATGGGATAAAAGGGACTCTTCAGATAAAATGCACCTGAGAAAGAATATGTTCTGGGAGGGACCGCTCCAAACACATAAGTCATTAAAAGAAGATGGCATTCTTGGGGCTGGAGATATGGCTTAGCGGTTAAGCACTTGCCTGTGAAGCCTAAGAACCCTGGTTTGAGGCTTGATTCCCCAGTAACCACGTAAGCCAGATGCGCAAGGGGGCACATGCATCTGGAGTTCGTTTGCAGTGGCTGGAGGCCCTGATACGTGTTCTCTCTCCCTCTCTCTCTCTCTCTCTCTCTCTCTCTCTCTCTCTCTCTCTTTCTCTCTCTCTCGCACAAGTAAAATTTAAAAATACAAAAAAATAAAAAAGATGATATTCTCTAGATAGTGGAAGGGGAAAAGATGAATCAGAGGAGATGTTAGGTGGAAAAATCTCAGAAGGGGCAATGTGTAGATGAATGCAGATAACCTCATGTGACTGAAAGAGCTCTTGGCTGGGAGACTACAAAGAGCCTGGAACAGAACTTTGCCAGATGCCTAAGGGAGCTTGGAAGAACATTCTTCCCCAGAGCTACCAGATAAGGAACCAAGCTGGCCAGCACCTCGATCTTACCACCCTGTTAGGCCCAAGAGAGAGGAACCAGTTAGGAACCAATTAGAATTCTGACGCTTGGAACAGAGAGACACCAGAAAAGCAGCTAACAGTATGGTAATGTCATGACAGTCAGTCATAGAAAACTAATTGGATCAGGCTGATAATTGTTTGTTTTAATTATTAGATAAGTATAAACTGAGTTAGCTACAGTAAACTTTGACTTAGCTACAGGTTGGATCCTAAATATGTCTCTTAGCCAAAATTATTTTTCATCAGTAACACCAAAACAGAGATAAAAGGAGACCAAAATTATTCTTTCATTAGTTCAATTTTTGCTTCTATTTACAATTGGAAATTTTTATAATTTCTGCTTTTGACCTATAAATTTATATCTAATGCTTCACTTAGCACTAGATCAGTTTGTATAGGCATTTAAAGTGTTAGATAAGAAAATGTTAAGAAATCCCAAGTGGGCATTATGAAACCAGTAAAGACCCTCTCCCCTAACACTAGCAGGAATGTCTGTGTGATGAATATTCTCTTCCACTATTGAAGTTAAAGTTAAAGTACCATGGCTTCTGTCAAGAAAATGTGGAAATAAAGTAATCCCAATCTGTGGATCATATATATATAATTTTATACATTTCCGTATATAATTGAATTTTGACATTACTTTATTCCTTATTGTTTAAGGAGAATTGAAAAACTGAAAATATTTTTCTGAGTTGTGAAGGACATTTTCATTTAAAAAAATTAGAAAACCTAATTTTCAACAAGGTACTTCATACTTTTAAAATTATTAAATACTTATTAAGTTAATTGCATCATGCTTATTAAATTAATCGTAAATTCTCAAGGAGAATCACATTTACCCCCTGGATAAATTCAGTTCTGGGACACCTTATCTTTTTGCTGTCTTCACTCAGATCCATGATTATATCTTTCTCTTGAAAAGTAAAATTCCCAATCTTACCTGGTCTCCTAATAAATTCTGGCTGATTGAAGCTCTATGAAAGGGAAGAACTATAGATAATGATGGAGGCCAGGAAGGAATTAGCAGAGTATCTCAGTGAAGAAGAGCATGGTCACTTTCACACTTGAATAAACAAAAGGAAGGGGACTGGGAAGCAACTGACAGTGAGACTTCTCATGTTGTGATCCAAGAAGAACATTAGCAATCAGGCGTAAATGGCCAGCGTGTGTGCAATACAAAAACAAGCTTGAAGCCAGCATAAAATTATCCTGATGTTGAAAGAGCCCACTGTGAGATGCATCCAAGTAAATACCTTTGTAGCTGTCAAAGCAGCTCTGAAAAGGAAGTTACCTGCAGGGTATGGGAATGAGAACGAGAATAAGAGAAAAGGTCAATTTTCTAAAAACCCTTACATTCTCAAGATTACATTAGGCTGCCAATGAGTACATCATTGTATTTTTAAAGATTTAGAGTCACATAAGCTGTATTCTTTTATTCAGTGTTTATCTGTCATATGCTAGATGCTTATGTAAGCACTGGGGATACAGTGGTGAGCAGTCAAGTCCTTAGGTTGTGGAGTGTGTTAGTAAAACAATAAATTCTTGAGATAATTTCAGTGGTGATTGCTTCAGTGGAGAAACTGCAGCACGTCACTGGGATAGAAAGATGATGGAAGGTGAGGAGGTCAGGTATCTCAGTGATCAGGTAGGTTCTCTGAGACCTGTGTCATCAAGAGGAAATGTGCACACATAGATACTGGGTAAGAGTCTTCCAAATAGTAGTAACCACAGGCCCTAAGACTTGAATGAGCTTGGCATTTTCCAGAGAAATTTTTGAAGTGTGGGTCATGGGAAGGAGCATGGGTGTTCGTTGCTTGAGGCTGACAAGGAAAAGTAGGAGCCAGGTTACCTGGGACTCCTGGTTTTCATTTTCTTTTTAATATCATGTGAAGTCATGGGATAATTAAGCAGGAATAGCTATAATCTGATTATTGAGGTAGCTTAAATGAAATGTTCTACACAGGCACAATTATTTTGATTACTTGGTTCACAGCTGGTGGCAATTTGGAAAAGTTGTGGGGCCTTTGGGAGGTGGGGCCTCACTGGAGAAAATTTGTTACTGGGGTGAGTCTTGGAGTTTTATAATCCAGCCCCTTTTCCAATGCTACCTCATTCTGGCTGTTGCAGTCCAGCTGTTATGACAAGATGTAATACCTAGCTGCCTGCTCTGCTATACTTTATCTGACATGATGTAATGCCCCCCCCCCCGCGAAACTGTGAGCCAAAATAAACTCTCCTCATATCAGCTGATTCTTGTTAGGTATTTTGTCCTAGCAACTAAAAAGTAACTGATACAGTATCTTTTACAAAGACCTTGTCTAACCACTATGTGGGGAATAGATTGTATGAAAATTATAACAATTGTAGGGAAGTTAAATATTAGATAATTCAAGTAAGTGATTATCAGGATAGAATGCTGTATATGACCTAACATTAATATTTGGCATCTGATAAAATCAATATGGCTTCCAATTGCCTAGACATAAATTCTCCTCTCCTGCCTGCATGGGTAAGATCTTCTAACCAAAAAGCCCTCCTCACCAAACATAACAGTAGAACGCCTGCTTATCTCTGAGTAGCAAGTTGTGGTTTGCTGCTATGAGGTTTAATTTTATGGATTGAAAGATGCTGAGAGAGCTGATAAAGCATCATTTCTGGGTGTGTCTATTGTGTGTGATTTTGGAAGAGATTAGTGTTTGAATCAGTAGACTGAGAACAAAAGTTCCACCCTGGGCAATATGGATAGATACCTTCTCATATATTAAAGGCTCAGTAGAAAAAAAAAGTAAGGAAAAGGTAAATTTTTGCTCTATCTTCTTGAGCTGGGACATCCATCTTGCCCTGCCTTTGGACATAAGAACTACAGGATGTCTGGCTCTGGGACCTAGGGAGTTATACCAGCATCTTTCTCTCATCCCTTCTTTGGGCCTCCATTCTCAGTCTGGGAGTAATACCATCAGCTCTCCAGATTGTCAGATCTTTACACTAACATTGAATTACAACACAGGCTTTCCTCATTCTCTAACTTATTGTAAGATACCTCAGTTTCCATAATCATATGACTCCACTTGCTATAATAAGTATTATTCTATCTATACATCTATCATCTATCTTGTACTCCACATACCATGGAGTCTAAATATGAACAAGCAAGTTAAGGACAATAGAGAAGGAGAAGTACCTGTCTGTCTGCCTGTCTGTCTGTCTGTCTAGCTAGCTAGCTAGCTAGCTAGCTGAGCTATTGTTTTTGTTCTCTGGAGAACCTTGATGAATAGAACAGCCAAGCCACAGAAGTAGTCCAGCATGCTTATCACATCCTCTCACAGGAATCTGGCTGCACGCCATTCTCTAGCTACTACAAAACTTGCCTCTGCCAGCCTCTTCTTCTGGACCCAATTCCCATGAAGCCCTGCCTGATGGGTGTTGTCTGTGGGCTGAGTGTATATATGACTAACCTGCTTTCTATTTGTTATCTGTTAGGATTATCTCTGAATAGCCAACCATAAGGTTGGAACCTGTTCTTCATCTATGTGTTAAAGAGAAAGTTAATAAAACAGATCTCATTGGACATGATAGTGGAGATTGTGAAGTGTTCTCAGCTTTTTGGGGGGGAGACAAAGCTACCAACACTAATATGGATTTGGATATAACCTCTAGATTTTTGGCCTAAAATATGCATACATAGTATGACTTCTACTAAAATGGGTAAAGACAAAAATAAAAACAAATATGGTGGGGAAAAAAAAAACTTGACTGTTTTGACATGCTTTGTTTGAGATGTTCAACAGACATCCAGAATTATCCAAGTGGTGTTATCAAAGGAAGGTAGAAGTTTAATTCTAAGGCTCAGAAGCTTTATAGATCTTTCTTACTTAACAGCTCATGAGGTAATGTGGAAACTGTGGACCAAAGAAATTATTGACTTGATCAAAAACATAACTTAGAAATGACAAATATTCACATCCAAAACCAGCCAACAGAAATATGAAGACTGAAACAAGGAGCATCGATCTCTCATCTGTACCCCTGTCCACATAAGGTTTTAAAAGGGTGAATCTGGAACAGGGGCTTTTAGGATGGAGCTGTAAATCACATCTCATTTTCTTCTGCAGAAGCGACAAGTAACAACAAAGAAAAGGATTAATTAACAGTGTTGGCTGGTTCCTCTTCACTACAGTAGATATTGATATCAATAAAGTTAAAAGTCATGGTTTGGCTGGGCATGGTAGCACACACCTGGAAGCGCAACACTTGGGAAGCTGAAGTAGGAGGGTCACTGTGAGTTCAAGTCTGGCCTGAGACTACATAGTAAATTCCAGGTTTCAGCCTGGGCCCTACCTGGAAACCTAGCCCCCTCAAAAAAATGGTTGTGGTTTGATGACTTGTAAGTGCCCTAAATTCCCATGTAATTTCACTAAGGGTACAAACTTGCATGGAGATAATATGAGGCTCACATGAAGGAGTGAGCCTCTTAATTAGCAGGATAACCTCATTGGCTACTGAGTATCCACATCTCCAGCTGATTTCTTTTGGTCAACATATTTGTATTTGTCTCTTTTCATGTGGAGACATTCAACAAATTTGAAAATGTTGGAGCCTAAAATAAAGCACAAAAATCTCTATAAAGAAGAGGAGTTCAGGACTGGAGAGATAGCTAAGTGGTTAAGGTACTTATCTGTGAAGCATAAGAACCCTGGTTTGATTCCCCAGTACCCATGTAAGGCAGATGCACAAGATGACACATGAATCTGGGGTTCATATGCAGGGGCTAGAGGCCCTGGTACACCCATTCCCTCTTTCTCATCTGCCTCTCTCTCTCTTTCAAATAAATAAGTGAAATATTAAGGCTGAGAGATTTCTCAGTGGTTAAGGTACTTTCCTGCAAAGCCTAGTGACCAAGTTTCAATTCCCTAGTACCCACATGAAGTCAGATGCTCAGAGAGGCATATGTGCCTGGAGTTCATTTACAGTGGCTGGAGGCCTTAGTGTAACCATTCTCTCTGTCTGTCTCTCTTCGATCACTTTCTATTTGCAAATAAATAAATAAAAATATTTTAAAGGAACAAAATAAATAAAATACCTTGGAATAACATTAACCAAGGAAGTGAAAGATCTATACAATGAAAACATAAAAACACTCAAAAAATAAATTGAGGAGGACTTGAGAAAATGGAAAGTCCTCCCATGCTCCTGGATAGGCAGAATTAACATTGTGAAGATGACAATCCTACCAAAGGCAATATATAGATTCAGCGCAATTCCAATTAAAATCCCTACAGTGTTCTTCACAGAGATAGAAAAAAAAAAAGATCTCAAATTTCATATGGAAAGGCAGAAGGCCTCACATTTCCAAACATATCCTCAGCAAAAGAAATACCTCTGGTGGCATTGCCATACTTGATCTAAAGCTATATTACAAAGCCATAGTAATAAAAACAGCATGGAACTGGCATAAAAACAGGAGTATAGACCAATGGAATAGACCTGGACTTTGGGTCAAATAACTATAGATTCTTGATATTTGACAAAGTCCTGAAAAATATAGGCTGGAAAAAAGACAGCATCTTCAACAAATGGTGCTGGACAAACTGGATAACCACATGCAGAAAACTGAAAGTTGATCCACACATTTCTCCATACACTACACTCAAATCCAAATGGATCAAAGACCTCAATATAAGACCAGAAACTTGAATACTACTGGAAGAAAATTTAGGAAGTACTTTCCATGATATAGCAATGGAAAAAGACTTCCTGAACAAAACCCAGTAGCTCACAATCTTAAAGTCACTCAACCAATGGGATCACATGAAGCTGAAGAGTTTCTTTACAGACAAGCATACAATAAGCAAAGACAATAGATTACCCACAGAATGGGAGAAAATATTTGCAGGGTACCCAACTGATAGAGGCCTAATCTCTAGAATCTACAAAGAACTCAAAAATCTAAACATTACGAAGTCAAACACCCCACTCACAAAATGGAGCAAAGAGCTGAACAGGCAGTTCACAGAGGAAGAAACACAAATGGCAAACACACACTTAAGAAAATGTTCATCATCCCTAATCATCAGAGAAATGCAAATTAAAACAACTATGAGATTCCACCTTACCCCAATAAGGACAGCAAACATCAAAAAATCAAACAAAAATAAGTGCTGGCGAGGATGTGGAGAAGTAGGAACCCTCATCCACTGTTGCTGGGAATGCAGGATGGTATAACCACTTTGGAAAGCAATATGGAAACTCCTGAGAAAACTGACTATAGAGATACCAACAGACCCAGTTATTTCCTTACTGGGCATCTACCCTAAAACCTTCAAACCACAGGCCAGAGAGATTTGCTCAACCATGTTTGTAGCGGCACAATTCGTAATAGCTAAGAGCTGGAATCAATCTAGATGTCCATCACTAGAAGAATGGATAACTAAGATGTGGTATATCTACACAATGGAATTCTATACAGCAGTAAGAAAAAATGACACAAAAAAAATTTGAGGAAAATATGGTTGAGCCTAGAACAGATCATTCTCAGTGAACTTACCCAATCACAGAAAAAATATCACCACATAGTCTCACTCATCTACAGCACCTAACCTGAATCTACCCAAGATACCTTACATACCCAGCAAGCATCTCATGGACTAGACACTAGGATGGAGGGGGAGGGAGGGGAAGGCATCAAAGAGGTGGGAAACACTAATCTAGACCCAAATGGCAATGGTACCATAAAATTCTATTTACTAAAAGGCAGACCAAATGGCTGAACCCTCACCAGGCCCTTACAGGAAACACCTAAACCTCAAAACACTGGAGACGGTAGGATCAATTCTAACCTAAATATTCTACATCTTCCCTTCCACCGCCCCCCCAACTCTTGTATATTCATTATCTCTTTCCTCATTTTCTTAGGGGACACATACCTGTAACTCACAGTACCAGCATAGGGCTATCATCCACAATGAGCTTTTGATCAGAGAAACCTACAAGGTTTCTTAAAAGAATGACAGATTTATGTCAGAGTACTTGATGACCCACCAAAGATCAGTGATAAGACCCTATTGCTGAAGACTCCATATGCAGCTGACACGTAAAATGGAACAGCATGGCTGGAGGCCAGGAGAGAGTCAGTCCCCAGACAGTCAGCGTGTCTAGTGACAGAAGGTGCTATATGGGCGACTGGGGGAAATGACCAATATCTGTCCAAGCAACTCATGGTCCAACCTACTTAGCAACAAATAACCTGTTGTGATGCCCACACAAGTGCAATAGTGGTACACAGCCATGGTGGGGAACCAACTGCTCTTGATTTGGCTAACTGATCCCCTCAGTGGTGCAGGACCCATAGCTGGAGCTGGGAAACAAGTCAGAACCATATCCAAACATAATCCCACTCTCCATTATCAAGCTAAGATCAATCATGGGGTACAAGAGGGCCTATACCTATTAAACTCTGTATTTAAAAAGCAAGGGTTATCTCATTTGTCCTGTTGCTAACTTACAGTCCATTGGAGATTCTGCTTCTCTTTTTCAGATAGATGCAGATCCTAAGGAGAGAGAGAGCCACCCCATCATACCTCAAAAAGGCCCCGATTGAAACGAAGGAAAGTTAGCAAAACAAGCAAAGATGCTGTTTTCCTGATGAACCAGATACCAGCACAAGGGGGAAGGAGACCAACACAGAGAAAAATCAACTGCTACCTAATCAGAGAGCCAGAGCCTCAGAGGCCCCCAAAACCTCATCACTGAAGCAGACCAAAAATGAACCCAAAATAGCTCAAGGAAATTTTGTGGAAGAGGGGGTGGAAAGTATGTCAGAGCCACATGTTGGGTCATGATATGCAGAAACATTTATCATACCAATAACCGTGGGCTAATTCCACAATGCACAACCCATATACCTCAACAAAAAGGGGCCAACGGGGAGGGGGTAGGTCAGGGATGAGCCTAATAATGGTACCAAACTGCCTATATCTGCTGAATAGAAAACTAATAAAAAAAAATTTAAGCCCGGCGTGGTGGCGCACGCCTTTAATCCCAGCACTCGGGAGGCAGAGGTAGGAGGATCGCCATGAGTTCAAGGCCACCCTGAGACTACATAGTTAATGCCAGGTCAGCCTGGGCTAGAGTGAGACCCTACCTCGAAAAACCAAAAAAAAAAAAAATTTAAAAAAATATTTTAAAGGAGTTGGAGAGATGTCTTAACAGTTAAGGCACAGACAAAGGACCTAGGTTCAATTTCCCAGTACCCATGTCAAGCCAGATGCACAAAGAGTCTCATATATCTGTAGTTCGTTTGCAATAGCTAGAGGCCCTGGCATACCCATATTCTCTCTCCCTCTCTCCCTCTCTCTCTCTCTCTCTCTCTCCCTCCCTCCCTCCCTTCCTCCCTCCCTATGATATAAATAAATAGAATATTTTTAAGCTATTAAAAAAGAAAAAGAGTTCAAATGATTCAAACATAACATCGATGTTATAAAATTATGAATGGTTTGAATGAACTCCTTAAATTTTTAGTGATCCTTGATTGTACTTTATACAGGAAATCTTTAGCTATCTTCTTCTTGGGGGAAGGACAATTACCCTAAAATGTATTCAGTGGAGCTTCTATGAATCCGTGTGCTATTTAATTAAGTTCCAGGAGATCCCTTTGTCATAGAACAGACAAGCACTCGCGTATCACAAGCAAATTTTATACTGTGCTTTAAAATGGAAAGAAATGATGACAACTGGAGACCATATTTGGTAATGCAGCTTTCAGGTTGTTATCTATGGTCATCACCTGGCATTATAGTTACCTCCTCACTGCTGGGATAAATAGCATTCCTTGGTTATTGACGCGAAGTGACCAGCTCAGCTTCATGCTCCTGCCTCTCTGCGTTTCTCTCCATGACGGCCTTGAACGGGAACCAAAATAAACCTTTCCTTCCTTAATTCGCTTCTGATCAAGTATTTGGTTACAGCAACAAGAAAATAATTAACAAAGTAAGTCTCCTCTGAGGGGACTTTGTCACTCACCCTTTCTTATAGAAAATGAAGCTCAGAGTCATCAAATGACTTCTTAAAGATCACACAGCAAGGAAGCAGCAAGGCTAGGTTGTCACCCAGGGGGTTTGGCTTCAGCCCCTTTGCTCTTAACCACTGGGAAATGTCAGGATAGCAATTGTCCACTGTTCGGTGTCATTTTCAATCTCATCAGAAAGAAGGTAGCTTTAGGAAGAACACTTTAGACCTAATATCATAGGCATTATACTGTGGGTATAGTCCTGGCCAGTCCAGAGAAGCCAAAACCAAAATTCAGACCATTTCTTTAAGACTCTCCCTCTATACTGCATGTGACCTAATGTGACTTGAATATAATTTAGCCAAGAATAGTAATGGAAAGAATTTATTCTATTTTATTAGATTTTTCTCAAATGTGTGAGCTGTTTAATAAGTCACTTGGCCTTACCTACCAGTTCAAATGTCAGTTAACTGTGGCATTTATAGTCTGCCTTTATCACCAAAGTAGAGTTCAGTTACACAGTTGTAGGAGATGTTTTCTCTTTTTGTCTTGTCACTTGATAGACTTATCTATGTTTTGGTAAACAAGAGGGACATTTTTCTTACACAGTATTGAATAACTTCACAACCTGAAAGTAAAATTTGACAGCACCATTAAAATGTAACCAACATTTCTCATATATTTTGGAGTCATTATGTGTATTCTTGACTCACAGTGTCTGGGTGCCAGCAAGCCTCTTTACTGTGATGGGCTCAGGAAAATATCTTGTCATATCTTGCCTTAACTTCCTTGTCTATAAAGTAGTAACTTTAATAAAGCCTACCTCAAAGAGCTGAGAATTTTCTTAGTGTATATGTCAACCACCAGTCAAAATTCTTTATCTGGGGTTGGGGAGATGGCTCAGTGATAAAGGGACTTGCTTTCAAAGCTTCCAATCCAGCCAAATGCACAAAGTGATACATGTCTGGAGCATGTTTGCAGTGACATGAGGCCCTGGTGCAACCATTCTCTCCTTTCCTCCTTCCCTCCCCCTTTTTCACATAAATAAATAAATGAAGGAATAAGTAATTTTTTAAAATATGCATACTACACATTCAATCCTTAACTACTACCCTATGACAGTTGCTAACATCCTCAATTTAAGGATGTGGGAACTGAGACAGAATAATTAATAAACATGTCTGAAGGATAAAAAAAATTGGTAAGCACTGGGGCCTAGCTATGAACGCAGCTGATCTGGATGCAAGTCTGCACTCTTGGTTGCTACTACATACTGCTGTTATAGACATTGTCTCATTTTATACTCCCAAATCTACTTTACAGTAGCAAACAAGCTGAATGTTCTCTCATTCAGACTTTCTGTCTGCAAGTAACCAAACCAACTGTTTTGTCATTCAGATGGCCCTGGTTTTCCATTCACATAAGCCATAATTAAGATAATTCAAACATTCATTTATTTCTACAACTCCTGATTCAACAAACTCCCTTCATCTGCCACTAAGTTGATCTACACCATTCCACTAGATGCTAGTCAGGGCTTGTGACATAAAATTATCACTATAAACCCATGTGATGGCTATTTTAGAATTATTGTGAAAGTCTTTCTTTTGAGAAAAAGAAATGCAGCAGAAACCTTTAAGAAAAAGACTAAGATGTGAGATTTAACAATGAAAATTTCCAATCACAAAGATTATAAAAATCTAACCATGTATAGGTTAATCCTAGGGAGAAAACAAAGTAGAAATGTATATTTCTATTTTGGACTTGGAATACTTTATTCTCATTGCTCTTGAGCTTTTAACCAAAATAAGAAAGGAGACCAACTAAGACAACCACCCTCTGATATCAGTCAAAAGCACTTAACCACATAGTGGTATTTGCTACTATTGTACATTTCTTGCTTCTGAGTTGTCTCCTGATCACAAAACTTAAACACATGGATCATAGGCGTAATTAAATCAAAGGAGATTAATTCAGGTAAAGGTAGACAGGCCCCAGAATGTCCTCTGCTTGCTCACACCTTTGTTGTGCACTTCCCCCCAGTGGCTCATGTACCACTTTCCAGCACTAGATGGGCTGTCTGGAGACGGGCTCTCTTCCAGATTTCAGCAAGGTCTCTTCGTGTTCTGTGCTGGCAGCACTTGCTGTCTTCAGCAATAGGGTCTTATCTATTACCTCAGGCTGATAATCAAGTGCTTTGACAGAAGCCTGTCTTTCTTTGGAGACCTTGTAGGTCTCTCCTGTCAACAGCTCATTGTGAGTAGCAACTGCTTTCTGGTACTGGGAGTTATAGGCCACAGCCAAAAACAATTTTTAAGGTTAGGCTTCATCCCTCACACTCCAGGGTCCTTCTTTACAGACTCTTCCCCTGCCCTTATACTCCTTTTGAGGGTTAATCTTTTAGTATACCTTCAAGGATAAAGGTTTCTATGTTACCAGCTCATTTGGACTTAGTTTTGTGTTTGTTCCCCCACCCCAAAATCCTCTTTTCCTACCCCAAAGCCCTTCATTCCTACTGTCTGGGCCCCAGGTTGTCTCTCAGGTATGCCAGCAACTGAAGATGACCCAGGTAAGGAATCGCAGGTGAGTGAAACATACAGCATTTGTCTTTCTGTGATTATGTGAGTTTTCTGAGTATGATCTGTTCCAAGGTCATCTGTTTTCCTAAAAATTTAATTATATCATTGTTTTCTTACTGGTGAGTAGAATTCAATTGTGTAAATGTACCACAATTTCATTATTCAATGATGGGTAGTTGGGTTGATTCCAGTTCTTAGCTACTATGAATTTGGCAACTATAAACAAGGTTGAGCAACTATCTCTGTATTGAAGCCTAGAGCATTTAGGAGAAGTACCCAGTAGGGGAACAACTGAGTCTTTTGGTAGTTCTATATTTATCTTTTTCAGGAATCCTCATATTGATTTCCATGGTGATTGCACAAGTTTTTATTCCCACCAAGAGTGAAGAGGGTGAGCTGGAGAGATGGCTTAGCGGTTAAGCGCTTGCCTGTGAAGCCTAAGGACCCCGGTTCGAGGCTCGGTTCCCCAGGTCCCACGTTAGCCAGATGCACAAGGGGGCGCACGCGTCTGGAGTTCGTTTGCAGAGGCTGGAAGCCCTGGCGCGCCCATTTTCTCTCTCTCCCTCTATCTGTCTTTCTCTCTGTGTCTGTCGCTCTCAAATAAATAAATAAATAATTTTAAAAAAAAAGAGTGAAGAGGGTTCCTCTTTACCCACATCCTCACCAACATTTGTTGTCATTTGATTTTTTTAATGATTGACATCCTTACTGAAATAAGATGTAATCTCATAGTTGTTTTATCTTTCATTTCCCAGATGGTTAGGGATGTTGAACATTTTCTTAAGTGTGTTTCAGCCATTTGTATTTCTTCCTCTGAGAACTCCCTATTCAATTCTCTGCCCCATTTTCTGAGTGGGTTGTTTGAATTTTTGTTTATTTTAATTTTTTTTTTTTAGTTCTTTGTAGATTCTAGAAGCTAGGTTTCTGTCAGTGATATACCTGGTGAAAATTTCCTCTCATTCTGTGGGTAATCTATTGGCTCTGCTTATTATATATTTGTCTTTTTAGTTTCATGAGGTCCTATTAGTTGAGTAATTTCCTAGGTTATTAAGGTTTTTTTCAGGAAGTTTTTCCCTACTCCTATATTGTGGAGACTTCCTCCAGTACTGGAAGACTTTCGTGTCTTATATTGAGGTCTTTCATCCATTTGGAGCTTATTTTTGTGTATGGTGAGTGGGTCTAGTTTCATTTCTTCTACATATGGTTATCCAACTTGTCAAGCACCAGTTGTTGAAGATGCTGTCTTTTCTCTAGTTTGTGTTATTGGCACCTTTGTCAAAGATCAAGTATCTATATCTATGTCTATATCTATATCTATCTATCTATCTATCTATCTATCTATATATATATATATATATATATATAGCTATATATATGAATACACAAGTATCTGTATAGCAAACTGATTTTGTGAGGCATGGTAATATGCTACAATCCCAGAACTTAGGAGGAAGAGTCAGAAAGATGATGAGTTCAAGGTCAGACTGGGCTACATGATAAGTAACTTTCTTACAAAAAGAAGTACATTAATTTTGATTCCTTCAGGTGTGCACATGTAAGTGCTGATTCAGTGCCCCAAGCACTCGCCCATGGTATCCCATGGGCTTGCTACAGAGGCAAGAGGAAAATATTGTGTCCTCCTCCATCACTCACCCAACTGCTTTTTTTCCTTGCAGTGGAGTCTCTTGCTGATTCCAAAACTTGACATTTGCAAGCATCAGTGATTGTCTAGCTTGCATTCTCCCAGTAGATTGGAGTTTCAGATGTGTGTGGCCATGCCCAACTATTTACATGGGTTCTAGAGATTCAAATCCAAGTGATCTTAGACCTGTTCAAACCTTCATGCTTTTACAGGAAGCACATTTAGCCACAGATCCATCTCTCCAGCCCATCTTCAGTTGCTTCTACAGAAGGAAAGAGAACTGCAGAAAATCAAATAAGGCTACTGGTCCCAAAAGTAATCCTATAGGTCTGACACAAGTTTTACTGGGCTAAAATCAAAGTGACAGGTCTTCTTCCTTTTCTGGATGATTCCAGAATTGGTTCATTTGCTAGAACACTAAAAATAAGGTCCCAGGGCTAGAGAAATAGCTTAGCAGTTAAGGCACTTGCCTGCAAAGCCCAAGGACCCAGGTTCAATTCCCCAGGACCCATGTAAGACAGATGCATAAGGAGGTGCATCTGGAATTTGTTCACAGTGGCTAGAGGCACTGACACACCCATTCTCTCTATCTTCCTCTTCTCTCTCTTTCTTTAAAATAAGTGAATAAAATGAAAAGATCTAAAATAATAATAAAAATAAGGGCCCAGATGCAGGTAGAGTGGGGTCACAATTGTATGATGGAACCAATTCATACAGCCTCAGGTGAGCTGACCAAGCACATGTCTTCTCCACACCTTATTCAGGAAGGGACACCATGTTGGCAGCTTAGCAACAGTGGAAGTCTTTATACTATAGAAATTCTATTAAGGATGTGAATCATAATTGAGTTGGTTCTTTACTTTTTCAGTTTCACAGAATATAACTATGAAAAATCAGAGCATAGTCCAGAAGGGACAGATAGCATTCTCTTTTCCACTCTGAAATCACCACCCAGAACTTGTCCTCTGGCCTGGCCCAACTACAAGGGAATTAAAACAGTGAAATCCTTCCTAGCTCTCAGAAAACACCTGCAAATACTTATCTTGGTGGATATTACTAATATTGTACTTGACCAAGAAAGACAGCATCAATGTCTATAGTCAGTATTTAGCAACCATTCAGAAATGCTACATGAATAGTATGTAACTTTCCTAGCTGTGCTTTGAACGATGTTAGCACCCCATGCACTAGCTGTTTTCTTTCGCCTCTGTCAGGCCCCCTCCTCCTCCCTACTGCAGTATTTTGTTTCCACTTACCTAATAATCTACTTGCATCCAAATTCTTATGTTAGAGTTCTTTTCTCAAGAGAACAAAGAGAAAGTTAATTTTAAGAACTATAAAGATTGTTGGATATTGTTAAGTGCAATTTACATGTTAGAAGAAGAAAATGATAAGCTCAGCTCAGCCACCTACGAACTCAGGGTATGAAACCCAAATGTCATCAATGGACACATACAGAGAGAGGGGAGCATCTCCTGCAGCTAGACAGCAAACGGCTGACACTCAGATCTTGGATTTGATTGTGAGACAAACTGACTTCCTAAAATCTGAATTAATTGCCTATTTATACTATAGCAAGTTATTATAAGCTTACTGGTCTCAAATAACAAAATTTATTACCTTACAAAATGTTAGCTAGGAGACTGACACAGGTCTCACGGGGCTAAAACCAGGACTAATTTCTTTTCCAGAGGCCTTAGGAGAAAGTGAATGTCCTCATCTTTCCCAATTTCTAGAGGCTGTACAGATCCCATGGTTCATTGCCAACTGCTTCTATCTTAAAACCTAGCAACAGTACAACTCTGACAATTGATGTGCAATCATATCTGCCCTGGACCACAACCAGGAAATAATTCTTTGCTTTGGGAGCCTTTGTGATTAAATAGAGCCAGTAAAGATAATCCTGTATAATCTTCCCACATGAAGATCTGGAAATTAACAGTGTCTACCAAGTCCCTTTTGTTGACTAAAGTAACACATTAACAGGTGCTAAGGATTCAGAGGTGGACACTTGAAGGGACCATTCATCAGGGAACCATGATCTCCCTAAAAATCCCTCAAAGACTAATGTTTGCAGCATGTGCAAAATTAATTCATCCATCCTCACTGTCCTTTTATTTATTTATAGGAAAGAGAGAGAGAGACAGAGAGAGAGAGAGAGAGAGACAGAGAGTATTGGCACACCAGGGCCTCAGCCACTGCAATCAAATTCCAGATGCTTGCACCTGCCTCATCTTTGTGTGTCTGGCTTACATGGGATTTGGAGAGTCGAACATGGGTCCTTAGGCCTTGCAGGCAAGCACCTTAACTGCAAAGCCATCTCTTCTTGTATATTAGTTATCTTTTTCCTCAATTTCTCAGTGGACACTGACCTGTAACCCCCACTTCCAGCTTGGGCCTACAATCCACAATGAGCTTTTGATCAGAGAAACCTACAAGGTTTCCCAAAACAATGACAGACTTCTGTCAGAGTACTTGATGACCCACCAAAGGCCAGTGATAAGACCCTATTGCTGAAGACTCCATACACAGCTGACGCGTAAAATGGAATGACATGGCTGGAAGCCAGGAGAGAGTCAGTCCCCAGACAGTCAGCATGTCTAGTGCCAGAAGGCGCTACATAGGCGACTGGGGGAAATGACCAAGATCTGTTCAAGCAACACATTGTTTAACCTAATTAGCAACAAATAACCGAATGTGATGCCCACACAAGTGCAATAGTGGTACACAGCCATGGTGAGGAATCAATTGCTCTTGATTTGGCTAACTGATCCACTCAGTGGTACTAGACCCTTAGCTGGAGCTGGGAAACAAGTCAGAACCATACCCAAACACAAGCCCAATCTACAATATCAAGCTACCATCAATCACGGGGTATAAGAGGGCCTACACCTATCAAACTGTCTATCAAAAAAGTAAGTGTTATCTCAATTTTCCGGGTGCTAACTTACTCTCTGTTGGAGAATCTGCTTCTCTTTTCCAGTTAGATGCAGATCCTAAGAAGAGAGCTGCCCCAACATACCTCAAAAGGAGCCCAACTGAAACTAAGGACAACTGGCGAAATAAGCAAGGGTGATGTTTTCCTGTGAACCGGATACCAGCACAAAGGGGAAGGAGATCAACGCAGAGAAAAATCAACTCCTACCAAATCAGAGAGCCAAAGCCTCACAGGCCCCCAACACCTCAGCACTGAAGCAGACCAAAAATGAACCCAACATGGCTCAGGGAAATCTTGCGGGAGAGGGGGCGGAAAGAATGTCAGAGCCACATGTTGGGTCATGATTTGCAGAGACATTTATCATACTAATAACTGGGGGCTAACTCCACAATGCACGACCCATTTTCATTAACAAGGAGGGTCTAATGGGAGGGGGTAGATCACAGAAGAGCCTAAATAATGGTACCAAACTGCCTGTATTCACTGAAATGAAAACTAATAAATTAAATTTTTAAAAAAAAAGCCATCTCTCCAGCCCATCCTCACATTTCTAAAACTCTGAACCATTATAACATCAACACCAAAGACTCAATATCATGTTACTATTATCTGCTCCAATCCCAAATCTCTTCATTTAAATAAGTTATGAATGAGCTTTTTCATGATTTATTCTAGGGAAAATTTTCTTGCTAATTGAGGTCCTGTGAAGCTAAATAATTTATATGCTCTGAAACTGAAATGGTGACACAGTTATGGGATCACAGTTTCTACTCCAAAAGGAAAAAAAGTGAAATAAAATAAAGAGAATGACTTGTCCCCAACAATTTAGAAATTCATCCAGGTACAATACATTAGGTTTCAATTGCTAATAATAATACAATGTTGGGTGTCTTCCAGTCAATTTGGCATCTGCCTAACTGCACCACATCTCCAGGGGAAGGAAAGGCAAGATATTGAGGGTTCGTTGGGTCTTCTAGGAAGGAGCAGACTCTAATAGACCTCCAGTGGGAGGGCACAGAGGGGCAGAAAAGAAGAACTGGCTGATTCCCATGCTCTCAGGTAGCCCACCAGTCGCCCAGTTCCCTCAAGCAGCCGTCCTAGCCATAGTCCCAGCCACAGCTTCCTCCTGCACTAACTGCAGGCAAGGGGACAAGGGTCAGCATAGCTCCACCTGTGCCACCCTGCAGAGTGATCACCCTACTCCCCCACCCATCACAAAAACGAAAGCCACCCCGTTCCTCTGCCCCTCACAACCTTAGTCCCGCTACCCTGTCCCTCATGACCCCAGTCACACTCGCCCTGCCCCTACACTGTGATGAGCAGACCACAGCACAAAAGTAATGATATGGGCTGAACATGGTAGCACACACCTTTAATCCTGGCACCCTGGAGGCAGAGGTAGGAGGATCACCATGAGTTCAAGGCCAGCCTGAGACTGCATAGTGAATTCCGGGTCAGCCTGGACTATAGTGAGACCCTACCTTGAAAAACCAAAAGAAAAAAACAAAACAAAAAAGGGGGGAATAATATGAAAAATCAAATGCAAGTAAGTCCACTAAGATTGCCCAGTCCTGCAATGGTTATCTCTAATCTAAACATAGAAGAGACATTAGGGTCAGAACCCCAAAATGAACTTATAAGCTATGCAACTCTGGCCAAGCAAATAACAAAATTTACAGAAAAGTTTAAAAAAGGGCCAATAATCATATGAATGTTTTCCACACTAGACTAGACTTAGTAGATAAGAAAATAAAAGGGGTCCAAAGACAGTTAAAGGATATGAAGGCGAGCAGGAAAAAAAAAAAAAAAAAAAAACAAGGACCTCAAAAGCCAGCCAGCTAAGCTCAATGAAGACATAAAGAAATGCAAGGATGAATTCCAAGTAGAATCAAGAAAATGACATGACAGAGGGATAGAAACTATACATAGAAAAGGTAGTAAAAAATGCAAATCAAATTGAACAAGCCAAAAACTATAGAAACTCTCAAGAATAGAGTCAGCCATGTGGAGGATAGAAACTCAGATCTGGAAGACAAAATGGAAGAAATAGTTTGAGAGTCCAAAAATTTCAGTAAAGTCAAAAATTTCTATGAACAGAACATGAGGGAACTGTGGAATACCCTAAAACACCCTAACATTCAGATCATAGGAATACCAGAAGGGGAAGAAATTCAGACTAAAGGCATGAAGAACTTATTCAACAAAATTATCAAAGAAAACTTTCACACTCTCTCAAAAGAAAGGCTCATCAAATTACAAGAAGCTAACAGAACTCCAAACAGACTGAAACAAAGGAGAAATTCTCCAAGACATATTGTTATTAAGACTCTAAGCATTGATACCAAAAGGAAATTCCTAAAAGCAGCTAGGGAAAAACAACACATTACATTTAAAGGTAACCCCATCAGAATTCCTTCAGACTTCTCAATGGAAACTCTAAATGCCAGAAGGGCCTGGAATGGAACGCTGCAAAGTCTAAGAACCTATGGCTCCCAACACCAACTACTCTACCCAGCAAAGTATCCCTCATAATAGATGGTGAAAGAAAAACTTTCCATGACAAAACTCAGCTTCACAACTATATGAACACAAAACCAAACCTACAGAGAGTCCTTCAGGAAATTCTCCACACAGAAGAACCAAATAATCAACCTCAAGTGCCTACAAGAAGCCAATCACAATAACCAAACTCAGAGAAGACATTAAAAAAAACTTAAAAGTCCATGAAAACACCAAACAACATAAACCAACACAGTATGACAGGGATCAAATCAAACCTCACAGTCATTACCCTAAATATTAATGGTCTTAATTCACCCATCAAGAGATATTAGCAAACAAGGTGGATCAGAAAATTATACCCCTCAATCTGTTGTCTTCAAGAAAAACCACCTCACCATGAAAGACAGACACCTCCTCAGGTTGAAGGGGTGGAAAATGATATTCCAAACAAATGGGAATAAGAAACAAGCAGGTGTAGCTATACTAATATTGGATAAAATAGACTTCAAACCAAAAGTAATCAAAAAAGACAAAGAAGGCCACTTCATACTTATCAAGGGAATGATCGTTCAAGAGTAGATTATAATCATAAATCTTTATGCATCAAACATAGAGTCACTACAATTCATAAAACAAAACCTACTTGACAATAAAACAGTAATAAACACCAACACCATCATAGTTGGGGACTTCAATACTCCATTATCAGCAATAGATAAATCATCCAAATAAAAAATCAATAGGAAGTGAGAGCTCAAGAAAACCATAGAACAATTAAACCTAATGGACATCTACAGAACATTCCACCCCAAATCCACAGGCTATACATTCTTCTCAGCAGCCCATGGAACATTCTCTAAAATAGATCATATACTGGGTCACAAAGCCTGCCTCCATATATTTAGGAAGATTGACACAATTCCCTGCATGATATCAGATCACAATGCTATATTACTAGAATTCAACAACAAAAGACCCACCAAGAATCCCATTGGCTCCTGGAAACTGAACAGTACACTTTTAAAAAATAAATGGGTAATGGACAAAATAAAAAATGAAACTTCAAAATTTCTAAAAATGAATGACAATGGGAACACATCATACAAAACTTATGGGACACAATGAAGGTGGTCCTCAGGGGAAAATTCATAGTACTAAATGCCTTCATAACAAAGACAGAGAGATCCCAAATCAATAACCTAACCATCCACCTGAAGGCATTAAAAAAAAAAAAAAAAAAAAAACAAGAAAAATCTAACCCAGACAGAAAGAAATAATTAAGATCAGAGCAGAAATTAATGAATTGGAAACTAAGAAAACAATTAAGAAAACTGATGAAAGAGGAGCTGTTTCTTTGAAAAAATAAACAAGACTGATAAACCCCTGGCCAATTTGATCAAGTCTAAAAATAGATACTTCAAATTAACAAAATCAGAAATGAAAAAAGGAAAGCTCACGACAGACATAAGTGAAATTGAGAGAATCATCAGGACTTATTTCAAAAACTTCTACTCCACAAAACTGGATATTTTGGAGGAAATGGATGAATTCCTGGACACATACCATCTACCAAAGCTAAACTCAGAGCAGATTAATCTCCTAAACAAACATATCACATCCATCAAGATTGAAAAGGCAATCTAAACCTCCCCCAAAACAAGAGTCCAGGACCAGATGGCTTCTCAGCTGAATTGTTTCAAACCTTCATGGAAGAACTGAAACCAATCATTCTCAAACTGTGCCCCCACAACTGGAGATCAAAGAAAGCTCCCCAACTCCTTCTATAAAGCTAGTATCACCCTAATACCAAAACCAGTCAGAGATGCCACAAGAAAAGAAAACTACAGGCCTATTTCCCTGATGAATTAAGATGCAAAGATCCTAAACAAAATCCTCACAAACCGAATCCAACAACACATCAAAAGCATTATCCACCTTGATCAAGTAGGCTTCATCCCAGGAATGCAGGTGTGGTTCAACATAGGGAAATCTGTCAATGAAATATACCACACAAATAAGCTTAGACACAAAAATCACATGATCATTTCAATAGATGCAGAAAAGGCCTTTGACAAAATACAACCTAACTTCATGATCAAAACATTGGAGAAAATTAGCATGGTCAGTTTATAACTTAACATAATAAAGGCTATATACAAAGCGCATAAAGCCCAAATAATACTTAATGGAGAGATATTGAAGGAATTCCCATTGAGATCAGGAACAAGACAGGCTGTCCACTCTCACCTCTACTCTTCAATATAGTACTATAAGTCCTAGCTCAAGCAATTAGACAGGAGAAAGAAATAAAAGTGGGCTGGAGGGATGGCTTAGCAATTAAGGTGTTTGCCTGCAAAGCCAAAGGACCCTGGTTCAATTCCCCAGGACCCACGTTAGCCAGATACACAAGGGGGCACATGTGTCTGGAGCTCACTTGCAATGGCTGGAGGCCCTAGCATGCCCATTGTCTCTCTCTCTGTCTCTCTTTCTCTCCCTCTTTCTCTGTCAAATAAATTAAAATAAAGAAATAAAAGGGATACAAATTGGAAAGGAAGAAGTTAAGTTCACTCTATTCACAGACAACATAGTTCTATACATAAGAGATCTGAGAGCCTCCATCTCAAAACACTTTAAGGTGATTAATTCCTTCAGCAAAAGTAGCAAGATAAAAAATCAATGCACAAAAGTCAGTAGCCTTTCTAAATGCAAATGACAAAAATACAGAGAAAGAAAGAAATGACATTGTCCCATTTTCTTTTTTTTTTTTAAATTTTTTATTTATTTATTTGAGAACGACGATACAGAGAGAAAGACAGATAGAGGGAGAGAGAGAGAATGGGCGCGCCAGGGCTTCCAGCCTCTGCAAACGAACTCCAGACGCGTGCGCCCCCTTGTGCATCTGGCTAACATGGGACCTGGGGAACCGAGCCTCAAACTGGGGTCCTTAGGCTTCACAGGCAAGCGCTTAACCGCTAAGCCATCCCATTTTCAATAGCAACAACAGCAAAAAAAAAAACCTTGGAATAACATTAACCAAGGGAGTGAAAGATTTATACAATGAAAACATAAAAACACTCAGAAAGAAATTGAGAAGGGCTAGAGAAAATGGGAAGACCTCCCATGCTACCGGATAGGCAGAATTAACATTGTGAAGAGGGCAATCCTACCAAAGGCAATATGCGGATTTAATGCAATTTCAACTAAAATCCCAACATTATTCTTCACAGAGATAGAAAAACATTATCTCAAAATTCATATGGAAAGGCAGAAGGCCTCAGATATCCAAGCATATATTCAGCATAAGAAACACCTCTGGAGGCATCACCATTTCTGATCTAAAGCTATACTACAAAGCCATACTAATAAAAACAACATGGTACTGTCATAAAAACAGGAGTATAGACCAATGGAACAGAACCAAGGACCCAGACTTTGGTTCAAGTAACTACAGCTACTGGATATTTGACAAAGGCCCTAACAACAGAGGCTGGAAAAAAGACAGCATCTTCAACAATGGTGCTGGACCAACTGGATAACCCATATGCAGGAAACTGAAACTTGATCCACATGTCTTGCCATGCACAACAATCAAGTCCAAATGGATCAAAGACCTCAATATAAGACTGAAAAGTTGGTTACTATTGGAAGAAAAAATAGGAGGAACTTTCCATGATATAGGAATGGGAAAAGACTTTCTTATCAAAACCCCAGTAGCACAGGATATTAAATAATCACTCATCTAATGGGATCACATGAAGCTGAAAAGTTTCTTCACAGACAAACATACAATAAGCAGAGCCAATAGATTACCCACAGAATGGGAGAAAATATTTGCTGAATATCCAACTGACAGAGGCCTAATTTCTAGAATCTACAAATAACTCAAAAGCATAAACAATTAAAAGTCAAACAACTCACTCACAAAATAGGGCAAAGAACTGGATAGGTAATTCTCAGAGAAAAAAATACAAATGGCAAACAAACACACACTTAAGAAAATGTTTATCACCCCTAATCATCATGGAAATGCAACTTAAAACAATTATGAAATTCCACTTTACCCCAGTAAGGATAGCAAGCATTAAAAAATCAAATGAAAATAAACGCTGGTGAGGATATGGAGAAATAGGAACCCTCATTCACCGTTGGTGGGAATGTAAGATGGTACCACCACTTTGGAAAGCAATATGGAGGCTCCTTAAAAAGTTGACTATAGAGTTACCAACAGCCTCAGTTATTCCCTTACTGGGCATGTATCCTAAAAGCTCCACACCTCAGTTCAGAGATATTTGCTCAATCATGTTTATAGCTGCTCAATTCATAATAGCCAAGAGCTAGAATCAACCCAGATGTCCATAATTAGACGAATTGATAATTAAGATGTGGTATATCTATACAATGGAATTCTACACAGCAGTACTGAAAAATGACACTATGAAATTTGAAGAAAAATGGTTGAACCTGGAACAGTTCATTCACAGTGAACTCACCCAAACACAGAAAGAAAATCGCCGCATAGTTGCACTCATCTACAGCTCCTAACCTAAATCTACCTGAGATGCCAACATACCTAAAAAGCATCTCAAGAACAAGAAAATAGGTGGGTAGGGAGGGAGGGGGGGTAAGGAGGAATGGGGGACACAAAACTAGACCCAAATGGCAATGGCACAATAACTTTCTACATTCTAAAAGACATACTAAATGGTTGAACCTTCCCCGGGCCCTTAGAGGGGACACCTGAATCACAAGGCCCTAGAGAAGGTACAATGAAGACTGACCTTAATCTCCTGTTTCTCCCTCTCTCTATTTCTCTTCCTCCCTCTTTTCTTTCTTCTCTTTTTGGGCACTGACCTATAACCCCCAGTATCAGCATGTGGCTATCATCCACAATGAGCTCTTGATCAGAGAGACCTACAAGGTTTCCTAAAAGAAACACAGATTTCTGTCAGAATACTTGATGACCCACCAAAGGTTAGTGGTAAGACCCTACTTCTCAAGACATGATATGCTGTTGGCATGTAACATGGAGTGACATGGCTGGAAGCTGGAAGAGAGTCAGTCCCCAGACAGTTAGATTGTCAAGTACCAGAAGGTACTACATGAGTGACTTGAGGAAAATGACCAATGTCTGCCCAAGCAACTCATCTTCTAAGCTACTCAGTAGCAAAAAACTTTGATTGGATGCTCAGACAAGTGCAATAGTGTTGCACAGCCATGGTGGAAAACCAACTGCTCTTTATTTGGCTAACTGACCTGCTGAGTGGAATGGAATCCATAGCTGGAGCTGGGAATCAAGTCACAATCATATCCAAAAATGAGTCCACTCTCCACTATCAAGCTCCCACCAATTGTGGGCTACAAGAGGGCTGACACCTATTAAACTCTCTCTATAAAAACAATGGTTATTCAATTTATCTGGTGCTGACTTTACTCTTCATTGAAGTATTTGCTTCTCTTTTTTCAGATAGACACAGAACCTTGGGAGAGAAGCAGCCAATTGCACCTCACCAGGGCCCCAGCTGAAACCATAGAGTAATTGGGGAAGTGAGAAAGAATGCTGCTTTCTTGGTGAACCTGGTACCAGCACAATGGTGAAGGAGATAGACACACAGAACATTCAACTCCTACCAAAACAGATATCCAGAGACACAGAGGCTCCCAAGATGTCAGACCTAAATGAACCAACACGGCTCAGGGAAATTTGAGGAAGAAGGAGTGGAAAGAATGTTAGAGCCACACGTTGGGTCATGATACACAGAAACATTGCCATAACTGATGGCTAACCCCACAATGACCCATGGTGGCAGTTTGGGAGATAAAGCCTTGCCTAGGTGTATATAGGGTTGTCACTGAGGGCAGGCTGAGGAGTTAAATACAGCTCCCCCTTGCCAGAGTTAGTCCCTCATTCTCCTGATTCTGTGCTGTCTTCCACCTGCTTTGACAAGGAGGTGATGTCCAGCCTCTGCTCTACCATCGTTTTCCTGCCATCATGAAGCTTCCCTTCAAGACTGCAAATTGAAATAAATCCTTTCCTGTCTTCAGCTGCTTTTGGTCAGGTCTTTTGTCCAGCAATGCGAAGGTAACTGCAGGCAACACTCAGGAAATATTCCAAAAGATAATGGATAGAAATGGAGCCGAAACAGAAAGTGATGGTATCATCACTCCAAGAAGAGATAAGGGGTTTGCTTGCTGAGGTGGTTATGCTTTGCACAGCAGGGTGTGGAGGAAAAAGAAGTCCACTAGTCCAAACAGGTGTATTACACATTGGGGAGCAGAAATATAGTAGGCAAGCTTACATCAGAAGTAATGGAGGCTGAACGGTAATGAAAGGCATTGTTTACCTGCTGTTAAAAAAAAAAATCTGCTGGGCATGGTGGCGCACGCCTTTAATCCCAGCCCTCAGGAGGCAGAAGTAGGAGGATTGTCGTGAGTTCAAGGCCACCCTGAGACTACAGAGTTAATTCCAGGTCAGCCTGGAACAAAGTGAGACCCTACCTCGAAAAACCAAAAAAAAAAAAAAAAAAAAAATCTGAAAGCCCAGTTGGGGGGTATGAGTTAAAATATTTTAGAAAAAGAAAAGCATGCAGAATGTGTTGATAGCATTTATGGGCTCCAAGAAATACTAATATGGTCCAGGGCTGAAGAAGAAAATATTACTAGATCCAGACTCTACAGAAATAAAAAAAAAATATATCATAGGAAATGAAAAATAAGATGGTCAAATGAAAAGTTGCTGGTTTTACCTGGTAATTTCCTTAAAACATAGCTGATCCTTTGGGGTAAAAAACAATGATGTACTTTTTGAATTATTAATTATTTAGAAATAAAAGATATGACAGTGATATTACAATGAATGATAGATACGTAATGCAATTGTTGTATTGTAAGGTATAGAAGACACCTTCTCTCTGCGGGAACAAAACACCCAAGAACCCAACCAGACCCAGCTTATGGAAGGAAAGGATTTATTTCAGTCTTATGGTTTCAAGGGCAGGTTTCATCATGGTGGTGAAAGGAAGCAACTGCCTCATATCTTCATAGATCAGTGGTAGAGAGAAAGAGAGCAGCAAGAACCAGCTGGCACTGGCGAATGAAGGGACTAATAAACCACAAGGTCTGCCCCCAGAGACAATCTCCTCCAGCAAGGTTCCACCTCTCAAATTTCTACCAGCTTGGGACAAAGTAGAAATCACAAACACAAGGCTCTGGAGGACATTACCATCACATAACACTATGAAATTTGTGTGTAGGGAAGTAAAAATGGGAAGAAACAGAAGAGAAAGAATAAGGAAGAAGCATGTAATGAGCTAAATGATAAAAGGAAAGTGTAGTTTGATGGTTCTTCATAGGACCCTACATAAGACCCATCAATAAAATGCATGTGAAGAAATGCTTAATGGCCTTACAAAGGCTCAGTGTATGGTAGCTAGAAGTACTTGTGGTAGGGTTAAATTTTGCACCTCAGTTGAGTAATAATTGTCCTTCAGTGTTCCAAGATAAAGACCTGAGGTCAACATTTTGCTCTTCTGTTGTCATTTGCAATTAGTGATGTAGTCTTAGTGAAGAAATGTCATCCATGTAAAGAGGCATGACTTGAAATCATTCATTCACTACATTTACCTTTCTGTAATTTTGCAAACTGCTAACACACTGTACAAAATTGTGGCTCCCAAAGATACTCCACATAAGAATTTGAAGACTACATTTTGTTAGATTTCCAGGCTCCATATCCAGATTTCCAATTTGGACATTCTGGGTTGAGAATTTAAAGTCTGCTTCTTTTCAAAGTTTCATATTTGTAAAAACTGAATTACTAGTAAACTATATTAACTTAAAGTTGATTTATACTATATAATATCAGTAGCCACTACACTAGAATTATACAAAGTATACCTACCGAGTTTATCATTGAAGTTAACAGTTTATTCATTTATTTATTTAAGAGAGATAGGCAGATGAAAGACAGAGAATGGGCACACCAGAGCCTCTAGCCACTACAAACTCCAGAGGCATGAGCCATCTTGCGTGTCTGGCTTATGTGTGTACTGATAAATCAAGCCTGGGTACTTAGGGTTTGCAGGCAAGCACCTGAAGTTACAATTTGTATATTGTATTGATTTGTTATGAATATGAATTTATGAGACTATATTATGCTAATTTTTTCATATTGTTACTAATAAATATCTCAGGTAATATAGGTATCAATAAAATTTTCTATTATTCAGAATATTCTGTGTTCAGTATAACTTAGATTTTGGAAATCTTCTGTTAAAAGATAGAATCTGTAAAATACCAAGTGAACTTTTCAATCATTTTCTAATGATTGATAATGTTATTACCTTCTTTATAAATATCTTTACTATTTATTATGAAAGATAACATAATTGAGCCATTGCTATATTTAATTGCCCTCCATAGTCACTTTCCATATCTGGTATCTCATCTTTGTCATACACTAAATAGCTGTTATAACTTTACCTGAATTCTAGAAAAGAAAATTGAAGCAAAAGGAAATTTAATTTTGCCAAGGGTATACAAAAGTGGAAAGCCAAAACTGAGTCCTCCAGACTTCTTCCAGTAAACATATCCCCAGACTTTTAGAGCTGGAGAGATGGCTTAGTGGTTAAGCACTTGCCTGTGAAGCATAAGAACACCGGTTCGAGGCTCAGTTCCCCAGGACCGACGTTATCCAGATGCATGACGGGGCGCATGCAATCTGGAGTTCTTTCACAGTGCCTGGAGGCCCTGGAGCACCTTTTCTCTCTCTCTCTCTCTCTCTCTCTCTCTCTCTCTGCCTCTTACTCTCTCTGTCACTCTCAAATAAATTAAAAAAAAAAAATTTTAAATAAATATATCCCCAGACCGTTGCTAGATCAGTCTTTAGGTCATTCCTTTGTTTTAAAAGATAAAAAGAATAAAGTTAAAATCATCTTCAATGACTCTGCTATTAAGTCCACAATTAGACTTGTGATCCAGACCTAGAATCTGTATATTGTGTCCATTCTTAATTATTCTTGGTAAGAATAGCATGATTTTCTTCTGAGAGGCCACCCATATATCTAAGTTATCTGACATTCTGAGACTGAATCCAATTTCAGTTAGAGAAGTTGGCCCTGACTGGTAATAGTGTTTGACTCTTAGACCATGACAAAACTAAATCTATATCATCTCCTTCCTCCAGAACTACTCAGCTCATCGATTTCTATTCTGGTTTCAATAGAGTTGGTTTTTGGAACATTTGAAAAATACGTATTCCTGACATGACTTTAACAGAAGGTACCAGTTTATCAATCGCTAATCATACCTGCACTCCAGTTATAAATTGCTAGTTCTTCATTCTTTTTTTTTTATATTTTTTGTTCATTTTTTATTTATTTATTTGAGAGCGACAGACACAGGGAGAAAGACAGATAGAGGGGGAGAGAGAGAATGGGCGCACCAGGGCCTCCAGCCACTGCAAACGAACTCCAGACACGTGCGCCCCCTTGTGCATCTGGCTAACGTGGGACCTGGGGAACCGAGCCTTGAACCGGGGTCCTTAGGCTTCACAGGCAAGCGCTTAACCACTAAGCCATCTCTCCAGCCCTAGTTCTTCATTCTTTGTTTCATGTTATTCCATCTTTTCCATATCACATATTCTTTCTATAATTTTATTCTTTCATGAACTGTCTATTCTTTTCCCAATATTTTTGTGCCAGTGTCATAGTTAGGTGATTAAAGGCTTTACCAACATTGTTTTATTCATGTTTTAGCAAACAAGTGAGATGAGTGTCCTTAACTTCAGTTTTAAAGTACAACAATTAAGACTGCAAAGAGATTATTTGCATTAAAGCAAGAAGTAAATTATTGTGTTACAAGTGTAGCCCTGGCTAGATGTGGTGACTCATGCCTTTAATGCTAGCACTGGGAGACTGATGTAGGAGTATCACCTGTGAGTGTCAGGTCAGCCTAGGCTAGAGTAAGACCCTGCCTAAAAAAAAATTAAAAAAAAAAAAAACATGAGCCAACAAAGAATGTACTCTTGCTTTCAAACTTTAGCACGCACTTGCTACAGGAACTTGAGCAAGTTGCTTAGCTTATTCAACTTTAAATTTTCTAATATTAAGTGGGGTTATAATCACAAATAAGAGTTCATGATGAAACTACAAAGATAATGCATGAATAGTATTTTGACAATGCTAACTATTTTATAAATGTTTATTACTGTTACTCAGCAGGAAAGTATTAGAGCAGAAATGAAAACAATCTTATTCCTCCCTAATTCTGATAGTACATTGCTTGTTTTTCTTTAAATCCTTTCCTGTTCTCCCTTTTCAGAGATGAACTGTGTCACAATTACTATTTTTCTTTGTTATTGAAAGATTCACATCAATATGTTTAGCTTTAATTATCTCCTTTTAGAGCACAAATTCCTCCAAGTATATGGTATTTGTCTTAATATGCTTAGCCACCTTATAAAGAATATAAGTCAATTTTCTATCTGTTAGGTAATTATTGGAGTACATTTATAATACATAAATGCTAATTTTCTTAGAGGGAAAAGCATCATAAATGGAACATTTTATTATAGCATTATGGCTCTGAACACTTTTAGTGATTTTAAACTACTGAAAATAGAACTAGAAAATAAATGGTGGGATTATATTCTATGAAAAGTTTCTGAAAAAAATCAAATATTAAAGTTAACAATCAATTATCTTAAAAGCCTAAATGCATTTTATAACATCGTTTCCTTCCAGTCATACTCAAGTAGTGTTTTCTTTCCAATGAGTAATGGGTTTTGAAAAGGAACCTGCATACATTCAAATTAAATTCCATGCCAATGGATCTTAATGTTCACATAGAGTATGGAGCTGGATTTGAAAAGTATAATGCCTACTTATTGTAATGGCTTTAAAATTGCACTTTCCAAGCAAAATGTATTGTGCCTGGGATCAAATTTGAATTCAAAATGTACTCAGAAACAATTTAAACATAGAACTCAGACAGTTTTATGGTATATAGAAGCATTTTTATCTCTTAGACCACCATGAAAAAACAGCTTTTATGATATTCTCTGTTTGCTTCCTAACTCAAAGGCAGTCAGTAATTAGCTCCATGAGCTCTAATCTAGATATTCTCTGAACATGATTCCCACATTTCTTAAATACTATATGAAAACCAATCAACTACCCAATTTCTAGCATCTTATAGAATAGCTCTATGCTACTTTTTATTTAGCATATAAAAATAAGTTTTATTCTTACATTGTCATATGTTTATATCATTGTATCTTGCTCATATTCACCTTTGTTACCTCTCTTTTCCCCCATTACTCTTATGCCTAAATATTGAAGGATTTCCTCTATGTTTGCCTATAGTAGTTTCAAAAGCTTCAGATCTTACCAGATGTGGTGGCATACACCTTTAATCCCAGCACTTGGGAGCAGAGGTAGGAGGATCACCATGAGTTTGAGGCCTCCCTGAGCCTACATGATGAATTCCAAGTCAGCCTGAGCTAGAATGAGACCCTACCTTGAAGAAAAAATTAGGTCTTACACTAAGGCCTTTGAACAATTCTGAGTTTATTTTTGCACACGTTAGGAGATAAGGATTGAAGCTGAGACTTAGGAACCTTGCAAACCATGTCAAACTATATTTTGGGGGAAAAGAAAATATAAAAAGAGTAAGGAGAAGAAAATGAAAAAAAAAAAAAAGAAACCAAAAACAAAACAAAACAAAAAACTAATAAGCAGCACAGGGCAAAAGCAGAATGGGGCTGTGTTGGCCTGCTAAAATGACATTGGATATTAAAGGTGGGTAAAGTACAGAGGGAGAGAACTAGTTGGAGATATAGGATATGAAAGCTGACTGGCCTGATTGTTGGCTCTATTCAGATTGTCTCAAGTTCTGCCCTCAGCTCCTGGAACACACTCTCTTTAACTGACTTCCCCTTGGCTGAGAAGTTTTGTTCTCCTTCCAAGTCTTCCTGCAGGTTATCATATTCTGATACTGTGGTCAGTGTTTGAAAGACAGAGTCTCAGACCTGGCTAATCCTCTGTAAGATCCTTCAGGGATATTGTTGAGAATCCCCATTGCTTTATTTATGCTCTGGTAATTACTATTCCTTGCTAGTTTACTGCATTTGAGTTTGGTTTATTCTTGTTTTTCTAAGACCTTGAGCTACATCATGTGTTCATTTGCTGGTTATTGCTCTAAATATTTTAGTGTTGCACTCATGTAATATAAACTGTCCTCTTAGGCCTGCCTTAGCCATATCTCAAAAGTTCTAAGTATGGCTTTCAGTTTTCATTCGATTCTAAGATCTTTTTTTTTTTAATTTATGTCTGATGTATTCAATAGCCTACTCTCATTCAAGAATGTATTATTCTGTTTCCATGTATTTACATAGTTTTTTTGCGATTGGTTTCTAGTTTTATTCCACTATGATCTGATAAGATATGAGATGTTATTTGAATTCTTGTGTTTGTTAAGATGCATTGTGGGGGCTGGAGGGATGGTTTAGTGGTTAAGCGCTTGCCTGTGAAGCCTAAGGACCCCGGTTCAAGGCTCGATTCCCCAGGACCCACGTTAGCCAGATGCACAAGGGGGTGCACGCGTCTGGAGTTCGTTTGCAGTGGCTGGAGGCCCTGGCGCACCCATTTTCTCTCTCTCTCTATCTCCCTCTTCTCTCTCTGTCTGTTGCTCTCAAATAAATAAAACAAAAAAATTTGAAAAAAAAAAAAAAGATGCATTGTGGCCTAGAATGTGGTCTGTTTTAGTAAAGGATTCATGCATTGCTAAGAAGGATGTGCATTGTCTGTTGAATGGAAAATTCTGTAGAGTTCTGTTAAAGCCATTTGCTTTATAACATAGTTTAACTCTGAAATTTCTTTGTTGATTTTAGCTTGGAAAAAGAGGAAGAGATAAAATTGGAAGGCACACCTATCTCTACAGATGCACAAAATGCAACAAAGGAACACAAAAATTACAAGACAAAAAACACTACCACAACATGCTGCCAGCCTCCCAACCTCCCTATAATGGAAGCCAAAAACACTGGGATAAATAAAATACCCAAAAAGAATTTGGACCCATACTACTAAAAATGCTTACTAGATAAATACAACAGATAAGCAGATAAATGAGCTATAGAAATATATTTAAGACATCCAGAAGAAAGTCTCAAAAGTGAAAGAAACAGTAACTTAGAGAAATAGTCATAAATATGGAGGGAAAAAATCAGTAAGGAATTCAATCACTGAAAAATAAATAAGAAGAAATTATGGAAATGAAAGAAACAATCAAATAAAAAACTGCATCAAAAATCATTAGCAATTCACCAGGAACAGAGGACAAAGTTGACATATTAATATACTCAGACATATATGGAGAGAAAAAAAAGAATACAACTGATACTTCCAGGATGTCTGGGATACATTCAAGAGACAAAACCACAGAATCTATTGAGTAGGAGCAAAGATATTCAAAAGTAACAGACTACTTAATGAAATTATAGGAGGAAAACTTCCCCAACCTACAGAAAGAAGTTGAAATCGGGCTGGAGAGATGGCGTAGTGGTTAAGCGCTCACCTGTGAAGCCTAAGGACCCCGGTTCGAGGCTCGGTTCCCCAGGTCCCACGTTAGCCAGATGCACAAGGGGGCGCACGTGTCTGGAGTTCGTTTGCAGAGGCTGGAATCCCTGGCGCGCCCATTCTCTCTCTCTGCCTCTATCTGTCTTTCTCTCTGTGTCTGTTGCTCTCAAATAAATAAATAAATAAATAAATTAGAAAGGCTGGTAAGGGATTCCCTGGGGAGCAGGAGTGTATTTCCTGGCATAGAGAAACATGTGTGTGTTACATTATCAATGCTTGTATCTTTAAAAAAAAAAAAAAGAAGTTGAAATCCAATCACAAGAGGCATTTAATACCACAAACAGGCATGACCAGCAAAGAACCTCTCTTTTATACCTCATAGTAAGGATGCAAAAACTACAAACAAAATGCTTAAAACTGTAATAGAAAAATGCCAAGTCATATATAAAAGCTATCAGAATAAATTCAGAGCTTTCATAAGCAACCCTAAAATCCCCCCAACCTCTGAAAATAAACGGTTGCCAACTAAGAATGTTATACTCACCAAAGCATCCTTCAGAATTGATGTAGAGGGATAGAGAGCTGGATTGGAAGTTAAAGTATTTGCCTGTGAAGCCCAAGGACTCACGTTTGAATCTCCAGGTCCCACATATCCAGACACAGTGACCCAAGTGAACAATGTCACACATGTGCTGCAAGGGGACACATGCATCTGGAGTTCATTCACAGCAGCTGAAGGCCCTGGCATTCCCATTTTCTCTCTCTCTCTCTCTCTCTCTCTCTCTCTCTCTCTCTCTCTCTCTCTCTCCTTCCCTCTTTCTCACTCTTTCAAAATAAAAAAAAAAAACTAATTGATGTAGAAATAAGGAGATTTCAAGACAAACACAAACTAAGATAATTCATGTCAACCATACTAAACAAAGTTCTGAAGACTAGTCAGACAGGAAGAAGTAAACCTCAACTAGAATACATGACAGAATACACTCCAGGAATGGAGCAAACGAACAAGGAAAATCTGAGGCAGAACCAGTCATGTCTGAGAGAGCAAATGAGTAAACTAACAGGGAAAAGGAAAAGAAATGCTAATTCAGTGAACTAGAATATCACCCAATAAAATCTTAGAATATAGCAGGTGTCTTTCAGTAAAAGCCTTAAATGTATATGCCCGCCTCTCACTAATAAAAATCCATAGACCAGGGGCTAGAGAGATTGCTTAGTGGTTAAGGTGCTTGCCTATAAAGCATAAGGACTCAGGTTTGGCTCACCAGAACCCACATAAGCCAGATTCACAAGGTGGTACATGCATCTGGAGTTTGAGTGCAGTGGCTAGAGACCTGGTGCACCAATTCTCTCTCTCTCTCTCTCTCTCTCTCTCTCTCTCTCTCTCTCTCTCTCTCATAAAAAAGTAAAAATAAAATAAATTGTAAGCAGAAAAAAATGCACAAACTAAATGACTGGATTAAAACACAAAAAACAATTATCTGTTGTCTCCAAGAAACCTACTTAGTAGCAAAGATGTCCAAACACTGAGTATCAAGAGTGGATGTGAAACTGCCAAGCAAACAGAAGCCATAAATAGGCAGGTGTAGCTATTCTTTGCAAAAATAGACTTTAAACAAAAACTAGTCAGAAATGATAAAAAATAACACTACATATTAACAAAAGGAATAATTTATTAAAAATACTTAATAAACCAGGTGTGGTGGTGCACACCTTTAATCCCAGCACTCAGGAGGCAGAGGTAGAAGAATTGCCATGAGTTCAAGGCCACCTTGAGACTACATAATGAATTCCAGGTCAGCCTGAGCTAGAGTGAGACAGTACCTTGAAAAAACAAAAAAAAAAAAAAAAATGAAGAAGAAGAAATAATAAGTTTTAATATTAATGTACCAAACACTGGGAATTCAAATTTTATAAAACAAGCACTAAGACATAAGATAACATACATGTTCCAACAAAGAAAGAGTGGGAAAATCCATTACCACACTGTCACATTCAGATAGGTTCTCCAAACTAAAGACTAGCAAAGATAAAATGCATCACTGACCAAATGGACTTAACAAATATATTTCACCCAACATAAAGGGAATGTACATTCTTCTCAAAGGCACATGCAACTTTTAGCAAAAGTTTATCACAAAACTATAGAGGAAATTACAAATCCATAGCAAGAAAGAACAAACTCCACAAATTCTTAGAGAAAGAATAACACAATCTTGAATGAACAGTGTGTCATTGAAGAAATCAAGAAAGAAATTTGAAAATTCCTAGAAACAACAGAAAGTGATAGAACAACCTACTTGGTCCCATGAATACAACTAAAGCAGTTGTAGGAGAAAGCTGTGAGTCCTCATATTTTAAAAAAAAAAATTTCATATTTGAGAGATTTCAAAAATAAACGACCTAGCAATATATCTCAAGGCTCTAGGAAATCAACAAAAAGCCAATCTTAAACATAGTAGGCAGCAAGAAATACTAAAATATTAGGGTAGAATTAATGAAATTGAGACTGAAAGAATAATACATAGAAAAAATTGAATGAGGAATTATTTGATAAAGTTAAAAAGATTGACACACCCCTAATTAAACTAACCAAAAGAAAGAGAAAAAAAGGCCAAGATTAGCAAAATTAAAGATGAAATTCTTTCAATAGACCCCCAATGAAATACAAAACATCATTAGAGAATAGTTTGAAAACTTATACTCCAAAAAGCTGTAAAATCTAAGAAAAATAGATAAGTTTATAACTGCATATAATCTAACAAAATTAAGGCTGGAAGATAAATAACTCAAGCAGACCCATTACCAGCAATGAAATTGAAGCTATAATCAAAAATATGCCCACAAAGAAAAACATAGGGAAAACTGGATTCATTGATCAATTCTATCAAACTTTTAAGAAAAATATAATGTCTTTTTCCTGAAAATGTTCCACAAAATAGAAAGAAAAGTAATACTGCCAAATGCACTCCACAATGCCAGATCAAAATTAAAAAGACACAAGAGAGAGAACAAACAACAGACCAATTTCCCTAGTAATACAGATGCACAAATTCTCAACAAAATACTTCCAAACTGAATTCAAGAATGTACAAAGAAGGGCTGGAGAGATGACTTAGCGGTTAAGCGCTTGCCTGTGAAGCCTAAGGATCCCGGTTTGAGGCTCGATTCTCCAGGACCCACGTTAGCCAGATGCACAAGGGGGCACACGCATCTGGAGTTCGTTTGCAGTGGCCGGAGGCCCTGGCACGCCCATTCTCTCTCTATCTGCCCCCTTCTCTCTCTCTGTTGCTTTCAAATAAACAAAAATATTTTAAAAAAAAGAATGTACAAAGAACATAATACATCATAACCAAGTGGGCTTTATACTGAGGGTGCAAGGTTGGATCAAAATATACAGTATCAGTAAACATATTATGGGCTGGAGAGATGACTTGACAGTTAAGGCACTTGCCTGCGAAGCCTAAGAACTCATGTTCAAATTTCCAGGTCCCTTGCAGCCAGACACACAATGATGCAAGTACATAATGTCACACATGCACCGCAAAGGGGCACATGTGTCTGGAGTTTGTTCACAGCAGGCTGAAGGTCCTGGCATGACCATTCTTTCTCTCTCTCTCTTTCTGCCTCTTTCTTTTGCGCTCTCTCTCTCTCTCTCTCTCTCTCATAAATAAAAATTAAATAAAAATAAAAATACACCACATAAGTAAATTCAAGGACAGAAATCACATGATGGTATCAATAGATGCAGAAACGATATTTGACAAAGTTCAACATGCCTTCATAATAAAAGCCGGTGAGACATTAAGAATAGACAAAACATTTCTAAAAATGTTAAAGGCCATATATGACAAAATCATAGCCAATATTATATTAAATGGGAAAAGTGAGAACATTTCCTCCAAAATTAAACATAGCTTAAGACAAGACTAATTTGTTTCATAGAAACCTTCCTCTGGTTACCATTCTACAATATGCAACTACCAATAGAGGGGCAGAAGGACTATATGGACACAAGTGCCCTATAGAGGGGAAAAAACCTTAATCCTAAAACCACAAGCTCTGGTTGGTTAATCTCAGGCCCAGAATTGAGTTAGCCCCCACAATGAGCTATTGGCCCTGGAGACCCATGAGGTCCCCAAAACAATACAGACCTTTTCTGTAAAACTTGATTATCTGCCAGAGCTAAAAGGTCAGACCCTATTGCTGAAGACACCATAGGCAATCGACACAGGACACAGAAATAGCACACTGGAACTTAGAGGGAAACAAATTATTCCTGACTAAGCCTCCTAGTGCCTGAAAATGCTATGGAGGTTGCTGGCAGACAATGGTCACCAACAAGAGGGGACCCTGCGAGCTAGGGAACCAACCAGCTGAACAAGAAGAGCATACTTGAATAATAGTAACACACAGCCCTTGCAGGTAACCAACTATTCTCTGATTGGAAATGAGGACTTCTCAGTGGGAGGGAACTCATATCTGGTACTGGAAACCAAGTCAGAATCACATGGTCAGGAAATTCATAGAGTCCAGAGAGAATCCTCCACTTCTCTCTAAACAATGAGTGTGCTTACACACCAAAAACACTCGACTAGGCACAGCCCCTTTAATCCAAACTGCTCTCACTCTTAGTTGAAGAATATGTTTTATTTTACTTACAGAGAAAACTTTGGAGATCCAAGATCTATCAGTATGAAATAAAAGGAAAGTCACCTGCTTACCGTGCTGCCTCTACCCTATCTTCCAGGGCACACAAGAAATTGCAGAAGCAGCAGCAACACAAATATTGATTGTGCTGCTAGCCTGACAACCAGCTCCATAAGAAAGGTGAAAGGCACTGTGGTCAATCAAAACACATTGAATCAGAAACTTAAAAGCTACAGAGAACTCAATACTAAACAAAAATGCTAACAGACCCACTAAGGTTCAGGAACCATTGCAGAAGAGGGGGCAAGAAGATTGTAAGAGCCACAGAGCGGGTGGAAATATCCGGAGGCACCAACGTCCAACAGAGACTGACTAAGGCCTCAATTACCCAATAGTAAGCACCAACCTTTGTGTTCATGTAATATTTGTGAATCTGATAGAAACAGAAAAAAATTTCAGAGTAATAGAACTAAAAGAAACAGCTGGGTGTGGTGGTGCATGCCTTTAATCCCAGAACTTGGAAGGCAGAGGTAGGAGAATCATCATGAATTGAAGACCACCCTGAGACTATATAGTGAATTCCAAATTTGCTTGGGATAGAGTGAGACCCTACCTCAAAAAAAAAAGAAAAGAAAAGAAACACATTGTTGTTCTAAGTTCTATGCAGCTGAGATGAATTTTCAAACCAGACAGTTTGTGTTCCTACCACTGATTGAGTATAAAGCAGTTGAGCCAATGTAATCATAATAATATCTCCTTAACAATAGCAGCTTTAGCAACCAACCTCAGTGTCAGTAATTTAAAGCTGTTTGAATTTCTCCAATTTTAAATTGTAACTTTTTCACCTCTCTATCTTCCACCAAACATAACAGTCCAGACTTAAAAGTTAACCATGCTGAAATTTTCTGAGTATGGGCAGAAGAATGCAGCCAGCCCTTCTACCAGTAGCCCAGTTCCAACAAAGTTCTCTGTGCTTTTTCCTTCCCTTTTGAAAGTTCATAAGTAAAGCCTTCCAGTATAACTCTCTCTACACTTAGCATTTTCAAACTCTCACCAAAATAGTCCACAAATTTGGCTTACTTCTCTAGAAGGCATCTTCAGTTGTAAGTACCAAGTCCATGTCCATTTCTCCAGAACAAAAAATCCAAAAGACCAAACTCCACACAGCCAGATTCACCACAGCAGTGTAACCCCATTTCTCTGGTACGAATTTTTGTTGTAGTCAGCTCTATGCTATTGAGATGAACTTCCAAACCAGACACAGTTCATAGGAGGAAGGGAATTTATTTAAAGCTTACAGATCCAGGGAAAGTTCCACTAATGGTGGAAGAAGTTGCCCCACTTTTCACAGATCTAAGCAGAGAGAAACTACCACTAGCCAACACACATGAAAAGCAATAACATTCTGGCTGCAAACAACAGAGAATCCAAGGGAGAACTCAAGCACTCTGCATAGGCTAGAAATCAGATCTGCCCCCAGTGACACATCCTCTAGCCAAGCAGCTGAAGACACTTTTTTTTGAAAAAAAAAACACCAGAGCCTACTGGGAGACCTACATTCAAACTACCACATAAATATAACACTATTGACTTTTAAAGAAAAATGTTGTAGCTCCCTTACAGCAACTGGAAAAATATGACTTAAGTGAATATTTGACAAATAAGTTAAATTTGTCAATAAGGTAAATGTAAATATGTCTTGAAAATTGATTGTGCCAGTTTTAGCCTAGTTTTCCAGTCAATAATTATTACACTTATTTGTTAAGGTACAATGTTCATTGATTTCTGTTTTCAAGAACATCAATTTTTAGGATTGTCCTTTGGTAAAGAAATAACTTAAAGTACTGCTCAATTGGGTCAACATCTCAGTTTTCATATGAACTCTAAAAATAACTATCCCAAATGACGTATGTATAAATAAAAGGTGTTTATAAATATACTTTTCATGTAACTGAAAACATAAAGGGTATATATTAGATATGAAACATCTGAGTTGTTTTTATGTAAGGTAAAATGCCACGTCAATAATTGCTATGATCTAATAGTCTTGATTCATAATCAAGAATAGGGAGGTCATGAACTTTCATAAGCATTTTCATTTATATTTACCTCATTTATTTGCTATAGCTTCTCAGTGACTCGTGTTTATGGTACAATTTGAAATTGACAGATACTCTTAGTGCATGCTGCAAATTAATTAAATGCAGAAAAGTGATCTTCATATTGGATCAGGGAGCAAATGACCTGGAGAAATTAGGAGTTAGATACTGCAAGGGCATCAGTTGGGAAACTCAGAAATGATCAAAGGAAACAATACAGCCAGAATTGTGGCTCAATGTGCAGCTTCATTTGCATATATATTTATATTTTACATATATATATAATATATATTTATATAAAATGTATGTATTATATTGGTGTGTGTGCTAACCGATGATAGTTTCTTTCTCATTGGATCTATAGAAAGGGAGCCAGCTTCTTCCACCAGTATTAGGTGTGTGTGGTATAAAAAATATATATATTTATATTTATATTTATATTTTTTTCAGGAAAGAGAGAATAAGAGAGTGATGAACATGCTAGGGCTTCTAGCTGCTGCAAACAAACTCCAGATGCATGTGCCACTTTTTGAATCTGGCTTTACATGGATACTAGGGAATCAAACCTTGGTGGTTAGGCTTTGCAGGCAAGCACCTTATCCATTGAGCAATCTCTCCAGCCTCTGAACATATATTTTTACATCCAGGTTTTGTGTTGTTTTGGGCTACTTAAAACTGTTTTTTAAAACATCAACATTTATTTAAAAATTAGTGGGTAGGATTTTCCAGATACTAGGAATACAATAGAAGTAACATGCATCCAGGAATCCATCTCCTCCACATTATCCAGTTTTGTGGAGCAGAGGTTTTTGAAATAAGTCCTGATGATTCTCCCAATTTCACTTATGTCTGTTGTGATTTCTCCTTTTTCATTTTGAATTTTGTTAACCTGAAGCTTTTCCTTTTTTTGCTTGATCAAATTGGCTAGGGGTTTGTCAATCTTGTTTATTTTTTCAAAGAACCAGCTCTTTGTTTTGTCAATTGTCTTAAATTGTTTCCTTGGTTTCCAATTCATTAATTTCTGCTCTGATTTTAGTTATTTCTTTCCTTCTGGAGCTCTTTGGGTTGGATTTTTCTTGTTTTTCCAGTGTCTTTAGGTGGATGATTATTGATTTGGGATCTTTCTGTCTTTTTGATGAAGGCTTGAGTGCTATGAATTTTCCCCTGAGGACCACCTTCATTGCGTCCCATAAGTTTTGGTATGATGTGTTCTCATTGTCATTCAATTCCAGGAATTTTGCAATTTCATTTTTTATTTCATCCACTATCCATTTATTGTTTAAGAGTGTGCAGTTATGTTTCCAGGGGCCGTTGGGATTTTGAAACCCTCATCACCTGGCAAACTGGAGGAACCAATTGTACACTAAAGGTTACCTTGGCAAAATTGTGTCAAAAAGCTTATGAAAAAATATCCAAACTTCTACTTTTTCTCTTTAATACCTCAATGGCAATGTAGAAGCCATGCCAAAGCAGCTGGTATGGGGGTGGGGGAGGCAGGAATGAGCAGAAAAATGGAAAAACACTTCTACCAAAAAGTGAAGGTGTATAAGGAATTATCAATCTCAGCAGAGAAGCAGGGAGACCCAGAGCCTCTAGGAAGCAGGCCACCAGCCAGCATCAGCTCCTGCTAGGCTATGCCTGAGCCACAAAAGCAGAAGCCAGGTGAAGGGAAGTTCCACTCACACCAACCTCCTTGCAAAGTCAAGAGGCATAGGGACCAGCTAAGTGGCTTATAAGGAAGAGGATCCTGGGAACCAACTATGCAGCTACCAATACAACTTCAGGCACCCTCCATAGCCTCTCATCCCCTAACCACCAGCACCAGCAACCACTGGAGACCTGTGGAAAGGAACTCCGTTACATGTCACCCAGCACAGAAGATCAGAGCAGCAGACCCACTGACCCAACCAGCCAGGCCAAACCTATAATGCCGTAAAGAGGGACTCAAGTGGGCATGCAGCATAGGTGAGATTAAAATCATCCCACAATGTAAAAGGGCCTACTTATACCAGGTCAATACTTATCCCAAACCTAGTATATAGGCCTGTGTTGGAAGTGCTAATCACACCTTCCATGTCAGGGCAGGTTATGAGTTAGATTTTATTGATGGTTGGCTTTGCCATTCTAAGTAAACTGTATTTTGAGTTTGTCCTTTCTCGCTTCCTGGTTTATAGTGTCTTTGTCTTCTTCTGTCATTCTTGAGGGCAGGGTCTCACTTGGCCCCAGGCTGACATGGAACACTTTACAGACTAGAAATCTCAGCCTCCCAGTTGACAGAAATAAGGGTGTGGGACAATATACACTTTTAGGGACTTTGACTTTGTTAGATTACCTATTTTAATGCCCATGCTTACATAAATACTCCATGCTGGTTTTGATTGGGTGTTTATATTGCTGAGTTGTATTTTAGAACTTGCCCGTATTTTGCTCCCCTCAGACTTCTACAATACTTACATAGCAGGCAACCCCAAGACCTTGGGTCACTTCTGCTGTTCCTCTAGGAGTGATATAAAAGCCACACTTGGCACCTTAACATCCTACCCTAACGATATATAACATTAGATTTACACATCTAGAATTACTGCAAAAAATTATAAAGCAAAATCATCAAATTTACCCAAGATGCAAAATCTCTGTAATACAAGAAACACAAAAATTCAAGATAGTATAATTCCACCAAAAATTATAAATCCATCAGAAATGACCTCCAGTGAGATCAATTTAGACAATATACCTGACAAAGATTTCAAAGGAATTATAACTGTCTTCAAGAAAATCAGGGGGAGACTACTTCTGGGTAAGATGGCTGCACAGGAATCACACTAATCCAACTTAGGGAGAGATTTGAGCAAAACCACAGCAAAATACACTCTTCACCTGAAAAGTGAAGGTGTTTAGGTTTTTTTTTCTGTGACAGCAGAGAAGCAGGAGAACAGTAAGATCTATCAGAAAGGAGGAAATTGGCCAGAATCCCACTGAGGAGCTTGCAGACCTGAGCTGCAGGACCACCACCCAGTTGCAGGAGCAGAGACCAAAGGAGGGGATTTCCCAACCTCATCAGCCTCCTCTCAGAGTCAAGAAATTTGAAGAAGAGACAGCTGGACACAAGTGGGACTAGGAGCTGAGCAGTTCCAGTACAACTGCAGGCTTCCTGCACTCTCCCATCCCCCAACCGACAGAGCCGAGACCCTGGGGAGAACCATTCAGCTTCCTGCAGCGGGGCGTCTTGCACAGCTGAGCAGAGCACCAGATTCACAACACAGAGGAATTGGGGTGGGTACTCAGCATTGGTGAGATTTGAAGCCACCCCAAAGGTAATTAGGCCGACTGACAAAAAAAAAAAAAAAAAAAAAAAAAAAAAAAAAAAACAGCAGGTACATAGGCCTGCACTAGAAGTGCTATTCTCTTTTTCTATGGCAAGTTATATATTCTTGGTTGACTTTACCATTTTCAACTAAGCTGTATTTGGGGGTTGACTATTGTTGCCTTTAATGCTTTCAGACTCTTAGGGTCTTTGACTTTTTCTTCTGTTATTATTGGGGGCAGGGTCTAATTCAGACCCAGGCTGAAATGGAACTCATTTCAGATCAGAAATCTCAACTTCCCAGCTGACATGATAAAGGGCATAGAGCAACACACACCCTTAGGGTTTGTGGCTTTATAAGGTTATCTGTTTGTTTCAATCCCCACACTTTTATACCCTGTGCTGGCTTTTACTGATTGTGTATATTGCTCAGTTGAATTTTAGAATTTTCCAGTACAATGCTCCACCCAGCCCACTAGAATACTTGAATAGCAGGCAAACTCAACACCTAGGATTACTTCTGTGGCTGGATTGGAACACAAGAACTGCATTTGGTACCTTAAACTCCTACTCAGAAGGTACATAAAATTTGTCTTCCAAATCTAAAAACACCACAGATTATTAGAAATCCCAAGCATCAAATCAATTTAGGATGCAAAAATTGCAGCATTATAATACACAAGATAATACAATCTCAACAAAAATTATAAATCTATCATAAATGATCCCTAATGAGACTATTTTAGATGTAATGCATGACAAACATTTAAAAACAAAAATGATTTTATCTATGCTCAAATAAATCAAAGGAATCAAAGAAGAAAACAAACTCCTGAAGGACTTCAAAGAGAATACAGGAAAACAGCTTAATAAAATAAGGAGGATGGGTTGGAGAAATAGTTTAGCAGTTAAGCACTTGCCTGTGAAACCCAAGGACCCAGGTTGGAGGATTCAGTTCCCCAGGACCTACATTAGCCAGATGCACAAGGGGGCACACGTGTCTGGAGTTCGTTTGCAGTGGCTAGAGGCCCTGGCATGCCCATTCTCTCTCTCTCTCTTTCTCTTCTGCTCTCAAATAAATAAATAATAAAAACAGGAGAAACAAATAAAATAAGGAGGTCATTATAAGACAAGAGTAAGAAAATAGAAATACTGAAGAAAAACCATAGTGAAATTCTAGCTCTGAAAAGCACAGTCAGTCAAATAAAAAGCTCTGTGGAAAGTCTCACTAGTAGCTTGGATGAAGGAGAGGACAGAATATCTAAACTAGAAGACTAGGTGGCAGATCTAATACAGTCCAACAAGGACAAAGACAAGCAAATAGGAAGGTATGAATGGGAATTTTAAGGTATTCAGGACACTATGAAAAAAATCAAACATAAGAATTCAGGGTATAGTAGAAGGACAAGAATTTCAATCTAGAGGCTTAGTAGGTATTTTCAATAAAGTCATAGAATAAAATTTTTCCCAAATTGATAAAGAAATGCCAATGAAGATGCAGGAAGCTTTTAGAACACCAAACAGAAAAAAACCTGGAAAGAACCTTTCTTTGCCATGTTATAATTAAACTGCTAAACACAAAAACCAAAGAAAATATATTAGCAGCAGTTAGAAAGAAAAAGAAAGTCACCTACAAAGGCAAGCCCAACAGAATAACGGCAGATTATTCAACACAAACTTAGAAAGCCAGAAGGGTTTGGAATAATGTTTTCCAAGTTCTGAAAGATAACAAATGTCAACCAAGATTACTTTATCCTGCAAAGCTATCTATCCAAATTGATGGAGAAATAATGACATTCCACAACAAAAGCAGGCTAAAGGAATTTATGACGACTAAACCAGCTCTATAGAAAATACTTGAAGAAATCCTTCACACTGAAGAAAAAAGAAAACAGGGCTAGAGAAGTGGCTTAGCAGTTAAGGCATTTGCTCACAAAGTGAAAGGATCCCGGTTCAACTCTTCAGGACCCACATAAGCCAAATGCACAAGGGGCTACATGCATCTGGAGTTCGTTTGCAGTGGCTGGAGGCCCTGGTGTGCTCCCTGCTACCTCATTCTCTCTCTCAAATAAGTAAATAAAATATATTTTTTAAGATGAAAAAGCAAAACACACACAGGAGGAAAAAATAAACCATACTCAAACAACAGTTAAAACAAGTGAGTAAAGAGAAAACAGGAAGCACTACAAACAAATTCGAATGGAGAGAATAAAGACATACCTTTCAATAACAACTCAGTATCAATGGCCTCAATACCCAACCAAAAGACAAAGGATTTCAGACTGGATTAAAAGGCAAGATCCTGCTATTTGTCGCCTCCAGGAAACTCATCTCTTAATAAACAATAGACAATGTCTTAGGGTGAAAGGATTGAAAATGGCATTTCAAGCAAATGAACCTAGGAAACAAGCAGGAGTTACTATTCTAATATCTGACAGATAGGCTTCAAACCAACATTAGTGAGGAAAGATAAAGAAGGCCACTTTATACTGATTAAAGGAACACTCCAAAAGGAGGACATTACAATCCTAAACATGTAAGAACCTAACAAGGGGGCTCCCAATTTCATCAAACAAACACAATATTAGACTTAAGGTCACAGATAACATCAAACAAAATTGCAGTGGGTGACTTCAGTACCCCACTCTCATCAATGAACAGGTCATCCCATCAAAAAATACACAAGGGCTGGAGGGATGGCTTAGCGGTTAAGCGCTTGCCTGTGAAGCCTAAGGACCCCGGTTCGAGGCTCGGTTCCCCAGGTCCCACGTTAGCCAGATGCACAAGGGGGCGCACACGTCTGGAGTTTGTTTGCAGAGGCTGGAGGCCCTGGCGTGCCCATTCTCTCTCTCTCCCTCTATCTGTCTTTCTCTCTGTGTCTGTCGCTCTCAAATAAATAAATAAATAATTTTAAGAAAAAAAAATTCACAAGTGGGCTGGAGAGATGGCTTAGTGGTTAAGGACTTGCCTGTGAAGCCTAAGGACACTGGTTCAAGGCTTGACTCCCCAGGACCCATGTTAGCCAGATGCACAAGGGGGCACATGTGTCTGGAGTTTGTTTGCAGTGGCTGGAAGTCCTGGTGAGCCCATTCTCTGTCTCTCTCTATCTGTCTCTTTCTCTGTCTGTCACTCTCAAATAAACAAAGCAATATATTTTTAAAAATACATAGAGACATCTGGATTCAATGATGTCATGGAACAAATGGACCTAACAGATACCTACAGAACATTCCATTCCAATGCTGCAGAATGTACAGAATATGCAGAACATGGAATAGACCATATATTAGGACACAAAGCAAATCTTAACAAATACAGGAAAATTGAAATAATCTCTTGTATTCTATGTGACCACAATGTGATTAAACTACAAATCAGCAACAAGAAAAACTACAGAGCATACACAAGTTCATGGAGACTAAACAGTACACTATTGAATGATGAATGATGAATAGGTAATCCCACACTCGGGAGACAGAGGTAAGAGGATCTCTGTGGGTTCAAGGCCACCCTGAGACTACATAGTGAATTCCAGGTCAGCCTGGACTAAAGTGAGGTTCTACCTCAACCCCCTCCCCAAAATTAATAAAATTAGAAATGAAAAGGACACCATTACAACAGATAACAAAGAAATTCAGAAAGTCATAATGACATATTTAAAAATATATATGCCACTAAGTTTGAAAATCTGAAAGAAATGGATTATTTCCTTGAATTGTATGACCTATCAAAATTAAATGAAGATGAGTTAAACTATTTAAATATATCTATAACAAATACAGAGATCCAAGCAGTTATACAAAATCTCCCAACTAAAAAAAGTCCAGGCCAAGATGGATTTACTGGTGAACTTTACCTGACCTTTGTGGAAGAACTATCACTTCTGATTCTCAAATTTTTCCATAAAATTGAAAAGAAAGGAATTCTACCAAACTCCTTGTACAAAGCCAGAATCACCCTGATACCTAACCCAGACAAAGACAGCACAAAAAAATAAAATTACAGACCAAACTCCCTCATGAACATAGATGCAAATATTCTCAACAAAATATTGGCAAACAGAGCTGGGTGTGGTGGTGCATGCCTTTAATACCAGCACTGAGGAGCCAGAGACAGAAGGATTGCCATGAGTTCACCCTGAGACTATGAATTCCAGGTTAGCCTGAGCTAAGGTGAGAACTTACCTTGGTAAACCAAATACACACACACACACACACATGCATATATATACATATTGGCAAACAGAATACAAAAATATATCAGAAAGATTATTCACCCCAACCAAGTAGGCTTTATCCCAGAGATTCAGGGACGGTTCAACATATATAAATTGATAAATGTAATGCATTATAAAAATGGTCTAAAGTACAAAAATCACAAGATCATCTCAATATATGCAGAAAAAGCATTCAACAAAATCCAACATCCCTTCATTGTAAAAGTCCTACAGAGACTGTGAATAGAAGGAACATATCTCAACATAATAAAAGCTATTTGTGCCAAATCTACATCCAATGTAATACTAAATGGGGAACAACTTGAAGCTTTTCCACTAAATTCAGGAACAAGACAGGGGTGTCCACTGTCCCCACTTTTAGACAACAAGGCAAGAGATATGCATAAAAGGGGTACAAATCAGAAAGGAAGAAACAAAATTATCATTATTTGCAGATGATATGATTCTATACATAAAAAACCCTAATAAAACCATTAATCAACCTCTGGGATCTCATGAAATTACAAAGCTTTTGTACAGCAAAGGACACTATAATAGAGCAAAGAGGCAACCTAAAGAATGGTAGAAAATCTTTGCCAGCTATACGTCTGACAGGGGATTAATATCCAGGATATACAAAGAACTCAAAAATCTAAATAATAATAAATCAAGCAATCCAATTTTTTAAAATGGCTTACAAACATCTAAAACAATGTTCTACATCCTTAGTTATCAGGGAAATGCAAATTAAAACTACTTTGAGGGTCCACATCACTCCTGTCATAAAAATACATCCAAAAAGAGAATACTATCCTATATACTTTTGGTTACTACATAAAAAATATTAAAACAAAAATATAAAAGTAGACATGGTGGTGCACACCTAAAATCCTATCACTTGGGAGGTGGAAGTGGGAAGATAAGTAGTTCAAGGCCAGCATGAACTATATACTGAGTTCAAGTCATCCAGGACCACATGAGACATTGGCTCAGCCACACAAAATAATAATCAATATTAATAATAATAAAACAAAGAATAATTTTGTACTTGTCCTTATAGTATAACAGGAAGCAGGGTTTGTCATTTTGTTTATAGTTCTTCCCTTCTATATACCAGTGATGTTTCAAAATATCAGATGGAATAGTAGAATTAAATACACCAGTGCTTCATAAAAAGAAGAAAACATTCTTTCAACAAGCATGGGCAACTTTCAGTAATAATGTGATTGTAATAGAAAAAAATAATAATGCCACATGGACTGATGTGTCAAAAAAAGAAAACCCCAAAACCTCCACAGACTTCTGTGAAGGTGTTTGTGGTTAGTTAAAATAATCTAGAAGAAAATTCAAAAGATGAATACAAATGATAAAAAAATTTTTAAATATTTCCCCCTTTCTAGTTTTGCCATTTAGTTAAACTGTTCCATTCTTTAAGCTCTCCTGAGCTACGTCATACAGCTATAAATTTCTAAATTGTTTTTGATAAAACTATTCCATCTGTGAATCTCCCTTTTGAAGTCTCTCATTTAATATGTTGAGATTTCATATCTGCTTTTCTAAAATATCATTAAAATGCTTTTTTTATTTTTTATTGACTGTAGATAACATTTATTGACTGTAGATACCAAAGATGGGAACACAGGATTTAATCCTCCCTTGGCCATTAACTAGCTGTGTGGCCTCAGACCTCAGTCTCCTCATCTCAAAGTATAAATATTCATACCTTATCTTCATACAGCTAGAAGTCTGTGCCAAATTGCTTCCAAAGCTCTTTCCAACTGTCTCCTTTTTTAAGACTGGCCAAGGCTGTGCAGCCAAGGCTAGCCTTGAACCCTTGGTCATCCTGCCTCTACTTCTTCAGTGCTGAGATTACAGGCATACACCACAAAACTTGGCTTTAACTTTCTAATTATAATTTGTTTCTACATGTACTTTCTGTATTCTTTATTAACCTAACTTCAAACTACTCCCTACCTACATTATATTGGTTTGGGCATCAAAAGTTTATAAAGGGGGGTCTGAGAAAATGGCTCAGTGGATAAAGTGTTTGGCATACAACTATTGAATATCTGAGTTCAGATGGCCAGGACCCACTACAGCCACTGTAGATAAGTATCTGTAATCCTAATGTACCGACAATAAGAAGGGAAACAGAGATCAAAGAACGTCCCAGAAACCCACAGTCAGCTAGCCTGGAGAATGTGGTGGTGAAGAGACTCTGTCACAAACAAGGTAGAAAGAGAGGACTGACACTTGAATTTGTCCTCTGACCCCGACACCTGTACCATGATTTGTACACATCCACACTCACACATATGACCATGCACACCTACAGCATACACACACACACACAGAGAGAGAGAGAGAGAGAGAGAGAGAGAGAGAGAGAGAGAGAGAGAAGGGGAGAGAGAGAGTTTATATGGGTACATTTCTAATGTTTATCATGCAGTAGGATTGGTTGCTAACACTTTTTCTAGTATAAACACTGTCAGAATCTCCTTTTGGGTACATTTTTGTTCTTATGTTTAATGTAGGTGGCGCAGTGCTTTGGCTCCCTAGGTTTAAGCATCCATTCGGGATGTGTTCTATAAGAGGGTATTGTTTTGTATTATTAAGTGTGAAGATATGACACATGCAATATAGTACCTGTAACTGGTGTTTATGATTCCTTATTGAGAGGAAAATAATATGTTCCTGAACTAGTATGAAACTCTTATTAGTAGTAGTAGAAGGTGGATATGAAACCAAAGAAATTCATGAGTCAAGGAAGGAGCAGCTGGATGAGTTAAGTGAATATTAAATGTAATATCTTAAATAAATGTCTTCCAGTACCCCCTGTGTTTTATAGCAGATTGGGATAACTCACTAAGAAATTATGAGAGTTACCAACAAATATTTGTAGATGTACTCCTAATCACAATATTATATTCCATAAGGATATCTCTTACCAAATAATTAAATGAAACAGTTCTGTTGGAAATAGAAAACATCAAATAGGTCACTGGCTTTTTAATATTTTGTTTATTTTTATTTATTTATTTGAGAGTGACAGACAGAGAAAGAGGCAGGTAGAGAGAAAGAATGGGTGCACCAGGGCATCCAGCCACTACAAACGAACTCCAGATGCATGCACCCCCTTGTGCATCTGGCTAACGTGGGTCCTGGGGAATTGAGCCTCGAACCAGGGTCCTCAGGCTTCACAGACAAGCTCTTAACAACTAAGCCATCCATCTCTCCAGCCCAGGTCATTGTTTTTGTGCTGGACAGATAACTCTACAAAACTCCCTATTGTGCTTTTAAGTCAGTGAAAAGATCATATGCCCATACTAGACTTTCATTCATTTACTGCACTTTTCTGAGGTTTTCATTTTATATAAATACATGGAGTCACTAGTATCTTTATATATAATCATATTAGGATCAAATTCCAAAAGAAATATCCCAGAATCAAATCAATTCAGAGGAATCATCCTGAAGATCCTGCTTCCCAAGAACCACTCTCAGTATTAAATCTCTACGATCAGCATTCTCCAGAGAAATAAGTGTATGTGTATGTATAAATGAGAGAAAAAAATTAGAGAGAGATGTACAGATTAATATGAAGAGATTTATCACAAGGAATTGGTCTGTGAAATTGTAGAAACTGGAGAGCTCAAACTCTTCAATGAGGGCCAGCTGGCGGAATATGCAGCGCACCAACAACGGCACAGCTGACATCCAAAACCAATCTGCTATAAAACCCATTCTTGCTTGGGGCAAGTCATTTATATTCTAGTAAAATCTTAATAGATGGAAAGAGCACAAATATGGTGGTGGTAGGGGATTATGTAAATTTTGGTAAAGTTTTTATACATATATTTAAAAAGAAAAGGGTTAACAGAAATTAACTTCTCAGGAAAAATATTTTTTTTAATATTTAACTGCTTGGGTTAGACATTTACCCTTTTCCTTCTCACTCTGGTATACTATCTTTCTCACCTTTACTTTCTTTGGATCTCTCTCTCATCTCTCTATTTCATTTGGACAAGACAGTGGAAGTCAAACTTCTGGTCTACTTAGGACAGCAGTTTTGAACCACTGTTGAGTCACAAAACAGAAAGACTGGAAGCAGTACAATTATGATGAGCGCATTCTCTCCCTCTCGTTCTGTCTCTCTCAAATAAATAAAATAAAATTAATTTAAAAAAAGTATTGTTCACAGATTTTTAAATTTTTTATTTATATATTTATTTGAGAAAAAGAGAAGGAGGCAAGAAGAGACAAAGAGAGAATGGGCTGGCCAGGTTCTCTAGTCACTGCAAATGAACTCCAGATCCATGCACCACCTTGTGCATCCATTTACATGGGTCCTGGGGAATCCAACTCGGATCCTTTGGCTTTGCAAGCAAGTGCCTTAACCACTAAGACATCCTTCCAGCTCCTGTTCACAGATTTAAAAACTTAGGGAACACACATTAAAAGAAACATTTGGCTGGACTCAGCATGAAAGAATGGGTAGGTGAATGCAGTGTGTCCATGTTACACAGAGGTCAAAATAGAAAAATTTAACTCTTCATGTCTTCATGTTAAGAAAAGGCTCAGGGTCCATTGCAGAAGAGGTGGCAGAAAGAATGTATGAGCCAAAGGAAGCATAGGACTCCTTATAACGTGCTCCACCAGACACAAAAATGGCCTGGATATTGATGACCTCGGTGCCTGACACTACCTACACAAGACCATCATAATAGGAGGAAAAGGTCATGACATCAAAATAGAGATTGACTGAGAGGGGGAGATGATATGATAGAGAGTGGAGTTTCAAAGGAAAAAGTGAGGGGAGAGAATTACCGTGGGTTATTGTCTACAATTATGGAAGTTGTCAATTAAAAAAAGGAAATTAATAAAAAAAATAATAAAGAGAGCTGGAGAGATGGCTTAGCGGTTAAGTACTTGCCTGTGAAGCCTAAGGACCCCGGTTCCAGGCTCGCTTCTCCAGGAACCACTTTAGCCAGATGCACAAGGGGGCACACGTGTCTGGAGTTCGTTTGCAGTGGCTGGAGGCCCTGACACACCCATTTTCTCCCTCTCTCTCTCTCTCTCTCTCCTTCTCTCTGCCTCTTTCTCTCTCTGTCTGTCACTCTCAAATAAAAATAACAAAATAATTAATAATTACAAAATAAAAATTAAAAAGAGATGATTTTAGAGACAAAACATTGGATAAAAGAGCAAATCACAGAAAACTATTTTTTTATTTTTTTATGTTTTCTCTCTAATTAGCTAATTGACTCTAGACACATGCAACAAAAACAAAACTCTAACCCAAAAATGGTCAGAACTGATTGTTAAGAAATAGGAGGACAGGCATGAGTTCAAGGCCACCCTGAGACTACATAGTTAGTTCCAGGTCAGCCGAGACCCTACCTTGAAAAGCAAAAAAGAAATAGGAGGAAAATGGAAGTTCAGACAATAAAGGGTTTTTCCTGTTCCTAAAAGGCACCTGGTTCTGGAACTCTAAGAGTTACTCAGGTATAAACTCATGTTCAAAGTAAATGTGAAACATAGCCCCAAAGATCTGGTAGTTAACCTGGTATATAGTATAGTAGCACAACTTAAGAAACAGCCTGCTATCAAAATTCTGGCAAAAACATACTCAAGCAAATAATTCATAACAATGTATGTATAAGTTACTTAGGGACGCAAATGAACAACTGAGTGAATCCCACCCACATCATGTGATCCAAAATCCTGGCTGCATTTCCGCAGGCCAGACAAATGAGTCTACAAAAGGAAGGTGACACTTTTAGTGTAACCCGTAGTGATGCCAAGAGAATCTTAGGGTTCCCAGTCCTCTCAAAACTGCAGGATGACAAGCCGACGCGAAGCTTGAAGACCTGGGTTCTACGTATGAGAGTGGGAGCAGCCATCCAAAAAGAGCGCGCGCACCCACCCACCCATCACCGGGCTTAAGAACATTGGCAGGGCACAGGAAGCCAATCGAAGATTGCAGTTAATTCAATGTTTATTAAGTCTCTAAGCTAGCAAAATAAGCCGCTCACATGAGATGAAGCCATAAAAGAAAGCAAAAGAACAGTGAGCACAAATGGGAAGACCAGTCACCTTCCGGTGAGGGCAGGAAAAGCAATGGCGAAGGGGCAGCAGGGAGCCACACAGACTGTTCCCTGTTCTACTTCTTGGAGAGTTTGTTACCGTAGTAACAAAAAAATCCTAATAACTGCAATAATGTAAGGATTAAATACAAAGCAAAACAGAAGAGCCACTAAGGAAAGCTCTCCATCCATTTCTCAAAGAGGGCAGAGGAGGAGGTATATTTGTTACTTTTCACAGAGTACCTGACAGGGGCAACTGAAGGAAAGACTTACTTTTTTAAACATTCATTTACTTCAAATACAGAGAAAAAGAGAGAGAGAATGGGGACACTAGGCTCTCCTGTCCCTGCAAATAAATTCCAGATGCATGCAACACTTTGTGCATCTGCCTTCACCTGGGTATTGTGGAATCAAGCCAGGCAGAAAGGCTTTGCAAGCAAGTTCCTTTAGCCACTGAGCCATCTCTCCAGCCCAGAAAGATTTATTTTAGCTCCTAGATTTTAAGGGAACAGGTAAGAATGCAAAATAAAGCTGAAAATAGGAAAACTCTTGGGACATTTCCATGTAAAAATCTTCAAGTCTCTCCTTGGACCAGGGAAAAACATTCAGTCAGCAAGGAAGTGCTCCTCCCAAGCTCCCTAAGGTGAAGACAGCCCATGTGGACTCAGTGGATACAGCTCATTTTTAGGGGACACCTGGGAACTCCATTTCTTGAGTCTTTCTGAGTCTCAAGGACAGGAAACTGCTCACCTCTGATCTTCCCAGGGAGAAACTTCAGCTGAATCCGCTGTCACTTGTCCATCTACTCTCCAGCTTTGAAGATGTTAATGTTTTCTCTCCTTATGTGGTTTTGTCTTTTATTTTAACTTCTTCTATCATGATGGGAGAGAGGGTGCAAGGTTGCAGGGAAGTTTTGAGCTGACCATTCACTCCTGACTTGTATATGAAAAAAGAAAAGTATGACTGAACTGAATTGAAAAGATTAAATATATGTGTCTAGGTTTCATGGATCATTTAAAACATGAGATAGAAATGAAAATATGAGGGCATTTCTTGGTAGCCAGGATAAGCATTGTTTCAGAAATGTGGGTTTATTTAAATGTGATTCTCATTAATTGCTGTTTTTCTACTTTGAAAACACTCAAAGATTAGTTTATAGAGGTCAGGGCTTCCAGATGCACATATTCTGTCCATTTCCTGGGTCATGGACCTGGAAAATGGCCAGACACGTACTCCTTCTAAAATGACGCTAGCTGCTGGCCTAGGAGCAGCCATATGGGAGGGGGCAGAAGAGAGTGATGTTTTATGTTATGCATGTCCTTTTGAAAAAAAAATCACCTATTCATAAATAAATAGTACATATATAAAAGGACCAATATTATTAAATTAATTTCTGCTAATCTGCAATAATTAAATTTATTTCTGGGAAGCAGTATGACAATAATTCTATACATGTATGCAATATGTGAAATCAAATCAAGGTAATTAGCATTTTTATCACTATAAATATTATTCCTATGCACTAGGAACCTTCAAACTTCTCATTAATATGAAATGTATAGAAAACTGTAGATTTACTGAGCTACAGATTATCAGAACTAATTCCTTTTGCAAGCAATTTTTTAATCAATTTCCTACAGTATGTCAAGCAGTGCCTCAGGCTTTTACTGGGAAACTGCTGTAGGAAAGAATATATTAAATCAGTAAAAGCCCAAGGTAGTAAGATAGCAGAAAAAAAACATATCATGTGGCAATCATAGTAGATTCTGGTGACAGCTGAAACCCAGAGAGATGTTATTTATTTATTTTATTATGGTGGAGCAATTTCAAGAGACAGTCAAATAATATCTTGCAGAGAAACTATGCTGAAAATAAGAAAAGCAATACAGTTTTAATATAAGGTTAAAGCTCAGAGATCGATGGTCCTACAGGGTATAGAGAAAATGAGGACAGGAATGAGTTGGGAGAGTGCATTCACAGGGTTATATTTATTCTTTCATATTTTGGATTGGGATTCTAAACAGACTCAAAGGTTTCAATATTTCCCAAATGTCGGAATGCTGAAAGGTCAGCACAGCAAGCCACAGAGTTTGTTGCTAAGCCTAACAAAAGACTGTTTACTACATCATCTGTACAATATTAGATTTATCGTTCTCCTTCTAGCTGGATGTCCTTGGACAAATGATGCTTTCTAACCTGTTTCCTCGATAATTTTAGACAATGGACCAGATGTTCTCTAAAATTCCTTCCACTGCTAATAGTCTGTAAAATACCCCCAATAGCCAAGGTACTTGGATTCATTTCTCACTGGATATAATTAATGAAGTCATAGCCACAAGTCCATCTTCAGATCAGTTTGTAACCATGACAGCTGCCCTGGGACATGGTACTTCATGACTCCTAGACCAAGAGAGAACGATGACTGCTAGAAAGCATTTCTGGGCACTTCTACAAAGTCATTGTCACACAGTAATGCTTAAGCAACATGAGAAAAGTTAACCCACATAACCATCATATTTGACTTGCTGACTTAAGAAAAATTCAAGCTCGGTCTGCAGCCAAAAAGGGGCTTTCCACAGCCATGAAACTAAGATGAGCAAAAACACAAGGTGCTGAGTCTAAGTTGCTTGCATGGATTTGTTAATAGACTATAAACTACATGGGACCCTGTTGGCCTCACTAAAAAAGCTACTTGCAAACAAGGAAAGGCACGGCATTTTTTAAATGCTGTAAGGAAGTATTAGAATTTTTTATTTTTATAATATTTTATTTATGTATTTTCAAGGAGAGACAGAGAGAATGAGAATGAGCCTGCCAGGGCTTCCAGCTGAGGCAAACAAACTCTAGATGCATATGCTACTTTGAACATCTGGTTGTATTTGAGTACTGAGGAATGGAATCTGAGTCATTAGCCTTTCCAGGCAAGTGCCTTAAGTATTGAGCCATCTCTCCAGCCCCATATACCAATTTTTTAATTTTTTATTTATTATTACTAACAACATTTTGTATGGATGCATCCTGTGTTGGTACCCTCTTTTCCCTCATCCCTGTCCTTATTCCAGTGGGGGGTTGCAGGTATTCCTCATGGGATAGCAGGTTACATAATATGGGAGCAGCAGGTAGTTTTGGAGGGGAAGACAATGCCTCTGGGCATGATGTCTCGATTTGTGGCTCTTACAATCTTTTCATCTCCTCTTCCACACAATTCCCTGAGCTGAGGTGGGTGTGTTTTAGGTCTACTTCAGTGATGAGCTATTAGGAGCTTCTGCATCTCTGCTGTGGTAGGTGTTAAATATCCTCATGGTCTGTCTCCTTCACCCTGGGGCTGATTATCAGGTTCACCATGGAAGCAGCTCTTTTACTCGTCTCCCCAGTTACTTCTGTGGTTTCAGCTGTGTCTTGGCTAAAGTTTGAGGGAAGCTTATCTCCTCAGGTCTTGCTACCTTCTGAAAAAGAAAAACAGATTCTCCATGGAGAGTGAAGTCAGCACAGTAAAAATGGGATAAGCCTTATTAATTTAGGGAGAATTTAATGTATGTAGCCCCTCTTTTAGCCAAAGACTAATGAGAACATGTCACTGGAGAGCATATATTTGTTTCCATAGGATTCTGACCTGGTTCCCAGTTCCAGCTATGGGTTCCATTACACTGAGCAAATCTCTTAGCCAATCAGAAAGTTATTGTCTACCCACCAAGGCTGTGTGCCACTACTGCACTGGTGTGTACATCCTGTCAGGGTGTTTGCTTCTGAGTAGCTGAGACATCTGGTTGCTCAGACCATTGTTGGCCACTTTCCCCTACAAGCTTATGTAGCACTTTCCAGCACTAGACAGGCTGTCTGGAGACGGTTCTCTTCTGGAGTGTAGCCAGGTCACTCCATGCAACATATGGTGTCTTCAGCAATGGGGTCTTAGCACTTGCCTCAGGTGGTTAATCAAGTGCTTTGAAAGAAGACTGTCTTTGTTTTGGGAGCCCATAGGTCTGTCCGATCAACAGCTCATTGTGGGCAGCAACCCATTTCTGGTACTGAGAGTCATAGGCCAAAGAGTAAATAAATAAATAAACAAGAAAAAAATTTTAAGGTTAGTCTCTATCCTACCCTCTCCAGGGTCCTTCTTTTCAGGTGCTCCCCCCTTACTCCTGCTGAGGGTTATATCTTGTAGTCTACCTCCAAGGATAAAGGTTTCTATGGTACCTGTTCATTTTTTTTTATTTAGTTTCATGTTTGTTTTCTCCCATCCTGTCCTTCCACTCCCCATCCCCAAACTCTTCCATCCCTATTGTCTGGGCCTTGAGTTGTCTATCAAGTATGTCAGCAATTCAAGCTGCTCCAGATTAGGAACTACAGATGAGTGAGACCATGACACGATTGTCTTTGGGTGATTGTGAGTTCACTGAGTATGACCTCCTCCAAATCTATTTCTCTACAGATTTCATTGTATTTCTTTTTCTTACTGCTGAGTAAAATTCCATTGTGTACGTGTACATATTATCCAACCAATGATGGGCACCTGGGTTGATTCCAGTTCTTACCTATAATGAATTGAGCAGCTATAAGCATGGTTGAGCTAATATATCTGTAGTGGAGCATAGAGCATTTAGGGAAGTGCCAAGTAAGGGAATAACTGGGTCTGTTGGTAGCTCTACATCCATCCTTTTCAGGAATCTCCATATTGATTTCTATAGTGGTTGTACAAGTTTACATTCCCACCAATAGTGCATACGGGTTTCTTTCCCACAACCTTGCCAACATTTGTTGTTGTTTAATTTTTTAATGATTGCCATCTTTACTAGAGTAATGTGAAATCTTATAGTTGTTTTAATTTGCGTTTTCCTAATATTATGGATGTTGAACATTTTCTTAAGTGTGAGTTAGCCATTTGTAATTCTTCCTCTGATAACTCCCTATTCAGTTCTCTGCCCCACTTTTGGAGTGGGTTGTTTGAGTTTTTATTGTTTAGTTTTATGAGTTCTTTGTAGATTCTAGATATTAGACTTCTGTCAGTAGTTTAGCTGCTAAAAATTTTCTCCATTCTCTGGATAATCTGTTGGGCTCTGCTTATGGTATGTTTGTCTGTGCAAAAATTTTTTAGCTTCATGAGATCCCATTGGTTAAGTGATTATTTAATTTCCTGGACTAATGGGTTTTGTTCAAGAACTCTTTACCCACTTCTATGTCATGGAGTGTTCATCCTATTTATTCTTCCAGTAGAAGAGTTTCCGGTAATACATTGAGGTCTTTAATCCATTTATAATTGATTTTTTGTGTATGGTGAGATGAATGGGTCTAGTTTCATTTTTCTACATTTAGTTATCCAATTTGTCCAGCACCATTTGCTGAAGATGCTGTCTTTTCTCCAGTCTACATTATTGGCACCTTTGTCAAAGATCAGGTAGTAGTTACTGGACCTATGGTCCTTGTCTTCAACTCTGTTCCATTGATCTATATTTCTGTTCTTATGCCAGTGCCGTGCTGTTTTTGCTACTATGGCTTTGTGATATCGCTTTATATCAGGTATGGTGATACTTCCAGAGGGATTTTCCCCCTCCGAATATGTTTGGATATCTGAAGCCTGCTGCCATTCCATATGAATTTTAAGATCATTTTTCTATCTCTATGAAAAATGATGCTGAAATTTTTATTGATATTGCATTCAATCTGTATATTGGTTATGGTAAAATTACCATTTTCACAATATTAATTCTACCTATCCAAAACCATGGGAGGTCTTTCCATCTTCTCAAATCCTCTTCAATTGCTTTCTTGGATGTTTTTAAAATAATTTTTTTTAATTTTATTTATTTATTTATTTATTTGAGAGCAACAGACACAGAGAGAAAGACAGATAGAGGGAGAGAGAGAGAATGGGCACGCCAGGGCTTCCAGCCTCTGCAAACGAACTCCAGACGCGTGCGCCCCCTTGTGCATCTGGCTAACGTGGGACCTGGGGAACCGAGCCTCGAACCGGGGTTCTTAGGCTTCACAGGCAAGCGCTTAACCGCTAAGCCATCTCTCCAGCCCTTTCTTGGATGTTTTTATGTTTTCATTACATAGGTCTTTCAATGCTTGGTTAGTATTTTTCCAAGATGTTTATTTTTTTTTTCTATCGAAAATCAGACAGCCTCGCTGATTTCTTTCTCTGTATATTTGGCCTTTGCATATAGAAAGACTACTGATTTTTATGTGCTAATTTTGTATCCTTCCACTTTACTGAAGAAATAAATCACCTTTAGAAGTTTTCAGATGGAGACTTTCAGATCACTTATGTACAGGATCATGTCATCTGTAAATAGGCTATGTTAATTTCTTCCTTTCTAATTTGTATCCCCCTTTTTTTCCTTTCTCCTGTCTTATTTCTTGGGCTAGGATTTCCAGTAATATGTTGAAGAGCAGTGGTGAGAGTGGGCACCCTGTCTTCTTCCCTATATCAATGGAAATTCCTTGAGTCTTTCCCCATTAAGTATTATTCAGGCTTTGGGTGCTTTGTATACAGCCTTTATGGTGTTTCTATATAAACCTTCCATGCCTGTCCTCTCCAGCATTTTGATCATAAAGTGGTATTGTATTTTGTTAAAGGCTTTCTCTGCATCACTTGAGATGATCATGTGGTTCTTGTGATTAAGTTTATTTATGTGGTGTATTATGTTGACCAATGTCTGTACGTTGAACCATCCCTGCATCCCTGAGATGAAGCCTACTTGATCAAGGTGAATAATGCTTTTGTTGTGTTGCTGAATTTGGTTTGTGAGGATTTTGTTCAGACTGCATCTAAATTAATCAGGAATATAGGCCTATAGTTTTCTTTTCTTGTATCTTTGTCTGGTTTTGGTATTAAGGTGATGCTAGCCTCATGCAAAGAGATGGGGAGAATTTCTTGTTCTCTGATTATGTGAAACAGTTTGAGAAAAAATGGTTTCAGTACTTAAATGAATGTTTGATAGAAGTTGACTGAGAAGCCATGCTATTCTGGGTTTTTCTTTTGGGGGGGGCATTTTATCATGTCTTCATTAATCTTAATCAGCTGGATCCTCTAATTGTTGACTTACCTTCATTTATATCTCTTTTGAGGCTTCTCTGGTTTTCTTCAATTCAGTTAAGCCTAGTGACAAAAGCTGAGTGCTCTAAGAGACACTTTGGCTCAATTTCATTTATGCGATTATTGGTTTTTCGATGGTTTGCTTCCAGTTCAGCAATTCTTTCAGTCAGGGTCACATCACTTGTTGTGTTTTCATTTTGGGGATTAAATTTCTTTTGATTTCTCTATGATTTCATTGGAGACTTCCATTGTAGGACTAGGCATCCTTGGTGGAGATCTCACAGTTTTCTGAATTTTGTTGTTGTTGGGGTTTTTAAAAAATTTTTTGTTCATTTTTATTTATTTGAGAGAGACAGACAGAGAGAGAAAGAGAGAGAATGGGCGTGCCAGGGCCTCCAGCCACTGCATATGAATTCCAGATGCATGCACCCCCTTGTGCATCTGGCTAACGTGGGTCTTGGAGAATCAAGCCTTGAACTGAGGTCCTCAGGCTTCACAGGCAAGTGCTTAAAGGCTAAGACATCTCTCCAGCCCCTAGTGTTGGGTTTTTTGTTGTTGTTGTTTTGTTTGTTTTGTTTTGATGGTCTACCCATCTTGGTCAAAAGTTTTATTTAATTGAATGGGAAGCAAGTATTTGTCCTTGTACAATCTTCAGTGAATGTTCGATTTTAAATGTGAACCAGATTGGTGCATTATGGGGTTGTAACCACAGATGTGCAGATTGTGGTGACTGCAAGTACTTCAAAGGTACCTGGGGAACTGGGAGATAGAGAACTGGAAGCTCTGACCTACTTATTCCACTTGCTCATACTCTTCAGTACAAGGCAGCCAGGGGCTGGGGACCTAAAAGCCCAGGAGCTGGGGAGCAAGGGACAAGAGTCCAGGTCCCACATTGGCTGGTGTACCCTCTGGCTCAGAAGATTAAGAATTTGGGGACCCAGAGGATGGTCAGTAAAGAAACCCAAGCAAAAGGACTTCTTCCACAGCACACACACAGTGACCAGGCTGCCCCAAGCCAACAGCAGAGGTCCCAGGACCAGGGAACTGGGATGTGGAGAAAGAACCAGAAGTTCTGGAATACTCACTCCTGCACACCCTCCAGAGCAGGGGAATAGAAGGACAGATAGGTTGGGAATGAATCCTTTCCACTTCACCCCTCTGCCCAGTGATGCATATACCCTTACCATCTTCCATGGGGACCTAAAGGGACAACCAGGTTTGAGACTGGTATGAACCCTCACCTCTCTACCCACCAGCTGGCAAGTACACAGCCACACCACCTTCCAGGATGGGGAAAGGTGTGAATTCCCTAATGGGATTAATATCTAGAACATATGGAAAACTCAATAACTAAGTAATTCAAAACAAAACAAAACAAAACAAAATGTGCTATGAATGGAGAGCTCTCAAGAAATACAAATGATCAATACATATCTTTTAAAATGTTCAACATCTCTAGCCATCAGAAATATACAAACTAACGTGGTTTTGAGACTCCATATCACACTACACAGAATGGCTATCATCAAAACCATCAAATTATAAATGCTGGCAAAGGTGTGGAGAAAGATGAACCCTCATTCACATTGGTGGGGGGTGTGTGCATATTGGTACAACCACTGTGAAAATCAGTGTGGAGGTTCCTCAAAATGCTAAAAATAGATCTACCACATGACCCAGCTATACCACTCCTGGTACCCTAAGGACTTTTCTATAGAGATATCTACTCACCCATGCTTATTACTGCTCTGTTCCTAGGCATTGGGGAGGGTGGTACTACCTTTGATAGGCTGCCTCTGAGCTACATTATCAAGTTAAAACCTGAGGTAAATATATAAATCACACTTTTTGAAAGAAAAAATAATAAACCAGTGATTTGAGTTTCCTTTTAGAAAAGAAGAAGAAGGAGGAGGAGGAAGAGGACGAGAAGCAGCAGCAGCCAGCCAGTCTGAGTGACCCTTCCTCGCTCACCCCTGGAAAAAAGAAAGACAATGTTAAATGTTGTATTTCCAAAGTATAATGTTTCAAAGCTCTCCGCTTTGGTGAGTAAAAAGTGAAAAAACACAGACCAAAGCTAAGAATTCATACATTGATCATTGTGCTAAAGGATTCAATTAAAATTAAATTTTATCACACTCTGTTTTTTATTGCAGGTACAGACATTTTCTGCGATGCTCCCAGGTACCATATATTTTTAAAAAATCAATACTCTTATCAAGTTATTTTGCAACAGTCTTTCTTTTTACCTATTAAAAATGTGAACCTGTACATTTCTGCAAATGTCATTGTCTGTGGGAACTGAAGAAAATATGGATGCTATAAAATACATGGAAAGCCACTGAACCGCCCAACAAAAATTGGTCTTGGACACATAATCAGTGCTTGCTCAGCAGCTTTAGGCCAACAGGAATTAAATTGTGGGAATGGTGGAATACCCTGCTGGCCTTTACAAGTAAGTGGTTATGAAAGTGCTTTTGCCACAAGTATTTTGTCTCTTCCACAGAATGGTCATCTTGTATAGGCTAATCAGTATAGGTCCCTCTGTAAGCCAAAGACTTGATCCATTCCAACAAGGAAAGTAGCTGGGATAAGACAGTGCCTAGTATTGAGTGTTTAACCACTTACCAGTTTCTTTGTTTATTCACATGACCACGTTAATTACTGACACAGAAAGAAGTCAGAGGAAGAGAGAGCTGGTCATGAAGCTCTTGGCTTGGATTCACAGCATCCGAATGGCAGCACTGTCGTCAGGGTTAAGCTGGAGGTAGATTGAATGGTGACGAAAGAAGAGGAATAAAACCAGGAAAAACAAACCCAGTGAGGGCCAATAGATAGCACATACTGTTAGTGACTTCAGATGCAACTGAAGGTGTAAGGAACCCACCATGTTGGTTTCAGTGTTTGGGTTTTTGTTGTTATTATTCTTTTTTTCTTTCTTATATCTCCTAAGTGATTGACTAAATGTTTATCTAACACACACTTTATAAATTTGTTTTGAAACTTAGATGTCTCCACACTATAACCTTGAATGACACGATTAAATTACAAAATGTGATTCTGTGAGCTAAATTTAAAATACAAAGCACAATGAATTTCATCCACAAAGTCTGAAGATCGTCTGTCCTCTTTGTGTTTATTATATATTTATTAACAAATATATTATTGCTTTCCTTTACATGCAATTTGAGCTATATTCACAGATTCTGACCTATGTTGCTATTGTCATTAATATTCAAGTATTTTATGGTTGTGTTTTTCTCTTTGTCATGTGAGTTACTTGTATTTTACAAAAAAAAAAATACAATGTTTTTACTGCTCATGTTAAGAATGATTTTGAGCCTCTCTTGTCTTGCTGTCAGAGGATTGGCCCAGCAGTGTCATAATTTGGATTTTGTGAGGTTTCTTTGTGTTTATGCATGAAGTCAGATTTAATGTGTCAGGTGCTTCATTTCATTTGGGTGCAGGGCTCCTAACAATAATCACAGTTAATGGTACTATTCCATTATTCATATACTAAATACATATTATGCATGTACTGATTTACAAATACAGTTAAATTCTCTGAACATAATTCCAGGCTTGTCCATTTTTCTTGTGAGCTTTTGCTTTAAATACTTCAGGGCTTTGTTTTTAAAAGCCTACAAGATTGCTAGTCATCCTAAGTAAAATTCTACCTACTTTTTCGAATGCAAGAGCTTCCATCTCTCTTCAAGCCTGAAAAATCTCTCAGCAATCCCCTTGTATGATTGATGGCTAAATTGCTCCTGGTTATGCTATTGGTTGAATATCTTGATAAACAAGCAGTCTGTTAAAACTGGCAAGGATGTGGAGAAATAGGAACCTTCATCAACTGTTGGTGGAAATGTAAGATGGTACAATGACTTTGGAAAGCAACATGGAGATTCCTTAAAAAGTTTATAGAGTTACCAACAGACCCATTTATTCCCTTACTGGGCATGTACCCTAAAAGCTTTATGCCTCAGTTCAAAGAGATTTGCTCAACCATCTTTATAGCTGCTCAATTCATAATAGCCAAGAGCTGGAATCAACCCAGATGTCCATCATTAGACAAATGGATAACTAAGATGTGGTATATCTACATGATGGAATTCTACACAGCAGTAAGGAAAAATGGCACAATGAAATTTGAAGAAAAATGGTCAAACCTGGAACAGATCATTCTCAGTGAACTCACCCAATCACAGAAAGATAATCGCTGCATAGTCTCACTCATCTACAGCTCCTACCCTGAATCTACCCAAGATGCTGACATACCCAGCAAGCATCTTGAGGATGGGACAATAGGGAGGGTGGGGAGGGTGGAGAGAGAGGGGAGGGCACAAGAGGGGGTGGGGGACACAAAAGTGGACCCAAAAGGCAGTGGTACCATAAAACTCTACATCTTAAAAGACAAACCAAATGGTTGAACCTTCACCAGGCCCTTAGAGGGAACACTGGATTCACAAGGCCCTGAAGAGAGTATGATGAAAACTGATCATTATCTCCTTCTGTTTCTGCTTTTCTCTCTCTCCCTTCTTTCTCATCTCTCTATCACTTTTATATCGCTTATTCTTTTCTTCCTTTTCTTCTTGGGTGCTGACCTGTAATTCTGGTATCAGCAGGTGGATATCAGCCACAATGAGCTTTTGATCAGAAAGACCTACAAGGTTTCCCAAAAGAATACAGATTTCTGTCAGAGATCTTGATGACCCACCAAAGGTTAGTGGTAAGACTCTACTTCTGAAGACACCATACACTGTTGGCACATAACATGGAGTGACATGGCTGGAAGCTGGAAGACAGTCAGTCCCCAGACAGCATGTCTGGTGCCGGAAGGTGCTACATGAGTGACTGGGAGAAAATGACCAATATTTGTCCAAGCAACTCATAGTCTAATCTTCTTATAGAAAACAACCTGATGTGATGCTCACACAAGTGCAAGAGTGGCTCACAGCCATGGTGGGAAGCCAACTGCTCTTGATTTGGTTAACTGATCTGCTCAGTGGGACAGAACCCATAGCTGGAGCTGGGAAACAAGTCAGAACCATATCTGAAAATGAGCCCACTCTCCATTATCAAGCTCCCACCAATAATGGGCTACAAATGGGCCTATACCTATTAAACTCTCTCAAAAAAAAAATGGTTATCACATTTATCTGGTGATAACTTTACTCTCTGATGGAGAATCTGCTTCTCTTTTTCAGATAGACACAGATCCTAAGGAGAGAACTACCCCATCATACCTCAAAAGGGCTCCAGCTGAAACTAAGAATAATTAGGGAAACATGCAAGAATTCTGTTGTCTTGGCGAACTGGGAACCAGCACAATGGTGAAGGAGACAGACACAGAGAACAATCAACTCCTAACAAACCAGATATCCAGAGACACAGAGGCACCCAAGATCTCAACACCGAAGCCAACCTAAAATGAACCCAACACAGCTCAGGGAAATTTGCAAAAGAGGGAGTGGAAAGAATGTCAGAGCCACATGTTGGGTCATGATATGCAGAGACATTTCATCCTACCCCAAACTGATGGCTAACCCCACAATGCACAACCCATATACCCCAACAAGGAGGGTCCCTGTAGGGTGTGTGGGGGGGAACAGGAAGGAGGCTACCAATGGTACCAACTTGACTGTATTCACTAAGTACGAAAATTTTTTTAAATGGAAGAAAAAAAAAAACTCGAAATGTATTTTGTGGAGGTGGATAGTGTTGTACCCAGAAGCCATAGATTGTTATTTGAAAATTGTCAGTGCCAGGGGTAGGATTCCTTCCAGTTAGATATTTTCCAGGGAGGTCCCAGATACCCCCAAAACATTACAGGATATTGCCAAGGCTCTTGATTGCCCACCAAAACTAGATGGTAAGATCTTATTACTGAAGATTTCCACATGCATGGGCTGCAGGTCATTGAGAAGTCAACTGTAGCTGAGCTGGAATCCTCCTCCCTGTTTACTAGCTGTCAGGATGCTGGAAAGAGCTATGTAGCCTGGCTTAGAATAGTCATCAAAAGTCTTAACCAGCAGTGGACTTGCATGCTTTGTGGCTGACCAGCCAGGCCAAACATACCAATTGGTGCATTGTTGGTATGTCTTTTACAGGGTAAACCAACTGATCTCTGACTGGACTTGCTCACTCCATGGGAGAGGATTCCTACCTTGTACTGAAAGCCTAATCAAAAGCCTATGGCTCAGGAGGTCTAAGCCCTAATAAGTAACTACTACTGTTGTTTGGATAACTGGATAACTGCCCACCAAACTGCCCTCAAAATACTTATGTTTATGCTCATATATTAATGTTACTCTCGCTTTTGGGTAGAGAAAATCCTCTTTGCAGATGGTGGGGACCACTGGGGTGACTCAAAACTCAACAAAGTACTAAGCAGTGACAGCAAAGTGTTCAGTACTAAGTGAGACATTTGTATCACACGGCTCAAGGAGCATTGTAGAAAAGGTAGCAGAGACAATATAAGAGACAAAGGAAAAGGATACATTCTTACAATTCTGTATTCTAGACATAATGGTGGGCATGGTAATCATGACCTCACAGTAGCTGACACTACCTACATAAGACATGCATAAAAGGAGGAAATATGAGGTAAAAATCAAAGATACCATTTGGAAATAAGAAAGAATTTGGTAGAGGGGGGATTTTGGAGTGGCATAAGGGATGGTGGTGTGAAGGGATTATGATCATGGTATATTGTTTATATTTATGGAGGTTGTTAATAAAAAACTTTTAAAAACTGGAAATGTAGACCTTAGAGGAATTCTCAGAACTAAAGATAAAATTTGGGGAATTCTCAGCTTAAACAATAAAAACAAATGACATAGAGAATGAATAGATCAAGAGTAAATTTTATAAAGATAATGGATTTAAAAGAGCAGAATAAATGCAAACAATATGTTCATTGCTTGGAAAAAGCATAAGTGGATATTTCCTGTACATTCTCTCCTAAACTAAGCGAGCCATTGACACTGAACAATTCTCATCTACAAGAAAGTGATTTCTCAATGAGAGACTGGTATCTGTTAGACTTAAGTAGAGAAACATTCTCTTCAGCTTACTCCCTTCCTATGCCTCAGAGTCTACATTTTAGCCACACTTATTTCATCTGGAGGATGGCTGTAAATTGATGTAAATATGTCCCCATATCTCTTTTAGCCTCAGTGGTTCATCTTCATAGTCAAGAGCACCTCAGAGGGCCGTGGATATAGCCGATTTGGCAAAGTACTTGACTATCATAAGACTCTGGCTCAATCCCACTGAAAAAAATTTTGTATGTTTTGGAAACACGAGACAGCATTACTTTGAATATCTTTTTATTAGATTATTCCAAGTGTCAGTGGGTGTGTCAATTAAAATCATGTGAGGCATGCTGCTGCTGAGAATCTGGGTGACAGCCATCATCTCTGAGCACAGGAGGGAGATGTTAGAGGGTAGAGTTATTTCCACAAAGGCTTAGCTCCATCACACAAGTGTGTCCAGGTGTAGGTCAGCACTCTGTGAAGGTAGGAAAAAGGGCAATGTAGTTGACAGCCACCTTTATTGTCTGGGGCTATTTAGAGATCATCACATTTTGTTCTGAAATTTTCTCATCTCATGCTTCCCAGAAACTTCTGCAAAAATCCTCAATGTTTACCTAAGTTAAGGTACTTGTTTTATGTGAACAGTCAAACAAAAATCAGATCTTTGCTAGCTAATTTATTTATTTTTTGCTGTTCTATCTAATTATGTGTTAGCTTCTATCAAAATAAAAACATATGTGAGGTGATTGATCCACTTGAAAGAAGGAAATAAGACTCAGCTTGAAGGGCTTCAACCCATGATTACCTGGCTGTAGCTTCAGGACTATATTAGTATAGCGCATCATGGCAGAAGTGTAGGCGGCGGAAGCCTATGCACCTTGTGTTGGCCTGGAAGCAAGGAGAAAGGGATGGGGGGGGGGCTTCCACTGTCTCCTTAGTGGGCATTCCCCCAATGGTTTCTACTAGGTCTCATCTCTTACAGTCCCACCACCTGTCAGTGGCACCACAGCTTTAGTGTAGCCCCTTAACCCCTGAGCATTGGGGGAGATGCTGAAACTATAGCACTTGCCATCTGGAAAAAAATATTTTTGAGGGAATGAAGTGGTAAACCTTATATTTTGTTGGCCACAGTAGCAAATTGGACTTATAGCTTCTATAGGCATTTTATGATTCTCAAAGGCATATCAGTAGAAGAGTCTTAAAGAAACTGGCTTAGAAATATTCAGAAATGGTGCTGCTTCATTATAATGTATTGTCTTAGAGTGGAATAATAAGATAACAGTTTTCAACTGCTATTACATTTTATATAGTGGACTGTCAGAGAAAAATGGAAACCTGCACCTAAAGGCCACCATAGAGGAAAAGCATCAACTGAGAGGCATTAGGACCTGGCAGAATAAGCCAACTCGCTAGAGACTGAACCAAGGAACCAGGCGCTGCTCTTAAGTCTTCACAAGCTTCACCTTTGTCTCATAGGTCTTCTCCCAGCCATCTTACCTTCACCAGACTGCCCTCGTACCTTGCTTTCCAGTCTCAGCAAATTGTCATAGTTAAGGCTGACGTTTAAAGTGCCCCTTTTAAAACAATTATTAAGCATTTCTCACTCCCCTGGGGGATCTCACGTGAATGGGATGCATTTCAGGACTCACTACGCCAAACTATGCCTGGTGAGAAAACAGCAGCAGCAGGAAGGTCCTCTCATCTTCCTTATCTGCTAAGTCATAAAAACAGCAAAAAGAACTCAAATAAGCAGGCCATGCCCACTCCTCTCCCATCCCCGCCTCTTGCAGCTGCACTGTGTTCCCTGTGATTATACCTTTGTACAGCTGTCCACACTTCATAAATCCTAAGCATAAAAATAACATGTTCTGTTCCTTTGAGCCTATATTTCTGAAGGCATCCTGGTACTGAAAATCCCATCACAAGCCTATGGGTGGGGAGGTCATAAGACCTAGCAAGGAAACTACTACTCATTTTCATTGTTTGGCCCCATGAATATATTGTATCCACCAAATTGCTCTCTAAATCCTGTTTGTGTCCATATATTAATGCTATTCTCATTTTTGGTTAGACAAACCTCTATTCAAATGGTAGTGACTCTAGGGAGACTAAAATCTTATCAAGTTCTAAGGATCTGTATCTCATCCTCCAAGGCTCAGGAATCAATGTGGAAGAAGTGGCAGAAAAAAAATGTAAGAGTCAAAGGAAGGGGAAGAGTGCTTTGCCATACTGTCTACCAGACACAAAGTGGCTGTGATATCCATGACCTCACAGTGGCTGATGCCACCTACACAAGACTTGCATAATAGGAGGGGCAAAGATGATGACATAAAAACAGGCCCAGGTTCAACTCCCCAGAACCCATGTAAGCCAAATGCACATCGGAAGTTCATATGCACTGGCATGCCCATTCTCTGTGTCTGTCTGTCTGTCTGTCTGTCTGTCTGTCTGTCTGTCTCTCTCTCTCTCTCTCTCTCTCTCTCTCTCTCTCCCTCTCTCCCTCTCTTTCTCAAATAAATAAATTAAATTCTTAAAAAAGCAGACCAGGAACTAGTTGGAAAGAAGAGAATCAGCAGAAGGGTTGGGGAGAAGATGAAAATGAAGGTGTTGGGAAGAGATTATAATCATGGCATATTGTGTGTGTGTGTGACATGTATATGGAGGTTGTTAATAAAAACTTTAAAAATGTTAAAGCTCTTGATTTTTCACAATGTATTTAGAGTCAATATTGTGATTGATCTACAGGATATTTGAAGGCCCATGTAAGTCACATCACTCACTTTGTCTCACAGTTCACCTTTCTGGCTAAAAGTTGTAAAATATGAGAAACTTACCCATGCCCTTAGCTTTTTTTCAAATATTTGACTACCATCTACATTTCCTGGGTCACTTTCTGGTACCTTCAATTTTTTTAATACTTTGCAATATGCGTACATATATTTAAGTGAACTCAAGTTTCTAGGGGGAAAAAAAGACATGCCTATTTAAGATTCTACAAGGCTCACTTGACCTGTTAGAAATTCGGGATTGTTATAGTTTTTCTTAGTTATTGCTTGTGAGTGAATTGACACAGAATATATATATATATATATATATATATATATATATATATATATATATATATATATATAATTGGTCACGTGACAGCCCTAGGGCTTTTTGGACCGAGCTAGTCAAGATAAAAGGTGTGAACACAAGGTGGCAGTAGCGCACATAGCTTTACTGGGCTGCACTGAGCATGCTGGGAAAACCTCTTTCAGCCTAAGCCGGACTGGGGTCTTCCCTAAACCACTAGGTAGGAGAGAAGGGCAAAGGAGACCCTGAAGAAAAGGAGCCTAAGAAGGCTTCACGTATCTGAGCGGTGACACTCAGTTGCAAACCGAGAATCGCTAAGTGGAGAGTTCAGAAAGGCAGAGGTAGCTTAGGAACTTTATGGTCCTGAGCTTATCTTTTGCTAGTAGATGTGAGGTGTAGTTTCCGTGAAGTATTCTAAACTGAAAAGCTCCAAGTGTGCAAAAATATGCTTATGTAGTCCTCCTTTCAACCACATGCTTGAGGTTTTCTGGTACTCACCTTTAATCACAGAAATATATAAGGGGCCACTACACAGAGGCAACTTTTGATTCACTTGCACAAAAGTAGCATTTCCCCAGTAGCCTTAAGATACTGTAGTAGTAACAATTTTTATTTGTCCTGAACTAACTTCTCCTTCACTTTAATGTGTTCTGTAAAAGTACTAGACACCATATAATAAGAGATGATGAGTAAATCATTAAAGATGGGATGAAGAGAGGTTTGGATGTGAGGCCTAGGTGGTTACTTCAGGAAATTGCTTAACTTGTCTACTTCTCAATGTCTTCCTCTGTAAAATGACAATGACAGCACCTTGGCTTATAAAGCTTAAATGTGATTATATAAAGCGAGTAGCCTAGCATTAGTGCTCAGCACATTTTCATTTCCTTTCCTTTCATCATTATTTTGGTTCCATTCTATTTCCTTCATCTTCATTGCTTTGTCAAACTATCTAGACTAAAGAACCTAATATTTAAAGTTGGTCTTCATTTAGCATGCCCTTCAGGCATACTGTCTGGAGTGGAACACATAATTGTAGCCATCACTTTCTTGATCTTTTCCAGCAAAACCATCAGTTTCTTGAGGTGCAGCAGTCAATATTGCCCCAGGGACTTCTAGTAATCGCCACTAAACTTAAGTTTAACATCTTTGGCCTTGTTCTTATTGCATTATTTCAAAGGCTTTGAGCCAAATGTGGTGGCACACATCCATAATCCTAGCACTCACCAGGCAAGACAGGAGAATCACAGATCCAAGGCTAGCCTGTCATACATAGTGAGACTGAAGCAAAAAAATTAATTAAAAAATAAACAGGAGGCCCTGTGACACCCATTCTCATTCTCTCTCTTCTCTCCCTCCCCTCTCTGTAAATAAATAAATATTTTAAAAAATACAAAGGATTGATATTTCCAATTTTTGCATCTGCTAGAAAAAAATGTTGAGTGCATTATCTTTGCCCTTAGCTATAACAGAATATTCAGCAGGCAAGGGGTTTCTCATAATTCAGAATTCTTCCTTGCATAGCCACTGAGGACCCAAGCCTAGTCAAAGTTGTTTGTTCCCTAATGCCTTTCCCTTCCTTCCTTCCTTCAAACACATTTAACACTTCAGTCCAGCCCGGTCTTCTGGGATGTTTGTGTCACTTCAGTGTTCCCTTTTCTGAGATTTATATCCTCTGTATCTGTAGAAATAACACTGTGTCTCTCTTGAAATAAAAACAGTGCCAAAGGAACTCATTAATGATAACTTAAATCTATCTGGACAGTTGATTGATTTTCTTCATGTTTTTTAAGACATTCTAGTTGTGACTAAAATGTGCCTTGATTCCATTCACTTAATGAAGACGGTTTTGAGTGTCTGCTGTGTGCTGTTCTAGATAGATGTCGGGGGACATAAATGTGGGTAGGAGAAGTTCTAGTCTCCTGAATCTTTAGTCATCAGAGACTGGCAGTAAGTTAGTCAATAGAAAAATAGCCAAGATAATGTCAAATAGAGATAAATACCTAAAATGTCACTGAGACTCATGAGGGAATCAAGAAGGGCAGTAATAATTTAGAAAACCACAGTCCCTACCCTTCTCCCAGACAAAGACATGGGTGGGATGTTGGAGATTAGATAGATCTGAAGATGTAGGTGGATAAAAAGACCAACATCTCTCACCTGGGGCAATCATAGCAAAGATAGACTACAGAATTTACCACACACCTACCTGTTTCAGGAGTAAAAGAAATACTGATTTGTAATGTCTACTCAAATAGTCTAAGACTCTGCCATCAAGTACTGTGTTCCTCAAGATGTTTCAATGTCTCACAAAAAAAAAAAAATACAGAAGTGCAGAGAGTCATGATTATATGTAGATCAATATGAAGCCAAAAAGGCCTTGTTATTGGAGCTTAGAACTTGACATTGAGAAATGCTTTTTTGCTGCTTTGAAATAAAAAATGTAACCTGAGTGGTATATAAAGAAAACAGCTCCAATGTCATTTTAAAAAGAAAACATTCACTCCTACATTTAACATGGAAAAAAAAAACAGAATGAAACCATGAAAAATCATCAAAAGTGACTCTAAAAGCAACAATTACTTAGTTAAACTCCAGTTTGTATAAACTTCACATGCAAAACTGACTTCTATGACTATTCCAGACAAAATGACTTTTTTTCTAGTCCCTTTTGGATTTGTGAGGTGGGGGGCTTTACAAATTTGTGACTGTTTGCTACTGTCTCCATACTCCACCTAGAAATTCAATGACTGTGTGCATTTGATGAACTTCTCCATGTCCCCAGGGGGGTAATGACTGGTGATTCAACAGTAAAGCTAAGTTTCTCTGTTGCTGAAGCTTAAATGCTGTTGGAGCAGGCCCATGGCAGAGCCCGGGAGAACCTGCATCTCCCTACTGCTTCACACACTCTTCCTCTCCCTCCTCTTGAGTATTTAGTTTGGGGAATGTATTTCTTACAGTCAGTGAGATAGCACTGTTAAAGAAAAATCTCAGAGCTGGAGATATGGCTCAGCAGTTAAGGCACTTACCTGAGAAGCGTAATGTAGCAGACAGCTTCAGGTTCACTAAGATTAACTTCTAGACCAGGCACAGTTATGGAGGAAGGGATATTTATTGAAGCTTATAGATCCAGGAGAAGTTCCATAATGGCAGAAGGAGTTGGCCTGCTTTCATAGGACCAAGCAGAGACAGAGAGAGAGAGAAAAGCATAAGCCAAAAAAAAAAAACCAAAAATATATTGAGGGCCATCTATTTAAACTACCACACCTAAGGACCCAGGTTTCCCCGTAAGCCAGATCACAAGGAGGCACATGCGCCAAAGGTTCGTTTGCAGTGCCTGAAGACCCTGGTGGACCCATTCTCTCTCTCTCTCTCTCTCTCTCTCTCTCTCTCTCTCTCTCTCTCTTTCTCTCTCTCCCTCCCTCCCTCCCTCTTCCTCTTCTCTCTAACTCCCTCTCTCAAATAAATAAATAGTTTTAAAAATTAAAACAACAGAAATCCGGTCAAATATGTATTTATAGCTTCTATATACTTACATTTGATGAGTGGTTGGTTTGAAGAAGAAAAGAGAAAGATATAAAAGAAGACTAAAATTCAAACACACAAACAAACCAACACCAACTCCTGGGGAAACAAGAAATGAGTGTGATGAGTGGCTAGCACCATTCATGATGTTAAAAAATAAAGTTTGGCTTAATGCATAGGAAAGAAAGTGGAGATCAGGCATGGTGGTGCACACCTTTAGTCTCAGCAATTGGGAAGCTGAGGTGAGATAATCACCATTAGTTTGAGCACAGCTACAGAGTGAGTTCTAGGTCAGCCTGAGCTAGAGTGAAACCCTACCTCAGGAAAAAAAAAAAGAGAGAGAGAGAGAGAGAGAGGAAAGGGAAAGGAGCCTTCTGGGCCACACTGAGGAGCTTGATTTACACTGTGTTGGAAAACCACAGGAAGACATAGAGGAAGGGAGTGGCTCAACATGGCTGTAATTTTCAACAAGGTCAACAAAGTAGACAGGAGTCAAAAGCAGAATGGGAGAGAGAGCACATTTGGGGAGCTGCTACCCCGTCACTTGGATGAGGATGAAAGCTGCAGTCTGTGAAGACTGGTCTCAAGTTGGGTTTTGGGGATATATCATTTGGAGTTCACATGAAAGATTGTCAGGAGCTGGGTGACCATGGAATGAACAGAATAAAAATAATGACCCCAGTAACTTGCTCATACACTACAGAGAAAGAAGCATAATAACTATGACATATTTCACTTATACTGCAAAGCCATTATTTCTTCTCAAATGTCTAACATACAGAAGATTCTGCTCAATGCTACCAGAAACAGCTAGACATGAAGAGTGCATACATATATGGGCATGAAGTTTGCCATATAGTGTGTAAGTTCTCAGTCTGGAGTTGGATAATTTTTGAAAAGACATTGTGAAAATAATATATTGCCAGAGGATAACTGAACCCATGCTTTGAAATAAGAAATATATGCACCAGGCTGGAGGGATGGCTTGGCAGTTAAGGCATTTGCCTGCAAAGCCAAAGGATCCAGGTTCAATTCCCCAGGACCCACATTAGCCAGATGCATAAGGGAGCACACGTGTCTGGAGTTCATTTGCAGTGGCTGGAGGCCCTGATGTACCCATTCTCTCTCTCTCTCTCTCTCTCTCTCTCTCTCTCTCTCTCTCTCTCTCTCTCTCTCTCTCTCTCCCTCCCTCCCTCCCTCCCTCCCTCCCTCTTTCTCTGTCAATAGATAAATAAATAAATAAATAAATAAATAAATAAGATTACTTTTAAAAATGAAAGCAATACATGTACCTTTACTAAATACGTAGTCTAGTACAGGACTCCTTTGGGTGTACAGGGCTGGGCACCTGTTGCAGGTAAAAGCAGTTGCTGAGATGTGGTCCATCTCGTGCATGGTCCACATCACTAGTTTGTGCCGTGTGTGCATGTTGTCCCTGCAGGTGAGGCTCAGTGTCCTTGCTTTCTCATTCTAATTACATACTTGCTCAACTTCCATGGCAAGAACAATCTCCTTTCATTGTGTTGCTGAAGGTGCTTATTTTCCCCCAGCGCTCAGCAAAATTCCTCCTACCAATTTCTTATTCTTCTGTGGTACACATTATTGATGAGTAAAGTAATTGCCCAGACCTTTTAGTACAGATGCAGTATCCACTTTGGTGCCCTGAAAGTGGACTTGCCAAGGAGCTAGGGCACAGACACTGTCTGACAGCACTTCGCCATCCTCTCTGGCCTGTGGGCTCGTGCTTCCCTGAGTTAACCTCCTCTTGTCTCATAGTGCAACAGCCACATGGACTATAGTGACAGAGCTTCTTTTAGTATTTAGCTAAGGATTATACACACACACACAAACATCAGATGGCAGATCACTACTTCCTAAACTTCTTTTCACTCAACCTCTTTTTGCCCAAGAAAGGTATATAAAATAGCAAATCAAACATTTATTGTTAATAAATCCTAAAGAAATTTGCTTTGAAGCAATTCTTTAGTATGCATATATGCATACAATTTTCCATTTATTAAAGAAGCAACTTTGCATACTAATGACATAAATCATGTTTATGTAGTTTCACATAAAGAATTGATTTTTCATTGAATATTTGATGCTGTAAGACATCTTCAACATCTTTCAGAGTAAATTTAAAATCATTTAATTATTTATTTATTTATTTGAGAGACAGAGAGAAGAAGGAGCAGATAGAGACAGAGAGTGGGCCTCCAGGACCTCCAGCCACTACAAACAAACTCCAGACACATGCACACCTTATGCATCTGGCTTTATGTGGGTCCTGGAGAATGGTTAAGGTTAAGGCACTTGCTTGCAAAGCCTAAGGACCCAGGTGCAATTCTCCGGGACCCATGTAAAGTCAGTTGTACAAGGTAGCATATGCATCTGGAGTTCATTTGTAGTGGCCAGAGGCCCTGGAATGTCCATCCCCCTCCTCTCTCTCTCTCTCTCTCCTCTCTCTCTCCATGCAAGTAAATAAATAAAATTTTTGATTTTACAATCTTTCAATACTGAGAACACCACATTCCATATTTGTGGTGCAAAATGGCAGAAGTCTATTTTGGGCCATTTTAGAAATTGTAGGGGAAATCTGAGTTAGGCATGGTGGTGCACGCCTTTAATCCCAGCACTTGGGAGGCAGAGGTAGGCGGATCATCCTGAGTTTGAGCCACTCTGAGACTACATAGTGAATTCCAGGTCAGCCTGGGCTACAGTGAAACCCTACCTCAAAAAGAAGGAGGAGGAGGAGGAGGAGAAGGACGAGGGACAAGGAAGAGGAGGGAGGAAGTAGAAGGAGGAAGGAAGACGGAGGAGGAGGAGAAGAAGAAAGAGAAATTATAGGGACCTCTACCCTCATCACTGAGCAGCTTTTGTGAAACTTCAGATAGCAACTCAAATAGCAGTGATTTTTAAAACAAATGTTCTAGCGCAGAACAATACAAAAATATACTAAATAGTAGGAAAATAAGACTTTGTTTTCCATAATTAAAACAGGCTTCTGTTTGTTCCCCCAAGGGAATAAGAGGGAGTTCATTCTTGGGCCAAATATGAGTCACCATAAGCAAAAATCTTTGTTCACTTAAAAAAAACAAAAAGCAACGCTATCCATTCTAGACAACTGAGTCAATGTGAGCCGAGGCGTTTCCAGCAGTGATGGCTGCTGTGATGCGGCGGCTGCGCAGTGTGCTGTGTGCTGTGTGCAGAGCCAAGGCTCTGGGCCACTATGGCTGTGCTCTGACAGAAGCATTGCAGACTCGGGAGTGAAATGACTTGTGTTTGTTGAGCATTTAGAAACCTTTTAACTCTGACAAGTTTTTGTGACTTTCATGTTCCATTACATGACCCCATACGGGGTTGTGACCCACCATTTTACAAGCTGTGATATATACATATACACATAAGACATAGGTAGATAGACAGATAGATGATGATTGATAGATAGATAAACAGATACCAATTTAGAGAGCTACTGAGTAAAAAGAGGAAAATATGAAGAAACGTTACTTAATTGGAAAACCGTTTTTATAAAATGGCATAAAACTGTCAACAAATATTTTTTAAAGTCCCCGCAGGAAACTAGTACCTCCTAGTTATGAAAATGTAATGTGACTAATTCATTAAAAATGCCATTGAAGCAAAACGTGCTCTGGAAATTTTTCATCTGAGTGTTCACAAAAATCTCAGCGCTGCTGTTTTCATAATTGTATTAATTTCAGAGTATGGGTTTAGCATTCCAAAAGCAGTTTGCAGGTGCTCTGCAACTCTGTTTAAGGCTTGCACATTGGAATTGCATGTCTTGTGATCTTTAATATTGCCTTGAGCATGGTCAATTCATGGCACTCAACGGTAAGCACGTGGGTATGTGTCTTGGGCAAGTTGGAACTTCTGGTTTCCTTTGCACAAAGAACTCTGAGTGGGCACATTCCAGGAACTAAGGATACATTTTTTTTTCTCTTCATGTTTTCCATCACAATGCCTCTTGGACTTTTATGGACCTAATTTCTGTCCCATTCCTCATGCCTGGAATCTGCCACCTTGCCTAGCATCATCTTATCTTATTAATACAGCCCTCAAATTATCTTTCTTCTTCAAATTCTTTGTCTTAGGTTACTCTGTATCTTGAGATGTAATTGGGGCTTTTCACAACCTAAATCATGTCAAGTACTCTAAGCTCACTATTGTCTAACATGGAGGTCAGAAATCATGTTTTCAAAGGATATAGTGGGAGGGGACAACCTCTTCTTTTCAAATATATGCCTCATCTTCATTAGTCCTGCCTACAATTAAATTCTGCCATAAATAAAATATACCAGTGATGTGATGTTCTCTTGTCATTGTAGAATCTTTGGTATGTTTGAACCACCTCGAGCCCAGTGTTTTTCAGTAACGTGGGAGCAAGTTTTGATGTGGAATTGTACGGAGAATATCTAGGACACAGGCCTGTGCGGGGGAGTTCTTCAGTACTCTCAGAATTGAGCTGCCATTTCTGCCACCAAGTCACTAAGTCTCCCTTTATTTTGCTGCAAATCTTTATTTCTTTTTAAAAAAGGCATAGAGTTAAATAAGCCCAATTTTTAGTGGAAATTATTTGTACAAAGAACCTGAAGGTGGTTTAATCTAATTGCTACTCATTCAGGCAACAGAATTTCTTAGGAAAGGAGGTAGGGAACTTACATTGATTAGACACCTGAACATGACATGAGTGTCATAAATGCTATCTTGATTCTCCCAACAACCATGGAAGGCAGTTATTATGGCTCCCAGTTTAGTGAGAGAGAAATTAGGCAAGGTCACAGAGCTGTTAGTGGCACAGCCACAATTCAAACCTAAACCTTCCTCTCTCCTCATCCCACGCATCATTCTCATTCTGTTCACAGGCAGCGGTTTTATATAGTTAGGAGCTTGGATTGTGCAGTCAGACCAGAGTTCAACTCTGCCCTTAGTAAAATTCTGAGACCCGGGATGAGAGAATTTACCTATAGAATTCATTTTATCTTTTATATATATTCTCATAGCTTGGTATTCACTCCATTTTCCTCATAATCATCACTTCTGGTGCTTATTGTCTATCAGGGTTCCATCACTCATTATCCATCTGTCTTCTTAATTATTATTTTCCATCACTAATATTTCCATCATTGAATCAAACTCACAATTAATTCTTAGTATCTCTTGGTGTTTCTGAAATGGAAGAACTGGGCATTCTTATACAGCCTTGACTGTCATTTTCCTTCATGTCACAGGATATTTCATCAATGATTGATTTTTAAAGAAATCATCACATACATAGCATTACTGTATACAAAAGATATTTAGGGGCTGAAGAGATGACTTGGCAGTTAAGGCTTGCTTGTGAAGTCTAACGACCCAGGTTTGATTCTCCAGGTCCCAAATAAGCCAGATGCACGTGGTGGTGCATGCATCTGGAGTTCGTTTGCAGTGACTAGAGGAGCTAGTGCACCTATGCTTTCTCTCTCCCCCCCACTTTCTTTCTCTCAAATAAATAAGAAAAATTATTGAAAAAGTATACTAAAAAGGCACCAAATTAATTAAGTCATCTTTACTAAGTTTTTACAAATTAGTGATTACATGTTTTAGCATGTGTGTATGTCTATGACTTTTTGTCCTTTATTCACTTGAAAGAAAGAGAGAGAATGGGCATGTTAGGGCCTCTAGCCACTGCAAATGAACTCCAGGCACATGTGCCACATTGTGCATCTGGCTTATGTAGGACTAGGAAATTGAACCTGGGTCCTTAGGCTTCACAGGCAAGCACCGTAACCAATAAGCCATCTCTCCAGCCCTGTCTATGTCTTTTTGAGACAAGGTCTCCCATTTGCCTGGGACTGACCAGTCAGGCTACACTGGCTGGGTAGTGAGGTCCAGGCACCCTCTTGTCTCTGCTTTCCCAGAGCTGGGGTTGCAAATATGTGTCCCAATAAGTGGCATTTGTGTAGGTACTGCAGATTGGATTCATGTCCTCATGTTTGCAAGCATGTACTTTACTAAGTGAACTGTCTGCCTAGCCCTTTAATTCCATTTGTAATGAGAAACTGCGGAGTTGAAGTTTCCTAAAACTGGGAGGTTCTCTTCCATATCTCTGGAAACATTGTGTTTGACTTTATATTCACATGTAAAGAAAACTAAAATGGAGCCCTAAAGGATATATTCATGAGTGGTTTTCAATTTTATATACGTAACATACTTTATTTTAATGCTTGATATTTGCAAGTTTTGTTGTGTTAAAAGAATGTCTGTAAACCCAGCCATGCCCAGTAGCATAAAATAAAAACAAAGCATTTTTAAAGAAATTACAAGCTGCTTTTAGACACAATTTGATATACTAGGCAGAAAAGGTGATTTTTTTTTTTTCTGAGGCAGGGTCTTGCTCTAACCCAGGCTAGCCTGGCAGTCACTATGTAGTTTCAGTGTGGCCTCAAACTCATAGCAATTCTCTTATCTCTGCCTCCCAAGTGCTGGGATTGAAGGCATGCTTCACCATGCCCAGCTCCAAAAAATGAATTTTAGTGAGAATTTAAATGTCCATTGTCTAAAATAAACAATTACATGCAAAAGAAAAATATGGGACTTGATTCTCAAAGATAAAAATGAAAGAAAAGAAAAAGAGAAAATGGGCTATAGAAACTCATATCAACCATCTTTACCAGGACTCTCTGATGAGTATTATTTATGATGCATCTGACTAATGTGCAAAAAAAAAAAGAAAAAAAAAGGTTTGCTCCTGAAAAATGCTGCCATTATAATAAAGCATAATCTGCTGTGCATTTTTGCTGTGTAAAAGTATAATAAAGACCCATTCAACTAGCTATTGTGAAAAGACACAGATACTTTTCCTTAGAGAAGCAGATAAGAAGACCAAAAACACCTAACATTTAAACTATTTCTATCAGTTGCTTTCTCATTTCTGTGAACAAATACCTGACCAGAAGCAGCTTCAGGAAGGGAGGGTGTGCACTTGCCTGCTTGCGGCTGAAATAAAGCACTCTCCCCAAAGCAGCTGATGGACAGAAAGGCTTTATTTTGGCTTTTTCTTGAGGGGAAGTTTCATGGTGGCAGGGGAAAGCCTGGTATGAACAGGGCCTGGACGCCACCTTGCCTCGGCAGATGGAGAAGAGCAGCAGGAGAATGAGCCAATCTCTGGCAAGGGGAAGTTGGCTAAAATATCCTTAAGCCTTCCCCCAATAACATACCTCCTCCAGCAAGGCTCCACCTCCCAAACTGCCACCAGCTGAAGACCAAGCATTCAGAACACATTAGTTTATGGGGGACACCTAATACAAATCACCACATTCTGTCCCTGGCCCCCATAAACTCACAACCATCCCTGATGTCAAATGCATTGCATTCAGTCTGATGTTAAAAGTCCCCATCCCCATAGTTACATCAATCCCACATAATTCAAACATTCTCATAGTCCAAAGTCTATTTACTGTGAACCCATAAAGCCAAAAAATACTTATAATTTCCAGAGTTAACATTTGCAGTGCATGAGGTGGCATTGCAAGGAAAGCTTGAACTGATGCAAGATCTAAAACAAACAGGGCAAGCATCAGTGGTGGCAATCCCTCAAGCAACTGCAGCTGAAACAGGCTGTGGTCAGTAGCCTGACTTTCATTTCTTTCTGTGAGTTTCCACTAAATTCACCCTCCACAAGTTCTCAGTACATGGGAAAAATGCAGTTCACTTCTCAGACAAAATTGCCTCTAGGCCAGTCCTTACAAAACTCTTTCTACCCCTCACAAGCCAAGCCTAAACAGTCCATAGTCCTGCATTTAGCTCTTTCAACTCTGACCAGAATAGTCCATCAAGCTCTACTTATAGCACGGCAAGGTATCTCGTAGTGCAGTTTCAAAGTCCTTCTACATTTCCCCTGTAGTCCCAAAGGGCCCAAAACTACACAGTCTGGTTTCAAGCACCAACAACCCCACTCCTCTGATCCCCATATTCTGCTGTAGTTTCCTTCTTGTTGGTTAAAGGAAGCCCCTGACCAAAAGCAGCTGGTGGGAGGAAAGGGTTGATTTGGTTATGGTCTCAAGGGGAAACATTATAATGGCAGGAGAAAGCACGGGGTGAGCAGAGGCTGGACATCACCTATGCCACAGCAGGTGGAAAATAGCAGCAGGATACTGAGCCAATCTCTGCCTAGGGAGAGGGATTATCACACCCCAAGTCCCACCCTCAAAATCATACATCCTTCAGCAAGAATCCACCTCCTAAATTGCTACCAGGTGGAAACCAAGCATCCAGAGCCCATGAGTTTAAGGGGAATATATGATTCAAACTGCCACCAAAGATTTATTTTCAGCTTACAGTTTTGAGGAGAAGTTCCATGGTGGGGAAGGCATGGTGTCAGCACTGGGCACAGGCTCCTCACAGGTCAGGCAGGACACAAAGGTGCATAGGAAGTGATGCTGAGCTACAGAGCCTCTAGGAGAACACGCTCTGCCTGCTGACTAATCACCATAACCAAGACTATTGGCTGAAAACGATGGAGTTTCAGAGCTGGAGGTGGCTGTAGAAGCCAGAAAGTCTAGTAATTTCTCATTTCATACATGGTAAGCAGAAATCAGAACGGTTAGCCTCAAAGTCACATGAAGACAGTAGAAGCTGAGGTCTGAATAGAAGCATGAAAACATCTGATCTCATGCTCATTCCAGCATTCAGAAAACACCTTTTTAAGGGCTGGAGGGATGGTTCAGTGGTTAAAGGCACTGCTTGCAAAGCCTGATGACCCAGGATGATTCAACTCCCTAGTACCCATGTAAAGCCAAATGTACAAAGTGGCACATGTGTCTAAAGTTCAATTTCAGTGGCTAGAGTTCCTAGAGTGCCCATTATCTCTCTCTCTCTCTCCCTCTGTATTTTTCCCTCCTTCCCTTCTTCTGTCCCTCTCCTTGCAAGTAGAAAATAAATCAAAAGCTTTTAAAAGTAGGAAGAGGACTGGCTTAGTAGTCACAGTGCTTTCCTGTGAAGCCTAAAGACCCATGTTTGACTCTCTAGATCCCATGTAAGCCAGACAGACAAAGGTGAGGAAAGCGCAAGGTCGCATATACCCACTAGGTGGGGCAAGTGTCTGGAGTTAGATTGCAGAGGCTGAGGCCCTGGCATGCCAGTTCTTTCTCTATATCTGTCTCTATATATAAAATAAAATAAAATAAAATAAAATAAAATAAAATAAAATAAAATAAAATAAAATAAAATAAAATAAAAGTAGGAAGAAAGTTGGGGAGGTGGTAAACGCAAGGCTTAAGTTCATTTCCCCACCATGTAAAAGACAAGTGTAGTGGAAGCCTTCAGTCTCAGTGCTTGGGAGACAGAGACAGGAGCCTTGGAGTTTGCTAGCTAGGTTTAGGTTTCATGGGAGACACAGCCCAAAAATAAAGTGGAGAGCAATAGGGAAAGACATCCAACATCAACCTCTGGCTTCCCCACACCAGTGTGCACATGCATTCACATAGATGAGTGTACATACCCATACACAAACATGCACACACATGCATGCATATCACACAATGCAAAACCAACGTGAAAAATATATTGAATTTAATTGTGTTAAGAGAACCACATAGCAGGCTTGTGATCTCAAATCAGCATTTGATTGATCTTGGCCTCAATATCCACAAATATAAAATAACAATAACAAAAATTACTTCATAGTATTCTCGTTTAATATTTAATAAAATGTGGCTGGAGAGATATTCAGCAATTAAGGCACTTTCTGCAAAGCCTAAGGACCTCAGTTCAATTCTCCAGTACCCACATAATGCTAAATGTACAAGGTGGTGCATGCATCTGGAGTTCATTTGATGTGGCTAGAAGCCCTGGAGTGTTCTCTCTCTCTCTTTCTCTTCCTCCCTCCCTCCCCCCTTCCTCCCTCCATATGACTTTCAAATAATTTTTAAAAATTTTTAAAAGATTTGATGAATCAATAAATGTAACATATTTTTAAATGTTTAATTCACTATTAAAGCAAGGTTATAAATATTAACTTCCAAGGTTTTTGTGTAGCCTAGAGAGTTTATATTAATTTTTGGCAATAATTTAAGTTTTCTAAATCAAATATCTTATATAAAACACCGGATTTAAGTTTATGTTTAAGCATAAGAACTTCTGGCAATACATAATGTGCCTTATGCTATACCCACAAGTAGCTAAATATTGATTCTAGCTCCCATACCAAACACATTCATACAGCCTCTATTTGTAACAGATCCAATCCAAGCTGGATGATTCATTAGTGCACTTTTCTGCTCTTCAATGGTATATTAGGTACCCATTCCTGACTTGCAGCATGATTCAATTTTTAAGCCATATCATGACTCAGCAATATAGGTCTTGATTTTTAATCCAGACTGACATGTATACTTTCAAAAAACCAAGCAGATTAAAAGATATTTAAAAAATCTCATGGCTAGGAGTACCAAAGAAACAATGTGAAAAAGATTCTTGCAAAATATTTTCTGAATATAATATTGCTGCTTTTATTTACTGTGGATCCATCTGTGTGAAGAAAATGAGACCTTGGCACCACTTTCTCCCTGCAAGTTTATGAATGATTCTGCTTTTCAGCTGTGGGATGATGCTCTCAGAAACACTCAGAGAAAGTGGGTGCTAGCATGTCTTCAGTTGTGTGGCTCCATGTCCTGGTTTCAAATAGCTACATTAAGAGAAATAACTAACTCACTGAGGGAGATGTACAACGCAGAAAGAAGCCAGGAAACAAGCTCGCCATGTGCCAAAGGAGTGGGCTTCAGAGTATACACAGGTGAGAGAGAAATTCATCCCAAAGATGGCCATGACTGCTGGAGATACTCAAAACTTATCAAAACTATGAGGAAAAACAGATGACATTTGAGTTCTCAGCATTAAAGGAGGCATCTCTATCACACCCTCCAAGGCTCAGGGACCATTGCAGAAAGGGCAGTGGAGAGAATGTGTGAGCCAGAGCATGAGGCAGGTGCTCGGGAGCACTGTCTTCTGCTCACGAGGTGACCATGGCTTTCAGAACCTCACAGTGGCTGTCATTTCCTGCACAAGACCTGCACAACACTGAGCCCATCAACATGTCATCATAGATAATGGAATCAGGGGAAAAATACAACAAAACAGAAGTGACGTGCCAAGGAAAGAACAGGCTCAATGGAAGAGAAGAGATAAAGGGAAACAAAAGAAAGCAACAAGAGGGGATGATCAAAATATATTGCATGAAAACTGTCAATGAGGGGCTGGAGATATGGCTCAATGGCTAAAGGTGCTTGTGTACAAATCTTGACAGTTCAGGTTCAATTCCTGGGTACCCACATAAAGCCAGAGCACTAAGTGGCAAAGTGGTACATGCATTTGGAATTCATTTACAATGGCGAGATGCCCTGGTGTGCCCATTCTCTCATTATAATTCTCTCTGTGTGTCCTAATAAACAAACAAATAAATAAAAAAATATGTTAAAGAAAAACATTGTCTATAAAATATGCTAAAAAGCAAGAGGAAAATTGCTTTTTTTCAGTACAATTTTATTTGTTTTTCTCTTGTTGGAAGTTTAATATTTGTTTTTTTTGTTTTTTCGTTGTTGTTGTTTGGTTGGTTTTTTTCAAGGTAGGGTCTCACTCTAGCTCAGGCTGACCTGGAATACACTCTGTAGTCTCAGGATGGCCTCAAACTCTCGGCGATCCTCCTACCTCTGCTTCCCGAGTGCTAGGATTAAAAGCGTGCACCACCACGCCCAGCCTGGAAGTTTAATATTTGAAAACTCTCTTCCTGCAAAATAAATAACATTCTTTCACAGTGTGAAAATATTAACAAGTTTCTGTTAACTTGAAATGCATAGTCATTACATTTGATCAAGCACATCCCAAACTCATTTTCAAGTGGAACATGCATCTAGCAAATCAATCTATTACTTTCTTCCAATAACCACTGTCTTCCCCATAATTTTAGGGACTAAAATTCACTTAAAAGAGATGCTGTAACATTTGGGATGTGTGATAGAGCTTGATGACTCATCAGTAGTAAGTGATTTCTTTCTCCCTTGGCCACACAAATGAATTATCCATCTCTGCAAATGATTGAACAGAATGATGTATGTCATTAAGTTTGGAAGTATTTAGTTGACTGTGCTCAATATCCTCCTGATATTTTTTCTTTAAATTGCAGGTATAGAGGCTCCAAATAGCCAGGTTTAATGAATAACTAATGAGAGACCATTGTTGCTAGTCCTCATTGGATTATAGCAGGGCTACAAAAAAAACAAAAAAATCTTCTACCCTCCTGTGATGTTAAGCTATTGAAGTATGCTTGTTAATCACTGCATAGCATAACTAGTCCTAACTGGTGTAGATATGTGAAACAGCTTTTCAATTAGCCATTTATTTTGTAGAATAGTTAATGAATTTAATGGGGATTATATTTTGCCTGTTACATGTTGGCACTAGACAGTCTCAAAGATGATAAGTACATTGCCATAAACAATAGTATCTGTGTTAGTTTAAACATGTGTCTCCCATAGCCTCAAATGTTTGTGATTAAGCTTCCTACTTAGACCACAGTTGGTGGAGCATTTGGAAAGCAGAGCCTTGGTGGAAGAGGTTCATTATTGGGGGTAGGCATTAGGGTTTTATAGCCCAGCCCCGCTTTTGGTACTACCCAGCTCACTCCCTCTCTTTCCTCATGTTGATTTGAAAATGTGACCCAGAATTTCTGCTCATGCTGTACTTTCCACAACACAATGAAGATTTCACTCAACACTAAAAGCAAAAATAAATCCTTTTCATCAGCTGCCTCTGGGTGAGTGTTTTGTCCCAGCAATAAGAAAGCAATGGAAGAAGGGGTGAAAAGATTGTAAGAGCCACAGGCTGGGACATCACACCCAGAGACATTGCCCCCCACAATATCTGACTGCTGCCCTCACAACGCATAACCCACAACCCCATAGGGAATATGAATAACCCTACTGAGGTGGGCCTCAGCAAAATGGGGGCAGGAATGAGGGAAAGGGTGTTACTTCACGTGATATGCCCATACTAAGTATGTCCATAATAATAAACAAATAAAGGCACCTGCTAAAATATTGATCCTGACACACTTATGAACAACTGTATACCAACTTCTTAACTTGATGAAGACAAACAACCTAGGAAGATACACCGAGTGCTAGCAAGGCAGTGGAGGAATTAAGATCCTTGTACATTGTTAACGGGAATGCAAAACAGTGAAGCCACTATGGAAAATACAGTGTCCTTATGATAGTCCAGCAACTTCTGGATAGTTCTCCAAAAATAATTGAAATCAGCATCTCAAATAGATCATGTCATTTCAATAATCATGGCATCCATCATTCACAAAAGCCAAGATGTAAAAACAGCGTAAATGTCCATCAGAAGATGAATGGAGGCTGTGGAAGTAGTTCGGTTCATCGAGTGTTTGCCTAGCACAAAAGCCCAGGTTCATTCCCCCAGCACCATCTAAATGGGATGCCATGGCACACACCAGTAATCCCATTACTCAGAAGATGAAGGCAGAAGGATCAAAAGTTCAAGGTCAGCCTCAGCTACACAGTAAGTTTGAGGCCAGCCAAGGTTTTTTTTTTTTTTGAGACCTTCTCTCAAAAAAAGATGAATAGATAAATAAAATGAAGCATATGTATGTAGTGAAAATATTCTTCCTTAAAAATGAAAAAATAACCAGAGCTGGGCAGGGTGGCATACACCTTTAATCTCAGCACTCAGGAGGCAGAGGTAGAGGATCGCTGTGAGTTTGAGGCCAGTCTGAGACTACATAGTGAATTTTAGGTCAGTCTGGACTACAGTGAAACCCTACCTCAAAAAAAAAAAGGAGGAGGAGAAAAAATGGGCAGGGGAAATGATCTAGCTGTTAAAGACACTTGCTTGCAAAGCCTGTCAGCTCAGGTTCTATTCCCCTATGCACACATAAAGCCAGATGCACAATATGGTGCACACATCTGGAGTTCATTTGCAGCAACAAGAGGCACTGGAAGACAAATTTTCTCTCTCTCTCTCTCTCTCTCTCTCTCTCTCTCTCTCTCTCTCTCTTTCTCTCTGTCGCAAATAAATTGATAAAAATATTTTTAAAAACAAAATCCTGCAATGTACAACAACATGAATTATATTGAAGATACTATATTAGGCAAAGTAAGCCATATTGCACAACTCCGTTTATATGAGGTATCTAAAATGGTCAAACTCATACAATCAGAGAGCAGAAGTGTGATTACTAGTAGGAAAGGAGAAAAGTAAAATCTTTTCTTTTTATTTTTGTTTTTGTTTTTCGAGGTAGGGTCTCACTGTTGCTCAGGCTGACCTGGAATTTACTACGTAGTCTCAGGGTGACCTCGAATTCATGGTGATCCTTCTACCTCTGCCTCCCAAATGCTGAGATTAAAGGCATGCGCCACCACACTTGGCACAATTTTTTTGTTAAATAAATTTAATTTACTTATTACTTTCAAGGACAGAGAGAGAGAAAAAAGAATGGGTGCTCCAAGGCCTCCAGTCACAGCAAACAAATTCCAAATGTATGTGTAACTCCTGTGTGCCTCCGGCTCTACATGGGAACCAAAGACTGAACCCAGGCTGTTAAGCTTCCCAGGCAAGTGCCCCATCCACTGAACCATCTCCCCAAGCCCTTTTATTTATTTTTTTTTAATATTTTATTTATTTTCAAGAAGTGAGAAAAAAATTCTTAATCAGAGGAAATAGCAAGTTTTAATTTTACATAATTCAAATAAAGTATAACTACTCATTCTTCTTCATCCATTAAATTATCAAGCCAAATCACCACTAATTTGAAATGTAGCACAAAGTCCTGTGTATTTTCAAGCTTATTTCTTACCTTGCATTTCTAAATACATGACTTATATTTTATCAGTACTATGTAAAGTTATAATGTATTTTTATATTTGGTACTGGACGTTCCCACACAGAATTCTGTCTCAAATATTCTCCCATAGGATTTTTGAAGTGCTTACATCTAACTTCAAAAGAAAATCAATCTAGATTAAAACAAGAATTATATTAAGCACATACATTATTTTGCCAAGAATTATATCCATAAAATAGTTGGTCTCCTAGAGATCTTTACTGGTATTAAATTCTAAGCCATTTTGCTATTTAAATTGAAACTCCCACAGGAATATTTCATAGTCCTGTCTCCAGCCCTCATGCACTTAGCCATTTCCATATGCGCCTCATTACAGTAAAGGCAATCATTAGATTTTATTTTTCATTATCCATATTGGTTCAACATACTCTCCTGAACATCAAAGAGCAAAGATGCCATGATATTTGAATTTAAACATGTAAAGATAATGTCAAGCTAAAAAATCTTAATTTAAGTTTTAATCACTTATTTATTTATTTATTTGAGAGAAAGAGAGAGAATGAATGGGCACGCCAGGGCCTCCAGCCACTGCAAACAAACTCCAGACGCATGTGCCACTTGTACATCTGGCTTACGTGGATTCTGGGAAATCAAAGAGGTCCTTTGGCTTTGCAGGCAAGCATCTTAACCACTATGCTATCTCTCCAGCCCAGTATTAAGCACCTCTTAATTTAAGGAACATCAAAAGTAACGGATGTTCACCTTTCAGTTCTTTCTGATGAATTGTGAAGCAGAAGTTCTCTAGAGAAGCAGACTGAGATAGCACATTCCCAGGTCAAGAGCTGAAATTATCTTGAGCTCTTTCAGGCATTTGAGAAAATAGCCATTCACTCTTCTATACGGTATACATCAGTTATATGTGATCTAACTTTCTCTGCTTAGCGTTTTGTTGTTGATTGAGGAAGGTTCTCACTCTAGCCCAGGTTGACCTAGAATTCACCGTGTAACACAAACTCACCTTAAACTCACAGTGATACTCCAACCTCAGCCTCCAGAAGGCTAAGATTACAGGCATAAGCCATCATGCCTACCTCTCTTTTACATTTTTATAACAAATTTTACTGGGAACTTTGAAAAATATGAATATATATTGGGAATGGGTTGTACTCCCATTGCATTATCCTCTTTTGTCTCCTCTTCCCCACCTCCATTCCACTGACAGACCTCTTCAGTAGGAGGATCCATAATCCCTGAGGGGTCATGAATGAACCAGTCAGTTCCTGTGGGGAGGACAATGCTTCACAGAGGTTTCCCATCTTGTGGACCTCGCATTCATTCCAGCCCATCTTCCATAGGTCTCCTTTAGTGTTGAGCTCTCAGCACTCTTGTGTTCTGCTTTGGTGCTTGGGGTCTAATGTTCTCTGACTAGCCTTGAGAGCAGCACTCATTTAATCCCCACTTCCCCCGGAACATTTCCTGGGCCTGGCAGTTGTGCTAGAGATCACTTGTCTCGTGCTAGGCGTTCAGCGTCCTCTTCTTGCCATGCTGGTGGGTCTTAGGTCTCCCTGGTATTTGCTGCCATCTGTAAAAAGCAGGTTCTCTAACCAAGAGTGCCAGCAGCATGAAATAGGTGGATAAACACACACATTTAGAAGAATCTGGATGGGCATAACCTCTCCATTTTGCCAAAGAACAGAGAAAGCTTCCTTCTAGGATCTATGACCTTCTGTCCTAGGCTTCTGACTTAGTTCTCGGGTTGACATGAATTGCCTCTCACTGAGATGACTTCATATCCAGTCAAAGAGCAGCTGGTCACCCCCCAACCTTTGTGCCACTATTGCACTGGCAGGTTCATCTTACCTGGCTGGTTGGTTGTCTAGCTTGCAGGATCCATTACTTGTTCACACTGTTGGTGACTTTTGGCCCCCAGCAGCTTGCACAGTGCTTTCCAACACTACAAAAGCTAGTGATCAGGGAGCTGGATTCCCTCTCAGTTCCAGCTCAATTTCTCAACATCCCACGACTATAGCCTGTGGTGTCTTTAGCAATAGGTTTTGTCATGTAGTTCTGGTGGGTAGCTAGTGCTTTGGCAATGACCTGCATTGTTTTGAGGGACCAAGCTACTCACTGTAGGTGGTGACCCAATTCTGGCACTGGGATTTGCCAACAACAATGTATGGTTTCTCCACCCCATTCGGGAACTTTCACCCAATCTCTTTCTCTCTCTCTCTCTCCTCTAAAAGGGTTCTGTCTTTTAGCTAGCAAAGAAATAGGCTTCTATAGTACTGATTCATGCCATCTTTCATCTTGTGTATCCCCCACCCCTCCCTTCCTCACTCCTGTCCCCTGCTAGACTCTTCCACCCTCTGTATTCTGTCCTTCCACTTTACGTCTTTATTGAGATGTATCATTTGTGTGTTTGCTTGTTTTGACATGGTCTTGTTTTGAAACTGAGCTTGGCCTCTGGATCACGATCCTACTCCCTTAGCCTCTCAAGTACTAAGATGACAGTTACACATTCCCACTCCTACATGTCCTTTCTCACAACATTGGAAAAACCCTTCAGAATGTCCTCTAAACTTCTTCAACTCTGAAGCTAAGAATGCTGTAAGACCTCACCTGAAATGTAGAATTGTTCACTTTGCTCTAGCTAGCTTCCCCAATGTCCTCATCAATGTAATTGTGAGTTCCTTTGACTTATGATTTTCCATACTCTTTGGCTATAACAGTTCCTGTAATCTCTCTTCCACAACCAAATATGTCATTTAGAGTCCTGGGCCACTGTCATTCATATTTTCCTTAAAATAAACTATTCCCTTATTTCCTTTAAAGCGGAGTTGTTAGTTTATATCAGTAATATGAAACTTGGAGTATTTTTACAGTTATTTTGAATTTCCCATCACTATAGTATCACTTCTCAGAGTTCTATGTAGTTTACAGAGTAATATAAGACATTCCCATCAGGCAACCTGTGGTGGTTTGATTCAGATGTCCCCCGTAAACTTAGATGTTCTGAATACTAGGTTCCCAGTTGATGGAGATTTGGGAATCAATGTTTCTTGGAGGCAGTGTATTGTTGGGGGTGGGATTATGGGTATTATAGCCAGTGCCCTCTTGCCAGTGTTTAGCACACTTTCTTGTTGCTATTGTCTACTTTATGTTGGCCAGGGGGTGATTTCCACCCTCTGCTCATGCCATTGTTTTCCCCTGCCATCATGGAGCTTCCCCCTCGAGCCTGTTAACTAAAATAAACCTCTTTTTTCCCCATAAACTGCTCTTGTTTGGGTGATTTCTACCAGCAGTGTGAACCTGACTGCAACACAACCTGAAACACGTGCTGCTTTATCCTGAGTCACAGGAGTCTAAAAATTTAGTAATTCCTACGGGTCTACAGAATATACACAGCTTCCTGGTGGAATATCTGGTACTGCCATATCCATAAAAAGAATCTGGACCCACGAAAGTCCAAGAATGAATTTTCTGTCTGTTTCCCACATACCTCAAATCCCTAAGCATCTTTGTGGGTATTTGATTTGACTTTCTGATTTAAGCTATTAATGTTTACATAATGACTTAAAGTCTTAGGCCACTATTATAGATCTCTAGCACAAAATAAACTACCAGTAAGGCAGGACTTCCTAAAAAGTATTCTACTTTTGCATATACAAAGGAGCCTCTGTGTAAATGAGTTTTATCAAGTCAGATTGAGTTGAGTAGATCTCCTTAGAAGGGAATTCTCCAAGGCTTTTAATACACAAGTAAGAATTGTGAAAGTTTATGACATGAATAAGCTTTATATCATTTTCCCAAACAATTGATACAAAATCCTTTTTAATCCTTCAGCAGTCACTAATGTTCCAAAGAACATTTTTAAGAATAGAAACTATAAATATCGAAATGATTAACTATACATTAGAAAATTTCCTACCCTTTCCACTAAAAATAGTTTTAATTCACAATAATAATTTATTCATTTTCAGAAAACCCAATGTAATTACATCCTACTTGGATTCATTAGTGGGTCAGAGTATAAGTCACAACCCTGACCTTTCCAGGCTATGTGTATTCTTTGTAAGTTACTCAATTACTATGAGTCTCAGTATACTATACTCATCTCCACAATCAAGAAAGTAATCACTTCTCATATAACTTTTACAAAGAAAAATAAATGAACATGAGAGTGTCTTTGTAAACTATTAAATAATTATGTCTACATATTATCATAGTTATCTTGATTAAAAAGTAAGTAGACATTTACACTAGAAAGCTACATATGATGGAATGATTTTATTTGTAAACTAATAAAATTTATAAAACATAATGAGAAGTACATTTTAAAATCTGTAATTTTCCCACTATTTTTAATCTACTTAAGTTATGTAATATTCATTTGATTCTGTAAACATGTGTTGTATTAATGTTCTATTAATGATTGCATTCATTCTATTGAATTAATTGCTAAAATAAAACAAAGTAATGGTAAGAACATAAAAAATAATTTATTCTTTACCTATGTGTCTGAACATGAGTAATTGGGGACAGATAGCATAAAACCCAGAGGCTACTTCTCCCTGGTTTGGCCAGTGCTTGAGAGTCATGGTACTGATTACTTTTCTCATCCCTGTGATAAGCACTTACAGGAGAGAGGATTATTTTGGCTCATGGTCTGAGAGGTTACTGTCCATTATGGAAAGGAAAGAACAGGGGCAGGAAGGACTCATGAATGGGCATAGGAAGTATGAGGCAGCCACTTGTATTGTGTTGACAGATAGGAAGCAGAGAGTTTGGTCAAAACCTCTATCCCAGCCTCTACAATCCTGTCTGCTATCTACACCTCATGTACAAAAAAAAAGGTTCCACACCTACCAAAACAGTGCCTTCAACTGAGCATCAAGTATTCAAGCACACGACCCTATGAAGGATATTTTGCATCGCAACCCTTGCATCCCTTAGAAGACATGGTGATGGAAGGGGCTCATGGCTGGTGTAGCATGGGTACTGTGGTGGTTTGATTCAGGTGTCACCCACAAATTTAGGTCTTCTGAATGCTAGTCTTCCCAGCTGATGGCAATTGGAAATTAAAGCCTCCTGGAGATGGTGTATTGTTGGGGGCAGGCTTATGGGTGTTATAGCCGGTTTCCCCACGCCAGTGTTTAGCACACTCTCCTGTTGCTATTGTCTACCTTATGTTGGCCAGGGGGTGATGTCCACTGTCTGCTCATGCCATCATTTTCCCCTGCCATCATGGAGCTTCTCCTCCAGCCTGTGAGCCAAAATAAACATCTTTTTTTCCCCACGAGCTGCTCTGGGATGGGTGATTTCTACCAGCAATGCAAACCTGACTATACCAGATATGATGTGGTGAGTTGCATTTAATTATAGTCAGGAGGCAAAGAGCTCTGGCCAGAACTGGATACCGGGTATAATACTCTACCCCTGCCCCATGGCCCTACATCTGCCAGCTAGGCTCATGTCCAAATAGTTCCACTACAGCCCAAAACAGTGCTACCAGCTCAGGACCAAGTGTCCAAAGACATAAGCCTATAAGGAATATGCCATCATAATATGCATCGTCACTCCAGTGACCAGGATTGAAATGAGAGTAACAAAGCACTTGCCCTTATCACTCCTGCTCATGTCCTATTGGCAGAATTTAGTGAGTTGCTGGGGAAGCTCATGATTCTGAGGCCTAACCAAACTAAAACTTGAAGGATCACCTATAAAAAGATCAGGTATAGAACAGATGAAAGATCATGGCTGCTATTTCTGTCACAATTATTTTATTGAATCAAAAATATTTTTTTCATTATTTACCCTAAATTTCAATTTCAGTGAACATTTCTCACCTAGTTGGTATGTGTAATAAGCCTTGGGAATGGAAAGATTATAGGATAGATTATAGGATATTAAGTTCCTTTTTTTTAACACCTTAATACCCAGGCAATTGCATTCTTTGCTCATATCATTTCTGTTGTAGTTGCCTTCTTGTTGCAAAGACAAAGCACTCAACTAAGAGCAGTTGATGGGAGTAAAATTTTATTTTCAATTTTGGATTAAGGGAAACTTTATGAAGGCAAGAGAAAGCATGGCACGAGCAGAGGCTTAACATCACCTCTGCCACAGCAGGCGATAAACAGCAAGAGAGTGAGCCAAACTCTAGCAGAGGAGAGCTGACTATGACACCCCTGAGCCTCCACCACCCACACCTCTACCACCAACACTCACTCCTTCTCCAGCAAGGCTCCGCCTCCCTGCCATTAGCTGCGACCCAAGCATTCAAACCACATGAGTTTATGGGGACACATAACTCAAATTACCACAATTCCCATTTTCAATTTTTTTTTATTTTTTTAACTATTTTATTTGTTAAGAGAGAGAAGCAGAGAGAGAGAGAGGATGAGTGCACTAGGGTCTCTAGCCACTGCAAATGAACTCCAGACACATGTGCCACATTGTACATCTGGCTTACATGGGTAGTGGGGAATTGAACTTGGCTCCTTACACTTCACAGTCTAGTGCCTAAACAGCTAAGCCATCTCTCCAGCCCATCCATTTTCAATTAACTTTGATACCCAGAAATGACTCGGCTCAGTCCTGTATATCAGAAAGTAAAGCAGAAAGCTCCCAAGTTAGGAAAGATCCTGAGCAGGTGAATCCCTATTTTCTTTTCTAATACACATTTCTTTAAAAAATGATGGACTGGAGAGATGACTTAGCAGTTGAGGCGTTTGCCTGTGAAAACTAAGGACCCACGTTTGACTCTACCAGTCCCATGTAAGCCAGATGCACAGTGACACAAGTATGTAATGTTGCACATGTGCACAAGAGACACGTGCTTCTGGAGTTCAATTGCAGTGGCTAGAGGTGCCAATTCCCTCTCTCTCTCTCTCTCTCTCTCTCTCTCTCTCTCTCTCTCTCTCTCTCTCTGTCTCATAAAATAATACAAAATATTGGCATTTGTATGTCATTTATCACTGCATCTCAAAAAAAGGCTTTCTTGCTTTTAGTCAAAAATTACTGAAAGCTGGGTTTTTTGGTTTAGCTGAATGTTATCTAGCATGAGTTCAATCCCTAGTACCACAAGGAAAAAAAAATCTTAAACTTATGAGAAGAAAGAGGCACCTTTCAATTTTATAGAAGTCTTCTACCTTCCATTTTTTTTCATTGAGACAATTTTGTTCTTTGAATCATATTATCAGTTTGTCACAGACTTTATTTCTTTATTATCTGTCATTTCATTTTATTTTAAAACACAATAAATATGATGTATGAAACAGTAATACAGAAGAAGCTACAAAGAACTCAACATTAAAACAAAATGCAAACAGACCCACCAAGGCTCAGGTACAGTTGTGGAAGAGAGGACATGAAGATTGTAAGAGCCACAGAGGGTAGAAATATCCTGAGGCACAGCCTTCCCCAGACTGACAGAGGCCCTAATTATCCCACTGTAAACACCAATAACCCTCAATTTCCCTCAGGGAAATAGGGACCTGACCAAGGGAGAAAGGATATAAGACCATAAACTAAATAAAAATATATATTATTTAAGTAAATAAAACATGTAATCTTGTAAATAACTATGCTATACATTTAATAGAATTCAAGGGTAGCTCTAAAATATGTTTACATACAATGGAGGATACAGAGACTTTCATATTTGATGAAGTGAGGAAAATTTCCTAAGATGAGGAAAATTTACAAAATAACAGAAGAATAAGATAAAAGTTCTCAAAACAACTTTAGGGGGAAAAATGAACTAAAGGACAAAATTACACCAATCGTTATGCAAAGAGGAGCTGCTTTATGATTTTTAACTATCAAGTAGACAACTGATATTCCAACTCAAAAATCCTAAATTCCAGGCCGGGCGTGGTGGCACAAGCCTTTAATCCCAGCACTAGGGAAGCAGAGATAGGAGGATCACCATGAGTTCGAGGCCACCCTGAGACTATAGTGAATTCTAGGTCAGCCTGAACTAGAGTGAGACCCTGCCTCCGAAAAAAAAAAAAAAAAAAAAACTAAATTCTTAGAAGCCAAATAATGAACCACATTATTTTTCAGGGTTACATGCCTCCATCAGTAAGTCTATCCCCTTCAGGTGAGGTGTCATTAGAAGCTTCTATGTGGTAAGGTTAAGAAGAGCCAATCAATGTTGAGACTTGTATGTGAGCTGGAGTAAAAATCAGTAGCAGAAGCCAGTAAGCTAGAAAGAAGCTATAAGGGGAGGAGGAGGGGGGACTTAAAGAGTGGGTCTTGTGTATATGTAAGTAGACAAACAAGGGATGTAATGGCCTAAGTGAGATCAAAGGAAGGGATTGAGTAAAGCAAAGGTAGGAGGAGAGTTAATAAAAACTTAAAATGTGCCAGGCGTGGTGGCGCACGCCTTTAATCCCAGCACTCGGGAGGCAGAGGTAGGAGGATTGCCATGAGCTCAAGGCCACCCTGAAATGACAGAGTTAATTCCAGGTCAGCCTGGACCAGAGTGAGACCCTACCTAAAAAAAAAAACAAAAAATAAAAAACTTAAAATGTTATGAATAATCCATATGAAACCTATTTCTTTGGATAACAGTGTTCCCAGAAGCCATAGACTGTTAATAGAAAAATATCGGTGCCAGGGATGGGATAACCTCCAGTGAGTTGTTGGCCAGGGAGGCTCTTGGTTTCCCACCAGAACTAAATGATAAGACCCTATTGCTGAAGGCTACCTATGCTTGGGCTACAGATCACTGAGAAATCAAACTGGAGCTGAGCTGAAAACCTCCTCCCTGTAGAACAGCTGACAGAAAGCTGGGGAAAAAAGCTATGCTGCATGCAACCTTATGGGAAAGAGAAGTCATCAAAAGTCATAAACAGCAATGGACATCACAAGCCTTACGATTGGCCAGCCAAACCAAATGTGCCAACTGGTGCCAAGGGGCATGTCTCTTACGGAGGAAACCAACTGCTCTCTAACTGTACTGGAGGCCTGCTCCATGGGAGGGAATCCATTCCTGGTACTGAAAACCTATTCAAAAGGCTAGGACAGAGGAGGTCATGAGCCCTAGGGGAGTAAGACTTGCTGTTGTCTGGCTAAATACATATATTATGTTCACCATACTGCCTGATAACCACTTTTCATAATGTTCATCCCCACATACTTTTTTTTTATTTTAGTTCTTTTTTTTATTTTTGTAGTCAGTAAATACGGTCAAGTTGGTACCATTGTTAGCCTCCCTGTCCTCCCCCCCTCCACAGGGACCCTCCTTGTTGTGGTATATGGGTTGTGCATTGTGGGGTTAGCCTTTAGTTTTGGGTAGGAGGAAATGTCTCTGCGTGTCATGACCCAACATATGGCTCTGACATTCTTTCTGCCCCCTCTTCTGCAAATTTCCCTGAGCCATGTTGGGTTCATATTAGGTCTGCTTCAGTGTTAGGATCTTGGGAGACTCTGTGTCTCTGGATATCTGATTTGGTAGGGGTTGATTGTTCTCTGTGTTGATCTCCTTCACCGTTGTGCGGATTCCCGGTTCACCAACAAAACAGCATTCTTGCATGTTTCCCCAATTATTCTTAATTTCATCTGGGGCCCTGCTAAGGTATTATGGGGTGGTTCTCTCCTTAGGATCTGCGTCTATCTGAAAAAAAAATAAGCAGAATCTCCAATGGAGAGTAAAGTTAGCACCAAGTAAATGTGATAACCATTGTATTTTAGAGAGAGTTTAATGGACAGTGGGCTCATTTTTGGATATGGTTCTGACTTGTTTCCCAGTTCCAGATATAGGTTCTGTTCCACTGAGCAGATCAGTTAGCCAAATCAAGAGCAGTTGGTTTCCCACCATGGCTATGAGCCACTATTGCACTTGTATGAGCATCATGTCAGGTTGTTTGCTGCTAAGTAGGTTAGACCATGCGCTGCTTGGACAGATATTGGTCATTATCCCACAGTCACTCATGTAGTGCCTTCTGGCATAAGATGTGCTAACTGTCTGAGGACTAACTCTCTTCCAGCTTCCAGCCATGTCACTCCATCATAGGTGCCAACAGTGTATGGTGTCTTCAGCAGTAGGGTCTTACCATTTACCTATGGTGAGTCATCAAGCACTCTGACGTAAATCTGTGTTCTTTTGGGAGACCTTGTAGGTCTCTCTGATCAAAATCTCATTGTGGGTGATATCCACCTGCTGGTACTGGGAGTGACGGGTCAGCACCCAAAAAGAAAAGGAAGAAAAGGATAGGTAATATAAAAGTAATAGAGAAATGAGAGAGAAGCAGAAACAGGAGGAGATAATAGTCAGTTTTCATCATACCCTCTTCAGGGCCTTGTGAATCCAGTGTTCCCTCTAAGAGCCTGGTGAAGGTTCAACCATTTTTTTCTGTCTTTTAGGATGTAGAGTTTTATGGTACCATTGCCTTTTGGGTCCAGTTTTGTGTCCCCCACCCTTTCCCTGAACCTCCCTTCCCTCCCCACCCTCCCTATTGTCTGGTCCTTGAGATGTTTGTTAGGTAGGTCAGCATCTTGGGTAGATTCAGGGTAGGAGCTATAGATGAGTGAGACTATGCAGTGATAACCTTTCTGTGATTGGGTGAGTTCACTGAGAATGATCTGTTCCAGGTTTGACAATTTTTCTTCAAATTTCAGAGATGTGCCCCGCCCCACAGGGAAATCAGTGCTTAGCAGTGTGGAAAGCACAGACAAGTCCTCTGTCCAGCAGTGCTGTGCTTGCTTCCCCACTCTCATCTCATGTCACTTGGTGACCCATCCCAGCAAGAACAGTAGCCACCCCAGAATCTTGGAAAACTCAGCAGGGGGTGGAGGGAGAACTTCCTAGCCCACAAACTTCAAAGCTGCTTGACCAGCAGAGGCACCTGGAATACAAAAAACAAGGGAAGCTACTAAAGTAAACACAGATCTGGCAGACATGGGACACTTACACAATACAGGCTCAACACCAGCATACACCATACAACATTTAAGATGTGGAGCTCAAGAAAATGCTCAGTGGTTAAAGTGCTTGCTTACAAAGCCTGATGACCTGGGTTCAATTCCCCAGTTCCCAGGTAAAGCCAGATGCACAATGTGGCACATGCATTGAAGTTCGTTTGCAGTGACAGGAAGCCCTGGTGTACACATAGTCTCTCTTCCTCTTTCTCTCTCTCTTTCTCTCTCCATATCTATGTGTGAGTGAGTGAGTGTGTGTGTGTGTGTGTGTGTGTGTGTGTGTGTGTGCCTCTGTCTCCCTCTCTCCCTCTGTCTCTCTCAAATAAATAATAAAATATTTTTTAAAAACAAAATATGGGGCTATAGAGATGGCTAATTGGTTAAGGTGCTTGCTTGCAAAGCCAAAGGACCAAGGTTTGATTCCCTAGTACCCACATAAACCAGATGCACAAGGTGACATATGCATCTGGAGGTTGCACTTGCTGAAGGCTCTGGTGTGCCCATTCTCTCTATCTGCCTCTCTCTCTCTCTCTCTCTCTCTCTCTCTCTCTCTCTCTCTCTCTCTCTCTCTCTCTCTCTGTGTGTGTGTGTGTGTTCAAGAAATAAATAAATAAACTATGTTTTAAATATGCATATAATTAGATATCTCCAATTTTCAAGGACCCAGAAAGAAACTACTCCAGAAAGTCCCCTGCTTTCCCTCTAGCTTCCCCTTTCTTTTTACCACACTTTTAGTTGTCTTTTTTTGCTATATTAAAAATATCCTTGGGGGCTGGAGAGATGGCTTAGCAGTAAAGCATTTGCCTGTGAAGCCAAGGACCCTGGTTTGAGGTTCGATTCCCCAGGACCCACGTTAGCCAGATGCACAAGGGGATTCATGCATCTGGAGTTCATTTGCAGTGGCTAGAAGCCCTGGTGCACCCATTCTCTCTCTCTGCCTCCTCCTCTGTCTGTCGTTCTCAAATAAATAAATAAAAGTAAGCAAAATAAATAAATAAATAAATATCTTTGGGCTTGAGAAATGGTTTAGCGGTTAAGCATTTTCCTGTGAAGCCTAAGGACCCCAGTTCGAGGCTCAATTCCCCAGGACCCACGATAGCCAGATGCACAAGGGGGCGTATGTGTCTGGAGTTCGTTTGCAGTGGCTGGAGGCCCTGGTACTCCCATTCTCTCTCTCTTTATCTGCCTCTTTCTCTCTCAAATAAAATAAATTAAAAGTTAACAAAAAACTGTTTTAAAAATATCTTTTATTCTTCTATTTTTATTTATTTGCAAGCAGAAAGAGATAGAATTGGGAATAGGTGCACCAGGTTGTACAGCTGCTGCAAACAAACTCCAGATGCATGTGCTACTTTGTGCATCTGGTTGTATATGGGTACTGGGGAATTGAACCCAGGTTATTAGACTTTGCAGGCAAGCACCTTAACCACATAGCCATCTCTCCAAACCTTATGTTTCTATTTTTATTTCCCTTCACATTTTCATCTAATTTTTCATTAGTGATCAATTTTTCTTTCCTTGTTTTTTTAATCTCTGTGTTTGACCCATTTTTATTATTTTCCATTCATCTCATTGCTTTCTTTTTTAATATTTTATTTATTTGAGAGAGAACGAGGCAGATATAGAGAAAGAGAAAATGGGCACTACAGGGCCTCTAGCCAATGCAAATGCACTCCAGACGCATACGCCCCCTTGTGCATCTTGCTGACATGGGTCCTGGGGAATCCAAAGGTGGGGAGGGTCATAGGCTTCTCAGGCAAATGCCTTAACCACTAAGCAATTTCCCCAGCCCTCACTGTTTTCTTCAAAGCTCTTATGTTTTGTGTTTTTGTCTCCCCCCTTTTTTTGAAGCAAGCCCAATAGACTGGCCTTTGAGACAGAGAAAAAATTGGCATGCCAGGGCTCCAGCCACTATAATCAAACTCCAGACACATGTGCCATCTTGTGAGACTGTAAAAACAAATGAGAAATGTTGTACAAGAAAGACCCAATGAATCACATAAAAATACAGTGGAGGGCTGGAGATATGGCTTAACAGTTAAGGCACTACAGTGTGAAGCCTAAGGACCCAGGTTTGACTCCCCCAGAACCCACCTAAACCAGATGCACATGGTGGCACATGCATCTGAAGTTTGCTTACAGTGGCTAGAGGCCCTGGCACATGCATTCTCTCCTTCCTCCCTTTCTCTCTCTTCCTTCTCTCTGTCTCTAATAAATAAATTAATTAAATTAATTTTTTTAAATAAAGTTGAATGAACCATCAGCAGAGTTGAATAAGCAGAGGAAAGGATGACAGATGGAAGAAGACAAAGTCAAGAAAATATTATATTCAAACATCAGTAAATAAAAAACAAATAACATGATCACAATGTCCAAGAATTCTGGGATACTATCAAGAGACCAAACCTAAGATTCATCAGAATAGAAGTAACTGATATAAAAATTAAGGCATAGAGAATATCTTCAAGGAAATTATACTAGAAAACTTCCAAAATATAAAGAAATGAATCTACGCACAAGAGGTATACACAACCCAGACAAATGTTACTACAGAATACCATTCTACAACATATTACTGTTAAGATATCAAAACTACAAAAATACAGGGTGGAAGTTCCTCATAGCCTAAGAATAGCTCTACCACATGACCTGCTATCCCACTCCTGGAGACATACCACAGAAATACTTGCATATCTTGTTTATTGCTGCAATGTGTTGGCTAGAATAATAATATATAATATATAATTAATATATAATATATAATAATAATAAATAAATGTGTTCTGAATGCTAGATCCTAGCTCCCAGCAATTTAGGAATTGGAGCCTCGTTGGGGGATGTGTGTTATTGGGGGTGGGCTTAGAGGTGTTATAGCCAGCTTCCCCTTGCCAGTGTGTGGCTCACTCTCCAGCTGTTGTTTGCCACCTGCTATAGCAGAGAAGACGTCCAGCCTCCACTCCACCATTTTTGCACTGCCATCATGAAGCTTCCCCTTAAGCCTTTAAGCCAAAATAAATCCTCTCCAACCCATCAGCTGGCCAGTTCCTTTGTGCCAGCAACAAGAAGATAACAGCAACAAAACATTGGTTCTGAGAAGTGGGTTCATGACTGCTGGAAACCTGACCATGTGACTTGTGGCCTTTTGGAACTGATCTGCAGGAGGAATGTGGAAGGACATTAAACCTTGGTCTAAGAGATTCCATGTACTGCTGAAGGTAGAGTTTGATTGACTTTTCTGGTCAGAGTGTAAAGACCTAAATGCAGTAAGAACTGTGGACTGTGAGATTTGGCTGATGAGGGGAAGAAAGGGCTTTGTCAGGATGGGGCTCAAGGCAGTTTGCATGAGAAGCCTGCTGAATTACTGTCAAGAGAACTTGTGCAGAGCTGTGTTGTGTAGAAATGGACTGGTGTGAGCAGAAGGACATGGTGCAAAAAGAAGTGAAAGTTTCAGGCAGGAAACAGTGCTCATTCAGCTGCAATTAGTTAAGAGCTTGCAATCATTGAGATTGGTCCTACATTAGGACAGCAGAAAAAATGCCAATTCTTTTGAAAGTAAAGTAGGAAAACTGAATGCTGAAGGTGTGTGCTGCTCTTCAGAGTCTGCTTTATTTTCTTTATGCTTTAACAATTTGGTAACCCACCTGGTACTATGGAGTACACAAACACAGGACAGACAGGGTCATTGGGTTTGCAATTCAGGGTTTTTTAATGGCCATGGGCAATGTGAGCCAGGGTTGTTTGAGCCTCAACACAAAGGCCCAGTGGAGGATGAATCATGGGTTGCAGTGGAGACTCCAGCCAGGACAGTGAGAGCTGCTGGCTGGGGCTGGCCATTGGGTCCTTTGTGCCAGCAACAAGAAGGTAACTGCAACCTGTCCTATTCACAATAGTAAAGAAATCTAGCCAGTCTAGATGTCCATCAATGTAGAAGTATTTTTTTTAAAAAAGGTATGCATACAGAATAGAATTTCATTTAACCATAAAAAAAACTGAAGTCAAGACATCTATAAGAAAATAGACATGGAGATCACTATGTTAAGGTACTAAATAAAATACCACATGTTTCTCTCAGATGTGGAATCTAGATTTAAGTGTGTGTGTGTGTGTGTGTGTGTGTGTGTGTGTGTGTGTGTGTTTAAGTAGAAAGGAGACCAAGAGAGGGCAGGAAGAGATTTTAAAGAACTAGCAAGAGTGAGAGAAGGATAATGGAATATATGTGACATGACAACAGAAGGCAAATCTATCTGATGTGAAGAATGAGCCCAGCAAGGGGAAAGCAGGGAGATGAGGGAGGGCAGTGGGGGAGGGATAAACAAGAACAAAGCATAATGACATATGTGTATGAAAATGCCACAATGAAACCCATTGCTTTGTATGCCAACTTAAAATTAATGTAATTTTTTAAATGGTGTTCTCATATTTGCTTCCAGTCAGATGAAAATGTATCTATGAGAGCAGAGTTTGTGATATTATGTTCATCTGGATATTTCCAGTCCAGGTGTGTATTCAGTAAACACTGGTTCTTACAAGTTTGTTTCCTCTGTAATAGCTCCCCTTTTGTGAAGCCAGCCGCCTCGTGGAGTTTTTGTTCATAAGTAAAAGAACTTTTCAATGCTAGTGGAAAGTGAGAAGAAAAGACTAAATTACCAGTGTGGGCAAACTATTTTAAATCCTATCAAGTAAAATAACATATGCACAGTCTATCAGAAGCAGCAAATGCAAGTAAACTGAAACATCCTGGGTAAATACATAGTATTAAAGAAAACACAGGGTCTGAGAAGATGGCTCTGTGGTGCTTGCTTGCAAAGCCTGTCAGCCTGGGTTCAATTACCAAGCCATCCATGCAAGCCACTCAGGAAGTGAAAGCAAGAGTGTCATAAAGAAGTTCAAGGTCATCCTTGGCTCTGTAGCATATGAACCTGCCTCAGAGAAAGAGAGCTGAAGAGATGGCTTAGCAGTTAAGGTGATTGCCTGCAAAGCATAAGAACCTAGGTTTGATCTCCAGTACCCATGAAAGCCAGAGGCACAAGATGGGACAGAGACATACATGTGGAGTTTGTTTGCAGTGGCTATAAGCCCTGGCATGCCCATTCTCTCTCTTCCTCTCTCTATCTGCCTCTCATAAATAAATACATAACTATTTTTAAAGAAAAGGAAGAAAGAGGAGGAGGACAAAGAGGGACAGGAAGAAGGAAGAGATGGAGGAGGTGATAGGAAAGATGATGAGGAGGAACCAAGTTGTAAAAATAAAAAGGTGTTTAAAAGCATATAATGAGTATTTTTTTGATTATATAAAATCAAATCAGGGAAATTTATGAGCCCTGACCTATAAAACAAGAATACATAATGTCAATTTCATAGATTTGTAAGAAAGAGAATTAAGAGGGACTTTTTTCAACAAAGAGTAACATTGCCATCATAATGACAAAATACAATTTATTTCTGTGTCGTTTTCCCTTTTCAAACAGCTAGAAATCAGGGATCTCACTATCGCTTCACAGCTAAATCATTCTGAACTAGTGTTTTTCAGTACTTGTAACTTCTCTGAGATAATGGAAGAATTTGAGCAGTTTGCATTACAAGGTATATCCTGAATTCTGCATTACTTACTATCACAAGCAAGGATCCTAAACACAGTCTGTTACCATTTAGGCCAATACCCAGGGACGAGAAGTTGATGCTCACAATACATGCCCCTCTGTTCTTTCTTTAAAAGAGCAGGACCAGCCCCACCTCTGAGGAGGACTCACCGTGGCAGAACTACCTCCTCTATGTCCAATACACAGAGCTCTGTGAAATTGTAGACCCATTATCTCAGGTATTTAAGCCAAAAGTTCCACAGAAATGAACATGTGTAGATTTAGCAAAGCACTGAGTGTCTTGATCTTTCTCACAGTTCTTAGCAATTTCATCTTTGGCTTTTGACATTTTTCCATGCTGTTTCTAAGGCTAGTCCTGGATGTGCTAACCTTCCTTCCCTTAGTCTTTGTACTCAACAGTCAGAGACTCCTTCATTATGAAGTCTAGACAAATATTGTAGAGTATCTGCCCTACGCCCATCAAAATGAGTGATCAGCCAGGCACACACTTTTAATCCCAAGATTTGGAAGACTGAGGTAGGAGGATTACTGTGAGTCCAAGGCCAGCCTAGACTACAAAGTGAGTTCCGGGTCAGCCTGAGCAAGAGTGTGACTCTTCTTGAAAACACAAAAGAAAAAAAGGCAGAAAGGAAGGAAGAAGAAAGAAAGAAGAAAATGGGTGACCGTTATGAACTAGACTGATATAGTCCTGCTCTTTGCGGTGCTTAAAGTTTAACAAAAGAGAGAGGAAGAAGAAAACAAAAAGATAAGTACAAACATTGTAATATGTTACCAAGCCAAAAAATAAAAAATATTATCCTAAAGAGGAAAACAGGGGAGGTAAATTTAGGTGAGAAGGCTATGAATGGCCTTTTAGGAAAAGCTGAAAACTCAAGAACAAAGGGGGGTGCTGTGCGGAAAGGTATGCAAAAGAAGGGAGAATGTCCCAGACTGTGCATGCAGAACATACCAAGAATGGAAAGAAGGAAAAATCCAGCTCAAGACAGTTAAAGAAGCTGTGCGATTCCCCCATGAAGTGACTGGTTACACCTTTTGCTCAGTATTCTACTGAGTTATCTTTTACTTTTTACCAGTCAGGACAATACAAATTAAATTAATACGGGCTGGTAATATGGTTCAGCAGATAACGACACTTGCTTGCAAAGGCTGGTCCAGTTTTGATTCCCCAGTACCCTCCTAAGGCCAGATGCACAAATTGTTGCATGCGTCCAGAGTTTGTTTGCAGTGACAAAAGGCGCTGGTGCACCCATTTCTCTCTCTCTCTCTCTCTCTCTCTCTCTCTCTCTCTCTCTCTCTCTCTCTTTCTCTCTCTCTCTCTCTTTCTCTTGAATAAATAAAATAAATTTTTAAAATTAAACTGATAGGTGTTAGCAAATAAATTGTTGCAACCATTAAAAAGGTTTTTGAAATTCAGTCAAGCTGAAGATATGCATACATATGCACACAAATCAAGAATAACTGTATGAGTGTTCTCATAAAAGTATTGCCACATTGCCGAAAGATGATACTGCAAAAACCATTTACAGAGAAATGGATATATTATGACATACTGTAGAATAAAATTATATAGCAATGAAATGAACCAGCTATAACTATACATAACCACATGGAAGAATCTCCGAAATATATTTAAAAGAACAATACACTAAATGCAAAAAAAAGTGATTCTATTTAGATGAAAGTCAAAAACAGACAAATTAAACAATAGCATTCATTCCTAAATAGGTAATAGTATAAATAATTGCTGGAAACAGAAATCATGAAAGTTTGAGTCAATGGGCTGGAGAGATGGCTTAGTGATTAAGGGCTTGCCTGTGAAGCCTAAGGACCCCAGTTAAAGGCTCAATTCCCCAGGATTCACGTTAGCCAGATGTACAAGAGGGCACACGTCTGGAGTTCGTTTGCAGTGGCTAGAAGCCATGACGTGCCCATTCTCTCTCTCCCTCCCTTCCTCCCTCCATCCATCTCTCTCTCTCTCTCTCTGTCGCTCTCAAATAATTAAATAAAAATAAACAAAAAAATAATTTAAAAAGACGGGCAAGGGCTGGAGAGATGGCTTAGTGGTTAAGCGCTTGCCTGTAAAGCCTAAGGCCCCAGTTCGAGGCTCAATTCCCCAGAACCCACATTAGCCAGATGCACAAGGGGGAACATATGTCTGGAGTTTGTTTGCAGTGGCTGGAGGGCCTGGCATACCCATTCTCTCTTTCTCTCTCTGCCTCTTTCCCTGTCACTTTCAAATAAATAAATAAACATAAAACAAAAAAAATTAAAAAAATAAATTTTTTTAAAAAGCCAGGCATGGTAGAGCACGCCTTTAATCCTAGCACTCAGGAGGCAGAGGTAGGAGGATCGCCATGAGTTCAAGGCCACCCTGCGACTACATAGTTAATTCCAGGTCAGCCTGGACCAGCGGGAGATCCTACCTTGAAAAACCAAAACAAAAAAGAAAGAAAGAAAGAAAAGAGAATTTGAGTCAAGCTTGATCCCTTAAAAGAAAAAGGGAACTATGACCAGGAGGAGGGTTTTTGGGACATCAGCATCAGTATGGCTGATGGAAGGGCCTTATCTTAAGAGTCTACATAACTATTATGACTGTTTTACTGTTATATTATTGTTTTGTTTTTTGTGCTGTTCATTGGTTTCTACCAGTATTTATCTTTATTTTATCTTTACCTTGTATCCCTGACAGGAGACATAGAATAGTTACATTTTCCACAATCCCTTGCCATCAAATTCCTTTTAAAGTCTGCCAGTGAGAAACACTTGGGATGGAGAAGAGAAGTCAAAGCCGTAGCTGTTCTTTGGACCAAGAGCACATGCCTGGGCCTCAGGACAGACCATGCCAGGTTTTGCAGAGGATGTCAGGGGATCATGAATGATTCACAATGATGATACAGGCAACAAGATCATTGAGGACCACTTCTAAGTACCTCTGCACCTTTCTGGTTTCTTTTTTAAGATGTTTATTTATATATGTATTTGTTTATTTATTTGCAAGGAGAGAGAGAGAAAAGGAACAGCCTATAAACAAACTCTAGATGCATGCACCACCTTGTACATCTGGCTTATGTGGGTACTGGGGGATCGAATTCTAGTCATTAGACTTTGAAGGCAAGCACCTTAATTACTTAAACATCTCTGCAGCCCCCTTTCTGGTTTCTTGAATCTTTGTTGCCCCATTCTTTCCAATGGTGCTTGAGTTTCCTATCCCGTCAGTTCAACAGTCTGATCAAAATGACGGACATTGTTACACTTCAAGCATATTTCAACTTAAACCAAAAAAATGAGTTTTCTGTAGTCTAGGGTATTAATTTGCTTACAATAGTAGCATTCAGTATTTCTGTATTTTCCATGGTAATCTATATTTGTATGAAAATTTGCAACTTTCAAAATGCTCTTATTCAATACCATATTTCTTGTTTTCATAATTTATTTCTGAAAACACAGAATAAGAATTCTGTGAAATTTGGCTACTTAAGAAGTCTTTTTATTTGTTGATTTTACAAATACTGCTTAAGGAGAATTTCATTACTCTCTCCAGTAATAGCTAAGAAAATCGATTTTTATACATAATTTATAATATTCTTGTTTAATTTTATTTTTATTGATATCATCCACAAATAAGCCATGATAATTCCCTCCTCTCCCTCACTTTCCCCTTCACAAATCCACACTCCATCATATTCCCTCCTTCTCTCTTTTATTTTGATGTCATAATATTTTCCTCCTATTATTAGGATCTTGTTAAGGTAGAGGTCATGGATATCGAGGCCAATTTATGTCTGGATGATTGCATTATATGCAGTCCTACCCTTCCTTCAGCTCTTACACTCTTTCTGCCTCCTCTTCCTCAATGGACCCTGAGCCTTGGAAAGTGTGATAGAGACATTCCAGTGCTGAAAATTCCTCCATCACGTCCTCTCAGCACTAGGGTGCCTTTTGGGCCATCCCAGAGTTCACCGCCATCAGAAATGAGAACCTTTCCTAACCAAAAGTGAAAGTAGCATTAATATATGGGTATTATCATTAAGTAAAGTGCTTACAGGACAGTTTGTTGAGCACAGTATGTGCATTTAGCCAGACAAGAGGCGATATATTCCTAAGGCTCATTGACCTCCCCACCTCATAGACTTTTGATTAGGTTTTCAGTACCAGGCATGCATTCCCTCCCATAGAGTGGGTCTCCAGTCCAATTAGAGAGCAGTTGGTTTCCCCAATAATATGCATGCCACTGTTGAACGTGTTGACTCATTTGGCCTGGCTAGCCAAACTTAAGGTTTGCAGTGTCCACTGTTTTCACCACTGATGGCTTCTGTCTCCATAGGCTGTATGCAGTGCAGCTTTTTCCAAGGTCAAATAAGTAACACTGTTCAAGGAATATGAGGAAATTATGAGAGAAATGTAACAGGGAGACTGCAAATTTAGAAAACATATGAAGCCATCTCAGTCTCCCAAGAATGGACCCTAATTCTGGTTGGAGGCAAGGAATACTAATATTTTAGAGTGCATAATAAAGACAGGAGAGTTTCACACATTACCTAAATTGTTGATATAACACTAGATGATAAGGAATCCTTTCAGGAGCATTATCTCCATTTTTACAGAGCAGAGAAGGAAAGAAAAAGCTATACCATCTTCATGTGAAATGCTCCAGTTTTGTGTATCACTCTAAGTACAGAGTTTGAGGTCTTAGTGCTCTGAGAATCCTGTGGTAATTAGAGGGTTTTATCACTTTGACAAGTCAGTGCCAGTGTGGGAGACAAGTCTCAATGTGTTTTGCACAGTTCTGTGCCTTCTCTGAACACAGGCATTGACATTTCTTCTAGACTGGCTGTGTGAGATATTTGTCTAGTAAGTAAACAACCAGGGAAGCTAGGGCAGATGTATGGGTTTGCGGTTCAGAGCAATATTGTTCTTCACTAATAAAAGTTGGACAACGGGCTGGAGAGATGGCTTAGCGGTTAAGCACTTGCCTGTGAAGCCTAAGGACCCCGGTTCGAGGCTTGATTCTCCAGGACCCACGTTAGCCAGATGCACAAGAGGGCGCATGCGTCTGGAGTTCGTTTGTAGTGGCTGGAAGCCCTGGCGTGCCCATTCTCTCTCTCTCTCTCTCTCTCTCTCTCTCGCTCGCTCTCGCTCTCGCTCTTGCTCTCTCTCTCTCTCTCTCACTCACTCACTTGCTTGTTCTCAAATGAATAAATAAAAAAAATTTTAAAAAAAGGTTGGACAAGATTTTCAGTAGCTCTCTTACAAAAGATTCAGGTTTCCTAAGCTCAGAATCCCTCCACTATGCCTATAGTGATTTCTCTCTTCAATCTCCAGGGAAGTGGGAGTGAGGGAAACATGCATTAGCATGAAGCCCATATGGATTGCTTACAACAAGCAAAGATTTTGTTTAAATTTCGGGAGTCTCATGTCTATTCATTATCCATAAAATTGTGGTGATCTAACTTATTAGGTTGACTGTGGCATAAAATTTCAAGCCTATACAGTTTGGAATATAAGTTTGCTATGATTTAAATGTGAAATATTCCCTATAGGCTCACGTGTTTGAACAAATGTTTTTCATCTGAGGGTTAGTCTTCAAGTAGGTTCTAACTGTTAGTGGGTTATTTGGAATGGGCCTTGAGGCTTCTTAGGCCAGACCCGCTTCCTGTCCTCTCTCTGCTTCTTGACTGTGGACACAATGTGACCAGCCACCTCATGCTCTTGCCACCATGCCTTCAATAACGTAATGGAGTGTACTTTCAAACTGTAAGTCCAAATAAAACTCTTCCTCTCTTGAGTTGCTTCTTGTCAGCTATTTATTGACAACAATGGAAAAAGTAACCATTACAAAGTTCTACCAGTTAAAAAGTGGTAAAATTTGGGTTGAACCTTATGTCTAGCCTAAATGCACTATTATAAGTCCACAGCAAGACAATAAGCTTGATATAAGTAAATTAACCAGCATATAAATGAGCATCAAACTAGTGGCAGAACATGATGAAACCATTTTAAAATGGTTTTCTCTTCCTTGACATTGAAGCATGTGCTCTTACATGCAAATTTCCTGGTGCCATTGACTCTTTAGATCACTCAGGAAGAATCAAACCTGGGTCATTAGGCTTTGCAAACAAGAGTCAGCCACTGAGTCATCTCTCCAGCCCTCCCCCCACCTGTTTTTGGTTTGATTTTTGGTTTTTGGTTTTGGTTTTTTGAGGTAGCGTCTTGCTCTACCTCCAGCTGACCTGGAATTCACTATGTAGTCTCAAGATGGCCTCACACTCGCAGCAATCTTCCTACCTCTGCCTTCCAAAGGCTAGAATTAAAGACATGTGCCACCACACCCGGCATTTTTTGATCAGTTACATCTAACAAGGAGTAGTCTCCATGACTTAGAGAAGCTGTCACTTCTGTTCTTAAGGATACAAAATTAATATAAGTCTTAAGCCTTGGTCATTCTCTGCCCTCTTCTCTCTCTTACCTTGTCAGTGTTTCCCTCTCTCCTTCTGGTGGACAGTTAGTTCTCGACTGCATGCATGCCTTACAAGCTTTGTCATTTGCTAGCTTATCTGACAAATTGTTAGTTTCCTTCTTGCTTGTTTTTAGAAGCTTTATAGAATTTGTAGCTCTTTACCATTTCTCAGTAATGTCACAGACATGTTCATTGGTCATCTGGTTTTAACTTCACTTACTAAGTGTTGACATAATGTTTTAGTTTTAGACAACTAGGAATTTAGCTGTTCCCTCTTTCATGTCAGGTATTTGAGTACTCAGTAGGATATTTTTCTAATCCAAAGCTTGATGTATATTTTTCTACTTTTTTATTTTTGCTAATAATAGGTTGTCTATAACTTGATGGTGCGTGGTATGCTAGCATCCAATTTTTTACATTTTCTTTGAGGATCACTAACTAATGTTTTAGTAACATTTGCTAAATAATTCTCCACTGTATGTCAGCATTGTAAAATACTGAATATCCACATATGTAGGTATATTTCTATAAACTCTCATCTTTTCCTCTAATCACCTACTGTTTGTACACACTTAAGCACATTTCTAGCTTTGTGCTAGATTTGATATCTAATACTATTGTTTACTCTTCAGAATTTTCTTGATAATTCTCACATCTTTATTCCTACAAATGACCTTTAGCATTTGCTTTTTGCATTCTATTTTGAAGTTACATAGCATTGTTTGTGATTGTATTGGATACTTTTTTAAAAGACTTGACATCTATGGAAAATCTTTCCACCCAGAAACATAAATGCATAATGTCTCCACATTCAGATAGACTTTTATGTCCTTTAATAATTTCTAAACCACTTTTATTTATTTGTAAGGAGAATAATAGAAAGAGAGCATGGGCACCAGGGCTTCTTGCCACTGCAAATGAATTCCAGACATGTGGGCCACTTTGTGCATCTGGTTTTATGTGGGTTCTGAGGAATCAAACTCGGACTAGCATGCGTTGCAAGTTACTGCCTTTAACTAGTAAGCTTTCTCTCCAGCCCATCTTTAATAAATTTTTATGATACACAGAAAGAGAGGTGTCGAAGGGGCATCCACTAGTGCTTTCACTTCTTTTAGTACTCATTGGCTTAAATAACTGCAATTTAATCCAGAATTAGGTACTGTATGCTCTCAGAAGTGACTCACAGTCACCGAGAAAGCTGTGCTTAGAAAGAGCATTTCCTGAGAAGAGAATTGGGAACAGTAATGTCTTTCAACTGCATTTCCTCTCTCCGCTGCCTGAGGGGAACATTAGCTAGGTCCCACTTTGAAAACTGAGCAATCACCTTTGCATGCCTGCCTGGCTTTGCCATCAGGTCCCAAGTTTCCTTTTATCTTCTTCCAGTTTTTAAATGAAAAAATCATTAAAATTTATTCATTCCGAGCATATTTCCTGGGTAAATGACTTAGTATTCCAAAATACATATGTTGTCTTAATTAACACTCATTAAATCCTTATCTTGGCTAATAGCATTTGACTAAGCTTGCTACTATCTCCTCCTGTTCCCAGTGTCTGGCAGCTTCTATATTCCTTGATTCATGGCTGTATCACTGCTCTTTCTACCTTGTGTTCCTATCTCTTTCTCCTTGGTGTGTGGGTGCATGTTTTAAATCTCCTCTCTCTCTTTCTCTGTCTCCCTCCCTCCCTCCCCCTCCCTCCCTCCCTCCCTCCCTCCCTCTCTCTTCTCTCTCTCTCTCTCTCTCTCTCTCTCTCTCTCTCTCTCTCTCTCTCTCTTGGGATTCCTGGTTTTATTTAAGTACAAATATAAGATGTACATGAGCTGTCTATTCATTTTCTTCACTGCACAGCCTGGTGTTGGGATTGGTGACTCTAATAGCCAGCTGGGCTGCTCTTTCCACAATGGCTTTGTGTTCTTCAAAGAAATGTTGTGAGCTATCCTAGCATAGTAACATTTGCTGCACATCAGGAATACTTCCAGCTCCTTGACATTGTGGACCAGAAACTTCTGGAAGCCACTGGGCAGCATGTACTTTGTTTCCTTGTTGCTCCCATAACCAATGTTGGGCATCAGAATTTGGCCTTTCAACCTTCTCTGCACCCTGTTGTCAATACCTCTGGGTTTCTGCAAGTTATGCTTAATTTTGACATACCAGCCTGACTGGTGCCAGATGAACCTCTTGGTCCTCTTTTTGACAATCTTGGGCTTCATCAGAAGTCTGAGGGCAGCCATGATGCCCAGCAGAAGTTGGCAGCCACCTCCTTTCCTCTCTTTTATAAAGGTAAAGGTGATAACACTTAGTGTCCTTCTGGATAACTATGAACAATCTAATCTCAAGATCCTTAAGTGAATCAGATCCACAAAGATGCTTTTCTTACATGAGGTCACATTTACAGTTTCCAGGAAATTAAGACTTGATATTTTGGGGTGCCCTTATTCAACCTACTAAACCTACTCATTTTCAACTCAAACAAAAGGGAAAAAAGTAAAGACAATGGGAATTTTTTTTTCTTTAAGATGTGATTATTTTAGTCATGAAGAAAAGGATTCTGATCTACCAAAATGATGAATCAAAAGAACTCACAGGCAGAGGAGTTGAGATAGTCAGTTTCTTGCAAGCATGAAAACCTGAGTTCAGATCTCCAGCACCCACATAAAAGCTGGGCACAGCAGCCCACACCTATAGCCTCAGCACTGGAGAGGCAGGCACAGGAGCCCCCTGTCTAGTCAAGCCAAGTCAGTGAACTCCAGGTTCAGTGAACGGTACTGTATCAAAAAGTGAGGCAGAGCCAGGCATGGTGGCGCACGCCCTATAATCCCAGCACTGGGAGGCAGAGGAAGGAGGATCACTGTGAGTTTGAGGCCACCCTGAGACTCCATAGTGAATTCCAGGTCAGCCTGGGCTACAGTGAGACCCTACCTCGAAAAAAAAAAAAAGTGAGGCAGAGAAAAATTGAGGAACACCCAATGTTGATCACTAGCCTCCACATGAAACACCCACATGCACATGCACCCACATGCCCACACATATACACAAAAAGAAAGCACTCATAGAGTAAGAGAATATCAGAGATAAGCTTCTTCATACTAGTGTGAGAAAGTCTCAACATTTAGGAGATAATTAAGAAACATTTTCTGAATTAAAATTAACAAGAAATATGAAATTTTAAATATAATAGCTAACTTTGCTACTTACTGATGTAAAACCTTAATATTTTAAAGAATAACAACACTAACAAATTGGCTCATGAATTAATAAAAAGGATCGGGAATTAAATTATATAAGCATTATGAAAGCATTTTCAGGGGCTGGAAAGATGGGTTAATGGTTAAGACACTTGCCTACATGGAAGCCAAAGGAGCCAGATTCAATTCCCCAGGACCCACGTAAGCCAGATGCACAAAGTGGTACATGTGTCTGCAATTTTTTTTGCAGTGACTAGACTGTCTCTATCTCTTTATACCCGCTGCCCCTCTCTCTCAAAAATAAATAAATAAATAAAATATTTCTTAAAACTTTAAAAAACAGTATTTTTCAGTAGGGGCTCAGTGATTACAGGTGCTTGCTTGCAACCCTTCTGACCAAAGTTGAATTGTCAGGGCAGCATAAAATCAGATGCAAAGTGGTGCATGGATCTGTAATCCCAGCATACTAAGGGAATGGGAAATGGAACCAGAAGAATCCAGAAGCACACACAAGCAGAAATGCAGGGAGACCCTATCTCAAAAGAAGGTGAAAGGGGAGGAGAAAGACGCCAAGGTTGTTCTCTGAACTCCAAACTTGACCTATGGTACACACATGTGCATATATACACACACATTATACACATAAAATATATATTTCTGTGTGCAAAATTAATAACAAAAATGCAAAAATAACTAAGCTTATTTTCAGCCAAAAATAACAGTAATGTGATATTAACTGAGTAAAAATTTTAAAGAGTTAAAAGTTTGTTTCTCTCATTTAAAATAAAAGTCAGGGTTGGAGAGATGGGTCAGCAGGTAAAGGCACTTTATTGCAAAGCCCATTGGCCTGAGTTCAATTCCCCAGTACCCACATAGAGCCAGATGCACAAAGTGGAACATGCACCTAGAGTTTGTTTGCAGTGGCAAGAGGCCTTGGCACACTTATTCATTCTCTCTATCTACCCTTCTCTTATTAGGTATGTCATCTCAGGTTAGGAGCCACAGATGAATGAGACTATGTGACAATTATATTTCTGATTGGGTGAGGTCACGGAAAATTATATGTTCCAAGTTCAACCAGTTATCTTCAAATTTCACTGTGTCATTTTTCTTTACTGCTGTGTAGAATACCATCGTGTAGATATACCTCATCTTGGTTATCCATTCGTCTAATAATGGGTATCTGAGTTGATTCCAGCTCTTAGCTATTATGAATTGAGCAGCTATGAACATAGTTGAACAAATATCTCTGAACTGAGGCATGGAGCTTTTAAGGTAAATGCCCAGTAAGGGAATAACTGGGTCTGTTGGTGACTCTATAGTCAACCTTTTTAGGAGTCTCCATATTGCTTTCCAAAGTGGTTATACCGTCCTTCCTTTCCATCAGCAGTGAATGAGGGTTCCTATTTCTCTGCATCCTCTCCAGCATTTGTTGTCATTATAATTTTAATGTTTGATATACTTATTGAGGAAATATAGAATCTCATAGTTGTTTTAATTTGCATTTCCCTGATTATTTGGGACATTTTCTTAAGTGTGTGCGTGGCATTTGTAGTTCTTCCTCTGAGAACTACCTGCACAATTCTCTGCCCCATTTTGTGAGTGGGTTGTTTGACTTTTTATTGTTTAGATTTTTGAGTTCTTTGTAGGTTGTAGAAATTAGGCTTCTGTCGGTTGTATAGTCATCAAAAATTTGCTCCCATTTTGTGGGTAATCTATTGGCTCTACTTATTGTATGTTTGTCAGTGAAAAAACTTTTCAGCTTCATGAGATACCAATTGTTGATTGATTGTTTAATTTACGGAGCTACTTGGGTTTTGTTCATGAAGTCTTTTCCAACTTCCCTATCATGGAAAGTTCCTCCTATATTTTCTTCCAGTACTCACAGAGTTTCTGGCCTTATATTGAGGTCGTTGATCTGTTTGGACTTAATTTTTGTGCATGGTGAGATGTGTGAATCAAGTTTCAATTTACTGCGTATGGTTATCCAGTTTGTCCAGCACCGTTTTTTGAAGAGGCTGTCTTTTTTCCAGCCTACATTGTTAGGGCCTTTGTCACATATCCAGTAGATGTAGTTACTTGACCCAAAGTCTGGGTCCTCGATTCTGTTCCATTGGTCTATAATCCTGTTTTTATGCTGTTTTTATGCTGTTTTTATTAGTATGACTTTATAGTATAGCTTTAGATCATGTATGGTCATGCCTCCAGTGGTATTTCTTATGCTGAGTATATGCTTGGTTATCTGAGGCCTTCTGTCATTCCAAATGAATTTTGAGATCATTTTTCCTATCTCTGTGAAGAAAACTGTTGGGATTTTTATTGTTATTGCATTAAATCTGTATATTGCTTTTGGTAAGATTGCCATTTTCACAATGTAAATTCTGCCTATCCAGGATCATGGGAGATCTTTCCATTTGCTCATGCCCTCATCAATTTCTTTCTTGAGTGTTTTTATGTTTTCATTGTCTAGGTCTTTCACATCCTTGGTTAATGTTATTCCAAGGTTTGTGGGGTTTGTTTTGGTTTGGTTTGGTTTGGTTTGGTTTTTTGCTATTGAAAATGGGACAATGTCACTAATTTCTTTCTCCTTGTAGTTATCTTTTGCATATAGAAAGGCTACAGATTTGTGCATTGATTTTATATCCTGCTACTTTTCAGAAGGAGTTAATCACCTTTAAGAGTTTTGAGATGGTTGCATCCTGAGACTTCAATCTCTGGAAAGAAGACCTGGTGCACTAGCTTTCTTATTTTTCTTTCTTTTTAACCCAATACAACTTTGCTTCACATTCTGTGAGTCAATGGTCTTACTTGAGTGATAATGAACCCCATAAATTTTGGAGGCTCACCCTGGATCCACATTTCAAGACCTCCCTCCCTGACTCTGGGGCAACCGAATGGGGAAGGACCCCTAATCTTGGTCCAAGAACCAGGTCTGCATGTTCTTGGTTTTGGAGTTGGTAGCAAGCCATTGACAGGGAATTTTTGCCTAGGAATTCCAATCCTCTCCTTTATTGTATAAGAAACCTCCATTCTACATCCCTAGTCATCAGGAAAATGCAGATTAAAACTACATTGAGATTTCATCTCACGCCTTTCAGATTGGCTACCATCATGAAAACAAATGATCATAAATGCTGGCAAGGATGTGGAAAAAGAGGAACCCTTCTACACTGTTGGTAGGAATGCAATCTGGTCCAGCCATTGTGGAAATCAGTGTGGAGGTTCCTAAGACAGCTAAAAATTGATCTACCATATGACCCAGCTATAGCACTCCTAGGCATATATCCTAAGGACTCATCCCATTTCCTTAGAAGTACATGCTCAACCATGTTTATTGCCACTGAATTCATAATAGATGGGAAATGGAACCAGCCTAGATATCCTTCAACTGATGAGTGGATAATGAAGATGTGGCACATTTATACAATGGAGTTCTACTCAGCAGTAAAGAAAACGAAGTTATGAAATTTGCAGGAAAATGGATGGATCTGGAAAAGATTATAATAAGTGAGATAACCCAGACCAAGAAAGCCAAGTGCCGCATGTTCTCTCTCATATGGGATCCTAGCTACAGATGATTGGGCTGCTGTGTGAGAAAGAAAAAACTCAGTAGCAGAAGCCAGTAAGTTAAAAAGGAGATATAAAGGGAAGAGAAAGGAAGGGAGGAGGGTACTTAATAGGTTAGTATTGTATATATGTAAGTAGAAGAATAGATTAATGGGGGTGAAAAGGCCCAAAGTGAGGTCAGGGGAAGAGATTGACAGATTGAGTAAAGGAAAGGTGAAGGAGGGGCTAATCAAAATCTAAGATGATGCAAATAAATCATATGAAATCCTCAAGTTTCAGACAATGGAACACTTAGGAGCCACATATCGTTGTTAGAAAATTTTCAGTGTCAGGGATGGGATACCTCCAGTGAGTTGTTGGCCAGGGAGGGCCCTTATGCCCCCCAAAACATTATAGGCCATTGCTGAGGCCCTTGGTTTCCCACCAGAAATAGATGGTAAGACCCTATTGCTGAAGACTCCACATACTTGGGCTGCAAGGCCACTGAGAAATCCTGCTGGAACTGAGCTGATAACCTCTTCCATGTAGACTAGCTGACAGGAAGCTGGAAGAAGCCATTCTACATGTAGTTCAATGGGAGAAAGAGATACCACCAGTGAAGATACTCAACAGTGGACACTGCAAGCCTTATAATTGGCCAGCCAGACCAAATAAGCCAATGGGTGCAATAGTAGCACGTCTGTCATAGTGGAAACCAACTGCCCTCCAGCTGGACTGGAGGCTTGCTCCATGTGGAGAAACACATCCCTGATACAGAAAACTTAAAACAGGGATAGTCATGAGCTCTAGGGGTGTAATGTCTGCTGATGTCTGGAAAAACATATATACTATGCTTATCAAACTGCCTAGTAAGCACTTCTCTTAATATTTATACCCTTATATTAACATGACTCTCACTTTGGGTAGAGAATCTTCTCTTTTCAGCTGGCAGTGACCTTGGGACAACTCAGAAGGTATCATAGTGCTGGAAAGAAGTGACTGCAGTACTAAGTAACATCTTGATCACACCTTCCAAGGCTCAGTCAGGGTCTAATGCAGAAGAGGTGGCAGAAAGAATGTAAGAGCTAAAAGAAGGTTAGGACTCCTTACAATATGATCCCTCCAGACACAAACTGGCCTAGATATCCATGACCTCATAGTGCTTGAGACTACCTACACAAGACCATCATAAGAGGAGGAAAAGACCATGACACCAAAATAAAAGAGAGACTGATTGAGATGGGGAGGGGATATGGTGGAGAATGGAATTTCAAAGGGGATAAGTAGGGGGGAGGGTATTGCCATGTGATACTTTTTATAATCATGGAAAATGTTAATAAAAATTGAGAAAAAAAAGAAAAGGAAAGGAAAAGAAACCTCCAGAGGTGGTTTTTCTACTCTTCTTTTTGTTTTTCTTTTTTTTCTGGTTTTTCTGATTTTGTGTGCTTTTCTGGGTCCATGAGGGAAGCTGGACACAGAATTAGTTCCCCTGGATGAGGGATCAAGGGGCCACCCTTGACTCTCTCTGGCTCTGCTCAGAGATTCTGAATGGAGGTCTGTTTCTGGTTCAGTTTCGGTTTGGCAGCCTGTCTGCATCTTGTTCAGTTTTGATTTGGCAGCCATGCCAGTGTCAGGAGAGCCATTATTGCTAGTATGTTTGTGTTTGGTGTTGTGTTCATTTGTCTTGTCTTCACCTTTGAAGATATGGTTCATAATCATTCTGTTGAAAAATCTCCTTTAAAACAAGTTAAACAGCACTTTAAAGATCTTCAAAAAAAGAAAAGATAAATAGTAAAATGAGCTAGGCCTAGTATACTAGCTACTTGGGGTGCTGAGACAGGAGGATCTCCAATTCAAGGTTCCAATATGATAGCCTGACTCCACATTTTAAACCATGTGTCTTTTAAATTGCTTGATAAAAATAAGTACATAACTTTAATTTGAACTGTGCCTGATCCTGATATTTCCTATTTTGTTTGGGCTTTAAACAAATAAGACAGTGTTTATAGACACCTTTTAGTTTCTTTATTAATCCAAATAGTCCAACAGGTCTCTTCTAAAGTTTTTGTTGATGTTCAATTTATTTCAAGGTTCTTTGGTTTTTGTCTTTAAAAGTCAGATTTAACTAAAGCCTATGATGAGCTAAAATTTTATGTAAATAAAGCCATATTTTGTTACATGATCTCATGAATATAATTACTGAGTTTATGTTCTAGGTCAACTTCAACTTACATAGAGGATTATAAAAACAACAAAATGCTCTCTGAAGTGGTGAATCATAATTTTCCAGGTATTTTAAAAGATTGTAATGTCCTGTTACTTAAAAGAAGGAGGCAACTGGCCTGAGTTCTAAGCCAGCCTGCCTCAAGATAGAAACAAAAATGTACCCTAGTTACTCCTAATAAGATAATTTCCAAATGTGTTAGAGGTATTGATAAAGATTATCCCCAAAATGATTGTCATGCTTTGCCTGTATTCATAGAAAGTATATTTCGTGGAGTTTATTAATGAGAGCTATCTCAAATCAATGGATTACATAAAGTATGAAGATATATACTGGTATTATAAAGCAAATCTGGTTGTCCAGTAGAGACTTTTAAAAATTATTTAATTTGCAAGTATAGAGAGAGAGAAGAGAAGAGAGACAGACAGAGAATGGGCACACCAGAGCCTCTAGCCATTACAAATGAACTCCAGATGCATGTACCCCTTGTGCATCTGGCTTATGTGGGTCCTGGGGAACTGAACCTGGTTCCTTTAGCTTCACAGGCAAACGCCTTAACCACTAAGCCATTTCTCCAGCCCACCAAATAGATATATTTTTTTGGTGACCTAAATACTAAGAAAAGCTTTTTCTCTACAAATTTCCAATAGTAAAATGGTTAACTCTTTGCAGCCAGACTACTTACTTCTTTTGTCAGTGGGTAATAAGATTAATCAATTTGGTATAGTTTTTCTTAATGGTCTTATAAGAAAGATGGTTAATTATGTGTTGAGATGAGATGATTGCAAGAACTGGGAAGGAATTTTTCAATGTTGGACATAGAATGCTTGTTAAAAATGCTTTTTGAATGGAACTTCAATCAGAATATCAAAGTATATGGATAAAGATGTGCATATGTAGAAAGAATGTAAGAGATCTAAAAAGACAAAATTTTACCTAAAATTAATTTCCTTTTAGAAAGAACAGAAGGCTAATTTTCAGGCCAAAAATAAACAGCATGCCTAAACTTAAAGATTTTCAACTGTTTACAGACTTGTAAGGATGCTTTAAAAGTTTTATATAGGGACATAGACTTACTGTAAATTCAGCTTACATTAGACACAGGTGGGTCACAAAGTCACAAGCATCTTATGTATTAAAATTTCCTGGGTAAAAACAACTTCAGAGTAAGACAAGGAATGTGAGGATGCTTAGCCCCCTGCTCTGTCGTTTCCTTTTGCTCTTGCTTACTGTTATATGCTATTTAAAGTCTTGGCAAGCTGGACTCTGGAAAAGGGGATAACACCTTGTTTATCTCAGACCTCATGCAAGTTTAAGCCATGTGTCCCCCTGACCCTGTCCAGAGACAAAATGGCCAATTGTCGCTGACAAGGAAAAGGGAATGACAAACGGCATATGAATTTGTTTCTCTTTATAGTTCTTCTCTTTTGAACACCTAAAGTCATGCCTGTTAAATTAAATTTCTCAGTAGACAAAAGGTAAGGTAGGTAAACTGAATCGAGCAAGTTACAAAGTCCTTACATAAGGCAAACATCAGACTTACCTAAAATGTATATAAGGATATAAATAGATTTTAAAGGGCATCAAATAAATGATGGCTTAATGGTTAAGGTGTTTATTTGGGAAGCCTAAAAACCTAAGTTTGATTCCCCCAGCACCCCATTCTCATTGTTAAACCTAAATCTGATTTAAAGCAGGTTCTCTGATATCCCTTCTGCAGACAGTCTTCTATATGCACCAGCCCACATAGGAGGACTGGCAGCAACTCTTTTTTTTCTAATGTAGCTACACAAACTATTTATTGCTTCAGTAAGAAGCACATAACATTGACTATATAGCACTCTGCCAGGCACTGGGATTTAACAACTCTTGCAGTTTCTCTTCACCGCCACGAAGGAACATAAGAAAATCTGAAGGGAAGCCAAGAAACTAATGTTGAGAGCTGACGGCCACCTCATGGAGAACACTAATGTTATTGATGAGGTCTTCCCTTCCACACAACCAGACTGGGATCCCAACACCACTGAAGGTGAGGCATCCCTTTATCTCTTTCTCCAGACTCTGATGGGTGGTCTCCGGGCAGTCACTCACTCAGTGCCCTACAAATTTGTCTAAGGTAAATGAAATGACCCAAGGGCCCACATAATCCCCTGCTACTTTCCTAGAAAGGCTGAAGGAAGAATATAGGACATAACCCCCTCACAGATCCGGAGGCCCCTGAGGATAGGTGAGCTATTAACATTGCTTTTATAACTCAGTCCACACCAGATATTAGAAAGAAGATTCAGAAAATGGAAGGCTTTGAGGATAAACTTCTTTCAGAGTTAATAGAGATTGCTGCTTGGGTATATAATAATAGAGACGCTCCAGAAGATAGACAGGCTAAAAAAATGGCTAAGGTTATGGTGGCTACCTTCCAGAAGGCACAAGGCCCCATCAGACAGCCCTTATACTTTTCTCAGTATGATTCTACCTGAAAGGCAAATATATATTGTGCTGGACCTAAAAGATGTTTTCTTTAGTATCCCATTGGCAAAGAGAAGTCAACCCACTTTTTGCCTTTGAATGGACAGGCCTGGAACAAGTCACCACTGCCAACTAACCTAGACTAGTCTTCCACAGGGATTTAAAAATTCTCCACCCCTTTGATGATGCCCTTCATGGAGACTTGCAGGCCTTATGCAAAGAAACACCTGGGGCAACTCTCCTACAATATGTGGACGAATTCCTCCTATCTTCAAAAATGGAGGAGGAATGCCTCTCTGCCACAGAGCATCTCCTGGACAACTTAGAACATTTGGGCTATTGTGTATCAGCCAGGAAGGCTCAACTGTGTGTGTGTAAGACAACCTACTTGGGACACAAACTCCAAGAAGATAAGAGTGTGCTGTTGGTCACTAGAATTCAGGCCATCACTCAAATCCCCACTAAGAGACAGATCTGAGAATTCCTCAGGGCTATGGGGTACTGGCAAATTTAGAGCCCAAGGGTTACTGAATTAGCCAAACCTCTATATAAGGCCACAAAAGGACCAAAAAGTAAAAGATTTTAATTGGACTGAAAATGGGAAACAAGCATTCCATGAACTAAAGTCAGCTCTGACATCAGTCCTAGCCCTGGCACTTCCAGACTTAACCAAACCCTTTCACTTGTACATGGTTGAAAAACAAGGGGAAGCCTGGGGCATCCTAACTCAAAGACTGGGGCTATGGCATTGCCCAGTGGCCTACTTGTCTAAGAAGCTAGACCCAGTAGCCGCTCGTTGCCCTGCTTGTCTCCAGGCTATTGTAGCTGCTGCTATTCTGACAGAGGATGCTGACAAATTAACCCTCAGCCAGACTTTATCAATTATGGCCTCACATGTGATAGAGACTATTAAAGGACCCGCCAGACCAATGGCTCTCCAACTCTCACATAACCCACTATCAGGCTTTGCTCTTAGATCCAACCAAGAATAAAGGTTCGCCAAACCGATGCTTTGAACCCAGCCTCCCTGCTGCCAGAAACTGATGAGGCATCAACTCCTCTGCATGACTGCCCAGAGATTGCCTCCACCTTCCATAGACTCTGTCCAGACCTGACAGATGTGGCTTTGCCAGACCCTGATCTGGTGATGTATTCTGATGGCAGCAGCTTTGGTGTGGACAGAATCAGGTATGCAAGAGCAGCTGTGGTGACTTTGGAAGGAACCCTGTGGGCTGAGGCCCTACCTCAGAGAACTAACTGATAGCACTGACCAAGGCTCTGACATTGGGGAAAGACAATACAGTAAATATCTACCCACACAGCCGTTATGCCTTTGCCATGGCACATGTACATAGGGCCATCTACTTGGAGTGAGGGCTATTAAGAGAAGAAGGTAAAGATATTAAAAGTTAAAAAATGAAATTCTGGACCTATTGGCTGCCATTTGGGTGCCTGCTAAACTGTCTATAATCCATTGTCTGAGTCATCAGAAAGGGGAAACCACAGAAGCAAGAAGGAACAGACTAGAAGACCTAGCAGCAATGAGTGCTGCCTCTCAGCATCTGTCAGATTGTCTGATCACCCTCCTGGCATCTACTCTTCCTGAGCAACCAACATACATGGAACAGGACCTACAGCTTACCTCAAATCTAATGAAGGAACAGATCCCACAAGAATGATACCAATTGGAGAAAGGATCACTGTTGCTGCCCCAAGCCCTAGGGCAGAGACTGGCTAAGCAACTACATGAAGGAACTCACTTAGGGAGCAACAAGCTAGCTGAGCTAATAATGAAAGAGGTTTTCTTCCCAGGAATGAACTCAATCATCAAGGACATCACCATCTGCTGTCAGGCCTGCCAACAGACAAATGCCTCCTCTGGTAAGGTACCACCCCTGGGGTTGAGAGAGTGGGAAACAGAGCCAGGAAGATACTGGAAAGTTGATTTCATAGAGGTAAAGCAGATCAGTATGGCTATAAATATTTACTTTGCCTTTTCAGGATGGGTGGAAGTTTTCCCAACCAAGACTGAGACAGCCCAAATAGTAATTTAAAAAAAAAAATGTTAGAGGAAATAATTCCCTACTATGGGTTGCCCCTCAAGATATGACCACATACTGGGCCTGCCTTTATGACAGAAATCATTTTAAAAATTGACTAAAATGCTGGAGATTAATTGGAGATTACATTGCACCTATCATCACCAAAGTTCAGGATGGGTAGAAAGGATAAATCGGACCTTGAAGGAGACCTTAACTAAACCCTAGAAACTGGCAAAGGATGGGTGGGACTCCTTCCCTTCTCCCTCTTTAGGGCCAGGTGTACCCCCTTATTTAAAAGTAATTACTCCATTTAAAATTATGTATGGAATAGGCCCCCATCCTGCCTTGGATGGGTCTTGAACAGAAGGCTACTTCCATTCTATCCAAGTCTTAAAAAGAGTCTAGGAGTCCATTGTTCCAGCAGTCAAGGCTGCTTTTCAAACATACCCTGTTTGCCCCCATCCCGTTCAGCCTGGTGACAGAGTTTGGATCAAGAGCCACCATGTTGGGACATTGGAAAAGCCCCCACCAGGTCATCCTAACTACTCCAATGGTTATGAAAGTGGAGGGGACAAAATGAAAGAGTATTAGACTTACTTTTTATGAAACCAGGGGGCCTATGTATGGCTTTAGGTAAAATGTTTTGCTTTTATACCAATCAGTCAGGAATAATCCAAGATACACTAGCTTTAGTTAGAGCAAACCTCAAAGAAAGAGAACTTGGGAGATAAGCCACTAATAATTGGTTTCAGTCTATGTTTAGTTGTTTAGTTATGTTTAGTTGGTCTCTATGTCTCTTCTATTGCTGGCCCCCTGATACTACTGCTCTGAGGCCTTACCATAGGACCTTGCATTATTACTGCTCTAAGTAGATATATAAAGACTAAAGTAAATTCTGTTAAGTTCATGGTATTGCAGACACAATACACCCCTTAGATAAAAACACCCTAGTCACTGTTCTTCATGAGTCAAGGATTTGACTTAATGTAACATCAGAGGGGGGAATGGAAAATTGAATGTAAAAGGATACAATAGACCTAGTTAAACATCCTCTTGTGAAACCCTTGCCTTTAGGCATAAATAATGGAGGTCACCACCCAAGCTGATTTTCCTGACAGATAAAGGAGAAGTTCCAGGAATCGTTATCACAGGAAATATTGCAAAATATAGGTGATTTTTGTTATCTCATAAATGGGATGACCCCGTCTGTGCAAAGTACCATGACCTTCCTATACCTCTCTGTTTCTAAATACATGTATGATTACATAGCATAGAATTTTTCTTACCTCAGCTCCACCTAACTTTTTATTTTAACTTCCATCCTGTTTTTACAATGAACATCTGGTGGTTTTCACAGCGTTGTGATCTGATATCATGAAGGAAATTATGTTGATCTTCCTAAATATATGGAAGCAGGTTTTATGACCCAGTATATGATCTATTTTAGAGAAGGTTCCATGGGTTGCTGAGAAGAATATGTAATCTGTAGATTTTGGATAGAATGTCCTGTAGATGTCCATTAGGTCTAATTAATCTGTGGTTTTGTTGAGCTCTCTTACTTCCCTGTTAATTTTCTGTTTGGGTATCTATCTATTGCTGATAGTGAAGTATTGAAGTCCCCAACTATGATGGTTTTGCTGGTTATTTCTGTCTTGTTGTCAAGCAGGTTTTGTTTTCTGAATTGTAATACACCTGTGTTTGGTGCATAAAGATGAATGAATGTGATATCCTCTAGTAGGATCATTCCCTTGATAAGTAAGAAGTGGCCTTCTTTGTCTTTTTTGATTATTTTTGGTTGGAAGTCTATTTTATCCAGTATCAGTATAGCTATGCCTTCTTGTTTCTTATTTCTATTTGCTTGCAAGGTCATTTTCCACCCTCTAATCCTAAGGAGGGATCTGTCTTTAGTGGAGAGGCTGGTTTCTTAAGACAGCAGATTGAGGAGGTCTAATTTTCTAAACCACCCAGTTAGCATATGTCTCTTGATGGGTCAATTAAGGCTATTCATATTTAGGGTAATAATTGTGATGTTTGATTTATTCCCTGTCATACTGTGGTGGTTTATGTGGTTTGGTGCTTTCTTGAACTTTGTAGTTTTTTGTGCCTTCTCAGACTTTGGTTATTGTGATCTGCTTCTTGTAAGCACTTGATGTTGATTATTTGATTTTTCTGTGTGGAGAATTCCCTGAAGTATTCTCTGTAGGTTTGGCTTTGTGTTCATTTAGTTGTAAAACTGAGTTTTATTGTGGAAAGATTTCTTTCACCATCTATTATGAGGGACACTTTTGCTGGGCAGAGTAGTTTGGGTTGGAAGCCATAGGTTCTTAGACTTTGCAGTGTTCCATTCCAGGCCCTTCTGGCTTTCAGAGTTTCCACTGAGAAGTCTGAAGTAATTCTGATGGAGTTACCTTTATATGTAATATGTTTTTTCTCCCTAACTCCTTTTAGGACTTTCTCTTTGTTATCAGTATTTAGAGTCTTAATGATAATATGTCTTGGAGAATTTCTCCTTTGGTCCAGTCTGTTTGGACTTCTGTTAGCTTCTTGTAACTTGATGAGACTTTATTTTGAGGGAGTGGGAAAGTCTTCTTCAATAATTTTGTTGAATAAATTCTCCATGCCTTTGGTCTGAATTTCTTCCCCTTCTGGTATTCCCATGGCCCAAATGTTGGGATATTTAAGGGTATCCCACAGTTTCCTGATGTTCTGTTCACAAAAATTTTTGAACTCACTGAAACTTTTGCACTCACAAACTGTTGCTTCTGTTTTGTCTTCCAGTTCTGAGTTTCTATCCTCCAACTTGCTGACTCTATTCTTGAGAGCTTCTATAGAGTTTTAGGCTTGTTCAATTTGGTTTGTATTTTCTACTCCTTTTTTATGCATAGTTTCCATCTGTCTAGTTCCCTTTCATGACATTTTCTGATTTTCTTAATGCTTCTTGGAATTCATCCTTGCATTGTTTATGTCTTCATTCAGCTTAGCCAACTGATTATTGAGGTCTTCTTTTTTTTACTCTCCTTCAGATCATTTAACTGTCTTTGGAACCCTTTCTGGTTCTTTTTTGTTAGGTCTGATCTAGTAAGTATAGCATTCATACAATTATTGGTCCTTTGCTTATTTTCTGCAAATTCTGCTATTTGCTTGGCCAGGGTTGTATCTTCATTTTGGGGTTCTGATCCTATTGTCTCTTCTATTTTTTTATTAGAGACATCAATTGTGGAACTGGGCAATCTCACTGAATTTACTTGCATTTGATTTTTCATGTTATTCCTTTTGGCCTGTGGTCTGCCCATCATAGTATAGGAATCTTATTTAATTTAGGAGGAAGCTATAGTTGACCCTTGAAGTGTCTTCAGTGATTATTCCCTTTTATGTGTGCTTTCACTAAGCATCTGATGGTAATGGGGTCTGCCTGCTCAGAGGCAAGGAGTCTGTGAGGCTCTGGTGGGGTCCTGAGGACCATCATCAGAAGGGGCTTGTTCAGTGGTTCGGAGGTATGGGACTGCATGTTCAGGTGGCCTGAGGGGATGGAGGTAGGGGGGAAATGGGACAAAGCAGACTGCTGTTGCAGCTGGGCTATGGAGGGGGGCAGGTTGGGAATGTGTGGTCATTCTGAGATGCTGAGGGATGAAGGGATGGAACAGTAGGTCCATGGGAACTGTGTAGCAGGGGTGGATGGGACATCTGGGTCCTGGGACAAGGCAGGGCAGGGATATGGGACTGCTGCAGATAAGGTGAAATGCAGGGGGAATTGGCGGTGGTCCTGGTAGGGTGGCAGGAAAGGGTAGGGAAGGGAGAAAGGAACACTAGCCTCCTGGTCTGGAGGTGGTTGCACAGGGATTGGATGTCCCCTGGAGGAACACTAGCCTGCTGGCCTGGGTCTGTGCATGGAGGGGTGGCAGTGCGTGGAGGTCCCCAGTGGTGGGAAAGCCTAGGGTGGAGGGAATGCTAGCCTGCTGGCCTTGCCTGCAGTTAGTGCAGGAGGAACCTGTAGCTGGGACTACAGCTAGGACGCTGCTGGAAGAGATTGCGGAACTGGTGGGCTACCCAAGAGCATGGGACTCAGCAGATTCCTTACTTTGCTCCTCCATGCCCTCCCAGTGGAAGTCTACTAGGGTCTGCAAACCCCTAAAAACAACAAGGAACCCTAAAGTTCTTGCCTTTCCTTCCCTCCCCCCACCCCACCCCCCCCGAGGTAAGGCATGGTTAGGCAAACACCATCTTTACCAGAAAAACTGTGGATCACCATAGCTGGAACTGGGAAGCAAGTCAGAGCCATATCCAAAAAATAAGCCTGCTCTCCAGTATCAAGCTCCCACCAATCATGGGCTACAAGAGGGCCTACACCTATTAAATTGTCTCGAAAATAATAACAGTTTCCCATTTATCTGGTGCTGACTTCACTCTCTGTTGGAGAATTTGCTTCTCTTTTTCAGATGGATGCAGAACCTGAGGAGAGAATCAGCCCATCTCCCCTCACCAGGGCCCCAGCTGAAACCATATAATTAGGGAAAGGAACAAGAGTTCTGCTTTCTTGGTGAACCTGGGTACCAGTACAAGGGTGTAGGAGCTAAGACACAAAGAATGCTCAACTCCTACCAACCCAGGTATCCAGAGACACAGAGGTTCCCAAGACCTCATCAGTGAAGTAGACCTAAAACGAACCCAACATGGCTCAGGGAAATTCACAGAAGAGGGTGCAGAAAGATTGTTAGAGCCACAAGTTGGGATATTATGCCTCTTCCCCATAACGGATGGCTACCCCCACAGTGCAACACCCACTTTCGTCATTGAAGAGGCTCCCTTTGGAGGGGGGAGGACAAGGAGGAGGCTAACAATGGTACCAACATGGCTATATATACACTCTGTACATAACTAATAAAAAAAGAAAAAAAACTGTGGTTCAGTTTTTAAAATATGAATTATAAAATAATCTCTATCAGTCTGAGAGCAAGGTGATATATCTGGTTCAACATAACTGAATATGTTAACTAAGCAATGAGATTTTATAAGCTGTGTTTTGCAACATGATGTTGCCTTGGAGACATTAAACCTCTGTACCTTATTCATATAAATTGAATAAGAAAAGGAGTACTATTCTAAATAACTCCATGAACGCTTCATTGTTGGGATAGTAAATTAAATTAGGACTTGGAAGAGAACATGGAAGGAATGGAGAACTCTCTGAAAAACAGAGGCAGTTAACAAGGAATCCTAATCTGCACTTTTCCCTACAATGTATTCATAGTTGCAAGCAAAATTGCCCATGAGCAAGTATAGTAAATGTGATTAGAATGATTGACAGCACTGACATTATAAGAGTGCCTATACCTCATAGCATTGCCATAATGTTATGTTTGATTATATAAACAAAGCACCAAACTCAGGATCTCAACATCAGCAAATGACAATAAATGTTAGCTGTTGTGATAAAATATTTTAGTTCGTCAGTGGAGATGTTGAGACCTAGAACTAGATGTCTTTGAAAGATCTCTGCTGTATTATAAAGTCATGCATGTGAGCTTTTGCTAGTTATCCTCTGGCTTTAGGGAAAATGTTCACTTTTCTCAGAGATGAAATGAAAATAGTTATAATTTATAACTGTGAACTAAAGCAGAAACTTTGATGACCTTCCATATGGGATATCTCTAAAGAGATGCCCCAGAGAACATGAATCACTATGGTAGCAGGAGAAAAAAATAAATTAGTAGACTACACTTCAGGTGAATGAAATGAAATCCAGAATATTGTGAAAATGGCTGCCAAACAAAATAAAGGAGAGAGCACTTTTATTTGAGTCATTTAGTAAGAGAAAAAGGTAGTTTTTAATCATGGGTATATGTTTTTGGAAAGAGGGTATATTCAATGGGGGAGAATGATACAAAATTGAACAGACTTATACTTCTAATTGAGAAAATGTGACATGGTCCAATACAAAGACGTGTGTAAGAAAATTATCAGAGCAAACAGCAACTCCTAAAATGTATGACTAAATATTTACCAATTATAGTCTTCTCTCCAAAGAATTATTGGTCTATTCAAAGGCAATAGCTTTATCACCATATCCAATGAAGCAAACAAGCAAATCTTAGACTAGAGAATCCTTTCCTTTCAAAACAAAAGTCATGACTACAGTGATCTGAAAAGTCTATTTCCCCACTAACACTTGAACTTTGCTTAAATTAGTCCTTGCATCAACACAATACCAGACAGGAGCAGTAATTTGCCATAGTTGTTGATAAAGCAAATAAACTGATAACCCTAAATATACTAGTATTGCTTGTGAACATTACCATTGACACAAAGTGAAAAGTTTAAGAATTCTTACACAGAATATATGTGGGTCACAGAAATCTGGGATCCTAGTTTTGAGAAATACCACACTGAGCTAGACCAGCAAATAACTATTCTCGAATATGTTTTTACATCCATTAATTACACTCTTGCAGACTAGCCAAAGCCAAAATGTGAACAGAATACTTAAAATAGGTATTGTAGAAATGGCTATGGTTGTCAATGGTATTTGAAATGATTATTTGTTATAAATACTGATTTACTATGGGAATATGGCGTCATCTGCTCCTCTCACTTGTTAATCTATAACATTTGTAGAAACATTTCACAAAGATATTAATACCTCCACCAGGGTCTGTTCATTCAAGACCAAAATAAATATAGAAACTATTGGCACACATAAGTTTGCAAATGAGCAAAAATAGTATTCAATGGAGCAGGACTTTTAAAAGAAATTTGCCAAGGAGCCGGGCATGGTGGCGCATGCCTTTAATCCCAGCACTCGGGAGGCAGAGGTAGGAGGATTGCCATGAGTTCAAGGCCACCCTGAGACTCCATAATGAATTCCAGGTCAGCCTGGGCTAGAGTGAGACCCTACCTCAAAAAACAAAAAACAAAAAAAAAAAAATTCCTAAGGAGAGTATAATGCAAAATGAAACTGAAATCCAAGTCGATTTTTTCATTTGTGAACATCCTTAGTCAGGCTGAGTGGTGTTCATCCCTAATCTTTTTTTTTCTTTGTTTATTTGTTTTTGTTTTTGTTTATTTGTTTTTGGAGGTAGAGTCTCACTCTGGCTCAGGCTGACCTGGAATTAACTATGCAGTCTCAGGGTGGCTTCAAACTCATGACAATCCTCCTACCTCTGCCTCCCAGGTGCTGGGATTAAAGGCATGTGCCTCCACACCCAGCTCATCCCCTAATCTTGAATTCATCATCTTTTCTTTATTTGAGAGAGACAGAGAAGAGATAGAGAATTGGAGTGCCAGGGCCTCAGCTACTGCAAGCAAACTCCAGGCACTTGTGCCACCTATTGGGCATGTGCAACCTTGCATTTGTCTCACCTTTGTGTGTCTGGCTAACATGGGATCTGGAGAGTAGAACATAGGTTCTTAGGCTTCACAGGCAAGCACCTTAACCATTAAGGCATCTCTCCAGCCTCATCTTTTATTTGAATTAAATTTTTCTGTATTTGAAAATAAATAAATCAAAGTCAAATAACATATTCAAACTGGATTATCTACTTACCAGTGAAGTTATAAATAAATGTGCAAACATAATTTGTCCTTCTAAACTGTATGGTTATTCTGTATGAAATAATAAATTAGAAATAAATAAATTAGAAAGTGTGGAAGTATTAAACCCCACATGACTGGATTTAATTACCAAAGTGTTACTCAAGACACTGAAAGAAAAAGCAAGGAATTGTGCTAAGACATCTCAAAATAGGCCTCATTCAGCTTTTCTCCTTTCTTCTAGCTACTAGATCAGCAAATGTCAGGACAAGATGGAAAATTATGAAGTACTCAATTTTTTTTTTGCATGTGTGTATAGTATGTGTTGCATCATGTGTATGGAGTGGTATATGAACATGTGTGTGCAGATGACTTCACCCCAGGCACATACAAACAAAGGCCAGAGGAGAATGTCAGGTGTCCACCTCTATTGTTCATCCATGTGATTTCTTGAGATGGAGTCTCTCACTGAACCTGGAGCTGTTGTTTTTCATCAAACTGAATGACCAATGAACCCCAGTATTTCTCTGGTCTCCACTCCCCACAGGACTAGGGTTACAGGTATGTGTGGCCATGCTTAGCTCTGTACATGGGTGCTAGGGAATGGAACTCATGGTGAATCAGGTCCTCCTAGGCCCTCATACTTGCACAGCAAGTATTCTTACCTGCTATTCACTATTGTTTAGAGTGTAACTTAGCAGTCACTATAGAAACAGTATGAAGGATCCTCAAAACATTCAAATAGAACTATCATATGGCCCAACCACACTACTAAATACATAGCCAAAGGAAATAAAATAACTATTTCAAAGAGCAATCTGTACTAAGATGTTAATTGCAGCATTATTGAGAATAGCAAAGATGTGGAATCAGAAGCATCCATCAACTGATGACCACTCACAGTAAAATATAGACATTTTTAAATGTTCAAGTATTATACCCACAATTTATCTTTAGAAAAGTTACTGAGAAACATTTTGTAGCAAGTAAGAAATAAATATAAATAGAATGCACACGGCAAAAGAATAGATGAGAAAAACTTTAAGTATCTTTTTATTTATTTATGAAAGAGAGCAAGAGAATGGGCATGCCAGGGCTTCCAGCCACTGCCAATGAACTCCAGCCACATGCACCACCCTGTGCATCTGACTTACATGGGTCCTGAGGAATTGCCCCTAGGTCCTGCAGCTTTGCAGGTAAGTGCCTTAGCCACTAAGCCATTTCACCAGCCCAACCAAATGGCAAGAAAACTTGCTAATTATTGCAGAGCATATGGAAGCCTTGAATTAAAGTTCAAAACATTTATAAGTCACAGGTTTCTGTTGCTTATTTAATTACCATTCCTCAATGAGCTGTTTGTTTTTGAGAAGCTGTCAAATTGCTATTTGAATTATAATATAATTTGGCCAATTATAATTCATTGATTACAACATTAGAACTTTAAGTATATTTAAATATGTATTGATTCATAGATCTAATTTTAAAAACACTTATATCCAGCTACGTAGTCACTATTGAAATTTTGTTAAATCAAAAGAGGCAGAAATGTATCTGACACCAAATGTTATACTGGATTAGTATTTAGAAAAACAGTAAACTTTAAAAAGAATAATAAATCTAAAGTAAATTACTTCAAAATCAAAACCTATAACATTTTACATACTAGATGGTAAAAAGCATATAGAAACATCATTTAAAAGACTTTTCAATCAAATAAAAGAGCAAAATTAAAACATATTTGCAGTGAAAATGGATATACCTTTTTAAAACTGGAATAATACATCTTTTGCCTTACTAGAAAGGGATTTCTGTTTGCACAATTTTTTTGTCTTATTGTTTGCCACAAGCTCACAACCTAAAATAAATATGTTATGTATTTATGTATTTATTTGATTTACTTAGTTTTGGTTTTCTGAGACAGTTTTACTCTGTAGCCCTAGCTATACAGAACAGATCTATCTCAAACTTATGGAAGTTTTCCTGCCTCTGCCTCTCAAGTGCTGAGATTATAAATGTTCACCACCATGCCTGGCTCTCATTTACTAAAAATGATATTACATGAATTAAATGGAGGAGACATTCATCAACCAGTAGGTGGATATGGATAAAATCTGTAGTCCTGTTACACCTAGTAATAGCTTGGCTTTAACCAAACATACATACACCAAGAGCTAGAATGAAAATGCAGGCTCTATAATAGAATACAAAACATCCACACACTTATTAAGAGCATATTGTCTGGCACAAAAAGATGTATGAAATCATTATAGACTTAAATTACAAAATAGCATTCATCCAACAATCTTATTTTTGGTGAATGTGTAGAAGTCAAAATGTTTGAACGTGGGCTGGAGAGATGTCTCAGTGGTTAAGGTTCTTGCCTACAAAGCCTAAGGACCTGAGTTTGATTCCCCAGTACCCATATAAAGCCAGATGCACAAGGTAGCACATGCATCTGGAGTTCATTTGCAGTAGCTAGAAACCCTGCTGTACCCATTCTTATTCTGTCTCTCTCTCTCTCTCTCTCTCTCTCTCTCTCTCTCTCTCTCTTTCTCAAATATATAAATACATAAATATATAAATACATAAATAAATAAATAAATAATTTTTTTAAAAACCAAAATGTCTGAAATGAATGTTTTAAGATGAGCTTGTCCCTATCTCATGTCCTTAAAGTTGTGTCATATTGGGACAGAGATTTGACTGCTATAAATTTGTAGGGTTTTTTTTTTTTTTCACTTAAAATATAGGCAAAGAAAAGGTCAGTTAGAAAAAGTCACTAGCTATGGAACAATTTGTACAGGAAGGATGTTGTAACCTTATAGTTCCATTTTAGTGACTGAGACACAGCTAAATGTTAGGAGACCTTCAACAAGGATGCCACTTGCGTAGATCATCTTTTATTAAATAAGACAGTGCCATCAATCACTAATTTCTGACAATGACAGTGTCTTCTACATGAAAGGTCAGTAACTAGTTACGATTATTACTATTACTGATTCATTTGGACAGCTCATAAAAATTTATAAGGCTAACATCACTTAAAACTCCAAGTTTTTAAGTGATGTTAGAGGCAAGAGGTTCCAGACTAATTTTCAAACTGGGAAGCAGCTTAATTAAAACCTATTGAGCTGATCATTTTAAAAGAAAAAAATTTAAACCTTAAAATGTCCTCATAATCTAATATCCTTCCTAAATTCAAGACACATTTTGAGCCAAAGTATTTTAGTCATCATTGTCTATTATATTTTATTTAAATCACAAATAAGCAAAAAGAACTAATTACTACAACTAAAAACAACCCTTGTGTCAACACCTTTAATAGCAATATCAACATGCCTGCCTTCCACACAGAGATACTTTACAATGAACAGTTTCCTGATGAGCAGCTTTGGAATGAAGTGTTTCCAAGGTGTAAAAGGCAAAAACAATCTATAAATGACATTCCAACTGCTCAAGTTGTGTTTCCCATATTTGGTCTCTGTTCATTTCTTGGCTGTTGATCAATTTCTGGAAGAGGAATAAAAATGAATAGAGGCAGAGAGAGGGAGAGATATAGAGAATATTGAATAAATCAAAGTAAAGCAGCATAGGATTCAATAACTGCAGTGAAATTGCAGGAATATTCATCAAATAGAATAATGTAAAACATTAAATCTCTAGACAGAACAGGGAAAAAAGCACAGACCTGGCATATGCCCCAATTATTGTTATTTAAAAATGTCTTTTATAAGACATGTCCTTCCTCTGTCACTGTTCTCTGGCACTGATATCACCACAAATGGAGTCACTGGGCTGTTTCCAAGAAGAATCACCACATACTTTCAAGACCGTTTCATAGAAGAATTTGCTTAGAAATTCTATCAAGAGAGAAATAATGCTTCTGCAACATTTGAAGAGGCATTTAAAGAATTGGACCACTGGAGCTGTCACTTTCCTCACAAATTCTCTTAATAAAGACATAAGAAAATTTACTATAATTCTTAAAAATTTATATGAATATTATCACTGCACTGAGGGAAAGCATCCTAATTCCTCCAAAACAGTCACTCTGGTAGTAAGAAACTTCAAAAAAAAAAATACAAATGAATGTATGTTTCTCAATATCAGCAAAGAGTTATACTAAAATGATGATATAATGATAACAATTTCTACTAAATAACTACCATATATGAAAACGGAATAACTGCCCTATGTAGCAGTGTGCTCCCTTATTTTAATCACTAGGCAATTTCAATATTATAAACATTATTTTACCTCATTTTTAAAGGTAATGTCAAGTCATATATGGTAACTGTTGTAGTTAGGTTATGTGTCTACTTGCCTGAGAAACCACCTCTTTCCTCTGTAGCTTAACACAATAAAAGCCTATTTTTATCTCGCATCCTAGTCCAATGTCAGGATAGTGGTTGAGCAGTTTTTCTTGTTCTCATGTGAGGAATCAAGCTCTTTCTATCATATGATATTTGTAAATCCTAGGGCCTAAACCTATGAATCACTGTATACCATTCAAACCTCAATCATATCAAACACCACATAGTCTCACTCATCTGTGGCTCCTAATCTGGACCAGCTTGAGTTGCTGATGAATGTGATAGGAAATGCAAGGCTCAGACAATAGAGATGGAATGTTTTGAGAGGTGAGAGGAAGGGGAGGATGGGGATAAACAAACACAAAACAAAATCCAAGCGGGTGTGGAGGTGCGTGCCTTTAATTCCAGCAGTTGGAAGGTGTAGGTAGGAGGGTCTCTGTGAGTTCAAGGCCACCCTGAGACTACATAGTGAATTCCATGTCATCCTGAGCTAGAGTTAGACCCTACCACGAAAAAACAAACAAAAACAAAATCCAAAATGAACTGGTACCATAGAAAACTTTATCCCTGGAGATAGACTAAAAGATATAACCTTCATCAGCAGTATGGGGGACACAGCTAGAAAGAAGGGCCCTGGAGAGGGTGGGATGAAGCCTAACCTTAAATTTTTTTTTCTTTTGTTTTGCTGCCTCTAACCTGTAACTCCCAGTACCAGAAATTGATTGCTATCCACAATGAGCTGTTGATCAGAGGTTCCCAAAATAAGACAGCTTTCTGTCAAAGCGGTTGGATACCTACCTGAGGCAAAAGCTAAGACCCTATTTCTGAAGATACTATTTCTGCCAACACAGAGCATGGAGAGACCTGCTGGAATCCAGAAGAGAGCCATTACCCAGACAGCCTGTCTAGTGCTAAAAAGTGCTACATAAGCTACTGGGAACAAATGACCAACAATGATCTCAGCAACCAAAGGTCTAAGCTACTCAGAAGCAAACACCCCGACAGGATGTACATGCCCGTGCAATAGTGGCACATAGCCTTGGTGGGTAACCAATAGCTTTCTGATTGGCTAAGAGATTTTCTCACTGTAAAGGAACCCATTTTTGGAATTAGGAAACATATAGAAATTCTATGGAGACAAAGATTATGCTCTCCAGTAGCAAGCTTCATTAGTCTGGCTAAAAGAAAGGTTACATATATCAAATTCCCCCTAAATTATCAATGCTTATCCAATTTAATCTCTGATTACTCACTCTCCATTGGGGAATCTGTTCTTTTTCAGAAGGAAATGCGACCTGAGGAGATAAACTACCCCTCACACTTCAGCCAAGCCACAGCTGAAAACACAGAGGAATTGGGGAGATACAAGAGAGCTGCTTCCATGGTGAACCTGATAATCTGTGTCAGGGTGAAGGAGACAGACCATGAGGACACTCAATACTTATCAAAGCAAAGATACAGAGGCTCCTAAGAGCTCATAACTGAAATAGATTTAAAACCCATCCAACATGGCTCAGGAAATTTTGCAGAAGAGAAGTGCAAGAAGAATGTTAGAACCCCAGGGTGAGACATCATGCCCACAAGCATTCCCTGCTCCCCCCCCCAAAAAAAAAACACCGACTGCTGCTCCCACAATGCATATCCCACAACCCCATGGGGAATACCTATAATCCCAATGAGGAGGGTCCCCAGCAGAATGGGGCTAGGGATGAAGGAAAAGAGGGAACCAACACATGATGTACCCATATAAAATATGTTGTTAATAAAAAAAAATTTAAGGGCTGGAGAAATGGCTTAGTGGCTAAGGTGCTTGCCTGTGAAGCCTAAGGACCCAAATTCAACTTCCCAGAACCCACATAAGTCAGATACACAAGGTGATTCATGCACACATGTCTGGAGTTCAAGTGCAGTGGCTAGAGTCCTTGGTGTGCCAATTCTCTCCCTCTCTGTGTCTCATAAAAAAATGAAAAATAAGGGCTGGAGAGATGGCTTAGCAATTAAAGCATTGCCTGCAAAGCCAAAAGACCCACGTTCTATTCCCCAGGACCTATGTAAACCAGATGTACAAGAGGGCACGTGCACCTGGAGTTTGTTTGCAGTGGCTTGAGACCTTGGCATACCCATTCTCTCCCTCCCTCTCTCTCTCTCCCAATCTCTCTCTCTCTCTTTCATAAATAAATAAAAATAAAATATTTTTAATGAAAAATAAATAAAAAATTTTTCAAAACAAATTTTAACTCAGTCATGTGATTATATCTAATTTTAAGGGATACTAAGATATATATATATATATATATATATATATATATATATATATATATATATACCCAAAAGAAGAAAAACGAACCTATTTCTGTCTTCAAACAATTGGTTCATGATCATAAAATTATTGCTAAAGATGTGAAATTTAGTCAATAGAAATTAAATGCAACAATAAGAAAGAACATATGTTCTTTCCATTCTTGAAACTTGTAGTCTGTAAATGTAGGAATTAATTAAATACAAAAGTAAGGTTAGAATTCTATGGCATACAATACAATAGAAGAGCATGGGCTTTCAAATCTTATGAAAAGGATTTGGTGAGCAATATGGATCACCAGAGCTGAAATTTACAGAACTGAAAATAACTTATAGGCAGAGGAAGCAGTGTGTGTCTTGGAAGGAGTCTGAAGAATAAAAGGAAGCTTAGACAAGCCCTTATGGTTGAAGCGGTAAGAAAACAAGACAGAGATCTGGGAATGCCTTATTCTATTTTATGTGGTTATAAAAGGAATATCCAAGGCTGGATGATTTATAAAGAGGTTTATTTGGATCTTGATTCCACTGGGTAGAATGCAAATGCTTTGTAGCACTGGCATCGTGGTAAGGGCCCACTGTCTGCATCACAACATGAAGAAGCAGAAAGGGAACTGGCCATATGCAGAAGCAAATGTGAGAACTGAAAAGACAGTGTCAAGGACCTGCCTTGATGTCTGTAACAACCCTCTCTTGTGGGAAACAATCCACTGACTGACTCTAATGTGAAGGCATTCTGCCATTTTTGAGGCCAAAGCACTTAAGACCTAATCACTTCCCCCCAGGCACCACCACCTCAATGCCATCACATCCAGAACAGGCTTCCCGGCACACAAGCCCTTGCAGCACAATCCATATTCAAACTATAAGATGAGATGACTGCACCTTATGGGCCACATTAGTGAATGTTGTTTTTATCTTCAGAATAATGTGAATAGTTTGAATTTTAAGCAAGATCGGTTAAATTCGTTCATTGGAAGCCTCAAGCTTATGCTTTGTAAAGATGGATTAATGTTTGTACTCAGTGGCTGATCAAAATGTACTTAGGAAACTATGATATATGGCCAAAGTTTACTAGTCATAGTGGTGGAAAAAAATGGAAATAAGGAAAAGAACTTGAGAAATACTAAGGAATGAAATGCACAAATCATGTGACCATAGCCTATCTAAAGAGGGACAGAGCTTCATAAACGCTGCCTTGATAAGCCCAGCATTAAAAGGTAGCATCATTCAAGGAACTTATAGTATCTTTTATGTAAAAAAAGAAACAATTTATATTTGTAAATCAGAACTTATCATGATTTCTGAAACTTAAAGATATTTAAATAACTCTGTTTCTTTCAAACCTTTCTCTTTCCATTATGTTTCTTATAAAGACCAAATTAGGTTCACTTCACTCAGTCATCCTTCCCTTTTTAATAAGATTTAATTTTATTTTTATAATATTTTGCCACTGTTATTATTCTTGCTGTTCAGGTGGGTATTCTGCTTGGTGTGTGGGATAAAGTCTCACTACATAGCCCTAGCTGACTTCAGTTTCTTAAGTATTAGGACAAGTGTATACCCCATGCCCAGGTTTTCACATATTTTTAATGCAGGAAATTCACATTGAATCTAAACCCATTTGCTGAATCTACTTGAGAAAAGAAGCAACATTTTTGGTTGCATCTGAATGTTCTAACCAGTTAAAATAGGGAAATTGTGTGAATAGAAAATTGAATGGGAGGTAATATCTCTCCTTTTATCATAATTACCAAAATTGAACTTTTCATGTGATGTGTTCTAAAAAAACACTGCAATGTCCTGAAAAACAAATATTTTTGTTTTATGTTGGCAAAAGGCATATGTAGGTCATGGCCATGTGACTCAGAAGTGATCCAAATTTAATTTTACTTTTATATTGACACCAGAACTGGCTTCTTCATTGTCATTTCTTTCAATATGAAAATAATTTCACAAGCAATTGGGTATGGTGGTGCATGCCTGCGATCCCAGCACTTAGGAGGCAGCGGCAGGAGGACAGCTACAAGTTAGAGGCCAGCCTGAGCTACATAATAAGTTACAAGCACGCCCAGTCTACCAAGTAAGATGTTGTCTCAAAAACGCAAAAGCAGGGTTGGGGAGATGGCTCGGTTGTTAAAAGCACTTGCTTGCAAAGCCTAACATCTCAAGCTCAGTTTCCCAGTACCCATATAAAACCAAATGCCCAGAGCGACACATGTGTCAGGAGTTCATTTGCAGTGGCAAGAAGCCTGACATATGTATTCATTCTCTTTCTCTCTCTCTTTCCCTCCCCTTACAAATAAATAATAAATAAGTTATTCATAATTGTTCAAAAGCAAAATACAATGACAACAAAAGTATTGATGCTTATAAAGAAAAATTGTAAGATGAGAAAAACATGAAGGAATGTCATATTTTGATCTATCTAGCTTTTAATTTTTGCTCTTATAAATAGTGTTTTCTCATAAATCTGAGAACAGTCAATCTTTAACTGCTGAGCCATCTCTCCAGCCTGAAGAATGAGTTCTAAGAGAGAAACTTTATAACAGAGAAGGCAAGTTTACAGAAAAGGTTTACATTGTTCAGGAAAAGTGAACCCCTTAAAAGCTCTCTAAGTAGAGGGGAAATGAGCAGGTTTCCAAGCAGCATTCTGGACCAGAAGTTTACATATGCATATATTAGAGAACAAATAAAATAGTTTGATGGGTTTAAGGAAACACTACCAGTGTGGACAGGGCCCTCAATTAAGTCTGTGGTCCTTCTCCTTCCCTTCCCCCTTTTAGGCATCACACTGAATGGAAGGAAGTGGTTGATCTTTCCTGCCTGAAATAATCTGTGTTCCAAGATTTTTCTTATCTTGAGCTGGTGGTCCATACTCCCAGGGCTTTCTAATAAAGTGATTTCAATAGGGGGGGTCCCAGTTGTACACTTTAACCATAGGATAGCTCTGAAGGATGTTCCCGTAGGATGTTAATAGTTTTTGTTGGGACACATAGATTATTTTTGTTCATTTGGGCCTGTGACCAGGAATAACTGCACACAATACGGGACTGCCTTGTTTCTAATTCCCATTACTGCAAATTGCCATATGGACAAATGACCAATGTATAGAACAGCAACATGGAAGATTGCCCCCAATTAGTGCCTTGAATAATATGATCCTTCCTTGTGTCTGCCAACTTGAAACTTGAAGTATGGTATATTTCACTGTTGCTGAGTAAATTTCTTGAGTACAAATGAGTTTCAACAGTTCTCTATTTTTAATTTTCCTTATGTTACACTAGCCTGGGGATTTCATTTATTTACTTTTATGATAGTTCATGAGCACAAAGCCACAAGGGCTTCCTTTAGCTAGAGAGACCATGAAAACAAATGTTTTCCTTTCAAAGTATTATCATTAAAAGGTCAATAAATGAAGAAACGGCCGGGCGTGGTGGCGCACGCCTTTAATCCCAGCACTTGGGAGGCAGAGGTAGGAGGACTGCCATGAGTTCAAGGCCACCCTGAGATGACAGAGTTAATTCCAGGTCAGCCTGGACCAGAGTGAGACCCTACCTCGAAAAACAAAAACAAACAAACAAAAAAAATAAATGAATAAACATGTGAACCATGCAGCTTTTGAATTATAAGATTCATGGCTTGGCTCAGTACCTAGGTACTCCAGGCTTGGGTACCATAAAAGAAGGAAACCAAGAGCCTTCCCACACCTTCACAATTAGCACAGGATAAAAAGTAAGGACAGAGAGGTGATGACTTAGTAGGTAAAGGGCTTGTCATATAATTATGAGTACAAAAAAAGGTAGTTGCAGACTGGAGAGATGGGTTAGCAGTTGTGCAATACACACACACGTGTGTGTGTGTGTGTGTATACAAAGTATGTATATATGTGTGTGTGTGTATACACATACATACATGATTCACACCCCAATATTTTTAATTTTAAAAAGCTAAGGTGAAAACTGACTTTGTATACTAACCTATAAAATCCACTTTGAAAAAGAAAAGAAAATGTGATATGTGTTATTCAGCATTAAAGAACAATATTATATCATTTGTAAGAAATTGGATAGAGCTGGAGAGCATTGTAGAGAAAAAAGCTGGGCTTAGAAGACAAGCTTCACTTGTTTTCCTTAAATGTGGAATCTAAAAGATAAAAGACATTAAAGTGGAATGGGGACTATCAGGGAGAAGGAAGAGAATCAAGGAAGAGAGAGAGAGGAAATAAGGGATGGCATTGGGGGAAAATGTCACAATGAACCTCATTATTTTGTTGTTCGTATAGATAAACCATTAACAAAAATTATGTTGTGAAGATGTAATAGCCAAAGTCAAGGAGTAAAGTTTAAAAAATCAGAAGAAAAGTTAATGTCTATGATATATCAATAACTCATAATTTATACACATTCCACACACTTTTACACAATTCAAAGGAGAGAAGGTGGAAAAAATGTATGAACACATAAGTGACAGAGAATGACAGACAACCAGTGGGAAAGAAAAGGTTCACATCTATACATAGTAAGGAAAATACAAATTAAAGAGAAAGAGAGACACATTTGTAGCTATTACTTTTGCTTTGCTAGGACAAAACACCTGACCAGAAGGATCTTATGGGAGGAAAGGGTTTATTTCAGCTTACAGTTTTAAGGGGACGTTTCATCATGGCAGGAAAATCTTGGCAGGCCTGAACAGGAAGACTGGGTCCCATCTCCATCACAGCAGGAAAGAAATAGTCTGAGGGAGCTAGCACTGACCTCTCAGGGGACTGGATTAATAAACTCCAAGGTTCACCCTCAGTGACATACCTCCTCCACCTCACAAAGGCTCCATAACGTTCCCAGATTGCTACTAGCTGGGGATCAAGTATTGAAAACACATGAACGTATGGGCCACATTTCATTTAGCCATCACACCATTCTTCATCCCTGGTCCCAGAAAGAAACAGAAGGGTTGTATTACTGGCACAAAACCTGGGAAAGGTGTCATTGCAATCATTGCTAAAAGTTTGCAACAGTTCAGCCCTAAGGAAAACAACTTTGCATGCTATTAAAATTAAAGGTATCTGTAATCTTTAACTCAGAAATTGCACTCCTGGGACTGTATCCCATAGACATAAAAGCCAGTCCATGAGAACATTCTTACAAAGAAGATTATTGCAACACTTGTCAAAAAATCTCAGGCACAGAAACAAAATTCCCAGCCACAGATAAATGGCTGAGCAATATATCATCCAATAGGTTTTTAATATAGCCATTGTAAATAAAAAAGCTGTATGCTACATGATTTTGAGATTTTTTTTTTCTAAGAGGTATTACTAAGTGAAAAGCAAGATGCAGACAATTATAAGTAAAATCATACTTCTGAAGATTATACAAAATTATATGTGTGAGAGTAACCTAAAGTATGTATAGTTTTTAATAAATATTTATTTGTAAGGAATTATATTACTAAAAATTGAGGGAAATCCAAGATAATAATATCTAGCCACAAAATGTAAGACTATAAGCCATAATGAGAGGAAAATTTGTACTTTGATCTCAAAGTTTGAAGGAGACAAAGACTGAAATATAATTGATTACAATTTATTGTGATTCTAAATAATATTTAGTTTATTTAAAACTACCCAAAATGTTTTGATAAGACTTCTTTTTTTAGTTTTATTTATTATTTATTTCAAAGCAGAGAGAGAGAGAGAATGGTTGTTCCAGGGCCCTCTGGCCAATGCAAACAAACTCTAGATGCATGTGGCACTTTGTGTATCTGACTTTACATGGGTACTGAGGGATTGAACTTGGGGCATTAGGTTTTGCAAGCCTTTAGCTACTGAGCTGTCTCTCCAGCTCCTTTGACAGGAATTTTTAAAACAGGTACTGTTGAAGAAATGTGATATGAATGTGTCCCAAAGTAGGTTAAATCTCTGAAGTTAAGAAATCTTTTAACACATGAACATGCAAAGCAAACGTGTAATGGCATTTATAGCTCTAATTTAAAATGCATGGTTTGTAAATTATTTATTATGGTAAAATTGAAATGGTAATAACAAATTTCAATAATAAGCTTTAGGTTGAAACAGGCTTGAGGTTAATCAAAAAGTTGTGCGTAGACTTTCTATGTCTGAGTTAAATGGTATTTTTAATGAAGAGACCACTTTGCAAATAAGGTATGGTGGTAATAAAGGTATGAATAAAACTTGAGCTATTGAGGGTCTATTTTTAGAGTCACAGGTACCTGGTTATTAAAAACAATTTTAAAAGATGATGGCACTGAGAACATCAGAAGAACTTTAGGAAGTACAAAGCATACTCTGAGAGATTAACTTTTGGAATAGAAAATGTTGAGAGGCAAAGCTAAACTATGAATCAGAACACGGGCTTTTGAAGAATCCAGTATGCATCCCAGCATGAGAAGATTGCCATGAGTTCAGGGCAGTCTGGACAGTGTCTAAAGAATTTTTTAAAAAAACAACAAAAATAGATATAAAATGTAATCAGAAATACAGCATCTTGGGGCTGGAGAGATAGCTTATCAGTTAAGGCACTTGCCTATGCAGCTAAGGACTCAGGTTTGATCCTACATAAGCCAGATGCACATGATGGTGCATGCATCTGGAATTTGTTTACAGTTCTCAAGACCCTGGTACACACATTCTCTCTCTCTCTCTCTCTCTCTCTCTCTCTCTCTCTCTCTCTCTCATTCTCTCCCTCTCTTTTTCATAAATAAATAAATAAATAATACTTATAAAAAAGAAATACAGCATCTCTTAAAATAATAGAAATAATAATATAATTAAGCCCAAAATTTGTTTTTGGTTCTCCTGTGCTGGGCAATGGCAACTCTTTCTTGGCTCTGCCTACTCCACAACAGTACTTATTTAGAGAAAGATAGTACAAAACAAAATGGGATCTGAACAAAAGCCACTGCTCTGTTACTGGACAACTAGTGATTTTCAAAACACACCATGTTGATTAGCTGTCTTCATGTTTGATAGTGTCCTATGTCACATTATCACCTTGAAATACCCAGAGGAGATTCTTTAAAAGAGCACTCTGACTTGTATGTTAATAAAAACCGGGAAGACAGCACCTTCCAGAGCTGTCAGTATGACCTAAAACACCTTCTTGATCATGAACTACATCCAAGTCAAGTGGGTTGGCTGAGCCCTCCCTGGACAGGAACGGGCAGCGATGTCTTCTCTTCTGTTCTCCAGAGCTAGTGCAGAGTGGATAGGGAGGAGCATCCAAATCCTACTGCTGGGCTTCTTCCAGTGAACTGCTAGCAGTTACCTGCCACTAGCTTGGTGAGACTCATCTTTTGGTACCAGGAATGATGCTGAAGAGTAACAAGCCTATAACCTGAAAATGGTCAAGAAGATGTAGCACCTTTTCAAAGCCAACTTGGTTTTCCCAATGCCTTTCCGTAGGACTAGGTATTTCCCTGTCCTTGGGAAACATTTGGAAGTTATTTGACTCTAGTGGTCACTTTTTAGGTAATAAAACACTCCATTTGCCCTGAGCAAAAACATGGCCATGGACTAGACACTAGGATGGCTGGGGAGGGAGGGGAGGGCATTGAAGGGGTGGGAAACACAAATCTAGATGCAAACGGCAATGGTACCATAAAATTCAACTTCCTAAAAGGCAGACCGAATGGCTGAACCTTCACCAGGCCCTTACAGGGAACACATGAACCACAAAACACTGGAGAGGGTAGGATCAGGGCTAACCTTAATCTTCTAAATCTTCCCTCCCTCCCTCTCCCTCTCCCTCTCCCTCTCCCCCCTCCCTCCCTCCCTCCCTCCCTTCTCTGTCTCTCTCTCTCTCTCTCTCTCTCTCTCTCTCTCTCTCTCTCTCTCTTCTCCCTATCGCTTGTATATTAGTTATCTTTTTCCTCATTTTCTTAGTGGGCACTGACCTGTAACTCCCAGTACCAGCATGGGGCTATCATCCACAATGAGCGTTTGATCAGAGAGACCTACAAGGTTTCCTCAAAGACAGACAGATTTCTATCAGAGTACTTGATGACTCACCAAAGGTTAGTGGTAAGACCCACTGCTGAAGACACCATATGCAGTTGACACATAAAATGGAATGGCATGGCTAGAAGCTAGAAGAGAATCAGTGCCCAGACAGTCAACACATCTAGTGCCAGAAGGTGCTACATGGGCGACTGGGGGAAAATGACCAATATCTGTCCAAGCAACTCATGCTTTAACCTACTTAGCAGCAAATAACCTGTTGTGATGCCCACACAAGTGCAATAGTGGCACACAGCCATGGTGGGGAACCATCTGCTCTTGATTTGGCTACCTGACCCCCTCAGTGGCATGGGATCCATAGCTGGAGCTGGGAAACAAGTCAGAACCATATCCAAACATAAGCCCACTCTCCAATATCAAGCTAATCAATTATGGGCTACAAGAGGGCCTACACCTATTAAATTCTCTATTAAAAAAAGTAAGGGTTATCTCATTTGTCCTGGTGCTAACTTACTCTCCATTGGAGAATCTGCTTCTCTTTTTCAGATAGATGTAGATCCTAAGGAGAGAGCCACCCCATCATACCTCAGAAGGGCCCCAGCTGAAACTAAGAAAAATTGGCAAAACAAACAAGGGTGCTATTTTGCTGATGAATGGGATACAAGGAGGAAGTAGACCAACACAGAGAAAAATCAACTCCTACCAAATCAGAGAGCCAGAGCCTCAGAGGCCCCCAACACATCCTCACTGAAGCAGACCAAAATGAACCCAACATGGCTCAGGGAAATTTTGCGGAAGAGGGAGCGGAAAGAATGTCAGAGCCACATGTTGGGTCATGATATGCAGAGACATTTATCTTACGCATCACTGTGGGCTAACTCCACCATTCATGACCCATATGCTTCAACAAGGAGGGGCCAATGGAGAGGTGCTACGTCACAGATAAGCCTAATAATGGTACCAAACTGACTGTATTTGCTGAATACAAAACTAATTAATAAAAAAAGTAAAAACAAAATAATAATAATACTGATGATGCCAGAGCCAGAGGATAGGGAGAAGTACCTTGGGGCACTGTTGTAACGACATGAAGTGACTGTTGCATCCGTGACCTCACAGCATCTGTCATTACCTCCATAAGACCTATTCAGTATTGGCCTGTCAACATTTAGACATGGATGATGGAGGATACAGATAAAAAGACATCAAAATAATAAAAGGAACTAGTTGAAAAGAAGAAAGGGTTCAATGGAATGGGGTATGGGAGAGGGGACAAAAGAAGGTCAGGAGAGGGGATAATAATCAAATTCCATTATGTTCATGTATGAACATTCTCAATAAAAAAAGAAGTTATAGACAAAAAAAAAAAAACACAGCCTTGGTTTAACAAACTAGTAAAGTGCTTCAATTCTCCCTGAGCTAGCGCTATCTAGGATGTGGACCAGTCCACTGCTTCCCCTCTTCAGAAAGACTCCTAACCAGGTTTATGCCCTAGGAGGATCTAGGATGAGGAAGAAATAAGGAGACAGGGAAGATCTTAATAGCATAATACCACTCACAATGACTGGGTTCTCCTGGAGGCTTATCACAGGGGCTCTCTGTTTTTCCTGGTTTGATACTTTCCCCCTGGCTTCTGGTCACCTCAGATATGTATATTCTTTTCTCAGTGCTTTCCTCTTTCAAGATAGCTCCACTGGACAGAATGAATGCAGTTTATTCCCCAGGGCTGGAAGAAAGTACACACACACACACACACACAGAGAGAGAGAGAGAGAGAGAGAGAGAGACACTTTGTACACTCTCTACTTTTAGGAATGTAAGATTTATCCCTTTCTCTGGGGACAAAAATCAGCTCTCCAAATTAATATTCAAACTTCTAATTCACTTATAACCTTATTTGCGAGAGTAAGCCACTGCAGGTCACGTTTCTTGTTAGAATGTAGTGTCTGTCATCAGGAAACAGCCAAAGCAGAAACCAAACTAATTCCATTTGAACCACTTAGCTTTGCTCAAATAAACAAATGTCTCAGTTTAATTCCAAAGCCCATGTGTTTTGGTGCTTACATAGAATTGATGAACTGTTTGAAAAGTTAGCTTCGGTTTTCTGTTGGTAGTGATGACTTTTAATTAAATTTATCCTTCCTATTAGACTGATCTACATTTTAAATGCTTACCATTTTGCTCATCCAATGGCAATGAATGACCACTACAGCCACTGGCTTATCTTTTGATGAGGTCAGTGGTCACTTACAATTGTTTTCCAAAGGCACCATTATTCTCTACCATTTACTATCAGAAGACAGGATTTGTGATGTTGTAACACAAAGATAGTACAAAGCAAGAAGTCTGTGACTCTTACAACTTCTTTTTACTTTTAACAGTTAAAGGGGGAAGGAATACACCACAGAGAACTGCTGTGCCTGCACAAGGAAACGATGGGCTCCCATGGTGGAGTGCCAATAGCAGAGCTTCTGGAATTAACCAGCCAGGAGGACAGACTCTGTGGACGGATTGTCCAAGCGATGGTGCTCGTCTCCAGGACCCTGACTCTTGTAAGTGCTCGTCCCAGTGATGATGCTCACCTCCAGGACCTGCCCCTGTAACTTTGTCTCAGCAATGGTGCTCACCTCCAGGACTCTGTCCCTTGTAACTGTTTGTCCCTGTGTCATTCCCCTGAGTACCAGCTGGCCCAGAATCAGAACTTTCATCCTCTGTCTCTTGAATTCTTTGGAGCTACTAGCTCCCTTGCAATACTCAGGGTCCTCCAATGTGAACATATGAATAAACAGAATTAAACAAAAACAAGGATCACTTGTCTTAAAATTTGTCCCTAATACTCAGTAAGGTCATCGTCATTATTTTCAGAACTCGGCCCACAAGAAAATGTTTTGTGTTCCTTGCACTAGAATTGCCTGGAAACTTCAAAATTACATTGCTGAGGCCACATCGCAGAATAATTAAAGTAGAGCCAGGCTTCAGTTTTTTGATCTCCCAGGTGATGGCAGTGTGTAGCCCACCTGAGGAACCTGCCCTGCAGCCTAAGTCACTGGACTGCAGCGGAAACACAGTCAGGCAAAGCAGCAGCATTCCTCTGTTCCCACAGGGCCAGTCAGTCACCATGGCAAAACCAGAATGACCAAATAAAAAGTGAATGACTTCCAGGCCAGATGAGCCAATGGGTGCAACAGTGACCTGTCTGTTATGGGGAAAACCAACTGCTATCTTACTGGACTGGGGGCCTGCTGCACGGAGGGGAATACATGTCTGGTACTAAAAACCTGTGAGCCCTAGGGTTGTAATGCCTGCTGGCGTTTGGGTAAATGCATATATTATGCTCACCAAACTTTCATTTATGTAGTTTTAAGGGTGAAAGTTTACAACTATGAAGCACCATGATTATGTTCACAGTTCGTTTGTTTGTATTTTTCTTGGCGCAGGATGGAGGATCCACCCTAACTGTGGGTGACATCTCCCTTTGGGCTGGCATCCTGGATTGTGTGAAAGGAAGGGTGCTAGCTAAGCATTCCACTTTCATTGCTCTCGGCTTCCTCATCAGGGACCTGCTTCAAGTTCCTGCCACCAAGCTTTCCCTTTCATATGTAACCTGGAACTGTAAACTGAAAGAAACCCTTCTTCCCTTAAACTGAATTTTGGCATGTATTTCGTCTCAGCAACAAGAAGGTAACTGGTAAAGGGGACTATCTACATACTATGAAAGTATATAAACTGATATATATTTTCTGATTGCTTTGAAGGAAAATCTTAAATCTTTAAAGCAAAATCGTAAAAAAATCTAAGAAGAGTTATTTTTCTTTGTATGGAATCAAGTACATTTAGCACTTAAATTTCTTGTGTAATGTACTATGTATGATCAAATCCACAATAAGATTGTTTTTTATTTATTCTATGGGGAAAAAAAACTCCCTGTATACTATTAAGTACCATTTAGTTACATTACAGTCATTTCCAATTTGGCTATTAAATCTGTTTTGAGTGGAGCAAGATGATACAATGGGATCTGAACACACCCTAACATTTTTTAAATTCTTTTGTTCTCAATTTTTAGTAACAATTTCCATGATTATAAAAAATATCCCATGGTAATATGCTCCCTCTCCCCCACACTTTCCCCTTTGAAATTCCATTCTCCACCATATCCCCTCCCCATCTCAATCAGTCTCTCTTTTATTTTGATGTCATGATATTTTCCTCCTCTTATGATGGCCTTGTGTAGGTAGTGTCAGGCACAGTGAAGTCATGGATATCCAGGCCATTTTGTGTCTGGAGGAGCATGTTGTAAGGAGTCCTAACCTTCCTTTGGCTCTTACATTCTTTCTGCCACCTCTTCCACATTAGACCCTGAGCCTTGGAAGGTGTGATCTAGATGTTACACAATACTCCAGTCACTTCTTTCCAGCACTATGATACCTTCTGAGTCATCCCAAGGTCACTACCATCTGAAAAGAGAAGATTCTCTACCCAAAGTGAGAGTCGTGTTAATATAAGGGTATAAATATTAAGAGAAGTGCTTACTGGGCAGTTTGATAAGCATAGTATATATACTTACCCAGACATCAGCAGATGTTACACCCCTAGGGCTCATGACTACCCCTGTTTTAAGTTTTCAGTATCAGGGATGTATTTCCCCCATGAAGCGGGCCTCCCGTACAATTGGAAGACAGTTGGTTTCCACCATGACAGATGTGCCACTATTGCACCCATTGGCTCACTTGCCCTGGCTGGCCAATTATAAGGCTTACAGTGTCCACTGTTGAGTATCTTCACTGGTGGTATCTCTTTCTCCCATTGAACTACATGTAGAATGGCTTCTTCCAGCTTTCTGTCAGCTGGTCTACTTGGAGGAGGTTATCAGCTCAGTTACAGCAGGATTTTTCAGTGGCCTTGCAGCCCAAGTATGTGAAGTCTTCAGCAATAGGGTCTTACCATCAATTCCTGGTGGGAAACCAAGGGCCTCAGCAATGGCCTATAATGTTTTGGGGTTATTAGGGACCTCCCTGGCCATTCCTTTCACTTCCCTTTATATCTCCTTTTTAACTTACTGTTCTCTGCTATTTAGGTTTTTTCCTTCTCACACAGAAGCCCAATCATCTGTATCTAGGATCCACAGCTGAAGGAGAACATGCGGAACTTGGCTTTCTAGGCCTGGGTTACCTCACTTAGTATAATCCTTTCCGGATCCATCCATTTTCCTACAAATTTCATAACTTCATCTTTCTTTACCGCTGAGTAGAACTCCATTGTATAAATGTGCCACATCTTCATTATCCACTCATCAGTTGAGGGACATCTAGGCTGGTTCCATTTCCCAGGTATTATGAATTGAGTGGCAATAAACATGGTTGAGCATGTACTTCTAAGCTAACATATTTTTTGATTCATAATTGACCTATAATATAAAAGTCCCTGATATTGACACTATTGTAGCTATCTATTCATTGCTTGGACAAAGCACCCAACCAAAAGCAGCTGATGGAAAGAAAGTATTGATTTTCACTGACAATCTTGAAGAGAAGCTTCTTGATGGCAAGGAACAGCATGGCATTAGAACAGGCTGGACATCACCTCTCCCACAGCAGGTAGAGAACAGCAGCAAGAGAGAGAGTTCAATTTCAGCAAGAAGAAGCTGGCTAAAACACACCTAAACCCTTCCTCACCAATGTACTTTCTCCAGCAAGGCTCCACCTCTCAAATTATCATCAGCCACTGACCAAGCAGTCAAAAAACATGTGCTTATGGTGGAAATCTGATCCAAACCACCACAGAGATAAACAACTAATTAGAAGAGCCTAAGACTCTTAGCTTGGATTTGAATATGAATTGAGCTATTAACTTTTGAGTGGCCAAATGAAAATTTTTTAATCTTATTTTCTATTGGTTTCTCAGTTTCAAAGCAAAATTAACAGAAACTACTTCTTGGTGAGAATATGGCCCAGTGGTAGCACACTTGCCTAGAATGTGCAAGGCCCTGGGTTCAATGCCCAGCACTACAAAAAAAAAAAAAAAAAAAAAAAACCAGAATTCACTGCTCCAAGATTACCTAAGGTAACAAATGTAAACCTCCCAGCACACTGTGCCATAAATAGCTGGCTGATGGGGCCCTTTCTCCTCTTTGGATGGAAAACATAACTAGTCAAGGAGTCACTCCCTTGGTGCTTGCAGCCCTGAGATCTTAACAGCCAGAGGCTTATGGCTCCAGACTTTAAAAGGCAAAGGTTTATAGCTCAGTTAAGACATTTCTTGCTCTGAGCTTTGAGTGCCAATAGTCCAACACCCAGCAACTGGTATTACAGCAGCTCTTACCTTGGTGTGTTATTTGTGGGACAAATCCCTGAATTTAGGGAAGACTAGCTTCTGGAACTTTCCTATCCAGAAGTCAGCAAACTGCTTCCAGGAGTCAAGGTTCCAACCAGGCCTCCGAGGAAAGGAGCACAGATCACCTCCTAAGATCAGCCAGCATCTCTAAACATTGCTTGTCAATATTAACCATCTGTGCTGTCCAGACTAAAGGTGCATCAAGGCAGAAGAAACCTAATCACATTATTTTAGGTGAGTGGATTACTCAGTTGTAAGGTTAACTTTAGGGCAAGTAACAACTAAGGAAATTAGATTAGCATCTGTTGCAGTCCGGTTCGCATTGCTGGTAGAAATCACCCAACCAAGAGCAGCTTCTGTAAGCTTGGCTTACAGGCTTGAGGGGAAGCTCCACGATGGCAGGGGAAAACGATGGCATGAGCAGAGGGTGGACATCACCCTCTGGCCAACATAAGATGGACCACAGCAACAGGAGGGTGTGCCAAACACTGGCATGGGGAAACTGGCTATAAAGCCCATAAGCCGGCCCCCAACAATACACTCCTTCCTGGAGGCATTAATTCCCAAATATCCATCAGCTGGGAACCTAGCATTCAGAACACCAAAGTTTATGGGGGACACCTGAATCAAACCACCACAGCATCTCACTGCAATATTAATAAAAAGATATTTGTAAGATCCATAAGAAATATTCCTAGTTCTTTCTTATAGTTTATTCCCATAGTTTGCCCCCACAGCTTGGTCTTTAGTTCATCAGCACACCCAGAACTCTTTAAGCGCCTGGGGCTTGCAGCCCCCATGTTTCATGGCCTCTTGCCTTCTACACTCGTCGGTGCCCATAGCTTCTGCTCCTCAGCACTCTAGAATTCTTCAGCTACCATCTCACTACTGATAGGTAGTTATGGGACCAAAAGCCTACTTTGCCCACTATAAAGACCCCAAGTACGCAATAAGAAAAAAAAAAAAAACTCAGAAGTCTTTATTGGGGCCTACTATTGCAACATTAATGAAGTGGTTAATGTAGAAGTGTTATATACTATTACATACATATATACAAAAATTATGAATAGGACTGGAGAGATTGCTTAGCAGTTAAGGCACTTGCCTGCAAAGGCTAAGGACCCAGGTTCAATTCCCCAGTACCTACTTTGGCCAGATGCACAAGGTGACACATGCATCTGGAGTTCATTTGCAGTGGTTAGAGGCTCTGGTGTGTCCATTCTCTCCCTCTATCTGACTTTTTCTCTCAAATAAATAAATAAACAAAAAGACACAATCTTTTTTAAAATGTCAACAATACTTTTTTTTGAGGCAAGCCCCACAGACTGGTCTTTATTTTTTTAATGCAAGAGAGTGAATGTATGACCTGGTGTGTTTGTGTCACCTTGTGAGTCTGGCTTATGTGGGATCAGAAGAGTTGAACACAGGTCTTTAGGCTTTGCAGGCAAGCACCTTAATTTCTAAGCCATCTCTCCTGCCTAATAATAATTTTTTTAATTTTCATAACTAAATTACTATGTAAGAGCTAAAAACTTCTAACAAAAAAATTAAAAACCAACAAAATTTTTTAAGATTTAGGGTTTCACAACACTGGACATTTTTACATTAAATTTTATAAACCTGGGTCACATACTATCAACTATCAATACTTCATATTCTAGTATGCATGTAAAATTGAGAAGGAGTAACAATCCTTAGTGCCACAAAAAAATGGAAGAAAATAATTAGTAAGGTGTTTTAATAATTCAGACAGTAGATTGCAGTAGACCATTCTCTTGTTTTCATCACCTAGTTTTCCTTTCTAACAGTACCTAAGTTTCATGCTGAGAAATTACACTTCCATTTGACATGGTCTAATGGGTCTATACAGAGATATTCAGCTCCTCCTAAACAAAATAGAGACCCCATGCCCCCAAGGAACAACATTCAAATTCCCCTTTCCTGAAATATACTTGAGTAGAGTATGATAGAAATTGGAAGTGGCAAATAGTTGATTTTGCCCCACATAATAAACTTCTCACAACATTCTCATCTAATAGGCCCAATGTTTGCTTTCATCTTCAAAGCACTCTTGGATGAACCTGTTTCCCCTCTCTTCCTCAGCTTCCTTTGACTTATATGAGTCCATAAGACCCTTTCAATACATTCCATCCTGCTCAGATTAACCAGAATCATCTATTTCTATTGTTGGTTTACAACCAAAGAGGCCTCACTGATGTATCAGTTCAATTTTACTGAGAGTTTTCTCAGAGCAGGCTCTATGCTGAGAAAGTGTGGGGACTACAAAGTCATAAAGCTGGTGCCGGTTCCTAAGTCACTGTGGGGAAAGAGCATACATCTCTATAAAGGAGGCTATCGTGTAAGGCAATGGTAATAAGTGCCACACGAGTAGTGAAAACAACGTGCCGTAGAAGTTTAGAGGCAAAATGCATTTCTAAGAGGCAGCTCACTCTATAGCGATAAAATATGGAACTTGGTGTAAAATAATGTGCTTTCAAGCACTGAATCTGCCTCTTTTCATTCTGCCACAGTTTTCAAGGACTCTGACTTCTCTGCCCAGTCCTATCAAATGACATAACGGGCTTCGAAAGCATGCTGTAACCTGGGAAGCACTACATAAACATGGCTAATTGTTGTTATAAACTGGGCATGGTCTGAAGCCTCATGAGTTGAATCACTCTGTATAACAGCTAACATTCACTTCATGCCTGATAGATGCTATGTACTCTGCTAGATAAAAAATTTTAATCTTAAAACAATGCTATGTGATGTAGATTGTTAGTTACCTTTTACAAATTAGAAAACCAAGATTCTGGACATTTTAGTCATTTACCAAAGACCCAGTAGCTAATAATTGCACTACATCTGCTTGACACCTAGTACTGAATCATTTCCACAAAATGCTACCTTCTTACAGTACTTTTGATAAGCAGAGCATTTTTCAAAAGCATAATTCTCTAGACAAAAAGAAACATGCATATGGGCCCCTCTGCTCTTGTTTTCTAGACACATTAACAACAACCCACTGACCACTTCTCCCCGCCATTCACTGACCATCTCGCAGGGTCAGGCAGAGAGGTCCCACAGCTTGCCAAGCACATGAGCCATGGATTTTATGCCTAGAGTTTAGAGTGAAATAGCCTAGGTTTCAAATGTAGCCAGTGAGAGCACAAAGAACGTGTGTCTCTTTGGGAAAGGTTCTAATTTTATCATGGTGTGTGTGTGTGTGCAGAGAGAGAGAGAGAGAGAGAGAGAGAGAGAGAAATGAGCTTGTAGTGCCCCATGCTATTTGACTTTCTCTTCCCTCCAAACACATGTAGTACAAGCTCTAACTTCTAACAAGTATTCAAAAAGATTTTTATTGACAAAAAGCACCAAGTTAACTAAAAGAAAACTAATAACTTAAGATCTTTAGTTCAAATCCAGAAAGACAACATAGAAGGCTTTCACAGAGCTGAGAGACATCCCAGGGGCCTCTGGGTCTTGACAGCCATATGCCACAGGTCAGTTGTTTGCTTCTTGCTTTTTTTTTTTTTTAATGCTTGTTTTTTGTTTGGTTCTTTAAGTGATACAATAACTTTTATTTTTAATCAAGAACTTTATTATATGAGCATAGTGCTTAGTGGTCATTGTTGGCAGTCAGGTTCGCATTGCTGGCAGAAATCACCTGACCAAGAACAGCTTGTGGGGAAAAAAAAAAAAAGTTTATTTTGGCATATAGACTCGAGGAGAAGCTCCATGATTGCAGGGGAAAATGATGACATGAACAGAGGGTGGACATCACCCCCTGGCCAACAACAGATGAACCACAGGAACAAGACAGTGTGCCAAACACTGGCATGGGGAAACTGGCTATAACACCCGTGAGCCCTCCCCCAACAATGCACTGCCTCCAGGAGGCATTAATTCCCAAACCTCCATCAGCTGGGAACCTAGCATTCAGAACACCTAAGTTTACAGAGGACACCTGAATCAAACCACCACAGTCGTATTCCCATCAGGTTGTACCCTTATGTTCCCTTACCCCCATTCCATGGAGACCTGTCTCAGTGGGACTAACAGTATTCGACATGGACTCATGAATGCCCCACAGTCAAGGAGCTGGAGCTTTCCCAAAAATCCCAAAGGCTTGAAACCCATACCTTGTCAGGGCAAACCTATGGAAATCTCTCCTAGCAAATAAAGTCATAGCTCACAACATCTCTTCAATTTTACCCCTGAATCAATTTTACATTGCTGCTAGCTGGATGCAGCATTATTCTCTGGCCATTAGAATGCCTTAATTGTCAACAATATAGTCATTTGAAGATGAATCATTATTAACTGTACTACCCTGCCTATTACTTACAAGTATACAACATCAATTATTTAACGGTAGAGACTTCAACTACTTCCTATACCAATTGTACAATTAAATGTAATAACTAACCATTGCTTACATTTTATAAGATTGCATTATCTAATGTATCAAGTAATTCAAGGCTATATAAATGCAAAATGTAACCCAAATGCTATTTACACAAATATATGCAGTCACTGAGCAAGGTAACGTGGTGGGTACAAATTTAGTGACCATCTGACTTTTACCATCAAAAGTGTTTGATCAGTTGGAATTAAAATTGGATTTTTTAAGTCTAGTATCGAATATTTGCTGAAATTATACACCACACTCTTTATTAATGCTATTAAAAGCAGTAAGTTGATGTTTAAATAAAAGACCAAAATGCCATGCACTACTTTCATAAGAAAATATGAGTACTAATATTTTGGCTAGCTTATTTTACCAAAATGGCCTGAAATACTCATTATTACAATTTATTTTCATAGATCTAAATGACATAAAAGTAACTTGCAGCCAAAGAAATAAACAATATAAATGCAGGTCATATGCTTGCTAAAGTCTTATTTAAGGCTTATTCTTGACTGTAAGACCACCTAGTCATAGTCTATTTAGTCATGACTCTACCAAGGAAAACATCATATGTGTATATATATAAAATCTGAGTGTATGCTGACAACTAAGACAAGCAAACTGAAACTGATGGCCCAACAAATCAAAAGTGTATCTCTTCCTCACATTTGCTATTTGTTTCTTTGCCCAAGTGAGGACAGCCAAATCCTGCCACTGGAATGCAATCACTTAGGCTCCCAGAGTGAATCCTTCCTGCATGGTTTTTGTGAAGCAGCCAAGGAAACAGACTAAGACTTTACCTAATTTACAGATTAGGTGTCAGCTCTGCTTTAGGGAAGTCTGCTAACATGTTCTGTTCACTTGACAGCGTGTGCTCTGTTGTACTGTATTACCTGGTGCAGGGGATAGAGATGGGGAGCCCTCATTATTCTTTAAATATTAAATGCAGACCGTAATCTATCTCTACTAATTCTTATCTGAGAATTGGAAATGCCCAAAAGACCTTAGTCAGCTTGTAAGACATATCCTTTACATACTTGTTATGAGAGGAGCATGTTTATTGTCTTCTTAGCCCGTGTACGGTTTCAGTGAAATGAAGTATGTCCTCCACTTATTGTTTCATTGTTCTGAGTTAGAAGAAAAACATTGGGAGACTTCAAGGAAGTTAGTTTCTCTGTTAATCATTTAATAATCCTAACTTTAGCATGTATTAGTACTCAGGTAACTCAGACATTTGAATAACAAGATTTCATAGTACATGACTCCAAAAGAGTTTGCATTCTCTCCACTCTTCAGGGAAAGGCCTTGTGATAGGAATAGTAGCAAGTAGCTTCAAAAGCTCTTTTTAGGATTTCCAGTTAAGATGGCGGCGTAGGTACCACGCCAAAGCAGCCTAGGGGGGGAAAAAAGACCAAAAAAACTCAGCAAAATACACACTTTTACTAAAAAGTGAGGTGTATAGGAAATTGAAGCGGCAGCAGAGAAGTAGAAAAGTTCCAGAGCATCCAGAGTCTGCACAGGCGGGAAAAGCGGCTCCGGCAGCTCGGCCAACCACCGCAGCCGTGGTGCAACAGAAAGCCGCCAGAATTGGCTCGAGCCGCAGGAAAAACCAGGTGCGGGATTTTCCCCTCACACCGCGCTCTCCGCAACTCAGGAAACGTGAGGGGAGAGCGGCAGCGAGCAACGGAGGAGCAGACCGCGAGGTAGAAGAACGCTTGGAGCAGCGAGAGAACCAGAGCAGCTGTGGCTCCCTCCCCTCCCCCACCGCCTGAGCCCAGCTCCGGCGAACAGAGCAGTGGCCCGGGACCCGGCCATGCCAACTTGGGCTGACAACGGGACCCAAGCAGGAGCAGAGTTCAGCAGCAACATCAGCGGCTCCAGCACTGGTAACAGCGGCCCCAGTAGCAGCAGACTTGGCAGCAGCAGCTTCAGGGGGAGCAGCAGCAGTGGACACAGCAGCAGCAGCTTCAGCAGCAGTGGTGGCTCCAGCAGTGGCAGCTACAGCAGCAGCAGAGGCAGCAGCAGCAGTGGGTCCAGCAGCAACACCTTCAGCAGCAGTGGCTACAGTCCCAGCAGGGGCAGCTTGAGCAGCAGCAGTTCCAGCAGCAGGGGTGCTGATCTGCAGGGCCACACTTGCCAGGCTCAGTTTGCCCCGCAGGAAAAGCAAGTGCCCAGCTCCAGAAATCAGAACAGCAGCCCAACGGCCCAGGGAACAACTTGACTGAGACCAAAATCATCCAAGGTAACTGGGATTGCACCAGGGAAGGGTCTCACTTGGTCTCAAGCTGACTTGGATCCCTCAACAGACCAGAAATCTAAACCTCTTTGTTGATAGAGGATCTGGTCGTTATAATAACTACTCTTGCATACATACTTGGGGCTGTTTTTGATTGAATGTGTACAGTGTTTAGTTAAATTTTAGAATCTACCTGTATTTTATTCCACTCAGCCTACTTGAATACTCCTATAGCAGGGAAACTCAACCCCTAAGAACATCTTTGTAGATACTCTGAGAGTCTTAAGAGCCACACCTAACGCCTTAAGGTCCTACCCTGAAAATATATTACATCCAATCAATTGATACAGCTAAGAATACACAGCTAGCTAGAAAATCCAAGCATTAACTTAATCCAAGATGCAAAAATATATACATTATAACACAAGAAACACTAAAAAGCAAGACGATATAAACCCACCTAAAAGTATTAATGCATCAGAAATGTCCTCCAGAGAGAAAGAAAGGAAATGCCTGAGAAAGAGTTCAAAAGAATGATTGTAAATATGTTCAAAGAAGTCAGAGAACAAATCAAAGGAGTCAAAGAGGAACTTAAAGAGGAAATCAAAGGAATCAAAGAAGATGCAGGACACCAATTTCATGAAATAAAGAAGGCAATACAAGACATAAATAAGGAAATAGAAATAATAAAGAAAAACCAGTCAGAATTACTAGCAATGAAGAACACAGTTAATGAAATAAAAATCTCTGTAGAAAATCTCACCAGTAGGATAGATGAGGGAGAGGACAGAATATCTAAGCTAGAAGACCAGGTGGCAGACCTAATGCAGTCCAACAAAGAGAAAGACAAACTTATAGAAAAGTATGAGTGGGAATTTCAAGATATTTGGGACACTATGAAAAGATCCAATATAAGAATTCAGGGCATAGTAGAAGGAGAAGAACTCCACTCCAGAGTCATAGTAGGCGTCTTCAACAAAATCATAGAAGAAAATTTCCCCCAAATTGGGAAAGAGGTGCCAATGCAGATACAGGAAGCCTTTAGAACCCCAGCCAGACAAAACCCAGAAAGAACCTCTCCTCGCCATATTATAATCAAACTTCCAAACACACACACCAAAGAAAAAATATTGAAAGCAGTTAGAGAGAAAAATCAAGTTACCTACAAAAGGAATCCCATCAGGATTACAGCAGATTATTCAACACAAACTTTTAAAGCCAGAAGGGCTTGGAGTGATATATTCCAAGTTCTGAAAGATAACAACTGTCAACCAAGGTTACTTTATCCTGCAAAGTTATCCATTCAAATAGATGGAGAAATAAAGACATTCCATGACAAAATCAGGTTAAAGGAGTATTTGAAGACAAAACCAGCTCTACAGAAAATACTTGATAGAATCCTCCATGCTGAAGAAAAGGAAAAGCACACATATAAGGAACCTAGAAAAAACAAGCAATACTCAAATACTAGTTAACAGAACAGAGTGCAGGTAGAACCAGAAACACACACACACACACACACACACACACACACACAAATGGCAAACAAAAATACACAACTTTCAATAATATCTCTTAATATCAATGGCCTCAATGCCCCAATGAAAAGACATAGATTTGAAGACTGGGTTAAAAAGCAGGATCCTACAATTTGTTGTCTCCAAGAAACTCACCTTTCTACAAAGGATAGACATTATCTTAGGGTGAAAGGTTGGAAGATGGTGTTTCAAGCAAATGGGGCTAGAAAACAAGCAGGGGTTGCTATCCTAATATCAGACAGGGTAGACTTTAGTCCGACGTTAGTCAAGAAAGATAAGGAAGGTCACTTTATATTGATTAAGGGTACACTCCAACAGGAGGACATTACAATCCTAAACATATATGCACCTAACATGGGGGCTCCCAAATTCGTCAAACAAACACTATTAGAACGAAGGTCACAGATAACACCAAACACAGTGGTGGTGGGTGACTTTAACACCCCACTCTCAATTGACAATTCATCCCAGGAAAAAATAAACAGAGAGGCATCTGGACTAAATGAGGTCATAGAAGGAATGGACTTAACAGATATATACAGGACATTTCATCCAAAGGCTGCAGAATATACATTCTTTTCAGTAGCACATGGAACATTCTCTAAAATAGACCATATATTAGGACACAAAGCAAATCTTAACAAATTCAGGAAAATTGAAATAATTCCTTGCATTCTATCTGACCACAATGGAATTAAACTACAAATCAGTAGCAAGAAAGGCTATAGAGCATACACAAAATCATGGAAACTAAACAATACACTACTAAATGATGAATGGGTCAATGAAGAAATCAAAAAGGAAATCAAAAAATTTATAGAGTCCAATGCTAATGAGAACACAACATCCCAAAATCTCTGGGACACAATGAAGGCAGTTCTAAGAGGTAAATTTATAGCCTTAAGTGCCTATATTAAGAAATTAGAAAGGTCGCAAGTAAACGACCTAATGCTTCACCTTAAAGCCTTGGAAAAAGAAGAACAAGGCAAACCAAAAATCAGTAGACGGGAAGAAATAATAAAGATTAGGGCAGAAATTAATGAAATAGAAACAAAAAGAACAATCCAAAGAATTAATGAAACAAAGAGTTGGTTCTTTGAAAGGATAAACAAGATTGGTAAACCCTTAGCAAATCTGACCAAAAGAAAGAGAGAAGAGACACAAATTAATAAAATCAGAGATGAACAAGGCAACATCACAACAGATTCCAGAGAAATTCAAAAAATCATAGGGACATACTATAAAAGCATATACTCCACAAAGTATGAAAATCTGAAAGAAATGGATGATTTCCTTGATGTATATGACCTACCTAAACTAAATCAAAATGAGATTAATCACTTAAATAGACCTATAACAAACATGGAGATCCGAACAGTTATCAATAATCTCCCAACTAAAAAAAGCCCAGGCCCGGATGGATTCACTGCTGAATTTTACTAGACTTTTAAGGAAGAGCTAACACCATTGCTTCTTAAGCTTTTCAAGGAAATAGAAAAAGAAGGAATTCTACCAAACTCCTTCTATGAGGCCAGCATCACCCTGATACCAAAACCAGGCAAAGATAGAACAAAAAAAAGAAAATTACACACCAATCTCCCTCATGAACATAGATGCAAAAATTCTCAACAAAATATTGGCAAACAGAATACAAGAGTATATCAAAAAGATCATTCACCCTGACCAAGTAGGCTTTATCCCAGAGATGAAGGGATGGTTCAAAATACGCAAATCTATAATCACATAAACGGGTTGAAGGACAAAAATCACATGATCATCTCATTAGATGCAGAGAAAGCATTTGACAAAATCCAACATCCCTTCATGATAAAAGTCCTACAGAGACTGGGAATAGAAGGAACATATATCAATATAATAAAGGCTATTTATGACAAGCCTACAGCCAACATATTACTAAATGGGGAAAAACTGGAAGCTTTTCCACTAAAATCAGGAACAAGACAAGGGTGTCCACTGTCCCCACTTTTATTTAATATAGTTTTGGAAGTCTTAACCATAGCAATAAGGCAAGAGACACATATAAAAGGGATACAAATTGGAAAGGAAGAAATCAAGTTATCATTATTTGCAGATGACATGATTCTATACATAAAGGACCCTAAAGACTCTACTAGCAAGCTGTTAGAGCTGATCAAAACCTACAGCAATGTAGCAGGACACAAAATAAATACACAGAAATCAGTAGCCTTCATATATGCTAACAACAAACAGACAGAGGATGAAATCAGAGAATCACTCCCATTCACAATTGCATCAAAAAAAATAAAGTACCTTGGAATAAACCTAACCAAGGAAGTAAAGAATCTATACAATGAGAACTTTAAAATATTCAAGCGAGAAATTGCAGAAGACACTAGAAAGTGGAGAAACATCCCTTGTTCCTGGATTGGAAGAATCAATATTGTGAAAATGGCAATCTTATCTAAAGCAATCTACACATTTAATGCAATCCCTATCAAAATTCCAAAGGCTTTCTTCATGGAAATAGAAAAAACAATCCAAAAAATTCATTTGGAATCACAAAAAACCTCGAATATCTAAAATAATACTGAGCAACAAAAAAGAGGCTGGTGGTATCACCATACCTGATTTTAACCTATACTACAGAGCCATAGTAACAAGAACAGCATGGTACTGGCACAAAAACAGACATGTAGATCAGTGGAACCGAATAGAGGACCCAGATGTAAGCCCAAGTAGCTATAGCCACCTGATATTCGATAAAAATGTCAAAAATACTCATTGGAGAAGAGACAGCCTCTTCAGCAAATGGTGTTTTGAAAACTGGATATATACTGCAGAAGGATGAAAATAGATTCTTCTCTCTCGCCATGCACAAGAATTAAGTCCAAATGGATTAAATACCTTAACATCAGACCAGAAACTCTGAAACTGCTAGAGGAAAGAAGGGGAAACCCTTCAACATATTGGTCTTGGCAAAGACTTTCTGAATACAACCCCAATTGCTCAGGCAATAAAACCACAGATTAACCACTGGGACCTAATGAAATTACAAAGATTTTGCACCGCAAAGGACACAGTGAAAAAAGCAAAGAGGCAACCTACAGAATGGGAAAAAATCTTCGCCAGTTATATACCTGATAAAGAATTAATATCTAGGATATACAAAGAACTCAAAAAGTTAACCAATAAGGAATCAAACAAGCCAGTGAAAAAAAATGGGCTATGGAGCTAAATAGAGAGTTCTCAAAGGAAGAAATACAAATGGCATATAAGCATCTAAAAAAATGTTCTACGTCACTAGTCATCAGGGAAATGCAGATTAAAACTACATTGAGATTCCATCTCACTCCTGTCAGATTGGCCACCATCATGAAAACAAATGATCATAAATGTTGGCGGGGATGTGGAAAAAAAGGAACCCTTCTGCACTGCTGGTGGGAATGCAATCTGGTCCAGCCATTGTGGAAATCAGTGTGGAGGTTCCTAAAACAGCTAGAGATTGATCTACCATATGACCCAGCTATAGCACTCCTAGGCATATATCCAAAAGACTCATCACATTTCCTTAGAAGTACGTGCTCAACCATGTTTATTGCTGCTCAATTTATAATAGCTGGGAAATGGAACCAGCCTAGATGTCCATCAACAGATGAGTGGATAATGAAGATGTGGCACATTTATACAATGGAGTTCTACTCAGCGGTAAAAAAAAAATGAAGTTATGAAATTTGCAGAAAAATGGATGGACCTGGAAAGTATTATACTAAGTGAGGTAACCCAGACCCAGAAAGCCAAGTGCCATATGTTCTCTCTCATATGTGGATCCTAGCTACAGATGACTGGGCTTCTGCGTGAGAATGAAAATACTTAGTAGCAGAGGCCAGTAAGTTAAAAAGGAGACATAAAGGGTAGAGAAAGGAACGGGGAAGGATACTTAATAGGTTGATATTGTATATATGTAATTACAATGATTGTAATGGGGAGGTAATATGATGGAGAATGGAATTTCAAATGGGAAAGTGTGGGGGTGGGGAGGGAGGGAATTACCATGGGATATATTTTATAATCATGGAAAATGTTAATAAAAATTTAAAAAAAAAGCTCTTTTTAACTGAAGATGAACTATTCATCTCCACTGTCACCATAACCATGAAGTTGCAGATCAAATATGTTGTCTGGCTGTCTGCTTCATTTCCCCATTTAACATTGTACATATTTCTTTCCTGGACAGAGATCAAAATCATAATGTATCTTCCACTATACTTTCATCATGGATTTAAAAGAAAACCTAATTTATAGGCTAACTTTGCATGTATGAAAAGAAAATGAATAATCTTCAATTCCTATTGCATTCTAAAGCAATAGAAATCAAAAATTCTGACTCTTTAAAGTGAGATAAACAATTTAAACAATTGTTTGGGGGGAAATCATACCCAGTAAACTAGTTGTTCACACTTTTTTGTGGGGGGGGGAGGTAGGGTTTGACTCTAGCCCAGGTTGACCTGGAATTCACTATGTAGTCTCAGGGTGGCCTCGAAATCATGGCGATCCTCCTACCTCTGCCTACCAAGTGCTGGGACTAAAGACGTGCACCACAACACCTGGCTGTTCACACTTTTATTTTGGAAGATTGTATTCTAGTATGTCACTTATTAGGACATACTTTTTTTTTTTTTTGGTCTTTCGAGGTAGGGTCTCACTCTGGTCCAGACTGACCTGGAATTAACTCTGTCATCTCAGGGTGGCCTTGAACTCACGGCAATCCTCCTACCTCTGCCTCCTGAGTGCTGGGATTAAAGGTGTGCGCCACCACACCCAGCTTAGGATGTACTTTATAATTAATTGAAGACAATTTTTCTATACATTTACAGTGCTGCTAATGTTATTTGCCTATTGGTGAAAGATTAATGAGTTCTGTAAGCTCACTGCAGACATGAATTATAACCCAAAGTCACCTTAAAAATCTACCTCCAGATCTAGAGAGATGGCTTAGCAGTTAACCACTTGCCTGTGAATCCTAGGACCCCGGTTCAAGGCTCAATTCCCCAGGACCAGATGCACAAGGGGGTGCATGCATCTGGAGTTCATTTGCAGTAGCAGATGTTAGCCAGATGCACAAAAGGGTGCATGCATCTGGAGTTCGTTTGCAGTAGCTGGAGGCCCTGACACGCCCATTCTCTCTATCTGCCTCTTTCTCTGTCTATTGCTATAAAATAAATAAATAAAAACAAAAACAAAAAATCCACCCCTAGTCCCAGAGCTGCCATCCTGTATTAGTGGGTATTCATTCTCTTGAGGACTTCTGACAAGCATTTTCACTTTTTGTCCCTAAAATTTATCTGACCTACAAACAGACAAAATTGATGAGCAAAACCTTTTCTCTAATAACAGATCAGTAACTCAAAATTATTGCCTCACTATTGTAATCATTTTAAAATATATATTGTGTTTCCATTTCTTGCATTTTATTTTATTTTACTACTTCTATACTTACAGACAACAAACCATGGTATTTCCCTCCCCTCCCCCACTTTCCCCTTCATAACTCTGCTCTCTGTCATATCCCCTCCGTCTCTCCATTTGATGTCTTTTAATTTGATGTCATCATCCTTTTCTCCTATTATGAGGGTCTTGTTGTGGGTATTGCTATGCACTGTGAGATCTTCGATATCGAGGCCAAATTCTGCCCAGACAGTTATATGTAAAGAGTGGTACCCTTCCTTTGGCTCTCACATTCCTTCCGCCACCTCTTCTGCACGGACCCTGAACCTTGATGGGTGTGAGATGTTTCAGTGTTGGACACTCCTCTGTCCCTTTTTCTCAGCACTATGTTGCCTTTTGGGTCATCCCAGTGGTCATGGCCATCTGAAAAAAGAAGCTTCTCTAACCAGAAGTGAGAGTCACATCAATATATGAGTATGAACATTAAGTGTAGTGCTTCCAGGACAATTTGTTGAGAGTAATATGTACATTTATCCAGACAAGAGCAGGCTTTATGCCCCTAAGGCTCATGACCTCCCCTGCCATAGGCTTTTAATTAGGTTTTCAGTACCAGGCACATATTCCCTCCCATAGAGTGGGCCTTCAGTCCAATTAGAGAGCAGTTGGTTTCCTTCAGAGAAGACATGCCACTATTGCACTCGTTCAGTCATTTGGCCTGTCTGGCCAAACTTGAGGCTTACAGTGTTTCACCACTGATGACTTTTGTATCCCATAAGGCTGCATACAGTGCAGCTTTTTACAGCTTTCAGTTGGCTACGCCTTTAACTGCAAGCCATCTCTCCAGCCCCCTTAAGTGTTTTTTTTTTAGAATGGTTTTGGCTTACTTGCAACAATCAAAGCATAGCTTTTGCAGAAATAGAAAATCAAGGTGTGGGCTAGGGAGTTGGCTCTGTTCTTGAAGGTGTCTGCTTACAAAGTCTATTGGCTGTGGTTTCATTCCCCAGTACCCATGTAATGCCAAATGCACAAATTGGCACATGTATCTGGAGTTCATAGGCAAAAAGCTCTGAGCTCTTTATTTTCTCCTCTCCTATCCTCTTTTTTCTCTCCCTCTCCTCACAAATAAACAAATATTTTTTTAAAAGGAAAGAAAATCAAGTTTCCCCAAAATGATAACAAAAAAGGGCTGTTCATGGGCTGGAGGGATGGCTTAACGGTTAAGGTGTCTGCCTGCAAAGCCAAAGGACCCAGGTTCTATTTCCCAGGACCCATGTTAGTCAGATGCACAAGGGAGCGCACATGTCTGGAGTTTGTTTGCAGTGGCTAGAGGCTCTGGCATGCCCATTCTCTCTCTCTCTTTCTGTCAAATAAATAAATAAATAAAAACAAAATATTAAAAAAGAAAAAAAGGGGGGGCTGCTCCAGTTCTATTAAAATAGCCACAAGAACCTAACCACAACAGTGACCTCACTGAAGACACCACAGGTCTAGGACACAGGCAGGCCTCAGACACAGAACATTGAGAGGTCATGCTAGAACTTAGATGGGAGCTAGCTCCCTCCTGGCTAGTCCCCATAGTGCTAGAAAGTTCTCTGTGAGTTGCTGGGGGATAATGACCTCCTAAAGCATGAACAAGCAGGAGATTCTGCAAGCTACAAAATCAACTCTCTGGACAAGATGTACATACCAGTGCAATAGTGGCACACAGGCTCTGCGGGTTTTTAATGGCTCGCTGCTTGGATATGAGGCCCGCTCAATGGGAGAGAATCATACCTGGTGCTGAGAACCATGTCAGAATCCTATGCATAGGAAGGTCATAGGTTCCAGTAAAAGCTCCCAGCACTCTTTTGCTAAGAAGAATGGTGTTATCCCTTTAAAAAGTCTCTCAAATAACTAGGCTTATCCCCTTTAATCCCTACTACTCTCATTCTTGGTTGAGAATCTGTGTGTTGGGTTTTTGGGATTTTTTTAAAATCTTTTCACAATTTTTATTAACATTTTCCATGATTATAAAAAATATCCCACGGTAATACCCTCCCCCCCCCTGCACTTTCCCCTTTGAAATTCCATTCTCCATCATATTACCTCCCCATCTCAACCATTGTACTTACATATATACAATACCAACCTATTATGTACACCCCTCCCTTCCTTTCTCTTGCCTTTATATCTCCTTTTTAACTTACTGGCCTCTGATACTAAGTATTTTCCTTCTCACACAGAAGTCCAATCATCTGTAGCTAGGATCCACATATGAGGGAGAACATGTGGCGCTTGGCTTTCTGGACCTGGGTTTGGTTTTTTTTCTTATCAGATGTCAGTGAAGAACCAAGATCCATCAATATGACAAAAAAAGATAACTGACTGCCTAGCACGAGTCAAGCCACCTCTGCCCAGGCCCAGGAGACATTACAGAGGAAATGGAGATTTAAACAGGAGTGCTGCTCTCACTGCTAGCCTGATAACCAGCTCCAGAGAAAGGACAATAGACAGTGAGGACACTCAAAAGTCATCAAAACAGAAATTAAGAGGTGGCAGAGAGCGCAACACTGACGCAGATTTATAATATGCCCACCAAGGCTCAGGGAATATTGTGGGAGGGGAGGTGGAAAGATTGTCAGAACCACAAGGTGGGACGGAGTATCCTGAGGCACTGTCCCCATACCACCCCAAAAATGATGATGCATTCATGACCCCACAGGGAACGCCAACAAGCTTGCTAAGGAGGGCCCTCTTGAAATGGAGTTGGGGAGAAGAGGATGTAAGAGTACAACCTGATGGGAACACCAACATGTAATATGTCCATTACAGTAAAGTTCATAACTAATAAACATTAAACTAAATTAAGTAAGCTCAACTCAAGGAGTTAACAGGTGATAATGCTAGCAAATCTATTACTGTGAAACATGGGTTGTCATGTTCTGTTTCCTGGTTCCATTCCTTCCCACATGGTGTAAATTTTGTTCTATCAACACCTCAGTGTTAGTCCCAAGTTTTGGTAGGAGTCCATGTTTCCAGAAGAAATTCAATACAGCACTTGTTTTAATCAATGTGAAGGTGGTGAATACAGACTTATATCTTTAAATTCCTTCTCTCTCCGAGTACGGAGTGGTAATTTTAGGCACATTTATTTTTGCTTTCTGCCAGTCGTAGGCACAGGATAGATTATAGAACATTTTCTGTGGCTGCCAACAACATGCATGTCAAGTCTCCCATCAACAGGTACAGCTTATTATCATTTTCGTGAATCTGAGCTCATTTGTTGACTAAAAGAATATAGTTTCAGGGCTGGAGAGATGTCTCAGCAGATAAAGTGCTTGCCTACAAAGTCTAACAATCCAGGTTCGAGTCTCCAGTACCCCTGTAAAGCCAGATGCACAAAGTGGCACACGTGAATCTGTAGTTCATTTGCAGTGGTTAGAAGCCCTGGCGTGCCCATTCATATTCTTCCTTTCTCTCTCTCTCCTTGGAAATTTTTTTTTTTTTTTTGATTTTTCGAGGTAGGGTCTCACTCTAGCATAGGCTGGCCTCAAACTCACAGTGATCCTCCTACCTCTGCCTCCCAACTCTCTGGACAAGATGCTGGGATTAAAGGTGTGTGCCACCACGCCCAGCTAAATAAAATATTTTTAAGGCAGGCAGGGAAGCTGCCATAGGTTAAGGAAAAAAAAAAAAGAATGCAACTTCAGTAACTCAGTGCCAGTGTGGACCTTTTTCTTTAGACACCTAGTAGTTTTTATAGCATTGTCTTAGGATATAGTTAGCAAGAAAAGAAACAAGAGTAAGCTATTAAATGATGATAGATTTCAGGTCAGAGGGAAGGGGCAGAAAGCAAGAGGCAGAGACACTGAGACGGACTCAGCCAGTACTCTGGCATTCCAGTCACCCTATTCCTAGGTGCCATGTGAAGAAAGCCATCCTGGACATCACAGCCCCAACTAAGCACTCACCTCAGTGATGCCACCTGCGTAGACCCAGCTACCACCTTGTGGAGAGGACCTGAGTCATCACATCCAGTGAACTCTGACCTAATTCCTACTCACAGGCTTGTGAACAGTGACATAGTTGTTTTAAGCCATTAATTTTTTTGTTGTGGGAGAGGAGTTGTGACTATCTCTCCTTGGCCAAACTTAGGTTGGTTTCTTCCTTGTAGAGGACACTTCCAGCAAGAATCCTACTGTCAGCTAAGCCAGAATCCCCTGTCCTCATTATGTGATCACCCTCGGTATCTGATCAGAGTCCCACTCCAGTGGCCTGACCTGGACTGCCATCAGCAAGAATGCCCACATGCTGGTAATGTTTTCCTTCAGTAATCTTCCCCCCCCCCCCAGTCCCGTCTGGCTCCTTAGCTATGAACTCTCCCGTTTCCTTTTTGTATTTGGGGTTGAGCCCAGCCCACCACCACTGCTGTGACAAGACCCCATGGCAGCGGGCCCCACAGCTATCGTGATGGTCCTGAGGAAAGTCTGTCTTTCACATGTGTCATGAAGAATTTTTCCTTGGCATCTGTTAGATAGCAAATATTAATCTATCCAAGAGAATTGGGTCTCAGGGTTTAAATGGAGTGCTATTGCAGGTACCTTCTCGTTGCTCCGACAAAACACCCCAGCTTATGGAAGGAAAGGGTTAATTTAGCTTACAGTCTCAAGGGGAAGTTTTATCATGATGGGGAAGACATGGTATGAGCAGGACCTCATTATGTATCTGGGAGGAAGTAATCTAAGTACTAGGCTTGGAGCTGAGCTAATAACCCAAAAGTTCCACCTCCAGCAAGGCTCCGCTCCCAGACTGCTGCCAGATGATTGAGAATGAGGCTTAATCACAATCCCATGAAGCTATGGGGCCCTTTCTATTCAAACTACCACAGGTGCTAGGCAAAAAAAAAAACAAAAAAAAAACATGATGAAGTTGAGTAATGTGTATGTGCTAGGTATTTCAGAAGCCTGGCATCTGTCTTAAAGTCTGCCACTCTGAGGACTTAACTACTTAATTTTTGGTTTTTATTTGATTTTGGTTTTCTTTTGGGAGAAGATCTCACTGTAGGCCAGGCTTACCTGGAACTCACTTTGTTTTCCCAGGTTGGCCTCGAATTTATGGTAATCCTCTTACTTCAGCCTTCCAAGTGCTGAGACTAAAGGCATGTACGACCATATGCAGCTTGTACAAAAAAAGGGAATCATTGGAAATCCAGTGAGTCCCTCGCCACATACTATGCTGGCTGCGCAGGAATTGTCACCTCTGGTTCCAGGGTTCTTTTGCACAGATGGATGTGTCGTAAAGCTAAGGAAGCTGAAGTGCAGAGTCGCTGACCTCTGCTCCCCCTTTCAAGGTTTGGAAAAGCTTCTGGCAAATACCTAAACATTCTGAAAAGGTTCATGTTGGGTGACAAGAAGCTGAGCACAGTAATTTTTAGAAATATTTCCATTTATTTATTTTTAAGCAAAGAGAGAAAGAATGGGTTCATCAGACCCAAATAAATGACATCACCCATTAGACTGGGCTCTTAATCCACTATCCCCTATGGCTTCATACACTGTCCTGTTTTTTACTTTTCTTTGTTGTTGTTGTTGTTGTTGTTGCTTGTTTGGTTGTTTTTCAAGGTAGGGTCTCGCTCTAGCCCAGGCTGAGCTGGAATTCACTGGGTAGTCTCAGGATGGCCTTGAACAATCCTCCTACCTCTACCTCCCAAGTGCTGGGATTAAAGGCGTGCACCACCATACCTGGCTCTGATTTTTACTTTTTAATTGGCATGAACATGTATGTGTGTTTGTGTGTGTATGTGCACATGCATGCACACATGTTCAAGAGTGGAGAATGTCAGCATTCTCTTCTACCGCTCTTCCATTTTATGTCCTTGAGCCTGAGTCTCTCAATGAACCTGGATGTGGTGCTTTGATTCAGGCATCCCCCGTAAACTCAGGTGTTCTGAATACTCGGTTCCCTGCTCATGGAGACTTGAGAATTAACACATTCTGGAGGCAATGTATTGTTGCGGGTGGGCTTATAGTTGTTATAGCCAGTTTCCCCATGCCAGTGTTCAGCACACTCTTCTGTTCCTGTTGTCCACCTCCTGTGGGCCAGGGGGTGATGTCCAGCCTCTGCTCATGCCATTATGCCATTGTTTTCCACTGCCATGGTGGAGCTTCTCCTCGAGCCTATAAGCCAAAATTAACCTCTTTTTCCTACAGCCTACTCTTGGTTGGGTGATTTCTACCAGCAATGTGAGCTGGACTGCAACAGTAAAGTGGTACCGAGGAGTGGGATTGCTGCTAGACACCTGACTGTGTGGCTTGGGCCTTTTGGAGTTGCTTTTCAAGAGGAATGTGAATGAATTTGAAACCTTGGCCTAAGAGATGCCTTGCAGTGCTGTAAGTACAGCTTGATGGACTATTCTGGTCAGAGTTGAAAGACCTGAATGCAGTAAGAACTACTGACTGTGAGGTTTGGCTTATGAGGGTGAGAAAGAGCTTTTCTTAGCTGCTTTATTTCCCCCTGGATTAACAACTTGGTACCCTACCTGGTATTGTAGAGTATAATAAATGCAAGAAAGAGAGGGTCATTTAGTTTGCAATGCAGTCTTGTGTTTTGGAAATGGCCATAGGCAGTGTGAAGCAGATTTACTAGTTGCCTGCATGGAGACCCCATGGGGCCAGGAGGATGAACTGTGGTTTGCAGTGGAGACCCAGTGGAGATGCCGGGACCATGAGATGGCTGCTAAGGAAAGCTGCTGGCCTGGGTGAAGTTTTCCAGGACTGTGAGTAGCCTAGCTGAAGGGGCGGAATTGGAACTCCAGAGACTTGTTGCTGATTAGAGTTATCAAACTGGGAAATTTGTCACTTATTAGATTGTTGGACTTGGAGCTACAGACTTTGGTATTTGCCCTGCTTAAATCATGCATTGCTTGGATATTTCTTTGCTATGACCAATGCCCTTTGCAGTGTGATTGTTTATTCTATGCCATTATGGGTTTAGGGGTATTTTTTGGTATTATGGCTCAGTTAAAAGATCTTGGACTATGGAATTGTTTGAACATCATTGGGATTGATTAAAAACTATGGAGACTTTTAAAATTGGATGAATGCACTGCACTTTACATCATGTATGGCTATCAGTTTATGGCAGCCAGAGGTGGAATGTGGTGGTTTGATTCAAGTGTCCCCCATAAACTTAGGTGTTCTGAATGCTAGGTTCCCAGTTGATGGAGATTTTAGAATTAACACCTTCTGGAGGCAATGTATTATTGGGGGTGGGCTTATGGGTGTTATAGCTAGTTGCCCTGTGCCAGTGTTTGGCACATTCTGCTGTTCCTATTGTCTACCTTATGTGGGCCAGGGGATGATGTCCACCCCTGCTCATGCCATCATTTTCCCCTGCGATCGTGGAGCTTTCCCTCAAGCCTGTAAGCCAAATTAAACTTCTTTTTCCCCACAAGCTGCTGTTGGTTGGGTGATTTCTACCAGCAATCAGAACCTGACTGCAACACTGGAGCTACATTTTTTGGCCAAATTGGCTAACCAGCAAACCTTGACAATTTTCTGGTTTCTGCTCCCCACATGACTGGGGTTACAAATGTGCACAACCACACAGAGCTATTTACACGGGAGCTGGGGAAATCAAACTCTGAGTGAATCAGGCCCTTCTGCTTGAGCAGCAAGAATTTCTACCTGCTGAGCTTTTTCCCCAATTTCATGCCTTGTTTTGAAAGAGAAACAACATTAAACATTGGGTTTTTTTGAGGGGGATGGTTCAAGGTAGGGTCTCACTCTAGCCCAGGCTGACCTGGAATTCACTATGTAGTCTCAGGGTGGCCTCAATCTCTCAGAGAGCCTCTTACCTCTTCCTCCCAAGTGCTGGGATTAAAGGCGTGTACCACCATGCCTGGCTAAGGTCAAGAAACTTCCCTTGTTGCTCCAGGCTGTAATATAATTCAGGGCTTGGGGAGCGTTGATGTAGATCTCTGTGAACAGCACATGACGACTTCCCAATCCACACTTCTGAGTTCTTGCAACTGAATTTGCAGTCCTGTCTTGTCATTTCTCTGCTGTCACTGGTAGCTACTTCCTTAAGTTTTCCCTGTATCTCCATCTGGTAGATTTCTTGAAATTCCCTTCTAACTTCCCAAGTCTTACTTGCTAAGGGGGGAAAATCATTGGAAGAACAAGTTGAATTGCACATAAATGGAGAGTAGACAGTTCTGAAAAGGCTTTAGAGCACTCTTAGACGTTGACTATAGCAGCTTTAGTGCTTGGGTTTAATGGACTCCTTCTTTTTGGCTGCTTAAAAATTGTTTTCACTAATTCCTACCAGTGGAGTGCAAGCCAAAAAACAAACTGAGCCAGACTCCTATGAGAGCTTCACTGGAAAAAAAAAAAAAAAAGCACTGCTGGGCTGGAGAAATGGCTTAGCAGGTAAGGTGCTTGCCAGGTTCATTTCCCCAGGATCCACGTAAGCCAGGTGCATAAGGTGGTACATGTATCTGGAATTTGTTTACAGTGGCTGGAGGCCCTGGCATGCCCACTGTCTGTCTGTCTATCTGTCTCTCTCTCTCTCTCTCTCTCTCTCTCTCTCTCCTTTCTCTCTCTTTTTTTCTCTCTCTCAAATAGATAAATAAATAATTTTTTTAAAAAGCATTGCTGTATGACAGAATGCCCTGCATACACAATCTGAGCCTGGTTACTGAACATAAGCATTCTAGGTTAGAGACGTGAATTATGGATACACCATCAGCATGTCATTTACAGGAAAGAAGGATGTGGTAATTAACTACACAGCAACATGGAAAGGTTAGATGCTATGACACATCTGCACAATGGACGTTCATTTGGCATAAGATAATTTATAAAGTTTTAATTATAACATGGGGACATATTTTGTTTCAAAAAGTAGTTGAAAGATTTTAAATAGCATGAGACAGTATCAATAGCTGACCTATGTGGAACACCTACCCCTGTTTAACCTGTTCAAAATGCATTACATGAGGAAGAGTCTTTTTTTTTTATTGAGAACTTTAATACTTGAACATACTGTTCTCTGATCTTGTTCCCATCCCATTATCCTCTTTTGTTCTCTCTCCCCCAGCTCCATGCCACTGAAAGCCCTCTTCTTTCCAAGTAGTCCTTCCTCTGTTGTGTCATCTCATTCCTCTGTCCTCCTCTGCCCTCTATGTCAAAATGTTGATGGGCTCAGAACTATATAGGGCTTTGAGGGTAGCAGCAAACACCGTGAGGTCATGAATGCATCAGTTCACTTACATTGGGTGAACAGTGCCCCCAAATACGCCTCCTATTCTGTGGCTTTTATATTCTTTCCACCTCTTCTCCACAATATTCCCTGAGCCTTGGAGGTTATGATAGAGAGGTCTCATTTAAGTTGGGCTCTCAACAGCCTCTTATTTTCAGCTTTGATGAGTTTTAAGTTTCCTCAGTGACTACCACCATTTCCATAGGAAGGGTTCTCTGGCTAACAGTGAGAGCAGCATTCATATTCATTCTGCCACTTCTTCTCCAATGTCCCCGGAGCCCTAGTCGCTATGCTAGAGATAACTGGTCAACTGCTAAACACTGGAATTTCTCTTTTCATCATCTCAATGAGTCTTGGGTCTCCCTGGTATTCCCCACCATCTGTAAGAAGCTTTTCTAGCCAAAAAAGAACAGCAAGGCAGAGTCTTGACTATGGCAAGATATACATTCAGAGAACAAGAGCAGAAAATCACCAAATACATTAGAAAGCAGTTGTCTATGTGAGATGTTATTCTATGGTCTCTTAGGGTAAAGCCTCCATCCTAAAACTAGGCCCTCATTACAAGGTAAACTGGGAAAGCAAATATTTACCAGTTATGTGCCCTTTACCACAACTACAGCTAATTGTTTTTGGATTTCAGAATATTCTATTTCTATTCTAGTAATTGATATAAGGAGCACCATTATATGCACCAAGCGAACACTGGTATTTTGAACTGACTCACTTGCACAAAGAAACCCAGCTCATACAAAACAATGGCAGGGAAGATCTGTTTTTTGTTGTTTTTTTTTCAACTCCCCTTGATAAAGACCCCAAAAAGACAAGCTTAGATTTCTTGAATACTTTTAGGCAATCCAGAACTTCTACTCTGCAAAGTCATGTCCCTGTACTCTTTCCTTCATAAAACTTTTCTTAGTGCAGTAGAGTCCAGTGTGTCTCTCTCAAACACTTGACACTGATGAGCATAAGCGTGCTCAACTACTTCCTGTGCCATTACAAACTTCTAAAATGGTTTGGTCGCCATGAGGTTTGGAATAGGAGTCATTGATAATAAAGAAAGGGTTACCAGTTCTGAGACCAAAGATGCAAAAGGTAGAAATGTCATAAACAGGCTTAGAGTCTTCCCACAAATCTTTACTTGGATAAATTTTCCTTTTCTATCCCATGCCATTTTCTAATGCCAACCAATACCACTAGAAAAAAGGCTAATTTGGAGCTTTCTACTAGATAGACTCAATTGATTACCCCTGAACCTACTTGGTCAATCTGATGAACACACCAACAAAAAAGGACATCATATGCTTTTCCCAAACTGCTGCAAGCATAAAAGTACAAACGGTGACGTGTTCTTGCCAAAAATCAAAAACTGAGTATGTTCTCTACTTTGGGGTGAGTTTGAAGTTTTCTGTAACCAAAAGTTGTTAAGAGGTGGAGGCATACTAACTGAAACTTTCGAGAGGTCTTGAAGCAATACAGCTGGCAGCAATGCTCAACCTCTGAGGACAACCTGAGCAGGACAGAGCCCATCCCCACCAGCCGGGGTGCTGAGCTGAGCTGCATGGAATGGCACAGGGAGCAAATCCGCACCGCACTCACTTCCATGTCTGTTAAGGACTTAACCTGGTAGCCCTTGATGCTGCTCCTACTGGATGAAAGAGAGCTTCTTCCAACTTGGCTTTTCTGGGGAAAGGCCTGGTGTCACAGGACAGAGCCTACTACAAAACAACTCTGGGAAGCAAATGTATATGAACCACATGTTTTTGCCCACCAGAAACCCTCACAGGGAGAATTCTCCAAAGAAAAGGGTTTGGGGGTTATTTTTTTTTTTCAGACAAATGTTTGCTACAGCTAAAAAATTATTTCACACGTATAGCACAAACTCCTTAGACTGAACATGCAGGTCCCTCCAAAATATAACCCAATCACCTTTTCTAGTACTGCGTGTATGTTTCTCTCCTCATAGTCCATAATCAAACAAACTACATGACTCACAACTAGTTTAGAGAATCCACACCTTCACTTTCTACTCTAGGGCATGCTGGCTCTGCTTCGAGAATATTTCACCCCTATAATCTTGCTTATCCTTGAAAGGCTATTTCATTAATCACTTCCTCTATGACAATGCTCTTATCTCTCTTGGGGATATGATATCACTTCTTGCTGCTGACCATGCTGCTGATCACCATCTGTGTTTTATTAGTTTTTCTCTACTTGCCTGTATTCTTCCTGTACTATAGCAAAGCTTTTTATTGATTTATTTATGAGAGAGAAAGAGGCAGATGGAGAAAAAGAGAGAATGGGCATGCCAGGGCCACTAGCCACTGCAAATAAGCTCCAAATGCATGTAACACCTTATGTGGTATACTTATGTGGGTACTGGGGAATCAAACCTGGGTCCTTAGGCTTCACAGGCAAGTCCCTTAACTGCTAAGCCATCTCTCCAGCCCCCTAATACATTCTTAAAAAGCTTAGCTATAGGGTTGGAGAGATGCCTTAGCAGTTAAAGCACTTGCCTCTGAAGCCTAAGGACCCAGGTTCAACTCTCCAGTTCTCACATAAGCCAGACACACAGACACAAGTGTACAAAGTCATACATGCATACAAGGTGGTGCACACTTCCGCAATTAGATTGCAATGGCTGGAGGCCCTGACATGCCAATTCTCTCTCTCTCTCTCTCTCTCTCCCTCTTGCTTTTTCACAAAGAAAATCTAAATAAAATATGTACTAAATCTCTCTGGGATGCTTAAAAGAGAATCTTGAATAATGAAATTTAACCATGCTGTGCATGAAATATTATTATCATAATGATTTCAAGCATAGGATTTGGGTAAAATAGATTATGAATTTTGAACTGGATAATACATTTTAAAGAATTATCAGACTGGCAGGTTTCAGCCACATTCTCCACACTTAGTCCCATTCTGCTAAGATCTAGCATCACATATTTCTAGGAAAAAAAAAAAATTTTTATCTGCACCCAAATCTCACTTTGTTGCAATCTGCTTCCTGTCAAATCCAATCGGTCCTCCACCCAGCCTTGTAATGGTTACAGCTTTATCTCCAGTGTTATCTGAGGCAGAAACACTACTCTAAAATCCCAGAAGAGAGTAATTCTACTTTAAAAAATTATGGGAGATTTTTCTCAAGAGAGATAATACTTTGACAGTATTATAGCTTAATAAGCACTCACTAACTAGAGAACCTGCAGAGGGAATTTCACACAGAACTAAAAGTATATACAATAATCCAGATGTATATTATTTTGTTTGTAGCTGGATAATAAGTACATGAGAAAATGAGACAATAGACAGTAATTTTCAAACTGAATATGAAAGATTAATGTACATGCTTGGATTTGGAGTAAGAGTCCCATAGTATATGTACTTCTGGGAGCTGGATACTATAGATGAGTGTTTTCTGTTACTGCGGTTTTGGTGTGGGGGTTTTTGTGTTGTTTTTCATTTTGTGTTGTTCACAGAGTCTCATATAGACTAACTTGGATTCAAAGTTGCTACATAGCTGAGGATGACCTTGAAATCTTGGTCTGTTTTGCCTCTGTCTCCCAAGCGCTGAGATGATAGTTGTGCACTTTGAGAAACTGAGAAGCATGATTTCTCTTTCTAGAAAACAGCACAGATTGTCATAGACACAAAATTTTTGAAAAGAGTCAAGATGGCATCTGCCTAACTTCCCCTCACTTCACTGGGAAGAAAAGGCAAGACCCTTAAGGTTCTGGAGGGGGGAATTGTTTAGGGGTTTGCTGTAGAAACAGCAAGTCGGCTTCCAATGGGAGGGTGTGGAGGAGCAAAATAGGGAATCTGCTCACTCCTACATTCTGGGGTAGCCCACCAGTCCCCCAGTCCCCTCAAGTAGTCCTAGCTGCAGTCCCAACAGGAGGTCCCTCCTGCACTAACTGCAGGCCACGTGGACCCAAGCTAGCTGGCCCGGTCCTCCGCCCTAGGCTTTCCCGCCATAGCGCAGAGCTTAACAGGCCTGACTGCCATCCCAATCACCATTCTTGCCCAGCTTTGCTGACCCCCGCGTGCAATCACTGTTCTGGCCCAGCCTTGCAGACACACCCGCATGTGATCACCTTTCCCGACAAGCCATGCTGACCGCATGATCACCATTCCTGCTCAGCCTTGCGGACCCCCGTGCGCGATCACCATTCCCACCCAACCTTGCTGTCCCCATGCGCAATCGTCGTTCAGGCCTAGCCTTGCTGACCCCAGCGCATGATTGCCATTCCCACCAAGCCTTGCTGACCACGTGATCGCCATTCCCACCCAGCCTTGCTGACCCTGCACGCGATTGCCATTCCTGCCCAGCCTTGCTGACACGGTGGGGGCCCGTGGACAAGAGCAATCGATCACGTTCCAGCCCAGTCTTGCAGACACACCCCCACACTATCACCGTTCCCACGGAGACTTGCTGACCACGTGGTTGCCATTCCCGCCCAGCCTTGAGGACCCCCGCAGTTCCGGCCCAGACTTGCTGACCCCCATGTGCCTGCAATGGCCATTCCTGCCCAGCCTGGCTGACCACCACGCTGGATGGCTGGCCCAACTGCCGCTCCCATGCAGCCCCTCTGAGCCCTGTGTGCAATCGCCTTCCCACTTGCCACTGTCCCCACCCACCCAGGAGCAGGGACCCAGGTTAGTGTCTCTGGCCTAGCCTTTCTGAACTCCTTGGGAGGTCACTATTCCACTCACTGCCGCCCCCCACCACCACTCCTTGCCAGCAGGCTAGCATCCCACACCCCAGGCTTTCTGAAACATTGTGATGGGCAGACCACAGAGAAAAAGGAATAGCATGAAAAATCAGATGCAAGTAAATTCAGCTAGATTGCCCAGTCCCAAAAAGGATGTCTCTAATCAAAACATAGAAGAGACAATAGGATCAGAAACCCAAAATGAAGATACAAGTTATACAGCCCTGGCCAAGGAAATAGCAGAACTTGCAGAAACTCAACAAAGGGCCAATAATTGTATGAACCCTATCCTCACTAGATTAAACCTACTAGAAAAGAACTAGGAAGGGTTCCTATGACAGTTAAATGATCTGAAGGACAGCAAGAAAAAGAGGACCTCAATAACAAGCTGGGTAAGCTTAATGAAGATATAAAAAAATACAAGGATGAACTCCAAGAAGCATTAAGAAAATCAGAAAAGGATGTGAAAAGGGAAATTGACAGAGGACTGGAAACTATACATTAAAAAATCAGTAGAAAATATGAACCAAATTGAACAAGCCCCAAACTTTAGAAGCTCTCAAGAATAGAGTCAGCCATGTAGAGTACAGAAACTCAGAAGTGGATGACAAAACAAAAGAAACAATTCATGTGTCCAAAAGTTTCAAAAAGTTTAAAAATTTCCGTGAACAGAACATGATGGAACTGTGAGATACCCTTAAGCTCCCAACATTTGGATCATGGGAGTATTAGAAAGGGAAAAATACAAACCAAAGGCATGTAAAACTTATCCAACAAAATTATCAAAGAAATATTTACCACTCTCTCAAAAGAAAGTCCCATCATGTTACAAGGTGCTAGCAAAATTTCAAACAGACTGACAAAAGCAGAAATTCTCCAAGACATATTATCATTAAGACTCTAAACACCAATAACAAACAGAAAGTCCTAAAGGCAGCTAGGGAGAGACAGCACATTACATATAAAGGAAACCTCATCTGAATTATTTCAGCCTCTCAATGAGAACCCTAAAAGCCAGAAGGGCCTGGAATGGAACACAGCAAAGTCTAAGAATCTATGGCTTCCAACCCAAACTACTCTGCCCTGCAAAAGTGTCCCTCATAATAGATGGTGAAAGAAAAACTTTCGATGATAAAACTCAGGTTTACAACTATATGAACACAAAGCCAAACCTACTTCAGGAATGCTCCACACAGAAAATTCAAATAACCAACCTCAAGTGCCTACAAGAAGCAGATACAATAACCAAATTTCAAGAAGGCACAAAAACTACAAAGACCAAGAAAACATCAAACCACATAAACCACCACAATATGGCAGGTATTAAATCAAACATCACAGTTATTACCCTAAATGTTAATGGCCTTAATTTACCCATCAAGAGACATAAACTAACAGGGTAGATCAGAAAATTAGACCCCTCAATCTGCTGTCTTTAAGAAACCCACCTCACCACTAAAGACAGACAACTCCTCAGGGTGAAAGGGTGGAAAATGATATTCCAAGCAAATAAATAAGAAGCAAGCGAGTGTAGCTATACTTATAGCAGACAAAATAGATTTTAAACCAAAAGTAATCAAAAAAGACAAGGAAGGCCACTTATTACTTATCAAGGGAATGATCCAACAAGAGAATATCACAATCATTAATCTTTATGCACCAAACACAGGTGCACCACAATTCATAAAACAAAGCCTACTTGACAATAAAATAGAAATAACCACCAACAACACCATAGTTGGGGACTTCAATACTCCATTATCAGTAATAGATAGATCATCCAAACAGAAAATTAACAGGGAAGTAAGATAGCTCTACAAAGCCATAGGTCAATTAGACCTAACAGACATCTACAGAGCATTCTACCCCAAATCCACAGATTGTACCTTCTTCTCAGCAGCCCATGGAACCTTCTCTAAAATAGATCATTTACTGGGTCATAAATCCTGCCTCCATATATTTAGGAGGATCAACATAATTTCCAACTTGATATCAGATCACGATGCTGTATTGTTAGAAATTAACAACAAAAGATGCACCAGGAAACCAACCATCTCCTGGAAACTGAATTTCACATGCTTAAACAATAAGTAGGTAATGGACAAAATAAAAAAAATGAAATTGCAAAATTTATAGAAATGAATGACAATGAGAACACATCATACCAAATCATATGGGACACAATGAAGTCAGTCCTAAGGGGAAAATTCATTGCACTATATGAATAACAAAGACAGAATTATCCCAAGTCAATAACCTAACCATCCACCTAAAGGCATTAGAAAAACAAGAAGTATCCAACCCAAAAAGTTCCAGATAGAAAGAAATAATTAAGATCAGAGCAGAAATTAATGAATTAGAAACTAAGAAAACAATTAAGAAAATTGATGAAACAAAGAGTTGTTTCTTTGAAAAAATAAACAAGGTTGATAAACTCCTGGCCAATTTGATCAAGCAAAAAACAAAAAAGAGAAATGATTCAAATTAACAAAATTAGAAATGAAAAAGGAGAGATGACAACAGACATAAGTGAAATTGACAGAATCATCATGACTTACTTCAAAAACCTCTACTTCACAAAATTGGGTAATATGAATGAAATGGAAATTTTTTCTGGACACATACTACCTACCAAAGCTAAACACAGAGCACATTAGTCTCCTAAACAAACTTACCACAAACACCGAGATTGAAAGGGTAATCAAAAACCTCCCTAAAAAGAATTTGATAGATGAATTCTATCAAACCTTCATGGAAGAGCTGAAACCAATTTTTCTCAAACTGTTCCATACAATCAGAGAACAGGGGAAGCTCCCCAACTCCTTTTATGGAGCTAGTATCACCCTAGTACCAAAACCAGGCAAAGAAAAGAAAATTACAGGTCTATTTCCCTGATGAACTTAGATGCAAAGATCCTGAACAAAATCCTCAAACTGAATTCAACAGCACATCAAAAGTATTATCCACCTGGATCAAGTAGGCCTCATTCCAGGAACATAGGAATGGTTCAATATATGGAAATCTGTCATGTAATACGCCACATAAATAAGTTTAAACACAAAAACCACATGATCATCTCGATAGAAGGAGAAAAGGCCTTTGACAAAATACAACATCACTTCATGATCAAAACATTGGAGAGAATAGGCATGGATGGTCCATATCTCAACATAATAAAGGTTATATGTAAAGATCCTAAAGCCCAAATAATACTTAATGGGGAGAGACTGAAGGAGTTCCCATTGATATCAGGAATAAGACAAGGGTGTCCACTCTCACCTCTGCTCTACAACATAGTACTGAAAGTACTAGCTCAAGCAATAAGAAAGGAGAAAGAAATAAAAGGGATACAAATTGGAAAGGAAAAAGTTAAGTTAGCCCTATTTGCAGACGACATGATTTTATACATAAGTGACCTGAGAACCTCCATCTCAAAACTCTTAAAAGTAATTAACTCCTTCGGTAAATTAGCAGGATACAAAATCAATGCACAAAAATCAGTAGCCTTTCTGTATGCAAAAGACAAAGATACAGAGGTAAGTAACATTGTCCCGTTTTCAATAGCATCAAAAAAAAAAAAAAAAAAAAAAACTGAAACATTAACCAAGGAGATGAAAGACCTTTACAACAGAAACATAAAACACTCAAGAAAGAAACTGAGGAGGACTTGAGAAAATGGAAAGACCTCCCATGCTCCTGGATAGGCAGAATTAACATTGTGAGAATGGCAATCTTACCAAAAGCAATATACAGATTTAACACAATACCAATACAAATCCCAACATTTTTCTTCACAGAGATAGAAAAAATGATCTCAAAATACATATAGAATAGCAGAAGGCCTTAGATATATAAGCATATCCTCAGCAAAAGAAACACCTCTTGAGGCATTACCATACCTAATCTAAAGCTATATTAAAAAGCCATAGTAATTTTAAAAAAATTGGTTTTGGCATAAAAACAGGAACATAGACCAATGGAACTGAATTGAGGACCCAGACTTTGGGTCAAGTAACTACAGCTACTTGATATTTGACAAAGGCCCTAGCAATGTAGACTGGAAAAAAGACAGCATCTTCAACAAATGGTTCAGGACAAACTGAATAACCATATGCAGAAAAATGAAACCTGATCCACACATTTCACCATGCCCAAAACTCAATTCCAAGTGGATCAAAGACATTAATATAAAACCAGAAACTGCTACTGCTGAAGAAAAAATAGGAGGAACTTTCCATGATATAGAATTGGGAAAAGACTTCCTGGACAAAACCCCAGTAGCTCAGTAAATTAAACAATCACTCAACCATTGGGATCTCGGGAAGCTGAAAACCTTTTTCACAGACAAACAAACAATAAGCAGATCCAATAGATTTCCTACAGAATGGGAGAAAATCTTTGCTAGATACACATCGGACAGAGGCCTAATTTCTAAAATGTACAAAGAATTCAAAAACCTAAATAATAAAATGTCAAACAACCCACTCACAAAATGGGGCAGAGAATTGAATAGGGAGTTCTCAGAGGAAGAAATGCAAATGGAAAACACGCACTTAAGAAAATGTTCAACATCCCTAATCATCAGGGAAATGCAAATTAAAACAACTATGAGATCCCACCTTCCCCCAGTAAGGATAGCAAACATTAAAAAAATCTAATGACAACAAATGCTGGTGAGGTTGTGGAGAAATAAGAACCCTCATTCACTGTTGGTTGGAATACAAGCTGTTACAACCACTATGAAAAGCAATATGGAGACTCCTAAAAAGTATGACTATAGAGATACCAACAGAACCAGTTATTCCCTTACATTTACCCTAAAAGCTCCAAACCTCAGCTCAGAGAGATTTGCTCAACCATGTTTATAGCTGCTCAATTCATAATAGCTAAGAGCTGGAATCAACCCAGATGTCCATTATTAGGTGAATGGATAACTAAGATGTGGTATATCTACACTATGGAATTCTATAAAACAGTAAGGAAAAATGACACAATGAAATTTGAGGAAAAATGGTCAAACTTGGGACAGATCATTCTCAGTGAACTCACCCAGTCACAGAAAGATAATTCTTGCATGGTCTCATTCATCTGTGGTTCCTAACCTGAATCTGCAATGATGCTGACATACCTAATAAACATCACGAGGACTGGACAATAAGGATGGTGGGGAAGGAGGGACAAAAAACTGGACCCAAATGGAAATGGTACCACAAAATCCTACATCCTGAAAGACCTAATAAAAAATAATAAAAAGCCAAACCTTCACCAGATGCTTAGAGCGAATACCTGATTCACAGGGGCCTGGAGAGGGTATGATAAAGACTATCCTTAATCTTCTCCTGTTTCTCTCTCTCTTTTTCTCTCTTTCTCTTCTATATTACCTATATTTTTCTTCCTTCTTATCCCTTGGCACTAACCTGTAACTCCCAGTACCACCATGTGGATAACATCCACAATGAGCTGTTGAACAGACAGACCTACAAGGTTTCCCCAAAGAAGACAAAATTCTGCCAGAGTACTTGATGACCCACCAAAGACTAATAGTAAGACCCTACTGCTGAAGACACCATATGTCATTGGGCTGGAACATGGAGTGACCTGGCTGGAAACTAGAAGAGAGTCAATCCCCAGACAGCTTGCCAGAAAGTGTTACATGAGTGACTGGGGGAAAATGACCAACATCTGTCTAAGCAACTCGTGGTCTAAGCTACTCAACAGCAATCAACCTGACATGATGCTCACACAAGTGCAATAGTGGCAAACAGCCATGGTGCGTTACCAACTGCTCCTGATTTGGCTAATGAGCTGCTCAGTGGAACTGAACCCATACCTGGAATGGGGAAACAAATCAGAACCATAACCGAAAACAAGCCCACTCTCAAACATCAAGGACCAACCAATAGTGGGCTACAAGAGGGCCTACACCTACTGAAGTCTCTCTGAAATAATAATGGGTATCCATGTATCTTACACTGACCTCACTGTCTGTTGGAGGATTTGCTTCTTTTTTTCAGATAGATGCATAACCTGAGGAGAGAATCAGCCCATTGCACCCAACCTGGGCACCAGCTGAAGCCATAGAGTTACTGGTGTTATAAGCAAGAGATGCTTTCTCGGTGAACCTGGTATCAGCACAAGGGTGAAGGAGACAAACATAGAGAACACCCAGCTTCTACCAAATCAGATATACAGAGACTCCCAAGATCTCCTATCACTGAAATAGATCTAAAATGAACCCAACTTGGCTCAGAATTTTGCAGGAGAGGGTGCGGAAAGATTGTTAGAGCCATAAGTTGGGTCATTATGCACAGAGACATTGCCTCTCCCCCATATCTGATGGTCACCCCACAGTGAAACACCACAATCTGTGCAGGGGGATGGGGGCAACATGGAGAAAGCTTATGATGGTTCCATCATGGCTGTATACATACTATATGCATAACTAATAAAAATAATTTGTAATATGAACATAGATGCAAAAATTCTCAACAAAATATTGGCAAACAGAATACAAGAGTTTATCAAAAGATCATTCACCCTGACCAAGTAGGCTTTATCCCAGAGATGCAGGGATGGTTCAACATACGCAAATCTATAAATGTAATACATTACATAAACGGGTTGAAGGACAAAAATCACATGATCATCTCATTAGACGCAGAGAAAGCATTTGACAAAATCCAACATCCCTTCATGATAAAAGTCCTACAGAGACTGGGAATAGAAGGAACATATCTTAATATAATAAAGGCTATTTATGACAAGCCTACAGCCAACATATTACTAAATGGAGAAAAACTGGAAGCTTTTCCACTAAAATCAGGAACAAGACAAGGGTGTCCACTGTCCCCACTTTTATTTAATATAGTTTTGGAAGTCTTAGCCATAACAATAAGGCAAGAGACACACATAAAAGGGATACAAATTGGAAAGGAAGAAATCAAGTTATCATTATATGCAGATGACATGATTCTATACATAAAGGACCCTAAAGACTCTACTAGCAAGCTGTTAGAGCTGATCAAAACCTACAGCAATGTAGCAGGATACAAAATAAATACACAGAAATCAGTAGCCTTTATATATGCTAACAACAAACACACACAGGATGAAATCAGAGAATCACTCCCATTCACAATTGCATCAAAAAAAAATAAAGTACCTTGGAATAAACCTAACCAAGTAAGTAAAGAATCTATACAATGAGAACTTTAAAACACTCAAGCGAGAAATTGCAGAAGACACTAGAAAGTGGAGAAACATCCCTTGTTCCTGGATTGGAAGAATCAATATCGTGAAAATGGCAATCTTACCTAAAGCAATCTACATATTTAATGCAATCCCTATCAAAATTCCAAAGGCTTTCTTCATGGAAATAGAAAAAAACAATCCAAAAATTCATTTGGAATCACAAAAAACCTCAAATATCTAAAATAATACTGAGCAACAAAAAAGAGGCTGGTGGTATCACCATACCTGATTTTAACCTATACTACAGAGCCATAGTAACAAAAACAGCATGGTACTGGCACAAAAACAGACATGTAGATCAGTGGAACAGAATAGAGGAGCCAGATGTAAGCCCAAGTAGCTATAGCCACCTGATATTCGATAAAAATGCCAAAAATACTCATTGGAGAAGAGACAGCCTCTTCAGCAAATGGTGTTTTGAAAACTGGATATATATCTGCAGAAAGATGAAAATAGATTCTTCTCTCTCACCATGCACAAGAATTAAGTCCAAATGGATTAAATACCTTAACATCAGACCAGAAACTCTGAAACTGCTAGAGGAAAAAGTAGGGGAAACCCTTCAACATATTGGTCTTGGCAAAGACTTTCTGAATACAACCCCAATTGCTCAGGCAATAAAACCACAGATCAACCACTGGGACCTAATGAAATTACAAAGATTTTGCACTGCAAAGGACACAGTGAAAAAAGCAAAGAGGCAACCTACAGAATGGGAAAAAATCTTCGCCAGCTATATATCTGATAGAGGATTAATATCTAGGATATACAAAGAACTCAAAAAGTAATCCGGACCCAAACGGCAATGGTACCATAAAATTCTACTTCCTAAAAGACAGACCAAATGACTGAACCTTCACTAGTCCCTTACAGGAAACACCTGAACCACAAGACACTGGAGAGGGTAGGATCAAGACTGACCTAAATCTCCTACATCTTCCCTCCCTCCCTCTCCCCCTCTCCCCTCTATCTCTCTTCTCTCTAACTCTTGTATATTAGTTATCTTTTTCCTCAATTTCTTAGTGCACACTGACCTGTAACCCCCACTTCCAGCTTGGGCCTACAATCCACAATGAGCTTTTGATCAAAGAAACCTACAAGGTTTCCCAAAACAATGACAGACTTCTGTCAGAGTAATTGATGACCCACCAAAGGCTAGTGGTAAGACCTATTGCTGAAGACTCCATACGCAGCTGACACGTAAAATGGAATGACATGGCTGGAAGCCAGGAGAGAGTCAGTCCCCAGACAGTCAGCATGTCTAGTGCCAGAAGGTGCTACATAGGCGACTGGGGGAAGTGACCAAGATCTGTCCAAGCAACACATTGTTTAACCTAAGTAGCAACAATTAACCGGATGTGATACCCATACAAGTGCAATAGTGGTACACAGCCATGGTGAGGAATCAATTGCTCTTGATTTGGCTAACTGATCCACTCAGTGGTACTAGACCCTTAGCTGGAGCTGGGAAACAAGTCAGAACCATACCCAAACACAAGCCCACTCTACAATATCAAGCTACCATCAATCACGGGGTATAAGAGGGCCTACACCTATCAAACTGTCTATCAAAAAAGTAAGTGTTATCTCAATTTTCTGGGTGCTAACTCACTCTCCGTTGGAGAATCTGCTTCTCTTTTCCAGATAGATGCAGATCCTAAGAAGAGAGCTGCCCCAACATACCTCAGAAAGGGCCCAACTGAAACTAAGGACAACTGGCGAAATAAGCAAGGGTGATGTTTTCCTGTGAACTGGATACCAGCACAAAGGGGAAGGAGATCAATTCAGAGAAAAATCAACTCCTACCAAATCAGAGAGCCAGAGCCTCAGAGGCCCCCAACACCTCAGCACTGAAGCAGACCAAAAATGAACCCAACATGGCTCAGGGAAATCTTGCGGAAGAGGGGGCGGAAAGAATGTCAGAGTTACATGTTGGGTCATGATTTTCAGAGACATTTATCATACTAATAACTGGGGGCTAACTCCACAATGCACGACCCATTTTCAATAATAAGGAGGGTCTAATGGGAGGGGGTAGATCACAGATGAGCCTAAATAATGGTACCAAACTGCCTGCATTTACTGAAAAGAAAACTAATAAATTAAATTTAAAAAAAAAAAAGTTAACTAATAAGGAATCAAACAAGCCAATCAAAAAATGGGCTATGGAGCTAAATAGAGCATTCTCAAAGGAAGAAATACGAATGGCATATAAGCATCTAAAAAAATGTTTTACGTCACTAGTCATCAGGGAAATGCAGATTAAAACTACATTGAGATTCCATCTCACTCCTGTCAGATTGGCCACCATCATGAAAACAAATGATCATAAATGTTGGCGGGGATGTGGAAAAAAAGGAACCCTTCTGCACTGCTGGTGGGAATGCAATCTGGTCCAGCCATTGTGGAAAACAGTGTGGAGGTTCCTAAAACAGCTAGAGATTGATCTACCATATGACCCAGCTATAGCACTCCTAGGCATATATCCAAAGGACTCATCTCATTTCCTTAGAAGTACATGCTCAACCATGTTTTTTGCTGCTCAATTTATAATAGCTGGGAAATGGAACCAGCCTAGATGTCCCTCAACAGATGAGTGGATAATGAAGATGTGGCACATTTATACAATGGAGTTCTACTCAGTGGTAAAGAAAAATGAAGTTATGAAATTTGCAGAAAAATGGATGGACCTGGAAAGTATTATACTAAGTGAGGTAACCCAGACCCAGAAAGCCAAGCGCCACATGTTCTCTCTCATATGTGGATCCTAGCTACAGATGACTGGGCTTCTGCGTGAGAATGAAAATACTTAGTAGCAGAGGCCAGTAAGTTAAAAAGGAGACATAAAGGGTAGAGAAAGGAAGGGAGGAGGGTACTTAATAGGTTGATATTGTATATATGTAATTACAATGATTGTAATGGGGAGGTAATATGATGGAGAATGGAATTTCAAATGGGAAAGTGTGGGGGTGGGGAGGGAGGGAATTACCATGGGATATATTTTATAATCATGGAAAATGTTAATAAAAATTAAAAAAAAATAATTTGTAAAAGAAAATCCTAAATATTTCAAAAATACCATGAAGCCTGTGGATGTGGATCTCTATAGATCTGGGATTAGTAGCCCTAATTTGGGGGGAGTTATCAAATGCAAGAAAGAAATTTTATTTAAAACTCCTGTTCCTTTTTTTTTCCTTTTTTAACTATTTTTAGGGGGGTTGAGATAGGGTCTCACTCTAGCCCAGGATGACCTGGAATTAATGAGGTAGTCACAGGCTGGCTATGCCCGGCTATTTTAACTTTTGATAACCCTCCATACCTATGTACCATATACCATTATCATAACCCTTCCCCACCACCTTCCCTTTTTTCCCTCTGCTATACCCTCTCCACTCATCAAAACTCATATTTTTAATATCTTTGTCTTTTTCTGTCATATACATTAATACTTAAGTACAAAATGTATTGATCTTGGAGATGACGCTTGGACAGAAACTGGTAGTTATCTACCATCAGCATTTATTCTAAATTATCTCCCATTTTGTCTAAAATAAAAATGGGCCCACCTAATAGACTATGTTTCCCTGTATGTTTTATAGCTTAAATTAGTAATGTAGTCAAGTATAGCCAAAGATACATAAACAATGGTCATGCCGGGAGTGATGATATACGCCTTTAATCCTAGCACTTGGGAGGCAGAAGTAGGAGGATCACCATGAGCTCGAGGCCAACCTAACACTGCATAGTGAATTCCAAGTCATCCTGAGCTCAAGCGAGACCCTACTTCAAAAAACAAAAATAAATAAATAGTGGTAATTGGAAAGAATTTGGAGGCTGTTCCATTCTTACTTCTTGTTTCCTAGAAATGTGGATTTGATGGCTAGGGGCCAACAGCCATCTGGACCATGGGTCTACTTTGAAGAGGACAAACATATGCTTTCTTGAGAGCTTCATGAAGCTGCTTTACCAGCCTTGGAGAATGTCTCTTTTCAGACTTTTTACAAGTGTAAATACAAATATTTAAATATTTACAATACTGCAATCAGTTCTTTGTTACTGTGTTAGTCAGGGTTCTCTAGAGGAACAGAGCTGCTAGAATGAATTATACTAAATAGGGAATTTATTTGGATTAGGTTTCAGTAGTCTGTGGTGATTTGATTCAAGTGTCCCCCATAAACTTAGGTGTTCTGAATTCTTGGTTCCCAGCTGATGGAGATTTGAAGTTTAATGCCTCCTGAGGCAATGTATTGTTTGGGGTGGGCTTATGGGTGTTATAGCCAATGACCCCTTGTCAGTGTTTGACACACTCTCCTGTTCCTGTTGTCTACCTTATGTGGGCCAGGAGGTTATGTCCACCCTCAGCTCATGCCATTGTTTTCCCCTGCCATTGTGGAGCTTCACCTCTAGCCTATAAGCCAAAATAAACCTCTTTTTTCCAGAAGCTGCTTTAGTTGGGTGATTTCTACCAGCAATGTGAACCTGACTGCAACAGTAAAGTGGTACTGAGGAGAGGGATTGCTGCTAGACACCTGTGTGGCTTGGTGCTATTGGAGCTGATTTTCAAGAGGAATGTGGAAAGATTTGAAACCTTGGCCTAAAAGATGCCTTGCAATGCTGTAAGTACAGCTGGATGGACTATTCGGGTTAAAGTTGAAACACCTGAATGCAGTAAGAACTATGGACTATAAAGTTTGGCTTATGAGGGTGAGAAAGAGCTTTGCCTGGACTGGGATAGCAGTTTGTGTTGGAAGCTTGCTGTAATGCCTATGTCTTGAAAAGTTGTGCAGGGTTGCTTTGCATAGAAATGAACTGGTGTGAGCAGAGGGATATGGCATAGAAAGAAAAATTTTGAGGTGAACTGTTGCCCATTCAGCTGCAACTGAGAGATTACAACCTTTGAGACTGGGCTAGCTGACCTGCACTGGGGCAACAGGAAGAATGTAGACTCTTTTGAAGGTGTCTGAGTGCTCAAGAAGTGTCCTGTTCTTCAAAGTCTGTTTTATTCCCCCTGGATTAATAAATTGGTGCCCTACCTGGTATTGTGGACTATAAGAAATGCAGTAAAGAGAAGGCCATTGAGTTTGCAACATGATCTTGTGATTTAGAAATGGCCATGGGCAGTGTGGAGCAGGTTTGCTGGATGCCTGCATGGAGACCCCATGGGGCCATGAGGATGAACCATGGCTTGCAGTGAATACACAGTGGAGATGCCAGGTCCATGAGATGGCTGCTAAGGAGAGCCTACAGCCCTGATGAAGTTTTCCAAGACTGTGAGTAGCCTAGCTGGAGAAGCGGAAGTGGAATACCAGAAACTTTTTACTGGTTAGTTATTGGACTTGGAGATTTGTCACTAAATAGAGTTGTTGGACTTGGAACTACATAATTTGGTGTTTGCCCTGTTTAAATCATGTATTTCTCGAGTATTTCTTTGCTATGCCCAGTGCCTTTTGCAGTGTGAATGTTTATTCTGTGCCATTGTGGGTTTGGGGGGAATTTTTGGTTATGGCTCAGTAAAAAGACCTTGAACTATGGCGATGTACGGACATCATTGGAATTGACAAAATATGGGGACTTTTGAAGTTGGATGAATGCATTGCATTTTACATCATGTATAGTTATCAGTTTATGGGGGTGAGAGGCAGAATGTGGTGGTTTGATTCAGGTGTCCCCTATAAACTTAAGTGTTCTGAATGCTAGTTTCCCATCTGATGGAGATTTGGTATTTAAGGCCTCCTGGAGGGAGCATATTGTTGGGGGCAGGCTTATGGGTGTTATAGCCAGTGTCCCTTCACCAGTATTTGGCACATGCTCCTGTTCCTATTGTCCACCTTTTGTGTGCCAGGGGGTGATATCCACCCTCTGCTCATGCCATCGTTTTCCCCTGCCATCATGGAACTTCCCTTCGAGCCTATAAGCCAAAATAAACCTGTTTTTCCCACAAGCTGCTCTTGGTTGGGTGATGTCTACCAGCAATGTGAACCTGACTGCAACATAGTCCAATAGCAGTTTCAGGCCCGAGATTCAAGAAACCCAGTAGCTGCTCAGTCCACATGGCCAGATGCCTCAACAGTCCCAATCCCAGATTGAAGGCCTGGAGGCTTCCTGAGGAGTTGCTGGTTTTCAGTCCACGTGGATCTTCAGTTGACATTGGTCTTCAGTCCACTCTGGTCTTCAATCCACACTAGAAGGCAGCAAGCAGCTCCCACAGCCAAGTGGAAGGAAGGGCTCTTTTCACCCAGAGCTTCCTTATATAAAGTCCCCCTCTGAGAGGGGCTGCTCGATCTGGAGGAAGGGCCCACTCTGGGGGAAGGACTTCCTCCTTCAGTTAATCCTTCCTGGAAGCAACCTCAGAGATTCACCTGAAAGGGATTTCTGTAGATTACTAAATAGAACAAGTTGACAACACCTTAACTATATCATACCACTGTTGGAATGAACAATTAAAAGTAATGAATGTGTGTCTGTGTGTGTGTGTGTGTGTGTGTGTGTGTGTGTGTGTGTGACCTCTTCATTGCAGTCATTTAGCTCTTGTTTTGATCTTGCTGGGGCACAGAGTGGGGCAAAGTTCCAAGGATGTTCTTATTATTGAAGGAGCATGTGTGGCCTGGCTATCTCACTCACACAAATGGACTAGGGTGAGCTCAGGAAAGCTATGACCTTGGGGCACTAATTCACTTTCACACTTTGCCAGAGCAGGACTGACCTTCCTCTGCCTGCTATTTATGTATGTACTTATTTATTTTTGGCTTGGACAAAAACTGGTATCTGAGTGGAAAGAAATGGTTCCAAGCATGGTGATGAGAGTATTCCTGGGATTCTGCTTAAACCCCTGTGATGGTAATCAAAATTTGAATGGTTCTGATCTGAGTCCATTAGTTTATAGTGCTTACTTTTCATCCATGAATCCTACCAAAATATTTCAAATGTTTCAAACCAACTCATGTAGTTTAGCTCATTTTCTCCTTACTCTATTTGAGCTAAAGTTTTTCCAATTACTTTTTAATGGTTTTATTTATTTGAAAGAAGAGAGAGGTGGAGGTAGAATGGGTGCACTTGGGCCTCTTGGCACTGCAAACGAACTCCAGATGCATGTACCACTTTGTGCATCTGGCTTTACATGGGTACTGGGGAAGTGAACCCAGACAGAGAGATTTCACAAGGAATGCCTTTAACTGCTGCACCATCTCCTCAGCACAATCTCCAGTCCTTTTAAATGTTCCTCATATGACATGATTTTTAAATAAATTATCCTCCCATACTTTGAAGAAATCCCATTATAAAATATAGCACCTCATATTTCTATATAGTTGCATTGAGTAATTATAAATGAAAAAAAGAACTTTACATTTTATAATTATTCCAAAGCAAGAGAGAGAATCAGATATAAATCTACTAAAAGCAGGTACAAGATCTGCATGATAAAACTAAAAACCACTGGAGGGCAAAATAAAAAAGAAAGACCTATGTAACTGAAAAGAACTGCCCCATTTATTAACTGAAAAATTTATTGACTTAAGATATTAATTATCCCCAAACTAACCTGTAACTATTCTTAAGTAAGTCCATATAAATATTGAAGCAGAATGTTTTATGAATGAATATATTTTAAACTTAGACAGGAAACTGGATAGATGGTTATGCTTGCATGTGTGCATATGCCAAAAACTCACCAAGCCTTAGAGTTTGGTTTTCTTGTTGTTTTGTTTCTTCCCTACAAAGCCTGCTGGCCTGGGTTCAATTCCCATCACTCATGTAAAGCCAGATGCAAAAAGGGACACAAACATCTGGATTTTGTTTGCAGTGGTGGCAAGAGACCCTGGTATACCCATTCCCTTCACACAAATTTGGAAAGAGTTATTTGTGTATAACTTATTTATGAATGAAGATTTTCACTTTTAAAAATAAAATGTTGAATGGAACATAATGCTTCAGGTCATAACTAATGAGTTCTGGGTAGAAATGAACTATTCCCTGATTTGTTACATGCTCTATAGAGTTTCATCAGTTTGGCTAATATGGTGTTCAGTCAGATTTATTATGCAATGATAATGTGCTCTGGGTGCTTTTGGCATTAGAGATGGGTTCTGCTCTTTGAAATATCCTCAAAGTGCCATGACAGAAATCAGATGACTTTGTTACATGGACACAAAAGAGAATAGAAACTTGATGCACTGTATGATTTCTGTCTCATTTATGAAGTTATACATTCTGAATATCATTATCAATTATTAAGAAATACAAACAATGCTTAAGAAACCAACTGTAGCAGTTAAGCTAAATAAGACAACTGTGTTTTGATAGCTTGTTAAATTAAAGCAAATGACATGAAGTGGCTCATGCACCTGTTTGTTTGCAGCATAAAGAGGCTCTAGTGCTTCCATTCTCTCTCTTTCTCTCATTCTCTCTCTCTCTCTTTGCTTGAAAATACATAAATAAAAATATTTTTAAAAATCTAAAGCAAGTGACAGAAAATGTAAGGGTATAAGGTTATCTGGTTTACAAGTGCTTTTGAACCACAAAACCAATCCAAATGAAAATATGAGATCCTTTTAATGAGGCTACTTTTAACTGCCTTCAACACTTAATAAAATAGAAATGTATTGAAAGATGTTTTGATTTAGCTATTATTTTAAAGGATACTAAATTTAATGCACAATATGATCTTATTTTGTGAAAACAAATGTACATATATACAATAAGATACATAAAACCACCTGGAAAAATACATCACAACATTTATAGTGATTCCCAAGGATCTTTCTCTTCTGAATATCAATCATTACTGATTTGCTGTAACAGACTGATTGGCGATAAGAAATTTTTTCTTTAAATAAAGAATAATAACTGAAACAGGTACAGGTTTATATAGGTCAATATTGCCTAAAAAACTCAAAGTGCACTTGTAGTAATTCTCAGAACTTCAAAGAGTGATTTCTCTGCAGTCTCCAAACACAAACTATAAAAGTTAAGAAACTCTAGATATTACACATACAAATAAATGTTTATGATAGGGTAATAAGCTCTTAAATGTGAGGATACTACAGAAGTCATATCAACCGACCACCACCTCTACAATCAAAAATGTTTAAGACACTAACCCAATCGATCCATTTTAGACACTGCCATAGACATTGCCAACAGGGTTGTTCCAAGTATGAATTAAAAAAGGAACTACATTTATTCATGCCACAGAAGAGAGGATCTTCAATCACCAACTTTTGGGGGGAAAGGGCGCGGGGAGTCACACTACAACGTGATGGATCTCAAAATCCCATGAGTATTCCGTATTCAGGGTCCAAACACATCTGTAAGAGACATTCAGGCCCAAAGTACAGAGTCTGCGTTTCTGCTGCCATTCTTATTTTTAAAATGAATTTTTTTTTTAATGTGGAGAAACCTGTTGTTCAAAAGTTCTGCTAGTTCACAGCTGGGGGTCTGAGCAGTCTTTGTTCAGGTCCTGTCAACACTGCGCCCTGGGACAAGGGAGTCAGTCTCTCAGTAGCCAACTCAGTCCTCAGCCTCAACAACTCAAGATGGCCGACAGGGGGCCACGCACGTCACGTCACGTCACGTCACGCCACGTCACGCCACGTCACGTCACGTGACAGTGTGCCCCGCCCCCCCGCCCACTCCCCTCCCGGCTCCCAGCCTCCCAGGACTCTTCCCTTTCCTCGGCTGCCCGCCCACCCCTCAGCCCAGAACAAACGCTTTTAATATTATCTGTAGGTCATGTTTTCAGGTGAGGTTATTGTTGTTGAAACTGGTAGGATTTGGGCTACAAAAGAAACAGCTGCTGTTTACCTTTTGTACCCCAAAGCACATATTATGTATGTATTACTAACACAGTTTTGTGTGCCTTGGCCCTGGGAACTAGTGTGCTGGAAATGCAAGGGGAAGGTTACCAGGCATGAATTCATCCCAGGAGAACAGGAGGAGGAAAAGTTTTAGCTGAAGCCAGGTGAAGAGGCACATGTCTTTAACCCCCGCACTTGGGAGGCAGACGTAGGTCGACAGCTGTGAGTTCAAAACCACGCTGAAACTAGGTTGTGAATTCCAGGTCAGTGTGGGCCAGAGTGGGACCCTACATTCAAGAACAAAAGCAAAATCAAAAAAACTTTGGCTGGACTTTGCTTCTCATGTTGCCTTCTTAGCAGGACATTTTTGTTTGTTTAGGTAAGCCCAACAGACCGGGCCTTTTTTTTTTTTTTTTTTTAAGTGCACAGGCAGCGAGAGAGGAGAAAATTGGCACACCAGGACCTGTAGCCACTGCAATTGAACTCCAGATGCGTGCACCCTCTTATGTGCATGTGCATGTGATCTTGTGTGGTTGTGTCACATTGTGTGTCTGGCTTACATGGGACCTGGAGAGTTGAACATGAGTCCTTAGGCTTCACAGGCAAGTCCCTTAATGGCTAAGCCATCTCTTCATCCTGAGGACCTTTTTATAACCATTACTGTGTCACCCACTTATCTGTGAGTCTTGAGATACAGACCTTCTTTCCAGCTATAATTCATTTTGTTTCTTGAAGATCCTACTTGTAAAATTATAAATTATCCTTTTGTTGGTAGTAAGATGACTTGAAAGATGAACAAAATTTGGTGAGTTTTCTAGGCGCAAATGAAAAGTATTCATAGAAATTGTAATAAAGTTAAATTCTCCAAAACTCTTCTATCAGGAAATACTTTTTAACAATTTTTAGTTTATGTGCCATTTTACTGTATATAATAAATTACTTGCAAAACAGATTCTTCAGCTGGGTGCTAACCTAGACACTATTGAAATGTCTGATTCCACAACAGAAAGATGAGGATCTGAGTTCCTTAAATGATTTGTTCAAAGTCACATAGGTAGTTTGAAATAGAATTCACAGAAACACTTAGATGTCTTGTTGTCCAATATTTTTTCTTTCATGTTACAATGAATTTCTGTGTACTTATACACAGATATGAAAACTCACATGTAGGCCAAGTATCACCTCTTTTCTAAAATATGCAGCCAAACACACATAATGCTATATCATTAATATTAATCTTGAAATTATAATTCTCAATGGGAAAATTTCCATTGGAGAGCATAAGTTTTTTTATTATTATTCAATGATTGTAGCTTTTGAAAAATAAGTTTTATTCCTCAGGGATATGATATACACACTTGTGAATACTGAGGCTTTCTTCTTGGTCCACTGTGCGCTATAAGAAGGTGCTCATGCTGGAAAGATTCAGACATTCTATTTGTTGTAGGTAGCATTAAGATACCCCCAAAAGATTGCATCATCACTAACCCCTGGACTATGAACAGTAGAAGCAGTTCTGCAGATATAAATAAAGCTATTATTTGATTTTAGAGGAGGGAGATTCCTAGATATTTTGGGTAGATCCAATATAAACCTTTGGCCAGAAGAAGCAAGGAAAGGGAGGCACAGAGGAGGTGAGAGATGCAGCAGCAGATGCTGGACTGGTCAGGAACAGGAGAAGGATCTAAAGGGCCCTTGCTGGCCAGCAAAGAGGGAGGCACACATCAAAGGGTAACAAGTTCCTTCGGGTTTGTGAGTGAGCCCTGTCTGGCATCCAGCAAGGAAACAGAAAACCTGTGTGAACCTGGGAACACCCTCCTGCATAGCCTCCAGATGAGAGTCCAAGCTAACCAGCACCCCAGTGAGATACAGACCCGAATTCCAAGTGAGTCTCCTCTGGAATTCACACATATAACTGTGGTAATTAAGCCATCACATCTGTAGTGATTTGTTAATTGCAATAACAGAAAGGGAATACACCGTTCCTGTGTGGAAATTGGGCCCACATGACCAAAATGCTTCCTGGAAAAGAACTAGATGTAGGGGAGGGCATGAGTTTCCTGGGTTTTCTTTCAGTTGTGTGACAGTGTCAGAAGATAGAGGCAAACATGAGCTTAGGCTTATGTATCTACTCAGATTGCCTGCCAGGTCAGCCCCTTGTACTCACGCTTAAACTTTGTAGTAGTTACCTTCTTGTTGCTGGGACTAAACACCTCATCAGAAGCAGTTTATGGGAGGAAGGGGTTTGTTTCACGCTTGTACCTTCGAGGGGAAGTTTCAGCATGGCAGAACAGGCTGGAGGGATCACATATCCATACAAAGCAGGAAGGAAGTCTTCTGAGTGAGCATCTCAACACCCAGTAGGGCTGGATCAACAATCCCTAAGGCTGGCCCCCAGCAACATGCATTTTCCAGCAAGGCTGCACCTCTCACAGGCCCCACCTCCCACAGGCCCCACCTCCCACAGGCCCCACCTCCCACAGGCCCCACCTCTCACAGGCCCCACCTCCCATTGGCTCCACCTCCCACAGGCCCCACCTCCCACAGGCTCCACCTTCCACAGGCCCCACCAGCTGTAGTCTATGTAGAAGGGTTAGTTACAAACACTTGAGCCTATGGGATACATTTTACATTCAAACCATTGCAAACCTTTATCTTTAAGAGAGAAGGTGTTAGAAAAACTTGAGCTATTTTTAAATATTATTTATTTATTTATTTTGAGAGAGAGATACAGAAATATGGAGAGAGAGAGAATGGGCACACCAGAGCCACCAGTCACTGCAAACACTCCAGATGCATGCACCCCCTTGTGTATCTGGCTTATGTGGGTCCTGGGGAGTCAAACCTGGGTCCTTTGGCTTTGCAGGCAAGCACCTTAACCACTAAGTCATCTCTCCAACCCCTTGCACTATTTTTATAAAAAGTTACACAAGATCTTGGCGCTTTCGAGTTCTGCTTTAAAAATAAATAACACATGGAACAGACTTTAGTTTAAAAAGCAACAACAGAGTTACAAGAATGCTTCTACCAAAGCCAGTTGGTGACCACAATGTTCCGAGTGGCTTGGTCAATATAAGAATCAATTCTGGTAGGACACAGTGGGGGAACATGTTTCTATGCTTCCTGTTGAGTCTGTGACAAGCTCAATAGTCTTAGAATTATATTTTTATGTTTTCAACTTCTACTTAAATTGTATAATTTCCTCAGGTAGTTTATACTACTTACCTAAGCTTACTGAACAGAATAGCAAAATCTACATTGTTCATCTGGAAAATCCATGATCTGAATATAGATGTGGCCCATATCTTAAAATCCATGATCTGAATGGAGATTGTGGCCATGTTTTAATTCAAAAGGTGCTAGAACACAGCAATGCTTTAAAACATCAAAATCTTGAAGTATGTACATATTTGGGCTAGTTCTTTTGATTCAAACTTTGTGTTCCCCTAGGGTAATATAACTTAGCTTAAAGCTATTTATATGTTGAACTTGAGGCTGAAAATTTATTTTAACAGAAGTAAGAGACATTAAATAGACATTGTGAAGCCTTACAAGTCCCAAGATAAAGATCTCCAATTAATGCTTGGCTTTCCAGTAATTTCAAAATGATCCATGAAGTCATGGCTGGATTGTGAGTTTATGCACATAAACTTGCTTAATCTCTATGTTATCATTGCTTTTGCTGAAAATCATGAAATAGAATGGGTTAATTCTGGCTGTATAGCTGTGTATCTACTCAGGAACTTTTTAAAAGTCAGTTTAAAGGGGAGATTTGGTACAGTGGGAGTGATTCTAGCGGGGAGGTATCTGGTCTGGATGGAAAAGGCAGAAGAAACCTGGGGAGGTCAGGAGAACACAGAATGGGGAGAAGTGTTTGAAAGATCTGACAGACTAACAGAATTTACACTGGGAAAAACAAAAAGTAATGCATGGTTGGTTAGAATGACCATCAGAGTGCACTGTAGGACACAGAAATCATCCTTGGGTTACAACAGGTAGGAATTTAATACACAGAATTTGATTACTATAATTTGGGGGGGGGTTATGTGTGAGGATGTGGGTGTGCATTTGCCACAGCCTGTGTGTATAGGTCAGAGGAGAACTTTGTTTGTTGGTCCCGGCATTCTAACTATTTAAGGCAGGGTACCTGGTTCTCATTGTTGTTCGACACTGCATTTATCAGAACAGCTGGCCTAGGGGCTTCTGGGAAATTCTCCCATCTTCAGACCCTTTCTCACTGTAGGCGCTCTGGAATCACAGATGCCTGCCCGTACAGGGCTCTTACGTCGGTTCTGGGGATGCACACTCAGGTAATCATGCTTACAAAGCAAGCACTTTATCCAGTGAGCCACCTCACCAGCCCTTACAATGTTTTTAAAAGAAGGAAGGTCAAATTCTAGGTTTAGCCTCCAGCTATGAAATGCTGAACAATGTTACCCTGGTAACTGACCCCAAAGATACAAATCACCTGGAGATGTATTTCTCTCCTTGCTGCAAACAGAAGGAGAGATTGCATTCACAAATTCCCTGGTTCTGCCTTTCATTTCATAGTACTTGGGGTCTGGAGTCCATACCATCTTCTCTAGCATACCAGAAGTACTTCAATTTCAGTACAGATCATGTCTGACTTGGCTCAACTTATGATTTTTCTGCTCCATGATGTTGTAAAAGCAATACTTCTTCAGTAGAAGCTGTACTTTGAATGGTAATTTATATCTTTTCTCAGGTCAGCAGTAATACAAGACTGGCTCCTGGTTCTGGGCAGCCTCAGCAAGCTGCCACTCAAGGTCATCCAAGTGATCTCCAGGGTAAACAACCAATACTCTCCATTGTACTTTGTAGTGTTTAACAAATTATATGAGATATTCAACACCATTATAAAATCAGATTATTTTAGATAACGTTGCCTAATTGTAGGCTAACAGTAGTGTTCTGGGCACATTTAAGAAAGGTTAGCCTAAACTATGATGTCCATTGTACTAGGCTATTGGTTTTTTTTTGTTTTTTTTTTTTTTTTGCTTTTGAGAACTTCAATTTACAATGAGTTTATCAACCCCACATAAACGAAGCATCATTGTATGTTCAAAAGAAACCAACCTCCTTATTCTTCAGTGGGCCAATACGTTGTACTAGAGTCAAAATCTAAGTGTAATCTCATATTACTATTTCCACATCTTATTGGTCATATGTAGCTATGATCTTATCACCTAAATTTTTCTTGTGTCCTGTTCTTCTTTCCTGGACTATAGCAATTGCTAAGTCATTACTGTCTTGCACCCATTTAACTCATGTTCTCTGATGCAGTAGGCTTTCAGAGGCAAAAGCACAATGTCAACTGAGGAGTCAGTGGCAGTTTTGACTTCAGCATGGTCTTGATGTAGTCTCACAATGGTGGCTCCTTATAGGTCATTTCTCCTGTGTTCTGAAAGCATAGCTGGAGGCTAAACCTAGAATTTGACCTTCCTTCTTTTAAAAACATTGTAAGGGCTGGTGAGGTGGCTCACTGGATAAAGTGCTTGCTTTGTAAGCATGATTACCTGAGTGTGCATCCCCAGAACCGACGTAAGAGCCCTGTACGGGCAGGCATCTGTGATTCCAGAGCGCCTACAGTGAGAAAGGGTCTGAAGATGGGAGAATTTCCCAGAAGCCCCTAGGCCAGCTGTTCTGATAAATGCAGTGTCGAACAACAATGAGAACCAGGTACCCTGCCTTAAATAGTTAGAATGCCGGGACCAACAAACAAAGTTCTCCTCTGACCTATACACACAGGCTGTGGCAAATGCACACCCACATCCTCACACATAACCCCCCCCAAATTATAGTAATCAAATTCTGTGTATTAAATTCCTACCTGTTGTAACCCAAGGATGATTTCTGTGTCCTACAGTGCACTCTGATGGTCATTCTAACCAACCATGCATTACTTTTTGTTTTTCCCAGTGTAAATTCTGTTAGTCTGTCAGATCTTTCAAACACTTCTCCCCATTCTGTGTTCTCCTGACCTCCCCAGGTTTCTTTTGGTCAATTTTAAGGATACAATAGAGTCTTTTTCTTAGCTGATAAAGGACTGATTTCTTACATTCTTTGAGAATCTCTTTCTGCAATCTTTCCTGATGAGAACTATCTTCTAATGGTGCCCTAATACAACCATCTCATATTTGTCCTTGAAAGTTGTCTAAAAGAGGAGACTTTTCTCCTCATCTAAAATAGACTTAGGGTTATCTGTTGCTAATATTTTCTTGGCTAGTGCAAAAACTAGAAGGAATTGACCTTCAGCTCTTGGTAATGCTGGTGGTTTGATTCAGGTGTCCCCCATAAACTTAGGTATTCTGAATGCTAGTCTCTCCAGCCGATGGCAATTGGAAATCAAAGCCTCCTGGAGGCAGTGTATTGTTGGGGGTGGGCTTATAAGTACTATAGCCAATTTCTCCATGCCAGTGTTTGGCACACTCTTTTGTTCCTGTTGTCCACCTGATGTTGGCCAGGAGGTGATATCCACCCTCTGCTCATATTATCATCTTGCCCTGCCATCATGGAGCTTCCCCTTGAGTTTGTAAGCCAAAATAAACCCTTTTTTCCCCACAAGCTGCTCTTGGTTGGGTGATTTCTGCTAGCATGCAAACCTAACTGCAACAAGTAGAGAAAAAAACATCTGGGGGAAGCATTGCTCTTGTATGAGAACATGCTCCGTACCACCCACCCTCATTACCAGGATGGCTGTCGTTCAGGGCAACACATTGCCAGCTTTCCTGTATAGAAGCAAGCATGCATTTATCTTTATAAAACAAGGATTTGGGTGGGGAAGATGGCTCAGCGGCTAAAGGCACTTGTTTGCAAAGCCTGACATCCCAGATTCAATTCCCCAGTACCTGTGTAAAGCCAGTGCACAAAGTTGGGCATGTACATGGTGTTCACTTGCAGTGTCAAGAGGCCCTGGTACACTCAATCTTTCTCTCTTCCTCTTTCTCATAAATAAAAGTACTTTTAGAGAACAAAATTATAGTAATACAGCACAGCTTTGTTTGTATTTTAAAGTGAAAAATGCATTTATAAAGAATAACTACTAGGGGTATATTCATTTTCACCTTAGTGAATAAATTCAAAGTATATAATATTATCTCAAATACATGCAGTTATAATGCCCTCTATGTCTGGCTTTTAAATAATGTATATAATCTCTGAATGGGGTGGCACACGCCTTTAATCCTAGCACTTGGAAGGCAGAGATAGGAGAATTTCCTTCAGTTCAACCCTGAGAATACATAGTGAATTCCAGGTCAGCCTGGGCTAGAGCAAGACCCTACTTCAAAAAACAAACAAACAAAGAAGTATACAATTGCCCTATTATTTTCCAGATCCAAATTAGATTCTAAAATGTTTTTATTCTATATTACAGGCAATACTGGCCATAATTTTTTTGAGGTAGGTTCTCACTCTAGCCCAGACTGGCATCAAACTCACAGAAGTCCTTCTACCTCAGCCTCCTGAGTGCTGGGGTTAAAGACATGCACCACCTCACCCGGGTACTGGCCATATTTTGAGTCCTGATATACATAAGACTAACATAATCTGTTTCCAACAAAAAAAAATAATAGATGTTAAAGGTATTGTTTATAAGAAGGAGTAGTGGCAATATCTTCTACAGTCGATGTATACCAAGTCACCAGAATTGGCAGTGACAAGAGAGCCTTAGCACAGTCTCCGTAGCACTTGCGTCACTACGGCAGGACAGCATCAGCGCAGACAGCTGCCTGCGCCAGCAGCAAGGACACCTTTGCTGGGTTTTAGCCAGGTGTCACCAACAAAAGACATCAGAGCAGCCAACCGAAGGGGTGGAGGGGGTGAACCACAAGCCCCGTAGAGCAGGAGACCATTTAGCAGACACAGTAAAAAAGAAACAAGTAGAAAGTGGATGGTGGCAGAACCACAGAAATAGTTCTTGCTTTTTCTTTGTCATTATGATTCTATTTTGATCCCCAATTGAAGTAACCTGGAAACATGGTTTACTTGGTGGCCTCATTTATGAATGCAGGTGTTTTTAATAACAAACCTAGACTTCTCTTTGTAACATTCTTTTTTAACCCATGTAAGTATCACCAATTCACAGATATATAAACATACAATATCCTATGTAATTTTTAAAATGTTATTTATATTAGCACATCAGAAATCTCAAAAATAAAAACAGCTGTATGCAGATACTTAAAATACTGCATGCAGCGCCCTCCTCTGTTCACTACATGTAAGTGCATTGTGCATTTTCCCTTCTGTCCTTAAATGCAATGTATCCTGGCAGTATTGTTGTATTGCAAATTTTTCAAAGGTTTTTTTTTTTTTTAATCATACATTTCAGTTATACTAACATTTTTCTTTTTGATAACTTAAGAAGCTAAACATCAAAGGAAAGATCACAAACTCCATTACAAAGATTACTTATATGCATGTCATCAAAGCCTCCAACATTTATTTTAATCATGAAATTGATTTCAAGCTTGTAATACTTTTAATTTAAGCCGGAAAGTTGGAACATCTAACTTGAGTGCTGTTTTTCCAGGTTGACTGCTACCCGTCTTGCGCATAGCACAATTACTGCTTGTGGAATAAACTGCCACTAGACATTAATCAAAAATTGTTCATAGCAGGCTGGAGAGATGGTTTAGCAGTTAAGCACTTGCTTGTGAAGCCTAAGGACCCCAGTTCAAGGCTCGATTCCCCAGTGCCCATGTAAGTCAGATGCACAAGGTAGCTCATGCATCTGAAGTTCATTTGCAGTGGCTGGAGGCCCTGGTGCGCCCATTCTCTCTCTCTCTCACTCTCTCTCTCTCTCTGCCTCTTTCTCTCTCTGACTGTCTGTCCCTCTCAAATAAGTAAATAAACCAAATTTGTTTTTAATTTTCATAGCAACCTCCCAGGCAATAAACAAGAAGAATCCTGTCAATGTCAGGAACATACCTTGTCATTTTGACACAAAGAAAGGCTATTTGAGGAGGAACAGTTTGCTCACAGCTAGCTCCCTGTCATTAATAGAGTGATAAGGACATAGTCATTGGTTAATACATATTTGTTACATAAATAAACAATGCACAAGACCATCTTCCAGATCCCTACTGTCTTTTAAATTAATTTTCTTAATTAAATATTTTTAATTTTTTTATTTATTTGAGAGCAACAGACACAGAGAGAAAGACAGATAGAGGGAGAGAGAGAGAATGGGCGCGCCAGGGCTTCCAGCCTCTGCAAACGAACTCCAGACGCGTGCGCCCCCTTGTGCATCTGGCCACGTTCGAACCGGGGTCCTTAGGCTTCACAGGCAAGCGCTTAACCGCTAAGCCATCTCTCCAGCCCCCTACTGTCCTTTAAATAAAGACATACTCTTTTATTTTCTTTTTTTTTTTTTTTTATTTGCAAGCAGAGAGAGAAAGAGAATGAGCATACCAGGACCTCCAGCCACTGCAAATGAACTCCAGATGCATGCACCACTTTATGAATCTGTCTTTATGTGGGTATTGGGGAATTGAAACTGGGTCATTAGGCTTTTCAGGCAAGTACCTTAACTGCTGAGCCATCTCTCCAACCCAACACACAGCTCTTTTGTAAGTTTTTTTTTTTTTTTTTGACAGAGAGAAAGAGGGAGAGAGAGAGAGAGAGAGAAAATGGGTGCACCAGGGCCTCCAGCCACTGCAAACAAACTCCAGATGCATGCACCACATTGCACATCTGGCTAATGTGCATACTGGGGAATTGAACCTGGGTTCTTTGGCTTTACGGGCAAATGCTTTAACTGCTAAGCTATCCCTCCAACCCAACAACTCTTAAGTATTGAATATCAGCTTACAAGAGTCTTTTTACATTCATCTCTTGATGGTACCACTAGTTTCTACTTTTGGAAACAAAATGTTCTGCTCCATGATAGCCCTTGAACATCCCAGAAACACATTTACAAACAGCATCTTGCTTGATGACTATTAAACAACACAGATCACCATATAATATGCACATTTTAACACATAAATATTCAGAGTGCAAAATGACTGGCACTCTGTTATCACACCATTCTCCAAACATCATCATATTACTCAGAGGGAGCTAAGCAATGCTGAGGTAATAACTAGTTGGGAAACCCTAGAGATGCACAAAAACTGAGGCTAACATCTTTTTGTCTTAATGGAATGTGTCCAAAACTCACCAACAGAGGAAGCTCTGGTCATGACAATCACACCATTTAGCAGCACCTCTGCTAAGACAACAGGAACAACCTTTTTTAAAAAAATATATTATTTATTTATGCATTTATCTAGACAGTGAGGATGGGCACTCTAGGGCCTCTGGCCAGTGTAAATGAACTCCAGATGCATGTTTGCGCATCTGGCTTTATGTGGGTACTGGGGAATAGAATCACAGACATCAAGTTTTGCAAGCAAGTGAGCCATCTCTCCAGCCCAGAAACAATCTTCAGGTATGTCCAACTTGTTCCCTATGGGCCACACACACATCCCCAAATAGTGATGAATGTGGGTCAACATATTTGTAAAGAACAACATCATGTCACAATGATGAAAGATTGGCCACCCCTGATATAGCATTAGCAGTCACAGGGACAGGTAGAAAAGAGAGAGTTGCCAAGCATCTGCTGGCTGCTAAAGCTCTGCCTGGAAATGCCACATGCTGCTTGCTGCTGCTTGGAACGTCATTAGCCAAGGCAAGTCACATGGTCATGCCTGAGTTCAAGCAACAGGACAAGCACATGTCATTGTTCTGTGAGAATGGACAAAACTACCAAAAATAAAATAACATACCCTACTTCCACCATGTACTGAAACAGAATGTATGACATCAGAACAGTCATTTAATGCCTCCTGGTCTAAACTCCAGTATGCTCTGCAAAGAGAAGGAGTAAAATGGAAGTGGGCTATTTCATTGTGTACCTTAATATTGGTGGAGACACATAGGATAAAAATTCTTTCCACTAGCTGGGCGTGATGGCACACAACTTTAATCCCATCACTTGGGAGACAAAGGTAGGAGGATCTCTTTGAATTCAAGACCACCCTGAGACTACATAGTGAGTTCCAGGTCAGCCTGAGCTAGAGTGAAACGCTACCTCGAAAAAAAAATTCTTTCCATTAATAAAGCTTACAAAATCCAAAAATAAATAAATAAATAAAGCTTACAAAATCAATTGAGGAACTAAACAACCTAGTGTTCCTCCCAAATCGCTATAGAAAATAACATATTAAAGAATAACATGTAGCAAAAGATCTAAAACAAAACAAGAAAAGAGCAAAGATGTGTACAAATTTCAACAGTTCTATAAATGGCCGGGTGTGGTGGCACATGCTTTTAATCCCAGTACTCGGGAGGCAGAAGTAGGAGGATCACCATGACTTCAAGGCCACCCTGACACTACATAGTGAATTCCAGGTCAGCCTGGACTAGAGTGAAACCCTACCTTGAAAAAAAAAGTTCCATAAATGATAGCAGAAGTCCATATCAACCATCACTGTGTGCAAACAGGTTCTGTCTCCCACAGTGAAAGGCTGGATGGCAGCCAACTATGTGCTACCGGAGACAAACGGACAGTAAAAGAAAATAGAAGAGCAAGCGGAAAAGAATGAATGGTTCAAACCATAAGCGCAAACACAAAGAAAGCTGACACAATGATTTTGGACTACAATATCAAAATACTATAGCCTAGGTGGTTTAAATAAAAAGTATTTATTCCTCAGGTCTGGAGGCAGGCAACACCCAGCTCATTCATGGTCTCAGCAGGGCTTGCATCCTGGTTCATAGGCGCCATCTACTGGCTGTCGTCGCATAGCACAGGCACTGAGGGAGCTCTCGGATGCTCATTTTAGGGCCCTATCGCCAGTATCAAGAACTCAGCTCTCTTTCTATAGAGAGTTTGATAGGTGTAGGCCCTCTTATAGCCCATGATTGATGGTAGCTTGATATTGGAGAGTGGTCTTATGTATGGATATGGTTCTGACTTGTTTCCCAGCTCCAGCTATGGGTCTCATACCACTGAGGGGATCAGTTAGCTGAATCAAGAGTAGTTGGTTCCCCACCATGGCTGTGTGCCACTATTGCACTTGTGTGGGCATCACACCAGGTTATTTGCTGCTAAGTAGGTTGGACCATGACTTGCTTGGACAGATATTGGTCATCTCTCCCAGTCGTCCATGTAGCACCTTCTGGTACTAGACACGCTGACTGTCTGGGGACTGACTCTCTCCTGGCTTCCAGCCATGCCGTTCCATTTTACATGTCAGCTGCATATGGTGTCTTCAAAGTCAAGGCTATCTCATTTGTCCTGGTGCTAACTTACTCTCCATTGGAGAATCTGCTTCTCTTTTTCAGATAAATGCAAATCCTAAGGAGAGAGCCACCCCATCATACCTCAAAAGGACCCCAGATGAAACTAAAGAAAATTGGCGAAACAAGCAAGGGTGCTGTTTTACTGATGAACCGGATACCAGCACAAGGGCGAAGGAGACCAACACAGAGAAAAATCAACGCCTACCAAATCAGAGAGCCAGAGACCCAGAGGCCCCCAACACCTCATCACTGAAGCAGACCAAAAATGAACACAACATGGCTCAGGGAAATTTTGCGGAAGAGAGGGTGGAAAGAATGTCAGAGCCACATGTTGGGTCATGATATGCAGAGACATTTATCGTACCAATAACTGTGGGCTAACTCCACAATGCACAACCCATATACCTCAACAAGGAGGGGCCAATGGGGAGGGGGTAGGTCACAGATAAGCCTAATAATGGTACCAAACTGCCTGTACTTGCAGAATAGAAAACTAATAAAAATAAATAAATTAAATTTAAAAAAAGACGACCCCCCCCAAAAGAAAAGAACTCAGCTCTCATGCCATCACCACCTTCCAAAGGCCCCACATAGCCCTTTGGCGCTGCATATAGCAACCTGAGAGATGCTCTGTTTCCTCCTCCAGGTGCAAACCACAGAAGCTTGCTCACTTTGTCAAAATACATTAACCTCCTCAACCTCCTTTCTCCATACGGATGTCACTTTCTCTATTTTAACATTATGGCATCAATAGTAAATTCTTACATATGAAACTTCAGTCAAAAGAGAAGAAAACTTGTCTTCGTGTGTGGAATCTTGACAATAAGGAAAACTCACTCCCTAGGGTATGTGTATATCGACAGCTGTGCCCTGGAGAATATCACACACAGACAGAAGGGGACACAATCAGGAATGTTTCCTACAGCACTACTTGCATAAAATTAAGTCCATTAAAATATGGATGCTCATAAGGAAGGATTTTATGTTACATATAAAGCCAATTATCTCACCAATTACACTATCAATGAGATGAAACATCAATTGCAATTCATGAGGTGTTTTTTTTTTTAAGTGAATTAAGGTTTTGTTGAGTGATTTTTTTTTTTAATTTACTTGAGAGAGTTATAGGTATGCCATGGCCTCTTGCCATGGCAAATGAACTTCAGGCACATGCCCCACTTTGGGCACCTGGATTTATGTGAGTAATGGGGAAGTGAACCCAGGCTGGAAAGCTTTGCGAGCAGTCACCTTTAACGGCTCAACCATCTCTCTAACTCTTAAGTAAAATTTGACAAATTAATTCTAAATGGGTCAGAGTAAAGTAAATGGTCAAAAATAATCAGCACTTAGAAAATATTCATCCTCTCTTTAACCAGAGAAATGAAAATTAAGACAAAATACCATTTTTATCATCATGTTGACCAAATTAAAAGCCTGGCCACAAAACCCTCACCATGTGGTCATTAAAATGCCACATGCTCTCGCTCTCCCCCCCCCCCCTCTTCTCTTTCTTCTCTCTCCTCTCTCCCCATAATCACTTTTGAATGGACTAAAAACTCCAAATATCAAAGAGCAAAACCACTGCACTTTAAGAATGTGAAGAGTGGGCTGGAGAGATGGCTTAGCGGTTAAGTGCTTGCCTGTGAAGCCTAAGGACCCTGGTTCAAGGCTCTATTTCCCAGGACCTACGTTAGCCAAATGCACAAAGGGGCACACGCATCTGCAGTTTGTTTGCAGTGGCTGGAGACCCTGGCATGCCCATTCTCTCTCTCTATCTATCTATCTGCCTCTTTCTCTCTCTGTTGCTCTCAAATAAAAATAGATTTTAAAATGTACCAAAAAAAAAAAAAAAAAGAATGTGAAGAGTGCTGCCAAGGTAAATGACAAACTGCTATGCTTTCATTATTATAAAAGAATGACTTTGAAAATTGAAAATTTAGTAGTGTAGACCTTCAGAAAATTACACCCTGTCTCAGCTCTGGTGGGCTTATTCCAGGAGGCTAAAGTGTCTCATGATCAAGGGTCACCAACACCTCCCAGAACCAGCTGTTCCACATCACAAAGGAACTAAGGAATGCAGACAAGGGTGAGCAAGCAAAAGTTGACTTATTAAGGGGAAAGTGGAGGGACACTTGCAGGCATGAAGGACCCCAATAGATGTAGGTGACACTGAGCTGCCTGGTATACTGACCTTTGGGGGACTTATGGCCACAACTGGATAGAGACTGAGATAATCCTTATGGAGACTGGTTATTTCTTGTATGCATAGCGGGCTGAACCAAAGAGAGGACCACATGCCCTGGCGCTTCCCCTGGGCCCAAACAGGAAGCTCATGGTTTTTCCCCCAATGAAAGTGATCAGGCATCATGGTAACTTTGTCCACTCATTTCCCAACTGGTTTACTCATTTTAGAGAGAAAGAGAGAGAGCATGAAAGCTACTGAGTCATTTTCATTTTTTGTCCTTGGGCTACTTGACCAGCTTACAGAAGGGTACTTAACTAGCTTGTTACTGACATGGAAACATTATCCTTATGGCACCCTATCTCATTAGGTCAAATAGCAAACAGGAAAACAGAAGGAAAAATAATAATGAAAACCAATTCACAATCGAGTACTGGCCAAATAGACTAAAAATGTGGGATGGAGGGATGGAGAGATGGCTTAGCAACTGAGGCACTTGCATGAGAAGCCAAAGGACCCATGTTCAACTCTCCAGATCCCACAAAAGCCAGGTACACAAAGGTAAGGCAAGCACAAGGACACACATGACCACTAGGTGGTGCAAGAATCTAGAGTTTGATTGCAGTGGCTGAGGCCCTTGAGGGCCAAATCTCTCTCTTTCCCTCTGTCTATCTCTCTCTCTCTCTCTCTCTCTCTCACGGTCTTTCTCTCTAAAATTAAATATATGTATGTATTTGTACACACACACACACACACACACACACACACATATATATTTAGTTCAGTTCCTCAGTACCCACATAAAGCCAGATATACAAAGTAGCACATGCAGACTTTCGGTTAAGATGGCAGCGGAGTAACCATGCCAAAGCAGCCTAGGGGAGAAAAAGCAAAAAAAAAAAAAAAAAAAAACCTCCCAGGAAAATACACTCTTCTACTAAAAAGTGAGGTGTATAAGAAATTACCAATGGCAGCAGAGAAGTAGGAGAGATCCAGAGCATCCAGAGCCCACATAGGCCGGCAGAAGCAGCTCCAGCAGCAGCAGCAGCAGCAGCACCAGGTCTGCAGGGCCACAGTTGCAAGGCTCAGCTTGAGCCGCAGGATAAGCCAGGTGAGGGGGTTTTCCATTCATACCAGAGCATTTCACAAACTCAAGAAGCATGAAGGGAGAATGGCAATGAACAACGGAGAAGCAGATCACGAGGTAGAGGATCACATGAACCAGCGGGAGAACTAGAGCCACCATCCACAGCCTCCCCTCCCCCACCAGCAGCACAAATTCCAGCAAGCACCAGAGACCAGGGGAAGGGAGCTCACAGTACCCAGCACCAGTGACCAGAGCAATGATCCAATGATGCAGCCAGCCTACTTGAGCCCACAGTGCACCAAAGAGGGACCCAAGCAGGAGTGCAGCATAACTGAGACCAAAATTATCCCAAAAGGTAACTGAGATTACACCAGGTCAGTACCCACCGAATAAGCCTGGTATATAGGCTTGAATCAGAAGTGCTAATTGCACCTTCCATATCAGGATAAATTATATGTTAAACCTGATAGATGGTCAGATATGCCATTCTTAAATAAGCTATATTTTGGGCTTGTTATTTGTTGCTTCTTGATTTATAGTGGCTTTGTTTCCTCTTCTGTTGTACATTAGGGAAGGGTCTCACTTGGTCACAAGCTGACTTGGAACCCTCAACAGACCTCCTTGTTGACAGGATTAAGGGTGTGGAGCACCACAAACCCTAAGGGACAGTGACTCCTTTAGAGGATCTGGTTATCATAATACCTACTCTTCATAAATACTCTGTGCTGTTTTTCATTGAATGTGTACATTGTTTAGTTAATTTTAGAATCTGCCTGCATTTTGTTCCACTCAGCCTACTTGAATACTCTTATAGCAGGAAAACCCAACACCTAGGGTCACTTTTGTAGATACTCAGTGTCTTGAGAGCCACATCTAGAACCTTAAGCTCCTACCCTGAAGATATATATCAGATTGACTGATACATCTAATAATACTGCAGCTAACTAGAAAATCCAAGCATTAAATTAATCCAAGATGCAAATGTATATGCATTATAACACAAGAAACACCAAAACTCAAGACAATATAAATTTACCAAAAAGTATTAATCAGAAAGGACCTCCAGTGAGAATGAGTTAGAGGAAATGTCTGAGAAAGATTTCAAAAGGATGATTATAAATATGCTCAAAGAAGTCAAAGAGGAAATCAAAGGAATCAAAGAAGACACAGGAAACCAATTTAGTGAAATAAATAGGTCAATACAACACATAAATAAGGAAATAGAAGTAATAAAGAAAAACCAGTCAGAACTACTAGCAATGAAGAACAGAGTTAATGAATAAAAAACTGTAGAAAATCTCACCAGTAGAATGGATGAAGGAGAGGACAGAATATCTAAGCTAGAAGACCAGGTGGCAGATCTAATACAGTCCAACAGAAAGACAAACAAGTAAGAAAGGATGAATGGGAATTTCAAGATATTTGGGACACTATGAAAAGATCAAACATAAGAATTCAGGGTATAGTACCAAACTCATTCTGCAAAGCCAGCATCACCCTGACACCAAAACCAGGCAAAGATAGAACAAAAAAAGAAAATTACAGACCAATCTCCCTCATGTACATAGATACAAAAATTCTCAACAAAATATTGGCAAAAAGAATACAAGAATATATCAGAAAGATCATTCACCCCAACCAAGTAGGCTTTATCCCAGAGATGTAAATATGGTTCAACATACACAAATTGATTAATGTAATACATTATATAAATGGACTGAAGGACAAAAATCACATGATCATCTCATTAGATGCAGAAAAAGCATTTGACAAAATCCAACATCTCTTCATGATCAAAGTCCTACAGAGACTGGGAACAGAAAGAGTATATCTCAATATAATAAAGGCTATATATGACAATCCTACAGCCAACTTATTACTAAATGGGAAAAAATTGGAAGCTTTTCCACTAAAATCAGGAACAAGACAAGGGTGTCCATTGTCCCCACTTTTATTTAATATAGTACTGGAAGTCTTAGCCATAACAATACTGCAAGAGATGTACATAAGAGGGATACAAAAAAATGGGATACAAATTGGAAAGAAAGAGATCAAGTTATCATTATTTGTACATGACATGGTTCTATACATAAAGGACCCTAACGACTCTAACAGCAAAGTGTTAGAGTTGATAAACACCTATAGCCATGTAGCAGGATACAAAATAAACACACATAAATCAGTAGCCTTCCTATATGCTAACAACAAACACACAGAGGATGAAATCAGAAAATCACTCCCATTCATAATTGCATCAAAAAAATTAATAAAGTACCTTGGAATAAACCTAACCAAGGAAGTAAAGAATCTCTACAATGAAAGCTTTAAAACACTCAAGCGAGAAATTGCAGAGGACATTAGGAAATGGAAAAACATCCCTTGTTCCTGGATTGGAAGAATCAATATTGTGAAAATGGCAATCCTACCAAAAGCAATCTACACATTTAATGTAATCCCCATCAAAATTCCAATAGCATTCTTCACAGAAATAGACAAAACAATCCAAAAATTCATTTGGAATCACAAAAAATCTCGAATATCTAAAACAATACTGAGCAACAAAAATGAGGCTGGTGGTATCACCATACCTGATTTTACCCTATACTACAGGGTCATAGTAACAAAAACAGCATGGTACTGGCACAAAGACAGACACATAGATCAATGGAACAGAATAGAGGACCCAGATGTAAGTCCAGGTAGCTATAGCTGCCTGATATTCGACAAAAATGCCAAAAATACTCATTGGAGAAAAGATAGCCTCTTCAGCAAATGGGGTTGGGAAAACTGGATATATATCTATAGAAAGATGAAAATAGATTCTTCTTTCTCTCCATGCACAAGAATTAAGTCCAAATGGATTAAAGACCTTAACATCAAACCTGAAACTCTGAAACTGCTAGAGGAAAAAGTAGGGGAAACCCTTCAACTTATTTGTCTTGGCAAAGACTTTCTGAATAAAACCCCAATTGCTCAGGCAATAAAACCACAGATTAACCACTGGGACCTCATGAAATTACAAAGATTTTGTATGGTAAAGGACACTGTGAATAAAGCAAAGAGGCAACCTACAGAATGAGAAAAAAATTTTGCTAACTATACATCTGATAGAGGATTAATATCTAGGATATACAAAGAACTCAAAAAATTAAGCAATAAGAAATCAAACAAGCCAGTGGAAAAAAATGGGCTATGGAACAAAATAGAGAGTTCTCAAAAGAAGAAATATGGATGGCATATAAGCATCTAAAAAAATGTTCTACATCCCTAGTCATCAGGGAAATGCAGATTAAAAACTACATTGAGATTCCATATCACTCCTATCAGATTGGCTACCATCATGAAAACAAATGACCATAAATGCTGGCGAGGATGTGGAAAAAGAGGCACCCTTCTACACTGTTGGTGCGAATGAAATCTGGTCCAGCCATTGTGGAAATCAGTTAGAAGTTCCTAAGACAGCTAAAAATAGATCTGCCATATGACCCAGCTATAGCACTCCTAGGTATATATCCTAAGGACTCATCTCATTTGCTTAGAGATTCTTGCTCAACCATGTTTATTGCCGCTCAGTCCAAAGTGGCATATGCACCTAGAGTCCATCTGCGGTGGCTGGAGGCCCTAGCGTGCCCATTCCATTTGTCTGTCTTCTCTCTCTGCTTGCAAATGAAAGCAAACAACTGTGTGAAGTGACTGAAGACTGATGGTGTGTTGTCATCATCAAAAACAGATAAAGCATTTCCAGTCTTTAAGGGACTGTAATAAAGGTTAGCAACTGATGGTAATTTGCTTGTCAGTCCTGGTCTCTTCTAATCCTTCTAATAAGCATCTGTTGCTTAAATACTGAGGCTACTTCAAATTTTACAGGGAAAAAGAAGATAGTAAAACAAGCCTTCCTCTTCCCTAAATGGCATTCCATTTCATCTTTTCTTTTGATGTTAGTAGTATCACTCTCCTTCCAGTTAGTAAAGTATGGCAATGTTTGTTGATTCTTCCCTATTGCTCAGGAATTGCTTCAATTCTAGTTAGCAGTGACATCCTCAAGTTGAAGCATCATGAGAATTTATTCCTAAAAACATGCTGTTTTCTTCCCCCAGAGAGTCCTAACAGAAAAAGTCAAACCTAGAACATTTTGTTTGGGCAGAATTAAGGAGTGTCAGCAAGAGAAGAAATGGCAGGCTAGAAAGACAAAGACACTAAACAGGCATTACTGTGAATCCATTTTGCAGAGGAGCAGACATGTCAAGGATGTTGGCTTACTAGACATGATGGACCTATGGCTGGGCTAAAACAGTAGCTGTAGGGATGTTTTTAAAGAAAGGCATTAAGCTGGGCATGGTGGTACATGCCTTTAAGCCCAGCATTCGGGAGGCAGAGGTAGGAGGATCATGGTGAGTTCGAGGCCACATTGAGGCTACATAGTGAATTCCAGGTCAGCCTGGGCTATAGTGAGACCCTACCTCGAAAAAACCAAAATAAATAAATAAATAAAGGCATCAGATTTTTCTAGAAGATTAAAAGGGAAAGTCAGCAAGGAAAGGAATTTATATTCTGGGGAAATTTGGGGGTGAAATTAGTTCCCATTTTTTTTGTTCATGTGTCACCCAGGTCTACCAAGCATGCTAGTAAAGCAGTGTGATTGATTTTCTACCAAATACTAGAACTTTAATGACTTAGTATGTTTTCCTTCCTTCAGAGTGTTGGTAGTCATCTAGTTTTAAGAAAATACCTTCACTGGATATTGTCTTAATCATTTTGAGCTACTATAACATATGCCCATAAGCGGAGGGATCTGTAAGCCACAGAAATGTATTTCTCACACTGTGGAGGCTTCCAGAGGGAGACGGCTGGGTGCCAATAATGACTCTCCTGGGGTACAGGCACTGATTTCTGGTTCCCTCATGTGGCAGAAAGAAAGATAAGGAGCTCTCCTGGGTGCTTTCTTTAAAATATTTTTATTTATTTGCAAAGAGAGAGAGAATGGGCACAACAGGGCCTCTAGCCTCTGCAAACCAACTCCAGATGCATGCACCACTTTGTGCATCTGGCTATATGTGGGTGCTGAGGAATTGAACCCGGATTCTTAAGCTTTGCAGGCAAGAGCCTTAACTGCTGAGTCATCTCTTCAGCCCCCAGGGTGTTTGTTTTTTAAATAAGAGCACTAAACTGCTCATAAGGGCTTCACCCTCATGACCTACTTACCTCTGAAAGACCACCTAACGTCATCCCCTAGGAAGTTTGGATTTCAGCATACATATTTGGGGGAGAAAGCAAACATTCAGTCAGCAACATGAGTGCGTAGGTTGTGTTCTAAACGCTTGGGGATTCCTTTGAAAGTCAATACCCTCAAAGGTGGTAGTTTCATCTTCTGATAATGGATTCAATGTGAAAGAATCACTAATACTTAAGAGGCAAGTCAGCTGATTAAATATATTATTAAATTCAACAAAGCTAGATGAGTTCACAGATTTCTATAGAACACAAAACTGAGAATATGCATAGGATTCAGCTCCAAGTCAACCATGCTTTTGGTCCAATTCAACCATGCACAATGAGTGTGATTTTGGTCCATCGCTTATTTCCAAATTTACTTCCATTGATACAATTCAAAGGACCTGGTGTAACCTTTTCCAGCACAGAGGACTGGCCCCTTACCCCAAAATGTTGAGGATTCTGCATCTGGTTAGAAAGCTGTCCAGTGAGTTCTTAGAAATCCCATGCCCTAAAAGCTCTGTGGCTTACCAAGACCACCAAAATTTGAACAATTCTGACTCAACTAACAAAAAATCTGTAGCCTAACTTTGCAAGGCTTGGGATAGCATTCAATATGTTATTGATGATACATAACATAAAGTTTGACATTTTAACCGTTTTGAAATGCATAACCTAAGCCGAGTGTGGTAGCGCACGCCTTTAATCCCAGCACTCGGGAGGCAGAAGTAGGAGGATTGCCGTGAGCTCGAGGCCACCCTGAGACTCTATAGTGAATTCCAGGTCAGCCTGGGCTAGAGTGAGACCCTACCTCGAAGAACCAAAAAATAAAAAACAAATAAAATGCATAACCTAAGTGACATTCGCAATGTTGTCCGAAAACGATCACTTAACATTTTTTTAAAAATACTTATTTGATAGAGAAAGAGAGAGAATGGGTGTGCCAGGGCCTCTAGCCACTGCAACCGTAGTCCAGATGTCTGTGCCACTTTGTGCATCTGGCTTTAAGTTCTGTGGAACTGAACTCAGGTCGTTAGCCTTTGCAGGCAAGCTCCTTAACCACTAACGCATCTCTCCAGCCCTTGATTTTTTCAAAGGATATTTATAGTCATCCACTCATCAACCGAATTAACAGGCTTGGGATTTGATACTGAACCAACATGATTCAAATGACAAGGTCTGTGCCTTCAGGGACCATGGCGTGTGATGTTCATTATGCCCCCTGGATAGGACAATTTTGGAGACTGAGCCTGGAGAGGCTGGTGTCAGGTCTGCTCCTGGGGCAGGGCCTGCGTCAGAGCCGCTCAGGGGAAGGGTCCTGGGAGGGGCTGCGAGGGCCGGGCCTGTGCCCGGGAAAGACGGGGGCGGGGCCTGGCACGTGGGGGCGGGGCTGCGGGGCCTGCATTGAGGGCGGGGCGGGGCGGGGCGGGGCGGGGCGGGGCGGGACGGGGCGGGGGCGGGGCCTGGGTGGGGCTGTGCGGTCGGGCCGCGCGGGGCTTCTGGGGCGGTGCCTGGGCAGCTCATTAGGGTCGGGCTAGGGTGGGTGTTGGGGCTGCGCTGCAGCACGGCCCGGGAGTGGTTCGGCGGGTCGGCGATGAGCGGGACCGTCCCGGCGGCGCAGTGCAGGACGTAGGGCGGGGCTCGGGCTCGCTCTGCCGCGGGGGCGGGGCTGCGCTGAGCACCGGGCCGAGGGGCGGGGCCAGCGCTGACCACGCCCCCGCCGGCCCGGGCGCTCGGGGCTGCCTGGCCTGGCCCTGGCCTGCGCGCCGGCCTCTCCCCGGAGCTGGCTGGCGGGGCGGCGAGCCGGGCGGCCCGTAGCCCGAGTGGGATGCGGTTGACTCGGAGGCGGCTGTGCTCGCTGCTCTTCGCCCTGTACTGCCTCTTCTCCCTCTACGCCGCCTACCGCGTCTTCTTCGGACGCCGTCTGCCGCCCTCCACCTCCCCGGGCCTGCGCAGAGGGGCCGGCCCGGCGCGGGAGCGGCGCGGCCGAGGTAGGAGCCGCGGGACGGGGCAGCACTTCCGCGCCCGGCACCCTCCCCGGACACCCGGCCGCGCGTCTCGGGGTCGCCGGCCCTCGCCCCCCCCGGCCCCGCGGCGTGAGCGTCCTGGGCGCCTCCCAGGCCAGAGATGCGGGGGAGAGCCGCCAACGCGGGTCGCCCGTCGCCCTTTCCCTAGTAACACACCTTTCTAGTCCCGCCGTGACTTCGGAAGGCCACGCTTGGCGTCCGGTTTCGCTCCCGGTCCCCTGTTGGGACTTGCACACTCCCTGCTAGCTGCCCCGACATTCTGAATTTTGCACATTATTGTCTGGAACTGGCGGAGGCTATATTTTTGAAGTTTTACTCATAGTTTATGGGTAAAAGCCTTTAAAGAATTACAAAAGTTAAACGTCTAACGTGATACAGGGTATCCTGTCGTTTTAAAGGTTTTGTCTTTGGGGATGTACTTGTCAGGTCTCATGTTACCATATTATTTTTAAAATCTCCAGAGTCATGGATCAGTAAAAATTAAGTTGTTGCGGGGAGTGATGGCGCACGCCTTTAATCCCAGCCAGCACTTGGGAGGCAGAGGTAGGAGGATCGCCATCCTCAGACTACATAGTGAAGTCCAGGTTAGCCTGGGCTAGAGTGAGACTACTTCGGGAAAAAAAAAAATAAGTTGTTGGTTCTTTTTTAATTGTGTGTGTTTAAGAGTTCAAAATCGGAGCTGGAGGATGGCTTAGCGGTTAAGGGTTTGCCTGCAAAGCTGAAGGACCCAGCTTCGATTCCCCAGGTCCCCCAGTTAGCCAGATGCAAGAGGGGCGCATGCGTCTGGAGTTCCTTTGCAGTGGCTGGAGGCCCTGGCGCGCCAATATTCTCTCTCCCCCTTCCTTCCTCCCTCCCTCCCTCCTTCCCCCTCTTTCTCTATGAAATAAATAAATAAAATAAAATAAAATTTATTTTTTTAAAAAGTTCAAAATCAGTTGCTTCAGCGCTGAAAACTTGGAAGTTGGAATAAAATTAGAACTCTCTTAACACCTAAGTGACTTGAATTTACTGCCTCAGCTTTACCTTATAGTAAACAGTGTCAACGTTTTTAAACAGACCAGTCTTCTTTGGAAAGTGAAGAATGGAATCCCTGGGAAGGAGATGAAAAAAATGAAGAGCAACAGAGGATTAAAACAAGCCTACAGATACTAAATAAATCCACAAAAGAACATGCAGACCACAGTGTACAATTCTGGGGCAAAGCTGCTGTTGGTAAGTTGATGTAAAGAGGAAACACATGCCAAAAGCAATTTAAAATGCACTGCGGTGGTATGAAATTCACTTGACTACGTCTTGTCACTTTTTAAAATTTATTTATTTGCAAGCAGAGACAGATAAAAATAGAAATTAGGCATGCCAGGGCCTGTAGCCACTACATACAAACTCCAGACACATGCACAACTTCGTGCATCTGGCTTTATGTGGGTATTAGGGAATCAAACCCTAGTCCTTAGGCTTTGCAGTCAAGCACCTTAACTGCTGAGCCATCTCTTCAGCCTCATTTGGGGAGGGGGGTGGCGGTGAGTTAAGCCCAACAGACTGGACTTCTTTTTTCTATTTTTAAATTTATTTTTATTTATTTGAGAGCGACAGAGAAAGAGGCAGAGAGAGAGAAGGGGCACACCAGCCACTGCAAAGGAACTCCAAATGCATGCGCCCCCTGTGCATCTGGCTAACGTGGGTCCTGGGGAATTGAGCCTCAAATTGGGGTCCTTAGGCTACACAAGCAAGCGTTTAACTGCTAAGCTATCTCTCCCGCCCTTCTTTTTTTTTAAAGATTTTATTTTTTTAATTTATTTATTAGAGACACAGAGAGGGAGGGAAGGAGAGAGAGAGTGTGTGAGAATGGGCACACCAAGGCCTCTAGCCACTGCAAATGAACTCCAGACACATGTGCTACCTTGTGCTTCTGGCTAACATAGGACCTGGGGAATCGAGCCTGGGTCCTTAGGCTTTGCAGGCATGTGTTTTAACTACTAAGCCATCTCTCCAGCCCTTCTTTTTTTTTAATGTGTGTGAGAGAAAATTGGCATGCCAGGGCTTCCAGCCACTGCAACTGAAGTCCAGATGTGTGTGCGTGCCACCTTGCACACTTGCGTCACTTTGCATCTGGCTTATGTGGAACCTGGAGAGTAGAACATGAATCCTTAGGCTTTGCAGGCAATTGCTTTAACTGCTAAGTCATCTCTCCAGCCCCATTTTGTCATTTTTAATGAAGGCTTCATTAATTAAGGCTTCATTATGCTTTTTGAATCTTTCATCAATATCTCTTTTCTCCTATCCATCAGAATTTTCTTCAGCCTGTGTAGTTATTGCATTCTTGTTGAACATTTGAAATATATGGCCCCTAGCCTTAATGGCCAAACAGTTTAGGAAATGCTGAACAGAAAAGAGTTAAGCTGCTTCACAGCAGGTCTTTCTCAGAACTTTAAAATGTGAGTGTTCATTATGAGTGTCCAATGAGGGGATGTTGTAAGTAGCTGATTAAACTTGATTGCCGAGCTGGAGATATGGCGGTTTGAATCAGATGTCCCACATAAACTCATGTGATTTGAATGTTTGGTTCCCAGCTGATGGCTGTTTGGGGTGTAGAGCATTTCTGGAGGAGGTGTGTTGTTGGGGCCAGGCTTGGGGGTTTGTTGCAGTCAGCTTCTGGTTGCTCGGATGAATGTCCAAGCCAGACATAGTTATGGGAGAAAGGAATTTATTTGAAGCTTACAGATCCAGGGGAAGTTCCATAAAAGCAGAAGAAGCTGGCCGCCTTTCACAGGTCCATACAGAGAGAAGTACCACCACCAGCACCATAAGCAAGTACACTCCAGAAACCCCAGCAGAGCTCAAGCACTCTGCATATCTTTAGACTGGAACTCCAGATCCACCTCTACTCCTTAGGACTGTATGCTAGGATCCACCCACAGTGATAACTCCTCCAGCCAGACAGCTGGAAATCCAAGTTACAAGCTTGAATAAACTCCTGAATCTATTGGGGGACATCCATCCAAACTAGCACAGGGTGTTGTAACCAGCTCTCCTTCCAGAGTTTGGCTCTCCTGCTGCTCCTTCTACCTGTTGTGACAGAGGAGATGTCCAGCCACTGCTCATGCCATATTTCCTCTGTCATCATGAAGCTTCCCTTTGAGACTATAAGCTAAAATAAATCCTTTCCTCTCACCAGCTACTTTAGGATGGGTGTTTTCTCCCAGCAACATGAAAGTAACTGCGGCAGGGGTGTAGCACAGTGGTGGAATGACACATACTTAACATGTTGAAGGCTTTTGGGTTCAATCCCCATCACCAGCAACAAAAAACCTTGATTGTACATACAAGCAATTTTGCACTATTATGAAAGTCTAGGAAGAGAGAGAATGAGCACCCCAGGGCCTTCTGGCACTGTAAACAAACTTGAGACACATGTACCACTTTGTAAATCTGGCTTTACTTGGGTATTGGGGAATCGAGCCCAGGCCATCAGGCTTTGCAAGAAATCACCTTTAACCACTGAGCCATCTCTCCAGCCCCCATGAATCATTTTTTCAAAAAATCTCTTGTTGGGCATGGTGGCACACACCTTTAATTCCAGAACTCGGGAGGCAGAGGTAGAAGGATCGCCATTGAGTTCCAGGCTACCCTGAGACTACATAGTGAATTCCAGGTCAGCCTGGGTTAGAGCAAGACCCTACCTCAAAAAAAAAAAAGGATGGGGGATTGCTAAGCATAGTCATTTAAGAAGCTTTTTGATGGGCATGCCCTCTTTTTAGCCAAAGAATAGTGGGAACGTCTCTGTAGAATCTATGTCCCTTCATAGCAAAAGGATTGTTCTCAGTTCCAGGTATGAATTCTCTCCCACTGAGTGGGCCTCTTATCCAATCACAGAACAGTTGGTTGTCCACACAGGGTATGTGCCACTATTGCACAGTATGTACATCTTGCCTGGCTGGCTGATTTTGTCGCTTGCAGCATGCTTGTTTATGCTGTTGCTGACGATTATCTCCCAGAGGCTTGCGTAGCACTTTTCAGCACTGTGAAGACTAGCCAGCAGGGAGCTAGCTTCCTTCTAGGTTTCAGCATGATCTCTCCATGTGCTGTGATCACAGCCTGTGGTGCCTTCAGCAGCCATTTAGCTGTAGTGGGTAACAGTGCTTTGGCAGTGGCCTTATTGTGTTGGGGAACCTCAAAGCTAACCAACAGCTCACTGTGTAGAGGTAACCCAGTTCTGCCACTGGGATTTACTAGACAGAGCCCATGTGAAGGAAGCCTTTTTGAAATCAGGAAAATTCCATTCACTTACTGTTTTGCCTTCCATTTTTTCATCTACACCTTGGGAGTCAACCATTTTATTATTTTTTTGACAACTTCCATAATTACAGATAATAAACCGGGATAATTCTCTCCCCTCTTTCCCCTTCACATATCCACTGTCCTTCATATTCCCTCCCCCTCTCAATTAGTCTCTCTCTTATTTTGATGTCATCATCTTCTCCTCCTTTTATGAGCGTCTTGTGTAGTTGGTACCAGGCATTGCGAGGTCGTGGACATCCAAGCCATTTTGTGTCTGGAAGATTGCATTGTAAGCAGTCCTACCCTTCCTTTGGCTCCTCCTTCCATTCTAATGGAGAGCACATGTCTGTGGCTCAGTAGATTTACCAATCTCTTTCCTGCTAGAATTTTAGGATCCAAACAGCCTACATTCATCTGTATGCCTGGAATTTGCTAAGATAGCTAAGAAAATTCATAAGTCACATGTATAATCTCCTTTAGGAACCATCTGTGTGGATGAATGTTCTGACCTTCTAATACTTCTGAGCACTAGTGAAAGGTTAAGTCACATTACCTTTGGCTTTCTATCCACAGCATTGTTTTCTGACCATGTAAATATGCTTTTCTCCTCTTTCAAGGTCTGTTTTTCTTTTTTTTTTTTAATTTTTATTTTAATTTTTTTTTCTCAATTTTTTAAAACATTTTCCATGTTTATAAAAAATATCCCATGGTAACTCCCTCCCTCCTCCCCTTTTTCCCTTTGAAATTCCATTCTCCATCATATCCCCTACCCATCTCAATCAGTCTCTCTCTCATTTTGATGTCATGATCTTTCCCTCCTATTATGATGGTCTTGTGTAGGTAGTGTCAGGCACTATGAGGTCATGTATATCGAGGCCAACTTATGTCTGGAGGGAGCATGTTGTAAGGAGTCCTACCCTTCCTTTGGCTCTAACATTCTTTCCGCCACCTCTTTTGCATTAGACCCTGAGCCTTGGAAGGTGTGATCGAGATGTTACTCAGTACTCTAATCACTTCTTTCCAGCACCATGATACCTTCTGAGTTGTCCCAATGTCAGTGCCGTTTGAAAAAAGAAGATTCTCTACCCAAAGTGAGAGTAGCATTAATATAAGGGTATGAATATTAAGAGAAATGCTTACTGGGCAGTTTGATAAGCATAGTATATACACTTATCCAGACATCAGCAGATGTTACACCCGTAGGGCTCATGTCTACCCCTGTTTTAAGTTTTCTGTATCAGGCATATATTCCCTCCCTTGGAGCGGGCCTCCAATCTAATTGGAGGGCAGTTGGTTTCCACCATGACAGACGTGCCACTATTGCACCCATTGGCTTATTTGGTCTGGCTGGCCAATTATAAGGCTTGCAGTGTCCACTGTTGATTATCTTCACTGGTGGTGTATCTTTCTCCCATTGAAATGCATGTAGAATGGCTTCTTCCAGCTTTCTGTCAGCTGGTCTACATGGAGAAGGTTTTCAGCTCAGTTCCAGCAGGATTTCTCAGTGGCCTTGCAGCCCAAGTATGTGGAGTCTTCAGCAATAGGGTCTTACCATCAATTCCTGGTGGGAAACCAAGGGCCTTGGCAATGGCCTATAATGTTTTGGGGGCATGAGGGACCTCCCTAGACAACAACTCACTGGAGGTAACCCATCCCTGGCACTGAAAATTTTCTAGCCACAATCTATGGCTCCTGAGTGTTCCATTGTCCAAAACTGAAGGATTCCTTTTGATTTGTTTATATCCTCTTAGATTGTGACTAGCCTTCCCTCCACCTTTCCTTTACTCAATCTCCTCCCTTGACCTTACTTTGGGCCTTTTCACCCCCATTAATCTATTCTTCTACTTACATATATATACAATACCAACCTATTAAGTACCCGCCTGCCTTCCTTTCTCTACCCTTTGTATCAATTTTTTAGCTTACTGGCCTCTGCTACTGAGTTTTTTCCTTCTCACACAGACGCCCAATCATCTGTAGCTAGGATCCACATATAAGAGAGAGCATGTGGCGCTTGGCTTTCTGGGCCTGGGTTACCACACTTAGTATAATCCTTTCCAGATTCATCCATTTTTCTGCACCACTAAGTAGAACTCCATTGTATAAATGTGCCATATCTTCATTATCCACTCATCAGTTGAGGGGACATCTAGGCTGGTCCAGCCATTGTGGAAATCAGTGTGGAGGTTCCTAAAACAGCTAAAGATTGATCTACCATATGACCCAGCTATAGCACTCCTAGGCATATATCCGAAGGACTCATCTCATTTCCTTAGAAGTACGTGCTCAACCGTGTTTATTGCTGCTCAATTTATAATAGCTGGGAAATGAAACCAGCCTAGATGTCCCTCAACTGTTTTTGTTTAAACTCATTCTCGTCAGAACTCTTCTAGCCTCCCTCACCTCTCAGTTCCACAGCCACTTCCACGTTTTTTTTTTTTTTTTGTTTTTTTTTTTTGAGGTAGGGTCTCACTCTAGCTCAGGCTGACCTGGAATTCACTCTGCATTCTCAGGGTGGCCTCGAATTCATGGCAATCCTCCTACCTCTGCCTCCCAAGTGCTGGGATTAAAGGCGTGCACCACCATGCCCGGGTCCTCTTCCACGTTTTTACATGTTTAATATAATAGCACTTGCTTCCAGGTACCATTATCTGTCCACATAACCCATAATTTCCTGTAGTTGCCATAACAAATTACAACAAATTTAGTGATTCAAACAATGCAACTTACACAGAGTCTGAATACAGAAAGCCTTTGTGAGGCTGTTTCTTTGGGAGGTTCTAGAGGAAAATCTGTTTCCTTTTATAATTTCTAGATACCACTCCCATTCCTTGACTTATGATTTCAGGTGATCCTGACCTTTGCTTCTATCCTCATGTCTCATTGTATACTCTGATGGTCACATATGATCGCACAGAGAATCTACAATAATCTTTTCATTCTCAGCATTCTTTTTCTTTAATATTTTTACTTATTCATTTATTTGAGAGAGAGAGAGAAAGAGGCCGATAGAGAGAATCAAAGCACCAGGGTCTCTAGCCACTGCAAGCAAACTCAGACACATGCACCACCTTGTACATATGGCATTACGTGGGTACTTGGGAATTGAACTTGGGTTCTTAGGGTTTGTGGGCAAGCATCTTAATCACTGAGCAATCTCTCCAACACAGCATTTGTTTTTGTAACTTTTTTTTTTTTTATGAGAGAGAGAATTAGCATGCCAGGGCTCCCAGCCACTGCAAATCAAACTCCAGATGCATGCGCCTGTTTGTGCATCTGGCTAACATGGGACCTGGGGAACCCAGACATGTGCACCACCTTGTGCGTGTGTGCAACCTTGTGCTGTGTCACCTTGTGCATCTGGCTTATGTGGGACCTGAAGAGTCTAACATGAGTCCTTAAGGTTCACAGGCAAGTGCCTTAACCACTAGGCCATCTCTCCAGCCCTTTTTTTGTTTTGTTTTGTTTTGTTTTGTTTTGTTTTGTTTTGTTTTGTTTTGTTTTGTTTTGTTTTGTTTTGTTTTGTTTTGTTTTGTTTTGTTTTGTTTTGTTTTGTTTTTCAAGGTAGGGTCTCACTCTAGCCCAGGCTGACCTGGAATTCAATATGGAGTCTCAGGGTGGCCTCAAACTCACAGCAATCCTCCTACCTCTGCCTCCCAAGTGCTGGGATTAAAGGCATGCACCACCACATCCGGCTTCTCCAGCCCTTTTTTATGTTTGTTTTTTTTCAGCCCAGCATTCTTGATCACATGGAGACAGTCTCTTACACTATATAAAATAACATATTCACAGATGCTAGAGATTAGGATTAGAGATACGGGAGAGGATGTTATTCAGCCTGACACATTTGGAAGCCTTTATCTGTTTGACCAAGTTGTTTTTCTTTTTCTTTTGGTTTTTCAAGGTAGGGTCTCACTCTAGTCCAGGCTGACCTGGAATTCACTATGTAGTGTCAGGGTGGCCTTGAACTCATGGTGATTCTCCTACCTCTGCCTCTCAAGTGCTGGAATTAAAGGTGTGTGCCACCACATCCAGCTGTTTTTGAACAAGTTTTAAACCTGGTTATTTTGGGGACTTTAGTACCAAGGTATAGTGAAAATGGAGCAAAACAAATCTTTCAGTATATCTAAAGGTTCTCAAAAGTGTGTGGTCTCCACATTAACATGACCTCATAGTATGATGTATCCTATTCTTTAGGCATTTATTCAGGTAAAACAATGATAAACATCAGGGGCTGTCCTAAGAAGAAGAGACGCAGTGTCATGTGGCTTCAAAGGGCATCATGCAGTCAGCAATGTGTGTTCAAGTGAAAAAGTACTATGCACTAGACATATTGAATGTTTACATCTACACATAAGCCCCTCTGGCTGTGTTGGGCACAAAACAGTAAGGCCATTCAGTATTAATATCAAGGTAATTATAATCATAACAGTAATTTAGCTAGTACTATGATATATTTCATTTCAGAATATAATAGGAAGGATTCAGTGACGTTGGGGTTTCCTCAGTCTAGAGTAAAGGACTCTTTTCTTTAGTGTAACCCACATTTAACACTGAAAGCGTCTGAGTTCTGCTGTTCATACACTCAGCAGCAAAATTGATGGCTGAACTTTTGCCTGGTAGCATTGCCTTCCAACAGACAAGAGGGGGAAAGTTCTGAGTTTATAGTCAAAAATAGAAGGCTACAGAACATAAACGTCTCTCACACACTAAAGTAGACAACAGTAATGTTTTATGTTTTTTAATTTGCCAGGTTTGTATCTCTGGGAGCATATTTTTGAAGGCATACTGGATCCCCCTGATGTGAGTGCTCAGTGGAGAGAAGGAAAGTCAGTTGTAGGAAGAACACAATACAGGTATTGGTGTGTAGCTTTACCCTTGTTGTATTGCTTTGCAGAATTGTATGTAAATACTAGAAGAAAGTAACAGATAAATAATTATAAAACATTTCCATTTCAGCTTGCGAAGACTAAAGGAATAAACTGGGGACCATGTATTCATAATTCAAGCTTTATTTAACATTTTCATATGAAATAAGATGTAATAAATTTGGGGGAATCAGATACACACACACACGCGCGCATGCACGCGCACACACACACACACACACACACACACACAGAGATATATTTTTGTAGTTATATGCAAAAGTTTGTACTCCATATTTTGTAACATCTGAATGGTGATGAATACTACATTTCAGTACCTTGACAAACAAATATGTAAACCAAACATTATTTTCATATTTCCTTATCATATCACAACAATTTATGTATATTTTGAATTACACTATGATTTATTAAATGGTATAGATTACCATTTTTCTGCAATACTCAGAATTTTTTAAAAATTTTTTGTTTATTGCTTATTTATTTATTTGAGAACCACAAAGAGAGAAAGAGACAGATAGAGAGAGAAAGAGAATGGGCACGCCAGGGCCTCCAGCCAATGTAAACGAACTCCAGACACGTGCGCTGCCTTGTGCATCTGGCTGATATGGGTCCTGGGGAATCAAGTTTCAAACCGGGGTCCTTAGGCTTCACAGGCAAGTGCTTAACCACTAAGCCATCTCTCCAGCCCCAGAAATGTTTTTATAGATTCAGTATAGCCAATGCATTGTCAAGACTGTTGGGCAAGCTGGGCATGGTGGCACACACCTTTAGTCCAAGCACTCAGGCCGAGGTATGAGGCCTGCCATGAGTTTGAGGCCACCTTGAGAATACAGAGTAAATTCCAGGTCAGTCTGGGCTAGAGTGAGACCCTACCTTGGGAGGGGAAAAAAAAAAAAGACTGTAGGGACTTTTTTTTTTCTTTTCTTGAGGTAGAGTCTCATTCTAGCCCAGGCTGACCTGGAATTCACTATGTAGTGTCAGGGTGGCCTTGAACTCATGATGATCTTCTACCTCTGCCTCCCGAGTGCTGGGATTAAAGACATGTGCCACCACACCCAGCTGGAATTCTTTGTATGGCAGCATATTTTCTATATCACTAGAAATAAGGTATTCTAACCAGAAAGATACTGTCTTATCATGAAAATGTTTTGATTAGATTTTATTTTTATTGGAATTATTTATAATTTTATAATTTATTATATTTCCTTTAACCATTTATTGTGTTACTAGAACAAAAAAAGTTTTCAAAGATAGATTTAGGTGTCTGTTAGAATACCACTTATTTCTCATAGAAATTCAGAGAGGAGCCAGGCATGGTGGCACATGCCTGTAATCCCAGCACTCGGGAGGCAGAGGTAGAAGGATTGCTGTGAGTTCAAGGTCACCCGGAGACTACATAGTGAATTCCACATCAGGCTGTGCTAGAGTGAGACCCTACTTTGAAAAAAAAAAAAAACCCAAAAAGGTAAACCTAAACCTGATTTACAGTTTTGAAATTTTTATGTAAAATTTTGTACTATCTAGGAACATTTCTATTTCCCTTAAGAATCATGCATTCAAGGAAGTTCACCATCGTAGCATATGTTTAAGCATCTTATTAAAGTCATGAAAAGTAATATATAATTCATCCAAAACTAGCAAGCCTTTATGGATTTGCAAGTCTTGAGATAAACCAGATAATACAGGTACTAACTTAAATGAATTCTAAAAGTGTGTTTTCACAATCATCTTTAGAATTAATATTTAAGCAGTTTCTCTGAGTTCTCAATATTGAAGTATTTACTTGGAGGAAATTTTTCAACTAAGCCAAGCAGAAGAAAAAATAATGAAAATTATAATTTCTGATTGATATATAAATATGCTAAAGAACCTAGAAGAGCAAATCATTGTTTTAAAAGTCAGCATATGGGCTAGGCATGGTGGTACACACCTTTAATCCCAGCACTTGGGAGGCAGAGCTAGGAGGATTGCCATAAGTTCAAAGCCACCTTGAGAGTACATAGTGAATTCCAGATCAGCCTGGACCACAGAGAGACCCTACTGCAGGGAAAAAATAAAAGTCAGCACATGAGCTCTTTAGATATGTTTATTCTTCAGTTACTAGATTTTTATGATTGATGTTTGACTAATCTTAGTAAACTAAAGCATAGCAATCATTATGTATATGTACACTATTCTGTCTCAAACATAAGCCTCCCTTTATTAAATAAATACATAGCAAGCAAGTTGCAGTTATATTGAATTTATAAATTCATATTTTTAATATAGTAGGAACATTTAAATAAATAGAGCAGTAACTTCCTTCAAGAACATTACTACTTATGTATTTAACATTTACAAAATGCCTATTAGTTTTCAGTAAGGTCCAATGGTTTCAATATGAACAAAACATCTCTCTCCCTCTAATCAAGAAATTCAGACTCATGATTGAGACAATTATATAAATTATTGTTGTACCATATAGAAGGTGTAATAATAAGGATATGCATACTCCATTGTGGTAGTATAGAAGCAGAAGAAAGGCAGCCAACCCAATCAAAGCAGAGCCAGGGGTTTGGAGCCCTTAGAGGTAATAGCTCTTGAGTCTTTAAAATAAGTAGGAATTAGCAAAGCAGTCAGTCAGAGGAACAGTTATCTTCCCAGTAGAAGTTACGTCAGCAGCCTCAAGCTGATAAACAATTTGATTTGTGTGTGAATTGCAAGTCATTCAACATTCCTAGGGCAAAGAAGTTAGGTAGAGTAGCTGAGATGGAGAGGACCAGGCCAGTGGACCTTATATACCTTTACTAGGGACATAAATGGTGATTTTTTTTTCTTCTATGTACTACAAATTTGCATAAAAGTATCTTGAGAATCTTCTGAAGATTGTTTTGCCTTACATTATATTTTTTATGTCTAGCCTTTATGGAATGTTTAAATGAAGCTAAATAAACAAGAAAGGGCTCACATTTTTTATCATGCATAAGTTGATTTCTTTACAGCCAAGCTTCCCATTAACTTTAATGCCATTTCCTGTCACCCAAACTAACTCAAAAGAACTTGTACTATACAAATTTCATGTGTAGAGAGAATATAAATTGCATTTCATTGCGAATTTTATATAAAGTGTTACCAGATAGGCTCGTCCTGCTTTTGTTCATCTCTTGTTTGGTGTATGTTACTTTCTACAGCTTCATCACTGGTCCTGCTGTAGTCCCAGGGCACTTCTCCATTGAAGTGAATAACGTGGTACTTGTTTTAAATGGAAGAGAAAAATCAAAGATCTCTTATGCCACCCAGTGGTTACTTTATGCACAGAATTTGGTGCAAACTCAAAAACTCCAACATCTGGCTGTTGTTTTGCTTGGAAATGAACATTGTGATAATGACTGGATAACCCGATTCCTCAAAAGAAATGGAGGATTTGTGGAACTGCTTTTTATAATATATGACAGCCCCTGGGTTAATGATGTGGATGTTTTTCAGTGGCCTTTAGGAGTAGCAACGTAAGTATAAAATATGACGACCTATTCCTAGATTCTGTGTACTGTTCTGAGCCAGGAAGATGCTGTTTAAAATAGTAATCAGGGCTGGAGAGATGGCTTAGCGGTTAAACACTTGCCTGTGAAGCCTAAGGACCCTGGTTTGAGGCTCAATTCCCCAGGACCCACATTAGCCAGATACACAAGGGGGTGTACACGTCTGGAATTCATTTGCAGTGGCTGGAAGCCCTGGCGCACCCATTCTCTCTCTCGCTCTCTGCCTGTGTCTCTCTCTCTCTCTCTCTCTCTCTCTCTCTCTCTCTCTCTCTCTCTCACTCTCAAATAAATAAAACAAAAATAAAAAAAATTACTAAAAACAATTAAAATAGTTATCAGTTTATACTTGAGGCCAGAGGCAGTTTTTCCAACAGCAAACATACAGTGTGGTTTCATGCTTCCGTGGCAATAATGACATCTCCTTTTTGCAAGGAAACAGGTGAGTCCCGTTTTGTTTGGGATGGAATTTAAAGCACATTAGGATTGCTCTGAAGAAAGATTGGGCAGAGAATGAACAGTGATAGAATCTACATAATTTTGAGTAAAAATGTTATAGCAACATTATATCAAAAAACATACTACACACATTAGTTTAAAACTGGCTGAATTTACACAAGTCCTATCTAGGAAAGGAAAGGTTAATTACATGATCACAAAGGTTCCTCAATATGTTTAAAAAAAAAAAAAAGTCCAGCTACAAAATGAAAGACATTTTTCATCTTTCTATTAATAGAAGGTTTTACATTAAGAGTAAATTGACTTTAAGACAAGCTATCACTGGTACATGAACCCACTTAGGGCAGGATTTGTTCTCCTATTCCTTGGTATAAAATAGTACCTACACACAGTAGGTGCTCAATAATAGTTGTTGAGTAAATGAACTCACTAAATAGGATTTCTGAACAGTCTTGTTCCATCACTGGTTACTGCTGTAAGTGGCCTTAGACAGCCTAGGTAGCTAAACAGATGTCACTAGGGAAATAAGCTAATGACATATGTTCCACTCCTCCTCTTACACATTCTGATTGAGTAGATTTGGGTTAGGGCCAATCTTAAAAGGGCTCTTAAGTATATCCAGTTTACAGCACTCTGAAAAGTCTATTCCTTGAGAAGAGCCATATTTGTAAAATATTTTCAAAAATGTTGTTTTCAGGTACAATTACATCATCTATATACATAGTAGGAAATGGGGATGTGGTAGTTCTGGTATTGTTGAACTAGCCAAGCATTTTTCTTATAAATCAGTAGTTCTCAATCAGGAAGAACCCTACACCCCACCTCAGGAGGCATTCAGCAACACCTAGAAGTGTTTCTGGATCTCACACATAGAGTAAAAATGTAGATAAAGCAAGGGTGATGTTAACACCAGGACGACCTCAATAACTGAGAGCTGTCTGGCTCACAGTGTCTGTGGCGCTCCCACATAAACATGATATTTCAGTTCAATCCTTATTTACCAAATGTCCATATGAATGAGTCACTGGTATATGGCCTCCTTCACATGAGATACAAATTTTCTTCATTTGTTTGAGTATACTTGAAAAACTCTTGGAATTATTTTTCAGAGCTCTTTGTTGTAGCCATGTATATGCCACAGAATGCAATTCTGTACAGTCTTCTTTTTTTACTTTTTAATGGGCAGATGATTATATATGCCTGTGGGATATAGTGTGATGTCTTGATACTTGTTTACAATGTGGAATAATTACATATGACTTAAACCACAAAACAAATCCATCAATTCATACTTGTGAAAAGATACTAAAAAGTGTAAAATCAGGGCTGGAGAGATGGCTTAGCGGTTAAGTGCTTGCCTAAAAATGACCAAAAAAAGTCTAAAAAAAAAGTGTAAAATCAGCTGGGCATGGTGACGCATGCCTTTAATTCCAGCACTTGGGAGGCAGAGGTAGGAGGATCATCATGAATTTGAGGCCACCCTGAGACTCCATAGTGAATTCCAGGTCAGCCTGAACTAGAGTGAGACCCTGCCTCAAAACACCAAAAAAAAAAAGTTTAAAATCTACTCTTTAGGGGCTGGAGAAGTGGCTTAGCGGTTAAGCGCATGCCTGTGAAGCCTAAGGACCTCGGTTCAAGGCTTGATTCCCTAGGACCCATATGAGCCAGATGCACGAGTGGGCGCACGTGTCTGAAGTTCGTTTGCAGTGGCTGGAGGCCCTGGCGCACCCATTCTCTCTCTCTGCCTCTTTCTCTCTGTCTGTCGCTCTCAAATAAATAAATAAAAATAATTTTTAAAAAAATCTACTCTTTACACAATTTTGAAAAATATGATATGATATTTAATATAGTCAACTTGGACTTGAGAGATGGCTCAGTGATGAAGATGTTTGCCTGCAAAATTTAACGACCCAGGTTCAATTTCATAGTACTCATGTAAAGCCGGATGGACAAAGTGGCACATGTGTCAAGTTCGTTTGCAATGGTGAAAGGCCCTGATGTGCCCATTTTCCTTCCCTCTTTCTTTCTTTCTTTCTTTCTTTCTTTCTTTCTTTCTTTCTTTCTTTCTTTCTTTCTTTCTTTCTTTCTTTCTCTCTCTCCCTCTCTCTCTCTCTCTCCCCCTCCCTCCCTCCCACTCCCTCCTCCCCCTTCTTCTCTGCTTGTGAGTAAATAAAAATACATATAAGCCAGGTGTGGTGGCACACGCCTTTAATCCCAGCACTCATAGATAGGAGGATTGCCTTGAGTTTGAGGCCACCCTGAAACTACGTAGTGAATTCCAGGTCAGCCTGGGCTAGAGCAAGACCCTACATCAATAATAATAATTATTATTATTATTAATAATTATTTTTAAAGCTTTAAAAAATAAAAGAAGCTGGGTTGGGAGGTTTTAGGTAATCCTCCCATATATTAACTTTTATTTATTTTTGTAGATATAGGAATTTTCCTGTTGTGGAAGCCACTTGGTCAATGTTATATGACGAGAGGCCCTACGCATGTAATTTCTTAGGAACTGTTTATAAAAATTCATCCAGACAGACACTGATGAATGTTTTGAAACAATATGGAAATGATAAGCTTTGTTGGGTGTCTGCAAGAGAACAGTAAGTCAATATATATCTTTAAAGTGTTAAAAGTCTTACATATTTTAAGAAATTTATTTAGGCTAAGATTTTTTTTTTTTCATGTAATTTTTTAATTTTTTTTTCTTTTCACAATTTTTATTAACATTGTCCATGATTATAAAAAATATCCCAGAGATTCCATCTCACTCCTGTCAGATTGGCCACCATCATGAGAACAAATGATCATAAATGTTGGTGGGGATGTGGAAAAAAAGAACCCTTCTGCACTGCTGGTGGGAATGCAATCTGGTCCAGCCATTTTGGAAATCAGTGTGGAGGTTCCTAAAACAGCTAGAGATTGATCTACCATATGACCCAGCTATAGCACTCCTAGGCATATATCCAAAGGACTCATCTCATTTCCTTAGAAGTACATGCTCAACCATGTTTATTGCTGCTCAATTTATAATAGCTGGGAAATGGAACCAGCCTAGATGTCCCTCAACAGATGAGTGGATAAAGAAGATGTGGCACATTTATACAATGGAGTTCTACTCACCAGTAAAGAAAAATGAAGTTATGAAATTTGCAGAAAAATGGATGGACCTAGAAAGTATTATACTAAGTGAGGTAACCCAGACCCGGAAAGCCAAGCGCCACATGTTCTCTCTCATATGTGGATCCTAGCTACAGATGACTGGGCTTCTGCGTGAGAATGAAAATACTTAGTAGCAGAGGCCAGCAAGTTAAAAAGGAGACATAAAGGGTAGAGAAAGGAAGGGAGGAGGATACTTAATAGGTTGATATTGTATATATCTAATTACAATGATTGTAATGGGGAGGTAATATGATGGAGAATGGAATTTCAAATGGGAAAGTGTGGGGGTGGGGAGGGAGGGAATTATCATGGGATATATTTTATAATCATGGAAAATGTTAATAAAAATTTAAAAAAAATATATCCCATGATAATACCCTCCCCCCCACACACACTTTCCCCTTTGAAATTCCATTCTCCATCATATTACTTCCCCGTCTCAATCATTGTACTTACATATATACAATACCAACCTATTAAGTACCTTCCTCCCTTCCTTTCTCTTCTCTTTATATCTCCTTTTTAAATTACTGGCCTCTGCTACTAAGTATTTTCCTTCTCACGCAGAAGGCCAATCATCTGCAGCTAGGATCCCCATATGAGAGAGAACATGTGGCGCTTGGCTTTCTGGGCCTGGGTTACCTCACTCAGTATAATCCTTTCCAGATCCATCCATTTTTCTGCAAATTTCATAACTTCATTTTTCTTTACCACTGAGTAGAACTCCATTGTATAAATGTGCCACATCTTCATTATCCACTCATCAGTTGAGGGACATCTAGGCTGGTTCCATTTCCCAGCTATTATAAATTGAGCAGCAATAAACATGGTTGAGCACGTACTTCTAAGGAAATGAGATGAGTCCTTAGGATATATGCCTAGAAGTGCTATAGCTGGGTCATATGGTAGATCAATCTTTAGCTGTTTTAGGAACCTCCACACTGATTTCCACAATGGCTGGACCAGATTGCATTCCCACCAGCAGTGTAGAAGGGTTCCTCTTTTTCCACATCCCCACCAACATTTAGGATCATTTATTTTCATGATGGTAGCCAATCTGACAGGAGTGAGATGGAATCTCAATGTAGTTTTAATCTGCATTTCTCTGATGACTAGTGATGTAGAACATTTTTTTAGATGCTTATATGCCATTCGTATTTCTTCCTTTGAGAATGCTCTATTTAGCTCCATAGCCCATTTTTTGATTGGCTTGTTTGATTCCTTATTATTTAACTTTTTGAGTTCTTTGTATATCCTAGATATTAATCCTCTATCAGATATATCACTGTAGGCCAAGATTTTTGATATCTCATATGTTCATGTGTATGTGTTCACATTTTCAGTAATTAACATTAAAAGAATATTTTCTTTTAAAACGGGTTAGCAATACAGCTTTAGCATACATGAGGCCCTGGGTTCAGTCCCAGCACCACATAGACCAAGGTGATGCTCACCTGTGTTCTTAGAACTGATCCCAGTACTCGGGATGCAGAGGCAAGAATATTAGGAGTTCCTAAGTTGATGCCAGCCTGGACTACATTAGACCTTACCTCACCCCCCCCCAATATATATATATTTAGTAAAGTAAAACCTACAGGTGTTTTTGGATTTTTCTAGGTGGCAGCCTCAGGAAACAAATGAGAGTCTCAACAATTATCAAGATGCATTGCTGCAGAGTGACCTCACATTGTGCCCTGCAGGAGTGAACACGGAATGTTATAGAATCTATGAGGCTTGCTCCTTCGGCTCCATTCCTGTGGTAGAAGATGTGATGACGGTTGGTAGATGTGGAAATGCATCCGTTCACCACCGTGCTCCCCTTCATTTACTCAAGTCCATGGGTGCTCCTTTTATCTTCATTAAGAAATGGACAGAACTTCCTTCTATTTTAGAAAAGGAGAAAATTACAAGTTTACAGGAAAAGATTCAAAGAAGAAAAATGTTACTCCAGTGGTATCAGCACTTTAAAACAGAGCTAAAAGTAAAATTTACTAATATTTTAGAAACCTCATTTTTAATAAATAATAAAGGCTAACTTATTATTCTAAACTATGATACAGTTTTTAAAATCCAGTACTGTGTAGTGTGTGTGTTGATGTTCTCTCTAAGGAGCCTTCATAAACTATTTATGCATTATTTATGTATCATTGACCACATATTCCCCTTTTGGGCCCACTACTATGTGCATGCTAAAAATATGCTGACAAAATTTCTCACATTCCATTCAACCAAGATGAACAGTTCATATTTCCCAACTTTTTTCGTCCATTTAAACTCGCTTTATAGAATGTTGGTTAACAGGACCAATGACATTTGGGTGAATGAGTTTAAGGATAGATGTGGACCAAAAGGATGTAAAATTTCAAATAGGAACAAGTTTAAAAGCTCTGATATGGCATGGATATTTCTGAATAGCATATCAGCTTTGACAAGTGCTAAGAGTGGATAGAAAGTGCTGTCTCTACAGAAGTGACAACTGTGAGCTAATGCATGTGTTAGTTCACTAGGCATACCCAGTCTACAATGTATATATTCTTAAAACACACTTGATAAATACATGCAATTTTATCTATTAATTTAGGAAATAATAAACCTAGCATTTTGGCATACATCTTTAATCCCAGCATTCAGGAGGCTGAGGCAGGAGGATCACTATGAATGCAAGGCCAATGTGGTGCCACAGAGTGAGTTCCAGGTCAGCCTGGGCTAGAGTGAGACCCTTGAAAATCAAAAACTATAAATAAATAAGTTTATGGGCTGAGGAGATGGCTCAGCAGTTAAGGTGCTTGCTTGTAAAGCCTGCTGTCATGGGTTCTGTTCCCCAGAACCCACATGAATCCAGATCACAATGTGGTACATGCATCTGGAATTTGTTTGCAGTAGTAAGAGGCCTTAGTCTACCCCTATTCTTTCTCTCTCCTCTTTTTCTCTCTCTGTCTCTCAAATATGTGTGTGTGTGTGTGTGTGTGTGTGTGTGTGTGTGTGTGTGTGTATATAAATATATATATGTGTGTGTGTGTATATATATATATACATACACACATATATCCTTGCAAATAATTTTTTAAATTGTAGAAAATGAAGGAATAAGTCTACTGTAGGTTAAAAACAATCTGTAGTCAAAGAACTGGATTTTGGAGTTATGAATTAGAACCTTGTCTCTGCACCTTCCCTCTGAGGATTTTGAGGAACCCACTGGGTCATTCTGAATTTTGGTTCCTTTCAGTGTGAAATGAAGATAATGGTGCTAATTTTGTTACTTTTGCATTGTTGTGACCAAGTGCCTGGTGGAAACAAATGAGGAAAGGTTTAACTTGAATCCTGGTGTCAGGTTTACTTGTTGGCAAAGTAGAGAACTGTGTCCGTGGCAGCAGGGGTGTGAGGCACTGTGGCTTTTCACATTATGGTGTGCCAGGAAGCAAAGAAAGTAGGATGAAACCAGGAACAGATACAATCTTCAAAGAACTTACTTCCCTTCTCCTAAAGGTGCTGCGGCCTTCAAAACTTGCGCTAAAGGATGAAGACCAATGTTGCAGTTACCTTTCATTGCTGGAACAAACACCCAACCAGAAGCAGCTTATGGGAGGAAACTGTTTATTTTAGGCTTGCAAAATCCAGGGGAAACGCCATCAATGGCAGAAGAAGCTGGCTCACTTCCACAGATGCAGAGAGATACCATCAGATAGCCAGCAAACATGAACAGTCAGATCTCCAACTCCCTCTGAGCATACCCTGCGGCTGGACTACAAGGTCCATCCAAGCAATAACCTCTTTCAGCAGGCTGCTAGAAGATTAAGTAGAAAGCTTAACCTTAATCAAAAATCCCTCAGGCTGTGGGGCACATACATTCACATTTAAACCAGCACAGCCAAGTTCTCAAAACATGTGCCTGTAGAAACACTCCAGTTTCAACCCATGTGATTCTAACCATCAAGCCCCAGATGCTCATGGTCTTCTCATAATGTAAAATGCATTTAGTTCACCTGTAAGTGTTCCCACAGCCTTACTACCAATACTCGTAAGTTCCAAGTCTCTTCTGAGACTTACAGCAAACTCTTAGCCATGAGCCCCTGTAAAGTCAAAAGGAATGTTTTGTTTTGTTTTGTTTTGTTGTTTGTTTTTATTTTTATCTGAGAATGACAGAGAAAGGGAGAGAGAGAATGGGCGCATCAGAGCCTCCAGCCACTGCAAACGAACTCCAGATGCTTATGTGGGTCCTGGGGAACGGAGCCTCAAACGGGGTCCTTAGGCTTCACAGGCAAGCGCTTAACTGCTAAGCCATCTCTCCAGCCCAGGAATGTTACTTTTGATAGACAGTGGCTGAGAGTAAGCTTTGCCATTCCAAAAGGGAGAAAAAAAGATAACAAGGAAACACTGGCCCAAAGCAAGGCGAAAATACAGCAATAGAAACATTACTGTGGCTGTGTGTTCAGCATCCAGGGCACATGTTGGTGGCATCTGAGCTCCAGGAAGTTGAGGCAGCCCTTCTGGCTATATCTTGCCATTTTTAGGACACACAGCCTCTTAGTCCAGTAGCACTCAGCATAATTTCCTCGGCAGGTGTCCCATGTCCCAGAAGTCTCCATTACAACTGAGGCTGCATCACCACAGCTTCACTGTGCCCTTCAGGGGCTTCCTACAGGGACTGCAACACTGCTACACTCTGACTTCACACGCTTTCCTCGGTGACCTGTGCAAGCCATTATGACCCAGAACCTAGCACTGTGCATGCCTGCTAATCAACATCGCGTGGGCGATGCCAAGCTTCGCCATTAAGCTGAGCATTCACTGGACCCTCTCTTAGCAGTTCTGCAGTGGTCTCTTAAGTTACTGCACTTCTGAACCTAGAAAAACTCTCCTGAGTGACTTTCTCAGCAGGGAACTCCAGTGTCTGTCCTTTCAAGCAATTTCTTTCTCTTCAGAGTCTTTCAGAGCATTTCCATTTTTATCTCTGGAGCCTCCAGTGGGTGTGGTCTTACCACAGGCACCATTTCCCCTATTGTCCAGTGATCAGTACAGTGTCCCTCCTGTTGTCTACCTGTCCCCCATCTCCTCCTCTTTCTCTCCCCCACCTGTTTTTAGAGCTGAGGATGACCTTGAACTCCTAATCCACCTTTCTCCTTATCTGGAAGGTTGATGTTACAAACCTTTCAAGAATGTGTTCTGGGGCTTAATGGTTCCGACACTTGCCAGCAAAGTCAAAGGATTCAGGTTCGATTCACCAGGACCCACATAAGCCAGGTGCACAAGGTAGCATATGCAACTGGAGTTCATTTGCAGTGGCTAGAGGCACTAGTGTGTCAATCTCTTTCTCTCTCAAACAAATACATAAATTTTAGAAATGTGTACTGCACTGATGCATTTGTTGCCTGCAAAATCTTTGGAATGGTCAGACCCTAGAGGAAGAGGAATCACTTCAAAAGAAATTTCTCAGTGTTCTCTACACCCTTTCTTGCCTTGTAAAGCTTCTAGGCCATCAGTTTCCTCCAGAATTAGTGAGAAATACAGTACAGTTTGGGTGGTTTATATTACAAAACTGGAGTCCTAAACCTGCCAAGCTCTACATTCCAAGCTCACAGGCATTTAGAATACACGTCTTCATTAACCAGACCAGTCCAAAGCCAATGCTAAAATGGCCCCTGTGTTTCAAGTTGCTTTTATGTCAATGCCAGAGCATGTTACACCACAGAAAAAGTAGCCAGGGGGCAAAATGGATTCACACATTAAATACTCATTAAAATATACTCCATATGGGAAACTTAGCTATTCATTAAAAGAAGAAAACCACCTACTTTTGTCCTCAAGAGCTGATAGCCTGAAGGGAGAGGCAGTTATATAAGTATCTAGTATGCTCATGCTAAAAATTCTAGTTTATATTTGCAGAGAGTTAGGAGAAAGGCCTCTTCAGGAGTACAACTTGTAGACTTTTCTGGAGTGAAATTTAATGGATGAATAAACGTCATTGTACCTTTTTTTTTTTTTTTTTTTTGAGGTAGGGTCTCACTCTAGCCCAGGCTGACGTGGAACACATTCTATAGTTCCAGGCTGGCCCCTTACTCATAGTAATTCTCCTATCTCTGCCTCCCGCATGCTGGGATTAAAAGAGTGCAGTTAAGTCAGAGAGACTCTGTTATTTCTGCCATTCCATGGGGTTGAAGGTATTGCAAAAGCAGTCACTCAGCACTGGTTGATTGTGGTAGGACAGTGGTCCCTCATTTATCACAGGGGTTGTGCCTCAAGATCCCTAATGGTGCCTTAAATCACAGATACTACTCTCTATATATACTATATTCTTACACATACATGTGTATAGTCAGTGATGGGCTGGGGAGATGGATCAGTGGTTAAAGGCAGTTGTTTGCAAAGTCTGCTAGCCTGGGTTTGCCTGGATTCAAATCCTCAGTACCCACATGTTGCAATCAGCTTCACAGTGGTGGGACAAACATCCAACCAAACACAGCTTATGGGAGAAAGGGGTTTATATCAGGCTTCCAAAGTGCAGGGGAACAGTATCAATGGCAGAAGAAGCTGGCTCCCTTTCATATCCAAGCAGAGAGAAACAACTGCAGCCTGCAAACATCACCGCCAGCAAGCACAACCTCCAGCACTCAAACTCTCAACACCCGCCCAACACACCTGAGGGCTGAACTCCAAGATCCACCCCCAGTGACATGACCCCTAAGCCTGTTAGGGACTTAAGGAGGAAGTTCAATTTTAATAAAATACCTGAGTCTATGAGGTCCTATATTTAAACTATCACATTCAAACTACCGCATCACATAAGAAAACATGCAAAAAAGGGTCATATGCACCTAGAATGTTTGGCAGTGGCAAGAGGCCCTAAAATGCTTGCTTTCTCTCCCTCTCTCTCTCTCTGTTTCTCTTTCTCTCTCTCTCTCTCATCTCTCTCCTCTCTTTCCCCCTCTCTCCTCACAAATAATTAAATAAAATATTTCTAAAAAATATAGTGATGTTCATCTTAAAGCAATCCCTTTACAACTTTGCTTTTGGCGCGTTGCCAACATCATCACTCTTGCAAATTGTGTCCATTACTTGGTAATCCCAGGACTGACACTACAACCGTTTCTCTTATAACCAAAACTACTACTTGGTGACCAGAAGTTTGGTAGCAGCTGTATAGCTGTGGATACACAGCAGTAAAAAAAAAAAAATTAATTATGAAATTTTCAGGGAAATGGATGGATCTGGAAAGGATTATACTAAGTGAGGTAACCCAGGCTCAGGAAGCCAAACACCACATTTTCTCTCTCATATGTGGATTCTAGCTACAGATATGTAGACTTGTGTGTGAGTTGGAGTTTAAAAGAAAAAAAAAAGTAGCAGAGGCAGGTAAGCTAGAAAAGGGCTATAAGGGAGGGAGGAGAAGGGAGGACTTAAGGGGATGGTATTGTATATATGTAAGTAGATGAATAGATAGCTGGGGTGGAATGGCCTAAGCAAGGTCGAGGTCGGGGGAAGAGATTGAATAAAAGAAGGGTGGGGGAGGGTCAGTCAAAATTCAAGATAGTGCAAATAAGCCATATGAAAACCTACTTTTTTTTATAATGGCACACCCAGAAGCCATAGGCTATTACTAAAAAAAATTTCAGTGCCAGGGATAGGATACCTTCCAGTGAGTTGGTGGCCAGGGAGGTCCCTTGGGCCCCAAAAACATTACAGGATATTGCCAAGGCTCTTGGTTTCCCACCAGAAACAGATGGCAAGACGCTGCTGCTGAAGAGTCCACATGCCTTGGCTGCAAGGTCACTGATAAATCAAGCTGGGGCTGAGCAGAAAACCTCCCTATAGACCAGCTGACACAAAGCTGGAAAAAGCTGCAGTACATGCAGTGGTATGGGAGACAGAAGTCATCAGCAGTGAAAACAGTGGACACTGCAAGCCTCAACTTTGGTCAGCTAGGCCAAATGACTGATTGGGTGCAATAGTGGCATGTCTGTTATGGGGGAAACCAGTTGCTTTCTAATTGAACTTGAGGCCAACTCCATGGAGGGAATACATGCCTGGTACTGAAAACCTAATCAAAAGCCTATGGCAGGGGAGATCATGAGCCTTAGGAATATAACCCCTGCTCTTGTCTGACTAAATGCACATATTATGCTCACCAAACTGCCCAATAAGCACTTCATTAAATGTTCATATTCATATATTAATGCAACTCTCACTTTTGGTTAGAGAAGCTTCTCTTTTCAGATGGTGGTGATCCTGGGATGACCCAAAAGGCACCATAATGCTGAGAAGAAGTGATGAAGGAGTGTTCAGTACTGAAACATTTCTTTCACACCCTCCAAGGCTCAGGGTCAATTGCAGAAGAAGTAGCAAAAAGAATGTCAGAGCCAAAGGAAGGGTAGAACTGTTTACAGTGCAATCATCCAGACAGAAATTGGCCTCGATATCCATGACATTACAGTGCCTAGCACTACCTTCGCAATATTTCACAAGACATAATATGAGGAAAAGATGATGCCATCAAAATAAAAGAAAGACTAATGGAGAGAGGGAGGGGATATGATGGAGTGTGGATTCGTGAAGGGGCAGATGGGGTATGGGAGGGAATTATCATGGTTCATTTTAACTATGGAAGCTGCCAAGTGGGCAAGACAGAGTGGAACTGTGTATTATTCAACTAAAACTGTATGAAGAGTTCATTCCTAGAATTTTCCATGTATCTTTTCAGACCACAGGAATTGAAACCTCAGAAAATAAAACCATGGATATAGAGAAGCATTAAAGTTCTTGAATATTCTCAGAATTTGAGTTCCACTTACATAAGCTGTCTGGCCCATGTCTTGATTCATTTAGCCTGAGGTGATAGTCTTTATCTCATCTTTAAGCCCTTGGGATACAGTTCAGTAGAAGGGCACTTGCCTGGGTTTGGTCCTCAACACCAGCAAAAAAAGGGGGGGAGACACCTTTAATTATAGAAATAAAGCTATAATCATTATTGTCTTCTTGTTAAATAAACACACACTTATTTTCTATCAATCTTAATAAATGTGTCACTAGCCACACTGTTTCTCAAGCTAGAATCTTTACATTTCTATTCCTTCCTCCCAAACCTTTGTGCTCACCAACTTCTGTGCATTCCAGCTCCCAAGGCTTCCTAGAACACGCCTCTCCCCTCCACTCTCACCATGTTTCTCCAAATTGCAAACTGGGTCTCATGTTAGTGGGGAATCACACTTGCATGTCCTCTCTGTCTCTCCACACTCAGCATTGCTTTGGTCTCACTGACACAAACTGATTGTTTCTTGTTGCTATAAACTTCAAGAGTAAATCAGAATTTGCCAGTTCTGTGAAGGGAATATAAACGTGTTCCTACAACGTAGATCTCATCCTGTGACATCCTCTCAAGAGCAGCATCTATGACATTCGGTAGTCTACAGAGTAAGTCAGTGTTTACAAACTGTTATTGCAAAATCTTTCATCATCTGATTGTGGCCCATTTCTCTAGCCTCCTCTCCTTCTAGCCCTCCAAAAAGTCCAACAACCTTCCCCCACTCCCTGGTCACGTCTACTCCTGGGCCCACTTTGAGACAGCCCTTTTCTTAACTAGAATGCTCTTCATTTTACTTCCAAACTCTGTGGCTTCTCCAAAACCAGTAAAAATATTTCATTCATACTGTTATTTTAGTGGCTGAATAACATATTGTTAATACAGTAAAAGGTTTTTCTCATCTCCCTTTTTCCATAATAAAAATCTGTCAGAGACTCCAACAAAGCATATTGATATCCCAAGCCATATATAGTGACATAAATTAATGCCAGGAAGATGTGTCCGGACATGAGTGAATCTTTATTCAAAAGACAGCCTTGGGCTGGAGAGATGGCTTAACGGTTAAGCGCTTGCCTGTGAGGCCTAAGAACCCCGGTTGGAGGCTCGGTTCCCCAGGTCCCACGTTAGCCAGATGCACAAGGGGGCGCACGCGTCTGGAGTTCGTTTGCAGTGGCTGGAAGTCCTGGCATGCCCATTCTCTCTCTCTCCCTCTGTCTTTCTCTCTGTGTCTGTCACTCTCAAATAAATAAATAATTAATTAAAAAAAAAAAAACTCCTGAATCTTAAAAAAAAAAAAAAAAAGACAGTCTTATCGGGGTCTTGTGACTCAAGCCTAGAATCACAAAGCACAGGAGACCGAGGCAGCAGGATCACTGCAGGTTCAAGGCAACTTGAGCTACACAATTCTAGGCCAGCCTGGACTAGGGTAAGAACTTATCTCAAGAGGAAAGATGAAAAAGAATCTCTTTCATGTACTGGAATGAAAGAATGACCCCACCCTTTGTATACTAACTTTAAAATTGAGTAAAATAGTTATGATTATAAAAGTAAAATAAAAACAAAAACTTGTGATCAGAGAGAGTGTGTATATGGGTCCATCGAGGCCTCCTGCCTCTGCAGATGAACTCCAGCCACATGCGCCACTTTGTGCATCTGGCTTTACATAGATAATGGGGAAGATAACGCAGGCTGGCAGGCTTTTCAAGCAAGTGCCTTAACCAAGGAGCCATCTCCCTAGCCCATAATGGTTCATATTGTAGTAGAGTACACAAAGATACGGGTTCATGTTTCCGTAGTTTCATCAGTTTTCAGAGTAATGGCGCTTCCTCAGCCAGCGGCTCTGAGTTCCATTGTCTTGTGACTAGCAGAAAATTGACAAGTGTGGAGGGCAAGTTAGGGCTTCCTGTTAAGGTGACAAAATGGGAGCTTTGCCAAAGAAACCTAGGGTGAAAAGAGGCAAGATAACAGACAGTATGCTCTTTTTCCATGAAAATCAAGATCTTCAAGGAACTTTATTGAGCCAGCTGAGTCCTAACCCCCAAGGGAGATACAAGAGGGACCTGCTGCTAATCAGTGTGGATCTGATTCCTGCGGGCCACTGCCACTGTGGGGGCGGGGAGGGGAATGCTCTGCCTGCCCTGCTGAGCCAGCAAGAGCCTTGGAAACTCCTGGGAAGGGATTTTCCCCTCTCACACCACCCTAAAAGGGGCCTTGAAGCCTCCATCTTGCTGGAGTAAAAAAAAAAAAAAAAAAAAAAAATGTTAGAAAGGTCTGGTTTTATCTCTTTTTCCCTATAGAAGTGCTACTTTCCTAGAAACCAGAAGACTGCATGGCTCCTGGACACCTGCCACGAGAACTGGACTGACCAGCTCAGTCCCCATCCCCCTCATCCAGTAAAGCCTTATGAACTTCAAGGTAGTAATCTTTAGTGGTTTTTCCTATTTATGGGGACTCCTGATACTATATAGAGCCCTGCCTTCATTCCTTCTTGTAAGCTGTAAAAATAAAATCTTTCTCACCCTCTATGATCAGTGGGTTTCATTCTTCAAGTTCACAAGGCAAGAACCTTGAGACCACTCAGTGGACGTTTTGTGTGGCAATGACCATCTTGCACCCTAACTCCAGCTGTCATCTTTGACACCTGGTTTTTTCATATGCTAATTTCACGGCCTTTGTGGGAGGTCTGGACCTTACTCTCTGTCCTATTGTCCTTCCTCACTGCTGTTTTTGTCCTTTGTTTTCTTTCTAAAGTTCATATTTTTACTAATTCATTTGCAAGCACAGGGAAAAAATGAGAATGGCTGTGACAGGGCCTAGTAACACTGTAAATGAACTCAGACACATGCACCACTTTTGCATCTGGCTTTACATGGGTACTGGGGAATTGAATCCAGACCATCAGAGTTTTCAAGCAAGTGCCTTTAACCACTGAGCTATTTCCCTGGCCCAAGTTTGCAAAACTTTTTTGTCCATTATGATAACAGTGATAATTGGCTTCATTAATCACAACAGAACTAATAGATTTTCAGGTTGCTTATGGAGAGAAGTTAAACAAGCTTGCTTGTCAATAGGTGTTAAGATCAGGCTATATTCTGCTTTAAGGTACTCCTCTTGTGTAAAATGGTTTTTTCACACTGCACCTTGACCTGAAAAGCTCCATATTACAAGCAGCTTTGGACTGAGTTTTGAGTACAAACACAGGAGCAGAATGACTGCACTTTGATGGGCAAATAAACACCATCTTTCCAGCATAACCCACAACAGATTGATAACTTGTTCCTAAAAGTAAAAAGAGTACTGTCCTATAAAGTTATCTAAGTAGATTGGGACTATATATGAGCACACAAGTGTATTAGAAAAAGGAACTTCAAGGCTGGAGAGATGGCTTAATCAGAAAGACACTTGCCTGTGAAGCCTAAGGACCTAAAGACCTGGTTCAATTCTCTAGGTCCTACGTAAACCAGATACTCAAGGTGGCACATGTATCTGGAGTTCTTTTGCAATGGCTAGAGGCCCTGGCACACCCATTCTCTCCCTCCCTCCCTCTCTCTCTCTCTCTCTCTCTCCAGTGTGTGTATGCTTTTATCTACTTAACACAGATATAGCTTTTTGATGTATTGCATCTAGATAAATGGATAAACATGTATGCAATACATTAATTTGGAATCTTTATATAGTAAATATATTTATTTATTGATTGATTGATTTTTTTTGAGGTAAGGTCTTGCTTTAGCCCAGGCTTACCTAGAATTCACTATGTAATCTCAGGGTGGCCTTGAACTCACAGCAGTCCTCCTACCTCTGCCTCCAGAGTGCTGGGATTAAAGGCATATGCCACCATGCCCAGCTAGTAAATATAATTTGATAGTTATAAAGTAGGGATAAAGAAACTCCTTTGTAGTATTTTATGTAGGGCAGCATGGTGATGCCTTTATAAGATGCAAATTTAGGCTCTGCCAGAAGAGGGCATAATGTCACCACAGAGAGTACCATGTTTGTCTGAGCCCAGGAGCCCCAGAAGCAGAGGGCTGGAGCATGAACAGGTAGGTATTTGGAATGAACAATTATCTCACACTTCTCAGGCTTGGAAGTCCCTTTCCTTTACAACTTACCTATTTCATACCTGCAAACATCTCACAAATGATATCCTGGATGTGAAAAGCATGTCATTCTTCTTTAATAAACTGGTTAGAATTCAGTGAGAAGTGTTTATTGTTTAATGAGAAGTGGGTTGCTGTTACTGAAGTTTGGTTATTATATCATGATCATAAAAAGCAAGGTATATTTATCAAAAAGTCATATTCAAATTTCTCAGAATGTTAGCCGTTTTTATTTCTTCCCATGAAAATAAATATAGTTGTACGCAAAGTGGTACATTCATTAGATCCTCGTGTAAATAACACTTAAGGGTTTCTTCAATTTTGTCAATCCTCCTTAAACACTGAAAGCCGGTGAGGGTTCAGTGACGTGTTTCCATGCTACATTATCCTGTGCAAATTGAGCCTGTCTCTCCTGTATCATCTTCTAGACAATACAAGGAAAAAGAATGATATAAACAGCCAATAAACACATGTAAACATGTCCATCCTTGCTAGCCATCAGGGAAATTCATGTTAAAATAAAAGGAGAAGCGGTTTTAGACTCATCATACTGGCAAACACTTCACAGTCCTATTTGAGTTTGTAGAAAAATGGACTTCTTGCACTGCTGAGGGCCTTTCAATGAACAGAACCACACTGGTTCTTAACAACTTAACAGATACATAAACCATAGGGGCAAGTGCCGAGAAAGCTGGCCACTCCACTCCCCTTAAACTGAAAATCTGACTGCACATTAGGCTCATTGTCCCAGAAGATTATCAACCCACCCTCCTGTCAGAAACCCCTGATGTCTACTTAAGGAAGCAAACTCAAAAATATTCACAGCAATGTTGTTTATGACAGCAAAAATAAAAATGAACGCAATATAATGTCCCACAGTAGGAACATATAGAAATACAGCATGGTACTTTTATTTAATAGAAAACTAATGAAGCTGTAACTGGGTGTGTCGTGGCTCACACCTATAAGCCTGGCACTCAGAGGCCAAGGAAGGACTGCTGTGAGTTTGAGGCTAGCCTGGACTACAGAGGGACAAAGTGAGTTCTAGGTCTGTCTGAGCTAGAATGAGATCTTGCCTCAAACAAAACAGAAAAATTTAAAAAACCTTTTGACGTATAGACCACACATATCTGCAGCAGCATGATCAAAACTCCCTAACATAATTTTGAGAGTAGAGAGAACACATACAATGGTATTCTGCACAGCATTCAAATGACCTAAACATATGTATAAATCTTGCTTAGATTTCCAAAGCTGCTATTATAAAAATTACTAACAACTCAGCAGCTTAAAACAACACATTGGTTCTCTTACATTCTTGGGGACCAGAAGTTTGCATTGAGACTCACTGGGTTCAACTTAAGTTGTCAGCAGGGCAATGCCCAAGGGACACTCCAGAACCTCGCCCTTCCCAGCTTTTAGTGGCCTCTTGCCTTCCAATTCCATCTGAAACCTCAATTCCCCTTGACTACCTGAGACAACAAATTCTTAAGGAAGGAATTGTTTTTTCCTCTATCCTTTTAGGTTCAGTAGTTAAACCTGCAAAGTAAAATTTTAATAAAAGTTGGTAGGAGCAAAGATAAAATACAAATTTTGGTTGATCTTTTTTTTTTTTTTACATGGCACAGAGGTGGATATGGTAATTCGTAAATAAGAAAAACAGGCTGGGAGTGAAGGTGAATGCCTTTAATCCTAGCACTCAGGAGGCAGAGGTACAAGGCCACTCTGAAACTACATGGTGACTTTAGGTCAGCCTGGGCTAGAGTGGAACCCTACCTCAAAAAAAAAAAAAAAAAACCCTAAATAAATAAATAAGAAAAACAAAAGCCCCTGAAGAAATAGCTGGGCATGGGAGCGTTTGCTCCATTCAAAGGGAGATAAGAGCTGGGTATGGTTGTGCATGCCTTTAATCCTAGCAGCAGAAACAAAACAAACAGGATGATAAAGTTGTACAGAGAAGACAAGATAGAGAAAAGGGTTTCTAGACCTTCTAGGAATGAAAAATTGTGGAAAGATAAAGAATCAAGGCACTAATGGCCTACTAAGAAACACAAACAAGGTTCCTGCTGACCTGATACCACCTCTATTGTTTTTGTTTGTTTGTTTTTAGGCAGGAATGGTGGCTCATACCTTTATTTATTTATTTATTTATTTATTTATTTATTTATTTATTTATTAATTTGAGAGAAGGGTGCGGAGAGGAGGAGAGAATGGGGCAGCTTTATCACGGCAGAGGCAGCTGGCTCACTTCATCCTACATCCACAGCAGAGACAGAAGAGCAAGCGCGGGCTGCCTCTGAACACACGGTAGAACTGGACTCTTCAACTCCAAGATGTGCCCCCAGAATACACCTCCTACTCTGCTTCCCAAGTGCTGGGATTAAGGGCGTGTACCACCACACCCAGTTCTGTAACTTTTCTTTAATGATAGAAAATGAGATTACAAAATATTTATTATAAAAAGGAAGGACTAGGGCATGGGAAGTGTTGTGCAAGTTGCTGTCTTGGTGGACACATGCCATCACACATTTGTCAGAAGCTATGGAACACACTCCATAAAGTGAAACCCAATGTCAACTATGGGCCTCCATCAGCCGTAATACATCCGCAATGTTATCAACGGCAACAGGTGCACCACTTACAACCCAGTGTTAGCAGCTGGGGAACATGTCTGGGGTGGTGGAGACAAGAACTCTCTGCCTAGGTCTTCTTGTAAACCTCAACTGCTTGAAAGTCAACTTAAGGGTTGGAGAGATAGCTTAGCAGTTGAAGCACTTGCCTGTAAAGCCTAAGGACCCATGTTCGACTCTCCAGATCCCACATAAACCAGACACACAAAGGTGAGGCAAGCGCAAGGTCTCACATGCCCACTAAGCGGCACAAGCATTTATAGTTTGGTTTCAGTGGCTAAGGCCCTGACACTCCAATTCTCTCTCTCTCTCTCTCTAAAATATATATATATAATTAAGTAAACAAGAAAATGAGGGAAGCATTGGTTCTGACTGGCTTAATGATGACCTCATTTGTAAAAAATTCAAACTTAATTATTTTCCAAAAATATCCTGTAATTTATTAGAGGTGATTTTATGAGATTCTTGATTCCACAAAATTCATGCAATCACGCACATCTCTGTAAACAGCATTCTACTTACCAACCTTAGAGTTCACCTGTCCTCTCTCACCAGGTGTGATCCAGGCATAAAATGGGAACGGACTGTCTGTAGAGAAAAGATGGCAACACGAGGCTCCCTGCAAGTGCCTTTTGCAAATGCATCACGCTTTGTCTACTTTGCAATGTGAGCACAAGAGGCCCGTGTCTTCCCCGGCACACTGTCTCTGTTCAACTGTGTTCTATGCACCACCACACCTCCAGTTCTAACAGCTCGCTTGTGGCTGACACTTCCTGCCTAACTTTTGCTGTTTCTTTCTGAGTAATGACACCATCTTTCAAAAAAGTGACAGGATTTACTATTTTCATCAGGATGAGTACATTAAATATTCATATTCTGCTCATATTGTAGCACAGACACACGGGAAGTCCTAGAAGGATCTCAAAAGCAGAAAATAGCAACTCTGAAGCCAAGGCTGTTAGGTGGAGGCGCGTGGAAGTTATGGTGAGGAGATGAAAGAAAGAAAATTCTGTTTTAACAATAATTTGTGCAAAGTGGAAGCAGGTGATTTCGAGCAGAGGGCTCAAAATATTAGAAGGCAGCTTCTATCCGAATAAAGTCTACAATTCTGATTTATTTTAGCTGTAAACACTTTCTCTTGGATACCAGAGACAAATTTTTGGTAGGAGAGGGGAGCCAAGTTCTTCAGTTGAGTATTTTTAGAATAATTATTTATTTTTGCCTTTTCTCTCCCAGTGATGGTTTCTTTGCCTCCTGCTTTTCTGTCCTGTCCTCTCTAGCCTCTTCTGCACCATCCAGCCAGGTCCGCATCTAAACCCACCTACCCTGTTTTGTGCTGTGCTTTTTCAGGCCAGGGGAGGTGAGCGCATCAGAATGAATTTGGCAAGATCTTCTGACAGCTTGTCTTTACCACTCCGCTGCCAGAACGTGAAAATGGATGTTTATATGGTCTATTTCCACAAGCTGCTGTGAAATTATGGTCCAAGTGTCTTTTAAAATGGTGATTAATATTTCCAGATTGACCGCTCAGCTAACTACACAGAACTACTCCAACTTCCCCTAAATTTGGCCAGGGTTCAACAGAACTCTCATTCAGCTACTCGAAAGAGGGTATTTTGCGTTTTTTTGTTGTTGTTGCATTATGCTTATAACTACCAAGCCATGTGGGACTCATAGGATTGTGCTGGACCTACGACACTGACTTTTTGAATATATATATATACATATACATATACATATACATATACATATACATATACATATACATATATATATATTTATTTATTTATTTATAATGTATTTTTGAGGAGAGAGAGAGAGAATAAGCATACCAGGACCTCTTGCCACTGCCAGATGCATGTGCCACTTTGTGCATCTGGCTTTACATGGGTACTGGGGAATTAAACTTGGGCCAGCAGACTTTGCAATCAAGTGCCTTTAACTGCTGAGCCATCTCTCCAGCCCCAACACTGGCATTTTTATGTCAAAAAGTGATCAAACAACAGCAATGCTACCTGGTTCAACTTAATCAATGCTTAATACATATTTACTGATTAGAATTGAATTAAAGATGCCAGACATGGTGGCTCACACTTGGAGTCCCAGCACTCAGGAGGCTGAGGCAGGAGGACTACTGCAAAGCTGAGGCCACTCTAGGCTACACAGCAAATATGAAACCAGCCAAGGTGACATAGCAAAAATCATGTCTCAAAAAAAACAATCCAAAGGCCGCTACAGAGGCTCACGCACAAAATATCAACACTAAGGAGGCTGAGATAGGGAGACTGCAATGAATCTGAAGCCAGCCTGAGCTACAGAGTGAGTTCCAGGTTAACCTGGGTTAGTGTAAGACCTTACCTCAGAAAAACAAGAAGCCAACACCTCAAATAAATAAATAAATAAATAAAACAAGAACCAATCCAAGGGCTGGAGAGATGGCTCAGTGAGCAAGAGTGCTTGCTTGCTGTGCAAACACGAGGAACTGAGTTTGATTGAAAGCACCCCTGTATACTGGGCCCAGTGGTGCACGCCTTTAATCCCAGTACTTGGGAGGCAGAGGTAGAAAGGATCACTATGAATTCAAGGCCAGCCGGAGACTACATAGTGAATTCCAGGTCAGTCTGGGCTAGATCAAGACCCTACCTCAAAACAAACAAACAAGCAAAAACACTAGCCCATCACCTATTCCTCTAACCCCCATGTTGAAGGTGGAGAGGGAGAATCTTTGGGGCTTGCTGGTCAGCCAGTCTGACTGCAGAGCAGTGAGTTCCAGGTGCAGAGAGAGACTGAGTCTCAAGGAAACAAGACGGAGGAGCACTAGAGGAGGATGCCAGGCATTCTCTGGCCCTCCCATGCATGTGCACAGCGCACACAGATCTGCACACACACCACATACGATATGCATACACACGCCAAGAACAACAACAACAAAAAGCCATCCTCCCTCCTCTCCACAAAAGGAGCTATTCTACAGAAGATTAAAAGCGGCACATGGGAAGTTCCTAAAAACAATAAAATAGTAATGCGAAATGAATTGTTAGGGCTGGGGGAATAGTTCAGTAAGCAGTGTTTGCCCCACAGACATGAGGACCTGAATTCAAATTCCCAACCTCACACCTACTGGACTGAGGAGGCAAAGAGAGAGGATCCCGCCAGCTTCCTGGCTAACTAGTCTGGCTGAGTTGATGATTTCCAGCTTCTGTGAAAGACCATATCAAAAGGTGGGAGCTGGAGAGGTGGCTCAGTGGTTAAAGGCACTTTCTTGCAAAGTCTGATGGCCTGGGTTCAATTCCCCACTACTCAGGTAAGGCCAGATGTACAAAGTGGCGCAGGCATCGGAGTTTATTTGCAGTAGCAGGAGGCCCTAGCACACCCATTCTCTCTGTCTGCTTCTTTCTCTATCTCTCTCTCAAATAAATTAATTAAATATTTAAAATAAATGAGGTGGAGAGTGATTAAGGAAGACATGTGAGGTCAACCTCAGCTCTCCATATGCAGGTATAGACATGGGAACATGCACCCCACACATAAGACATTCACACACATATGCATGCATACTCCCTTGCACACACAAACATGTCTTTTCTTTGGGCCAGGCATGGTGGCTCATGCTTTTAATCGCAGCACTTGGGTGGCTGAGGAGGAAGGATGGCCGTGAATTTGAGGACAGTCTGAGACTCCAGAGTGAGTTCCAGATTTCAGATCAGCCTGGGTGAGAGAGGTCCTGCCGTTAAAAAGGAGTGTCTTCTGACACACACTTTCTGTGGCACCCACCCACACAACACGCAAATAAGTAAACACATTTATTTTAAAAAGACAAAACAAAACAAAACAAAAATGGTTTTTATGATAGCGATCTTTGAAAAACAAAAACTTTTTTCAGGTAGGGTCTCCCTCTAGCCCAGGCTGACATGGAACTCACTCTGAGGTGCCAGGTTGGTCTCAAACTTATCCTCCTCCTACCTCTGCCTCCCAGTGCTGGAATTAAAGGGGTGCGTCACCACACCCAGCTAAAATAAATGTTGTTTATGTATTTGAGAGAGAATGGGCACACAGGGGCCTCTTGTTACTATAAGTAGATTTCAGATGCATGTGCCAGTTTGTGCATCTGGCTTTAAATAGGTACTAAGGACTCAAACCTGGCCAGCAGGCTTTGCAAGCAAAGCCCTTTAACCACTGAGGCATCTCCCCAAGCCCCCATGACAGCATTCTTGACAGGACCTTCTAAGAGTTTATTAGAAATGCAGAACCTTTCCAAAGGAATCAGAAATGCATTATAACAAGATCCCCAGGTGACTCACATGCTCATTGAAGTTAAGAAGTGTCATTTTACATGTAAAGTAGGTCCCTTGTGTCTGAATTTTAAAGACTTCCGAAATGTATTTTGAAGTAGGTGATCAATGGTAAGATCCCACTTCATAAAACATTGTCCCTGTGAAAGGCACCCCAGCGCAATCTACTGATAGCAGAGTTGGAAGTAATTTGTGAAGCCAGGCCATCCTGGAGGGAAGACAATGTAAGGAGCCAGGTATGGCGGCAAATGCCTTTAATCCCAGCATTTGGGAAGCTGGGTGGGAGGATCCTTGTGAGTTTGAGGCCAGCCTTGGTCATAGAATGAATTCCAGGTCAGCCCGAGGAAGGACACCCTGCTTCAAACAAACCACAAAACCCCACAAGACAATGTATGGCGCGTGTTCAAAGCAGTGGGCATTCTGGTGTTCTGACTTGATCCAAAATTAAGCCTACAATACTGACAGGGCTTCATCTACTTTGAAAAAACCCATGGGCTGAAGAGAATGTGTCTTTTTACCTTAAAGGAACAGCAGAATGGCCCACATCAGATATGAAAGTCTTTGAAGCCAAAACTATAGCAAAAAAAAAAAAAAAAAAATCTATGTGAGCAGTCTGTGGTGACTTATGCCTATAAACCCAGTACTTGGGAGACTGAGGTAGGGAAGGAAGATAGGAGAAAGAAGCTAGCTGTTTTAAAGGCAGCCTTAGTTAGAGATTGACGCTGAGAGAGAACCAGGAGATGCCACCCCACATGCTATTTTGCCCTGACACAAGAATGGAACTCTTGGCAGAAATGAAACTTGTGTCTGAAGGAGACAGATCTACAGCGCCCCCTGCTGTCCACAGTCTAGCACGCTACCCAGACCAGGTGGGCTGACTCTAGGATCTGTCCCTCCACACCTACCAGCCAATGGAGTCCTCCCCTTGCCTGAAAGGCTCCTGTCTTATTCCTTATTCGTGGCGCTGGCTCTACCGGCTCTGCTCAGCTCTGCTCTGTTTTTCTAGCTCTGCTACTTGGCTCTGCCTCTTTTCATTAGGGCCACAAAGACACACATAAGTTTGCTTCCCCTTACCCAGCCTGGCATAAAACTTTCTTGGTCTGGGGGAACACATCTGCTTACCTTTGTTTTATAGTTTGGGGTAACCTCTCATTTTGATTGCATGCATGATTGTCCTCTGGTCTCTAATCTACCACGTGAGTATTTCCTTTACACCACAGATCTACCATATGGGTGCTCTCACTAACTTTAGGTCTGGCTACCTGTGTAATTTCTTTAAACTGGGGTAACCATGAGTGTAACTTTCTTCGTTATTCATTTCTCCTCTGAATCTCCTGGTCTCTGCTTTGACCTCTGCCCTCTCATTTTTCCTTGAACCTCACCATTTGTTCCCCTTACTTCCCTACATGGAAAAGCACAGGGCAAATGCCATGCCAGTTCCTCCTAAGCCAACCTACACAAGCTCCTAGTTTCTACTTCCCACACAATTGCAGCTTTACTCTGATCTCTTCTTAAAAGCCTCAGTTTCTCTTAAGTCCACATGCTTGTAGCTTTAATCTCTCTAAGTGTGTAACTTGTATTTTATTTACTTATTTGAGAAAGAGAGGCAGATAGACAGCGACAGAGAGGCCTTGCAAACAAGCTCCAGATACATGTACCACCTTGTGCATCTGGCTTTTTATGAGGGTACTGGGGAATCAAACCTGGGTCATTTGGCTTTGCCCTCAAGTGCCTTAAATGCTAAGCATCTCTCCAGCCCTGATCTCCCTTTAAAAGCTTCGGTTTCTCTTAACTCCTAATCTCCCCTAAATAAGCCCCACAATTGATGATTGCCACTTGAATAAATTTAGTAATTCATAATTTATTCTTCTTGTGTTGTTTTTATTCTTTATTAAAGGTAGGACAGAACCCACAACTTGGGGCTCATAAATGCTGGGGAACCCTCCTAAACCCCCAAATCCTGCATCAGTAGGAGGACTACTGTGACTTTGCAGCTAGCCTGGGCTACAGTATGGGTTTGAGACTAACCTGGACTACAGTGAAACCTTGCCTCAAAGAAAACAAAAGCCAAAACACACAAAAAAAGATGAGAATGTGGCTAACACACACATGCATATATACATATACATACATATGTGTATATATACACACACATATACATATATATGTATACACACACACACACACACACACACACACACATATATATAGATTTTTCAAGGTAGGGTCCCACTCTAGCTCAGGCTGACCTAGAATTCATTACACAGTCTCAGGGTGACCTTGAACTCACGGCTATCTTCCTACCTCTGCCTCCCGAATGCTGGAATTAAAGGTGTGTGCCACCATGCCCAGCAATATTTTTTTTTTTTTACTTGATGTTTTGCTTTGTTGAGGTTAGGTGTTGCTCTAGTACAGACTGACCTAGAACTCACTATGTAGTCCAGGCTGACTTTGAACTCATGGCAATCCATCTATTTAAGCCTGAGATTATAGGTGTGTACCACAGCACCTGACTTCTTTATGTTTACATTTTAAAATCATCTCAGAGCTGGGTGTGGTGGCACAGGCCTTTAATCCCAGAACTCAGGAGACAGAGGTAGGAGGATGGCTATGAGTTTGAGGTCACCCTGAGACTACATAGTGAATTCCAGGTCACCATGTCAGTGAGGCCCTACCTTGAGAAAAAATAAAACTTATCATTTCAGGGCTGGAGAAATTGCTCAGTAGTTAAGGCACTTGCCTGCAAAGCCTGATGACCTGGGTTTGATTCCCCAGTACCCATGTAAAGCCAGATGCACAAAGTGGAGCATGCATCTGGAGTTCATTTGCAGCAGCTAGAGGCCCATTCTCTGTGCTTGCAAACATATATATATATATATATATATATATATATATATATATATATATATATATTCATTTTTTAAAAAATAAAATCATTTCAATGAATTTACCATTGGGTAAATACTGCTATAGTAACTAACATTTGTTTACGCTATTTTGTGTCTGATAGGGCCCCAGTGCATAGCCTACTTGCTCCCAAGTATTTAGTCAGATGGGAAATCTGTTGTATTTATTGAAATTTGGGGTCATCCTAAAAAGACAAGAATCAGAAATTTCTCACACGACCTTGTTTCATAGCTAGGAAATGGCCGCCACAGCTTGGCACACTAACTGGTGTGAGAACCAAAACCCAGGTTGCCTGTCCGCTAACTTGGGTCGCCTTGGCAGTTTGGATTTAGGCCACAGAAATTAACTATACTTAAACTTGTAAATAAGTTTGGTTCTTAATCATGGGTAAGACAATGCCACCGAATGGTGGGTCTGAAAAGACATCTGTCAACGAAAATCCACGGTCAGCTGCATTCATCTTGCTGTATGAGAACCTGCTTCACTATTTACAGGCATCTCAGGTCTGCTGGAGGCTGAGAGGAAACTTGGAATGAGGACCCAATTTGGATGCATGCAGATGTGTACTGGGATTCTGGCTTTGTCAGGTCTTATTTACAGAACAACTTTCTTTATTTTATTTTATTTTATTTTATTTTATTTTATTTTATTTTATTTATTTGAGAGTGACAGACAGAGAGAAAGACAGATAGAGGGAGAGGGAGAGAATGGGCGCGCCAGGGCTTCCAGCCTCTGCAAACGAACTCCAGACACGTGCGCCCCCTTGTGCATCTGGCTAACGTGGGACCTGGGGAACCGAGCCTCGAACCGGGGTCCTTAGGCTTCACAGGCAAGCGCTTAACCGCTAAGCCATCTCTCCAGCCCCAGAACAACTTTCAAAGCCCCCAGACCTTCATCTGTCAAAGGACGACAGCAGTGGCCCCTTCCTGAATGCACACAAAATGCTCTCCTTAGTATGTAATTTCCAATCTCCAACAAGAATAACACAGTGGCTTCCTAATATTAAGCCATTAACTCTCAACACATTTCATTGACTGTTGATTGGATGCTCTGATGAAATTAAAGATAAATAAGAGGATTGTCTCTGATTGCTTAAACGGTTTCTATTACAAATGCTGAAAGCTGAGACTGGCGGTGCATGCATACCTATAATCTTAGAACGGGAGAGGAGACAGGAAGATCACTGCATGTTTATGGCCAGCTTGGGCTAAATAGGAGTCCTATCTTAAAACCAAATCACAAGGGCTGGGGAGATAGGTTAGTTGTGCAAAGCATGAGGCCTGAGTTACATCACCAGAATCCATGTGAAAAAATAAAATAAGATAAAGCTGGGCATGGTGGCTCATGCTTCTAATTCTAGGGCCAGGAAAGCAGAGACAGACCCACCCATTGTTTCATATAGATACACATGTATGCATATGATGCACACATGTGTTGTGCGGGCATATATATTTTAAAATGAGGTAACCCAGGCCCAGAAAACCAAATGTCACATGTTCTCTCTCATATGTGGATCCTAGGTACAAATGATTGGATTTCTATGTGAGCTGGAGTAAAATTCAGTAGCAGAGGCCAGTAAGCTAGAAAGGAGATATAAACGGAATAGAAAGGGGGATGGATGTAAAGGGATGGTATTGTGTATATGTAAGTAGAACAGATTAGGCGTGGAAAGGCCTAAGTGAGGTCAGCGCAAGAGACTGAGTAAAGGAAAGGTGGAGGGAGGGCTGATCAAAATCTAAGAGGGTATGAATAAGTCATATGGAAGCCTACTTTTTTGAACAATGGCATACCCAGAAGCCATAGATTATTACTAGAAAATTTTCAGTGCCAGGGTTGGGATATTTTCTAGTGAGTTGTTGGCCAGGGAGGTCCCTGATGCCCCCAAAACATTGCAGGCCATTGCTGAAGCTCTTGGTTCCCCACCAGGAATAGATTGTAAAACCCTATTGCTGAAGACTCCACATACTTGTGCTGCAAGGTCATTGAGAAATTCTGCTGAAGCTGAGCTGAAAACCTCCTTTGTGTAAACCAGCTGACAGAAAGCTGGAAAAAGCTGCATGAAGTTCCATGGGAGAGAGAGAAATCGCCAGTGGAGATAAACAGTGGACACTGCAACCCTTAAGTTTGGCCAGCCAGGCCAAATGAGCCAGTGGGTGCAATAGTGGCATGTCTGTCAATGGGGGAAACCAACTGCTCTTTAATTGGACTGGGGGCCTGCTCCGTGGGAGGGAGTACATCCCTGATACTGAAAACCTAAAACAGGGGTAGCCATGAGCCCTAGAGGTATAATGTCTGCTGGTATCTGGCTAAATGTATATACTATGCTCACCAAACTGCCCGTTGAGCACTTCTCCTAATGTTCATACCCATGTATTAATGCTGCTCTCACTTTTGGTTAAAGCTTCTCATTTCAGATGATGGTGACCTTGGGATGACTCAGGTGGCACCATAGTGCTGAGATGAAGTGACAGAGGAATGCTGAACACTGAAATATCTCTCACACCTTCCAAGGTTAAGGGTCCATTGCGGAAGAGGTGGTTGAAAGAATGTAAGAGCCAAAGAAAGGGTAGGACTACTTACAATGCACTTCCAGCCACAAAATGGCCTGTATATCCATGACCTCGCAGTGCCTGACACTATCTACACAGGACCATCATAATACGAGGAAAAGATGATGATGTCAAAATAAAAGAGAGACTGATTGAAGGGAGAGGGGATATGATAGAGTGTGGGGTTGCAAAGGAAAAGTTGGGGGAGGGAATTGCCATGGTTTATTGTCTATAATTATGGAAGCTGTCAATAAAAAATCTTTTTTTTTTAAAGTTTTCAGCTAACAGATCTGATATTTGAATGAACACCTTGTAATGTTACCCAAAGTAAAATATTTCCTTTCCCTGGAATACATTCTTTTGCTCCCTAAGGAAGCTAACTACTCACAAAAACTTATTCAGCCTCTAAACTCAGAACCTGGGGGTGTGGCTCAGTGGTAGCCTTGTATGTAAAGGCCCTTGCTGAGATCTTCAATATTGCAACTATGAACTTTAAAAAATCCTGTTCAAGTACAATTCCTCATGGAATTCTCATTCCCTAATCCATTGTATGCAGTTCGTTTTTACTTTCCCTCAGGCTTCCCAAGCCCTGCACTTCCCTGACAGCATTTCTCCTACACTATATTATCAGCACACTGCCTGTAATTACTTAGACATGACATGGCCAGATCCTTTAGGCCAGGTTCCTGATGTCTGAGTCCCTAGCTATCAGCTTGGAGTTTGGTTAGCTGCAAGAACTTAGTCCATCACTGACACTACCTAAATGAATGATCAAAGTCTCAAGGTCTCTATGATCTGATCTTCAGATTTCTCGGTGGAAACATTTTGGTTCCGAATATGCCCTTGGCATCTCACTGTGATAAATCAGGAAAATGATTTGAAAGAATCCAGGAAAGGCTCCCAATTGTAAACATGTCTCCAAAAAGGAAAAGAAAAAACAGCTAGCAACATCCTGGGTGTCTTACTTCTTCTATATGCCTTTTCCATCACACTAGGATGAGCTATGTCTAGGATACAATAATCCTCAAGGCGGGCTCACCCACTTCACCTTGGCCAAAAAACAAAAACAAAAAAATATCACCCCTCTTTTGATTTGTTTTTTATTTTTGTTTTTCGAGGTAGAGTTTCACTCTAGTCCAGGCTGGCCTGGAATTCGCTATGTAGTCTCAGGCTGACCTTGAACTCAATGCGATCCTCCTACCTCTGGTTCCAGAGTGCTGGGATTAAATGCGTGAGCCACCACGCCGGGCTCTTTTGATTTTTTTTTTTAAATTGGCAATTCGTTTATAACTTAATGTTCCACTATCCCGCTGGGGCCCAACATCTTGGAATCACATCCCTTCCAGTTACGAAGACATCCAACTCTGGGTTTGCCCCAAGGATTCTGTCCATTTGGAGCGCCCCACGCCCATCGCCCCGGGCGAGGCTGGGCCCCAGGTCCAGAAGGGCTTTTCCAATCCCGGCCAGCGCGGAGCATCTCCAGCGGAGGCGGTGGACCGCGGGAGTCATCCATCTTCGCAGAGGATCCGGCTCCCGGCCGCGCGGGGACGCGGGTGGATGAGAGCACCGCCCAGGACCCGGACCCCGCCCCGCCGCGCCCTCCGGGACCCGCACCAGCTCGCCTGGGCGTCGCGGGCCGAGCGCGCGCGCACGACTTTGCCGCCGGGGGGCGCCGTAGGGACGCGAGCCTGGCGCGGGTGTGGCGTCGCCGGCGGCCTCCGGGGGGCAGCAGAGGCCAGGGCGACGCGGAGACCGCGCCGGGGCGCTCGGAGGGCACGGTGGCCGGAGGCGGCGGCGGCGCCCGGCTCGGGAGAGCTGAACTCCGCCGGGGTCGAGCGCGGGCGCGTGGGAGCGTCGTCGCCGCCCTCCGAGTGCCGCGGAGCGGACTCGCTTTCCGATCGTCGTTTCCCGGGCGCTGCGCTGTCTTCTGCCGTGGCAGCAAGCAAGCATCCCGGCTCGGGTTGGGGTGGAGGGGGACCTCCGAGGTCGCAGCGCCGGAGCTGGGCGCGTCCCTCCCCGCAGCCTCCCCGCCCTCCGGGCCGGTGCTCGGCGGCCTCGGCGCCCCGTGCAGGGCTCCGAACAATGGTGCGGAGCGCCGGCGCGAGCCCCGCGTCCGCCCAGCGGCCGTAGAGGAAGTGGCCGCGCTCGGGGTGGGGTGGGGTGGGGTGGGGTGGAGGGAGACGCCCCCCGCCGCCCGCCCGCCGCCCGGAGTTTGCGCGCCTGGCCTCGTCGGCCCTGGGCTCCTCCGCACATCTGCGACCCCGGCAGCATGGTGCCGGCGCCCGGGTTAATCTAGCTCTGCGTTCGCTCCTTCCCCCTCCTCCTCCTCCTCCTCCTCCTCCTCCTCCTCCTGGTCTCCCTCCTCCCGCCGGCGCTGCCTCCGGCTTCCCAGCGTGTTGGGAGTACTCGACTCGCCGCCTCTCCGAGGAGACCGGGTGGTGACCACGGAACACAACTTGCCCATTGCACAGCCGAGCCCCGGGACAGCTGGAGAATGTCCACCCCGAGCCGATTCAAAAAGGACAAAGAGATCATAGCCGAGTATGAAAGTCAAGTCAAAGGTAAGGATGGGAGCGGCTGCCTCGCTCCTTTTGTGTGCCTTCTTGTCATTGTGTTCGCGGGGAGTTGCTTGGGTAACTTGGTGTCTGCCCTGGAGGAAGGGAGGGAGGGACCAGTCCGGTTCTGCTGGAGACCCCCCTCCCCCAGGGCGTCCTGGAAGCCAGCCCCAGCCCGGGGTCTGACCCACCCCGGGGCTGCATTGGCGGGGGCTTCAAGCCCTGGCCGGAGCCGGCGTCTCTCCCTCCGGGAGAGAACTGGCTGGAACTTAACCATCTTCCAGCGGCGGCAGCAATTTTCTCGGGAAGGCCGGCAGTGCCGGTGGCTCCCGCTGACTTATCACCGTCTTCATCATTCTTTCTATATGAAATCATTGTCACAACATGGTTTTTCTACGGAGTCATTCTGTAACGTCTGAACACCCCGTGGTCTGGAGCTTCATTGATTGAAGGCGGTTTCAGACATGCACACTCTTCACTGCTCGTTCATTAGGGCGAGTCTCCTTTTATAATCTCTCCGTCTCTGTCTCTCCCAAATAAAGCCCGGGCGGTTCAACCAGCAGTGACTAGTGGTATCTGACTCCTCTATTACAGTGAGTTAAAATTCAGTGACATCTCTCACGCTCGCATGAGAATATTGCCTTACCACTTGCTGGAGGGCACTTACGTGGAAAAATGAAGGTTTTGTATATGTGAGTAAGTAGTTTCAACTCATTGAAATTGTCAGCTAATGAAGAAAGTCTAATTAATGTTGATTAGGCATTTTTCCTTTCTGTACCTGGTGGGTTAAATATATACATATATACATATATATATATATTTTTTTTTTCTCTCCAAGACCAGTGTTTTGTTTTACCACGGAAGTGTATAACAAGCACATATATGTGTTGGATCTTTTTCCTCCCACTTGCGTGATCTCTGGGATAGCTTCTCTGATGGAGACAATGGATGGCGTGTTGACATCGTGGCTGTTCTCCTGCCTATTCAGTGAAAACTTCAAGAACATTGTTATGTCCACACCTGTGTTTACACACAACCTTTTGAAAGGGCTGCTGCGAAGTCATTACTGTACTTGGCTTGGGAAAAGCCAGAGCCCAGAGTTTTCTTTTGTGTGGTCAAGTTGTGAAAAGGCCTGGAGTCCTGACAGAAGACCTGGGGGTGGCGCTGCGGCGGGCGGGGTTTGTGGGGGGTCTGGGGTGGGGTGAGGGGAGGATCCCGGGTCTTCTCCAAATGTGCCTCTGGACTGGTGCTGGAAGACAGGGTTCCTTTAGGGCTGACCTCCACAGTGGAGTTAGGCTAAATGGTGAGGCGCAGAATTCTTCCTGTCTGGAATTAAGATCAATGTGTGCTTAAAGGAACTTGTAACATTGGTATGGAAGTTACATTAGCAGAGAACTAATTATCTTCTTAGAGCTCAGCAAACTTTCTAATGAGGATAACCTTTCTCTTCCCCATGTGCCCATTGGGAAAGAGAACGCCAGCTGGAAACCGTTCATTCCCAGGCAGTACTCTTGTTTCCAATCACCATGTCCCTGTGCACTTTTTCCACATGGTTCTTTGTGGAAGGCTTTTGGGGGTGATGATCCGGTGTTCTTCCTCCTCGAAGCTCTGACTGGCAGTCCACGTCCACAGACCTTTCCTGTCTCCATGAATCTGTTCTAAGGTCATTTGCTTCTAATCCCGTCCTTATTTGAAAGCAGTATTGTCTTAGTGCCATTTAGTGCAAGAGTTCTACAAATAGAGCGTAAGTCCTCTATAATAATTGAAAATCAGCTGGGCGTGGTGGCGCACGCCTTTAATCCCACACTCAGAAGACAGAGGTAGGAGGATCGCCATGAGTTTGTGACCAGCCTGAGACTACATGTTGAAATCCAGGTCAGCATGGGCTAGAGCGAGACCCTAGCAAAAACAAAACAAAACAAAACAAAATTTAAAAAAAATCAATTAAATGAGATATGCTACAATGTGTACATCAGATCTAATTGAAGGAAAATTTATGAAATGGTGAAGGTGAGTTCTGAAAATAATTGTATCCCACAAACATGACCTTTGCCTTATTCCCTCCCTTTACTCACGCACACCCAAGAGTCCTTAGGTGGGTTCAGGCTTCACTATGCCTGCCCTGCCCTGTGGCCAGACCTTCCCTCCTATAAGGTTTATACAATCTGGTGTGGAACCTGCATCATTACATTCAAATGCAAACATGGGAATTGGGTAATTCAGTGAAGTTGAGTGTTATACACACACAGCGCATGGCACCAGTTCACCTCTGCTCCTACACAGAATCTAGGGGGTGGGGAACAGCAGTTCCTAGTGCAGGAAGCCCGCTGTCCTGGGCAATGACCAGGCCCCTTAGGAAGGAGAGATGGGAGACAAGATTCCAGCTTCCTGTTTGACTTCCTGTCTCTTAAAATGGTGAGCATCCTAGCCTTGCAGAGCCACTAGTCCAGAATTTAAGAGATTTGAGTTTTGAGAATAACCTACTCTTTAAATTCTAGCCAAGCTACTCCCTGTGATGCTAAACAAAAGAAACTGGTCTGTTCCATGGCTGAAGGAAAGCCTGGCTCTGTTGAGCTCATTAGCACATAGGTCTGCTCCCAGTGAAATCTGCCACACATGCTGGACTCTAGGTGGCCCAGGGTATGGATGATTCCAGAAGTCATTTTGATTATGTGTAATTTTATTTTTAACCTTTCAACTTAAGAGCCTAATACTCAGGGGTATTGCGTGCTCTCTCTCCCTCTGTTTCTCTCTTTCTCTCTCTAATACCTTATTTCCCTGGTTAAATTGTATTTATCTTGAATTCCTGAGATGGTATTTTGGTCTAACAGAATGGCTCCAAATAGGAGATTTTATCACTGTCTCTCCTGCTAAGCTTTTGGGAACTGTCTTCCTGAGGCTTTCCTTAATCTTTGGTGAGATTGTGATTTTATATTTTATATGAGGCCATAACTGCACTGGACCAGCCCCTTTGCTTCCCTCTGGGTGTGATTTTTCTTATCTATGAGGAATTTAGATTTTCTCAGTCCAAATGGTCCTTGAATCTAACTGAAGATGTCATGTGAGTTCATATTAATTGCTTCATAAAGTTTTCAAGCTTTTCATTTTTTTTTTCCTTGGCTGTCTTGTTTTAGAGGGAATCATCATTGCTTTCAATTTTTTTCCATAATGAGTCAGTTGAGTTTTTGGGATATCGAATTATAATGCAGTAAAGAATATGAAAAAAAATGGTTAGATAAATATAACAGAGAATTGTACTATTAAGTGGAAATTTTAATAGTTAAATAGCGAATAAGTTTAGTCAGAGACAGAATCATACCAAGCCACAATTTAAAAGGAATGGTTTATTAATTTGGAGTAGAGAGACTGACCATTTTATTCACATTATTCAGAAACCCAGACAATTAAGAGATAGCACTAGAGAGGCAGAGACAGGAAGATTGCAAGTTCAAAGCTAACCTGGGCTATATAGTGAGGTACATTGTGCTAAAAAAATGAAGGAAGGGGCTGGAGAGATGGATGACTTATTAGTGTCTAAGGTGCTTGCCTGTAAAGCCTACGAATGCAGGTTTGATTTTCCACGTAAGCCAGATGCACAAGGTGGCACACGCTTCTGGAGTTCATTTGCAGCGGCTAGAGGCCCCAATGTGCCTATTCTCTCTATCTGCCTCTCTCTCTTTTTCTCAAAATGAAATAAATAATTTGAAAAAAAATGAAGGAAGGGCCGGTTGTGGTGGCTCACACCTTCAATCCCAGCACTTGGGAGGCAGAGGTAGGATGATTGCCCTGAGTTTGAGGCCAGCCTGAGACTACATAGTAAATTCCAGGATAGCCTGGGCTAGAGCAAGACCTTACCTTGAAACACCAAAAAAAAAAAAAAAAAAAAAAAAAAGGAAGGGGCTGGTTAGATGGCTTAGTGGTTAAGGTGTTTCCCTGTGAAGCCTAAAGTCCCAGATTTGATTCACCAGTACCTACATAAGCCAGATGCATGTGATGGCTCATGTGTCTGGAGTAGCTACAGGTCCTGGCACACCCATTCTCTCCCTTTCTCTCTGCATCTTTCTCTCTCACAAATAAATAAATAAAATAAAAATCTTTTTAAAATGAAGGAAGGAAGTAATCAAGAGAAATAAATGTACTGGGGCTGGAGAGATGGCTTAGTGGTGAAGCAATTGCCTGAGAAGTCTAAGGGCCCCAGTTTGAGGCTCGATTCTACAGGACCCACTTTAGCCAGATGCACAAGAGAGCGCGTACGTCTGGAGTTCATTTGCAATGGATGGAGGCCCTGGTGCGTCCATTCTCTCCCTCTCTCTCTCTCTCACTCTCTCTCTCTCGGCCTCTTTCTCTTTATGTCTGTCACTCTCAAATAATAAATAAATAAAAATAAACAAACATTCTATAAAAAATAAATGTCTTAGTTTGTGGGTGTCAAAAAGCAAGCGGGTTGAAAAGTGAAGGAAACTCAAACTGGTTGACAGACACTTGTTATCATCTCAGGTTAAAAACTGAACAGTGGAGGACATTGAATTGGCTTCCAGAAGCTTTGGGGATTATGTGAGGATTTTAGTGAGTGATCAAGGTAATTTCTTTAATCTGGAACAGAAATAATGTGCAGTTCCCGGTATGAAAACCTGAAGAATCAAAGCCACATTTTATGCGGAGCTAGTGGACAAGAGGTCGTGTTGGTTTTAAATAGTGCATGCTGTCAGTTACTGAGGATGGACAGCTGCTGTTTGCAGTGGTTCTAACCCTCAAAGCCCTTTCTGCTGTATGGACAGGAGGTGTTCTGGAAATCTCTTTCCTTGGCTGCTCTGCCGCCTGAAATAGACCAAGTGCATTTCAGTAGCCGAAGGAGCCAAGGAAATGCTCATCTAATTTGACATGCCTCCATATCATGCCATGCGTTTAATAGGGAAATGAGATTCTGATAATGTTTCTAGAATGGAAACTGCTTTTATTGTTTCCATATAACCTGGAGTGGAAAATGGCAACAATTTAAATTGTGAACTACAGCTTTATGACTGGGAGGGACGTGAAACCTTTTGTGTCCAGTTCAGTCTTATATGATGTTGGGAGGCTTTGTGGAAGATATATAATGCAATTGTACAATTAACATTAACGTCTAAGGGACTAGAATTGAGGGTGTCTAGTTTTAGGAGTGGTGATTTGCTTTCAGGTTCCTCAAAAAGTAGATACCTGGGGCTGGAGAGATGGCTTAGCGGTTAAGCGCTTGCCTGTGAAGCCTAAGGACCCCGGTTTGAGGCTCAGTTCCCCAGGACCCACGTTAGCCAGATGCACAAGGGGGGTGCACGCATCTGGAGTTCGTTTGCAGTGGCTGGAGGCCCAGGTGTGCCCATTCTCTCTCTCTCTCTCTCTCTCTCTGCCTCTTTCTGTCTGTCACTGTAAAATAAATAAATAAAAATATAAAAAAGTAGATACCTGAGTAGGCGACAGTAATTTTGAAACTTTCCATACATTGAAGGAACCATCGATGGACCTAAGAGAGATTAAGAGCTGTAGTCTATGCGTGGGAGCTCGTTGACTTAATTATATATATTTTTTCCTCTCATGACAATTGTTCGAATTGACCACAGTGACCAGAGAGCAGCTTCGCATGATGACATTTAAGGTCAGGAACAAGAGCGTGGTGACTGTATACGACACACTGTGCTTGTTGTTTGGTTGAAACTAATTGCAGCTACTGCAACAAGCTTTTTTACCTGATTAGTTTTTGTAATCTATGTAATATGTTGAGGAATGGTTCAGGAGAAGTTTTTGAGCAAAATGTGCCCTTCCCAAACATAATGAAGCAAAATTCAGCTGGAAAACCTCAGACCTAATGTTGGAATGACCTAATGTTGGAATCTCAGGTTCGGCCTCACTCTTGATGCCAGTGAGCCAGGGAAACCCCAGCAAAGCTTAGTCTCTAGGTTGAATCTCTGATGATCAGACTTGCCTGCAGGATAGTTTCACACTTTTTGCTTGCGTACAACTCACTAGTATTCTTTGGGTTTTTTTTTTTTTTTTTTTTTTTTTTTTGGTAGGGTCTGGGTTAGCCCAGGTTGACCTGGAATTCACTATGTAGTCTCAGGGTGGCTTTGAATGCACAGTGATCCTCCTACCTCTGCCTCCCTAGTGCTGGGATTAAAGGCATGCACCACCATGTCTGGCAGAGAGACAGAATGGGAATGCCAGGGCCTCTAGCCCTTGCACAAGGACTCCAGATGCACGTGCCACTTTGTGCATCTGGCTTTATGTGGGTACTGGGGACTTGAACCCCAGGTCATTAAGCTTTGCAGGCAAGCGCCTTAATTGCTGAGTCATCTCTCCAGCCCTACAATTTTTTTTTCAAGGTAGGGTTTTGTTCTAGCTCAGGGTGACCTGCCATTTACTATGTAGCCTCAAGGTGGCCTCACTCTAACTCAAGAGATCCTCTTACCTCTGCCTCCCAAGTGCTCCACTATGCCTGGCTTTTTTTTTTTTTTTTTTTTGACTTTGAGTTCAGCTAGCATCTCTCTCTCTCTCTCTCTCTCTCTCTCTCTCTCTCTCTCTGTGTGTGTGTGTGTGTGTGTTCGTGTGCATGTGTTCGTATGAATATGTATTTGAGAAAGTAAGCTCTCTCCTTCCTCCCCTTTGAAACATGCATCCACATAGGAACAGAAAACTGATTATTTTATATCAAAAAGAAATATAGGCTGACTTAGAGATTAAAGGCACTTGCTCACAAAGCCTCCTGGTTTGGATTCAATTTTCTTAATTTTTAAAATTTTATTTCAGAGAGAGATAACGAGAAAGAGGCAGATACAGACACAGAGAGAGAATGGGCACACCAGAGCCTCCAGCCATTGCAAATGAACTCCAGATGCATGTGCCACCTTGTGTGTCTGGTTTACACGGGTCCCGGGGAATCAAACTAGGTTCTTTGGTTTTGCAGGCAAGTGTCTTGTCCACCAAGTCATCTCTCCAGCCCATCAATTTTCTTTTTACAAAAGTTAAATTTAATTTACTTATTTGAGAGAGAAATAAAGAGATAGAGGCGGATAGAGAGAAAGAAAAAGGGCACACCAGGGCCTTCGGCAGCTGCAAACAATCTCCAGATGCATGTGTCTGTCACCTTGTGCATCTGGATTACTTAGGTACTGAGGAATTGAACCTGTGGCCCTTGGCTTTGCAGGCAAGCACCTTAATCACTAAGCCATCTCTCCATCCCCTTGGATGAAATTTTGAAACCACCTATATAAGCAAAAAGGTGCTGCAAGTGGCTGGCAAGAGACTGTGCCATGCCCCACCTCCCACACCATGCAAATAACTAACTAAATTAATTAATTAAAATATAGTAAAATGAATATCTTAATATCAGAATCCCAGATTAAGAAATATTGCCACCACCTTGGAAACTCCATTTGTCCCTTTTGCGATAAACCTCTCTTTGTGCCACAGGTTTGAATTTAGTATTAGTCATTTTTAATAAATATTTTTATTTATTTATTTGCAAGGAGAGAGAAAGATAATAAGAATGGGTGCACTAGGGCCTCCTGCCACTGGAAACGTACTCCAGATACATGTGCCACTTTGCATCTGGCATTATGTGGGTACTGGGGAATTGAACCTGGGTAATCAGCCTTTGCAAGCAAGTGCCTTTAGCTGCTCAGCTATCTTTCCATCCTGTATTAATAATTTTTAAAGCTTTATAATGGTTTTATAATTTTCTATACTTTTGTTATATATTTATGAATATGTACTAGATTTTTTTTTTTTTGAGGTACGATTTCTCTGTAGCTCAGGCTGACCTAGAACTTACCATGTAGTCTCAGGGTGGCCTCAAACTCACAGTGATCTTTCTATCTCTGCCTCCTGAGTGCTGGGACAAAAGGCGTGTGCCACCACGCATGGCTGTATGGATTTTTTTTTTTTTTTTTCTGAGAGAGAGACAGAAAGAGAAAATGGGCACACCAGGGCTTTCACCTGCTGCAAATGAACTCCAGATGTGTGCCCCCTTGTGTGCTTGAGCTACATTGTATGTTTGCATCATAGTGTGTCTGGCTTATGTGGGACCTGGAGATAAGAACATGAGTCCTTAGGCTTCACAGGCAATGCGTTAACTGCTAAGCCATCTCTCCAGCCCTACTGAATTTTTAATGACATGAGGCATTTAATTTAGTTATTTTAAAGCAATAGAATAATATTTATTTGGTATATTTAACAAATCTTTGTCTTTTAAAGATAAATGCTGCAATGTTCATGGCTGAAATTACAACATCTGAGATTTTCTTTGTCATAACTCTGGAGAGGGAGGAAGTAGTATGGATACAGGTAAAATAAAATTCGGCTGTGAGTTGGCAAATATTACGTATATGAGATTCATCTTATTAATCTATTTTTGCATGTGTTTGAAATTCCCCCTAACAAAGCGTTTTAAGATGGGTAGGGATGTCATTCAGTGGCAGAGCACTTGTCTGCTATGGACAAGGCTCTAGGTTCCATGCAGTGTGAAACAATTTAGGGCTGGAGAGATGGCTTAGTGATTAAGGCACTTGCCTGTGAAGCCTAAGGACCTACGTTTGACTTTCCAGATCCCAGGTAAGCCAGATGCACAAAGATGAGGCAAGCGCAAGGTCGCAATGCCTGTTAGGTGGCACAAGCATCTGGAGCTGGATTGCAGTGGCTGAGGCCCTGGTGCACAATTGTTTCTCTCTCTTTTTCCCCTCTCTCTAAAATTAAAAAAAAATATATATTATTACAAGTTTCTTTGTTTTTTGAGGTAAGGTCTCTAGACTAGGCTGACCTGGAACTCAGTCTATAATAGCCTTGAACTTGCAGAGATCCTCCTATCTCTGCCTCCCAAGTGCTAGGATTCAATTTCATTTTTTATTCAATGTTGTGATATTAAGATTAATCTAAATTTAAGTAGCTATAGTTTCACTGTTACGCTTTGTAGCTTCACTGGTAGAGTATTCTAGTGTACTAAAATACAAGCTCTTTATTCTTTCTCTTTGGCATTAGGGCTATTTGTAGTTTTTACTGTCCTGAATAACAATGGCATAGAAAATGCTGTAGGTATTAGTCAGAGTTTGTCATTGTAACTAATACTTGAGGGAAACAATTTCAAAGGAGGAAATACTTATTTTGGCTCATAATTTCATCAGTCTTATTCTAGTGTACGGCTATGAGCCTGAGGCAGAGCTGAACATTGCTTGGCAAGTGCCACGAGGCAGAGCAAACCAGCTTACCTGATGGTGAATAGGAAGCAGAGAGAAAGAGGGCAGGGCAGGCGTTAAGCTACATCCTCTCAAGGCTTTTAAAATTCTTTACTTACATTAAAGCTGGCAATATGATTAAAACCATGTTTAAAACATCTTTTATCTAGCATTTTAATTTCAACCAGGAAGGTCAGATAGGTCTATGTTTGTCTGTTTGCATTTAGGTGTTAAGGATTAAACCTAGGGCCAATACTGAGCTATGTCTCAGTCCCTAATGCACCCTCCCCTGCCAGTACATTATAATTATTTTCAGTGTATCCAGTATCTAGTCCTAGCTTACTAAGATAGCCCATATTTTACATAATCCAAGAACATATGTCTGGTTTTTTTTTTCCTAAGGAGAATTATTTGGTTCTGACCCTTGTCATCTAGAATGCTGTTTATTCCATGATGATGGTGTTGAGTTTGAAGGGCTGAGGGTATCGTGCTAGGCAAGTTTTCTGCCACTGAGCTGTTCCCCCAGCTCCGGAAAGGGTGCTTACAATCCGAGAATTAAAACACTGAGAAGGATTCATGTATAAGAGTATAACATGTTACAAGAACGTTTAAAAAATCTTCACTTACAGGTTTGGCCACATGGAAAATTCAGGATATAAGGATTTTAGGGATGAAAGTATGTAATGAAGACTAATGAAAGGCTTTGATGCAGGAGGAGCATGAAAACACCCATACTTTCACAGACAGTTTCAGCTCCTGTGGAGAAATCTGTGTGTGTGTGTGGGGGGGGGGGGGTTGTTGCAGTCATCCAGAGTCCCGTCTTTTACCCTTGCAGTTGCTATGGACTTTCTTCTTTCCTTCCCCTCCCCTCCCTTCCCCTTCCTCCCTCCCCCTTCTCTCTTAATGGTTTATCTATTTATTTGCAAGCAAGAAGGAAAACAGATAATGGGTGTGCCAGGGTCTCTTGCCACTGCAAACAAACTCCAGACGGACGGGCTATTTTGCACCTGGCTTTAAGTGGGCACAGGGCAGTCAAGCCTGGGCCAGCATGCTTTGCAAGCAAGTGCCTTTAAGTGCTTGAGCCATCCTCTGGGCCTGGGACTTTTCCCGTGGAACAGTTTCCACCTCTGTATCCCATGCAAGTCCCTTCCAGTCCAGGGCTGGTGTGGAGGATTGTAGTAACACAAGGCCCCTTGGGAAGAGGCCTCCACCAGTCTTCTTGGCCTCATTGACGTCCTTCATTCTGGGGCTTCATCTCTTCAGTCCCTTTGTAGTTGTCCTGTGGAAGATGGCTGGACTTTTGCCCTTTGCTTTTCTTATTCTGGAGATGTGGCTTATCAAAAGAAATTCCCAGCAGCTAACCTAGAACAATAGGTGACTGAAAAGACCATTTTCACTTTGGACGTGTGGCTTTGAAATTCCAGTGTTTTATCAGTGGAATTAAGCCTTTACGCAGTATTTAAGTAGTTGAAAATTTATGTAGTTTGCCCATTTTACTTTACATGTTGTGGCTTCCTGCCTCAGTTTTATGTCTTGCCAATCAGTTCACAGTCTCTTCTGTGAGGTCCGTGTTGGCTTTGTCCTTGCCCTAAGACCATCTGCCGTGGTTCAAGTTCAGTTCAGCCAGGTTATAATCTGCTGGCACCAGGAGTTTATTTGTTCTGAAACAACTCTGTGATAGGGTGTGAAGACTAATCCCAACGTGTGAGAGAGACTGAAGAGACAGAGGCAGGCCGACCCAGGAGGAACTTCCTGAGCCAAGCATGGTGGTCCTAGGCAGCAGCCTGAACATGTGGAGCCCCACAGTTGGGGTCAGAAAGGCGCTGATAAATGAATCAGACCAAAGTGACTTCCTCCAGACTGGAATGTACTGGTTTATCTTAAGATAATATCAAAGAGCCAGGAGCAACCTGGAGCCAGGGTTTGGTTAGGAAGCCCCACATACCAGTCTAATAGTTTTCCCTGCCTGTAGCTTGCTGGGAAACTGCAGGAAAAACCGGCCCAGGTAATTACGGTAGTTCGGACTGAAAATGGCAGCAGGAGGCATGTTGAACGGAACCGTACAATGGCGCACCAGATTTGGTCATTGCTTGGGGACTGTGTTCCGCCCGCGCACTGTCTTCATAGGAGACGGGGAGAGCAAATTGGGTCCACCTCCAAAGAAAGTGCTTGTTAAGCACGTCTGGAAAAGATGAGAAATATGTTTTTATTGGCCGACCCCAGGGCTTTATGCATTTGCTTGTTTTTCTCTGACTACTCCTTATTTTCGCTTCACCTTTAACATTACAGACCGTGGGCACTTGCTAACAGCGTGCTACAGAAAGGCGGCAGGCTTGAAGCTTGGCCGAAGAGCCGTCGTCCGTTTTTGTGCTCCTGAGAAGAGGGAGGTTTCTGAGTACAGAATGAGGGGATGTCAGTGAATGCATTCTCAAGTTGTTACTGAACCGTTAGGTGGACATCTATTGTAGGTGGTTTTGTCGTGTTTATGGGCGCTCCCAAATATACTATCACAAGTCTATATTGGAAAGGTTTCCAGTCTCATTTTTCTGGCATTTAGAGTTTTAACTATACACATCTATCTGTATTCCCCAAATACCTACAGAGAAATTTCTTCCTCTAGATGGTGGGAAATCTACTCTCCTGGAATTAGACAAGCCTTTTACTTAATTATTTTATTTCATTTTCTTTTCTGTTGAGCATCTCATTTCTTCTTGTGGTCTTAGAATTAAACTGGGAGGGGTGGAAAGGTGGCTCAATGGTTAAAAGGTGCTTGCTTGAAAAACCTGCTGGCCCAGGTTCGATTCCCCAGTACTCATGCAATGCCAGATGCACAAAGTGGCATGTGTATGTGGAGTTCACTTGCAGTGGCAAGAAGCCCTGGCATGTGCCTTGTTCTCTATCTCTTTTGCTCTCTCTCTTTTTGCAAGTAAATAAATCAAGATATATTTTTAAAAAGAATTAAACTGTGACATAATGAACAGAAAGTATTGTGTACTGTGAAACTAATGTTACTTTCATTGCCTTTTGGACCATTTCCTCATTTTTGACATTCTTGTACTGGCATATCCCATATTAATATATTGTAAAGAAGCATGCTTTCCTAGATGGATTCATGTTTCATGTGATACATAGCATGGCCTCAAGAATCCCATAGCTAGCCCACCCACTTGCCAGCGGTTCTAACTGATCTGATCTTGCCTCATTTTCCTTGCCATTAAAGTAGCAATAATGTCTAAGCCATACTATTGCTTAGAGAAATAGAGAGTTGGACACACAAAGTGTCACGTGATAAGTCCACAAACTATGGGAATGCATCACCACTTTTAGGAACTCTGGCTTTGAAAGCAGTGACACAGCTCAGGTAGCAAACTCAGTAAGCAAGAGAGCCCAGGGAGGAGGTGAGGAGCCTAGATGGGAACCTACAGCAGTTTAAAAATAAAGGAAACCCAACTGGGCTTTAGTTATTTTAAAAGATAGTAAGACAGGGCTGGAGAGATGTCTTAGCGGTTAAGCTCTTGCCTGTGAAGCTAAGGACCCCGGTTTGAGGCTTGATTCCCCAGGACCCACGTTAGCCAGATGCACAAGGGGGCGCACGCGTCTGGAGTTTGTTTGCAGTGGCTGGAGGCCCTGGTGTGCCCATTCTCTCTCTCTCTCCCTCTGCCTCTTTCTCTCTCTGTCTGTCACTCTCAAATAAATAAATAAAAATAAACAACAAAAACATAGTAAGACAGAAAATGAAATGTTTTCTAGTTTCCCATTTACCACTCATAAGGTTGTTTTTTTTTTTTAGATACAGCCTTATGTAGCCTAACCTGGCCTTAAACTCAGTTATGTAGCTGTGGCTGGCAATGAGCACCTGATCCTCCTGCCTCTCCCTCCCAAGTGCAGGGATTGTAGGTGTGCAATACCATGCTTGGTTCCCGACATATAACCTTTGTGGTTATTAAAAACCTTAGTAGGGGCTGAGATAGCTCAGCAGTTAAAGGTGCACATTGCAAAGCCTGATGGTCTGGGTTTGAGTCCCCAATACCCACATAAAGCAAGATGTACAAAGTGGCACGTGCACCTGGAGTTCATTTGCAGTAACAGGAGGCCCTGCCATGCCATTTCTCCCTCTCTCTTCTTCTTTCCCTCCCTCCTTCTCTCAAATATATGTGTGTGTGTGTGTGTGTGTGTGTGTGTGTGTGTGTGTGTATAAATTTAAAAACCCAAAGCTGGGCTGGGCGTGGTAGCGCTTGCCTTTAATCCCAGCACTCGGGAGGCAGAGGTAGGAGGATTGCCGTGAGTTCCAGGCTACCCTGAGACTCCATAGTGAATTCCAGGTCAGCCTGGGCTGGAGTAAGACCCTACTTCGAAAAAACCAAAAAAAAAAAAAAAAAAAAAAAACCAAAGCTGGGTGTACTGGCACATGCCTTTAGTCTCAGTATTCAGGAAGCAAAGGTAGGTAGATCACCGTAAGTTCAAGGCCACCCTGAGACTACATAGTGAATTCCAGGTCAACCTGGGATACAGTAAGACCCTACCTCAAAACAAAAAACAAAAAAATCTCCACAAACAAACAAACTGGTGGATAGATCTTAAACTTTTTTCACTTGTAAAGTCTGATCAGTTTAGACTCCATTGACCTGACAATAGGTAGAATAACAGAGACAAGGAGCACCCAGGAGCGATCGATATTCAGCATGGGAGAGCCTTGTTCTTGGGCTCCTAAGGGACGGACAGGCAGTGGAAAGGAGCACCCAAGTGCTGGTTGTGATGCTCAGGTTTTCTAGGTTTCAGTCTTCTCTTCTTGGGCCAGGTGTCAGATTCCAGCCTCTTTTTCCTGTAAGTAGACTTTTCCTAGGCAGAAAAGCAGGTGTAACCATTGGACACCTATCAGACATCTACTGCAATATTTTTTAAGACTTGAAGAGACTTTAATAGATTTAGGAGGGAAACAGGAGAAAGCACGGAGAGACATGTCCTGATATGTGACTGGTAGGAGAGGGTGGGGAGCCCCTGTGGAAGTAGGGGTCCCCCATCTTAGCCCAACAGGTGAGGGTGTCATACCAGAGCAGAGACGTGGAATTTTGGGGAGGGGAGGGAGCCAAAAGGAGTGCAATTATTTTTGTTGTGCTTATGGGTATTTCCAAACATGCTACCAAAAGTCTATATTTGAAACTTTTGAAAAATCTTGAATCTGAAGGCATTCATGAACTTTCCACAGTACTGTTGTCAGAAAAACAAAACAAAACAAAACAAAACTTTCCTTTCTTAAGAACAAAAGAACTAACAGTCTCTTCTCCAGACAGATATGTCTCATGGTTGTTTTGTTTGGTCATTTAAATTTCCTTCATATGTGCAAATTTTTATTTCAGAGGGCGTCTTTCAGAGTTAATCCTATGTCTGCAGAGGTCTATAGTTTCCCTGAATAGCCATCTTGAATTATGTCAAGTAATATATTTGAGGTGGCATATTTTAACATTTTATGTTCACCAAAATACAGAATTGGTGAGCTCAAAGTAGAAGCTATCCCCTTTGAAAGATAACTACTGTAAGTATTTTGGAACACACCATTTTAATTACAACACTTGTCTTTATGTTTATTTATTCACTTATTTTGAGGCAGGGGGTTACTTAGTAAAGCTCAGGCTGGCCTTGAATTCACTTTGTAGTCCAAGCTGGCCTCAAACTCACAGCAATCCTCCTGCCTCAGTCTTCTGAGTGCTGTAATTACAGGCATGAGTTATTATGCCTGGCTTGAATTTATATTTGTAACGTACATATTGAACAGATGTGATCACTTGTAAGATCTTTAATGTCAGCGTGCCTGTGTGTGTGTTTCTCAGCAATATATCATTGCTGCAGGTTGTACCCGACACGGTCAACAGTGCGGTGTCTGTCGGGCAACTGTTTGCTCCCAGTCTGTGGGGAGAGCAGGTAAATATGACAGAATGTCTTGCCACGAACGAGTGTCAGTGAACCAGACATTGCTTAGGGGTGTGTGTGATGGTCTAGCTTGAGCTCCACGAATAACCAGCGGTTCCTGGGCTGTTACCTGAGGAGGACTGCTCCGTACCTTTCCCTAGACATGTATGAAGAATGGCTTATTTCTTGTCGTTCTGTCATTTTACAGTCAGGATTGTTCTTCTAATGGGACGGTGGTGGCATTCACTGTGGTGACCACTTTATATTTGAATCTATATCAATTTCTGGACTTAGGCTTCCTTTAGTGAGGCAGTTGAGCTCTTTAAAAAATTATATATGCGGGGCATGGTGGTGCATGCCTTTAATCCCAGCACTCGGGAGGCAGAGGTAGGAGGATCACCATGAGTTTGAGGCCACCCTGCGAATACAGAGTGAATTACAGGTCAGCCTGGGCTAGAGGGAGACCTTACCTCGGAAAAAAACAAAACAAAAACCAATTATATGTGTGTGTGTGTGTATGTGTTTGTGTCAGCCACAGTGTATATGTGGAGGTCAGAGGACAACTTCAGACTGTCTTTGGTTTCCACCTTCTTTAAAGCAGGGTCTCTTGCTACTGCTAAACTGCAAACAAATGTCACACTAGCAGACCCATGAGCCTCAGGTTCTTCAGCGCTGCCTCCCCTTGCGGGCTCCTTGAGCTCACAGATGTGTGTGCCACTTTGCATCCAGCTTTATGTTCATGCTTGGGGAATTAAAGGCAAGCAGTCTTCGAAAGCAAGCTCCTTTAATCACTGAACCATCTCCTGAGCCCATGTTGAGATTTGGATGAACCCAAATCAAATTATGACTTCTGTGGGGTCCGTTTTGTCAATCTGAGAAATAAGTGTGATAATGAGCTCTTATTTTGTAAGATTATTGTGAGATCATACTTGTAAGGAGATCCAATAACAGTGAGCTACTGTGATCAGAAGCGATGGGCTAAATTAGTGACAGATTTATTTTCCTAAATAATTTATGACTTACTCATCTCCAGGCAGCAGGTGTATGTATTGTAAGGAACTGGGTTTGATGCTGTTTGCAGAGTTAGACATGGAATCCAGGTTTGTGAACATGCTAGGCAAGCACTTTGGGCTGAGCCCCAAGACTCAGAAGTTGAAATTATTCATCCGACTTAAACTTTATGAAGCAAACACAGACATACAGAGTTTAATGATTCTTCAGAAAAGCTGCAGGAGACATTTAACCAATCAACACAAGCTACACAGAGCTTAATCTTAGAGAGAGTTGTGAGTCTGTCTGTGGCTTTTAGCTACAAAGAAAGACTTTGTTACGGGCGCTTGCATCATTAACATTAGAGAGCTCAGGACTAATGAATTCTGGTTTTTTGCTGTGTGTATGATCGCAGCTGCAGATATAAGTTACTCTCCAAATAACCTGCTCTAGCTGCTCATTAAAAGTTGGCAAAAGTAAAACATCTGCCAAACAGAGGAAGGGGACCTTGAGTCATTTCACTGTCCCTCAGACGAAGGTGTAATCATTTCCTTCCAGGTAGAATGCACATGTGGTGACCCACTCCGTTTTGAACTGCTCTAACTGAATCCCACACATGGATAATTGATAACAAACAGACATGTTTTGGCTCATGGTTTGAGAGGATGGGAAGTCCAAGATGAGGTAGGGCCTGGCATCCAGAGAGGGCCCTCTGCTGCCTCAGCCTGGCCGCTGAAGAAGAGGAGAGGGGTAGGAGGAAGTGTGTGTGGGGGGGGGGGTGCAGAGAAAGACGGAATGAATGCTAATGTGCACACACAACCCAGGAAATGAAGGTCAAATTTGAGAAGAAACTTCTAAGAAACTCACTCCATCCACAAGGAGCCCACTCCCATGATGACGTTTCTCCACTCACAGGCAGAGTCCTGTGGACCACTCACTTCCTAAAGAGCCCAAATGTGAACATTTGCATTGGGGAGGTAAGGGGCTTCTCCGCTTTTGTTTCTCATCTTTGCATGGTGTTAGGACTTCCCCGTGGAACCACTTAACACCCCAGTGTCACCTGGGGAGTTTGTTTAAACAGCTTGCTAGGCCTCTGCTAAGTCCCAGATTTACATTTCTAACGAGTTCCTTGGTCATTTTGTCCTAGGAGGTCAGGGAGCACCCTTTGACAACCATTGCTATAAAAAAGTGATTTTGTAATTTCCTTAAGTTAGTCAATTTAAGATGCTCATTTTCCTTCCTATGATCAATACCTGTCTTATAATTGCTGTTGGTTCCTGTGCACGCACGTCTCGACAGGGGAGTTTAAAGACGCGGACCGCATCTCCCTGCCTCTTGGTCTGCCTTTCCCGCTTCGCTTTCATACTTGTTATTTCCTCTGATTATAAAAATCCCTTCCAGGGCTGGCGAGATGGCTTAGTGGCTAAGGTACTTGCCTGCAAAGCCAAAGGACCCAGGTTCAATTCCCAGTTGCCCATGTAAAGCCAGCTGCACAAGGTGGCTCATTTGTTGGGAGTTCCTTTGCAGTGCATAGAGAGAGGCCTTGGTGCACCCATTCTCGTTCTTTCTCCATCTACCGCTCTCTTTCAAATAAATAAGTAAATGAATGAATGAATAAATAAACAACCTTTTCACATCACAGCTGACTAAAATGAAATCTAAAGTGGGGACATGATAAGTCCTTAGGAATAAAAAAGTTTCCATAGCCCTGTCACCTTCATGGGCAGTTGAACAAATGAAATGGAATCCAGAGCAGGGTAATGTGTTCTCTGTCACAAGGCATCTTAAAGTTTTTCCACTCACAACCACTTTTTGCCTGATAACTTGCTTTGTGACCCTAGATATAAGGGTATATTAAATAGGTACACAAGTCAGACAATTACTGATAGTAAACCATATAGTTAGTTATTTAAACTAATTCTTTGGTATAAATAATTTTACCATTTATTAAAGATGAAGCACATTTGCGTACTAAGATGTAGGTGCTCATCTTTTTGTTGTTGTTGTTATGGTTTTGAGGTAGGGTCGCTCCAGCCCAAGCTGAAGTGGAAATTCAATATGTAGTCTCAGGGTGGCCTCGAACTCACAGTGATCCTCCTACCTCTGCCTCCCCAGTGCACTGAATTACAGGTTGTGAGCCGCCACTCCCTGCCATCTACTTTTACATGCATCTTGGATAAATATTTGATATTGTAGGATGTGGAGCATCTGAGCATTTTTCAGATGAGTCCTTCAGAAATTTTCAGAATGCATTAATATTTTCATGTTATTATCAGTACTAAAAATGCCATGCCATATTAATACCCAGTACAAAATGGCAGCATATGTTTATGGCCATTTCAGAAATTGTTGGAAATTCTTTACTAATCCTAAGCCAAAATTCATTTAACATTCTTATGAAATTTCATTAGCATTTTAGATGACAACTTTTAAAAATCAAGCATTCTAATGCAATCCAAGGAAATACTAATTTGATGCTTATAAACTGAGAAAAGACAGTAGTAAAATATTCAAAGTCTTTGTTTTTTGTAATTAAACCACTATGCTTCTAAGAACAGAAAACTCCATATGCACAACAGAAACAGTGCAACTTGTTACTGAAATGGTTTCAATTCTAAACTGCAGTGTTCTGGGCACCATTAATTGACATGTTTGTGTGTTCGAACCAAGACTGGTGAAGTCACTCAATGCAACATGGCTAGACACTGCCAGGAACATCTTATTTATTACTGTTTGGTTTTGAATGAAGTTTTGGTTGTCGTGTGTTCAGAAACCGTTTGCTGTGGGCAGGTTTACCATGACCCCTACATGCGGGGTCACAGCCCACATTAAGAAGCTGAGCTCATAGGACTCCTACTAGTGCCTTTGTTTCCTACAAACTATGAAGAGACTTGGCACCTGACCCTGGAACAACTCATATGTAAGTAGTTTGTGGATTATGGCTCACTCAAGTTAGTGGAAGGATGGGAGTTGATCTGTAAATAGGAAATTTTATTGTATTTAATGGGAGAGCTTTTATTAGATTTGATTTTTAAATCATAAACCCACTGGCAATTCATGAAATTGTTTTAGTAATAATTACTAATGGGAACTATAGTGCATGTTAGGGGTAGGATCTCAAGTCTAAGAATAAGAAAAATTCAACAAAGCACTTCCTTTGTCAAACTTGGGCTCTTGAGGGTCCAAACTTCAACGACACTGATGACTCAGATGTCTGTACCACACGAATGCCTGTGTATCACCTATAGGTTCTTTCGTTTCACTCACTGCAGTAATAATCTTAATAATCTGAGAAGTGTTTGCCTCAAAATGTCAAGTAGCTATGGTAGCTGCCAAGGCAGTTTGTTGACTGAAGTGTTAGCAAAAAGGTGTGTGTGAGTGTGTGTACATATTCAAGTGTGTGTGGACGTGCATGCAGGAGTGTCCATGTGTGTATAGAGGTCAGATGTCAGCTTTGGTTACCTTCCTCAATCTTCATCTTATTTTTAGTTGTTATTTTTATTTATTTATTTTTTGGTTTTGCGAGGTAGAGCTTCACTATATTCCAGGCTGACCTGGAATTCACTATGTAGTCTCAGGGTGGCCTCGAACTCACAGCTATCTTTCTACCTCTGCCTCCCAAGTGCTGGGATTAAAGGCGTGCACCATCACACCTGGCTCCTATCATCTTATTTTTTGAGATAGTTTTTCACTGAACCTGGGCCTCGCCCATTTTGCTAGACTAACTTGGCTAGGGATCTTCCTGATTCCACCCCCCTTGTGCTGGGATGGTAGGCACACATTGCCAAACTTATAGTTCTAATTGGGTGCTGGGAATCTAAACTCAGGTCTTCATGCTTGCCTGACAGTCACTTTATCCACAGAGACATCCCCCAGCCCCAGGCCATATCTTTTAATGGTTAATTCCCGCCTCCCCCCACCCCCAGCTTCACTTTAGCCCAGGTTTACCTGAAGTCGCTCTGCAGCACAAGGCTGGCCTCAAAGTTCTGGCAATTCTGCTACTTCTGCCTCAGGAGTGCAAGGATTAAAGGGATGCACCACCCTTCCTTCCTGCCTTCCTGCCTCTCTCTCTCCCTCCCTCCTCTCTCTCTTTCTTCGTGGTCCATGTTCTAACTTCATAGATGGAGTAGAGGTTAGTTACATATTGTTAGAAAAGCTTTAAATTTACTTTGTACAATTATGCATTGTAGAGCATTGTGGAAGGAGAAATTCGTTCTCCCCTAGGAAATGTGATGCCTCCTCATTCGAGAGCTATTTGAGCTAATTTTGATGGATGAGTAGGTGTCCTCTAGGAAGGGAAGGGCGCCCCAGGTAAAGAAGAGGCTCCTCTAAGGACTCTAGTATATTTCCTTTTTAGGAATTAGAAGCTTAGTATTTTCAGTGCTTTGAGCTAAGTATAGAAAGGCAATGCTCTGATAGCTAATAGTTATTCAACATGTCTCATGTGCCTGGAAGTCCAAGTTAATCTCACAAGAAATGTATGAGATAGATACTGTTAATCCCGTCTTCCAAATCAGAGAAAGTAATTGAGGAAGGTGTCATTTGCTGGTAAGGACAATCATCATGTTGTATAAGCCCTGCTCAAGTGCCACATAGACAGTTTAGACATGCCCATAGACAGTGGGAGTCAAGCCCTGAGTGCAGGGAGGCTTAATATAAAAAAGTTTTCCTGTTCTCTTCAGCACCATGTCGGAAGCCTCAGGTCCTTTAATGACTCTGGGAGTGGCAACTGGCAGATAGGAGGGATGGAATTACAGGGACTTGATTCCTAGAAGGAAGAAACGATTACTCTGTCAGGTTTATTACTTGGAGAATAAGACACAGTGATATGCTAGAACAATAAATGTACTCTTCATTACTTCTTTTAAAACTTTGTGGAGATTTTTGTGTGTGTATGATACAAATACTATAGAGCTAGAATTACAGCTTAATGGTAGAGTCCTTCCTATAGCATACACAAGGCCCTAGGTTCAGTACTTGGCATTGCATTAAATTTTTTCTTTTTCCAAGGTAGGGTCTCACTCTAGCCCAGGCTGACCTGGAATTCACTATGTAGTCTCAGGATGGCCTTGAACTCATGGCAGTCTTCCCACCTCTGCCTCCCCAGTGCTGGGCGTGTACCACCACAGTCCTGGGTTCATTTATTTTTTTATTTTTTAAAATATATTTATTTGCAAGGATAGCATGAATGAGTGAGTGAGCGAGCGACAGAGAGAGAGAGAGAGAGAGAGAGAGAGAGAGAGAGAGAGAGAGAGAGAGAAACTGAGAATGAGAATAGGTGCACTAGGGCCTCTTGGCTCTGCATATTAACTCCAGACATGTGCTGTTTTGTGCATCTTGGCTTTATGTGGATACTGGGAAATGAACCCACGATGTTAGGCATTGTCAGCAAATGACTTAACCACTGAGCGATCTTTCCTGCTAAGCCACCTATCCAGCCTGACAATTATTTTGAAATTTTTTTGTTTATTTTTATTTATTTATTTGAGACAACAGAGAGAGAAAGAGGCAGAGAGAGAGAGAATGGGCGCACCAGGGCCTCCAGCCACTGCAAATGAACGCCAGATACGTGCGCCTCCTTGTGCATCTGGCTAACCTGTATTCTGGGGAATCCAGCCTCGAACTGGGGTCCTTAGGCTTCACAGGTAAGTGCTTAACCACTAAGCCATCTCTCCAGCCCCTGACAATTTTTGTAACTAAAAAGAAAAACATAGTTGCAGGTTAGCATATACACAGAGTTTACAAATGTGAAAAGAAACATATAAAATTAATGCTGATTTTTTTACTTGATAAAACATGAAATGGGAAAAGGACTCAGGTTTGATTCCTCAGAACCCACATAAGCCAGATGCACAAGGTGGCTCATGAGTCTGCAGTTCATTTGCAGTGGCCGAAGGCCCTGGTATGCCCATTCTCTCTATCTGCCTCTTTCTCTCTCTCTCTCAAAAAATATAATAAAAGTTATTTAAGAAGAAAAATACATATCAGGTAAAAGATATAAATTCAGAAATGAATAGAATTATTGTGAGTTCTTTATATGGGGATAGTGAAAATGTGCGAAACACTTTATTGGTGATAAATGTTCTTCCAGCTCTTCTCAGTCTTTTCCTTGGAAAAATGCACATATTCATTGGTTCCCTAACACTTCCGTGTTGGTGGTAATGATCAAACTCTTTATCTGAACCAGGCATGGTGTCACACGCCTTTAATCCTAACACTGAGGAGGCAGAGGTAGGAGGATTGCCTTGAGTTTGAGGCCACCCTGAGACTACATAGTGAATTCCAGATCAGCCTGGGGTAGAGCAAGATAAAAAATACACAAAAACAAAACAAAACTTTATTTAATGAGTGAAATATGATATACAAATCTTCTAGTCATGTATGAGTTTGATCAGGACCAGGGTATACATGTGGAATATCAGAGTCCAGAATTTTAACCGCACACCCTCTATTTGCAGTCAGCAATCCACAGCTATGTGTGTTTCCATAGCCCTTTTTCAAATTTAGTACAATATCACATTACTTTAGACATGCAATCCTTCGCAACATCTACTGCTTTTAAATCTTTCCCAGAAAGATCAGCTGTTCATTGTCTAGCAGCTTCCTTGGCTCTTGAAAGACATTAAGCTGGGAAGAGCTCAGGACCATGCCTAGTATGGGTATCTCCAGGTACGAGTCTGGCGTTTTCCCCAGAGCACTAGCAAGTCCCTGGGTGATGATGGCACATCTCTCTTCTCCACTCTGGAGCTCTGTTGTGCTCAGTTTTCTAGTAAATGCTTTGTACTGTTTCCAAATAACTGTGCTTGGAGTCATCCATTTTTCTGTTTTCTTCTACTATTTTTTAAAATATTTTTTGTTCATTGTTTATTTATTTATTTGAGAGAGACAGACACAGAGAGAAAGACAGAGGGAGAGAGAGAGAATGGGCGCTCCAGGGCTTCCAGCCACTGCAAATGAACTCCAGACGCGTGTGCCCCCTTGTGCATCTGGCTAACGTGGGTCCTGGGGAATCAAGCCTCAAACCGGGGTCCTTAGGCTTCACAGGCAAGTGCTTAACCACTAAGCCATCTCTCCAGCCCTCTTCTACTATTTTGGTATTTAGCTGCCTTTATATGCATTTAATCTGAGGGGGGGAAAGGATCAATGTCCTGAGTCATAGCAGGAAGTATTTGCATTAAGGATCTCCAGTTTTGTTTTGTTTTTTTTCTCCAAGTTCTAGCAAAATGTCTATATGGCACTTGAAGTTTTCTAAATATAAATCCTATTTAATATAATTAAGCTGTCATTTAAAAATATTACATATCACCCTTGCTAAGAAGTATTTGCTGCATAGGTTGGCCAGACCACAATAAGGTGTGATTTTTGCTTTTCAATAGGAGTGTTTTAAAAGGATCATGTTTGCAGTTGAGGCTGTGCGAAGTTTAACTTGACACGATATTTTTGGAGTGTAATTAGTACATGCGATCTCACCTTTAGAAGTCTGTCCAAGGGCTGGGAGTGTGGCTCAATGGTAGAATATGTGCTTTTTTATTTTTTTAAGCATGGTTGAGTCCTGGATTTGAATCCCAAACCCACCCCTACATACAAAATTCTGTCCACGAGAAATAATCGAAGATGAAAGCCAGGGATAATGCAGAACAATGCTCATCATGGTTTTCTTTAAAATTTTTCTAATTTATGTGGTGCATTTGCTCTCTGTGTGAGTGTGCATGCTTGTGTGGGGGGTAGTGTGGGCATGTGCATTTGGAGGTCAGAGGACAACTTTTGGGGTGTTTCTCTTCTTCCACACCCTTTGAGGCAGGGTCTCTGGTTGTTGTTGACTGGCCCCAGTCACAGCTTCCAGGAACTTCTGTCTCTGCCTCCGTCCTCTCCACAGGCTCATTGGAATTACAGAAGCCCACCTTCAGCTGTACTTAGTGTCCAGGGATCTGAACTCAGGTACTCAGAGTTGCACAGAAAGTGCCTTGTCCACTGAGCCATCTTCCTAGGCTTAAATGAGGAAAAGTAGAAGCCGTGGAAATAGTCCAAGAGTCAAGAATTAATCAAAGTAGACATGGTCTGTAAGAATTTTATGGAGCTATTAAACATTGTAGCTTTCTGTACCATTACATGGGAAAATACCTGATGAATAAAATATGATATGCCCCAAAATATTGTAATTATTATTTCTAAGAAAATGGAATGGTTAATTGAAAAATCTTTGTACATTTTTATAGTTTCCAAATTTTTTCTAACAAGTGTATATTACTGTAGTTAGTAAATAAATGTATAAGTATATATAAAGCACTGGTGTTGTCCTGTCCCCATAGTGAATGCTCAAATATGTGCTTTTTGTAATAATATCATTCCTTTATAATGGGAAAATATTATTAAACACCCCCCAGTTGTAATTATTTGTGTAACCACTTGTTTAATCTCGGTCCTCCTTCTACTGTGGTCTTAAAGATTGTACCTATCATGTCCATGCCAGCTTCAGTACTCAGTGTGGCACTAGGCAGAAAGTGCTCAGTCAATATTTGTTTCCACCCACAACGATAAAATTTTGCTTATTTCAGATTTTTATTATTTTTCTGCAGGAAGGTCCCCAGTGAGAAAGCTGCTAGTGTTAGCTCTTCCCAACTGAGAATTGCTGGGTTCTTATCAGTGTTGAAATGTATGTAAATAAGAACATGTTGTGTTAAATGCTATGTTGCTGAATCAGAAATATATTTGTTGGTATAGTGTAGGTACAGCACCCTGGACTTTCTGGAAACATTTTTTTAAGTTTTTAATTCTCAGAAGTTGAAATAATAAGAATGTGGTATGATCATGGCAGAGCCACCCTAGGTATCCTTTGGGTTAGGCTTAAAGTTAAAAGTTTAAGCAAGAATGTGTTCACTTTTATAGCCTGAAACAAATTTTGGCAAGATAATAGGGATGTATTTGGTTATAGAAGAACCTATGAAAAGAATTCTATAAAGGAACACCATTTGAACCTGTGGTTGATTACAGGTTTAAAGATCTCTACAATATACAAAGTTTCTTAATAGTAAATAGACCCTTCCTAAGACTTGCTGATAACTATGAGGAAGTAAGGAAACTCAGCAAGAATTTCCAGCTGCTGTTTGTAAAAACTAAATGATAAAATTCCCTTAATGAAAGTAATGTGCTGACGGGATTACTTATTGTTTAAAAAACACTCAGCGTGTTTACTGTATCTCTCAGAGACATCCTTGTAGAATGTGTTAGTTGTATGAGAGAAAATTGAGAGTAATATGGTTTTGAAAAGAAATTTGTGTTTATTTACATGAAACACCATAAAAACGTAAAGATCCTTCTTTAAAAAAATATTTTGGGCTGGGGAGATGGCTTAGCAGTTAAGTGCTTGCCTATGAAGCCTAAGGACCCCGGTTCGAGGCTCGGTTCCCCAGGTCCCACGTTAGCCAGATGCACAAGGGGGCTCACACATCTGGAGTTCATTTGCAGTGGCTGGAAGCTCTGGCACGCCTATTCCCTCTCTCTCTCTCTCCCTCCTTCTCTCCTTCTCTCTCTGTCGCTCTCAAATAAATAAATAAAAATAAACAAAAAAAATTTATTTATTTATTTGAGAGAAAGAGGCAGAGAGAAAGAGAAAATGGGCATGCCAGGGCATCTAGCTACTGCAAACGAACTCCAGATGCAGACGTATTCTCCCCCTTGTGCATCTGCCTTAAGTGGATCCTGGGGAATCAAACTGGGGTCCTTAGTCTCTCAGGCAATTGGCTTAACCACTAAGCCATTTCCCCACCCCTAACGATCCTTTTTAACAGAGGTTTCTCTGTTACACAGAGTTAACCTGGGAAAATTGAAGAAGCTTAGATGTGAAAACTAAGAAGGCATATTTGGGGGAAATAGTTAACATCATGAAACCTAAACTTTGTGAGCCCTAGGAGATTTTAATATCCACTTGATAGTAACTTGGGAGACCTTGGAAACAGTGTTGAAATATAGGATAGAAAAGAATAATCAGGAGGCTTAATGTAATCAGAACCTCAGAGCCTGTTAAGTGAAGCAGCGTTTGGCAAAGCTTGCTCAACTACTGTAAATGAATGTTAATTGCATTTTATCAGCACTTGTACTATCTTTATTACAAAATTTGAATATTTATGATCTTTTAAATATGTTTAACAGTAAAATTGTAGTGTTTATTGAACTCAAATTCCAAAAACCATGCAACCCTTTGATGGGGAAGAATTGTTTAAAGACTACAAAATTCAGTATGTTTCTACCATTTAGCAGTAGTTTATATCCTGCAAGATAGCATCTTTGTAGGCTGATAAACAGAATGATGTATGCAAAAACTCACCTCAGAGGCTTAAACATGTGATTTATATAACCTATTGTTTATGGAAAATAGATCACCAACTTGAGCATTTTTAGCTTTTTAGGACCAGGTACAATTTATCTTATCTTCTTACTATACTTTACGTCATTTTGATTGATTACTCTTACCTGTTTGGACATTGTTAGTGGACCTTTTTCTTTTTATTTATATGAACCAGACTCTGGAGTTGCAGTTTTTCCTAAGGAAGCAGAAATATTAGAAATGAAAATAATATATGGGAATGCCTTTTCCATTTTGCAACCTGTTCTAATTTTGTGTATGTATATTTCGGGGAAATCTGACTCTTCTTTGCAAACACAAACCCATGGAAAGGTATTGGAAGTATTTAAATTTGCTTGTTTTTCTGGAAAACATAATGTAACAGGAAAATATAGGTCATACTAGAATTTTTAAAAAGCCTGTAATTACGATGTGTTTCATTCAGTCACTTCCCATTCTCCCACCCCCAAATCTTTTGCTAAAATAGAAAGGATTTACGTAAGTAAATTTATTGGGTAGGTACAAAATTGTTCCTAAGTTACAGTAGTGTTACACTTATCTGATTATTTCATTTAAGACATTAAATTAAAAAAAATATTTGCAGGTGTGTGTGTGCATGTGCTGAGAAGTGAACCTATAATATCAGGCTTTGCAAGCAAACTAAAGTCACTGAGCCATCTCCCCAGCCCTGGTTACTTCATTTTGAGTCTTTAAAATATTAGCAAATTACAATTTCATAGAAAACTGGATTCACATTTTTTTTTTTTAAGTTTTGCTTTCAAGGTTAGCTTAGATGTGGGGGGTGTCAGCTGGTGACACTTGGGAGGTGATTATTAGCTGGGTGAGTTTTGGGATCTTACGGATAAGCCCTAGATCCAGCAGTTACGTCATTCTAACCAGGTCCATAAATCTCACTGTGTCTCAGGGCCTCCTCTCCATGGGATTGTTGGGAGGCGCCAAGAATGTTCCCTGGAGTCAGTGATCTTTGTCTCCATTAGTGCTGTGTGATGCTAAAGCCCTTTCCACCATCCACTTCCTGGAGAAATAGCTGTTCACCACACCCTCCTTTGAAAAGTGGTAAGGGGAGAACAAGGAACACAAGTGAGGCTCTTTTTGTCTGATAACTATGTCACAGAAGTTCTGCTCTCTCACGGGCTGGCTCCTAGGCTGATGAGAGTGCGCATTCTTTGATGGCTGTCATTGTCAGTACTGTCGCCTGTTTTTGAGTATGGGACAGGAGTCAGCAGACTTTTTTTCTTTAAAGAGCCAGGGAGCCAGTAGTTTAGGCTTTGTAGGCTAGTCTCTGTCACAACTGCTCTACCACTATGGCCAAGCCAATGACAAATAACCATGTCAATGAAGGGCATGGCTGTGTGCTAGCAAGACTCATCTGTGAAAACAGAAGGTAGTTTGCTGACTCAGGGTGTTGATAATCAATAGTACATTAGCAACTCCTTTTTTAAAAAATTTAATTATTTGAGGGAAAGATAGAGACAAGAGAGGCAGATAGAGAGAATGGGAGTGTCAGGGCCTCCAGCCACTGCAAATGAACTTCAGATGCATGTGCCACCTCGTGCATCTGACTTTTATGTGGGCACTCGGGAATCACATCCAAGTCCTTTGGCTTTGCTGTCAAGCGCCATGACCTCTGAGCCATCTCCAGCCCCAGCCGCTCCATTTGCAAATTGGTGGTGACTTCTTGTTCACAGCATTATCATTGTGTTAGTTGCTTCTTCTGTTCATTTCTAGGGAGGTGGTGGAAGTGACCATTCACCTCTTCTCTCTTAGTTGAGTGGATTTTGAATTGTATTAAACAGTGTCAGAATCCTAGTTTTGCCTCTGGAGAGCTTCATTCCTGCCTTCTAGCTGCCAAATCATTAGCTTTTGTAAACTGGTGTGGTTTTTGTAGACCTTGGTTTTCTCATCAGCAACGCAGCGGCACTTCTTACCTTTTTGGGTTGCTCTAGGGCTTGAGTAAGTGTGTGGGACCCAATATCCAAAACAGATAAAACTCCAAGAGCTATCGTTTCCCCAAACTTCCAGTAGGTTGCTGTGCATGGTGGTGCATGCCTGTGAAGTCCCAGCACCCAGGAGGCTGGAGCAGAAGGGTTACCACAAATTCAAGGCCAGCTTAGGCTACATAACAAAACCGTGTCTCAAAAAGACAAAATAGGGCTGGAGAGATAGCTTAACAGTTAAGGCACTTGCCTGCAAAGCCTAAGCACTCATGTTCAAATCTCCAGGTCCCACATAGCCTGATGTACAGTGACTCAAGCACACAATGTCACATATATGCACAAGGGGGTGCACACATCTGCAGTTCATTTGCAGAGTCTGAAGGTCTTGGCACACCCATTCTCTCCCTCTCCCCCCCCCTTAAAATAAATAATAATAAAGACAAAACAGCAAAAACTTTGGGTGAGATTCACTTCCTGGTGTCTGTTTTTTTTTAATTTTACTATTATTTTTAAAAACATTTTAATAAAATTTATTTATTAGAAACCTAGGGAGAGAAGGAGAGAATGGACACTCCAGGGCCTCTAGCCACTGCAAACAAACTCCAGATGCATGTGCCATGATGTGCATCTGGCTAACATGGGACCTGGAGAATTGAACCTGGGTCCTTAGGCTTTGCAGGCAAGCGCCTTAACTGCTAAGCCATCTTTCCAGTTCTTGTTTTTTTTTGTTTTGTTTTTTTTTTAAGGATAAATACACCCTTGTATACTTATGCACTTGAAATTATTTAGATCTGTGCCTGTCAGTGGTGTACTGTATTTTTTTTTAATTTCTAGCCTTTCAGAAACTCTTGCTTCTTTAAAAAAATAATGAAATGAACTGTTACAAAAATTAAATCAACATAGTCAAAATTTATATAGTCCTCATTTAAACAATATTTATTTGAGAGAGTGAGAAAGACAAAGGCAGACAGAAAGGGAAAGAAAGACTGTCAGTGTATTATGTTCTCCTGTCACTTCAAATGAACTCCAGATGCATGTGCCACTTTGTGCTTCTGGATTTATATGAGTGCTAGGGAATTGAACCCAGGATGTGCAGCTTTGCAAGCAGGCACCTTTAACCTGAGTAATCTTTCCAGCCCCAGCCCTCAGTATTTAAATGAAAATTAGAACAAAAAGGTTTATAAAGGCTAACTTACAATTTTTCTGTTGATTCCTTTGGCAGATAGGTGCTGGCCCATGAGCCACACTTGGAGGCCTGGTCTAGGGGAAAACAAGTTCATGGGCATTATTTAACAAAACCATTCCTGCTCCTCCTGCATAGAATTAGCTACTAAAAGGTTGAGTTAGTCCCTTCTTTAAGAGAATTACCGACTATCAGTGAACATTGTTTACTTACCTAAGTCCACATTCAGTCCACTCCTCCATACAAAGCCCTGTTGTTAGCTGTGAGAGACCTGGAGTTTTTTTTTTGTTTGTTTGTTTTTTCAAGGTAGAGTCTCACTCCAGCCGAAGCTGAAGCTGACTTGGAACTCACTTTATAGCTCTAGGCTGGCCTTGAACTCATGGCGATCCTCTTACCTCAGCCTCCCAAGCGCTGGGATTAAAGGTGTGTGCCACCATGCCTGGCTTTTGGGGATTTTTACAGAAGATGCTCAGGGCTGTCCTCCATTTGGAGAAGGCCCTGGTTGCAGCGTCCTGGTGGACAGGAAGGCTCAGTTGTTCTGGCACAGAGAGTCATCATAGGACACAGGCGTGGGAGGCTCAGGTCCCCTTTCCTCCCTCACCATTTGTGTTCTGGTAGAGCTCCCTTCCCCATGACCTCTGATATGCCGTGATTACACCGCCGGTGTTTTCTCTGCCTCTTCTCTAGAACCATGGCTTTGCAAGAAGAGGGGACAGTTTGTCCCCTCTCTTTTATTGCCTCTGGTGTGCCCCGGGTCTACCTGGAAAGTGTGCTGATGGGTGAACGAGTGAGTGGCTGACGCTGTCCGGGTCTCTCGCGGCCGCCGTCCTTTATCCGCTCTCTCTGCGTTGTCGGGGCTCCTCTCAGGATCATAACCGGGTGGATGGGGACAGTGACGAGGAAGGGCCTTGCTCCAGAGGAACGCTGCTGTCAGTGTGCTTTTCAATGCCCATTCCCAAATGACTGCGTATTTTGGGAAATACCTCATATTTTGGAGCTGGTTATATAATAGTGTTGCAGGAAAGCAGCCAACATGGTGCTATCACCTCCAGAGTTGTCACATTGACTTTCTGGAAACTATCAAGACCACACCTATGTGGGTTGAAATTCAATGGCCTTGAGCTCTTGAGACCGTAACTTCTGGAGTAGATGCAATGGTGCGTGAACATTTGGCTGGACTGGAACATATTGTTGGAGGGATATATCTGATCATGGATGCATTACAATAAGCCAGTTGTGGACATTTTATGGTACATATATAGAATAATAACATTACTGCACGATGGGGTAATAAAAGGGTTTAGATTTTCATTGGCTTCTCAGCAGTTATTTAAAAGACCAAGATCTTACCAAAAATAAATTGCTAGTCTGTAGTAATGGATTAGATTGTTATGTTTTCTTTGAGGGACCAGTAAAGTTAATAATTATTAACTTGACTTTGTTGAGGATCTCTAGATTCTTGTGACAGCCCTATAACCTTTTCTCAGGTTACTAATCTATGTGAGACTTGCTTCTCATCTATAGAATAAGACTAATAATAGAACTCTGGCATAGGATATTGTAATTTAAGTGTGATAGTTAATTGCAAGCCACTCATTGGTGCCAATATTTCTTTGCACTCTATTATCACTTGATGTGTAGAGATTGTTGGTTGGGATAGTAATATTTTTGGAAAGAGATTACCCCTTTCAGAATACCAACTGCAAAGCTGGGCGTGGTGGTGCACGCCTTTAATCCCAGCACTCGGGAGGCAGAGGTAGGCAGATTGCCGTGAGTTCGAGGCCACCCTGAGACTCCATAGTGAATTCCAGGTCAGCCTGGGCTAGAGTGAGACCCTACCTCGGAAAAAAAAAGAAAAAAAAAAAAAGAATATCAACTGCAATTTTATTTGAAAACTAGTTATGTTCAGAGTCCTAATTTGACATATTTCTGCCTTTATACATATTATCTTATCCTGGAGGTTATTTTTTTGTGGGTGTTTTAAATGTCTTTATTTATCTATTTGCAATGGGGTGGGGGGAGCAAGAGAAAGAGAATGGGTGCGCCAGGCCTCCAGCTGCTACAAGCTCTAGATGCATGCCATACTTACTCACTCTCTTTGTCTGCCTCCTCTCTGACTTTTAAATAAGTAAATAAAAATAAAAATTGCTCAAACTTGAATAAAACAGTAAACCATATGAAAGTGATAATGCTGTATTATAAAAATTATGAAACCTACCAATATTGAAAATAAATGTTAAATTAGAATTTAGAATTGCATATCGCATGAATATAATTAACTAAACATGTGTAATTTTTGATGAATAGATTAAAATGATATTATTGTGTTATGGTACATATACAACTCCTGTACAGCATGCATAATCATATACAACATGATTAAGGATCAATCCTTTTCTTCTCTATTTTCCAATGTTTTTAACATTGCTGTGATGTTCTTTACAATTAAAAAAAGTATGACTAAATATATGTTAGTCACTGTGATTGCTTAAAATAGTAGACATTATTTTAAACAGCAACTTTTACTTACTTTACAAAGTCTTGGTTAAAATCAAATAATTGTCCTGTGAATTAACTAACTTCCTAGAAGGCTAAGGACAGACGGGGCCCTCACCCAGCACTGGTCAGTGCGCAGGTCTTAATCATTACACAGGGCCACGAGCAGTCCTTGAGAAGCAGTCTGTGACACGTGTAGGTATTTTATAAAGGAACTTTTCAAGGCCACCGAGCGATTGGCAGCACAGGCCTCTTTTGAGCTCAGTCAGGGGATCCCCAGAGCATGTGGGAACAGAGCCTTTTACAACCCCGGGAGTGGGCAGAACTGGTCATCCTGTGATCACAGCCATGGTGACAGTCTGTCACATCTGTCAAGCAGGGCCCGTGAGCCCACCTGCCAGTCCCATTATTCCCCACAGGTCAAGCCAACAGGAACTATTCTCATTTAACACTGTGTGTCTTCATTTTGTGAAGCTTTCAGAGCAGAAGGAAGGAGGGAGCCAGGTTCGTAGAGACAGGATTGAACCCGCTTTGGCTTATGATTGCCTATTTCTGGGTTGTAGAGAGGCCTGGTGTTTTTCAGTCTCCATGGCGTCCCTTGGAACTGAACACAATTTTACTATAGCAAAGGTCATTCAACAAGGTAAGTCTTCTCACCAGAAAGTGAGAAGCAAACCTACTGCTCTTATTATTTGAAGAGCCCAAATGAGAGCCCCTGACACATAAAGCAAATCCTCTTGTTCCTCTGACCAAACACCTTCCTAAACCTAGCATTTTTAAAAATAAGTATTCTGGCTAAAAGTAGATGACATTTTACATGTACAAAATTGTTACACATGTAAAAATGCCTGTAAGTATCAGTACATGTCTCTCACCAACAGCTCATCATTCCGCAAGCATACCTCTACTGTGCTATTTCCTTTAAAGGGAACTCTTAAGAATGCAGTGAGAAGTGTGGAGAGCATTAGTCACTGGGATTTTTAATCTGTGTGATGGTTGAATATTATTGTTGCTTTTGATTTCTCCATTATTCTAGTAGATTTTTTAAAAATCATTTTATTTTTTATTTTTGTTGTTTTATGACACACACACGCACACTCACACACACACACAGAATGAGAATTGGCATGGCAGGGCCTCCATTCACAGCAGTTGGACTCCAAACATGTATGTCACCTTGTGCATCCAGCTTATGTGGGACCTGGAGAGTCGAACATGGGCCCTTAGGTTTCACAGGCAAGCACGCCTTTACCACTAAGCCATCTCTCCAGCCCTTGAGTAGATTTTTGAAATCAGCCGAATTTTATGGAATCCAATAGGTGCCCTTCAGCTTTCTTCTGATATTGTGCTACCTACAGAGATTTGGCAGAAAGTAATATTTTCAAATGTCATGGCACCTGAACTGCAGGAGATCATATGTGGCTTAAGGAATAATAGGCTGGCTCATCCAATTACAGTTTGCTAACTCTGTTTTCTAGGATGTATAATGTCATGAGAATAACTTATATGGTCTCTTTTTCACTAAAAGATGCCAAAAACTTATAGCAGGTTGCAATTTGAGAAAAAGTACCTAAGAAAAAAAATAGTGAGACATGATGTAACTAACAGCTCTTCCTTGAAAATTTTGATCAGTGGGGTCACATGGGGCTTCAGGGACTCCTGGAGAAGTAGTTCACTTCCATTTCTACATGGAGTTGTCTGGAAAGCTCAGCACATGAGCAGGGAGGAAGCCATATACCCTTTGATGTAAAAGCCAGACAGTGGCCAGGCCAGAGGTAGGTGATGCTGGCTGTGATTGATGGGGTTATCATGCTTTCTGGAGGAGATGAGGGGAAGGGAGAGGGAGCCACCATGTCTTTAACTCTACTTAGGTCCAGTGAGTTTGGAAGTGGAGGAGGAAGAGAAAAGCTAGGGGAGTAGCCAGATCTTCAGTTTTTCACACTTGTCCCTTTAGATCATGAATTGGATTTCCAGACCCTGTAGAGTTCTCTCTGGAGACCTTGAGGTGGCCTCCTTCTCTTTCTTCCTCCCTTTCTCTTCCCTTCTAAAAATATTTATGTATATAAATAAATAAATAAATAAATATAAAGCAAAAAAAATTGTTTAAAAGGGCTGGAGAGATGGCTTAGCAGTTAAGGCATTTGCCTGCAAAGCCAAAGGACCTCCATTTGATTCCCCAGGACCCACGTAAGCCAGATGCACAAGGGAGCGTATGTGTCTGCAGTTTGTTTGCAGTGGCTGGAGGACCTGGCATGACCATTCTCTCTCTCCCTCCTCTGCCTCTTTCTCTTTCTCTCTCTCTCTCTCAAATAAATAAATAAAACTGAAGTAAAAATTCTTTAAAAATATTTATGTGGTCTGAAGAGATGGCTTAGCGGTTAAGCGCTTGACTGTGAAGCCTAAGGACCCCGGTTCGAGGCTCGGTTCCCCAGGTCCCACGTTAGCCAGATGCACAAGGGGGCGCACACATCTGGAGTTCGTTTGCAGAGGCTGGAAGCCCTGGCGCGCTCATTCTCTCTCTCCCTCTATCTGTCTTTCTCTCTGTGTCTGTCGCTCTCAAATAAATAAATAAAAAATTTAAAAAATATTTATGTATATATATGTGGCACACCAAGATTATTTGCTACTGCATATGAATGCTGGATATTTGCATCACCATTTGCATCTGGCTTTACATGGATGCTGGGGATGTGAACCCAGGCAGGCACGTTTTGGATGCAGGTACCTTTAACTGCTGTACCATCTCCCCAACTCCCCTTCTTCCTCCTTCCTTTGTTCTGCTGGCCTGGGACTTACTGCGTAACTGAGCCTGACCCTGAACTTCTGATCCTCCTGCCTCTACCTCCTGAGTGCTGACATTACTGGTGTGTTTTCTGTTGTCCTGATTTTATACTATTCAGGTTTTGCATCTGTCTTTATGGATTTAGTTTCTCTTTATAGCGGTTGGTAGTTTCTTGCAGTATTAGACATTTAGCCAGCTTAAATCTGAACAGCCTGAGATGGACCCCATCATAGGGTTGGACATGTCCAAAGCATCTGGTACTCTACGCTTTCTTCTTCCATGACAGGGGAGAAGCAAAAGCTTTCCTTTTTATTTTTTTTAATATTTATTTATTTTATTTGAGAGCGACAGACACAGAGAGAAAGACAGGTAGAGGGAAAGAGAGAGAATGGGCGCGCCAGGGCTTCCAGCCTCTGCAAACGAACTCCAGATGCGTGCGCCCCCTTGTGCATCTGGCTAACGTGGGACCTGGGGAACTGAGCCTCGAACCGGGGTCCTTAGGCTTCACAGGCAAGCGCTTAACCGCTACGCCATCTCTCCAGCCCAAAGCTTTCCTTTTTAGTAGAACTATGCTAAACATCTTGTGCCATATTTCTTGTCTTACTGTTTAGAGCGTTTTTTTCAGCAACAGAAAACTTTTGCCTAAAACTAACGAAACATATCAAGCTATCCCAGTAGACACTGCCACCTTCCATTAAAGTTCATGGAGGCCAAGAATATCGCTTACGGCAAGCTGACACCCTCAAGTCCCCTCCAAGTGCAGCTGTGTTATCCCTGAGGACTTACACATTGCACCCTGCTGACTCATCATACAGTTCCTGTAGGAAAGGTTTGAACTCCTTCCAGAATTCTGCCGGGAGATGGAGGGAAGAGGCTGTGGCTGTTGTGGCCTGGGCTCCTGGCCCCTGCCCCACCCCAATACTCCAGTGGATGGAAAAGCAGGGTGTCTTGAGTGAATTCCCCAATCTAGGTCATATGTCACAGAAGCAGCTGCTGTTCCTGTTGGGAGCTATCATGCCATTCACGTTTGGAAAGATTTGCTGTGTTAGAACTGGAATGCAGCACAGCAGACCTTATGCTACAGAGAGACTATCAATGGCCTCTCAGGGCTTTGAAAAGAGCATTTAATTGATTGGCCAAGAGTTGGTAGAGTGGGGAAGAAACATAGCTAAAATAATCAGCCTGGATCCTCCTTGTAAAGGCAAAAAATTAATGCATAGTCAATCTGTTTTATAGCAAATAGTATTGTCCAATCCAGGCACCTAATCTCTGCCTGGTACACAGTCGGCAAGGAAGATATATTTGGGTTAATTTCAAATAGGGCTAATGTCAATCAGCCCCTAAAAATGAGTCATAAACTATCTTTTATAAATATTTTTTTTTTATTTGAGAGAGAGAGAGGATGGATGGCTGCATTACGGTTGCAAATGAACTCTAGACGCAGGCACCACTTCATGCATCAGGCTTTATGTGGCTTCTGGGGAATCAAACTCTTGCCAGCCAGCTTTGCAAGCAAGCATCTTTAACCACTGAGCCATCTCTGCAGCCCAATAGTCATAAACTGTCTAATGCTGAATGATTGTTCACACTCAATAATTTTTATCAATATCATTATGACATTATTGAAAAATACTAAAATACATTTGTATCATGATGTTAGGGTTTTCTTTTGGTGGTTGTTTGTGATACTGGGGATAGACTTAGGGCCTTGTACATGCTAGGTAAAGCCTCTACCCACTGCGCTATATACACAGTACCCTTTCTATTTTGAGATAGGTTCTCACCGAGTTTCCCAGGCTGACTCACTCTAGTCCAGGCTAGCCTTGAATTTGCAGTCCTCCATCCTTAGCTACTGAGTAGCCAGAATTACACAGGCCTATGCCCCAGGCCTGACTGAGTCATGATCATGTTGAATCAAAACATTTAGGGTTCGAAAGGAAATGTCTTTTGAGTTGCGTGCGTGCGTACACGTGCACGTGCACGTTCATGTGTGTGGCTGTGGGGTGTGCATGTCATGGCACGTGTGTTGGTCCTCACTTTCCACCTTGGTTGAAGCGGAGTCTTTCTTGTCTCTATGGTATAAATAATGCTTATGATAAGCTAACTGGCCCGCAAGCGGTAGGAGTAGTCTGTCCCTGCCTCCCTTCTCTCTATGGGCATGCTGGGGTCACAGGTGCTTGCATTCTAGCATCCAGCTTGACTTGGGTTCTGGGCATATGAGCTCAAGCAGTCACCCTTGGGTGGCAAGTGGTTGGCCATGTCCTCCACCTGCTTGTACATTTAACAGAATAAAAGTGGCCTTCTCTCCTTATTCCCCACAGTTTTTGCCTCTTCTGGGGAAGCTGTAGGGAGGTTTATAGCACTTTGTTATCAGAACCACAGTAAGCTCTTCGGGTGGCTCGTTAAGGCTGGGGCTTGTTCTCCCTTGGACTCCCCTTTCTGAAAGTGGGCTGAGAGAGCAGCTGCTTCTCCACCCTGGGCCAGTGCTCCAGGAAGTGAGCCCGAGAGAGGCATGCCTTTTGAAAAGGGGCACAGTCCACATGCCTCAATTCAGAGAGCAAATGGCTGCCCGTGGTGGAAAAGCAGCCAGTAGGTAGAGACTTTAACACATTTAATTAAAAGTACTGTGCCAAAAGAAATTGTGGCAATTATATATTATTAACGTAAGTGGTGCCGAGGCTTTGAAGTTGTTTGCTCTGTCCCATTATTTTCCTTGATTGCATGCCATCTGAGACAGAGCTGAGCTGTTCAGTTAGGTAGCAGGTATTTTAAAGAAGAGCAGCACATTCAATTAGGATCTGTGGAAGTCTTTGCTACCTGTCCAGACTATTGCTAACTATTCAGCTCTTTACTGTGAACCTTGAGTGTGAATTATGCTATTTTCTCAGCCCCAATCAGATATTGTTTAGTTCTTAGAAATGCATGCTCTAGCTGAGTGTCATTTTTTAAAAAATTTTTATTTGCTTGTAGTGTGTGTGTGTGTATGTGTGCCCACTGTGTAGCTGAGGGTGATCTTGAACTTTGGATCCTCCTACCTCCACCTCTGGTGTGCTGGGATTCCCAGGTGTGAACCTCCATGCCTGGTTTTATGTGGAGTTGAGGATCAGGCCCGGAGCGTCAGGCATTCTAGGCTAGCACTCTACCAACAGCTGGAGCCCTAGTCCTGGGGTGTTATTTTTGAGCTGAGATGGATGGGGCTCTTATTTCAAGCTGAAGTCAAGGAATAAAATAAGGGAATAAAAGATGCCGAACAGTCCTAGTTGCTTGTATTACTATAAGAAAACCAGGTTTGGCCGGGCGTGGTGGTGCACGCCTTTAATCCCAGCACTCGGGAGGCAGAGGTAGGAGGATCGCCGAGAGTTCGAGGCCACCCTGAGACTACAGAGTGGATTCCAGGTCAGCTTGAGCTAGACCGAGACCCTACCTCGAAGAAAAAAAGAAAGAAAGAAAGAAAGAAAGAAAGAAAGAAAGAAAGAAAGAAAGAAAGAAAGAAAGAAAGAAAGAAAGGAAGGAAGGAAGAAAACCAGGCTTGACAGTGTAGGCCTTAGTGCCTTTGGTGGGGAAGAGGCAGCAGAGGACAGCTCTGGCTGAGGTACTGAAACATACTTTTCTGTATTGACAAATAACTGTAAGTAACTAGGGCTTTGGTGAAAAGAATAAAGATTCTGGATCTGCTTTTATATTTTTGAGCTGTTCTCAGTAGTAGACATCAAGTGAAAAAGGTTTTGGGAGTACCCATCACACATCTGGCAGCTAGAATTTGACAGATGAAAATATCTAGGACTTAATAGACCAATCCCCTTGTTCTATAGAAAAGAAAACTGAAACTGCAGAGGCTGAGAGACTTTCTGAAGTGCCTCACAAAGTGACCTTGGTCAAAGCCCTGCACATCTGTCCTCAGTGTGTTTTATTTTTACTAGATAGGGACATTTCAGTTTATCTAAGCATCCATTATTCCTTAGAACTTTGTTCCCACACTTATATCTGATATCATTACAGAGTTCTTTTGTACATTAGGAAACAAAAGTCACTGGTTTACTGAAGTAGACATTTATTGAGTACTTGCTGTGTTCCAGGCACTCTGTAATTTTTTAAGATGTGGTTTAGTAGCTTGACAACTATGTTAGTGTTCAAACCAAGACTAGAGCCTTTCTTTGGCTCCTTCTGATAACTAACCATAATTGTTTGAATTTGATGTCCTCATAAATTCATGTATTCTAAATGCTTGGTCCCCAGCTCATGGCAATTTTAGAGGTGGGGCCTTGCTGGAGCAGGTGTGTTGCTGAGGGTGGGCCTAGGGGTGTTATAGCCAGCACCCCTTGCTGGAACATGGCTCACTCTCCTGCTGCTATTTTCTACCTGCTGCCGCAGGTAGTGTCTAGCTTCTGCTCATGCCATGCTTCCCTCTGCAATCACGAAGCTTCCTCTCAAGACTGTAACCTACAATAAATCCTTTCCTCCCATCAGCTGTTTTTGGTTGGGTGCTTTATCTCAGCAACAAGAAAGTGCCTGTAACAGAGCATTGGTACTGGAGGAATGGGGTCTTTGCTGCTAGAAACCTGACTGTGTGGCTTTTGGCCTTTTGGTACTAATTAGTGGAAGGAATATGGAAAGATTTGAAACCTTGGCCTAAGAGACACCTTGCAGTACTGGAAGCAAAGTCTGATGGACCAGTCTGCACAGAGTCGAAAGACTTAAATGCAAGAAGAGCTGCGGGCGGTGAGACTTGGCTTATGAGGGAAGAAAGCTTTGTCAGACTGGGCTAGAAGAAGTTTGTATGAGAGGCTTGTTGTGTTCTGCCCTGTCTAAGAGCATGAGTAAGGCTGAATTTAAAAGAAATGGACTGGTGTGAGAAGGAAGATATGGCACAGAAAGATAAGAGAGTTTCAAGACTAGAGACAGCACCTGTTCATCTGCTGTTGTATGAGAGATTGCCACCATTGGGATGGGCCCAGCTGTTCTGCATTGGGCCAGCAGGAAGAATGCTGACACTTGAAAGTAGAAGGCCAGCATGCTCAAGGGGCCATGTTCTTCAAAGTCACCTGGGTTAGTAGATCTGGCAGCCCACCTAGTACTATGGGAGTATAACAAATGCAGGGAAAAGGGACTCATAAGGTGTTTTGTTTTGTTTTGTTTTTGTTTTTTGCAAATGGCCACTGGGCAATATGAGGCAGGGTTGTTAGTCCCTGCATGGAGACCTAATGGAGCCACAGCATGAATGAACCCTGGGTCGTAGTGGAGACCCTAGGATTAAAGATACCATGATTTCGGGACAGCTCCCAAGGAGAGTGCTGGCTCAGGGTGGATTGCTCCCTAGGCTGTGGGCTCCAGATGACACTGGACTGCAGGATTGGATATTTCCCCTGATGGCTTTAGATCTTACATTAGTTCAGTCTTTCCTTGCAATACCATCTTTTTAAAAAAAAAATATTTTTTATTTAAAAATATTTTATTTATTTATTTGAGAGAGAGAGAGAGGGGGAGAGAAAGAATGGGCGCGCCAGGGCCTCCAGCCACTGATGAATTTACCGCCTGTGCATCTGACTTACATGGGTCCTAGGGAACTGAACCTGGGTCCTTTGGCTTTGCAGGCAAGCACCTTAACCACTAAGCTATCTCTACAGCCACATCTTTTAAAAATTATTTATTTGCTAGTAGAGCACAGAGGCAGAAAGACAGAGGACATGCCAGGGCTTCTAGCTGCTGCAGGTGGACTCCAAATGCATGCACCACTTTGTGCATCTGGCTTTATGTATGTACTGGGGAATCAAACCTGGGTCATTAGGCTTTGCAGGCAAATGCCTTAACTGCTGAGCCATCTTCCCAGCCTGAAATACCATCCTTTGCAGTGTGAATATTTACTCTTCCATTATGTCTTTTTGGTTTTACAGCTAGAGACCTTGGACTGTGGGGATGTTTGAACGGTGTTTCAAAGTTGGACTGAATGCATTGTATTTTACATCATGGATATTCTTCAGTTTATAGGGCCAGGGTTGGAATGTAGTGGGTTGAATCCGATGGCCTCCATAAACTCATGTGTTAGGACTGAAAGTGTACATCAGCACACCCAGCCAGGGTAAGGTATTAGTTCAGGTTTCTTGAAAGGCTCAGAATTGTATAAAGGTATGCCTGTGGGGAGTAGAGACATTCAGCATGTTCTGTCACATACTCCTGAGTGAGTCTAACTTTCTTCTTCTTTTCTTACCTATAAACAAAGGAGAGAGAAATCTAAAAACATATGACCTAGAGTTCTTGCTGTAGGGTTTAAGTGGTCTATGGACTCATTATTGAATCTAGTATCTAGAACTCAGCAAGGGTTTAGTAAATCATTCTTTTTAAAAATAATAATAGAGTGATGATTTGTTGATAATGCAGATAATACCCATTGGCCAAGTCTACTAATAGTACAAAAAACACATTGCAGAAAATTCCAGTTGAATTATAGGAATAAAAACTGCAGGTACAGATTTTCAGCACTAAAGAAGAGAAGGTACTAGAGCTGGGCTTTCTCGCGTACCTATAGTCGACAACTCAGGAGCAGTCATGTGAGTCTCCTTTACATTCCGCTATCCTATAGATCAGGTCTCAAAGGCAGATAAGTGGCTTGGAGAAGCAGACAGGTGATGCCATACCTAAATCAGGCTGGGTGAGAGACTGAAGACAGTGGGAAGGGTTTTGCCAGACTGGACACTGTGTACCCTGAGTGCACTAAAGTTATTAATATGTCCAAGCTAGTTATGACCCTGTGGGAATGAAGTGTTGGTAAATATAGATATTTATATGATATTTCCAAATGGCCAGTGTCAGCTTAATTTTTGTTTAAAGCCGTGCATACCACACAAAATGTGTCCATGGATAAGAGCCAGCCAACCTATGCCTGAGCCGCTGCTTTCTAGTATTCTGTTTAAATCAGCATGTCCCCAAGTCTTCCCAAAGAGGGCAAAGTTTGTTAATAATTTGGAATTACTTGGGAGGTACTTTCAGATAAACTTGGGGAACCTTGGTTATATGACCAGATTCATTGAGAAAATACTTTCCTTTGGATTCGATTGCTAAACTTTATTTGATTAGAGAACCCTGTGTGTAAAGAATTATACAGAAGCTCTTTATGGGAGCACACGGTGACTCTCGGTATGCCGGAGGATAGACTGACCTGTTAGACCTCTCACACGACAGATGCAGATGGAATCTTAGTAAACTTGGGAAAGAAATTATTACATTAAGTTGCTGATAATCCTTTCACAAAGTAAGTGATACCCAGAAATTGTCCACTTGACAAGATTTTTTTGTAATTATTTATTTTATTATTGTACTTATTTTTTAAATTTATTTTTAAGTCAGAATCTTATTCTGTAACCCTAGCTGGCCTAGAGGCCTCTGTGTAGCTGAGACTGTTCTCAAACGTGTAGGGACCCTCTTGTCTCAGACTCTCGGCCTGAGCTACCATGCATGGATTTTTGATTGTTTTTATTTTATTATTTAAAAAAATAACTGTGTGAATTATGCATATATGGATTTTTGTGTGTATGGTGACTGTATGGGTAAGTACATGGCTTGCCATGGTGAGCTGTGGAGTTCAGAGGACCACACTGAGGTGTTGATCCTTTCCTTTTACCTTATTTGGGACAGGGTCTCTCTTATGGCGTTTGTTTGTTTGTTTTGTTTTGTTTTGGTTTTTGTAACTGGGAAGGCCAGACAACCTGGCCTGAGAGATTTAATGTTCTCCAGACTCCCCTTCCCATTGCTGTGGGCATGTTGGCATTGTAGCCACATGTGCCACCTGCTTTGCATGAGTGTGGACAGGTTTTCCAAGGCAGCACCTTTAGCCACTGAGCCATCTCCTCAACCCCAGCGTTTCTGTTTCTAAATGAAAGATTCTATCACCCCTGAAGCCCATTGCTAGAACATATATGCTATTTGGTGTGGTTTCTGTAACAGCAAATACTGAATGTTTGCTTGCCTTTGGGAATTAGGTAACTGTGCTTTTGTAAAAAGTTTTGATGCCAAGTTTAAGGGAGATAATAAAATAAAACCTGGGAGAACACTTCCTAGACATGCCAGCTGCACTCAGCTCCCGCAGTACTGTAACGGTGTGGTTATTTGGAACAAGGGGATATTTTCACTTCCGTCAATGAAATCCATCCACAGTCTATGGTGGTAAACAGTCACGCTGAAAGTAATCCAGTGAGCTCTCCAGTAACTATTTAACATGCTTTCAAGAATGACTTTGGTAACCACTTCACTTTACCTTGCCTTCTATTTTAGATGTGTCTTAAAATAGGCCAATTCCCTGGAGTCATCTTAAAATTGTGGTGCTTCACCACTTAGTAAAATGTTTCGGCATTAGATTTCCTGTAATTGCATTTTCATGTGTCTTCATTCAGAGGCTGCGATTAAATTTGGGAACACAGTTAACTAACATACCTTTCTGGGCATATCATTTTGGTTCTTTGATATTTTTTGAAGGTACTTCTAGATATTAGTATAGAAGTCAAAAACATGGAGAACAGAAGACCCACTCACCTGAAGCTGAATGTATTTCAAACACTCAGGACAAGAAAGGCTGGAGTGTGTGCAGGGCGGGGAGCTCATACTCTCTGCACAGCTGCTGGACTCTGATAAGAAAGCAGAGCTCTAAATACGACCCCCCCCCCAAGTCCAACCAAAGCCTACTCTACAAAGTTGAGGGGAAAGGAAGAACTTCCTGCAACATGTAGCTACTGTTGGTCTTTCCCAGGGCACTGAATGAAAAGCTGTGAGTATGACGCACACTCGCCAGGGGGACTCCAACAGGATTTCCTGGGTTGGGAAGGAAGCATGTTGGAAATCTTTTAATTCATTCAGAAATGTGGAGACCAATATGGCCGAGGGCTTGACTTCTTAGTTCTGGACTCTTAACAATAAGATAATACAATGAGCTCAAGATCTCCATTCTAAATTACAAGAAAATTATGCAGTTGGGAGTCACTCTTAACCAGTTGTGCTGTTATCTTAAATTAGAGCATTCTCTTTGAACATTAATGTCTTCCCTTCTGATAATTGCAAAATGAAATTCTGCCAAATAAATGGACACTTCACAGGGTATGTTAGTTTCTGATTCAATATGAGAAATATATTTAAATAAGAATTTAAAAATCATGCCAGGTTTAAGCTGTATTCCTAAGAATGCTGGGAGATGCCCATTACATAAACAAGATAGAAGACACCAAAAGCAGTATGGCATTATCCAGGCCGGGATCATTAGAAATAACAGTATAAGCTAAGATGCAAACCAAGAGTTATAACTTACAGAATATATTAGTGTTATTTTAGTTAATCTCTAAAGTTATCTTGATGCTATTCTTATTATTTGGAATTCTTATTTTTAAAAAAAATTAAGGCATTATATTATTTTTTTTTAAACAGAAGGAAATACATAAGTAAGTTTGAATTCACATATACTTTTTTGGTCAAAGGAATGTGAAAGAAGACCCACTTAACTCTGGTTTGAATTGAGCCAAGTTAGAAGTTATTAGAAGAAATTTAAAATATTTTTTATTACTTCCTCCCTGAGCACATGATTGATGAAGCGTACTGTTTTTGACACCTTATTCAGGAGCCATAATTACATTAGAAATTAACTAAAGAATAATATGCCATGCCTTAAATCTTTCTGAAGAGTGATGCTTATTTTTTCAAAAGTAGACCTGAAATAAAAATAACATATTTTATAAAGGGCTGGAGAGATGGCTTAGTGGTTAAGGCACTTCCCTGCAAAGCCAAAGGACACAGATTCGATTCCCCAGGACCCACATAAGCTAGATATACAAGGGTCGCACACATCTGGAATTTGTTTGCAGCAGCTGGAGGCCCTGGCATGCCCATTTTTTCTCTTTCTCTCTCTCTCTCTACCTGGCTATCTCTTGCTCTCTAATAAATAAAAATAAAATATTTTAAAAAGTAGACCTGAATTTGCTACATCATATTACAAATTGCATTTTACTGATATGTGCACATAATTTTTATTAATACCTACATAGTTTTTTTTGTTTTTATTGACAAACTTCCATAATTGTGAACAATATCCCATGGTAATTCCTTCTTTCCCTCCACTTTCCCCTTCGAAACTCCAATCTCCATCATATTCCTTTCCCCACTCAATCAGTCTCTCTTTTATTTTGATGTCATGATCTTTTCCTCCTATTATGATGGTCTTGTGTGTAGGTACTGTCAGGCACTGTGAGGTCATGGATACCCAGGCCATTTTGTGTCTGGAGGAGCATGTTGTAAGGAGTCCTATCCTTCCTTTGGCTCTTATATTCTTTCCACTACCTCTTCCACAATGGACCCTGAGCCATGGAAGGTGTGATTGACATATTTCAGTACTGAGCACTCCTCTGTCACTTCTTAGCACCATGGTACCTTTTGAGTCATCCCAACGTCACTGCCATCTGAAAAGAGAAGGTTCTCTAACCAAAAGTGAGAGTAGCATTAATATATGGGTGTGAATATTAAGAGAAGTGCTTACTGGGCAGTTTGGTGAGCATAGTATATACATTTAGCCAGACAACAGCAGATGTTACACCCCTAGGGCTCATGACTACCCCTATTGTAGGTTTTCACTATCAGTGATATATTCCTTCCCATGGAGCCGGCCTCCAGTCAAATTAGAGGGTGATTGGTTTCCCTCATAACAGACATGCCACTATTGCACCTGTTGGCTCATTTGGCCTGGTTGGCCAAATATAAGGCTTGTAGTGTCCACTGTTGAGTGTCTTTACTGGTGATTTCTCTCTCTGCCATTGAACCGCATGCAGTGTAGCTTTTTCCAGCTTTCTGTCACCTGGTCTACATGGAGAAGGTTTTCAGCTCAGTTCCAGCAGGATTTCTCAGTGGTCTTGCAGCCCAAGTATGTGGAGTCTTCAGCAATAGGGTCTTACCATCTATTCCTGGTGGGAAACCAAGGGCCTCGGCAATGGCCTGTAATGTTTGTGGGGCATCAGGGACCTTCCTGGCCAACCACTCACTGGAAGATATCCCATCCCTGGCAGTGAAAATTTTCTAGTAACAATCTATGGCCCCTGACTGTTCTATTGTCCAAAAATGTAGGTTTCCATATGGCTTATTTATAGCCTCTTAGATTTTTGATTAGCCCTCCCTCCACCTTTCCTTTACTCAGTCTGTTCCCTTGACCACACTTAGGCCTAAGTAATATCTGTATTTTTCTGCCTATAAAAGTCTAAATGAGGAACTGTGAAGTGACTTCTTATGTAATACATTTAAAATATCTTTATTCCAGTCAGGCAGTAGAGGAACTCATTATTGAATGTGAGTCACTGAACTCAATGCAGAGGAAGTGTCAGTGTCAAAGGACTTAGTAAGATCTCAGTAGAGCTCTAAACAAGGGTCTGCCCCATCCCAGGGACAGGTTGGGGGGAAAACCTGTAATAAGTAGGTATCTAAAATGATTTACCAAGGGACTCTCCAGTATCCTTGCTCTTATTGGTAAATAAATGATGTGGGTACACTGCAAATAAAGCAATACCTTATAGCTTCATTTCATTTCTTTTTTTAAAAAACCTAATTAAAATAAGTTAAATTACAAAGAAGTTATTCCTAATTTTAGACTGGCATTCTTGAAAAGAAATCATGCATACTAAAAAAATCAGAAGGATAAGAGGAATGAGTGGTAGGGATGATAGACACCTCTTATGGATGTTTCTAGACTGTGAACCCCAACCACATTTGTGTTCTCTTTTTAGTAATTAGAGGCAGTCATGGTCTGCTGGTTTGGGTCACTGCTCTTGGGCTATTCCATCATTTATTAACCAGGCATCTTAAAAACCCTCTGAAGCAGTGTCCTAGGAATGCAAAGATATACATAATGAAAGTCTTTTCCCTGAAGAACTTTCCAGTTGCTCTTTAAAAGCACTTCCTTCTGTTCTTTCTTCTCCATATTTAGAGATGAGCCATCCTAATACAAATAATGCCGGCACTGGAAGAGTCCTGAGAGAAGCAAAAGCCACTCCGAGTCTGGTCCATTGTTTCGTTCTGCATGTTTATTTCCCCAGTTCCCCCAAATGTAAACTCTTGTTGAGTTGTACTGTCTAGTCTGGTTGTCATCCCTGTCCTGCCTTTTTTGTAGCTTCTTCCTCTCCTCGGTCCGGGTGGCACTTGTGCATGGAGGTGGCACGCCATCTTGCTTGTGCACGCCATTCCTCCAGGGTCGCTCTTGTTCCCACTGAGCCTCGGACCTCCGCACCTTAGACCCTCCATAGTTGGCACCAGAGTCTAGCACTGAATCACAGACTGTTTCGCACAGTGCATTTGTAAACAGTGCGTTTGTGGCTCAGCTTTTTTGAGAGTTGCAAAGCTCACGTGCCCTGCTGCTTGAGGAAGAAGGCTGGACTCACATTGATACTATCAAGAAAGAACCTGAGCTTTAAAAATTAACTGGATTAACATTGAGGAATATAGCCCATATGAGAAATAATCAAGCTTGGACTTACTGAGATTACTCTAACTTGGAACTCACTGAAGTTTATCTTTTAAAACTTTATCAACAACTTTCATGTGCATATAGGTAATATAACGTAATAGTTCCCTCCCACCACCTTATACCCCCCCAACCCACTCTCCATTGAATCCCTTCTTATTTCCAACTAGTCTTTATCTTGATGTCATCATTTTCCTTCTCTTATTATGCATGTCTTATATCGGTAGTGTCAGCCACTGTGAGGTCATGAATACCATGGCCCCATGGTGCCTGGAACCAGTATTGTAAGCACTCCTCCCCTTCCTTTGGCCCTGACATTCTTTCCATCCCCAATTCCACAGGGGTACCTGAGCCTTGGAGGGTGTGGTATAGATGTTTTCCTTAGTGCTAAACACATTTCAGTACTTTGGTGAATTTTGAGTCTCTCCAGTGGTCACCACCATCTGAAAAGAGAGCTTCTGTAACCAAAAGTGAGAGTAGCTTTAATATATGGGCTTTATGTATAACACAACATAAAATGTTTATATATATATATTTATGTAACATAATATAACAAAAAATTTATGTTGCTTCCTCCTTAGGGGTTAAAGTTCATTTTAAAAATATTTATTTATTTTTTTGCAAGCAGAAGGAGAGAGAGAGAGAGAGAGAGAGAGCCTAAGAATGAATGAATGAGAATGGGCACTCCAGGACTCTTGCCCCTGCACACAAATTCTAGATATATGTGCCACTTTGTGCATCTGGCTTTATGTGGGTACTTGATAATCAAACCCAAGCTATCAGGCTTTGCGAGCAAGTGCCTTTAACCTGTCAGCCATCTCTCCAGTAATTTTTACGTAGTTGGTCAGGCAGTCAGTCAGCTAACATTGTCATCCATAAAAATAAGTCATGCTGGCGGCTTACTGGAGTTAGTTTGCAAACCTGTCTTGTTTGGCCTTTATGGTGTTTGAAAAATCAAGAACTTTCAGAAAATCTCATTTAGCTAGTTTGTCTGAAGTAACCATTCCCCGCTCAGTGAGCTCTCAGGGATGGGAATGAGGGCTCAGCTTCAAAGTCACAGAAGAGGCAGAAAACGGGCAGTGGACCGAGTGTCTACCATTGCAGGTGCTGTTCAGCATCTTAACCCTCGCAGTGTCCCTAGGGTAGGTACTGCTTTATCCTCGGGCTACAGATGCGGATGCTAACGCACTGGCCAGTAAGCAGCTTGCTCCAGAGTCTTAAAACGTTCTGAATTAAAAAAAAAAAAAATCCTTTTTTATTTTTGGCATTTCATATGTGTATATAATGTATTTTGATCTTACTTCCTTCAATTACCTTTTCTTCACCCCTCCCCTCCCATTAACACATTTCTCCCCCATTAATCTCCATCTTTCTTTCATGCTTAAAAAAAAAAATTGAAAAAAGCTGGGTACGGGGTCACACGCCTTTAATCCCAGCAGTCAGGAGGCAAAGGTAGAAGGATCAATGTGAGTTCAAGGCCACCTTGAGATTGCATAGTGAATTCCAGGTCAGCCTGGACTGGAGTGAAACCCTACCTCAAAAAACAAAACAAAACAAAAAAGACATTGAGTTAAATTAGGGTTACTTGCATGCATGTGGGTAGAAAGTATTCACTGTGGAGTGGGTAACTTGCCAGTAGCTATGCCACTGATGAACCTGATCCCCTCCCCAGCTCCCAGCCACCGTCAGCTATCATTAGCTAATCTGGCAGATCTTGTGGTCTCTCATGTCTTTCCCCCATTAATGGTAAAGTATTGATGGGCACAATCTGGTGCTGGAAACCACAGCTATGAGTTCATGAATGTAATAGCCACATCGGACCCAGGAGACAGCATTCCACAGTCTTCCTCCCCTTCCTCTTGTTCTTACGTTCTTTTCTCCTCTTCATTGAGGTTCTTGGAGTCTTGGAGGGGGTGGTCCTGTTTAAAGTTGAGCACACAGTGGCCACCTGCTCTTAGCAATTTTGCCAGCTATGTACCTGCGCACTAGCCACTGCCCATTGAAGTAAGAAACTTCTGTGATCGAGGTTTCAAGCTGTACTTACGTATGGGAACAAATACAGATATTTAGAAAGGTAGTTTGGCATGCCGTCTGTTTTGTGTAACCACAGTAGTCACTTCTCCCCTAAAGCCATAGGCCTATTGACCAGGTTTATAGCACCAGGCATCCCTCCTGTGGAGTAGGACTCAAATTCATGCCGCTGGTGCACCAGTGGGCTATTTCACCCGGAGGTTGGTTGTGGAATACACAGGGTCCACAGCTGGCAAAGATGGCTGGTGGCTTCTCTTCCCCAGCAGCTCTCATAGCATCTTTGCATAAGGAAAGCTAGCTGGCAAGGAGGAGGAAGCTGCCACCTCATTTCCAGTGTCGTTTCTCTGCCTGAATTTTTTGAATGTTTGGTGTCTTCAGCAACAGGGACTTATGTTCTAGTCTTGATGGTCAACCAAGAGCAGTAGCCTGTATTGCTGTAGGGGCTTCCCTGACCAGCAACTCATTGGGAGGTGTCTCATCCCTAGCACTGGCATTTATGATTAATAACCTATGGCTTCTGGGAGCAGCTTTATTCCCCCACATAAGGGACATTCATTTAAACCCTTAAAAATTTATATTTAAAAAAATTTTTATTGGGAATTTTCATACATGTACCTAATGTATTTTGATCCTAATTCCCTTCCATTGCTTTATTTTGTCCCCCTTCCACTGAACCCCTGTGTTCCTTCCAGTTAGTTTCTGCACTGTTTTGGTATCTGTTTTTCCCTCCTCCTTCATCTTCACGACCACATGTTGATAGACCCAGGGCTGGTCAGTTCCTGGGCACGTAACAGCCTCTGTGAGGTCATGAATGCCGTGGCACATCAAGTCCAGAAGACGGTGGTCCCAAGCTCTCCTCCCCATCTTCTGGCTCTTTCATTCTTTTCACCTCCTCTCCACAATGTTCTTTAAGCCTACAAGGGTGTGATAGAGATGTGTTGTTTAGCAGCAAGCTCTCACCAGTCCCTTGTTCTCAGCAGGTTGATGAGCTTTAAGTCTGCCCAGTAGTCATCACCATCTTCCAAAAGAAGTTTCTCTGACCAAAGGTGAGAGTAGTGCTAATCTATGGGCATACTCATAGGTATTTGAGGGCAATTTGATGGACACAGCATAACCATGTAGCCAAATATCAGCAGTACCTTCCCTCCTAGGGCCTACGGCCTTCCCAGCCATACTTTTGACTACGTTTCCAGTTCCAGGCCTGAATTCCTTCCCATGGAGTGGGCCTAGAGTCGCTCACAGAGCAGTTGGCTGTCCCCACAACAGTCACAACCCTTTTGAATAAGTGGGCCCATCTTGCCTGGCTGATCAGTTTTACAGTCTGCAGAGTCCACTACTGGTAAAGACTGTTGGTGTTTGTCCCCCAGCAGTCTGCATAGCACTTTCCAGCACTGTGGCAGCTAGCCAGCTAAGAACAGGCTTCCAGCTCAGCTCCAGCTTGATTTCTCAGGGTCCTGTAACTGAAGCATATGATATCTTTGCAATCTTGTCGTACCGTCTAGTTCTGGTGGGCAACCAAGAGCATTGACAATAGCCTGTATGATTTGGAGGGCCTCAGTGCCCTCTCTGATAACAACTCACTGATAAGTATCCTGTGTGTGTATGTGTGTGTGTGTTTGTGTGTGTGTGTGTGGTGCTCTTGTTGTTGTTCTTGAGACAGGATCTCATATAGCCCCCGCCTGGCATCAGATTCTTTATGGGGCTGAGGCTAGTCTTGAACTCTTATATTGCTTCTGTCTCCTGAATGCTAGACTTACACGTTGTGCAGTGCTGGTGATCAAACCCAGGGGTTCCTGTTTCCTAGCAAGCATTCTACCAACTCACATACCCAGTCTTACTGGCAGTTTTTTAAAATTGTGAATTATATATGTGATGAATACATACGTGTTTTTATAGTTAAAGGAATGCCAATTAAAACACATAAAGCTCGGCGGGGCGTGCTGGCGGACGCCTTTAATCCCAGCACTGGAGAGGCAGAGGTAGGAGGATTGCCATGAGTTCAAGGCCACCCTGGGACTTCATAGTGAATTCCAGGTCAGCCCGAGCTAGAGTGAGACCCTACCTTGATAAAACAAACAAAAAACATAATAAAGCCCGCATTTTAATCACCTGGTCAGCAACACAAAATGTTATCAAATGTGCCAGAAGTCCCTGGACTGCTTTTCCTCCCTCCCATCAGAGATAAGTCCTACCCCCTGAGTTCTGCATTTAAGCCTTTCTTCTTTAGTGCAGCTCCACGTTTTATCTGGAAACACGGCTTCTACAGACCACACTCTCAAGTTCCCTAGCAGTTATACATGGCCATGCTACTTAGTTCTGACCACTGGGATATGATGAACAGAAATCATATGTACAACTTCTTGCCATTTTTTTCTTTCTTTCTTCTTCCTTTTTTTTTTTTTTTTTTTGGTGGTAGGGTCTCACTTTAGCCCAGGCTGGCCTTGAACTCACAGCATCCTCTTACCTCTGCCTTCCAGGTGCTGGGATTAAAGACATGCACCATCACCCCTGGCCCTGTACAACTTCTTTGTTTTGTAACCTTGGATTGTTCCCTCCCCTCTGCCTCCCTGCTTCTGTTGGTTGGAATGTAGACATGATTGCAGGAACTGAGTGTCACCCTAAGGCACTGAAGATGGAAAACACAAGTACATTTTGTTCTCTGTAGTCTTAAGAGAATAGGTTGTACATGAGATTTCCCTGATCATATGTCTTAGTCAGTTTCATTTGTATAATTTGAAAAAAAAATCTTTAAATTTTTTCTTTAAATTTCATTTATTTACTTATTTATTCAAGAGAGAGAGGGAGAGAGAGGGGGAGAGAATGGGTGCAGCAGGGCCCCATGCCACTGCAAAGGAACTCCAAATGCATGTGCCAGCTTGTGCATCTGGCTTTATGTGAGTCTTGAGGAATTGAACCTGGGTCCTTAGGCTTTGCAGGCAAGTGTCTTAACCACTGATCAATCTCTCCACCTGCCCCCCAATACTTTTTTAATTGCTAGGCATGGTGGTGCATGCCTTTATTTTTAAAAAGTATATTTTATTTTTATTTATTTGGCAGAGAGAAAGAAGGGGGGAGAGAGAATGGGTGTACCGGGGCCTCCAGCCACTGCAAATGAACTCCAGATGGATGGCTTACATGGGTCCTGAGGAATCAAACCTGGTCTTTTGACCTTGCAAACAAGCACCTTAACCGCTAAGCCATCCCTCCATCCCTTTTTTCGAGGTAGGGTTTCACTTTGGCCCAGGCTGGCCTGGAATTCACTATGTAGTCTTGGGGTGGCCTAGAACTCACAGTGATCCTTCTACCTCTGCCTTCCAAGTGCTGGGATTAAAGGCGTGTGCCACCATGCCCGGCACCAAATACTTTTAACAGAATACTATAGTAATGTGTTCAAACTCTGAAAGGCGTCATTTCCCTTGCACCTCTGCTGCCTGCTACTTAGCTGTACTGTCAATTCCCTTTAAATTCTTCCAGGGAAATTTACATAGCCATGTGTATTTTAAAATAGCTAAAGAGATTATGGGAGCTAGAGAGATGGCTTAGTGGTCAATGCGCTTACCTACAAAGCCATAGGGCCCAGGTTCTATTCCCCAGTACCCACATAAAGCCAGATTCACAAGGTGGCACATGTGTCTGGAGTTGGTTTGCAGTGTCTAGAGGCCCTGGCATGCCCATTCGCTCTCTGTCTCTTTCTCTCAAATAAATAAATACAATATTTTAAAAAAGAAAGGTAAAAATTAGGAAATAACCATAGTGCCTAAATAGAAATATATGGGAACCATACTTTTGTCCAGGGCTCTCAGTTTTACCTTAGGACAATTTGTATATTGTTAGTGCCTTGTTAAAGGGCTGCCAAAAAGACTTGTGGAGGCATGCTGCATTAAGTTACAAAAGAACATTATGGTCATGCGTTAAAGTCTGCTTTGGTCACTCACAGAAGGGCTCAATTCTCAAGTACCCCACATGAGCTGGACACAAAACTGGCACAAGCCTCTGGTGTTCATAAGTGGCAAGAAGCTGTGGTGTGCCTCCCGCCAAATAAATGAATGCATAAACAAATAAATATTTAAAACAAAGTAAAAGCCCAATGTATGCCCCTTATACTGTTCACTTCACAGATGGGAAGATTAAAGCTTGACTCCAAGTCTGTGCACACAGCCCTACACTGGAGAATTTACCTAGTCAGATTCTTAACTCACAAAGTAGTGGCATCAGTACATTGTAAAGCAGGAAAGGAGTGGGTGCAATAAGCAAGCCATGGGCAGACAGGAGGCAGGATGGCCACACAAGAAGACCTTAAGCCTCAGTAGCCTGGAGCCACTTGCTGGAGGGACAGAACTCACAAAGCCCTTTTGCTGTGTTGGAGCTGAGCACAGAAAATACAGTAATTAGTGTTTATGGAGGGGAGCCTGAGTCATCCAGGCAGAGCTGTGTTTGAAAAGATTACCATCAGCCAGACCCAGGGGGCAATGATAACTTGGAGTCTTGGAAATATAGAATGAATAGCCAGGGAGAAGCCAGTGACTTCTAGGGTCAGGGATGGAGCTCAGTTGGTAGAGTACTCGCCTAGCATGCATAAAAACCCAAGGTTTAAAATTCCCACAACTGGGTATGCTGATGCACACTTTGTAATCCCAGTACTCCTGAAATGCTAGCACTTGGGAAGTAGAGGCAGGGGGATCAGAAGTTCATGGCCACTCTTTGCTACATAGTTCAGTTCCATCTTCGGGTACATACATCAGACCTTCTCAAAACCGAACAACCCGGTAACTTCCATACCCAGAAAAAAAAAAAAAAATCAAACAAGAAAGAAGCCCACAAACTAGTCTCACCATTTATAAGAGGCAAAAAGTTAGCCTGGAGAGTGATCCAGAGTTCTCACTAGAAAGAAGGATGGAAAATTCATGCATTTGGTAAGTTTTCTTTTTCTTTCTTTTCTGAGGCAAGGTCTCACTCACTCTAGCTCTGATTAAACTGGAACTCACTCTCTAGTCCAGGCTGGCCTTGAACTCGTAGCAACCCTCCTACTTCAGCCTTCTGAGTGCTGGGACGAGAGGCATGAGCCACTAAGGCTGGTTTCAACAGTCTAAAATTTTTTTTGTTTTATTTTTATTTATTTATTTGAAAGTGACACACAGAGAGAGAGAGAGAGAGAGAGAGAGAGAGAGAGAGAGAGAGAGAGAGAATGGGCGCTCCAGGGCCTCCACCCAATGTAAACGAACGGCAGATGTGTGTGCCCCCTTGTGCATTTGGCTAACGTGGGTCCTGGGGAATTGAACTGGGGTCCTTAGGCTTCACAGGCAAGTGCTTAACCGCTAAGCCATCTCCCCAGCCCCCTCAACAGACTTTTTAAAAGGGTAGAAAAGCTCATATAAAGGTTATAGCACTATAGTGCTTTTAAAATATTTTATGTCCTTATTTGAGAGGGGGTGCAGATAGAGAGAAAGAGCACAGCAGAGTTTCTAGCCATTGACAAGATGACACATGCACCCCCTTGTGTATTGCTGGTACTGGGAAATCAAACCTGGCTCCTTAGGCTTCACAAGAAAGGCCTTAATTGCTCAGCCATCTCGCTAGCCCCAGTTTAAAAAACAAACAAACAACAAAAAAAACCCTCAAAAAAACAAAACAACAACAAATAAACAGGGCTGGTCTTGGTGGCACGTGCCTTTAATGCCAGTACTTGGTAGGCAGAGGCACAAGGATCACTGTGAATTCAAGGCCACCCTGAGACTACATAGTGAATTCCAGGAAGCCTGAGTGAAACCCTACCTCAAAAAACCAAAACAAAAATCAGGTAGTTTTACAGTTTTTATTAAGTTATGTCAAAATAAATAAAAATGTTAACAGAGAACTTTATATACAGCATTTTAGAAATATTGTTGTCTAAATGAGTGTGGGATGTTTTTGGCTATTTTGTCTTTGTCTGCAAAAGTCCCCAGTAAACATCCCCAAGACTATCCCTATCTTATACCCTTGGGGCGATTTTCTCTTGAAAGCAAGCAAAGATCCCAGAAGTCTCTGAATTCCAGGGAACTGCCCTCATTTTCTTTGGGTCTGCAAGGTGGCATGTTTTGAAATCTGACAACCTCCCCACAGAGTATTGTCTCCCTTTCACCTTCAGTCTTAATACACATGCCACAGAATTCACTCACTTCAAGTGTACATTTTGGTGATTTCTGTTAAGTTTGTCGATTCTCTGCCTCCACCTCCCACGCTCCCAGGCTCCTTAGGATCACCGATGCATATGCCACTTTGCATCTGACTTCATGTGGGTGCTGGGAATTGAACCCAGGCCAGCAGACTTTGCAAGTAAGCACTTTAATTGTTTTTTTTTTTTTTTCTTCTCTCGCTCTAACCCAGGCTGACCTGAAATTTACTATGTAGTCTCAAGGGTGGCCTTGAACTCACAGCAATCATCCTACCTCTGCCTCCCAAGTATTGGGATTAAGGATGTATGACTCCATGCCCAAGGTTAAAACTTTTTTTTTTTTTTTGAGATAGGGTCTCACTCTAGTCCAGGCTGTCTTAGAACTCACTCTATAGTCCCAGGCTGGCTTCAAACTCATAGCAACCCAAGGCATGCACCACCACACCCGGCTCATAAGATTTTTGTTGTTGTTGTTTTTCAAGGTAGGGTCTCATTCTAGCCCAGGCTGACCTGTAGTTCACTATATAGTCTCAGAGTGACGTTGAACCCATGCTGATCCTTCTGCCTTTGCCTCCCAAGTGCTGGGATTCTGCCACCACACCCAGCGTGGCTCATACAAGATTTTAAAATTTGAGGTTTTCAGAATTATTTCCCAGAAATCTATAATGTTTCGGAGAGAGCCATTATCACATTTGAGAAACATTGTTTAAGGGATGAGGAGATAACTCAGTTTTTAAAGTGCTTGACTTGTGAGCATGAGGAGCTGAGGTTGATCGCTAGGACCCACCTTAAAAAGAAAAACAATACCTGTGGGCTAATTCCACAATGCACGACCCATTTACATCAACAAGGAGGGTCCATTGGGAGGGGGTAGATCATGGATGAGCCTAAACAATGGTACCAAACTGCCTGTATTTGCTGAAAAGAAAACTAATAAATTAAATTAAAAAACAAACAAACAAACAAAATAACCCAGGTGTGTTAGCACACACCTGAAATCCAAGCACGGGGAGGCAGAGAAGGAGAATCCCTAGGGCCCATTGAGCAGCCAGTCTGTCCTAATCGATGAGCTCCAGGCCTGAAGGCTGATAGCTTTCCTGAGGAGCCATGACATGATCACACGCACATACACTGCACCTGTGCACTCGGGCAGACACACAAAAGAAACATGGTTGAAGTATGTCACATTATCAGTAGTGTATGGTCATTTCTAAAGTGGTAATGTAACAATATCTGTTTCTGAATTTAAATGTTTTTCTTTTTTTAAATATATAATGAACACTGTCACTGAGAAGAATGTCTGCTAGTCTCTACCTAATAAAGTTAGGACAACAGTTTGTTACAGGGACATACAGATACCCTTATATGCATCCATAAAGGGGAATTTATTCTGTGTCAGGAGTTGGAGAGAAATGAGTTTTTATCTTGCACATGGCTTCAGTTGGCCTGGCACAAGTCCTCTGACCTCCCTAGCATGTCCCAACAGAAGCTGGCCTGGCCTAAGTGAACAAGAAGGGGATGGTTGTTGACATTGTCGCCTTCTCGTAACAGAAAGCAGGATCAATGGGGAGTTGAACCCATGCATCCAGGTAGCTCTGGGGAGCAAAGCTATGTGGATTCAAGGGCAGTGTTTTGGGTGCTTGCACAGAAATAACTGTACTCCCATGACTGCTCAAGGTCAAATTCCTGGAGGCTTAGGCCACCTGCTTACCCCTGAAGGTCAAGTGTCGGTGTGACCACTGGCTCATCTGTGGAAGCATCATCCATGTACCTGCCTTTTGCCTCTCCTCCAGCTACGCCTGCCTTTACCAACATCCTCTGTGTTTCACAGCAATTTTCTGTGTAATCTACATGAATTCATGATTACAATAAAGCTATACAAGTATACAAAGATATTATAGTTCATGTACTAGAAACTTGACCCATATAACGTGGTTCAGTGGGTTTTAGTATATTGGGTTCTCTAGCAGTCCCTGCAATTGAATTTTGTAGCATTTTCTATACCCCCTAAAGAAACACCTTACCCCTTAGCCATCACCTCAGTTTCTGTCCTCCACTCCCCTCTCCCCACATCCATGGTCCCATGAGATTTAAGCAGTCCCTAATCTGCTCTCTTTCTCTGTGGATTAGTCTGTTGCTGGCTCTTTCATATATCCTGCCATGCACTCTGTGGCCTCCTGTGACTGACTCCATTCCCTGGCATATGCTTCCTGGCCCAGCTGTATGGTAGCATGAATCTGTACTTACTTCATTCCTTCAAAAAAATATTTTATTTATTTCTTTCAAGCAAAGAAAGAGAGTGTGTGTTTGTATGTACCAGGACCTCAAACCACTGCAAATGAACTCCAGATGCATGTGCCGCTTTATGCATCTGGCTTCACATGGGCACTGAAGAATCGAACCCTGGTCATTAGGCTTTGCAGGCAAGTGATATAATGATATCAACTCCGTTGAGTTGTGCGCTTGTTTTTGGCCATTACGTATAGCACCACTGTGAACATGTCTTTGTAAGTAGTTGTGTAGACATTTGTTTTTGGTTCTCTTGAGCATATACTTAGAACTACTGACTGGTAGGGTGATTCTGCCTGCATTTTCAGGAATTGCCAAACTCTTCTCCACATAATTTTGTATTCCCAGCAGGAGTACATGAGGTCGTTCGTTCCTTCACATTCTCGGCAGCATTCTTCTGACTTTTTTCCTGTAGCACATCAATGTGAGAACAAAGGTTTAAATGTCTCAGTTTGTATGATTTTGTGAGGTCTCCTGGGTCTAGAGAACAGTGAACCAGTTTCACAGGTCACATCAGGCCGCTCACAGAAGGGCAGGAATAAGATTTATTCTCATATTTATCTCATTATTGAACTTATTTGACTTTCTTTTTTTAAAATTTTTTTTTGCTTATTTTTATTTATTTATTTGAGAGTGACAGAGAGAGAGAAAGAGGCAGAGAGCAAGAGAGAGAATGGGCGCGCCAGGGCTTCCAGCCACTGCAAACGAACTCCAGACACGTGCGCCCCCTTGTGCATCTGGCTAACGTGGGTCCTGGGGAATCGAGCCTTGAACCGGGGTCCTTAGGCTTCACGGGCAAGCGCTTAACTGCTAAGCCATCTCTCCAGCCCTGACTTTCTTTTTGATTACATATCTTTACAATAAGAATCTTAATTGCATTTATATGCATTAGTATTAGTGTGAAATAACACAGGCTGATTGAGCTGCTCTCACTCTGTGAGGACAGGTAACGATGAGGGCCCTCACTCCAGGAACTTACGCTGTCCTGGGATGTAGACAGGGCTCGGCTCATGGTCGCTTGCTCTGTCACTTGGCACCTGCACTTCTCTCTCCTGACAGTGAATTCCTTCAGATTCGGGACATTCCTCCCTCTGTGTTTGATTGCCCCAGGAAAATGCACCATGCCTTCCATGTCCCTGTCTTCTGTACTTGGTTTCACTGAAGTGATGGTAAAGTATGCGAGAATGTTCTCTGTTTTTGCTGTTTTAGGAATGACTTTCAAAGGGAGCTGGTCTAGCCAAGATGACACCAGAACTTGCCACCAGAATCTTAAATTTCAGTTGGAACATGTTTTCTGCTTCTTTCTTTTCTCCAGAAAGTCAGATGCACTGTTACATAATCAGTAGATATTTCATCGATGCTTGAATGAGGTCAAGCCTCAAGTCCAACTTGACAACTTGAGCATTATAATTTTGACAAGATTATTTCTGCTTAGCAGGTGTTTTTTTTATTGTGAGCTATTATTAGCAGGAAATTATTTATTTATTTATTTATTTACTTATTTATTTATTTATTACCAAACTCTCTGGTAGCCCCATTATTTTAACTAAATATGCCATGCCTTCTGTTCTGGATAATTCTTTTTTTTTTTTAATTTTTATTAACATTTTCCATGATTATAAAAAAAAAAATCCCAAGGTAATCCTACCCCCACTTTCCCCTTTGAAATTCCATTCTCCATCATATTACCTCCCCATCTCAATCATTGTACTTACATATATACAATATCAACCTATTAAGTACCCTCCTCCCTTCCTTTATCTCCCCTTTATATCTCCTTTTTAACTTACTGGCCTCTGCTACTAAGTATTTTCCTTCTCACGCAGAATGGGATAATTCTTACTTCACGTCTCTACTCTGTAAGCTACTGTAATAGTTCATTAATTGGTTGTCCCTCCTGACGACTCAGTAAAGTAGCAGTCAGGACCGACACAGTGGAGCCGCATGCCTTTTCCACCAGCTTCTGCCCATCTTAAAGGTCAAGTATTGGGATGCTTCTGCCTACACATGTCTGTCTCCAGGAATAGACAGCGAGGGATTTTGAAACAGTGATACCATGGTAGATTGTGGTCAGTGAGAAAAATGCCTGCAACTTTACTGTTATGTTGTAGTAATATCTGTAAGACAAGGTAGCCAAGCAAAATTAAAAGTAAAGCAAATATGGGTGGAGAGATTTGTTGGTTGTAGCTTTGAGTCCCATAGTGATATTTCCTCTTGTGTTTTTTTTCTCTGTAGGTGACAATAAAACCGATAGAACTTTATTTTATTTTATTACTCATGGGGGCCCAGATAGAGAATGGGTGTGCTAGGGCCTTCAGCCACTGCATACAAACTCCAGATGTATGTGCTACCTTGTGCATCTGCATGGTCCTGGGGAATCGAACATAGGTCTCGTGGCTTTGTAGGCAAGCGCCTTAACTGCTAAGCCATCTCTCCAGCCCCTGATATAACCTTTTGTGTTTAAGGGACAGAGCCTTTTGGGAGCGGTCCTTCCTGACTGGTGTTTAAGAGCCAACTCTAGGGTTGAACTGCTCTTCCGTTTGTCCTGACAGCTACAGCGTGATGGTGGGGGCCAGCTTGGAGGACAGTGGAGACAGGGCTTCCACTCAGAGAGAGGGTGCTCGACAGCACACTTGAAGTGTAAGGGGCAAGCACTTGAGTACCTTTCAGCCTTCCTCCGAAACCATGCTAGAAATTCTTGGATGCTGGCCTTCTCCAGGGCTCTGCTGAGCTGCGGGCAGCCTGAGCCTCAGATCTGTCTGCGGTGTGTGCTGGCATTGGAGAATGCGCGCGCCCTGGGTGCGGTGGGAGTGCTGCCCTGTCTAGACTGCTGCCCCCGAGCTGATCTTCCTCAAAGGATGTCACTGATTTGGCTGCTGCCAGCTCTACAGCTGCTAAATTAAGACCAACTCTGACATTCCTGACCCAAAATTGCTGGATCCCCACTCTCAGCTTTCTGTGTGAAGCCACACCATGCTGCTCCTTCTCCGGATCCAGTTGCCGCACTCTGAAATCTCCACAGCCCTCTTAGACTTGAAAATATTTAAGCATCTCCTTGATTACTTTACATTTCTAAGAGGTGCTAAATGTTTTCAATAAGGCCTGCCTAAACAGTCCAGTCTTATTCCGGTTTCCAACACAGAGGAAATGTCTTTCAATAACCTAAAACTACTGGCTTCTAATTTTAGGGATAACCAAGGTAGGCCCAAGAGAGAGAAAATAAGCGCCTCTCTATTGATTTTCCGTAGTCATTTCCCTGCAGAGGCCTGTAATTAACTCTATTTTCTCCACCTGTAATACTTGTTTAGGTTTAAAATGGTGTTGGAGAAATAGTGGATGGTGTGTAGGGTTGGAAATGAGGGGGTCCACTTGGTTCTCCTTTTGGATACTTGGGTGAATAAAACTAGAGAAAAAGGAATATGGCAGTTCCAGATCTGCAGAGGAGGTACTATGAGTCCTGCCCCCCATGGCTGCCTGAAACACTGGATAGTATGTACTATACTTACTGAATCCTATATGCATGCACTGTGTTTTCCCATATAAATGTGTGTGTGTATATATGTATTGTATATATATATGTGTGTGTGTGTGTGTGTATGTATTGTATATACATATGTGTGTGTGTGTACACATATACATATATACATACATAGCTAGGGTAAAGTACCATTTATTAACAGTACAGTTAGGTAAGCAGCTAAAAGTCATATAATTGTAACGCGGAGCTCCGTGCATGTGTGTCTGCACACACACACTCTCAAAACATTTTCCAAACTACTAGCATTGCAGCTTGCGCACCTTGGGGCCATTATTAGGTAGACCGAGAGTTACTTGACCACAAGCACTCCACCCAGAAGGATCAAATTCACTGGCGAGCTTCTCTCCAGTTGTTTGTAACCCTATCTGAGATGCTACCCTGTGGAGAATCAACTGCTTTCTTTTTTTAGTTCTCTTTATGAACACTCACCAAATTGTGGAGTGGGGCACATTCCACACGAGACAAACGTGCAACTTACTTAGCACCCTCACCTGCCTTATGCAATTATGAGGAAATCCTTGCTTTTCCTACCTCTGTGGTTCATGCCTCCTGCCTGGGATGCTGGTCCTTCTGCTCTGACTGTGTTCCTTGCAAGTCCTTTAACATTTAAAAAAGATACTGAAGCCTCATTTCCTCGTTAAAGCTTTGCCTCAGATAAACTCTATTTCTTTCTCCTTTAACTGACTACTTTCTCCTTTGTAACAATAGCATATCTATCCATCCATCTATCTATCTATCTATCTATTCTTTTTTACATTTTTATTTATTTATTTGTAAGCAGAGATAGGGAGAGAGAAGGGGTGTGCCAGGGTCTCCTGCCACTGCAGCTGAACCCTAGATGCATGTACCAGTCTGTGCATCTGGCTTTACGTGGGTCCTGGGGAACTGAACCTAGGCCTTTAGGCTTTGTAGGCACCTACACCACTGAACGATTTATGCAGCCCAGCATAAATATAAAAATAAATATTATTTTTATTTTAGGACCTTTAGTACTAATTGCAGAATTTATCAATTAACTGCAAAGTATCTTACTGGTCATCTATGAAATAAGCACAAAATTTGAATATTTTAGAAATTTTACAGAAATTTGATAGAGTAATTTTATGGGGATTGTATTTTATGACTAGTTTTTTTCAATAGTTTTTATTTATTCATGAACACACACACACAGAGAGAGAGAGAGATGGAAACATCATGGGTGCTTTAGGGCCTTCTGCCATTGCAAGTGAACTGTAGACATATGCACCTGTTTGTGCATTTGGCTTTACGTGGGTACTGGGGAATTGAACCATGGCTATCAGGCTTTGTAAGCAAACACTTTTAACTGCTGAGCCATCTCCCCAGCTTGCCTTTAGCTTTTATTTTAGATTTTCTGTGTTTTAGTCAGGGTCTCACTCCAGCCCAGGCTCATGTGGAACTCATTGTGGAGCCCAGGGCGGCCTTGAATTCGGTGATAATACTATCTCAGCCTCCCAAATGCTGGGGTTAAAAGTGCTAGGTGTGTACCATCACACCTGGCTTTTCGTTATTTTTTCTTTTTGTTTTAATTTTGCAAAAGTATCAGGTGAGAAGGTCTTAATTTTATTTAAAGGTAGATAGTGCTGGGCATGGTGGTACATGCCTTTAATCCCAGCACTCTGGAGGCAGAAGTAAGAGGATTGCCATAGGTTCAAGGCCACCCTGAGACTACGTGAATTCCAGGTCAGCTTGGGCTAGAGTGGGATCCTACCTCAAAAAAAAAAAAAAAAAAAAAAAAAAAAAGTACATAGTTTGAGAAGTACTATTTATTATTATTTTTTTCTTACCTTTCTTCTGCACTAGACTAGAAGTATCATGAAGACAGAGTATTGTTTGGACAACATTTTTGTATCAGCTGTCATGATTTTGGCCTTCTCAATGACAGTGTAACTTTCATAAAACAGTTTCTGTATCTGCCACATGTTCCTTTGTAAAGACTGAATTATAATATCTTATGCCTCGGTTACTTTATCATCCTGCAATTGTGTATTTATGGTTCTGTCATTCACAATAACTGCTTCAGGGTGATTGAGACCAGCTCTTAAAGGCTTTTGGTGCCAAAAGTCAACAGAAGTGCGAGTGTAAAATGCATACTTAGTAAGAGCTAGTACCTGCATATGTTTCTGGCTGTTTATCCATTACTTGTTGTTTTCACTGACCTCGATTCATTAACTCACAGTTGAAGGAAATGTTTAAAATAAATATGGAAGGGGCTGGGAGGACGGCTCACTGGTTAAAGGTGCTTGCTTGACCTGGTTTGATTCCCCAGCTTCCCAGGTAAAGCAACAGCAAAAAGTCAAGCAAGAGTCTGGTATTGTTTGTAGGATGAAGAGGTCCTGGTGTGCCTATACATAGATATATACATACATACAAAATAAATGAATAAACAAAGAAAGTGTGTAAGAATTAACCTCTGATGTCTAAGTACAAAACCTACTACAGGGCTGGAGAGATGGCTTAGCGGTTAAGCACTTGCCTGTGAAGGCTAAAGACCCTGGTTCGAGGCTCGATTTCCCCAGGACCCATGTTAGCCAGATGCACAAGGGGGTGCACACATCTGGAGTTCGTTTGCAGTGGCTGGAAGCCCTGGCACACCCATTCTCTATCTACCTGACTCTTTCTCTCTCTCTCTCTGTCACTCTCAAATAAATAAATAAAAATGAACCAAAAAATAAATATTTTTTTAAAGTTTTCTATTCCTGAGTATCCATGTAAGCCAGATGCACAAGATGGCACATGTGTCTGTAGTTCAATTGCAATGGCTGGAGGCTCTGGTATGTCCATTTACACTCTCTCTCTCAAATAAATAAATAAATAAAAATTAAGAAAAATCTACTACAATTTAATATTTCTAAAAATGAGAATTATTAGCATAATTTAAGTAGTGCCTTTCTCTCACATGAACAAAATGTGATTTGCATTCATTTGCTTATTTGTTTATTTATTAATTTTTCAAGGTAGGGTCTCACTCTAGGCCAGGCCGACCTGGAATTCACTATGTAGTGTCAGGGTGGCCTCAAACTCACAGTGATCCTCCTACCTCTGCCTCCCGAGTGCTGGATTAACTGCATGCACCACCCTTGTACACTGTCATAATCCTGCTACATAGTCATGCTCTCCTTTTCAGAATTTGATTTTAAATCTTGGCAATTCTCCCTAAACTACCCCCCCCCAAAAATACAGTAGTGAAAGGAAAACACTACAACTTGCTAACAATCTGTCCCTATAGTTCATTTCCTATACTTTTCCTTTTTTATTTTAAATATATTGTCTATTCTTCACATCTATGTAATTACTAAGAGATATATTTAGCTACTTATATTTGAATTCTTTATCATATAAATGTTCTTGAAGATCATTAAGACTTTTGGGAATGCCTCATCTTAGCATTTCCTATTTGTTGAATAGTCACTGTTTAAATTTTAGTCTCAAGTCTTTCTTCTTTACATATATTTGTAAGAAACCTCATCATAAAATGATTCAGATATTTGATGTATGAATTTTGAATGTAAAATGAATGAAAAATACATTAACATTAGCTGTGGGAAAGGAGAAACACACAGCTTGCATATATGTGGAAGTTACTCTGGCAATAGATCGCCTATAAGCCCTGAATGTGTTACATGAGCAACATGGGGAGAATCAAGCAGGTTGATGTCTTTATTGTCATTATTGTCATTTTTCATTTTCGTCTAGTGCAGACTGGTGCTTTTGAAAAAGAGGTAGGCAGGGCCGAGTGCCATGTGAATAAATTACTCAGAGAAACAGGAAACATGAAAATATAAATGGTATTCTTAATGTATGGGACTACTCAATGTTACAATATAAATTAAAATATTTCCAGAGGAACTAAAAGAATAGTGGTGGTCTGTGTAATATAATGTGATTTTTTAAAAAGTGAGCAGACTGCATTCACAGAGAAATAAACTATGTGAGGCAAAAACAGCTAATAAAGAGCAGACAAGAGAATAAAAGCAGTGATCCACATTTTGAAGATTTTTAGCTGGGGACACCCAGTGATCATAGCAACCATCTCCAAGGAGACCCATGGAAATGTGAAAAACGCCGAGGTCACACAGATGCCCAGAGAAATTCCATATTGATTAACAACGTCTAGATGTATCATCTTTCTCTCTTCACTGCCAATGCCTCCAATCTTTTAAGCAGCATTTATTAGAAAGATAAAGGAAAACCAAGTGGGATTTGCCCTGAAGAGAAAAAAAAAAAGTAATTCTCAGAACAGGAACTCTGTTCAAAACACTTTTATAAAGCTTTTTATAAAACTTCAAAAGCTATTCAGAAACTTGGATATTAATGAAGAGAGACGTCCCGGGATTAAAGACAAGCCCTGGTCATAGGTGGCGGCGGTTATTGTTTTCTTGAGAATGACGCAAGCTTTAATCCTAGGGCTGGAAACAGAGTTCTCTGAAAGGATTCTCTTCTGGTCCTTCATTACAAGTCAGGCAGAGCTCCTTCCTTTCTGATCCTTCACTCCTGCTGCCTCTGCCAGGGTATAGTGGTTTGATTTAGGTGTCCCCCATAAAATTCTGAATGCTAGGTTCCCAGCTGATGAAGATTTGAGAACTAATGCCCCCTGGAGGCAGTGTATTTTTGGGGGCGGGCTTATGGGTGTTACAGCCAGTGTCTCCTTGCCAGTGTCTGGCACACTTTCCTATTGCTATTGTCCCCCTTATGTTGGTGAGGAGGTGATGTCCACCCTCTGTTCATACCATCATTTTCCATGCCATCATGGAACTTCCCCTAGAGTCTTTAAGCCAAAATAAACCTTCCCCCCTGCCCCAAAGCTGCTGTTGGTCGAGTGACTTCTGCCAGCAGTGTGCAACACAGGGCACTGGTCAGGTAGTTGGTGAGGAATTGCTCAGCACCTGTCGCCGGGAGGAGCACTGATTTCCTTAGTCCGGTCAGTGAGCCTGCAGCAGCCCAGCAGACTCTGTGCTGGAGATTGGGCAATGAACTGTCACCCCTGGCTTAAGATGCTACCAGTGTAAATGACATAGCAGACGCAAAAATGTATCTAGCCATTACATGGTGTAGGGAACATACCCAGGGTGTTAGGAGCGTAGAGGGGCTAAAGAGGTTTCTGCGTGAAGAAGGGCATGCAGGAAGTTGTGGCTGTAACGGAAGCTGTAGAGGGATAAGGAGCTTGAGATACTGGGAAAGTAATGGTCATAGAAGGAATGTCTGGAAACTGTACACAGGTAGTGGATTTGAGTAGTTAAGGCATGGAATGCGACAAAAATTGTCTATTCTCGACTCTCTTCTCATTTATTTCTGTTTCATGGATTCTGGGGACATAGCTGTTTGGATGCAGGAAATCACTACTAGATCAAAGCCATGAGGCCAAACCACTGGGAGATGCCAGCTCTTCCCTACTGACCATTGGCGCATTTGAGGTGGACTGCTAATTTCTGTTCTGCCTCCCCTTTCCCTGCAAGGTTCGGCTTCATACATCTGTCATTGCTCATTTTAGACATCTCACTTCTAGAACTTGGCTGTGCTGCAAACTTTGTACCAATGTTGCATTTAGTTTCTCAGTGGTAGGACAAAGCACCCCAAACAGGAGCTGCTTATGGATGGGAAGAGTTCATTGTGGCCTACAGTTTCTAGAAGTTTCCTCATGGCAGGAGCGGGGCAGTACATCTGTACAGGAAACAGGGAGGTTCCAGGGTGGATGGACTAATAAACTTCAAGGCTCCCCCATAGTGAGCGACACACCTCCTAAAGACTCCATAGGCTGGGCATTAAGTATGACGCTCAATCGCAAACACATGAGGCTATGGGAGACATAGCTGTAAATCCTTGAAGGCTTTGGGACGCCAGTTGAAGAGGTGATAGCTGTGATCTTGGCAGGCCTCCGCGTTCTAGCCTAGAGGGGTCTCGTTGATGTGGGAGGCAGGGCTACCAGAGCAGAAGAAAATGGGTCTTCTCAAAGCAGAAACTGGGAGCTGCCCAGTCTCTCTGAGGCAGGAGCATGGTGGTGACTCTACTGGCTGCTCTAGGGCTCTCTGCTCAGCACCCTGAGCTTAAGCGGTGCTGGGGGCTCTTTAGAGGTCCCGGAGCCTGAGCACAAGGCTCTGGAGGCCAGATGCAAGTGGTCCCAGAGGAGGCAGAACAGTTTTTCTTTCTTTGAGGCCATCTTTCTTTGGAGTGCAGGGAGCCTGGCCCACCGGGAAGCCTATTGCTAGGTAAGGCTTATTATATAAACACAGGCAGACCCTGGGTTGGTCATATAAATTTTTTTTTTGGTTCATTTTTTATTTATTTATTTGAGAGCGACAGACATAGAGAGAAAGACACATAGAGGGAAAGAGAGAGAATGGGCGCGCCAGGGCTTCCAGCCTCTGCAAACGGACTCCAGACGCATGCGCCCCCTTGTGCATCTGGCTTACATGGGACCTGGGGAACCGAGCCTCGAACCGGGGTCCTTAGGCTTCACAGGCAAGCGCTTAACCGCTAAGCCATCTCTCCAGCCCTGGTCATATAAATTAATGACAATCCTGGTGACCAAACAGGAGCGCTGGTCAGCCCACCAAGACTCTGTAAGTTTCCACCCAGTGCTCCTAGCTCCTGTTACCTGGGAGACTGCTAATAAAAGGCCTTAGTGTGGAGCAAGGAAGGTTTCCTTCCAGCACTCTGATCACTACTGGGGACAGACCCCTTGCTCCTAGATGTCATCTGCCTCGTTGGAGCAGTGAAGGAAGAGAGCACTGCAGCTGTGAAAGGGGCTCTGCCTTAGCCACTTTGTGGCCCTGGTTTTTTAAGGCGAGCCTTCAGGTTCTATTGCGCCAGAGTCTCCTTATTCTCCTCTTAATACTATCCTTTATCCAGGGTCGATGTTAGAACCCCTGGGATGTTCTCCGGGTGTTTTGTGACTCTTCCTAGGGAGATGTGAACAACCATTGATTTATCGCTGATAGGCACAGAAGACAGACCTGTTCCACCCAAGGCTAGCTTAGTGATTCAGTGAGGATTTTTTGGAGTTTCTCACAGCAAGACGGGTGAAACCAAGGCAGCACCTGAAAGCTGGCACGGTGCGTGCTAATGCGCAGCAGCCGCATCTCCGTATCTCTCAGCAGGACTTGCGGGCGGCGGGGCCAGAACAAGTCTCCTCTCTTCAGAAGCTGTTATTGCTTATATAGCCTTGGGGAGTGGCGTTGTGAATCTTCTAAGTTTCTGGAACTTCCTAAGTCTTTTTTTTTTTTTTTTTTTTTTTTTTTTTTCGAGGTAGAGTCTCACTCTGGTCCAGGCTGACCTGGAATTAACTCTGTCATCTCAGGGTGGCCTTGAACTCATGGCAATCCTCCTACCTCTGCCTCCTGAGTGCTGGGATTAAAGGCATGCGCCACCACGCCCGGCACTTCCTAAGTCTTAATGAGAATACTTCCGTATAGAATACTTCCATTCATTTTGAAGGAAATTGCTACACAACACTGGGCCTTGAGCTAAGCCTGGGTGGCGCAGATCTTTCAGAAGCCTGGCATTCCACGTGAGGGCATGGCCCACGTAGAGTGAGGGGTGCCTGCATCCTTGCTTAGAGGTCTGGGAGGTTAGTTTTCAGTGCGAGCCTGCGGGCAGCAGTGTGAGCTGGCCGCACGGCAAGCTTTGGACTTTTTAGGGGACAGGTGCTGCTGTGCTCATTTTTAGAGGATTCACAGCAGTTTGAAGGCCCTAGACGCCACTGCTAACATTATTTATGATGTAAAAGTTGTTGTGTTTTGGGTTTTTTTTTCATGTTACAGTTGAGTACAAAGCTGCTCTCAAGACTTGCTGATTGAATAGTGTCCATTCTGGAAGCTGCTCAGGCCTAAGGTTAAAAACAGTTGACACTAAGCTACTTTCTAGAATTCCTGCACACACTGACTTCCCATGCTAGCTGTAAGATACCAGAGAGATGGCATGGCTATTTGGTTGTTCGTGCGGGATGCCCTCAGCAAGGGGCAGATGCTATTTTTCTATTCTCCTTACTAGGCAGACGCAAGATTATATTGTCATCCTTACTAGAAATTTATGGTTAACAGGATTTCCCTGGCACATCCTTTTTAGTTTGACCAAACTGCAGAAAAAAAAAAAACAAAAACCTGTAACATTCCAAATTGGCCCATGTTTTAAATTGTGCGTGGAGGAAATCAGGATAAGTGCCTGAAGAATGGAAGAAGAGATCTCTTTTATGAGGAAATTATGTTGTTTTGCATAATAATAATCAGACTTGTTGGGCAAAGTGCTAAACTCATTCTTTAATCATTATAACCACTCCATTCCCTGGTTTTATAGATGAGAAGACTCTCAGTAAAGTAACTCACCCAAGGTCACCCAACCGAGAGGACAGATTTGAACGCAGAGGTAGCCAGACTTGAAGATGTAAGAACTAAACCTGGTGTATGCTGTGGGCTTGCTTAGCTGACATGCATCCATCTGTTTATTCATCTTCCATAAGTATTTATTATATATGTCACAAACCTCCTGGGCCTATGGGTATTGTTGTCCACATGGATGTCAAAGATTTCACAACTAGGAGCTCACTGTCCAGAGAGAGGTTTTTTTGTTTTTTTTTTTTTAAAGTAAGAAAATAGAGAAAGAGAAAGGCTTTTGAGCTTTTTCCTGTACGTTTTTGGGTGTAATAGGTATTGTGAAGAAAAATAAACATCAGATAAAGGTATAGCTGCTATTTTATATGGTCATGAAAGACCTAAGAATTAAATTATAAAAAGTGAAAAGATGACTTTTTATGAGTGTGTGTATACGTGTGTGCGTATTCGTATCGGTAGGTGCACGTGTATGTGAGGGCAGATGTTTGTGTTAGGAGGCACATGCCCTTGTGTGTGCGTGTATATGTAAACCAGAGGACAACCTTGAGGGTTGTTCTTTAGGAATGCCAGCCACCTCTTTTGAGACAGGGTCTCTCATTAACCTGGAGCTTGCCAACTAGGCTAGATTTGCTGGCCAGTGGGCCGCAGGGTCCTGTCTCCCCCTCCCCAGCACTGGGTTATAGGTAGGTGCTTCCGTGCCCAGCACTGTTAGGTGGATACTGGGGGTCAGGCTCAGATCCTCACGTTTGTGGGGCAAGTACTTTATCGTGTGAGTTCTCTCCCCAGCACTAGCTATTGCTTTGCAATCTTTTATTAATAGTTAATATGAAGTACAAATGTGTTCAAACTATAAAGCATAACTTTATAGTCTATCATTTAATCTGAGAATTAGTATAATCAATTCTGCTGTTGGTTCCTGAGCTCAACCTTATTCCTTAGGAAGCAACTACTTGTCTTTTTCTTGCCTTTAACTTAAAAAAAAAAAGTTTCACTAAACCTGTTGTTGAGTTTCACTTGCTTGTTTTGATTTGTAAAAATAGGATCATTGTTCCATGTTGTCACATGTAACTGTAGGGTATTCATTTTAACCACTCAATTATGTTCTCTTGCATGAATGTGAAAAATCAATTAATTTATGGTCTTGTGGATGGCTCTTTGGATTGTCTCCAGCTCCTTTGCTATTTGAACAGGACTGAAATTTTTATGTGTCTCTTGATGGACATATACAGGAGTTTCTCCATGGTCCATTTCAGGGAGTGGAATTGCTGGGTCATAGGATATGTCAATGTTCAACTTCAGGCGAGATTATCATATTGTTTTCCAAAGGGGTGGTACATGTTTACATTCCCACCCACAAGTGCCTAAGAGGCCTGGCTGGTCCACTTATTCTCAGTTCTTGGTATTATAACAATCTTAATTTTTTACAGTCTGTTGAGTATCAGATTGTACCTCATTGTTGTCTTCATTGGCATTTTCCCAACAACTAATGAGGGATTTGAACAGAAACTTGAATGAGATGAAAGTGCTAACCATGTATATGACTGGTGGTAGAATATTCCAGGGAAACGTTTTGGAGGCTGAAGCTCTTCTGGGGAGTCTACAGTGCAGTCAGAAAGCTACCGTGACTAGAGAGGAGAGCTAGGAAGGCAGAAGCCAGGGCCTGGGGACCCTTGACAAGCAATGCTTTGGAGTTAATTCTAAGAGTTATGGGAAGGCTATTAGAAGGAAGGGGCATAAACTTGAGCACATTGGCTCCTGTATGAGGACTCCAGGGATCAATGAGAATGAGATATGGACTAGTTAGACAAAAGAAGTCTCTGGATTCTTTCAGATCATTAGTGAGAAAGGTGGGGAGAGGTTCTACTAAGAACATAGTTAAAGTATTGTGGCTGGTATGACCTGTTTGTTGGTGGCTTGGATAGAAACACAAGGAAGAGAGAAAGTAAGGAATATGTCTTTGAGAGTGAATAAAGAAAAATGTAGGTCCATTAACTATAATGAGAAAAACACTGGGGAGAAGAGCAGTGTTGGGGGAAAAGAGAAATGTTGTTTCTTTTTTTTTTAATGTTTTATTTATTTATTTGAGAGCAGCAGACACAGAGAGAAAGACAGATAGAGGGAGAGGGAGAGAGAGAATGGGCGCACCAGGGCTTCCAGCCTCTGCAAACGAACTCCAGGTGTGTGCCCCCCCTTGTGCATCTGGCTAACATGGGACCTGGGGAACCGAGCCTCGAACCGGGGTCCTTAGGCGTCACAGGCAAGCGCTTAACTGTTAAGCCATCTCTCCAGCCCGAGAAATGTTGTTTCTTATGGAGAGTATGTATGTATTTATTTATTAGATATGCAGCTCTGTGTCACCCAAGGATGTGTCTCAACTACATCCAACTGAGCTCATGCGCATGGGGAGGTCCTTTGTCCTGTGCAGAACCTTTCTCTTTCGTGATCAGATGAAGCCTGACATCTGGGAACCCTCTTTGATATTCCCTCTGGTTCATCACCATTGTCATCCCATTGCCGCCCCTGCCAGGTTCTTTGCAGTATCTCTGTAGTCTATATAAGTCTGTATCTCTGTTGCTTCCACCCGAATGCCAGATACCTTTAGCTTTTCCATGAGATGGCATAGCCTCCTCTCTGCTGCCCCACATCTGGCATTCACCTACCTTGCAGCCAACTCACTTTATTTTAGATTATTTGCAAGGAGAGAAAGAGCGAGAAAGAGAGACAGACACCAGGGCCTCTTATCACTGCAAACGAACTCCAGACACATGTACTACTTTGTGCATCCAGCTTTATGTGGGCACTGGAGAATTGAACCCAGGCCGTCAGGCTTTGCAAGCAAGTGCCTTTAACCACTGAGCAATCTTTCCGGCCTCCTCACTTACTTTAAATCCCCAAGTTAAGAACCCTTCAAACTTTTTTAAAAAATACATTTAGAGATGTTTCCAAATATTACCAAAGAGAGTGGACAAGTAGGCCATTGTCACTGTGTCTAGACTCATCTCTAGGTATTTTCTCTCTGAGCATTTGAGTCTTTTGAAGAAGCATGTCCCCATCTTTCCTCTCAGCCTTTGCACCACTGTTCCCTGGTACACAGTTCTAAGTGACACCATCCTTCAGACTTGATCAGAAATGGCGTCTCCTTGAATAAGCCACATTCTCCTGACACCTGCTACAGCTAGGTCGTGTGTTCTTCAAGAGTGGTTTCATACTTGGCTTCCATAACACTTAGCATAACATATGTGCATGTGTTCGTGTAGCTACTAGTACCTTTCTGTTTCCGTGCAATGTCAACATTGCCGTATTGTCAGGTTCAAGTGTAGGAGCTAGAAAATATCTAGTGGACATTTGTCTAGTGAATCACTAGTGGAGGAAAGAACCTTTGCTTCAATGCCATAGTTGACTTTGAAGCTGTTTCTAAGGAAAAAAAAAAACAAAACCTTTTTTGATTATCGTAGACTCTTTTAGCTTGACTGAAAATATCCTACTTCCATTTTGAACTTCCTCAGCAGTCACAACTGCCCACCCACTGTTCAATGTAGATGGCATCAAGATTCATTTACTCCTGGGCTGGAAAGATGGCTTAGCAGTTAAGCGCTTGCCCGTGAAGCCTAAGGACACCAGTTCAAGGCTCCATTTCCCAGGACCCACGTTAGCCAGATGCACAAGGGGGCGTACATATCTGGAGTTTCGTTTGTAGCAGCTGGAGGCCCTGGTGCGCCCATTCTCTCTCTCTTTCTCTGCCTCTTTCTCTCTCTGTCACTCTCAAATAAATGAATTAATTAAAGTAAACAAAAAAAATTTTTTTAAAGATTCTTTTACTCCTAATCTGAGGAATTTGGTTTCCAATCTAATCTAGTCTTAAGGTACTTGTGGACAGGAACTTGAACTTTACTAAGAATATTTTATTCATGATTCAAAGCAAATGCCCAGATATAAAGGACAATACCAGTAGGTGACAGGCATTTGGATAGCATTTATAAACTACTTTTACATCAGGGATGCCTTGGAGCAGCCTACTCGTTTGCAAGTAAAACCTTTTGAATACTCCCCATGCCACACGGGGTCTTAACTCTTTACCATGCTATACTAGGCAGATGGCTGGGCTGGTTCATCGTTTGCATATGAAATGTCCACCCCTGGCTCATGCTTTGACTAGTCCCCCAGCTGCTAGTGCTATTTGAGAAGGTAGGGCCTTACTGGTTGAAAAAGTGGGTCACTGTTGGGCGGCGGCGGGGGGGGGGGGGGGGTGGTCTTTGGAGTGTATTATCCTGGGCTACTTCCTGTTTCTGTTTTTCTGGTTCCTGGTCTACCATGAGCTTTCCTGCTATGATGGATTGAAACTTCCTGAAACCGCGAGACAAAATCAATCTTTCCTGCGTTAAGATGTTCCTGTTAGGTATTGTGGTTACAGTGACACAAACGTGACTCATACACTGGGCCTCCTTGCTCCTCCTCCAGCTACCTTTCCAGCTTCTCTCTCAACACTTCTGGCACCATCCGTCACAGCCCAGTAGCTGACCCAGTTAGACAAGATGTGCTTCCTCCGGGCCGCTGGCTCTGGCTGTATGTGTTAAGTTGTGGACATCTCTCTCCCCGCCTAAACTGGGAGCTCTAAGGGATGAACATATTTGTGTTGTTTTGTTTTGTTTCTTTGTGTGATGCTGGAGATGGAACCTAGAACATCGTGTATAGTAAGCTAGTGTTCCACCTCTGAATTGTATCACTAGCCTGATTTGTTTTTCTCTTAAGTCCACCTCAGTACAGAGCTGAGGGACTCTGTACTGAGTCCCCCATATTGTGTCTCATAGGGATTCAGTGCTTAATGAGTGAGTCAACACACTCGTGCCCAGTCAGGAGTTAGCAGTTAGGAGTGGGTCTGTTGAATTACTCAAAGTGTGTAGCTAGAGGCATGCTCCGAAGGCTTGCCACTCAGTTCATTCTTAGTCAAATAGAATTCTGCACTATCTGTATCTATTCCTTTCACTTATCTTAGGGAAATCTGTCTTTGCTCCGGGCTGTAGGACCAGACCCCAGTGAAATTCTGTTTAGATGTTAACTTGGGGAACCCACAAATAACTATCATGGTGATATTATATATATGTAGTTATATATAATGGTCAGAGCTGTACTAGGGTATCCGGATGCATTTTCAGCTACCTCTTCTGAAGTTCCACTTTCTTCACTTATCTGTATAAATCTGATACCATATAGTGACCCATTCATAAAGTAAAATGCCAGCCTTCATACCCAGAAGTAAACAGCATTTATGCTTTGTAGCACCCTACCAAAATTTACCTGTGTCTATGTCTGTACGTGTAAGTACCCTAAGATAGAAGCAAACCATGCCACTTTTTGGGTACTATACTTTCCCTCTGAAGATAGTTCAGATGGATAGATTGATAGATATCTTATCCATGCTATTTTCTATTTTTTATCATTTATAAATGGCTTCGAAATTTGTTATTCATATGTTAGTATTTTGATTTGGGATTTTAAAAATATTTTAATTTTTTATTTATTTGAGAGAAAGAGGGAGAATGGGTACACCAGGGCCTCTCTAACCCCTGCAAGCAAGCTCCAGACTCATGTGCCACCATGCACATCTGGCTTATGTGTGTATTGGGGAATTGAACCTGGGTCCTTAGGCTTCACAGACAAGCATCTAAACTGTTAAGCCATCTCTCCAGCCCTAATTTGGAATTTTTCTTAACTTATGGGTTATGTAGAATGAGGAAATAGTTCACTGATTTCTTAACCAGTCATATAAAAGAAATTCACATGACATTGTATAATGGAAAAAGCTTGATTATTTCTACTTTGGTACCTAATTAAGATAGTATTTAGTGGCTAGTCTTATTCTGCCTCTATAATCACAATTATCTATCTCCAAATGCCCATTTAAAAATTCCATGTTTACATAATATCATCAAGATAATTTTCTCTTATTAGGGTAAGTAAAACACTCTACGTCTCCTTTGAGTTTTTTAATTTGTACAAGAAATGTACACGATGGCTGGCAAAAATTTGTTAATATCAGTAGGAAGTCACTTGAAAAGAGGCTCAGATTGTACCATTGACACAGTCTTAAGAAACTAAACTAATTAAATGGTAACTTGAATATTAAGCACATAAGACATTTATATTACTTGGTATAGGACCAAACAAAGTATGAAGGCTGTAAAACTTTTGTCGTTAGAGTTTTGTAACCATAGGAAAGCCACATTTGTATCGTCCTATTAGATTCTTGAGTAGGATGCCAAGAATCTGACTGTCATCCTCCTTTTTTTTTTTATTTGGTTGTGTTTTTTTCCATATAGGGTCTCTCTCAGCCAGGCTGACCTGGAACACACTCTGTAGTCCCAGGCTGTGCTTGAACTCACAGTGATCTTCCTACCTTTGCCTCCTGACTGCTGGAATTAAAGGTGTGTGCCACCATGCCCATATGATTCCATATTTTAGAAGGTTATATAATTTAAACATTGTCTGCATAAGTTTTTGGAGAAACATGAAGATTTTTAAGCTCACCAATGACTATTTGCTGCATGACTGTTTTTCTTTATTTTATTATTATTATTTGTTGTTGTTTGAGATAGGTCTTGCTATGGAGTCTTGGCTGGTTTAATACTGGCAATTTGGACCAGGCTGGCCTTAAACTGAAAGGAGTCCTCCTGCCTCAGCCTCCCAGATGCTGAGATTACAAGCAGACTTTTGTTTATAATTATCAAAAATAAATATTTATTAAAAAAATGAATCCTTGTAATCATTCTGACCCAAGAGCTCACAGGGCTAAGAAAGGGTATACCATAAAGGACATCATTGCTGAGATTCCTGGGGACTTTCCTGCCTCCTCTTTTCCTGAGACTATCTCCTCTTGAAGACGGGGGAGAGAACCATGGGAGGAGCTCCTGGAGGGATCATCCGTCCTGCCAGGTTTCAGTGGATGCTTTGTGCTTTGGTCCCTGACAACCAACCTCTTTGAGCATATGATTATGACTGTCTCCAAGAGAGTTCTCATCTTTAAGCATGTCATGCCAGAGCCTGCCACATGGTATTCAGGCAACAGATATTTGCCAAATGAATGATTGAATTAAGGAATGAAATTAAAAGTTCTGTTTTAAAAAAATGAGATCACAACTTAAGCCAAGCCGTGCCATCTGGTTGAAGGCTATTTATAGCTCTTAAATGGTGTCATTTTGCCATGGTAAAGGAGGGGTGACTGTCACTGCATTTGATATTTCCTTTGTGACCATAATGCTTACAAGAACAGATGAGTTAGAATGAGTGAGATTTGTTAATTGGGCCCAGATTTAGCAGCAAAAGTTCTTCTAGAATAAGTGGCCCACCTTCTCTTGCCTAGAACTGAAGATCAGCTACGCTGTGCATGAGGATGACACCATGTCCCATCTGGATCTGCGCCGGCACACGCTTCTTTTCTATGAGCTGTTTGTCTAGAACAGCAGTGACTTAGCCGTTCATCTGGGAAGGTGCATACTAGGCCTCTGCATTTGTATGGGCATTTGGAAAAAAAATACATGAGCAGTGCATGTGGTATCTTCATTTTGATGGAGAAACTAGGTTAAATTAGAAGAAGGTAACACTGGGCTGGGAAGATGGCTCAGTAGTTAAAGGCACTTGCAAAGCTTGCTGGCCTAGGTTTGAGTCTCTAGTACCTACACAAAGCCAGATGCACAAAGGGGCACCTGAGTCTAGAGTTCTCAGTGGCAAGAGGCCTTGGTGTATCCATATTCACATTCTCTCTTTCTTGCTCTATCTTGCTCTTTCCCTCTCTTTTTCTTTCTCAAGCACACAAATAAATGTTTTGGTTTTTTTGTGGGGGCGTGTTTTGATTTTTTGAGGTATGGTCTTACTCCAGCCTAGGCTGTGCTACTGTAAGAACAATACCTATTTTGGTTTCAGTGATGGTGTTTAGATTGCCCCTGTTCCTCTGTTAGCAAATCATTGATAATTTCAAACTTCACCTTTTTGTGGATGAATGTACTATGAAAATTGTAGTCTAATCTTTCTAAAAGGCACTCTGGGATAGATGTGGCTGGTAGGGATGTGAGTTGGTTTGACTTCCTTGGAACACTCTGTGGTACTTTCTCATAAAGTGTTACATATGTACCTCCCTTGTGATCCAGCAGCTCCATTTGAATACGTTTAACCTGGAGAACTGAAACCATGCATCCTCTAGAGCTGTGAAAAAGGGTATTTATAGCAAGCTTCTTCATTTTAGCCCCAAACAGAAAGCAACTCAAGTGTTCATCAGCAATTGACTAGATGAACAACTTTTGCTCTGCTAGACTTCTCAGCTGACAGAGGCAGACAGAAGGCTATGGAATACTACTTATCAGTCTCAAAGCCATGAAAGTATTCTCAGTCTTATTTTGCATGGTGACCTCCCAAGTGCATAAAGCTCATGGAACTGAGCATATCAGGCCTCTACATTGTACTGAGGTGAGTTATCTCTGTGAGAATTAGGCCAGCACTTAGTGATAAGCCTGGAATTTGGAGCCAGATGCCAATGGTAATTGTGTCACTTAATGTCTTTGGCACATTGTCTGCTTCAGTTTCCTCATCTGTTGAGTGGGACTGAGATTAGCATCTACCTTCCAAAGTAATTGTGAGAATTACATTCATTTGTTTGTATTTTTCAAGTTTGTATCAAATAAAATTTAGTAGTATAGCACTCTGATCTTTTTTAAAAAGTATTTTTATTTATTTCAAGGAGATAGAGAGGGAGGGAGGAGCAACCATGACAGGGCCTCCTGCCACTGCAAATGAACTCCAGATGCATGTGCCACTTTATGCATCTGGCTTTACATAGGTACTGGGGAATTGAACCTTGGCTGTCAGGCTTTGCAAGTAAGCACCTTAACCACTGAGCCATCTCCCTGGCCCAGCATTCTGATCTTTAGGACAGAATCTCAATGTTCCTCATCCTTGGTTTCACAGGAGACTCTCAGAAAGATTCCATGAAGTATCAATTCTTGGGTGCTAGGGAACTAGCCTAGTGTGGGGCTGTTTGTTGTTTGTTTGAACTGTGTTTTGACGAGTGATCCTGTATGGAATCATTATGTTCTCAGTTGCTAGCCATTACAGCACTTTGCAACAGGTAAACAGCATTTGCTGCATTTTTAATAGTATTAAAAGTCTTTCCAGAAAATATTTCAAAATAAATTTAGTAATGAGTTTCCATAAGAATTCCTGATGTTCAGTTATTTTTTTTTTAATCAAGAAATAATAGGAAATCTTAACATTCCAGAGGGATTTTCCCTTTTTTGTTTTGTTTTTCTGAGGTAGGGTTTTACTCTAGCTCAGGCTGACCTGGAATTCACTGTGTAGTCTCAGGGTGGCCTCAAACTCCTGGTGGTCCTCCTACCTCTGCCTCCCAAGTGCTGGGATTAAAGGTGTGTGCACCATGCCTGGCAAATCATTTTATTATTTTATGAGGTAAATATTAGAGATGTACAATGCTAAAGAGGGAAAATATCCTCTCTCAAAGCTGGGGTGGTTCAGCACAGAAACTTTAAAAGATGGCAGTAACACACCCAAAATGCAGAGTATGAGCCTCATGGCCTTGCTCTTCAGAGCCTGTGAGAGCTGGACACCACTCTTTCTCCCTGTAGCGTGAATGTAGCATGAATGCAGGCCGTCTGGAGAACAAGGGTCTCTGGTTCCTAAGTGGAAGCGGGTTCTAGCAATTCTGTCTGGAGGAGTGAGCCCAGTGGGCCTCAGTACTGTCAAGCGATAGAGTGTTGTTTGGGGCTGCATCAATGGAAAAGATGATCCTATTCACTGGAATCAGAAGGAAAATATGCAAAAAGTGTAAAGAATGTCAATAATAAAAATGACACATGTGGCCCTAGACTAACTTTTGGTTATTTTTATAATGCTTTGTTTGCTTTGGGAGATGAATATGGCCAGATGAATTTTGCACACAAATGTGTGATTTGCTTCTTTTTATGAAAGGATCTTTATGTTTGCCTGTTGCTTACAGATGATGAGTGGTTAGTGGACTGGTTTATGCCTCTTAACAACTTAATCCATTCCATCCAGTTCATTCATTCAATCCAGTTCTTTCCTGTAGCCAGCTCATGTCCACCCTCCCCACCTTGGCTGTTCCCCCCCCCCCCCCCCCCGCCCAAGGTAGGGTTTCACTCTAGCCCAGGCTGTCCTGGACTTCACTATGTAGTCTCAAGGTGGCCTAGAACTCAAGGCAATCTTCCTACCCCTGCCTCCTGAGTGCTGGGATTAAAGGTGTGTGCCATCGTGCCCAGCACCCACCTTAGTTCTTGCGTGTAAAGGAAATCTGCAGTTGTTACAGTGTGCTCCTTCACAGTTCATGAAGTCCTGGGGTTGTTTCATTTTTGTAGTTTCGTCACATGACTGCCATTTGTACTGTGCTGATTGATGTAGAACTCTCGTTAATGAGCCAGAAGAGATGAACTGAGACCCGACCATGCTTTGCTTTTCTTCTTTTCTCTGGACCTCAGTTTGTATATCTTTAAAATGGATTAAACTTCTTTTTTGAGTAAAATAAGATATTAAGCAATTTAATACTGATTAATTGCTGAAAACATTACATGGAGGGTTTTTTTTTTTGTCCCTTACAATTAGTATGGCCCCATTTTGAGTATATTTTCATTCCAAAGTTAAAAGATAAACTAAATTTTCTTTCTTTTCTCCTTTCTATAACAGATATTTATTGAATGCCCACTCCTACATGACTAGAAAGTATGATATTGGTACTGCAAACAAGATGTATCAGTTGAGAGATGTTCTAGTTTACTAACTTACTATTTGTTGAGTCACTGTTACGGTGCCCACCACAGACAAGGCATGATTCCAGGCAAGATGGGTCTTACCTGATGCTTGAATACAAAATGCTGTGCATGTCTAGAAAAGTAGAGATCATGCTTTATTGGGAAATGTTCAACATCAAGAGCTGTCTTACAGGATAGCAGACTTTTAAATCTTAGCTCTTGGAATAGAAAGGCAGGAGGATTAGGGGATCAAGGCCAGTCTTAGCTACATAGGGTGACTGAGGCCAGCCACATGAGATATTGTCTAATAAAAGCGAAAAAGGCATTGTACTCTGCCTTAGAATAAGAAAAGTAACAGGTGCCCATGGGGAGTGCATGGCAGGAGGGAAGAAGAACACTGACAGAGGAATGAGGGCTGCCGAGCGGAGCTGGTCCGGAGCTGGGCACAAAGGGCACCTGGTACAAGTGGGACCAGGGGTGTTGACTATACATGCAGCATGTAAGCTAAGCATACGGAGAAGCCAGACTACTGAGTTTTACTTTTTTACTTGTTTTCTTTTGACCAGGTCAGCTTGATCCCAGTTCCACACCCTCCTTAAATTCATGATTCTCAGCCTCCCAAGTGTTAGGATTGCAGGCATAAGGCACCACCCTGAAAGAAGCCTCGAGCAGTGGCCACGAAAACAGGTTGAGAATATCTACCAGTTTATGAGAGGCATAACTGTCCCAGGCATAGGAGCTGATGAGCAGGAAGAGCGGTTCTCCTTAGCTTCTGAGCTGAAAAGCAATCCATGGTATCAAATCAGATACGTATTCTAGCCATATGCAGTTCGAGAATTTATCTTTAGAAATTCTAAGCTTATTTTAGATTGGCAAAAAGACCATACTAAAAAATGCACAAATTGAAATTAAATCTCAACTTTTAGCAGATATGGCATGATAATCAAAAAAGAGTAAAAAATAGCCCGGCGTGGTGGCACATGCCTTTAAAATCCCAACACTCGGGAGGCAGAGGTAGGAGGATCATCGTGTGTTCAGGGCCACCTTGAGACTACATAGTGAATTCCAGGAAACAAAAAACAAAAACCAGTGAAAAATATTCAACTCAAATTCTTTTAGTAAATCAGTGGATTCTTATGATAAAACAGCAAGTAAATAAAATTTAAACATTAGTTCTTCTAAAGATGTTTTGTGTTGTGTTGCAAAGTCCTTCAGAGTACTCACTGGAACCTTTAGACACTGATAAATATTTTCATAGTCAGCAAAAGACCCAAGGAACTTGATTTTGCCACTGGTCCCTTACTTTGCACTTGCTTTATGCTGTCTTGAGCGCACAAATAAAAGCAGCCTGTACTCTGCCCCTCCACACTTCCATGTGTCTTTTGTATTTTCTCCTCCATAATACTATAGCTGAAGTGGATAATCACTTAACCATGAGCTCCGGGCCTGTGTTATTACTAGAAAGAAATACTTGCAGTCAGAATGATAGATGTGCCAATCTCACCAGAGGCCATATTTTAGAAGAGGGATTCTTTCTTTGCTACCCAAAGAAGGTGTACACAGAGGCTGATAGGTATGTCCTTGGAAATGAGAAAGAGGGAGGTGCAAAGGCTGAAGGAAAAAAAACACTTTCTCCTAATTAAATCAGGTTTCGGAGTTTTATCAAAATTGATTAGCCCAGATAACTAGCCAGGATAAGGAGCATTACTTTTTTTGAGCTAATCAGTATTGAGAAAACTTCATTCAGCTGTTGCTATTTAGAAAGTGTAGAATAAAAGGATGATATTCTGCCATATTTGGATACTATTTTTTTAAACTACCTTTTCCCCCCAATTCTTTTGAAAAATGGATTCCTAAGTAAACTGCAAATAGCCATTTAGGACCAAAAGCTTGAGTAGTGAGAGCACGAATCTAACTTGAGGAAATCCATGAAGCTTATAGAACTTTAATAGCTAGTCCCAGGTTTAATGACGCAGTCTTGCAATTTTAGGTAAATTAGTGGTAACTCAAAGAAGGTTTTACTGTTATAAAGGGATAAATTTGAAATCAACAGCATCATAACAATGTTAAAACTGACAAGTCACCTACTTACTACAAAATAAAAGTCATTTCCGGCATCAGTGGGAAGAGACCCAACGACAGAGCCATCCTTGTCACTTTAGAATAACTTTTTACTCCAAAGTGAAACTTCATTTAGACAAGTTCCACCCAAAGCTTTTAGAAATGTCGTCCTTTTTGTCCCAATACCTAGAAAGAAAGCAGGTGGAGACACTACTCACGTCAGTTGTCCCCTTGGGAGCACTGCCACTGGTGAAGCTTGAGCCTCCTGTCCGGCTCCAGCACGCATGTTCTGCCTGCGCCTCTCACGTCAGCAAGCCTGGTATGACCCCGGAGTTCTCCTCCCTTGTTGCCAGCTGCTTTGAGTTGATTCCCATTGGTTTGTCCGCCAACGCCATCACACCTGCTGGAGATGGCTTCCCCTTCTCATTGCCTCCACTCCACCCACCCTGTGAGACCAGCAGCCACCCGCCTCATCCTTCAAGACCTTGGGGGATGGCCTGCATTACTGAAGTTCCTCCTTCCTCTAAAATCACTGAACACTTTACTGGCTTGTTTTTTTCTATATGCAGGTCCCACATTGCAGCAGCTGTGTGTGTGCATGTGTGTGCGCATCCATGTGTGGTGTATACACGTGAATGTGCCCTTGTGGTGCCTGATGTACTGCCCGTGGTGGGAGGCACTTGCCTGTGGTGGCTGGAGCAGTATGTCAGATGTCTGGCTTCGTCACTCTTCCATCCATTCTTAATTGAGCTGGAGTCTCTCTCTCTCTTTTCTTTTTCTTTCTTTCTTTCTTTCTTTCTTTTTTTTTTTTTTTTTTTTGGTAGGGTCTTGCTCTAGCCCAGGCTGACCTGGAATTAACTATGTAGTCTCAGGATGGCCTCGAACCCACAGCAGTCCTCCTACATCTGCCTCCCAAGTGCTGGGATTAAAGGTGTGCGTCACCATGCCCTGCTTGGCGTCTCTTACGGATCCTAGAGCTTGCTGTTTTTCTTGAGCCTGGGAGATTCTCTGGTCTTTGCTCCCCTTTGCCAGACTGAAGTTACAGATGTGCTTGGCCATGCCCACCTGGATCTGGAGATTTGAACCTGGGTAGTTTTAGGCCCCCTTAGGCCCTCCTGCTTGCACAAGAAGCTCACTTAACCATTGTGCCATCTCTCTAGCCTGCAATGTGTTTTTTTTTTTTTTTTTTTTTTTTTTTTTCCGAGGTAAGGTCTCACTCTGGCTCAGGCTGACCTGGAATTCACTCTGTAGTCTCAGGGTGGCCTCGAACTCTCGGCGATCCTCCTACCTCTGCCTCCCGAGTGCTGGGATTAAAGGCGTGCGCCACCACGCCCGGCTTGCAATGTGTATTTTTATCTCACATGCTATATATCATAAAGATAGTAATACAATAACTTAACCAACAAAAGCGAAAGGGCATTTGAGTAGTAATTGCAGCCAATACCTACTCCTTTCCTCCTGAAGTTTTGAGTAGTCAGACATATTTTCTTACATTTCCCAAGGAGCTTCAACAACGTTCCTGAGCACGCTCGGCCTATGTGCACCCCGTATGACGCAGGGTGTGAAATCCCTGATGGAGAGAGGCCATAGAAGCTGCTGGAACAAACTGGCCCCCATTCATAAATCCAAGCAGAGAGACACCACCCTACCTACAGCCAGCACCACAAGCAAGCACAGAACCAGCAGCCCAGCAGCAGGGACCCAGGCAGAGCTCAGACTGCTCTGTTACACCTTTGTGCTGGAATTCAGATCTGTCCCCAAACACACCCTAGGGTTAGACCCTAGGATCTTGCCCCAGTGACACCTCTTCCAGCCAGGTGACTGGAAATCCAAGTTACAAGCTGTAATAAAACATCTGAGTCTATGGGGAACATCCATTCAAACTACCACATGCAGTAACCAACAAAAGGGAAGGGGCATGGGAGGAGTCAATCTCAGCCAGCACCTCACAGTTCCCTCCTGAACTTTTGAGGTGTTGGTCACATTTTCTCATATTTCCCAAGGAGCTTCAACAACATTCCTGAGCGTGCTCAGCTCACGTGCACCCCCCCCCACTTTCCTCCACCTATTACTTCAATGGACCTTCCTCATGTTTCAGCTTCACCTTTTTTCCATTGTCTAATTAGTGGAAATGGAGAGTGGGAAATCAAAAAGACCATGGCAAGAAGCAGATACTTTGTTATTGGCGCTTGTTGTTAGGACAAAGCCTGTGTTTCCCATGAACACTCACAGGAGTGTCCTGTGGTCTGCACCAGCCTGTGAACACCGTAAGAGCAGGCATGTCTTTGTTTTTCCACAACATACAACCCTCCTATGGCTGGCACATGACTTGGTACATAGTAGATATTTGGTAAGCAAAATTTGCTCAAGGGCTGGAAAGATGGTTAAGTGGTTAAAGCACTTGCCTATAAAACCCAAAAACTTGGGTTTGATTCTTCAGTACCCATGTAAAGCCAGATGCACAAAGTGACACATGCATCTGAAGTTTATTTGCAGTGGCTAGATGCCCTAGCATAGCCATTCTCTCTCTCTCTGTGTCTTTGTCTCTCTTCTGTTTGTAAATAAATAAAATTAAATATTTAAAAACAACATTAAAATATTATTCATAAAGAAAGCGAAGTCCTAAGGTGTGAGAGGTTCTGGGCGTTAGAAGGTCTTCGATAGGGGGTTGTCTACCATATAGAATGGTGCTTGAATATCAGAAAAGACTGTTGGTCTCAAAATCTGACCAAAAAGCAGATAAATGAAGAGAAAGATATTTTTTATGATAATACTTATACTGTATTTTCTGCAGAAATATGCTTTAGTGCTTTCAAAGTATAATTTAGGAGTTTAGAAACACTGTTTTGCTCAAAAGGTGTGGTGAATTTGATTTATGGTGCTGGAGTTTGAATCCAGGTCTTGTGTGAGGACTCTGCTATTGAGATGCATTGTTTTATGCAAAGAATTCTGAGACTCTTGCTTCCTAGGATTATACATATCCCACTTGTGTTGCTGTCACATCTTTAAATGGAAATCAGGTTTTAATTATAAGTGTAAAAGAAGTTGCCAGAGACCAGGGAAATTTATAACAATACCCTCTAGACTAAAAACAATATTTACTCACAGAAAGCACTTACAATGTAGGTGTCTCTTTGTCAGAAAGTTTAATACAACTTTCTTGTAAGTATTGGTTAAAAGGAATATAAGAAAAATTAGTGTACATGTTTGGGATGTTATTTTTATTAAACTTTTCTTCTTAATTTCTTGCAGAAAATGAAATTTCCTTGGTGATCTTAAAAGGCACTTGCTTACTCGTAGTTTTATAGTAGAAAGTATCAAGTGGGAGGTCTGTGTAGCAAGGGTTAAGAGAGTCCTGGAAGGAAACTTCTTGCACTTGTGCAAGGAGGGTTTCCATTCTAAATCTTTCTACCCTCTCTCACGTCTGACAAGTGGCTGGCTCCCCAAAACGGGATCGAGCACCTGTCTGAGGCAGAGCAATAGTCTGGTAGCTGAGGCCGTGAAGTGGAGGTGAGGCTGGAAACAACAATCGGGAGAGTGCGCTTGAGCCTTGCGTTGGCTTTAGTGGATATTGCAGGCTGCAACATGGGGTAACTGGGTCTAAGAGTGACGTTAGAAACAGACTGTGGAAACCTAAGAACCTCAGGCTAGAATTTATTCTATATGTAGTGTGAAAAACCGTGACATTGATCATGTATTCTACAATCAGATAAAACAAGAAGAAAGGGAATTTTTAAAAATCCTTTTTATGTTATTAACAAATTCTATACCTATATACATGCTATTTCATATGTTTTCTTACATAGACATAAAGTGAATCTAGAATCTATCCAGGATATTTATTTTCATATATGGATAACTTGGCATTATATCCATACTTCAAGTGAAATTTAATACTGTGTTGTTTTAGTAATTACTTAGTTGAAGTGAAACTTGTCTTTAACATCTGGGCTCCATCTGGTGGATTAATTAAAACAGGGATGCTGAATTTGGATAGTTTGATATCCTCTTCAAAGGCTGATCTCCCTAAGGACGCAGACAGGAAAATTCTGACATTTTGATTTCTCCATGTACAGGAACCTTTAGCGTGAGAACAATAAACAGTCTTTTGTAGATCCTTAATGAGACGTGTAGCGTGCTGTATTAGCACCCAGGAGCTTGCTGAGAACTGCTCTCCATCGCTAATAACTAATAAATAGGATGTGCTCTAAATGCAAAGCCACAGCGCTTTCTTTTTCTTCCAGGAGCCTTTGTTTCCTCCTGGCACAGCGGTCCTCCTCACACTGGGTCTAGAAGCACCCATTGGTATGGAATCTCTAGTGACCTTCCAAGTAGCATCCAGGCAGCCCTGTACTACACAGTCAAGTGAAAAATCAGTTCAAATGTCTTGCACACTGACATACCACGTATGTGAACTAAACAATATGTAATAGCTTCATAAATAAATACATACCCTGGAACGCTTGTCCATGCCTTTTAAAGGGCCCAGAACAAGGGGGAATCACAGAGAGGAAGTGGGAGCTGCAGGGCCTTGTGGAGAGCCTGCGGGCCAACAAGATGTGGTATGTCTAAGCTGGGCTTTGGACTCTGCTTTCAAATGTAGATGCTTGCATTTTACCTGGTCACTTTTCACTAGTACTTCTTCTTTTAAAATATATTTTATTTATTTGTTTATTTGCAAACAGACAGAGTCAGAAGAGAGAGACAGAATGAGAGAGAGAGCGAGAGAGAGGGAGGGAGAGAGAGAGAGAGAAAATATGGCATGCCAGGGCCTCTAGCCCCTACAAATGAACTCTAGGGAATATAACCTGGGTTGTTAGGCTTTGCAGGCTGCATCTTAACCACTGAGCTATCTCTCCAGCCCAGCTTTTTGCTTCTTGGGCCACATAAAATCTGTGGGCATCTGAGAGCCCCTGTAGATGAGATAAAGCTGCCCTCCTGGCTTGGAATTGCCCAGGCTTGAAAAGGTGGCTGCTTTTGCCTGCCTGTCACCTGTTCCAGAAAATAAGCACACAGACCATGATATGTGCTTATATTCTCTTGCTTAGAAGGACCTGCTAACCCAGATCCAAATTGCAAATTATGGACAAAAAAGTACTTGACTGCTTCCCTCATTTCTTTCTCAACCTTCCTTGTTAGCAAGCTCCAGAGAAATTGTAGGAACAAATGCTTGTGATACATGCCAAGTTCTTTGGAACGGCAGGTTTTAAATAAGATATGTGACATTCTGGGGTTTTTTTGTTTGTTTGTTTTTCAAGGTAGGGTCTTGCTGTAACCCAGGCTGACCTGGAATTCACTGTTGAGTCTCAGGGTGGCCTCAAACTCACGCGGATCCTCCTACCTCTGCCTCCCAAGTGCTGGGATTAAAGGTGTGCTCCACCACACCTGGCTTGTGCTATTCTGTTTTTGTTCCAAAAGTTTTCTTTGTTTGTTTTTTCTTTGACACAGGTCTTGCTATATAGCCCTGGCTGACATCAAACTTGAGGCCTACCTGTCTCAGCTCCCCAAGTGCTAGGACTATATGCCTGTGCCAAGTACCACCACACTCAGCCCCAAAAGTACTAAGGACGTGTTGAAGGCTCTTTCACTATAGGAGAACAAAAATTTTAAATGAAAGACTTGAAAGAAAAGTGAAAAAACAATAAAGGCATGAAAAGGAGCTAGAATTGAGGCTAAGTGAACGCACCCCATGTTTCCCAGTGTGCAGGTTAGAAGGTTCATTTCTTTTAGTGAAAGGGAAAGCTGGTCTATTAAACACTTCATTGTGACCATGAGGTAAAAAAAATAACAAGTAGTTTCTCAGGAGGAGAGTAATTACTCCTAGTGCTAAGATGGCACTTTCTCCCAAGGGTGCTCCCAGTTAGAGAAGCTCTAAGTATTATTACTGCCTGACATTATGGCCCTGTGAAGGCAGCTTAATGGCCTCAAACCTTCCTTTCCTTCTTATTCAGTGGAAAAATTGAACTAAAAAAAAAAAATCTACTTTGCAACTCTCAAGTCCAACAGTGTGCTTTCTTAACTGTATTCTCCCCCAGAATATGAAACGTTCTATTCCTTTGGAAATGAAACACTTTCTTACTTCAGCTGAGTAGCCCTTACCCAAGATGCTCAGCACCGGAAGTATTCAGATTTTGGATTTTTTTCAGTATAGAATGTCTATAGTACCTAAGGAGATATCTTGCAGATAAGACCCAAGTCCAGCCATGGAAATTTACTCATGCTTCATGAATACATAATACACTTAGCCAGAAAGTAAAGGCATACAATATTTAAGTAATTTTGACCCTTTTGTCTGCTTCCTGTTACATGAGGCCAGGTTAGGGGTTTTCCACGGGTGCCATGATGTCTACATTCATTGGGTTTTGGAGCATTTTGGGTTTCCAACTAGACATACTCAACATGTACTGAACTTTTGCTTTTCTTGCATCCCTCACTCCACTCCAACTTTCCTTTTCCTCTTGTCCTGTCTGGCCTCCTGTCAGTTTGCCTTTCTCAGAGCTTTTCTTGAATAAGACAGAGAAGCCCAGTAGAAGAGCACTGTCCAAGGCATGTTTGTGTTGGGAAGAAAAGGCCAGGTGGGCCCAAGTGTCACCGGGATGGGAGCTGCTGCGTAGGACTGAGGTCAGCCAGGGAACAGGAAGCAGTTGTTATACTTCCTTCACTTGCAGGAAAGCTGAGGGTTCTGTGTGGAAGCTTGATTTCTGTTGTTGTGATTGTCTTGTTTAAAATATAGGCCACCAGCTGAACCTTTGCGGTTGTGCCACCGAATGGCTAATTGTTTGTAATTGCACTCCCTGTTCAGCAGACCACTAACTACAGCGTCAGCTTCAAAAACAGTGTTTAGGGGAATTGTGTCTCCTTTTGTTTTGTGCATTCCAGTATTAGCCTAGTTGGAGGCTGCCTGCCTCCGAGTGTCACCAGCAAGGCTCCTGAGGGCTCTTGCTACTGGAGGTGCCATGTGACATTCCCCGGGAGTTCTGGAGAGTTGCCGCAGAGAGAATGGTGGCTGAATGATGAAGTGACTAGACCCATTGGCATTGCAGTGGCGGTTCCTGTCCTGACCTTCCTGGTTGGACTGTAGATGGAGGCTGTGATTTCTCCTTCCTCTAGAGGCCAAGTCTCAGCAGCTTCATGGCTTCTGAACGGAAGTGACATTTTGGAAGCTTTGAGTGTTGCTGTTCTATGAAAGATAAGTTCCCAGTGGTAAATAAGATAATTGAAACAGAGCTAACGTCCGATAAATACACATGAACCCGCCTGCGTTCTTTCACTTACACGCTGTTTCTTCTGCTGTTCGCACTTCTGCAGTTTACTGTATCTGTCAGGATGAACTGTCACCCCTTGTCCTTCTGTTAGTGGGAGGGGGTATTTGTTCTTCTCACCATGCCAAACAATGAACTAATTATCTTTTGTAAAATGGGAGCTTGCCTAATAAGATAGGACTTTCATGGTTAAGAAATATCCATCAGGTATATTGGATTTGACACCAGCTCAAGCAGCATGTATCTGGGGAGTGTCTGCCAGCCTCTGGATCTGCGGCTGATCAATAAACTGAGTACATGGGGCTAGTGCTCATGGCTTTCTCGAAAATCGTAATTGACATTTTATTTCAGAATTTTATTTAGATTGCACCAAAGTTGTCCTTTTAACAGTAAGACGTGTGAACAGTTTTTGAGAAATCTCCCATGTAGCCTATAGCTGGTATTTAAGTGATGGTAGATGTATAGCCCCTGCTTTTCATATATCAATTTTTTTAAAGTTGATTTTCAGAATGAAAAGCCTTGCCAGCATATTTCTAGCATTTCCTTGGCTGCTATCTAAAATTTTGCTGAAAATAATCTAGCCCTGTCCTCTGGTTTAATGATACCAACAGACCCAGATTCTCTTGAATGGAATATGCCAGCCTTGCTGTAAATTTTTAGTTGGTTTTTGTTGTTGTGGTTTTGTTTTGTTTTTCAAGGTAGGGTCTCACCCTAGCTCAGGCTGACCTGGAATTACTATGTAGTCTCAGGGAGGCCTTGAACTCACGGCGATCCTCCTACCTCTCCTCCCGAGTGCTGGAATTAAAGACATGCGCCGCCATGCCTGGCTTTAATTTTTATTTTTTTTAATTATTTACTTACTTGTTAGAAAGAGGCAGATAGAAAATGAGTGAGAGAGAGAGAGAGAATGAGAATGGGTGTGCCAGGGCCTCCAGTCACTGCAAATGAACTCCAGATGCGTGAGCCACCTTGTGCATCTGGCTTATGTGGGTACTGGGGAATCAAACCTGGGTCCTTAGGCTTAGCAAGCAAGTGCTTAACCACTAAGCCATCTCTCCAGCCCCAATTTTTAGTTTTTAAGAAAGCATATTTTCATGTAATCTTCCGTTGGTGGCACTTCCTGACGCTTGCCACATTGAACTTGCCGGCAGTGTTGGTTTCGGGTCAGATCTGAGTGTATTAAGGTAAAAATAAGAACTTCATGACAGCTTATGACCTGAGGGGAGTATCTTCGAAGAACCTGTATTTCTGTGCCTTTACAGCTACCCCATCAGTGTGTACCTCTCTCCCTCTCACCCCCCTCATTTCTGCTAAAGTAAGAGGTAGCAAAGGCAGCTTTGTGGGAGGATTCTCTGCACCGTCAGTGTAATGCTAGCTGGTCACAGCACTGTCAAGTCCATGCAGAGAAGACTGCATGCCTGTAGTTCTTGAATTATACAAAAAGGGCATACTATAGTATAATACACACAATATGACTTATACAGAGACTTCCCATGCACTCAAATTAGCCATATACATTAAATGACATGTATGTCTAAATCAAGCGTACTATTCTGAACTAAAATTTTATTCATCACCTTTTAGTATAAGTCATCTTAACTCACTTGGGAGACTGGGCAGTGGTCTGTTTGGTTAGACAGCAGCATTCTCTCTTCTTCTTGTTGCTTCTGTCACACTAGGGAGGAACAGGTTATTCTCTCTCAGTGATCCTTGAGCCGCAGTGACTCTTCTGGTTGGCCCAGCTGGCCTGGACCTCCAAAAGAGCTCCTTCCTCTTGTAAGGCATGTCATAGTCCTTCCCTAGCCTCAGCATCCAACGAAACATGAATGCAGTCACTGAAGCCCGGTGCTGATGACACACATTGTTTCTGCTGCTTTTTTCTCCTCTGAACCTGTGCCCTTCACTACAAATTGAGCATCCCTGATCCAAAATTCAAAATGCTCCATAAGGCTGAAATTTTAGAGCACCATCATAGTTCCAAAGTGGAAACTTCTACACCTGATTTAATGTGATAGGTCACAGTCAAAACACAGGCCCACTAAAAGTATGTTTGGACTGCCTTCAGGCTGTGTTTATAAGACATTTTTGAAACATAAGTGAATTTCATTTTCAGACCTGGGCCCCATCCCCAAGAGATCTCATAATGTTCATGCACGTAGTTCAAAGTCTGAAGCACCCTAGGTCCCCAGATCAGAAAAGGATGTTCCTCCTGCCCTCTTTGTCTCCGTTTGCCTCTTCTCCAGATGCCATGTACCAGCATGGACACTCCACTTGTTGTCACTCTTTCAGGTTCTGTGGGCAATGTTTGGTGCAGAAATTGCTCTCTAAATAGTCTTCTAGAATTGAATGGATCATCCCAAAATTATTTTAGTCAGTTACTAATAGAAGAATTAAAATAAGGAAAATAAAGACAGAGAGCCCTTCGAATTGCACAGGGATCTATCTATTTAATGATGCCAGAAAGTACAGGCTACGTCTAGTTTCTACAAATGATTCCTAGATTTAACTGTGTGTTTCTTAAAGATCTCAGAAAGGGAAGCATGATGAACTGTGTGTCAGCACTACCTGGCAGAAGGAAGCGAGCCAAGAGAAATAACTTTTTTTTCTTAATGTTTATTTCTAAATAGTTGTACATACACCACAACAATTTACAATCTCTCTTTCATAATCGTATAAGAAGTTTTTTGAAGAATTTTTCTCTTCTCAGCTGAAAAACACTTTGGGAACTGGGCATAGTAGTGCTTACCTATAGTCTTGGCTATGTAAAGCTAAGACAAGAGAATCATTGAGTTTGAGGGTTCAGAGCCAGCCTGGGTAGCAGCAATAACTTATCTACTGAGGGAAGTAACCCAAGCTTAGAAAGACAAATGCTACATGTTCTCTCCTAGGAAGATCCTAGCCTCAAGGCTTTGAAGATATATAATATGTAAGTTGGGGTGAGAGATAATAGAAGATAGAAAGCCAGAAAGGAGCCAAGAGAGGGGTAAAAAGGGAGACTAGCTAAGGGGAAGAGATAGTAGAATTCATGCAGTATCAAAGTAGAAGGGCAGAAAGCTAGGGATGGAAAGGTTCATGTGGGGATGGGGTGTGGGATTGAGGGGAGAGGAGGGTGTGGGAAAAGCTATGCGGTATCAGCCACTTAAAAATGCATGTGCAAGCAAAGCACCCGGAACTCATTATGCATATGAAGGTGAATAAGAGATATATGGTTTTTACCGTCCGTGAGAATTCTTTATATTCTACTGAGTTAATAGTGGGGTTTATCAATATTCATTGAGTTTTTAGCTATGCCAGGACTCAGCCAAGTGGCTACATGTTAATTCTTAAATATTTATAAGAATCAATATCCTATTAGTACTATCAGTACTCCATTTTTTTACACTTAGAACTGAGACAAGGAGTGGTTAACGTTGTAAAGAGTGAGAGCCAGGATTTAACCCCAAGAAAGGGTGGTTGGCTCTGAGCTCCACACTTTAAGGTAGTCTGTATTTCTTCTCCAGAAGGAGAACAGTTATGATGATTGGTGTGGATAAAGCTGGGTTTGAGTTATATACAGGCCTCAAAACTGTAGGTACCCAACGGGCAGTGAGATGTGAATGCCTGCAGCTGGGCAGAGAGGTCTGCAGCCGCATTTTCATGATCTTTACCAACACAGGGTTGACATATGACGCCAATGAAAGGAATATATTTTAAAAACCTCTCTTGGGCTAGAGTGAGATCCTACATCCAAAAAAAAAAAAAAAAGGCGGGGGTGGGGAGGGTTAGGTGTGGTGGCACATACCTTTCATCCCAGCCCTCAGGAGGATAAGGTAGGAAGATCCCTATGAGTTTGAGGCCATCCTGAAGCTGCAGAATGAGTTCAAGTCAGCCCATGAGACCCTACCTCAAAAAGCTAAAATAAATAAATAAAAATCTATTCTGAGAAAAATTGTCCAAGAATATATGTTAAATTACAATTCAATAAATATGTCGCTTCATGGGATTCATGAGACATGACATGTAACTCCTTTGGCAATTTAATGAATATACATATGTGCATGCATGTTAGGTCCTAGAGTTCAACATACATTCATACATATATGTGTGTGTATAATATATTTGGGCATACATATATACAAGTATCTGTATGTGTATCCATATATATATGTGATATAAGTAATGTTAGGTCCTGGGGTTGAGCTCAGTTAATAAGAGGAATGAGAATAATGAGGAATAGTCTAGTCATCCATATGTTGGAAATATATATATATATATATATATATATATATATAGAGAGAGAGAGAGAGAGAGAGAGAGAGATAGATAGGTAGGTGGGTAGGTAGATATAGATATAGATATAGATATATCATGTCCTTAGATTCTCACATAAGCCAAACCTCACAGTCTGTAGTTCTTATTGCACTCAGGTCTTTCACCTCTGACCAGAATAGTCCATCAAGCTGTACTTACAGCACTGCAAGACATTTTTTAGGCCAAGGCTTCAAATTCTTCCACATTCCTCTTGAAAATAAGCTCCAGAAAGCCAAAGCCACACAATCAGGTGTCTAGCAGCAAATGACACCACTCTTGGTACCAACTTTACCGTTGCAGTCAGAATCACATTGCTGGTAGAAATCTCTCCCTCCTCCCCCAGCAGCTTGTGGGGAAAAAAGGGTTTATTTTGGTTTACAGGCTCAAGGGAAAGCTCCACGATGACAGGGAAAATGATGACATGAGCAGAGGGTGGACATCACCCTCTCGCCAACATCAGGTGGACAACAGCAATAAGAAAGTATGCCAAACACTGGCAAGGGGTCACTGGCTATAACACCCATAAGCCTATCCCCAACAATACACTGCCTCTAAGAGGCTTTAATTTCCAATTGCCATCAGCTGGGGAGACTAGCCTTCAGAATACCTAAGTTTATGGGGACATGGGAATCAAACCACTACACTGTGTTACCCATTTTACAGTCAAGGTAATTGAGGTAAAGGTGAGTAATATGTCCAGCTTATGTGGTATTATATAGCAGACCTAGGGTTTTCTTAGTCACTTTGGGCTGATCTGACAAATAACCAGAGACTGGCTGGCTTATAAACAACAGAAGGTTATAGTCCAAGGCAATGGCAAGTACATTGTCCCATGAGGGCCCACTTTACAGTTCTCAGTTCTTCAGTCATCTTTTTTTTTTTTTTTAAGGCTTTACTTTTTTTTTTTCCAGTCATCTTTTCAAAATACTTTATTTTTTATTCATTTGAGAAAGAGAACAAGGCAGAGGGAGAGAGAGAATGGGTATACCAGGGTCTCCAGCCACTGCAAACAAATTCAGAATACATGAACCACCTTGTGCATCTGGCTTAAGTGGGTCCTGGGGAATTGAACTGAGCTCCTTTCTTTGGCTTTGCAGGCAAAGGCCTTAACCACTAAGCCATCTCTCCAGCCCCTTCAGTCATCTTTTCAAACAGTCTTACATTCCAGGAGTGAGGAGCTCTCTGGGATCCCCGTACCTTCATGACCCGAGTCATTGCCTAAGGTCTCATCTCCAATTCCTCTCACATTGAGCCTTATATTCACCTACGGCTCTAGGAGCATGGCACAAGTAGTCTGTGCCCATCTTTAAACCAGGGCCTTGTGCCTGCCCCATGCTTCTACCCTGGAACAGCAGAGGGTAGAAAGCTTGGCCTGGGAGGGTGGTCACCAGACAACTTCGGACTTCACAAGCATATAACTAAACACTCTTGAGGAATGCAAAAAAGAACGCCATCTAAAGAGAGTTTGAGGAGCTGTGTAACCAACATCCCATCACTGTGATAGAAAACCCAAGACCACCTCTAGATATAGAAGGCTGGCTTTGGAGCAAGTCAGGAACATGCTGGGTGACTGAGCGACGAAGTGCTTCCATAACTCTCCTCGCTGCTTTCGAGCCATAACCATCCCACCCGGCTAGCAAAGCCCAAAGCCTCATTCACTTCTCCTCCTGCCCTCCCCGATTGTACGGTGGCCAGGACGGACCTCTCATCCTCTTCTCGTGAAATCCAGTTCTTCAAGCAGAAAAGATGACTTCCTCGCTGAGCTCTCAGGAAGCAGCCCCCGCAGCCCCAGGAAACAAAGTAAATACCAGCTTTCCTATTCCCTTGTTTTGACATCCTCTTTCTGCCCACCACCCCGCAGAAGGACAGACTCAGCACTTTTATTTAACTCTTTCTTGATACTAATATATATATATATATATTTTCAAGGTAGGGTTTTTCTCTAGCCCAGAGCTGACCTGGAATTCACTATGTATTCTCAGGGAGTCCTTGAACTCATGGTGATCCTCCTACCTCTGCCTCCCGAGTGCTGGGATTAAAGGCGTGCACCACCACGCCCAGCTTTTGACACTCATATTTATGGGAGAGTCTTCTTGAAGGCCACAAGCTGCTTTCTCTCCAGTTCCTTGTTGGTCAGTTCTGGTATTTAGCCAAGACCTCAACAGCCACCTTCTCAGTACTCTGGTTTTTCAGTATCTCTTCTGACTTATCTTAGGGGCCTCACAACTTCTAAGAGCATTTATTCTCATCATTTGAGGACACTCTAAATGTTGCAAAATACTGCCCCTGCAGAACACACACAAATCTACTTTTGTGGACTTGGCTGTATTGTCGGTCATAGTAATGATAGTTGATTTTCTACATTGAAAGCTGCGGTTCCTGGAGTGTTTTTCCTTTACTCTCATCATCTGAAGAAGATTGGTCCTTTCAGTCTTTACTCCAACAAGCCTACAGAAGAGATTCCCATTTCCTATATTAAGCTGCTTTGGAGAGCTGTCTTAGGCGTCACTCCCTAGGTAACCTGGAGGTTTGTGTACAAGTAGTTTACAGGGAAGCCCTTGGGAATAACATTTCTTTTTTTAAAATATTTTTGTTTATTTTTATTTATTTGAGAGCAACAGACAGAGAGAGTAAGAGGCAGATAAAGAGACAGAGAGAGACTGGGCGCGCCAGGGCCTCCAACCACTGCAAACGAACTCCAGACACATGTGCCCTCTTGTGCATCTGGCTAACGTGGGTCCTGGGGAATGGAGCCTCTAACCAGGGTCCTTAGGCTTCACAGGCAAGTGCTTAACCGCTAAGCCATCTCTCCAGCCCAGGAATAACATTTCTTAAGAGGCTTGAGTTGATGATCCTTCAGGGGAGGGAGAAGAATCTTGAGTGAGGGCCCCCATTAGCCAAGGTCAGTTACCAGGAAGGACTCATCCCTGAGCCATTAACACTTTTGGCATCTGCCAGGAGAGAGCACCTTGGTCCTAGAGCAGTGATCTCCCAGGACCACAGTATACCTTGCTCACTCCCTGGCTGTGATCTTCAGGTCTTTTTGCAGAAGTCACCTTGGTAAATAAGAACCCTTATATGACTAAAAATCAGTCCCTCCCCTCTATATTTTATCCTCAACTGCATTATGAAATTGAGGTCTTTGTAGTGAGTAGTAGAGACAAGCAACATGATAATGGGAATGATTTCTCCTTTATCTTACTACTGCCACCATCCTAATTTTGGCCTTAATTATCTCTATTTGATTTATGAATAGCGTCTGAGTTTTCTCATTAAGGTATAATTGATACACAATAACCTGGACATATTTACCTTGTACAATTTGTTGAGTTCTGAAACACACACAACACCAAAATAGTAATCATTTCTATCATCACTGCTCCTGAGCTTTGTCATACCCTTTGCAACCTTGCCTTCTGTTCTTCCTAGCCCTGTCTTAACAGGCAAACTCTGATCTGCTTTCTGTCACTAGGTCAGTTTGCATTTTATGGAAATGGGATCATACTTTTTGGTGGTGGTCTGGATTCTTTCACTTAGTGTAACTTTTGAGGTTCATCCATATTGTGTATATGACAGTTATCATTTCTTTTTGTTACTAATATTCCACCATACATAAACATTGCTGATTGTTACTAAGATCATACTGTTCAACTGTTACTAATGCCCCACCATATATAAACATCACCAATTGTTACTAATACCCACCATACATAACATCACCAGTTGTTATTAATGTCCCACCATGCACAAACATCACCAGTTGTTACTACTGGCCCATCATACACAGATATGCCAGTTGTTATTAATGTCCCACCATGCACAGACATCACCAATTATTACTAATGTAGCACCATTGTTACTAATATTCTGTCATACAGAAATATCGCCAGTTGTTGCTAATATCCCACTATGCACATGCATCACCAATTGTTAATATCTACCATACACAAATATCTCCAATTGCTTTTCCATCAATCAACTTGACTCATATTGAATTTTTCCAGTTTTTAATACTACAAATAAAGGTCCCAGAGATATATGTATAAAGTTGTGATGTAGACATCCTTCATTTCTCTTGGGTACTTGGGAGTGGAATGGCGGTACCACATAGTGGGAATAACTTTATAAGGAATCGCAAAATAATTTTCAAAAAGTGCTAGTACAATTTTAAAGCTTTACCAGCATATCTGCAAGTTATCACCACCAACTTGGTATCTTTTGAAATTATTTTATTTTTATTTTTACTTACTTATTTGAGAGGAAGAGAGAGAGAAAGAGAGAATGGATACAACAGGGCATTCAGACACTGCAGATGAACTCCAGACACATGCAACCACTTTATGCACCTGGCTTACATGGGTCCTGGGGAATTGAACCTGGTTCCTTTGGTTTTGCAGGCAAGCACCTTAACTGATAAGCCATCTCTTTAGCCCAAACTTGGTACTTTTACTGGTAAAAGAATCAAATAAATTACACTGGCTAAAATTTATCTGACCCATGTATAGACCTAGCTTATTGTTGGGTTTAATTTACATACACTTCTTCCAGGATCATTAAATTTTTCTTCAGTGTTTTCTTGAAATACCTCTCTTTTTCAGCTCTTATATCTAGGTCTGTGACTCATTGTGAGTTACTTTAGTTTATGATATAAGATAAGGACTTTTTTTTTAAAACTTCCAGATTATTTGTTAAAAGGACTTTCTGGGGTCTAGGTCAGTGGTTAAAGGCACTTGCTTGTGAAGTCTGATGGCCCAGGTTTAATTTCCTAGTACCATATAAAGCCATATGCACAAAGTGGCACATGCATGCATCTGGAGTTTGTTCACAGTGGCAGGAGGTCCTGTCATGCCCATTCTCTCTTTTCATCAAAGAAATAAATAACAGGGACATTTCTTTTTTCTCAATTTTTATTAACATTTTCCATGACTATAAAAAATATCCCATGGCAATTCCCTCCCTTCCCCCCACTTTCCCCTTTGAAATTCCATTCTCCATCATATCCCTGCCCCATATCAATAAGTCTCTCTTTTATTTTGATGTCATGATCTTTTCCTCCTCTTATGATGGTCTCATGTAGGTAGTGTCAGGCACTATAAGATCATGGATATCCAGGCCATTTTGTGTCTGGAGGGAGGACGTTGCAAGGAGTCCTACCCTTCCTTTGGCTCTTACATTCTTTCTGCAGACCCATTTCTTTACCCATTGAGCCTTTATTGCAAATGAACTGACTATGTGTGAATATATCTTAATACTGAAATCACACTTTAGTGATTAATGTTACCTTATATTTCTTGAAAACAAATAGTATATAAATCCTTCAACTGTGCTTTTATTTTATTTTTATTTTATTCATTTATTTGAGTGAAAGAAAGAAACAGAGAGAGAGAGGGAGGGAGAGAATGGGCATGCCAGGGCCTCTAGCATCTGCAGACGAACTCCAGATGCATATGCCACCTTGTGAATCTGACTTATTTGGGTACTAGGGAATCAAGCCTGGATCCTTAGGCTTTAAGGCAAGTACCTTAACTGCTAAGCCATCTCTTCAGCCCTATTATTCTTTTCTAAATACTTTATTTATTTATTTGGAGAGAGAGAGGGAGAGAGAATAAGCATGGTAGGGCCTCTAGCCACTGAAAATGAACTCCAGATGCATGTACCACTTTATGCATCTGGCTTTATGTGGGTATTTGGGAATCAAACCTGGTCATTAGGCTTTGCAGACAAGAGCCTTCACCTCTGGGCCAACTTTTTTGTTATTTGTGTTTTTGAGGTAGGGTCTCATTCTAGCTCAGACTGAGCTGGCATTCACTGTGGAGTCTCAGGCTGACCTTGAACTCACAGCAGTCCTCCTACCCCTGCCTCCTGAGTGCTGCTAAGCCATCTCTTCAGCCCTCCAGTAGTTTTTGAACCATTTCAAGACATCTAGTAAAGGCAATGGGAGATTCTCATATCAGTGATAATCATTTGTCCTTTGTCATTAAATACAGTATTATTGTCAGGTGTGGTGGTGCATGCCTTTAATTCCAGCACTTGGGAGGCTAACGTAGGAGAATCACTGTACATTTGCAGCCATTCTAGCGGTTACGGAGTGAGTTCCAAGACAGCCTAAGCAAGAGTGAGACCCTGCTTCAACTCTTCCCTCCACTAATGAATAAGTATAATATTAGCTATGGGTACTTCACGTATGTTCATTGTCAGGATGGTGAAGTTTCCTTTTATCCTTCATTACCAAGAGTTTGTTTTTTCATGAATGGGGTTTTTATTTTGTCAAAGGTTATTTTTTTCCAATCTATTGAAATGATTTATAAAGTTTTTATACTGTATTCTGCTGACATTACTAGCAACATAAGGAATCATTTCAACTGAAAATACCACCTACTTTCTTTTGCCCTAAATTATACAATGAAATGCTCTTCATAATGCAAAACCATCAATGGAGAAGACATGAGTTCTATTTTCTCCTTTAGATACCAGTGTTAACATTGCTCTTAGTAATATCTAATTTCGATAACTGGACTGGCTTCTTATGTGTTCTTAAATTTTTTTTTTTAATTTTTACTTATTTGAGAGTGACAGACAAAGAGAGAAAGAGGGAGGGAGGGAGAGAGAGAAGGGGCGTGCCAGGGCCTCCATCCACTGCAGACAAACTCCAGACGCATGCGACCCCCCTTGTGCATCAGACTAACATGGGTCTTGGGGAACAGAGCCTCAAATCAGGGTCCTTAGGCTTCACAGGCAAGTGCTTAACCGCTAAGCCATCTCTCCAGCCCTCTTATGTGTTCTTTATGTTCAATCCTGTTCCCTTCCTCTTTGAGGAAAACCTATTACTATTGGTATATGTTATTCTCTTAATAGAACCTGCCGCCAACTCATTACTTTCAGAATAAGATTAATGTGTTCAGTAAAGAGATGTTAGTGTCTCCCATAATCCAGTATTTTATGCTCAGCCATTGTTAGATATGGATAGACACTGGACATCCCATTGATACAGTGTCATAATGATGTAATCTGTCACTTCCCCATGTGTTTTTACTCCTTAGGATATGTATTTTTATATTTCTCCATCTTATATTTCTTATTTCTAACAAAGTTGTAAGCATCTGAGGATGCAGTCCAGCTGTGCTCACTTTTCCATATCCACAGTGACTCTCTTGTACATGGCATGCATATCTTAGGTATATTTAAAATAATCAGATGAATGTAAATTATAGTTTTCACAAATACATATTTCACATTAAGCAAGAGCCTGTATCTTTGGTAAAAGTGGAGGATAATTTCTCACTTCTCCTTTTGCAAGTGAAGCTACTGATTGTTATTATTGCTCTTTCATTAGATTTTTTAAAGAATATAACATATTCCTAAAATGCAATAGATTAAACATAAGGAAGTTTATGACTTTGAGACAATTTTTCAGTTTCTGAATACTCATAGTTCCTGGCAATTTACTTTTCTGACCATTACCAGGGGAATCCAATTATTCTTTTGGGAAGAGAAGAGAAAAGCAATCTACACTCACACATAGACATTCCCTTCACTCTGATACTGATTGAACCTAATAGATCTTGTTTTGAATTTCATAATTCTAGAAGAGTTAAGCTTGAAAATGTATCTCCAACACAATGGAGCCTCTGTTTTCTACCAAAAGGCAGTGATTGTGTTGAGCATTTTAACTGGTTATCAGACCTCAGGCTGCCGGTTTGAAGAGTGAACTTTGGCAATAGGAACTTGGCTCTCAACCCTGTTTTGCAGCTGGCTAGAATGTGAATAAACTTCTTATTGAAAGAGACATATCTTCTGAAAGGAGAGAAATAAAACCCTCAACCTAATAACCCTCCTCCTTTCTGCCTACCCAGCCCCCACCTTCCTCTTTGGAAAGCACCTCCAAGTGCCAGACACTTTAAAAGATGCAAATGCTCAGAAGAAAGTGGACACTTACTGCTTCCTTGTGACCCTCATATTATAAGATTTATTCTTTGTGAAATCTCTGTATTTTTTTTTTTTTTTTTTTTTTGAGGAAGAGTTTCACTGTAGCCCAGGCTGACCTGGAACTCACTGTGTAGTCTCAGAGTGGCTCAAACTCACAGCGATCTTCCCACCTCTGCCTCCCGAGTGGAGTGCTGAGATTAAAGGCGTGCACCACCACGCCCAGCTGAAATCTCTATATCTTAAGACCATTTTTCTTTCTGAGTTCTTCCTCTTTAAGGAATTGGGCAAATACTGCAAATCGTCTATGCCTTTTGTGGCTTGACTATTTCTCTTCGGCTTTTCCTGGGACCCAGGCCTGGTAGTGGACTCAGTGTGTGGTACATGGCGGACAGATAACCCCAAGTCGCCAGCTCAAGGCCGGCCTCTGGTTTTCTCCAAAGGACTCTTGGGTAACATTCTATCACTTTCTACAAAGGCTTACGTCTTCCTTATCTTGCCCTGCCCTCCCTTCACCCCAGAGCTTGCCACCTAAGCCAGTCTTTGAGTTCTCATGGGAGAAGGTGATAAACACTGTATAACTTTGGTGTCCCACAGACATGTTGACATTCCAACAATATATCAGAAACATTTGAGATGTGCTGGAAGCCTTGACTGAGACGATAATGTTGAACAATGAATCATTCCAGAACATTCCTATGAAAAAACAAGCTGCCTATCCAGTATCCACTGCCCTATTGTGCATTATGTGCTCACCATCAGTGTTTACTTGAAAAGCTCTGCTTGCTGCTGTCTTGACACACTAAACTATGATAGTTATCTGATGGAAGAAGAAAAACCAACAGAGACCATCAGATTCTTATTCTTCTTCTTCTTCTTCTTCTTCTTCTTCTTCTTTTTTTTTTTTTTTGAGATAGGGCCTCTAGCTGAGGTTGACCTGAAATTCACTATGAAATTTCAGGGTGGCCTCAAATTCACTGTGATCCTCCCAGCTCTGCCTCCCGAGTGTGGGGATTAAAGGTGTGCACCACCATGCCCCATCAGATTCTTATTTTATCCTAGATATTTGATGTGAATACATTTGGTGTTTAATTTATGCTTGCAAATGGCCCCATACATGCCATTTGTAACAAGTTTAACCACTGTTCTCATGTGTAGTATTGGGCTTAGAATATATTCCAGAAGTCCAACCATGAAACTCATCTGGAAAACTATTCTGCTCATCAAAATTTGGATGTATTCTTCTCATTTTGGCAGGAACTTCTGAGTTGCATATCTTGCAAAATACAAAACAAACGTAAAAAGTAAAAGATTCCTCTAAACCACATGTGACAGCTCACACCTGCATTCTAGCCCCCAGGGCTCTCTGTACAGCAGACTCCATCCCAAACACACATAAGCATGCTATTTTTTTTAATATTTATTTATTTATTTATGAGGAGAGAGAGAGAGAAGCAGATAGAGAGAAAAAGAGAGAATGGGTGTGCCAGGGCCACTAGCCACTGCAAATGAGCTCCAGACGCATGTGCCACCTTGTGCATCTGGCTTTACGTGGGTACTGGGGAATCAAACCTGGGTCCTTTGGCTTTGCAGGCAAGCACCTTTAACGGCTAAGCCATTTCTCCAGCCCATTTTTTTTTTTTAAAGAAAGCTTCTCTACCATGGATTTTCATTTTCTTAGAATGTTCACTTTTTTGTTAGTCTGGCTTTTAGAATGTTTACTGTGAGGGAATGAAGATAAATTTTCATAAGATTATAGGCACACTGGTTCCTCAGCATGCTTCTACTATTCTCATTAAAATACTCTTAATGAAAAATAATGGGGGAGAAAATCTGCTTTATAGACTTAGTAACTGATAAACTTGTGACTATAGAATTCATGAGAACATTTTATCACTTGGAAAGAATGTATGTTTATTATCCATTCATTGGGCTCTCCCCTCCTCTCCCTTACTTTCTCTGCACATGTACTTTGCCTGACTTTTTTATATGTAGCAGAGTGTGAAGGGGGCAGCTAACTTATGGCTCATACGGAAAAATGTCTACATTGGCCTCGATAATTTAGCTTACTTACCATGTGGGACATGGGACAGTTTCAGGCCCTGCATCCTCCTGACTCCAGATGGACACTGTACCCTCGGCTACTCTTGCTTTCTGTATTCCTGCTCTACTAAAGTTGGTTAGATAAAGCCCACACCTCTGGTTCTACCTTTTTTTTTGTTGTTGTTCCTAAGGTAGGGTCTCACTCTAGCTCAGGCTGACCTGGAATTCACTATGTATTCTCAGGGTGGCCTCGAACTCTCGGCAATCCTCCTACCTCTGCCTCCCGAGTGCTAGGATTAAAGGCATGCGCCACCACACCCGGCTTTGGTTCTACCTTTTTTTCCCCTGGTTTTTTGAGGTAGGGTCTCACTCTAGCTCAGGCTGACCTGGAATTCACTATGTAGTCTCAGGGTGGCCTTGAACTCATGGCGATCCTCCTACCTCTGCCTCCTGAGTGCTGGAATTAAAGGTGTGCACCACCACGCCTGGCCCTTTTGGTTACTTAATGGAAGTAAGACGTATAGTATATTGGGAACTCCAAATAGAAGCTAGGCCCAGAGTGCTCAACTCAGTGGGCCACAAACACAGTTTGTATCACATAACTTTGTAGATAGGCAATGCATAGACTGAGGCTTACAGAGAGCCTTCCCTGGAGTATAAAGAGTGAAGCTAAATTACTAATTTAATAGGGTGAACAAAGATGAAGTAGTATTAAAAAAAACCATGCTGCCCATCATTTCGTTCAGCCTTTAAAACAAACTTGAAGGCAGGCATTGTCTCTACTGTGCAAGAAAAACAAAAACAAAAACAAAAAACAGGTATCCAGAGGATAAATAATTTTATCTGAAATCGCGCAACCAGGAAATGACAAAGTTAGGTTTTAGACTTAGATCTCTGTGACCCCAAAGTTTGTACTCTTTTCAGTATATCCGATTGCCTGATGCTATATCATCGGTGGGGGTTTACAGAGTGTGGTCAGACTGTTTGGGAAGTGGAGAGAAAAGATGCCTCTGTCAGTTAGCAATGACTGCCACAGGGGTCAGAAGGCAAACCACAAGCAGAGAATTTGACATTGGCCATCAGCTTGCAAAGCTTCCATTTCTTCTCATCTTCACAGAGAAGGAAAAAAGAGCAAAGAAAAATGATGGCAGCAGAAGAGAGGCTAGTTGGGAAGAAGAAGGGATTCAGTGGAGGGTGGATGTGGAGGGGGAGTGGGGAAGTGTTGAGAGAGAATCATGGTACATTGTATTTATGGAAGTTGTCAATAAAAAAGTTATTTTTTAAAAAAAATTAAAAAAGAGCAAAGACACCTTATTGCTTTGAGAAGTCTTTGTGTTACTATCTTTTACCACGGTCTTCATTTAGGTTTCTTGGTTGATGTGAAGTTCATGATTCCATCATCTGAAAGAGCGTAAAATTTTGTCGTTATCATTGCTAATCCAGCAGTTAGCAAAAGTAGCACGGAACTGATGTCACGGAACAGTTAGCAGCAGGAGCACAGCAGGGCCTTATCTCTCCATCCTAAAGCAACACTGAACAATCTTCCCAACCGTGAGCATGCAGAAATCTGACATATAATTTTATAACTAAAAACACGATGTGGGGAGATTGTACTGGGCATTGAACGCAGGACCTGGTGCGTACGTGGCACGTGCTCTGTCATTGAGCTAGATCCCCAGCCCCCAAATGCCATGTCTGACTTTGACTGTCTATTGCTTTGTTATGTAAGACATCTTACTGATCCTGTTTCACTACTGCAGGCTTTTGTCCTGCCACTGCCGGTCTTCATACCAGTGTGAAGATGACTTGCATTAATTTGCAAGAAACATTCTTCATATTTGGATCAATAAGGTATGGTTTGAAAACAGCTGCGTGGAAAATATTTTTCTGAGAGACAAAAAAAGAACTTTACTATTAAAAAGCTTTCCTTGGCCTATGTATTTTATTGAGAGTTCCCCTTCTCATCTTTCTCAATTTTAAAACACACACACACACACACACACACACACACACACACACCCCACAAGGCAATGTGCAAAGTTAGGAAAGACAATTAGATCTAATGGGAAGACTTCGGCGCTACACAAGTTCAGTCGGAACCCCCGGTTTTCTGGCTTTCCAGTGTATGGGACCTTGCATGGGATACTTATTTATTTATTTATTTTTCCGAGGTAGGGTCTCACTCTGGTCCAAGCTGACCTGGAATTAACTCTGTCATCTCAGGGTGGCCTTGAACTCATGGCAATCCTCCTACCTCTGCCTCCCGAGTGCTGGGATTAAAGGCGTGCGCCCGGCTGGGATACTTATTTTTTGACGTCTGTGGTGTATGTGTAGAAATCACCGTCGAGGTTGGTGTAAGACTAAGGTAATGTGCTTTGTGCTTGCTCACATTGCAGACATGAAATCCTCAATTCAAACTCCTGAGCCATAAGAAGTGGATGTTGTCAGCAAAGTGTCAACAAATGATAGATAGTACTTTCTTTTCTTTTTAGAACTTTTCTTGAGAAGTTTAACAATCTTTTTTTTGGTTTTTCAAGGTAGAGTTTCATTCTAGCCCAGGCTGACCTGGAATTCACTATGTAGTCTCAGAGTGGCCTTGAACTCACCATGATCTTCCTACCTCTGCCTCCCGAGTGCTGGGATTAAAGGCGTGCGCCACCATGCCTGGCATTTATTGTTTTTTATTGCTTTTTAAAATTTAAAAATGTTTATTTTATTCTTTTTAATTTTTTTTATTCTGAATATACTTTGTATGGATACATCATATGTTGATACCATCATTTCCCTACTCCCTAACCCCATTCCACTGAGGACCTTCCTCAGTGGGGTGACCGGTGTTCTCCTCAGGGTTGTTGATTATGAGTTGTGAAAGCAGCTGTCAGTCATTGGGGAGAGGGGAAATGCCTCTGGGTAGCCATTCCAACCTGTGATTCTTACAATCTTTCCACCCCCTGTTCCGCACAATTCACTGAGCTGTGGTGGGTGTGTTTTAATAAGATTTGGATGAAAAGCTCTCAGGAGCTTCTGGGTACCTTTACGTGGGTATCAGTGAATTGAACCTGGGCCATCAGGCTTTGCAAGCAAGTGCCTTTACCTGCTGCTGAGCCATCTCTCAGGGTCTCACCGTATCCCAGGTTTACCTGGAACTCATTTTGCAGTCTCTGGATGGTCTTTAACTCACCATGATCCTTCTGAGTGCTGGGATTAAAGGTGTGTGTCACCATTCCTGGCTTCCAGGCCCTTTTTGAAGACTTTTTAAAAGAAATTCCTAGAGTTGAGTTGTATTTGAGTTAAAATAATGAACTGTTTATGATTGTGTTTGGGATTTAAAAAATCAAAATATTAGCAGATTCTTTCATTTGTTGACTATGATCGTGCCTGAGCCCATTTATTTAGAATTATTTGAAGATACACAGCTCTGACGATAAATTACTCTCCTAAGAGAACTGTGTGTTCTTCCTGACGATGGCAGAGACCTCCTCCTAAAGTCCCAGTCCAAAAGCAAACATGTGCTTTGGGTTTGTTGTCATTGCGCAACATGACGCTGACATGTCACTGATGTCTTTGCATACTGATAAATCCTCTTAGGCAACTTTGCTTAGTAGGAAAGTGAAACCATTCAAAATGGTATGATAATTGTGCACAGAGGTATGAAGCTTTATAGATTTTAATATTAATGACTCATTACAAACTAGGAGATAAGCCAGAACTCACTTTCTCTCAAATAACAGAATACCTCACTGGTCAAGATTCTTCATGTAATATATTAACCCATTACACAGATGTCATGAGTGTCTAGCATGTGTTGAACAATGAACAAAGTGGACAAATGTTGCCGCCCTTTTAAGATCATGGTTCAGAGGGGGTAAGATGGACAATAAGTGTGCATGTAAGTAAAATGTATGCTTCCTCAGAGTATGTCAGCCCTGTGGAGACTTGCACGGAGAGGATGCTGACTTCCTGTGGACAGGAGTGTTGTTGCCGTTTTGATGTGAGGAGCAGGGCCTCACTGAGCCAGCACAATTTGAACTGAAGTGTCAAGGAGGGAAGCAGGGCTGGAGAGATGGCTTAGCGGTTGAGCGCTTGCCTGTGAAGCCTAAGGACCCCGGTTCGAGGCTCGGTTCCCCAGGTCCCACGTTAGCCAGATGCACAAGGGGGCGCACGCGTCTGGAGTTCGTTTGCAGAGGCTGGAGGCCCTGGCGCGCCCATTCTCTCTCTCTTCCTCTATCTGTCTTTCTCTCTGTGTCTGTCATTCTCAAATAAATAAATAAATAATGAACAAAAAAATATTAAAAAAAAAAAAAGGAGGGAAGCAACAGGCCATTGTGGTGTCTTGGGAATAGCCATGAGGCTGGAGCACGCCTGGCACACTGATGTGCCGGGAGGGAGATGGACAGCAATGACAGTCAGCGTGGTGCTATCTTATCAGAGTGGGTGAGAGCAATTTGGCGTCTAGCCTGGGGGGAATGGGTTCAGAAGAGGAGCACGTGGCCTTGCTTTCTAATTGAAACAATCATGGCAGCCTGTGTGTATAAAGTGAGCCGTAGGGTGCCAGGCCTGGAGAAGGAGACGTCCTGCTCTACTGACTATAGTGGTCCTGACATTGTTTCTTTAATTAAGTACCTAAAGAAAAAGTGTTTTAAAAATTGTGGTGGCACATGTTGATCAACCCAGTTTTAGTTATGCACTTATTTATTCAATGAGTTCTTGTTAAACATGTACTATTTACTAGGTATTATGTTAGCCTCAGGATGAACTTATGGGTATGAAACAGGGACAAAATGCAAGGGTTAAGATGAACTTGACTGATAGCAGGATGTCCTTAGAAGAGATTTTGTCTTGTTTTAAGTTAAGTTTTACCAGACTTGAAATTAAAGTTAATCACTTCTTTAAAGAATTATTTTGTGCGTATGGGCATGCATGTGTCAGGCTGCATGTGGGCTCTGGGTGTCTGAATTCCAAGTTGTCAGACTTGTGCCGTGAGCACTTTTAAAACCACTGAGCCCTTTCCGCAACCCAGGCTTACCAGTTTTAAAAGCAAATTTCCTAAGAAATACAACAGCACTAAAGTTCTTTGTTCTTTGGAGTTAGTCATGACTTCACATTCTGGAGCTGTACCTCATTCTATTTGCATGTGTGATGGTCTGGGGACCTGGTGTGGGATTCAGCTGGTTGAGAACTGAACCCAAACCAGCAGACCTTGCAAGCAAGCACCTTTGACCACTGAGATATCTCTCAAGCCCTTGTGCATCCTTCTTGAAGAGCAGTGGCAAAGCCATTGCAATCACTCCAGTAGCATTTGCTGAATTCTCCATATTTATCAGGCACTGTATCCAATATAGAAGATGCTTAGATAATTGAGATGTCTCCCCTGTCATCCTGGAGTTTGGGCTTTAAGGAGAAGCCACAAAAGTTCATTTCAGTCTGCAGCAGCTTTATCACTGGCCCTCACGGAGATCAAGATGAAGGCGGATAAGAATCACAGGCGCTAATGTATAGACATTATACTTCACTGTATCCCGTGCCCAATTCTGTGTTAGCGTTATGTCACTGTGACAAAATACCTGAGGTAATCAGCCTGGTTTTTTTTTTTTTTTTTTGTGCATCTGGCTTTATTTACTTACCTAGTTTTCAGCTTGTAAATAAAGGTTGATGTAGACGAGGAATTTCACTGAGAGATCAACTTGACCTCATTTCCTTTGGGGTTAAGGTGGTACAGCCCCTCATGGCAGGAGTGCTCCCACACATCATCATCAGGAAGCAAAGGAGAAACAAGAGTCCAGGGGTCCTGTATCTTTTTTTTTTTAATTTAATTTATTAGTTTTCTTTTCAGTAAATACAGGCAGTTTGGTACCATTATTTAGGCTCATCTGTGATCTACCCCCTCCCATTAGACCCTCCTTGTTAATGAAAATGGGTCGTGCATCTTTTTCAAGGACACACTTCCAGTGACCTGTTTTCCTCCATTATACTATCTCTTACAAAGTTCCTCCATCTTCCAAAAATCACTTCAGATTGGCCACCAGACCTTTACCACATGTGTCCAAACAATAGATCATTCTGTGGTTTTAGCATATCCAGAATTGTGCAGCCATCACTGCAGTCAAATTTAGAACATGTTTACAGCCCACTGCCCATAAGTTCCCACCCACCCCTGCTTCCTAGCCCTGAGCAACCACTAAGTGACTTTCTGCCATTATAGGAACAAATGGAGTTCTGTTTGTCCTCTTCTATCTGGCTGTCTCATATAGCATGTTTGCAACTTCTCTCCGTGTTATAATGTGTACTGCATTCCCTTTAATTTCCAAATAACATCCCAGTAGTTGTTAGGACAACATTCTATTTATGCTTTAGTTGATAGATATTTGAGCTGTGTTCACATGGTGGCTATGATGACTTGTTCCTCTGCGAGCAGGCAAAGACCCAATACAGTACGAGGAGGTCACATTGTCCCTGAGGATAACGCGTCCCAGGCTTGTGCAGTCATCATCAGCACACTGGTCCAGGTGAGGAGCTGGGCACTGTGCAGTGATGGGGCCAGTAACCTCTCGGGGGTGCTACATCCTTGGCAAACACACTTACGCGTCTTCTGCTCAGGGTCAGGCCTCTGCCAAATGTCCTCAGCTGGACCATGGATGTGCCTGTCACAGGCCATCCCGAGAGACCTGATCCAGCCCAGAAGATAAGAAGAAAGACCTTGGGTCTGGACCATCAACTCGCTTTTCCTGTCTACCACGTTCTCAGATTGTCTGTGTCTGTGGCAATTTACAGAGATCCAACGTGAGTAAGTGCCTGTTCCTGCCTCCACCCCGTCCCCCAGTTTCATATGGAGGAGGAAAAAGCATATGGGAACTGAGAGTGAACATATGGGTGTGAGATAAAACATACGGGCCCAGAGAGGCAGGGCTGCAGGACCCGTCTGCTTGTCTTTGTTACTTGTCTTCTGGGTTCTTAATGTGTTCTTTTTCCTCTCATCAATTTTCTTTTTGGAAGATTTCCTTTTTTTTTTTTTTTTTTTTTTGGTCTATGCATAATTTAATCTTGAATGAGACAAGTGATGTAAAAAAAAATCTCCAGTGATTTCTTGTTCAGACCTGAATCACCATACTTCATGCCTCACTGGGCACCAAGTCATGGGCAATAATAAATGCAGTGACCAGCGAAAGCAGCAAGAGGACAAAGATAAGGTGCCGTCCAAGGATGCTCAGTGTTCCCAACAATGAGGTGGCAGTCTCAGAGAGAGATTCTAGATTCTCTGAGTTCCTATTTGAAGTTTTGAAGCTAGCTGCTTCTCTGGTTCCAAATATACACTCAAACAGCATTGGGCTAAAGGAACAGTTTATCCAAAGGCTCTCTTCAAATGGTCCAGAGCCAGCTTGGAGGTGTTAGATGAGTGGCCCCCAGTGAGTGGTATCATTGTGGCTTTTCAATTTCCCCTCAGAAACTGAGAGGACACAGAATCTCAGGTTTTCCCTATGCACAGAGTGGTTCCCTCGTGCAGATGTACACAGCTGTCCTCCCTTCTCAGTCCCCAGAAGACGTGGGAATTAGTACCTCCATGCTGGAAGGCTGTCCCACGCTTGCCCTAATTACAAAATTGTCCCTCAGGCATTGCAGGCTGGTGTTCATGGTATCTGTTACCTATGATGTATGACCTTGTTGAATGTCGACTTTAAGAGCAGCCTCCCTGAGTGCTTAATAAGGTGAAGGAACCTCCAGAAGATAGCCTTTAAAAAATGCTGCTTGCAGCGAGTGACAGTTAGCATTTAATTTGCTGTCCGTTGGTAATTGGACTGTGTAAGTAGGAAGCTGACTGACCAAACTGCATTATTTCAGCCACCTGCACTTAAGTTGCTGTTTTCTCTCCGTGTGTGTGTGTGTGTGTGTGTGTGTGTGTGTGTGTGTGTGTGTGTATGTTAGAGGACAATGGTAGGAGTCATTCCTCAGGCACCATCCACCTTACGTGTCTGTGGTGTATGTGTACATGTGTATGTATGTTTGGGGGTGTGGGGAGGATGTGCATGCACATACACATATGTATGGAGTCCTGAGGTCAACATTAGGAGTCTTTTTCTATTGTTCTATGCCTTACTTTTTTTTTTATTTCTTTTAATTTTTATTAACATTTTCCATGATTATAAAATATATCCCATGGTAATTCCCTCCCTCCCCACCCCCACACTTTCCCGTTTGAAATTCCATTCTCAATCATATTACCTCCCCATTACAAACATTGTAATTACATATATACAATATCAACCTATTAAGTATCCTCCTCCCTTCCTTTCTCCACCCTTTATGTCTCCTTTTCAACTTACTGGCCTCTGCTACTAAGTATTTTCATTCTCACGCAGAAGCCCAGTCATCTGTAGCTAGGATCCCCATATGAGAGAGAACATGTGGCGCTTGTCTATGCCTTACTTTTTGAGACCGGGTCTCTCACTGAACTCAGAGCTTCCCAATTCAGCTACACAGGCTAGCCAGCAAGCCTTTGTGATGTCCTGTCTCCACCTCCCCAGCACTGTGATTACAGGTGCACATGCCCATGCCCAGCTTTTACATGGGTGCCAGGGATTTGAACCCATGTTCTCATGCTTACAAGGCAAGCTTTTCACCTACTGAGTCATCTCTCTGGATGCTGTTTTCTCTAAGTGCTACTTAAAAAATAACAATTATGGTTTTGAGTCAATTCCCAAATACCTTCAGTTTGAAAGGCCTTATTAGCAGGCTGCTGATATTGACTAGTCTCATGTTTATGGCCTGCTCTTCTTTAGCTGTGACCATTCATTCATCAGTGGTCTCATTGACCACAGCGTTCTTGAAGCTGGACAGTTTTTCTCTTAAGTGAAATATCTTGCCTGGGAAATGTAAATAAATGCAGTGAGCTTGGGTTAGACCGTCTTCCAGCTTGTCACTTACAGGACAAGATGGCTTTTCATTACTGGAAGACATGGATTGCTTTACTCCTGCAGTCACAAGACCCAAGCAGGCCGCACATTTACTTAGGAGCAATCTGTTACTTCATCTGTGCCATAAAACCACCACCAAATGCCATCTACTTTAATCCTATGGCAGGTTCCCCTCCCCCCCAAAATTCTGTTTTTCCAGAGAAATGGATTTCCAAGTTTATTATCAAGAGAACACATTCTGATTCCCCATATGTAGTTTACAGCATATAGATCCCTCTAGGGTCAGAATTTGTTCCTAAGTTGACGATTCCTGGGCAGTTTGTTGTTTTCTGTATTGATGCCAAAAGAGCTGATTAAACCTGGGGTGAGTTTTACTATGTCCTTTACACCGTAGGGAAGCTCAACTTAAAACTAGAACCAAAGCTAAAGGACATCTCAGCTGACATTTATTTTGCAGAGTCAATGACCCTCGTCATGGAATTATCATAGTTATTTTATGAGGATGTACTTATCTGTTTCCTTCCAGATTTGAAATCTGTAGTTGTGTGTACTTTTTTAACTACTTAAGGGAACCTTGTTGTAGGTATTAATAAAGAAACAATTCCCAATTATGATTTTTTTAAACAAGGCCTTCAATTAATAATAATGGCTTTATTGATTACAATGAATTGGGCATGAAATAGGGTATCACTTAACTCTTATAGCAATCCTATATAATACATATTGTCTTCTGTTTTAATGATGAAAAAACCACTGATTGGAAAGTTACATCAGTTCCCCAAGGTCACAAAGCTAGTAAGGTGACAAAGGTGGGATTTGAACCCATAGCTTTGAGAAAACAAAGCACATGGGCTTAATCACTATACTATAGTCAGATGAATCCATCAGATCTGGCTTTGAAAGTTCAAACAATTTATTTGCCTCATACCTTTTACAACACTCAGTCTCCAGTCTCCAAGGAACATGCTTTGATATTAAGGTGAAGTGACCAAAACCCTCCAGAGGCTAGGCATTCTTGTTCCGTGCATGACCCACATCTGTAAGCACCCAGTGGAAGCCGTACAGTCAGGTGTGTCCAACTTCCAGGCTACATGCGGCTAAGGATAGCTGTGAGTGCAGCCAGCACAAAACTGTAAATTAAAACATAACGAGGTGGTGGTTTTTTGGTGACTTGATCGCACAGTTCTCAAGGGTGAACCTTATAGATGACAATGTCCTGTCACAGTGTCAAATCAGCCTCTTCTTTTGACCCATGAATGAAATCAATTAAAGAAAACATTGGTAAGAAAATGATAAGTGATTCTAAATCACCAACTGGAATTCCTGGAGATGAACATAATAGTCTTACGCCCCTTGTCTTTCCCACCATCCTCCCAGGTAAAGGGTGTAACCCTCTGGAGGTCCTGGGAATCCCACCTGCCTGTGTTCCTCTTCCTTGCTCACCATGGCTACTTGGATTTCCATCTCACTGACTTTCACTTCTGCTCTTCCTTTCTGGTGGCTTCTCCACTCGTCTCCCAACCTCCAGCCATCTTCCCACCACAGTGACCTCTTTCCCGCCACACCCTTCCAGTGACCATCCTCCCACGATGCCCTGGCTCACTGCTGAACAGCACCTCCTCCCAAGATACCCGTATCAGAGTCCTCAGAAGGACTCACAAGAAAAGAGGCTAAGGATGTTGAGATGAAGAGGTTTTCTGGGTTGTCTGGTGTGCTCATTGTGTTACACTTGTCTTTAAACTAGGAGTGCTGGGCAGCGAGTGGGAGGGGTCATGATGTGGCACTATGCCTGGGATGTCTTTCCAATCAGAGACAGAGCAATGTCCGCTGGTGGAAGAGGCAAGGAATTGATTCTCCCTGCAGTAAATGGACAACTTGGACCCTCATAGAGCTTCCATTCCAGGAGGAGAAGTAGCTATTTAGCCAGTACATACTAGATGAACACACTAATTCAGCGTATGATGAGTGCTGGGAGAAATTGTAATAATGAGGTAGGTGGATGAAGCTTGAGGGCTGATGGGTTTATTTTATTTTATTTCAGTTTTTACTCTGGCGATTGAACTGATGTTCTTGTGCATGCTAACAATAGGCTCTAGCCTGCAGGTGATGGGATAAAATCTTTTAGGAAAGGAGTCATCATGGGATAGATCTCACTCAAGTGAAACAGGAGAATGGGAAGGAAGAGAAGAAAGGGCAAGTGATAACCAGTTGACGTGGGTCTAAGAGTTTTAGTCCCTGATGTCAGAGCCTCCTGGTCACCTGCTGAGTTTGTCCCACATGATCCCACAAGGGTCAGATTATTTTGATCATATTACGTAGATACTGAAAATTGTGTGTAGCTGTGTATGTATGTATGTATTTCAAATACAGAATTATGTACTGTTTGGGTCTAGATGAGAAATATCCCACACGGGCTCATACGTGGTCACCAACTGGTGGTGTGCTGATTGGGAAGGTTGTAACACCTTTAGGAGGTGGAGACCTGCTGGAGGAAGCAGGTCACTGGGGAGTGGGACTTACGGGTGTTACCCACTTCCAGGTCTACTCAAGTTCCCTCTGCTTCCTGGCCCTCTGAGATGTAGCAAGCCGCTCCAACAGGTCCTGCCCCAGATGAGGGCCTCTCCACTGCCATGTCTTTCACACCATGATTAACTGTGGCCTCTTAAACCACCAGCCAAAATAAACCCCTCTTTCCTTAGGTTGTTTCTCTCAGATATTCTCTCACCATGACAAGAGAAGTATCTACTATGCATTGTAACTTTGAGTATTCCTTTGCACACTTCATACTTCAGGGATTCTGATACATGCCTCTCCTTAAGTAGTAAAACCGCCCTCTATTTACAATCTGGGCTTTTATTTAAATTCTAGTCTGAGTACTTTTCTATTAAAACACTGTATAACTCTTAAATAATGCAATACCATCAGTTGCAACTTTTCTCCCTGACCAATAACTAGGGGTAAGAAGCCAGCTTTTTTTTTTCTTTCTAGTTCTAGTTAGACTCCTTAATAAGTTCTCCACGGAGCCATACCATCTGGAATGGCAGCTGCTAGGATATGCACCTATCCAAAGACTTGAAAGGTGGCTGTTCCAAGCTGAGATATGCTGTAATAAATTATAGTGTCATAGTATGAGAAATTATAAAAATATTACATTCTTTTATAATATTGATTTTGTTGATATATGAAGTTAAAGATATATTTATTTTTATATATCTGTAAGGAGAGAGAAGGAGGGAGAGAAGGAGGAAGGGAGGGAGAAAGGAAAAAGAATGAGAATGAATGGGTGTTCCAGGGCCTTCAGCAACTGCAGACACATTTCAGATGCATGCACCACCCTGTGTATCTGGCTTTGCCTGAGTACCGAGGAATCAAACCCAGGTTGTTAGGCTCTACAGGCAAGCACCTTAACGGCTGAGCAATCTCTCTATCCCAAAGATAGATTTTTATGTTTGTAGGTATGTTGTAGGCATATTGTGTTCATGTGTGTGTGCATGAATATGGAGATCAATGTTGGCACTTACTGAGACAAGGTCTCTCTCATTGAACCCAGAACTCCCTGATTGGTTAGTCTAGCTCTCCAGTTTAACTGAGGATCTGCTTGTCTCTGCTAAGCACAACCCCAGCGCGTATGCGGGTTCTGAGGATATGATATGAACACAGGTCCTCATGCTTGTACAGCAAGTGCTTTACCCACTGAGATATCTCACCAGCCCCTTTATTTTATTTTATTTTATTTTTTTATTTTATTTTATTTTTTTATTTATTTTTTTTTTTTGGTTTTTTGATGTAGGGTCTCATTCTAGTCCAGGCTGACCTGGAATTCACTATGTAGTCTCAGTGTGGCCTTGAACTCATGGTGATCCCCTTACCTCTGTGTCCCAAGTGCTGGGATTAAAGGTGTGTGCCACTTCACCTGGCTCAGTTTTATTTTATTTTTTGACAGAGTCTCATCTAGATCAGACTGGCCTCAAACTTGAAATGTAGCTGAGGGTAACATTGGACTCCTGATCCTCCTGTCTCAGCCTCTTAGTGTTGGGATTACATATGTATGCCAGTACATAGCTTATGGATTTCTTTTTAAAAAATATTTATTTGAGAAAAGGATAAAGGCAGATAGAGAGGGAATAGATATACCAGGGCCTCTAGTCACTGCAAATGAACTCCAGAGGCATGCACCATCTTGTGCATCTGGCTTATGTAGAACTAGGGAATCGAACCTGGGTCCTTAAGTTTTGCAGGCAAATGCCTTAACCACTAAACCATCTCTTCAGCCTACGAATTTGTTTTAACTATGAATAGTGTACACCTTAGAATTTTCCACCATATATTATTCTTATTAATTGAAAATTTTCATTAAGAGTGGGGTATAATTTTTCAGGACCATTGTGGGAAATTTTTAATGAGAACTTTCTTTAAAATAGTTACTTTCATGACTGGAGAGGTAGCTGAGTAGTTAAGACTCTTGCCTGCAAAGCCTAAGGACCCATGTTATCTCTCTCTCCAGATCCCACGTAAGCCAGATACACAAAGGTGAGGCAAGCGCAAGGTCACACATGCGCACTAGGTGGCACAAGCATCTGGAGTTCGGTTGTAGTGGTTGAGGCCCGGGTGTGCCAACCCCCCCCCAAAAAAATATAGCTACTTTCAGTATTTGAAGGAATTGTAAAATTTAAAATTTTCTTATGAAACCACCTGGTGTACCTATATAGCATTGCTGAAATAGACAAAATCATTTTCATAGTCAGTGGATCTGTGAGAATAGTTTCAAGGTTATTTTCTTGTTTTCTTTCAAAGAAAATCATATTATTGGAAACAAAAAGTCGCTGAGGGAATAGGATGTATTTTTGTATTAATCTTTTCTCTGGGGAGGTGGAGCAGGTGATGTTGGAATTGAGAAAACAGGAAGCAAAGGATTGCGGAAATCTTTTCAAGTAGGTAAAAAGCATAGGCCAGACTGAGCTCAGAATGTTGTTTCATCTACTAGTCAATGACCACAGGACAGTTTTTAACTTCTTTTTGCCTCAGTTTTCTCATCTGCACAAATGAAATGATGATAATAGTATTTACCTAATAAATCGGTATGATAAATTAAAATAAGTTAATTCATATAAAATAGTACCTGATATAATTACCAAAATTTAGCATATAATGATATATTGTTATTATAGTTATTATTACTTTGCTAGATATATTTGAGTGAAAATTTTAAATTTTCTAAGCCCTTAGTAACTCTTACCTTCACTCATTCATTCTTATGAATTCTTCATAATTCATACCTTTCTGTGAGTCCACGGGGTGGTTATTTATCATATCTGTTTTAAGGAGGAAGTAAGTAACTTGAGTTCTGAAGAGGATCAGTAACTTACTCAAACTCACGTCAGCATTTAGTAACAGAGCTAGTGGCTCTGTGGGTTTCCAAAATACCCTCCCAGTAGCCTGAGAAGCAGGGCTTCATGAACCCCAGGAAGACAGTTACACTGGGGTGCGCAGCTGAGACCTAACTCCGTAATTACATTATAGGTTTCCTCCTTAGACTGTACTCCCAAAATAGCTCCCCAGTGTTTACTTGTGGAGGGCTTGAGGGTGTGTTTATTTTACTCAAACCCCCAGCGAACTCTAAATGTAAACACTTCATAACTGAGGGTTAACTGCATTAAAATGATTATGTCCTCATCTTTCTTACTATGTTTGAGGATCAACTGTGCCCTATTCAGTATGTGCTGAGTCACCTTTGTCCTTTTATAAGATGAGAATCATGTTGCTTTGGTCCGAAGGAACTGGATAAGTGGAGGCCTTTGAATTGTTTTTAGTTTCAGCATCTGCATTTTGCCTCACTTCTGGCTGCTATAAGGGGATAAGATACAAACTTAGGAGCCATACAGAAATGAATCTGGCTCTGTCCATGGTTTATAACCTTGACCTTTCTTTGTTTTTGCATACATATGTATGTGGTGTGTTTGTGTTCATAGGTATGCGCGGCTGTGCGTCATTGCACACGTATGCATGTGGGAGCCAGGGGACAACTTTGAATGTGATTTTCTTGCTCTCTCCCCGTTTTTTTTTAGACAGCATCTTAGAGTTCACCAATTTGCCTAGACTGGCTGACTAGCCACCCTAGGGACCCACATGTCTCTGTCCTACCCCCACCCCCCAGTGCTGGGATTGCAGGTACCAGGCCATCATGCCTGGCAGTGGATGTGGGTGCTGGGAATCTAAACTCGGGTCCTCATGCTTGCATGGCCAGTACTGTACCCGCCAAGCTATCTCCTCCTAACCTTTCAGAAACTAAGTTTTCTCATCTATGAAATAGGGCTTTTGGAGCATAGGGATGGGGACTGCTGTAAGACTTAGTACTAATGCAGAATGTAGTCCACAGGAGGGGACCAGTGCCAGCGCTGGGGGAGAAGGCTTTTTTCCAGTCTCTGGAGTCCTTGTCAGCTGTACTCAACTTGAGAAGCAACTCCAGTAAGAGGCCATCAGGCCAGGGTCCAGATTTGAGCTGAGCCCCAGGAGAGAATGTGAGGGGGGGAGAGACTGCTCTGTATCTTCAGTGCTGAGCAGCTAGTGTGAGAAGTTTAAGTTCCTCCAAGTTATAAATAAGTTTGCTTCAAAACCAGAAAATAATAGAGCTCACTAAATGTGACATCTTGAATGATTTAAATTGATTTTCCACACCTATATACATCACTGTTTATTCATTAGGTCCTCAAAGTTATCATCAATCTGAGTTTTTCTTCCTCTCACATAATTAAAGAAGACATTAATTCTGTCCAGCAAGCTTAATTTCTCTGTGTCAGAGGTTGCAAAATGCTAGGCGAGGAGCAAAATCTGGCACAAAAGCATGTTTTCTTTGGCTTATATAATGTTTTGTTTTAATTAGTTGCTGATGTTTGAAAGTTGTGAGATTTTACTCAAGAAATCCAGACTTAGGAATTCTCTCTCAAAATACATAAATAAGTATCGAGACATGACATGATTGTGTCAGGCCCCCTGCATCACCACCTTCACGTGGAGGTTGGTGGCTGGGTGGGCACGTGCCCTCTACACAAGCACAGCTCTTCAGACCCTCCTCCCCCTCCCCGCTGGCCTCTCATTTATGGGGCCTGCCTGGCCTCTGAGGAGGTCTGCGTTTGGCACTCCTGCTTTAAATGGAGCGCTCACAGGCAGGTCTTAAGACCACCCTTAACCATTACTTCCATCCCACACGGGGACTGCTGAACAGTGTGGAGTGTTCCATTGGGTTTGAGCAGAGAGCTCCACCTTTGGGACGATCCCACGGAGCCAATCATGTCACCATGTAACCAGAGCACTGAAGAAAAATGCATTCATCCTGAGCTGAGCTGCTGGCATCCAGAGAGCCTGGGTCTAGGAGACGGGGCCTGAAGTGCCCTGCAGACTGCTGGCTGCCTCCCCTCATGGTTACTTGGCACCTGAGCCGGGGGAGGCATCAGTGGCGGGGGAGCAGGCGCCATGCCATCCATTCAGACAGCTTTCTGAATGCCGGCAGCCAAGAGAACATCAGCTGCGCCTGCAAGTAGTGTGAGTCCTTGCCAGAAACATCTACACTTCAAAGGGGAAATTTCATACCATGGGCTGATGTGGAAGGCTTTTGGTGTTACTGAAGCTGGCCGGCTTGCAAAGAGGAAAAGGGCGGCAGGCCTTCTGTTGACTCCACCTGTATTTGATGGCCTTCCACTCTGCCCTGAGGTGCCAAGGCAATTAATTAAAAAGCCAGAGTAGCTGAATTTATAACCTAGCCATGAAAATAATGTGAATACAAAGAATTTCTGTTTGGTCTTAGAGATGCCTTTAAATTAGGATTCTGAGAGGAAAAAAAATCACACATGAATCTTAGTGCAAATTTCAATAAAGTTGAAGGGAAAGGTCAGGATCAGTTCTGACTGCATCTAGATTTCAAAGGAGTTGCAAGTTGAGGTAGGGGCATCTTGTAACCAAGTAGCCCACATTTTGTTCCTAAGAGGACAAGCTATTGTGCAGTGTGTGTGTGTGTGTGTGTGTGTTTTACAAGGTAGGGTCTCACTCTAGTCCAGGCTGACCTGGAGTTCACTGTGTAGTCTTTGGATGGCCTCGAACTCATGGCCTCTGCCTCCAGAGTGCTGGGATTAAAGGCGTGCAGCACCACACCCAGCATTATGTTTAACCTTGAAATTTTATTCTCACACCCTCCCAAGACTGACATCTGATTCTTGGAATTTGTTACAAGCATCTAAGACTTGGGTGGGGGTAGACTGAAGCCCCGACACAGTCCCTCAGGCACCCACACCTGATTCTGGTGACTTCCTGACGCTCTTCATCACTTACTTTATATTACGTAATTTTTTTAACCTACCTCCTTTTCTCTCCTGTCCTTCTGAAATTGGCTTCTTCCTAATTTCTCTTCTTCCATTTTTGCTTCTGTTCGTCCTCTGTCCTCAGTCTGTGGGTTCACGGTCTCTTGTATCATTTCTTCTACTACAATCAGCCTTTTACCCAACACACGGGGAAATCTAACAGATTGGAGTGTGCAGTGTGGGCGGAGAGCTGGGGAGGAAAGATTAAATGAAAAGGAATGTAAGTGATTAAGATAGAAGTGGTGAGAGCTATCTGCTACTGAACATTTAGATGGAAGGTATTGCTTCTCCAGCAGTACACTAAAAGCTGCTCATGTATCTGATCACATTTGAAAATGAGTCTCTTCCAGACAGGAGCAGCTATGTAAGAGTGGGTGTGGCATAGCCAAATGTGGTATTTGAGACTATGTTAAGTATTTACCAAGAAGCAGAGGTGTGAGGTTAGAACATGCTAGCATTTTCAACTAGGTATATATAAAGTGTTGATTTGTTGTAAAGATTTAATGACACAGTGTATTTATTAAAATTATTTCTGAGGCTGGGGAGATAGCTCAATCAGTAAAATACTTGCTGCCTAAACAGGAGAATCTGTGTTTAGATCCTCAACACATAAAAAAGCCAGACTGATGCATCCCTGTAATCCCAGCACTGGGGATAATGAGGAAAAAGGATCCCTGAGGCTTGCTGGTTAGCTACTCTAGTCAAATTGCCAATCTCCAGGTTAGGTGAGAGATCCTGTCACACAAAATAAGGTGGAGAGCAACTGAGGAAGACTCTGATGTGAGCTATGGCCTTCACATGCACAATACACATACACATACACATTTATACACGTATACAATAAAAAATCAATTGTAATTTTAAGCCATTTAAATTTTAAATCCAAATCTACTGAAATAAACGGAATTTAGATCACACTGTGGCACTTACACATCCTTTTATCTTCAGTATTCTATTAAATATAGCTGACACTATCCTTCCTTTTCTAGACAGCATAAAACAATGTTAAGAATCTGTTGTCTAAAACTTGGCAGGAAATGACATTTCCTGGTACTTTCATTAACTAGAACATAGCCTAGGCCTGGGTCACGTGGGCCTGCTTTCTGTAATTACAAAACAAGTATAATTGTTGTACATTATAATTTTGTTTCATGGACTTTGTCGTTAGCTAAACTTGAATGGAAATCTAAGCTCTGGTACTTCTTAACTAACTGACTTGAAACATATCTTCTCTCTTCACCAATCTCCTCTGTAATGGAGGATACCACACAATAGGATTGCCGTTGGAATAAAATGAGATATGCTACATCAAGTAGTTATCACAGGGCCTAAAATATAGCAGGAACTAAATAAATGTTTCCTTGTTAGATGTCAGTGGTAACATGTGAGAGTCTAAACTGTTTTCTAGTAGAGACTTTAAAAGTATAATTACCGGGCTGGAGAGATGGCTTAGCGGTTAAGCGCTTGCCTGTGAAGCCTAAGGACCCCGGTTCGAGGCTCGGTTCCCCAGGTCCCACGTTAGCCAGATGCACAAGGGGGCGCACGCGTCTGGAGTTCGTTTGCAGAGGCTGGAAGCCCTGGCGCACCCATTCTCTCTCTCTCCCTCTATCTGTCTTTCTCTCTGTGTCTGTCTCTCTCAAATAAAAAAAAAATTAAAAAAAAAAAGTATAATTACTACAACAAGGGAATAGCTTTAATTTGAAAAGGCCTTACCTTGCAATAAATTTTCTACAAATATTTAAACTTGCTTTAATGCTTTCTATTCTCAAAACTTATTTAGAGAAAAACGTGTATAAGCTTTTGTGTTTACTCTGGAGGACTTCATGTTGAATTATATCAGGCAAGCAAGCTAATGGTTAGAGAATGCCTCCAGTCTGTGTCAGCAGCACACCCGGTCATTGCAAAAGGTAAATCTTTGTATTCTCTACAGATCAATGATTCCTACACACATTCTTTTTCTGGTTGTGAAAATCAATCTACTAATAAGGTCTTAAATGTCCTTGCTTAATTATGGGGAAGTGAATGAATCTCTGCCTCTTGTGTATTCTGATAACAGCCCTGTGGTGGGTCATTCCTGGCTGCATCCCTAAATGGCCCTTTTCTATAGTGTAGTTAAACTGCAATCATTGATCACCTTAATTTATTGCCTTTTGTCCAGGGCAGCTTTCATTTGAAAAACTGCAAACCTGTTTCCCATACTTTATCTGAAAATGTTCATGGGCCAAAATGTAATACTTAGCCTTCAAAAGCCATTAAAACCTGAAAAAAAAAAGCTATTAAAACACAATGCTTTGTAGTAAGCTTTTATTGTAGAGTAACACTGAGGTTAACGTCACTTCAAATGAAGGTATTATAATGAAGACTGAGAAAAATGAATACAGCCTCCATTAAATGTCAGATATTTTGTAAAATATGCTTTCACGTTGAAGAGAATGAGGACTAACCACAATGAGAATACAACTTCTTGCCTTACTTTAATCCAAAGGGTGATTTCCTCATAACTATACTTCTCCAAACTTGCTAACATCTCTACAGTACTAAGATGAAATTGTGATTTTGAACTTGGGGTAGAAACAATCTGATCTCATTTAGATCTATTGACTCTTTAGTTGTTGGTGTCATTCAAAAGTAGAAAAGGGCCAGGAGGAATCTTACGTCCCTTGAGACAGTGACTGTAAAGTTAGTTTTGGTCCAGCAAGTATCGGCTTTCTGCAGAACCCTGCCCCCAGGGCCTAGGTATCAAGAATGTTTTGAGTTGTGTAAGAACTACATTTTCGGCCCCCACATTCACATAACCTTCCACTTCCTGCCTGCTCTTTAAAGTCAGCACAGGACCATCCTCTCTGAAGCCAGCCTTGACGACCACCTCAGTTGACTAGTGACCTTTTCTTTTCTGAAAGTTCTTTAGCCTGTGTAATCTACACCATCAAATCTGGAACTTGTATTTTCCTTTTTTCGTTGTTCATTTAGTGATAATTGGCCTATACAATGCTTGTTATCTTTGGATATGACATTTCCTCCAAAGGTTCACATGTTGAGAGACTGAGTCAGGAGCCCTGCAATTTCATCGACAAGTGAGTTCATTTGTAGTTAAATGGTTCGGAAGCGAGGCCCAGCTGGAGGAAGGTGTCTTTAAGCATACGTTATCTCTGGTCCCTTCCATGTCCTCGCTGTGCCTCCTGGTTGCACAGGGCGAGTAGCTTTGCTTGTTTCTCTCCTGTTCTTCTCTGTCCCTCCCCCATGATGTCGCTTCACAAGCCCACAGCCATAAAGTCAAGAGAGCGCAAACAGAAACCTCCAAATCCAAAAGCCAAATACCCCTCCAAGGCGTTGTTCTCGTGTGCTTTGTCACTGCGACAGAAAATCTGACCTACTCAGTGCTGTACATGATAAGAAAGTCACCAGGTTGTCTTCGCAAGCAGGTGAATAATCAGTGACACCAGATAGTCACACTGGCTGGTTATGTTCTTGAAGATATTCCTTTGGCTTTTCTCCACCTTTTGGGTAATTTTCGTATTTCCTTGGGTAAAGTACAAATGTGTCTTGACAGAATATAGACCCTGCTTACATAAGGGAAAGCCTGATCAAATAACAAAGCAGCGGAGGTGGTTTGATGGAGCTTTCCACCCGTCGTTATTCGCTGGATGAATGCAGGTAGGACAGTGGACACTGTGTTTATTTCCGTCCCTGTCAGTGACATCCTAGAGCAAGGGCCCAGCGTGGCTCAGCCTCCCCGTGCTGTCCCCACAGCCTGCGCCGTCCCGTGAACTGAAGAGTCACGGCTTAGAGCAATAGTAAGCAATTCCTCCAATTTTGGGCAATTTCATTTAATTTGGTGTTATCAGATTTTTATAGTTTAGTAATCATATTGTAATGAATTTTTCTTTAACAAATTAATTGGAAGAATTTGAAAACCTTCTTTTGTGGATTGTGTTTATTTAATTGTTAGTGTGGATTCATTCTGTTTGAGGCTCTGGTAGACATTTATTATTATTGTGGTTTGTTGAGGTAGGGTCTCACTCTAGCTCAGGCTGACCTGGAATTCACTATGTCATTTCAGGGTGGCCTCGAACTCACAGTGATCCTCCTACCTCTGCCTTCCGAGTGCTAGGATTAAAGGTGTGTGCCACCACACCTGTCTTTAAAGAGCAGGTCAATATATTGTCTAATTTGTCAAAAAAGTTTCAAAAAGTACTAGGAACAGAAATAAGAGCTATTGTTACTACTATTATTATTATTGTTTGAAATGTATCAGCAACTGATATTTCTCTCAATTGTGATATAACTGTTTTTTAAGAAAATACATAACAGCTATTTGAGTTATAAATCACATACATAACTTACCAACTCAATGATTTTTTGTATAATCAGAGAGTTTGGCAAGCATTACCATAATCAATTACTGGTCACTTTCTATCACCTTCAAAGGAAAGCCTACACCCAGTAGCAGGAATTTCACTTTCTTTCTTTTTTTTTTTTAACTTTTTTTAAAAATTTATTTATTTATTTGAGAGCGACAGACACAGAGAGAAAGACAGATAGAGGGAGAGAGAGAGAGAATGGGCGCGCCAGGGCTTCCAGCCTCTGCAAACGAACTCCCAGACGCGTGCGCCCCCTTGTGCATCTGGCTAACGTGGGACCTGGGGAACAGAGCCTCGAACCGGGGTCCTTAGGCTTCACAGGCAAGCGCTTAACTGCTAAGCCATCTCTCCAGCCCAGTAATTTCACTTTCTATTATGCCTCTCACCCCTTAGCAAAATTCATCTATGTTTCGGTCTCTGTGAATTATTCTATCCTAGAAATGTCATATGAATGGAAGCATAGATCTCAGTCCATAGTCTTCTGACAGCAGTTTCCATCCATGAGCTTGTTTTGGAGACTGTGACGTAAATCAGCACTTCATTCCTTTTAGTGATTCAACAGTATTCCATTGTGTAGCTCTACTACATTTTATCTGCTCATAAATTGATAGTCTTGTAGTTTGCTTCCATCTTTTGACTATTAATGAATAATGCTATTATATACATTTGTGTACACATGTTTTTGTGGAACTGCATTTCTATTTTCCTTAGCTATATACCTAGAAGTAGAAACACTGAATCATGTGGTGAGTCCATGTTTAACCTTTTGAGGAATGTTTTTCAAGGTACTGAGCCATTTTACATTCCTACCAGCAAGATTCCAATTTCCTATGTCCTCGTCAACACCTGCTATTATCATTTTGTTACAGCCTTGGTAATATGAGTGAGCACCCTCCCTGGTGGTTAATGTGGTTGAGTACCTTTGACTGCACTGTTTATCCTGCTGGGAGAAACATCTACTGAGATCCTTTGTTCAATTCTTAAGTTGTATTTTTGCCTTTATTGTTGAAAAGTTGTTGGTGTGCTCTTTATACAAATCCCTTATTATATACATGATTTACATTTTCCCCATCCTGTTGGGTGCCCTTTCACTGTCTTGCTGGGTACAGCTATATGCTTTATAATTTACTTCATTTTCTGGTTTGGGCTCCTCTTTCCATACCTTCTCTTTATGAAGGCCCTGATTACTGTATATTGGTCTTAGCCTTTCATGGCTTGCCTGTCTTACCAGAAGAAATCGTTGTATCCCCAGAGCCTAGGACTTTGCCTAACATAAAATAAAAGCTCAGTAGTTGTTGGTTCAGCTGAAATGAACTGAAGTGAACCTCAAGTCTGAAAATAATAATCCAGATCAATACTGATTTCAGAAAACTACTAGGAAGGACCTTAATAGACCATAAAAGAGTCTGCAGAGGGGAGGAAACCTGCAATCCCTGGTACAGAAATGAGGCTCACAGTTCTTCTAGGAATGTCAGTCATTGAAACCTAGTCAAGCAAAACAGTGTGTTTTAATGAGACACAAGAATTTCTGTGTGACGTCTATATGACGAGATTTGTACTCTCCTCCACCTTTATTTCCTAGTTGAAGCTAAGGCATGAGGAAGGGAGGGAGAAAGAGGAAAGGATGCAGCAAGGGAGCAAACACGTGAAGAGAGTTTAGTTGATACCTAAGATGATGGATTCATTTCCTCTAGACACAGCAAGATGTGCTAAAATTACTTCATTTCAAAAGACTTACTGGAATTCTTGAATGAGAAATACCCTCACCCTTGATTTTTTTTTTTTCTTTTCTTATGAATCAAAATTAGCTCTGTATTTTTAGGAGGAAATGTTTGGCAGGCATGCTGGTTATAAGACTGTATTGGGAACCACTTTGTCTGAAAGCCAGATGCTGTTCCTGGTAGTTTAAAGCGTGTGATGGTATGTTCACTTTGCTGGCCACCACACTTCTGGGAGGGTAAGAAGAGGCTCCCTCATGCCATAAAAGACATGGGGAATGACTCCTTGCCTCTGCCCACACCCCCAGAAGCAGCACTTCATGTAGCATGGAATCTCTTACGGTCTCTTTGCTATGATATAGTTGGGGCTCAGAACAGTGCTCAAAACTGTTGGGTGAATGGGAAGAGGGTGAGAAATGTTTGTTTTTTCAGATGAACAGAATGGAATTAGAGGTCCCTGGGAAATACCAGTTATTAGCTATGTTCTTAAATTACTTAAACTCTCCTTCAACTTTCTGTAAAACAGAGTAATACTAACCCTGAGTAAAATAGTCAACACTGGGCTGGAGAGATGGCTTAGCGGTCAAGCCAAAGGACTCAGGTTTGATTCCCTAGTACCTGTATAAAGCCAGATGCACAAGGTGGCAAATGTGTCCAGGGATCATCTGCAGTGGTTAGAGGCCCTAACGTTACCATTCTCTTTCTCTCTCTCTCTCTCCCCCTGCCTCTTTCTCTCCTCTTTCAAATAAATAATATTTTTAAGAACCATCAACTTTGTATTATCAGCTATTATTAAATTCATCATAATTCCTGATCATCTCCTCTACTTAGAACTTGACCTCCCTAACTGTTAATGAGCTTGATCAAATAAGATGAGGTTCCTGCATGTCTATCCTCAGCTCAGTCCTCTGTTTTGCAGAGGAATAGAAGGAGGAGAGTGAAGCAGCGCTGTATACTGATTTCTTCTGTCTCCATTAAGATTCAGTGTCCCCTTTTAAGAACATGTAATAACACAGGGCAAGATACAGTAAGAAACGTTCCAGTATGAGTATTCTTGCCTTTGGTGTTTCATCTTGGCATCTTCGAACACACAACCTCAGTAGTTATTAGTTACTGTATCTCATTTTCCAAAACACATATGTTCCTATGTAGCAATCATTGATAGATTTTTTTTAAAAACTTTTATTTGTTTTTATTTTATTTATTTATTTGAGAGTGACAGAGAGAGAGGGAGAATGGGTGTGTCAGGGTCTCCAGCCACTGCAAACAAACTCCAGACGCATGTGCCCCCTTGTGCATCTGGCTAACGTGGGTCCTGGGGAATGGAGCCTCGAACTGGAGTTCTTAGGCTTCACAGGCAAGTGCTTAACCACTAGGCTATCTCTCCAGCCCTTATAGATTTTTTTTTTTACATGCCACATTTTCCTTTGTGCTTCTGCTAAATCAGTAAATGACTATCTTCATGTTTCTGTTGTACTAAAATTGTCCAAGGATTCTTTCAGGATTATGTGTGTCAATAAGGGTGTGAGTTTCAACAATGTGTACAAAGCAAAGGCCAAGTGAACAGGCCTGGGCACTGTGAACTGAATAATAAATTGGAATCTGAGAGTTGTGCTATTATGAATGGATTACTTGGATATAGAAAAAAGTTATTTTTAGGCACAGCATTTCTATAAACCCTAAAGCTATGTGTTTTACAAATGAGAAATTTATGCACTAAATAAAAATTACCAGATGTCAGTCTCTGTATGTGCCAACTGGCAAACGTGTCATGGCTTAGAAATCTGGAAGAAGCCGGGCGTGGTGGCGCACACCTTTAATCCCAGCACTCGGGAGGCAGAGGTAGGAGGATCGCCATGAGTTCGAGGCCACCTTGAGACTACATAGTGAAATCCAGGTCAGCCTGAGCTAGAGTGAGACCCTACCTCAAAAAAAAAAATCAAAAAAAAAAAAATCTGGAAGAAGTGATGCCCATTCCTTGCTATTCAAACTGAAAAGGGATAGTTAAGGTAAAGTGCCTTTTAAAAACTTTTCATGTACTCAGCTACCAGCAATGTCCCAGTGTTCTCAATTATTATCAGAATGTCGTTCTTTCACTCATGACTATGCATGTTTGTGGCATTACAGGTGTAACCCATGTTTCTGTTTTAATTTGCTATGTTTTTGTTTTTTGTTTTTTTTTCCTGAGTTCTGTCTTGTTCTTTTAAGGAATAGGAGTCAGCAGATATTTTATTTTGCAATCCAACCTGGACACAACCCTGTAATAAAAGCCAAAGCTAAATAGGTGATAGGATTCAATCTTTATGATTCACATATTCCAGCACACCTGTCATTTTCAAGAAGACATCAAATAAGTTCTCTTCTTTCCATAGAAATTCGAGCTCAACTGGTAGAACAACAAAAATGCCTGGAGCAGCAAACCGAGATGCGAGTTCAGCTTCTCCAGGACCTCCAAGACTTCTTCCGGAAAAAAGCGGAAATTGAGACGGAATATTCTCGGAACCTAGAGAAGCTGGCAGAAAGGTTCATGGCAAAAACAAGAAGCACCAAGGACCACCAGCAATACAAGTAAGAAAATTAACTGAGGCCCGGGATACCACTGTGGCTGGAGGAGGAGTGCTTGCCCAGCATGCTTGAGGCCCGAGATTCAGCGCTCAGAGTGAGAGCGGCGGGAGGGAAGAAGGAAGGAAGAGAGAAAGAGCCTCACCTTTTTACTAGACCTTATTGAGCTTAGACTTTCTTTTGTCTGAAAGGCTGTTGGTAAGCATGGCCCCCTAAATAAAAGCAACCCTTTCCATTTATATATAGTGTATGGGCATGAATTGACCTTATTTTATTTTTAAAGTTGGTATACAGAGGAAATGGTCATATTTTCAACTAGTAGCATTCTTTTGAACATTTTGTTTTCAATACAAGCATATGTATAGATAAATTCATGTCCATAAGATGATGCACTTCACTCCAGAGTGGCTTGTGACCACAAGATGCAGAGTCTAGGTTTCATTATAATCCTTTTGCCGAATTATGTTTCAAATGCTTGCTTCTGGCGGGAATGAGGTAAATGGTAAGTGAAGCTCCCAGTATGGGGGTTGGGAGCCATTTGCTGCAGTCCAGAAGAGCTCCAGCATGTGTCAGTGTGGGAAGCAGGCTGCGAGGAGGCCGCCGTGTCTCCTCACAGGACTTCAAGCCACCTCCGAGCCATAATGGTGTTATCAGAGCCAGCCAAGGGGAGGTTGGGTAGTTAGAAATAAGAAATTCTTGGTTAAACTGAAGATTGTTCTGGGCATCAAAAAATTTAATAAGTAATCAGACCTTGAGCCACATCCTTTTAAAAAGTACAAGTGTCCCCCACCCCCCAAACTTCGGGGTTGTTGCTAGGAAGTTGAACTGAGACAAACATGAAGAGGTTTGTTTACTGGTGTGCAGTACTTAAAATCTGAAGGCCTGCAGCTGATTCAAAGTTCAACTTTTCTTTTAATTTTGATTAAAAGGTTGGTGAAATTATCAAAATGCACATGCATTAAGTTTTTATTTATTTATTTATTTACTTATTTATTTGAGAGAGAGAGAGCATGAGTGAGTGAATGGGCACGCCAGGGCCTCCAGCCACTGCAAACAAATTCCAGATGCATGCGCCCCCTTGTGCATTTGCATACGTGGGTCCTAGAGAGTCGAACCAGAATCCTTTGGCTTTGCAGGCAAACACCTTAACTGCTAAGTCATCTCTCCAGCCCACATCAAGTTTTAATACACTTTGTGATGGGTGGATGGAGCTATCCATTGAATGGTTTGACAGTGTAAGAATTCTGGATCATTAATATGTTCAACAAAAAGTAAATATATGGATCAGAAGGAAAAAAGAAGATACATTTGTAAAATTCTTGGTTACAGAAAACTGGGAGTTTCTATCAGCTACAGGTAGATACTTGAAAGGGCTGTTTCAAGCAAAGGCCTCAAGAATTCTGTAGTGAGTTCTTTTGTTTTGTTTTGCTTTTGTTTTTCATGGTAGAATCTCATTTTAGCCCAGTGTGGTGATTTTTAAAAAAATATTTTATTTATTTATTTGTAAGCAGAGACTGATAGAGAATAGAGAGACTCTCCAGGGCCTCCAGCCATGGCAAACTAACTCCAGATGTGTGTGCCACTTTGTGCATCTGGCTTTACATAGGTACTAGGGATTTAAACCTGGTCTCCTAGGCTTTGAAGGCAAGTGCCTTAAGAGCCATCTCTCCAGCCCTTATAGTGATTTTTTTTTTTAAATTGTTGCATTCTTTTGTTCATTTCAATTTTTTGAGTCAGTGCCTGACTCTGTAGCTGAGGATGTCCTTGAACTTTTGGTGATTTTTCTGCCTCCTAAGTTCTGAGATTACAGACACGAGCCATTCTGAAGTGATTTTATATGAAAACAAGCAATAAGAGTTACTTGAGTTTAGTGCTCCATACACACCAAACTCAACATGTTTGTGATCATTACAATTGAAGTTGGTTTAAAATATGCGTTCAGTAAAATTCTAAGTAAATTTTATCATTAATTGCATGTCATTTTAGAAAATGCAGGCAAGTTATTCTGTCAATAAACTTTATAATTTAATTCCTCTCATCAGAAAACTCAAGTGGAGTTCACAGGTGCTTCAGCAGGAGTAAATGCAGGGTGCCATGGACCAAACACATTCTGTAGATGAGGGAGGGAAGGGGTAAGGTCCTGGAAGCAGTGAGCTCTAGGGGAGACCCAGCAAAGGCTGGCAGAGGAGGGGAAGCTTTTCGGTAAAGGACCAGAAGAGAAGGGCTGGAGGCCAGATTTGCAGAATAGAAAGTGGTCTCGAGAATGAGCTATGAATAGTGAACAATGAGCTGTGTAGCCACAGGTATTAATTGAAACAGACCAGATTTCTTGTCCATTTTCATGGGAAGTTTTGATTGCCAACATAGGAAACCTTCGGAAAGATTTAAATAGAGCCTACACACACCTGTGTTTTAAAAGTGATTAAGGCCAAAGGCAGGATTGCGGACTGGAGGAAGATGCAGCAGGAGAAGGTGGACTCAGCCGGGTGTACCTGGAGAGAAAAAGATTGGCCAAGTTGAGAGACGGGCAGAAGGCTTTCAATCCTGGAAGCGTGGTGGGCCATAGCATCAGGACTAACTTCTACCATAAGGTCCCAGAAACCCTGGTTAAAGTAGAGTAGACCTTGAAAATGCACACCTGGACTCAAGGGAAATTGCTGAGCCAAGAAAAGGAAGGGGAAGTGACCACCTTGGCTGCACTGGTACCCACCCTGAACCTACCTGGGGTGGGGGAAGGTTTCCATATGGTAATGATCTGGAACCCCTCTGCATTGCCCCCCAGCTTCCCTGGAGCGTCAACCCCAGAGTCATAGTAAAAGGGAACCCCTCTACCCACTCACCGCGGAGGAATACAGGAGACCTGCCTGGCCAGCCGGGGGGCTGCTGAGAGCCAGTTCTGTCCTTCAGCACTGGGCTTGTGATTCCATTTCACATCCCTCCATGATATTGGAGCCTTCCTACAAAGTAGGGCAGGTGATTTTGCAGAAGCAAATGTGTAGCTATTCTAGATTTAAAAAAAAAAGACCTGCCTTTTCACTCTCCTCCCTTTCTGTTTTTGGATGACTAGCCATGGGTTTTGATACGTAGATGATTATCAATGATTCCCAGATAACCACATGACAGAGTGTCCTTGCAGAGGCTGGCTGGAAAGCGGAACTTGGAGCCAGTGCTGTGCTCACATTTCTAGTAGCTGTTCCCTTTTTCAAGGCGGTTGTGAAGAAGGCAGCCCGCTCACGATCAGCAAATGTTTCAAGTGTCTTCAGTGTCTCTACATAGTCACTGGCTGTGGTGGGAAGATATGTGTAAGCCCAAGCCTTAAATGTGGCTCTCAGTGGATCACATCGCATGCCATGGTGTTTCGTGTCTCCCAGTCTATTACTTTTCCTCAAAAGATAAGTCGCTTGAAGGCTGGGGAGATGGCTCAGTGGGTAAAGCACGTACCTTGCAAACATGAGGACGTGAGTTTGGATCCCCAGCATCTGCACAAAATGACACAGATGGCCTTGCATACCTCTATTCCCAACAGGGGGGAGTCACACACGTGCGCACGCGCACGCGCTCACACACGAGAATCTGGGGGCTTGGGGGCAGCTACTGTATCCAAATTGGTGAGCTCTGGGATCAGAAAGAAACTGTTTCACACAAAAAATTAAGTGAAGGGAAACCTAGGAAGACATCTAATATTGACCTCTGACCCCTACATGTAGGTGCACATACGTGCATACACATATGCACACAGAGATGTGCCCCAGAAAAGTAGCTTGCCATTGCCTTTGACCTAAGTATATTTATTATTGAGCATGGGGCTGAAAATGAAATGGATATTAACTCTGTGGGAAGGATAAGTTAGAATGAGTAGAACCTCAGGCTTTATTAAAGAGTCAGCCAGACCTGGGTTGGAATAATGTCTCCACTGTGTGACTTTGGGCAAGAGACACACCCCTCTCCAAACTTTGGCATACTAACATGTAAAATGAGATCTTATGACCATTCAGTGACATAAAAACTGTGACAAAGGTCTTTATATGATTGGTTGGTGGCATGGGGCAAGCATGCAGCATTTCTTTGCCCCTTTGCCAGACAAACAAATAGATGGCCCCACAGTGTCACTGACCCCAGCCGCGCTCCAGAGCTTGCTCTTCCTTGGCACAGGAGCACTTGCTGTGGGAACGATCCCTGGCCCAAAGTGGCCAATGCAACTGGAAAGAGCAAGGCTCGGTCAGCCTCCAGCAGAATGAGTCGCTGACCCCCGCCTGGCTCTTTATCAAATCCCCGGGCTTTGCTAAACTTCAGTTCTCACATTGATAGTGAGGACGCACAGAATGGCTAAGGTAAGGATTAAGTGGAGGTTCTGTACAATCTTGAGAGCAGCCCTAGACAAAAATAGCTAACTTGACAGAGCACTTAATATGTGCCTGAGGCATTACTATAAGTATTCAAAATATATATTAACTCAAATCATCATCATACGAACCTCTTTAGGGGAGTTCTGTTATTTCACTCAATGTACAAAGTAACTGAAGCACAAAGAGGTTCAATCACTCACCCATGACAACATGGGAATCCAATGGTGGCTGGGATAATGATCCCAAGAACATTCCTCTGTTTTCTTTGTTTTTCGTTTTTGAGGTAATAGGTTTGGACGTAAGGCATCGTGCATAGTACACAAGCCCTCTGCCACGGAGTCATATTCCCTACATCTCCAGTCCTGCCTTTTGTTTTTCTTTTCACATTTTTCATTTTGAGACAGGGTCTCACTAATTGCCCTGGCTGGTCACGAATTAAGCTTGTAGCGCTAGCTGGCTTTGAATTTCACAATTCCCCTGCCTCAGCCTCCCAGGTAGCTGGAATTACAGGACTAAGCCAATGCACCTTGCTCAGAGTCCGTAATCTTGACCCATATACTACTTCTCACTCAGGAAATGATAGCTGCTATTGTCATCACCGCCACCACCGGTGTTGTGATTACTACTAGTGACAAGGCAATACGACTGTGTTTGTTCAGTCAGTGAGATAATGTCAATGGTTTCAATGGGGCGAACCCTGGGGATATAAGGAACTATGACATATTCGCAAGGAATTTTGAGCTACTTCAAAATAAAAGATGGACATACAAGTTCATGTGAACAAGGTAATCATTGCCTCTAAAGTGGGAAAACAGTGTTGATACACTGATTAGCCGCCATGGGCTACTTGGTGATTTAGAGAAAAAGGGTTCCCTGGATGGAGGCTAGAATCCCAGCGTGCTTGGAGAAAGAACCATTTCTTCCCTTTGCCCATTTGTTCTTCCTTTCTTTGATTGCCTTTCCATCTAGGCAGAGTTTGTAACTCACATGGTTTTGGGGAGGTGGGTTCTTTGTTGTTGTTTAAAAACCAGTTTTTACCATGTAGTTCAGGCTGTACTTAAACTTGCCATGTAGTCTAGTCTAGCTTCTAATTCGTGATTCTCTTGCTTCTGTTTTCTAAATACTGGATATGAAAGAATGTATCACCAAATCCAGCCATTTTTGGTTTTGTTGTATTTTTTGAAATACATCCAAGCATGTCCATAAACTTGTGATCCTCATGCCTTAGCCTCCCACAACTCAATGCAATCTTAAATCCAGACTCAGAGACGTTTAATGGTAGAAGTACCTGACAATTGTTTCTCAATCTTCCAGCTCATGATTGATCATAAATAACAAAATTACATCTGATTAAATGGCTCTTATGACTGAGTTGGATAAACAGTGCCATTTTGCCATTTTATAGTTAGGTTTTTTTTTAAATTTTTTTTATTTGAGAGCGACAGACACAGAGAGAAAGACAGATAGAGGAAGAGAGAATGGGCGTGCCAGGGCTTCCAGCCTCTGCAAACGAACTCCAGACGCGTGCGCCCCCTTGTGCATCTGGCTAACGTGGGACCTGGGGAACCGAGCCTCGAACCGGGGTCCTTAGGCTTCACAGGCAAGCGCTTAACCGCTAAGCCATCTCTCCAGCCCTATAGTTAGTTTTTAAACAACAACAAATAGTATTTCTAATTCTTTTTAAGCTGTGACATTTGGGCTTCTCACTGGTTTTGGTTGGAGATTTTCTTTGCAATTGTTTTTTTAACATTTTTTTCATAGTCGTGTTTAGTTTTATTATCTAGAATAAGGCCAGGAGCAGTTACAAAACTGAAACAGCTTAATGGGTTCCAACAGAATGTGTGACAGACAAGTCCTGAGCCAGCAAACTCTCTGGTTCTGTTCATGAGCCTTGAGACAGCACTGTAAAGTTCATATTCCACAGGAACACTTGTTAGAGGCTGGAGGCTGTGTATCAGGGGATTAATAAATAACCCTCAAATCTGTATCCCAGTGGAAAGCATAACTAGCCCAATTTCTTTTCCAGCAGGAGGCTGAACACTCAGAGCAAACTTTGTGTGCTGTGGCAAACCAGTCTGTCTGTGACAGTAGTCAGTAGATTTTTATGTCAACGTGATTAGCTTTCTTTAGTGGGGTTGTAAGCCGGGGGGCAGGGGTGCTACAGGTTGGGCTTCTGCAACTCTTGTCAGAGGTGGGGGTTAGCACCAGGGTTCTGGGTCCAAGTTTTCCTCTCAGGCCTGGTAGTTTCAAGATCTCTGCAGGATGTGCCATGCCCTGATCCAAGAGATGCTCTGAGCCGAAAGAACAGTCACAGCACCCATCCGCTACAGCTCGTCAGGCTGTGTGGGTGATGTCACTGAGCTCTGGGGCAGCTCTGAAACCAATGATAATCCTGTCCTTCTTCATTTCTTAGGAAAGACCAGAACCTGCTATCTCCAGTGAACTGCTGGTATTTGCTTCTGAACCAAGTGAGGAGAGAAAGCAAAGACCATGCGACCTTGAGCGACATCTACCTGAACAATGTCATTATGCGGTTCATGCAGATAAGCGAGGATTCGACGAGAATGTTTAAAAAGGTAAACTGCATAAATCTTGCCATAGTGTACTTACCAAAAATCACCTCGCTTTTAACCTCAATAGAATGTCTGAGAATATATATTTTACAGACGCGGGATTAAAAGTTAAACCTGACTAGTCATATTTATACTGCGTTTGTGTGGTACAGACTTGCCTACCAAGTGTTCTCATTTATATTCCATGAATTACTGAATCTGTCAGTGACCTGAACAATGTGGGCACATTTTGAAAACGAGGTGCTGGCAAATTGCATCTCTCTTCTTAGGAACTGACCAGCTTGCACATCTGAAAAAGTCACATGAGAGAAGAGCCTCACATTCTGCCTTTTGGGCTTACACATGATAGACTTGTGAAGAACACGCTTACCACATGTTCTGCTCCCTCAGGAAAATGTTGTCACAGTTTTCCCTTACTTCCACCAGACCAGCAGCAGCAGAGGCTGTGAGAGAGTGATGTGAAAAAAATTTTCACAGGGCACAGAAAATTCAGTTCCTTATGCATTAGAGAGTGTCCTTCTTCCCAAATCCATTAAAAAAAAAAAATGAAGTGGGCTGTTAGAGCTTCTTGTCATCATTACTGGCTTCAGCCAACTCTCAGCAAATATTTTTGTTATTTGGACATTTTTGTTGAGAACAATAATGAAATTGGACCATTTCCTGTGCAGAGAGCACAATTACTTGCCCAATAAGACTTGCCTTTCAGTTTCTATGTAGAGCAAGAGGCTCCCCAGACCCACTCAGCTTTGTGCTAACAGTATTTTGTGCCTATATTTATGCCTGTACCCCTCGTCAGTAAGTAGTTGTTTTTTTTTTTTTTAGAAAGGGGCCAGGGAACCGCCTTGTAGATTAATGATATATTTATGTTTCAAAGGGACCCCTTAAAACAAAGACATAGTGTTCAGTGGGCCAGCTGGAAAACTTCTTCGTCTGTGTTTGATGTATCCACATTAGATTTGATTTCTGACCTAAAGATGGAAGTTAGCGACTGCGTGGAGAACAAGTGTTTCAAACAAGGGCAATTTTTATACATTGGCACTAAGAATAGGCAGAGAAATATTCTTATATCCTAAAGAGTAGAGACTTTAAGAAAAATAGTTTCAACTAAACTGGGAAAATGAAGGAATCTTCTTACATACACGAGTCCCTTCTGTGGAGTCACATTCAGTTTGGGGGGATGTATGAGAGCATCTGCTGTGAGCAGGAATCAAGATGCTGGGTGCCAATAAGACTGTACCCATGAAGAAAAACTGGTCCTCATGCTCAGGAAGGTTGCAGTTTATCCAAATTTGGGTGGAACTAAAAGGTGCTTCCCCATCATGGAAGTGTTAACAACAGCTCCACTAGGATCTATAGCAACAGCAGTGCATGTATTCATCCATTTAACAAAGCTTCTATAAGATGCGTAGCTGGAAAAACAGAGTTAAGAGACATGTCCCTGCTTGCAGAGAGCTCGTTATAACGATTAAGCATTCCTGGCCTAAAGAGATACCCAGATCACAGAGGGAATTGGAAGCCTTGGAGATCTTTAGTTACCTGGGGGACAGAAGGGAGACCCAAGAGAGAGCCCTTAAAGGGAAGCTTTCAGGAGGAGGAGGTGGAGGCCTTTGGGAGGCAGACAAGGACATTGAACTCGTATGTGTAGGGAAAGGAAACAATTGGGCATGACTTGGACCAGGGTTGGTAGAATTGAGTCATCACTCACTGTGAGGTTATCAAAGATGGTCAACTAAGATGGGGCCTATTGTGATAAATTTAAGGGCTTGGTGAAGTTGACAGAAACTAGGGCTGACTCAAACAGATTTGGATTTAAACTGTAGCTCTTTGGGGCTGTTGTTTTGTGATCTTGGGAGATCATTCAAGAGATTACTGTCTACTGTTCTAGGGCGTGAACAAGGCAGGGTTGGGCAGAGTGAGGAGCTAAAGCTGTGACAGCTCTGGGACTGGGATGACCTTTGGAGGTGTCTCCTATCCAGGCGAGGAGTCCTTGCCTTTGTTTTGCAGCCTTTGAACTTGGCATGTCCTTGGGAGGGCAGGTCATCTTGGGAAAAGCAGCTCCCTTTGGTAGAGGGTAATTCCCAAGGACAATTCTCAGCGAGAAATCAGCTGTGAGTTTCAACAGTTGCAACCAGTATTCTAAGTGGTTGGGGAAATGAGTTTCTAGCCTCTGAAGAGGGATTTGAGGAATGCACAGTAAATAGAGAAACAGACAGACAGACATGTCTGCTTGCTTGCTACCCAGAATTCACTGCTTATCCAGATTTTGAGACTCCAAGTCTGTATAGTGAATGCCTGCTTGCTTTGGAATTTAGTAGAAATGTTCTGTTCTTCCTGCAGTCTTCTCTGTTTTAACCATTACTGCCCAGCTGGAAAAAGTGCCAGTCACTACAACCACAAGTATCCAATTCATCCTTCCCGATCACAGAAGACACATCGCACCTTAACATCTCTAGTAGTTCTAGAAAGAAGTGAGGCAGAAGGTATAAAAGCAGAGACCAGAGGTTACTGATAGAGGAGCCAGATCAATCCAGAACAAACTTGTTATCTGGATGCCAAAGGGAACCAGAGCTCTATCTTTTAAGCCTCATCAATTTCAGGTCCTTTTGATTAGAAAGGGACACTGATCCATTCTGTTTACTTCTGGGAGTGAGGATGGTCGTTTTGTTTTGCAGTGGGGGCTTGGTAGGTAGCCCAATCTGGCCTAAAGCTGGTGATAATTTCCTTTGCTTCTCTAATGCTGAGATTACAGAATTGCAGCACCAAGACATGCTGGGTGGGGGTTTTTTTGTGGTGGGGGATTCGAGGTCGGGTTTCACTCTAGCCCAGGCTGACCTGGAATTCACTATGTAGTCTCAGCCTGGCCTCCAGTTCACAGCAATCCTCCTACTTCTGCCTCCCAAGTGCTGGGATTAAAGGTGTGCCCCACCTCACCTGGTTTTGGGGGGTTTTGTTGTTGTTTTTAGGCAGAGTCTCACTCTAGCCCAGGATGACCTGAAATTCACTATGTATGGCCTCGATCTCATAGCCATCCTCTTACCTCTGCCCACCAAGTGCTGGGATTAAGCTGTGCACCACCACTCCTAGATTTTTTCTTTTATCTGAATCACCAATTTCAAATTCTCCTGCTCATCTTCAATTGTTCTGGCTCTAGATCAGAGCCTATTTTCTATTAAGATGAAATCAACCAGCCTGGAATGGCCTTAAGAGCTGTGCTGGGGTCCTTAATGTTTGTTTACCTTGGAGAGGATTCTCACACTTCCTTTTGTTCAGGATGTTCCATGTTTACATGGAAATCCAAATAGATGCTGTGTGTTTGAGAGTGCTGGATTTTTTAAGAAACATTTTTATTTATTATTTATTTACAAGCAGAAAGGAAATGAGAGAGAGAGAGGATAGGCCAGGTCCTCTTGCCACTCAGAACAAACTGCAGATGCATGTAGATACTGGGGAATCAAACCCAAGCTATCAGGCTTCACAAACAAGAGCCTTTAACCACTAAGCTATCTCTCTAGCCACTGAGGTCCAGTTTCTTTAGCAGCCATATCTAATTCAGCTAAATCTAGTTAGGAATCCTTTCACCCAAACTGCTTTGTCAAGTAAGTGGGAAGAAGGTAGCTCCAGGAATATTTTTGTATCCAAATGGATAATAAAAAGAGTACCTAATTCCATGCACAGTGTAAGAAATGCCTTTAAGACTTCAATCTATGTGTGTGTTTGTATGGTGTGTGTTGGCACATGTGTGCAGATGTGCGTGCCCTATGTGTGTGGAGGCCACAGAACACTGGCTGTCCCACTCTGATGCTCAGTTGCTCATCATAGTACTAGGATCACAGGCATGCAGAGCCACACCCAGCTCTTTACATGGGTGCTAAAGAATAAAACTCAAGCAGTCTTAGGCTTTCATGTTTATAGCAAACATTGTTACCTGTTATGCCATCTCCCCAGCCCCAAGATTTTCGTCTTAACCACATCAGTACCAATCATAAAAATAGTTGCCTCAGAGCTGGAGAGATGGCTCAGTGGTTAAGGTACTTGCCTGCAAAGCCTAAGGACCCAGGTTGAATTTTCCAGTACCCATGTAAAGCCAGATGCACAAGGTGGCACATGTGTCTGTAGTTCATTTGCAGTGGCTAGAGGCCTTGGTTTCTTTCTCCATGATTCAAATAAAGTATTACAATGGTTGCCTCAGGGCTGGAGAGAAGGCTTAATGGTTCAGACACTTGCCTGCAGTCTAAGGACCTAGGTTCAACTCTCCAGAACCCATGTGAGCCAGCTGCACAAGGACATATGTGCACTCAAGGTGGCACATATATCTGAAATTTGATTGCAGTGGCTAGAGGCCCTGGCATGCCAATTATCTCTCTCTCAAATGAAAAAATAAAATAAAATGTTAAAAAAAATAGTTGCCTCAACTTGATAGAAAGATTTTAATAGGTAGAAATTAGAGCTTTTTAAAAAATAATACCAAATTATTCAAATATTGACGATTTTACATTTATGCCTTTTAAAACTCTAAATGAGCCTGGTGTGGTGGTACCTGCCTTTAATTCCAGCACTAAGGAGGCTGAGGTAGGAGGAGCAATGTGAATTCAAGGCTAGTCTGGAGCTACAGAGTGAGTTCCACACCAACCTGGGATAAAGTGAGACCCTCCTTTAAAAAGACAAACAAAACTTAAGGGAAGCCTGTTAGACAGAATATTGAAGTGATTAGCTTTACGGCTGTGGCAAAAGATACTTTGAATATAAATATTGGCTCTGGTATTGTCAGCAATGCCAAAAATGGGAATATTTGTAAACCTCTGAAGGCTAATTTCCCCCATATAAAAAGTACTGAGCTGGGAAGATGGCTCAGTGGTTAAGGGCTCTGGCTTGAAAAGCCTGCTGGCCCAGGTTTGATTCCCCAGCACCTATGTAAAGCCAAGTGCACAAAGTCTGCATGCATCTGGAGTTTGTTTGTAGAGGCAAGAGGCCCTGGAGCACCCATACTCCCTCCCTCTGTCTCTAATAAATATAATAAAAATATTTTTTAACAGGTGGGTATAGTAACCTATATCCAGACAGTTGAATAATATGTGGGACTCATGTATGGGAAGAAACTTGGCCCAGGGCCTGACTGAAAGAATGCTAAGTAACATTTGCCTTGTATCTTTATTCACATCTGTATTACCATCATTTATTCCACATTCTTTTTCTTTTTGAGGTAGGGTCTCCCTCTAGCCCAGGCTGACCTGGAATTCACTATGTAGTCTCAGGGTGGCCTCGAACTCATGGTGATCCTCCTACCTCTGCCTCCCGAGTATTGGGATTAAAGGTGTGCGCCACCACGCCCGGCTTATTCCATATTTTTGAATAATTATCTAACTCTCAGGAGACTACATAGTACAATTTGTGACAGATAAAGTATCGTGCTTTTTTTTTCCCCACTTGTTAGAAAGTCCCAAGTTATATTTATAGAACCAACTCAGCAATACCCTCACACCATCATTGCTTCCATATGTGAACATATTTGTCTTTCTGTTCCAATAGTTAGTGAATAATCACAGAATACCAAGCTGGCCAACACCTCATGCCTCTCAACAACCATTTCACAGGGAGGATCTTATCTTTGAAGCTTCATTGATTTTGTCATCTATTCACCAGAATGAGTCACTCAATTCCAGACCCTTTGTTTGATAAAACAGACAGAATAGCTCTCTGCTTTTCCCAGGTTCTGATTGACCAGTTTTGGAGAAGTTCAGAATTTAGGGATTCCTTGCACATGAGGGTTTATTTCAGGATCAAGTCTCACTTTTTGTTTTCCTCCAAGAGCAGGCGCTGGTGATGTGCCTCCTGCCTGCTTCTAGCCCCACCTCCAGAGTCATGAGATCTTGCTGCCTCTTTCCATTACTCATACTGAAAGAGAGCGGTCTGCATCTGGTTTAGTGCTGCAGCCAGAAAATGTGCAGCTCATATGCTGCACATAAAAATGTAATTCATGTCGGTGGTCTTAATTGCAAGACACGCAACAGCCCTATCGCAGGAGTCATTTAAACACCTCCTTACAAGATTGTGTTTACGGGCTGGAGAGATGACTTAGCAGTTAAGTGCTTGCCTGTGAAGCCTAAAGATCCCAGTTCGAGGCTCGATTCCCCAGGACCCACGTTAGCCAGATGCACAAGGGGGTGCACGCATCTGGAGTTTGTTTGCAGTGGCTGGAAGCCCTGGCACGCCCATTCTCTCTCTCTCTCTCTCTCTGTTGCTCTCAAATAAATAAAAATAAACAAAAATAAATTTAAAAAAAGATTGTGCTTATGAGTGTCAGGGATGTTAATAGAAGTAAATAGCTCAGCGAGAGCACTATGAAATGATAGCATTTAAATATTTTGCATTATCCCCTTGTTTAAAGTTTCTTTGAAAGTCATTCTTTGCCATGAATTATTCCAAGTATTAATGTTGTTCTTTCCCTGTTTTGCATGAGCACAAGTTATCTTGTTTCTTTACCAATGGCAATGACATAACATGTGCAAGCTTCCCTGACTGGCTCATAACTGCACCAAGCACTGTGTTCTTCCCTCCCTCCCTCCCTCCCTCGTGAGAGCTCACATGTCCTCCTAGTTCACAGTGAACAGGAACTACAATTCATAGTTTGGGGGTGAGGGAAGAAAATACCCAGATGTAAGCTGCAGAGCCAGACTGGCTCATAGGCACTCTTCTCCTCACCCATGTGTTTTAGATGGTTCATAGCTGCTCTTTACCGTCTTGGGATTTTTTGGTGATAATTGGACATGTCATTTAATGCATAGCATCAGACTTCTGGTTATTGGCCCTGTTCTTTTCTTACAACCCTGAAGAAAGCTGTTCCTGGGCAGAGACAGCCAGTCTGCCAGTCATGCACATGAAAGCCGAGGCTGGCCTCAAGCCACCGAGAACAGCCTTCGCTGAGCATAAGTGAGTGCACAGGTTATTGGATTCAGACTCAGCTGAATTAACCCGTGTATGGCATTGCGGGTTGTATGGCTTAATCTGAGAGGAGTGAAGAGCTTACTAGAGACCATTTATAAATGAGTTAGTATTCCAATAGATGCTTTTGGTTAATAATAAAGGTAGTAAAAATAAAACAGGTCTACCACAGATCTTGGCTCTGTTCTTATTTTGAAAAAATGGTACATAAGTTTTGAAATATTGAAAACTACCAACTTGTGTATGCATAAAGTCCGTTTTTTTCAAGTGTGTATGTATGTGTGTGTATGTATGTATATGTGTGTGTGTGTGTATGTGTGCATACATATATTCCTCATAGAAATGTAGAAGAAAATTAAAAACTATACAAAAAAGAAATAAAAAGCACCCATATTAATACAATCACTGTTAATACTTCATATTCTATATATTCAATATTCATTTATATGTATATTCATATAGTATACATACATAATGCACTCTATTTTGTTGTTGTTGTTTTAGTTTTTTGAGGTAGGGTCTCACTCTAGTCAAGGCTGACCTGAAATTCACTATGTAGTCTCAGGATGGCCTTGAACTCATGGTGATCTTCCTACCTCTGCCTCCCAAATGCTGGTATTGAAGGTGTGCACCACTAAACCTGGCCACTATATGTTTTATATATACTTTATGAAATTGAAATACTATTGTATATACCTGAGAAAGACTTCCTTTTCACATAAGATGTTACTAGTATTTCTCATGTCTGGAAATAATCTTTGAGACCAGGATACTTAATGCCTACATAGCACCTCATTACCTGTAGGGTTCCATGTCTTTTCCTGTTGCTAGATATGTAAATCTTTCATATATATCAGAGATGTCTTTTTCTAGTACATTCTTTGAAGAAGAATTGCTGGGTCATAGGACAGCCTCACAATTTTTTATCTGGGATAAAATTCTTACCTTTTGCCCTCTGGAGTAATTATGGTCATGGCTGGACTTACCAGTGAGTAATGTGTTCCCTGAAAAATTAATGGACTGTTTTATTCACAGCAAGCTACCAGATATGATTTAGAATGCTTATATAACACTGGTAAATAATATAACAAGAGGAACTTTTTTAAGGCATTTTAGTGCAGTGTAGCAGAAGAATTAAATGGCATTCTGGTGGCCTCAAGGGATTGCTTAATTATTGATAAGGCCTTGATAAATAAGTAAGAATTGCTCAAGCTAGCACTACCAGCTGGTTCTACTGAGTCTTAGAATCCTATGGCTTGATTGTTTTTCTACCAATGAATCAAAACCAAACTATTGTTTCTTATAATGACATAACTTCTGAAGTATTTTAGAGAATATTTTTGATTTGCTTTTGTGAATTGCCTGTCAGGATGGCAGGTCCCCCCTAGTAAGCACTCCCCAAATAGCAGTGATTGGCACTGTTCTGAGACTCACACTGCTGTCTTTAGTACTTAGCAAGAACAGGGCTTCCGTGGCTGACCCAACTGAGAGTTGAACAGATGAGTTTCTGGAGAAGCATATTTACCATCTGTTCCGAAGCTTTATCAGAGGAGAGCATTAAGCAGACGATCCATGTGTGTCTCCTTAAAAAATTGCTATGACAATAATTATAAGAACCAACTGATGTCAGCTATGTTGAGTGTTTTGTCCATATAGCTCTGGTACTTTGGGATCAACACACTAATGTTAATAGTTCAACACACAATCACCTTGAGAATAGTTGTCAAGAAACTCTTGAAACCTTGTTGGGATATCTTGTAGTTACCTTCGTTTTCTTTTCTTTACTTATCTGTATCTTCTGTGTTTTTTGTATGTTTTTGAGGTAGGGTCTCACTCCAGCCCATGCTGACCTGGAATTCATAATGTAGTTCCAGGCTGGCCTCAAACTCACAGCAGTCCTCTTACCTCTGCCTTCCTAGTGCTGAGATCAAAGGTGTACACCACCAAGTCTGACTCCTTTGGGTTTTGTACATGAACAGATATTAAAAACAAGATGTCCAGTATAGCAATCGCTTATTATAGGCTAAACCTTAAAGGAAACAACTAGGTCCAGAGTAGACCAGAGTTATTGTAAAGGATTAGGGAAGCAGTGTAGTCAGTAAGCAATTCATACTCAAATACTGTTTGTAAATGGTGAGTTGGCTTGTCTTTAGGTTCCGTTGAAAGCTACACTTTGAATTTTCAATATTGGGGTGATCAAAATGAAGAGAAATAAAATAGAGGAATTCTGAGCTTTGGCACTTGAACAGCCTCTCTGTTCTTTCATGGATTGGTAGTCCTGGGGACAGAGGCTGGGATGTACCATTGTTTGCTCTTAGCGTCCATGAGTATCTTGAACTCATGGGAGGAATCTGGTGGCATAGGCACCTGTCTAACTGTCCCAACTGGAAATTGTTCTTGGAATAATTCACATTCTTCATTAAGTCATTGATAGCTCTAGAGGAAAACTGCTCAAGAACTGTCTCTCAGAGTCAGGCTATTAGGCATAGACTTTCAGTGCTGAGTGTGAAAAAACAGAATAATCATGATGCCTTGAAAATATGTGACAGTTCATTTGTTCATTCATCAACAAATACTTTTGGGGGCTGAGGAGATGACTCAGCAGTTAAAGGTATTTGCTTACAAAACTTGCTGACTCAAGTTCAATTCTCCCCCACCACCCATGAACAGCCAGAGGCAAATGACAATAGGAGGTAGAGCCAAGGGAATTCAGAGCTTAAGGGCCAAGTTAGTCTGGCCTTAGTTTGAAGCAGCATGAGAATCTGTCTCAAAGGCAGTAGAAGAAAAGTACAGAGCAGCTGAGCATGGTGGCCCATGCCGTTAATCCTAGCACTTGGGAGGCAGAGGTAGGAGGACTGAGCGAGAACTTACCTTGGAAACAAACAAACAAACAAAATCAAACCAAAAAAAGAGCATAGATACCTCAAGGTTGTCCTCTGATCTCCACATACACACTACAACATGTGTGTGCCCATACACAAACATATCTATATATACATATATAAAAACACATATTCACATAAATAAATAAATAAATAATTTATAAAAGCTTACTTTGCCAGGCATGGTGGCATACGCCTTTAATCTCAGCACTTGGGAGGCAGAGGTAGGAGGATCGCCATGAGTTCGAGGCCACCCTGAGACTACAGAGTTGATTCCAGGTCAGCCTGGACCAGAGTGAGACCCTACCTCGAAAAAAAAAAAAGCTTACTTTATCTTGGGCATTCTTCACAATGTTGAGAATATGCAGTGACCATGGTAGACCTTTATCTCTGCCCCTTGGATGGATTTTATAGTAGGGTGAGATAAACAATTGAAATCTGAATTACATAGAATAGGCTCTCGCTTCTTATGATGTAAGGGAAGACTAAAAATTACATAGATTACTTAGAGATTTATGCATAAGGCCTATAAGAAGAGAACTGTGTGTAACATGTGTAACAAATTAGATGCATCAGAGCACATAGACTTATGGGAAGGAAAGTTTTTCTTCATGGGAGAACCAAAAGCAACAGAGCAGATACATATGATGGAGAAGGAGCAGAGCTGAAAGTGGCCGTCCAAGACTTTGTATGGCAATGACGTGATCATTCTTCAGTGTGTCTGGAGGGTGGAGAGTGGCCTAAGGTGATAAAACTAGATTTTGAAGCTTCTAGAGTGAACCCAAATGAGAGGTAAACTTGCTTTCCCTTGAGTGTGGCAGTGGAGATAGAGGAATGCTTAGATTTGAACAGTTTCTTGGACATAGAATCTATGGACTTGGAAACTGATTGAGAATAGGAGAAGAGATGGGATATAGATGAACAGTTAAAGGAGGCATCCAGGATTTGGCAGTTGTCATGGTGATAGGATAAACTTGGGAGGAGGAGGTTTGGGGCATAGGGACTAGATGGATACATGATGGTAGGTAATATTTTAAGTTAATTTTGAATGTTTCTGGGCCACTAAGGTAGAGAAGCAACCAAAATCTTGAAAATTTTTATGGTAAACACAGGAGAAAGTTGGGAAAATGAGAGGTCTGGAAAGGTAGAAAAGAAAAACTGCAGGAAGGAAGTGGTTAGATGGTCAGGACCAAGAGACATCCACTGAATTTCACCTCACATGTCACCGAGAACCTTGATAAGAACAGTCTGAGAAGACGAGTAAGGGTTAAATACTAAGAGGGTGAGCAAGTTTATAAAAAAAAGTCTGGACATTTTCTAGAAATTTGTCTGTAAAAAGTAATGCCAGGGCTGGAGAGATGGCTTAGCAGTTAAGCGTTTGCCTGTGAAGCCTAAGGACCCCGGTTCGAGGCTCGGTTCCCCAGGTCCCACGTTAGCCAGATGCACAAGGGGGCGCACGCATCTGGAGTTCGTTTGCAGAGGCTGGAAGCCCTGGCGCGCCCATTCTCTCTCTCTCCCTCTATTTGTCTTTCTCTCTGTGTCTGTCGCTCTCAAATAAATAAATAAAAATTAAAAAAAAAAAGTAATGCCAGTATGGAAGTATTTAAAGAAAATGGGGCCAAGAAAGATTGTGTGTGTGCACGTGCGTGTGTGTGTATGCTCATGTATAGATTAATTTCTTTTTGAAACGTGAGGATAAAGCTAATTTAAAACATGGAACAAAAGGTGTCATTTTAAAAGAAGGGAAAACGCAAAATGCTGGGAGAGAACAGATTGCAGTGTTCCTACAAAAGTGAAGTAACAGGGCCCAGAGAACACAAAGGAGTAGCCTTTGAAGAGACTACTGGGGTGAAGAAGGAAGAGTGGGGGGGGGGCTGTAAGAATTGGAGGGAGGAGGTTAGCAGGAAGTGGCATTCTCTATTGCAGTGTCCTTGTGACCTTGAAACTGATGCCTGTGATAAGCCTGAGGAGAGTTGTCTGTTGGGGAATAAGATTTGCAAAAAGCAGAGAAGATTCTAAATAACCCCTGGGGAGACTGAGAATTAAAAATAAAGAACTGCAATATAAGACAAATTTCCCAGTTGAGAAAATACCACAGTCTGAAAATAGGAGTGTGAGTTTTATATATTTATTTTAGTAGTACTTTCAAGCCTGAATGAATCCTACAAGCTTCTCAAAAAAACACATCCTCATTCTCAAAAAAAAAAAAAAAAAATACAGATGGGATTTTTGCATTTAAGGTTCAATGTCGGAAGACAATGGAGCAAAACAGGAAAAACAACTGAAGAGCCAGGGCGATGGCTCGGAGGGTAAGAGTGCTTGCCCCAACCATGAGGGCCTGAGAGGGTGAAGTTTAATTCCCCACAACTCACACACACAGCTGGGCGTAGCCACACATATATGTAACCCTGGTCCTGTGAGGAGCAGCGACAGGAAGAAATACGAAAGCAATAGAAAAAAGTTATGACCCTATAGTTGTTATTCAATCAAAAAAAAAAAAAAAAAAGAATAAAAACAGTTAAGAGCCAGGTGTGTGGCACACGCCTTTAATCCTAGCACTCAGGAGGCAGAGGTAGGAGGATTGCTGAGTTTGAGGCCAGCCTAGGACTACAGAGTGAGTTCCAAGTCAGCCTTAACTAGCATGAGACTACCTTGAAAAAAAATTGAGGAAAACCTTAAATATATATCTCATTTAGCCTAAGCTAGTCCTAAACTCTGATCCTCCTGTCTCCACTTCCTGGATTTACAGGTATATGCCACCGTGTCTGCCTTGCAATATTTTCTTGAATTTATTCTAATTTGTAGTGGATTGAGCACAGTATGGACCTTAACTCCATATAGTCTCAGGCCTCATCCACTGTCTTCAGGTTTGGCCATATGAGTGGCCAAATATGACCGATGAGACAGTGAAAGTGAGGCAGGCAGATTCTTGCAGAGTACTTCCACCCAGGGCTTTGGGAACCCTGCGATTGCTGTGGAACAAGACGTAGGTAGCTTACTGGGAAAGGTATGAGAGACCACATGAAAAGCCTCCTAAGTGACAGACAGGCAGCTAGCTCCTAGACATGTGAATTAGAACATCTTACCTCATCCCTCTGCCAGCTGACCTAAGCTGACCACAAATGCGAGAGAGAGCGCAGCCAAGCCAGCCCAGAACAGAAGACTCTCCCGGGCAACTCAAAAGAACTGTGAGCTAAGGAAAATGTTCTTTTATGCCACTACGGTGCGGGTGCTTTGTTACACAGCAAAAGCTAAATGATACACTAGGTTAATACCTGTGCTCACCAAAGGGAAAGATGAAATCAAAAGGTAAATAAATACAGGCTCCAGGCAAATGGAGTCAGCACTGTCCACCACATCTTTCTCTCTAAATGCATCTAACACATCTAAACACATTGCCTGCAGCAGCACTTTGAAAACACTGAAAATTAAATAGCAGGAGGTGATGAGGATGAAGACCAGATTTTAAAATCCTGCCAGACTGGCAGTCAGTTCCCCGTATTTTTCCTTCAGTATCTTCTGTGCAAGGCAACAGGGAGGCTGGAAGCAGACGTCAGACACAGGGCCTCCAGGAGAAGCTTTTCATTGTGACTCAAAGAGCAGAAAAAGGAAAGGTTAGCCTCAGTTTCTCCTTTCTGTTCTCTCCATTTCCTCATGCCACAATATATTACAGTGGCAAGAGCAGCAGATATGACAGCAATGGCCAAAAGCTTCTCTAAAACCCTAAAGGATGAGCTGGAGAGATGGCTCAGCAGTTAAAGGCACTTGATTGCAAAGCCTGATGGCCTGGATTTGATTCCCCAGTACCCACATAAAGCCAGGTACACAGAGTGGTGCGTGTATCTGGAGTTTGTTTGTAGTGGCAAGAGGAAAATTCCCCTCTCTGATCACAGAAACTATTGCCCAAAATTAGCAAAGACCAATTGTTTTAGTCTCTATCTTTCTCTCTCTCTTGTTCTCTCTCTCTCTCTCTATGAATGTGTGTGTCACACACACGCATCCTGCTTCTCCGAGCTGTGGATGTGGTCACAGATGATGTACATGTATAGAAGAACAGAATAAGAAAACGTCTGACTTTGCAGTTAAAGTACTGGAAGGGGAGCCCAAGGAATCCAAAAACACTGGGATTACCACAGAGAGGGTGGAGGGTGAGAAAACAATGCTCATAAACTTCTTTGTGAGCTACCGAACTCCTAAGTTGTATACAAAGGGGTCTGAGTTTAGACAGAATATCTGCCAAAGTCTTTGTGAACAGAACTAAAGAATAGGATCCTTTCTTGATTTCCAGACTGGTCACTGGGCATTGGAGATGTTGAAAGAAATAAATAGCATTGCAAAGATGTCCAAAACAGAATTGACTTTGAAACCACAGCCTCTGCTGACCAGAATAATACCAAATTCTACAGGTGATTTAAGTATGATCCAGAGTCTTGAAACATAATATTCAGAATACAATACAAAATTACTCAATGTACAAAGAGCCAGAAAGCCTCAATTCATGGAAGAAGCAGTCTGGAGAAACCAATGCAGAAATGCATCTGTATGTTTGAATGATCTTACAACGACTTTATAGCAACCATGACAAAAGTGTGCCAAGAAGTAACAGCTGACACTCTTGAAGTGAAAGGACTCTCAACAAAGAAATAGAAGTTATAAATAAGGGTCGTTAAAACTTTTTGAACTGAATAATACAATAACCAGTCTTTTAAAATTCAGAGAGGGACTTCATACTGGAATGGAGCTAATTGAGGGAAGAATCGGTGTACTTTGAACTTAAATTAGCAAAATTTCATCTGAACAATAGAGAGAGAGAAAAATGAAGAGAGTCTGGGGACCTTTAAGATAATAACAAAAGGTTTAAAACATTGTGATATCAGCATTTCTGAAAGATGAGAAAGAACTTGGTTCATAAAAAAGCACCTAAAAAATAGTTGAATTTCCCAGATTTAGCAACTGACATAAACCTACTTGTTCAAAAGCTTACCAAAACTAGATGTAGATGAACCCAAAAATGTCTACGCCTAGAAACATCATAACCCAACTGAAAACTAAGGACAAGGTACCAAAACGCTTAGAAGTAGCCAGTGAAAAATAATTGATTACTTATGAGAGGGACAAAGCCTTCAGGCATCTCTACCCACTGCAAGCACCCCACCCCCAGTCATGGCAGCTACAATGTCGCCACACATTGCCAAATGTTTTGTTTTTGGCAGACAAATTGACCCCCTCCCCCAGTTGAGATATATTGATCTAAATTGAGTTCTTCATCCTCCCAAACAGGTTGTGTGTGTGTATGTGTGTCTAAGTGTGTGTGTCTGGGCGTGCACATGCCACAGATGCATATGAAAGTCAGTCATTGGCCTCTCTACATCATTGGGGGTAGAGGGTCTCACACTCTGTATTCTCTCTGCTGGTCTTTGCCGTGCTCACCAGGTGCTTCTAGAAAATTCTCCTGTCTCTACACCTATCTTGCCATCTGTGTGAGTGTGCTGGGATCATAGAAGCCCAGTATTGGTGGGGATCAAACTCAGGCACTCCGACTTGAGCAGTAAGCATTTCATCCTCTGAGCCATCTCCCTAGCCCCAGGGGTTTTCTTTTTTCTTCTTTTTTTTAAGAACTATTCCAGTTTTTTTTTTTAAATGATAGGATTTACAAACTTAAACTTGAGGTCATTTTTTTAAAATCACCTAATCCTTTAATTTCCATGACAAAGAAATTAAAAATTGTTCAGTAAAGATTTAGCCAGATTTTTTATTTTTGTTTATTTTTATTTATTTATTTGAGAGAGGCAGATGGAGAGAGAGAGAGAGAATGGGCATGTCAGGGCTTCCAGCCACTGCAAATGAACTCCAGACGCGGGCGCTCCCTTGTGCATTCGGCTAACATGGGTCCTGGGGAATTGAGCCTCAAACCGGGGTCCTCAGGCTTCACAGGCAAGCGCTTAACCGCTAAGCCATCCCTCAGCCCCTGATTTGTTTTTAAAGAAGCCTTCTTTTTTGTTTTTATTTATTTGAGAACAACAGACAAAGGGGGGGGGGAGGGAAAAAATGGGCGCACCAGGGCCTCTAGCCACTGCAAACTCCAGACACATGCACCACTTTGTGCATGTGGCTTACGTGGGTACTGAGGAATCAAGCCTCAAACCTGGGTCCTTAGGCTTCACAGGTAAGCATTTAACGGCTAAGCCATCTCTCCACCCCCAGATTTGTTTTTATTATGTTGTGTAAGATACGTGTGTGTATGCGTGAATGTGGATGTCAGTCCTAACCTTCTGCTGTGTTTTGAGGTCGTCTCTCCTAGTTGCTCTCCGCTGTGTCCGCCAGGCTGGCTGGCCCACAAGCTTCAGGGTCTCCTCCTGTCTCCACCTCTCTTCTCGCTGCAGGCACGCTGGGATTACAGAAGTCCAGGCCGTGTGTCTGCTTTTACTTGGGTTCTTTGGGCCTGAACCTGGGTTATCAGGTTTGCACATCAAATGTTTTACCCACTAAACTATCTTCCAAGCTGGTTTGGTTATCATAAAGATCAACATCTAATGAAATTTATCCTCAGAAAGTCATAGAGTCACTGAGTCTTTACCTATTTTTCTTAGCCAAGAAAGAAGTTGCTGCTATCAGAAAGGAACAGATGAGAAGATCACAAGTTCTAAAGAACCTAAGAACAAGAATCTGGTTGCAGGCCACAGTTTCTTCCCAGTTGAAGACTGTTTAAATCTAATGGTTTGATTCTAAGAGATTATTACACCTATAGAAAATATTTGAATTAGGATAACTTGTGATACCTTGGATTATAGCAACCCAAAATTACACATTTACAGAACAGACACTGAATATGGCTGAGGGATTTATTTTAGAGCCTTTTAAATCTCAGTCAAAGGAAAGATATTTTCTCTCTATTATAACTGTTTAAGTAAAAATAATTTTTTAATCAGGCTGGTGAGATGGCTTAGTGGTTAAGATGCTTTCTGTAGGTACACTGGGATTACAGAAGTCCAGACTATGTGTCTGGATTTACCTGAGACCCAAGGACCCTAAGGACCCAGGTTCAATTCCCCAGTACTCATGTAGCCAGATGCACAAGGGGGGGGGTGCATGCATCTGGAGTTTGTTTGCAGTGGCTAGACTCACTGACACACCCCATTTTCTCTCTCTCCCTCTCTCCTTTCTCTCTCAAATACATAAATAAAATAGAATATCTTTAGAACTGTTAAAACATAAGCAAAATAATTTACCAACTTAATTATTTGATCAGATCAATTTAGTCTTAAAAAAATAACACCGGATGTATGAAATATTTAGATTGAGATAAAAAATAATGTTAAATAACTAATAAGAAATAAATATATGCACCAATTTTACTTGTAAGCTTTGACAATTTTCAGTGTACACATGGAGCCATAACTTGTTAGTATACTGGCTTTCATCAACATGTCCATAAAGTTTTCTTCTTTACCTTTAATGATGAAGACTGTGTGGATACACTAGGAAAAAAGTGAACCGTTATTTTTCAACAAGGACAATGACTCTATTGTTGGCCATCACACACTTACTGGGACTTCTCTTTCTCTTCCCTTCTAATTTTTTTCTTATAAATCTAACTTTACCAAAATCACTTTCTTTTCCAAACCAGAAATTTTATTTCATTATTCATTCCACAAACATTTATTGATTGCCTTCTTTGTGATATGCAGAGTAATGAGTGCTAAGGTCACAAAGAAAAAGTAAGTCAGCTGGTACCCCACCGGAGTTTGAAATCTATAACCACAAGGAAACTCAGACATAAACATTATTTGAAGCCAGGCATGGTGGCACACACCTTTAATTCTAGCACTTGGGAGGCAGAGCTAAAAGGATTACTGTGAGTTTGAGGCCAGAATATATATATGGGAACTGGACATGTAGCCAGATGCAGTGATGCAAGCCCGCAGTGTCCCACATCCACCACAAGGGGTGCATGCGTCTGGAGTTGAACGCCCATTCTCTCTCCCTCCCCCACTTTCTCTCTCTCAAAAATAAAATGAAAATAAGTCAGGCATGGTGGTGCACACCTTTAATCCTAGCACTTGGGAGGCAGAGGTAGGAGGATTGTCATGAATTTGAGGCCACCCTGAGGCTACATAGTGAATTCCAGGTCAGGCTGAGCTAGAGGGAGACCCTACCTCAGAAAACCAAAATAAATAAATAAAATGAAATGGGAAAAGAAAAAAAAAGAAACAAAAACAGAATTGATCCTACGAGAAGATGTTGGTAGAAGACTCTCTCATAGCTCCAAATAGTGAACTGTAAAATGCTCTAGGTCACCTCTTTGCCTGGACCAAACATTCACATTGGTTACACACCTAACAAGAGTTAGGAGCATAGCCTTTAGCATTACAAAACAAATATATTGTGGGGAAATAGCTATGCAAGGTATAGAAAAGTAACTTGTGGGAGGGTGCAAGAATTTTGAATCTGCTGAGGAGTTGATACATGATCTTCCTAGCAACTGTGGTGGTTAAATGTATGTGTCCTATATAGCCTCAGGTATTTTGGATTAAGGTTAAGTTTCCTGCTGACGTCTCTAGCAGCTGCCAGAGGAGATTTCACTGGGGTAGATCTGATTCCAGCCCCAAAGTGTGGAGAGAGCAGTTTGAGCTGCGGCCGTTCATGCTTGCTTGTGGCGCTGGCTGTTTGGTGGTTTCTTTTTGCTTAGATCTGTGAAAGGGAGCCACTGATGGGACTTCCCTTGGATCTGTATGCTTGAAATAAACCCGTTCCTCCTATAAACTGTGTCTGGCTGGGTGTTTGTCCCAGCCACAGAGAGCTGACTACAACAGCAACTAAGGGTGCCGAGAGAGATGGAAAGGTGGAGATAACACATGGCCAGTGTTGTTAAAAGCCTTGCTTCCAGTGAATTGCAGTGGAAGAAACCTGGTGAGGATTCGAGAGGAAGTAGACGGACTAAATCATCTAATTGGTGAAGTTTGTCCTGTTATGTGAATTGTGGCCAGAGCAGAGTTCCACCCTTGGAATGATACCATCTTCACAAGTTCTCATCCAGAGAGCCTACGAATGAATTGGATTGATTTCTGTTGTTTTATAAGAGGCCTGCCGGTAATTTAAATCCAGCCTCTTGCTATTCAATCCATCCAAATGAGATTTTCTTACAATTTCTACTCCTTTAGCTGATGACTCTTTACCCAACTGGGGAAGAAGAAAAGACACTTATGATGCCAGGATTCTTAGGCTTACAATAATGACAGATCTGGGTGTGGACTGGCTCCACAAAACAAGGCAATTTGAAGTTGCTGAAAATCTCTAAGAAGCATGTATGGTCTCCTAAGTGGACTGGAATCTAACCTCAACTAGAAAGGAAGCACCCTTAATACCACTAGCTGCAAAACAATGAAATTACCTGCAAGAGAGGGAGAATTCAGTCTGTTCTCTTTAAACTGTGCCATACAAGAAACAAAGACATTGGGAATATTTTGTGCTGAGAAAGTTAGTCTTAGCTGGATGTGATGGCTGTCTCCAGATGTTTGAGGGCCTGTCATGCAGGCACTCAGCACCTCTCTACAAGGAGTTAAGGGCACTTGGCAGAACTTAAATGGAGACAGGTTTTTACTTTATCCTAAGGCAGACCTTACAATTATACAGTCTGAAATCTTTCTCAGAAATAGAGTTCTGCTTTGTCATAGCTTTGCAGTATCCTCAGAGATGAATTTTCTCCTCCATGATGAACTACCATAAGCACAGTTATATACTCCAAAACATGAGTTTTGACATGCTGAATTGATTACCTAAGACTTTCTGATTTAAAAGTTAATATGAATAGACTGTATTTAGAAAAACAAAAAGTCACTTCAACAAGATCAAGCGAGGATTTGCCATGCTGACAACAGCGTCATGGTGATGAGAGCTAACATGTACGAGTGCCCCGTGTGTGCCAGCCACTCTGCTAAGCTCTGCCCAAGTGCCACCTCATTTAATCCTTACAACCCTTTCAAATCTGCTCCATAATCTTTTCCATTTTACAGATGAGGAAACATCTCTGAGAAGTTGAAGATATTCATATACTCTGACCCTGGGACTGTGTAGAAAATTTAGGTGGTGGTTTGGTTTGTCTTCCCCTTTCAAGTAAATGCCTATCATATACAATTACCCAGTAGTCACTATGGTTGGTTGGTTGTGTGGTTTGTTTGTTGAGGAAGGATCTTGCTGTAACCCCAACTTCCCTGGAATCCACTGTGTAGTCTCAGGCTGGCCTCGTACTGATAGCAATCCTGCTACCTCTGCCTCCCTGGTGCTGGGATTAAAAGTGTGCACCACCGTGCCTGGCTTTATTTTATTTTGTTGAGTATTGTTTGTTGTGGCTTTTGGCTTTTATTTTTCTGGTTGTATTTGGTAAGCTAAGTTCATGGTGAAAGGAACACCTACTCATAGGAATTTGTTTTTATATTCCTTTTCCACCTTTCTGTCGTTAGTTGGTGTAGCAGACAGCTTCAGGTTCGTTGAGATGAACTTCCAGACCAGGCGCAGGTATGGAGGAAAGGATATTTACTGACGCTCTCAGATCGCGGGGAAGTTCTATGATGGCAGAAGAAGCTGGCCTGCTTTCACAGGACCAAGCTGAGAGAGAGAAGCACAAGCCAAAAGCCACACAGCACAGCACACTTCAGGAACTCCAGCTAGGCACACTTTATATATCTTTAGACTGAAATCTCAAACCCCCCACCACACCTTAAGGTCCGCCCAGTGACACTGTCTCCAGCCAGGTGGTTGCAGATCCCAACTACAAACTAATAAAACATTGAATATACTGGGGGCCATCTATTCAAACTACCATATTAGGGTAGGTCAATTAACCAGCTATAGTTCTGAGATGGGGCTATAAGCTAACCACCAGTCTCAGAAAGAAAGTTTATAAAGCAGGTTAAATTCTTGAAGATGAATTAGTTTGTTTAAAATTCAGGGTTTGATCCTGAAGAGATGGCTGCATGGTTAAAGTGCTTGCTTGCAAAGCCTAACGACCCGGGTTCAATTCCCAATACCCACGTAAAGCCAGATGCACAAAGTAGCACCTGCATCTGGAGTTCATTTGCAGTGGCAGGAGGCCCTGGCATTACCATTCTCCCCCGCCACACACACATACTCTCTCTGCTTGAAAATAAATAAATAATTTTTTTTTTAATTAAGGATTTAGAGTCGAGCCGCTGATGCAGTCACATGGCAGTGGCTCCTAGGGAGGCTCAACACTCATAAGTGAGTGAGGAGACGTGACAGTGGAGGGCTCAACACCAGATGAGACATCTCTGCCACACCCACCAGGGCCCAAGGAACGTGGAGAAGGTGACGGTGAAAGTATGAGTGCTGCTCGCAGTGATGGTCAGAGACGCTGCTCTTTAGAGATGGCTGTGGGCGCCGAGAAGACTCAAGACTCATCAAGTGCTGAAAAGAAAGGCTTTTAAGAGCTCAGCACTAAATGCAGTGCTTCTGTAATGTCCTCCAAGGCTCAGGGAGCATTTCAGAAGAGACAGTGGAAAGAATGTAAGAGCCACAGGGTGGGAGGCGTCCTTTGGGGCACTGTCCTCTGGACATGAACTAACCACTGCATTCCTGACCTCACAGTAGACGTCATTGCCTCCACAAGACCTATACAGTATTGAGCCCATCAGCGTTATAACATACGTGATGGAGGCAAACAAAAAATCAGACATCAGAAAGGAAAAAGGACTACTCTTTCTATTCAGAAGAGGGGGCTCAGTAGAATGGGGGGATAAGGGGGGAACAAAAAAGAGTAATGGGAGAGGATTGTGTTCAAATTACAGTATGCTCATGTATTCAAATTCTCAATAAAAGGTCTTTCAAGAAACCAAAAATGAGGGGTTGATATAAGAGTGATATAGAGACTGTTTTATTTACATTATTTACATTATTTGAGTAAGCATAATTCTACTGCATTTAAACTGTTCTGTTTCCCTCTCACTTTTCTGTGTTTGTAACATGGAAAGGATTCAGTAATTACTGGTGAAAATGGGCAAATGCTTGACTGAGTACATGAATGAATTTAGATCAGTATTTCACAAACCTCTGCCTTTTGCTTACTAACGCAGTGGGTGACTTTTAAATAAGCACATCTCCTATTTTCTGGTTTATTTTTATAGAAGGCCCATGCATTTCTCTTGCCATGGTGCTATTGAGACGTGAGTCATGGCTTTCCGCACCAGTTGGCTTCACCACAGACTGTTGTCACCGGCCCAGCTAAGTGTGCCATAGACGTGAGTGGTGAGTCACACTAGGGAGCAGTGTACCTCAGGACCCCTGTTGTCCCAGCTGTTGAAGGAAAGAAAGTGATGTGCCTTTACTAAGAATTTTAAGATCCAGCTGCTTCTGTTAAGAAAACGTATGGAAGAGCTCGTTTGGTAGGATGATTGCCTAGCATGTGGAAAGCCATCCCCAGAACCGCATCGTGGCTCATACCCGTAATTCCAGTACTCAGAAGGTAGAGGCAAAAGAGTTAGGAGTTCAAGATCATCCTTGACTACATAGTTAGCTTGAGGCCACCCTAGGTTAGCTATATGAGGTCTTGTCTACTATAAAAGGAAAGAAAACATATGGAAATGTGTTACTAGTAAAGTTGACTTAAGTTTTTGTAAAGTTGAACATTTTTCAAAAGTTTTTATTTTTATTTATTAGAGACAGAGAGAGAATGGGCGCACCAAGGTTTCTAGCCACTGCAAATAAACACTGGATGCATGCGCCTCCTTGTGCTCTGGCTTACGTGGGATCTGGAGAATGGAACCTGAGTCCCTAGGAAGGCAAACACCCTAACCACTAAGCTATTCTCTCGCCTAAAGTTGAACATTTTCAAAAAAAAGACCAGAAAATATATTTCTGATGTTTTTGAATCAATTATATTATGGACTAGGGCAGATGTTATAACTTGTTCTGCTTTTAATTGAGAAGGCTTATTTATATGAGACACTTAGAGTTTATACTTAACTGATTATCCACTTAGGCCATGGAAAAAGTATTGCCAGTTCATTATGATTTTGAATAAATAACGCTAGCAAGAAAAGATATGGTGTTTGACAAGTTAAACAATGGAAAGATAAAATAGGATTTTAAATTTCAGTCTCAAGTTATTAAATCTGTCTGTTCAAGTACTGTTTGTATCTGGAGGTTGCAGGTGATCTTGGATAAGTGCCTTAGACTATTCACATTGTCACTGACAAACTTGAGTGATCTTTTCTACTTCAATGGGCAGTGTCACATTGGCCTGTCAGTTCCATTAGCAAGTTTTCTAGAAGGTGCTCCACATGTTTCCTTTTAGGGTTGAAGTTTGGCTTGTTTCATAAGCTTGGTTCCCCTGTGTCTATGGTTCGGTTTTCTCTCATTTTTTAACAGTATGGAGCTTTATCTAAAGGAATACCAATAACCACACCCATCCCACCTTGTGTAAAATGCATTGTGAGACTAATTCCATGCTCTGATTTTTTTACGGTTTATTTATTTATTTACTTTTTTGCAAAGAGAGGAAGGGACATGCCAGGGCCTCTTGCTGCTGCAAACTCCAGGTGCATGAACCACGTTGTGCATCTGGCTTTACATGGTGTTGTAGTCAGGTTCACATTGCTGGCAGAAGTCACCCCACCAAGAGCAGCTTGTTGTGTGTGGGGGAATAGGCTTATTGTGGCTTACAGACTCAAGGGGAAGTTCACAATGACAGAAAATGATGGCGTGAGCAGAGGGTGGACATCACCTCCTGGCCAACATCAGGTGGACAACAAGAAGAGGAGAGTGTGCCAAACCCTGGCAAGGGGGCGGTGGCTCTAATACCAATAAGCCTGCCCCCAGAAATACACTGCTTCCAGGAAGCATTAATTTCCAAATCTCTATCAGCTTGGAACCTAGCATACAGAACACCTAAGCTGATGGGGATACCTGAATCAAACCTCCACACATGAGTACTTAGAGAATCAAACCCAGGCCATCAAGCTTTGCAAGCTAGTGCCTTTAACCACTGAGCAATCTCCTCAACCCTGTTAAAGATTTTATACTTACTAAAATCAAAACTAGGTCCAGGGAGATGGCTCAGTCAGTAAAGTGCTCACAGCCCGAACATGAGGACCTGAGTTTGAATCCCCAGCACCCCTGTAAAAGCTGGGTGCAGGAGTACATATCTTAATTCTAGTGCTGTGCATGTGGAGACAGGAGGAGCCCTGGGGTAGGCTGGCCAGCTAATCTAACCTGCTAGATGAGTTCCAGGTTCTATGATAGGCCCTATGTAGAAACAATCAGTAGAAAGTACGTGAGGAAATTGCTGCTGCTGACCTCTGGCCTCACTTGAGCTGACATATATAAACATGCATGTGCGCGCACACGCACACAACTTAAATCTGGGCATAGTGGGTCATGCTTGTGATAGCACTTGGGAGGCTATGGCAGGATATGCACACCTGTATACTCACTTTTTCTCTGTGTGTCTTTTTCTCCCTCTCTCAAGTAAATAAATGAAACCCTTGGCAGAGAGAAGGGAACATGGGAAACACTGTACACATTGTCCAGCATCTTTGCCCAAGATGTTAAAGCCAACCCATATTCCCCGTTAGGCCTAGTGGGAAAGATTCTTGCCTCGGTCTCCAGAGTTTACATGAATTAAAGGAGTCTATTCATATAGACAGGAGCGTTCACTTCAGACACTTAAAAGCACACACCCCATGGAAGCATGGCCTGACCCCTTCAACCAGCATGTATATCCCAAACCAACGGAGCATGAGACACCAAGACCATTTGAAGCTCTCATTAAATATTTAATCTGCTTTTTCCTCTTTCTTTCTCACTGCCGCTCTGACTCAGCAAAAGGTCAGAATTCCTCGAGTGGTCATCACCATAGATTTACTTGAAAGCTCCCTCTGTGAGCAGCCACAGGCACTCTGAGTCAGCCACTTCATCCAACCACACAGGTCACTTGATTGGTTGCTTGCTGTACCCTCATGTGCTTATATTAATTATGTTCTTTGTTCTGTTGTCTCTTTTCCGTTCGGGAGTGTTCCATGGTACACATCAGGCCTATACTAATAGAGATTTGGCCAGCACCTACCAAGGGTGGCACTTACTTAAGGACTTTTTTTTTTTTCATTTTTTTGAGGTTTTTTCCTTTTTTTAAAAATTATTTATTTATTTATTTATTTATTTGAGAGCGACAGACACAGAGAGAAAGACAGATAGAGGGAGAGAGAGAGAATGGGCGCACCAGGGCTTCCAGCCTCTGCAAACGAACTCCAGATGCACCCCCTTGTGCATCTGGCTAACGTGGGACCTGGGGAACCGAGCCTCGAACCGGGGTCCTTAGGCTTCACAGGCAAGCGCTTAACCACTAAGCCATCTCTCCAGCCCAGGACTTTTTTTTTTAAACACATACTGTGGTGGAGCATTTATCCCCTAAGTTTGGTGTGGCCATGTGAGAGGAGGTGGCACCTAAGGGGAGGTCCTTAGGGCCTGGGGAAGTGCCCACAGACGGGATTAAGATAGTGCTGGTGGCACCCCTGTGCTCTTGGGAGAGCGACTTGGCTGCCTTCTGGCTTCTTGCCTGGCAGCATGGTCCCTTCCTCCAAACCCCCCCCCACCCCAGTGGCCCTGTCTGCTATGAAGTCCTTATCACAGCAGAGCCATGTTATGTCCTTAAACCTTCCAGCCTCACGTACTTCATGCTTTAGTATAGCAACACCAAGGGGCTAATGCAGCTCACATGGCTCTTCCGTGAGACCACGAGCTCTTGAGGGCTGAAGTCAGCTCCAGGTCACATTTATTCCATGTCTAGCACCCAAGTAGACCTGGGGGTACAAAGAGGATTAGGAGGAGAAAAGGATGTGGTAAGCATAATAACAGTAAGATTGTATGTTGTTTAATAAGGACAATCCAAGTAAAACCCCATGACAGAGACTCTTAAGCATCTCCTTTTTGCTAATGAGAAATCGGAGGGCCTCATAAATCTATCGAACTTGACTGTAACAAGGTAGTCTGAACACAGGCACTTTGATTTTTGACTCTAAATTCTTATTCACTATATTGTATGCCCTGAGGTGGTGATAAATGAATGAGTTATGAAGTCACTATAAATGGCAGGTCTGTTTTTCTCCAGGGGACAAAGTGAACTTATAAGAGTATGTTCACAGAATGGGATGTAGGACTACATTGAGTAGAGAGAAGGAAGGAGAATTGATTTATAGTGAATCAAATTGTAATGGTTCTGAAAATTATCTAAGTACATGAAAAGATGATGGTAACTGGAAAAGTGGAATAGAAAGATATACTTGATTATAATAGAATGATTATGACTCAGACCAATGATAAAGATACTTGAAGGAATAAGTCATAATGCTGGTTATCGTGTCCCCTGTCCTATTTTTTCTAATATTCTTCATTAGTCTTAATTCATTTTCATAATGACAAAGATGAAGACTTTGGAAATGTTAATTTTGAGCTTATATCTGATATGTCTGAAACATCAAAATGGCAACAAATAGTAAATAATTAGAAATAGGTTTGGAATTTAACTAATTTTATATATATATATATATATATATATATATATACATACATATATATATATATATAATTTTATTTATTTATTTTTTTTTTTAGAAAATCTTCAGTGAACTTTAACTAGGCTGCAGTTCTGGCCATTTTCCTTACCTTTTGAGTCTGAGTCCTGAAACACACTAGAAGTCTTTCATCATTTCAACTCCTATGGCTACGTTAAAGGGGCGGGGGTCTTCTTTCTAACAGTGTACCTGAAGCAATTGGGGAGTTCTGCTCTACAGAAAAGTAATTTTAATCAGCAACTCTCAAATAATAGAATATATGAATTCTACACACTTAGAGCTTCATAATATTTTCCTTATGCAAAACAGCATTCATTGTGTTGCCTTAAGATCCATATCATTTCTTATAAAGTAGCTCTTGCTCAAATGCTTTCAAACTTTTAATGAAATGAATCTAGAGACATGGATACTCTATTGAATTTTGATGGACAGTCCAGGTATTTTCAAAAAAACTCATTTATTTTATATGCTAACTAAAAAAAATTGATGAAGAGTAAAATTTCAGTTTATGCATTTAGTATGCCTATACACTCAGGGTGCCCCAGCATCTGTGTTTTTGGTTTAAAGATTACTTCTTTGAGGATCTAGAGTTTAAAAGAAGCTATCACTTCTTATTGTTTCAGTAATCGATCGGAGGCATATTTAAACTGGAATAGCGTGAAGTAACCCTGTCATTGTTCCAACGCCATGACGACCAGGGCTATGCCCACAATCTTTTGACTATCTTAATGTAACTTAATGTCTCCAATGCAAGATCTGTGAATGTGAAGGTGTCTGAATTCGTGTTTCACACACCACTCACAGAAACCAGCACTGAGAGCTCGGTCCACTTGCAGGACACCATCTGCAGACTAAAGGAATGGTGGTGGAGCTGGGCTCATAACTGTCATCCCAGCTGCCACAAGGCTGAGGGAGGATGAGAGTGAGTTATAAACCAGCATAGACTGCATCTCAAGACCGTGTCTTAAAAAAAAAGAGTGATGGTAAGGAAATGGTTGATTTCAAGGTTGCTTACTAGGCCTGACCAGGTTTGGATTGTGACTGTGAATGAACAGATAGAAACTTGGCTGTGCCATAAGGATAGCCAAAGGTTTCCCTACTGAAAAGAACTTCCCACCAGTTTTTCACGATCCCAAAAATTCCCACTAGAGCCAGCTCCTTAAAGTCCTCTTTCATGAATTATATATAGCTGGCTTCAGGAATGATTCATTTTTCTAATATGTACTTTATTAAGTTATTCAATACCACTAGTAGTCAGCACCCCAAGAAAATGAAACATAGGAAGGTGAGTTTAATATATGCACAGGATGAGTAAATAGGCACATTGAAAACTCATGGGCCTGAGTACAGTAATTGGGGAGCCTTTCACAGCTAGAGAACATCTGGGGAGATCTAAAGGCCAAGGGAAATGAAGAGGAAAATCAAAATCAAATCAAACAAGGCTGGAAAGATGGCTTAGCAGTTAAGGCACTTGCCTCTGAAGCCAAAGGATCCAGGTTCAATTCCCCAGGACCTACATAAGTCAGATGCACAAAGTGGTGCATGCGTCTGGAGTTCATTTACAGCAGCCGAAGGCCCTGGCACACCCATTCTCTTTCTCTCTCTCTCTCATAAATAAAATTAAATTTTAAAAGAAGAATCAAGTCAAAACAGTTTCTACTGAGTACCTCTTACATGGAGCTCAGAGGAATTTCAGTCAAGGGGGTTTCCATTCATTTTATAAATTAGGAAACTGATATATAGGGAGAGCCAAAGTATTCAAGTTAGGTCTTCAGTTCCAGAGCTTTTAAAAACATTTATTTATTTATTTATTCATTCATTCATTCATTTATATGGCGCAAGAGAGAGAGAGAAACAGAATGGGTGCACCAGGGCCTTTAGCCACTGCAGTGGAACTGCAGACATATGCACCACTTCCTGCGTGTGGCTTTACGTAAGTACTGGGAAAGCAAACCCAGGTTGTTAGGCTTTGAGGGTAAGTGCCTTAACTGCTGAACCATCTCTCCAGCCCAGTTCCAGAGCTTTTATATATGTGTATAATTTTAATTATTGCTATTTATTTATTTTCAAGGAGAGATAGAGTATGCACATCAGGGCCCCGTGCCACTGAAAACTTAACTCCAGGCACATGTGGGACTTTGTGCACCTGGCTTTACATGGATAGTGAGGAATCTGGTGAATTGAGCCTGGGCTGGCAGGCTTTGCAAGTAAGTGCCTTTAACCACTCAGAAACCTCTCCACCCCCCAGAGCTTTTGAGCACTATGCTGCACTGCCCTTGCCCAGACAAACGTGATGTAGTTCAAGGCCTCTGGTGAAAGGTGAACTTAAAACGTAAGTCTATGCCAGGTTTTTTGAACCTCATTACCTGAAGTTTTATAAGATTTAGGACATGCAAACAATCATCTTGCTTGTTTGAAGATGCTTAGTCAAGGTTTTCCTGGAGGACCCTTGTATCCTCAAGACCAAGTCTTTCTCTGTCTTTAAATATGCTTGGTTTGAAGTTAATTGAACCAACGGGATTTTTTGTTATTGTTCGGAAATCTTAGTCAAGAAAAAAACCCTTTTTTTTGGACTTACTACCTGAAATATGGGTAACTGAGCAGGGTTACTTGGTGGCCTTTGATCCCATTAAAAGAGTTCTAAACTGGTGGCCCAGAGCCTTGAATGAAACCTGATATTAAAATAACACGCAGCTAAAAGCCTTAGGAGATTGTAGTGCAATGTATACATTCAGAATAGCCAACGTAGGGCAAAGAAATGAGTTTCAGTTGACTACATGAGAACACGGGTAGCTTTCCTGTTGCTTGGAAGCTGTTCATAGTCTCCATCCTCACATACCAGGAACACAGCAAAACTTAAAGTCCCTAGCTCCAGCTGAGAGATTTTAGAATCCCAGGGCTTGGTAAATGCAACACTGTCTTCAGCACTCAAAAGAACAAAAGCAACCCAGTGGCAAGTGCTGCTAACCAATTTGAATTTCTCAAGTTAGGTACAGCTGTCACATGTTCGCACATGGCTCTAATGTCATCTTCCAGCATCTTAGAATAGTGTTTTTGTTTTGTTTTGTTTTGTTTTCGGTTTTTGAAGGTAGGGTATCACTCTAGCCCAGGCTGACCTAGAATTACCTCTAGCCTCAAACTCACAGCAATCTTCCTACCTCCACCTCCCCTAAGCCTGCTTGCCTGGACCAGTAAGTTTTTTTATTTGTTTGTTGTTTTTGAGGCAGGGTCTTGTTCCAGCCTCGGCTGACCTGGGATTCACTATGTGGTCTGTCTCAGACTGGACTCAAACGCACAGCAATCTTCCTACCTCTGCCTCCTGAGTTCTGGGATTAAAAGCATGCACCAGGGCTGGAGAGATGGCTTAGTGGCTAAGTGCTTGCTTCTGAAGCCTAAGGACCCTGGTTCAAGGCTCGATTCCCCATGACCCACATTAGCCAGATGCACAAGGGGGCGCACACATCTGGAGTTCATTTGCAGTGGCTGGAGGCCCTGGTGTGCCCATTCTCTGTCTCTTTCTCTCTCCCCCTCCCTCCCTCTTTCTGTTTGTTGTTCTCAAATAATTTTTTAAAAAAAGTTTTAAAGCGTATACCACCATGACCAGCTCAATAGTGTTTTTTAATTATTGATATTTTAAATTATTTGTTTGTGTGTGTGTTTGTGTACATGTTGATGTCTCTGTCTCCCATCTCACCATCAGCATGATGGGATTACAGGAGCCTGCCATAGCTTCCAGCTCTTTATATGGGGGTCGGGGGATGGAACTCAGGTACTCCAGCTTGAGTTGTAAGTGCTTTATCCACTGAGATCCCCCAGTAGTGTTCCTCTCCCATGAACCTTCACTTCATCAACTTTGACCTTTGTGTGTGTGTGTGTGTGTGTGTGTGTGTGATGTGACCCAATGACCTCGCATGTGCAACTGCACCCGATTTCCTCTGAGTCACGGTGTTTTCTTAAGAGTACGTGTCTGTGACCTTCGTGTGCGCCCTTTCCACAGTGGCCAGCAGACACCCTGTCATGACCACCACAGCTCTCACATGCAGAGTTCAGCTTTGCTCTTGGATCCAAGCAGCAAGCACCATGAGCTTCTGCATGCAGGCAGTGTGGGGAAGGTCCTCTCCACCCTCAAAGCTCACGGCTCGGTGGGAGCACCACCACGTGCTCTTGTTTCTGCCTCACGCTGTAGTCAAAGCCACACTCACGGTTTGTTTTTATTTTTAGTTTTCCATTCTCTGCAGCTGACTACAGAGTTAACGCAAATCAGAAAAAAACAATGTTTGGATATGATTTCCTTTATTTATTTATTTGAAAGCGAGAGACAGAGAAAGAGGCAGAGAGAGAGAGAAAGAGAGAGAGAGAGAGGGAGAATGAGCACACTAGGGCCTCCAGCCACTGCAAACGAACTCCAGATACATGCGCCACCTTGTGCATCTGGCTTATGTGGGTCCTGGGAAATCGAGCCTCAAACTGGGGTCCTTAGGCTTCACAGGCAAGCGCTTAACCTCTAAGCCATCTCTCCAGCCCCGATTTCCTTTAAAATAACTTACAGACTTTCCTGAGTACAATGTTAAAATATCCCTCTGTCAGACTTTCTCAGTGAGCCTAGGGAAGAGGAGGACTTCTTGTTTTGTCTCCGTAGAAACAAGGCAGGTACAGAAGTCGAAGTGTGTTGCTGATCTTACCTGAACTTACCATCTGTCACCTTCAAAAGGGCTTAAAGCTGTCATCAATCAAATCATTGTTTTGGACAGTGAGAATTAATTTCCTCTAACTTTGCTTTGTTGTGGGACTCACAGTGCAAAATTCCCTTGTGATAATATTGAAGAGGGAAACTGAGTGCTCAAATCTATCCCTTTTTATTGTTATTATTGTTTGATTCTTAATTTTTTTTAGACAGGGTCTCACTATGTGATCCAGGTTGGCTTGGAACTCACTATCTCCCTGCCTCAGCCTCCCTAGTGCTGGTCTTACAGGCGTGTGCTGTCATGCTTCCTTAGTCCACAGCTCACCATCTAAATAGGCATGCTGCCCTGCCCCCCCCCATCCCAGATAAAGTCTGATATGATTGGCAGCAAAGCCATCCAGGCTCCACATTCATTTGCTTCTGTCCAACATGTGCTTAGCATTAGGACACGTTCCTGGGTATCAGAAAGGGCTGTTGGGTTGACGGTGTTTTATGACATCAAGGACATACTAGTTTTCTATCATGTTATTTACGCCTTTCTAGTTTCAGTCAATGGTCTTTTAAAGATGTACAAAATTTAGAAACAAGCTTTCTGTTACATTTTAAAACATTCTTTCTTAATTTCTTCCTAATTACAGAGCAAAGAGATTGCATTCCAACTTCATGAGGACTTAATGAAGGTTCTGAACGAGCTCTACACGGTAAGCGCATGCTCTTCCTCTGCAAGGTTTTGGAAGTGTTGCTCATTTTAAAACCTGGTCCAAGCTAGAGTGCAGCTGGAGGTTCTTCCCATAGGTGCTCACCGCATTTCTTTGCCACTCCCTCTGAATTTTTAGTGGTCACATATGTGTGTGCACATGTGTGCATGTATGCATGCAGTTAGCACATACACATGCAGTTAGAATGTTTAAGAAAAAAGAGTAAGTTTCTCAATTACTGTTTACCTGCCATGAGATCTGTACATTTTTTTCAATTTTTGAATATTTTGTTTAAAAATGCCGTTCTGGAACATGATCAGTTTATATTTGCTATATTCTGGGTGCTTAACTTCTGCTTTTCTTTTTCTTTCTTTCTTGTTTGTTTTTTTTTTTTTTTTTGTTTGTTTGTTTGTTTTGTTTTTCAAAGTAGGGTCTCACTCTAGCCCAGGCTGACCTGGAATTCACTATGTAGTCTCAGGGTGGCCTTGAACTCACAGCCATCCTCCTACCTCTGCCTCCCGAGTGCTGGGATTAAAGGCATGTGCCACCACACCTGGCTTTCTTTTTCTTTTTTATTTTATTATTATTATTGTTTATTTTATTATTGTTGTTGTTTGTTTCTTTGAGATATGGTTTCACTGTAGCCCAGGCTGATCTGGAACTCATTCTGTAGTCCCAGGCTGGCCTCAAACACACAGTGATCCTACTCTTCCACCTTTCAAGTGCTGGGATTAAAAGCATGGGCCACCATGCCTAGCTCCATCATCATCATCATCATCATCATCGCCATCAGCATCATCATCGCCATCATCATCATTGGCATAACTGGAGCTTAAACCTAGTGGCTCTTACATACTAGGGAGGTGCTCTATTATTGCCTTTCTTCCCCCTCCCCATTTCATTTTAGTTAATTGTTTGATTAATGACATTATATTAAAATCACTTTTTTACATGGGTATATCTATATGTCCTCCTTTGCAATAATTTACTTTATTTGATTTTTTTCTTTACTTAAGGTACTGTATGTCACCATGAGAAATTAAATAATTTAAAGCTACTTTTTTTTTTTAATGCTAATATTGCTGGGCGTGGTGGTGCACGCCTTTAATCCCAGCACACGGGAGGCAGAGGTAGGAGGATCGCCGTGAGTTCGAGTCCACCCTGAGACTTCATAGTGAATTCCAGGTCAGCCTGGGCTAAAGTGAGACTCTGCCTCGAAAAAAAAAAAAAAAAAAAACTAATATCAGTGGTGCTGTACGGTGGAATTAGGAATAAGCCATGAAAATATTTTTTTTTATTTTTATTAACATTTTCCATGATTATAAAAAAATATCCCATGGTAATTCCCTCCCTCCCCCCCCAACACTTTCCCCTTTGAAATTCCATTCTCCATCATATTACCTCCCCATTTCAATCATTGTACTTCCATATATACAATATCAAGCACTTTATTGTCACATTTTTTCTTCAGGCAGGGTCTCACTCTGTAGCCCAGGATGATCTTGAACTCATGGTAGTCTTTCTACCTCAGCTTCTCTATTAAATTGATAGATATATGAGATCAAAGGCATATACCACCAAGACTAGCTTTAAAAAATTTTTTTGTTCATTTTTATTTATTTATTTGAGTGTGACAGAGAGAGAAAGAGACAGAGAGAGAGAGAGAGAATGGGCGTGCCAGGGCTTCCAGCCACTGCTAACGAACTCCAGATGCATGTACCCCTTTGTGCATCTGGCTAATGTGGGTCCTGGGGAATCAAGCCTCAAACCAGGGTCCTTAGGCTTCACAGGCAAGCGCTTAACTGCTAAGCCATCTTTCTAGCCCAATGATTAGCTTTATAAGTATATTTTAAATCCAAATTTATTTTAGGGTTTTTATTTTATTTATTTATTAGAGTGAGAAAAGATGGGTGCTCCAGGGTCTCTAGCCACTGCGAATGAACTCCAGACATATGCGCCACCATGTGCATCTGGCTTATGTGGATTCCAGGATATCAAACCTGGGTCCTTAGGTCTCACAGGCAAGTACCTTAACCATTAAGGATTTTCTCCAGCCCTATTTTAGAGCTTTCTGAGCAGTTTTAAAAGAGAATAAAATAGAGACTAGAGAGATGGTATAGTAGTAAAGGCATTTGTTTGCAGAGCCTGACAGCCTGGCTTTGATTCCCCCATATTCATGTAAAGCCAGATGCACAAAATACTGGGCAGTATGTCTGGAGTTCATTTGTAGGGGTAGGAGGCCCTGGTATGCCCATTCTCTCTCTTTCTACCTCTCTCTCTCTTTCTCTCTGTCTCTCTTGCTCTCCAATTCTGTTAAATAAATAAATCACTTTTTAAAAAGAGAATGAAATAACATCATGATAAATGAGTAATATTAATTTGTGCTAATGATAAAAAATTACACTTGAGGACATAGATTATTTGAATTTTTTCTGTACAGGCAAAGGCAAACTAAACCTGAAATATAAATATCTTAATTTACAAAATATATTTGTTTCTAAGAAGCCATGATTATAAAATATAATTGGATGAATTTTTAGTGCTTCATTGATAATTGTTAGGTAAATGAACCTATAAATAAACTTTTATAAAATGAGAGTTTTAAAAATAAAATGTGGGACTGGAGAAATGGCTTAGCAGTAAAGGCATTTGCCTGCAAAGCCAAAGGGCCTTGGTTTAATTTCCTAGGACCCACATAAGCCACATGCACAAGATGGTTTGTTTGCAACTTGCACGTAGTTTTAAGGGACCACCTGTAATCGCAGGGCTCAGGAGACAGAGACAGGGTCCCTGAGGCAAGCTGGCCAGCTACACTAGCTGAATCAAACAGAGAGCAAGCAAAGAAGACAGCCTGCATTAACTTCTGGTATATATATACATATATATATATATATATATATATATATATATATATATATATATATATATATATACCAGAATATGTATGTATGTATGTATGTATGTATGTATGTGTGTGTGTGTGTGTGTATATATATATATATACATACGTGTATACACACACACATATATATACATATATATACACACCCACACATAAACATAAATAAATAAGTAAATGGAGCATTTCTCAACCAAGAGTGGTTCTGAACAGGAGGGTGAGTTAGACAAATACCTGAGAGAAACCATTTCAAAGGAGGAAAGATTTATTCTGGTTCAGGTTTCCATCCATGCTTACCTGGCCCTGTCACAGTGCAGCTGTGGTGAGGCGTAGCATCATGAAGGAAATGGTGAAGCAGAGCTGCTGACGTCATGGTAGCCAGGAAGAGAGAGGGAACACCGGCATTAGTGGGTCTCCTCCTCTTCCCCATATTGTTCTACCCTTTTTCCATTCAGGGCCCCAGCCTGTGGGATAGTTGCCACCCACATTCAAGTCAGGTGACTCCCCTTATTTAATTGTCTCTGAGAATACTTTCAAAGACACACACACAGATGTGCTTTATTAATCTCTTAAGCATTTGCTAATCCAATCAACTTGACAAGATTAGCCATCATAGGAGGAAAGATTTTGAAGACATGCAGCTCTTGTTTCTATATTTTTGTCCAGTTTTGCCTCTATTTGCAAAAGCAAGGTCCCAAAATGGGTTGAAGTCTTTGCTTAGGGTTTATGCTACCAGAAGAAACAGCAGAAGCCTTAAGATTTGCTTGGCCTTGAGTATCAGAAGTACTTAAAATAATGTCACAAACAAAATAGAAGTTTATATTCTCTTACTGGTAAGAGAAGTCCAAAGCTTGGTAGTTCTGGTCTGGTGCTGATGTTACCTAAAACCATTTAAGAATTGGGCTTCTCCAGGCCCAGAAAGCCAAGCGCCACATGTTCTCTCTCATATGTGGATCCTAGCTACAGATGACTGGGCTTCTGTATGAGAATGAAAATACTTAGTAGCAGAGGCAAGTAAGTTGAAAAGGAGACATAAAGGGTGGAGAAAGGAAGGGAGGAGGATACTTAATAGGTTGATATTGTATATATGTAATTACAATGATTGTAATGGGGAGGTAATATGATGGAGAATGGAATTTCAAATGGGAAAGTGTGGGGGTGGGGAGGGAGGGAATTACCATGGGATATATTTTATAATCATGGAAAATGTTAATAAAAATTAAAAAAAAAAAAGAATTGGGCTTCTCCTAACCTATCATTTGGAGAAATCCAATTACAACATTTGTCCTTATAGTCTGAGATAGTTGCTGGAACTCTGGCCATTGCCTCTGCATTCCTGGAAAGAGAATGGAGAAATAGAAGTGCAGGCCTTGTATCTATAAGACTTGATAGAAGGTCTTACATTATGCTTCCACGTCTATCTTATTGGCCAAAGTTTAGAATAGTTCCATCAGGTAGTAAGGAGGTTTGAAAACTGTAGTCTTTTAGCTGGCCACTTTATTGCTAACAGGTTTTTGAAATATGGATTCTTTTCATTTGAAAGTTATTAGCCCATGCCTACTATAATAGTTACCTTCTTGAATCAGTCAGGGTTCTCTAGGGGAACAGAACCAATAGAATGAATTGTATTAAAAGGGAATTTATTGCATTATCATATGACAGTCCAGCAACAGCAGATCACAGGCCTGAGAGTCAAGGAACCCGGTAGCTGCTCAGTCCACGAGGCTAGATGCCTCAGCAGTCCCAATCCAGCACTGAAGGCCTGGAGGTGTTTTAGAGAGATGCTGCTCTTCAGTCCATGCTGGTCTTTGGTCCACACTGGAAAGCAGCAAACAGCACCGGCAGCCAGGTAGGAGGGGAGATGAATACCTTTCTTCCCAGAGCTTCTTTTGATCAAGCCCCCCTCGGAGAGCCACCCACTCTGGGGGAAGAGCTCACCCTGGAGGGAGGATTCCTCCTTTAGTTAATCCTTCCTGGAAGCAACCTCAGAGACCCACTTATGAGGAATGTTTGTGGATTCCTAAACAGATCAAGTTGACATAAACTTAACCATCACATTTCTCATTGCTGGGACAAAACATCCAACCAAAAGTAGGTTGTGGAAAGAAGGGGTTTATCTTTGGCTTACAGTTTCCAGGAGGTTTTGTCATGGCAGGGAAGCCATGGCAGAGCAGGTAGCCAGGCATCACATATTATCAGCATGGAGGAAGCAGCAACAGCAACTTTAGTGCAGCGGACATGCAAGGATATAACACTCCAATGGTCCCTCTCAGCAGCACACCTCCAGCAAGGCTCCATCTCCCAAAGGCTCCACCAGCTGGGGATTAAGTATGATGCTTAATTACAAACACATAAGGCTATATACTTCTCACATTCAAACTACCACACCTACCAGAGTAGCTGACATGTATTGTATGTGTGCTTGTTTAGTACTAAGCGTGTTCATGTATATCAGCAGGGCATCACTGGGAGGTGGGGACTCTTATGCTGATCTTACAGAGCATAACTCAAGGACTTGGAAAGGCTTTCCCTATCTTGCACAGTACCACAGCCAAGTGGGACCTGCATACCCTATATCCTTTACTGCCATCTTACCACTGTTATGGGAGCTTTACTGAACCAGTCTCTACAATCTTTAAGTGTTATTGTCTCCTCCCAAATAGAGATAGATTAAGCAACTTGTCACCTGCTTATTTGTATTTTTTTTAAGGATGGGTGGCATTCATGTAGTAACAAAAATTGAAGTGAAAAAAATACTGAGCATGTGGCTCAATGGAAACCTGTATTTCTTAGAAATGTTAATTTAAATATCTAACAGATGGAGCTTATTGGAGTGAAAAGTAAAACCAAGAACCTCAGGCTCTATTTCTGAGTTTAGGTTGCTAATTCACTTCCTGAATTGAACATTTGAAAGAAGAGAAAAGAGGAAATCATTAAGTTTGATAGTAGATTTAAGAAACTAGGGAGAGGACTGGGAAGATGGCTCAGCAGTTAATAGGGCTTTCTTGCAAAGTTTACAGGCCTGGGTTTGATTCCCCAATACATAAAACTAGACATAACATGAGTGCATCTGAAATTTGTTTGCAGTGGTAAGAGGTCCTGGTATGCGCTCGCTCTCTCTCTCTCTCTCTCTCTCTCTCTCTCCTCTCCCTCTCCCTCCCTCCCTCCTATCCTCTCTCACTCCCTACTCTTACCATCTCTCTGTTATCTGTGTTGTATGTGTATTTATCTCTTAAATAAATAAATAAATAAGGGAGAGTGTTGTACTCTAATCAAACAAAAGTGATTGGACTATGTGACCCTGGCAAACCATTTCCCCCACCTCTCTGACCATCTGTATTATCCAGGGTTCACTAGAGAAGCACATCCCATGTGTTATAAGGAGCTTTTATAATTATGGAGGATGAAAAAAGTCCCATGAAACTCAGCAGAACTGATGGTATAGTCTCTAGTCTGAGTCAGAGGCCTGGAACTAGGAGAGCCAGCATTGTAGGTTCCAAATCTGGAGTCAGCAGACCTGTGTCCCAGCTCCCTGACCCTCATACAGAGAGTAGATTCTCTCTTTCCCAGCCTTTTTGTTCATCTTTGCCCATCGATGGATTGCATGAAGTCTGGCTACATTATGGACGGCAATCTGCTTTACTCGGTACACTGAGGAAACATTAATTTCATCCGGAAGCACCCTTAGAGACTGGTCCAAAGTAATGTTTGGTAAAATAAGTGGGCATCTTACAGCCTTGTCGAGTTGCCACATAACATTAGCCTCCATAGTATCTGACAAGGAATCAGAAAAGGGGAGGGCCTTACTGAATCACACCCTTTGCTGCCTCAGCTTCTCATCTGTGTGGTGGCAATCATAACAGCCCCTACTCTTAGGCTTAATAAATGTTATAAAGGGACTGCAGAGATGGCTTAAAAGTTAAGTTGCTGGCCTACAAAGCCTAGGGACTCATGTTTGACTCTCCAGGTCCCATATAAGCCATATACACAGTAACACAAGTGTTCAGATTCACACATGCACACAAAGTGGCACACTCATCTGGAGTTCAATTTCAGTAGCTGGAGGCCCTGGCATACCATTTCTCTCTCTCTCTTTTTCTCTCTCTGTCTCATAAAATAAATAAATGTTATGAAGACTAATTTATTCATCCAACATACACTTTTTAAATGCCTTTTGTACTGTTCCATGTATTGTAACTAAAGCTATGAATAAAAACAAATCAAGGTGCTAAGAAGATTGCTCAGTGGTTAAAGGTACTTGCTCACAAAGTCTGCCAATCCAGGTTCGGTTCCCAAGCCAACCACATAAGGCAGACACACCAAAGAATGCCATTAGCGGCTGGTGTACCATTGTAAGGGCAATAGAACCACCACACACTCTCACACACACATGCAAATAAGTAAATTAAAAGGCACAGATCAAGTTCACACTCTCAAAGCATTTACATTTTAGTAAGAAGATACAAACAGTAAAGAGGAAAAATATAGCCAGGTTAATACAAATAAAGCAGTCAGAATGGAGGCTGGCATATGGATGCTGAATGAATATTGGTATCATACTCACCTCCATGTCTTCTTCGTCCTCCGTGGAACAGAGCGGCTATCTCGTCTCCCTGTCTCACAGGGTAGACCAGAGATCTGGTAACAGTAATTACAGATGGTCTTCACATGTATACAGATTGAGCAGAGCTTCCACGCTGCTTAGGACCAGAAATGTCTCAGATTTTGGAATATTTATACTGAATTTTACCAGATGAGCATCTTTACTTCAAAAAATTGAGTCCAAAAATGTTCCATGATTCAAAATTTTTGAGCATCATGTTGACATTCAAAAAGTATGGTTTTCTGCCTGGGGATTTAACTCAGTGGGTAAGTTATTTCCTTTTTACAAGTATGAGTACCTGAGTTTGATACCAGGTGAACATGCCTATAATCACAGCCGCGGGGGGGGGGTGGTGGTGGTGGAGGGGTGGAGACAGGAGGACCCCTGGGGTGTTGGGGTCCAGCCAGTCTAGACTGTTTAGCAAGCTGCAGTCCACTAAGAGACTAGGTGTCTCAAAACACGTAGATGGCATTCCTGAGAAAAATACTCAAGGTTCCACTCCATGTGCACCCAGGTAGGTGCACCTACACAGCCACATTTGCACCCACACTACCTCATATATGCACATTCACATATATATCTCTCCCTCTCTGTCCTTTCTGTCTGTTGCTCTCTCTGTCTATCTCTCTCCTTGCAAATAAGTAATACATTTTTTTTTTAATTTTTAAAGGTTTTAGCTAGGGAGATGCTCAGTGTGTAAAGCACTTGGCATGCAAGCACGAGGACCAGAGTTCAGCTCCCCATAACTTACGTAAAGTCAAACCCAGTAGCACACGTCTGTAATTCCAGTATTTCTACAGCAAGATGGGAGGCAGAGACAGGAGAATCCCTGGCGGCTCACAAGCCAGCTAGCCTGGCATATACAGCAGTGAACCACAAGTGGTCCTGGCTCAAGCTAAATGGAAGGCGAGGAAACCCCTGAGTTACATAGAAAGAGGGGAGAGGTTAAAAAGAAAGGTTTGTTTCATACTTTGGGTTTCTCGACCTATAGAAGATTTTTCCTTATAATGAATATTTGTACAAAAAGAAGACAAAAGGCAGCTTGTCCCAGAAAACCAAGTCTGTGGAAATAGGACTGTGCTTGGGAAGTGGAAAAGTAAAAGGCAAAAGCAGAGGAAGATAATGGCAAATGGTTAACAGGAACATTCAAAACCAAATTTGCTTTAGTGCAAAAAGGGCTTGTCTCAATACCAAAATCTCAAAATGTTATGCTATGTTTTAATTATATGTTATAAATTGTAACTTAGAATCAGTTGTCCTGTGTTAATATTTATTTACCTTTTATAGGCTTTAGAGCACCTTAGTAAACAAAGAGTTTACTGTTTCTCCTAAGCTATTGATAATAGATTAAAAGAAACATTATCAACTCTTGAAATTGATGGTTAATTATGTGTAATTGATTGCCACATTCTCATGGCTAGCCAGGCTCACAAGCTAACCCATTCTCAGGGTCCACTGAATCACAAGGAAAAGATCAGAGAACCGACCCCCATGCCAGACAGGCACACGATCCATCCCATTTATTCCACACAGCATCCCCGTGACACAGGGCGTCCTAATCCCCAGTTTGCAAATAGGACTTGAGACTGAATAATTAGCTCAGGATCACCGGGACAACAGATGACTCATCCAAAACCTAAACCCCTTTCTTTCCCCCAAAGCCCATCAATCCCCACAGGACAGCTGCCTCAGGGAGGATGCACAGGGGAGGTGAGGGAGGGAGGGTGGAGTGGAGTGTGATCTAGAGAACAGAGGAACGCCAAGGTAGAACACAATTCATTTGTAAAAACTTGACCCAGCTTCCCATACTGTTATATGGGTAAAAAACTGGTAGACCTGATGGTTTTGTCCAGCCATTCTTTAATATTAGGTTAAGTCCATTTGGAGCGCCTCTTAAAAATATAAGCTTTCAATTAGCTTGAATGTGATACGCGCCATCACCACAGTCAGGTGCGTGTTTCCGCAGTGGTCAGTGCTGCGATCCACTGCCTTGTTCTGTTTTCTCCCTCCAGGGCCTAAGTCCCACCTGACTGATGAGCATCAGCCTTGGATAGAACGCAGCTGGCAGGGAGCACTGAATGTGTGCAGGCCTTCAAATGCCTTTGAGGCATGTGGCGCTCAAAAAACATTGAAATATAAAGAGCTCATTATTTTTTAGTGGTAATGAAAGGGAGGATACTGTCATTATTTTGAGCCTTCCTTGAAAATTCAGCCTCAGAGGACTGTGGAGGACAGCTTTGCATTGGGCCTGTGAGCTTTTGCAAAGCCAGAGACAGCATGCACCTCTCTAAGAAGAAACTCACCCAAGGCAAGGTTGGAGAGTCATTTTGAAAGAGCCCCAAACACTTGCCTAACTATGAGAAGATTTTTTTTTCCCATGAGTGAACCTCAAAAGGCTTTAAAAATTTTTTTTGATGCAGTATTTATTTTAGCTCAAGGGCATTTTGAGAATTTAAAATATATATATTTCTATAGTGAAAATGAAAATTCATTTCTTTGAGATGTACTATGGAAAGGGCTGGTCCCGTATCAAAACCCTGAGGAGAGGCTACCAGGAGGAAAGACAATGTAAAACACTCCCAAACCAAAACCCTCACTGGAATAGCACATTCTCTGTGGTGCCACTTGGAAACATTTCGTCAGCAGCCATCTATTTAGAGATCATGGGCAACAAACTATTTCCATAAATCCGTCCCTGACTTTGCTAAAAACCTGGATGGAAAGAAAAGGGGTATAGGGATTGTATGACTCCCTGACAACAGCCTCTGAATTCCAGTCTTGTTTGTGGAGCACACTAGCTTTGAGACGAGGTTAACAGATTTAACCTGGTTTCTTCTCTCGTGCAAATGATTGAGATTTATAAAATTATCCATGTCAAGAGTCCATGATGAACTCCATATGCGGTTATATGTTAGGACGCTGTGCTAGTTAATAATGCCAGTGGTGCCCTAGCTCCTGCTTGGGTTCATTTTCCTAATGAGAGTTGAGAATTAGTTATGGTTGGTGTTTCTGAACTGCAAACAGGACTTACACAAGTTACCAGTATGAGCTTATGTCTCCCACAAAATTATTTGACTCAGAAATAAGAAAGAAAGGGCATAACTTACTGAAATAAAAAAATTACTAGAGAATGTTTTGAACTTTTGTTTTGTTTTTGTTTTTAGTTTGTTTTGTTTTTCGAGGTAGGGTCTCAATCTAATTCAGGCAGACCTGGAATTCACTATGTAGTCTTAGGGTGGCCTCGATCCTCCTACCTCTGCCACTGGGTTTAAAGGCATGTGCCACCACGCCCCAGCTGAGAATGTTTTATTGAAAGCATCCCCAATAGAGTATTTTATCCAAACTGTTACATTCCGAAATATAGCATTATGATTACAATGCTTTAATGGCAGGGCTGGAGAGATGGCTTAGTGGTTAAGGTGCTTGCCTATGAAGCCTAAAGACTCAGGTTCAATTCTCCAGGTCCCAAGTAAGCCAGATGCACAAAGTGGCACATGCATCTGGAGTTCATTTGCAGTGGCTAGAGGGCCTGATGTACCTGTTTTCTCCCTCCTTTCTCCCCCCCCCCCCCCGTCTCTAACAAATAAAAACTAAAAAGAATGCTTTAGTGGTGCACATCTTAACTAACTTTATTTTGTTGGGTAATTAAGCTGTTTAGCTTTGCCATTATTCATCAAACATATATACTTACATATAATCAGCATGGCATAAATATATGATTAAATACATGTGGCATTTGTGGGAACACTAAATAAATTATGGGCACTCCCCTTCAATTTGTTCTCTTCAAATAAACAATAAATGTTATAAAGAAATATGGAATGATGTGAAGGTAATCTCAACCTATATCATTTATATCGAGTGATCCTTTTGAACCTACCTAAACTTACCTGCTTTTCTTTATTTCATTTATTTACTTATTATTTCAACATATTTTGTTGTGTGGATATATCATCTTTTCCCTCATCTCTGCCCCCATTCCCCTGGGAACCCCTCCTCAGTGGAGTTGCAGGTATGATCTCTGGGGTTGTGGATTATGCATGTGGGAGCAGCAGTCATTTACTTTTGAGGGGGGACATAATGCCTCTGGGCATGATGTCTCAAACTGTGGCTCTTAGAATCTTTCTGCCCCCTCTTCCACAAAATTCCCTGAGCCGTGGTGAGTGAGTTTTAAGTCTACTTCAATGATGAACTCCTAGGAGCCTCTGAATTTCTACTTTGGAAGGTGCTGAGTATGCTCAGGGTCTGCTCCTTCACCCTGACACTGATTACCAGGTTCAGCATGGAAGCTGCACTCTTGCTCATCTCCCCAGTTCCTTTGTGGTTTCAGCTGTGGCTTGGCTGAAGAACAAGGTGTAGTTTATCTCCTCTGGTTTCCCTACCTTCTGATAAAGAAAAACAGATTCTCCAATGGAGAGTGAAGTCAGCATAGGTTAAATAGGATAAGCATTGTTAGTTTAAGAAGAATTTGATGTTTGTAACCCCTCTTTAGGCAAAGACTAGTGAGAGCTTCACACTGGAGAACATAATCTTTGTCTCCATAGGATTCTGATCTGGTTCCCAATTCCAGATATAGGTTGCTTTGCATTGAGCAGATCTCTTAGCCAATCAGAAAGTTATTGGCTACCCACCAAGGCTATGTGCCACTACTGCACTGGCGTGTACATCCTGTCAGGGTGTTTGCTTCTGGTTGCTTGGCTGTAGTTGGCCACTTTCCCCCAGTAGCTCATGTAGCACCTTCCAGCACTAGGTAGGCTAATTGTCTGGGGACTGGCTCTCTTCCAGCCAGTTTTCTCTATGTTCTGTGTAGGCAGCATGTGGTATCTTCAGCAACAGAGTCATACCTTTTGCCTCAGGCAGATACAAGTGTTTTGACAGAAACCTGTCTTGTTTTGGGGACCTCGTAGGTCTCTCTAATCAGCAACTCATTGTGGGTAGCAACTGATTTCTGGTACTGGGAGTTACAGGTCAGACACACACACCCAAAAATTGTTTTTGAAGCTTAGGCTTCATCTCAAACTCTCCAGGGCCCTTCTTTTCAGGTGCTCCCCCTTACTCCTGTTGAGGGTTATATCTTTTAGTCTGTCTCCAGGGATAAAGGATTCTGTGGTACCAGTTGATTTTGGATTTCGTTTTGTGTTTGTTTTTCCCTACGCTCACCTTATCCACCCAAAAAAACCAAAGCCACTTTCATCTCTATTGTCTGGGACTTGAGTTACCTATCAGGTATGTCAGCAACTCAAGCTGGCACAAGTTAAGAACCAAAGATAAGTGATGCGTGTTTGTCTTTCTGTGGTTGTTCTGTGATCTGTTCCAAGTCCACCCATTTTTTCTACAAATTTCATTGTTTTGTTTTTTTCTTTCTATTGCTGAGTAGAATTCCACTGGGTAAATGTACCACAATGGGTTTATACATTTATCCAAATATGGGCATCTGGGTTGCTTCCAGTTCTTAGCTATAATGAATTGAGTAGCTATAAACATGGCTGAGCAAATATCTCTGTAGTGAAGGATGGAGCATTTAGGATAAATAGGTGTGCCAGGACCTCCAGCCACTGCAAACAAACTCAAGAAGCATGCACCACCTTGTGCATCTGGCTTACATGGGTCCTGAGGAATCAAACCAGGGTCCTTTGGCTTTGCAGACAAATGCCATAACCACTAAGCCATCACTCCAGCCCCAGAGGTTTTTCTTTTGCTATATAATATGTTTGGATATCTGAGGCCTGCTGCTATTCCATATGAATTTTGAGATCAGTTTTTCTATTTCTGTGAAGAATGATGCTGGAATTTTTATTGATATTGCACTAAATCAGTACATTTCTTTGGTAGAGTTGCCATTTTCACGATGTTAATTCTACATATCCAGGAGCATGGGAGATCTTTCCATCTTCTCAAGTCCTCCTTGATATATTTCTTGAGGTTTTTTTTTTTTAATGTTTTCATTATGTAAGTCTTTCACATCATTGGTTAGTGTTATTCCAAGGTATTGAATTTTTTTGTTGTTATTAAAAATAGGACAGCCTCGCTTATTTCTTTCTTTGTATATTTGTCCTTTGTGTATAAGAAGGCTGCTGATTTTTGAGTTAATTTTGTATCCTGCCACTTTACTGAAGGAATTAATCACCTTTAAAAGATCACTTATGTATAGGATCATGTCATCTGCAAATAGGGCTAACTTGACTTTTTCCTTTCTAATTTGTATTCCTTTTATCTCTTTCTCCTGTCTTCTTGCTTGAACTAGTACTTCTAGTACTATGTCGAAGAACAGTGATGAGAGTGGACACCCTGTCTTGTTCCCGATCTCAGTGGAAACTCCTTGAGTCTTTCCCCATTAAGTATTATTTGGGCCTTAGGTGCTTTGTATATTGCCTTGATTGTTGAGATATAAACCATCCGTGGCTATTCTTTCCAGCATTTTTGATCATGAAATGATGTCATATTTTGTCCAAGGCCTTCTCTGCATCAATTGAGATGGTCATGCAGGAAGTTATGTCAGTTTTCCTGAATTTATGGAGGCATGCTTTATGGCCTAATATGTGATCTATTTTGAAGAATGTGCCTTGGGCTGCTGAGAAGAATGCATGTTCTGTAGATTTGGGATTGAAAGTACAGATGTCCATTAGGTCTAGTTAATCTATGGTGGTGTTGAGCTCAGTTATTTCCCTCTTGATTTCCTGCTTGGATGATCTCTCTACTGATGCTAGGTTGAAGTCCCCAACTATTCTAGTGTTAGTGTTTATTTCTCTTTTGTTGTCAAGTAGGTTTTGTTTTATAATCCATGCTATACCTGTGTTTGGTATATATGATTTCTGATTGTGATGTCCTCACGCTGGATCATTCCCGTGATGAGTAAGAAGTGGCCTACTTTGTCCTTGTTGATTATTTTTGGTATGAAGTCTGTTTTATCAGATATTAATACAGCAACACCTGCTTGTTTGTTTACTTGGAATATTATTTTCCATAGTTTCACCCTGAGGAAGGTTTCTTGAAGACAGCTGATAGAAGGGGTCCATTTTTTGATACACCCAGCTAACTTGTGTCTTTTGATGGGTGAGTTGAGACCATCAGTATTTAAGGTTATAACTGTGAGGTTCTGTTTAATCCCTGCCATTATGGGTGCTTTATGGGGTTTGCTGTTTTCTTGGACTTTGTGCTTTTTTGAGCCTGATCTGGTTTTGGTTATTCTGATCTTCTCGTAAGCTCTTGAGATTGTGTGTGGAGTATTCCCTGAAGTATTCTCTGTAGGTTTGGCTTTGTGTTCATATAATCATAGAGGTGACTTTTCATGGAAAGTTTTCCTTTCACCATGTATTATGAAGGATACTTTCACTTGGTCCAATATCCAGGCACTTCTGGCTTTCAGGGTTTCTGTTGAGAAATCTAATGTAATTCTGATGTGATTGCCTTTATATGTAGTTTGTTTCTCACTTGCTGCTTTTACCATTCTTTCTTTGTTTTCACTGTTAAGAGTTTTAACTATGATGTGCCTTGGAGAGTTTCTTCTTTGGTCCTGTCTGTTTGGTGTTCTGCGAGCTTCTTGTATCTGGAGGGGCCTCTCTTTTGACAGATTGGGAAAATTTTCTTCAATAATTTTGTTGAATATGTCCTCTATGCCACTGGCCCGGATTTCCTCTCCTGGTATACTCATGATCTGGGTGTTTGGCCATTTTATGGTATCCCACAGTTCCTTCATATTCTGTTCACCTGATTTTTTAAACTTTGCCAAGTTTTTGGCCTCCTGATCAATTTCTTCTGTCTTGTCTTCCAGGTCAAAGGTTCTGTCTTCCACATGAGTAACTCTCTTAGTGAGGGGTTCTAGAGAGGTGTTTAAAACTTCTACTTGATTTTTGTTTCCTGTTGTGTTATTTTACATCGTGATCATCTCTTTTTTTGATGAATGGTTTTAGTTCAAGGTCTGATTTTCTTGATGCTTCCTTGAATTCATTCTTGCATTTAATCAAATCTTCATTAAGCATAATCAGCTAGTTATTGAGATCTTCCATTTGTTGACTCACCTTCAATTCATTTATATCTCCTTTATTAGGCTTCTGTGGTTTTCTTCAATTAAGTTAAACCTAGTGACAAAAGCTGAGTGTTCTAAGAGACACTTATACTCAATTTCATTTATGCTATTGTTGGTTTATTGATAGTTTGCTTCCAGCTAAGCAATTCTTTTGATCAGGGTCATATTGCTTGTTGTGTTTTCATTTTGGGATTCAATTTCTGTTGACTTCTCTGTGATTTCATTGGAGGCTTTCACTGTGGGAGTAGGCATCCTTGGTGGAGATCTCTTAGTTTTCTGACTTTCATTTTTTTATTTGTTTTTATGTGTTGTGGTCTACCCTTCTTGGGGAAATGTTTTATTTTGTTGAGGGGGAAGCAAGTATTTGTCCTTTTAGGATCTTCAGTGAGTGTTCTGTTTTAAATGTGAACTGGATTTGTGTACCTTAGGGTTATAACTGCAGATGCACAGATTGTGGAGATTGCAAGTACATCAAAGGTACCTGGAGAACTGGGAGGTAGGGAACTAGGAGCTCTGGCCTACTCACTGTACTTGCACACACACTTCAGCACCCAGGAATCAAGGTTGGGGAACCAGCAGCTGGGAAGCTAGAGAACTAGTGGCAAGAGACAAACTCCTACAGTAGCCTGTGCATCCTCTGGCTCAGGGGAATAAACATTTGTGTACCCAGGGACCAGTCAATCATGAAACTGGAGCAAAAGGCATGTTTCCTCAGCCCACATGCAGGGACAAGGCTGCCCCAAGCCACCAACAGGGGTATCAGGACCAGGGAACTGGGAGGTGGGAAACAAACTGGGAGCTCTGGCGCAGGGATTGGGGAGTTAGGGACCCGGGGCCATTCAATCAGGAAGGTAGAGCAAGGCACCTGCTTCAGCAGCAAGCTCACAGGGTTCAGGCAGCCCCAAGCCAGCAGCAGGGCCACTAGGGCCAGGGAACTGGCAGGTGGGAAGGGATTCAGGAGCTCTGTCCGACTCACTGTGCACACATACCCTCCCGAGCAGGGGATCCCACACTTGGGGGCCCAGGGACCATTCAGTCAGGAAGGTGGAGCACTTAACTGCTTTTCTAACTCACATGATGACCTGAATTGAATACTGTCATCCACTGATAGAATTTTAGCACTAAATTAGCCTTTAGAAATGATCCAGTTAACCTCCCCCTTTTGAAAGAAAACCGTAAAACCCAGAGATATTAAGTTACTTACTGACATCTCAAAATGAGACACGGTCAGATTGGAAATGAAACTCAGACTAGCACATAGGTCCCTAGGAAGGAAGGGCTCATGTGTCAGGAGCATCAGGCATGACAGTCCCAGTCCAGCAGCATTCAAAGTAGCACATATATGTCAGCAAGATTGTAAAAAGAGATAACCTTTCTCCAGGTACTGCTCTGTTCTGAGGGCTTTACATAAGCTCTTTGAATTCTTGCAACAGCTATCTGGTGCAACTAAAGCAAGCTTGAAGTCCCTTGCTCAAGATCACATAGTAAGGAAGTCCCAGAGCAGGCCGAGTCTCTGCTTTCAGTCCCACATGTTATGGTCCTTGTTTTATTAGTGGCTCTGCCATAATATAGACCAGCACATTTGCCTTCCATATCCACAAGTTCTTGTGTTTGGATTCACCCAAGTTTGGGTCAGAAACATTTCCAAAACATAGCATCTCTACTGAACACATAATGACCTGTGTTCTTGTCACAACTTCCTAAGCAGTATCAATCCTGTTTGTACAGCATTTATATTACATTAGGTATTATAAATAATCTACAGGTAATTTAATGTGTAGGTTGTATGTAAATACTATGGTATTAATATAAAGGATTTGAGAATCCCCACCTAGATTTTGACACATGAGGAGTTGTGGTACCCAAACACTGGGTGCCGAGGGATGACCATTATGTGCCAACAGACAGGCAGATGACACTTTGGAGAACCAAAGAAGAGAGGCCTATGCTGAGGACTGAGAAGTGCAGAGATGAAAGAGTCGGAAAATGGACTAAAGCAAGCAGTGGGGCTTGCACTAACAAGAGAGGTGGAAGAGGAATCCAGACATCTGGCAAATGGAGCTTCAAGACCAAGGCACAGAGCTGGGATGAGCATAAGGTCCACTCACACAGAGTTGAGGGAAACACGGGTCCATACATGGAATTTGCAACATCTAGGGAGAAAAACAAGAGTTGAATATTTATAGGACAGTTAGGAAAATATGATCGTGTGAGGTTCCATAGTGTAATGGTTAGTACTCTGAACTCTGAAAAATGAGATTGTAAAAAATATAGGCAGGGAAAAAAAAAAGAAGGGGGGTAAGACCCAATCAAAAGCAGGTTGAAAGCTCTAAAAGCATTATTAAATCTATTAACAAAGGGCATTTGCTTCTCCCTTTCCTTCTTTCTAGTAAAGTAAGGAGCATTCAGGTTGAGGCAAGGGTAGGTGTCAAATTCCAGACCATTACTCATGAAAGAAAAGGATTCCATAGCAGCTCTTCCATTTTAGTTGAAGCTGAAATTCTTAAGTGTGAGGCTTTGGTGGCTTTGGTTCTAAGTGTCTCGTTTTTTCTGTTCAAATATTTCATATAATAAACTTTCTGGTGCCTAATATACCTACAGGATTGACAACACCCCTTCCCCTGAAAAGAGCTGTTTAAAGTGGCAGGTGACTGTGGGATTCTAGTGTATTTGGTGCTTTTCATTATGCATGCCTTTTCCCTGGCAACGGTGCCAGCTACTGCGTAGCCGCTTCTGCTGCTGCTGTGGTCAGTGGGGCCCTGGTCAATGTGCGTTACATCTAGAAGCTCCAGGGGTTTTGTTGTTGTTGTTCAGTAGATTAAACTTGCATTTCAGTGCCTCTGAAGACTTCATATGAAAGCACTTTTTGAGGCAAAAACTTCTGAATAACCTTCTCTATCACTGACTTCCTGTACAGACTCGGTGAGCTGGAATTAAGTGTCTCTATAGGTCGGGTTTTTTTGATCCGTGAAACACAGGGTAGTCCTGTGCTCGCAGGCTCTCAGGTGTGTGGGAATAAACAAGTGAGCATCACCTGGACTAGGGCTTTCGTGAGCTCACAAGGGAGTGCCTGAGTGTGTTTGCACTGCTGTAACAAAACCCCACAGGCAGGTGGCTTTTAAACAACAGAAACTCAGCTGGGAAGTCCACAATATTTGCGGATTCAGTGATTGGAAAGGGCTAGCTTTCTGGCTCATAGCACCATCTTTTTTTTTTTTTTAATTTTTTTTGTTCATTTTTTATTTATTTATTTGAGAGCGACAGACATAGAGAGAAAGACAGATGAAGGGAGAGAGAGAGAGAATGGGCGCGCCAGGGCTTCCAGCCACTGCAAACGAACTCCACGTGCGCCCCCTTGTGCATCTGGCTAACGTGGGACCCGGGAAACCGAGCCTCGAACCGGGGTCCTTAGGCTTCACAGGCAAGCGCTTAACCGCTAAGCCATCTCTCCAGCCCTCATAGCACCATCCTATTGACCGGTCTTCATCTGGGGGGGGGGGGTCTGTCTCAGGCCTTTGTAGACACAAATCCAGTTCATGGAAGCTATGCCCCCATGACCTAATCACACGACTGTGATTGTGTCCCCTAAGCATATCATTTTGGAAGTTAGGATTCTAAAAATATGAATTTCAGGATATATATTTAGACCATAGTAGAGATGATAGAAGGCTGGGTATTTTATTAACTGAAGCACATTCATTAAGCATTCAATGCCAGCTGCCATTGAAAGTGCTTAACTTATATTCATTTTGCTTCCACAATACCTATTCTTCTAATTCCTAACTTAGAAAACGAAGGAGTATGGTGGAAAAAGGTAGAACAGGGTTTTGAGCCCAGCAGCTGGATTCCTGAGTTAAATTATTAAAGTTCAGAAAGTGAGCTATTTTAAAACAGTGTTCTTCCCAGTAAGTATGTGAGGAAAGGTTATGACTTGCAACATTATGGGATTTATGAAATGCAGTTATTTGGCATCCATCCTAAATCTCAGAATTTGTGCCCCATCTCTAAGTCAGTTTAGAGGAGTGTAATGAAAGCTTTGTTACCGAGGCCCTAAAGTACTTATAGGATTGTGTCCATAGCTCCCAGGCCTTACCATTACATCAGCTGGGGAGAGGCATCCCAACAAACATGAAAGGCCCGGTAACAACAGGGACCCATACACAGTCCTGACATCACTGAGCCAGGCTGGCTGCAGAGAGGACTCTACTCTAAAAGTTTCCCAAAAAAGGGGACACCTGCGTTTTATGGTAAAGAGTGACTGGGAAGGACCTCCCACACCCAGGGAATGTGTGAGGGAAAGCACAGTGAAGCCCCACTTCCAGCAGAAGGAATGCCATGCTTTGGGACTTTGAGAGTTAGCAAATCAGTTATATAAAAATAAATAGAGGAGCTGGGTATGGTGGTGCATGCCTTTAATCCCAGCACTCAGGAGGCAGAGGTAGGAGGACCACCATGAATTCAAGGCCACCCTGAGACTATATAGTGAATTCCAGGGCAGCCTGAGCTAGAGTGAGACCCTACTTCAAAAAGCCAAAATAAATAAACAAAAATAAAAATAAATAGAGGCTGAACCAGGTGTGGTGGTGTATGCCTTTAATCCCAGTACCTAGAAGGCTGATGTAGAATGAGCACTATGAGCTCAAGGCCAAACTGGGGCTACAGAGTGAGTTCAATGTCAGCCTAGGCTAGAGTGAGATCCTGCCTCAAAAACCCAAAAAATGGGCTGGAGAGATGGCTTAGCGGTTAAGTGCTTGCCTGTGAAGCCTAAGGACCCTGGTTCGAGGCTCCATTCCCCAGGACCCACGTTAGCCAGATGCACAAGAGGGCGCACGCGTCTGGAGTTCGTTTGCAGTGGCTGAAAGCCCTGGCGCGCCCATTCTCTCTCTCTCTCTATGTCGCTCTCAAATAAATAAATAAAAATAAATAAAAAATTTAAAAAAAAAACTAAAAAATATGCCGGTGTGGTGGCGCACACCTTTAATCCCAGCATTCGGGAGGCAGAGGTAGGAGGATCGCCGTGAGTTCGAGGCCACCCTGAGACACCATAGTGAATTCCAGGTCAGCCTGGGCTAGAGTGAGACCCTACCTCGAAAAACAAAAAAAACAAACAAGAAAAAATAAAAAATAAATGGAAGCTAATTTGGGTTTTCTTAAAATCTTCTTCCCTAATCACTCTGTCTTTTTTCCACTACAGTGAAATACTAGAAAGGCAGAAAAGGAAAATAATCTTGGAGACAATTAAAGTTTATTAGATACAATAAGATTTCATAGAAGAAATCTTTGATAATTTTAAAGCAGGTACACATTATGTTACACTAAGTTATTGATTGTGCTTATGAAAAATTAGTTTATGAACTGAGGAACCAATATAAGCAAGCAAAACATAATATGTTGTATATGATAAATAACATAGCAGATTGCAATAATATTAATAAGGTGATATAATATTGAGGTCAAATAGAACAAGGCCTATTTGTGGTACAGGGTAGGGGCCCTGAGAATTTTTGCTGCTTATGATTGTTCATCAGGAATTCCTTAAACAGAACCAATGACCCCTGAGTGTGACTCAAAGCCTTAAATTAGAAGCTGCCTCTAATAAGTACTGAAAATAGAGCATGCTCAGATTGAGATTAATAACTGTAGTTTACTCTTGTTACAAATAGAAACATTTGCTGCAAAGATTGCTCAGTGGTTAAGGTGCTTGCTTACAAATAGAAACATTTTCCTTTTAATGAGGCATAAAATAATTTGTCCTTTTTAGGCTAAAAAAGTCATTTTGCATTAAAATTTTATTAAAATAGCAAAACCTTATGAAACTAATTACAATTAATGTCAGCCTTTAGAAATTTAAGTTTAGCATTTTTGAAAATGACTAATGCCCTGCTTCAACTCAAATGCAACAATCAAAAATAGAAGCATGTGGCATATCTGAGTGTCGGCCCTGCAGTGCCCAGGAGTTCGGGGTTTTCCCCCCTATTGATCAGTCCCCTTGATGATTGATCAATAATTGGTTGGGGAGCTAATTTACAGTCACTAGCATAATAGATACTCCTGAGTACGGCTCATCAATACAGCAGCAAGCTAGACAGACTACAGAGGCATTGTTCATTCCTGGGTCTTCCATGAAACAAAGTAGATGAGTTATGGCCTCATAGCCCACGCAGAATTCTAGAGAAATTGCATATCCCTGGCACAGCATGGTGCACTGCTCACTATCTCGAGTCATCAGAAGACATAATCAATATATTTTGTTGTTACACTGGTTTTGTTTTTTGGTTAAATTTTATCTACCATCTACCCTAGCCCTGAGAAAAAAAATCACCTTATTGAAGTCCTGAGAAATATGTTATGTGTTTCTCTAGATAAATTCTTATAGTATTTAGTTGTCACAAATCAGATGATTACCTGAAATCTTGGATTCTGATTCAGTGGAGTTTCAGAGTGGGAACAGCCTCACGTTCTGTGGACCAGCCACGTCACTTGTAGTGAGAGAGCGGTGGGCCCGCAGAACTCAGCAAGGCCTTACCCAGAGTCACACAGTCCACACACTGGAAGGAGGGCTGTCGCCCTGGCATAGCTAAGACTGGAAGACCCCTTCCAGGAACACTGGCTTCTGAGGGTGGGAAGGCAGCAGCTAAGCTCCAGCAGAAATCAAATACAAATGTGTCTACTGTTTTCAGACTCAGGCAGTCCTGATTTAACGCTGGCTTCACTTACAGATGTTTGACGTTTTATGATAGTGTGGAAGCAATAGACCTGGAGCGTGCCTTGAATTTTGATGCCTGCCCAGGCTCGCAGCCCTGCCTGTGATACTGAAAAGAGGCAGCAAGCAATGGATCTTGTCAACCACACTATCAGGAGGGAAACAGCCAATTCTTTATGACGTGCTGTGTTGTCAGCATTTCTTGGTTACTGTGTTTTATTTCCTAATTTCATCATATTTACAAAGTGTTCATCTGTGTCTGTCAGCCCCCAGTTACAAAGTAGAATTTGTATTGCATGATTTTGCCAAAGTGTAGGCTAGTGTAAGTTCAAACCTCCTTTAAGGAAGCCCTAGTCTAAGCTTTGAAATTAAGTAAGTTAAGTGCATTAAATGCATTTTGCCGGGGGTATTTTGTTGAAAGTCATCATTTCACTTTTGGGAGCTATATTAAAATTGTCTTTGACAGAGCCTTCAGCACCGGAAGTTTCATGACCAACCTTCCTTCTAAAACCATGCCTCCGCTTTGCACTTTGCCTTTCGTTCCACACTTTTACCTGCTGTTGGTCCTATGGGGAGGCCTCGCATTGTCATCTGTAGTAAATGAGGCCTCTAATAAATGATGTCAAGAGTTAGGAAGGTTGAGGTTACAGAGCTGTGTGCAGCACAGCCAGTACCAAACCCAGACCTGTTGTTTCAAAGACCAAAGCTCTGGCTATTAAAAATGTGCTCTGCATAATTATACCTGAAACTGAACGCTTAGCACTGCACTGACCACAATGCCATTACTTTCACGATTTGTGTTAGCTTCACGTCCTCCCTTTGGATTGTGTGCTCCTTCTCTTGGTTTGTTCAGTGTATTCTTTGCACCTTGTTGCCCTGTCATTTGGTGGGTTGGTTAGTTCCCAAGCAGCGGGATTCCAGACAATGCCTTTTATTCAAAGCATAAGTTTGGATTAAAAGTGTAATTTGAGCCGGGCGTGGTGGCACATGCCTTTAATCCCAGCCCTCTGGTGGCACAGGTAGGATAATCACCATGAGTTCGAGGCCACCCTGAGACTACATAGTGAATTCCAGGTCAGCCTGAGTGAGAGTGAAACCCTACGTCAAAAAAAAAAAAAAAGAAGTTTTGATGATAAATTCAGAGTGTCGTGCTGAGTTCCTTTCAGTAGAGCCATAGTGTACCTTAAATTTCCTTTGATAAACTAGTGATAAAGATAGTGTTTTCTCTTATTTGATTGTTTGTACTCTTCTTGCTAATTTATATCTAAGAGAAAGTATTAATTAATTAATTTATCTCAGAGTGAAAGAAGGAGAGAGAGAATGGGCACACCAAGGCCTCTAGTCACTGCAAACAAACTCAAGATGCATGCACCACCATGTGTGTCTGGCTCTGGTGGGTTCTGGGTAATCGAACCTGGGTCCTTTGCTTCGCAGGCAAGTGCCTTAACCACTAAACCATCTCTCCAGCCTCTAAGTGAAAATATTGCTGACTTCACTTTTACCTCCTTAAAAATGATAAATTTTCCATTTGTAGAGAAATCATTGCTTTGTAGTAATGACTTATCTTACAGCATTTTTTCAAATACCAGTAGCTGACATTTCCTGAGCAATTATTCTGTGCCAGCCTCCTCTGTGCACTTTGTGTGGATGCTTGCAACCCTCCCACAACCCCACACAGCGAGCAGTATTGCAATTTTGATTTAAACAATGAGGAAATTGAGGAACAGAAAGGTTAAGTTATATAGAGGCAAAAAGTGCTTTCTTTCTGCCCCATAGGCCCTGGAATCTATGAAGCAAACGTACAATAGACAAATTAACAGAAAACAAGGCATACAAATACAGTAACTTGCAAGTACAGCCTGGGAGCTGCAGGAAGAAGGCATGACTGAAGCTTAAGCACATCTTCACAGGGAAGGGAATGGGGCTCCATGCAGCTTCAGAGAAGTAGGAGGTGTGTAGAAGAGATGAGTGGCCTGAAGTACAGGCAGTGGCCTGGGACAAAGTTCATCCGGGTTCTGGTTTTGATGTTTGACTTTTGGTCCCTCTCCTGTGATAGGAGTTTTATCATCCTTGGTGAAACAAGAAGATGGAAAAGAAGTGTAATCCAGTCCTCTTATAGAAAAGGGAGACTCAAAGAAAACCTTTCCTTGTCTTGCAAGTTCGAGTTCTTCACCAAATGTCTTCTCTCATAAGTGCTACTTTGAAAATCTAACTGGGTTTTTTAAACTGCTTTCATTAACATAGGAAGAGACATACAGACCCTAGGGTGAGGAAGCAGGTTTATGAAGATCCATTATGACAGTCCTACTAAGCACTCGTGACTAAGCACTCATGACCTTGGGGACCAACAGTTTTTCTAGCCTTGATGCCACAAGAGAGTTTAATAAGAGAAATGTTTATCCCAGAGGTAGGATGGGACAAGAGATCTGTTGCAGATATTGGCTGAGTAACATTAATGTTGAGGCTTGGCTTTCCTAACTTCACATTCTTTGCATTAGTACAATATATTCGCCACACTCCTCTATAAAGGGCCTCCCAGACTTAAATATCAACTTACAGAGAAGCCTGAGAATCCTCCTCCACGTAATTGCCATTCATCCAGCCCTGACTTTGACTGCTGCGCACTCCCACTTCCACACACGTAGATCCCTGTTTTTCTTTATAGTGAGAGCAGGTTTGCCTCTTTACCTGCCACATGGGGTCATCTCTGGCCTCAGACCCAGCACAGCCCTGACATACGGCTGCTCAATAGCTGCTGGGTAGATGAATAAATGCGAACTAGGTATATACTGCCTCCCCCCAAAAGTTCAGACTAATGCCCTCCTAATCTCACAAGAACCATCAGTGTATGTTAAAAAGGAAGCTCGTTGTGGGCTGTATGTTCCAGGCAGGCTGTAAGCTTTCTCACAACACAAATTCAGGTGATGTATTTTATGAACACATGGATGTCTATGCAGTCAACTACTAGACCTTCCTCACTGGCATGCTGGATGAATTTTTAAGGGATTTTGGATAGCCTGGGTGTTGATATGAAACAATGGGGAAAGCCTCCATTGTTCTGTTTTTGTTGTACCTCATATTTCTCTGCTGGTGTTTGAGAGGGCAGTGGTCTGTGCCTCTCTACTTCAAGCCTGGATACAAAGCCAGGTAATGTGACCCCAACCCTGCTCTTTCTTGTACACCATGCTTTAGAACCTGCAATAGAGCTCACGTCACACCCTGCTGTGGGCTCCCATTCACTCTGCCATTTAATCCTCGTTTTGATTTGGATGAACAGGGCTCTAGGAAGCTAACAATCCTGGCCCATCAGACAGTGGAGGTGCTGGAACTCAAGTCCAGGTCTCTCTGGCCCCAGAAGTCATGCTCCTTGAAAAGTTGGCTCTCCTTACCAAGGAACAAGAAGCTAGAGGTGGCAGCTGCAAAGATGCTGTCCCATGTGGCTGACAGCACACAGGGCTGTCTGGGATGCCCTTTTATCCAACTGTGATGGGAATCAGGTGTTGTTATTTCTTCCATCCTATTAGCAAGAAAAGTATAGGGCACCAGCCAACTATGGAATTGAAGTGTGTGTGTGTGTGTGTGTGTGTGTGTGTGTGTGTGTGTGTCTGTTTGGGTTTTTATCGGGGAAGGTTGACCTATTATTTAAAAATGTAACTGACTAAACAGCACATGGCTTTGCTTCAGAAAGGGATATAAGCAGCCCAGACTAGAAATGCAAGATGTGGAGTAGATTCGTTGACCTTGCTGTTTGCCCAGCTGCAGGGTGACTCCCTTCTCATTCCCCAGCTGCCCAGCTGCATCTTAATGCTATTTTATTTTTCTTTTTAAACTGTACTAGCCAGCCAAACTCCCCTGGGTCTGGTAATTACTAAAAACAGACGATTTTCCTATAAGCCACTACTTGATAGCTTAGCCTTACTTTGCTTTGATTCAATACTGACTGTGCATGTTTAAGGAAAAATGTCATCAGATGCTATGAAAATAAAGGTCTTTACCAACTCCATGTTTTACTCTTCCAAATGGTCACCTTAAAAAGTATGTTGTTGTTCTATAAGAACGTGTTAGTTTTCTACATTTTTGTATTAGCTACAGAAATAGACAGCTTGCATGGCTCGACAGAAGTGAATACATTTATTCCAATGATGCCTTCAGATTTCAGTCTACTTTTAAAATATTTTTATTTCTTATTTATTTGAGAGAGAGATACAGAAATAGGCAGAGAGAGAGAGAGAATGGGCACACCAGGGGCTCTAGCCACCAAACTCCAGATGTGTGCACCCCCTTGTGTATCTGGCTTATATGGGTCCTGGGGAGTTGAACCTGGGTCCTTTGGCTTTGCAGGCAAGTGCCTTAACCGCTAAGCCATCTTTCCAGCCCCTTAGCTTACTTTTAAATGCATCTTTTGAAGCGAGAAAAATAAAGTTCATGACTTTTAAAACATTATGTTAATTTCAATTTCTTAACAACTACACCTCATTTATATATAACTTTTGTATTTTTGAAAATGAAATAAAATCTGTCCTCTATGGATGCAAAATTGCTGTATTTTATGAGAAAATGCCAACCCCATTGCTTGACACTAAGTGCTAAATTCTGCTGTGTTCCTCAGTATATCAGCTGCATAGAGTATCTTACCTATGGGTGTTGTTTTTCTTAAGCATATAATTATACTCAAATGCTTTTAGCGCAAACTTCACAATTTGCCCAGATGTCTGATTCTGAATATAATGGCACAGCGACATTACATGGGCAAACTTAATTTTCAGGTAAAAATCTCTTTATAAACTATGGCTCTTCTATATGTAAGATACAGAAATTATGAGATATTGTAATAAGAGGAGTGGGTAGTTTTATTGATTATCTAGGAAAATATTTATTAAATACCTGTGTTAGTTATCTGTAGTACCTTGAGAGATTATAGATTATTTTGGCTTTTAACTGACTTTTCAATTAGTGTAAAATGAGCAACAAAAGCATATATATTCTCTAACCCTGTGATTCAACCTCTGGAAATTCGTTGTAAGAAATACAAAAGTTTTGTCTGTGAACACTTTGGTAATCATGTGTGTGTGTGTGTTTTTAATAATTGTGGATTTGTTGCATATATTTATAATGTTCACTGAAAAATACATTACAAAATTTTCGTGTTTCATATATTGATAAATATTACTTAAGTAGAAATTATATGTGTTGTTTCCAAGAAAAGAAATAAGAAAGTATATACATGATGGGTTTTTAACATGACTTTGTTTGTAATGTAAAAAGTTGAAATGATCCTAAATATTCAATAATAGCAAGTTACTTAAGTAAATATGGCACAGTCATTTAAAGAAACATCCACAGCCCTTACATTATGTTTTAGAAGAATATTTGGTGATAAAGATATTCTGACATTTTTAGTTAAAAGAATAATCAAATTATGAATATGGCGTGATTATTTATTTTATATTATTTTTGGTTTTTATGAGGTAGGGTCTCACTCTGACCTAGGCTGACCTGGAACTTCATAGCCAAGCTGGCCTCCAACTCACAGCGATCCTCCTACCTCTGCCTCCTAAGTGTTGGGATTAAAGGCATGCACCACCACACCCAGCCTAATTTTGTTGTTGTTGTTGTTGTTGTTTTTCAAGGTAGGGTCTAACTGTGGTCCAGGCTGACCTGGAATTCACTATGTAATCTCAGGGTGGCCTCGAACTCACGGAAATCTTCCTACCTCTGCCTCCCAGGTGTTGGGATTAAAGGTGTGTGCCACCATGCCCAGCCCCCCAGTCCAAATTTTTAAAATAGAAATAGTATATTGCATTTTATTTTAAAATTTTTTCTTTCATTTATTTATTAGAGAGAGAAGGACAGAGAAATAGGCAGATAGAGAATGGGCACATCAGGGCCTCCAGCCACTGCAAAGGAACTCCAAACGCATGCACCCCCCTTGTGCATCTGGCTTTATGTGGGTCCTGGGGAGTTGGACGTGGGTCCTTTGGCTTTGCAAGCAAACACCTTAGCTGATAAGCCATCTCTCCAGCCCAGTATATTGCATTTTAAAATGAAGGGATGGGGTTGGAGAAATGGCTCAGCAGTTATGGCCTTGCTTGCAGAGACTTAACAACCCAAATTTGATTCCCCAGTACCCACATAAAGCCAGACGCACAAAGTGGCACATGCATTTGGAACCTATTTGCAGTGGCTACAAGTCCTGACATGCCCTTTCTTTCTCCATGTCTTTTTTATCACTCTTTACTTGCAAATAAATAAAAATTTTAAAAATGAAACGGTGTACATGTGTGTGCATTCATAGAAAAAAGACTATTTACCACATCTTAACCACGTTCTTTTTAGATTTCTTGCTGCTTTTTAGTTTCCTTATCTCATTTTTAGAATATTTTTGCATTTAATCTAAAGTATTACCTTGTAATTAGAAAGCAAATTTCTTATATACTAGACCTATGTATGAACCTTTAATATTTGGGGTTTTTTTTAATCATTTGGGATATGATTGAGCTTATCCACCAGAGTGGAAATAATGTCTGTACAAAGCTAAGTGTTTATTACTATAACTTCTGCATCACAGTTAAAATCCAAATATTTTTAAAAATAGTCCATCAAAACCCACTACTTCAGAATCAAAAGCTTCTTTGAAGCCACAGTAACACTTAAATATGGTGAAGACTCAAATGCAGAAATTTGGTTGGTTGAAAAGCTAATTAAGCTTCCAACTTACTCAAACAGAATTACAAAAAGGCAAAATTGTGTTTTTCACAGAGATACAGCCCACTGGGATCACTAACGCTGGACGGCTGTATTTAGATATTTAATAGTATTTCGAGTCCTGTGGTCATGAGGGATCCAGGCATCCTTTAGACAGTCTTCTGTTGTCCTTTCTTCCCCCACACCAACACAGCCATGGCTGGTTGTCCTAGATTTCAGGGGTTGATGGATACGGCCCACACGGAACTGCAAGCCGGCTCACTGCGAGTGGAAACCGCCTTTGCCTTGGCCTGTCCGGAGTCCTTCCCAGCCTTTCCCAAGTGTGCTGAAGCTCACACAGCAAGGCAGGGAAGAGCTTAGTCTGTGAGACGGCGAGATTCCCAACACCTACTCGCTTCTCACACTGCAATTCAAACTGCCTAATATTTGGTATCTTAAGTAGATTTTGTGCAATTAAAGTTCTTTAGTAAAGATTATACTTAGTTTTTGTTCAACTAAAAGTTATCTGTGAATAGAGATTATTGTGTAAATTAATAATGCAGAGGAGATTTTAGAAAAATACTCCTCAACTTAAGAAGACTTTTGAAGTACGTGGAAAGGCACACAGAAGACTCTCTACATCAGTTTTTCATCAAAGCCTGTCTCCTAAGTACCTCTTCGTGGCAGGTGAATTTGCATATTTGGTTCATGTAGAAGCAATCTGGAAGGTGATATTTTAATATATTTGTCATATAATAGCTCCCATTCACATGAAAAGTTACAGGCAACCCTCTTTTAACATCTGGGTCTCCTTTTCCCAGGTGATGAAAACATACCACATGTATCATGCCGAGAGTATCAGTGCCGAGAGCAAGCTGAAAGAGGCCGAGAAGCAAGAGGAGAAGCAAATTGGGAGATCTGGCGATCCGGTCTTCCACATCAGACTAGAAGAGAGACAGCAGCGGCGCAGCTCTGTGAAGAAGATAGAAAAAATGAAAGAAAAGGTGAGTGAGAACACATTGCAGAGCCCCGCTGTCCTCACCTGAGGACACAGTACTAAGGACATCGATGCAACGTTGCAATCGCAATGAAAAGACATTATTTCCTCCCATGGGAATAAAAATGCCTAAGACACATGAAAACATCCTGTAATAGCAGCTGGGCATCATTTCATGGTGAAGGCCAGGTATTCAGTACAAATGGGGAGAACTGGGATATTAACAGAGATTTCACTGCAAATGGGCCCAGAGCCCAAATACGTCACTGTTATTCCCATAGCTAGTTAATTTTAGTTTGTTATTTGAGTCAAATTCAAAATGGACTTTTCACAGAGGTCTCCAAGGGTCATATGTATAGGTGGAACAAATTGCATAGAATAATAAAAATTCCTGAATGTCTATCTCGTTTCGAATGACTTTGCTTTCTCTCCTGGATCTGGGTTTTCTTCGCTTCCAGAGACAAGCTAAGTATTCAGAAAATAAGCTGAAGTCGATCAAAGCACGGAATGAATATCTCCTAACACTTGAAGCAACCAATGCCTCAGTGTTCAAGTATTACATTCATGATCTTTCAGATTTAATTGATGTAAGTACTTGAAGTTTATATATTTTCCTTGTTAAGATAGAGCTAATACTGTCATTCATTGCTTAGAAAAGTGCTATCATTTATTAGAATAATGCTATTTCATGTAATTCTTGCAACAAATACTGCTGACTTAACTGTACATGATACTTAGACACTATCAGTTATAACATTTCCATGAAAAAGTGTGCATCCCAGAGCCCGTAACAGCAAATTGTTAGGTTCTGTGAAGCTGTGAGTTCCTGATAGACTAGCCAGGAAAGGGGCAGCGCCAGTTTTAGATTACACAATAGCGCAATACTATATGTGTACACTGTTTCAAAGTACGCTTACTGGGGCTGAGGGTGTAGCTAAGTGATAGAACATTATCCTCGTCAGCCTAGTGTATGTAAGTCCTGGTTCTGAGCCCCAGCACTTCATATATGTGTGTTGTATATATATAGACATACCCTCAGCTTTTACGAGACTCTGACACAGAAGCCACAAGCCACATATCGTCCTTACTGTCTGCAATTTAAACTGGAGAAGACAGATGTTGAGCAAATGGCTGCGCAGGCAGCTGCTTTATTATGGTTGTGATAAATACTGTGAAGCAAAACACAGTACACATAAACCACTTCTAGTCTCTGTGTTTTTCTCATAGAAGAGAATATAAAGTCATCTATTAGAGCTCCCCAAATATATACATCCACAATTACACATACACACACACACACACACACACACACACACATATTTATATATGTACAATTATACTCTGTGTCTTTGATTCTTTCATCAGGAAATACATACTGAGGGGGATGAGATGAAGGCAGAATGAGTAAAGTGTTCATCAAGAAGCAAGAGGACATGAATTCATACCCCTAGCACATAAAATGCTGGATCGCAGAACTGTGGAGTGAGAGACAGACAGATTTCTAGCTAGCTATTCTAGTTAAACCTGTGAACACTCAGATCAGCAAGAGACCCTCTCTCCAAGAATAATGTAGAGGGTGACTGAGTATATACCCAACATTGACCTCTGGCCTACACACACACACTAGTGTCCACACACATGAGTACAGATACATGCATGCATGTACTTTACACACACATGCCCATGCAAAACTAAAAAAAAAAATGTTTTAAAAAATAAAATCCACCCAGGCGTGGTGGCACGTGCCTTTAATCCCAGCACTTGGGAGGCAGAGGTAGGAGGATCACCATGAGTTTGAGGCCACCCTGATACTATAGAGTGAATTCCAGGTCAGCCTGAGTTAGAGTGAAGCCCTACCTCAAAAAACCAAAAAATAAAAATAAAAAATAAAATGGAATCCAAAGCCGGGCATGGTGGCACACGCCTTTAATCCCAGCACTTGGGAGGCAGAGGTAGGAGGATCGCTATGAGTTCAAGGCCACCCTGAGACTAACATAATCAATTCCGGGTCAGCCTGAGCTAGAATGAGACCCTCCCTGGAAAAAAAAAAAATCCACCTGAGTAGCCCAGTTATTGTGCTAACATTGTAGGAGGCAGCAAAGATGAAATCAAGTCCTCAAAATGCAAATAAAAGATATCAGGTGTGTGTCATATGTCTGGAGTTTGTATGCAGTGGGAAGAGGCCTTGGCATGCCCATACTCTTTCTTCCTCTCTCTCTTTCTGCCTCCCTCCCTTTATATTTAAAAGTTCAGGGCTGAGGAGATGCCTCAAAGGTTAAAAGTACTTGCTTGCAGAGCCTGCTAGCCTGAGTTCAATTCCCCATACACAAAGTGGCACATGCATATGGAGTGCATTAGCAGAATCAAGAGGCCCTAGCACACCCATTCATTCTCTCTCTTCTCCCAAATTAATTAATTAATTAAGTAAGTTTTAAAAAATACCAGGTGCAGTCTGAAGGGATGGCTTAGGAGTTAAAGCTCTTGCCTGCAAAGCCAAAGGACCCAGGTTCCTTTCCCCAGGACCTACGTAAGCCATATGCACAGGGTGACATATGTGTCTGGAGTTTGCTTGCAGCAGTTGGAGGTTCATTCTCTCTCTCTCTCTCTCTCTCTCTCTCTCTCTCTTTCTCTTTCTCTTCCTCCATCCCTCCCTCTTTCTCTGTCTCAAACAAATTAGTTAATTTAATAAAATTCCAGGTGATACAAAGTAAGAATAATATACCATAATAAAGACTGTTATCCTGGAACCATATACATGTACTGCTTGGTATTGATTGGATCTAGCAGTTTCATGATTCTGTACAATTACTTGTGTTGTGTATGTGTGAATGTGTAGGGTATGTGTTGTGTGGTGTGGATAATATATGATGCATGCATATGTATGTGTAGATGTGTGTACCCCATGTGTATGCATGCAGAGGTCAAAGGAGAAGGCCAGGTTTCCTCTCATTGTTCGTCTGTGTATTTCTTTTCTTGAGAGGGAGTTTCTCCTTCAACCCAGAGCTTCTGTCCAATAGCAAACCCCAGAGATTCTCCAGTCTCTGCCCCATGTGAACTGGGGTTATAGATGTGAATGGCCAGGGGAATTGAACTTGGCCAACTCTGGTCCACAAGGGCCTCATGCTTAAGCCACAAGTGCTCTTAACTGCTGAGCCATCTCCCTGTCCCTGTAGTAACTGTCATACTTTAAATATACAGTAGGTTAAAGCAACTTCATTTTCATGGTGAGTTTAAGTATCATATGTTCAGTTGTTATTTTAGAGCTATGGTTTGGGACTTACAAAAGAATTGCTTAGAGAGAAAATTATTTTTAGTTCATTGCACTCTGATATAATTTTCCCTTTTATTTAGTCTCTATACAACATCTCATCACAATTCTATTATCCAGAAACACATAGTAATAAGCAAAACTAATGATTTTTTCTTTTTTCTTGTTGCAAATATATGAATTAACTAACTAATCCTTTGATTTTTTTTTTTTTAAGCACAGAAACTTTTGTGGTGGTTGTTAATTTTTTTTTTCCAGCACTCCTCTGAAACCCATGGAGCTTTTTCTGTTAGACAGCTGCTACATTTCTTGAATAAAAATATTCTCTAGGTTTCCAGAATAGAAATAATGAATTTCATGACCCATATTTTCAAACTTAGATCTGGAAGGCATCTTTAAAACATATGAAGTGTAGAACTAAGTCTGTGTAACTCCTCCACACTTTTGTTTGTTTAGTACTTATTTTAGCAATAACTAGAGGACTTGGCAAAGCCAGTTTTGATACAAGGAAAATTCGCCATGTATTTTAGAGAATTTCTTACTTATCTACAGGATACCAGGTAGACACCAAGAGCTTCCTGGATGTTTGTTTGTTTGTGCTTTCCTTGGTCAGAGATAGCGTGGTCTAACCCAAGGCCACACAACATGCTAGACACACACTGCACAACCAGACTACAAACACAACCCCTGGTAGATATATGTTTAGGGACATGCAGGATGCTAGACAAGCTAAACACTCACTTGACCACCGAGACCATCACTTAGTGCTTAAGGGGACAGTGCTAAGTACGTTGTCCTCAGCTAACATTGCCTACTGAGGCAGAAGAGCTGTACCCTACCCACCCCCTCAGGCACTAGTCTTGACACTGGGAATCCAACAGGGCCAAGAACAAAACTAAGTCATCTCTGCCATGGAGTTGTCATATGTGTCAGGAGACAGACTGTCAATGAATTCACACAAATATCTATATGAAAAGAATGGAGCTGCAGGAGTATTTTTGTGTTTTGTTTTAATATTTTATTTTTATTTATGTATTAGAGAGAGGGAAAGACAGAGGGAAACAATGGGCACACCAGGGCCTTCTAGCCACCACCAACAAACTCCAGATGCATGTGCCACCACGTGCATCAGGCTTACCTGGGATCTGGAGAAATGAAACTGGGTCCTTAGGCTTCACTCGCAAGCACCTTAACCACTAAGCCAGCTTTCCAGCCCCAGGAGTACGTTTTTGAAGGGCAGTCAGGCCGGGCGTGGTGGCGCACGCCTTTAATCCCAGCAGTTGGGAGGCAGAGGTAGGAGGATCGCTGTGAGTTCAAGGCCACCCTGAGACTCCATAGTGAATTCCAGGTCAGCCTGGGCTAGAATGAGACCCTACCTTGAAAAACCAAAAATAAATAAATAAATAAATAAAAAATGAAGGGCAGTCAGAGAAGGCCTACTTCTGAGCAGAGAAGTAAGCTGACTAAAGAGCTATCCCACATCACTGAGGAAGGGATTTCCGACCCCTGCCCTACAGAAGAGCTGGTGAAAGGAAAACTGCAGAAGCAGAGGTAATGTTCAGAAAGCACAGGGTGCTCATGGGAGAGCAAAGGCGGGCCAGCCCAGCCCTGCTAGAGCAGAATGAATGAGGAGCAAGTGCTGGACTTGTGATCAGCAGAAGCCTGGTTACTGGGGTCATTTGAACAGTGAAGGGCTTGGACGCTATTCTCAGTGTGATGGGGAACCAGCGAAGGGTTTTGAATAGGGAAGTGATAACACCCTGTGTACATACTCAAGATCTGGCAGCTGAGTGGAAAACAGACCAAAGTGCTTGGGAAGTCAAGAGCAGACACAGCTACAGCACGAGTGTTTTTCTTTTCTTTTCTTTTTTTTTTTTTTTACTTCTTATTTTTTTATTTATTTGAGAGCGACAGACACAGAGTGAAAGACAGATAGAGGGAGAGAGAGAATGGGCGCGCCAGGGCTTCCAGCCTCTGCAAACGAACTCCAGACGCGTGCGCCCCCTTGCGCATCTGGCTAACGTGGGACTTGGGGAGCCGAGCCTTGAACCAGGGTCCTTAGGCTTCACAGGCAAGCGCTTAACCGCTAAGCCATCTCTCCAGCCCTATTTTTTTTAATTTAATTTATTAGTTTTCTTTTCAGCAATACAGGCAGTTTGGTACCATTGTTTAGGCTCATCCATGGTCTACCCCCTCCCAATGGACCCTCCTTGTTGATGTAAACGGGTCAGCACGAGTGTTTTGCAGTGGCCAGGCTAACAGTGATGCTGGCGTGCACCTCTGAGAAGTGGTGGGGTGCTACCTATGAGGGCAGAGCCAAGAGGAATTCAGTGTAGTGGGGGAGAAGGAGGGTAGAAATGACTCCCAGGTGAATGATGGTGTTGTCTACCAAGATGCTGAAGGGATAGAGGAGTCTACTAAGCTGAGCTTGCTACTCAGCATTTGTGGGGTGCCCAGCGGAGCCTCCGCAGCATTCCCGCGCTGTGCTGACAGACAGGCGCAGCGTGACAGGACCCTGGGAGTCCCCCGCGCCAGGACTGTTACTGAGCTCTCCCTCTGCAGTGCACAGACAGGTTCCTGAGCATGAGCTCAGCTTGTCATCACAACCCGATGAGGTAACGACATTTTTCTTCTCCACTTTATTGAGTAAATTACCACACACAAAAGTGAACACTGGCTGCGTATGGTGCTGCACGCCTTTAATCCCAACACTTGGAGGCAGAGGTAGGAGGATTACCGTGAGTTCGAGGCCAGCCTGAAACTACGCAAGTGAATTCCAGGTCAGCCTGGGCTCGAACAAGACCCTACCTCAGAAAAAAAATCAAAAAATTAACACTGGCCTGGGGCAATGGCTCAATAGTCAAAGATGTTTACTCGCAAAGTCTGCCAGCCTAGTACCCACATAAAGCCAGATGCACAAACTGGCACAGGCGTCTGCAGTTCCTTAGCAGCAGCAAGAGGTCCTGGCTCACTTAGACTTTCTCTTTTTTCCTTCCCTCTCCCCCTCTCTCTTTCCCTCTCTCTCTTTCTCTACCTCTCTTTCTCTTCCTCTTTCCCTCCCTCCCGCCCCCTTGCAAATAAATAAAAGGAAAAGAAGCCACTTGCTATTATTATAAAACAAGTAAACACTGAAGCTAGGCCAGGCTAGAGAGCCAGCAGCTTCAATCATAGTAAGGTGTGGTTTCAAACTCAGACATTTTGGGGTTTTTTGCTTATTTTGATTTATTTATTTATTTGAGACCAACAGACAGAGAAAAAGAGGCAGATAGAGAGAGAGAGAATGGGCACCCCAGGGCCTCCAGCCACTGCAAACAAACTCCATTTGCATGTGCCACCTTGTGCATCTGGCTTACGTGGGTCCTGGAGAATCAAGCTTTGAACCAGGGTCCTTAGGGTTCACAGAGAAGCGCTTAACCACTAAGTCATATCTCCAGCCCTAGTTTTACCTTTTTTAAAACTGAAACATTAGGATATTTTTCTTGGACCTTTCCTGGGTTGTAATATTCAGCATACTTGGTTTTTCTACAGGGAATTATGTGTTTTGGGAAGATTTTTTTTTTTTACTTTTTGTAGTCAGTGAATATAGTCAAGTTGATACCATTGTTAGCACTCTCCCTGTCCTCCCCCCTCCACAGGGCCCCTCCTGTTGGGTCATGCATTGTGGGGTTAGCCTTTGGTTTGGGGTAAGAGGAATTGTCTCAGCCAAACTCAATCATTTTTAATCTCTAGCTCTAACTCTGATCTAAATAGGCAACAATGATTTCTCAATTTTTTTTCAAAAATTTGACTTTTAAAGATCATCTTTAAATTTAAAATGTGAACAAATTCCAAAATATATTATATACAAAATTTGAAAGAAAATGACAAGAAATTGGTTTGCTGTCAGTCACCCAAAATTGAGTACTCACATAGTGAAAATAATTTTTCTGTTCCATGGTTCATTTTTACAGCAATCAGAGTGTGACTATGTACATTCTAAAATGGCTGCTCAATTTGTCAGAATCCAATTTGCATATATAGTAGTGATCTTAAAAACCATTTAGCTTGACCCTTCCTGGGGAAAAAGAAACAGGTCAATTAGTATTCAGAGGTACCTAGAATCCTTTGTGCTTTGTGTCCTTATTTAATAAAATAATTTTCCACTGAGCTATCTGATATGAATAAGGAGAATTGTTATGCCTCCAGTGAGGAAAAAAATCAAGATGATATGTTTAAATGCATGATTGAAACAGCATGGAAGCCAGTAACCGTATCTTGTTTAAATCAAAGCTTTATAAAGAGTCAAAGAATTCAAGTTTAGACCTCCTGATATAAAGCTCCCCTTTCCCCTGATTTTACTTATATTAGTATCTGTTTCTTTTCTAATAAATTTTCTGTGAAGGACCATCATCATAAAACATCTATCCATATAACAAAAAGTCATAAATTTTTCCTATAATAGTATTTTTAAATGATTATTTTATTAGTACAGAAAATAGTACATGATTACTGCAAAACACTAAAAATGCTACATTGCTAAAATCAAATGATCACATCCTTATACCTGAGATTATTACTGGTAACCTTGGACCTGCTCCATCTACACACAATCTTAGACCCAGGGGAGGCATGAAATCATTTTTACATATATATAGTCCTTTAACCTACTTCTTTCGCGCAGTGGTGCTGATCTTTTCATTTCAGTAGGTTTCTGTTTCATCTGATACCTAGACTACACTCACACTGTTAAGTACTGAGTCATTTCCCCAGGCCTATAATTTAACATTTTGATAGGCATGTTCAAGTCTTTTCTATGTATTTGGGGGGTGATCTACCGATATTTAAAAATGATTTAATAATTGTAAATTTTACCTCTTTTGAATTAACTTTGTCTTTACTTATTAATATTTGAATTGATAAGATTGCTACCTCTTTCCCCCTTTCAGAAATGCTCACCAAAGTAGAGAAATTCTAATAATTTCAAAGTAATGGTTATTAGAGCACTACTGATATTTATTATTAGTATGTCTTGAATCCTTTAGTATGCCTTTGGCATAGATTAATTAATTTTGTAAATTTTTTCCACTGAAAACAGTACTTTAATAAATTCTGTAGGTAAATAGACTTCATAATGAAGCCTAAATTAAAAATATTAAATATTAAAACTATAAAGTTTGCTTGATTCAAAGATAATATGATGAAGAAAATGATAGTTCATTTGTTAGCAAATATCTAATTTTTTATTTTAGCTAAAACTATTTTAATACAGTATGCCAAACCATGTTTAAAATACTCCCGGGTAGTCTAGACACTGGATTGCCTCTGGAGAAGAGCTTGTGACTGGGAGGGATACCCTAGGGAATTTATGAGATACCAGCAATATTTTATTTAACAGAAATATGTTTTGAGTCTGGACAGATGGGTCAGAGGTTAAGGTACTTGCCTACAAAGCCTATAATCCCAAGTTTGATTCCCCAGTACCCACATAAAGTCAGATGCACAAAGTGGTACATGGATCTCAAGTCCACTCGCCTGGCTGGGGGTCCTGGCACCCCATTCTTTCTATGTGACTGTTTTGTCCCTCACTGCTTACAAATCAATAAATAAAAATACTTTTTTGAACAAAAGAAACTTGTTTTAGACTTTTCTGTAAATTTGGCATACTTTACCTACTTAAATAAGGAACTAAGTCTATATCTTAGTGTTAGAACACTTGCTTAACATGCATGAGGTCCTAGGTTTGGTTCTTTCTACCATGACAAAAAATAAAATCTTTTTTTAAAATTTTTATTTATTTATTTATTTATTTATTTATTTATTTATTTGAGAGTGACAGACACAGAGAGAAAGACAGATAGAGGAGAAAGAGAGAGAATGGGCGCTCCAGGGCTTCCAGCCTCTGCAAACGAACTCCAGACGCGTGCGCCCCCTTGTGCATCTGGCTAACGTGGGACCTGGGGAACCGAGCCTCGAACAGGGGTCCTTAGGCTTCACAGGCAAGCGCTTAGCCGCTAAGCCATCTCTCCAGCCCCTAAAATTTTTTTTAAAAGGATAAAAAAAATGGTAACTCCCTTAAATATTTAATAAAAGCTTACCAATATACGTGTACTTGCTAGTTGCATACTATGATTTATCTTTGTGTGCAGAATTCTTGGTATTTTTCTTTACACAAGTCAGTTCATTTGTGCACTGTGAATGATTCAGAGTGCCTCCATGCAGGAAATACACTATTCTGAATACTACAGTATTTTCACAGTTGTACACAATTGTCACACCTTTGCCTCATTTGATAGCAATTTTGCTTTCTCTTAAGTTTTTCTAACAACTTCCTTTGTGCTTCTATTGTCTGTTAATTTAACATTTAATTATAATTACAAACACAAATATTGCACAACTAATGCTTGTAAAATAAAGACTAATTGTCAGAGTAGAAATACAGGAGAATTAGCACCTATACATTTTGCATGTTTATCGTGCTACTGACATTGGTCATTATACTTTAGAGCAAGAATTGATTGATTTTTTTTTTTTTCCTGGAAGGATCCAGGAAGTAAATATTCCAGGGTTTGTGAGCCATATGGTCTGTCACAACTATTCAACCTCAGTGCCAAAGCAGCCATAGACTATAAGTTAGAAAATGAGCATAATTGAGCTATAGTCAGACTTTATAAAATTAAGCCATGAATGATTCAGTTCACAGGCCGTAGCTTTCTGAACCCTGCTGTGTGTATAAACCTAGCGTTAGGTATGCCAGAGTGTCACTTAAGCAAAAGACTACTACAAGAACTTCTCTGCTTCCAAGGAAAATCTTAAGTCTCAGTGTGTATCCCAGTGATTTGTGGATTAAGTGGAACAAAGACTTAATTTCACAGCAAGAATTTTAATTTTGTATTTTAACAAATAAATATGTAAGAAATAGTGCTTGCTTTGGCTGCACATATACTAAATATGTAAGAAATACATTTCCAATATTAATGAAGGGAGTTTAAGAAAATATAGGCGTAATTGTACAGAAAATAGATTATTGTTTCATAGGGTTTCATATCCATAGTCATTGCTATGTCCAATATTAAGGGCAAAGAGCTAATAACTTTCCCTATAAAAATTGGACAATATTTACAGTAGAATGCTGACAGTTTCCAGTGATTACAAACTGGTGAAAAGAAATTGAAAAGAATGTGTCTTAATAGTGAGGTTCCCTGATCTATAATCAAATTCACCATTCTGGAAATTTGGTGTTCTTAAAACAACAGGGTCTGAAACTGGCTTACTGGCCATTGGGCTGTTTCCATACAGTCCCACACATCCAGGATGCATTCAGAGAATCCAGGTCCTCAATAGTAAAAGTCTATCTGTCATGTGTCACAGTGCAATTCAAAATTTGTCATCCTTTCAGCACAATTGTGTTCTCTCCAATTTCTCCCTATGAAAGGTTACAGGGTACTTTGAAGCTTGAAGGATAAATCTTTGTTTCATAAAGTATTTCCTGGGAATAATCTCCTACTGTAGCCAATTTTCTTCATGCAGATATCTGTCACATGTTTTATTGTCCTACACAGAGTGAGATTGAAATTAGATTGCACCATATTTCCTATATGCCATCTCTTTTTATCATTTATGAATAATCAGCTATGCTAAAGCTTTTAGCCCTATCTTTTTGTCTCTTAGGACATGCATTTAATTAAAAAGCAACGTATTCAGAGTTCAGAGTTTCCTTCATTAGTTAGACTTTTCCCCATGCACAGTGGTATTAAGATTTGTCCATGAAAACTTGCCAAATTGTAATACTGTATTCCCCAGTAGACCTGAACTCTTATTAGAAAGATTATAAAGAGATCATGTTAAATGGGTTAGATATTATAATGATCATGTAAACTAATTTGGGCATGTTTTTAATCTACTATGATTTAGAAAAAAGGGTATTTAAAAACTGAAATAAAGTGGGTGACTGCAGTCGTTGGCATTTGAAGTTCTTCCCAGTGAAGATGCTGTGGACTTCTCCTCAAAGGAATCCCACCTGCCTTCTTTCCTCATGTGATACAGATATTCTTGCTTTTCCCAGTCTCCAGTGCACACTTACCCTAGTTGGCTGGACCTCTGTGTGTTCAAAGTCCAGTAGATGATCTGGTCTTCTGTCTTTCACATTTTTTTCTTGGCTGAAATGCCATCTGATGGCTTCTAGATTCGTATTGCCAGCCATGATCATCTCCCTGGGCTTGTGCCTGGGGGAAGACTCTTCTAAGAAGTCTCATGGGCATTTTTATTTATTTTTATTTTTTTATTTATTTATTAGAGAGCGACAGACAGAGAGAAAATGGGTGCCCCAGGGCCTCCAGCCACTGCAAACGAACTCCAGATGCATGTGCCTCCTTGTGCATCTGGCTAACGTGGGTCCTGGGGAATCAAGCCTCGAACCAGGGTCCTCAGGCTTCACAGGCAAGCGCTTAACCGCTAAGCCAATTCTCCAGTCCCTCGTGGGCATTTTGAATGTGACAAACTCCCCAAATATAACTGTTGATATCTACTTGTGCCCACTCTCATCACCCTCCACATATGACTTTGTTCTTACCAAGTTTTCATAACTCAAAAAACAGCACCACTTTTCCACACACACAAGCCCAAACCTTGGTTTTTCTGAGTTCCCACATGAAATGTGTCAGAAAATCCTACCACTTCTTACTGCTAAAGGTCTCAACCCTTACCACTTCTCACCATGTGCCCCTAGGTCTCATCTCCTAGATGAAAGCTTGCCATCACCTGTTTGTGTTGCAGTAGCTCCTGAGATGTCTCCCTAACTTCCACTCGTACCTTCCAAAACTCCATCTCTTCCCAAGCAGAAATCAGACATCACAGTTTCTGTTTAAAGTTTTCCAGAGACTTTCCATGTCCTTGGAATAAAATCCAAACTGTTCCCCATAACCTTTTGTGAACTGTCAGCTTTGCTTCAATCCACAAAGTGCCCTCAGCTACGATGCTTCAGGTAGGCTGCCATTCTCTCTGCTCCGCAGAACCACCAGGCCCTTTCCTGCCTGGGGTCTCTGAACTTCTGCCCCAGACACTTTCTTCAGGGCTCTCTGTTGCGGCCTGACTGCCCTGTGTAGAAGAGCTGCAGCCTTCCTCCTAACGCTGTGCCTGTTGCTCCGACCCTTGGTGGTCTCCACGGCACTTACCTTTGGCCTGGATTTGCTGTGCTGGCTTCGCTTGTGATTCTTTCCCTTCCCTTGATTTCAGTTTGGCTGGTAATAGAGATGTGGCCTGGGGGGAAATGAGTCTGATGGGTGGGAGATGCGTCAGGAAACCATTTTTCCTGAGCTTCCTCGTGGACTCACATATGAAATGTCAGGTCTCTTTATTTCTTGCTTTATATCTCTTCCTAGCACATCGAGGTACTATTTTGACCTTCTCGTTGCTCAGGACAAAACTCAAAACATTTTTTGCTAAATTCTTGGCTTTGTTATTAAAATACTAGCAAAAACTAATTTGCCAGCTCTCTGAACCATCAGAAACCCAGGCATAAGAACGGGTATATAAAATTTGCCTGTAGAAATTAATACGCCTGGCTCTGTCCTATGAGATGTTTATGTTTATAGTTGCTAGGCTGAAGTTGCAAATAGTTAGAAAGTAAAATAGTGAAAGACAAAGACAGTGAGTTATTCAGAAGAAAACCATCTTCTTGCAGTACGAATGCGAAAGTTCTGGCCTTACCTCCTCCTACTCCTTTGAACGGCACTTATATCAGTAAAAGCTTCTTGTTTTTAAAATTCCAGTGTGCTTGAGTTGCAGTCTTTCTTTTTTTAAATCTTATTTTATTTTTTCTCAATTTTTAAAAATTTTCCATGATTATAAAAAATATCCCATGGTAATACCTTCCCTCCCCCCATTCCCCCGCAGTCTTTCTTAAAATAGGGGATAGAAAAAGTCCTTATTCAATATCCACGGTAAAGATAATGGTCAAAGCCATACCTGTTAGAATCCAGAGACTGTCTAGAGAAGTGTGTGCCCATTTAGAGTGCATAGTATGTCCTTTTCTTATACATCCCTCTTCCCCTTGCTCAGTGTTCATGCTTAAGTCAGTATTCAAATGTTCTCTTGATAAACTCCAACTTTGTTTCACAAAAATAGTGAAAAAGTAAATTTACAAATGAAACTCAGACATAGGAACCAGGAGTAAAGACCCCTCAAGCCTTTCAGGCCACGTCCAGAGTAAAGCATGACAGCCTGCTTTCAGGATAGCGTAATTCTGGGCCCTTGCGGGCACTTGGGGCTGGCCTCCAGGTGCTTTTAAGGCTGTCCTGGCAAATATACTTGGCTATGACTGTTCTGAAAACAGGAATGTGAGACTTCATTTCTATGCAGTTCCATTATGGAAAAGTCCACCTTTTTATCAAACTTCTCATTAGGGCTTATGTCATGGACTCAGAGATGGAGGGAGGGAGGAAAACTGATACTGATGTCGTCTGAATAGCGACAACCCAGTTGCACCTAATGTGATACCAGTACGCCTTCAGCTGGCTCTTAGTGTTTGAGGCAAGATGAAGTGTTTGTCTCAGTCCTCAATACTTGGGTTTCATCTTCATTTTACTACTGCTTGCAACCCTTTTGCATAAGGAAATGAGCCTAATGTGATGATTAGACTAATACCTAATGGGCTGTGCATTGGCAGTTCTTAAGAATTTTTTTTAAGTACACATTTTTGCTTCCAACAATCTTTCCTCCTCCAGTTTTGATCCATAATTTTATTTATTCATTCAGAGTTCTGCATACATCAGAATAACGTTGCTTTGTTGCATGAAATATTTTGTTGGTTTCTTAGGTATTTTCAACATTAAGTGCACTTGGGTTATAACTCACTCTTTGTGCAGAAGATGGCCTTTCATATCATCATTAATAATTCATAAGCTCCGTGGAATTACTTTAGACTTCCTTAACCAAATATCCTAAATATTAACATATCCAATGTAATTTCAGCTTCAAGTTTGGCCAGGGGGAAGGGAGGGCGGGGTGGCTGTTATGTGGCTAGCTTTACTCTTTCAGAGGAACTTGGAGAAGAAATACTTTCCTGTTTCTTTTCTTTTTTTTTTTTTTCACATTTGTGATGCTTGAAAAAACCCAGAATGTGGACATGCTGCATATCAAAAATAATAATGTCATACCAAGTAAGTGGCTTTCTAGACTGAGGTGAGCCACAGGGGTTAAGGAAAGACCCTTCCTTCAAAGCTCATTTCAGGAACCATGGGGCTTACAGTAAAGTTCAGAAGGTATTTGTTAGGCATCTAGATGGGTTGCTAAGCCATGTGCCCACCCATCCTGTTTAGGAATTCACAGCAAAGTCAGGTCTTACCCACAGGATCCACCTGGCTGCCCTGGGTCTGGAGCACACTGGTGCTTTTGTGGTCCCGTGGAATGAACCGTCTGAATCTGGGACTGATGGAAACTTAGCAGGTATTCTTCAAAGCTCCCAATCAATTGCATAGTTGTTCTTCTTTCCCTTCTTCCCCTTTCCTTCTGTCTTCCCATCTGGGTTGTAAGAATCATGGATTGGGTAAGGGGCAGAAAAGCTTTCCTTAGAGTTGCTTCTTTCAATTTCAGCTTTTTTACTAAGTCTCATTTGGATCAATAAAAATAAGGTAGTCTCATTTGTTTCCTTATAACCAGGTAGAATCTATATTCTTCTGCCATCATGGAATGTTTTTAAGCACTGGTTCATCTCAAAGAAATGAGTCCATCTCCTTTGCAAAATCACATTTTTATAAGATAAGGTATTCACTGAAAGATGTAATAGTTTTTCAGTCCCTCTGATGTGCACAGAACTGCTCCTCAGAACCATTATGGACTGTGAGCTGCAAGGGGAATAAAAGAAGACTTTGTTCAGCTAAGACTAGAATTTCCAAATTCACCAAAAATGAATCATTCTCTATATTTGAGTGCAGCTGGTCTCACTGGAAATGAATTAATCGGGAGACTGAGAGCTGTATTTCACGATTGTGTTGTTTGTATATGTGACTGTGATGTCATGTGTTTGTATTTGTGACTGTGATGTTGTAAGTACTTTCTGATTCTAGAAATCAACTCATCTCTAATCAAGCCCTCTTATTAATTCAGGGAAATAGCGCCCCCAAAGGGCAGGGCTACAAGACCCTAGCCCGGGATTGTTTTAGCTCTATGCATGTCGGGGTTATAATAACTTCTCTATGGAGCCTTTCTAAACTTATTATTCTGAATGAGTGGGTCCTGAGACCCAGGATTCTGCATTTGTAACAATCCCCTGGCAATGCTCTTGCTTCTGACCAAGCTTTGAGGGACAAGATTTTAGAATATCTTTATGTAAAAACACCAGTCTTAATCATTTGGATTGGAGAGGCGAAGATAGGATTAAATAGGTTGGTCCTTGTGTTCTAACTACAGATGAGGATGGGTACCTTCGTCATAAAGTCTGACTGGATGCTCCGTGTCGTGGAGGAGATGCTGTTTGTGTAACGGCCACTTCTAGGTGCCCCTCAGCCACTGCTTTAGTAGCACATCAATGAATAGCTCCTACTTCATTTCCTTAAGGGTAGAGGTGTTTGTGTTCTACCCTTAATATGCCTGGGGCCTAGCATTTTCCCTGGCACCTGCCCAGTTAATGAATTTAATTAAATCAAATCCAATTGATTGAATTTCATTAGAACAACATGGAGGTGACCTGGTTTTGTCTACTTAAAGCCACTTGTCTTTTCTTTAAGGACTTTGTACTATAAGTCCAAATCTAAAATTCTACTACTAACTGATAAACTAATTTCCAGACTTCACTGCTTCTGTTAAATCATATTTGCTTAAAACGCAACATGAAAAAATGACCACAAGTACAAATTAAAGTAATGAAGACTAAAAGTCCTCACAGCTCCTTTATGCCTTAGAATAAGGACTTGGGCAGTCATTTCGTATTTTAAAATCTATTTCTGGGGATAAGAAGGAAGGCATTTCTGGATTATTTTGACAGACTCAAACCTGTTTCCCTTCCATAGATCAGCTTATTTTTAAGTTGTCAATAAAATGCGCAAATCTGGGAGATTTCACTTAGCATATTGCAGCCTGGAAGGATTTGGATAAATTGCTGGAGCAGTCGCAGCGCTGCATGGATGAAAGTCGAATCTGTCTCCTGAGCGCAGTGTGTCCGTCTCAGAATCTGAAAGTCGAATGCTAGTTTTCGTTGTTTCCTTTCAGCATTGGACTTTGCTTTTAAATTTTTAATGGCTTTATTGAGGTATCATTCATGTACCGTACAGCTTACCCGCTAGGTCTGCAACTGATGCTTAATATGTTCAGAGAGCTCCACAACCAGCCCCACAATCAATTTAGAGCGTTTTCATTAACTCCAAAGAAACTCTGCATGCCTTCGCCTTCCTTTCCTCCGCCCAGTGCTTCCATTCATCCAGCCTTAGTCCGCCGTTAGTCTACGTTCTATCTCTGCAGATGGGTCCTTGCTGATTACTTTATGTAAATCGGCTCATGACCTACATGGTTCTGTAATTGGCTTCTTTCAAAATTTGTCCATGTTGTAGCATACATCATTATTTTGTTCCTTTCTGTGGCTGCATAATATTCTATTACATGACTAGACCACTTTTATTTATTTATGTAAATATTATGTAAATATTTAATTTATTTATTTATTTTATTGGTTGGTAGACATTCAGGTTGTCCCAAATGCTCTCAGTAAAACTATTATAAACATTTGCATACAAATTATTTATTGTGTGGAAATATATTTTCATTTCTTTTTATAAATGCCTAGGAGAGGAGATTTGCTGGGTCTTATGGTAACAGTGGCCTTAACCTTTTGAGAAACTGTCAGACTGTTTTCCAACATTGATGAATCACTTTACCCCCCCCCCCCACAACAGTGTGTGAGGGTTTGCATTTCTCCATATTCTTTCTGCCACTTTCTGTCATGTGTCCTTCTGCTTCACATTTCCCTGATGACTGCAGGTATCCAACACTTACTCACTTGCTGTTTCTCTGTGTTCTGTGTTGCATATGTTTCTATTTAGGTTCATTATCTTTCTCCTAACTAGGCCGCTTATACTATGAAGTTGCAAGAGTTCTTTACCTATTCAGGGTGGCCTTGAACTCACAGCAGTCCTCCTACTTCTGCCTCCCAAGTGCTAGGATTAAAGGTGTGTGCCACCACACCCAGCTTTCAAGTCCTTTATTAAATATATGATTTATAAAAACTGTTCTTGGGCTAGAGAGATGGCTCATCTGCTGACTGTGCTTCCTATGCAAGCATGAGAGCCTGAGGAGGCTCCAAACCACTTGAGTTTGAATCTCTAGAATCCACATAAAAAGCTGGGTGTGGCCATTAGTGCCTGTAAATCTCCAGTTCCATAGGGGATCAAAGACCCAGGAATCATCAGAGTTCATGAAAAACTGACAAGCTCTAGACTCAGTAAGACACTGGCTCAAACAATGAGCTATGGAGCAGAACCCCAACATTCTATTCCAGCCACCACAGGTGGGCACAAGGCATCCCACGGGTAGATACACGTACATACACCGCACACATGCCTACGCACACCATACAAAACACCACACCACACAAACACAAGCAGAAAGTAAATAAGTAAACCCTTCTCATTCTATGGGTTGTCTTTTCAATTTTCTGGTAATTACTTTTGAAGCATAAGATCATCCATTTGGATGAAATCCAGCTTAGGTTTTTCTTTGACTACTTGTGCATTTGATGTCTAAGAAACCAAAGCCTGATCCAATGTTACGAGCTTAACCCTGTGTTTTCTTCTAAGAGTATTATGATCACCCCCCATGCACAGCCAGTGGGAGGAGTCACCTGTCTCTTTTTTAAAACTATTTATTTATTTGCAAGCAGAGAGAGAGATAGAAGAGAGACAGACAGAGAGAGAATGGGCACAGAAGGCCCTCCAGCTAAGTAACTCCAGTGCATGCACCCCCTTATGCATCAGGCTTACATGGGTCCTGGGAAATCAAACCTGGGTCCTTTGGCTTTGCCAGCAAGTGCCTTAACTGCTAAGCCATCTCTTCAGCCCCACCTTCTGTGACTTTTTACTCCTATGTGTCTCTTCCTCCCCAAGCAGGCTGCTTTTTCCAATTGCTTCCTGGTGTCTGTACATAATTGCCTTTGTATACAGAAGAATGAATGTGGTGACCGTCAATCCTGTGCCCTCCTGAGTTCTAATTTAATAGATGACAGCTGTAGGAGGAACATGAAGTACCTAAAATACAAATTAAATGGCTGGGAAAATGGCTCAGTGGTTAAAAGTACTTGCTTGCAAATTAAACTGGATCTTTACAACTTGGATTTTGTACATAGTGTTTGAATTGGTTTATTTTTCTTAAGATGTATATAGTTTCTTACAAACAGTCCCTCAAGAAGACACTCACACACACACAAAAGAGTCTTAGGACTGTAGGCCTCACCTTCTGAATTAACTTTTGTATACTATGCTCTTCTGAATTCCAAAGTGCTGTGATCTCGGCTACCATGCAAGTCTGAATAGAGCCCTGAGAACTTATCTGTCTGCGGAGTATAACCTTGAGACCTCCAGGCATGAAGGCTTAGACATTATTGAGAATGCAGTTGACAACTTAGAGCCACGGAGTGACAAGCAGAGATTCATGGAGATGTACCCTGCTGCATTCTGTCCACCAATGAAGTTTGAGTTTCAGTCTCACATGGGCGATGAGGTCAGTAATTGATTCTTTTAAAATTAGACAGTTGGGGCTGGAGAGATGGCTTAGCAGTTAAGGTGCTTGCCTGTGAAGCCTAATGACCCCGGGTTCATTTCCCCAGGACCCACATAAGCCAGATACACAGGTGGTACATGCAACTGGAGTTTGCTTACAGTGGCTAGAGGCCCTGGGGATCCTATTGTCTCTATATACCTCTTTCTTTCTCTCTCTCTTAAATAAATAAATAAAGCATTCTGGAAAAAATTAGACAGTTTTACCTTCACATGTTATTTGTGTTTTATGTGACTTTAACTTTCTGTCCTGCTTTATTTCAAAAACTATTGTGAATTAGTTATTTTAACTTGTGAACAGAGGAAACAAAAAACAACTACTAGAGCATTCCACAGATGGTAGGTGGAGAGATCGGTGGTGGTAGATATCTCTACCTATTGTGTTTCTAATCAAATGTTTTCATTTAATAGCATAATTACTTGACCAAAAAAAATATGTAAGTATGTACCAAACATCCCTAATTCCAAACTCTGAAGTACTATAACATTTGAAATGGTAAAATCTGCCCCAAAGTTTCAGGTTCTGGAACATCTCAGGTTCTGGAACATTTCAGGTACAGGATGTGCAGACTAGGGACACTCAGCAGGTAAAGACAATACAAGACAGTGTTCCGAAATCCATAGAATGCTGAGGTTGGAAATGACTCTTGTCCCAAGCACTTCAGATAAACATTACTGAATCTGCAACTCTATGCTAACATGAGATTTTTGTTGGTTCATGAGACAGTATCTCACTACGTGGCCCAGGCTGGCCTTGAACTCACCATGCTCCCACCTGGAATTACAGGTGTGTGCGCATGCCCAGCACAGCACAGGAACTTCAGCAAGCTGAATGGCTCATCCCACCAGGCATTAGCTTTCCAAAATTATATGGTTGCTGTTTAAATTTTTCAGCTGTGGATATGCTAAACATGGAATAATGACATATCTTAAACTTCAGTTAGATATTAATGGTGGTGTTAGTATTATTTTTTTCCATTTCATTTTTGTCACAATTTTATACATTATATAAAGTGTTTTGATCATATCCACCTCCGTTATCCCTGCTAAGCTCTTTTTTCTTCCCAGTTAGTTCCCTTCCTACTTTCATGTCTTTCTGTCTTTAGTGAAATGAGTCTGCTTCCCCCTTTTAATGCCCATCCTAGCCAGGGAGCAGTAACCTTTAATGATATTTGGGGAGTCCATAAACAGGAATCTCTGCCAGCCAAGAACATTCCTATGGCAGGAAAGATTGGGAGAATTTGTTCCTGGGGCAATTTTAATAATGATCTAAATTTGGCCAAATATATCATTGAAATCTACCAAGGCTCACATAAGTTGCCTCTTTTTAAAATTTTTTTGTTTATTTTTATTTATTTGAAAATGACAGACACAGAGAGAAACAGGCAGATAGAGAGAGAAGATGAGCTCACCAGAGCCTCCAGCCACTACAAATGAACTCCAGATGCGTGCGCCCCCTTGTGCATCTGGCTAGCATGGGTCTGGGGAACTGACCCTTGAACCAGGGTCCTTAGGCTTCGGAGGCAAGAGCTTAACCGCTAAGCCATCTCTCCAACCCTAAGTTGCCTCTTTCAAGCTCATGGTGAATCATGTGATGTGGCTGATACTCACTAGCAGCTGTGATTGAATGATACTTTAAAAAAATACAAAAGAACACGAGGCTGGAAAGATGGCTTCGTAGTTGAGGCATTTGCCATGAAGCCTATGGACCCAGGTTCAGTCCACCAGGATCCACAAAAAGCCTGTTGCACGAGGGGGTGCATGTGTCTGCAGTTCATTTGCAATGGCTGGAGACCTGGGCTCACCCATTTTCTCTATCTGCCTCTTCCTCTTCCTGTTTTCTGTTTCTTCTCTCTCTTTTCCTCCCTTCCTCTCTCTCAAATAATAAATAAATAAAATATTTTTAAAAACTTTCAAAATAGCCATTTGTATTTTCTGAGTTTTTCACATGTGCCAGGCACCCCTTCGTAAACACCGGTTCATGTCATTCTAACAACAGCCCTATGGTGTAGGAAGTCCCCATTTTACGGGTGAAAAAAACTGAAGCTTGACAGCTTGCCCCAGTCGGGGGTGGGATGGTAGAGTTGGGGTTCAAGCACGACTGGCTGAGTGCAGAGCGCACCCTAACCAGCAAGCCCTGCTGGCTTTTGACCTACACGTGGACCAGTCTGTGCACCCTGCCCTCTCTGCCCAGTGACCGTGAGGACTTCACGGATGAGACTTCAGCGTCAGCACGCCGTTTCAGACCCTGGCTGTGCTCAGAGAGGTGCTTCCCACAGCTGCTCCTGTCCCGGTCAGAGCCGGCCGAGCAGCTGCATCCTGTGCTTGTTGTGTGTGTCCAAGTCTGCTTCAAAGCAAAGCATTGAGGTGCTGTTAGGATTGAATATCTAAGTCAGGCGTGGTGACTTACACCTTTAATTCCAGCTCTTAGAAGGTAGAGGTCGGTGGTTCTCCATGAGTTCAAGCCCCCCCACCTGCCCGAGACTGCATAGTGAATTCCAGGTCAGCCTGAGATAGAGTGAGACCCTTCCTCAGGGGAAAAAAAAAAAAAAAAGATTGAGCATCTAGGCTTCGTGGTTAAGACACTTGCCTGCAAAGCCTAAGGACCCAGATTCAATTCCCCATTACCCACGTAAGCCAGATGCACAAGGTGACACATGTGTCTGGTGTTCATTTATAGTGGCTAGAGGCCCTGGCACACCCATTCTCCTTCTCCCTCTATCTTTCTCTCTTTATATATATACACACACATGTGTGTGTATATATATATATATATATAAAAGATTGAAGATCTAGATGGTCATAGGAGCTCACACTTGTGATCCCAGTATCTGGAAGATAAAAGTAGAAAAATTGTGAGTTTGTGGCCAGCCTAGGCTAAATAGCAAGACCCTATCAATAAAGGAACAGAAGGGAAGGGAAGGGGGCACAGGAAAGGGAAAGGAAGCACAAGGAATCTAAACAATTGATGTGGGCTGTAGAGATGGCTTAGCAGCTAAGGCACTTGCCTGCAAAGCCTAAGGATGACTAGGCTCAACTCCCCAGAACCCATGTAAGCCAGATGCGCATGGTGATGCATGTATCTGAAGTTCCTTTGCAGTGGCTAGAGGCTCTGGCGTGCCCATTTCTCTCCCTCTCCCTCCTTCTCTCTCTCATAAATAAATAAAGAAAAGAATTGATGTGACTTGTGTATGGCATATAAAGAGACGCATGCTTCCGAGGCTGGTGAGCTGTGTCCTGTGGTGACCTTTGCCCTTTCTGATCGTCCATCAGGTGTGTCAGGTCAGCGCGCAGCAGCCTGTCCAGGCGGAACTCATGCTCAGATACCAACAGCTGCAGTCCCGGCTGGCCACACTGAAAATCGAGAACGAGGAGGTGAGCCTGCTTTCTGCCTCGCCGGTAGCTGAGTCCCCACGCAGGCTGGAAGACCTTCCTGCGAGCCCTAAGCAGAGGTGCCATTCTCAGTGCGCGGTCTTCATCATGCCCTCTGCCACTGGGGTTCCTATAGTGCTCTTTGGAGATGACACATGCAGTGTCTGTCCTTCTGGGGACTTTTACTTTCCCAGAGTCACTGCATGGACATACAGACGTATCTTGTTCTCTTAGTTCAACATGTATGTCCAAAAATAGACCAGTCATATGTAGAATGCAACTTTTGGCTGAAAAGTTTAGTCCTAACCTTTAAAGTTAGTGCTTTCTTCTTCTTCTTCTTTTTTTTTTTTCCTTATGCTTTTCCATGTTGTCAAAATTTTTGGTTCTGAAAAGTCACATTTGAAATTGGACTGGAATTAGGAGAGAAGTGTTTACTAAAATAGCCTACATTATTTTAATTCCACTGGTATGTTTTGAGCTATACATATTTCTTTCTATTAAGAAAGAATGATGTATTTCTATACCATGGTAATTTTATCGAAACTCATTATAATTGTTGGCTACCATTCTTATTGGTAGAACCAAACCAGCCCGTATTCAAGATGTGACTCGTGTGATCAGTGTGTAAAGGCCTACAAATGAGCCTTCCCAAAGGAAAGCTTTTCTCCCTTAAAGTAGTATTTTGGCTAGGTACCACAAAAGACTTGCCTAATGCAATGTTCTGGATCCTGGTAAGTACATAGTTTGTATGTCTAGTGGCTTCCAATGTTTTTCATATCCTCCTGCTGTTTTATTTGGAAAACATCTCTAAGCTCTAGGAAAATAGTGTGTTATACACAGGGTCAAAACTGCCAGGCCACAAACCTGTTTGGTTTGGCTTCAAAGTTTTGTCTTAAAAAAAAAACAAAACAAGAAAGTCTTGCAACAAGAGAAGAAAGGGGATGTCTGAATTTTACTTCACCACCACCACTCAGTTCCCAGTTTTCCTGCTGTGGTCTATTCTGGTTGTATTACTTGTCTGGCCTCTGCAGACCTTTGAGTTTGTCACCCTTAATATTTGCCACTTTGGGGTAATGTAGAGAAACACTGCATCATAAACTAGTGATTTTTAACTAGTAAAATTTTTGCTGCAGTGGTAAAAACAAATGAACTGGCAACATCATGTTGTTCCTGTGGGTGTGACTGGTGGTTTATGATTTGTTGGGTAAAGAACAACACTCAGTCTAAGGAAATTGGATTCCCAAAGAAAGGAAGATTAGAATTAGGTTCTTAATAATCAGTAGATTCTCACTTTTACTGAGGGAGGAAAGAATGTATGTATGTATGTGTGTATGTATGTATATGTGTGCATGTATAGACATATATGAATAAATGTATCCTGGAAGAATAAAACAGTTTGATTGCCACCCTTGTTTTCCTTGGGATGAGTTCATGGTGATTACAAAATCATATGACAAGAGGCTTTGAGAGCAAGTTAAGGAATTTTGTGTCTGTGCTTCATTTTAATATGTGAATAAGTAATGGTTGAGCATTTTTGACATCTCAGGTATTTGGGAGATGACTACATCACAGTGAGCTTCTGACCACTATGAGAGGAAAACTGCCACAAGTAATATGCTTGGGAACAACCTGGCTGTCATTGCAGATTTCAGGTTCCTATGTGGCTCTGCTCTTTCCTGTCATTGAGGAACTGGTCTCTATCTTCCTATGACAGGAGAAGGGACAGAAAATTATACAGAAAAAAATACAGTTAAAGAAATACATAGTATGGGCTGGAGAGATGGCTTAGCAGATAAGGCACTTGCCTTTGAAGTCTAAGGACACATGTTTGACTCTCCAGATCCCACATAAGCCAGATGCACAAAGTGGTACATGCATCTGAAGTTTTTCTGCAATGGCTGGAGGCCCTGGCACACACACTTTCTCTCTCTCTCTCTCTCAAATAAATGCATAAATAAAATTTTAAAAAAAGAAATACAGGGCTAGAGAGATGGCTTAGTGGTTAAGGCATATGCCTGCGAAGCCTAAGGACCCTGGTTCAATTCTCCAGGTCCCACATAAGCCAGATGCATATGGTGGCACGTGTATCTGGAGTTTGTTTGCAAGGGCTAGAGGCCCTGGCGCACCCATTCTGTCTCTCTCTCTCTCTTCCCCTGATTCCATCTCTGTCTCTAATGAATAAATAAATAAAAATAAATTAAAATCTTTTTTAAAAAAAGGAAATACATAGTAATTTTTGTGCCAGTGCAAACACTAAGGAATTCTGCATCTAAATTTTACTGGGAATACTTTAGTTAAGACTGCCTTGTGACAAGATCAATGTTGAGAGCTATTTCATCCAAGTTTGCAAAAGCACGGACAGGGGGCTGGAGAGATGGTTTAGCAGTTAAGCACTTGCCTATGAAGCCTAAGGACCCTGGTTCAAGGCTCCATTTCCCCAGTACCTACATAAGCCAGATGCACAAAGTGGTGCATGAATCTGGAGTTCGTTTGCAGTGGCTGGGGTCCCTGATGCACCCATTCTCTCTCTCTCTCTCTGCCTCTTTCTCTCTCTGTCTGACAGTCTCAAATAAATAAATAAATAAATAAATAAATAAATAAAAATAAACAAAAAACTTTTAAAGCGTGGACAGGAAGTACAGTTTAGTAAAGCATGCATGGGCTTTTCCACATTGCAGACCACTGTAAGTCATGGGCAGCACTTGAGATTCTAGGAGGTCCCTTTGAAGAAAGATTCAGGCTAAAGTCTGGAGACCTTTTCTGGCCCATGAATAGATTTGCTTTGTTCTACAGTGTTTATTTAAAAAATTTAGTTGCTATCTTTCAAAAATTGGCATATATGCTGATAGACACCCGTAATGCCAGTACTTGGGAGGCTGATGCAGGAGATTCACCATGAGTTTCAGACTATTCTGGGCTATGCATGATAAACTGCTTTGAAAAAGACAATAAAAGATAAATCAAAATGAAAGTTTGGAGGTTTGCAAGGAAACATCAATACCCTGCTCCCGCAGTAGTCAGAAGACCTGACCATGGGAGGGAGGTCCTCACTTGTGCAGGACCCCAACAGCCTGAGATGTTTCCCTTCCTCCACTTCCTGTTCTCCAGGGTCGCCCCCAGCCCTCGTGCCTCTTGCCTCGTTTTCATGGCTTACTTCTTCCTTAAGCTATGTGAGTTTGCAATGCCTGCCTTAAACAAAGTGAAGAGCAGTAATTGTTTGTGAAATAGCCTCGATATACTGTATACTAGTAGTAAGCACTTCTGAAAGTAAAGGATGGAAAGGGGCTTAACATGCACTTAGATGTTGGGTTAATGGAGATTCAGCATGGATTGTGACATTCATTGGTACTTCGCCCCTTTTCCGTCCCTTTCATTGTGCTGCAGATTTTATCCAAGGGACCTCAGTATCATGGCTGCATCTTCCAGGCAGTCAGTAAACATCACTTAGTGCCCTGCTTGTATTAATCACATAGAATTCATTCAGGTCCTGCTGCCACACAACTTGAGTCCCAATTTTTATTTCTGTCTCTAGAAGATTTTTATCAGAATTGAAAAACTAATAAACATTAGTCTTAAAATCTATAAATTAAGCCAGGCATAGTGGCACACACCTTTAATCCCAGCACTCAGGAGGCAGAGGCAGGAGGATTGCTGAGAGTTCGAGGCCACCCTGAGATTACATAGTGAATCCAGGTCAGCCTGGGCTAGAGTGAGACCCTACCAAAAAAACAAACAAAAACAAATTAAATTAAATTAAAATCTATAAATTAAATCTAAGTAATCATTGATACTTTCTCACTGTAAGCATCCTCAGATCATTTTCCAAACTGATATTATACCCGTGTGTGGCCTGCTTTCTTGTCATTTCTGTCCTAGGGATGCCTAGATCATTCCCGTTGCTGCTTCCAAAATTAGCCTCTGACATAAAAGTTCCAAATACAGTACAATCCCCTTTGTTTAGAGTTCCTCTTTCCTCCTCGTACTGTGCACAGCTAAAGAAAGAAGAAAACGAGGGCTGGAGAGATGGCTTGGCAGTTAAGGTGCTTGCCTGCAAAACCAAAGAACACAGGTTCAATTCCTCAGTTCCCACATAAGCCATGTGCACAAGGTGACACAAGCATCTGGAGTTCGTTTGCAGTGGCTGAAGGCCTGGCATGCCTGGTCTTTCTCTCTCTCTCTCTCTCTCTCTCTCTCTCTCTCTCTCTCTCTCTCTCTCTCTCTTTCTCTCTCAACCCTCCCTCCCAAACAAATAAAACATTACAAAAGGAAAAAAGAAGAAAAATGAGCCTATTAAATAGAGCACTGTCCCTGGATATACTGTGTGTTGGTTTTAAGTATTTTGCCCCATTTGCAGACCATTTGTCCCAATATTTGGTCTGGAAAAGGGAGTTTTCACATCTGTGCTATGAGTAAACGCTCCTAGAAAGGGCAACTGGACTGTCTTCAATTGTACTAGAGGACTTGCCTCCCTGAAGGGATGCGGAGGAGCAGGCTGTAATTCCTCATACAATTTGCAACAGTGTTTAATGAACTGATCCTCCACATAAATTTTCTCAGCACCCCTTCAAACCTTCCACCAGCCTCTTGCTAAGGAGTGTTTCACAGTTCCAAAAGCATGTTCCTTACACAAGAAAATTTCCACAATAATGAGCAATGATTTTAGGCAAGCTGAGACAGTTTTCATGGCATGAGTAATTAGGGGAAATGAGAGACATTTCAGTTATACCTCGTACCTGTGTAGAAAAATCACACAACTCCCCCACCAAAGAAAAAAAAAAAAATCCCTTTAGCACTGAAGACAGCGGCAGAAATCCCAAGTCATGTAAGTCTGTGATTATAACCTCATGAGAAATTCTCAGATTCTTTCAAAATTTGGTATAAGATGTGGAACAGATAGCTACTTGATTAATTCAGATCTTCTCCATGGCCTGTGACACCATCTTTGCTTAGGTTTCTCTGACTCGCTGCAGCCTGCCACTGATGAGGTAGCAGTGAGAGGCCAAGTGAGTGGTGTCTGTCACCCGGCCTTTCACGGATGCCATCTTCTTAGACAAAACTGAAATCAGGATTTACTGTCTTTCACTGTAAAATCTTATTTATGTTTTTCACTTCAAATAAGGTTTAACTCATGGAAGGGTGGACCTTGATCCAAAAAACCCCAAGAAGAATGAGGAGAATTTCTAGAAAGAGACTCTAAGGCACAGGCCCTCAGGAAAATGACAGAGCTCAGGGAAACACCAGGTTGCTGCCGTGGGCTGAGCAAGCTTTGGCATCCGTGGTGTTGGAAGGAGGATGACGTCAACTCTGCCAATCACTCCGCAGACATCTGATGTGTGCTGTGGTTCAGGCACTGTGCTGGGCAGTGGAGCTACAGAGATAAATAAGTTCTTCCTGACTTCGTGCTACCCCACAGCAGGCAGAGCAAAAACAACCAATAAAACAGAATAGTAAATACCTTGATAGATGCCTATGAGCCATGGATTTAGGATCACCCTCCTGGCCACCTGCAGAATCAGGTCCATCCAGCAGGGCTGTGAGATCAGGCTCACATGGGGAGTAGACTACAAGAATACTGACTTCTGAGACACAGCTGAGGCAGAGATTGTGTTCCATGAGCCTGTGGGCAATGATGCCGCTTTCATCCTTGGATTAAGTTATATCGTTAATGAGAATGAATTTGGTTCCGAAATCAAGAGATCCTAGTATGTGTAAATACAACCTTAAATGCAGGCAAATAGATGATTTGTGTGAATCCCTCTGTAGTGATGATGTGACTGCCAAAAAAAGCATGTAGGGCAGCAAAGATGGAGCAGTTTTTCCAAATCTGGTATCCCTTACCGAACACAGACACGTCACCAGTGTCTGCACCACTGTTAGAGGATGAGGAAGGAGGGAAGGCCATGGCGAGGTATTCTGTCATGTCTTGTCATGACAAGATTCTCTTAGCATCTGTGGTCCAGGGCTCATAACCTGTGTCCTGAATCTAATTTATATGTGCATGCATGTGTGTGGTCTCCTTCTGCTAATTTTTGACCCATGTGAAATAATACAGGGCTATGATAAGAATATGTACAAGGTCAGTTACAGCGAGGCGGAAGTGGCTGAGTGGGGAGGGAAGCAAGGGTGAAGGCCACTCTCGGAGAGTGATGAGTCATGCCTGCAAGAACGAGTCGTCCTCACTACAGAAAGAGAGTACAAGGCTAGTGCCTTCAAACAGCAGAGGGTAAGTTGTGGCAGGAATTGTGTTTGCCCAGATTTGTGTGTTGAAGTGCTAATTCTTGGTGACTCAGACTGTGACTTTATTTAAAGAAGATTTTGTAAAGAGGTCATCAAATTAAACTGAAGCCATTAGGGTGGGCTATAATCCAGTGTGACTGTTGTCCCTATAGGCTAAAAAAGGGAAAGTTGGGCACAGTAACAGAGAGAAGATGAGGAGACGTAGAGACCAAATGGCCTTTTAAGCCTAGGAAAGAGGGACAGATCCTTCCCTACCTTGTCCCTTACAAGGAGACAACCCAGTGGCCCCACACCTTCGCCCTGGACATCTAGCCTCCTTAACTACAAGACAATGCATTTCTCTTGTTGAAGACAATGAGTTGACGGTTTGCCCTGGCAAACTAATACAGTGTGTTTGGAGAATGAGATTACCAAAGTGACATTTTTGTCCTCCCTAAAAGATCAGAATGTCTGAGGAACAAAATTAGAAACAAGCCAGTGTATAATACTCCACAGAAGTCACCTCTTTGCTCTCACTCATTTTCCTCCACAGCTTTGAGTTTAGGCTGCCTGAGAATCCCCAGGTGTCCCTGGTTTTTGTTTGTGTCTTTATCTTTTCATAAACTTCTTGTCAAGTCTGACCTAACCTTTTACCAAAGCAGCAGCATTTCCCTGCTGCTCATGGGAAGTCATTACAGGCATTATGTTAACTGTTTCATATTTGCGTCAGTAAATCCCCCCGTGACTGATTATCATGCCACGTGTCAGAAGCTGGTATTATTCTTCATGAAGAGCATTCACCCCAAGGGGTGGTTCAGAGTCCCAGCCTTAGTGTCCGATGGCTTCTATCACATCCCGTATTCCTCCTGGCAGTTCCAAATTTAACTGTAACACCACTGCATCTAAGAAAGGAGCTAAAACCCAGAAGGGAAGCACTTGCTTTGGCTTCTTGCTGTGTGCTCTGTTTGTGTGTACAGTGACACTGGCTCTCCTGCCTGAAAGAATGTGGTTGTCAAGGACATTGCTTTGGAACTATCTGCCTTGTAAGCTCAGTAGAGCTGCTTTAATTACCAGGTTCAATAACTTAACGGGTCACTTTAAGACAGACTACAAGTGCTGATTTTAGTTTTCATCTCTGAGGATTTTTTCCTTGTTTACTTTTTATTCAGGTGAGTTTTGAGGGATGGGTTGTTTTTGTTTTCCATTTTGGTTTTTTTTTTTTTTTTTTAGAACTGTTTATTAAATGGTACAGTAGTATTTAACATGGCTTGTACAACAGATGAAACATTAGCAGAGTTATCAGAAACATATACACAACATTTAACCTTGATAATAGAGAGCTACTGGGTGTCATTAAAGGCTGTATAAATACATTTTTTAACCTTTGGTTATATATTTCTCTCTGAGTGTTTAAGATCATGCAGACAGCCAAAATTTAATTAAAGATTAATTTTGGAGGTCACTAATGGCTCTCCAAAGAGACTTTAGGGACCCAGGAGTAGCCCTGTACCTTACTGGTGTCTTTTGTCTGTTAGGATAAGTCAGGACCATGCTGGTCAAGTAGTTCCATTTTGGTTTTTGGAACTTTCGCTTTTGCCATTAATGTGATATAATTGTTATCATGAGTTAATTAGAAACATATCAAAGAACCTTGTATAATTGTCCTTTCACACTCCACTCTGCTCGGCCAGTATCTAAAGAACTTTTCAAACTTCTGTATTGCTTTTGAAGTTTCTCTGCGCTTTGCATAGTTACATCTAGTATTTTCTTTTCATTTAGACCACTTCCCCCAAAAGATGAACCTTCCACATATATTGCTTAAGTGTTTTCAGATTTGCCGTGTCGCTGTCACGCCTGGAGTGGAGTGGGCTGTCAGCTAAACTGAGGCCTCCTGCCTCGTTCTCCTCCTTTCCATCTCTGCTTTTATTGTGCAGCAGACCAGGGATCCTTTTAAAAGGCAAATATGAAGCATCACTTGCTTCCCATAGCTCTTCAGTGGCTCCCTCATTATTCTCCCTTGAATGTGCTGTATTAGCATGGCATTCGGGGTGCTGTACTCCTACAACTCATGAGGAGCCCCAAGAATCCAGGCTCTCACTTTCACTTCCCACTTTTTCTTCTGCCTAGCATACCCTTCATTTTCTAATGAAATATGAAAATATTTTCATGTTTTCCATGGCACAAGGAATAATATTTTCCCAAAACAAAGAGTATTCACTTTTATATTAACAGTGATACCAAGCTACAAATGCCCCTAACAGTTTAGAAAAATATTCTCTTCGGAGGCTGAGAGGCTTACCTTAAACATCAAATAACTCTACCCCCAAAAAAGATGTAACAAAGGGGGCTGCGAAGATGGCACTTGCATTAGCTGGAGTATCTGTGTTTCATCCATAGAACCCATGTAAAAAAGCCAGAAGGCATGCACTTCTGTGATGCCAGGACTGTGACCCTGATGGTGAGATGAGAACTTCTCAGAAGCTCATGTAAGCACAGCAAAGGACAATAGCAGAGCGAGATGTACATCGAGAAACTCTGCCTCAAATGAGATGGAAAGGCAGAGAACGGACCCAAAGGTTGTCCCCTGACCTCCACAAGTGCGCTGTGGAATGTGTGTACCTGCAGTCACACACATGAATGTGTACACACACACAGAGATAATAATAACATTTTAAAAGAAATCATGGGGTCTGAGAAGATGGTCTATTGGTTAAATGGACTTGCTTGCAAACCCTGAGGCCCAGGTTCAGTTCCCCCAGCCACCCATGTGAAAGCCAGATGGGTGTTCCCCATTGTGGAACATGCACATGTGTGTGCACACACTCACACAAGCACATGCAAAAGAATAAATATATTTTTAATTTATAAGAAGAATAGTTTTAGGGGCCACAGAGGTGGCTTAGTGGTTAGAGGCACTTGATTATAAAGCCTGCTGAACCAGTTTCAATTCCTCAGCTCCCACATAAAGAAAAATGGCAAGACAAAAAAGTTGTGTCAAACAATAGGCACATGAGGAAAAATTTTAAATTATGAGTTATAGTGAGGAGAAATAGCAGATAACAGAGACAGACCAACAGAAGCTACAAGTAGCAGGGTTAGAACACTGCAGAAAGAAGTATTTATAGAATTCCAGGAGCTAAAAACAAAGCTCTGGTTTCAGTAGGAATAACAAACAGTAAAAGATTTGGGGATGAACCGCACAGGAATTTGAGAACTACAAGTATTTGTATAAATACAAGAATTACAAGTAACCAAAATTGAGAATTCAGTGGATGATTTTTTTTAAATTTATTTTTATTTATTTGTTTGAGACACAGAGAGAGATACAGAAATGGGCAGGTAGAGAGAGAGAATGGGCATGCCGGGTCCTCCAGCCACTGCAAATGAACTCCAGATTCATGTGCCCCTTGTACATCTGGCTTACGTGGGCCCTGGGGAATTGAGTGATGCGAGAACCCCAGGTGTGGTGGCACATTCCTCTAATCCCAGCACTCGGGAGTGAGAGGTAGGAGGATTGCCATGAGTTCAAGGCCACCCTGAAACGACATGCTGAATTCCAGGTCAGCTTGAGCTAGAGTGAGATCCTACCTCAAAAAAAAAAAAAAAAAAAAAGCTAGAAGTTAAATCAAATAGATGGCTAGAGAAATGGCTCACCAAAAAATAAAAAATAACAAAAAAAGACTGAAATTATAGTTTGCTTCAACAGATAGCAAGCTTTTGGCATTTCTAAATGAAGAACTTTATGTGAAAAAAAAGAAATGGCTCAGCAGTTAAGGCACTTGCTTGCAAAGCCTAGAAGCCAGGGTTTGATTCCATTTACCCACCTAAAGCCAGATGCACATAGTGACATGTGTATCTGGAATTTGTTTGCAGTGGCAGAAGGCCCTAGCATTCTCCCCCCACCTTATAAATAAATAAGTAATTTTTTTTTCAAAAGTTCCTGAGACCTAGATAACATGGAAAAGTATTTTGTGACCATGAGATAAGAAAATATTTCACAAATAAGACACCAAAAGCACTAGTCATACAGGAAAGAATTCATAAACTAGGTGTGTGGAAGGTAGAAACTGTTCGTTCTTCTGGACACTACTGTAACAGTGAAAAGCCCTGCACAGAGAGAGAAAAGAACGTGTACATGTGTAAGTAGCGAAGATTCATATGCCTATCTACAAATCAGTATGGAAAAGATGCATAGCCCAGTACAAGACTGAATGAGATGTCAACAAAGCATTCCTAAGCCTGACGCGAGGAGATCCAAATTGCCTTAAACATATGGTAATGTGTGTGCTATGTTATGCATCAGGGAAATGCTTATAATGAATTCCCACTGTACCAAGCCACAGTGGCTAGAATTGAAAGGCCTGCCAATGCCTACTGTTGACGGGCATGTGGAGTCACAGGAATGTTCTTACATGTTGGTGGGAACAGAAATAACAATCGTTTATGGAAAGGCGTCTGTCTCTTAGGTACATTTCATGTACATTCTTACGTGTACATTTTTTCTGGGGATCAAACCCAGAGCTTCACTCATGCTAGACAAGCACTCTACCACTGAGCTACATCTGCAGCTCAGTCTGGCATGCTTTATAAGTAGAAATTCAATTTATGTGTGCTTAGCCCAACAACATTGTGTTCATAGAATTCCAGTGCTATAATCTATAATGGAGCAGAACTAAAGGTAAAGGGATGAATTATTACTTTTCCTAATGGAGAATATCCAGCAGTGAGTACTTATTAATGCTGAACAAACGAGGAAGATAAACCATGCATGCCACAATGTTCCAGTGATGTAACATACGTACAAAGGAACAAAACTAACATGGCTTTAGAAATCACGGTAGTAGTGAGGACTGTAGCTTAGTTGTAGAGTTCTTACCCAGCATGCTCAAACACCTTTGCTTGATCTCTGACCCTACAAAGGGAAGGAGGGAGGGACGGAAAGGTAGTAGATAGCTCTAGGGGAAAAAAAGGTGTGGGTGATTTGGAGGTTATGAAGGTGCTTATAATAATGTATAGGGAGAATATATATATATACTACAGTCCATATGTGTGTGGTACATGCACATGTCTCTGGCCTTCCAGTGCCCCATGAGCTTGTCTGGGGCAAAGCCTACATCAGATGTCCCATTCCATCACTCTGCCTTTGATTCTTATCTTTTTTAACTTTATTTATTTGCAGAGCGAAAGAAAAGAAAGAGAGAGAGAGAGGATAAACATGCCAGGGCCTCTAACCACTACAAACTAACTCCAGATACATGTGCTACCTTGTGCATCTGGCTTATGTGGGTACTTAGGTTCTGCAGGCAAGGACCTTGACCACTGAGCCATCTCTCCAGCCCATGCTTCTCATTCTTATTTAAGCTAGTGTCTCTTAGTGATACCAGAGCTTGCTGTTTTTCATGAACCCGGACAGTTCCCTGGTCTCAGCTTTCCTTTGTGGAGCTGGGATTACAGTGCATATGGCCATTCCTGGCTGTTAACTTGGGATCTGGAGATTCAAATATGGTGGTTTGAGGCCCCCTCTGGCTCTCTTACTTGGGCAGGAAGCACATTTAACTGCTGAGTCGACTCTCTAGACCATAATATACAATTCTGATCTGGAAGTGTTTACATAGTTGTGATCATCTTGAGTATTTTTCTGTACTTATACTTCAGTTTAAAAGGCTGTTAGAAATAAAAATGAAATTGAAGAAATACCTAGGGATTTGTGACATTTATCAGGACTGAATATAAAGTGACAGATAACATCTTTAGGGTGTTTGAAGGAAGCCTTCCTTTGTGTTGGAGATCTGAGGTGCTGCTGACCTCTCTCCCTAATGCGGTCTGAAGCCCTCATTCCTAGCTGAAAGACTAGATCCCCACTGAGTGTGTGTGAGATTCACAGTCTAATGGGTTTTTCTGTTTCCAGGTCAAGAAAACAACCGAAGCCACCTTGCAGACGATACAGGACATGGTCACCATTGAGGACTATGATGTGTCAGAATGCTTCCAGCACAGCCGCTCCACAGAGTCTGTGAAGTCTACTGTGTCTGAAACCTACCTGAGTAAGCCCAGCATCGCCAAGAGGAGAGCTAACCAGCAAGAAACGGAGCAGTTCTACTTCATGGTGCGCCAACTCATTGCTTGATAGAGCTTATATCCAGGGCTGCTTCTGTGATAACATGAGAGTCAGCTGAAGGTCATGACTAAAACTGGGTTCCTGGTTCAGCCAGTCTGAACCAGGTAGAGCTTAGAAGTTAGGGTAGGAGTTAGGACTACTCCAAAACAGAAGGCTGTTCACTTCCACATGAGTACATGTCACCAGGAGAGTTTGTTGTCAGACAGTCAGTTTCAGTAGATGGGAGGGAAAGAAACCTGAGTCTACATCTCAGATAGGCTCCGCATGGCTGGCTGATTCTACTGCTAGACTGGAGATCACATTTGGAGTAACAAAATTCTAGAAGCTAGGCAGCAAAAATGACTGGGCTTTTGATCTCCTAAGAGCAGCTTCTTGGCCTTTTGTAGTTTTTAAAAAGTGATCTCATCTTTTGCAGAAACTCAGAGAATATTTGGAAGGCAGTAATCTTATCACCAAACTTCAAGCCAAGCATGATTTGCTGCAGAGGACTCTTGGAGAAGGTCAGTTACTTGGAAGAGACAGGAAGGTGTCTTGGATTCTATGTTGTGTCATGAATGTATTCCATGAAGAGTGTGAATCGAGTATGTGTGATTTCAGAACAGACGAGGCTGTTCATTTCCACCCAGGGTTATTGGTGTCTATGAGAATCAAGTTCTCCGTGGAACTTCCTTCTTCAGGAGCTCCACTTGAGAAGAGTAAATCCAGGGAGGTGTTGCTTCTAATGCGGAGCCAGTGTTGACCTGCTGACCCCTGTCATGACTTCTTTGCTTCTTGGGCTGGCTCCTCCACCTTCCAGCCCCGCCTCTGTTTGTTTTAATGGGCTGGTTTTTATGTTCCCATCTATTGCTTATGTTCCCATCTATAACTTTTGGAATGCTAGAAACCAGTTCATCCAGTTTAGGGGATTTTCTTTTTCTTTCATTAAGTATTGTTCATAGTTGAGAAATAATCTGATAGCATATGTAGATTGCTATGTCTAATAACAAAAACTAGCAAGAGCTTTACTTACATTGAGGTTTCTCTGGGCCTGGCCTTGTTCTAGCCTACATTCTTACCTAGGAGTGTGAATTTCCATGTGTTTGCAAATGAAGAATCAGGGGAAAGGGATCTGTGTGAATGCTATTGCTTCATTTTCTGTCTTCATGACATTTATAAACAAAAATTAGTACAAAGTCTGTCTTTAGTTGTCGTTGATTTACAGTAGATCCTACTGGATGTTATAAAAAGTAAAAGGAATTTAGGAGAGGAGGGAAATGAGCAGACTGAATGGTGTGAGTGACAAGAACAGAATCCCATCTTAGATATAAACTCTAGCCTACTGCCCTTCTGGAACCCTCTTTGCCCATGAAGCAATGTTTCCGTTGTCTTACTTGATGGTTTGCTACAAAGAACCCATTCTTCAGGAAATGGCCATGAGCAGAAAAGTTATCATGACCTAAGGCACCAAGTATTACATGGCTAAGATGTCAGGATCAAATGCCAATGACCCTTACAAAAAAATAAAATAATCAAATGCAGTGTGTGAGCCTTCATTAAATTCTGAATGAGAAAGCAAAAGTTATGAAGAATATTTTAAGCATCATGGAGAAACATAGAAAACATAGTTTTCCTATGAGCGATTATGCTACTGTGGTAATAAAGAAGAAATGTTCTGACTCTTAAAAAATGCTTACAAAGCGCTATGCCACAATGCCCACAACCTACTTTCAGATGATTCTGGGTAAAAAATGGAGGAATAATGAGCCAGACATGGTGACGCACACCTTTAATCCCAGCACTCAGGAGGCAGAGACAGGAGGATCACCATGAGTGCAAGGCTAGCTTGAGACTACATAGTGAATTCCAGGTCAGCCTGAGCTAGAGTGATACCCTACCTCAAAAAAACAAAACAAATAAAAGGGCTGGAGAGATGGCTTAGTGGTTAAGCGCTTGCCTGTGAAGCCTAAAGACCCCAGTTCGAGGGTTGATTCCCCAGGACCCACATTAGCCAGATGCACAGGGGGGTGCGCATGCATCTGGAGTTTGTTTGCAGTGGCTGGAGGCCCTGGCATGCCCATTCTCTCTCTGTGTCGCTCTCAAATAAATAAATAAAAGTAAACAATTTTTTTTTTAAACTGGAGGAATAAGCCCAGGCGTAGTGATGCACATGTTTAATCCCAGCACTCAGAAGGCAGAGGTAGGATCACCATGAGTTCAAGGCTAGCCTGAGACTACATAGTGAATTCCAGGTCCTCCTGGGCCAGAGCAAGAACATAACTCGAAAATGAAAAAATAAATAAATAAAAATGGAGGTACAAGCCTGGAGGGATGGCTTGGCAATTAAGGTATTTGTTTGCAAAGCCAAAGGACCCAGGTTCAAATCCCCAGGACCCACATAAGCCAGATGCACAAAGGGGCACATATGTCTGGAGTTTGTTTGCAGTGGCTGGAGCCCTGGGGTGCCCATTCTCTCTCTCTCTCTCCCTCTTTCTCTCTGTCAAATAAATAAATAAAAATAAAATATTTTTTAAAAATGGAGGATACACACACACACATATGTGTGGAGAGAGAGAGGATAAAGGCAGTGTGTGTGTGTGTGTGTGTGTGTGTGTGTGTGTGTGTGTGAAAATCTAATTCAGTGTCACCAACTAGGAAATCTAAATGAAGGCTATCAGGATATCCTGATACTATTCTTTAACCTCTTCTGTGGGTTTGAACTTTTCCAAGCCTTTTTTATCTTTGAATAGTTTTCTTACTTGAACAACTGTGTCCTAGTTCTTTCCTTCGCTTTCTCAGTAAATTCCTTGTTTCTTCTTCTGTTTTGTACCAATGCATTATATTTCTATCAGTGCCCTTAAAGTCAGTGGCTATTCCTTGAGCCTAACTTCTCAGTGTAGATGACTGCTTTGAATGCTTTCAGGCACAAAGTCCTTCCCCACAAGACTAGATGCCACTTTAGAAATTGTGTATTTGTGGGCTAAAGAGATGGATCAGTGGTAAAGCTCCACACAAGCATGAGTACCTGAGTTCGGATCCCCAGAGCCCACATAAAATGCCAGGCACGGTGGTACATGCCTATAATCCTAGTGCCAGAAAAACAGAAGGATCTCTGGGGCTCACTAGCTAGGTTGTGTAGCCCGATCAATGAGCTCAGAGTTCAGTGAGAGACCCTATCTCAAAATACAAGGTGGAGATTGATTGAGGAAGAAACCCAGTAGCAACCTCTGCTCTCCATGTGCAAGCACACATGTGTGCGCACACACACACGTGCTCCAAAAGAGAAGAAATTGAGAATTTGACAGAATTAAGTAGAGGGTACATTCGTTCTTGGCACGGCATGCAGACAAGTGTTAGGTGGCTTAGAGCCACATTCTGAAGCTTTCATGGTAGTTATTCAACATAAATTCTGTCATGTACCTTAGATAGAAAACCCATTGGCTAATACGGTTCTCCTTGTTATTCTTGGACCAGGCTACATTTTGGATAATTTGCTGAGTCTGTATTGCCAGAATCTTTTCATAGTGGCCACACTGTATAAAGCTGTTATATTCACGACCGTTATACCAGGCGTTCTTTATCTTGGAATGTCTTTCAACGGGCCCTGGTACCCAAATGACACAGACTCACTGGGCTCAGTTTATTCTGCAAAAGGTACTGGATGCCTTTCATCTGAGAGCAGCAGACACTTGCTGAGTGCAAACGTCTCTTCCCCAGCCCAGCTCCTCCTACTGACTTGCTGGGTTTGACACTCAGAGTAACTGACCATGGTAAACACACCTCTGATTTAATTCACCACTGTGAGCCCGCTGAGTTTCCATGTAAGCCTGCTCCTGTTAATAGGCTTATACCCAGTTAGAAGACAAAATTAACAGCATCTGCCACCTGTTAAACCAGCCAACAGTTAACTGTTAGGAGGGAAACGAAGTACTGGGTTGGTTAAACAGGTTAGTCATCCAGGATCGAAGTGTGTGCTTGGAGACAGGCTGAACTTTTTTGGATAGAAATCACCTCTGAATTATTATAGACTCCCTGCTGCAAAAGCTGCCTTCATAGTAAAGTCAACCAAGCTGGGCCAGGGATTGAGCAATTGATGGGACCCAGCTGAAACTGTAACTACAGACATGTGTTTGGCCTGCCTGGCTGCTCTCTTTTGGCAGGCTACCAGAGGCCCTGTCACTTCTTAGATTTACAGCATGAGGAAGCAGCTAGCTTGGGCTCTTAAAATGGCACTGTCGAAACTCAAAACTCCAAGTCTTTGGAAGCTATTGAAACAGAAATGCACAATGAAGAGGAAAGCTACACTCATCATCATCTTCATCCCTCAAAACTACTACTATTTCTTTGGGAGTATCATTTCTTTTCAAATGAAGTTTAAATTGACTCCAGTTAATGAGAGGCACATCTATAAAACTAGGACACTGAAATATTTTTTTTTAATCATGAGCCTTAATGTTCACATAGACATCTTTGTATGCAACACTTAGAGTTAGAGGATGGAAATAAGGGTGCAGTTCTGCTAGACAGAAAATCGGACAGTGGGTGCTGAGCTTTGTTTCTTGTGTCTGGCATAAGGTTTCTGACAACAGAATTAAATAGGTCATCTTCACAGGATCCTTTGTCTGTCTTTGAGTAAAAGTACAACTGCACTTTCAAAAGAGAAGCAGATTGTGAATAACTAGAATGGCACCACAGTAACCGGGATCACTAAGGGAGAAAAAGGGCTGGACAGCGTCAACACGAGTCTTCACCATTCCCTCTCAGGGACAGGTCATGGTGTGTACCCCCTTTGAGCTATGCGTATTTTACATCTTCCTGTCAAGTTGCCACCAACTTATATTTTAGAGATACAATGCATATAAGGCAGAAAATAATTAAGTTCAGAATTCTCAAGTAGAATTTAAGAAGGCACTTATCCCAGCCTACAGTCCTAGCACTTGGGAGGCAAAGATAGGAGATTTAGAATTCAAGGCAAGCCTAGGCTACAGAGTGAGAGCCTATCTAAAAAGTAAAAGCAACAACAAAAAGAGTAATCAGGCTAGGGAGCTGTCTGGGCACTTGCTTGCGAAGCAGGCCAGCCTGAGTTTGATTCCCCAGTATCCACATAAAGCCAGATGCACAACGTGGTGCGTGTATTTTGAGTTCATTTGCTGCAGCAGAAGGCCCTGGAATGTCCAGATTCATTCTCTCTCTCTCTCTGTCTCTCTCTCTTTCATAGATAGATGATAGATAGGTAGGTAGGTGGATGGATGGATAGATAGATGGATAGATGGATAGATAGATAGATAGGATCTTAAAAAGAAAAGTAGACAGAAGATGTGTATTACTAAGACTATATTAATCCTAGGTCATTTTATCTTTTTCCCTCCCAGTGGCTTGCATGGAGTTAGGGGTTGAGAGGGTTTCTGTAGTTTTAAATGATTAAATAAACCTCCACCAAAAGTGACTGAAATCTAATCCTGAGGCCACTGGAAGCTTTCTCTTTTCTCCAGGAGGGAGAGCCTTCTGTGCTTGTGTGTTATTGATCTGTTAATGATGATGCTGATTAAAACATAAAGCCTCATTCATCAGCTGAGACACTCAGGACGGTTAGCTGAAAGCAGTGTGCGCGGCGCAGTTCCTCCCTGAGTGATACTCTTGTAAAGCTTCCTCCCGGCTCATTCCTCAAAATGTAGCTTTTATAAGTTTTAAATTTTTGAGCCCATACTATTTACCGTAAATGGTTGAAGCAAAATAATTTAAGCTATTTCATCTTCCATCTTTTTTCTAAATCTAAGGAATAATTGGTTGGGGTATCTTCATAAAAGTAGCAAAATTTTTTAAATTCTAAAACATTTCATTTTTCAGGAATTATCCTCAACCTCATTAGCAGCTAGCCACCTGAAAGTGATTAGTCTGTGCTGTTCAGCTTAAATGTATAGACATTCGCTAGTTTAATCTACATATTTATATAGTTTTAAATCTTTATTAAATACTTCATTATTTTGCATTTTGTTTCAGCCATGTGTGGCAAATAGAAGTACAGGCAGAATTCCAGCTTTCTTCTAGGATTGTTCAAGGTTATTTTTAGGGGAAACAAAATTACTTAAAATTTTGTTTGTTTTGAACCAGGCATGGTGGCGCACACTTTTAATCCCAGCACTTGGGAGGCAGAGGTAGGAGGATCGCCATGAATTTAAGACTACATAGAATTTTGTTTGTTTTGACAGTGCTGGGCATGAAACTCTGGGCTTCATGCATGCTAGGCAATTGTCCCACTACTGAGCTATACTGCCAACCCAAGGCACTTACATTTCCTTCATTTACTTACTTACCTATTTGATTTTTCAAGGCGTGGTCTCACTCAGAGGCTAACCTGGAACTCACTCCATAGCTCCAAGCTGGCCTTGAGCTCGTAGTGATTCTCCTACCAATGCCAGCCATTCAAGGCGAGCACCACCAGGTCTGGCAAGGCTTACATTTTAAAAGGAAGTGCAGGATAGGATCTGGGCTTTTGGGTCTGGGGTTTAAACAAACCTGGACTCTTGTGCCAAACCTATAACATACTAGTAGCCCTGGAACAAATCATTTTTCTGTGTGCTCAGGCTCTTTTGTAACATAATATTAATAATAGAAGCTACTTCATGGCATTATTATTTGTGTGTGAGTTAGCATGTGTAATGTAAAGTGCTTGGGCTTGGCATGATGGTAAACACTGATAACCCCAGCCCTCCAGGGATAGAAGAATAGTGATTTTGAGGCCAGCCCAGAGTACATAACAAAGTTACGTAGTGAACCCTTGTTTCAAAATAAACACATAAATAGTGCTTTGAACACATTATAATACTCATTAGTTGATGTTTGGTACATAAGAATAGTGTCTAGTAAGTACAGACATCTTCCTCTTTTATTGTTGTTATTAATATACCATGTCATACTTTTATGCCATGATAAGCCATATAATATGACAGTGCAGTCTAGCACAAGATAGATAGTTTCAACCCTTTGCTCATTCTGAGGATTAAGCCTGGGTGATCTCACCAGCTCCTATGACCCTAACACAACCTAAATGGCAGAGACTCTCAGCCCTGTTTTCCCTCTGTGCCTTAACCCTGTCTAGTCAGCTTCCTGCTGAATATTGCCATCAGGATATCCATGAGGCAGCCCACACCGTCTCAGCTGCCATCTGCACCTCAACTTCCCAGCAGCCTTTCACTTCCATTCATGAACAGCTATAGAATTTTTCTCTATGCCTTCCCTTTATTCTTTTCCAAAGTCACAGAAGGCACCTAAATGATAGGTAGAACTGGGTAGAGGATGGGGCAATCAATCTTTCCCCAAATCTAGCTAAGAACTGATTCTTAAAGTGGCCTGGATCTGTGTTGAGATAATATCTGTTGTCCCTCTTTAATCAATAGTGATCAAGTATTTTATTACTTGTTATTCAAAAGCAGGTAACAGACTGAAAGGCTGTGCTGTGGCCTGGGAGTGTACGTCCACCATTCCGAGGCTGTTGGCCTTGCCCTGTATGTCTGAATCACTGCAGGACGGTGCAGCAGGCTGGGCTCACCTGTCTGCAGAGACATGCCCTTCCTTTGCCACTTCAGAACTATATCATTTCACAAACAAACCAGCTGAAAGGGTCCACTCCTCTGCACCTCTTTCCACCACTCCTTCCTGAATGTAAGAATGAGCAGACAGCAGGCGTTGGTGCATATAAACATGACATTAGTGCCAATTGTGATCATGCTAGAAGCATTTATCCCTGTTATTTAGCCCACGTGTAAGAAGCAGCAGGTAAGCTTTTAGCTTACAAGTTGGTGGAATATAGTATAATTGAATGTCCTTCCATGGATTACAAGTGTCATTACAGATTAGAGAACACAACTTTTCTCATAGTCCTCTGATTACATATCACAGAGAGAATATAAATTTAGTCTAAGAGGAATTGAGTTCTCTTGACCCTAATTGACGTCTCATTTCTCCTCCATGACTATTAATCAAAACAGCAAATAACTAGCATGGAAATCTTAGATGGATTTTGTTTGTATTTTGTGTTTCAACTTGCAGGTACACTCAAGCAGTTTTTTTTTTTTATTTTTCTTTTATTAACAATTTTATTCATGTGTAGAATGTATTTTGGTCATAATCATTTCTCAATACCTTCTCTTGTCATTTCTCCCCATTTCCTTTCCACTGAACCCCTTCCTCCCAGCTTGTCCCTTTTCTATGGTGATGTCTTTTTTTTTTTCTTGTATATTTGTGTGACCTGAGGAGTTTAATTAGCATTGCCTGTGTGAGCATGGGTGGAGGATTGTTTATCAGAGTGTAGGCAATTTATCAGTACTTATACCACTGCAAAAAAAAAAAAAAATGCCTTCTTCTCTCCCATCAACAATTAACTGCCAATAACTCCACAGGGAGGGATGAAGGCCTCATGCTGTCCTCCGTCACCCATGATAGGATATTGATGTGCCCACTATTGTGCAGGTCTTGTGTAGGTAATGACAGTCACTGTGAGGTCATGAATGCAATGGCAAAAACACCTCCTTCAAATTGCCAAATGAAACATGATTTTCGTATATAGAATTTGTTAAATTGTACACATGGAGTTTATGAAATATTGGCTTTGACTTATTTGTCTTTCATCATATCCTCTTCTCATCTTTCCCACCATAAGATGTGTAAGCTGGTTATGAGCTTAGCGTCTTAAAATAACAGACAAAAGACTACCAGGTACATTCCACTGACTCCACTCATTTAACTTATTTCCTTTTTTTGCAGGTCATAGAGCTGAATATATGACTACAAGGTAGGAATGCTTTATCATAATTCTTAATGTTTTCCTTTCAGAATGCAGGTTTTATTAATGAACGTGGAAGCTAGTCAGAGCATGGCAGAGCACAGTGCCATGTAGGGCTTGGGGATCTCGCCAGGTCACATACACTCTGGCATAGTCAAGATTTTCCCAACGGAATTAGAAAGCTACTAAGCAGTCAGTTAACAAAAACCCAAGTTGAACAGGCAAAGCTTATCTAATCCAAAACACATTAACTTCTTAGTCAGATAAGACTTTTGATTTGATAATTTAGTTACCAAATGATAGGATGAGCATAGCTACTACATTAGTAGGAAGAGTTACTTTCAGCGACTACTTTGCCATGGAAACATTAGAATTGTATTGAACCCTTTGGGGACTTTAGCTCTCTACTAACCTTTTGGATTTACTTTAAAATTTTACCTTTTAGCCCATTCCACCACATTGCACACTCCTCCCATGCCACCGCTTCCGTCCCTCCCTCTCCCCCCCCCCCGCCCCCACCAACCAGTCATGGAAGGATTTTGAAGCTATAGACAGAAAGGCCATTTTAGAAGCAGATCCTGAGTTGGGATGGAGAAAGTTTGTGGCAACTTTTTTTATGAACTATCTGTACAGTGGCCTTCAATTATTCTGTTTGACATAGGGAGACTTTGAATGTCTGAGGCTCAGTTCTGTTTTCAGTAGGAGGCATGCGGAACATTGGTTGTACCTGGCAAGTTGATTTCCAAGGTATTGTTTCTAGACAGCTTATTCAGACTGAAGCATATCTTCTTTTCTTAAAAAAATATATTTATTTCTTTATTTGAGAGCAACAGACAGAGAGAGAAAGAGGCAAAGAGAGAGAGAGAATGGGTGTGCCAGGGCCTCCACCCACTGTAAACAAACTCCAGATGCATGCACCCCTTTGTACATCTGGCTAACATGGGTCCTGGGGAGTCGAGCCTCGAACCGGGGTCCTTAGGCAAGTGCTTAACCGCTAAGCCATCTCTCCAGCCCCAGCCTATCTTGAAGAAACAAAGCCACTGACTTTCTTAACCTCATCAAAAGAAAAGACCACAGTCACAGTGTCACCTGGATGGCCCTGGCTCTGCTACCTGATGTGGGCATGGGGGGGGCGGGGCGTGGCTAGAGCCACCGACACACCAATCGCCTCTGCCTTGGAAATCATTTTGAGAGCATTCACATACTTCATTCTTATTCCAAGTCCCTCACAACTGTAGTTGCCTTATATTCAGTTTTCAGGTCTTTGGTAGCAGCCTCAAAAGAATTCTTGCTCAGTGTGGTGGTGAATGCTTTTAATCCCAGCACTGGGGAGGCTGAGGAAGAGGGTTGCTATGACTCTGAGGGCAGTTTGGGACTATAGATGAGTTCCCAACCATCCTGAGCGAGAGTGACACCCTACCTTAGAGGGGGAAAAAAAAAAAAAAGACTTCAGTCAGTACCAGCCATAAGAATTTCTTGCCCTGACAATTAGTGACCCAACAAATTCTGCTCCCCGTAGCCTCATCAGCTATTTGGAATAGCACCAAATGTAGAGACTGCCAGACCCGGTAAAGCCACATCTTCCAGTTCCTGTATCTAATGCTTTAATAACTTGAGGTCTTGCTAACACTCAAGGGTCAGCCAGTTCCCAGAGATGGTCAGGACTGGCATGTTTGTGTACCTTTCATATGCACACTAGCTAATCAGAATCTCCTACTCAAACCACCTCCCTCTGTGGTTCTTCCATGTGGAGCCACCGTTCCTTCTGCCAGACACCCCAGTCTCCTCCCCAGTGTCCCATAGGCCACCAACCACCATAATCATTCAGACTGTGCAACTCCATAGCTGCTTGCTTCTCCTGCTTTTCCTGTCCCCATGGGAGCCACAATAGAGGCTTGTGCCTACATTCTCTTCTTCCTCCCTGGCTAACCCTTAAACCACCCCCTGCACCTCACCTACTCCATGGCACGAGTGCCAGAGCATACCCATGCCTCTGGGCACTATAACCCACTCTCTTCATTGGCAAGTTCCCACCTGATCTGGTAGGCTCATCATACCTGAATAAAAATTTAAAATATGTTAAAAATAAAATACACTGTACTTTAAAACATTTATAAAGCAATGAAAAGGTGATGAAGTCAAGTATGCATGATTTAACTCTTCGGTAGATAGTTATCTGCCAGATCCCTTCCTCCATGGTGGCACAGAATTTAGTGTATACAGGATTTCAGGAGATAGCTCAGTGGGTAAAGGCACTTGTTTCCAAACCTGCCACCCTGGGTTCAATTCCCCAGCCACCCACATAAAGCCAGGTGAAAAAAGTGGCATAGTGTCTGGTGTTCACTTGCAGTAACAAGACAGCTTGGCATGCCCATACACACACACACACACACACACACACACACAGAGAGAGAGAGAGAGAGAGAGACAGAGAGAGAGAGAGAGAATACTTCTTTTTTTTTAATTTAAAGAAAAATATTTTAAGCCGGGCGTGGTGGCGCACACCTTTAATCCCAGCACTCGGGAGGCAGAGGTAGGAGGATTGCCGTGAGTTCGAGGCCACCCTGAGACTCCATAGTGAATTCCAGGTCAGCCTGCGCTAGAGTGAGACCCTACCTCGAAAAAAAAAAACTATTTTAGAACGTCAGATGTGGCAGAACATGACATTTTGCCGGGAACTCTTTCTGGATTCACTTCTGGATGTTTGCAAAGGCTCCTTTTAACCTTCCAGGCACCATGGGCTGCCAGGTGCCACTGACTGTCTGCCCCATTAGTCACAGAGCCTTCCTGCGGGAGTTTAGCCATGGAGAGCTGTATCAGCAGGTTTGTTCCCTTATGTGCTGATTGCTGGGGAGTATCTGCTTGCAGATCTTCTGGGTTCCACATAAATTCTTGGGATTTTGTTTCTAAACTGGACTTTCTGAGCTTAAACAAGATGAATTCAAAATGTCATTCTTCCAGCAAGTCTATAGTTTAACAAAGCTCAACAGAGTCTTACTCTGGCTTCCACAATCTCCAGGTGTAGTGTGCATTAGTGAAGCACATCTGGAGATGGATGGGGCTCTCCTTCCAAGTATCCCACTGGCACAGAGGTAGGAGTTGAGTCCAGCAATCTTGGTTCTCTTTCCTCTAGAGAGAGAGAGAGAGAGAGAACACGAGGCTGCCTCGCTCCAATTACAACGCAGGTGCTTGATGTCGGGTTTCCTAATGCAGTACATGGCACACTGGATGTGTGTGTGTCGGAAAGACTGCTTAGCCAGCAAAGCAAACAAGACAGACAGGAGAGCCCAGAGCAGCACAATGAGTCCAGTCTAACGTACAATGGTCATGTGGACAGTAGCATTGTTGTTCTACTGAAATAATTCATGTGAGCATCTCCCCCCCCCCACATCAGAAAACATATTGGAACCAAACCCTCATGTGGACTGTGACCCACTAATAATAATTTTGGCATAAAATAAAACCCCTTCACTACATGAGGAGTACTGAACAGATGTGATGTCACCTACATTGAAGAAGTATTTTCTAACTAAAACTCCATATTTAATTTTTCCTTTGGGGATCTGTTGAAATTCTTTTATAACCAGTTCTTACTGTGTGACTTGTAAACCAGGAAACCAGAACCCTGCTTTGTAACATTTGACCAGAGCTCATAATTCCATTTCGTAATACTTGTCATATTTAAATAAGCTGGCCAACAAATGCCTCTAGCATATAAGAAAGTATCAGTTTAAATGAACATCTCACATGTTTTTCAACACAAACGTAAAGTATATAAATGGAAAGGGTGGGAATGTTTTCCTCAGGGACTAAGGCGGGGAAGAAACCCAAGATTCCTTGGTTTTGTCATTTTGATGTGACCTATGGGTGTTTCATTTATTGTTTGATTTCTGCCATGCTCAGTAATTATATTCCCTTCCCTTAGGCCTCCAAATGTTCCCCCTAAGCCCCAGAAACACAGGAAGTCCAGACCCCGCTCACAGTATAATGCTAAGTTGTTTAATGGGGATTTGGAAACATTCGTCAAGGTACTGGCACCAGCCACTTAGGTGGCTGCCCTCCACACTTCTCACTATAATGGCCTCAGCCTCTCATAATCAGAGGCAGGTCATTATGTCCAAGTCTGTCCTGGGGCTCTTTGCTTTCCCAGAAAATCAATATAATATTTCCTGAAGTCAGAGAGGAAAGAATATTTGGGTCGAGTGCCTTCAGAAGAGAAAATAAATGTGGGCGTTATCATGTGGACAAAAGAAAAAGGCCCTCTAATTTTTTTTAGCCAAAATTTGAACAAAAAGGAAAAAAGGTCTAAAATGCTTTATTTTTACTTGTGCAAATGAGATGGCACAACGTGTCTTCAAATCCATTTGTCAGGCTTGCTCTGAAGCACAGCAAGGGTCTCTTTCCCATGACTTAAGGAATTCATTATATTGGATAAATTGTACAGCCCTGAAGTCTGTATCTTGTATCTCTGCTGTGTTTACTCCCTGTCTTCTTTTTCATCCTGTATTTCTGATAATGCTTCTAGCCGGGGACGAAGGAACTCGCACACGAGACATCAGGTATCGTGGCTGGAGGGACGCGAGGGCACGGCCTCTGTCGCTGCTGGCATCATGCTCATGTCAGCCTCATGCTTGGCTTTAATTAGGTTTCGTAAGGCCTTTAAAAGGAAAATGTTTGCAGCTGAAAATTGGACAGTTTATAAATAGGCTTCGCTCAGAAAGAAGGGTAGGAAACGACACTAATTTAAGAGTAATAGTCTCCAGTAAAAGCGGAAAGATTAAACCTTTGCTTTTTACATGATATGTTTGGCAAATGTATCAAATTTGAGCTCATGGCTTTTATTAAATTCACATTTAGGATTGGATTATGGATCCTAATTTAATCAAAAAATTTAATTCAAAAAGGGGGAGAACTATCTACTTTATAGACAACATTTTATAATTGGGTTGCACTGGTTTTAAAAATTAAATTTTTGTGAGAAAAAACATATTTTAAATATTTTATAACACCCCATAATTGGTATGTCATAGACATCTTACCTTCTGAAAAGGCAGATCTATTTATTGAATCTGTGCGGTCATGATTAAAAAGCATGCATACATGTGCACCATGCCTATGACACATACGTTCTGTGTACACATGCATGCATGCAGAGGGAGGGAGACGCGAGACCTCTGCCAGCCTTACAGTGAGCTCTAACCAGAAAAGAATTCACCGAACAACCTGAACAGCAGTCACAAATCCATCCCTGTGAGCCATCAGCGCTGACTGGATATAACTTAAAACAAAATTATTGTCAAATTTGATTTAGTGAGACATTTTCCCAGCCAGTAGCTCATACGCAGGAGCAAAGTGACCGAGGGAGGGGAAGAATAAGATGACAGCAGTGAGGTGGCGTGGCAGGGGACGAGGACAGGAAGGCACAAGGCAGCTGCGTGATTCTCTGCCGTGAGCGCAGCGTGAGGACGTCTGCCTAAAGCGCAGCACGGATTACAGAGTTCAGAGGTATTTCGTTAGGAAGAGTTAGAGGCTCTTGAAGGAACAAAGCAGTTAGCATGGAAAATACCTCCCGAGAGCTGCACAGCAGCCCAGACACACTGAGGAGTCTGGTCCTGGCAGGAGCACAGAGGTGCCCAGGTCTCCCTCTGTTTCTTTCCATACCTCTGAAGAGTGCTTCCTCCATGTAGAGAGAAGCTATTTTCCTAAAGGGAAACGGAGATGCAAAGAGATGTATTTAAATGGTAGCTGGAGGCAGCCCATTGTTTCCTTGTAAAATGTTTTCTAACCAAGCACCTGGCACCATAAAATTAAATGAAAACACTCATTACTATTGGACTTCAAAATTCGCCTCATCTGAGTGAAATGCCAATCATAGCTAAAAGATTAGCAGTTGCCGGGAGAATGAAAAGGCATATTTTAATAATAATGTAATTTTAAGGCTTATTTTGAACTGTCATAGTGCAAACATTTTTCTTTTAAAAATCTTTTGTTCTTTGGTTTTGTTTTAACACTCAGTTCAGCAGAAATGTAAACTAATGTTTTCCTTTCATCACTTACATTTAAGTATTTGTTGCTCTTTGGATTGTAATATTACATGAATTGTTCATATTGTCTACTTCTGCTAAATCATGTTTGTACCTTAAAGAAAAATCCCTTCATGTATTCAAGCAAATTTTGATGTAATTATACCACCATTCATGGGCCAACTAGTCTATACTATAATACGTTTTTTATCCTTAAGACTCTTCTTTAAGGAATTAACAAAACTTATGTTCCTGAAACAAATTAACTAATTAGAGAAATTTAGCACAGGCTCCAGAAGTAAGTGGACCATTCATTGGTTTGTGTGCTGATTGGATGGTCTTAAAACTTAAACTCACCCCTGAAGAAGTGCATCACCCACTCCAGAAGAGCAGAGTTTAAACTGCTTGACTACATTATTCCCAATCTTTCCTTCACTGAATTGGGAAGATCGATGGATTCTCAACAACTGTCTTAATATGTGAACATAGCAAGTTTCTGTGTTTTGGAATAAAATTCCCTATGAATAGCTACCTGGTATCAGCTCTTCTTTTTCAAATACCATGTTTCTTTTAAAGACCTAATTCCTAAAAGAGCAGTCTTAAAAGTCCATAAAAAACAGCTCCATACTCAACAGCTTTCTTTAACTCCATGGAGTGCATGACGTTGATACACATTTAACGGTGGCCTCCTCAGCCCTTTCATCTCCTTTGTCATCCTACACATTTAAAGCTTTTCTAGCATTTGCTTGGCAGAGGGTGGTGACCAGTTTACAAGATGTGGAGAAAGAAAGTCGAAGAAGTCTTCCTTCCTAAGAACGAGACCTAACGGAATGTCCACTTGTGCCATTTTTGGCATAATCTTTAAGATACACAAACTCTATAAGGATGAGTAAGTTCTGATGCAAACGAAGTAAATACGTGACACATTTCAATTATCTGAGACAGTTTGTGACTGTCACTATCGAGGCAGTGTAGCCTCAGGGATGTATGTGCTAGAGAAGATTCTGAGAAGCTTGAAAGGTCTTAGTTGACCAGGACAACTAGTCAGGCAGAAGATGCTTCACGTACAGGCATTAACCATTGATCATTTCTATCAGTAACCTTTCCAAAATGAATTATTCCTCTCCCTCCCTCTCTCTCTCTCCCTCTTTCTCTCTGTTTGTTGCTCTCAAATAAATAAATAAAAATAAACAAAAAATATTTTTAAAACTGGGCTGGAGAGATGGCTTAACAGTTAAGGCACTTACCTGCAAACCCAAAGGACCTCAGTTTGATTCCCCAAGACCCACATAAGCCAGATGCACAAGGTGACGCATGCGTCTGGAGTTCATTTGCAGTGGTTGGAGGCCCTGGTGCGCCCATTTTCTCCCTCCCTCCCTCTCTCTCTCTCTCTCTCTCTCTCCATATATATATATGTACATATACTTCTTTCTCTGTTGCTCTCAAATAAATAAGCAAAAATAAACAAAAATGTTTATTAAGAATGAATTATTCATTCTAGCATATAAGTAAAAGAAATGTTAGCTTTCTGGTTTTGTTTCTGTGACATATCTTGTCATGTAGCCCATCTGGCCTTGAACTCTGGGTCCTCCTGCCCCAACCTCCCAAGTGCCCAGATTAGCAGCCGCCACTCCCAACACAAGTTAGCTCTGTGACAATCTCTAGATACACCAAGATAAGTTGAAGCAACATTGCCTTCATGTGTTGAATGTATTTCATTTGGTTTGCTTCAGAACTGAAATGTACATTTGTTTAAATATATTGTTTTTTTCTTTTTTAGCCTGGTGAAAGACTGTTAGAAAGGGTAGATTTGGAAATGATCACTTAGCACAGTAAAAGCCACCCTCAGTACTGCTGAGCTATGAGTCTTAATTTTTATGTGTAACATAGACCTCTGTCTTGAAGTTACTTGGCTTCCCTCTCTTTTCCCAGGACTCAGGACAGGTTATCCCCCTTATTGTGGAGAGCTGTATTCGGTTCATCAATCTCTATGGTAAGCCATACCCTATTAAATTCCTATTAAGAAATAAGCAGTGGGAGCTTTTCAGCAAATGTCTTCCAGCTGACATTTAGTTCTTAAGGAAAGGAGGTCTGAAGGATGGGATGGGTTTCTCATGTTTTCCCTTCTCTTTGCCTTAGGTCTGCAGCATCAGGGGATCTTCCGCGTGTCTGGTTCCCAGGTGGAAGTCAACGATATTAAAAATTCATTTGAGAGAGGTGACTATATGTCTCTACCTATAAGCATAAATGTGAAAAAGTCATTGCCTTGTGCATTCTGCAGGGTGCACCCGTCCTGGACACCCTCCAAACCTTTCTCTGTGCATTTACTTCATCGTGGAGGTTCTATTCAGAGCATTCAGGCATAATCTTGATAGTGAAAGGCAGCAGAGCATATAGCTTGTCTCCAGGTTTAGATTATCACTGATTGTAACAAATATGTAAAGTGTCTCCAAAAGAGACAGAGGTGCCCCTGACCTAGACATTGGTGTGTGAGATAGTTCCTCCCCACTGTCCATCTCTCTCCTTCCTCAGCCAGCAGCTTTCCTTCCTCTTATTCCTATCTGAATTACTTTCTCATTGCTGTGACAAAATACCTGACAAGCAACTGAAGGAAGGAAGGAAGGATTTGTTTTGGCTCATGGTTTGAAGGTCCAGCATGGTGGCAGGCACATGAGGCACTGGTCACATTGTGTCCACAGTCAGGAAGCAGAGTGATGAGTGCTCATATACAGCTCACTCCCTGTCCATAAACTCAGCCCATGGAATAGTACATTCCACAGTTTATAGTGGGTCTTCCTGTCTCATTAGCCTAGTCTAGAAACTCCCTCAAAGGCCTATCCAGAGGTTTGTTTGTATGGGGATTCTAAATCCCATTGAGCTGACAGTTGGGATTAGCCATGGTGCCATTCTAACCTGCCTTTGATCCAAGTTGGTGCTTCACTCGGGTTCATAATTGGTTGTTGTGTAGCTTCTACTAAACTGTTGATGGACACATTATGATTAGAACCATAGGGGTTAGTGTCAGGAAGACCTAGAACCCTATTAAAGAATTGGTTATTACTCATGGGATTTAGATCAAGTTAGCAGGCATTAATTTGGCCTTCATTTTCTCATCTTCAAAATTGCATGATTAGCTGTCCGTGGTGGTGTGTGCCTTTGATTCCAGCATTTAGGTGGCTAAGGTAGGAGAATCGCTGTGAGTTTGAGGTCAGCCTGGACTAAAGTGAGACCCTCCCTCAAAAAAAAAAAAAAAAAAGGGAGGGATGGGCTAGAGAGATGGCTTAGTAGTTAAGTACTTGCCTGTGAAGCCTAAGGACCCCAGTTCGAGGCTTGATTCCCCAGTACCCAAGTAAGCCAGATGCACAAGGTGGTGCATGTATCTAGAGTTCATTTGCAGTGGCTGGAAGCCCTGCTGCACTCACTTTCTCTCTCTCTCCCTCCCTCTCTCTCTCTCTCTCTCTCTGTGTGTGTGTTTGTGTGTGTGTGTCACTCTCAATTAAATAAATAAAAAATAAACGAAAAAAGGGGAGGACTAGAGAAAGTGCTCAGTTAAGGCACTTGCCTGCAAAGCCTAACAACCTAGGTTTGATTCCCTAGTACTCACATAAAGCCAGATGCACCAAGCGGGCACATGCATCTGGAGTTGGTTTACAATTTGTAGAAGCCCTGGTGTGCCAATTCATTCTCTCTCTTTGCTTGCAAATAAATAAATTAAAATATTTTTTAAATTGCAGGACTATTGTGAGGATTGGATAGAATCTATGAAAATGCCTAACTCTCTAATGATAGCTAAGTTATTAATGCTCTCCAATTATAATGATTTGAATTGTATCTGCTTCTGGGTACATCTGTGCCTTCCCTGTGCTTTGTGGTCAGGGTAAAAATGCAGAGTGCCCATGGCATGGAGAAATTGTACCTTCTCTCTCTTTGCCCTGTTTTCCTCAGTCTAGAAGACTTGGCATAGAACCCTTTGAATTTTAAAGCCTTGGTTAAAGAGGCAAACTTGGAACCACATTTTTTTTTTATCCAAATTCTCTGACCAGTATAATGTATGGAAAAGAGCAGTTTCCCATCAGCAGCAAGCATGCCACTCCTCATACCTTGAGCCATGTGCAGGAGGAGATGGTGGCGTATTGGCCCCCTCACCAGCCACCACAGCGTCAGGCTCTGTTGTTTTCCTTGGACATTCCTTTGGTGTGTGTTTGTGATCTCTTTGGGTAAGATTTTCTCGCAGCAAGCAAAAACAACAATAGGGGGCTGGAGAGATGGCTTAGCGGTTAAGCACTTGCCTGTGAAGCCTAAGGACCCCGGTTCGAGGCTCGGTTCCCCAGGTCCCGCGTTAGCCAGATGCACAAGGGGGCGCACGCGTCTGGAGTTCGTTTGCAGAGGCTGGAAGCCCTGGCACGCCCATTCTCTCTCTCTCCCTCTATCTGTCTTTCTCTCTGTGTCTGTCGCTCTCAAATAAATAAATAAATAAATAAAAATTTAAAAAAAAAAAAACAACAATAGGAATGATTCTAGTGAGTCCATGTTCCATGATATACTGCCCTAGGTTAAGGAAAGGGAACAACGGGGGGGGGGGGGGAAGCCACAAAAGACAAATATGTTGGGTGTGGTGGCTCACATCTTTAATCCCAACACATGCACAAAGTGGTGCAAGCATCTGGAGTTAGGGTGCACCCATATTCTCTCTCTGTCTCTGTCCCTCTCTCCTTCTTCTCTCTCCTTGGAAATAAATTAATAATATACCATTCTCTCACTCTCTCTCCCCTTCCTTCCTTCCCTCTCCTTGGAAATAAACAAAATGTTTTTTTTAATGCCAAGCATGGTGGCTTGTGTCTATAATCCCAGCTCTGAGGAAGTAGAAACAGGAGGATCCCTGAGGCTCTCTGGCTAGTTAGACTGGCCTAACTGGTGAACTCCAGGCCAGTGAGAGATTCTATCTCAAGGAAAAGGAAGGCATCTCTGAGGTGATCCTCTGGCCTCCACATTCACATGCATACATGTATACACACTTACATGCACACACGCACGCCTGCGCGCACACACACATTAAAAACTAGAGTTTGGGGCTGAAGAGATGACTTAGTGGTTAAGGCACATAATGCGAAGCCTAAGGACCCAGGTTCGATTCTCCAGGTCCCAGATGCAGATGGTGGCACATGCATCTGGAGTTTGTTGCAGTGGCTAGAAGCCCTGGCATGCCCATTCTCTCTCCCCTCCCCCATGTCTAATAAATAAATAAATAAAATAAAAACCTAGAGTTTGATGTAAGGCTATAAGTTATGTTGAATTTCTTAAGGATTTTATCTCAGATTAATACTCAAGAAAGTAGATTTATCCAGCCCAGTTAACTAATATAACATTTACTATAAAATAAACTATAATTTTATACTAGTGAAACATTTGTAAATTATTCACTTCTCATGCAAACTCCTTGGTACTATTAAGGGTGCATTTGCAGTTTCCCTGCCTGACTTCACGATCTCCCACTGCTCAGGACAGCTTTTCGGTCTCTCTGAACACCGCCATGCTGCTTTGAGAAACACCTGACTGTCCCATTGCCAGTGTCACAGCTCAGCGTCCTGTCTCTGACTTCTGTGGCATAGCCAGGCCAACTACTACCGCATCCTTTCCAAGAGTATAAGAAACACGGAATGTAGTTTTTGAGTTCATGTCAAGTTAAAGTTACTGATTTTAGCTTAGAAAAATGCTGGGTAACATTACGAATCCCACAGTGTTTTATTTTAAGATTTGGGCGAGTGGTAAGGGAGTGTTTGGTAGCACAAGATATTTTTTTAAAGCTTTATTTTAGTCAGCTACTTTTAGTTTAATCATAGGGTGGGATATCTAAACCAATTATTTTAATTTTAGTACCATATAATCTTTCATAAAGCATAATTAAAAGATACATATGCATATATATGTATATATCAGTCTGTGGAAGGATGTTCCTGTTGAAAGAAGTAAAAAGAAGGACGACGCGTGCGCATTCTCTTCTCTTCTAGGTGAAAACCCTTTGGCTGATGACCAGAGCAACCACGATATCAACTCCGTGGCTGGCGTTCTAAAGCTCTACTTCCGTGGGCTGGAAAACCCCCTCTTTCCTAAGGAAAGATTTAATGATCTGATTTCTAGTATCAGTAAGTAGACTTTTTTTTTGTACTTAGTCTTTTCCCCATAGAATTATCCAACTAACCAACTTCCTGGGAAAGGCAACAGCCCTCCTCCACCTACCCCCGCTACCCCATTGCCACCAAATGGCTGAGGACATTTGTTTAGGATCTGAGTCACCCTCCCAGCTGTGGCCTCACCCTCAGCTGAGTGGGCTTTGCTTCTGGGTGTTCTCAGGCTCCTCTGGACCGGAAGTTGACCACTTAGCACGGGGGAGGGGACAAGCAGGGGCCAGTCAGTTACCTGGAGAAGAGAAGTCGTAAGTGTGGAAACGCAACCTTGCATTCTTTATGTTTCTCAGCCAATTTTAGAAGTGGGGTAATTTGCCCATCTTTGAGTGTTCCTTCAAGAAATAAGGTACGATGAAATAAAAGGTCATTATTGTGGTATCCGTGGGCATCCCGGGCTCAGACAGACTTTTTCTGGGACTGTGTGTGATGTATTATGAAATTGACCTTCATCAGCAAAGCAAAGCATCCCTCTTGCTTCAATGGGGCTTTTGATATCACACAGAGGAAGAGGAAGATGACACCCAGAACTAGTTACTGATAACAGTCAGAGTCCATGCATCTAGAAATGCAGTGCCCCTATAAGTCCACCTTCTTAGGGGAGAGTTGAAAGCTGGCAGAAGCTTCTGTGAGAATCAAGCTTCACTCTTTTTTTATTTTTTTAAATTTTTTTGGTCATTTTTATTTATTTATTTGAGAGAGAAAGAGACAGAGAGAGAGAGGGAATGGGTGCTCCAGGGCCTCCAGCCACTGCAAACAAACTCCAGATGTGTGTGCCCCTTTGTGCATCTGGCTAACGTGGGTCCTGGGGAACCAAGCTTCAAACCAGGGTCCTTACGCTTCATAGGCAAGTGCTTAACCACCAAGCCATCTCTCCAGCCCAAGCTTCACTCTTTTTTAAAAACTATTTTATTTATTTATGACAAAGAGACAGGTGTAGAGAAAGAGAGAATGGGCACAGCAGGGCCACTAGCCACTGCAAATGAACTCAATACATGCACCACCTTGTGCATGTGGCTTTATGTGGGTATTAGGGTATTGAACTTGGGTCCTTTGGGTTTGTAGGCAGACACATTAACTGCTAAGCCATCTCTTCAGCCCTTCACTCTTTTTTTTCTTGTTTTTTCGAGGTAGGATCTCACTGTGTCTCAGGCCTACCTGGAATTCACTATGTAGTCTCAGGGTGGCCTCAAACCCTGGGCGATCCTCCTACCTCTGCCTCCCAAGTGCTGGGATTAAAGGCGTTTGTTACCACACCTGGCCCTCTACTCTTTTTTTTCAGTGTGTGTGTGTGTGTGTGTGTGTGTGTGTGCGCGCGCGCGCACGCGTGCATATGTGCGTGAGTGTGCCACAGCGCACGTGTGGAGATCTGAGGTCAGCCGCAGAGTGTTGTCTTCTCCACCCAGCCTGCTTTGTGCACACCACCTATGAGCTTCTGGATATTTCAGGCTCCACTTCCCATTGCCATAGGCACATCAGGATCACAGATACATCCACACCCTTTGCTTCTAGCCTTATGTGGGTGTTGGGGAGTTGAACTCCAGCCAGAAAACATGCAAGGAAGACCTTTATGGACTGACCCATCACCCCAGCCCCCAGCTTCACTCTTAAAGAGGAAGTCCCTGCCCCCCTCCCCCCAGTGTCCCACTCTCCACCCCCATCACCTGAATTAACAAGGCCCATGGGCTTGGCCTGTGGATTCTCACTGAGTCTCTTCTAGTCTCCTACCTGGGACCCCTACTTCTCTTTCCTCACCCCTGTATCATTTCATTCTGTGCACTGCAACAAAGAATCAATTCAGTACTTTGCTCTTTCTCCCCTGCTGAAAACTTTAAAATTTTCCCACATGAAATCACAGTCCTCAGTACAGCCAGTTTGTGGATTGGTAGTGATCCTCTGATCTTTTCTTCCCTCTGATCTGTTCCTACTGCTGTGCTCGTCTGACTCAACTGTTTGGTACTGTTGCCTATGCAGGGCAATCTATCTAGCTGCTCCCATGCAAGGGCCCAGTCCCACCTCCTTGCCTTGGCCGGGCTGTTCCCCTAGTGTACCTAGTAGTCACCAGTACATGCTACGAAGGCATTGCCCAACTGGCACTCTTCCCAGAATGCCGCCCTCCCTCCCACTCCAAATGGAATCAGCTACTTTCTCCTTTCCTGATAATCTCCAGTGCGCATATCTGTGGGGTTTTTTTTTTTAATTGCTGCTCCATTGAATACATAATGTAATCCCCCTGTCTTCTTCCACAAGATAGTTTAGGGAAGAAGTCAAGAGCGTGAGCATGTCTTCACATCCTAGCTCTGCCGTTAGCTTTCACATCGTTTCGTAAACTTGCTGTGTCTTAACCTTCCTCATCTGTAAACTAAGTGAACACCCCCCCACACACACCAGAGAATTGTGAGAAGAAGATGCACTAATGTGGCCAGTACGAGGACCAGCACCCGACACCGTGTCTCCAGGCAGCGCTGGTGGCTAGCTCCACGGGCGGGGGAAGCCCACGGATTACTCGCTCACCACAGGTCATTCCACATGCACAGCACGCACTTAATTCATTGTTCTTGGAAACGTTTAGATGAAGAGTCAAGATTTCCATCAAAAGTTTTTTGCTGTGCTTGAAGGCCTGGTGCTAGGTGTTGTCAGTTCCCTAACCATCATCCTCTCCTACCACTCCAGTCAGAACTTAGAAGTGTGGCAGTGTGCTCATTCCAAAGTTCTGGCACAGCCCAGATCATCACAGCAGATCGCTATGACCCAGCTGGGAAAAACTGAAAAGGAAATGTCTGACTTCTGGAGTTCCTTTTTGCCCATATCCAGAATTTCCCTTACATCCTTGCCAGAAAAATCAAGGCTGCAAACATAAACCTTCTACAAGGCTTAGTGGTTTCCATGTCAACTGTAACACATAAATACTCCAGTTGAATAAAAAGCATGAGGCTACATTGTCATCATTATAAAATCATTTCACACTTTTCATTGTTGTATTAACTGAGGCCACTAAGTCAGAAAGGTCTAGGTTCAATTCCTATCTTTACCAGCTACAAAGCTGTGGGCAAAGATTAACACTTAATCTTTTTTAGTACCTGCTTTTTGTTTGTTTGTTTGTTTGTTTGTTTGTTTGTTTGTTTTTCAAGATAGGGTCTCACTCTAGCCCAAGCTGACCTGGAATTCACTATAGAGTCTCAGGGTGGCCTCGAACTCATGGAGATCCTCCTACCTCTACCTCCCAAGTGCTGGGAATAAAAGCGTGTGCCACCACACCTGGCAGTACCTGCTTTTTGTACCACATATTATGTGCATGGAGAACAAATTAGATGATTCAGTGGCAAAGGAGATGGCTCAGCAATTAAAGGTACTTGTTTGCAAAGCCTGTCTGCCCAGACTCCATTCCCCAGCACCTGTATAAAGACATATACAAAAAGTGGACAAGCATCTGGCATTTGTTTGCCATGGCAAGAAACCCTGGCATATACACATATACATACATACATGTATGTACATACATACATACACACACACGTGCATGCACATGCACTCACCAATACATTATATTTTGCCAGGCATGGTGGCACATGCCTTTAATCCCAGCTATCAGGAGGCAGAGGTAGGAGGATCACCATGAGTTCCAGTCCAGCCTTGCTGAAGCAAACTCCCCCCCCAAAAAATACTAATAAGGGCTGGAAAGGTGGCTTAGCGGTTAAGGTGCTTGCCTGCAAAGCCAAAGGACCTTGGTTCAATTCCCCAGGACCCACATAAGGCAGATGCACAAGGAACCACATGTATCTGGAGTTCATTTGCACTGGCTGGAGGCCCAGGTGCATCCATTCTCTCTCTCTCTCTCTGCTCCCCCCTCAAATAAATAAAAATATAAATATAAATAATAACAATTAATTAATTAAAGAATCCATACAAAGTATTTGACGTCATGCTTGGCGCATAGTAAGCCTCAGTAAATGTTGCTAGCCATCACCATTCCTGTGACAACTATTCCTCCTGAAATCTCAGGTCACATCTACCAGCGCCTGGGGTAATATTTGGCCATCTATCTCTTTTGCTAAATATGTATTTCTTTGACATAATTGCTTCAGGCTAATTTAGAAATGAAATCGCTTCATTCTGCCTCCGGTGTTATTATATATTGGTTCCAGCATGAATTTTTCCAACATTAAATATTTTGTAACAATTTAAGGTCAGTTTAGCCAAAATATGTGAAGTTTAAAGGAAGAACAGAAACTATACAGGAATGCCTTTTCTCCAGACAAGAACATTTCCCTTGCAATAAAATAGAGCGTTAATGGAATCAGTAGGTTAATAAATTTTGGGTTGATTTGATGAAAGTGGAAATGAATGCCCTCTGCAGTTACCTTCTTGTTGCTGGCACAAAACACCCAGTCAAAGCAATTCATGGGAGGAAAGGATTTATTTTGACTTAAGTCTCAAGGTGAAGCTTCAAGATGGCAGGGGAAAGGGTGGCAGGAGCAGACGCTGGGCATCACCTGTGCCACAGCAAGTGGACAAGAGCAGCAGGTGCATGAGCCAAGTTCTGGCGAGGGCAAAGCTGGTTACAGCATCCCTAAGCCCACACCCAACAACACACGTCCTCTAGCAAGGCACCACCTCCCAAATTATCATCAGCTAAGGACTAGAGGAATGGCTTAGTGGTTAAGGCACTAGCATGCAAAGCCAAAGGACCCAGGTTCAATTCCCCAGAACATACATAAGCCAGATGCACAAAATACATAAGTTTATTGGGGGGGGAGACACTGACTAAAACCACTACATTCTGCCCCTGGCTCCCATGAACTAAACACCATCCATGATGTAAAACACAATTCAGTCCAACTTTAAAAGCCCCCATAGTCTTTATTAACCCAGCAGTCAAACATCCCCATAGTCCAGGTCTCTTAACAGTGAGTTGTAAAAACCAAAATAACATAATGGCACAAAGTAAACATTCACACTGCAAAAGATGGCATTGGACATAGCAAGGAAAGACTGAAACAATGCAATATCTAAAACAAACAGGGCAAATGTTAAATTCTATAGCTACATATGCAAATAAGCAATAAAAATAGAGAAATTTCAAAGTGTATATGTTATTTTTACCTCTGTCAACTTTGAGCACTGCCATAATCGGGTCTGATTTTTCTACTTAGGTATTTATTTATTTTACTTATTTCAGAGAGAATGAGAATGGCCATTACTCCTGCCAGACTCCAAATGCATGTGACACTTTGTGCATCTGGCTTTATGTGGGTACTTGGGACACAAACCTGGACCGGCAGTCTTCCCAAGCAAGTGCCTTTAACTACTGAACCATCTCCTGAACTCTGTATTTTTATGGAAGTTATTTCCTACAGAAAAATCTTCCCTTTCATCATTTCTAAGAGGCTATATGAGTTCCTGGAGCACCCACTACGTTTTACTTACCTAGTTTTGGATGTTTGAAGGAAAAGAAATGTATGTGTGTAAGGAGTTATTATTCTTCCTTTGTGCCCTTAAACAACTCTTTCTTTGTAAGCTTGGAAGTAGTTATGGTAAAAGGGTACTTACAATGTCATTCTCTTTTGTACAGTTCATATTACATTTTATACAATTCATTCCCCAAATTCCTGTGAATTTATTTTTAAAAGATGACTTTCCTAGATGAAGATGTGATATCATCAAATTAATTTTAAATTGGAAATGACAAATTTCATAGTTGCTTACCCAGATGTTGTTTGCTTTTGCTTTAACAAAGAAAACCATCCACTTTATGAATGATTATGCAAATGCTCCAGGTCATACTCCTGAAGTCTGGGCAGCTTCCAGCTCCCCGCCCCCACGTACCGGGACTGTGGATTCCCTCAGGCAAACAGCCAAATAATTACTCAGTAACTCATGGTCTCCACTGGCTTCTGTAGAGCTGTGAGCCCAGATGAGACGCCTGTGTTTCATTTTGCACAATGTGTTGTTATCTAGGTGACTACTGGACATTAGAAAACTTTTCCATAGAAGGAGATATCTTTTTTTTAATTTTAATTTTTATTTATTTATTTGAGAGCAACAGACACAGAGAGAAAAACAGATAGAGGGAGAGAGAGAGAATGGGCGCGCCAGGGCCTCCAGCCACTGCAAACGAACTCCAGACGCGTGCGCCCCCTTGTGCATCTGGCTAACGTGGGACCTGGGGAACTGAGCCTCGAACCGGGGTCCTTAGGCTTCACAGGCAAGCGCTTTACTGCTAAGCCATCTCTCCAGCCCGAAGGAGGTATCTTTCCTATCACAGAACCAACATGTAGTCATTGTAGCGTACCTAAAAATACACAAAAGTACACAGGGTAAAATACTGTCCACATAATACCACTACCGAAGAGAAACAATGACGCATTTGCATTTCGCAGCATTTCCTCATGGGCTTCTTGAATTCCTGCACACTCAGGACTCATGAAGTCAAAGTAGAACTCATCTCATTTACAATCACCCTTCTTTTTTTTAATTTTTTTGTTTTTTATGTTTGTTTATTTATTTGAAAGTGCCAGACAGAGAAAGAGGCAGGGAGAAAGAGAGAGAGAGAGAATGGGCACGCCAGGGCCTCCAGCCACTGCAAATGAACTCCAGATGCATGTGCCCTCTTGTGCATCTGGCTAACGTGGATCCTGGGGAATCGAGCCTCAAACTGGGGTCCTTAGGCTTCACAGGCAAGCGCTTAACCGCTAAGCCATCTCTCCAGCCCAATCACCCTTCTTTTTAACTTTGATATTATAGACCATTTGAAACATCTGCAAAAAGAGACAAGAGTCATATAATATGCCGGCTTCCCATTAACTGAGCACCCAGCTTTAAACATTTCTAATTGCTTCGCTTCTCCTGCTGCACTGGCCCCCTCTGTCTTCCCTGTGGCCTCACAGCAGGTGTCTGTGTGGATGTATCTCTGGGAGATGAGGCATTCTTCTTTTTTACTTTTTTAATTGTGTTTTTCATCACAAATGCAGTCATTGCAGAGTGATTAAAAATGCACAACACAAAGCCGGGCGTGGTGGCACACGCCTTTAATTCCCCGCACTCAGGAGGCAGAGGTAGGAGGATCACCGAGAGTTCGAGGCCACCCTGAGACTCCATAGTGAATTCCAGGTCAGCCTGGGCTAGAGTGAGACCCTACCTCGAAAAGAAAAAGAAAAACAAAAAGTGCACAACACAGAAAACCCCACTGCCCAGAGAGAAACAGTTTATGTACACCATAGAGAAACAGTTGTGTACGTAAGCAATATTATGCTGCATGTTGACATAGAAGACAACCTTAGTAGTGTTATTATACCCTAAAATGAGAAATTCCCTAAAATTGTCAAATAGGTGGTCAGTGTATTACTTTGTAAGTAATATGTGATCATTGTAGACAGTTATTAAATAAACTAAAATCAAATCATCCATTATTCCTCTACACAGAGAAAATGTTAACATTTTTATGATCTTTCCAAAAAATTTATATAATACCTATGTACTTTAAAAGCAGCTTTATTGGGATATAATTCTCATTCTATGCAATCCACCCATTAAAGAGTACAGTGCAAAGGTTTTTAGTCTGTTCACAGGATTACACAACCATTACCTTAATCAATTTTAGAACATTTTCATTATCCTAGAAGAAACAGCAATTAGCAAACCCTACCAACCACGCTCCACTTAGCCTATCTACCACTACCCCCACCCCCAGCCCTAGACAACCACTAAGCTACTATCTGTCTCTATAGAGTTGCCTTCTCGGGTCATTTCATGCAAATGGACTCACACAGTCTGCAGTCTTTAGTGCATTGCTTTCACTTAGCATAAGGCATTCACGTGTATCAATACTTCATGTAGCATGCATCAGGGTTTCATTCCATTTTATGGCTAAATAATTTCCCACTGTATGATTATGCCACTTATATTCTTGAAGTAAAAAGTACATCATGTCTGGTGACTGCTAATAGAGATAAGGTCTCTTTGAAGTGATGAAAGTATTCCAAATTTATTGAGGTGATATCTAACTGAGTATGTTAAGATCATCAAATTGTATAATTAAGAGGGTAAGTTATATGACATATGGATTATCTTAATAATATGTAAGTTAAATTAGATCATGTCATACATTCTGCCTCTTCACACCCCATTTTTTTCAATTTTATTTATTTAAGTGCACACACGTGTATGTGCCTGCGTGTGCAAATGTGCCCACTTATAGTACACAGATGTGTCTTGCTGCTGCAAAGGAACATTAGTTCTGCTTTACATAGGTGGTCCTGGAGTTGAACCCAGGCCAGCAGACTTTACAATTAAGCACCTTTAACTGCTGAGCCATCTTCCCAGCCCCATACACCCCACTTTTTAAGCTTAATAGTATCACTGGCATTTCTCATAGCAGTTCATATTTTTCAAATGTAGCTGTCATGAGTCATATATCTTGGGTAACAAATCCTCTACTTTTACACATTTACACTGTTTCCAGAGTATTTGCAACCATACAGAACATTTGCCTGTTTCTGGTTGTTTTGTGAAAAAGGCTTCTATGTTATTGTTATTAAAAATGCTGTATGGGGCTTGAGGGCTGGCTTAGCAGTTAAGATGTTTGCATGCAAAGCCAAAGGACCCAGGTTCAATTGCCCAAGACCCACTTAGCCAAATGCACAATTGGGTGCATGCATCTGGAGTTTGTCTGCAGTGGCTGGAGGCTCTGGTTCACCCATTCTCTCTCTTTCTCGCTCTTTCTCTGTCAAATAAACAAATAAAAATATTTTTAACGCTGTCTATTTTTATATAGATGGCAGTTTTCTCTCTGAATTCTAAATTTCTATTTGATGTCTTGATTATTATAATGTTTTGAGATTTTTGATCCCTGAGAATATTTAATAGGCTAAAACTCTGGACAGGTAAAGCTTTCTAGACTGACTCAGTTTCCCTACTGCCCTCAATATGGTAATTCAACAGAGCAGGAATCATTGTTTATGTGCTTATGTCTCAAATGCTATTATTTGATCATAGGAGACAGCAATGGTTTCATTCACAGAAACCATTCTACCACCAGTTAGTTCAAAGGTTGAGTGTGTGTGTGTGTGTGTGTGCGCGCGCGCGCTCCTGATTTATGCCCATGTACGTGCCCTTGCCACAACCCATGTGCTCACCTGCACTGGCTAGAGCAGAACACAGGTGTCTTGTTCCATCGCTCCTCTGCCCATTCTTATTTGAGGCAGAGTCTCTTACTGATACCAGAGCTTGCTGGTTTTGGCTAGCCTGGGCAATTCCCTGGTCTCCGCTCCCATTTATGGGAATGAAGTTACAGGCTTGCATAGCCATGTGCAGCTGTTTATATGAGATCTAGAGATTTAAATTTGGGCAGTTCAGCCCCCTCAGCCCTTATGCGTGCACAGGAAGCACACTTCACCTCCGGGCCTATTCTCCAGTCCCCAAGCATTTACTTCTTACCTAGAAAGCAAGCGGTTAATTCATGTAATGACAAAGGTAAGGTCCTTTGTTTTCTCTTTCCTTTTATGCAGACATGCAATCACAGTGCAGTTGTCTGACCTCTTGATAGGACCTGGATTTGTAAAATCACCAAGAAATGTTGATTGTTGGTGTGTGTTTTGTGTGTGTGTGTGCACATGCACACTTGTTCTCAGATACTACATGTAGCCAACAAAGATTTTCTTTTCTTTGTCTTCATACTTAAGGGATCAATTTGTGGCTTATGACTTATTATTTCTTTCCTGGCAAATGAACACTTTTTCAAGTAATGCCTCAGAAAAGCTGGCATTCAAAGGAGGGGAACAAGCCAAGTAAGCTTGTTGCCATTTTCTGAAGTAAACTTTCAAATTGTTAGGGGTTTTAAATAATTAATTTATTCAGTTGCATGTATGCATGCTTATGGGTGCTTCAGGGTCTCTTGACATTGCAAACAGAATGCTAGTCCCTTACACCACTTTTTGTGTCAGGCTTTATGTGAATGGCTAGGGAATTAAACTTGGGCCAGCAGGCTTTGCAAGCAAGTACCTTTGACCACTGAGCAGTTTCCCTAGCCCTTGTGGGAGTTTCTATGTGTCTTTGTGGCAGTCACACCCCAATGATGCCAAGTTGGAATGCTCCTGTGAGAGCCTCCGCATTGCTTAGGAAGGAACATAAGTTAGCCTTAGAAGCTTCACACATGTAGCCAAGATTGGATGGATGGGTGCCACTTTTACCTAGTTATATCAGATCCTCAGTTGTGGAAACAGAGCCCAGCTTAAAGAAAAAAATCAAATAAAGTACTGATTTCCCTAACAATTCTTGTGAGGGGAATAAAAGATCCATCTTTATATCTAGCATGAAACTTGAGGGTCATGAATGCCAATTTAAAAGGTACATTAGGGCTGCAGAGATGGCTTGGAGGTTAAGGCACTTGCTGGCAAAACCAAAGGGTCCCGGTTCAATTCCCTAGTACCCACATAAAGCCAGATGTACAAGGTGGCGCATGTGTCTGGAGTTTATTTGCAGTGGATAGAGGCCCTGACATGCCCATGATCTCTCTATCTTACTCTTTCTCTCAAATAAATATATGAATAAATAACATATTTTTAAAAATAACACACATTGGGACTGGAGAGATGGCTTAGCAGTTAAGTGCTTGCCTGTGGAACCTAAGGACCCCAGTTCAAGGCTTGATTCCTTAGGACCCACATAAGCCAGATGCACAAGGTGGCGTCTGTATCTGGAGTTCGTTTGCAGTGGCTGGAGGCCCTGGTGTGCCATTCTCTCTATCTGCCTCTTTCTCTCTCTGTCACTCTCAAATAAAAATTTAAAAAATTTTAAAAAGTAATGCACATTAATCAGTCTCACAGAAACCACAGATTATGACCTAACTGGACTCAGAAGGGTTAATGTTTGTGTATAGAGCTCCTGTAAAGTATGCACACCTAGTGCATAACCAGCCAGATAACATCCAGGCCCTTTGCAGGTATATTTGAAGCTACCTCAGGAAAGCCAGCAGTGAGTCTGTCTTTGATTTATGCCACCATAGCAGCTGAGGACAGATGATTGTGTCACGGCATTTTATGTAGTCATTTGGGAGTCACCCCTGTTGCTTTTCCCTCCTAAACCTTTTATTAGCATCCCACAGACATAGGCTCCTCAGTTTTGTTTTGGGAGGTTGAGTTTATTTTAAGTGTGTGTGTGTGTTTGTTTTTAGGTAAGGTCTCACTCTAGCCCAGACTGACCTATAACTTGAACTTGAACTCAGGTGATCATCCTCTCTCAGCCTCCCAAGAGCTGCGATTAAGGCATGAGCCACCCGACCCAGTTCTCAGCAGAGTGTGTGTGGGCGCACGTGCATGCACACGTGCGCACGCACACGCACGCACCAAAATACACATCACATAGCAGTCCTGATATTTCAGTGCACAGCTCAGTGGCATTAAGAGCTATCACAATACAGTGCAACCGTTACTGCTATTTAGTTTTTCTTTTTCCCAAACAGGAACTCTGTACCCATCAAACAATGATTTCCTGTTCCTTTTCTTCCCAACCTCAGGCCTTTACAATTCTGTTCCATTTTTTGTCTTTTTGAATTTCCCTAATCTATGTGCTTCATAGGAGTGCTTGTTTGCAAAGTTTGCCAGGCCACATTTCTCTTCCCCAGTACCCACATAAAGCCAAATACACAAAGTGATTATGCATGCATCTGGAGTTCCTTAAAAGTAGCAAGAGGTCCTGGCCCATTCCCACCCCCTTCTCTCTTCCTCCTTGCAAATAAATAAAAATATTTAAATATTTTTAAGTATATGTTTGTCTTAAAAGAATAAGAATGTTATAGAAATGTTAATTACATGATAATGTTTTCATCTCCTGATTGGACTGTTTCTGGACTCATTTTCTAAAAGTTCCAGCTGAGGCATATTGAATGGTAGGAAATGTTCTTATATCCACTAACCCTGATAACTTATTTGCTGTTTTGAAAACTCATCTGTGGCTAAGTAAAGACATTCCTAAAAGTTTGTTGTACCTTTTCAGCTGTACATTTTGATAATCAGTGAAAAGCAGCTGAAGTGAGTGCTCAGAATTTCCAGAAAATGAGTACTTAAGGCAATAGTTTCAAACTTTGACCGCATAAGAGTCCCAGGCATGAGCATTTTTAAAAATCTCCAAGGGCTGGAGGGATGGCTTAATGGTTAAGGCGTTTGCCTGCAAAGCCATAGGACTCAGGTTCAATTCCCCAGGACCCACATTAGCCAGATGAACAAGGCGGCACATGCATCTGAAGTTCGTTTGCAATGGCTAGAGACCCTGGCATGCTCATTCTCTCCCTTTCTCTCTCTCTTTCTCCCTCTCCCTCTCCCTCTTTCTGTCAAATAAATAAAAACAAAATATTTAAAAAAAAATAAAATCTCCCCCAAGTAAACCCAAGTCAAGATAAACACCCCGAGTTAAGAGGAGCTGGAAAGGAGAGCTGAATTAGGCCAGTGTGATGGTCCCCCAAGCAAGAAGGAGTGACATCACTGAGGAAATCAGCTCTAAGGGGAAACCCCAGGACAACAGGGTTAGAAGTGATGGTCACAGCCGGGTGTGGTGGCACACACCTTTATTCCCAGCACTCTGGAGTCTGTGATAGAAGAATCACCATGAGTTCAAGGCCAACTTGGGCTACAGAGTGGGCCTGGATGAGGTTACCCTTGACAAGAAGCAGGAAGAAGCCCTGAGGGAAACCTGCTAACAAGGAATTAGATGCTGAGAACAAATTTCCAAGTAAGACAGGTAAAGTATCTGAAGAGCAGTTAGGGATGAATAGTGAAATGAAATCATAGAAAAGCTTCAAGATGTTTTAAAAATATAGCTTTTTTGAAAACTTTCCTTAAATATTCTTACTTTATAAAGTACAACACTTGGGATAGGGATGTAGCTTAGTGGCGGAGTGCTTTGCCTAGCATGTGTGATCCACAACATTAACAAATAATAATAACCTTTGTGCTTGATAAAAGTACTCTGAGATCCAGAAACAGTAACGGGTCTTGATAGAGAGAGGGAGTGTGTTCCAGCCCCAGCGCTGCCCCTTCTAGGCGACAGGAGCCTGCTCTGTTAAGTAGGGATGCAGTGCGTGTTCTGTCTGCTCCTCGTTTTTTGTCAGTTCCATTAAGGTAGGTAACAAGTGAGAAAGCACGAGGGAGATAAAACATATGCAGTTCTACAAATGATGGATAGGTGGTAATGACCTTTTTTGCTAATATTCCAACATACTTTGGAATTCAGATGTTTTGGACAGCTGTTGCCTGGCAAAGGGAAAAACAATCCCAGACACCCTGCTAAGGGAGCTCACCAGCCCACAGGGAAGATGGGATAAGGAATAACTCGCTATGAATCTTCTAGAGGGTAGAAACTATCAGTAGTGGATGGGTTTCTGGGTTCTTCTAAACATTTGTTTCTAAAAGTTGATGAAATCACCAGGCATGGTGGATCATATCTTGAATCCCAGCACTGGGGAGGCTGAGGTAGGAGGATCACTGTGAGTTTGAGGCCAGCCTGAACTGCATACAACATAGGATTAATGATGCTCAGGAGAAGGGCACCAGACCCAAAGCTACTTTACTTCACATGCAGCAAAAAGGAGGTGGAACCATACGAGTGGCAAAATGTACAACTCGATACAAAGGAGGAATTACTCAAGGCCAGGACCATGGAAATGACAGGAAATAAACCAGTGTGGTGCATGCTTATACTATCAGCACTTACTCAGGAGGCAGAAGCAGGAGGACTGAGTTTGAAGCCATTCTATCTCAAAAGAGGGAGAGACGGAGTGAGCTGGAGAGATGGCTTAGCAGTTAAGGCACTTGCCAGTAAAGCCAAAGAACCCAGGTTCATTTGCAGTGGCTAGAGTCCTTTTGTCTCCATATCCTCCCTCCCTCCTTCCTTCCTTCTCTCCCTCCCTCCCTCTTTCTCCCCCAAATAAATAAATAAAAGATATGTTTAAAACCAGATGTGAGCCGCATGGTGGCGCACACCTTTAGTCCCAGCACTCAGGAGGCAGAGGTAGGAGGGTCACTGTGAATTCGAAGCCAGTCTGAGACTACACAGTGGATTCCAGGTCAGCCTGGGCTAGAGGGAAACCCTACCTCGAAAAACCAAAACAAAAAAACAGGTGTGTGTTTGCACACACACACAAGGAGAGGAGTGGGGAGGAAAAGAGAAAGTGAGGGAGATCTCAGGGAAAACAGTGAACAGTGATGGATTAGAGGAAACACGAGCTCCAGAAATGGTTGCATACACCTGATCACTCACTGTATTGCTTACAGTTGCGCCGCACTCTGCTCCAGATGCAGAGTTCAAGGCTCTGACCATATCATCTTCTGTGTGCAGGAATAGAGAATCTCTATGAGAGGGCGCTGCACATCCGCAAACTCCTCCTCACCTTGCCCAGGTCGGTCCTTATAGTGATGAGGTACCTCTTTGCCTTCCTCAATCAGTAAGTACCCAAACGTTCTGCCAGAAAGCCCATATGAATTCTGTCTGTGTTCTTGGATCCTGTTAAGTATGCATTGAGCTCCATTTATCAACAGTCAGAGAAAGTGATTAAATATAGACCGAAGGCACATTTTTCCTCAGCACATCACGGTCTTTTTATAATACATGAAAACTATCTCTGATGGAGAAATTGGAGATATTACTTTAGAAGAAGCTTCTCTCTCTCCCTCTCTCCCTCTCTCTCTCTCTCCCTCCCCCCACCCCCTCTTTCTCTCTCTCTTTCTGTCTTTGGTTTTTTGTTTTGTTTTGTTTTTTTTCCAAGATATGTTCTCACTCTAGCCCAGAGTGACCTCAAATCCACTATGTAGCCCAGGCTGGCCTCAAACTCACAATGATTCTCTGCTGGAATTAAAGGCATGTGGCACCACACCTGGCTGCCTTTGCTCTTTTAATGTATGCAAGTAGATTTTCAGTTATGTTGCTTCCTAATACATAGGCCCTATCTTAAAAACATCTTTCCCAGGTCCTAAGAATCCTCTTGCTATTCACCACTTCAGTTAAGCAGCCAGAAATGCAGGCTTTTAAAGAAAATCAGCTATTGAGTGAGCTGAGTAATGTCTTCCCATTCTCAAATGGAATCTCCCTTCCTCTCATCAGGGAATTTTCTCCTGTGTTTCACTGGAGGTTTTACATTCTCGAACACCATGGAGACCACTGGTGATTCTGAGGTCAAACCCACTCAGGATGGCCACAAGAGCCAAGTATCATACACTAGGGAATTGCTGGCAAGGAGCCTAGTGGAATGGGGCTCTGCGGCTCACCCTAAGATGCCTAGAACATTCTCAAGTGACAGCAGGAGGAACCCATTTGGATAGAAGTCACTGTGCATAAGCAGGACCTTAAAAAGATGGGTACGAATGATGTCTAGGTTAAGCAGATGCTCCGCATTTCAACCTTTAAATCAACCTGGTTTCCCACGTAGTTGTCAGAAAACCCAAGGGCTTGTCTTCTCTATATTTGATTCCTTGTTTCTCCTGCTCCCAACCAACGTGGATCGCTGCTGGCTGTCCCTGAGCTACTCCTGTGAAATTTGCCTGATCTGCTTGAACAAAACCCACTGTAACCCAAGGAACCACAATAGACTAGGAAAGCCATCTGTTAATTGAGGAAGTTTTCAAAGCCCAACTGTCACTCCCTGTGACTCTCAAGAGAATGGTACATGCCCCTTAAGTCAGACAGCTGGCATTGCTGCCATTGGTTCTCCCAGACATTTGCCTGCATAGAAAGACCAGGGCATGGCTTCTAGCCCAGGATGTTTGAAACAGGGATTTTTCAAGGAGAGGTTAGCTGTTCTTTTCTGTGGTTAAAGAAACACTTGGAAATCACATTTTTATATTAAGTTTTTGTTCTTCAAGTCAGAACTGAAAAAGAGACCTAGAAAGATTTAGTGAGCCTTCTACCCCACCTCACCCCGTCCCTTGTTTCAAGGTGATCTGTAATACAGTGGATCGTGTGTTATTATTGTGAGCCTTTTTTAGGTTGAATACTCGAGAAGTGGCAGAAGGGGAGGACATCTGTTAGGTGGGGAGACTATGCTATTGCATTTTCTCCTTTCTAGACTATCTCATTTCCACTACAGGGTAAGGTGTCATGTCAGGTAGGATGTCGGGTTCTTTGTGTCTGTCATGCCTCACAAAGGTAGCGGAGTCTCCCTTTTCTCCTTCCACCTGTCGTCTGTTCTCCTGGATTTTACCTTTCCTTTCAAGACTGTCATTTTATACACTGAGAGAAAGCGCCTCAAAATTCTCCCTCAAATAGTGACTTTTCCTGTGTGCCAGAGGCGTGGCAGTAAAGCCCCGAACACTTTGAGTCAGGCACCTATGAAAATGTTTCACCGGTATCTGGGACACTGAGTTTAGAAATTACTCTAGAAAACTGGAACTCTCCCCCAAGGTTTTCCCACCTTAAGTGGGAGAAGAGAATGAAGGGTTGCTTCCCCCTCGCGCACTCTCACTGTGGGTTGTAACCTACGTTGTCAGCCAGCGTGGGTTGGAGTTGTTTGCTTGCTTATAGTAGTTACAAAGAAAAGACACATTTTCTTCTAGACTTTTTCAAGATTTATGGGAAAAGTTTTAAGATTTTTGAGTAACATAAGGACAAATTTAAAGGGGTAAGAGAGCTAGCTCAGCAGCTATAGGCACTTGCTTGCAAACCCTAGAGGCCCAGGTTTGAATCCCCAGGACCCATATAAACCAGATGCACAAAGTGGCACATATGCCTGGAGTTCATTTACAGTGGCAGAAGGCCCTTGGCATTCCTTCTCCCATTCATATTCTCTTTGAGTGTGTCTCTCTCCTTGCAAATAAAAAAAAAAAAATTAAGTACAAATTGGGGCTGGAGAGATTTGTGGTTAAGGCACTTGCCTGGAAAGCCAAATGACCCGAGTTCAGTTCCCCAGTACCCACATAAAGCCAGATTCACAAAGTGGCACATGTGTCTGGAGTTTGCAGCAGCTGGAGACCCTGGTGTACCCATTCATTCATTCATTATCACTCTCTCTCAAATAAGTAAATAAATAAAATACTTAAAAAATAAATAGACATCTATAAAAACTTTCTGAAATTGTACCATCTAGTCCAGATGTAGCATGGCATCATTTATGACCCTTGCCATGTTTACAAATGAAACACATCTATTTTTTGATCTTCATCTCAGTTGTGGTTGATGTCATGGAAAATACTCATGACTGTGAAAAATGCCGCTTAATTACACATTCCTCTCTCAGGTCCTGCCTAGTTGAAGGTCACAGTCATTTTTGCTTTGTTTGGAATTGGCTAAGAGCTTTAACTGGGATGAAGTATCATTTTCTCTAATAATAAACACCAAATAATGGAGGAAGGGAGGGAATTACCATGGGTTATTGTCTACAATTATGGAAGTTGTCAATAAAAATAAGTTGATTAAAAAAAAACAAATAAAATGTTTTAGATCCATGTTTGCAAAATATTCAACACATTCTCTCCCTCTTTTGTTTCCTTTTTCAACCTCCTGCTTTCTCTCAGTCTTTCCCAGTACAGCGACGAGAACATGATGGACCCTTATAACCTGGCCATTTGCTTTGGCCCAACACTGATGCCTGTCCCAGAAATACAAGACCAGGTGTCCTGCCAGGCTCATGTGAATGAAATCGTCAAGACCATCATCATCCATCACGAAACTATCTTCCCAGATGCTAAGGAACTAGATGGCCCTGTGTATGAGAAGTGCATGACTGGGGGTGACTACTGGTAAGCCCAGGGGCTGGAGTCCTCCCTGCAAAAGGACTGTTAGTCCTCTTCTCCAAAATAATTCTGGGGGATGGATATGGATGAATAAGGGAAATGGAATGCCTCAGCTCTACCAGTGCTTCTAATTTTGAAAAAGAAAAAAAATATGAAGCAGCAGTTACTTGAGATAAGTTAGAATAAGGTCCAAGGCACACTGACTTTGTATTAGAGAAGCTCATCTTTGCCCTTCTCTCTTCTCCAAGGACTGTATTTGTTAAATAAGTCTACCTGATCATGGCTTTCATAGAGAATAAAGGTCTTGCTGTCACAGACAGCTATATATTATTTTGTATTACTACATCAAATCAAGAAAAGGTAACTGAGTAAATGGGTTTCATTTTTCATTCTTGACCAGATTTTGTTTGTTATTTCTTTGGGGTTTTGTTTTGTTTTGCAGTGCTGAGGTTTAAACTCAGGGCCTTGTGTATGCTTGGCAAACACTCTACCATTGACCTCCAGATCCAGCCTGCTCAGATACTTTTGACTTCATGTCAAGTGTTTAAAAATTCTCACTTTACAGGAGCCCTGTAAATCAAATATATTTTTATTCTTACTTATTTTCACTCTTAAAAATAAATATTCTGGGCTGGAGAGATGGCTTAGCGGTTAAGCGCTTGCCTATGAAGCCTAAGGACCCCAGTTCGAGGCTCGGTTCCCCAGGTCCCACATTAGCCAGATGCACAAGGGGGCGCACACATCTGGAGTTCGTTTGCAGTGGCTGGAAGCCCTGGCGCACCCATCCTCTCTCTCTCCCTCTATCTGTCTTCCTCCCTGTGTCTGTCACTCTCAAATAAATAAATAAAAAATGAACAAAAAAATAATTAAAAAAAAAAAATATTCTGAGGCCGGGCGTGGTGGCGCACGCCTTTAATCCTACCACTCAGGAGGCAGAGGTAGGAGGATCACCGTGAGTTCAAGGCCACCCTGAGACTACAGAGTTAATTCCAGGTCAGCCTGGACCAGAGTGAGACCCTACCTCGAAAAACAAAAAAAAATAAAATTAAATTAAATTAAAAAATAAAAAAATATTCTGGAGCTGGGCGTGGTGACACATGTCTTTAATCCCAGCACTTGGGAGGCAGAGGTAGGAGGATCACCACAAGTTTGAGGCCATTCTGAGAGTACATCCAGATCAACCTGAGCTAGAGTGAGACCCTACCTCAAAAATAAATAAATAAATAAATATTCTGGGCTGGAGAAATGGCTTAGTGGTTCAGTGCTTGCCTGTGAAGCCTAAGGACCCTGGTTCGAGACTCAATTCCCCAGGACCCACGTAAGCCAGATGCACAAAGGGGCACATGCATCTGGAATTTGTTTATAGTGGCTGGAGGCCCTTGTGTGCTCATTTTCTATCTATCTGCCTCTTTCTCTTTCTGTCTGTTGCTCTCAAATAAATTAAAAAAATGAAAAATAATAATAATAAATATTCTAAGCTGGGTGTGGTGGCACATACCTTTAATCCCAGCTCTCGGGAGGCAGAGGTAGGGGGACTGCTATGAGTTTGAGACCACCCTGACACTACATAGTGAATTCTAGGTCAGCCTGGGCTAGAGTGAGACTCCATCTCCAAAAACCAAAAATAAAAAAAATAATAATCTCAGAGCTGGAGAGGTGGTTCAATGATTAAAAGAGCTTTCTTACAAAGCCCAAAAGCCTGGGTTTGATTTCCCAGTACATACATAAAGCCAGATACACAAAGTGACAAACCATTTGGAGTTCCTTTGCAGTGGCAAGAGACCCTGACACACCTATACTCAGTCTCTCTGTCTCAAATAAATAAGTAGAGAGAAATACAGATAATATTAAAAAATATTCTGATCAATTTGTAGTAGTAAGGATTATTATGAGAAAATTTAATATTAATATTTGAGGAATTAAAAACAGGGAGGGGGAGCCAGGTGTGGTGGTGCACGCCTTTAACCCCAGCACTAGGGAAGCAGAGCTAGGAGGATGCCTGTGAGTTCAAGACCAGCTGGGACTGCAGAGTGATTTCCCAATCAGGCTGGGCTAAAATGAGACCCTACATTGAAAACACAAAAAATAAGTAAGTAGTGCTGAGAAGTGACAGAGGAGTGTTCAGCACTGAAACATCTCTATCACACCCCTCCAAGGCTCAGGCTCCATTGTGGAAGAGGAGGCAGAAAGAATGTAAGAGTCAAGGAAGGGTAGGACTACTTACAATGCACTCTTCAAGACACAAATGGCCTGGATATCCTTGACCTTGCAGTGCCTGACACTACCTACACCAGACCATTATAACAGAGGAAACGATGATGACATCAAAATAAAAGAGAGACTAATTGAGAAGGGGAGGGGATATGATGGAGGGTGGATTTGTGAAGAGGAAAGTAGGCCATGGGAAGGAATTATTATGGCTTATTGTCTATACTATGGAAGTTATCAATTAAAAAAAAAGTTGTGGGAGGTGCATTCAGAAGATGGCTCATGAAGAGTACTTGCCATGCAAGCACACAGGCCAGAGAGGGCCTGATAAAGCAAATGCAAACCCCAGCACTTACAGAAAAGCCAGGCAAGAGCACACATGCTGAAACCCCAGTGCTCACTGAGGCTTACTAGTCAGCCAGTCTGACCAAGAATATAGCAGCTCTGTTCAGTCAGAGACTCCATCTCAAGGCAATAACACGGAAGAGTGATAGAGGATACTCAGTGTTCTACTCTGGCCTCTGCAAGCACGTAGATAGGGAGTGTAGCCCGCATGCACACGTGCTTACACTATACATAGACACACCACACCACATACACTACACATGTATATGCCAAAAAATTAATATGGCCGTATGGTCCCTTCTCAGCCAAAAATACAAGCAAGAGCTATATACTCATCTGAACAATGTCCTAGGTAGCAGACATTAAAATATTTGACATGTGGGGCTGGAGATGCTCAGTGGTTAAAGGTACCTGCTTGCAAAATCTGACAGCCTGGGTTCAATTCCCTAGTATTCTCATTAAGGCCAGATGCACAAAATGGCACATGTATCTGAAGTTCATTTGCAGCAGCAAGGGGGCCTGAAGTGCCCATTCTCTACCCACCCTCTCTCTGTCTAATTCTCCCTCTATCAAATAAATAAAAATATTTTAAAAATATTTGATATGTGAGTTGTAACCAGTCTCCCCAAAGTCATGGATTAAAGCAGTTTGAACCCCTTGATCCCTTATGTGCCAGCTACTCACTACACATGATTTCTTTAACATGAACTCTCTACCAAGGGAGATAGGTGAGGCCAGTGAACCTGCCCAGTGGTCAGTATAGAAGTAAGTGGGCAGCCCAGGCCCCTCAGTCCATTTTTGGTTGCTGTGACAGAGTACCACAGACTGGGTACTCTAGAAAGCACAGAAACTTCTCAGCATTCTGTGGGCTAGAAAGTCTCCTACCACAGTACTGGCCTCTGGCAAGGGCCTTCCTGCTGCATCCTGTTATGGAGGCTACCAGAGGGCAAGAGCAAGGAGCAGGTATCCGCAGACCTTTTTGTCTTCTTTCAAAATTTCCAACTCCTGGGGCTGGAGAGATGGCTTAGCAGTTAAGCGCTTGCCTGTGAAGCCTAAGGACCCCGGTTCGAGGCTCGATTCCCCAGGACCCGCGTTAGCCAGATGCACAAGGGGGCACACGCATCTGGAATCCATCTGCAGTGGCTGGAAGCCCTGGCGCGCCCATGCTCTCTCTCTCTCTCTCTCTCTCTCTCTCTACCTCTTTTTCTGTCTGTCTCTTTCAAATAAATAAATAAAAATAAACCAAAAAAAATTTTTTTAAAAAATTACCAACTCCAGGGCTGGAGAGATGGCTTAGCGGTTAGGCGCTTGCCTGTGAAGCCTAAGGACCCCGGTTCGAGGCTCGGTTCCCCAGGTCCCACGTTAGCCAGATGCACAAGGGGGCGCACGCGTCTGGAGTTCGTTTGCAGAGGCTGGAAGCCCTGGCGCGCCCATTCTCTCTCTCTCCCTCTATCTGTCTTTCTGTATGTGTCTGTCGCTCTCAAATAAATAAATAAATAAATAAATAAATTACCAACTCCAACGTGGTCCTCCATAAACTCAGCTTGCCCTAATTACTTCCCTTTGGCCCCATCTACAAACACCGTCAACATGTGAATTTGAAGACTCGGTTTCTAGCTCATGAGCTTTGGGTGGCACAGTCAGGCCACAGCTCCAGGCACATCTGCTTCCAAAGCCCTCGTGGGTCTCCTTGGTCAGAAGCCTCCTGTTTAGCTCTGAAACTGCCCTGTACTGCTCGCTCAGACTCAAAAGCAGCCAGAGAAAAACATATCTACACCTCACTGTGGACCCTGCTCAGAGCCCAAGTTTCACATTTCCTTAGAGAAGACTAAATAGTGGAGTGAGTAGCTTCAAGATTAAAAATAACACAAAGCACTTTTATTCCACTTGAGCCATGAGTGTCAACTATTTCCAGAAAGACTGCTTTCTAAATTAGCAACAAAGCATGTTCGATTCCAGCACTCAGTTCTCTAACAACTTCACACTTAAAATTCAATACAGAGGGCTGGAGAGATGGCTTAGCGGTTAAGCGCTTGCCTGTGAAGCCTAAGGACCCCGGTTCGAGGCTCAGTTCCCCAGGTCCCACGTTAGCCAGATGCACAAGGGGGCGCACGCATCTGGAGTTCGTTTGCAGAGGCTGGAAGCCCTGGCGCGCCCATTCTCTCTCTCTCCCTCTATCTGTCTTTCTCTCTGTGTCTGTCGCTCTCAAATAAATAAATAAAAATTTTAAAAAAAATTCAATACAGAAATATTTACTTGTGTCCTTATATATGCACGGAGCTGACTGAAGCTTGGCTCGGATAAGCAAATGAATAAAACAGGTCTTCTTGAGGTACATCAGTTTCGTAGTCCTGTTTGTTTCTCCTTTTCAGTCTTGGTGTGTGCATGTGTATGCACGTGGTTCATGTGTGGGAGGGTGCAAGCAGGCCACAGCGTGCTTGTGGAGATCTGCCTTGGTCCTCAGCTTCCTCCTTGTTTGAAGCAGTCTCTCTCCATGGTCACATCACTGTTCACTGGCTTAGCAAGTCTGCAAACTTCTGGAAAATCTCCTGCCTCCACCTCCCTTCTTGCAGTAGGTACACCACAGATTGCAGCTTTTCGTGTGGTGGTCAGGGGACAGGACTGGGGCACTCCAGCTGTGCAGCAGGGGTGTTACCCCCTTGCGTAAGACCAGTGTCAGAGGCATGCTCAGCATTCGCAAAACTTAAGGCTGTGGCAGTAAACTTTGCTGTCTTATTCATTTTATTGAACACGAGTTTGTGGCTCTCTGGCGAGTATTGTTTGATGTGTGTTGTATTCCAGGACAGTGGGTAGAGGCTACTTTTTTCCAGAGAAGAAGCATGTAAGAGACTGGCAGCTGATAGCATGGGCTTGACTATCTGCTTCCCCTTATGCATGCTGTTGTCTGTGGAATGACTCTTTCTAAACGGAAAGTCAGTGACACAGTAGCTTTCATTTCCCCACATCCTACAGTATGGACAGGTCTGTGTGGTAATCCAGTTTGGTGTTTGTGAGCAATGCGTTTCACCTATCAGCCTACATCTAAAGGCAGGTGTTAGTAGTGTTAATGGATAAGTTCTAAAAGAAGAAAAATTCATGCTGATTCTCATGTACATATGAAAGAAACACATCAAGAAATGATGGAAGGGCTGGAGAGATGGCTTAGAGGTTAAGACACCTGCCTGCAAAGCCAAAGGACCCAGGTTCAATTCCTTAGTACCTACATAAAGCCAGATGCAAAAGGTGGCACATGCGTCTAGAGTACTTTTGCAGTGACTAGGGGCCTTGGAGCACCCATTCTCTCTCCCTTCCTCCCTCCCTCCCTCCCTCCCTCCCTCTCTCTCTCTCTCTCCCTCCCTCCCTCTCTCTCTCTCCTCTCTATCTGCCTCTCTATATATATTAAATATAAATCAATAAACTGAGTAAATAAATTAAAAGGAATGATAGAAAAACTGATCAGTAGAACAGTAATCAAACATGGTCTCCTTAAATTCAACTCACTTGCATTTCTTTGCAATTACTTGTAATACTATCAGTTTCCTCTAAGTTAGCTTCTGTCTTAAAAGAATGGTAAAATTACCTAGTCAAAGATTAATGCATAATAAAAATCAGATCATCAATAGAGGCTCTTGCATTCCATTGTCATACTGTCCAGGAACCTTTTGCCATCATGCTTGTTTTCAAAGCCTGCTGGGCAGGTTCAGTTCCCCAGCACCCACATAAAGCCAGACACCAAAAGTGATGTAAGTATCTGGTATTCATTTGCAGTGGCAAGAGACTGTGGTGTATCCATACACACATGTGCAAATAAATTTTGAAAATGTATTTTTAGAAATCTTACATTTTTCCTTGCAGTAACAATTACTCATTTTTTAAATTCTCTCCACTTTGATTTCATATGCATTTCATTTCCACTCCACAGTGACAGCCCATACAGTGAGCATGGGACATTGGAGGAGGTGGACCAGGATGCCGGTACAGAGCCCCACACCAGTGAAGATGGTACGTCCTGTGCTCGAGATACTGTAAACAGAGTCCCTATTTTATTTTTGTATCAACTGGCTTCCCAGTCTTCTTTTAATTTTATTTAGTCTGGTCTGTCTTGGCTTTAGTTTTCTTTTCTTTTTCTTTTTTCTTTTTTTTTTTTTTTTTTTTTGTTTCTTGTGTGATGTGTAAGAATTGAGTACATGCCTTAAAAATATCTTCTTCCACTCTAAAACCTATCTTTTCTATGATCATCATACCTTTGGCCAAATAGAGATTCTTAGTTTTAATGCAGGTAAGTTTATCAGTGTATGCTTTCAGTTATTTCACTCTGTCAACTTTTAAAAATCCTTCTATATCCTGAGGTAATTTCCCTTTCCTGTTTTCTTTCTTTTCCATAAGAACACCTAACAAGATCTACCCACCGCCGATTTTTAAGTGCCCCTATGTTATGGTCAACTATAAGGCCAATATTGTATAGCAGGTCTCTAGAGCTTACTCACCTCACTTAACTGAACATTTAGTCCTGTTGATTAATTAATAACTCCCACTTCTCTTCCTCTCAGTCTGGCAACTTACTTACCACAATTTTTTTTAAAAAAAAAAAAACTTTTTATTTTTATTTATGAGAGGAAGAGAGAATGAGCACTCCAGGGCCTCTAGCCCCTGCAAATGAACTCCAGATGCATGCGCCACCATATGCATCTGGCTTACATGGGTTCTGGGGAATTAAACCTGGGTCCTTAGGCTTCACAGGCAAGCTCTTTAACCACTAAGCCATCTCCCCAGCTCAACGATGCTTTGATTGTATGAATTTGACCACTTTAGACACCTCATGTAAGTAGAGCCATGAAGCATACTGGCTTATTTTACTTAGAAAACGGTCCCCACGCTCATCCTTCTCATCCTTCTCACATATCGCAGGACTTCCTTCTTGTTTAAAGTCTGCATGGCATTCCATTGTATACATAGTTCACCTTTCCTTTCCCCATTCCTCTGTCTCTGGAAACTTGTTTCCCCATCTCGGCTGTTGTGAGCAGTGCTGCAGGTTACAAAAGAGCAGGGATCTCTCTCTGGCTTGGGTTTCTGTTCTTTTGTATCCGAATTGCTGGATCATCAAGTAGTTCCATTTTTAATCTTTTTGTTTAAAGGCATGTGTCACCACGCTTGGCTGTATCACTTTTTATTCATTCATTCATTGGCAAGCAGAGAAAAGAGAGGCAGAGAGAGAGAATGGTCACACCAGGACCTCCAGCTGTGACAAATGAACTCCACATGCATGTACCACTCTGTGTATATGGCTTTATGTGGGTACTGGGACTTGAACCTGGGTCATTAGGCTTTGTGGACAAGCACCTTAACCACTGAACAATCTCTCCAGCCCACATTTTTAATCCTTTGAGATGCTCCCATACCATTTTCCATGGAAACCATACCATTTTGTGTCCCCACCTGCAGGATGTCTACAAGGGTTTCCTTTTCCCCAGGTCCCTGACATTTGTGACTATTGGTTATCTATTTTTTTTTAAACTTTTTATTAAAACTTCCATACATAGACTGTTTCTGAGGCAGAAACTCAGCACTCCAATGCCTTAGCCACTGCATGTGGACTCCAGACGTGTGTGCCACATTGTGAGCATGCATCACCTTGTGCATCTGGCTTACTTGAGTTCTGAGGAGTCAAACCTGGGTCTTTAAGCTTTGCAAGCTTGTGCCTTAACTGCTCAGCCATCTCTCTAGCCCTGATTCATTGAATTTTATTTACTTTGTTTAATTTTTTATTATTTACTTTTGTGTATATTTGTGTGCATGTTTGTGTATGTGACTGTTCACATAAGTGTGTGTGACTATGGACACACATGTGCCGCAGCATGTGTGGTAAAGTCAAAGGACAACTTTCAGGCTGGGCTTCTCGCTCTAGATTCTTACTCTGCTGTTCTTTGCTGTATTTCAATGAGGTCCCAGGAAATTCTCCTGTCTCCATCACCCCTTCCAGAGTCAGCATCAGAGTGCCAGGATTGCAGAAACTGCCATGGCTTCCAGCTTTTTCCATGGGGTCTGGAGACTGAATTCAGGCACTCCTGCTTGAGCAGCCAATGCTTTAGCCACTGGGTCATCTTCCCAGCTGTATTCTTGTTTGTTTATTTATTTTTTTTATTTATTTACTAGAGAAAGAGAAGGTAGATAGAGAAAAGGTGCACCAGGGCCTCCAGCCCCTTATAAACAAATTCCAGATGCTTGTGCCACCCTGTGCATTTGTCTTACGTGAGTCCTGGGGAATCAAACCTGGGTCCTTAGGCTTCACAGGCAAACGCCTTAACCGCTAAGCCTGCTTCAGCCCCAGTTTTTTTTATTCTTATGCATTCTATTTCATATCTGCAACTTGGTCTTTTTTATGGTTTCTTAATATCTATCAGTCCTTTCCAGTGTTTCAGAGTATGTGTCTGATAATTCTAATACGTGTTCCTAGATTCTGGTTGCCTCTGGCATTTTCCAGCGTGTTTACTAACCTTTTACGTACTTAGAACTTTAGCATCAGCTCCTCTTAAAACACTTTATATACTTCCTACAGTAGCACAGTAGCCTAGGACAGCATTACATTTTTAACTTGAGGTTCTTTAGACCCTCTGGTACTGCGGACTGCTGAGTCTCAGACCTGCCTGAGGACAGGAATGTGGTCAGGATTCTGGAATGATGGGTTCCAAGGTTTGAGACAGATCATTTCCTTAAGAAAGGAGTCAGATGTAAAGAGTGATGGGAGGTGGTGGTTGTAATCTCTGAAGAGGTACGGAAGGCTAGGGAAAGAGGGAGCTCGAGAACACCAAAATGTTATAAGAAACTTCCAGAATATTACAATGACATTCTCAGGAACACTAGAAGTGTGATTCTTTGGGTAGAGAAGGAAGATGCTTAGATTGTCTATACTGAGCAGGCCCTAGACTGGGTTTTCTGTGCACACATACCTATGTGTGCACATGCATGCACACACGCGTGCACACACACACACACCACAAACGAGGTGTTGAAAATATCCTCAAAGCCACATCTGACCCTGAGTTCTAATGTTCTATTGCATCTCTGTGTTCTCACTGTGTCTCTTCTCTGGTACTCCATATTATCTTGACAACTTAGTAATGAAACTACAGTTGGTATTTTTAAAACACAGCATATTTTGTTGCTTTTAGCAAGAGAGTAATTAGGGTGTCTACTATCTCTCCCCCCCACCAAAAAAAGAGCATTCCCTTGCATCTTTAAAAGTAAGATAGGAGCCGGGCGTGGTGGCGCACGCCTTTAATCCCAGCACTCGGGAGGCAGAGGTAGGAGGATCTCCCAGAGTTCAAGGCCACCCGAGACTCCATAGAGAATTCCAGGTCAGCCTGGGCTAGAGTGAGAACCTACCTCGAAAAACCAAATAAATAAATAAACAAATAAAAGTAAGATAGTTGACATTTCCTGGACTTAAGTTAGAAGACATTCTTTAAAGTGAGAACTTCTTCTACTTCTATGATACAGTTTTCAGAGGTCTCTGAGCATTGCATCCGCCACCGCCCTTTCTTTTATCTTGGGTTCCTTTCTTCTATATGGCTCTTTGCCTCTTTCAGCTGACTTTTGTGTTTCCTCACTTTCTCCAGTGGAGGAAAGACCAAGGCAAATGGCCAGCGATCTCTCCCCAAACGCCAGTCCCCTCTCCATGCCATCTGTCCCATGCTTCCCTCTTGACCAGAGAGAGCTCTGCTGAACGCTGCCCGTGATATTGCTAGAAAGAAAACCACTGCTTACAAAGGATGCATCCTTGCCCACCGCTAATTTCCAAAGTTCTGTAGTTAAACTAAACTATAATATTGCTTACCAGATACTGTATTTTCTTTTCTCCATCATAGTATCAGTAGAATGACTTTTGTTTTCAATACAGACTGTCACCAAGCAAAGCTATCCTCTGCAAGGATACTAGGTAACAGCCATAAAGGGACAAATTCAGGGGTAGGGAAGTCCCCAAGAGAAAGTATAATGTGAGTCCATCATAACAAAGTTCTAAGAAAAGGGAAATAAGATTGTTAGCACCAGACAGAGAAGCAGCTTTATTTCTCCTTTTTGCACAAAATTATAATAGAGGATGGGGAGATGGCTCAGCACTTAAAGGCCATTGCTTACAAAGCTTGCCAGCTCAGGGTTGATTCCCCAGTAGCCACATAAAGTGACACATGCATCTGGAGTTAGTTTGCAGCGGCTAGAGGTCCTGGCACACCCATACACACACATTGATATTCTCTCCCTTTCTCTCCACCCTCAAATATATAAATATAATTTTAGAAACCTAATTTTCTAAACCTTGCTCTTATGGCTGGTGACACCAATGGAGCAGCAGCTGTGAATTCTCTACAGGACGTTAAAGGACGGCAAGGCTCTGTGAGGAAAGGGCCGCAGTGGGCCACGCGTGCAGTGCCTAGACTAATATGTGTGTAAATAGCTTATTGATTGACAGTTAGCTGTGAAATGGCTCTCAGAGGACCAAAAGAGTCAAAATAATGAAATTGCTCAGAATGACTCCTTGATATACTAGGATTGCCAATAAAATGGTCTGATTTTATGTGATCATTCTTTTATAACCTGTCAACGTTTCAATTAAATAAACAGGGCTGATAACCTTGGTGCTTGTTGTTTCAAAAAAAAAAAGTAATGGTAAAAGAGGTGATGAGCATAGAGATCATGGTTATGAAATCGTGATAATGTCTGTATATAAGCTGTCTTAGATAGCCTTTGGTCAGTAATGACAATATATCATTGAATAGCACTGAAGAATACTAATGGTTCACTCATTGCTTCTCTTTGACATATTGTATGTCACGTCCTCTGCTGATATCTTTTACTTTTGTAGTAAAAGCAAATACATATCTGGGTATGTTCATATTGAAATTTACAAATTGTATGTCATGAATTTGCTTTTAATAAATTAGCATGTTTTCATTCTTCCATGGACATATTTGCTTTCCCCCAGGGAGAACTAAAGTGCAAATTTTGATATTTGTCATCTCACATTAACTAGGATTGACTTTTGGTGGGTGAATGGGGTTGAGGCAGAATCTCACTCTAGTCTAGGCTAACCTGGAACTCACTGTGTACCCCAGGCTGGCCTCTAATTCATGGTGCTCCTCCTACCTCAGCCCAGTCTAGAATTGATTCTTTGTAGAAGTTCAGAACAAAAACTCATTCTGATTAAGTGAAAGGTTTAGCCTGACCTGGTGGTGCAGGCCTGTAATCCCAGCACTCAGGAGACTGAGGTAGAAAGATTGCCATGAGATTGAGGCCAGCCTGTTCTACAGCGTACATTTGAGGTCAGCCTGGACTAGGGTGAGACCCTGCCTCAAAAAACTAATAATAATAATAATAATGATAATAAATACAAATTTTTATGTTCTCCTCCATGAAGCAGACCTGAACTATCACTTGTACTGTTTTAACAAAATGTGATTTCAAGTGGCGTATTAGTTACTTTTTTGATCACTTGGACAAAATATCTAAAAGTAGAAACTTAAAAGAGGAGAGGTTGAATTTGACTCATGGTTCAGAGGATATGGCTCACAGTGAGGAAGACATAGTGACAGTAGCTGTGGCAACAGGAATGAGAGGCAGCTGGCTATGTGCTGATGGCAGTCAGGACAAGAGTGCTTGGCCAGAAACAGGGTCAGGCTGTGAGGCTCTCGCCCAGCCCCCTACTGACAGGCCCCATGTCCAAAAGGCTGAATAATCTCCCGCAGCAGCAGCACCGGCTGGGGACTGACTATTCAGCTTCATGATCCTGTGGAGGGCATTTCACATTCAAATCATAACAGACACAAATACCAGAGCATCATCATATAATGTAACAGTTACACTCAGTTCTCCAAACTATTGTTTTAAAAATTATACTCTGCTGGGCATAGGGGCGCACGCCTTTAATCCCAGCACTCAGGAGGCAGAGGTAAGAGGATCGCCATGAGTTCAAGGCCACCATGAGACTACATAGTGAGTTCCAGGTTAGCTTGCACTAGAGTGAGACCTTACCTTGGAAAACCAAAAAGGAAAAAAAAAAAGTTATTCTCAGCCGGGCGTGGTGGCGCACACCTTTAATCCCAGCACTCAGGAGGCAGAGGTAGAAGGATCACTGTGAGTTCAAGTCCAGCCTGAGACTACATAGTGAATTCCAGGTCAGCCTGGGCTAGAGTGAAACCCTACCTCAAAAATTTTTTAAAACAAAATCTCATACTTTTACATGTAAACAATGGTATTATAGTACTGCAGTACTGCAATATGAAAATACTATTTACTGAAAACATTACCATCTTGCTAAAAGATGGTGTTTTTTGTCTGTAAAGCTTTCTGCTGAAATGTTTTGCACTTTCGTGGGATGTTTCCGTCAACATCTCTATTGAGATATACATACAGCACATCTTGTGCATTTAAAGTGCACAGTTCAGTAGTTTTTAGTGTGTTCATGGAGTTACATATTATTGCTGTAACCAGTGTTAGAGGATTTTCATTTCCCCAATCAAATGCTGAACCCTTGGCAACTGAGCAGCAGACACTGCGCTACTTTTTCAGCCTGGCTTACACGGGCAGCATGGTCATTAATCCAGGGCTGCCAGGCTTTTAACCACTGAGTGATCTTCCTAGCCTCAGATATGTTTATTAGTCCTTCAGCAATTTTTTTTTATTTTTTATTAACATTTTCCATGATTATAAAATATGTCCCATGGTAATTCCCTCCCTCCTCACCCCCACACTTTCCCATTTGAAATTCCATTCTCCATCATATTACCTCCCCATTACAATCATTGTAATTACATATATACAATATCAACCTATTAAGTATCCTCCTCCCTTCCTTTCTCTTCCCTTTATGTCTCCTTTTTACCTTACTGGCCTCTGCTACTAAGTATTTTCCTTCTCACGCAGAAGCCCAATCATCTGTAGCTAGGATCCACATATGAGAGAGAACATGTGGCGCTTGGCTTTCTGGGCCTGGGTTACCTCACTTAGTATAATACTTTCCAGGTCCATCCATTTTTCTGCAGATTTCATAACTTCATTTTTCTTTACCGCTGAGTAGAACTCCATTGTATAAATGTGCCACATCTTCATTATCCACTCATCTGCTGAGGGACATCTAGGCTGGTTCCATTTCCCAGCTATTATAAATTGAGCAGCAATAAACATGGTTGAGCACGTACTTCTAAGGAAATGAGATGAGTCCTTTGGATATGTGCCTAGGAGTGCTATAGCTGGGTCCCTTCAGCAGTTTTTGCTGCCAACCTCTTAGACGCATGCACGATATACCATGATCGTAATCCCCTCCCACCGCCTTCCTTTGTCCCGCCCCCTTCCCTCTCCATTGAATTTATTCTTATTTCCAACATATATGCAAGAATGCTTTGAAACTATCACATGCCTAGGTGTTTACAAATGAGGTATTTCACATTGCATAGATATATGTCTATGCGCATATGTCCCTCACCCTTTATTTCTGCTTATTATTAGTTGCATGTTTACTTGCCTGTATTGAATAGCAGCGGTGAGGATGAGGGGTTAAAAGCAAAGGAAAGGAAAGCTCCTAAGGCCTCGAACTGAGATATTTCTACAACAGACAAAAGTACAATTCTTATAGCGCCTTAGTTTACGTTGGCTTCACTTCCCTTCACTATCTGGTTAAAATTAGATCAGAACTGGATCTTAGTTCTAGGTTCAGAGTTCAGTATCTGAATCTCAATATCTTTTCTCTCCCCCACCCCCTCCATCCATCTGTGCTTTGATATGAAGATCATTGTAGAGCTCCGTGCAGTTGTAAGAAACAATGCAGAAAGGTCCTGGATACCCTGCCCTGACTTCCCCCTATGGTAATATGTGGCATAACTGTAGTGTAATAGCACAACCAGGAAACTATTGGTAATACCATCCGTCCACTATATTCACACTTCTCCAGTGTTACATGCACTCATGTGTGTTTTACTTGGTGCTATATAGTTTCATCACATATTTAGATTTGTGTGACCACAATCATACTCACAATAAAGAAAAATTCCATTATGAGGATCCCCTGTGCTGCCCTTCACAGCCATAGCCACTTCCTCCATCTCCTCGCCCACCACAATCCCTGGCAACCACCAATCTATTCTCCATGTCTTTAATTATGTCATTTGAACAGTGTTATATGAATGGTATTATACAATGTGTAGCCATTTGAGATCTGACTCTTTTCATGTATTTATTTATTTATTTGAGAGAGAGTGGTAGATAGAGAGAATGGTCCTCCAGCTGCTGCTAACAAACTCCAGATGCATACCACCTTGTGTATCTGATTTACGTGGGTACTGAGGCATCAAACCTGGGTCCTTTGGGTTTACAGATAAATGCCTTAACCCCTAAGCCAGATCTCTCCAGCCCTGAGATTTGATTGTGTTTTCAAACTCTTTTAAAACTTTTTATTGACAACCTCCGTACATATAGACAATATACCATGATCATAATCCCTTCCTACCTCCCTCTTTTTTCTCCCTTCTCTGTCCTCCTTCCACTGAATCGCTTCTTCCTTCCAATTAGTCTTCTATTTTGATGGCATCATTATTTTTTCCTCCTATCATTCAGGTCTTGTATAACCATGGCCACTTTGTGACTGGATGACAGTATTACAAAGTACTCCTTCCCTACTTTGGCTCTTACATTTGTTTTGCCATGTCTTTCTCAATGTTTCCTGAGCCTTAGAGGGTATGATAGAGATGTCGCATTTAGTGCTAAACACTCGACTGACTCTTCTCAGCACTTTGATGAGTTTGGAGCCACTGCAGTGGTCACTACCATCATAAAAGAGAAGCTTCTCAAACCAAAAATGAGAGTAGTATTAATATATAGACATAGGCATAAATAGTCAGAGAGCTTGACTCTTTCTTTTGACTTATTTTTTTTCCCATTGATATCATTGATCCATTGAAAATACAGTTCTTGAATGTGTTATTTTAATTTGAATAGCGAACAGTAGAAGGTATGCATGTTTCATAATTAAATATGAAACTTTTGCTAACATGAGAGTAAAAGTTATTTTTTGTAATTTTTAATTGATAATATCAAAAAGCCCAAGAGGAAAGTAAAGCTTTTCAAATTTATTTATATATATTGTGGTGATTTTACATAACTTAAAAATATTTTTACTTATATATTTGACAGAGAGAGGGAGACAAAGACAGATAAAGAGTCAGGAAGAGTATGGGCATGCCATACTCTGCCAGTACAAACAAGCTCCAGATGCATGTGCCATTTGGGGCACCTGGCTTTACATGGGTACTGAGGAATTGAACCTAGGCTATCAGCTCTTGCAAGCAAGGGCCTTTAAGTGCTGAGCCATCTCTCCAGCCCAGATTTTCCATAAGTTTTATAAAATGCTTATAAAGCATGTTTTTTGGAATAGGGGTTTTTCTGTTACAAATGGTCAATCATGCTACAAAAACAAAATAATACTGAAAATATAATACTCAAAATAATACTGAAGCAATGGTGGAGGATATTACAACACAATGAGAGATTTCACACTTTGTTTTGCAAAGTTAAAATATTTTTATTAAACTGTAGTTGTATGTTTAATACAAATTTGAAGGACCTAAGATCTAATGTTTAACTTTTCTCTCCCTAAAAAATTGACAGCCTGCCAGGCGTGGTGGCACACACCTTAAATCCCAGCACTCGAGAGGCAGAGGTAGGGGGATCATTGTGAGTTCAAGGCCACCCTGAGACTACAAAATGGGCTCCAGGTCAGCCTGGACTAGAGTAAGACCCTACCTCAGCAGGGGCAGGGGGGATTTGACAGCCAGAGAGTGTCTTTCTATCTTTTTTTAACTGCCTGTTATTAACCTGTTCCATCTGGAAAGGACAATGGCCTGTTTGTTTCTAAAGCCTTGTGGGGACCTCTCAGGGAGTACATCACGCCTTCCTAACAACTCCATCCCTCTACCCTTCCTTGTGTGTTCTTGCCAGAATGTGAGCCAATCGAAGCCATTGCCAAGTTTGACTATGTTGGGCGATCTGCTCGAGAGCTGTCCTTCAAGAAGGGTGCCTCCCTGCTCCTGTACCACCGCGCCTCGGAGGACTGGTGGGAAGGCAGACACAATGGGATTGACGGGCTTGTGCCTCACCAGTATATAGTGGTGCAGGATATGTAAGTAGTTCCGAGTTCAATAGCCTGAGGACTTCAGCAGTTGGGGTTCTGGGGGACTGCTTTATTCTGTGTTTGTAGTACGGGGAGCAAATCCAAGGCCTTGTACATGCCAAGAAGTGCTCAACCACTGACCTCTCCACCACCCCAGCTATTGCTCTTCAGCTGAATTGAGCCTCGTGACTATACAGCAAATAGAGATGAAGCAGACCTGAGTGGGTTTTTTTGTTTAATTTTTTTTTTATTTACTTATTTGAGAGCGACAGACACAGAGAGAAAGACAGATAGAGGGAGAGAGAGAGAATGGGCGCGCCAGGGCTTCCAGCCTCTGCAAATGAACTCCAGACGCGTGCGCCCCCTTGTGCATCTGGCTAACGTGGGACCTGGGGAACTGAGCCTCGAACCGGGGTCCTTAGGCTTCACAGGCAAGCTCTTAACCGCTAAGCCACCTCTCCAGCCCCTGAGTGGGTTTTTTGCCTTCTTAGTAACTTTAATGCTAAATCATTAACTCACTTTGTACATTTTAGGTGGTATATTTCTATTACCCTTCAAAAACGACTCTCAAATTGGTAGTGCATTATAAATATTTACTCAAAAAGAAATCAGGATTGGGGGCTGGGGCGATGACTCAGCAGTTAAATGCTTGCAAGCCTGCTGACCTGAGTTGGATCCCCAGCACCTACATAAAGCGAGACACAAAGTGATGCATACAAGCCCAGCGCACCAACAGGAATGGGAGGTGTAGCCAGGAGAATCCAGAAACTCACGGGAATCTGTGGCAAGAGAGACCCTGCATCAGAAGGGTTGAAGGAGAGGGAAAACACTGTCCACAAGCATACCATGCAAGTATGAGCCCATACACACACACACACACAACAATAGAAAACAAACTTTTAAAGCATTAGGATGGGTTTCAAATATCACTTAGTTGGTAGAGTGCTCACCTAATATTCATGAATCCCTGGGTTCCATCTGCAAGACCACAGAAACTGGATATGGTGGTACATGCCAGTAATCCTAGCACTCAGAAGGTACAGGCAGGAGGATCAGGAGCTCAAGACCATCCTCAGCTACATAGCAAGTCTAAAGCTAGCATGGGCTACATGAGACCCTGTCTCAAAAGAAAAAAAATCAACCAGAATTACACTACATCACAGGACCAGCAGGTTCATTTCCAAAGAAGGACTGGGAAAGTGGGAACAATAGCTAGTCGGAGACATCCTTTGACGCTTTCAGGGTCTTAGGAAAAGAAGTTCTGTACAGAAAGACTTTAGGAGTTAGAGTGACACTAGTAATTCCAAAATAGCTGGCCTCTCTCTTGATATCTGGCTATTTCAAAGCCTGAGGAGAACACTGACTTACAGTGGAAAGAAACTATACCTCTAATTTTGCTGATAAGAAAACTCTAATTTAAAAAATATAAGGACATAGAAAGATTGTTACAATAAGTGAAACAGGTTACAAAATAATGTATATAGTCACCCCTAAGGTTAATAATATTTCTAAGTGTAACATTTCATAATTTATCCCGGTGTGGTGGTGCACGCCTTTACTCCCAGCCCTCGGGAGGCAGAGGTAAGAAGATCGCCGTGAGTTCGAGGCCACCCTGATACTATATAGTGAATTTCAGGTCAGCCTGAGCTAGAGTGAGACCCTACCTCAGAAAAACAAAATCAAAAAATTTCATAATTTATTACCAATTTGAGAGTAGTTTTTCAAGGAAAAGAGAGATTTACTATGTAAAATGAATATGATGATTTGATTATTTATAATGATTTTAGAAAGGTTAAAATGTGTATATGAGAATCCAAGAAACATTGTGTGTATATATAAACATGAAGTTTTATATATATAAACTACCTAAACATTATCTATACTATTAATACTCTATATATCTATATGCATATGCTCATAGACATGTACTCCAGGCAGAATAAGATGGAGAAGTGACGGAAAATGAATCCCCCTATGTCGACCTCTGGCCTTACACACACACACACACACACACACACACACGCGCGCGCGCGCGCAAAAAAAAATTTTTTAAAAGAGGAAAGAAAATCACCTATAATACAACATCCAGGGATAGAAATTGTTAGAATTTTAGAAAATATTCTTCACTCTTGATTCTTGTTTCAGGGATGACACGTTTTCAGACACCCTGAGCCAGAAAGCCGACAGTGAGGCCAGCAGTGGGCCGGTCACCGAAGACAAGTCTTCATCCAAGGACATGAACTCCCCAACTGACCGGCACGCTGACGGCTATCTAGCCAGGTAAGTGATGTTCATCAACTGGGTTCCCAGCCCCCTGGTGCGGGGGCTGTGAGGAACCAGCACGTCCTCACCACAGAGCAGTTTTATCCAGTGCGCTAAGCTCTTCCATTTCCTCTCTCTTCTCCTGTGGACTTCTAGACAGAGAAAAAGAGGAGAGCCACCCCCTCCAGGAAGGCGTCCTGGCAGGACCAGTGATAGCCATTGCCCGCTCCATCCCCCACATGCTCTTTCCAACTCCTCAGTTGATTTGGGGTCCCCAAATCTAGCCAGTCACCCCCGGGGCCTGCTACAGAACCGTGGCCTCAACGACAGCCCTGAGAGGAGACGCCGGCCTGGCCACGGCAGCCTGACCAACATCAGTCGGCATGACTCCCTCAAGAAGATCGACAGCCCTCCGATCAGGAGGTCCACATCATCAGGGCAGTACACAGGCTTCAACGACCACAAGCCACTGGACCCAGAAACAATTGCTCAGGTACAGTGCTCTTATTTGTTTGCTTTTTGTTTAGTTTTTTTGTTGCTGTTGTTTTGTTGAGGCAGGTTCTCACGCTAGCCCAGGCTGAACTGAAACTCATCCTGTAGATCAAGCTGGCCTTGAACTCATGGCAATCCTCCTATCTCAGCCTCCCAAGTGCTGGGATTAAAGGTGTGCACCACTATGCCTGGTTCTACAATGCTAATAATAGACTGGTGCACTTTAAATACCTGGGAATAATGAAGGCAATGTGGAAGACTTTTATTCTGTAGCTACGTCTTGATATAGAAATAACTAAATAAACAAGAAGGGAAATCCACTTGTTCTGTGACGTAAGGCTGGCTATGAATCTCTTTTTAAGATCCATTTGTTACTGGAAGAGCCTAGGCATATTAAGTTCATATTGATTTCAACAGGGACCTGGCAGAAATGTAAAGGCCAGGACATTCAAACCTATCACTGGCTAGGAAATGTTTAAAGAAGAAGAATGAGACAGGACTAACCCTGGCAGATCCTCGATGCACCCTGAAGCTGACAAGAAAAGCAAAGGGCTAGAGCAAAGTCCAGAAATGGGAAAACTCTGATTAAAGCGAAGCTGGTACTTTCAACATAAGAAATGACCAATTAGTCAAGAACAGAATCAGCAATAGCCATTTAAAGGACAGTAAAACTGGGCTGGAGAGATGGCTTAGCGGTTACGCGCTTACCTGAGAAGCCTAAGGACCCCGGTTTGAGGCTCGATTCCCCAGGACCCATCTTAGCCAGATGCACAAGGGGGCGCACGCATCTGGAGTTCTTTTGCAGTGGTTGGAGGCCCTGGCGCGCCCATTCTCTCTCTCTCTCTCTCTCTCTCTCTCTCTCTCTCTCTCTCTCTCTCTCTCTGCCTCTTTCTCTCTCTGTCTTTCCTTCTCAAATAAATTAATAAAAATAAACCAAAATTTTTTTTAAAAAAAAGGAGAGTAAAACTGGATCCTATATAGCTCCTGAATACTTCTGTTCCCAGCCCTGACCACAGAGAATCTAAACTAGTGACTAAAATTGAGAAAGCAAAGCAAACCAATATAATGGTATTCTTCTATTTTTCCCCCTGATTCTCTTTTTTTTTTTCTTTTTTTTTTTTTTTTTTTTTTTTTTTTTGAGAGAGAAAGAGAGAATGGGCACACTAGGGCCTCCAGTCTCTGTAAAAAAAAAAAAAAAAGAAAAGTCCAAACACATGTGCCACCTTGTGCATCTGGCTTACATGGGTCCTGAGAAATTGAACCTGGGTCCTTTGGCTTTGCAGACAAATACCTTAACTGCTAAGATATCTCTCCCCCCCTCTGATTCTTTTTATAGCACAAGACATCATAGACTGTGCTTATAGATAGTGACAGAGGAGGTAAAAAGATTTACTGTTTGACATTGGAGAAAACTAAAGTATCTTGTAGCTGTCACGGAAGCTTTAAAAGTACCTAAATCGATCAAAAAGAATGAATGAGAAAGGAATGGGAGGAAGTAGTAAAGACAGATTATTCTTAATAAAAAAAAAAAAAACACCTAAGGAAACTGCCTTGATATGATAAATTCCCAAGTTATTTTAAGTGTCCTAATGAAAAAGATTTTTGGATAGCAAATTATATTGTATGAGTCATTTAATGTGCCCTTTAAAAGTTAAATCAATTTTCAATGTACAAAAACTTCTCAGCAAAAATCAAAAAAGGTTTTTTACCTTGTGTTGCAGGCAGGTTCACAATGCTGGCAGAAATCACCTGATCAAGAGTAGCTTTGGGGGGAAAAAAGGGGGGGTATTTTGGCTTACAGACTCAAGGGGAAGCTCCATGATGGCAAGGAGAAACGATGGCATGAGCAGAGGGTAGACATCACCCCTTGGCCAACATAAGGTGGACAACAGGAACAGGAGAGTTTGCTAAACACTGTCATGGGGAAACTGGCTATAACACCCATAAGCCCTCCCCCAACAATACACTGCCACCAGAAGGATAATTCCCAAATCTCTTTCAGCTGGGAACCTAGCATTCAGAACACCAAAGTTTATGGAGGAACACTGGAATCAAGCCACCACATTCTGCCCCTGGCTCCCATAAACTGATAACCATCCATGATGTAAAATACAATGCATTCAGTTCAACTTTAAAAGGCCCCATAGTTTTTATCAATTCTAATGATGTTCAAACATCCCCATAATCCAAGGTCTTTTAACTGGGCCATAATACCAAAAAATTCCCCCAAAACCTGTAATGGCACAGAATAAACATTCACACTGCAAAAGATGGCATTGGGCATAACAAAGAAATATTCAACCAATACAAAATTTAAAACAAACTCTGTAGCTCCAAGTCCAACAACTCTAGTCAGTGACAAATCTCCAAGTCTGATAATTCTAACCAGCAACACGTCTCTGGAGTTCTGCCCCTCTAGCTAGGCTACTCACTGTCCTGGAAAACTTCATCTGGGGCCAGCAACTTTCCTTAGTGGACATCTTGTGGTCCCGACATCTCCACTGGGTCTCCACTGCAATCCATAGTTCATCCTCATGGCTCCATTGGGTCTCCATACAGGCAACCAGCAAACCTACTTCACACTGCCCATGGCCATTTCAAAAACACAAGACCACATTGCAAAGTCAATGACCGTCTCTTTCTTGCATTTCTTATGCTCTGTAATACCAGGTGAAGTGCCAGTTTGTTAATCCAGGGTGAAATAAAGCAGACTTTGAAGAACAGGACACTCCTTCAGCATTTAGGCCCCTTCAAAAGACTGCATTCTTTCTGTTGTCCCAGTGCAGGTCAGCTAGCCCAATCTCAATGGCTGTAATCACTCAGAACAGGCAGCAGTTTCAGCCTAAATATTTCTTTCTGTGTCATATCCCTCTGCTCACACCAGACCTTTCCTATGCAGTGCAACCCTGCACAGATTCTCAGGACATGGGCATAACAGCAAGCCTCTCACACAAACTGCTTCTAGCCCAGTCCAAACAAAACTCTTTCTCACTTTCATAAGCCAAACCTCACAGTCCATAGTTCTTACTGCATTCAGGTCCTTCAACTCTGACCAGAATATTCCATCAAGCCATACTTATAGCACTACAAGGCATCTCTTAGGCCAATGTTTCAAATCCTTCCACATTCGTCTTGAAAAATCAGCTCCAAAAGGCCTAAGCCACACAGTCAGGTGTCTAGCAGCAAGGCCACTCCTGGTACCAACATTACTGTTGCAGTCAGGTTCGCATTTCTGGCAGGATCACCCAACCAAGAGCAGCTTTGGTGGGGGAGGGGAGGGTTTATTTTGGCTTATAGACTCAAGGGGAAGCTCCATGATGCCAGGAGGAAACGACGGCATGAGCAGAGGATGGACATCACCCTTGGCCAAAATAAGGTGGACAATAGGAACAGGAAAGTGTATCAAACACTGGCACAGGGACACTGGCTATAATACCCATAAGCCCACTCGCAACAATACACTCCCTCCAGGAGGTTAATTCCCAAATCTACATCATCTGGGAACCTCCACACCTTGTTATTTTTCTATTTAAAGTGGTATGCAGGGCCCTTTGAGAGCTATTTAGAACCAGTTATATTTGATTATAGCTGAATTTAATGATTTGAGAAACCCCTAACATGATTGCTGGTAAAAAGCAGGTAAACTATGGTTCAGGTTAGAGACAGAAATTTAGGACCTTGGGAGAAAGAAAACATAATGAAGTCTGTTTAACCCTTTTACTTCTATCAACAGGAAATTCTTTTCCTGTAAATCATAAAAATAGAAAGTCAACAGATAGGCTCTGCAATTTGGTCTAGGGTAAATGTTTATAGAAAAAAAAAGTATCTGACAGTAAATGGAGATCACATATGATATCACCCTCATGTTTATGATTCCACAGGTAGTCTTTGGATTTCCCCATGTGGATGAATGTGCATGCCCTGGCATATGTCAGGAGGATATTGTCCAATTGAGTCATGATGAACAGTGTTCCAGATTAGCAATGTGGTGGAGAATCTGAATCTGTTAGAACCATGTAGGCTGTACTTTACTATCATATCTTGGTTTTTTCATTTAGCAAACACTTACTGAACATTGGCTGTGTATCAAGACCATGATAGGCTTTGTAGTTAAAAAGGTTAAATGGCAGCTATTTCTTCCAGGTGCTTGCAATACAGTGAGGAGAAAAGATATGGCCGCCCACTACGTTGTGCAGGGGTGTGGGCGTAGTTGTCCAAGTGAGTGGAAGGCATCCTGGGTAGGATGTGCAGAAGAGGCAGTTTAGTGACATCAGAGAAAGTTTGCACCTCATCTCACATAACACTGCCCTCTAAAATTTATGATTAAAAAGTCATAAAATTTGGGCTGGAGAGATGGCTTAGTGGTTAAGCCTGTGAAGTCTAAGGACCCCAGTTCAAGGCTCGATTCCCCAGGACCCACGTTAGCAAGATGCACAAGGGGGCGCACGCATCTGGAGTTCGTTTGCAGTGGCTGGAGGCCCTGGCGTACCTATTCTCTCCCTCCCTCCCTCCCTCCCTCTCTCTCTCTCTCTCTCTCTCTCTCTTTAAATCATAAAATTTGCCACCTTAGTTGTTTTTAAATATATACAGTACAATAAAGACTATGTATATTCTTATGAAATAGCTCTTCAGAATGTAACAGTATCGAAACTTTCTACCCATTAAAAAGAAATAGAAGACCGGGCGTGGTGGCACACGCCTTTAATCCCAGCACTCGGGAGGCAGAGGTAGGAGGATTGCCGTGAGTTCAAGGCCACCCTGAGACTCCATAGTGAATTCCAGGTCAGCCTGGGCTAGAGTGAGACCCTACCTCGAAAAACCAAAAAAAAAAAAAGAAATAGAAAACGTACTCCTCCTTCTCACTGTTCTTAGCAACCACCGCCCTACTTTCTGTTCTGTTCATCTGACTTCTTCACAGAGTTCATGTAAAGGAAATCATACAATATTTATGTATTTTTTTATTTTTGTGAGGTCTGGTCTCACTCTAGTCCAGGCTGACCTGGAACTCGCTCTATCACTAGGCTGGCCTCAAACTCACAGCAATCCTCCTACCACAGCCTCCCTAGTGCTGGGACTAAAGGTGTGCGCCACCATGCCCTGCCAGTATGTTGAAACTTCTGACTGTATTATTTGGTATAGCATGATGTTTTCAAGGTACATGCACACTGTATCATATGACAAGACTTCCTTTGTGTAGAAGGTTGAATGATGCTCCATTGTACACATGTAATGCATGTTCTTTGTGCAGTTCTCAGTGGTGTACACTTCACCCTTTGAAAGTTTCCCTCTACTATCAAAATAAATTAATCAGGGCTGGGGAGTTCATGCAGCAGTTAAACACACTTGCTTGCAAAGTCTACAACTCATGTTAAATTCTCTATACACACACACATAAAGCTAGATGAGCATTTGTTTGCAGCAGCAAGAGACCTTTGTTCACACTTACTAACACACACACACACACACACACACAAGAATTTTAAAAAAATAAAGTGATTATTATAGTTTGAAAGTAAAGCTTTATAACAGAAAAAAAAAGGAAATCAATATTAATTTAAATAGTTAAATGTAGTTGCATTTTTTAATTCTTTTTATTGACATAGCAACAGGATACAGTGTAACAACCTGTAAAATTCAAGTCAGGGTAATTAACATTAGCATTTCCTTACATGTTTACCACTTTTTTATGTTTGCTCCCTTCAAAGTCCTCTCTTCTGGTTCTTTATAAAATATGTAATAAATTGTTGTGAACTATACTTACCCTACTTCCGAACCCGAGAGCTTGTTCTTGTACGAATGTTAATCTTCCACTGTACACAAGACGAGTGAAGCACTGTGACATTTTCATCTACTTATAGGACCTGCATAAATTCAGTAGTTAAAACTGTACATTGACATAGAAAGATTAAGTTAGTGCCATTAACTTTTTTTCATGAAAGGTATTCCTACCAGTGATGTGATTTTCTTTTCCAAATGGTGGACAATCCTTGGCCACATGGCTTTAATCAAAGCAAATGATGATTTGTACAGTAGTTACACTCCTAGAGAGGATAACACCATACAAAACTATTTTGTGTTTACATAGTGTCCACCTAAATAACAGTCAGAAAGATGTGCTGTACAGAAGGATGACATTTATTTGGAAGCAGCAGAGCAAGTGATGGGAATGTATATGCTATAGTAAGCAAGGAGCTAGCCGCATCTTCAACGAAGCTGAGGCAAAGGGACATTTTAAAGGTGAAATAAGGATTGCCCTATTGAAAGAGTAGTCCTTGGCTACAAGGACTAATAGATCACAAGGCTGGCATCAATCCAAGGTTGAGCAGACAACTGCTGGGTAGACAGATGTCCTTCAGAAGTATTTTTGTGAGGTTTCAGGGCCTTTGTGCAAGGCTGAAGGTCTGTCAGATGCGTTGTCATTCAGAACACACTCACCAGACCCTCCCTTCCAGTGTCATTTATGTCTTTAGTTCTTGGTTGGAGCCTGACAAATGTGGTTCCATTTTGATTCTCATAACTTTTATAATATAAAAAGAGATAGGGCTGGAGAGATTGCTTAGTGGTTAAGGCACTTGCCTGCGAAGCCTGAGGACCCAGGTTTGAGTCCCTAATACCCACGCAAGGCAGATGCACAAAGTGGTGCAGTGGCTGGCGGCCCGGGCATGCCCATTCTCCCCCCCCCCCCCCACATACACCCTCTTTGCCTCTTCCACTCTCTCTCCTCCATATCTCTCAAATAATAAAATATTTTTTGGAAAAAAAAAAGAGATAAAAGTGATGTGACCAAGGTGACAAAAGACCTGCCTGTCACATGTTCCTTCCACTAAAGGGGACCATAGTAAAAAGATAAACCGTTGTAATCCATGCATCTAGAGTGGTTGAGGAAGTGTGCTGGAGAAGGGTAGGAAAGTGGCATGGTCCCTGGTGACATAGAAATTCAGCAACATGACAGACAGGAGAGTAAGGCACCCTGCCCCTCACACACTGTCTCCCACCCTTCCCGAATGAATTCAGATCCAACATGGACTTCTCCTCATGGGAGGAGGTAAGGAGGAGACCCTCAGAAGCCGTTGTTGCTACTACACATGGCTGTAAGGCTGCTGAGTCGGGGAGCACATGGTATGCCCTTCAGCCTCTGTGACCTAAGCCACAATGACACAGCACCACGGGGCTAGCGACCACGCAATATCGCCTCGTCTATGTCTGCTGGCATCTGCCATGCGCACTTGGGTGGTTATAGCTCTGTAACCTTGGCTTCTCAGAGCCGAGGCCCAGCAGAAACTTCCAGCCCCAGATTGAACTTCAACCTACAGAGAAGTGGAATTATACAATGGGGCAGCTTACACACAGCTGGCAGAGCATATTGGCCAGCACACAGAAATGGCACTGCAGAGCATCATACTGTGACAAATTGCTGACACCTATCTTTAAGAAATGATGTCTGGAAAAAAAATAATGTATAAAATTTGAAAAAGGGGGGGCTGGGAAAATGGCTGAGCAGTTAAGGGTGCTTGCTTGTAAATCCTGCTGTCCGGGCAAGTGTTCAGTACCAAGCCACCCATGTAAATTGAATACAAAAAGTGGAGAAAGCATCTGGCATCCTTTTTCAGTGGCAAGAAGCTATGTGCACACATGCAAATAAATATTTTAAAATTCAAAATGATGAATATTGCATTAGATGAACAGATAACAAAATAGGAACAAATAAAATATGAAAAAGAACAGGAACACAGCACTTCAGTAGCAGGCCCCAAAGAAAAGGAACTTTACAGAATACCTAAATATAAATTCAAAACAGGTATAGAGAGATGGCTCAGTTGTTTAGGTGCTTACTTGCAAAGCCAAAAGACCAGGATTTGAGTCCCCAGTACTTATATAAAGCCAAATGCACACAGTGGTGCATGCGTTTGCAGCAGCAGAAAGAGACCCTGGCACTCTTTCACTCTCTCTCTCTCTCTGCTTGCAAATAAATAAATAAATAAATAATATTTTAATAAAACAAAACTAAAATAAATTCAAAATAATCATAGTGAGGAAGCTAAGTAAATTGTATAAAAGAATACAAACAAGTCTATAAAGTCATGGAAATTTCTCATGATCTGAATGGTCAAATTAATAAAAGAAATAGTGAAAAAGTATCCAACCTAAATCTTACAGCTGAAACATTCAAGAAGTGAAATTTAAAAAATCATAACTTAAGGCTGGGTGTGGTATTGTATGCCTTTAATCTCAGCACTCAGGAGGAAGAGGTAGGAGGATTGCCATCAGTTCAAGGCCATCCCGAGACTACATAGTGAATTCCAGGTCAGCCTGGTCTAGAGTTAGACCCCACATCAAAAAAACCTATATATATATAATTTGGAGCCTCAATACAAGATAAAATTAAGCAGAATGAATTCCAAAATTTAAAGACAGGTCTTTTGAATTAACTGAGTCTGTGTAAGAGATTTAAACTGTACATCAAAAGTAGGAAAGGGCTGGAGAGATGGCTTAGCAGTTAAGGCTCTTGCCTGCAAAGCCTAACTAAGAACTCAGGTTTGAATCTCCAGGTCCCACATAGCCAGACACACAGTGACACAAGCACACAATGTTGCACATGCACATAAGGGGGCGGACATGTCTGGAGTTTGTTTGCAGTGGCTGAAGGTTCTGATACACTTCTTTCTGTCTCTTTCTCAAAATAAAATTTTTTTTAGGTAGGAAAAGGTCTGGGTAGATGTTGTTACAGTTCAAAGCACTTACTTGCAAAGCCTGTTGACCTGGGTTCAGTTCCCCAGTACCCACGTAAAGCCAAATACACAAAATGGTTCATGTGTCTGGAGTTCGTTTGCTGGGGTAAGAGGCCCTCGTGTGCCCATTCTCCCTCTCTTTTTCTCTCTACTTGCAAATAAATAAAAATAAAAATGTACAAAAACACGAATGGAACCCATAAGACACCATTAAATGAATAAATAGGGCTGGGAAAATGGCTCAGCAGTTAAAGACACTTGATTGCAAAGCCTGGAAGTCTAGGTTTGGTTATGTAATACCCAAGTAAAGCCAGATGCACAAAGTGATACATGCATCTGGAGTTCATTTGCAGTGGCAAAAAGCCCTGGCACACCCATGGTTTTTTTTTTTCTCTCCTCAAATACATAAATATATTATTAAAAAATAAATGCATAAATATTCACTTTATGAGAACTCCAGAAGGAAAAGCCATGGAGGAAAAGCATACTTAATGAAATAATAAATGAAAACTTAACAAGTTTTGATAGAAATATGGAAATTGAAAATCCATGAAGTTCAGACTCCCAACTAGACTTAACACAAAGAGGTCTTCTCTAAGACACATTATAAACACGTGGTCAAAAGTCAAACACAACTCTACCCAGGCATAGTGGCACACACCTTTAATCCCAGCATTCAGGAGGCAGAGGTAGAAGGGTTACCATGAATTCAAGGCCACCCTGAGATGACATAGTGAATTCTAAGTCAGCCTGGGCTAGAGTGAGACCCTACCTCAAAAAAACAAAACTCTAAAAGCAGCACAAGAATAATGCAGAATCATATGTGACCACAAGACCCAAGCAGATTTCTCAGCAGAACCTTGTGAGCCAGGAGAAACTAAAACAATATGTTTTAGATGCTGAGAGGGGAAAAAACATGCTTATAATAAGAATGTTATATCCTGAGAAGGTGTCCTTTGGAAATGAAGGAGAAATAAAAGTCTTTTGTGGACAAGCAATGATGGGGCACTCATCACTATTATACTGCCTAACAATAAGGCCTACTTCTAGAATGCAAGGGATAACTGCCATAATGAAAATGTGTGAGTGTATATGATCCATCATGAGCGTAAAGACTGGGTGGTTTAGAGAGAGGGCAGTTAAGGGGAATACGTACGCATTTGGATTGGAGGAATTTAGTATTTTATGGCACCATCAAGTAACTTCAGCTGATCTTATGATGCTATAGAACCCTAATTAAGTATGTATTTTAAAATAACCATTAGAGAATGGTTTGAATGATCCCAACCAAAAAAAAAAAAAAAATTACTATTTGAGGCAATAGGTATACATCAAACCTAATCTGATCATTATACATGGATTAAAACATCACACAATACCCCATAGATATATATAATTGTTATCAGCAAATTAATATTTTTACTTTTTTAAGAGTTAGGTTCTGGGGCTGAAGAGATGGCTTAGTGGTTAAGGTGTTTGCGTGCAAAGCCAAAGGATCCTGGTTCGATCCTCTAGGACCCACATAAGCCAGATGCACAAGGGGACACATGCATCTTGAGTTCGTCTGCAGTGGCTGGAGGCCTTGGCATGCCCATTCTCTCCTCCCCCCCCCCCCGCCTCTTTCTCTCTCTAAATTAATAAATAAATTATATATATATATATATATATATATATTTAAAAACAGCTAGGTTCTAGTTTCTATGAGCAGAGTTTTCACTTTCATAAAGGTCTGGAGAAGATATTCAAAGTCAATGAAGATGTAAGACAGTTCATTGCTGTCCTGGGCACTTGCAAGGTGTCTGATGAGTCTTGGCCCTGCCTACCAAAGGCCACCTCATTATGGTGACATTTAAAAATGCACACATGAGCTGGAGAGATGGTTTAGTAGTTAAAGTGCTTTCCTGAGAAGCCTAAGGACCAATGTTTGGCTCTCCAGGTCCCACATAAGCCAGATGCACAAGGGGGCGCATGCACACAAGGTCACACGTGTGCACAAGGTGACGCATGCACACAAGGTCACACATGCACACAAGGTCACACATGTGCACAAGGTGACGCATGCACACAAGGTCACACATGTGCACAAGGTGGCGCATGCATCTGGAGTTCGATTACAGTGGCTGGAGGCCCTGGAGCACCAATTCTCTGTCTTGCATTAAAAAGGGGGGGCAGCTGGGCGTGGTGGCGCACGCCTTTAATCCCAGCACTCAGGAGACAGAGGTAGGAGGAGCGCCATGAGTTCAAGGCCACCCTGAGAATACAGAGTGCATTCCAGGTCAGCCTGGACTAGAGTGAGATCCAACCTCAAAAAAAAAGGGGGGGGAGGCGGTCTGTTGAGATTGCCTCAAAAAATAAAAATATGTAAAAATAAAAATACACACTGTATTTTAGAAAACTGGCTTGTGTGGGGTAGTACCACATCTGTTGAGGCCCAGTGGACATTGACACCAAGTCCAGGCTTATACACTGAAGTTCAGAGAACTTGTACATTTAGCTAAGTAATTGTGTTCAAAAATTATGAGATAAATGAATAAAGTCTTATTGTTTTTGTTTCTATTTGTATTTACTCCTTTAGAAATTGTTGTGGTGTCTAAATCTAAGCTATTCTTTGCCATAATAATCACAATAGAGTTGGTATTGTATATATGTAAGTACAATGATTGAAATGGGGAGGTAATATGATGGAGAATGGAATTTCAAAGGGGAAAGTGTGGCGGGGAGGGAGAATATTACCATGGGATATATTTTATAATCATGGAAAATGTTAATAAAAATTGTGAAAAGAAAAAAAATAAAAATTAAAGTTGAAAAAAAAAGAATATGAAACTCAAAATTAAAAAACATCATAATAGAATTCAGTGTCCATTTCAGCAGATAGAGACCTCAAGTAATCTGCCTGGTACCCCCAGAATGACGAGTGTTTGATCTATAGCAACAGACATCACAGCATCTTGGCATCCTGATCTTTTAGATTCAGACTAACTGCACATGATGGCATTATGTTTATGCACGTCATTCAAATAGTCATACTCTTTGCTGGCCTGTTTACTTTGGGATGAACTATGCAGGTTTCTGTAAGTTACTGTTAATGCTCATGCTGTTCTTTCTCTCTGATTATTTTCCAATAGGATATTGAAGAGACCATGAACACTGCTTTGAACGAACTCCGTGAACTAGAGAGACAGAGTACAGCAAAGCATGCCCCCGACGTGGTGCTGGATACCTTGGAACAAGTGAAAAACTCTCCCACGCCTGCCACCTCCACGGAATCTCTCAGCCCGTTACACAGCGTCGCCCTGAGGAGCTCCGAGCCTCAGATTCGACGCAGCACTAGCTCCTCCAGTGATACCATGAGTACTTTCAAGCCTATGGTAGCACCCAGGATGGGCGTGCAGCTCAAGCCCCCAGCCCTTAGGCCAAAACCTGCTGTTCTTCCAAAAACAAACCCCACCGTAGGACCCGCTGCCCCTTCCCAGGGTCCAACAGACAAGTCCTGCACGATGTAAAAGCCAGCTGAGCAAGGTCACGAGGGGAGGTGATTTCAGAAGAGAAAATGGATTAGTGACAAGAGTCAGTGATCCAGGATGTCCCTTAGTTCTGTGCTTATAACTGGAGATCTTTTGGCTTTTCTATGTTGTCAGTTGTAATATCTGAGACTAGGTAAATTAACAGGGGCATTTGTATCTTGTAATTTTTTAAATAACTGGACATAGGTCATTTTAAAGACAATAGAAACACTTAGACTTACTTGAAAATCCAATGCTGCACCACTTGTAATGAAGGCAAGACCACTCCCCGCATCATACCATGTATTCAGTCTAGGTGAGTGTGCTGGAGGCAGAAGACTCGGACTTCCAGATCTTCCTGGAGTAGAACCAGTGTGGTCTGTGGCACTTGGGGGAACAGCTGAAGACCATGCATTGTTCGTAGCTGCCCTCTGACTATTCAGAGCAGGGGTCCAGAGCCTGTTAAAGACTTGCAGTGGTCACAGTAGAAAGCTGGGCCTTCAGTCCCACTGCGTGGATTGAATGGGTTGAATGACGGCTTCTTCCCTAACAGTCCAGGTAAAAGACTCGATGGAAGAGGGAGAAACAGTTACTGCTTGAACTGAACCTGGGAAAGGAAAGGGAGACACCATCTCCGAAGCAGTTGGCATGACTCCGTCCAAGAGGGTGATCGGGACTGGAGGTTTGTGAGCACTTCGCTACATTTACAAAGGACGAAAGCAGTCTACCTTTAATGACAAACTCCCGCAACACTATCTTGTTCAATAGCCGCCCAGAAACGATTTCTGCCTTCCCCGAATCCCACCATTTGCCTCTGTGGCAATGCAGAAAGCAAACATGAATCCTTAATTCACCACTGCTCTTCTGACTAAATTACCTAGGTTCCCACAAAGGCCTGCTGGTCCTAAATTTGATATTCCAGCTGTCTGTCCATTTCTCTCTTTGAGCCAAGCCAGAGCTGGCTATGGTACTTGAGTGAGAGCCATGCCAGGCCCCCGTGGGAAGATGGCCGCATGGTGCCAGGATGCTTTCTTCCCAGTTTTGTACCTCACAACCATGACTTCCTTTCCTGTCCTGTTTGGGTTTGGGTTTTTGGTTTTGTTTTCATTTTCTGTATGTGATCTCTACATGGCTCACATAGTCAAATGAACTCAGTGAGGGAACCTCTTTCTCTGCCATCATAACACATAGGAAACTTTTCTTTGTTATATATTTTTTGTACCAGATTTCTCCTCTAGCTTTAAAAAAAATATGGTGGGGTTGTTTGTGTGCTGGAGATTGAACGTAGCGCCTCACGCACACTAAGCACATCCTGTGCCATCGAGCTATAGTCCTAGCTCCTTACCCCAAATTTTTCTAATGAAATTGTTTTTACTAAGGTACAAATCACCAACATCGTACCAGCAGCAGCTGGCATCATCTATTATCCCATGCGCATTTGACCTACATTGTCCTTGAACTTCCTGATGAAGAAAAGTGGATGCCTCAGGTCAAGCCTCTTTTACCTTCTAGGTTTGATTTCAAGCTGGCAGCCAGCTTCCTGTCCACCTCAGAGGTGCCATCCAGTGTGGACTTGTAATTCATGCAAACATGAATCGGGATCTGGACTGAAATCAAGACGTGACTTTGATCTCTACCTCAGTTTGCCAGTCCAATCATTCTACTGCAGAAAGAGATTATTGAAAATTACCTTTCAAAAGTACTTTGGGTTGCTTATAATTTCACAAATGGGTTCAATAGTACCCCTACCCTCATCCCAGGTATTGCCAGGTATGATAAAATTTTAAACCTCACAATTTTCAGAACCATTCATTTTGGCCATTTTCTAAATAAGACCTTGGAGACCCAGCCAGCACTGAGCTTTTTAAATAATCCACCTCTAATTTCCTAGGAAGCTTCCCCTTTCCTAAGTAATCCCCTACTTTTTAAAAAAAAATAATAATTCTTAAAAACATTACCTTCCTTGCTGGAAGGATGAATGGTAACAGAAGGCAAGAAAAGGCAAAAGTGAAGATGCCTTTTACCAGCTTAAACTTCAGCTTTTCAGATCTTACTCCCACATGGCTTCCTTGCAGACAGCTCCCTGGTAACCCTCCCCAGCATCCGCTGTCTTCGCTGTGTCTGTCTATCCTTTCCTGCCCTTTGGATCAGGACTCTGCTGGCTTGGACAGCAAAGGACGTGCTGAAGTGGGCATGACTCAGGCTGTGCCTTCCTTCAAGAACAGCCCCTAATAGGCTCCCACCCCTCCCTCCATGTGTCTCCACCTTCTCTCCTGCAGTCTGAGTATCGCCTCAGCACTTGTTCTCTCCCAATCGCAAGCAAAGGGTGTAACCTTATCCTCGCTTTGTTTAGTAACTACTCAACATCAACAGTTTCATATTTTCACGGCGGACGTTGGTATCTTGAAGCCATGCATAGGATGATTTACAGGGAAAAGACAAGGCACCACTGCCTGTAGGATCTAAGAGACAGTCAGGAAAGCTCACTACAAGCTACAGGAACTGAAAAGGCTCACCTGGTCCATATCTTTGTCTAAGCCATAGGTATAGCACCTGGAGGGAAAGAAGGTGCAAGGAAGCAGGAGAGAAGAAAGTGAAGCTGGAGATGCTCTGCCCTCCCCCCCCCGCCCCCCATTTCAGGAGTCTCAGAAGGTTTCATATGCAGTTTAGGGATGGGGTCACTTTGATGATGGATAAATCAGGAGTCTTCAAAAACAGAACCTGACTCCGCCTACACAAGCATGTGCGTTCATGGCTGTCATAGCTGTATGTTCATGTTCCAACTCATGAACTCGGATGTAGATTTGTAAAGTTAGCATTTTGGTCTGGGTTGGGATTTGAGGAGTGGATTCTGAGAGAAGGAACTTGGCGCACATTTCCTGATGAGTGTTATGTACGCTTTCAAACTAGAGGGCACTGGGTCAAGTTCCGGTCTTGTTCGGTGTCAGCAGTTCACAGTCACTCAACAGTTTTGCATGTGTTCACACAAACAACATACCGTGCCCTGTGAGTCATCCAGTGAATAATTTATAGCAGGGTCCCACTCAGTCTACCACAACAGTCACAGCTACCAATGAATATAGAGCTCCCAAAGATCAAACTGTGTCTTTTAAGAACATTTTGTCTTTGCATCTTTGCCATTCCCAAAATGGGTTTATAATAAAGAAAACAGAGCGTGGGTGAGTATTGTTCTTAGCACTTAGGAATGGCCCAGCCTCTGTGCTGATGAAACCATACTCGGAGGGAACCTCTGAAATCCAACAGTGAAGGGTCTGTGGGTCCACGGAGGGTAGGTTTGGGTTGAGGCTTACTCCTGACCACATAAGCAAGAGGCCATTCCTGCGGGAAATGCATTTGGGACCCAGTCTTGTTTTCAGTTGTTTACCACAGAGCCCCTGAGGCACTAAGCAACTTGGAAATGCAGGCTCTGTCCACGTGGAGATAGAGCCCTTCTACTGTGGACCACCCCCTGAGCTGAGAACCTCCCAAACTCCAGCTGGGCTGGAGCATCAGGCTTGGTGCAGGGTGACCTTGGCATAGATGGTAAAACAAGATAGATGAGCTTTCACTTACCCTAGTATACTTTCTTTATTTAAAAGAAAAAATAGTCTATGTGGTATAATGGAAATTGGTACCTGTATCTTTAAATTATGTAGGGAATTTTGTATGTTTAAATAATTGTACTGGGTTCCATGATGCTTATCTTAGAAATTAGTAAAATAAAAATACATAAACCATGCATTTGTGAATGCCCCTCCCTTAGAGCATTCATCCAAGTACAGTGTGTAGTGTGATGGTTATTGTAGATATTTAAAGTATAGTAAGTGGCTGTGTAACAGGAGAGACTGCTCTTTACCTGCATTCTTAAGGGTAACTCCTGCCCACATAAATGAAATCAGTATTGTCCTTCCCTGTCAGTTTGGTCAGCTGCAGCACTGGTAGCCTCCTGCTCGTGACGGTTGCCTAATGTGTCAATGTACATCTGTAGTATGTACATGTGAAAGTGCCTTTCTATGTTAGAGGAGTTTAGCCTTGCTCTTGTACTGTTGCCCACTATGCCCTGCCTCACCTCCCCTCCTACCTCCTACTGCCCAGCCTTCTAGAAGCTTCCTTCACTCTCCCGACCTCTTCATCCCCACCTTCCTGTGCCTCTGTGCTCTATCGTGTGTCTTGCAACCCCGTCAGCCATTGAACTGTCTCGTTTTCATAGACGTGATTGTGCCTTTCTCACCCAGCAGTAAATCCCCTGTCATCGCATCCTCGCAGCCTCCCCGCCATGCCTCCCACACCGCCACCGCCATCCCGTCCCCATGCTCTGCACTGGCCCTGCCATCGCGTCCCCTCCCTCTGCGGTGGAAAGAAAGGGGAAACCTCTACAGTCCTGGAAGGAAACAAATGTTTTGTCAGTCTGTCGTGACGATGCACTTTTATGTATAGTACTGTACATTTTGGCATGGCCATTGCAGGCTCCAGTATCCAGTCGGGTTTGTTCTTCATGGTGTATCTTTTCAATAAATAAGATAGTCTGGCCACCCCTGTCTGCTTGCGGTTTGGTTTGGCTCTGTGTGTCTTTGTTCTTTTCCTTTCTTTTTCTTATCACTCTTTTCCCTCAGAGAGATGGGTTGCATAAAGAATGTACAATGTTAATTTTTTTGGCCTTGGGGGACTTGGGGGGTTTTTTGTTTGTTTTTTTGCTTTTGAGGCAGAATCTCACTGTAGTCCGGGCTGATCTGGAACAGACTCTGTAGCCTGTCTCAAATTCACGATGCTCCTCCTACCTCAGCCTTCCAAATGCTGGGACCATAGGCGTCAGCCACCAGCTGCAAAACTTGCCTGCCTGGGTTCAATTCTGTAATAACCACATAAAGCTAGATGCAAAACATAAAAATAAAAATAAAAATAAACAGTGGCCCCAATATTACATAAATGCTTGTCTGCAGAGAGGCAAGAAACCCCGCATACCCATACACACATACACATGTGGCAAGTAAGTAAAAATATTTCTTGAAAAATTTAATCTTTAAATCTCACTTTCTTTTTTTGTCCATGCATTTAAAAATGAGGCAGAGCTTCTCATTCAGGAATCTGGTTTTGCAGAGTTGTGTTTTGGGGACTGCTGTGTAGTAAAGGACTTCAGCAAACAGCCAGAGACTAAAATGAGAGGCTGAAAGTATGTTCCTCAGCACACACAAGTTGCAATCGCTCTTTACAGGATTCTTTCCCATAATAGATCTTGTCAAGATGAGCTTTTGTTTCATTTGAATTTTCTGATATTAAGTCTGTTTGGAATTGCCCAGGTATTGACATTTCCCCCACTTCAAACGTAAAAGTTAACCCTTGAGGTCATGTAAGACATAATAAAAAAACTTATAAAATATCAGTCATATGCTAGATTGGATACTGTTCAAAATGTGTCACTTAAAAATGACATAGAAGCTGAGCATGGTGGCACACACCTTTAATCCCAGCACTTGGGAGGCAGAGGTTAGGAGGACCGACATGAGTTCAAGGCCACCCTGAGACTACATAGTGAATTCCTGGTCAGCCTAAGTTAGAACAAGACCCTACCTTAAAAAAAAAAAAAAAAAAAAGACCCTACCTTGAGAAACCAAAAAAAAAATTTTTAAAGACATATAAATTAAAATTAAAACTCGCTTTTTAATTTTATTTATTAATGTGCGTATACAGAGAGACAGATCGGGCATGCCAGGCCCTGTAGCCACTGCAAATGAACTCCAGATGCATGCACCACATTGTGTATTTGACTGTGTGGGTATTGGGAAATTGAACCCAGATCATTAGGCTTTTCAGGCAAGCACCTTAACCACTGAACCATCTCTCCAGCCCCCAAACTCACTTTTGATTAAAGTGTATAATATGTAGAAAAGGTGCACAAGTTAACAGTGTGATAATTTTCTCAAGCAGTAACACTAAGGCTGAGGCCATATACCATGCAGTAGTAAAGCATGTGCTTAGCATGCAAGAGACCCAGAATCAAGTCCCAACACACAACAAAAAAACAAAAATTATCACCTTAATCAAGAAATAGCACACTAGGTGCTGAAGAGAAGGCTTAGTGGTTAAGCACTTGCCTGTGAAGCCTAAGGACCCCGGTTTGATTCCCCAGGACCCACGTTAGCCAGATGCACAAGGGGGCGCACACTTCTGGAGTTTGTTTGCAGTGGCTGGAGGCCCTGGCATGCCCATTCTCTCTTTCTCTCCCTCTCTTTCTATCTCTCTCTCAAATAAATAAATAAAAATGAACAAAAATATTAAAAAAAGAAATAGCACACTATCTGGTCCTAGTATCAATTGTACAAGTATCTCTCAAAAGTTAATCAGCATCCCAATAAGTCCCACCATCAATTGGTTTTGTCCATCATTTTGATTGTCTATGAATAGGCTCATGATGTCGTTTTTGTGTGTACCTCCAGTTGTTGAAGTTGATGTTTGGTGCTGGGAAGCTAGCTCAGAGATGGAACACTTGCCTAGCAAGTACAAGCTGTGTTCAATCAGTTTTCAGTACTGAAAAATAAAAAAATTGTTTGTGAGGCTAAGCTAGAAGTTTTTCCTTTTTTTTTTTTAATTTTGAGGTAGGTTCTCTTGCTCTAGCCCAGGCTGAGCTGAAATTCACTATGTAGTCTCAGAGTAGCCTCGAACTCAGGATAATCCTCCTACCTCTGCCTCCCAAGGGCTAGTATTAAAGACATGTGCCACCACGCCTGGCTAGTTTTTCCACTTTTATTGCTGTATAAAATTCTGTCACAGGAATCTATTATACTTATTTGCATATTTCTTAATTAAACTTTGAGTGTTTTATGCAGAAATCCTTAACCTGGAGCAATTAGTGAGAAGTAACCACACTGAAAATAATTTTCTTAAACCCTGATGAAAAGACTACTCAAAGGCAAGGTGGGTTACTTTTTTTTCCAATCTGGAAGCAAGAACTAGTCCCGGATGACACTGACTACAGTCTAGACCTATTTGAAGCTATAGTTCTCATATCCAATGCTGGACATTTTTCTTCAGTGCATACTTTGGATCCAGGGGGTTGACTTTGGGGGCTACCCACCACGAGCAAATGCCCAAAGCAGACCCTAGTATTGTTCCAGAAAGACCTCACTGTTCTGAACATTTCTTATTGCTGCCTTGTGATCCAAGTGCCCTAGCTGCCATGACCCTTTTGTGCACACCTTCCCCCACCCCTCACTCTGGGATCAGAGTCCCATTCGATTATATTGTTGTCAGCACCCACAGTTCGTACACGTGCACCCAGGAAGGCACTTGAGGCAGAAAAAGGAATTGGGACACCTGAGGGGAAAACACTCCCCTTTGATCTAGAGTGTCAAAATCCTAGTAGAATGGCTGGAGAGATAGCTTAGCAGTTAAGGCACTTTCCTGCAAAGCCAAAGGACCCAGGTCCGACTCCCCAGGACCCACATAAGCCAGATGCACAAGGTGGCACATGTGTCTGGAGCTTGTTCGCAACAGCAGGAGACCCTGGCATGCCCACTTTCTCTCTCTCTCTCTCTTTTTCTTTCTCTCTCTCTCTCTCTGTCTCTCTCTCTCTCTCTCTCTCTCTCTCTCTCTCTCTGTCCCTCCCTCCCTCCCTTCCTCTTTCTCTCTCAAATAAATAAATTAAATAAAAAAAAAAAAAACAGTAGAGAAACAAAGCCAAGGCAAGTTCCATTCTAGGAGCTTTTGGTCCTCGCTTTAGATTGGTTGGTTGGTTCGGTTCCAGGGTTTGGTTTTGTTTTGTTTGTTTGGGCTTTTTTTTTTTTCTTTTGCTTAGTGAGGCAAGGTCTCACTGTGTAGCCCAGGCTGACCTTGAACTCACAAGCAACAATTCATTTAGTTGGTGTGGTTATTTTTCTCTACCTCTGCATCCCAAGTGCTAGGATTACAGATGCATAGCACCACGCCTGGCTCTTCTACCCCTGTTTGGATTCTGGAATATAACTTTGGGAAACAAGTACTGAGAGGTTCACCAATTCTTCAGTAGCCTTTTACCTGCTTTTATATAGTCAGTAGAGAGTTTGTTTTACGTAATAGAGAACCTGCAGCAGAAAACAGTTGGTTTGTGAAGGCCATTTCCTGGTCCCTTGTTGGGACTGGGCTGGAGTGTGAGTGGAGGGGTGTGAGTAAGAGGGACCACCGTATGACCAGGTCCAGCGCTAGACTACTTGCAGCCCAGTGCTAGCCACGCGGGCGCGCTCCCCGGCGTCTCAGCTCTCGATCAAGAGCGCTCCTACGAGTGGCCGCCTCCCAGCTGCTTGGGTAGATGGCTAAGGGGAGTTTCCTTCCCAGGGCTGCACTACACTAATGTTTTGCCTCTGACATAGCTGGGAACTTCTTGTGCCCCCCCAAAAAGAAATCATGTCCTCTTAAATGAAAGAGGAAGATCAAGTTTGTAAATTAAAGGAGCAGAGAGCATCACTGGCGGGCTGGTGGCATATTCAGAACTGTACTTGGTGGAAAACATGCTTGAAAAATGAGGTTTGAAGGGCTAGGATGTAGCTTGGTGATAAAGCATTTTTCCTTAGCACACACAAGGGCCTGAGTTTGATTCCCAGTACAGAAAGAGAGAAAAATGAGGAGGAGAAGGAAGGAAAGGAGAGAAGGAGAGAGGAAGGAAGGGAGGGAGAGATGGAAGAGATGACAAAGGAGGGGGGGAATGAAGTTCAAGGCTCTAGGACTTTGATGGGCTGTATCTACTTTTTTAAAAAGAACATTATAAACTGGAATGATAGCACATGCTTTAATCCCAGCACTCTGGAGGCAGAGGTAGGAGGATCACCTTGAGTTCAAGGCTACCCTGAGACTACATAGTGAATTCCAGGTCAGCCTGGGCTAGAGTGAGAGCCTACCTCAACCCCCCAACCACCACCAACAAAAGAAAGAAAAAAATAAAAACAATGTCAGCCAGGCATGGTGGCAGACCCCTTTAATCCCATACTCAGAAGGCAGAGGTAGGAGGATTGCCAGGAGTTCAAGCTACCCTGAGACTACTTAGGGACTTCCAGGTCATGGAAAAACCAAAACTAATAATAAGAAGAAGAACACTGTCAAGATCTCAAATATAAATTTCAACCTGAGTTTTGTCTATGAGCCAAAGATTATTCTTGCATTCATAACTGAATATTAGCAGTTGTATTCAGAGAATAAGGAATAGAAATGTTAAATAAGCCAAAATCTATTATCTGAGTCTAATTCAAACTCAATTACCAAACTTCAACTAATTACCTATCCATGCTTCAATTTCCCATGCAGAAATAACATGGGACATTTTAACTAAAATTTTCTTCTAGTTCTTACATGGTTTATTTTTAGCAGAGTTGAATTCATATTTAGTACAGAACTATGTATCTCTTTTGGCTTTCTCTTCATAACATTAGTTCACATTGTAAGTTTTAGAAATGTGACGTCTCTGTTTTTTGTTTTTATTTTTCATGCTGGGATAGAGCTCACAGCCTTGCACATGCTTGCCTGCTGGGCAAGCACTCAGCCACGGAGCTGCATCTCCAGCCTAGAAAAAATAACAATGGATGACTGTATAAAATTCTAACTTGTCAATACACCATAAGCTATCTTCTGCTCATCTTAGCATGCAGTGAGGTCTTTGCAGGATTTGCCAACTGAATGTGAGTTTGAAGTGAACAACTCCTTATATAATAATGATCTGCATTTGGATTGCTAGTATTAACTCCAAAAGTTGATAATAGCGTTGTCAACATGCTTTCCAGAAAGACTGCACAAATTTTATCCTCCTACCAGCGGTGGATGACAACAGTACATATGATAAAATATTGCCACTTGCATCTTGACAATGGAACAGGGGAATGAGAGGTTGAACCTAAAATCTTTGTTCCAGTGTACGGAGTCCATGGTGTCCTCAGCCCTCCACACCCCCCGTTGCCTCACTCAGCAAAGAAGGAATTTCCTCAGTCACCTTCAACTCAACAGGCCTGAAAATTTATTCCATTTTCTTTCATTCCAATTAGATTCTGTACCTTTCTGTGGTAGTTGGAATGGATGCCCCCAATAGATTTAGGAGGTTTTGTTTGTTTTGGGTTTTTCGAGATAGGGTCTCACTCTAGCCCAGGCTGACCTGGAATTCCTTATGTAGTCTCAGAGTGACCTCTAGCTCATGTTCTCCTACCTCTGCTGGGATTAAAGGCATGTGCCACCACACTCAGCTAAATTCAGGAGTTTCATTAAAGCTTCTTGGGTTTCCAGCTGCCCGGCTGGAGGAGGTATCACTGTGGGTCTAACCCTAAGGTATGTCTGGGGAGGATCTGAATTCCAGCCTAAGATAAGCAGGGTGCTTGAGCTCTGCCTGGGGTTCCTGGAGTGTGCTAGCTTGCGATGCCAATGGTGGTCTCTGCGTGAATCTGTGTAAAGGGGACCAGCTTCTTCCACCATCATGAAACTTCCCCTGGATTTGTAAGCTTCAAATGAATTCCCTACCTCCCATAACTGTGCCTGGTTTAGAAGTTCACCCCAGCAATGTGAAGGTGAACTGTGGCACCTTCCTACCGAATCTGTTCTACACTCTCTTCTTTCCACTTTAACCTACTTTGTACCTCATTCCCTTTGCCTCAACTATTATGGGTGACTTGCGTAGACTTCCTGCCTCATCAGCTCTCCCCTGCAGCAGTAACTACGCCCCTGCCAATCAGCAAAAAAAAAAACTAAATCAGGGCTGGAGAGATGGCTTAGCAGTTAAGCACTTGCCTGTGAAGCCTAAAGACCCCAGTTCAAGGCTCAATTCCCCAGGACCCACGTTAGCCAGATGCACAAGGGGGCGCATGTGTCTGAAGTTCACTTGCAGTGGCTGGAAGCCCTGGTGCGCCCATTCTCTCCCCCCCTCTTTCTCCCTCCCCCCCCCCGTCTGCCTTTTTCTCTCTCTGTCGCTCCCAAATAAATAAATAAAAATAAACAACAACAACAACAACAAAAACTAAATCAAGGCTGGAGGGATGACTTAGCGATTAGGACACTTGCCTGTGAAGCCTAAGGACCCAGGTTCAATTCTCCAGGTCCTACATAAGCTAGATGCACATGGTGGCACATGCAACTGGCATTTGTTTACAGTGGCTAGAGGTGCTGGCATGCCCATTCTCACTCTCTCTCTCTCTCTCCCCCTCTCTCTGTCTCTAATAAATAAATTAAAAAATCTTTATTTAAAAAACAACTATATATATAGGCTGGGTGTGGTAGCACAAGCCCTTTAAAAAAAAAAAAAAACTAAATCACTGGAAATGTACCATATAGGCAGACTTCATTTTAAACATGTTACATGGTAATAACAAACACATGTTGAATGTCAGCCCCACGTTACTAATGCTGATTCATCTAATTCTCACAGAAGGCCATGAGAACTGAGTGTGGTGGTGCAGGCCTGTTGTACCAACACAACGAACGCTAAGGCTGTGGATGTTCAGGCTCGTTTGAGCTACATAGACAGTTCCAGATTAGTCTGAGCTACAGAGTGAGACCCTATGTTGAAAAACAAAAAAAGAGAAGCAAGGAGAGGAAAAAAAGAAGGAAGAAGGGCTGGAGAGATGGCTTAGCAGTTAAAGCATTTGCCTTAAAGCCAAAGGACCCAGGTTCAATTCCCCAGGACCCACATAAATCAGGTACAGAAGGTGCCCATGTGGCACATGCATCTGGAGTTTGCTTGCAGTGGCTGGAGGCCCTAGCATGCTCATTCTCTCCCTCCCTCCCTCTCTCTCTCTCTCAAATAAATAAATTAATTTAATTTAATTTGACAAAAAAAAAGAAGGAAGAAAAGAAGACAAAAGAAAGCCAAGAGAGAACTTGCAAAGGTACAGAGGTGTTGGCCAGTGGCTGTGATAAAGGAGCTAGCTAGTTAGTGGCACAGCCAGGGCTTGACTGCAAGCCTCCTGGTCCTGGAGGCTTCCCTTGTACCTGCCACTCTGCTCTGACCCCTGAAAGGTGTTCGTGTCACTCCTCTGCTTAGAAGCCATACACAACTCCTCAGTTCTACAGGGCTACTCCCAGGGCTCATTCATTGTGCAATCTCCAAGCTAACACATTGCTAACTAAATAGCAGTGGAACAGAAATAAAGTCATGGTCTACTATCTGACCTCTGACTTTTGCCATGTCAGCCATGCCCCCCCCCCATTTCCTTTTAAGACCCTTTAGCTTCAGCCATAGCAGGTTACCCTTCCTGAACATGCTGAGCTGCATGCTCCTTCAACATTTCTATCATTCACCCTACTGTGTCCTGTCTCACCCTGATATCTGCCTATTGGTGTTAGAGCCATCATTTGAAATCCAACTAAAAGGCCACATTCTTCATGAAGCATCCCCTGGGCCTCCCAGCTGGCCTGAATCACTGCCTTCCTGGAGCTTGCACTGGCCTTGCTTGTATCCAGGCAGGCTCCTCCGGTGATGAAGCTGGTGGTCCCTCATCTCATAAAGCGCACTTCCTAGTTAGATGGGAAGCACTAAGCAACCCAACAACTAAATGGGCAGGCCTGTTTCAGATGCTGATTACTGTCATAAAAAGCAAAAGCAAAACAGAGCAGGATGATCTGGTTGGGGGGGGGGGGCACTGCCTCAGCGTCACCTCTGCAGTGGTAGACTGTCAGCAAAGAACTGCATGAAGAGGAGAAACCAGTCATGTGAAAGGTGAGAGATCTAGCCAGGCAGAGGAAACAGCACATAAAAAAACCATGCTCAGAGTACTCAAGGCGTCCGAGAATGTCCCTGTGAGCCAGGTGTGGCAGAGGCGGGAGGCCTGCTGTGAGTCCAAGGCCAGCCTGGAGCTGCAGTGTGTTCCAGGTCATCATGGGCTCAAGTGATACGCTACCTTGAAAACCTAACAACACAAGCGGGAAGGAGACCAACACAGAGAAAAATCAACTCCTACCAAATCAGAGAGCCAGAGACTCAGAGGCCCCCAACACCTCATCACTGAAGCAGACCAAAAATGAACCCAACATGGCTCAGGGAAGTTTTGCGTAAGAGGGGGCAGAAAGAATGTCAGAGTCACACACTGCATCATGATAATGCAGAGAGACATTTGTCCTAACCATAACTATGGGCTAACTCCAGAATGCATGACCCATATACCTCAACAAGGAGGGGCCAGGGGGAGAGGGTAGGACATGGATGAGCCTAACAATGGTACCAAACTGACTGTATTCACTGAGCACAAAACTCATTAATAAATTTTTAAAAACTTAACAACAAAAAAGAATGTTTGACTGGAACACTCTAGAAATGCTAGAGATAAAAATAAGGGTAGAAGGGCTGGATAGATGGCTGAGTGGTTAAGGCACTTGCCTGCAAAGTCTAATAATCCAGGTTCAGTTCCCCAGTACCCACATAAGCCAGATGCACAAAGTAGTACATGCATCTGGAGCTCATTTGCAGTGGCTCAAAGCACTGGTGTTCCCATTCTCTCTCTCTCTCTCTTGCTCTCGCTCTCCTTCTTTGATTCTCTCAAATAAAAGTTTTTAAAAATCACATATGGTGGAATATCCCTCAGCCTTTCAGAGAAGGAAATCCCGCCATGCCACAGCATGGATGAGCCATGAGAGCACCATGCTCCAGGCACACATGAAAAAAGACCCATGTGACTCTACTTAAAGAAGATACCTAAATGAGTCAAGCTCTTCAAAAGAGACCCTTAGTTTCCCAATACCTAGGGAGAAGGGTTGGGAGTGATGACCACTGACAGGTATGGCGTGTCTCTTTTAGGGGAGTGGTAAAGTTTAGTGTAGGCTAGCTGCAGAGCTGAGAATACTCTGAGTATACTAAACATGACTGGGCTAACTGAAGTAGTGAGTAGTACACGGTGTGAATTGCTCTCAACAGAGCTGACACCAAAAAGCTGATCTGAAGCCCTGTCACATAAGAAGAAGTAAACACGTGACTTCTTTAAGCTGTGCACTTGCTGTGGAGTCTCTTAGTGGCAGTCTAACCTTGTTCTTACTGCTTTGTCCTCTCCAAAGAGTAACTTTCCAGTCTCCCGCTGGAGCAAGGAAAGACGGTTTGCTTTGTCAGGTGAATTAGAGAAACCACTGGGACACACCTGCTTCTCATACCTACACTTCTCCTTGTTTCAGCTTCCCGTCATGGAAACACCTACTACAATCAAGTTTGGGGGCTTTAGAACATTTCCTTGCTTTCCCATCTGTAGCACACAGCTTCAGATTCAGGGAGATGAACTCCCAGACCAGGCACAGTTACGGAGGAAGGGATTAATTGAAGCTTACAGATCCAGGGAAAGTTCCATAACAGCAGAAGAAGCTGGCCTGCCTTCACAGGTCCAAGCAGAGAGAGAAGCTACAAGCCTAAAGCCACACCGCACACCTGAGGAACTCCAGGGAACTAGACGCTTTGCATAGCTTTAGGTTGGACTGTCAAGCCCACCATCACACCTTAGGATCTGCCCCGTGACACCTCCTCCAGCCAGGTCACTAAAGATCCAAACTACAAACTAATAAAACACTGAATATATTGGGGCCATCTTTCAAAATACCACACCATCTTAGGATCCAATAAAACTTAGTCTCGGGCTGGAGACATGGCTTAGTGGTTAAGCACTTGCCTGTGAAGCCTAAAGACCCTGGTTCAAGGCTCAATTCCCCAGGACCCACATTAGCCAGATGCACAAGGGGCATCTGGAGTTTGTTTGTATGGCCGAAGGCCCTAGTGTGCCCATTTTCTCTCTCTCTCTCTCTCTCTCTCTCTCTCTCTCTCTCTCTCTCTCTCTCTCTTTCTCTTTCTTTCTGTCTGTCGCTCTCAAATAAATAAATAGAAGTTGAACAAAAGAATTTTTAAGTCAGTTTCTCTCTCTTTCTCTCCTCCTTCTCTCTCCCCTCTACCCATGGGCTCTACCTCACCTCTAAGCCCATCCTCAGCCCAATGTGGGTTTTTTAAATATACTTTTTTTTCTGTCATTGAGAGAGGTCTTCGAAAGTAGCAAAGTTAAATGACTATTTTCAACTCCCCAGCTTGGAAGAGAAGCTCCTCATTTAGTTCTTAGCAACATTCTTTCTGCATAAACGAGCCAGAACCTGACACAGAGGCTGACTGACCAGCTCAGACCCTATCCAGTGAACCCCCATAAAAGACCGCAGTCAGAGACCCCAGACGGGTGTTCTCATTTCTAGGCCCTCCTGGGCCCTGTCTTCTTCCCTTCTCTTAAGCTCTATAAACCGTTATGAAATCTTTCTAACATATATACTCCATGGTCTGTGGGTTTCATTTGTTGAAATTCATAAGACAAGAACCCAGAGGCCACTGCCTCAGTGGAAGTTTGAGTGGCTATGAATGTCTGGCATTCTACTCCTGAGTTACAGCCAAACCAAGAGCTTAGAAAAGCTCCATGACTCAAAAACACCCCAAATTCCCACATCATTTTGGCCATTGAGAAAACTGTTATGCTTCTATGAGGATGAACATTCTGAGTACTTATATCACTCTTCCCTTCTAGCTGCAAGCAACAGTCACACAAAACATTTACTGAATCAGTGCTCTCCAAATTCTTATCTTAAGAATTCAAAGAATTAAAATTCACAGGTCACAGGGTATGTTTAAAGAGATTTTATTCTAGGGGTTATGGAGCTTAATGAGCTTAAGGGAAGGAAAGAAAAAAGAATACAAAGCAGGAGTGGGGTTCTTACAAATAGGAACACCCACCTATACTGGGGTGTTTTGTAGGTTCTGAATGGGAGCAAAGCTAACCAGCCTGGACACCAAATATCTATGTAGGAGATCATGTTTCACGCTTCCCGGAATCCAGGAAAGGTAACTATTCTAGGAAAGGGGATCTCTTTTCTGGGGAGCAACTCGTGTTGAGTTTAAGGAAAAAGAGTCTTTAGGCAGAAAGAGACAAGGAGAACCCAGATTCTTCTCTGACATCTAGCAAAGTGGATTCTGAAAGGACAGGCTCAAAGACATGTCTTGCTTTTACTTTCAGAGTCCATTCACCCATAAATTACCTCATTACTATCATTTAAAAAATCAAAGAAATCTATTTGGATAAAGAAAAATTATAACCTAGCTTGTTCAGATTGGAAATGTGTTAATGAAGAAAACATAGTAAATTTCATGACCATACAACCAAATACAATGATATAAGCAGGAAACAAAAAATAAAAAAGATGTACAAATTTTATCAGTTTATAGATTCCTCAAAATCACTTTTGGGCTTTGGGACTAATTCACATTAAGTAGAAGAGACTTCAAAGTAGAATTCATGTATAGCTAAATACAGATCATGAACTTTAAAGGCCAGTGAAATTAAGAAATATATTTAGAAGAAAGATATAATTGAGTTGATAATGAAAGCTGATTTTAAAGGGTTCTGTAAAATAATTACCAGGAAGATAAGTGTGGTGGTACACATCATTATTCCCAGCACACAAGAGGCTGGGGTAGAAAGATTGCCATGAATTCAAGGCCAGCCTGGAGCTACAGAGTAAGTTCCAGGTTAACCCAGGATAGAATGAGATCCTGTCTCAAAAAAAAAAAAAAAAAGAAAGAAAGAAAGAAAGATAGAAAGAAAAAGAAAAAAGCAAGCTAGAGAGAGGGCTTAGTAGTTAAGACAATTGCCTGTGAAGCCTAAGGACCTAGGTTAGATTCCTCAGAACCCATGTAAGCTAGATGCATATGGTGGTACATGTGTCTGGAGTTTGTTTACAGTAGCTAGAGGCCTTGGTGCATCCATTCTCTCTCTCTCTCTCTCTCACTTATAAATAATAAAATAAATAAAATCATCATCATCATCAGGAAGTTCTAGACATGGGAAAACACTGGTCCCAATGAAGACAACAGGTACTATGCAGACACAATGAATGGTGCTGTAATTCATTCGTGTGAGATTCTTAGAGTTAAACTGGCTGAGTCCCAGCCTCCAGCTCTCAATCACAGTCAAACTTACGAAAGGCCATCCACTCCTCCCAGACTCTCATTCCTCCCACATGATGGGTCTAGATGTTCATTCTTGCTTCCAGGCACCTCGGAAGGCAGCAGCTTTCTGGCTCCATCCTGATTGTCCAGGCTCAGCGTGACAGGAGCACCCACAGCTGTGCAGCTGCCAGCCTTTGACATTGTGTCCAAAGCAGAGATCTGGTCCCTGCCTTCAGAGCAGATGCAGGTGCTAAGGTGGCAGCATGCGCCAAAAGCAGCAGATCTGAAAGGCAACACTGGAACAACAAAATAGGCATGCATGCACACGTGACTGAGCTGTCCAAACAATTTCACAGAAGAATTGAGCATTTAAGTGAAATCACATAGTGAAGGTATCTTTGTTAATCCATGCCCTCTAACTGGACCTATGGGGAAATGGACTGCCTTCCCCTTCACCAGTTACTGGTGGTTATGATTTGCTAATTCAATAGGCTGGACAAACAACATAATTTTCTTATCTCCAGTTATTCCAGGGAAAGCGCTAGAGAGAGTAAAATTAAATTTTAGTGCTGTTTTGGCTATGTTAAGAACATTGTTACCTTGTTAATATACAGATATTCTTATTCTTTTTTGAAAATATTTTTATTTTTCCATTTGTAAAGCAGACAGAGAGAAAGAGAGAAAAGAGGCAGACAGAAAGAATAGGTGCACCATGGCTTTCAGCCACTGCAGATGAACTCCAGCTGCATGGCCCATGTTGTACATCTGATTTTCCGTGGGAACAGAAAGACTGAACCCCAGTTGTTAGGCCTTGCAGACAAGCACCTTAACCACTAAGCCATCTCTCCAGCCCATATATAAATTTTCTGTTTGGCCCTTTGTCATTATACCATGAAGACAGGAAACAAAGAATTGTTTGTTCAAGTCATATGTGCTCTCTTGAAGGAGAAACCCATGCCCGCATCCCAAAGAATCTGGAAGGTGGGGAATGAATGCCAAGAACACCAATGTTGAAATTGGGGAGATGGCTCAGCGCCATGCAATCATGAGGGCCTGAGTTCCATCCCCAGCCCCCAGGTTAAGAAAACGGGGGGCTGGAGCGATGGCTTAATGGTTAAGCACTTGTCTGTGAAGCCTAAGGACCTCAGTTTGAGGCTTGATTCTCCAGGACACGTAAGCCAGATGCACAAGGTAGCACATGCATCTGGAGTTTGTTTGCAGTGGCTGGAGGCCCTGGCGTGCCCATTCTCTATCTATCTGCCTCTTTCTGTCTGTCACTCTCAAATAAATCAATAAAAATAAACAAAAAAAGTTTTAAAAAAGCCAGGCATAACCATGCATGGCCTATAACCCTAGTCTTAAGGGGACAGAGACAGGAGAATTGCTGGGATTCACTGGTTAGCCAGTCTAAACAAAGCACAGCAGCCCCGGGTTCCGTGAGAGATTCATCCAGAGGAGACAGAGCACAGACAAGCATAAGGGGGACAGCCAAGTTCCACCCGGACCTCGGCACTGTGTGCACATGGGGCGTGTGCAGCCGCAGCACAGGGGCCCACACTGCGCACACCACAGCATGCACACACGCAAACAATGCTGGGGAACCCAAGACACTTGGCAATCAAGCATGGTCAGCCAGAGTCTCCATGGAACAAAACCGAGGGAAAACTAAAACACAGCTGTCAGAAAAGCAATGGATACTCGAAACAGATGGGGGAGGGGCATGCTCAGAGCAACAGCAGCAAAATTCTCTGTGACCTACACTCTCGGGAAATTCAGACCAAGTGCCATAGGACTCAAGGAAAATACGGAGAGAATGCAGAAAAGAAACTGAAACAGATCTGCACAGCATTCAGCAAGCTGAAAGCCCAGTGGAAGCCAAAGTGCATGTAGGAATCTCCACACAGACCTCAAATACTACTCATGACATTGGCAAGAGCTACACAGGGACAGGGACATTGCCAGTGTGGGGGTTTGATTCAGGTGCCCCCATCAACTTAGGTGTTCTGAATGCTAGTTCCCAGCTGATGGAGATTTGGGAATTGATGCCTCCTGGAGGCAGTGTATTGTTGGGGGCAGGCTTATGGGTGTTACAGCCGGCTTCCCCTCGCCAGTGTTTGGCACACTCTCCTGCTCCTGTAGTCCACCTTATGTGGGCCAGGAGGTGATGTCCACTCTCTTCTCAAGCCATCGTTTTCCCTGCCATCATGGAACTTCCCCCTCAAGCCTGTAAGCCAAAATAAACCTCTTTTTTTCCCACAAGCTGCTTTTGGTTGGGTGATTTCTACCAGCAATATGAACCTGACTGCAACACAAAGTGTAAGTAGAAACCTCCACACAGACCTCAAATATCACTTATGACATTGGCAAAAGCTGCACAGGGACGGGGACAGCGCCAGCGTTTCCAACTGAAGCCCTGAAGGATTCACAGAGGAGTGGCTGGAGCATCGCGTCCACCTCTGAAGCAAGGTAGCCTTCAATGCTAGGGAGTTAGGTAGGAACGTAGGCCCCAAAGAGCATAGATGGCGAGCTGCTCTGGTGAGATGAGAGCAACCCTGATCAGAACCTAAATCTAACTCACTAAGATGGCAATCAGGACAGCCCCCTCGCTCTTCCTCCTTCTAGGGATTTTTCACAGGCCTTTGCCCTGCTAGTGGGCCCATTCTGAATTTATGTTTATGCTCTTCTCCCTGACCAACCAACCAAAGTCCTCCATATACACTTAAACTTAAAGCTCATCCCAACTCAATGCCTAACTTACCTTCCCAAGGTGAGGATTGCTCTCAACTTAGAAGCTTTCTGCTTCTTCTTCTTCATCTTCCTTTTTCTTTTTTAGTTTTTCCAGGTAGCGTCTCCCTCTAGCCCCAGGCTGACCTGGAATTCACTATGGAGTCTCAGGGTGGCCTCGAACTCATGGTGATCCTCCTACTGCTGCCTCCACAGGAGCACGGCCTTTTTTTTTTTTTGCAAATTTTGGCAGGATTTTATTCCTAATGGTTCTGGGCTTCATTATTATTTATGTAGGAATCTTGTTCTCTCTTAAATGTGCATGGCATGGATCTATACTGTGACCTGGCTTTTAGCACTTCCCCACAGTCTGCTTGTTCTCAGCCCCCTGTGCGTCTCACCTTTCTCAGATCCTGGCTTGCAAGAAGCTTTTAGAGTGGATGTTTACTCTGTACTTAAGAAAGAATTGTCTGCTCTCATGAGTGAAAAGGGCAGCTAAAGACCAATAAATAAATAAATCTTCTAAGGTGGAAAGACATATGAAATCTTCCAAGATGAAAAACAAATGTCACCTCACTTGCCCCATGACATGGTTTGAATTCTTAAATGCAGATGAGTGTAAAACTAGACACAGTCCTGGACTTAGTAGTAACATCCTCCCTTTTTTGTTTATTTGCCTTTTTTCAAATCTAACAAATTCATTTACTCAACATTTTATTTTTATTTATTTATTTGAGAGAGGGATAGAGAGAGAAAGAGGGAAACAGAGAATGGGTGTGCCAGTGCCCTAAACCACTGCAAGTGAACTCCAGACCTGTGTACCACCATGTGCATCTGGCTTATGTGGGCACTGGAGAATTGAACCTGGGCCCTTGGGCTTTGCAGGCAAGTGCCTTAACCATGAAGCCATCTCTTTAGCCCTGTTGGTTTGATTTTGAGATAGTGTCTTATGTAGCTCAGCTTGGCTCCCAAACTTTAAATTCCTGATCCTCCTGTGTGTGGTGGTGCACGCCTTTAATGCCAGCACTCGAGAAGAAGAGGTAGGAAGATCGCCATGAGTTCGAGGCTACCCTGAGACTACATAGAGAATTCCAGGTCAGTCTGAGCTAAAGAGAGACCCTACCTTGAAAAACCCAACATATATATATATATTTGACAGAGAGAGAAAATGAATGGGCGCACCAAGGCCTCCAGCCACTGCAAATGAACTCCAGATGCGTGCACCCCCTTGTGCATCTGGCTAACATAGGTCCTAGGGAATCGAACCTAGGTCCTTTGGCTTTATAGGCAAATGCTTTCACCACTAAGCCATCTCTCCAGCCCCTAAGCTTCCTTTTTTGACTCAAGGTAGATTAAATTGGGTTTCTTTCACTGATAGGAGTTCAGAGCTAATGTAGATAAAAAGTTATCAGTAATCATCTTTGGATACTGAAATTACTGGTGATGAGTTTCTCTTTTGCTGATTTTTTTTTTTTTTTTTTTGAGGTAGGGTCTTAATCTAGCCCAGGCTGACCTGGAATTCACTATGTAGTTTCAGTGGTCTTGAACTCATGGCAATCCTCCTACCTCTGCCTCCAGCTTCTGGGATTAAAGGCACGTGCCACCACACCCGGCTTTGCTTATGTTTTCTTTTGTATTAGTTTTTGGTATGGCCAACAAACTTACTAACTTTGCAATAGAAGGAAAACTGAGGGTTGGAGAGATGGTTCAACATTTAAGACACTTGCCTGCAGTGCCTAACTATCCAGGTTCTATTCCCCAGTACGCACGTCCAGCAACATGAACAAAGTGGTGCACACATCTGGAGTTCATTTGCAGTGGCTGGAGGCCCTGGTGTACACAATCTTTCTCCCCACTCTCTCTTTCCCCTTTCTCTCTGTCTCTCCTTCTCTCTCCTTGCAAATAAATAAAAATAAATAATTTTTTAAAAGAAAAAGGGCTGTAGAAATAGCTTAGCAGGGCTGGAGAAGATGGCTTAGCAGTTAAGGAGTTTGCCTGCAAATCCAAAGGACCCTGGTTCAATTCCCTAGGACCCATGTAAGCCAGATGCACAAGGTGGCACATGCATCTGGAGTTCATTTGCAGTGGCTGGAGGCCCTGACGTGCCCATTCTCTCTCTTATTCTCTTTCTCTTTCTCTCTCTCTCAAATAAATAAATAAATTAAATGTATTTTAAAAAAGAAAAGAAAAGCCAGGCATGGTGGCGCACACCTTTAATCCCAGCACTCGGGAGGCAGAGGCAGGAGTATCATCAAGAGTTTGAGGCCACCCTGAGACTACAGAGTGAATTCCAGGTCAGTCTGGGCTAGTAAGACCCTACCTCAAACCCCCCCCCAAAAAAAAAGAAAGAAAGAAAGAAAAGCAAAAAATAGCTTAGCAGTTAAGGTGCTTGCCTGCAAAGCCAAAGAACCCAGATGCATGTGCCCCCTTGTGCATCTGGCTTACATGGGTCCTGGGGAATTGAACCTGGGTCCTTTTTGGCTTTGCAGGCAAATGCCTTAACCGCTAAGCCATCCCTCCAGCCCCTCTTTCTCTCTTCTCTCAAATAAATAAAAATAAAATTTGAAAAAAGAAGTATTATCTTAACATTTGGATGAAAGAACATCATTGGGGTGAAGACACAGCAAGTGTTTCATGAGCCAAGACAGGACTCTGGGCCCTTCGTGGCAATCTCTGTCCCTCCTCCACCTAGGGGTTCTGTGCACCCTTCATCTGTGTTTCTTGTATAACATACTTAACAAAAACTAGGATAGGGGAATGCCATTAGTAATTTCCAGAGGTCTCTGCTAAGTCAGACATTTCCTTAGGATGGCCACTATTCCTTCCTGGGTCATAATTTGACTCTAATTAAAGCTAATGGTGGTGTTGTGGTTTTCTTTGCACAGGAAAGGATGGAACATGAAAAATTCCTTCTTTTTTCAGTAAGCACTTTCATTATTTAAAGAATAAAACACTACCACTAGGACTCTGGTAGCTAAGAGATGGCATCAAGGGCACCTTGAACTTGGTGAATGTGTCCCACTTGAAATGAGAAAAAGGATATGAGCTTAATTTGCTTCTTATGGAGAATTGTTCACCTTAAAGAAAATCTGTCAGGGAAGGGACGATTGAATTTGTAAATGCAGAGGAGCATAATTCTTTCTTTTGTCTTCTGTGTCCCTGATATAATGACAAAGGAACAGGTAGAAAATTCATATGTTACATGTTATATCTAGGCAGTGATGCTATTACCAAAAGAGGTCATGGGATGGGAGAATGACTCCTGGGGCTTCCTAAGATGCACATGAGATCCCTCTGGCAGTTTTGATATCAATTAGTCTGGATCTGAAAAACATACACACTCTCTCTCCCCCCTTCTCCACCCCCCCCCTGAGTGTGTGTGTGTGTGTGTGTGTGTGTGTGTGTGTGTCCAGTAAGTGTACAGAATATAAAGGATATCAGTAATGTTCATGATTCTAAGCAAAAGATACAGACTCTGAGTAAGTTAAGCAAAAGGAGAATTTATTAATAACTGTCTGTGCCTCTTTGATTCAGGTGTCCCCTATAAACTTAGGTGTTCTGAATGCCAGGTCCCCAGCTGATGGCAATTTGGGAATTAACACTTCCTAGAGGCAGTGCATTATGGGGGTGGGTTTATGGGTGTAATAGCCAGTTTCCCCATGCTAGTGTTTGGCAGAGTCTCCTGTTGCTGTTTTCCACCTGATGTTGGCCAGGAGGTGATGTCTACCCTCTGCTCATGCCATCGTTTTCCCTGCCATCATGGAGCTTCCCCTTGAGTCTGTAAGCTAAAAATAAACCCTTTTTGCTCACAAGCTGCTCTTGGTGGGGTGTTTCCTGCCAGCAATGCAAACCTGTCTGCAACACTGTCATTAAGGGAAAAAAGGCCAGAAAATAAAGAGAATGAAATTTGAAGGTCAATTAGCTAGAAATTCCCTCAGAGTTAATACCACAAAAACAAGAGAATATCATTGCTTCTTCCTCTCTCCCAGGGCTCAGAGCCTGTAGCCCATATCTACCAACCCAGCATTGCCACTTAGAAGGAAAGAAAGATGGGAGGAAGGAGGGAGGGAGTGAAGAGTGGGTGTGACTACATCAGCCTGCCCCTCACCATGCACATTCCTGCCAGGCTTGTGGCTTCTGGGTTGGCAGGGGATCCTGAGCACACCAAGGTGACTCCAACCCAGGTGAGCAGCCTTCATCTTCTCAGTGCTCCCTCCCTTCCTCGAGGCCCGGGCTCACAGCAGTCACTCAATTCCCCGCCTTTGGCAAAATCTGCCCATCTACCAAAGCTTGTTTGATGCCAAAGGAAGCTATTTTAATAACACCGAAGGAGATTAACAAGAAATTGTTTTTTTGCTCAGGAATGTGAGCTCTGTTGTCTTATCCGCTAAAAGAACCCAGAAAGCTAGATACTTACATAAATCTGAAACTTATTTCTGCATGCACATTGCCCTTTAGTTTTTATCCCTTACAAAGAAGTGGACTCTTAGGCCAAGAGGAAGCCTTGAAATGTGCATTTTCTGCCATCTACTCTTACCGCCTTTGTTTAATAACACTTTACTCACAAATCACTCCCACTCTTGCTAGGCCAAGGAAGCCCAAGTAAGCTCTCAGCTATATGAAGAGATTGCCTCCCTCTGTGATTGCTTTGCTGTAAAGAGGATGGTGGTCTTTCTTCTCAGTTCAGGAAGCTTGCCACCATTTAAGTTCTAGCCAGAGAACTGCTGAAAACAATGAATGATGAAAGAAACACAGCGCTGCAGGCTGGCATAGGCTAAGTGTCGTCCACCCCCAAGTTCCTATGTTGACGTCTTAACCCCCGTCATCCCAGAATGGAACGGTGTTTTTGTCATTGTTTCATGTGTGTGGGTTTTTTGTTTGTTTGTTTGCTTTTTGAGGTAGGGTCTCACTCTAGCCCAGGCTGACCTGGAATTAACTATGGAGTCTCAGGCTAGCCTTGAACTCACATCAATCCTCCTACTGCCAGAATTAAAGACGTGTGCCACCACACCCGAGCTGACTGTGGTGTTTTGTTTTGTTTTGTTTTTTTGTTGTTGTTTGTTTCGTTTTGTTTTTTGATGCTGTTGTTTTTGTTTTTTTGGTTTTTGAGGTAGGATCTCACTCTAGCCCAGGCTGACCTGGAATTTACTGTCTAGGCTCAGGGTGGCCTCGAACTCATGGCGATTCTCCTATCTCTGCCTCCCAAGTGCTGGGATTAAAGGCGTGAGCCACCACACCCAGCTTGACTGTTTTTTGATAGAACTTCTAAGAGGTTATTAAATTAAGGTGAGGCCATTATACTGTCCCTGATCTAATCTGCCTGGTATCCTTATCAGAAGGGACAATTCAGGGATAGCAAGGATGTGGGTGCAAAGGGGAAAGGCCATGTGGGGACACAGAGATAGTGTGTATCCACAGGCTAAGGAGAGAGGCCTGGGGAGAAATGGAGACTGCCCACAACTGACTGCTGGACTTCCAGCCCCCGATCTCTGAGAGGAAACTGCTGTGCTCAGTCTGCGGTGCTCCACTGTGGCAAATGGGCGCTGGGGCGGGAAGGAAGTGCTAAGCAACCGGGGCAGGAGGACCCCAGACAAGCGCCCACCCTTGCTTTCTGTGAATCAGAAGCCCAAGGTGGCAGGGCCTGAGTGCGGCTGGAAGAGGTGGTTAGCCCACAGAGCCCCGGAGCCTCTCCACTGGCCCTCATGGGAAGCCACGTACCTGTGGTGATGGGGAGCTGTGCACCCCAGGGATTACTGCAGAGCTTCCCTCCGAGTCCTCAGGGGATCTCCTGGCACAATGGACTTTCAGAACCACTAACTGCCGTGTTAAAGTTCTACAGTAACAAACTCTCAAATTAAAAACACACCCCAATGTCTTTGTCATAGATGTGAATGTATCAAGAGCGATCTCAGAAAAGCCAGGTGTAGTGGCTCATAGCTATAATCCCAGCCCTCAGGAGGCTGAGACAGGGGAATTGCTATGAGTCAGAGGCCAGCTTGGGGCTCCATAGTGAGTTATAGGACAACCTGGGGTACAGAGTGAAAGCCTGTTTCAATCAATCATCAATCTATCCACAATCACTGTAGTCACAGAAAATTTTAGAAGCCCATATCTTTTCTCTAAATTCTCCAATGAGCCTCACATTTAGCGAGACTCTTATTACCATTCTATTCAAGATCCAAAAATGAATGATTGAATTAATTCCTTGGGAACAGGTAAGGAAAAGGTAGACCAAGGCGGTGTGAGCAGCACGCATTTCCCACTGGGGAGCGCATGAGGTGAGCTCTCAGTGAGCTATGCGCCTCCACAGCACGGAGAGGGAAGGGGCCGCGCTTCTGCTGCTTCTCAAAAGGGTCCAGCTCTGGAACGTTTCCGGGAAACACAGTCCTCGCACTGCCCGGGCATGAATCTCCTTTATCATTCAGAGTCCGTTATATTTATTCTGACCTATTCTGTTTCATACCAGAATAATTTTGGGGAAACCTAATAGAGTTTGGCTGAAACACTTTTGGGGAAATAATAATAAAAAACATCTGCCACTGTATCATATTTTTTATGAGAGCAAGAGTGCATGTGGAAAAGAGAGAGAGAATTGGCATGCCAGGGCTTCCAGCCACTGTAATTGAACTCCAGACACGTGCGCCACCTTGTGCACCTGTGCAACCTTGCACATGCATCATCTTGTGAACCTGGCTTACGTTGGCTCTAGGGAGTCAAACATGGGTACTTAGGCTTTGCAGGCAAGCACCTTAACTGCTAAGCCATCTTTCTAGCCCTATATCATTTTGTATTATAAGCCATAAAAGACTGTAAGGGGGTAGGGGTGTCTACTCATATTACAGAGTTAAAAGGACTCAAACCAGGAGATCTAAGAATAAGATTGTAATAATCCTGAAATGTATGGAGACACTAGGAAAATGGACTTCACTTTAAAAGTATTGTACATTATAGTAAAGTTTTAAGGGAAAAAAGATGGGACTTAATGAATCTATATCTTCTAAAGAAACTGGTCCCCCAAAATTTCCATTTTGTTGCCATGACAACAAGCACTCCATCATCGCCCTAGCAACCAGCTGAATAGCATTAGTCTAAAGGCAAGCTGTCTGACTAGGTGACCACCGGAAGCCATTAAAAGCCACACAGCAGCTGAAAGGGCTGTTCTATGATCCCTTGACTTGTTTCTAGCATCCAGTGATTCAGTTCTCCAGTCAGCTTCCCTTAAAAATCAAATATTTTGGGAATGAATCAGTACCAAGAAGTATGTAATAATTGTATCACAATAAGTCATTGTCAATTCAAGACTGTTGTCTAATACCCAAGAAATGCGGTAATATAAGGGAGCCACACCCTCTATCATGCCTTGCACTTTGATCCTGACCTTCTTCTGTCACAGCAACAGGGTGCTGCTAGCTACATGTAAAAGCAGATGTTGGTTGATGGGTGACAACAAGCTGCCATCTTTGTTAGGTGAGTCTGAATGACAAGAAACTTCTGGGGGTTGGAAGTGACATTATTGAAAACACAGTGGGGAGGGGGAACTTGTGCATGTGACCTTTTATGTATGTACACATAAGCTCCTATTTACCACATGAAATGTTTGATTTTAAGTGCTGTGCTTTTACAAAACTGTTGAGTTTTAAAAAAATAAACATTTTTTCTAGCTGATAGTCTTGCTAAAAACAGACTGTTCATGTATTCATAAGCATTCCTAGAATGCTCTTGAAAGTAGGGATGATCTTCCAAGGCTTGTTCCAGCCACAGACCACTCGTCCCTCTAGTTGAAAATCATCCCCTCAGAACTGTAAACCAAAATAAACCCTTTTCTAAAGTTGTTTCTGGACAGGTACTTTGTCCCAGCAGCAAGTAAAGTCATGAATACAACCTGTTACATAGCAGACATTCTCCTAAATGCTGGGCTAGGCCTTAGCATTCTGTGTAAGACAGAGAAGATGCAATTGCCTTTATCCAGAATTGGAGCTATTTTATGTAGGATGATGGAAGTTATGGGGGAGCTCTTGCACGTGGCACTGTCTCTGATGTGTGTTATGTCCTGGCTTCTGTGATAAAGGCTAGAAATATATAGTTAGGTAAAGAAAAAAAAAATAGGCAGGGGTCCTGACCACAGGAAGTTTAAAGAACAGAGGAAGAGTTGCTCAGGAACAAATGTTCATTGACTAATAATCACAGTTAAGGCTCCAAAGGAAAGAAACTGAAGAGCTCTCCACCGGAGGAGACACAGTGCTGGGCTGAGAAGGGCTGTGGGTTCCCAGGGAAGCTGCGGGCGGCACACAGGGCTTGTGCGGCACCAGAGCGAGAGGGAAAGCATTTAAGGCACAGGAAACAGAATGGGCAGTCCCAGGGACAGAGAAGGGAAGAAGGGAAGGGGAGGGAAGGGATGGAGAAGAAAGGAAAGGGAAAGAGAATAAAGGGAAGGGAAAGAGAGGGGAAAGAATGCGTAAGCGGAGGCTGGAGTGAGGGGTGACAAAACCTTGCAGTGTTCATTGTAAAACATCCTCCGATCATTAAGGTATGTACTAAGTCAAACCCCACTCTTGAATGAATTTCATATGATTTTAGTTCGAATATATACATGGATGTAAGATAGCTGTGGTTTGGTATGAGATTAGAATAAAGATGATTTCAACTCAACAAACAATTCCTGAGTACCATATATGCATCAAGTAACAGGAGAAAAAAAAAAAAAAGACATAACACCTAATTCCTGATGGTTCAGTCACACACACAGAACTGTATACACATCCATCTGGAATATTCCCACAGTTATCAAAGAGAGGTTTGTGCAGGTCGTACCCTTTACCTGAACAGTGGCTGCTAGGCGAGTGAAGAAATGTTATCTCCATTGTCAGTCTAGTGCCTTGTGAAGCAGGCATCCACAGTGTCTACTGAATTTCCTGGCTGGTGCCACGGTGAAGCTCTGAGAAAATACACTTTCTCCTTTCTTGGGAAGAATTTTGTAGTAGTTCCCTATCTAGCCACAGTAGCAGAATCAATTCAATTTCTTTTTGAGACAAGGTCTCATTTTGTATCCCTGGCTGTCATGACCTCACTAAGTAGGTCAGGCTGGCCTTGAACTCATGACAATCCATCTGCCTCAGTCTCCCAGAATGCTGGGATTATGGATGTGAGCCATCATGACCATCTTAGAATCAATTTATTTACAATGCATGCATAATAGTAGAAAGTAATGCACAGCCAGTACCAAGAATGGATATAACTCATAAAACAATGAGTGAAGCCAGGCATGGTGGTGCACATCTTTAATTCCAGCTCTCAGGAGACAGAGGTAGGAGGATCACTGTGAGTTCGAGGCCACCCTGAGACTACATAGTGAATTCTAGGTCAGCCTGGGCTAGAAAGAAACCCACCTCAAAACAACAAAACACACACACAAGAGAGAGTGAAGGCTGGAGAGATGGCTTAGTGGTTAAGGCATTTGCCTGTGAAGCCTAAGGACCCATGTTTGACTCTCCGGGTCCCACATAAGCCAGACACACAAAGTGACAGACACAAGGTTGCACATGCATACAAAGGGATGTATGCATCTGAAGTTTATTTATACCAGCTGGAGACCCTGGCATGCCAATTCTCTCTCTCTCGCTCTCTTCCATTAAAAAAGGCCAGTCTGGGGCTGGAGAGATGGCTTAGTGGTTAAGGCACTTGCCTGTGAAGCCTAAGGACCCAGTTCAACTCCCCAGTACCCACGTTAGCCAGATGCACAAGGTGGTGCAGGTGTCTGGAGTTTGTTTGCAGTGGCTGGAGGCCCTGGCATGCCCATTGGGCTCTCTCTATCTGCCTCTCTCTCTCTCTGTCTCTCTCATAAATAAATAAAATATTTTTTAAAAAAGGCCAGTCTGTTGGGTTTACCGAGAGAGAGAGAGAGAGAGAGAGAGAGAGAGATTAGGACTTTCATTTATTTATTTTGGTTTTTCAAGGTGTAGCCTCACTCTAGCCCAGGCAGGCTGACCTGGAATTTACTATGTAATCTCAGGTTTGCCTCCAACTCACAGTGAGCCTCCTACCTCTGCCTCCAGAGGGCTGGGATTAAAGACGTGCACCACCATGCCTGGCTTGATTAGGACTTTTATTTTATAGTGTGAAAAAGTGCAAAAGTCACTGAAATGAATCATTCAAGGGAAATTCTCTGACCCAACATGAGGAGAGCCACAGGCACAATGATTAATATCCACAGATGTATCTGGTCACCTCCAAACCATTTAGAAATGTAAAGAATTACAAGTATTTATCATTATCATTCATCATTGCCACACTGCTTTTTTAAATTTATTTTATTCTTTGAGAGAGAAAGAGAGAGAATGGGCACACCAGGGCCTTCAGGCACTGCAAATGCACTCCTGATGCATGCACCACCTTATGCATCTGGCTTACGTGGGTACTAGGCAATTGAACCTGGATCCTTACACTTCATAGGCAAGTGCCGTAACCACTAGGCAATCTCTCCAGTACCCACCACTTTGCTTTTTGATTCGTGACCTGAACATGACAAAGCAACCAATTCCACAACAGATACCAGCACAGCAAGGTGGAGACCCAAAACCTCGGAGCATGCCACTTCACAAAGACAGCTGCTACCAAATAAACAGAGACCAGGAGCCAACAAGTTCTACATGGTGATGGAGAGCACACTGCTGTGGGTCTGATCTATAGAGTCCCAGAGGTTTTCTTTTTCTTTAGTTTCACTTTTTTTTATTTTGGATTTATTATTAACAACATATTTCATATGGATACATCATGGGTTGATACCCTCTTTTCCCTTGTTCCTGCTCCCATTCTGCTGGGGACCCTCAGTGGGGTTGCAGGTAATCCCCATGGGGTTGTGGTTTATGCATTGTGGGAGCAGCAGTCAGTTGTTCTTGGGGGAAGGGAATGCCTCTGGACATGATGTCTCAATGTGTGGCTCTCAAATTTTCCACAATTTTTCCTCTTCCGCATAATTCCCTGAGCTGTGGTGGGTGAGTTTTAAATCTACTTCAGTGATGAGCTCTTAGGAGCCTCTGGTTCTCTGCTTCGGTAGATGTTGAGTGTCCTCAGGGTCTGTCTCCTTTAACCTGGCACTGATTATCAGTTCAGCATGAAAGCAGCGCTCTTGCTCTCCTCAATTCCTCTGTGGTTTCAGCTGTGGCTTGGCAGAAATCTTACTACCTTTGCAAGCATGCACCCTCTGGAGCTTTTTTTTTTTTTTTCTTGAGTTAAGGTTTCACTCTAGTCCAGGCTGATCTGGACTTCACTATATAGTTTCAAGGTGGCCTCAAACTCATGATCCTCCTACCTCTGCCTCCCAAGAGCTAGAATTTAAAGGTATGCACCACCACACCCAGCTTTGTTTTGTTTTGTTTTATTTATTTATTTCTATTTGCAAGCAGAGATAGAGAGAAGACAGACAGACAAAGAGAATGGGCACACCAGGGCCTCCAGATGCTGCAAATGAACTCCAGACACATGCACTACTATGTGCATCTGGCTTTATGCTAGTATTGGGGAATTAAACTCAGGTCAGTAGGTTTTGCAGGCAAATGCCTTAACTGCTGAGCCATTTCTCCAGCCCATGTTTTTTTTTTTTTTTTGAAGCTGGGTCTCACTCTAGCCCAGGATGACTTTGAACTCATTCAGTAACCCAGGATTGCTTCAAACTCAAGGTGGTTCTCCTATTTCAGCCTACCATGTGCTGTGATTAAAGGCGTGAACCTCTATGCCTGGCTAGTTTTCAATTTGGAAGGCAGCTATATGCACCACTATACCACCAATGCCCCACGAGTTTTGTTTGGAAAAAAAAATTACAAGAGGCTGGAGAGATTGCTTAGTGGTTAAGGCGCTTGCCTGCAAAGCCAAAGGACCTTGGTTCAGATTCCCCAAGAGCTACGTAAGCCAGAGTACAAGATGGTGCATACATCTGGAGTTGGTTTGCAGTGGTGGGAAGCCCCAGTGTGTCCATTCTCTCTCTCTCTCTCTCTATCTCTCTCTCTCTCCCCCCCTCCCTTCCTCCTCTTTCCCTCTCTCAAATAAATAAGTAAATAAAATAAAATATTTTAAAAAATTAGAAGATCATGTATATTAGTCTTCAACTTACTATCTGTGGTGGTCTGATTCAGTGTCCCCCATAAACTTAGGTATTCTGAATGCTAGGTTCCCAGCTGATGAAGATTTGGGAATTAACGCTTCCTGGAGGCAATGTGTTCTTGGGGGCGGGCTTATGGGTGTTATAGCCAGTTTCCCAATGCCAGTGTTTGGCACACTCTCCTGTTGCTATTGTCCACCTTATGTTGGCCAGGGGGTGATGTCCACCCTCTGCTCATGCCATCGTTTTCCCCTGCCATCATGGAGCTTCCACTCGAGCCTGTAAGCCAAAACAAACCTCTTTTTCCCACAAACTGCTCTTGGTTGGGTGATTTCTACCAGCAATGCGAACCTTACTGCAACATTATCCTAGTCACTAGATTTTAAAAAATCGATTATGAGGGTACTGGATCAAGTTCAGGTCCTCATGCTTGTGAGGTAAGCACTTTGTTGACTGAGATCTCCCTGAACCCTCAAATCACTGGAACTCATTGTTTAGGAGGTCTGACAGAGAGTAAATCAGCTGAACTGTACTAAAGGCCACATGAGTTCATCCTACTACTAACTCCATCCAAGCCTTTGTAGAAAATTCAGAGGTATGATCAGGGTTCCAGCCCACAGTCATTCTTACTAGTGAGCTGGCATACTATGTAACTATCATGTGCCAAATGCTACCTTTTTGAATTTTTACAGGAGGCTGGTGACTAATCTATTATGGTAGTTTGAATATATGGGCCCATAGACTAAGGTGTTTTATTAAAATTGAGTTTGTGTGCTGGAGAGATGGCTTAGTGGTTAAGGAGCTTGTGGGCAAAGCCAAAGGACCCAGGTTCAATTCCCCAGGACCCACATAAGCCTGATGCACAAGGTGGCACATGCATCTGGAGTTTGTTTGCAGTGGCTAGAGGCTCTGGCATGCCCGTTCTCTCTTTCTCCACTTCTCTCTAATAAATGAATAAAAATAAAATATTTTTTTTAAAAAATTGAGTTTACAACTTTAGTCCTTAGCCAGCAGACTCCTGGGATGGGGCATATCACCGGGTGGATCTGAATTCCAGCCCAAAGGTGTGCGGAGGGGACGGAGCTGGGGCGAGTTTTGGGCGCTGGTGTTGGCACTTGTGGGTGGTGCTGGCTGCTTGCTGGTGTCTCTGCTTGGGTTTATGAATGGGAGCCAGCTTCTTACGCCATTGGTGGAACTTCCAGAATTTGTAAACTTGAAATATATCCCTTTCCTCCTATAAACGGCATCTGGTTGGATACTCCAGTGTCCCAGCATTGTGGAGCTGTCTACTACACTTATCTTTTCCTCTACAGAGTGTATGCATCAGAATAAAGGCTACTTCAGGGCAGCTCTTCAGGACTATAAGTGAACAAAGCAGACAACACTTTTTCCATAACTAACTTCTATGCTGCTAGGTACATTTCCTATTGAGGATTTCTTCATGTGTTTTCTGTCCCTCCCTTTGTTCCTCCTCTGTTTTATAAACCATGTCATGTGTCATGCCTCAGAAGAGCACACAAGGTAATGAATGAGACAATTTTTTTTATTCCTTCAAGGAGGTTTGAAATATCATAGCATTTCCAGTATCATGAATCATTTAGAAGGCTGGAGCCCAACGTGGGGGCCAGACACATTATCCCCCAGTGACTGTAATACGAAACATAAGCTAAAAGCCACAAGAGTGATATGAACAAATTGAGACAGCAGTCCTTGAAGGGGAACTCACTGCTTAATAAGGTGATAAGGAAAAACAACACAAAAGACAGTGTTTTCTTCCGACTTTATGGGAGACAAAAGATTTTGGTAGGTCAAATGGTAGAAGACGATCTGTTCTAGACCAGAGGTTTACAAGATGCATTTTTGGGGCCTGAAGCACCAGCAACACCAGAAAATTTATTAAAAATGCAAATTCTAGGGTCTGTCCTTGACCTACTAAAACGGAAATCGGCCATAGTATTGTGTGTAGTTAACGCCAGATAATTCAGATACACACTTGACTTTGAGAACCAATTTTCTCTAACCTCTCACTGAAAGTTAGCATTTCATTCTATTGTAGGCGGTAATAAGCTATATGCTAATTATTAGAGCAGATATACCTTTTCTACCAGACTCTAGGGAGCTACTTAATCAGGATTTAAAAAAAAAAAAAAAAAAGAGTACAAGGAAGCCAAACAGAACATATACAAACAAATCAATATTTTTAAAGAATTACTTGGTAAAGGTAAGAAAGATGGCTTAAAATACAAAGAGCAGAAAATGAGAGATCAAATAAAAGTCAAGCTTTCTTTTTTATATTTTATTTATTTATGAGAGAGACAGAATGGGTGCACCAGGGTCTCTAGCCACTGCAAATGAACTCCAGATGTGTGTGCCACTTTGTCTATCTGGCTTTATGTGTATACTGGGGACTCAAACCTGAGTCCTTTAATTTTGCTGGTATGTGTCTTAACCACTGAGCAATCTCTCCAGCCCAAAAGGCAAGCTTTCTAATAGGGCTTGACTAATAAAAACCCAGAGTGGAAAAGGTTAGTGTGGTGGTTTGATTCAGGTGTCCCCCATAAACTTAGGTGTTGTGAATGCTAGCTCCCCAGCTGATGGATATTTTGGAATTACTGCCTCCTAGAGGGAGTGTATTGTTGGGGGTGGGCTTATGGGCTTCATAGCCAGTTTCCCCATGCCAGTGTTTGGCACACCCTCCTGTTGCTGTGGTCCACCTTCTGTTGGCCAGGGGGTGATGTCCACCCTCATGCCATCATTTTCCCCTGCCATCATGGAGCTTCCCCTTGAGCCTGTAAGCCAAAATAAATCTCTTTTTCCCTGAAGCTGCTCTTGGTTGGGAGATTTCTACCAGCAATGCAAACCGGATTGCAACAGTTAGTGACAATAAAATATGGCAAGAAGGGGACTGGGGATGGCTCAGCAGTTAAAGCACTTGCTTGCATAATGTGCTGGCTTGAGTTCTATTCTCTAGTACCCACATAAAGCCAGATGCACAAAGTGGCTCATGTGTCTGGAGTTCATTTTCAGTGGCAACAGGCGCTGGAGTGCCCATACTTTCTCTCTCTTATAAATAAAAACATTTTAGGAACTGGAGAGGTAGCTAGCTTAGCAGTTGAAGGCACTTGCTTGCAAAGCTGAGCTTGGGTTTGATTCCCCACAGGTAAAGCCACATGCACAAAATGCCACATGCCTCTGAAGTTCATCTGCAGCAGCAGGAGACCCTGGTGCACTCATTCTCTCTCCTGTCTCTTTTTCTCAAAAAATAAACATTTTGTAAAAACAAAATGGAAAAAAGGATTTAATACTGAGAGAATATCAGAATACCCCAAAGTTTTAAGTGATGGTCACTGGGACAAGAATTACACCAACAGTGCCAGTATGTGTTACACACCTGTACTCTTAGCACTTGGGAGCTGGGGATGGGAGGATCACCATGAGTCAGAGGACAACCTGGGTACAGATTGAGTTCCAAGTTAGCCTGGGCTGGAATGAAGCCGTAGGCTCCTCTTTATAACGTTCCCATCACAGGCTGGTGGCCAAACATGGAATATTTAAGGTCCAAACCATAACACAAGGTAACCCCTCAAAATAGAAAGAAAGAAAGAAAGAGAGAGAGAGAGAGAGAGAAGGGAGGGAGGAAAGGAAGGAGGGAGGGGGAGGGAGGGAAAGGGGGAGGGAGGAAAGGAAGGAAGGAAGATGGGAGGGAAGGAGAAGGAAGGAAAGAAGGAAGAAGGGAAGAAAAGAAAGAAGGAGGAAAGGAATGAAGGAGGGAAGGAATGAGGGAGGGAGAGAAGGAAGGAAGGAGGGAGGGAGGGAAGGAAGACATAAGGCAGGGGAAGAAGGGAAGAAAGGGAGGAAGGGAAGCAAGGGAAGAATGAATTCAAGGAAGCCAGCTAGAACAAGTTTGTGAGGGCAGCAAGTGCTGAGTTGCTCTGGACGCAGAGCTGAGGACACACAGCACGCATCCACTGGGAGGTCTAGCCTTCAAGGCTTACTGCAGCTCCAGAACTGTTTATGTGCACTAAATCTGAGCTTCTCCCAAACAAGGGTTTTCATAGTAGGCCACATGAGGGTTTCAGTGAACCCCTGAAGTTACAGTAGCAAACTTGTGTGCTTGTGGAGATTTGGGACGAGGAACATACTTTCAATCAGTTCAAAATGTCTATGAAAAATGTGCAGTAATTGGTTCATGCTCCTAAGCTTTCCAAGCAAGGTGTAGTCGTCAACTACTGTAACAAGACATTTGCAACAAACTTCAAAGGAAAAAGCACTCTGGGGAAGATCACAAGTTCAGAGGCGAATTTCAGTCCGTGGCTGGCTAGCTCCAATGCTTTGGGGCCAAAGCATCATGAAAGGCTCAAGTGGGGGAACACGGCTTCTCACTTCATGGCCATGGTGAGCAGAGAAAGAAAAGGGCCAGAGTCCCCTAACATCCCCCTCAAGGGTGCGTTCCTACGTGATCCAACTTCCTTGCCGTAGGCTCCTCTTTATAACGTTCCCATCACAGGCTGGTGGCCAAACATGGAATATTTAAGGTCCAAACCATAACACAAGGTAACCCCTCTGGTCTGAAAACTTGAGGAAGGAACAAACCAAAAACGGCTCCAGAATGAAGCAGCAGCCAGATGACAGTGTCATGAATGGCTCTGAGTCAGAAGCTCGCTGCAGCCATCAGATGAGGAATGGGTTCGGAATGTCAATGTGGTGGAAATGACAGTACAGAGTACTCAACCCTTGAGCCAACTGCCTGAATACCTGTCCTGACAAGCGTGGTCATGTAAACTAGAAACACTAAAAACGGTCATCTTCATAGCGCCTGCACTGCTCCGGTTCCCACTGTCCAAAGCTAAGTGGCAGCACCTGCACGGGAAGGAGCCCAGCGCCCTCTACTGGCTGGCTGCTTCTACCACACGCTCATGCCCAATCTTGCCAAAGGAGATTTTGCAATTATGCTTTTTTTTTTTTAAGTTAATTAAGTTTTTTTTCAAGAAACCCTTCGAAAGTATATTGAGGGAGCAGTGAGAATGTCCAGCGTGTCAGGGCAAGCCCAGAGCTCTTGAATCACCAGAAAAGCAGAGGGAAATAGGGAGGAATACTCGTCCCTTAATAAGATACACTTTGTCCTCCAGAAGCCCCTCCTCTGCTATGGCTGATGTGGGTCTTCTCTGCTAAGCCTGCCCGCTTTTCTGAAGTCTAACTCGAAAATTAACCTCAGGGCTTGGGGAGACAGTTCAGTGGTTCAAAGCACTTGCAAAGCCTTTTGGCACAGGTTCAGTTCCCCAGAACCTACATAAACCAGATGCACAAAGTAGAGCATGTGTCTGGAGTTTACTTGCAGTGGCAAGAGGCCCTAGTATGCCAATACTCTCTCTCTCAAATAAGTAAATGAAAATATTTTATTACTTAATGGACTGTGTGTGGGTGAGGGGGGGAGACAGAGCCACTGTAAATGAACTCCAGATGCATGCACCACCTTGTGCGTCTGGCTTTATATGCATACTAGGGAATATAACCCAGGCAGGGAGGCTTTGCAAGCAAGTATGTTTAACCACTGAGCTATCTCTCCAGCACTCCCAATCTATCTCTTCTCTTTTAAAAATGTTTTATTTCTATTTATTTATTAGAGAGACACAGGAAGATAGAGAAAGAGAGGGTGAATGGGCATCGCCAGGGCCTCCAGCTGCTGCAAACTCCAGACACATGTGCCACCTTGTTCAGCTGGAGACTATACTGCCTGAAAATAGCTAGCTATGAAAAAGATCAGAATGCTAACTTTCAGACGCTGCTTTCCCCAGACTGAATTAGATCACTGGGGCATGTCCTGGCTCCCTGGGACACAGGGTTAGGAAGGAAACAGAAATGGAATTGGTAGGGAAGATAACAGAACTGAGGGAGGGAAGGAAAAGAGAGAGAGGAAGGGAAATTCACAGGCAACAGTATAGAAGAGCAAAAATACCAGGAGCAAGAGATAAGAACTGTCACAATATTTACATAGAAGTATTGCATGATCAGGGGGAATGGCTGCTTGGTTTCAAATCTGAGGTTAAACATAAAAGGTACAACTCTTTGTAAGTTCATACATATTTCTTTAAAAACTCTCTGGTGTCTCTCAAGGGTGCTAAGGGACCATTTTAAGAACCAGCTTCAGGTTAGGGATGCAGCAGCTCAGTGACAGCACTGGCCAACTGTGCAGGGCATGAAGTTCAACCCTTAGCGCGGGGGATGAGGAGACTTAAACAAAGGCTGGGAAGGAAATCTGTGAGCTTGCCCAGCATGCACTGTCAATTAAAAAATAATTTTTAAAGATGTAAAACAAGATCTACCCATTCCTATATGAACTTTGTATTTCAAGGCAACTCAATAATTGAGGATAATTTCTTTTTGTACATAACTCTAGCTAGTAAATTTAAAAAGAAACATGTAAGTAAAATAGCACCCCTTCAGAACCTCTATGTAACACCTTCAGAAGAATGCCAGTCAGTCACAACTGGAAATTTCTTTAAAAACATCTCATTTATGGCCACCCTGAGACTACATAGGGAATTCCAGGTCAGCCTGAGCCAGAGTGAGACCCTACCTCGAAAAACCAAAAAAAAAAAAAAAAAAAAAAAAAAACCATCTCATTTATGAGTGAGAGGAGACACACACACACACAGAATGGCCACCAGAGCCTCTTTGTCACTGTAAATGAATGCCAGCAACAGGAGCCACTTTGTGCATCTGGCTCAACATGGTCCTGAGGAATCAAACCTAGGCCAGCAGGCTTTTAAAATAGGTGCTTCTCTCCCTGAACCCCCCTGCACAGGTTGGATCTCACTCTAGCCCAGGCTGACCTGGAACTCCCTATAGTCCCAAGCTGGCCTCAAACTCACATCTTCAGTGCTAGGATTAAAGACGTGTGACACCACACTTGGCACAAACAGATGCTTTCAACTGCTCAGCCACCTCTCCAGCCTCCATATATGGAAATTTTAACACACCTTGTTTTCATTGTGTGTGCACACATGCATGCACACGTGTGAAAGTCGGAGAATGTTCAGGTGTTGGTCCTCACCTTCCACTCCTTTTGTTAGAAGTATTTATTTGCACAAGGCGTGGTGGCGCATGCCTTTAATCCCAGCACTTGGGAGGCAGAAGTAGGAGGATCACCATGAGTTCGAGGCCACCCTGAGACTCAATAGTGAATTCCAGGTCAGCCTGGGCTGGAGAGACCCTACCTCGAAAAAAAAAAAAAGTAGTAGTATTTATTTGCAAGGAGAGAGAATAGTGTGCCAGGGCCTCCCACTGCTGCAAATGAACTTCAGACAAATCTACCACTTTGTGCCTATGGGTTTACATGGGTACTGGGGTACTGAATCCAGGCCATTAGGCTTTGCTTTAAGCAGGGTCTCTAGTTCTCATTTATTGCTGCATTTGCCAGGCTAGCTGGTCCACAACCTTCTAAGAAATTCTTCACTCCATCCCCAACCTTGCTGTCACTGCACTGACATTACAGAAGCCTGTCCACTTTTGACATGGGGTCGTGGGATCTGAACTTGGGTACTCCTGCTTGACTGTTAAGTGCTTTATCCACTGAGCCATCTCCTCAGTCCCACACCTCTGTTATTGATAGTACAACCAGGTTAAAAAAGGTGATTTAAAAAAAAAACTCAAATGATACTATCTACTAGCCATAAAAGTCTAAGAACAAAGAGCCATAAAGATTCTAAAAAGGGAAGAGTGGGTGTGTTGGTTGGGCCCTTATCCCACCTCCTTTTTTCTTTTCCTGTTTTTTTTTTTTTTTAGGTATGGTTTCATTCTAGCCCAAGCTGACCTGGAATTCACTCTATAGTCTCAGGGTCTCCTCAAACTCACAGCCATCCTCCTACCTCTGCCTCCAGAGTGCTGGGATTAAAGGCGTATACCACGCCCAGCTCTGTCTCCTTGTATAAACTTTATGAGGAAGCACAGCTTTGCCAGTGACTTGAAGAGAAGAAAACAAAAGTGTCAAGTTAAGGGAAGAGTGGCTCATCTTTTATTCATTCAGCTGTCAAAGCCCTTTTCACATGCAATCCTTACTTGATCCTTTGGAAAAGGCAGCTCATATATTCATATCCCCATTTTACAGACAAGGAAGTTGAGCTCAAAAGCTGACTTACCAGACAAAGAACCACAAGTTGCTTGCTAGATTTAAAGGTGAATGTATTTTAAAGTGGACAGGAAGTACCATTTTCTGTCTGGAAATCAAATTTTCCCAAATATCCAAAGCAATTAGATAAAGGGTCTTGGCTTCTTGGTTTGAATTAGGCTTTATTGGGGCCTGGGAAGATGGCTCAGCAGTTAAAGGCGTCTGCTTACAAAACCTGCTGGCCTGCATTCAACTCTGAAGCTGCCATGTAGGCCAGATACAAAAGATTGGTGCATGCACCTGGCATTTATTTGCACAGGCAGAAGGCCCTGGCATACACGCACAAACTTTTTTTTTTTAAATGTCTAAGTGAGGTCAGGGGAAGGGATTAAGGAAAGGTAGAGGAAGGGCTAATCAAGATCAAAAAGGATATAAATAAATCATATGGAAACCTATTCTTTTGGACAGGAACCACAGATTGTTACTAGAAAGTTTTCAGTGCCACGGATGGGATACCTTCCAGTGAGTTGTTAGCCAGGGAGGTCCTCATACCCCCAAAACATTACAGGCCATTGCCAAGGCCCTTGGTTTCCCACTAGGAATAGATGGTAAGACCCTATTGCTGAAGACTCCAAATACTCAGGCTGCAAGGTCACTGAGAAATCCTACTAGAGCTGAGCTGAAAACCTCCTCCATGTAGACCAGCTGACAGAAAGCTGGAAAAAAAGCTGCTGCATGCAGTTCAATGGGAGAGAGAAAAATCACCAGTGAAGACACTCAACAGTGGACACTGAAAACCTTATATTTGGCCAGCCAGGCCAAATGAGCCAATGGGTGCAATAGTGGCACATCTGTTATGGGGGAAACCAACCACCCTCTAATTGGAATGGAGACCCACTCCATGGGAGGGAATACATCCCTGATACTGAAAACCTACAACAGGAGTAGTCATGAGCCCCAAGGGTGTAACATCTGCTGCTGTGTGGCCAAATGTATATACTATGCTTATCAATCTGCCTGGTAAGCACTTCTCTTAATGTTCATACCCACATATTAATGCTGTTCTCACTTTGGCTAGAGAACCTTCTCTTTTCAGATGGTAGTGACCTTGGGATGATTCAGAAGGCACCATGGTACTGAGAAGTGGCAGAAGAGTGCTTAGCACTGCAATATCTCTATCACACCTTCCAAGGCTCAGGGTCCATTGCAGTAGAGGTGGCAGAAAGAATGTAAGAGCCAAAGGAAGGGTAGGACTCCTTATAATGTACTCCTCCAGACAAAAAATGGCCTGGACATCCATGACCTCACAGTGCCTGACACTACATACACAAGACCATCATAAAAGGAGGAAGAGATCATAACATCAAAATAAGAGAGAGACTGATTTGAGAAGGGGAAGGGATATAATGGAGAGTGCAGTTTCAAAGGGGAAAGTGGGAGGAGGAAGGGGATTACCATGGGATATTGTTTACAATCATGGAAGTTGTCAATAAAAAAAAAAGCAATACTGTATGCAAAGACCAAAAAAAAAAAAAAAATTTAGGCTTTATTTTCACACACTTCCCAAAAACATTGTCAGACACCAGATTGGCGGTGAGAGGACAAAGCTTGGAAGTTCACCCTCTGTCCAGGTAGCATGCTACAATGCAACATCCTTGATGGACTCCTTGACAAACTGGTGACCACACTCCCTGGTACCTATACAAATTCATCCAGCCATGGTTTAGAAATACATTTCAAAATAGGCAGATTTACCCTTCCTATCAGGCAAACAACCATTACAGATCATCTCATTACTGTTTTCAAAGGGTAAATCTTAAAGTAAAAAGTGACTGTTTCTTGATGAATCAAAATATGGGTAGTTTACATTTATGTGTGTATGTAATTAGAAAGCTTTATACTGAAGGGCTTAAGAAATCATCAAAGTGTCATTTAATCTTCAAAACTTCTTCCCGTTCAGTCTATGGCAGCCGCGGTGATGCATCTATGTTGTTTCACTTTTTTTTAATACCCACATCTGCTTTCTGCTATTTGTAAATATTTTTTGAATTGTTTAAAAATATGTTCAAAAATAAATATACAATTCCAATATGTATAGATCTGACTACTTTAAGTACTGTATATATATTTTATTTACACTCTTCATGTTCCACTGAAGCCTCTGTTCTCTTAACTATATCAGGGTCATATCATTAAGGCTAAAGGCGGTTTTACCTAGGAAGAAAATGAATACATACCAGGCAATGTTTTTCAGTTTCTTGGTCAAACAAAAAAGGAAGGAAAATTATGTAACTTGAGTTCTAATTGCTTTTTATTTTGTAATGTAAAGTCAATATTGTAAAAATCTCTTCATGTTTTTGTAGAATCTGAGTTAATAAAATGCAAGGGTAAATAACTACTTTCTATTTAAAGCAAACTGGCTTTTTGTTTTGTTTTTTCGAGGTAGGGTTTCACTCTAGCCTAGGTTGGCCTGGAAATCACTACGCAGCCTCAGAGTGGCCTTGAACTCACGGTGATCCTCTGACCTCTGCCTCCCAAGTGCTGGGATTAAAGGCATGTGCCACCACACCCAGTCAAACTGGCTTTTTAAGATTATAGGGAAGAAGGAAGGGAAGAGAGGCCAGTATTCAATATTCCAGGTAGACCAAGCTTGGAGGGCTCTCTGGCTCTGAAGACATTGCAGGTATGCCTGCACACACAACAGAGGCTCCATACAATCATGACAAAGAGACTGATCTGATCATGACACTTTGCAATGCTCTGAAAGAACTGTCAAGTAGTAACAATTCAATTACTCTCAGTGGCTTCTTGTTACTCTGTGTCAGTAACTCGAAGGTCTCCACAGGCCTATGCCTCCACTGATCTATCCACTCCCCCATGAACAAGCACTGAAAGAAATGACTAGGACCTTAGCACTGCTTCTTAACAGACTTGCAGCAAGGCAGACAAGAAACCCACGTTCAGATGTGCTTAAACACTGAGTTGATCACTCAACTATGAAGAGGTCTTTGAAAGCACAATTGATTTTTAGCAAGCAAAGGCATCAAGACCTTCAGTTTGATTTTACAAAAGTAGGCTATGTTGTGTGAGAAACTGAAGTGCCTTAAAAGCAACTGCATGCTTTCCAAGCCTAAAAAACAAAACAAAACAAACAAAAAAAAAAAACAAGGGAGTGGGGCCAAACATGAACACAGATTTCAGCAGAAAGTGGTAAATAGGAAGGCAAGCAGATTCTACACCGACGAGTGAAGAAACCCCACACATGGCTTATGCTGACTTGAAGACACTGAAAAATTACAACCTTTTAAAGGTGAAAACAAATGCAGATGGGTGTGGGGGTCACCTGGAAAGTAGCCATGGCTACTCAAGTTATTAGGGGACTTTCCGATGTGCATCTCAGACCTTCAGCTTCACTCACTGGCAGACATTCCTCACCACTGTCTTAATTATGGCTTCAAAAATATGAATTCCATTAGAATGTAAAGCTCCTATTAGCAATGGTAATTCTGAGACTAAAACACATCCGCCTAGTGCCTTGTCCCCAGTTCCTCCTCCAGGAACAAGCAGAACGGGTATTCGGAAGTGCATCAGAACACAGGCTTGGAATAACAGAAAACATCTGGAAAAAAAAAAGTGAAAGGCAAATAATAAATATTCCATCAACATGAAGTACAGGAAAATCAGAAAAAATAGTTACTCTTTGGAGACTTAATCCACTTGGCCTTAACTGCTTATAAAGTGTGCAACATGATTAAGGAAGATCCGTCTTCAGTCCAGCTATGAAAGCAGTGAGTGAATGTAACTTCCAGTCACGTACACGGCGAGCATCAGAACAGTAAGTTTCCCGTCCTGAAAATCCTTCACACAAATTACCTGCTAACCTTTGGATCCAGGTTTTAGACTGGCAAAAACTTTGGGATTCTTGAGAGCAAGTGAGAGCTCGTTCAGGAAGGAAATAAAATGGGAGTCTCTCTCAGATTTCTTAGACTCAAAAATGACGACAATGGTGAAGTGGGGCTCTGGGCGGGTCAGGAAATAGGTGCTCTGCACCTTGTCATCATAGAAGTGGACCACTTTCTCCAAGCTGTTCAGGTCAGACGTGCGATCCGTCATGATCATGATGACATTGGGCCAGTGCATGACTGGCCTGTCGCTGGGCAGAGACACCACGGCTGGGTACTGGTCCACGCCCTTAGGGGCTTCTCGGTAGGAATGGGGGTGGTGGTAGCCGTGACCCTGGAAGCTCTCTGAGCCTCGGTTGTCAAAAATTAAGGACACATTGGCAGCATCATATTTCCTGATGAAACTGGAAATCTTTCCAAAAAGGTCCGGGTTAGCTTTTGCAGTCAATGTTTTCATTTCTGAAGCAGTTGTTTGCCGGCTCAGTGCCTCGTGAAAGTAAAAGCTAAACTTGGCCAACAGCATGGTTTTGAGTTTCATCAGCCAAAGGAAAAGATGTGGGGGTTGGACGGCCTTCTGAGACTGCCCTCCAAACAGATGTTTCTTGGTCTCCCGCTGCTTTTCAAAGATCTGGCCCCAGGTCTGGAGCTTGGTGTGAGCACTGTGCAAGTTAACCAGAGATGGGAGAAACTTCCACTCTGCGATCTGGGCTTGTGCCTTCAGGAGATGACTCAGGACATCAACTTCCAGCTGGAAGCTACTTTCCACAGGACTGAGGATTGGGTGGTGAAATCTAAAGGGGCAGCGAGATCAGCAGAAGTCACTGGCAGTGTTAGTGCACATGGGTATTTCTATCTTGCAAAACCACACCACCACAACAAAACAAATATTATGTTGCTAGCACCATTGTAAAACTGAAAATCATAAGCTGACCAGTTGCAGTTCAGGAGCCATACATACAAATCACACTTCTCTGGCTTTTCTACTGCTTTCAGTTGGAAATGATCATTTGCATCCAGTGCTCTGCATCCAAGGACACACATTCTCTGCACAAACCCTCAGAAAGAATTCTGAACAAACACTTTTATAACACACTAAAAATATTTAAATGTCCAACATTTACTAAAGATGAATGTGAATGCTGAAGCTATTTTTCAACCTTAAGAAAAGCAAAAACTTCATATTGTTGGTCTACCACAACCAAGATTAGCATTACAATGCATCACTGCCCCGTTTCCACTCTGCTATGCCTCATAGCTATTCAATACTTCTAATACAGGGGATCTGTTAAGTGCCTATAATTCAGAAATGCACACCCTAAACTATGGTAGCAAGCTTGAAAGAGTCTGGAGACAGAAGAAATTGACAGGTATTTACAGAGAACATCTGCCCTAAAGAGACGGAAGAAGGGAGGGATGGAGGGAAAAGAGAGAGGAAAAGAAAAATATAAAACAGACATGTTTGTGTAATGTTCTAAGAAGATACAAAACTTTAGAAACACTGCCTTTCTCCTTCCTAAATCCAAACTGTGGGGCTCCTCCCAAAGGCATATGCTAATCACATCCATGTAAATAATCAGAAGCTCAATTATGAATCTGGGCTAGGGGGATGACTCAATAGGTAAAAGCATTTGCTGTCTAAGCATGAGGCTGTAAAGGGACCCACGTTGTTTTCAGTTCCACTCCCTAGTGCCCACATAGACAGCTATAACCCCAGTCCTGTGGACAGCTGAGACCAGAGAATCATTGGGGCTTACTGGTCAGTCAGTCTAACCAAAAATCGCAGCTCCACTGTGATTTTTCACTGAGTTTCAGTCACAAAGATGAGTGATAGAGGAAAGACACTTGTTCTCCTCTGACCTAGCCACATGTACACACATATCTGTACAAACCACATACATGCAAATTAAATCAATAAATCTGTAGTACTATATGCAACAGAAGTATACACTCAACAACAGTAAAAACTGCTAGGCATTGTAGGGGGTCACTGTGAGTTCAAGGCCAGCCTGAGACTACATAGTGAATTCCAGGTCAGCCTGGGAAAGAGTGAGACCCTACCTTTAAAAATAATTGGTGGGGCTAGACAGATTGCTCAGCAGTTAAGGCGCTTGCCTGTGACTAGGGTTTGATTCCCCAGTACCCGCATGATGCCAGATGCACAGAGTGGAGCACGCATCTGGAATGTTTGCTGCGGCTATAGGTCCTGGCATGCCCATTCTCTCTGTCTGCCTCTCTTCTCTCTCTCTTTCACGCTGTTTACAAATAAATAAGTAAATAGTGAAAATAGTAAAATTTTTTGAAAATGGTAAATTTTATGTTAGGTCCCCTTTTACTGCAACAATAAAAATCTGTAATCTCTTCTCATTTAAAGCAAATTAACTGCTAGTTCTTAGATGTCAATCCACAGTAATCTCTTTGGCCCACAGGGTTTATGTTCCAGGATCGCTATGTAGACTATTTATTCTACAGAGACCTGTGACAAAGAGATCAACAACTGACACTAAAATACAACAACTATAATAGTGTGCTCTGGTGTGAGTTACGCGAGAGCTGTCTCTCCACTGTCATGGCCAGGCAGTTCACACAGAATGGACAGACACACTGGAGAGAGATGAAGTACAATGACATGTCATCACACCCCTCAGAACAGTGTGCAATGTAAAACTTCTTTGGCATTTTTCATGTCATATTTCGGGTCACAAGCAACCATGGGAAACTGGAACTGCAGAAAGCAAAGCTATAAGGAAGGACTACTGTACAAAGAATTAGACTGAGGGTTACCTTTCAGAGCCTTTTATATTAAGAGAGATCTACAAGGCATACAAAGTGGAAACTCACACATTAATATGAAGGACACAAATTAGATAACCGTTTAGAAGAAGGAACCACTCCTTTGGGTTGAGTTATAGTGGCCACACAGGAAACGGCATTTGGTTGGGACCTAATGCTTAGAGTAGAGACAGGTGGAAGCAATCCAGATACCTAATGACAGATGGATGGATAAAGAAAATGTACATTGTATATTTATACATCCAGTCTTAACAAAAAGGAATGCTGGGGCTGGAAAGATGGCTTAGTGGTTTAGGCACTTGCCTACAAAGCCTAAGAACCCAGGTTCAATTCTCTAGGTCCCACGTAAGCCAAATGCATATGGTGGTACATGCATCTGTAGTTTGTTTGCAGTGGCTAGAGGTCCTGGCACACCCATTCTCACTTTCTCTCCCTCCCTCTCTCTGTCTCCGATAAATAAATAAAAATCAGAAAGAAAAAAAAAAAAGTATGCTGGGCTGGAGAGATGGCTTAGCAGTTAAGGCACTTGCCTGTGAAGCCTAAAGACACAGGTTTGATTCTTTGGTCCCATGTTAACCAGATGCACATGGTGGCACATGTGTCTGGTGTTCATCTGCAGTGGCTAGAGGCCTTGGTGTACCCCATTCGCTCCCTCCTGCCCTCTACATCTAAATAAATAAATAAATAAAGATTAAAAAAAGAATGCTGTCACATACCACAGCATGATGATCGCTGAGGACACTGTAGTAAGCAAAGTAAGTGAGTCACATCAATATGGAGGCTCTTCAAAAACTAAAAATGTGGGGACTGGAGAGAAGGCTCAAAGGTGAAAGGTGCTTGCTTGTGAAGCCTGCTGGCTCAGGTTCAATTCCCAAGCTGCCCATATAAACCAGACACAAAACTCAGGAGGCAGAGGTAGAAGGATTTCCATGCATTTGAGGCCACCCTGAGATTATGAAGCGAATTCCAGGTCAGCCTGGGATAGAATGAGATCCTACCTTGAAAAACCAAAAGTAATAATAATAATAACAACAACAATAATAATAAAGTGATACAGGGGTTGAGGATTTAGCTCAGTGGGTGAGTGCTTGCCTAGCAAGCACAAAGCCCTGTGTTTGGTCCTTAGCACCAAAACAAAACAAAATAAGCAAAACAAAAGTGGTGCAAGCTTCTGGTGCTTGTCTGCAGCAGCAAGAGGCCCTGGTTTACCCTTGCGCACGCACGCGCGCGCGCACACACACACACACACATGCATGCAGATAATAAAATATTTTAAAAAGGAAAAAACTAAAAATAGATCTACCATACAAACTAGATATACCATGTCTGCATATTTATCCAAAGATTCCAAGTCAACATACCATGCAAATATTTGTACATCACTGTTCAGTGCGGCACTATTCACAACAGTTCAGTGATGAGACCAACCTATGTGTCCCATCAGAAAAATGTGTAAAGAAAATGCATTTATGACAAACCTACAGCCAACATTATACTAAATAGGGAAAAACTCGAAGCATTTCCATTAAAATCAGAAACAAAGACAAAGGTGTCCACTGTCCCCACTTTTATTTAATATAGTACTAGAAGTCTTAGCTATAGCAATATGACAAGAGATACCAATAAAAGGGATTCAAATTGGAAGAGGCCAAATTATCATTACTTACAGATATGATTTTATACAAAACCCTAAAAACTACCAGCAGACTGTGAGAGCTGAAAAATTTCAGCAAAGCAACAGGATATAAAATTAACACACAAAAATCAGTAGCCTTCCTATATAACAATAACAAATGTGCTAAGGATGAAATCAGATAAACATTCCATTCACAATTGCCTCAAAATAAATAAATAAGTAAGTCTTGGAATAAACCTAATCAAGGATTATGAGATGGGGCTGAGCCATTTCCCCAGCCTGCTGATAGATGACTGTGTGTGTGTGTGTGTGTGTGTGTGTGTGTGTGTGTGTGTGTATTTGCAAGCAGAAAGAAAATGTGGGGGAGGGAGGGCGGTAGGGAGGGAAAGAGAGAGAGAGAAAGACAGGAAGGAAGGAAGAAAGGAAGGAAGGGCACATCACAGCCTCTTGCCACTGCAAACCAACTCCAGATGCATGCACCACTTTGTGCATCTGGCTATACACAGGTACTAGAGAACTGAATACATGCTTTGAAAGCAAGTGCCTTTAACTACTGAGCCATCTCTCCAGTCTACTAACCGTAATTCTTAAACAAGAATTCACACTTAATAACATAGTAAGTTTACCAAAAGACTTTTATTTTATTTTATTTTATTTTATTTTATTTTATTTTATTTTATTTTATTTTATTTTATTTTATTTTATTTTTTGGTTTTTCGAGGTAGGATCTCACTCTAGCCGAGGCTGACCTGGAATTCACTCTGTAGTCTTAGGGTGGCCTTGAACTCACAGTGATCCTCCTACCTCTGCCTCCAGAGTACTGGGATTAAAGGTGTGTGCCACCATGCCCAGCTTACCAAAAGTCATTTTTAATACATTCTACTCTGAACATACTTGGCTTCAGAAGACAAGCCAAATCTTCTCTGCATGTGTCTCTCTGAAAGCAGATTAGACACAGTGATCACCATGGAGAATGTGTGTCTCAGATCAAGGCCACAAGCTTAGGTTCTTTTACTCATCTCACTTGTTAACTGTTTAATACAAAGCATCTTACCAGTGGGAACACGACCCTATTCACAAATATTTTTTTATGAATTCTGACAGGGAAAAGATATCTTGGGCAAATAAACATTCCTTGAAAGATAAATAGGTCCTTTGAGAAAGGCTTAACATTTTCAATATAATAGAATACTTATTAAATAAACTACTGAAATCATAAAAGAATTGTGTTTGGTACAGTAGATACCAAATCAAAAGGCCTGCAGGAAAAAGAATGTTACTTTGTCAAGGACAAATCATGTTACATTATAGCTACATTAACATTACTTTCTAACAAATATCAATTATAAAGAATCTCAACTTTTCAGAATTTCTTAATTAAGGAACTCTTTCAAATTAACCCAAAGCCCTAATTTAGAACACTTTCAGGCTAGGATAAGTCTGTGATCAGTAATTGCCCGTTAACTGGCAAGAAGTACCAAGGGTAGGTGGTGGGGATTGTAGGAGAAAGTATCTGCTGGCCATATGTGCTGTCAAAAGCAAGGTACCTTATCCATCAACACAAAAGGACGATGGATAAAACCAAGTACCCCTAAAAATGAAATCTGGGCTTATGTGGGACAGGAGAGAAATCTGTAAGGCCTCTGGAAGTAAAGTTTCTCCAAGAAGGTTCAAGGCAATGATCAGAGCAGGGCAAGGTGGTACACATATGTAATCTCCACACTGTGGAGGTGGAAGCAGGAGGGAGGCAAGCTCAAGGCCAGCCTGGGCTACATGAGATCCTATCTCCAAAAACAGGAGAGTTAAATAATAATCATTCCTGGGAGATACACTCATGCATACTCGTATCAATAAGGTTCAATACCTGATGTATCCAGTGTTGACATCTTTCTTTTACTTACCCATTTTGTGTGTGTGTGTGTGTGTGTGTGCGTGCGTGCGTGCGTGCGCGTGTGTGCGCACGCGCTACAGGTCATCATCTCTCAGCACTCTGGAAACATGGGTTTTAGACATAGCCCAGAATCATCGTATTATACCCTCTAGGGGAAGAGGAAATCTAAGACAGGTATTTCCATTAAACTTCTCAGTTTTGGAAATCAACACTAAGCTGACTTCTGGGAATCTCTGCATGAGATCTCTCTCTCTCCCTCAGGAATCACATTCCCACTAACACTTTAGGTCTTGGTTTACAAAAACAACATTTGGAAGCATTTCCAGAAACACTGAAGTGGTATAAGTGTTATGACTGACTTTGCCAATGCTGGGGGGCCCTTTGTACTCAATGATTACTCTCTAGGGCCTGTGATATTCATTTTTCTTCAAATATTTTTATTTATACATTTGTAAGCATGAACACACACACACAGCACGCGTGGGGGGGAAGAATGGGTACACTACGGCCTCTTGTCACTGGAAAAGAACTCCAGATGCATGTGCCATTTTGTGCATCTGGCTTTATGTGTTACTGAGGAATCAAACCCAGGGCATCAGGTTTTGAAGGAAGTGCCTTTAATTCCTGAGCCATCTCTCTAGCCCCTTGGTTATTCCTGAAGGTTCATTCTCAAGTTCCCAAGCTTATAGAGGGTCATGTTCCTTGAGAATGGAAACTTGCCTCAAGGTGCTTCTGGGCCTCATGGGTTGGTTGTGGGAGATTTAGATGCTCCACTTTTCTAAAGCCAGTCCCAAGGAGACCTGAGCAAGGTTTTACTCTACCATAGCCCATCTACATGGAAAACCCAGATGCAAAGGTCAGTGATCCATTACTATGAGGCTTGGGGCATGGTTTGCTAGAAGAGTAGGAAGTAGGAAGGCCCAAATTTCTGGAAGACAAGGCATTTTGTGTCATGTTTTGAGCTGGGTATGTGTATGTCAATGTGTAAACAAGGAAGCAGGGAAATGGGCTTTCTTGCATTAACATTTTTTAGCTGAGTCTCTCTGTAAGTGTTCCTATGTATGATTAATAGCATAGCACAGTTATTTTCTTCCTCTGGATGGTTTTCTTTTTCTCTGTAAATTTTATTTATTTATTATTTATTTGCAAGCAAAGATAGAGCAGATAGACAGAGAGAACGGGCTTCCATGAACTCCTACCGCGTGTGCCACTTCGTGGATCTGGCTTCACATGGGTACTGGGGAACTGAACTCAGGTCATTAGGCTTTGCAGCGAAGCGCCTTAACCACTAAGCCATTTCTCCAGGCTCATGGTTTTCTTTAAGATTTATGTGTTATCACTGCTGTTTTATGACTGCTCATAGCAATGTATGAAACACCATTTTCTGTTTTAAATGTGGTCTGAGGTTTTGCCACTTTGTCACTGGAGTTCTAGGGCTTGCCTGGGTTGTGGTATAAAGGGATTAACTCTGAATCTTCAATAATTCCCTCAGAAAAGTACAAAAATCCTAGCAGTGAACAGAGCCTTCTAGCTCTGACAGGCCACACCATGCTTGCAAAATTTTTCCCCATTTCCTGGTCCCCATTTTCACCTCTGCTTAGATAGCAAAGAAAAATATGTTATCTAAAGTAGTGCTCTAAGAAGCAACTGTACCTCCTGGAAGGTGAATGCCAACCTGGCCTGTTTCTGTTGTTGCTATTTTCGAGGTAGGGTCTCACTCTAGCCCAGGGTGACCAGGAACTCACTCTGTAGCCGCAGGCGGGCCTGGAATTCATGGTGATACTCCTATCTCTGCCTCCCAAATGCTAGGATTAAAGGTGTGTGCTACCATGCCCAGCTATACTTTTTAAAAATAGCTTTATTTATGAGACAGAGAAAATGAGAGAGAACAGTGCTCAAGGGCCTTTTGCTGCTGCAAACAAACTCCAGATCCATGGGTCACATTGTGCATCTGACTTTACATGGGGCCTGGAGAACTGAACCAGTGCCAGTGGGCTTTGCAAGCAAATACCTTTACCCACCTCCCCAGCCCTAACCTACTGTTTTATCTGGAGAAAAATAAGGGTGCTGTTGTCTGTTATCTCTCTCCTTCCATCTAGTCCAAGTGAAGCACATTTTCTTTTCTTTTACTTTTCCTTTCTTTCTTTTTTTGGAGACAGAATCTTATGTAGTCCAGGCTATCCTTAAGTTCTTGATCATCCTGTGTCCATCTCCCAGGTTCTACGATTACAGTGTGAGCTACCACCTACTTTATAGGGTGCTGGGGATTGAACTCAGGGCTTTGTTTATGCTAAGCAAGCAGTTCTATGAGCTGAGTTACCGTACCACCACATGATTGCTTTATTTATTAATTCATTTACTTTTGGCAAACTTAGCAACTCCCACCTAGCCCTAACCTTCACTAAGTACTTCATATCCATAAGTGTACTATAAAATTTACCCTCTAGTGGGGAGAAGTGCTTTGAAATGATGTCTTTTGGCTATGATGTGACCACTGTATTCATGGCCTCGCAGTGGTTATTGTGACCTGTACAATATTGGTTACATCAACATGTCATCATAGATGGAGGAAGGCAAAAGAACAAAAGGCATCTAGAAGAATAACTAGTTACAAAAGAAGAAGGGACGGGGTTGGAAAGATGGCTTAGTGGTTAAGGCTCTTGTCTGCAAAGCCAAAGAATCTTCGTTCAATTCCCCAGGACCCACACAAGCCAGATGTACAAGGTGGTGCTTGCATCTGGAGTTCATCAGCAGAGGCTGGAAGCCCTAGCACACCCGTTCTCTCTCTCTCTCAAATTAAATAAATAAAATATTCTAAAAAAGAAAAGAAGAAGGGATTATATGGAAGTGACATGTAAGAGAGGGACAAATTACTGAGAGGGGATTATAAATACAGTATGTACGTATGAAATTTATCAATAAAAACTTTCCCCTCTAAAAGCACATGACTCAATTCAAGGAAGTGTGTAACCATCATCACAACCAATTCTTCAATATACACTCCAGAGTGGAATGCCTGGTCATATGGCAATTTTGTCCATTATACAATGTTTGCAATTTTTCTATAGGATTAAAGACTTCAGAATAAAACATTAAGACAAAAAGTTATTTTACAACATATGTCAGGTATGTAGGCACATACCTGTAATTTCATCACTTGGGAGATTGAGGCAGGGGGATGGAGATTTTCAGGATGGCTTGGGCTACATAGTGAAATCCTGTTTCAGAAAACAAAAGAAATAAAACCCAAGCATGGTGGTTCACACCTGTAATCCCAGCACTTGGGAGATTGGTGCAGAAGGAGGACTGTCATTAATTTGGAGCCCACCTGTGTTACATAATAAGTTCCAGGCCATCCTTGTATACATACTGAGACCCTGTATCAAACAACAAAAAGTGCGAACCAAAGAACAATGGCTGGGAAGACGGCTCAGTGGTTAAAGGCACTTGTCTGCAAAGCCAGATGGCCCAGGTACAGTTCCCCAAGTCCCACATAAAGCCAGATGCATAAAGTGATGCATGTGTTTGGAGTTCGTCTGCAAGTGGCAAGAAGCTCTGGAGAGCCCATTCTCTCTCTTTCTCTCTCAAATAAATAAATAAAATATTTTTAACAAAATAATATTAACCAGATTATCTTGTGTTCAAGAGAAGATGTGCATTAGATCAATTTATGCAGGAGATAATTCTTCCTCCTCCTAGTTTCCAGCATAATGCATGGCATACAGTAGTTTCGCACTACATTTGTGAGTTGTCAGTTTACTACAAGATATATCATTGTAAATATGTTTTCCCTTTTGAAGTCTTTAAGCTGTAAAATCAAATGCTGCTCTGCTAAACACTGACATTTGGTTTTGAAACAAAAAAATTATTTCCTTTCAAATTGTTTCTTCTTGTGTTTTGTTTTTTTTTTTTTTTCTTTTTCATTTCTAGATTTTCAGCTGCTCTAGACCTCAGCCTGCTGAATCTCCAGTTGGAAACCAGAAGTTCAACCTCCTGGATCCTGACTATTTACTAAATTGGGCAAAACTCTCAACCTGAATCAGCTACTCACTTGTTAATTCGGCAAGCCTCTAGTGAGCGTCTAGGTGGTAGATTCTGCTCTGGGCACTGCCGCCTCAGAAATGATCATGGAGCTCACAGTCAAATTTGTGAGAGAAGGAAAGGGGGGAAAACCCTGTAAGCAAATAAAAATAATTTCAGATGGCAACAGTGCCATGAAGAAAATGAAGTAGGGAACTACAAGGGTGGCTAAAAGAGCAATAGTATTTGAACCAGGACTTAAAAGAGAACAGCCAAGTAGGCTGGACAGATGGCTTAGTAGTTAAGGCCTTGCCTGCAAAGCCTATGGACCCAGGTTCGATTCACCAGTACCCATGTAAGCCAGATACACAAAGAGGCGCGTGCATCTGGTGTTTGTTTGCAGTGGCTAGATGCCCTGACATGCCCATTCTGTCTCTTTCTCTGACTCTTTCTCAAACAAATAAACAAAATAAAGTTAGTTATAAAGACAACAGCAAGTACCAAACCCTGAGGTACTTTGTATACTTGTTTCAAAGTACCTATTCCCTTCTTTTCAACCTTTGCTTTCAAAATCCTACCTCACCTTAAAGCTTTATATGAGATTCTACTTCCTCCATGAATATTCTTTTAATCCACCTGCTTTGCTACCAGCCCCATTTTAATAAAATGAATATAATCCTTCACTGGAGATGTAAATGAACATACACCTCTCTCTTTTTTTGCAGTGCCAGGGATCATCTAGCTTCTTTTATTTATTTATTTTTATTTTGAGACACTGTCTAGCTAAATTATCCAAGCCAGACCTAAGCTTGTAATCTTCCTGCCTCAGCCTCCCAAATAACTGGGATTATAGGCATGTGACACCTTGCTTGCTACCTCTTTTTCTAAGCGAATGTATCTGAATTCATATACCTAAATATGTGGTATCCTTCCAAAATAATCACTTCCCAACCAGTTCATCATACATTATGTAGAATCTACTATGTGCAAAGCATCATGACAGGCTCCAAGGAAACAAAAATAAAACTAGGTCATTCACTTCAGTCATATTCACAATGCTTCCAAAAGTCTTTCAGTATTGCTTTTAGGGTCAGGACAGTGAACAACACAGCACAAGCAGCTTCAGGTCTTCATAAGTAGCAATTTTCTTCAAATAAAAGCAATGTTCTACTTGAGCAATATCATAAAAAAATAAAGTTAAATTCAAGCTGGGCATGGTATCACACGCCTTTAATCCCAGTACTCTGGAGGCTAAGGTAGGAGGATTGCTGTAAGTTTGAGACCAGTCTGAGACTCCCCAGTGAATTCCAGGTTAGCCTGTGGTAGAGTAACAACCTACCTGGGGTGGGGGGACAATTAAATTCATCACCAAAAAAACTTAAGTATGTGCGCTGGAGAGATGCCTTAGTGGTTAAGGCACTTGCCTGTGAAGCCTAAGGACTCAGGTTCAATTCTCCAGGTCCCATGTAAGCCAGATACATATCGTGGCACATGTGTCTGGAGTTTGTTGGCAGTGGCTAGAGGCCCTTGTGTGCCCATTCTCTCTCTCCCCCTCTGTATCTAATAAATAAATAAATAAATAAAATGATTTTTAAAAATTAAAAAAAAGAAACAAGTATGTCCTCTTCAAAAGTGGATAGATGTCTGCCTTCACTGAGGAACTTAAAAACAAAACCAAAATTATATGCCACAGCCTCTGGAAGATGGGTTAATGGCTACATGACCAGAACAAGTAGGTAAGACACATGTTATTAATATGAAAGGGATAGCATTTACTAGAATAGTGGTTTCTTAAAGTCATGGTATTTTATATACAGCATCAGCAGTAAAATCAGTTCACACACTTCTATGTGCGTGTGTATTTGTATATATATGCATCTGTGTATAGTGGGCATGTATGGGTGCCTATGTGCCATGGCATACATGTGGAGGTCAGAGAACAACCTTAGGGTGTCAGTCCTCATCTTCCCCCTTGTCTGAAACAGGTTCTCTCTGCTGCTAATGCCTGATTACAGGATTCTCCTAGCAATTTTCCTGTCGCCATATGTGCACTGGGCTGAGCTACCTGTGTCCAGCTTGACATAGTACTGAGGAGCTGAGCTCCAGTGTCAGGCTTGCAAAGCACTTTTAATCACCAGAGCCTCTAATGTACAACTTTTTTTAAAGGTAGGGTCTTGCTAGCACAGGCTGACCTGGAATTCACTAAGTAGCACAGGCTGGCCTTGAACTCACAGCAATCCTCCTATGTTTGTCTCCCAAATGCTGGGACTAAAGGTATGTGCCACCATGGCCAGCCCAATGCACAAATTTTGAGGACTACTTTATTTTAAAGTCTTTTGCTATTGGAGAAGCATCCATCCAGCATAGTGTTAACTAAACCCAAAGGTACCTCATGAATATCTGTTGATTAATGAGTATGTATAAAATGGAATACCATTATTTCTCTGGTTATTCACAAGAGATCTTCCTAATAGTGAGGAAAAAACCCTCAGAACCAGTGTGGGATTAAAGGCTGTCACTCTCTCCCACCTCCTCCCCATGCTGACCTGGAGCTATATTTTTTGAGGATGTTGTCCAAAAGGCCGACGAGCTCTTCGGCATTGATGAACTTCTGCGTGCTGAGGGTATACATCTTTTCATAGAAGTCTGCGATCTCCATCCGAGCCTGCACAAAGAAGCAGAGCTGCTCTGACAGGTGAGAAAGGAGTTCTTCCACGTGGGGAGCAGTCCCTCCGGGAGCACCTCGGCCAGTCACCACCTTCTTCAGCTCGTTATGCAGGGAAGTATAAATGGTCCGGATGGAATCCTTCCTGCTGAAGAAAGACTGGCTCCCTGGGAAGCAAATAACATAAGCACATGACAGGTAAGGAGGAGAAACCAGAAGCACTAAACACTTCCCAGCATGCAAGAGAAAGACCTGGAACCCGCTGAATCTTCAATGAGCTTAACATCTACTACTTTCTCAGACTCTATGATTGGGATACAAGAACTCTGTGATTAATATTTTGGTGAAGCACAAGTTAAATGAATACCTGCTATAATTCATTAGTAGAACAACTGACCTGCACTTTTCTTACCCATAAATCAATTCCCCAATGAACATAATCTAGCAAATAACATCACCCTGGATTAAAAAAAATACCTAACCACCCCTTTCTCATATATGTACCTAAAACAAAACAAAACATATAAATTATAAAACACTGCTGTTATGCCTGGTAAATCAGAATATCGTGCTTCTTCTTTGGAGTTTCATTTTCCTTTAAATCTTATCTTTTAGGCCACAGCCACAAACTAGGAAGGTACACATATACACCCATTTATGCAAAGACATACTAGAATCTGAGAGGAAAAAATTATGGAGCTCTTGAAGGCTGACACTGTATGTTATAATAAAATAAGCACCATATTGTGAATTATAAAAACCAAGAACTAATTATAAGTAACTGCTGCTCTAAGTCAAAGGAAATCAGCAAAAGAAAAGATCAACTTTATTCTTTACAATAGTCAAAAAAAAAAAAAAAAAGATCAATAGAGATGTCATTTACTTACTTGGGTATTTATACGTGATCAATTATATTTCTAACTACAAGAGCCAGCTGCATGGATATTTTCTTACGCAGTTAGACCCCCTATTAAAAGTCCAGACCCGGGCTGGACAGATGGCTTAGTGGTTAAGCACTTGCCTGTGAAGCCTGAGGACCCCAGTTCGAGGCTCTACTCCCCAGGACCCACGTTAGCCAGATGCACAAGGGGGTGCACATGTCTGGAGTTCATTTGCAGTGGCTGGAGGCCCTGGCATGCCCATTCTCTCTGTCTCCCTCTTTCTCTCTCTGTTGCTGTCAAATAAATAAAAATAATTTTTTTAAAAAAGGCCAGACCCAACACATGAGAATGAAAAGAAAGAAGGCATATTTAAACTTATTTCTCTCTTTTTTAAGTTATTTTTTAAAATTTATTTGAGAGAGAGAAAGAGGCAGAGGGAGGGAGAGAGAGAATGAGCATACCAGGGACTCCAGCCACTGCAAACGAACTCCAGACGCATGTGCGCTCCCTTGTGCATCTGGCTTACATGGGACCTGGGGAATTGAACCAGGGTCCTTTGGCTTTGCAGGCAAATGCCTTAACCACTAAGCCATCTCTCCAGCCCCTTAAAACTGATTTCTATGAACATATAAAGATTTCAAAGATGCCAGGCATGGTGGCGCACACCTCTAATCCCAGCACTCAGGAGGCAAAAGTAGGAGGATCACCTTAAGACTACATAGTGAATTCCAGGTCAGCCTAAGCTACAGTGAGACCCTACCTCGAAAAACAAACAAACAAACAAACAAAAATCTCAAAGATGAGTGGAGTTTAAATTTCCTGCTGATAAACCCAGAATGTTTTATTGAATATGTTTATTGCTACTATAAAACATATTAAGGTTAAAAATTGTCAAGTAACTTGTAAAATATTCACTCCATAAATGATTTGTATCAGAATATTATTCTTACTTCATTCCTTGCTTAATATTTCAAGAAATGAATTTTACATCTCTTATTAGGGTGACCAACTCAACCTGGTTTGCCCACACTTTCCAGTTTTTAACACTGAAAGTCTGACTTCACGGGAAACTTTTTTTTTTCCTGAGGCAGGGTCTCACTAGCCCCAGGCTGACCTGGAACTCATTTCATAGTCCCAGGCTAGCCTCAAACTCACAGCGATTCTCCTACCTCTGCTTCCCAAGTACGGAGATTAAAGGTGTGTGTCACCACGTCAGCTCATAGGAAACTCTTAATGCAGATGTTCTGTTGTGCTTTGGTTCAGATGCTTTCTCATGTGTTTGTGGTATAAATGCATGTATGTATGCATATTTGTATGTGTACACATGCATGGGGAAGCTGAGGTCAATGGCAGGTGTCTTCCTCAATCACTTCCCATCTTATTTTACTGAAACATTCTCTCACTGAACGCAGAGCTCACCAATTCGTGGTACCCAACTTATCCCAAGAATCACCTGCCTCACATCCCAAGTACTGGGATTAAGGTACATGCTACCATGCCCAGCACTTAGGTTAAGTGCTGGGGAGCTGAACTCCGACCGTCACACTTGCACTAGTGCTTTATTGACTAAGCCATCAATCCTAGGCTGTATAGAGTTCAAGGCAAGCTTGGGCTACATGAGATTCTATCTTACAAAAATCAAATTTAATAACAAATATCATGCAAAATTCAAAAGTGTTACAAGTCTCAAAGACTTAGTTTCAAATCCTCACTGCAAACTTACATGCCATGTGATAGGTACACTACCTAGCCACTCTAAGCACTGACTGTTGTTGACATAAAACTAGAAGCATAACTGCAAAAAACCTGACAGAATGAAATAACGTTTGTAATAATCTGAAAGAAAGCATATGCTCACCAATGCTGGTCCCTTTTTCTTCCACTTAACTGACAAGACAACTCCCAATAAAACAACAATGCACCAGGAAGATTACTGTTTGACAGAGAGCCCAGGGAGCTCAACTGTGTACTCACTACCATTGTTCAAAGGGTTGGCCATGGTGAATATTTTTATACTGAAAAAGGACTCCTTACCTCATCCAATTATCCTTATCTGGGAGAATGGAAATATTAATGCATAAAATATGCTAAAACATAAATTCAAAGAACATCTTTAAAGGTTATGGATTGGGCTAGGGAGATGGCTCAGCAGTTAACGGTACTTGCTTGCAAAGGCCTGCCAGCACAGGTTCGACTCCCCAGTACCCATATAAAGCCAGGTGGACAAAGTGATACATGTGGCTGAAGTTCATTTGCAGTGGCAAAGGCCCTGCTGTGCCCATTCTCCCTCCGCCCCACATTTATATGAGAGAGACCACAGATGCATTTCTCTTCTCAATGTGCTTAGGAAAACAATCCTAGCAGTCAACTACAATGGCTTGAAATATCCAACAAGGATTGCCTCCTTCATGCTGGGAAGCAAATGATCAGAAACGCCCAACTTATTTCTCTTCCCCATTTTTCAATTTATATAATATGGCATTCTGCTACAGATGATTGGACTTCTGTGTGAGTAGGAGGAAAACTCAGTAGCAAAGGCCAGTAAGTTAGAAAAGAGATATAAAGGGAAGAGAAAGGAAGGGAGGCGGGTGCTTAGTAGGATGGTGTTGTCTATATCTAAGTAGAATAGATTAATGGGGGTGAAAAGACCCAAAGTGAGGTCAGGGGAACAGACTGAGTAAAGGAAAGGTGGAGGGAGGGCTAATTAAAATCTAGGAGGATATAAATAAATCATATGAAAACCTACTTTTTTGGACAATAGAACACTCAGGAGCCATAGATTGTTGCTAGAAAATTTTCAGTGCCAGGGATGGGATACCTTCCAGTGAGTTGTTGGCCAGGGAGGTCCCTATTGCCTCCAAATCATTATAGGCCATTGCCAAGGCCCTTGATTTCCCACCAGGAATAAATGGTAAGACCCTACTGCTGAAGACTCCACATACTTGGGCTGCAAGGCCACGGAGAAATCCTGCTGACCAGATTTCTGTCAGAAAGCTGGAAGAAGCCATTCTGCATGCAGTTCAATGGGGGCAAAGAAAAATCAACAGTGAAGATATTTAACAGTGGACAATGCAAGCCTTATATTTGGCCAGCCAGACCAAATGAGCCGATGACTGAAATAGTGGCACGTCTATCATGGTGGAAACCAACTGCCCTATAATTGGACTGGAGGTCCGTTCCGTGGGAGGGAATACATCCCTGATACTGAAAACTTAAAACAGGGGTAGTCATGAGCCCTAGGGGTGTAACGTCTGCTGCTGTCTGCCTAAATGTATATACTATGCTTATCAAACTGCCCAGTAAGCACTTCTCTTAATGTTCATACCCTTATATTAATGCTACTCTCACTTTTGGTAGAGAATCTTCTCTTTTCAGATGGTGGTGACCGTGGGATGATTCAGAAGGCATTATGGTGCAGGAAAGAAGTGACAGGTATGCTCAGTACTGCAGTATCTCTATCACACCTTCGAAGGCTCAGGGTCTATTGTGGAAGAGGTGGTGGAAAAAATATAAGAGCCAAAGGAAGGGTAAGACTCCTTACAACATGATCCTCCAGACACAAAATGGCCAGGATACCCATGCCCTCAGTGCCTGACACTACCTACACAAGACCATCATAATAGGAGGAAAAGATCATGACATCAAAATAAAAGAGAGACTGATTGAGAGGGGGAGGAGATATAATGGAGAATGGAGTTTCAAAGGGGAAAGTGGGAGGAGGGAGGGCATTACCACGGGATATTTTTTATAATCATGGAAGTTGTTAATAAAAAAAATTTGAAAAGAAAAAAAAATAGCATTCTGAATTCTTCCCAAATGCTCTAATTATTGTTACTACTGCTATTATTTTCCAAGATTTCAGTAGCTGATTACATACCATGAAAGTTCAAGTTTATTAAAGGAGCATATAAAACATTATGAACATTTTAAAAATATACGTTTTGCTAATAGTAATCATAATTTTCATTTATCTTATTTTAAGCAGGGTCTCACTCTAGCCTAGGCTGACTTGCAACACACTCTATAGCCCATACTGGCCTCAAATTCATGGTGATCCTCCTACATCAGTCTCCCTAGAGTTGGGATCAAAGGCATGTGCCACCATGCCAAGCTTCATGATAATTGTTTAAACATCAATTCTCAAGTCGTTTTTTAGTATGCACAATTTTTGTGATCAGAGTGTGAGGAAACTTGCCAGTGATGAATCAAAGAGAAGTATTATCTTCTAAACTCCTCCACAGGAGTCAGCACATTTTAATCAGCAATCCTTTCCCCTCAGAGCAAAGAGAAGGCACCACGATAAGGGACCAGGACTGGGACAGAAGGCTCCTGCCAGGGCTGTCTTGTGTTTAAAGGCCACACATGCATTTATAATCGGGATCAGCTGCTGAGACTTCAGATGAAGTTAAAAAGACCTGTTTTGTTTGAGACAGGGCATCATTAAGTAACCTAGGCTGCCCTTAAACTCTCCAGCTTCCTGCTCCAGCCTTGCTAGGTGCTAGAATTACAAGCATGTACCACCACTCTTGGTGAACACTCCCCTTTTTACTTGAAATTTGCTGACAGGAGATCTCAAGTGTCCTCCCCCCCCCCCGCGGCCAAAAAAAAAAGTAGGAGGATAAACTATGTAAGGTTGGTAAAATATGTCAATTAGCTTTCTTGTGATGGTCATTTCACAATGTGTATATGAAAACACACAGTTGTGCATCTTGTCTATACAATTTTTTTTAAAGTATTTTTATTTATTTGCAAGCAGGAAGAGAGAGACAGAGAGAGAATGGGCATGCTGAGGAACCTAGCTTCTGCAAAGGAACTCCAGATGTATGCACCATTTAGTGCGTCTGGTTTTATGTGGGTACTAAGGAATTTAACCTGGACAGTTAAACTTTGCAAGCAAATGCCTTAACTACTGAGCCTTCTCTCCAGCCCTTAAGTCTATACAATTTTTGTCAATTATATTTAATAAATTTGAAGACTTCATTTTACAATTTCTTAAGTATGCATTTGCTTTGCATTTTCCTTTACAAAGAAAATTATATAAATTGGCTAAGTGGTTGTACAGCATGGAACTGTTGTAAATGTCAACATTTTTTCCTTGTTTTAAGAAAACAGGGCTGCAGGGATGGCTTAGTGGTTAAGGCGCTTGCCTGCAAAGCCAAAGGACCCAGGTTCAATTCCCCAGGACCCACGTTAGCCAGATGCACAAGGGGGCGCACATGTCTGGAGTTCATTTGCAGTGGCTGGAGGCCCTGGCATGTTCATTCTCTCTCCCCCTCTTTCTCTATCAAATAAATAAATAAATAAAAATAAAATATTTAAGAAAACAGATGGCTGATCTGATACTCATGAAGTTCAGTTATTACCTCAATGATATTACTTGTGCTCCAGCATCAAAGCAACAACGATATTTGCAAAGTTAAATGTAAAATTCTGTAACTTACATTTACTAATTGTCATGTCTACATGTAAGTTATGATACACTTACACATTGGCATTTTCAAAATATTTACTCAGAAGTGAAATAGCCAGACAGCCAGAGGATGCCTGACCACATTTCCAAGTGTGAGCTGGTGTGCAGGTCAATTTCGAAGCACAGCCCTGAGGCCCACTTACACCACCTGAGGCTCAAGCAGAACTCACCATGTCACACAATAAGGGTCTTTTCACAGAACCCAGGTAAGACATTCATTCTCCTACACATTCTTACACACTGGACAGCCAGCTCTCAGTACATCTGGCTCATTCAACTTAAAACCAGAGCAGATTTGAAAGACTGGAACCCACAAATGGGTTTTAGGAAATCTAACTGATTTATCTCTTTCTCTCTCTGATTATGTACAAAATTGTATGTGTACATGTATTTTTCTGGGGAGAAAGTCCACAGCTTTCAGCAAATTTCCATGGATGAGCTTTAACAAAACGTTATGATTCAGGGTATATGGATTAACCATCATTTAAAACAATGTATTTTACTTATTTATTTATTTGAGAGAGAGTGGGGGAGAGAGAGAGGCAGAGGCAGAGAGGGAATGGGCACACTGGAACCTCCAGCCATTGCAAATGAACTCCAGATGCAAATGCCGCTTTGTGCACCTGGCTTACATGCATACTGGGGAACTGAACCAGGATCCTTTGGCTTAGCAGGCAAGCACCTTAACCATTAAGCAATTTCCCCAGCCCCAATCATCACTTTTTTATAGATGGGAAGTATATTAAAATGACCCAAACTGTCAGAATATTGACCAACTTTAAGCTATGACACAGCCAATTTTCATATATGTAATATATATATATATATTCATATAGTATGTGATTCATAATGTGAACAGGTTTTAAATAAATTATATATCTGCACTAAATCTGGTAACTCACAGGCAGGTTTGTGTTTTATCCCCTACTCACATAACTGCACATATCATCTGCTATTCTGTAGAAAAGGGAGGAACAAGCACTGCAACAGCAACAGGTGCTGGAAAAAAAAAAGTAGAAAATCAAAAAGATGAAAGTGACCAGTTTTTCCTAATAAATCAGCACACCAACTGCTATTTAAGAAGCTACAGCAGTCAGTTACAGAAAGCCCAACTGAACATTTGCCAAAAGGTCAGTAGGATGCATACAGTCATCTCGGGCAATATAAGGGGATTCATTCTACTTGTGAGTTACAGTCCCCTCTGCATTTCTACCCTTGGTCTGTCCATCCTGCCACTGGTAATTAAATGGCCAAAACTATGCCAAAGTGCTAAAAACTAACTCAAAGGCTCTGGGATCCAGCTATTATTATTATGTCATAACTGTTCCAAGTAAGTAGGTCTCAGGTTTTACGTCTACTGTCTCCTTGTATACTCACACTATTTGTTTCTGCTAGTGGAAATCAGCTGATTCCACGTCTTTGCATCTTATTTTCAGAATCAAGATTTATATGGGGTGACAACAGCGTATACCATTTCCCGCCTTAAGTCTCGTTCCTGCCCAGAATTCACTTCTCTCTTCACTCATCAAATAGGCACTGAGGGACTCTGAAGAGGGGATAAGACTCCATCTGTAACACTCAGGCGCCTTAAGAGGCCAAACAAATAGGTGTTCATTCACACAACTAGGTTGCATCGGCTAGTTTTGCTCCTCTGGCCGCCGCTGTCGCTAGTTAGAAGAATGAGGACATAGAGCTTTGGGTTACTTCTCATTCACGAAACCAATCCATGCACCCACGGGTCGGGCACAGCCCACCCCAGCGGCGCAGGCCGGTGGGCGGGGCTTGTGGAAGCCGAGGGGAGGGAAGGGACCGGCGGGAGGAGAGCTGGGGTCGCCCCGCAGAGCCTGCCGCTCGGAGTGAGAGACGGGACCCCCAAGCCACAGCCAACTGTGGAGTACGCCCCCTTTCCTTGCTCAAGGGGCGGGGGACGGGGCGGAGGTACCTAGTTTCTGCCCCAGGTAGGTGAGGCTGTGATAGACCTTCTCGGCCGCGGCCAGGTGCGCCAGGGCGGCCAGCAGCGACAGCCAGCTGCCCCCTGCGCTCTTGTTGGCCTCCCGTTCCTTCTCCACATTGTCCTTGGCCTTGTCGTACGAGAAGATACCCAGGTGAGAGAAGAACGTCTCCAGCACCGCCTGTTCCACGGGCACCGGGGCGGCCAGCGGGATAGACTCCCCCATGCGACCTGCGCTCCGGCTCCACCCACGTGGCTCGTCGCCCTCGCACTTCCGGGTTCCGCGGGCACGAGCGTGCGCAGCGGCGTGCGTGCGCGCGGCCGCCGAGGGCTTGGGGAGCGCGCGCCGCCGGCACGCTGCGTGGGGCCTCGCGGGGCGGGCGGAGCGGAGGAGTGAGGCCGAGGGAGGCGGGCGATGGCCTCGCGCGGTCGCGTGCCGGGCCGGCCCTCAGAGCGGAGTGGGAGGCGGCTGCGTTCTGAGGGGAGCCCGGACGCCCCGGCCGGCGAGCCTGCGTCCCGGGATGACGTCACGCTGGGTTGACGTCAGGGTTTGCGTTGACGTCTGCCTGGGGAAGACGGGGCTGGAAGACCAGAATGGTGCTCACTCGCGACCCTCGACCCAACCCACGAAGTTTCGAGGTGAGAACCTCGGCAAGGTAGAAGCTTAAGGCTTCACCCCAGCACGGTCCCAGAAAACACCTGCACGGGTTCCACACATGCCAGGGCCGTTAGTCATCGGCCCAACAGCGACACGTGACTTCAGCTTGCCCATCCGTCTCAAACTTCATCAAGCTTCCTGGAAAAGAGCCCGGGATCGAGAACAAAGTAACAAGTCGATGCATTTCATCATTCAGATTCGTTCCCAGTTCAGAGGACATGTAAGAAACATCCTGAGGTCTGAGGAGATGGTTAAAGGTGCTTGCTTGCAAAGCCAGATGGCTTGGGTTTGATTCTCTAGGACCCCCTGTGAAATCAGATACATAAAGTGGCACATGAAGCTATTTGTAGTTTGCAGCAAGAAGCTCTGGAGCACCCATTCTCTCCCTCTCTCTCTTTCTCTCTCTCTCTCTCTCTCTCTCTCTCTCTCGCTTGCGCGCTCTCTGCTTATAAATAAATAAGTAAATAAATAGAAATATATTGTTAAAAAAGAGACATCCTGGGCTAGAGAGATGGCTTAGCGGTTAAATGCTTGCCTGTGAAGCCTAAGGACCCCGGTTCAAGGCTCGATTCCCCAGTACCTACATTAGCTAGATGCATAAGGGGCGCATGAGTCTGGAGTTCGTTTGCAGTGGCTGGAAGCCCTGGTGTACCCATTCTCTCTCTCTGTATCTATATCTATCTCTCTCTGCCTCTTTGTCTGTCACTCTCATATAAATAAATAAAAATGAACAAAAAAAATTTTAAAAAGAGACATCCTGAACTCAGCTCATAGATATGCCCATAACTTTGAGACACTACCCACTAGCTGAGTTTTTTCTCTTCTTCATTATACATACATACTTTGTATGTCACGCAGCTTAACCACATATAGCTACATAGAACAGAGACTATTCATTGAAAAAATGAAATGTCAATTTTTATGTTTTTCTTAAGCTATAACTATTCTGCCATCACTACCTTTTTTGACATGGCACTGTATTGAGCATGTGTGTTTATGCATGTGTATACACATGCATATGGAGACCAGAGGTCAATGTCTGGTGTCTTCCTCCTCAGTCATTCTCCATCTTTCTTTTTTAAAATCCAGTCATCTTTTTTATTTATTTGCGAGAGAGAGAGGTAGAGATGAGGCAGATAGAGAGAGAATGGGCATGCCAGGACCTTCAGCCACTGCAAACGAACTCCAAATGCATGTGCCACCTTTGCATCTGGCTTACTTGGGTCCTGGGGAATCAAATCTGAGTCCTTTGGCTTTGCAGGCAAGTACTTTAACAGCTAAGCCATCCCTCCAGCCCTCCATATCATTTTTTGAGATAGGATCTCTCACTGAACCTACAGTTCATGGAGCCACTAGACTACCCAACCACTAAACCCTAGGGATCCATTTATCTCTGCCTCTCCAGTGCTGGGATTACAGAAACGCACCTCTATACCACCATTTTCTGTGGGTGCTGGAGATCCAACCTTACTTAGATCCTCATGTTTGCATGGCAATCAATATCCACTGAGCATATCCCTAGCTCCCACCACTACTTTTATAATGCAAATCACACTCATCTAATCAGTGACTATATATATTGTGCATCTGTTCCCTGCCCCTAAAACTGTAATTGGATGAGTTCAAGCCTTTAACATTTTTGTTTATTTATTTAGTTTTAATATTTTATTTTTATTTATTTATTTATTTGACAGAGAAAGAGGGAGAGAGAGAATGGGCACTCCAGCCGCTGCAAACAAACTCCAGATGCATGTGCCCCCTTGTGCATCTGGCGAACCTGGGTCCTTTGGCTTTGCAGGCAAATGCCTTAGCCGCTAAGCCATCCCTCCAGCCCCTTTTTTTGAAAAGTATTTTATTAACTGTTTTTAAAAAAGAATTTTGAACTTGCTAAAGGTGGAAAGCGGGTAAATAATCATTTTGAAGAATCAAGGATGATTCCCAGGAAGTGGTGATTCTTGGTGAATAAAAGTTAACTAAGTATAGCATCAACACCGAAATCAACAGGCAGTGAAAGAGACCACAGTGCTCATAAACATACCCACATATTTAAGAACCCTTAGATGTTAAAGGCAACACTATAAATCTGTGAGGGAAAGAAACCTACTCGGTTCCTGGTGAAAGGGACATGATGATGTGGGATCTTCCGTCAGTGTGTCTTACAACCAAAAAATAATATTTAAACTCATAAACAATCTAGAAAAAGTACATGTGACTAAGTGGTCTAGAGAGAGAGAGGAAAACTTCTAGTTACAAAAGATTTGAAAGAATTTACAAACAAGCAGACTATCTCATAAAAATTTATTAAGGCCAGATATAGTGGCACACACCTTTAATCCCAGCACTCAGGAGGCAGAGGAAGAAGGATCGCTGTGAGTTTGAGGCCACCCTGAGACTACACAGTGAATTCTAGGTCAGCCTGAGCTAAAGTAAGACCTTACCTTAAAACACCAAAATAATAATAATATATAAAGATTACTTGGAAGTATCCTAAATTTAAAAAATTTATTAGCATATAATAATTGTACAGATTAATGGTTTCACTGTGATATTTTCAAGCATACACATATCACACACTGACCTTGTCCACTGGAAACTTCCTTACCCTTTCCTTCCTTCCTTTCTATTTCTCTCCCTCCTTTTTGCCCTTTCCCAATCCCTAGTAGTACCTCTTCTATCTACATGTCAAAATTATATATACATTATTGCCTACCTTAGGAAAAACTGTGTAATAATGCTGAAGGGTATTGTTTTATTTTTCACTTTTTGGCATATGTATGTACAGTATGTGTGATATGTTTATATATAGTGTGTGCTCATGTGTGTGAAGACTTGCTCACCTTGTGTGGTGTTTTGATTCAGGTGCCCCCCCATAAACTTATGTATTCTGAATGCTAGGTTCCCAACTGATGGAGATTTGGGAATTAACGCCTCCTGGAGAGAGTGTATTGTTGGGGGCGGGCTTATGGGTCTTTTAGCCAGCTTCCTCTTGCCAGTGTTTGGCATACTGTCCTGTTGCTATTGTCCACCTGATGTTGGCTAGGGGGTGATGTCCCCCCTCTGCTAATGTTGTCATTTTCCCTGCCATCATGGAGCTTGCCCCTCAAGCCTATATGCCAAAATAAACCTATTTTTCCCACAAGCTGCTCTTGGTTGGGTGATTTCTACCAGCAATAAGAATCTGACTATGGGCTGGAGAGATGGCTTAGCGGTTAAGCGCTTGCCTGTGAAGCCTAAGGACCCCGGTTCGAGGCTCGGTTCCCCAGGTCCCATGTTAGCCAGATGCACAAGGGGGCGCACGTGTCTGGAGTTCGTTTGCAGGGGCTGGAAGCCCTGGCGTGCCCATTCTTTCCCTCTCCCTCTGTCTTTCTCTCTGTGTCTGTCGCTCTCAAATAAATAAATAAAAAATGAACAAAAAATATTAAAAAAAAAAAGAATCTGACTACAACACCTTTTGTGCATGCATGACAAGGCTGTAGGAGAATGTCAGGTGTCCTCTATTGCTCTTCCATGGAGTTTCCTTGAGACATAGTCTTTCACCAAACCCAGAGGCCATGTTTTCAGTCAGACTGGCTGATCACTGATCCCCAGTGAGTCTCCCATCTCTGCCTTCCCAAAGGACTAAGAATACAGGTATGTGTGACCACCTCCAGTGATTTACATAGGTGCTGGGGATTGAGCTCGGGCCCTCATGCTTGTAAGGCAAGCACTCTTACCTACTGAGCTATTTCCAGAACCCCTATTTTAATATACCAAATCTTTTTTTAAAACAGTAAAAATAAAAGGATATGAGTATGCTAGGAGACATGCTGTGGCTTTAAGTGGGCCATCTACCTAGGGCCCATGGCTGACCTAGAAAGCAAAGCCAGTACCCCTGATGCCAGAGAACCCAAGGCCACCTGGAATTATGGCCGTGGGTCCCACCTAGTGCCTCTGTGATCCAGTCCCTATCCCTATCCAACATTTCCATTCTCCTAGCACATAGTCTGGGTCACGTGGTATGAAACTTTTGCCCTTATCCAAAACCTTATAAAAAAGGACACTCAACTGTCATTTCCCATCACCTTGATGGGTCTCAGTCTCCCCAGTTGTCACTGCCATCTATAAAAAATAACAAACAAAAGTCAAAAAGTAAGAACAGCATTAATCCATGGACATAAATACATTTAGAAGGTAATTTAATGGCCACGATATATCCATTCAGCCAAAGAGCAGTGGTAGCTTACCCCTAGGGCCATAGACTTTTGACTCGTTTTTTAAGCATCAGGAAGGAGTTCCTTCCCAAGGAGCAGGCCTGAGATCCAGAGAGTTGTTGGTAACCCCTATAACTTCCATGCCAATATTATACCAGTGGGCACATCTTGCATGATTGTTTGACTTTGTAGCATGCAGAATCCACTGCTAATGAAGACTGTTGGCGACTTTTCTCCCCCGTAGCCTGCATACCTCTTCCTAGCACTATGGCAGCTGGCCAGCAGGGGAAGGTTTCCAGCTCAGTTCCAGGTCATTTCATATTGTCCTCGTATGCTTTTCTGACCAACGACTCATGGGAGGGGCAGGAATGTCTTACTAATGATAACTGGAATTTTTCTGTTACAACCTGTGGCATCTGGGCACAGCATTCTCTACCTTAGCAGTGTGCTGCTTTCTTTCATGAATGTATGTATGTATGTATGTATGTATACTTAGAAATGATAATTTCAGTAGGCTGGAGAGATGGCTCAGTAGCTAAAGATGCGTGTTTACAAATGTTAATTTCATTTCTCTCTTTTTTTTGTCCTGTTTGGTTTTTTGAGGCAGGGTCCCATTCCAGCCCAGGTTGACCTTGAATTCACTATATAGTCTCAGGTTGGCCTCAAATTCACAGTGATCCTCCTACCTCAGCCTACCAAGTGCTGGGATTAAAGGCATGCACCACCATGCCAGGGTCATTTCTTTATGGTAAATAAATATACCACATTTTCTTTATATATTCATCTATTAAAATATAGTTCTTGGTTTGAAGAAATGGCTTAACAGTTAATGTGCTTCTCTGTGAAGTCTAACGACCAAGGTTCAATTTCCCAGTATCTACATAGGCCAGATGCACATGGTGGTGCATGTGTTTGGAGTTCATTTGCAGTGGGTAGAGGCCCTGGCATGTCCATTCTTTCTCTCAAATAAATAAATAAAAATTTTAAATATACATATAATTCTTACAAAATGTATGTAAAAGCTGGGCATGGTGATGCATGTGTTCACTCTCAGCACTTGGGAGGCAGAGGTAGGAGGATTGCTGTTTCAGGCCAGTTTGGGACTACAGGGTGAGTTTCAGGTCAGCCTGAACTGGAGTGAGACCCTACATTGAAAATTAAAATGTATGTAAGATGGACATAGATGGGAAAAGAAGGACTTCCAGAGAGAAATAACTTCCTTGGCACCTAACAATGATAAGATTAGAATCCAGCTTAATTAGCTTCCCTTCTACCTTCTCTCTTTCCTTTCTCCTTTCCTCCCTTCCTTCCTTTCCATTAGTAATATTTATTGAGTGCTTTATGTGCCCAACACTGTTCTATGTGCTTTCTGACTGGACTACTTAGAAAATATGAAAGTAATTTCTACTGCTTATCTATTTTACTACGTCACAGAGATTTGACGGGAAACCATAAATTTTTTTCTAATGGCCTAATACTAGCCATTCTGTTCTTTTGTCAAAAACAAACCAACTAGATTTTAAAGATTATAACATCCAGTGCATCAGTTAACAATGTTCAAATGTGTCTGTTGCCCGCTCTCCAGAGGAGACCTAGAATATGCTGCACATGCTAAAGTGTATACACCATCTATATTTGTTTTAAAATTAGAGATGTGTATGTTACAACCAAAAACTGAAGAAAGTAATAGTATCTAAAAATAAAAGGAACACGTTTAGTAATGAATAAGCTTTGGATTTTAAAATTTTAAATAAGAAAAACCTGGCCTTAATTTGGGCCTATAGTTAATTAGAATGGTTCTTAACTTGGATTTCTTAAAACTAGACCCTGAGGCAAAGGTAATGAGCTGATGCTAATTCAGGAGGTTAAATCTGTAGGCAGTGAGAGTGAAAAGAAAAGGAAGTGATTCAAGGTTAAGATAAGAACTATAAGATGAGCTGTCTACCTGCAGAACACAATTTTGCAATAACCTAGCAGAGAATCATTGGATACTCAAATCAGTACAGCTCCTCTACTGCCCAAAATGTCTTTGGACAGGCAATACAAAGAAATTATAGTGTTCTGCAGTTTTTGAGAGAGAGAAAAGATTTATCTGCCCGGCTTTACCAGCTCATTTCCCCTTGGTCCTGTTGGCCAGCTGGGATGTAGTCCTACAATTCTAGGTTACAACATTCTACTCCTTAACCTGCTACCTCAAAGCCAAATCCAGTGCCCTGTGGTGTGACTTTTCATTCAAGTAGGTGGCAAGGCATCAGCTGTGTGTGTGTTGTTAGGTGTGAAGGCCTCTTCCATATATGTCAAAGGGAATGCTAATCTTACCTTACATATAACATGTGACTTTACACTCGAGCCCAGAAATAGCAAGAGAATCCAGACATCACAGTGTACCTGTCTGGGCAAGCCAAATTGAACAAACCTGAGAGCAAGAGTTGGCCATGGAGATATGGCCTAGATAGAGTGAGCCCAAAGTCTGTGAGACAGTGGCATCAGTGAAACCTGAGGAGCTGTGTGAGATGTCTCTGATACAAGAAGCAATACTTTTCTACATTGTCCTCCTAGTTCTCAAGTCTTTCTGGGATCACAGCCTCAGCCATTGCTTCTTTGCCCCAAAGACACTTTATTCTTTAATGAATATTTAGTATTGGCAATAAGATTTTTGGGTCTTTTCACTTATTTTTTTAGAAGATATTTCTTCATGGCTTTTTCTATTATATACTCAAATATTTTATTAACCAGGGTTCTCTAGAGGAACATAAATGACAGAATGAATGTATATTACAAAAAGGATTGGGCATGGTGGCACATACTTTTAATCCCAGCACTCAGGAGGCAGAGGTAGGAGGATCACCGTGAGTTTGAGGCCACCCTGAGACTCCATAGTGAATCCCAGGTCAGCCTGGGCTAGAGTGAGACCTACCTCAAAGAACCAAAAGGAAAAAAAAAAAAAAGGATTTATTAGATTGGTTAACGCAATATGGGTTTATGGGCTGGGTAATCCACCAGTGGGTACAGCTTCAGGTTTGCTGAGATGAACCTCCAGACCAGGCACAGTTATGGAGGAAGGGATATTTATTGAAGCTTACAGAGCCAGGAGAAGTTCCATAATGGCAGAAGAAGCTGGCCTGCTTTCACTGATCCAAGCAGGGGCGGGGGGAGAGAGAGAGAGAGAGAGAGTGAGAGAGAGAGAGAGAGAGAGAGAGAGAGAGAGAAGCCAAAAGCCACAAGCCACATGGCACACTTCAGGAACTCCAAGTGGAACTAGGCACTTTGCATATCTTCCACCAACACACCTTAAGATCCACCTAGTAACATCTCCTCCAGCCAGGTGGCTGCAGATCCAAACTACAAAGTAATAAAACATGGAATATATTGGGGGCCATCTATTCAAACTACCACAGAGATCCTGGTAGCTACTCTGTCAATGAACCTGGTGCTTCAGCAGCCCCTCTGGCACTAAGGGCCTGGAGGATTCCTGGAAAGTCTCTGGTCATCAGTCCACTAGGAGAAATGAAGAAGTTGGGTTTTGATATCAGTGAAGGACAGCAGCAATAGGACCAATGAACTCACCAACAAGTAGCAAGGCAGCCAGGCAAAAAGACTTTTTCTTTTTAAATTTGCTTTTTGAAGTAGGATCTTGCTCTACTCCAGGCTGACTTGGAATTTACTATGTAGTCTCAGGGTGGCCTCAAACTAATGGTGAACCTCCTACATCAGCCCCCCAAGTACTGGGATTAAAGGAATGCACCACCATGCCTGGCCAAAAAAAAAAAAAAAAAAAAAGACACTCTTAAGTTACATATTTTAATTACTTGATGAAGAAGTAGGTTTCCATATGTCTTGTTCATAATATCAATACTTCTATGGAAACCATCTGCCACCCAATCCTCTCCCCATCCCTTGGTCCCATTTGGGCCCTTCTACTTTCATATTTACTGTCTATGGTGGTTTGAATATAAGTGTCCCTATAGCCTCATAGCCTCAGGTATTTTAGATTCAGCTTCCTACTTAGTCTTCAGCAAGTGGAGCCCTGTTGGAGTGTGTCACTGGGGGCAGATCTTGAGTCCAGCCCTACTTTGTGTGTTCAGAGCCACTCCATGCTTGCTGTTCTCTCTCTGTTGTAGATGTAGGATGAAGTGAGCCAGCTGCCTCTGCCATGATGAAGCTGCCCCACGAATTTGTAAGCCTGAAAAAGACCCTTTCCTTCCATAAGTTGCTTTTGGTCAGGTATTTGTCCCAGCAATGAGAACTGTCTCTCTCCTCCCCTTAAGTCCTCTTTCTTCCTCTTTCCTAGCCTCTTTCTAGCTCTCTGTCTTCTACTATTGATTCTTACTTCAATTTACATACTTATCTAACAACTCAAAGCTAAGATCTACATATGAGCAAGAACATACAACATGTGTCTCTCAGCCTGAGTTAATGTACTTAATATTATATTTTAAAAAAAATTATTTTTATTTATTTATTAGAGAGAGAGAGGAAAAAATGGGCACGCCAGGGCCTGTAGCCATTACAAATGGACTGTAGATGCATGTGCCACATTGTGCAGCTGGCTTATATGGGAACTAGAGAATTGAACCTGGATCCTTAGGCTTTACAGGCAAGTGATTTAACCACTAAGCCATCTCTCCAGCCCTAGTATTATATTTTTCAGCTCCATCTATTTCCTAAAAATTTATTTACAGCTAAACAAAATTATATTGTACATATGTACCACAGCTTTATTGTCCACTCATTAGTTCATAGGCAACTAGGCTGTTGTACTCAGTTCCATGTTGCTGGGATGAACATCTAAACCAGACACAGTTTATGGGAGGAAGGGGTTTATTTCAAGCTCACAGATCCAGAAGGAGGTTCCATCAGTGGCAGAAGCTTCTGATTTCATAGATCCAAGCAGAGGGGAAAAACCAAACAGCAAGCAAAAACCAAAAGCAGTAAAAACAAACAGGAGAGATCCCACCAAAGCTCACACTACATCTCTTTGGGCTGTAAATCAGATCGGTCTCCAAACACGTCTTAGGGCTGAACCCCAGGATCTGTCCCCCAGTGACACCTTCTCCAACTGGGCCAAGTTGCAAGCTTTAATAAAACACCTAAGTGAGCTGGAGAAATGGCTTAGTGGTTAAGGCACTTGCCTGTGAAGCCAAAGGACCCAGGTTCAACTCTCCAGTACCCACATAAGCCAGATGCACAAGGGAGTGCATACATCTGGAATTCGTTTGCAGTGGCTAAAAGGCCCTGGCATGCCCATTCTCTCAATCTCTCTCCCTCTCTCTCTCTCTCTCTCTTTCTCTCTCTCTCTCTCTCTCCTTGCAAATAAATAAATAAATTTTTAAAAGAAGATTTAAAAATAAAAGTAAAACACCTAAGTGTATGGGAGACATAAATTCAAACCACCACACAAGCTGATTCTATCTCTTAGCTATTATGAATAGAGCAAAAATAAATATGGCTGAGCAGACATCACTGAAATAGAATGTAGAGTCCTTAGGGTACATGCCCAGCTGTGGTGTATAGCTAGGTCATATGGTAAATCTGTTTTTTGCTTTTTGAGAAACCTCCATACTGATTTACATAATGGCTATGTAAGTTTGCATTTACACCAACAGTGAATAAAGGTTTCTCTTTCTTCATATACTCACCAACATTTTTTGTCATCTAATTTTTTGATGATAGCCTGGGGTGAGGTGGAATCTCAAAGTAGTTTTAATTTGCATTTCCCTGATAGCTAAGGATGTTGAACATTTTAAAAAAATATATTTATTGGGCTTAGCTCAGTTCTGCTCTTCTTTGCTGCTCAGCCTGCCCACCTCTCACCACTTGTGCCTCCAGGACATAGCAGCCTGGCGGGGTGCGCAGGGAAGAGCATAAAGCTGTTTATGGTTTAGATGGCTTTGCTGCTTGTCTCTGCTTTATGGCTGGGGTTAGCTCCTCTCTTTGGTCACGTGCATTATTTTCCTTTGGTTTCTGAAGCTACCATGTGCATGTTTTTCTTGTACTCCAGATCTACCACATGGGTGCTGTCACCAACCATTGGCTTCCTCCCTGTGCAATTTCATTAAACTTAGGGTAACCATGAGTATAACTCTCTTCATTCCTCATTTCTCCCCTGAATCTCTTGGTCTCTGCTTTGACACCTGCCCTCTCATTTTTCCTAGAGCCTCACCGTTTATCCTCTTCTCTAAAAACACAGGGCAGATGCCATGCTGGTTTCTCCTAAGTTTCCCTACACAAGCTCCTAAATTCCTACTTCCCACATGTTTATGACTCTGTTCTAACTTTCCTCTCTAGATATAAATCTCTCTGAAATAAACCCCCATAATTTGTGATTTTTCTCCTCAGTAAACTTAATAATTAAAGGCATTTGTGTTTCTTCTTTTTTTCTAAATTTTAAAAACTTTAATGACAACTTCCATAAATATAAACAATATACCATGATGGTAAACCCCTCCCAGTGCCCTCTCAATTCCCCTTTTCAAATCTCCCCTCCACTGAAACCCTTCTTTCCAACTACTATATCTTCTAATTTGATGTCATTATTTTTTTTTCTTCCCATTATGTGGGTCTTGTGTAGGTAACATCAGCCACTGTGAGGTCATTAATATCAAGGCTACTTTGTGTTAGAAGACACTATTGTAAGCACTCCTCCCCTTTCTTTGACTCTTACATTCTTTATACCACCTCATCTGCAGTGGACCCTGAGCCTTGGAGGGTGTGATAGATATATTTTACTTACTGCTGAACACTCCATGGTCATTTCTTAGCACTTTGATGAGGTCTTGAATCACACCAGTGGTGCCATCTGAAAAAAAAAAAAAACAAAACTTTCTTTAGCCAAAAATGAGAGTATAAATAATATAGAAGCATAAACATAAATATTTAGAGGGCAATTTGGTGGTCATAACATAATAACATATCCATTTAGCCAGACAACAGTAGTATTTCCCCCCCACACACACACACACACCATAGTAGTAGTTAGTTTCTTTTCTTAGAGTATCTTTATCTGGCCTTGGAATGACAGTAATGTTTGCTCACAAAGTGAGTTGAACATGTTCCCTTCTCTTTAATTATTTTTGGAAGCATTTAAGAAGATCACTGTCAATTATTTTTTAAAGCATTGGTAGGGCTGGAGAGATGGTTTGCCAGTTAAAGGCATTTGCTTTTGAAGCCTGATGGCCCAGGTTCAATTCCCTAGTACCCACATAAAGCCAGATGCACAGAGTGGCTTATGTGCCTGGGGTTCATTTGCAGTGGCAACAGGCCCTGGTGTGCCCATATTTATTCATTCATTCTCTTTTTCTGCAAATAAATAAATAATGTTAAAAAGGATGGGCTGGAAAGATGGTTTAGCAGTTAAGGCATTTGCCTGTGAAGCCCAAGGACCCAGGTTTGATTCCCACATAAGCCAGATGTACAAGGTGACACATGTGTCTGGAGGTCATTTGCAAGTGGCTTAAAGCCCTGGCATGCTCATATTCTCATTCTCTCTATATTTCTCTCTAAATAAACTGTAAATATATATATATATACATATATATATATATATATGTGTGTGTATATATATACACACACACACACATACATACACACACACACATATATATATGTATATATATATTTAAATATTTTATTTTTATTTACTCATTTATTTGACAGAGAAAGAAGAAAGGAGAGAGAGAATGGGCATGCCAGGGCCTCTAGCCACTGCAAACAAACTCCAGATGCGTGAGCCCCCTTGTGCATCTGGCTAAGCTGGGTCCTGGGGAATCTAACCTGGGTCCTTTGGCTTTGCAGGCAAGTGCCTTAAGTGCTAAGCCATCCCTCCAGCCCAAATAAAGAAAATATTTTTTTTTTTTAATTTTAAAGGATTGGTAGAATTCACTTGTGAAACCATCTGGTCCTTGGCTTTTCTTTGATGGGAGGTTTTGTTTTTGTTTGGTTTTCACTGTTGCTTCCATCTCCTTACTCATTATGGGTCTGTGTTGATGTTTCAACTTTTGGAAACTGGATGTTTCTAGGAATTAGAGTAAGGCCTTGGATTCCCAGCACTTAAGATGCTGAGATATAAGGACCACCAGTTTGAGACCAGCCTGAACTAGAGAGAGACTGTCTATAAATAAGTAAATAAATGAACAAACAAATACTTCAGACTGAATATATCTTTTTTAAGTATTGGATTAGCAAACTCTTCTTTTTTAATATTAATTTTTATTTTATATTAATTCTGATAGGTTATTATCTTTTATCCCTTCACCCCAGCTCTCATCACCCTGGAGACCTTCCTCAGTGGGATTTTGGTATTCACTGTGGGCTCATGAAGACCTCAGTCAGTTCCTGTGGGGCAGCTGGGGACCATGCCTTGTGATATTTTCTACCCATTCTGTGGCTCTTACAGTCTTTCTGCCCCCTTTTCTACAATGTTTCCTGAGGCCTTTTGGTAGTCTGATTTAGTGTTGAGTTCTCTGTAGCCTCTGGAGTTCTGTTTTGATAAGTTCTGATTGATCATCATGATTGTCACCATCAACCTGGGACTGGCTGTCAGGTTAGCAGTTAGAGCAGTGTTCATGTCAGACTGACTTTATTTTGTGAGAATTTTATAAGATACTATAGAAGTAATGACATAACAACTTAATGACATCTCTGACATTAAAGTTATTTGAATGTGCACATACTCAGCCCATAAGCAAGATAGCAGCAAAAATATTTATTATTAATAAGATATATGGGATATGTATTGCTTCATACCAAATAACTCCAAAACTTAGTGACTTATGACAATAAAAGTTATTTATCTGTCACAATTCAGACGTGGCTGCCAGACACTTCTGACTCAGTCTGTTACATGTTGCTATCAGGTGTTGGTGATAGAGCATCAGTCACCTACAGACTTGTCTGGAATCCACTTCCAAGGTGACTCTCCACATGTTTGGTGAGTTGGAACAGACTGTGGGCCGCATGGGCCTCTCCACAGGGCTGCTTGAGTGTCCTTAAGTATGGTAACAGCTTTTTTTTTGGAATAAGTGATTAATGTACTAGACAAGAGGAGCTGCAGTTCCTTTGATCATTTAATCTTGTAATTCACATCTCTGTCACATTCAGGTCAACCTTCATTGAACTTGAGCAGGAGATGATTGAAGGGCATCAGTATAAGAAACTAAGGATCACTGGAGGGTCTTCTCAAGGCTGGCTAGCACAAATAACAGTATTACCAACATAGAGAATTATTACTTATCTTAAAAATATTAAAAGAGGAGGGTATTACCATGGGATATTTTTTATAATCATGGAAAATGTTAATAAAAATTGTGAAAAGAAAAAAAAACAAAAACAAAAAATGTCTTAACTAAGCCAAAGTATCTAAAAACAAAAGCAATATATATATGTATATATTTATTTATTTAAAGATTCTCCCTCTACATTCCTATTTCTGTATCTCTCTCTCTCTCTCTTGCAAATAAATAAATAAAAATAAAATATTTTTAAAAATAAAATAAAGGGCTGGAGAGATGGCTTAACAGTTAAGGTGCTTGCCTGCAAAGCCAAAAGACCCAGGTTCGACTCCCCAGGACCCTCGTAAACCAGATACACAAGGGGCACACGCATACAGAGTTCGTTTGCAGTGGCTGCAGGCCTTGGCCCACTCATTCTGTCTTTACTTGCCTATTTCTGTATCTCTCTCTCTCTCAAATAAATAAAAATAAAATACTAAAATAAAAATAATTTAAAAATATCAAAAGATAGAAGCCTTTGATGACTCAGTAATGTTTTTAAATATTATTTATTTATTTATTTGAGAGAGAGAGATAGAGAAAATGGGTGTGCCAGGGACTCCAGCCACTGCAGCCAAACTCCAGATGCATGTGCCACCTTATGTATCTGCCTGACTTGGGTCCTGGGGAATCGAACCTAGGTCCTTTGACTCTGCAGGCAAGTGCCTTAACCACTAAGCCATCTCTCTAGCCCAGTAATGTTTTATTGAAAAAAATGTTGCTTCTAAATGTTAATAAAAATTCTCCTATTGTGTCTAGAAAAATAATTCTGCTCAAAAACCACTGACTTGATATGTATAGGTTTGATTTAAACAGCAATACCCATTTATTATTATTTTAAATCCTGTTTTACATTTTCATTCTTTATATCAACATTTATGTTTTCTTTAAAAGTTAATATGTGTATACATTAAGTATTCAGTAAATGTCCCTATTACTACTTTATAATTCTAAGTTCAAAATAGGGATGAAGATGTAGCTCAGTGGTGGAATGTTTTCTTAGCATGTCGGAGGCTCCAAGGTCAATGCCAAGCACTGCAAAACAGAAATATACATACAAAATAATCAATGGTCAGTTAATTGAGTACTTAATAAATACAACAAATATACTAAATACTTTATTTGAATTAATTCATTTAGTCCTTAGAATGAGTCTATGCTTGTTGTAACAAATTTCAGAAACAAAATAAATTATACAGAGAATACTACCCTTAGCACCCAAGCCCAGAGATAATCACTGTTGACATTTCCAGTTGATGCCCTGGTATATTGCCCAGATCCCAGGATGCAGGCGCCAGGGATGTTGGCTGCTAATGGCTCACAGTTGAATTCCTTCCCAAAGTTGCCTTCTGTGAAAGAAAATGCCTCAATCAAGGTTGCATCACCTCCCTGTGAGCAGCCCAAATCCAATGACCAGCAATGGTGCAAGTACAAAGGGCAGTCTCTCAGTTGGCACAATAGGAAAGATCTCAGCTTTATAGCTTCCTGTGAAACCAGCCAAAGCTTCTGTGGCAACTGCCCTGGTATTTGCTCCTTCCTCTGCCCAGTGCTGAGTTTCTTGCAGGTCTGTTCCTGAGCACAGGTGCCAGTAAACCACCTGCATGCAAATCTCTGCTCACAGTCTGTCTTCTGACCAAATACAGCATTTTTAGGAAGTTCTGATTTTTGACTTTTTGCTTCTATCCTTATAAAATTTTAAAGTCTAAATCTCATTTGCTCCAACAAATTTGTAATGTCCTTATCTGTTTATTACTTTTGTAAGCTAGTTTTTAGTTGGGTGTTTTATGAAGAACTGTGTATATAAGTGAGCACTTCTGCATCAGAATTTTAACAGCCACTTGGATTCATGTGACATGTGATATTCAGCCAAAGTTTCTGGTTTTGTAACAGACCCAGAAAGTTAGCAGACAAGCACACATTTCTGACCTCTTCCTCATTTACCTGTATCTAGAATGGGAAAAACCACATATCCCCAGGTGTTTTGCTTTTCTTACTTACAAGCTCCAGCCATTAAGAAGTGACCTGAAGTTTTAGGAGAGCTGAGGGAGAAGGTCCAGGAAACTATTTGCTTTCCTAATCACAAGAGAGCCCAAGCTGGTATTACCTCCCACCTTTCTGCTTCAGAAGAAATTGCCTGAAGGCCAACACCTTATCCATAAAAGAAAGTTAAGAAAATTAGTAACTTACTCTTTGCAGTGAACATTTAAGTGAATGACAGCTGCCTAGCTCTGAGTTTCTGGTTATGATGAACAATAAGTATTTTTTAACTTACTGTGTTTGAACTTTCTGTTATTTACTGTTTTGATGTCATTATTTATGGCATCCATTATTAAAAGTCATTCAGTGGTGAACATCACTATTACATAAATACTTGACTAACAACTACTTAACTTTTTTTTTTTTGGTTTTTCAAGGTAGGGTCTTACTCTAGCCCAGGCTGACCTGGAATTCACTATGTAGTCTCAGGGTGGCCTTGAACTCTTGGCAGTCCTCCTACCTCTGCCTCCCCAGTGCTGGGATTAAAGGCGTGCGCCACCACACCCGGCTCCTACTTAACTTTTTTTTTTTAATTTAATTTATTAGTTTTCATTTCAGTGAATACAGGCAGTTTGGTACCATTATTTAGGCTCATCTGTGATCTACCACCTCCCATTAGACCCTCCTTGTTAATGAAAATGGGTCGTGCATTGTGGAGTTAGCCCCCAGTTATTAGTATGATAAATGTCTCTGCAAATCATGACCCAACATGTAACTCTGACATTCTTTCCGCCCCCTCTTCCGCAAGATTTCCCTGAGCCATGTTGGGTTCATTTTTGGTCTGCTTCAGTGCTGAGGTGTTGGGGGCCTCTGAGGCTTTGGCTCTCTGATTTGGTAGGAGTTGATTTTTCTCTGCGTTGATCTCCTTCCCCTTTGTGCTGGTATCCAGTTCACAGGAAAACATCACCCTTGCTTATTTCGCCAGTTGTCCTTAGTTTCAGTTGGGCCCCTTTTGAGGTATGTTGGGGCAGCTCTCTTCTTAGGATCTGCATCTATCTGGAAAAGAGAAGCAGATTCTCCAACGGAGAGTAAGTTAGCACCCGGAAAATTGAGATAACACTTACTTTTTTGATAGACAGTTTGATAGGTGTAGGCCCTCTTATACCCCGTGATTGATGGTAGCTTGATATTGTAGAGTGGGCTTGTGTTTGGGTATAGTTCTGACTTGTTTCCCAGCTCCAGCTAAGGGTCTAGTACCACTGAGTGGATCAGTTAGCCAAATCAAGAGCAATTGATTCCTCACCATGGCTGTGTACCACTATTGCACTTGTGTGGGCATCACATCTGGTTATTTGTTGCTAATTAGGTTAAACAATGTGTTGCTTGGACAGATCTTGGTCATTTCCCCCAGTCGCCTATGTAGCGCCTTTTGGCACTAGACACGCTGACTGTCTGGGGACTGACTCTCTCCTGGCTTCCAGCCATGTCATTCCATTTCACGCGTCAGCTGTGTATGGGGTCTTCAGCAATAGGGTCTTATCACTGGCCTTTGGTGGGTCATCAAGTACTCTGACAGAAGTCTGTCATTGTTTTGGGAAACCTTGTAGGTTTCTCTGATCAAAAGCTCATTGTGGATGTCCTACTTAACTTTTAAGACAAAGTCTCAGAGCCCAAGGTTGGCCTGGCATTCTCTAGGTGGCCCTAGCTAGCCTCACACTTGCAACTCTCCTAACTTAGTTTTCTGAGTACTGGGACTGCATTTTTTTTTTCTTCACACAGCTCTGTCTATAACCTTTTTGTTTTCTTTTCCTTGGGTAGGAGGTGGACAGAACAATAATACACATAGGGCATCCAAAATGTTCTATTGCAATCTATCTTGAATAAATTATAATTTTATCATGTACACTAAATCTGGATCAGAATTGTCTGAACAGTGAAAAGGTCATTGTTTCAGATTTCTTTTTTTTTTTTTCAATATTTTATTTGATTATTTAGAAGAGAGAGGGAGAGGGGGAATGAATGGGCATGCCAGGTCCCTCAGCCATTGCAAATGAATTCCAGATAACTATGCCACCAATGATTGGGCAGGCACAGGGTAAAACCTTCATCTCTTAGAAGGGAAGAAAGGGAGAACGAAAGGAAAGTTCATACCAAAAGCAAGACCGAAACCCAGCAGGGAAAGCATTAAAACTTGTGGTCCTTGTCCAACACCTGAGCTAAGTGGTGCTAGTAGGTGGGTCCAACAGAATTGTACAGTCCCATCCCTATGCCATCATTGGCTATAGCTCATAGGACAGCTCTCTTGGGCTAGGTTGGCTTGCTGCCTTCAGCTGTCCTCAGCAGATAGTCTATTGGCAATGTTAACTGTCTGGGGTCTCCACTTCACGCTCATAATTTAACTCACTGACCTCTCAGGGGTTCCAACCCTGCCACACACTGTTTGGCCTCCTAGGCCTTCCTTTGAAGTCTGGGAAGAAGCCTCTGTTACCCAAGCTCATTCTGCATGCCTGCCAAACCGTCATTGCATGGAGGAAGCCAAGGTTGGCTGCCAGCTTGAGCAGAAGCTCAGCCAGCGGGGACCAGGACTGGATCAGCCTCTCAGTGCCTGGATGTCTATAATGGTTCCCTAGGTGGTCCTGTATAACCAGGGTGTCCTGAGGCTCTCTTCTCAAAACAGTCTTTCAAAGGAGTTTATTAAACTTTTACTTTTGAGCCCCCTAAGAGGCAGAGTCTGACCAGTTCCTTAGATACTCTCAAGGTGGTGCTAACCTAGTGAAGGGGCTTGGCCACTTCATGAGGAAGCTGATCTCTTCAGCAACAGCATCCTCCTTGACCTCATTAAACACCCTTGTCTCAGCAAACTGAAAATTTCCAAAATCTTTGCATTCTTCTTTTTGCTCCTGATTCCCTAAAAGTCTGATTAAAAGCAGCCATCAATATCCATGGCTGGATAACTGGGATTCTGTGCTGCCTTTTAATTCCTTCTTTGTTCTTAGTTTATTGTCTTTAAATTTGTCCTCACCCTAAGTATCAGGATACAGACAAAATATAAGCAAGATCTTTGCCACAATATAATATGAATTGTCTCTAGTCCAATTCCTAATAGAAATCCTATAAGCATATCAAACCATCCCTACCAGCATTCCGATCTTCTGAGGCCCCAGCAGAATTACCCATTAGTTCTGTGTCAGCATTTTAGGGTTATTCTAGAGCAGTTGTACCTCTAATTTTTTTTCAAAATTCTCCTACATTGAACTTCCAAAGACTTCTGAATCACATAGTCAGGTAATTACAGCCATGAGCCCATTTATCTAGGGTATTAGAGTTTTCATCTTCACTATGACAAGATGCCTGACAGAACAACTTAAAAGAAGAGAGATTTATTTGAGCCCTCTGTGTCAGAGAACTTGGCCCATCATGGTAGAAAAGGCATAGCATAATTCAGCAGTAATCAGAAAGAGACAATGTCTTACTTAATTAGTGGGCTTTCTTCTTTTCCTTTTATTTTATCCAGGCCCTCAGCTCCTGGTATGGTTCTACCTACATCAGAACAGGTCTTCCACCCATATTTAATCCTCTCTGGAAATGCCCTCACAGACACAATAAGAGGTGCATTCCACTAAATTCCCAGGCACTTCTCAATCCAATCAAACTGACAGTATTAACTGTCACAGTAGGATATGGAGACACTGGGACATTTGTGCACTACTAGTAAGATATAAAGTGGTGGAGCTGATTTGGAAAACAAAGTAAATAAAAATAGAACTACTGATTCAGCAATTGTATTTCTTGGTATATGTCCAGAATATTTACAGGCAGGATCCTGGGAAGATATTTGCCCACCTATGTTCATAAAATCATTATCAACACAAAACTATAAGAAAATTATTTGTTACTAACTAGACAATGTCATAGTTGCAGAGATGGTAGGCAAGAAGTAGCTTCTTATTTACTGAATTCTGTTGCCTCCTCTGATTAACTATTGATTCTGCCCTGGGACTTGATGATGTGCATAATAATATGGTAATATCACCCAACATAACTTCAATTTAGAGAAATGTGGAGCTTTTTCTTTCAATATGTTCTTTTTTTATGAGATTTCTTTATGCTGCCAGCACTCTATGTCAAGGGGCAGTAAATTAAGTTTACATGACTTCAGGGTTTCAGGATGGTTTCTATACTCTTAAGAGTTTGCATTAGTCAGGGCTCTGTACAGGAACAAAACCAGTAGCATAAGTATATATTATCAAGGGATTTCTTAGATTGGCCTACATTTTATGAGCTGGGTAGTACAACAATGGCTGTCTGAAGGCCAAAGAGTCTGAGAACTGGGTAGCTGTTGAGTGCACACGGCTGGATGTTTCAGTAGTCTCAATATGGTGTTGAAGGCCAGGAGGATTCCTGGAGAGCTGCTGGTCTTCAGCCCACGCGGGAAGGCTGAAGAAGCTGGTTTTGACATCTGTGAAGGATGGCAGCAACAGGGTAGATGCTCAGCCCTAATGAGTAGCAAGGGCAGCCAGGCGAAAGGGCACCACGTAGGCTGTTGCCAGAAGGGCTGCCCAGTCTGGGGGAAGGTCTTCCTCCCTCAGTTAATCCTTTCCGGAAACACAATTACAGACCTGCCTAAGAGGTATGTTGATATGATCAAGTTAACAATAGTCATAGTTAACGAGTTAACTGTCACAGAGTTATTTAGAAAGAAGAGAAAGAGGAGAAGGAAGAAGAAGAAAGAAGACAAGAAATCATATGTGGCCTGTAAAGCTATTTTCGGCAAGAAGAAATTTAATACAGGGTATCAGGAACTTGTAAAAAACTCACTGAAAAGTTTAGAGGAAAGACTCCTGGCAGGCTTCAGACATGAGTCCTAAAGCAAGACTGCCACACAGTCTCCTGGGGGAGAAGGGGTGCTGCCATTTCTACAGTAATTAGAAAGACAGGAGTCAGGGGTAGTCACTGGTCTGTTCGGTTCAAGAACACACACTGAAGCAGTGATCCAAGGACAAGGGAGTCCGCCGCTGCCCTACAAACCACCATTTGACACCAGCAGGGTTAATTCCTGGGCACTGCGGCACTATTGTAGCAAGCCCAGTGTGTCCGCAGCAGAGTTTGCCAGCAGACGCACACAGATGGCTGCGGCCTGGGATCCATCTTCCAAGTGCATCTAATTGGCAAAAGCAGACTCTCGCTGAAGGAGATGGGGAAAATGTGTTTTTCTTTTTCTCCTCTAGCCCCTGCAGTGTAAGAAAGTACAGTAGAAGATTAGAAAGGATGCCGACAGCCAGGATCAGTTCAGAGCACCAAAACCACAGCTGGGCTGTGGCTTCAGTCTCTTTTCAACTCTCATCTTTGACCACCTCCTTAGGCTTTTATTTGAAAAACCTCCACAATACCGCCCCCCATCTCCAACCCTTACTGTATCCCCTGTGGTGAGCTGCATAATGCTGGGCCGTGCTCAGTGATGTGTTTGTCATCTTATATCACAATAGCCAGGTGTCCTGCTAGACCATCATAGCTGCTTCCTCTCCTGGAGAGGCTTTGAAAGCAGGAATTCAATGATGTTGATGTATTTATTCTTTATCTATTTGGGGTGTGCATGTATATGTGTGAGCCTATATATTCATTTGGGTCAACTCTTGCATATGCTACTTTGTGCATCTAGCCTTACATAGGTAGTGGGAAATTGAACTCAGGTTGTTAGGTTTTGCAGACAAGCACATTAACCACTGAGCCATTTCTGTAGCCCAAGGATACTTTTTATTTATTTATTCTTAATTTATTTGAGAGTGACAAAAAGAGAAAGAGGCAGAGAGAGAGAGAGAGAATGGGTGGGCCAGGGCTTCCAGCCACTGCAAACGAACTCCAGACGCGTGCGGCCCCTTGTGCATATGGCTAACGTGGGTCCTCTAACCGGGGTCCTTAGGCTTCACAAGCAAGAGCTAACCACTAAGCAATCTCTCCAGCCCAAGGGTACATTTTTAATACAGCAGTGCAGAAGAGAGAAATTACCAACTAATTGTATACTGTCATATACCTATATTTAATTGTGTTGATCCCACACCCTTAGCTATTATTCTCCTACATATCACCAGGCACAATGCAAATTACATATTAGGCACTGGGATAGATGTATACTTATTGACTGAATGAAATGAACATTTCTCTGATGCCTCCTTTCCAAGCTACAGAAAGAGTCATCTGAGCAGAAATATGATTTTTAAAAAACAGCTCCTGGGCTGGAGAGATGGCTTAGCGGTTAAGCGCTTGCCTGTGAAGCCTAAGGACCCCGGTTCGAGGCTTGGTTCCCCAGGTCCCACGTTAGCCAGATGCACAAGGGGGCGCACGCGTCTGGAGTTCGTTTGCAGAGGCTGGAAGCCCTGGCGCGCCCATTCTCTCCCTCTCCCTCTATCTGTCTTTCTCTCTGTGTCTGTCGCTCTCAAATAAATAAATAAAAACTGAACCAAAAAAAAAATTTAAAAAAAATAAAAATAAAAAAAAAAAAAAAAAAAAAAAAAAAACAGCTCCTACATTTGTTGGTAGCAGGGTCAAGTGTAGGCTGTTTTCCTGGTTCAGGAGGCCCTATCTGGATTTCAGGTTGAGGATGTAAAAGGCCAGCAGCTAGCTACTCGAGACACTGATCAGAAAGCTAACATGAGAATGATAAATAGAACCCAGTTAATCATAAGTGAGGTCATTCAAGGCCTAGAACTTTTGCATAAGGACTTGTGGTGATAAGCTTGGCCAGAGTTTCCAGAGTGATATCAGGCCTCAGTTAACACTCTGAGGACCAAGAGTTCTGTCACTAGGGCTTCCAACTGAGAACACTTTTCATACCCCTATCCCTACCTTACACCCAATTAATATTCAACCCAGGAAGCTTCCTTCATTATACTCCCCTGATTTAATGATAACCTTTTATTATACCCTTTTCCCTAATGTATTCTTACATTTCATTTTAATTATCAGATAATTGCTCTCCATCTCCATTACCTGCATTTCTAATTTTAGTATTTTTTGTTATTTCACATTTCTCTGTAGAAGATTGAATGTAGACACATCCTCTTTACTTTAATCGCCAGCATTCCCATAGTTGCTACTTTAAAGTGTGTGTTCCTGTCGTTTCAATTAACCCCCAAGGTGTGCCACCACCCAGTTCATACATTGTTGTTTGAGGCTGAAAACAGCTGTGAGGATTTGTCTCTCGGAATTCCTTATCAGTAGCTGTAGCTGCTCACGATTTTGTTTGGTCTGTCTCACAGGTCAGTCACCAGGACAGGATCCTCACCCTCTCTGCGACAAGCCAAGCCTGGTGAACCTCTTACAAAAGGCCTTGCCGAAGCCATCTTCCCCCCAGAAAAGAACATGCGAAAGCCTTACAAGCCTGCTAAGGAATGACCTAGTTTCTTGGAACTGGAAGGTAACCTGAAAGCATAATTGCTTGCAAGTGTATTTCTTTCCCCCTCACAATTATTTTTGAATGCCTATGACAGGGAGATGGTGTTTCTTGTCATATGGACTCACTTCCACCATGGAGAAGTTTGATTAAGTCAGTAGGAAAGTTGGAGATTAGACAAGTAATGACTTCATTTTACCAGAAGAATGTTGAGGCCTCTACTTGTGATAGTCTGTGAATACACAGTTATAGCTATAACACTTAAGACACCTATTGGGTTTCCCCCATCTGTGTTCAACACATTACCAGGCACAACTACGTATTTGTTTTGCTGAAAGAGTGAGTGAATGAATGAGTGAATAAAAGTTCTTCACCATCTGACTTCTTCTACCTTTCCAGTTATAGTTCCTGCTGCTCTCCTTCCCAAACATATATAATTTATGCTCCAGCAATTAGCAAAATACCTGCTGAATTTGATTTAAAAACAAAGTCTGTTCTGCTTTCCCACTCCTGTGCTATTGCTGTAGCAGTAACCACCTCCAGAAAGGCTTTTCCCTCATACTCCAGATTATGAGTGGAGACCTGTTTTTCTAAGTCTCATCACCTGTGTGACCTCCTTTGTGAAAATGTTGCTGATTGTATGGTTAAGATAGAAGCTGTTTCTCCTAAATCCAATCATGTTTTGTAATCTCCTGGTTACATATTATCCCTACTTTCTTTTTTAATATTCATTTATTTGACAGAGAAAGAGGAGAAGAGAGACAGAGAAAGAGAGAGAGGGGGAGGGAGGGAGAGAGAGAGAATGGGCATTCCAGGGCCTCCAGCCACTGTAAGCAAACTCCAGACGCATGTGCCCCCTTGTGCATCTGGCTAACATGGGTCCTGGGGAATTGAACCTGGGTCCTTTGGCTTTGCAGACAAATGCCTTAACCACTAATCCATCCCTCTAGCCCCCTACTTTTTATTACAGTTATCTTGTGAATAACTCTTTCCCCTCATTATGCCATGCTATGCCATGCCATGCTGTGTTATGCTATAAGCTGTAAGTGTTTGAAATAGGCAATGGGTCTTGCCCACCTTTATACAGAGCACTCCAAAAATTATTGGGATAATTATAACAATTGATTTTGCTACTGCTATTATGTGAACCTCAGAAAATACACTCATTTTGTCATTTGTCTCAAAAACTTAAGTGTTGTTCTTATATGTAGACATTATCTGAATTCCAGACTGGATTGACAATAAACCTGTGTCAACATGTTCCTTCCAGTTAACTCTGCAGGAGGTTGGGGCTAATTCTGATGCTCCCTTTGCGATTTCAGTGGCCATTAATTTCTTTCAGTAGCATTGTTAGCTTCATTATATGTCATGCACATCTCAGACAACTTTTGAATATTTTTCTTAAATATGGATATATCACTAAATCCTTAATTCTTCTGAATGTTCGGCCCTGTCATTCTTTCCTAAGAGGTGGTATTTCCATTCACACATGAAGCAAAGAGTCTTCATGGGCTCTCAGGCTATGCTTTCTGCATATTATAAACATTTCTTTCTGAAAATGCCCTCTTCCTGGTAATGGTGAAACCAAAGGTTCTCTTCCTCCTTTTCCCCTCCTCAGTTAGCTATTGCCACCTGGGCAGTGCAGAGAGAGGAGATGAAACACAGTATCCTTGAATTGAGCCTGGATGGAGTGATTGAAAAGCCTCAGTTGTAAAAGCAGAAAAATGCCATCTTCTTTGTTTCCTTTTATTTTACTAGTTTAGCACTCATGTGCACTTGAGTATGTGTGCGTGTGTGTGTGTCTTGCCACTGCATATGAACACCACATGCTTGATTTGCATCTGGCTTACGTGGGTGACGGGGAAATTGAATCCTGCCTGGCAGGCTTTATAAGCAAGTGCCTTTAACCACTGGGCCATCTTCCCTACCCCTGTGATTTATTTCTTAAAATATTTAGCCTTCTTTAAAAAATATTTACAACATATCACCAGGGAAAGTCTAAGGGCTGAAGGCAAAAATACTAAAAATGAACAAAGTGCTGGATTTCAATCTCTAATGTCCCCTAAAAGTATGATTCCTACAATACATGCTCTACCAGTCAAGCCATCATCATTTTACTTTAAATGAAATTCCTTCTTTTCCTTGTCTCCCTCCTGCATAGTAGTTGTGAACCTGCTGTTTTCTTCCTCTTTCTTTGTTACTGTTTCTCCTTTTCACCTTGTCTGTTCATATGCCTCCTTTGCCATGCCTTTTATCCTATTTTGAACTGTTTTCAACTTTTTTCTTTTTGGTTTCTCACTGTAGCCCAGGCTGACCTGGAATTCACTATGTAGTCTCAGGCTGGCCTTGAACTCACATCAATCCTCCTACCTCTGCCTCCCGAGTACTGGGATTAAAGGCGTGTGCCACCATGCTCAGTTACTGCTTTCAACTTTTACGGTTACTTCTTAATCATCTTATTCTAACTGGTCTTGCTTAAAACATCCATTTCTCACAGAGTGTTCAGCACTGAAACATCTCTATCACACCTTCCATGGCTCAGGGTCCATTGTGGAAGAGATGGCAGAAAGAATGTAAGAGCCAAAAGAAGGGTAGGACTCCTTAAAATGCACTCTTCAGACACAAAATGGCCTGAATATCCATGACCTCACAGTGCCTGACACTACCTACACAAGACCATCATAATAGGAGGAAAAGATGGTGACATCAAAAATAAAAGAGACTGACTGAGAGGGGGAGGGGATACAATAGAGAGTAGAGTTGTGAAGGGGAATACAGGAGGATTACCATGTTTTATTGTCTATAATTATGGAAATTATAAAAAATAAATTAAATTAGCTGGGCATGGTGGCACACGCCTTTAATCCCAGCACTTGGGAGGTTGAGGTAGGAGGATCACTGTGAGTTCAAGGCCACCCTGAGACTACATAGTGAATTCCAGGTCAGCCTGGGCTACAGGGAGACCCTACCTCAAAAAAAAATTAAGTTAAAAAAATTAAATTAAAACAATGAAAATGACACATTCCTCATTGAAACCATCCATTTACCATCTATAATCAGTCAGTCTACATAAACAGATATGAAAGTAAGGGCTGGAGAGATGTTTCAGTGGCTAAAGTGCTTTCCATACAAGCATGAGGACCTGAATTTGGGCCCTTAGCACCCATGTAAGTGCCAGGTAGGCATGGTGGCCTTTTTAGGATCCCAGTGGTCAGGAGGCAGAGAAAACATCCCTGGGGCAAGCTGATGAACCAGAGAGTTCTGGGCTCAAGTGAGAGGCTCTGTCTCTAAATAAAATGAATCAAGGAAGACACCTGATAGCAGCCTCTGGTTTTCCTATCCACATGTACACGCATGCACCTGTACTTGCCCATGTGCACCCCCATGTCTGAGAACACATGCACATCCATGCATACCACACATACATGTACACGAGAGACGAGAGGTAAACAGGTCACACATCGCCCAGCTTCATTCGTGGAGTTCACAGTCTAATGGAGGTGGTATTTACTAAATAAACAATAGAACAAACGTATGATAACTAAAAGTATATAGAAGGGGAAGCAGAGATGGGTTCACATCTAAGCTTAGCCTTGTGAATGCAGCTGACAACAAGCTTGGTGAAGAGGAGGGTGAAGACGGGCGCGGCAGCAGTGTGCACAAGCTGAAGCGTGAAGGGTTTTGTAAGTCCAAGATAGAGAGAGAGGACCACTGTTGAGCACCGAAGCCTAATTAGAGTCATGTGGAAGGTGCCTCCACATGCAGGTATTTTGGACTTCATTCTACAAAAACATAGAAGAACTATTAGAAGGTTGTTCCTTTGATTGTTTTGTATTTGAGTAGAGAGTTTAATTCCGTAGCCAGGGTTGTCATACATTTTTGTTCTTGAGGTAGGTCTCACTGTAACCCAGACTGGCCTGGAACTCACTCCGTAGTACCAGGCTGGCTTCAAACTCACAGTGATTCTCTTACCTCTGCTTCCTAAGTGCCACAATTAGAGGCGTACACCACCACTACCCAGCCAAGCTGTCCTAAACTCACCACAATGACTAGGCTGGCCTTGAACTCATCGTGATCCACCTCCCCCCAACTCCTGAGTGCTGGGATTAGAGGGGTTAGCCAACACACTGGCTTTACTAGAAGGCTTTAAGTCAAGGAAAAGTATAATCAGGCTTGATTACTTCAATAATGATGGAGAGACCAAAGATTCAGAGAGTCTTGGCAGTCTTCTGCAGTCTTGGTAGAATGGCATTGGCTCAGACTAGTGGAGATAAAGCGAGGTGGCTGTTTCTGAACCACACTGTGGACATAGCTCACAGGACTTAATGGTTGAACCTGGGAGAGTTTAGTCTCTCCTGCAAAGGAGAGGTGAAATGTCCTCTTATGGAGCAGATGTTGACTCAACACTAATTCATGATAGGGTAGTATTTCATTATGAAAATAACCAGATAAAAGAAGAGTTCTCTCCTTGGTAGAGCAGAAAGTCCACGTGGCCAGAAAATTAATTTCCTGGGCTGCAGGGAAGGCTCAGCAGTTAAGGCATTTGCTTGCAAAGGCTAATGACCAGAGTTTGATTCCCCAGGACCCACATAAAGCCAGGTGCACAAAGTGACACATGCATCTGGAGTTCGTTTGCAGCAGCTGGAGGCCCTGGTATGCCCATTCTATGTGTCTCTTCTATCTCTCTCTCCCTGCTAGCAAGCAAATAAATAAAAATATTTAAAAAGTTTTAATTTCCTTCCACTATTGTATCTGTAGCAACTGTAATGCTGCCTGCCACATACATACGGAATGAACCCGTGAGTCTCCAGTGCAGTACAGAGGCTTCATAGTCAAGCTGGCCTGCCCAAGACTGACCATAAGAAGAAAATTTTAAACTCTTTGATCAGCACCTCCACATTTCTTCTCCAAAGGCACAGTAAGATGAGGCTCTTTTATTTTTTGGCTTTTTTTTTTTTGAGGTAGAGTCTCGCTCTAGTCCAGGCTGACCTGGAACTCACTATATAGTCTCAGGGTGGCTTCAAACTCATAGCACTCTCCCTGCCTCTGCATTCAAAGTGCTGGGATTAAAGGCCTGCACCAACACACCCAGTGTTTTGGCTTTTTATATTTGAGGTAGTGTCCCACTCTAACCCAGGCTGACCTGAAAGTGATCCTCCTACCTTAGCCTCCAGAATACTGGGATTAAGGACATGTACCTCCCCATCCCATGAGACTATTTTTAAGCACCTAGTAAGTTTAAGAATTTAGTCCAACTAACCAAATTTTTGTGCCTTAAAGAAATTCCAGTGTTGAAATCTAGTACTCAACATGATGGTATTTGGTGATGGGGTCTTTGAGAGGTGGTTAGGTCATGTCAGAGGAGCCCTCAAGAATGAGATTAAAGTTCATATTAGTCTCTGTCTTTTTAAACTTATTTTATTTTGCTTTTTAAAATTTTATTTATTTATTTATTTATTTAAGAAAGAGGCAGGGCTGGAGAGATGGCTTAGCGGTTAAGCGCTTGGCTGTGAAGCCTAAGGACCCTGGTTCGAGGCTCAATTCCCCAGGACCCACATTAGCCAGATGCACAAGGGGGCACATGTGTCTGGAGTTCGTTTGCAGCGCCTGGAGGCCCTGGCGTGCCCATTCACTCTCTCTCTCTCTCTCCCTCTTTCTCTGTCTGTCACTTTCAAATAAATAAATAAACAAAAAAAAATTAAAAAAAAAAGAAATAGGCAGACAGAGAGAGAGAAAAAGAGAGAGAGAATGGGCATGCCAGGGCTTCCAGCCACTGCAAGCAAACTCCAGACACATGCGTCACCTTGTGCATTTGGCTTACGTGGGTCCTGGAGAATCAAGCCATTTCATCACCCAGACCCCAGTCCCCTACGCCCATTAGCAGTCACCTCCCCCTATTCCCACAGCTCTCCTAGCCGTAGGTAACTGCCGACCTACCTTGTATCTTTATAGATTTGTCTATTCAGGACATTTCTTACAAATGAAATCATATAATAATCTGTGATTCTTTATGAATTAACTCTTTCATTTAATATGTTTTCAGGATTTATCCATGCTGTAGTGCATCAATATTTCATTCCTTTATGTAGCCAAATGATAGTCCATAATATGGATGTAAAACATTTCATTTATCCACTCATTAGCTGATTAAACCATGGGTTGTTTCCAGTTTGAGTTAATAGGAATAATGTTGATGGGAGTATTCATGTGCAAGTTTTTGTGTGGACATGTTTTCATTTCTCTAGAGTATATACCTAGGTGTAGAATTGCTAGAACATGCTAGCTTTATGAGGATCTGCCAAACTAGTCCAATAGCCAGCTGTGACAATTTGCATCCCACCAGTGACTTTGAAGGTTCTAATTGTTCTTATTCTGGCCAACACTTGTTATTATCTATCTTGTTACAGCCATTCAAGGGCATGAGAAATTGGGTCTCATTGGGAGAGTGGGGTCTTGTGAATTTCTCACTCAACCATGATGGAATGTTAAAGGACTCAATCTTGTGTAGGAAACCACAGATGTTATGAGTTCATGTGTGTAACAGCCCTGCTATGTCCAGAAGATAACGTTACATAGCAGTCCTCCCCGTCCTCCGGCAGTTAATGTTCTTTCTTCCCCTTCTTGTGCAGTGTTCCCTGATCTTGGAGGGGTGGTCGAGATGACCCATTTAGAGCTGAGCATGCAATATTCAGTAACTCTCAGCACTTTCACCAGCTATGCACCTGTGTTTTTTTCCTTTGCCCACTGCAAAAAAAAGCTTCCGTGGTCTGTGACAGAGGCAGAGACCAGCACTGATCTATGGGTATAAACATAAATGTTTAGAAGCAGTTTGACAACTTGTCTATTTAGCATAGCAATAGTAATAGATATTCCCTCCCTACCATGCCCCCACCCCCGCCCCGAGCCTATGACCTTATTAGCCAAGGGCTTTTGACCAGGTTTATAGTATCAAGCCTGGTACTGTGGAGCAGGACTCAACAGATCACAATTGGTTGCCCCCATAATAGTCATATCACTATCGCACCAGTGGGCATATCTTGCCTGGGAGGTCAGTATTATAGTATGCAGGATCCATGGCTAGGTAGGACCATTGATGGCTTTTATTTTTTATTTTTATTGTTTTTTTTTTTTTCCAGGTAGGGTCTCTCTCACCCAGGCTGACCTGGAATTCATGATGTACTCTCAGGTTGGCCTTGAACTCACAATGATTCTCCTACCTCTGCCTCCCGAGTGCTGGGCATAAAGACGTGCACCACCAAGCCTGGCTCATTGATGACTTTGGTACTCTAGTATTTTTATTTTTTACTTTATGGTGCTACCCAAGCCTTGCAAATGCTAGTTAAGCACTCACTCCATCACTGAGCTATACTTTACTCCTGTGAGCTTGTTTTACATTTCTCAAACCTGAAGCTGGTTTGTTGTGTTCTGCTTTTTTAAACATTTAAAAAATATTTTTAAAGCTTATTTATTCATTTGCAAGTAGAAAGAGAGAGAGAGATGAGAGAGAGAGAGAGAGTGAGAATGGGTGCATCAGGGTCTCCAGCCACTGCAAATGAACTCCAGAGGCAAGTCCTACTTTGTGCATCTGGCTTTATGTGGGTACTGGAGAATCAAACCTGAGTCCCTAGGCTTTTCAGACAAGCACTTTAACCACTGAGCCATCTCTCTAGCCCTTATTTTCTGTCTTTATGCTTTGTGTTATATAGCCCAGACTGAGCTCAAATTCGTTATATTCCTACCTCAGTCTTCTGAGTGCCTTGACTATAAGTGTGCACTACCATGCCCAGATCTGCAACCAGCTTTTATGTCACTTGAAAACAAAAAAATTTGTTTACATTTTTTATGAGAGAGACCTAGAGCTAGAGCAAGAGCGAGAGAGAGAAACAGAATTGACACACCAGAGTCTTTAGCCTCTATAGCTGAACTCCAGACACATGTGCCACCTTGTGTGTATATGCGACCTTGCACGTGTCACCTTATTCATCTGGCTTGTGTATGGGATCTGGGGAATTGAACATGGGTCCTCAGGATTCACAGGCAAGTGCCTTATCCACTAAGCAATCTCTCCAGTCCTCTTTGTACTTTTTTGGAGGGGGGTGGTTCTTGAGGTAGGGTCTCACTCTAGCCCATTCTAGGCTGACCCAGAATTCACTATGTAGTTTCAGGGTGGCCTTGTATTCACAGTGATCATCCTACCTCTGCCTCCTAAGTGCTGGGATTAAAGACATGCACCACCACACCTGGCCCCTTTTTTTACAGTTTTAATTACATTTAAATTTTTTTCTTCTCTCTCTCCTCCTTTTCCTCCTCTTCTTCCTGTTCCACCTCTTCCTTCTTCCTCTCTCTCTCTCTTGTGTATGGTACTAGAAATTGAACCAAGGGCCTCCTTTTGCTATACCACTGAGCTGCTTCCCCAGATCTCTCTCTATTTTTAATTTTAAAAGTTTTTACTTACTTATTTGTACGTGTGTGGGTATGGGTATGGCATGTGTCACTGCCTCAAGATGTATATGCCCTTCTTTTACCTTCTTTGAGGCAAGGTCCCTTGCCTCTACAAACAAGTGCCATTCTAGCTGGCCCATGAGCTTCAGGGTTCCCTGGTTCCACTTCCTATTATCATAAGCACATTTGGATCACAGACACACGCACCATTTTGTGTCCAGCTTTAAATGGGTACTAGGGAATCAAACTTGCTTTGCAAACAAGTGCCTTTAACTGCTGACCCATTTCCACAGCCCCCAGCCTTTTGTTTTTAGTGGTTTAAAAAAGTAAAACTAGAACTGGCAAGATGGTATAGCTGTTAAGGTGCTTGCCTGCAAAACCTAAGAACTCATATGGGAATCTCCAGAACCCACATAGACCCATGCAGTGACCCAAGCATGCAATGTCATACATGTGCCACAAGGGGGCACATGCATGTGTAATTTGTTTGCAGCTGCTGAAGGCCCTGGTGCACCCATCCTCTCGCCTCCTCTCAAAAAATAAAAAAAGTAGGCCAGGTGTGGTGGTACATGCCTTTAATTCCAGCACTTGGGAAGCAGAGGTAGGAGGATTGCCATGAGTTCAAGGCCACCCTGAGACTACATAGTGAATTCCATGTCAGCCTCAACCAGAAAAACCCTACCTCGAAAAGCCAAATAAATAAATAAAGTAAAATTAGGGGCTGGAGAAATGGCTTAGTGATTAAGGTGCTTGCCTGTGGAGCCTAAGAACCCAGGTTTGACTCCCCAGACCCACATAAGCCAGATGCGCAAGGTAGCACATGCATCTGGAGTGTGTTTGAGTGGCTGGATGCCTTGGCGTGCCATCCATTACCCACCCTTCTGTCTCTCTTTCTAATAAATAAATAAAAATAAATATATAAAAAGTAACACTATTTCATGATCCATGAAAATTATCTGAAAACTGAACTTCAGTAACTGCATATAACCTTTCATTTAGATGCCCATTTATTATATATTTTCTTCAGCTGATTCTTTTACTTTTACTTATTTATTTGTGTGTATGTGTGTGTGCACACGCATGCGTGCCAGGATTTCTTGCCACTGCAAATAAATGCTTGTCTGGCTTTATGTGGGTGTCTTAGGAATTGAACCTAGGCTACCAAGCTTTGCAAATAAGCACCTTAAATCACTGAGCCATCTCCTCGGCTCCCCTTTTTTCTTATTTGTTTGGTTTTCCTGGTAACAATTTTTAAGTATGAAGATAATGTAATTTTATCATAACCCCCTCCCAGTACCTTATTGTGTCCCCCACCTCCCCCACCCCCTCTTTCCAACCAAACCCTCTTCTATTTTGATGCCTTTCCCCCGCCGTCTTCCATCATCCATGTCAAAATACCGATGATTTCATTTTTGTGGAGGACTTATGGAGATAGCAATGGCTACTATGAGGTCACAATGTAACATAACAGTCACTTCATACCTGGAAGATAGTGTCCCAAAGTGCTCCTCTCCATTCTCTTCCACCTGCTCTTCTACAGTGTGTCCTGAGCCTTGGAAGAGATGTTCTAGATGTCACAGTTAGTGCTGAGCACTCAATTCAACACTTTGGCAAGTTTTGAGTCTCACCAACACTCACTGCCATCTGCAAGAAGAAGTTTCTCCAACCAAAGTTATATCAGCACTAATCTATGGGCCTAAACAGTATAGAAAGGTAGACAGAAGTTTGATGGGAATGGCATATCCATTTGGTCAAGCAGCAGTAGTAGCTTACCCCCTAGGATCTATGACCTTTGCAACCATGGATTTTTGTGTAGGTTTTAAGTACCAGGTATACATTCCCTCCTGTGGAACAGGACTCAGATTCAATCAGAGAGTAGTTAGATATCCCCATGCCACTCATGTCAGCTAATTTTCTTGCTATAGTTGCATTTGAATAGTTACAATAGTCGACATAGTCTATAAAGACCAAGATATGGCTGGGCGTGGTGGCATACCCTTTAATCCCAGCACTCAGGAGGCAGAGGTAGGAGGATCTGTGAGTTCAAGGCCAGCCTGAGACCACATAGTGAATTTCATGTTAGCCTGGAATAGAGTGAGACCCTACCTTGAAAAACCAAAAAAAGAAAAAGAAAAAGACAGACAGAGAGAGAGACACCAAGATATGCACTATCTAGCCCATTACAGGAAGACTTATTAACCCCTGTTGTACAATATAGACGAATGAGACTATATAGTGATTGCCCATGGAAATGACTCTTGTGAAATACAAAAACAGCATACACAAACAGAAAAATAAGGGAGAGAATCCGGATATCCCAGGGCTTAGACAGACATTTACATGAACTGCTGATGTAAGATCCTTCCAACTCTGAGCTCTCCCTGTCCTTCAGATCCTCATCCACTGCTCTAATCATATCATTTTACTCACCAAAAACTGCAAGAAGCCTCTCACTCTGCAGCACAGGCTCTCTTTTGAGCCAGAGCCCCTGGCCAGTGTCCTGCTCATGTGACCTTGTCTTAGTCTCTAGTTTGACTTTCCAGCACTCATTTCCAAGGGGCTTGAACTTCAGGCTTCTCTTGTTCATACTTTCTGTTCCACTTGGAATGCTTATTTTTAATTTCTGGACACATTATTATTCTGTAGTATTTCATGAGTGTACACAAGAGACTAATTAGAATATCTGAGAACTCACAACCAAGCTTTGTCAGATCTTATCATATTGCCACATTGCTTTAGTTTTAACAAATATCACAGAATTAGAAATTAAAACTTTGTCAAATACCAAATTTTCTAAGTAGTTTTTCTTTTAGTACCCAGTTAGAATTAAAATCTTCCCACAATTATGTGAAGCATTTTCTTTGTACCTCTAACATTTACTTGTTCTGTCCTTGTATATTTATTCATTTTCCTGGTAATTTCTATAGATTGATACAAAGATAATGTTAAATTATCTATGGAAGAACATTTAAATTTTTAAAAGTTGTATTTATTGATTTATTTTTATGAAAGAGAGAGAGAATTGATGCACCAGGTCTTCTAGCCACTGCAATCAAAGTCCAGACACTTGTGCCACCTTGTGCGCATGCTCAACCTTGCACATATGCTACCTTGTGCATCTGTCTGGCTTACGTGGGATGTGGGGAGTCGAACATGGGTCCTTAGGCTATGCAGTCAAGCGCCTTAACTGCTAAGCCATCTCTCCAGCCCAAAACTTGTATTTACTTTTAAACGTACATTAGAAGTATGTACACATGTGTATTTTAAAATATATTTCTAGGCCTGGGGTGATGGCTCACTGGTTAAAGATGCTTGCTTGCAAAGCCTGTGAAGCCAGACACAAAAAAATGACACATCAGGTATTTGTTTGCAGCAGCTAGACACACACACATGAATGAATGAATGAATGAATGAATGAATGAATGAAAAATTTAAAAAGTCTCTAAAACATCAATTCTGCGATGTCTCAAATATTTTTTAAAATCTTTCTTTTTTAATACTTTAGTTTTATTTATTCATTTATTTATTTATTTGAAAGAGAGAGAAAGAATGGATGTACCAGGGCCTCAAGCCACTGCAAATGAACTCCAGATGCATGTGCCCCCTTGTGCATCTGGCTAACATGGGTCCTGGGGAATCGAACCTGGGTCCTTTGGCTTTGCATGCAAATGCCTTAACTGCTAAGCCATTCCTCCAGCCCTCAAATATTTTTTAGGACAAAGATAAGGTTAGTAGAGATATTAGGAAGTTATTTAAGCAAACAAGATTAGAAGACTATTGAGTGAACAATACAAATGTATTATGGCTTTTTCTTTTTGAATTTGTTTATTGATGATTTTTACACATTGTATATGATGATTTTGATCATGCTCATCTCACCTTCCCCTTCTACTGAACTCCTTCTTCCCACCTGCTCCCACTTCTGCCTTGATGTCTTTTGCTTGTGATCCACTGACTAGTTAGGGTTGCTTGCATGAGTGTGGGTGCATCAGTGATATGACAGGAATTTTGAAAGTTGTACTTAAATAATTTAACATAAAAATCAACCTACTGAAATATAATCCTTGACAACAAAGACCCAGTTTTCTTTTATATCCACTATTCTTCCAATAAACTCATACTACATACTTAGTGAACTAATTTATTTTTGGGAAGAGAGGTCTTTTCAGTGAGACCTTTGAAAATCATAATTAGGGCTGGAAAGATGGCTTAGCAGTTAAGACACTTGCCTGCAAAGCCTAAGGGCCCAGGTTTAATTTCCCAGTACCCATATAAGCCAGATGTACAAAGTGGAACATGCATCTGGAGTTTGTTTGCAATGGCGGATGCCCTCAAGCACCCATTCTCTTTCTGCCTCTTCCTTTCTCTCTCCATTCCCTCTCTCTCAAATAATTTTTTTTAAAAAGAAAATCATGATTAACTTTCGGCCGGGCATGGTGGCGCATGCCTTTAATCCCAGCACTTGGGAGGCAGAGGTAGGAGGATTGCTGTGAGTTCGAGGCCACCCTGAGACTCCATAGTGAATTCCAGGTCAGCCTGGGCTAGAGTGAGACCCTACCTCAAAAAAACCAAAAAAAAAAAAAAAAAAAAAGAAAGAAAGAAAGAAAGAAAATTGTAATTAACTTCCAAATGTTTTGACAGACAGCTTTTATATTTATTTGTTTATTCAAGATAGAGAAGAGGCAGACCGAGAGAGAGAGAGAGAGAGAGAGAGAGAGAGGATGAGAATATGGATATGAGTGCACCAGGAGCTCTTACCACTGTAAATGTATTTCAGATGCAAGCGTCCCTTTGTACATGTGGCTTTACAGGGACACTAAGGAATCAAACCTGGGCCATCAGAGTTTTCAAGCAACAGACGCTTCTATACATTATACTGTTTTCCAATACTAGGACAGATGGTGCCTTTCCCCTCTTCTTCCCTGACCATTACGACAAGTTGCCCTAGTTGGGACTCAATAAATCTGAAATCATGCTAATTACAGTCAAACTCTGAAGGAATGAGGACACAAGGTCTCCAGGATACTCACATTCGTTTTGCTCCAACAAACCAATCTCTGTGTATTTCAGAGGTATGGCTACCTCTTGGGTTCTTGAATCTGGTCCAGTTCACACACCCACCCATGCATGCACGTTCTCACAACTCCTATTGTTTTAATTAAATCATTCTGTCTCCTTGAAAAGCACTGAGTTGTGGCATCTTTTCTTTGTTGTTCACACTGAACCATCCAAAGTCATTCTGGCAGCTGGATCAGTCTTGAGACTGAAATTGAGTCATTTGTTGTGTAGCAACCCATGTCCACCAGTCAGCCAAGTTGTGCTTGATAGTTACAAAACTCTGTGCTCTCTTCCAGCTGTTTTCCGTAACTGTGACGCTTCCAGAAATTTTGCTCGTCCTACCCTCAAATGACCTTATATCCTCTCAGATACAATCAGAGCCCAGTGGGGATGAAATCCTTCATTTATTTACTTTCTCATAGCCTGATATTTAAACTGGTGTTTGGGGTCTGGAAAGATGGCTTAGCAGTTAAAGGTGCTTGCTTGCAAAACCTGATGGTCTAGGTTCTGTTCCCCAGTACCTAGATAAATTCAGATGCACAAAGTGGCACATGCATTTGGAGTTCATTTACATCAGCAAGTGGCCCTGGCATACCCATTCTCTCTCTCACTTTCTGCTTGCATATAAATAATATATAAAAATAGACACATTTTAAAGTGGTGAACCACAAGAAGAGAAGAGAAGGGCATATCTGAAATTTGGTTTGAACCCAGAGCTTCACTCATATTGGACTAGGTGTTTCTGCTGAGGAAGGTTTGTGGAACCGTCTATAAATAACCCTCTCAACTATTTCCCAATTCCTACAGCCAGAATACAGATCTTCCCTGATCTTAAAGCCCTAAGTCAATTCTGGCTCAGAACTTTGGTGTAAATCAAATCATCATGCGTAGCATCCAAATGAAGATGCTTTTGAAAATGAAAAGGAGTGCTGGGAAGGAACAAGCCAGTTTTCACACAGGCCAGCCATGATGTTAGGTCACCATGCCTTATCCTCTGCTCATAGATCCTCTCAAATGGGGACTTCTGGACTTCAACTTGAAAGTCTGAAGTTTATATATTTATTTTTATTAGTATTTTTTAAAATTTATTTGACAGAGAGAGAGAGGGAGAGTGAATGGGTGCACCAGGGCCTCCAGCCACTGCAAATGAACTCCAGGCACATTCACCGCCACTTTATGCATCTGGCTAACATGGTCCTGGGGAATTGAACCTGGGTCTTTTGGCTTTGCAGGCAAACACCTTAACCACTAAGCCATCCCTTCATCCTACTATTATCTTTTTTTAAATAATTTTTTTATTTATTTGAGAGCGACAGACACAGAGAGAAAGACAGATAGAGGGAGGGAGAGAGAGAGAATGGGCGCGCCAGGGCTTCCAGCCTCTGCAAACGAACTCCAGACGCGTGCGCCCCCTTGTGCATCTGGCTAACATGGGACCTGGGGAACCGAGCCTTGAACCGGGGTCCTTAGGCTTCACAGGCAAGTGCTTAACCGCTAAGCCATCTCTCCAGCCCTACTATTATCTTTTGAGACAGGGTCTCATGTAGCTCAGACTGACCTCAAACTCACTATGCAGCTGAGAATGTTCTTGAATTTCTGATCCTCCTGCCTCCACTTTCCAGATGCTGGAGTTGCAGGCATACACTACCATACCCAGTTTTATGCAATGCTGGCAATTGAACCCAGACTTGTTTGAAGGTTTGAAAAAATTTTCAATATGACACCAAAAGCAAGATAGATGTAAAAACAGAAAACTAAGATTAGACTAAATCAGGAAGCTTCCACCCAACAAAAGAAACAACCAAGAAAATTAAAAAAAAAAATCCACAGAATTGGAGAAAGTATTTTCACACCACATATTGATAATGAATTAATATTCAAAACATATAAGGAACTCCTGCATCTCTAAGGCAAAAATATAAAACTAATTTAAAAATGGGCAAAGGGCATCAAACTGTCTTTCAAATCTTTATGTTTATGCCCGTACATCAGAGCTGCTATGAGTCTTGGTCAGAGAAGCTTTTCGTAGTGGCTAGATGAGCATTACAAAGAAAAACCACCAAGGTGCTGGGAATAAATGACTTTTGAGTGCACAGCACTAAATGGGACATCTATATCATTCCCTGATAAATTTGGGGAACATCATGGGAAAGGGGCCAGAAAGAATGCAAGAGTAGAAGCACGGAGAAGAGTGTTAGGAAACACTGTCTTCCACACGACAAGGCCATTGCACTCATGAGCTCACGGAAACTGTGGTCACCTGCGCGAGTGGGTCCATCAACATACTGTCCTGGATGTGGAGGGGCTCACAAGGTCCACCCCTCCCTGAGGCGTTCAGTGGCCACTGGGGGAGGAGGAAGCATTTCTTCAGTGGTGTGCAACTAGTAAGTTACTCACAATCCATAAATTCACCTATGCTCTTATAAACAAAGAGGACTAGTTGGAAAGAGGAAGGGGTTCAGCTGGCATGGGAGGGGGACCATAGAAGGAAATGAGGTGAATATGATCAAAATATATTATATACATATATTTGTCAAAAAATACTGGAACAGGGCTGGAGGGATGGCTTAGCGGTTAAGGCGTTTGCCTGCAAAGCCAAAGGACCCAGGTTCAATTCCCCAGTACCCACGTTAGCCTGGCGCACAAGGGGGTGCATGTGTCTGGAGTTTGTTTGCAATGGCTGGAGGCCCTGGCACACTCATTCTCTCTCTCTCTCCCCATCTTTCTCGTAAATAAATAAATAAATAAATTAAAATTTAAAAATAGGATGGAACATGAGCACTTCAATACTCTGCCAAGGTGAAATTGATCCCTGAGTGAACCATCCAATGATGAGTAAGTAGGTATTACATCCAGTCAGCATGCCGTGGACAAAGGAATGACTCATGTGCTGGGCGGAGCAGGACATAACAGTGGGGATGCATCACATGGCAGTATGGCATAAGATTTAAGCCCTGTGAGTTGCTTATTTTGGGAATTTTCCATGTAATATTTCTAGATTATGGTTGAGCGTGAATAACTGAACATGAGTAACTGAAACCATGTAGAGGGAAAATGTGAATAAATGTGGACTATTGTAAATAAATGAGTAAAGTTTGTGGCACATAGCAAAAAGTTTTAAATACAAATAAAAATGGACAAAGGGCATAACTCATTGATTTTTCCCAATATGTCTTATCAATATATGCCCAACAAAAGATACCAAACTTCACTAGTTGTCTGGAATGTAAGTCACAACGCAATATCACCATGCAGCACTAGGGTGGCCATTATCAGAAGGACAAGGGCTGGGAAGTAGCTTAGACAGTGAAGTCCAGCCTCGCCAGTATTAGGATCTGCGTTCCATCCCGAGCATCAATGTAAATGCACTGGGTGGGGGATGGGGACAATGCTCAGCAGGCAAGAACATTTGCTGTTCAAGCATGGGAAACCGGAGGTCGTCCCCCAGTACCTGTGTTAAAAGCCAGGCATGGCTACACACATCTGCAATCCTGGTCTTGAGGGAGGCAAAGACAGGAGAATAACTGGGGCTGACTAGTCAGCCAGTCTAATGGAGAAAGCAGTAGCTCCAGATTTAGTGAGAGACTGCCTCAAGGAAACAACAAAAGAGTGATGGACAAGGACACCTGATATTCTCCTCTAGCCTCTGCACCCCTATGCATGGAGTACACACCTCTAAGTATATGTGCATACACTACACACACACACACCAAAAAAAAGATTGATTTTGGTGGTGCACATCTGTAGTCACAGAGATGGAAGGCAGAGACGGGAGGAGCCCTGGGGATAACCAGCCATCCAGTCTAGCCTAAAAGGTAATTTCCAAACCAATGAGAGGTTCTGTCTCAAAAAAAAAGGTCTATGATATTCTGCAGAATGACACCAGGGTTTTTGTTTAGTACACACACACACACACACACACACACACACAAAGAACATAAAATGAGTGTTGGAGTATTGATGATGATATGGCAAAATTGGAACTTTTCTGCACTGTTACTATGACTGTAAAATTGGGTAGCCATATAGAAAATATATAAGTTACTAAAAAATTGGATTATATAATCTAGTGATACTTCTTCTGGGTGTGGACAAAAGGAACCGACAATGGGACTTTAACAATGTTGTACTCACCTGTCAACTGCTGCATTATTCACAGTAGTCAAGCAGTGGAAACAACCCAGACATCTATCAGCAGATGAATAAAAAAAGAAAATGTGCTATATACATGCAACAGAATATTATTCAGCAGAAGCTCTGTTAGATACAACAGCATGAGTGATTATTAATTATTATTATTATGGGTTTTTCGAGGTAGGCTCTCATTCTAGCCCAGGCTGACCTGGAATTCACTATGTAGTCTCAGGGTGACCTTGAACTCATGACAATCCTCTTACCTTTGTCTCCCAAGTGCTGGGATTAAAGGCATGTGCCACCACACCTGGCTCTGGAGTTTTTGCAATAAAAAGATGGGGTCTGGTGAGATGGCTCAGCAGGTATGAGCACTAATTATACAAGCACGAGGACCTGAGTTTGATCACCAGCACCCATGTAAAGAGCTGCTTTGGCTACATGTGCCTTAAACTCCAATGCTGAGGAAGATGGAGATAGGATCATCAGTGGGTTTCACTGGTCAGCCAGTCTAAATGAAAAATGGCAAGCTCCAGACACCACACATTCTACATACATGCAAAAATGAAATAAAATAAATGCTCCATGGCTAGACCCTATTTTGCCTTTCTTTCCTTCTCTTTTAATCCACCTGTGCCCTCTGGTGGATATAGCTGCTAATGGAAGCAAAATACAATACTCCTTTTACAAATGAATCCTTTCCAAATTCATTTGCAGGTTAGCAGTGTAGAGGGTAAGATACATTCCTCATAGAATGTTTTATAAGTGGGCTGGAGAGATGGGATGGCTTAGCAGTTAAGGTGCTTGCCTGCAAAGCCTAAGGACTCATGTTGAACTCTTCCGATCCTACATAAGCCAGATACACAAGCATACAAGGTCGCACTATGTGCACAAGATGGCATGTCTGGAGATGCGTCTGGAGTTCATTATGGTGGCTGGAGGCCCTGGCCTGCCAGTCCTCTCTCACTTTGTCTTGTGTTCTCTCTCTCTTCTGCATAAAAACAAAAGGACCAGTCTGTTGTGCTTGCCTCAAAAGGAAAGAAAGTGTTATAAGCAATGTCAGATACTCCAGAAAAGCATATAAAAACCCATATTATACTTGAAATATTATCATTGTTTTCAGTGTTGGTGATCACACCTGAGGCCTTGTACATGCTAGGCAAATGCTCTTCCCACTGATCTATACCTCCTGCTTTGGTAGTTTGAGTGGATGTCCACCAATGGATTCAGGAGTTTATTAAAGCTTGTAATTTAGCTCTCTAGCCACCTGGCTGGAGGAGATGTCACTGCAGGATGATTCTGTGTTACTCAGGGGTGGGGGGCAGGTCTGTTTTCATCCTAAAGATATGCAGGGTGCTTGAGCTCTGTCTGGGGTTCCTGGAGTATAATTGCTTATTGTGTTGGTAGTTTATCTGCATGAACCTGTGAAAGGGGACCAGCTTCTTCTGCCATTATGAAACTTCCCCTGGATCTGTAAGCTTTAATGAACCATGTTTCTCCTATAAACTGTACCTGTTTGGAAGTTCATCCCAGCAATGTGAAGCTGACTACAACAGAATTGGTACCAGAGAGTGGGGTGTTGCTGCATTATAATTATAACCATGTGGATTTTGGTCTTTTGGAACTTTTATTTTGGAGGAATGGGCATGGGCTTGGTACATGCAACTGAAGATGCCTTCTAGAGCTGTAAACCAAGTTTTATGGGCCATTCTGGAGAGAATTTGAAAATGCTAAGTACAGAGAGAATTGTATTTGGAGGCTTTGCTTATGAACTTTCAAAAGGGGAGGAAAGTACAGAGAACTTTCTAGAACTGGGCTGCTGGCATAAGGGCTGGCTATGTTCTGCTGCCCTAGTCCAGAGAGTTTGATCAAGGTTAAATCTGTAATGGACTGATGTGTTTGGCTAAAGACATGGAATTGAGAGATATAAGATTTAAATTGGAGAAATTCAAACAAGTTTAAAACTTATTGGCAAAGAGACTATTTTTAGGGTACTGAAGCTGCTATTGCCAAATACATTAGCCTTTGGAAGGAAGATAGCCAACTGCTTTACATTGAAACAATGGAAAGGATGCCTAGAGGAAAGACTGTATGGTAGAAATGCAGACCCTTGAAAAGAAGTTGACTGAAAGGACGGCACCTGATCTTCAATGTCATGATTTATTTTATCCCTTAATTAACAACATGGCTGTGTCCTACACACCTGGTATTGATTTCAGGAGCATGAAAAATGTACAGAGTGGGTCATGAAGTGCACATGGTTCCTGGAGCTACTGCAGGCAAGGTGTGTTGACCCTGATAGACCAGTGTAGCCATTAGAAGATGGGCCAAGAGATGGCTTAGCAATTAAGGTACTTGCCTGCAAAACCTAAGGACCCATGTTCAATTTCTCTCCAGATTCCACATAAGCCAGATGCACAAAGATGAGGTAAGCACAAGGTTGCACATGCCCACTAGGTGGTTTAAGTGTCTGGAGTTCAATTGCAGTGGCTGAGGCCCTGGTGAGCCAATTCTCTGTCTCTGTCTCTCTCTTAAATAACTAAATAAAGTCTGTACCTAAGTAAGGATGGCAACTTAAAAAAAAAAGAAGAAGAAGATGGGCCATGGAAACCTATGGATGTTTTGGATATACCAGGAGTGTGCAAGTGCTACCATGGAGCACTGTTGGCTTAGGATGGAAGTTTAAGTTTTCTTTGGCTATTCAGTCCAGCTTGAGAAGCAGAATTGGAAAATATAGAGACTGTTAGTCACTGGTTATGACATTGGACTTGAACTGCAGATTTTTGATGTGTTCTTGATGATTATTGAGTTTTCATTGGTCCAGTATCTCCTTGTTGTTATGCCTTATAACAGTTGGAAATGTGTTTCCAACTCTGTGCCTTTATATGTTGATAGTATATAAATTATTTTGATTTTACAGGACTAATAGTTAAGAAAGTTTTAAATCTCAGATGAGACTTGGGACTTTGGAACAATATTAAAGTTGGTAAAGACTATGGGACCTTTGGAGGTGGACTGAATAAAATTTATAATGTGAGATGATTATGAACCTACTGGGGGCCAGGGGTGGAATATGGCAGCTTGAATGGATGTTCTCCAGTAGGTTCAGAAGTTTTATTAAACTTTCTCAGATTTCTAGCCACCTTGTTGGTGTCACTGTGTAGATCCTGGGTCTAGCTCTAAGGTGTTATTGGCAATGGATCTGAATTCCAGCCTAAGATAGGCAGAGTGCTTAAACTTTACCTGGGGTTCCTGGAGTGTACTTGCTTCTGGTGCTGCTGCTGGTATTTCTCTCTTCATGGATCTGTGAAAGGGGGCCAGCTTCTTCTGCCATTATGGAACTTCCCCTGGATCAATAAGCTTCAAATAAATCCTTTCCTCCCATAACTTGTGTCTGGTTTGGAAGTTCATCCCAGCAACTGGGACAAGGGGTAAGAGTGAAAGCAGATTTGAGCTATGTTAATAGCTGCAATTATGGCAAATCAGCAGATCAGAATAAATCCTGAAAGCATTGCTAAAAGTACTGCTGATAGGAACTGGGCGTGATGGTGCACACCTTTAATTCCAGCACTTGGGAGGCAAAGGAAGGAGGATTGCCAAGAGTTTGATGCCACCCTGAAACTCCATAGTGAATTCCAGGTCAGCCTGAGCTCAAGTGAGACGCTACCTTGAAAAAAGAAGAAGGAGAAGGAGAAGAACAACTGCTGATGGATGCATTTGGGGAATAAAGAAAACCTCCTGAGCAGTGAAGTGAACAAAAGGGGGAATGAGATATTTGTTTTTTCGGTAAGGCAATTAAGAAGATTAAGAATTGTTCTGAATATGTTTGAGTATGTTATATTCACTCAATAACTTGGAATTGAACTATATGGGTTGATTCGTGGTTTTTCCAAATCTGAACAAACATATGCTGCATTTCAACAAAGTACTATACTACCTGTAAAATTAGAATACATTGTACATATTTTAAATACAAAACACTAAGCAAGTTTCTATTGATATCATAGCTACCATTTGTTGAGGGTTTATATTTCTCAGAACTATAAGGAATTGAAGATCTCAACAGTCTTGGAGCTGAAAAGAGCAATGTCATGTTTCATCCTAATATATACTAGCCACTGAATTATATATTCATATAAAATATTTTAAAACTAAAGATAGGGGCTGGAGAGATGGCTTAGTGGTTAAGGTACATGCTTCCAAAGCCTAAGGACCCAGATTCTATTCTCCTATACCCATGTAAGCCAGATGCACAAGGTGGTACATGTTTCTGGAGTTCATTTGCAATGACTAGAGGCCCTGGCATGCCCATTCATTCTCTATCCACCTCTTCCTCTCACTTACTCTCTATAACAAATAAAAATAAATTTAAAAGCTCAAGATAGATTTTAATTATAATCAATTGTCTAAAGGCCTGAAAGCATTTAGTCTACTAAAAATCTTATGTCAAGTCAGCAAGTTCTAAACAAGGTCTTTCTGACATAGCATCTAAACACTTATCCACAAAGTTACACTATCCAGATTTTTAAATTTAATTTTATTTGAAAGAGAGAGAGAGTGAGAGAAAGAAAGAAAGAAAGAAAGAAAGAAAGAAAGAAAGAAAGAAAGAAAGAAAGAAAGAGAAAGAAAGAAAGAAGAAAGCAGATAAAGAGAGCTATATAGAGAGAATGGGCACTCCAGGGCCTCCAGCCTCTGCAAACAAACTCCAGATGCATGAGCCACCTTGGCATCTGTCCTACATTGGTACTGGAAAATTGAACCTGGGCCCTTTGGCTTTGTAAGCAAGCACACACCTTAATCACTAAGCTGTCTCTCCAGCCCACTATCCATATTTTTTTAGCCAAGGAATCATACTGCCTTCCCCCAAATATGAAAGCTTCGGATCCAAAATACAGACTTATTAATTCAAAAATGTGTGGTTTGAACTGCTGGGGAGACTCCAACTAGCCCAGCTGCCTGCAAATCGTGCAGTGAGCTCCACAGAAATGGTTTGCTGAATCGTTGCCTGTGCTGAGATGGGCTTTTGTCCGTGATGAGCTGCCTTTGAGTCACTAAAAGCAACTCCTATGAACTCATTGGTTTGGGGGTAATCATGCTTAGATCTGTCAATTGTGTCTCATTGATAGGGATTAGGAGTAAGGTAGCTCCCACTTTGTAGATAGCCAACTAAAGATCCAAAAGAATAAACAGACAATCTGTGTGTCACATAGTCAGAACAAACACAGGTTTTTAAGGGAACAGAGTGGGACCTAAATTCCAAAAACTTCTAACTTCTGAAAAGTCAAAAGCCCCGATTTATGCAGAATCACCAGAATGCCAGATGTGGTTTGATTCAGGTGTACCCCATAAACTTAGGTGTTCTGGATGCTACGTTCCCAGCTGATGGAGATTTGGGAATTAATACTTCCTGGAGGTGGTGTATTGTTGGGGGCGGGCTTATGGGTGTCATAACCAGCTTCCCCTTGCTAGTGTTTGGCACGCTGTCCTTTTGCTATGGTCCACCTTATGTTGGCCGGGGGGTGATGTCCGCCCTCTGCTCATGCCATCATTTTCCCCTGCTATGATGGAGCTTCCCCTCTAGTCTGTAAGCCAAAATAACCCTTTTTTCCCAAAAGCTGCTTTTGGTCAGGTGATTTCTACCAGCAATATGAATCTAACTGCAACACCAGGTATACCACACATACCAAGTAACCAATCCTTTGTCTAACAAGATCTACCCCAGCTCAATACTTAAGTACACCCCTGAGGTATAAATAGCTCTGATCCGAGTTACTAGGGCTACCAGTTCAGACTCCTCCCAGCCTGGGAGCTCTCCTACCTTGCTTTCACTTCCTACCTTGCTTTCACTTTCTGCCTTACTTTTACTTTCTTAGCCTTTGTGTGTGTGTGTGTGTGTGTGTGTGTGTGTGTGTGTGGTTTGAGCTTTGTCCAACACAGAGGTCAATTCAAGTTGATTTTACAAACCTGTACCGCAGTATAGAAGTCAATACAACAGAGAAATGCAGCAGTTTCTAGCAACCCCTCCCCCTCTATTTTTAGCATACCATCTATCTTCTCTGCAAATGTTAAATACAAAACAAGGAGTTCTCACCTTAGGAAAATAGAATGCCACCAGTCAGAGCATATCAACAGCTAATAAGCTTCACCACTCTCATCAACTGTCTTCTGGCAAAGTCATCAGTGTATTCACAAGGATTCCTATTCATGGAGACAAGTGGTACCACCAGAGAGTGACATTCAATATGTCAACTATAGGTACGGTAGGCTTTTCCCTCTTAAGTAGTATCCAAAGTACAGATTTCAGTAAGAAGAAGAAACACTTCATTTATTTCCTGTGATACTGCTGGTCAATCACTGAGGCAATTTATGCACACAGAATGATTCTATTAGGGTATGCACTGATCATTTAGCTATGCAATTCAAAGGCTGGAAAAGTTTATGTAACTTCTCAAACGCCCCCCAGAATGCTACCACTGGGATGTGGTAGAGCCTCTAAGAGGTGGAGCCTAGTCGGAGGTCTTTAGGGTTGTGGGATCCAGCCCCTCCCCTGCTTGCTCTGTGGCTCCTTGGTGCATGTTCTCTCCATGTCTGCCATGTTCCACCCACACCAGAGGCAGTGGGGCTGCCTGGTCTGGGCTGGAGCCTGCAAACTTTGAGACAAAAATAAACTTCCCTAAGTTGTTCTCTCAGGTTCCTGCTCTAGTGATGAAATGACCGCAAAGCTTTCTGTCCCACCTGGGGAGGAGTGCATCCCTCATAGCTCTTGTGTTGATGGTGTCAATTAGGACCACAGTTCTTTGTGGCACTAAACAACAAACATGGTGGGTTTTTTTTCTTTTGTCAGTTAAATCACACTCCTACTAATGCTGACATTAGTTTTCAATTTACTAATCACAGGAATCTGTTCTCCAATACTATGCAGGATAGTAGTACTCTCAGTGTTGTGGCTTGTCTCCAGATTGCTTCCCCCTCCCAAAAAAGAGGTAATACCAGTTTCTAAGTTCTTAGCCAGTTTTGACATCATCTTAATGATAATACTATTCCCTGAGTCCAGATAGAGGCTTTCCCAATAGCTTTTCATTTATTGTGTGTGTTGTATATGCATGTTTGTATGTGCGCAAGTGCAGGGGGTGTGTGTTCTTATGTGTATGCATGCATGTGAAGACAGAGGTTAACATTGGGTGACTTCCTCAATTGCTATATACCATATTTTTTGAGACAGGGTCTCTCACCCATTTGGTTACACTAACTGGTCAGTGAGCCCCATGGATCTTCCTGTGTGCCTCTTCAGTGCTGGGATTATAGGAGCATCCTACCTACCATGCCTGGCTTTTTTTTTTTTTTAATTTTTTAATTTTATTTATTTGAGAGCGACAAACACAGAGAGAAAGACAGATAGAGGGAGAGAGAGAGAATGGGCGCGCCAGGGCTTCCAGCCTCTGCAGACGAACTCCAGACACGTGCGCCCCCTTGTGCATCTGGCTAACGTGGGACCTGGGGAACCGAGCCTCGAACCGGGGTCCTTAGGCTTCACAGGCAAGCACTTAACCACTAAGCCATATCTCCAGCCCAAATGCCTGGCTTTTTTTATAGGTCCTGGGAGATCCAAACTTAGGTCACCATGCTTCCATCACAAGCATCTGACCAAATAAGCCACCTCCCCAGCCCCACAGCTTTCATTTAAATCACCTAACAACCCTACTCAGTCAGTTGTATGATGTTGCCATTAGATCACATTTAGAGATATTATTGATTTCTCAAGGTCTAAAACTGTTGCTGAGCTGGGCGTGGTGGCACATGCCTTTAATCCCAGCACTTGGGAGGCAGAGGTAGGAGGATTGCTGTGAGTTCACGGACACCCTGAGACTACATAGTGAATTCCAGGTCAGCCTGGGCTACCTCAAAAAACCTAAATGAATAAATGGGATTTTTAAAAATCTATGTGACATCTACTGAACCAAGATGACAGAGGAGCATACTGTTCCATCTAGGGTGTTAAGAAGTATGTACATACAGGAAATACCATAACCCCACTGAGGAGGGCCCCAAGGAAACAAGAGCAGGGGTGAAGGCACAAGAATATAACCTTTTTTTGTTTTGTTTTGTTTTGTTTTTCGAGGTAGGGTCTCACTCTAGCCCAGGCTGACCTGGAATTCACTATGGAGTCTCAGGGTGGCCTCGAACTCACAGTAATCCGCCTACCTCTGCCTCCCGAGTGCTGGGATTAAAGGCGTGCGCCACCAAGCCCGGCTAAGAATATAACCTTTTATGGACTGGGAAGATGACTCAGTGGTTAGGGCACTTGCCTGCAAAGCCTAACAACCTTGGTTTGATACCCTAGTACCACCTTAAAGCAAGATGCACAATGTGGCACATGCATCTGGAGTTTATGTGCAGCAGTTGGAGGCTCTGACATGCCCATTTTCTCTCTCTCTCTCTGCTTGCAAATCAATTACTAAATAATATTTTTGAAGGGAATTGCTTTTTGTAATATATGTAAAATAAAAATAAAAAATAAATTAAAACAAAAGGAATTGTGTACAGAGTCTGGCATGGTGGCCACACCTCTAATCCCAGCACTGAAGAGACAGAAGCAGCAGGAAGATCAGGTACTTAAGGTCATCCTTGGCTACATGGTGAGTTCTGGGCCAGCCTGGGCTACATGAGATCTTTCCTCAAGAAACAAAACAAAATAAATATTGTGTCCTGCAGAAGACATTAGAGCTCATAACGAACTTGGAGACCATCCAGTCTCGCCCTTCCATGTAACAAAGGCCCAGAAAGAAAAAGACAAGGCCTGGGAAGAGGACCTGATTTGCTTGAAGTCAAATACCAGTCATTTAGCTGAGTCCGAATCAGAAATGAGATGCTTGCTGGGCATGGTGGCACATGCTTGTAATCCCAGCACTGAAAAACCAAAAAAAAAAAAAAGATCTCATTTCATTTTTCCCCATTGTTTTTTTGAGGTAGGGCCTCACTCTAGCCCAGGCTGATCTGGAATTCACTATGTAGTATCAGGGTGACCTTGAACTCTCAGCGATCCTCTTACCACTGCCTCCCGAGTACTGGGATTAAAGGTGTGTGCCACCACGCCCAGCTCGAGATGAGATGTTTTGAATGAAGTTTTCTTCACTTACTTTTTTACAAAAGGTTAATTTCTACGACATTTTAAAAGTCGAACTAAAAAATAAACCCTCACAGAAACTAGACTAACAGACAATTTATAAACCAAATAATCTCCAAGTAGAACTATTTTGCCAGTGTCTAAACACTATTTTAAAAGTAAGAGTTTACCAGTTTTTTTGTTTTTTTTTGAGGTAGGATATTGCTCTAGCCCAGGCTGACCTGGAATTCACCATGCAGTCTCAGGGTGGCCTCAAATTCACAGCGATCCTCCTATCTCTGCCTCCCGAGTGCTGTGATTTAAGGAGTGCACCACCACACCCAGCTTTCAGTTTGTTTGTTTTTTTAAATCAGTACTAACTTCATGTTTTAGAAAATGTTTGTGCTAAATCTGTCTTTATGTACTAAATACTGTGCTCACAATAAAACAAGCACATAAGAATTTGTAAATGATGGGAACCTGTTCTGGAGGCATATTAAGTCATTACCAAAGCAGCAGGGGTGGCCTATGGGAAACTCAGCGAAGTGAGGCCGAGGCAGCGCGGCTTAGAGCCGGTGCTGCACAATGCAAAGAGTTTCGTCCTCCACCAGCCAGCCAGCCTGTCCACAGAGCAATTTACAGAGCTCACAGCGTGTGTGTGTGTGTGTGTGTGTGTGTGTGTGTGTGTGCATGGTTTCCACATAAAGTCTTATATTTAGAGGTTTATTTTATTTTATTTTATTATTTTGTGGTTTCAGGCATTGAACCCAGGGCCTTGCATACACTAGACAAATGCTCTATCACTGAGCTACAAGTCCAGCCAGAGCAGGTCTATCTTTTAAAACTTTATAAATATTAAATCTAAGCCATATCTTGAAAAAAAATCAGTCAAATCAATATAAATACAACATACAAAATTACCAGTGAAAAATAATTCATTTAAATATTGCTGATCCAATTAACAACATGAACCTGCTAAGTCCCCAACAAAGGGAGTTCCCTCTCTGAAGGGCAGACTTTTCTCTGGGCATGGTAAGTTGCACGGAAAGCCCAGGTTCTGGGGTTCTTAGAGGTCCAAGTCCACATACAACTGCTCACAGTGATGTCAAAATTAAGTATCTGTAGGGTAAAATTCATTCACAGACATAAGATGTAGAGCAGACACTTTTTAAAGTGGATGTGGGCAAGCCACAATGACTCACGGGCAATGTCTCTTCCACAGAGGCTCCATGGGGCACTCAGATTGGCCGAAAGCCATGATTTTGAGCAAAGGAAGTCCAGCATTCTCTCCCTGTGCAGCGATGACTGCTCTGCCTACTCTCCCAAGGAAGATTTTTGCCACTTGAATATTCACAGGTGGAGAAGGGTGTCTCCTATTGTTCCCCACATCTCTAATGATCACTGCAAGGTTTCCAAGCACTCTGTCATGCCAGTGAAACTCATCAGACCTTGCTTCCTGCATTTGATTTCTGCGCATCTGTTCCCTTTGTAGTTTTTCATGTTTTTTTTAAAAAAAAAAACTGTTTCATTCTGAAGAAATATTATTTTTTAGTACCACTTTATATATGTTAGGCTGGACTTAGATTATTCTTTGTTCTTCTTTTTGCTGTGTTTGAGTTGAGCTCAGGTCTTCACAAATGCTAGGCAAGTTGCATCACTGAGCTAAACGTTCATGCCCAGCCTAGACAGATTTATTTTCTTAAATCAGTTTAAAAGTTTAAAGACATCCTAGAGAGGTATTGGCGAAACCTTCAAATAAAGTCTTCATAGGACTTAAGGATAGCTAGATATTAAACTAGTTACAAACTGTTTCTCATAAGCATTGACTTCTAATGAACATTTCATCTTCTTGTTAACGTTCTGCACTGTTTTGGTTCCATCAGCTTCAGAACCTCGTGGAGAAGCTCAGTAGTAGGCTCTGTGATAGGGTAACACAATGGGAGCCTCTTTTCCAAGGCTGGCATGTGAATAAAATACCTGCAAGGCATGAAGAGAAACAATGGTTTTAAAAGCAAGAATCACTGCACCGGCTATACATTCCCACTCACTGGCACAAGGCTGGATGGGAGTGTTTCTGAGCCCCAAGACTCAGTCAGCATTTTCAGCATTCCAACCTCTTCTATTTGTGACCTAGGAAATCTTTGACATGTGTGCCTTTGGCTTGCTGAAGCACTTTACTTGAGAAAGGATGTGAGGTACATTAATAATGTATCAGCTACCAGGGCACCAGTAAGGAAGCCAGGCCTGTCTTTGCCACAGTGTGTGTGGAGGGAGATTCCTTAGACAATTGCAGCATGAAGCTGAAATGAGGGCCAGGCTGGGTGAGGACTGGGGACCAGTCATGAAGAAAGCATAGGGCTTATCCCGTGGTGTAGGGCATAAGAAGGGCTGGTGAGAAGGCCTTTAGTCAACCCCTTCCATAACTTCAGAGAATGTTCTCGGCCTTGAGTGCACATTAAAGTCACATGGGGAGCCTTTGAAAAAATCTCTTTTTGAAAAAAGGCATGGCAGCACCTGCCTTTAACCCCAGCACTTGACAGCAGGCTGAGGTGGGAGGATCACCATGAGGTTGAGGCCAGCCTAGGGCTGCATGGTGGATTCCAGGTCAGCCCAGGCTACAGTGAGACCTTACCTTGAAAAAAAAAAAAAAGATGTGAAAGTAGAAAGGGAAATAGTTGGGAAGAAGAGGGGCTTCAGCAAGACTGGGAGGGGAATAGGAGAAACAGAGGATAATTATTTTAAGATGCATCATTGGGAGTTGTAGAGATGGCTCAACAGTTAAAGGCACTTGCTTGCAAAGCCTGACAGCCTTGGGTTCATTTCCCCAATACCCAATTAAATCCAGATGCACGAAGTGGCACATATGTTTGGAATTTGTTTGCAGTGGCAAGGAGACCCTGGTATACCCATTCTCCCTCTCTCTCAAATAAACAGATAATACATTTAAAAAAAATACATCATCTAGGCTGGAGAGATGGCTCAGTGGTTAAGGTGCTTGCCTGAAAAGCCTAACAGCTGGAGTTCGATTCCCCAGTGCCCACACAAAGCCAGATGCACGAAGTGGCACATGCATCTCGAGTCTGTTTGCAGCACCCAGAGGCCCTGGTGCATCCATTCTCTCTGTCTCGCTTCTATTTCTCTGCTTGCAAATAAGTAAATGAAAATACATTATTTACATGTATAAAATTTTCAAAAAATAATAAATTACATTTAAAAAAATAAAATATTGGTATGACTGTAATGAAAAGTGAGCTAAAAAATAAATAGTATCAAACAAGGATCACATACTCTAACCGCCAGTACATAGCGTAAGTGAGAGAGAAGGAGACGGCAGCACACAAGCGGCGCACGAGCCTCCCGATGGGTGCTGCTGTGAGCTCCAGCCCACGGTGGCAACCTACAAGTGTGACACCATTTTGCCAGTTGCCTTTATGTTTAAATGTTTATAACTTAGTTTAAAAAAAAAATTGGCCTAGCATGGTGGCACATGCTGTAATTTCAGCCCTCAGAGGCTGAAGCACAAAGATCACCATGAGTTCAAAGTCAGCCTACGATTCAGGACAGTCTCAGCAATATAACAGGACCTTGTTTCAAAAGGATGGAAAGTCCTGGGAGGAGGCTAATGACGGGACCAACATAGCTGTATACATACTGTGTGCATAACTAATAAAAATATATATATGGAGGGCTGGCGAGATGGCTTAGCAGTTAAGGCATTTGCCTACAAAGCCAAAGGACCTCGGTTTGATTACTCAAGACCCACATAAGCCAGATGCACAAGGGGGTGCATGTGTCCAGAGTTCATTTGTAATGGCTGGAGGTCCTGGTGCACCCATTTTCTCTTTCTCCCTCTCTCTGCCTCTTTCTCTCTCTGTCTCTGTCTCAAATAAATAAATAAAACTAAAGTTTTAAAAAAAAAAAAAGGTGGAAAGTCCGTTTGTACATGGTACAAAATGAACCTTAAAAACATGCTAAATAAAAGCCTGATGACACATCAGGTCACCCATAGATGGTGTCACTCAGATGAATATCCAGCACAGACAAATCCAGCACAACAGACAGTGGAATAGAAAGTTCTGGGGGAAGCCGGGCGTGGTGGCTCACACCTTTAATCCCAGCACTTGGGAGGCAGAGGTAGGAGGATCACTGTGAGTTCAAGGTCACCCTGAGACTACATAGTGAGTTCCATGTCAGCCTAGGCTAGAGTGAGACCCTACCTTGAAAAGCCAAAAAAAAAAAAAAGAAAGAAAGAAAGAAAGAAATTTCTAGGGGAGAAGAGGTGGTGTTTGCTTAGGGGACACTGTTTCTTTAATTCAATACTAGTGATAACTGCAAACTGTGAAATGTATTCAAAGATACTGAATCATATATTTTAAAATGGTGGCTTTCATGCTATGACAATTTTTCCTAATGAAAAAGAAAAAGAAATGGGAAGGTAGGAGTGGGTGGGGCTGGAACTGGGTTGTGGGGCCAGCTCAGAGCCAAACCAATCTATTTTATGGTATCCAGAATGGACTCTATGGTGAAATGCCACATGGAGGAAAGATGGAATCTATAAAGAGGGCTGATTTTCATTCCTTTGAAACCAGTCTAAGCCATATGCCTTCATGATGTCTCTCTCCAAGCTAGTGACAATGCTATGCTGTCTGCACTTTTGATTTCAAGCAGGCACTACCTGGGTTTTTCCTCAATAGGTGCTAATGCAGGCTGTACTGCTAAGTGCACTTGGTTTTGCCAGCCTTTAAATAGAAGGGAACCCCCAAGGGGCAGGGGAGCAGGCTGCTGAGGAGCTCAACGCTGGCTGCTGCTGATCTGTTACCAAGTGTGAGAGAGGGCAAGTGAAATAAAAACCTAGTAAGTGTGCATTAATTGCTCCTCTTTTATCAATTTATTTGTTCCAATGACTGAATTGAATTCACAGCCCATAAATTATCATCTCCTTCAGTGCAGCCTGTTACTCCAGATTAAAATCAATACTACTGTGAGAAGCAGGCTGCAAGAAGCACAGTAAATGAGTTTGAGGTTTCTGGCCTGAGAAAAACATCAAATGACAATGGTTCTTAGAATTGTCCCAACTCCTGTCTTACCTAAACCAACATGAAATATTATTAAAAATAGAAATGGAATTTTCCACTAACACCTAATCTTCTAAATATCAGGTCAGTCCTGTTGCAGGTTTGCATGAAAATCAGAAATAGTTTCACTGAGGATTAATTACACACACAGGTTTTCTTACCTGAATTCTTCGCTGTAGTCATTCCTAATATGCTCAGCTAGCATCTTGCTGTACCGCAGGCAGCTCTTGAGGATGTAAAACTGCTGGTACAACAGAACCGCCTGGCAGGGACTCAGCAGCTGGGAGGAGGCCGAAAGCCCCTTCACCACTTGCTTCACAATATTGGCCACAAAAGCAATCTAGACAAGCAAAGTGCAGTTACTTGTAGGCTGCCTGCCGCCCACAAGCACCCTGGTTTCAGCTGTAGCCTTATTTACAAATCTAGGCTGAAGCCCTTTGGCTATTTCCCATTAAAATGGTACTCAGAGAGCATCAGATCACAGGCCGACTCGGGGTTAGAGTTCTAATTTAGCCAATTTGCTATTTTAATCAAGCAAGATAATGAAAACCTCTTGAAGCCACCAATACTTTACATAGAACAGCAAAGGTACACTATTTGTTCACACTATATGGTCCTTATGGGTCAATAAGGGACCCTGTTCATTAAAGCCACTCAGGGGATGTGGGTATATATGGCATATAGGTACATTCAGTGATCTCTCCTGATTTGACAGTTTCTTTGCTTCTGCATTTCTCAGAAGGTTCGCTTTGCCCATGCTGTTGATAAGTGGACAAATGCTGAAACTGTTGATGTCTCAGCAATCCTTTGTCTTTTCCCACCTTCATTCTGATATGCCTCAGGTCACAGACTGGCCTCGAGCTCAAGTTCTTCGGAGAATCAACTCTAGAGGTTGATAAAGGAACTTCCTTGTTGTTGGCAATCATTAGGACCCCAGAGTCCTCACCCAGATGCTAGGGCCTCTCCCACTATACAGAATGAGTAGGGCTGTTTCATATTGCACACACAAACATCCATCGTGGTGAATAAAAATTATGACACCCCTAGGTCCGAGGCTGGCTGAGAAGCTAAGATCATGAGTTCAGTCTCTCCATAGGCAATTGGTTGTTCTAGTGGTACGTGTATATGGTGGCTCCAGCCAGTTTTTGTACACATATGTGTCACAGAGACCTGACAAGAGAAACTAGATCCTGCAGGACAGACTCAACATCTCTCTGGGAAAATAGGTCACACTACGGAATCACCAACAGGCAACTGGGGTATATCCATGTCTAGGAAGGGAACACATTACATGTCAAAGTCCTCCATTAGTAATAAAGTTCAACTTCGGATGATTATCTTTATTGGAGGAGATTTCCAATAAAACATATGCTGATTAATGAATGTGTGAGCAAATAAAGGGAAACTAAGTTTGGAAAAGTGAGAAGATAGAGCACTTATTACAGCTAAGTCATCAGTTATTGGATTGAACATCTATTATGTGCTTAGCACACAAGTCATATCTCCTACCCTCCTGACACTTGCACTCTGTACAAAAAGACATTATCTTAGGAGAGACTAAGTATGTAAAAGAGAAAACCTCTTAATTCCAGTCATGGTGGCTCACGCCTTTAATCCCAGCACTTGGGAGGCAGAGGTAGGAGAATTGCCATGAGTTCAAGGTCAGCCTGAGACTACATAGTGAATTCCAGGTCAGCCTGGGCTACAGTGAGACCCTACCTCAAAAAAATAAAAAAAAAGAACCCTTTTGAAGCACCAGTGCTCTTCGTTATGGCCAGCCACTCAGGGGAAGAACCACCATGCGGAGCATTGCCAGGTACCGTGCCAGAGGAAAGTGAGTGTGGGGAAGCACACTGTAGAGTCATTCAGTTTCTGTCCAGAAGCAGCCACTTACCCTCACATTTCACTGGACAGAGCAAGAGTAGAGAATCACCTAATTTGTGATATAATTCTAGGAGTGGAGAGATGCCTCAGAGGTTAAGGGCCTTGCCTGTAAGGCCTGATGGCCTGGGTTCAGTTCCCCAATATCCATGTAAAGCCAGATGAACAGAGTGAGGCATGAGTCAGGAGTTCAGCTGCAGTAGCAGGAGGCCCTGGTGTGCATGTGCATGTGTGTGTATGTGTGTTTCTCTCTCTCTCTCTTTCTGTGCTTGCAAATAAATAATAAATAAAAGTGTTTTGTAAAAACCAAACACAAAGAGCCAGGTGGGGTGGCACATGCCTTTTATCCCAGCACTCGGGAGGCAGAGGTAGGAGGATCACTGTGAGTTCAAGGCCACCCTGAGACTACGTAGTGAATTCCATGTCAGCCTGGGCTAGAGCTAGACCCTACCTCAGGAAAACAAAACAAAACAACAAGCCAGGTATGGTGGTGTATGCCCTTAATCCCAGCACTTGAGAGGCCAAGGTAGGAGGTTCACCATGAGTTTGAGACCAGCCTGGGGCAGCATGGTGAATTCCAGGTCAGCCTGAGCTAGAGTGACACCCTACCTTGAAAAACCAAAAACCAAAACAAACAAACAAGAAAAACCCAAATAGAATTTCCCCATGTGCCTGGAAGGAAAAGGTTCAAAAATACATAGACCACTAATAATTACCACAAGAGTGAACCACATAATAAGGTAATAAAAGGACACCCTCAGACCACTATGCTTGCCTACATTGGGTGAATCTGAGATGTGAGACGATCAGAGAATCATCCTCTACCTTCCTGCTCCAAGAAAAGGCACCAAGGTCTGACAGAGGAGTAGGAGTTACTTATGTGGGAAAGAAAGTGAGAATTACTGCAGACAGAGACACTGGCATGGTTCATATTTTCATGTGCTAAGTTCATGTGTCAGAAACAATCCCCAAAGCAGCTGTGTGATGAGATGGTTGTGCCCTAGTGACTGGATTAACGTCATTAGTCACATGGACACCCAGTGAGTCAATTTGTTATTACAGGACAGTTTGTGTAAAAGTGAGTTCCGCTACATAGAGGACGAGGCAGGAGGATAGTGAGTTCAAGGGCACCCTTGGCAACATAGAAATCGTCTCAAAAAAGTCACAGTAAGCTGGGCGTGGTGGCGCACGCCTTTAATCCCAGCACTCGGGAGGCAGAGATAGGAGGATCGCCATGAGTTCAAGGCCACCCTGAGACTCCATAGTGAATTCCAGGTCAGTCTGGGCCAGAGTGAGACCCTACCTTGAAAAACCAAAAAAAAAAAAAGTCACAGTGAGTCTTCCCCTCACCCCACATATGTCACTTGCCCTTCCACCTTCAGCCAAGGAAGGCAGCAAGAAGGTCCTCACTAGATACAGATCTTCTATCTTGGGCCATTCAGCCTCCAAAGCTATGTGTCAAATGACTCTCTGTTTTTTATAAATTACCAGTTTGTGGTATTCTGAGACGAAGACAGAAGGGAAGGTCCAGTGGATTCAATGAGGGAAGAGGACTGGGCAGTAAGAGACACAGTAGCTGGGTGAGGGAGGGACCAGGGGAGGTTGTGGAACCATAATATGCCAGACTTTGACAGCCTGCTAAGGAGTCTGGTCAGAGACAAACAGCTGAGAGGTTTAAAGCAAGGAGTGGCAATCTGCTTTTTGTTTTAAATAGCTCCCTCTGGCTGCGAGCTGGGGATAGGTAGATGTAGAAATTTAGATGTGAGTAGTTAAGGAGACATCTGGTGAGATAAGTGTCTTTGGGGAGAGCACAGAGATGATCCCAAGTGTTATGTTCATGCTTCTATTTAAGACAAGTGTTAAACTTTTTACTTAATTATAAGTCAGTAACTTAACATTTTGTTGTCTACATACATCTTAGAGTTGTTCATAAAATAAAGATCATTTGAAGATATCATTGCATACATACATTCAATACCAAAGAAAAAATTTTTTAGAAGCAAGTCTTTTTTTTTTAATGTGAGAGCAAGAGCAAGAGAGAGAGAATTGGTGCTCCAGGGCCTCCAGCCACTGCCTTGAAACTCCAGAGAAGTGTGCCACTTTGTGCATACGTGCGACCTTGCACACTTGCATCACTTCATGTGTCTGGCTTACTGGGACCTGGAGAGTTGAACATGGGTCCTTAGGCTTCACAGCAAGCCCCTTAACCTCTGAGCCATCTCTCCAGCCCTACAAAAACATTTATCTTCATTAAATAATGAAGTTATCAAGTTAACATTCTGCTTCTGTTTTATAGGCTTGACTGTGTCATAAGAGAAAGCTTGCATTTATTAGATAAGCACGAAAGTGTCTGCTTTGACCTGCATGGTAATCTTGGTTTTCTTCTCAGTACTTACTATAGGAGGACAGCTTTGTAGGAAGGACATCATCCAGCTAATAGCAAACTTTGTGGATCCCAATCCAAGATTTTCCTAAAAACTCATGGAAGTAAACAAGTTATATGCATGATGTAAGCTGTATCTTAAAAGAATACATTTTTATGCTGGTAAATCTTTAAAATCACTATTTGTTAAACAACTTAAGAGCAAAGGGAGTATCACTTAATAGACCAGTTCTGGAGACCATGCCCACTAAAAGAATTTTCACTTTTTTTTTTTTTTTTTATTTTCGAGGTAGGGTCTCACTCTGGCTCAGGCTGACCTGGAATTCACTATGTGGTCTCAGGGTGGCCTCAAACTCTCGGAGATCCTCCTACCTCTGCCTCTTGAGTGCTGGGATTAAAGGCGTGCACCACCATGCCCGGCTCGCTTTTTATTTTTAAATATTTTCTTTTTTTAATTTTTTTATCTATTTACTTATTTGACAGAGAAAAAGGGAGAGAGAGAGAGAATGGGCATACCAGGGCTTCTAGCCACTGCAAACGAACTCCAGATGCGTGTGCCCCCTTGTGCATCTGGCTGACATGGGTCCTGAGGAATCAAAGCTGGGTCCTTTAGCTTTGCAGGCAAACTCCTTAGCCACTAAGCCATCCCTCCAGCCCCGCTTTTTATTTTTAAAATACTTTTTTTTATATTTGTGAGCAGAGAGAAGAAGAGTGGAAAGATAGTAAGAGAATGGATGCCCCAGGACTTCTTGCCACTGCAAATGAACTCCAGATGAATGTGCCATTTTATGCATCTGGCTTTATGTGGGTACAGGGGAATTGAACCCAGGCCAGCAGGCTTTGAGAACAAGTACTTTTAACTGCTGAGCCATACTTCCAGCCTTACTTTTTTTTTTGGGAGGGGGGATTCAGCCCTGCATTTTATTTTTTAAAATCTTTTTAGGGGGGCTGAGGAATGGGTTAACAGTTAAGGTACTTGCCTACAAAGCCAAAGGACCCAGGTTCAATTCCCCAAGACCCAGTTAAGCCAGATGCACAAGGTGGCACAGGCATCTGGAGTTTGTATGCAGTGGCTGGAGACCCCAGCGTGTCTATTCTCAATCTCTCTCTCTTTCAAATCAATAACTAAATAAAACATTTTAGAAAATAATCTTTTCAGGGCTGGAGAGATGGCTTAGCAGTTAAGGTGCTTGCCAGCAAAGCCAAAGAACCCAGGTTTGATTCCCCAGTACCCAGATGCACAAGGTAGCACATATGTCTGTAGTTTCATTGGCAGTCGCTAGAGACCCTGGCACACTCATTCTCAATCTGCCTCTATTTCTCTCTCTCTCTCTCCCAAACAAATAAAAATATTTTTAGAAGTCTTTTTTTGTGTTTTGTTTTGCTTTTATTCAAGGTACGGTCTCGCTCTAGCCCAGGCTGACTTAGAATTTACTATGTAGTCTCAGGGTGGCCTCGAACTCATGGTGATCCTCTTACCTCTGCCTCCTGAGTGCTGGGATTAAAGGCATGCACTACCACACCTGGCTTAAAAGGTCTTTTTATTTTTATTTTTTAGAGCATGAGAGAGAGAATTGGCATGCCAGGGCCTCAGTCACTACAATCCAACTCCAGATGCTTGCACCACCTACTGGGCATGTGTGACCTTGTGCTTGCCTTACCTTTATGCAACTGGTTTATGTGGGATCTGAAGAGTGGAACATAGGTCCTTAGGCTTTGCAGGCAAGTGCTTAACCACTAAGCCATCTCTCCATCCCTTAAAAGTTCTTTTAAAAAAATGTTTTATTTATTTATTTACTCAGAGAGAGAGAGGAAATATATGTGTATGTGTGACTATGGGCACACCAAAGCCTCTTGCCACTGTAAACCAACACCAGACACATGTGCCACTTTGTGTACATGACTTATCATGGGTACTGGAGAATTAAACCTGGGCTGGCAGGTTTTGCAAGCAAGTGCCTTTAACTGCTAAGCCCTAAGAGCATTTTTTTGTTTGTTTGTTTTTCAAGGTAGGGTCTCACTCTAGCCCAGGCTGACCTAGAATTCACTATGTAGTCTCAGGGTGGCCTCAAACTCACAGCGATCCTCCTACCCCTGCCTCCCAAGTGCTGAGATTAAAGGTGTGCGCCACCACACCCTAAGAGCATTTTTACATGATTAATTATCATATAGAATCACATAATATATGTATAAAAATATGTGCTGTACCTGCTGAAAGACAAGAAGAATTTCATACAAAAGTGCTGTGGCTGTATCTGTATATTCCAGGATTAGCTTCTGTAACTAGAATTTTCAAAAATAGTCAACATATCATTGGCTGGGAAAAAAAAAGCAGTAATTTTTTTTTTGGTCCTGTTTAGATACTTACACAGAATTTTTGCTTTAAAATTTAATTTGTGTGGTCCATTTTCCTATTCTATATGGTTCAGTCATTCTCTAGAAAGTGGTTTTCATGCTGAGTGTGGTGGTATAGACTTATCCCAGCTACTCAAGAGGCTAAGGCCAGAAGGCTGCAAGTTTAAGGCTAACCTGGACTACAGATTGAATTTAAGACTAATTGAAGCAACTTCAAATAAAAAGTAAAGAGAGAGATGGAGAGATTACTTAGTGGTTTAGGTGCTTGCCTGCAAAGCCTAAGGACCCAGGTTTGATTCCCCAGTACCCACATAAGTCAGATGCATAAGGTGGTACATGTGTCTGAAGTTTGTTTGCAGTGGCTGGAGGCCATTCTCTCTATCTGCCTCTTCCTGTCTCTCTCTCTCTCTCAAATAAATAAAATACTTTAAAAATTAATACAATGTAATGCTTCCTGAAACTCCTTTCCAGCAGATTATTCAACACAAACTTTTAAAGCCAGAAGGGCCTGGAGTGATATATTCCAAGTTCTGAAAGATAACAACTGTCAACCAAGGTTACTTTATCCTGCAAAGTTATCCATCCAAATAGATGGAGAAATAAAGACATTCCATGACAAAAGCAGGTTAAAGGAATATCTGAAGACAAAACCAGCTCTACAGAAAATACTTGATAGAATCCTCCATGCTGAACAAAAGGAAAAGCACACATATAAGGAACCTAGAAAAAACCAGCCATACTCAAATACCAGTTAACAGAAGAGAGCACAGGTAGAACAAGTAACACACACACACACACACAAATGGCAAACATAAATACACACCTTTCAATAATATCTCTTAATATCAACGGTCTCAATGCCCCAACGAAAAGACATAGATTTGCAGACTGGGTTAAAAAGCAGGATCCTACAATTTGTTGTCTTCAAGAAACTCACCTTTCTACAAAGGATAGACATTATCTTAGGGTGAAAGGTTGGAAGACGGTGTTTCAAGCAAATGGGCCTAGAAAACAAGCAGGGGTTGCTATCCTAATATCAGACAGGGTGGACTTTAGTCCGAAGTTAGTCAAAAAAGATAAGGAAGGTCACTTTATATTGATTAAGGGCACACTCCAACAGGAGGACATTACAATCCTAAACATATATGCACCTAACATGGGGGCTCCCAAATTCGTCAAACAAACACTATTAGAACTAAGGTCACAGATAACACCAAACACGGTAGTGGTGGGTGACTTTAACACCCCACTCTCATCAATTGACAGGTCATCCAGGGAAAGAATAAACAGAGAGGCATATGGACTAAATGAGGTCATAGAAGATATGGACCTAACAGATATATACAGGACATTTCATCCAAAGGCTGCAGAATATACATTCTTTTCAGCAGCACATGGAACATTCTCTAAAATAGACCATATATTAGGACACAAAGCAAATCTTAACAAATTCAGGAAAATTGAAATAATTCCTTGCATTCTATCTGACCACAATGGAATTAAACTACAAATCAGTAGCAAGAAAGGCTATAGAGCATACACAAAATCATGGAAACTAAACAATACACTACTAAATGATGAGTGGGTCAATGAAGAAATCAAAAAGGAAATCAAAAAATTTATAGAGTCAAATGATAATGAGAACACAACATACCAAAATCTCTGGGACACAATGAAGGCAGTTCTAAGAGGTAAATTTATAGCCTTAAGTGCCTATATTAAGAAATTAGAAAGGTCGCAAGTAAACGACCTAATGCTTCGCCTTAAAGCCTTGGAAAAAGAAGAACAAGGCAAACCAAAAAGTAGTAGACGGGAAGAAATAATAAAGATTAGGGCAGAAATTAATGAAATAGAAACAAAAAGAACAATCCAAAGAATTAATGAAACAAAGAGTTGGTTCTTTGAAAGGATAAACAAGATTGATAAACCCTTAGCAAATCTGACCATAAGAAAGAGAGAAGAGACACAAATTAATAAAATCAGAGATGAACAAGGTAACATCACAACAGATTCCAGAGAAATTCAAAAAATTATAGGGACATACTATAAAAGCATATACTCCACAAAGTATGAAAATCTGAAAGAAATGGATGATTTCCTTGATCTATATGACCTACCTAAATTAAATCAAAATGAGATTAATCACTTAAATAGACCTATAACAAACATGGAGATCCGAGCAGTTATCAATAATCTCCCAACTAAAAAAAGCCCAGGCCCGGATGGATTCACTGCTGAATTTTACCAGACTTTTAAGGAAGAGCTAACACCATTGCTTCTTAAGCTTTTCCAGGAAATAGAAAAAGAAGGAATCCTACCAAACTCCTTCTATGAGGCCAGCATCACCCTGATACCAAAACCAGGCAAAGATAGAACAAAAAAAGAAAATTACAGACCAATCTCCCTCATGAACATAGATGCAAAAATTCTCAACAAAATATTGGCAAACAGAATACAAGAGTATATCAAAAAGATCATTCACCCTGACCAAGTAGGCTTTATCCCAGAGATGCAGGGATGGTTCAACATACGCAAATCTATAAATGTAATACATTACATAAATGGGTTGAAGGACAAAAATCACATGATCATCTCATTAGATGCAGAGAAAGCATTTGACAAAATCCAACATCCCTTCATGATAAAAGTCCTACAGAGACTGGGAATAGAAGGAACATATCTCAATATAATAAAGGCTATTTATGACAAGCCTACAGCCAACATATTACTAAATGGGGAAAAACTGGAAGCTTTTCCACTAAAATCAGGAACAAGACAAGGGTGTCCACTGTCTCCACTTCTATTTAATATAGTTTTGGAAGTCTTAGCCATAGCAATAAGGCAAGAGACACACATAAAAGGGATACAAATTGGAAAGGAAGAAATCAAGTTATCACTATTTGCAGATGACATGATTCTATACATAAAGGACCCTAAAGACTCTACTAGCAAGCTGTTAGAGCTAATCAAAACCTACAGCAATGTAGCAGGATACAAAATAAATACACAGAAATCAGTAGCCTTCATATATGCTAACAACAAACACACAGAGGATGAAATCAGAGAATCACTCCCATTCACAATTGCATCAAAAAAAATAAAATACCTTGGAATAAACCTAACTAAGGAAGTAAAGAATCTATACAATGAGAACTTTAAGACACTCAAGCGAGAAATTGCAGAAGACACTAGAAAGTGGAGAAACATCCCTTGTTCCTGGCTTGGGAGAATCAATATCGTGAAAATGGCAATCTTACCTAAAGCAATCTACACATTTAATGCAATCCCTATCAAAATTCCAAAGGCTTTCTTCATGGAAATAGAAAAAACAATCCAAAAATTCATTTGGAATCATAAAAAACCTCGAATATCTAAAATAATACTGAGCAACAAAAAAGAGGCTGGTGGTATCACCATACCTGATTTTAACCTATACTACAGAGCCATAGTAACAAAAACAGCATGGTACTGGCACAAAAACAGACATGTAGATCAGTGGAACAGAATAGAGGACCCAGATGTAAGCCCAAGTAGCTATAGCCACCTGATATTCGATAAAAATGCCAAAAATACTCATTGGAGAAGAGACAGCCTCTTCAACAAATGGTGTTTTGAAAACTGGATAAATATCTGCAGAAGGATGAAAATAGATTCTTCTCTCTCGCCATGCACAAGAATTAAGTCCAAATGGATTAAAGACCTTAACATCAGACCGGAAACTTTGAAACTGCTAGAGGAAAAAGTAGGGGAAACCCTCCAACATATTGGTCTTGGCAAAGACTTTCTAAATACAACCCCAATTGCTCAGGCAATAAAACCACAGATTAACCACTGGGACCTAATGAAATTACAAAGATTTTGCACCGCAAAGGACACAGTGAAAAAAGCAAAGAGGCAACCTACAGAATGGGAAAAAATCTTCGCCAGCTATATATCTGATAAAGGATTAATATCTAGGATATACAAAGAACTCAAAAAGTTAACTAATAAGGAATCAAACAGGCCAATCAAAAAATGGGCTAAGGAGCTAAATAGAGAGTTCTCAAAGGAAGAAATACGAATGGCATATAAGCACCTAAAAAAATGTTCTACGTCACTAGTCATCAGGGAAATGCAGATTAAAACTACATTGAGATTCCATCTCACTCCTGTCAGATTGGCCACCATCATGAAAACAAATGATCATAAATGTTGGCGGGGATGTGGAAAAAAAGGAACCCTTCTGCACTGCTGGTGGGAATGCAATCTGGTCCAGCCATTGTGGAAAACAGTGTGGAGGTTCCTAAAGCAGCTAGAGATTGATCTACCATATGACCCAGCTATAGCACTCCTAGGCATATATCCAAAGGACTCATCTCATTTCCTTAGAAGTACATGCTCAACCATGTTTATTGCTGCTCAATTTATAATAGCTGGGAAATGGAACCAGCCTAGATGTCCCTCAACAGATGAGTGGATAATGAAGATGTGGTACATTTATACAATGGAGTTTTACTCAGCGGTAAAGAAAAATGAAGTTATGAAATTTGCAGAAAAATGGATGGACCTGGAAAGTATTATACTAAGTCAGGTAACCCAGGCCCAGAAAGCCAAGCGCCACATGTTCTCCCTCATATGGGGATCCTAGCTACAGATGACTGGGCTTCTGTGTGAGAATGAAAATACTTAGTAGCAGAGGCCAGTAAGTTGAAAAGGAGACATAAAGGGTGGAGAAAGGAAGGGAGGAGGATACTTAATAGGTTGATACTGTATATATGTAATTACAATGATTGTAATGGGGAGGTAATATGATTGAGAATGGAATTTCAAACGGGAAAGTGTGGGGGTGGGGAGGGAGGGAATTACCATGGGATATATTTTATAATCATGGAAAATGTTAATAAAAATTAAAAAAAAAAAAAAAAAAAAATTAATACAAAAAAGAAAAGAGAAAGCTGTGGATAAAGTCCAATAGTAGGTCACTTGACCAGCATGCATAAGGCCCTGGGCTCAATCCCCAGTACTGCAAAAATAATTATCATAATAATATAAAAAGTGGCTCTTACAAGAGCCAACACATTTAATAATGGTCCAAAATGAGGGTCAGGGAAAGATGTAATGGCCCACAGAATGACAACATGAAAAATCTGCACACTGATCTGTATAGTCAATCATATCACAACCTCACTTTCAATAATATAGAAGTATGCTTCCTAGACTGCGGGGGGTGGGGGTTCCTCTGGGGAACTTAGGCTTGTGCTGATTCATTTTGTGGCATGGGTAAATTCAGAGACATCTGATGGATCTCAAGGACTCCGGGCAGTTGGCAAGACTGTCTTCTGGCCCATAAACCACAGGAGGCATGGGAATTGTCTGTGGGCACACTCCAGGCCTCTATCTCTTCCTAACCACACGTTTTTGTGGGGAAGAGCTCTAGTCTGGCATTCTCCTCTCTATTATACCTGGGAACCAAGATCTGCATTACCTCCTGGTAGCCACAAAAAGTCAGAAAGTATGAAACCTAGACCTGTCTATTTTGCCTACTAGATATAGTCATATGGAAAGGCTCAGTATTCCTACTTTGAACCTAGTCTTCTTGCTAGACGTGTCAGACTTTTGGGCCAGAATCTAAGCATCATCTTCTAGTTTTCACACTTTATTTAAATCAACCTATGTCAACTCAATTTTCTAAAGGCATTCTGAAATCTATCCCAGTTACAATATATCGCACGTGTGTGTGTGTGTGTGTGTGTGTGTGTGTGTGTGTGTGTGTGTTCAACAGCTAGATCCCTTGTTGGGTATTGGAGACACAATGGAGAATGACACAGATACAGTCTCTGCTCTCATGGAATGTACAGTCTAGTTGAAAAACAAGATAGCAGTCTAACAATCAAGTAGACAAGTCAGTTGTAAACTAAGCCAACAGCTGTGAAAGAAAAGAACGGGAAGCTAGTGGAGCACTGAAGAGGAGGGTGGGTTTTCTTTTAGAAACTGTGTCATTCCTCAGCTAAACTACTCACTAGGTCCCCCTCTTCTTTCTCCTCTCCTTCCTCTTTTTCTTCTTCTTCTCTTCCCTCTTCTTCTTTTTCTTATTGGCACGGTCTCATTTGCCAATGCAAAGCTGGCTTGTAACTCTCAGTCTTCTGCCTCTGCGTCTCAAGGGCTGGGACTACATACTTGCATCACCATGCCAGGCATGCAGTAGTCTCTTGACAGCTCTGGCTGTCTGTACTGTGTTTTTAGTCTGCTTTTTAAGCACTCCACCATTTGACAGTGCATTTTAGGGGCCTACATATATGCTCTAATTATATATTCATGGTATATTTGATTAATATCTGTCCCTCCAGTTTATAAACTAGTGAAGAAAGGAAATGTGTCTGTTCTGTTTAATCTTTGGACCTTTGCCTAGCACACTGTTCATAATGGATACTCAGTAAATATTTACTGAGTGAATAAGCAGATGAAAGACTTTTCTAAATCATAATTCCAATTGTATGTTTAAGAATTAATGGGGCTAGAGAAATGGTTCAGTGGTTAAAGATGCTTGCAAAGCCTGATGGTCTGGGTTTGATTCCTTAGTAACCTCCATAAAAGCCAGATGTACAAAGTGGCCCATGCATCTGGAGTTCATTTGAGGAGTCCCTGGCATGCTCTCTTTCTCTCTCTCTTAAATAATAAATAAAATATGTTTTTAAAAAGAACTACCAGGCTGGAGAGATGGCTTAGCAGTTAACATGCTTGCCTGAAAAGCCTAAGGACCTATGTTCGACTCCTCAGATCCCAGATAAGCCAGATGCACAAGGTGATGCTTGGTCAAGATTGTGCATGCACACAGGGGGCACATGGGCCTGGAGTTTGATTACAGTAGCTGGAGGCTTTGGCTCGCCAATTTTCAACCTCTCTCATAAAAAACTAACTATCAAATCATGTCCCATCCTTTAAAAAAAATTCAGTGTTGACTTGGCTCAAAATAAACTAATAATAAGTTGATGTATTTTCTTGGAAACTATACTTTCTAAGCAGTGTGTTACACAACCTCAGAAAGACAAGTGACCATCACTGAGAGTGTTCACTACTCACAAGTTAGAGAGGGAAGAAGCCAAAGCCAAGTTAATCCTAAAGTTTCTAAGACAATATTTTAATTGTCTATTAAAATGTAGATAAATCTTATATATAGAGACACATGAGCAGATTTCTGTAACATATAAATGATGCTGTTTTCCTCAGCATATATACCTTAAAACAAAATAGAAATATTAATAGTGGGAGAATATCTACTAAATTTTAGGCTAACAAAATGTCTACTCTTTAATTTAAGCATATTTCTGTACTCTATAGCATTATGACCCACATTGAAACATAAGAATACACAGTTTCTATATGTTATGTTTAGTCAATTCCCCCAAAACTCTCATCTTACCTCAGCATCAAAGGACATTTCAGCTGAAGTTGAATCAGCCACCAACCGGCCATCAAGCACAGAACAAGACGCTGGAATCCGAGGCTTGCTAATTAAAATTACCAAGAGATTAAATAATGTTCCCCTAAAAATAAATGAAAGGCCATTAATGAATAAAGTTTTAAAAAGAAAAATAGTGAAGCCAAATTTCCACCTCTTGACTAAATTTTAGGTCCTAAAAGCATGCAGATCTTAATGTCTACAAATAAAAAATGTATTAATCTTATAGTAAGAAATTGAAATGAGGCTGGAGAGATGGCTTAGCAGTTAAGGTGCTTACCTACAAAGCCTCAAGACTCATGTTCAACTCTCTAGATCCCACATAAGCCAGATACACAAGATAATGCATGCTCTGGAGTTCAATTGCAGTAGCTGGAGGCCCTGGCATGCTCTCTCTCTCTCTCTCTCTCTCTCTCCCATAAAAAAATAAATTGAGGGCTGTACAGATGGCTTAGCAGCTAAGGCACTTGCCTGCAAAGCCACAGAACCCAGATTCGATTTCCCAGGACCCACATAAGCCAGATGCTCAAAGTGGTACATGCATCTGGAGTTAGTTTGCAGTGGCTAGAGGCCCTGGAACACCCATTCTCTCTCTCAATATCTCTCTCTCTATAAATAAATAAATAAATAAATAAATAAATAAATAAATAAATAAATAAAATGAAATTTAAAAATGGAATTGAAATGAAAGTACATTTTTTTTGTAGCTCAGAGCAAGCATATTTCTAGAAGTTCACATAGCTCAGAAAACTTAGCAAATTTAGATTTTGGGGAGACTGTGATTTCAATATAGTACTATTTTCCAAAATATTTTTATGGTTTACCAATTCCAAGAAATACGATCAAAATAGTTTCTGTGGTCAAAGTAATAAGGAAGGAAATGTGTGGTTAATTAAATTCAGTAGAAGTACAAACATAGAAACAAATTGGTAAGAGAGAAGAAAGCTTTCAAAGAAGGAGATGAAGTGGGGAGAATTTAAAAGCATGGTAAGTGTAGGGTAGCAAAGAAATAACCTGCCATCGTGGAGCTGCCCCTCAAGCCTGTAAGCCAAAATAACCTTTTCCCACAAGCTGCTCTTGGTTGGGTGATTTCTACCAGCAATGCAAACCAGACTGCAGCAGTCAAGTGGTACTGAGAAGTGGTGTCATTTGCTGCTAGACACTTGACTGTGTGGCTTCGGCCTTTTGGAGCTGATTTTCAAGAGGAATGTGGGAGGATTTCAAACCTTGGCCTAAGAGATGCCTTGCAGTGCTATAAGTACAACTTGATGGACTATTCTGGTCAGAGTTGAAAGACCTGAATGCAGCAAGAACTGTGAGGTTTGGCTTATGAGGGTGAGAAAGAGCTTTGTTTGAACTGGGCTACAGGCAAGTTGTGTGAGAAGCTTGCTGTTATGCCTGTGTCTTGATAAGTGGTGCAGGGTTGCTTTGTGTAGAAATGAACTTGTGTGAGTAGAGGGATATGACACATAAAGAAAAATATTTGGGTGAACTCCTGCTCATTCAGCTGCAATTGAGAGATTACAACCTTTGAGACTGGAATAGCTGACCTGCGCTAGGGCAACAGGAAGAATGTAGACTCTTTTGAAGAGGCCTGAGTGCTCAAGAAGTGTCCTGTTCTTGAAAGTTTGCTTTATTCCCCCCTGTATTAACAAATTGGCACCCTACCTGGTATTGTGGAGTATAAGAAATGAAGGAAAGAGAGGGTCATTGAGTTTACAACACAGTCTTGTGTTTTGGAAATGGCCATGGGCAGTGTGAAGCAGGTTGGCTGGATGCCTGAATGGAGACATGATGGAGCTTTGAGGATGAACCGTGGATTGCAGGGGAGATGCCGGGACCACGAGATGACTGCTAAGGAAAGCTACAACCCAGATGAAGTTTTCCAGGACTGTGAGTAGCCTAGCTGGAGGGGCGGAATTGGAATACCAGAGGCTTGTAGAATTATTGGACTTGGAGATTTGTCACTGGCTACAGTTGTTGGACTTGAAGCTACAGAGTTTGATGTTTGCCCTGGTTGTTTTAAATTTTTTATTGATTGAATATTTCTTTTCTATGCCCAATGCCATCTTTTGCAGTGTGGATGTGTATTCTGTGCCATTACGAGTTTTTTGAGGAAGATGGTGGTGTAGGAACCATGCCAAAGCAGCCTTGGGAAGAAAAAGCGCCCCCCCCAAAAAAAAAACCCAGCAAAATACACTCTTCTAAAAAGTGAGGTATTTAAGAAATTATCAACTGCAGCAGGAGAGATCCAGAGTATCTAGAGTCCACAGAAGCAGGCAGAAGCGGCTCCAGCAGCAGGGGAACCAGGTCTGCATGGCCACAGCCGCCAGGCTCGGCCTGAGCCACATGAAGAACCAGGTGAGGGGATTCTCCACTCACACCGGCCTCTGCGCAAACTCCAGAAACATGATGGGAGGATGGCAGGGAAGAACGGAGGAGCAGCTTGTGAGGAAGATGATTGCAAGGACCAGTGGGAAAACATCAGCCACCATCCACAGCCTCCCCTCCCCCACCACCAGTATAAGCACCAGAGACCTGGGGAAGGGAGCTCACATACATAGCATCTGGCCCAGGCGATCAGAGCAGCGATCCAATGACCCAGCCAGCCTGAGTTTTTTGGGGACTTTTTGGTATTGTGGCTCAGTTAGAAGATCTTGGACTATGGGGATGTATGAATATCAGTAGGATTGATAAAAACTATGGGGACTCTTAAAGTCATACTGAATGCATTGTATTTAATATCATGTATGGATATCAGTTTATGGGGGCCAGGGGCAGAATGTGGTGGTTTGATTCAGGTGTCCCCCATAAACTTAGGTATTCTGAATGCTAGTCTCCCCAGCTGATGGCAATTGGAAATTAAAGCCTACAGGAGGCAGTGTATTGTTGGGGGCAGGCTTATGGGGGTTATAGCCAGCCTCTCCTTGCTAGTGTTTGGCACACTCTCCTGTTCCTGTTGTCCACCTTATGTTGGCCAGGGGGTGATGTCTACCCTCTGCTCATACCATTGTCTTCCCCTGCCATCATGAGCTTCCCCTCAAGACTATAAGCCAAAATAAACCTCTTTTTTTCCCCACAAGCTGCTCTTGGTTGGGTGATTTCTACCAGCAATGCGAACCTGACTGTAGGTTCTGAGAACCAAGTCAGAAGTCCATGGCTTGAAAGAGGACAGACCCTAGAAGGAAGATTCCACTAAAAAGGAGCAGGTATGCACATCAAAATTCTTCTAAATGCTTATGTGTATCCCTTTTAACCAATGCTGCTTTCACTCTTAGTTAGAGAAACTGCTTTGGGGCTGGAGAGATGGTTTGATGATTAAAGGTGTTTGCCTGCAAAATCTGATGGCCTGGGTTTGTTTCCATGGTGCTCATGTAAAGCCAGATGAACAGAATGGCTCATGCATCTGTAATTCACTTGCAGTGGCAGGAAGACATGACATGACCATTGTCTCTCCTCTCTCTCCCTCCCTCCTGTCTTTCCTCCCTTCCCTCCCTCCCTCCCTGTTCTCCTCCTTCCTTCTCTTTCCCCCTCTTATAAAAAGGGGAATCTGATTTTCACAGATGACAGCAATTACCAGGAAGACCCAAGACCCATCAGAATGACAAGAAAAGGAAGCCAACTCCCTAGCAAAAGACAAGTCATTTCTATCACATCTGCCAGGGCCAAGGGAACATTGCTGAGAAGTGGTACATCAATTGTGAGTGGGCTCTCACTGCTTGCCTGAGCACTTCCTCAGGGAGATGGCAGTAGATACGGAGGAGATTCAAAGTTCATCAAAACAGAAAATTAGAGACTGCTGAGAGCTCACTAAAGAAGACTTATGACACACCCTCCAAGGCTCAGGGAGTATTGCAGAAGAGGGGTGGAAAGATTGTCAGAGCCACATGGTGGGAAGGTATACTCTGAGGCATTGTACCCAGCCCTTCAGTGTTGACTGGTGCATTCATGACCTACAGTGAATAGCAGTAACCCCACAAAGGTGGGCCCTGGGAGCACTGGGAGTGGGGAAGAGAGGACATAAAAGAATAACCTGATGGGAATATGACCAATTTGCAATATATCCATATAGTACAATACATAATAATAAACTTTTAAAAAGCAAGCTTCCACAGTGGTCTAGTGTTTAGGATTTGGCACTCTCAAAAAAAAAAAAAAAAGCAAGCTAGCTCATTTATATTTACTAACGTTTAATTTGGGCTTTCTAAAATTGCCAATTACTTTTAGAAGAACTTTCCAAAATCAATAGAATACTCCTTTTTGAAGCCTTTCCAGATATTAATTTTAACTCAGTTCACTATTATATTTAACTACAGTTCTTTATTTTCAGTAATGGCTTCTTTTGAAACCTAGCCAGAAGGAACCCTAAAATTTTGGTCACTTACTGTGATAATATGTTAATTCAACACTAACAAAACTAAAGCATAAAAGAAAATGGTACTATTGGAAGAGAAATATAGCAAAGTGGGTTGAACTGATACAATTTCAACTTGTAACAATAATAAAGAAGGAAATGCTAAAATGAATAACTGTTTTTTATTATTTGCTCAAATGGAATTTAATCTGAAATTCACCCCTTTTACCCAACTCAATTTATAGTTCACTAGGCCAATACTTTTATTCAAAATGGTAGTTTCATTTGGAAAATAGAGACATGGGATTGACATCACAAGCTAAAAAATACTGCTGATAATTTAGTAGTTTCATTGTTGAGATTGTTATTATTTTCAAAGAATGTATTTTAATAAGCTGCAGTATATTCTAGAACACAGCACTTGAATGGCAGACTTACTCTATGGCATTGTGGAAGGCAGAGTTCTGATATGGCTTCTCATAGTCCCACCCCACAGGTGTTGTGTCCTGTATAATCCCCTTCCTTAAGTATAGGTAAGATCTGTGACTATGTTTGGCTATCATGCTTCTGATTGTGTTATATTGGATGATAAATGTAAAGAGGTTTTACAAATGTAACTAAGGTACCTCATAAGTTGACTTTTTCATTAATTAAAAAGATATTATCCTTAATGGGCCTAACTTAACCAGGTAAACCCTGCAAACTTGGGCCTTTCCTGAGCCCTCAGGATCCTGCCAAGAAACAAATCATTGTAAGTTCTATAGCTGTTCTCCCAGAACCATCCAAATGAGCTTGGAAGAGAACTGTAGCCCAGCAGAGGTTCTGATGAAAGCCTTCTGAGATCCTGAGCAGAGGATGTTAGGCTATGTCCAGTTTCTTGACCCACAGAAACTGCCAGCTAGCAAGTGTTGTTTAACCCACTTCGTTTGTAACATTTGGTTACATGGCAACAGAAAATTCATAGTGCCATATTACATGTTTGTGCTCATTCCCACTGTAGGTAAAATGATGATTTGTGCATATCAAACTGGTTAGACATTCATATTATAACCCAGGCTCTATGAGAGCAACTGAACAGTTATATTGAAGATATGAAAAGTTAGTCTTTTATTTTTCATGTGTGTGTGTGTGTGCAGGTGTGTGCAATGTGGTGTATGCACGTGTATGTGTTTTTGGGGAACCCCAAACACTCGCCTGTGGTATCCAGAGTGGAACATCAGGGGTCCTGCCCTGTCACTCTTCTTCCTGGTCTTGTTTATTTTAGCCAGAGTCTTTATTTTTACTGTTTTTTTTCCTCCAAATCTTATAGAGCTCTGTCAATATTGGGCCTCTGCTCTCCTGGGAGACTGGAGTCACAAGCACATGTGGCCACACCCAGATGTTTTATGTGGAATCTGGAGACCTCAGGCCCTCTCATGCTTGGACAGGAAGTGCAACTAACAGCTGAGCCATCTGTCCACCTGAAAGAGTTGATCTTGTCAGAAGACAAGGTAGATAAAGTGGATATGTAGAACCTGGCCATACTTTACAACAGGGCCAGTGTAAGTTTTTCAACTAGGATAGGGAAAAGTAGAGACTGAAAGGTAAAGAAAACTGAGGACAGATTTAGCAATGACATAGGTATGTAAAGGTGACAAGTATGGGGAACAGTGACAAGTTTCCATTTTGGAAGCTGGGTGAAGCGGGAGTACAGTCAATGTCATAAAGAAGTCTGCAGAGGATGATCCAGCCCACAACTTGTTTTTGTAAATAAAGACCTTTCTTTCTTGTTCAGTGCTGTGGCTCTAACTCAGAGCTTGCTGCATGCTAGGCAAGTGATCTACCACTGAGCTACAGCTTACAAGTAAGTAAAACTTTATTGGTACTCAGCCATACCCATGCTGTCCAGGTTGTTTTCGTCTATAATGGCAGGGTTGCAGCTGAGACTATGTGCTCTGAAACTATCTATGTGGCCCTTTCCAGAAATGTTGCCCAAATTTATATAGAGACAGTGTTCACATAGTCCCTACTATACCATAAATTATGTGCAAAATATTAATGGGTATGTTCATTAAAACATATTTTTAAGGGCTAGGAGATGGCTCAGGGATAAGAGTGCATGTCATGGGCTGGAAAGATGGCTTAGTGATTAAAGTGCATGCTTGTGAAGCCTGAAGACCCAGGTTCGATTCTCCAGTTCCCCTGTAAGCCAGATGCACATGATGGCGCATGCATCTGGAGCTGGTTTGCCCATTCTCTCTGTGTGTGTGTCTCTTTCTCTCCCCCTCTCTGTCTCTAATAAATAAATAAATAAAAATAAAAACCTTTTTTAAAAAAAGAGTGCATAAGCCGGGCGTGGTGGCGCACGCCTTTAATCCCAGCACTCGGGAGGCAGAGGTAGGAGGATCGCCATGAGTTCGAGGCCACCCTGAAACTCCATAGTGAATTCCAGGTCAGCCTGGGCTAGAGTGAGACCCTACCTCGAAAAACCAAAAAAAAAAAAAAAAAAAAAAAGAGTGCATGTCGTACAAGCATGAGCACCTAAGACTGGCAGAGGTTGATTCCCCACACCCATGTAAACAGTCCGGCATGGTCATGCATGCCTGTAACCCCAATCCTGTGAGAAGAAGACACAGGAGAATCACTGAGGCTCAAAAAAATGGCAGCTCCTTGTTCAGAGAAGAGACTCTGTCTCAGAGAAATATGCAGATGAATGATGGGGGGCACATCTGAAGTTCTCCTCTGAGCTTCACATGTGTGTGCACAGGGCATAATGCATTTGGACACACGGGTGCATGTAACACACACACACAACTACACCACGCATACTACACACATGCAAAAAATGTATATGTTAGCTTAGTTTTGAGGGACTTAGGAGGTAGCTCAGTTGGCAGAGTGCTTGTCATGTGCAGAACCTTGGGTTTCATCTCTGGCACCCCTTAAAGTTAGGTGCGGTGATACATGTCTATGATGCCAGCACCTGGGAGACAGAGACAGTAGGATCAGAAGTTCAAGGTCATTATCAGCTAAACAGCAAGTTGGAGGCCAACCTGTGCTACATGAGACTATGTCTTCTAAAAATATAAACTAACAAAACCTTGTTTTATTTGTGTTTATTCATTTGTTTGTGTGATGTACATATGCTTGTGTATGCTTGTGTGTATGGATATGTGTGGTGATTTGATTCAGGTGTTCCTCCATAAAGTTAGGTGTTCTGAATGCTAGTTTCCCAGCTGATGGAGATTTAGGAATTAACATCTCCTGTAGGGAGTATATTGTTGGGGGCAGGATTATGGGTATTATAGCCAGTGTCCCCTTGCCAGTGTTTGGCACACTCTTTTATTGCTATTGTCCACCTTATGTTGGCCAGGGGATAATGTCCATCCTCTGCTCATGCCATCGCATCATGGAGCATCCCTCAAGTCTGTAAGCCAAAATAAACCATTTTCTTCATAAGCTGCTCTTGGTGGGGTAATTTCTGCAAGCAATGCTGCACCTTACTGCAACAGTAATGTTGGTACCAGAAGTGGGGTTGCTGCTAGACATCTGACTGTGTAGCTTTGGCCTTTTGGAGCTGATTTTCAAGAGGAATGTGGAAGGATTTGAAACCTTGGCCTAAGAGATGCCTTGCAGTGGCATAAGTACAGCCTGATGGACTTTTCTGGTCAGAGTTTAAAGACCTGAATGCAGTAAGAACTATGGACTGTGAGATTTGGCTTTTGAGGGTGATAAATAGCTTTGCCTGGACTGGACTAGAAGCAGTTTGTGTGCAAGGCTTGCCCATATCCTGAGAGGTTGTGCAAGGTTACTTTGCGTAGAAATGGACTGGCATGTGCAGAGGGATATGGCACAAAGATGAAATCTTTGGGCTGAAATTTCTGCTTGTTCAGCTGCAATTGAGAGATTGGGCCAGTTGACCTGCACTGGGGCAATGGGAAGAATGTAGACTCTTTGAAGGGGGTCCGATTGTTCAAGGAATGTCCTGTTTTTCAAAGTCTGCTTTATTGCCCCCTGGATTAACAAATTGGCACCCTACCTGGTATTGTGGAGCATAAGAAATTCAGGAAAGAGAGGGTCGTTGTGTTTGTAATGCAGTCTTCTATTTTGGCAATAGCCATGGGCAGTGTGAAGCAGGTTTGCTGGATGCTTGCATGGAGACCCAATGGAGCTGTAAGGATGAAACATGGGTTGCAGTGGAGACCCAGTGAAGATGCTGGGACCATGAGATGGCTGCTAAGGAGAGCTGCCAGCACCAATGAAGTTTCTCAGGACTGTGAGTAGCCTAGCTGGAGGGACGAAATTGGAACTCCACAGACTTGTTGCCAGTTGGAATTATCAGAGTTAGAGACTTGTCATTAGCTAGAGTCGTTGGACTTGGAGCTACAGAGTTGATGTTTGCCCTGGTTGTTTTAAATTTTGTATTGATTGAATATTTCTTTGTTATGCCCAGTGCCATCTTTTGTAGTGTGTTTATTCTGTGCTATTATGGGTTTTGAGGGGATTTTTTAGTATTATGGCTCATTTAAAAGACCTTGCATTATGGGGATGTTTGAACATTATTAAAATTGATAAAAATTATGGGGACTTTAAAAGTTGGATGAATGCATTGTATTTTATATCATGCATGCATATCAGTTTATGGGGGTCAGGGGTGGAATATGGTGGTTTGATTCAGGTGTCCCCCATAAACTTAGATGTTCTGAATGCTAGGTTCCCAGCTGATGGATATTTGAGAATTAATGCTTCCTAGAGGCAGTGCATTCTTGGGGGCTGGCTTATGGGTATTATAGCCAGTGTCCCCATGCCAATATTTGGCACACTCTCCTGTTTCTACTGTCCACCTTTTGTTGGCCAGGGGGTAATATCCACCCTCTGTTCATGCCATCGTTTTCCCCTGCCATCATGGAGCTTCCCCTTGAGTCTGTAAGCCAAAATAAACCCTTTTTTCCCCCCAAAAGCTGCTCTTGGCCAGCAATGCAAACCTGACTGCAACAGTATCAGGGCATGTGTGTAGAGTTCAGAGGACAACCCACCCGCCTTTGAGACAGGGTCTCTGGAAGCTGCAAAAATAAACACCTAAGCCAGGGATGGTGGTGCACGCCTTTAATCCCAGCACTCAGGAGACTGTGGTAGGAGGATCACTGTGAGTTCAAGGCCAGCCTGAGACTCCATAGTGAATTCCAGGTCAGCCTGGGCTAGAGTGAGACCCTACCTCAAAAAAAAAAAAAAAAAAACAATCATCAATAAAAATAATAACAAAAATGAATTCTGGTCTAGCTGGCTCACAAGATTCTCCTGGCTCACTTCCCTTTGCCATGCCATGTTGAAATCACAGATGCATGGGCCACTTTGTGAATGGCTTTACATGGGTGCTAGAAAATCAAATTTGGAATGACAAGTACCTTTAGCCACTGAGCAAGCTCTCTGGCCCCATCCTTATTTTAAACTGTCTTTAATAAATATCATTTCTAAAGTTCTTGTCACACCTCTTCCTTGATGGCTTAAGTGTTTTAGAGTGTATGGTCTTTATATTTCCTCTGCTGATTACTTTTTCTTTATCAAGGTAGGGTCTTGCTCTAAACCCAGGCTGACCTCAAACTCACTCTATAGCTCTGGAGTGTCTTTGAACTCATGGTGATCTGCAACCTCAGACTTCCAAGTACTGGGACTAAAGGCATGCATCACTAACTATGCCTGGCTAGTTTTTATTTTTTAAGGCAAGATTTTATGAAGCTCAGTCTTGCCTAGAATTTTTTATAATGAGAATTTCCTTAACTTCCTTATTCTTCTCTCTGTACCTTCCAAGTGCTAGGATTATGGGCATGTATCCACTTCCTAATACAGAAAATTTATAGTTCACCTTCTCTAATAAGGTGAATTTAGGTAATCAACTAAGGTTAAAAAAATTAAAGTTTCAAATCAGAACTTTGTCCAAGGATAAAACTCATGGCCCATAAATACATATAAAAAGTCAAGCCGATAATGTATAAAACATATAAACACATACTTTTGAGGTCAAGGAGTGTTATTCTTCACTGTACATTCTTCTGTTTAATAACTAATGTCCTCAACCCCATCAAAGTTTAGCCAGGCATATACTGTCCAACTGCAGATAGATTGTACAGACTCTCTGCAGTTTTCACTAAGAGAATATAAGCAGAAATGTTCTATGCCTCACTTAAGAAAAACAAAAATGCCCCTGCCCTCTACTTTTCCTCTTGCCTCTCTAAGGCATAATGAAGTTATGAAGTTTGTCCTGTTTCAGCCACAAGGACGGAGGCAGCATGAAAGAACAGAGTAACAGAAGGTAAGGAACCTGGGCCTGCCTTGGGGAGGAAAGCTTGATGACTTGTTCTAGACTGTTAGGTGAGAAATGAACAAGTTTCTTTCTTCTTTTGGCTACATGTTTTAAAGTATCTTTCTCCCAGAAGTCCATTCTACATATTAACAAACTCTACAAGGCCATTCACTCAAAGGTCACATAATCACAGTCAGGTGATACATTACAATGCTTTTCTTGATGACGGTCATCATATTAAACTGTGATCTCATAAGACTGAAACATAGCTGAAAAACTCCTATCCCATGGTGAAACTATAGCCATCATAATATTGTGGCACAAAGAATCACACATATATTTGTGGCAGCACTGCTACAAACAAGCCTACTGTGCTGTAAGTCTTATAAAACTTAACATGCTGGGGCTGGAGAAATGGTACAGCAGCTAAGGTGTTTACCTGCAAAGCCTAATGTCCTGAGTGCAATTTCCTATGCCCATGTAAAGCCAGATGCATAGTGGTGCACGCATCTGGAGCTCATTTGCAGCAGCTGGAGGCCCTTGTGCACCCGTTCTCTCTCTCTCTCTGTGCTTGCAAATAAATAAAAATAGGTTAAAAATAAAAAAGAACAATCAGAACTCTGAATATACAGTGGGCATATTTAAAAAATAACACAAAAATTGTAATTGTACATGTTTGATTATGATAATAAACAAGGATGGTACTGGTCTATGTATTTACTATGCTATAGATTTAAATCATTAGAGTGTATTCCTAAGTATAAATTTCAAAATTTACTTTAAAAGAGTATTCCAAGCCTGAGGAAAGAGCTTAATCAGTAAAGCGTTTGCTGTACAAGCCTGAGGATCAGAGTTTAGACCTCTAGAACCCATGTAAAATGACAGGCATGGCGGCTCACCCCTGCAGCCCCAACACTGGAGAATGGAGACAGAAGGATGCTCAGGGCTTGCTGGCTAACTTGTGTCACTGAAACAGTGAGCTCTAGGGTCAATGAAGAACATTGTCTTAAAATACAGTAAAGAGTGATAGAGAAAGACCCTCAACATTGACCTCCACATATATGTACACCCATATTCACAAATATAATATACATGTACACATACACATGCAGATAAGAGCATGTCATGTCAGGCCAGCAGCAGCCCTCATACATCTCTTGTTTACCAAATCTCTCACCGTCATATTCTCTTGTGCTTGCCTATTTTATGCATACATGTACACACATATACATTTTGTTCCCCATACCTGTATATGCATACATATGTACGGTGTCTAGCAGGCAATGTCATATACATTTGTGTAAGCACATATATTCAATAGAAAAGCAACCAATAAATATATATAATACATATGGCTACTATAACTCCTGCCTTTGTAATTAATTTTTAAATTTTTTAAAAATTTATGTATTTGAGAGAGAGAGAGAGAGAGAGAGAGAGAAAGAGGAAGATAGAAAGAGAATGGGCACGCCAGGGCCCCTAGCTGCTGTAGACCAACTCCAGAGGCCACAAACTAACTCTAGATGCCTGTCCCACCTTGTGTATCTGGCTTATATGGGTCCTGGGGAATTGAACCTGGGTTCTTTGACTTTGCAGTCAAGTACCTCAACCACTAAACCATCTCTCCAGTCCTGTAATGCAATTTTTATGCTGTGGTTTAAACATACTCAGAACATTTTTAGTAAAGACTCCCTGGCTTTTAATTTAGGATGGATCATTTGGTCTTTTCAAGTTCACTGAACTAGAACAAAAGATACTATGCTTTAAAAAAATAATCTAGAAGGACAGAGAACTAGGCATGTGCCAGTTAATCTCACAGAAGGAAATGAATAGACAAGGGTGTAATGTCCTTAAAAGTGGGTTGGGCAGAGGAGTTAGAACACTCGAGTGTTAGAATGCACTCAACAAGAGTAATGGTTAAAACTTCACAGTCCCCTTGTCTCTAAAAAAGAACTTACGTTTTAGCCGCCAGTGTGTTCAGGCGTGATGATTCAATTTCTGTTTCTCTGAACATTAGTCCTAGGGTTTGTGTAATTTTGATGCCTGCCCTAAGAAACAAAGAGAAAAAGAAGTAGAAATGGTTTTATGAGATCAGAATTTCACAAAACATTCATCCTTGAGAGTAGCTAGTTAGATATTCTACTGTACATAGTCCATCAAATTCTGTACATCAAATTGCCAGCACTGGTTGAGTGCCACATTCGATGACAGCTACATAGTAAGCACACATAAATGTGCTGAATGAATGAATGAATGACAGCTGCATGTCAGGATTAAGACATAATCATAATCTTTTTTTGTAAATGTGCATATATGATGTACGTGTATGTAAGTGTTTGTGGCATGTGTAGGGAGGTCAGAGGACAACCTTTCTACTTTGATTAAGGCAAGGTCTCTTGTTCACCACTGTGTTCACCAGGCTAGCCAGATGCTGAGCTTCTGGGAGACGCTCCTGTCTCCGCCACCCACCTCCCTGTGGGTGTGCTCGGATTACAAGCACCCACCATGGCAGCTGACCTTATGAGATCCTGGGGAATCTGAACCCATGTACTCACACTTGTGTGGCAAGTGCATTATCCATTGAGCTATCTCCTGAACCTAATATTCTTTACTGAATGTATGTTGTTTTCCCAAATTTTAAAAATAATGTTTAATAATTTTCATTTTTAATAGGTAAAATATGGTTCAGAGTATCAGAAGCATAAAAGGAAGTTCACTGAAAGATAGGTCCTTAGTCATACTTTTGGAACTCAGTATTATTAATATTTTTATGCATCCAGTATTTTTTAAAAATTCATGTGAGTGCCAGGTGTCGTGGTGCACAACTTTAATCCCAGCACTCAGGAGACAGAGGTAGGAGGATTGCCATGAGTTCGAGGCCACCCTGAGACTACATAGTGAATTCCACATCAGTGTGGGCTAGAGCAAGACCCTACCTTGAAAAACGAAAAAGAAAAAAAAACAGGTCTGTCTATCAGGCTGGAGAGATGGCTCAGCAGTTAAGGTGCTTGCCTAAAAGCTTAATGACCAAGGTTTGATTACATAAAGCCAGGTGCACAAAGTGGTGCATGCATCTGGAGTTCGTCTACAGTAGTTAGAGGCCCTGGTGTGCCCATTCTCTCTCTGCTTGCAAATAAATAAAACATACAAATAAATAACTAAATCTATGTGACAAAACTTGAAGCACCATTATTCATTTATACTACATATTATTTTAGCTACTTTCCACACCTAAGAGGAAAATATCTATCTAGATAGTACTTACGCCAGCTCATCAGCTCTTTGACTTTTATTTTGAAGTGCTCTCTTATCCCTAGACTCTGGCAAGTACTCGTGAAGTTTGTTCACTAGGAAACAGAAAAGGTCACTGGTCTGTGAAAGCAAGTGGGGAAGAAGGTAATTAAGGTACCAGTTAAAACTCCCTATTCTTACATAAAAAGACAAAGAAAGAATTTCTTCCTTGATTAAATATGTGATTTACAATGCCCTCATTAATACCAGTATAATCCAAACTGGAAACACACTTTTATCCTACTACCAGGAGACCACGTCCTGGTGATGGAGCATGAGTTAGGTTATGCAGGGGATGATTCCACCCAGGCTCACCCAGAAGTGAGTGTCTAAGCTCTGGCGAGGGGTCACTTTGGAAAATGGGTCTACTAAAACTCCTGCCTTTCTAAAGTCACTTGAACACTGTAAGGATGCAAGAAAATAACGAGTAGAAAAGCTCTTGTTGAAAGATGTTTACTAACACCACGATGAACTGTAACACCAGTTATAGCCAGTGAACATGATACCCAAACATACGAATATTTCTGATAATACACTTGAAATGTAGATTGCCACTTCTGTCTAAATAAACACAGACTCAGAGCTGAGCAGGTCTTACTTTTGTGTTTTCACACAGGCCATGAGAAAGGCAGGGAAGTAAGTGCTAGCCTGTGAAATCAGACAAGCTGGTACTGGTGAGGGAGGCGGTGCCTCTGCTTCTGTCTCGTCCACCTTTCCCCTGGGCTACTGATGACTAGACACACCTCACACTTGGAGTAACAAGCATATGTGCCCTCCTTTTTTAGGTTATATGGTTTGAGAAGAGGCTGAGAATAGCAGGAGGTTATATAGGAGGGAAGAAGAGTGGGGAGAACACCAGGCACTCTCAACGCCTTGCACTTTCTTAACATCTGTGAGTAAGCAGACTGGAAGTTTAACACAGACTCTAGAGCCTGACTCTTGGAGTTCAAACCCCAGCTCTTATTAGCTACATCCTGCTTAGAAGATTATTTATATCCCCTACAACTCAGATTTCCTATCTCTAAAATGGCATTAATATTACTAGTAGAGTTTGTGTTAGGGCTAGTAAGATACTATCTGTAAAGCTTGAATAGCACTTAGCCTATTGTGAGTCTTTAATATATATCACTTCATATGATCACCCACCTGCTCACCAGTTCAAGAATTTCACTCTTAAAATTCTTATCTGGCTGGGGAAATTGCTTAGTGGTTAAGGCATTTGCCTGTGAAGCCTAAAGAGCCCGGTTCAATTCCCCATGACCCACGTAAGCCAGATGCACAAGGGGGCACATGCATCTGGAATTTGTTCGCAGTGGCTAGAGGCCCTGGCATGCCCATTCTCTCTTTCTCTCTATCTGCCTCTTCCTCTCTTTCTATTTCTGTCTCTCAAATAAATAGATAAAATATTTTTAAAAAAATTTCGCCAGGCATGGTGGCGTACACCTTTAATCCCAACACCCGGGAGGCAGAGGTAGGAGGATTGCCATGGGTTCAAGGCCACCCTGAGACTCCATAGTGAATTCCAGGTCAGCCTGGGCTACAGAGATACCCTACCTTGAAAATACGAAAAAAAAATTTAAAAGATTTTATCCACTTACCTGCAATATGGAAAAATCTCAAAAGTATTACATTGAGAGAAACCAGACACAAAAGTGTACATAGTCAGTACCCAATTCCCTGTCAGCTGAATACTTAGACAAGCAACATTAATCTATAGCAATGACAGAATATAAGTTACTTGAAGCCAGGGTAGGTAGAGCAATTGCTTGCCAAAGGATAGAAGGTAACCTGGAATAACAGAGATGTTCTAAATATTGATTGTCTTAGTGCTATATGAATGTATTTGGCTTGAATATATACTCATCAAGACTTTTCAAACTTGGGCTGGAGAGATGGCTTAGTAGTTAAGGCATTTGCCTCCAAAGCCAAAGGACCCAGGTTCGATTCCCCAGGACCCACATAAGCAAGATGCACAAGGGGGCACATGCATCTGGAGTTCATCTACAGTGGTATACCCATTCACTCACTCTCTCTCCCTCTCCCTCTTTCTCTGTCAAATAAATAAATAAAATATTTAAAAAATTTCAAACTTCAAGTATACCTTTAAGAATGGGTATATTTCAGGCTGGAGAGATGGATCAGCAGTTAAGACACTTCCTGTAAAGCTAATGATACAGGTTCAATTCCCCAGTACCCACATAAAGCCAGATACACAAAATGGTCATGTATTTGAAGTTCATTTTCAGTGGCTAGAGGCCCTGGTATGCCTATAGATTAGTGCTGGTCTTGGTTTTGGTCAGGCAAGCTTCTTTTTTTTTTTTTTTTTTTTTTTTGAGGTAGGGTCTCACTGTAGCCCAGGCTGACCTGGAATTCATTAAGGAGTCTCAGGGTGGCCTCAAACTCACAGTGATCCTCCTACCTCTGCCTCCCAAGTACTGGGACTAAAGGCGTGAGCCACCACGCCCGGCTAAGGCAAGCTTCTTTTTGCAGTGGGCAGTGACTACTGGAGAGACTCAAAACTCACCAAAGTGTTGAGAGTGATTGTTGACTGCCCAGCCCTACATAGGACATTTACATCCCCCTTCCAAGGCTCAGGGACCAGGAAAGGAGGATGGGGAGGAGTGCTATGGAACACTGACTTCCAGATGTGATGTGGCTACTGCACTCATGAAGGCACAGTGGCTATTTGTTCCTACTTGACATTGGAACTGTCAACATTCCATCATGTATAGTGGAGGAGGAGCTCATGAGGCGCCACCTCTCCCTGAAGAGTTATTGGCTTAATAGCCACATGTAACTAGTGTCTAGTGAAGAACATCACTGCAGTAGTTACTTCCCATTGCTGGGACAAAAGACCTGACCAGAAGCAACTTATGGAAGGAAAGGGCTGGTTTTGGCTTACAGTTTCAAGGAGAAGTTTCATCATGGAGGGGAAAGTATGGCAGGTGGCTGGGCATTATATCTGTCATATCAGCAGAAAGGAAGCAGTAACAATGAGCTAGCTATGAACAACCCCTGGGGCTGGACTAATAAACGTCAAGGTCCACCCCCAGTGGCATACCTCCCCCAGCAAGGTTGCACTTCCCAAAGGCTCCATCAGCTGGAGATTTAAATTCGAGGCTTAATCACACATACATGAAGCTATGGGGAATATTTTACATTCAAACCACCAGAATCACAGATTATAAAACAGCAAAGAGATTTCTATGTACAGACTTTTCTCAGAAAATCAAAGAGGAAGGTGCCATAGTGTCTTACTGACAATGTCAGGAAACAGGACAGTGGCATTAGAGCTAAGCCTTGAAATATGGGTAGGACTTTACTGAGAGGAAAAAAAAATGGATGTATCCTACAAAAAGCAAATAGCAGAGGGGCAGATGAGGGCAAGAAAGGACTGTGTATTCACATCACCCCTCAAGGCTCAAGCTTCAAGAAAGCAGGCAAGAGAAATGAAGGTAGAGGTCACTGTTCAGCCTGGCCTCATTCTCTTTCTCTGCATCCTTCTTTTGTTCCACAGCCAATGCCCCTTGCATCAGGGCTGTTTTAAGATCAGGGGTGCTAATATAACCTCCAGGCCAACACAATGATGCTCAATATCCACATCCTCCTCCCCTTTAACCTTCAGATAGTACTTCAGTTCTCCTACCTTAAATACATGCTTTGAATCCAACTCCTGTGTTCAGATAGTCCAAGTGAATTTCTCCTCTGGACCCTGCCTTCAGGCTTTCTCCAGTCTTCTTCCAGCTATCAGCTCTACTCTTGATAATCTTTATGTTTTTGCTCCTTGTCCTACACCTCACATTCTATGACGGACCTGTTCCCACATCCCAAGCAAGCAGTTCTTCATGGTGTCCAGCATTTCTGAAGATATTTGAGTATAATTTCGCTCACACACAAGCTGAAAGGCCCATGTACTTGCTTACTTCTATAAAGAGATTCCTTACCTCTGGCCCCTGAGCTTTCTCACCGGGGAAAAAATACAGCTGGGTTAGTCCCCCAAGTGCCTTCCCTATGAAGATAATTGTCTCTTACTGACAACCATACCCTGCTAAAATAAAAGCTGTGCCTGTCTAAATTTAGACTGTATTATAGGCCCTTGTTAGAGAGCTGTAAAAACTAGTTTTAACCTATACTACAGAGCCATAGTAACAAAAACAGCATGGTACTGGCACAAAAACAGACATGTAGATCAGTGGAACAGAATAGAGGACCCAGATGTAAGCCCAAGTAGCTATAGCCACCTGATATTCGATAAAAATGCCAAAAATACTCATTGGAGAAGAGACAGCCTCTTCAGCAAATGGTGTTTTGAAAACTGGATAAATATCTGCAGAAGGATGAAAATAGATTCTTCTATCTCGCCATGCACAAGAATTAAGTCCAAATGGATTAAAGACCTTAACATCAGACCGGAAACTTTGAAACTGCTAGAGGAAAAAGTAGGGGAAACCCTCCAACATATTGGTCTTGGCAAAGACTTTCTAAATACAACCCCAATTGCTCAGGCAATAAAACCACAGATTAACCACTGGGACCTAATGAAATTACAAAGATTTTGCACCGCAAAGGACACAGTGAAAAAAGCAAAGAGGCAACCTACAGAATGGGAAAAAATCTTCGCCAGCTATATATCTGATAAAGGATTAATATCTAGGATATACAAAGAACTCAAAAAGTTAACTAATAAGGAATCAAACAGGCCAATCAAAAAATGGGCTAAGGAGCTAAATAGAGAGTTCTCAAAGGAAGAAATACGAATGGCATATAAGCACCTAAAAAAATGTTCTACGTCACTAGTCATCAGGGAAATGCAGATTAAAACTACACTGAGATTCCATCTCACTCCTGTCAGATTGGCCACCATCATGAAAACAAATGATCATAAATGTTGGCGGGGATGTGGAAAAAAAGGAACCCTTCTGCACTGCTGGTGGGAATGCAATCTGGTCCAGCCATTGTGGAAAACAGTGTGGAGGTTCCTAAAGCAGCTAGAGATTGATCTACCATATGACCCAGCTATAGCACTCCTAGGCATATATCCAAAGGACTCATCTCATTTCCTTAGAAGTACATGCTCAACCATGTTTATTGCTGCTCAATTTATAATAGCTGGGAAATGGAACCAGCCTAGATGTCCCTCAACAGATGAGTGGATAATGAAGATGTGGTACATTTATACAATGGAGTTCTACTCAGCGGTAAAGAAAAATGAAGTTATGAAATTTGCAGAAAAATGGATGGACCTGGAAAGTATTATACTAAGTCAGGTGACCCAGGCCCAGAAAGCCAAGCGCCACATGTTCTCCCTCATATGGGGATCCTAGCTACAGATGACTGGGCTTCTGTGTGAGAATGAAAATACTTAGTAGCAGAGGCCAGTAAGTTGAAAAGGAGACATAAAGGGTGGAGAAAGGAAGGGAGGAGGATACTTAATAGGTTGATATTGTATATATGTAATTACAATGATTGTAATGGGGAGGTAATATGATTGAGAATGGAATTTCAAACGGGAAAGTGTGGGGGTGGGGAGGGAGGGAATTACCATGGGATATATTTTATAATCATGGAAAATGTTAATAAAAATTAAAAAAAAAAAAAAAAAAAAACTAAAGCCACCATGTTTGTTTAATTCAGTAAGGACAGCTGCAGGAGGTTTTGCACATGCAAATTTATACTATCAGGGTTACTGATTAAATTTATGCTATGTTGTATGGGATGGTCTGGAGAGGTTTACGTAGGTGGGATATAATCTAAATTCTTTTAGCCTTTCTGTATGAATTCCATTTCCATTTTTTTTTTATTAATTACTCAGTGAATACAGTCAAGTTGGTACCATTGTTAGGCTCGTCCATGTCCTATCCCTTCCCCTGGCCCCTCCTTGTTGAGGTATACGGGTCATGCACTGTGGAGTTAGCCCACAGTTACGGGTAGGAGAAATGTCTCTGTGTATCATGACCCAGTGTGTGGCTCTGACATTCTTTCCGACCCCTCTTCCGCAAATTTCCCTGAGCCATCTTGGGTCCATTTCCATTTTTATCATTAACTCCATTGGTTATTTTGATTGCTGTCCCTGTGTTTTCCACAGTCCTCTGAAGTTTTAGAGTCAAGATGTAGACCACGGGCTGGAGAGATGGCTCAGTGGTTAAAGGTACTTGCTTGCAAAGCCTGCCAGCCTGGATTCAATTCCCCAGTACACATGTAAAGTCAGACACACCAAGTTGTGCACACATCTGGAGTTTGTTGCAGAAGCAAAGAGGCCCTGGCATACCCAAACCAAGATGGTTGTTGCTTTATATATATGTAACACCTCAAATCTAAGAAAAGGGCATGAATGGACTGGAGAGGTTTTTCAGTGGTTAAAGGTACTTGCTTATAAAGCCTGACAGCCCAAGTTCAATTCCCCAATATTCACTTAAAAGCCAGATACACAAGAGAACACATGCATCTGGAGTTTGTTTGCAGCAACAGGAGTCCGTGGTGTGCCCATTCTTTCTCTCTCTCAATTATTTTTTTTTTCAAAAAGGAAGGGACATGAATGACTTGGAGGTTGTACACATCATAGTTGTTTAATAAGGTGGTGGCAGCTCTACATGAGATCATTGGCCAGAATGGAGCACAGTGGATAGCCACCAACAAGCAGTTCGTCCTAAGCGGGGCTCACCCCTGTTCCCTGGCCTCAGCACCAAACATTACTCGCCTTGGCTTTTTACCCTTCCACCTCAAACTGAAAATGAACTACTGTACCTTACCAAGTTGGCTTGATTTCCTGAGATTACATTTCTTTTTCTTTTTGTTTTTTTTTTTAGGTTGGGTCTCACTGTAGTCCAGGCTGGCCTGGAATTCACTATGTACTCTCAGGGTAGACTTGGACTCATAGTGATCCTCCTAACTTTGTCTCCTGAGTGCTAGGATTAAAGGTGTGTGCCACCACACCTGGATCCAAGACTACATTTTTTTAAAAATATTTTTTGTTCATTTTTATTTATTTATTTGAGAGTGACAGAGACAGAAAGAGGCAGAAAGAGAGGGAGAGAAATGGGCACGCCAGGGTTTCCAGCCACTGCAAATGAACTCCAGATGTGTGCGCCCCCTTGTGCATCTGGCTAACATGGGTCCTGGGGAATCGAGCCTCGAACCGGGGTCCTTAGGCTTCACAGGCAAGCGCTTAACCGCTAAGCTGTCTCTCCAGCCCCCAAGACTACATTTTTTTAATTTTACTTTTTATTTATTTGAGAGAGTGAGAGAGGGAAAAAGGCAGACCGAGAGAAAGAATGGGCAAACGAACTCCAGACGCATGTGCCTCCTTGTGCATCTGGCTTATATGAATCCTGGGGAATCAAACCAGGGTCCTTTGTCTGTGCAGGCAAAGGCCTCAACTGCTCAGCAATCTCCCCAGCCCCAAGATTACATTATTTATTTATTTGAGAGTGACAGACAGAGAAAGAGGCAGAGAGAGAGAAAGAGAGAGAGAGAGAGAGAATGGGCGCGCCAGGGCTTCCAGCCACTGCAGACGAATTCCAGATGCGTGCGCCCCCTTGTGCATCTGGCTAACGTGGGTCCTGGGGAATGGAGCCAGGTAAAGGGGTTCTTAGGCTTCACAGGCAAGCGCGCAACCGCTAAGCCATCTCTCCAGCCCCCGAGATTACATTTTAAAGATAAAAGATAACAGTGCTACACTTAAAAGACATTTTGTGGTGTCTAAGGAAATGGTTCAGCCAAGCCCTGCTGGCCCAGGTTCAGTTTCCTAGCATCCCCATAAAGCCAGATGCAAAAAGTGGCCCAAGTACCTGGTGTTCATTTGCAGTGGCATGAGACCCTGATATGCACCCCCATATACACACAAATAAGCAAAAACATTAAAAGTCAAATTTAAAAATCCTATATTTCAGGCTGGAAAAATAAAACAGTGGTTAAAGCACTTGTCTGTGAAGTCTAAGGACCCAAATTCGATTCCCTAGGACCCACATAAGCCAAATACACAAGGTGCCACATGTGTCTGGAGTTCATTTGCAGTGGCTGGAGGCCCTAGCATGTCCATTCTCTCTCTCTCTCTCTCTCTCTCTCTCTCTCTCTCTCTCTTTATCTCTATCTGCTTCTCTCCAAAACAAATATATAAAGCAAAACAAAGAAAGATTTTTTAACCCTATTTTTCTTATAAGGGACCCTGCATAGAAAAATTTTTTTAAAAATAATTTTTTGTTTATTTTTATTTATTTATTTGAGACTGACAGACAGAGAGAAAGAGGCAGAGAGAGAGAGGAGAGTGAGCACACCAGGGCTTCCAGCCACTGCAAATGAACTCCAGACGTGTGCGCCCTGTTGTGCATCTGGATAACATGGGTCCTGGGGAATCGAGCCTTGAACCAGGGTCCTTAGGCTTCACAGGCAAGCGCTTAACTGCTAAGCCATCTCTTCAGCCCTAGAAAAATTTCTTGAATTCTACTTTACATCGATATCTCTCAAGTGAAATGTTTTTCCCTCTACTATCTCTCTTATTTGATGTCAATCCTATTTTATTTCCCTCTCCACTTTACACATCTGAATTATTGATTACCTTACAGATGTAAAGTGTTAAGGAATAATTGCTTAACTGCATTAAACATAACAAATATTTTAATACAGCAAGATACAACTTCTGTTTATAAAAATTTATGCTTAAATTTGATAACCAGGTGGGATTGGTCTTAAAGATTAAAAATAAAATACCTACTTTCCAGAAAAGCCTTTTCAGAATGAAATTTTTCTGGGCTGCTACTTTAAGTTCCATAATTAAGCAAAGTATCTTCCTCAAAGTATTGTCTTTAAGAAAAAGTTCAGATTTAAGTTGACTGAAGTGCCTAATTTTCTCCTCAGATCTACAGAAACACACAAAAAAAATCATGTAAAACATATGAAACAGCAGGTTTTGAATACTATAGAATATTAACAGGTTGGGGAAACTTTGCTGCTTGCGAAATTTTAATGCAGCTGTGTGTGTACCTCTAATATTAGTCCTCCTCAGCACTGAAGCTTGCTTATGGCTCTCCAGCTTGCTTTTTCACCCATGCCCCTGACGCAAGCTGGAAAGCCCACTCTGTCTGGTAAACTTCTATCCCTCTCTCATAACCTCACCCATATTATTTCCCATAGTCCCTGAACCCTATGTAATATTTGCTCAACATTTTCCTTTCATTCAATTTAATTGCTTAAATAAGTATATTTATAAAGAAAACTTTGTATCACTACTTGACAGAGAGAGATCAGTGTATTACTTAGCATAAATGGCAGATAACTATAGAAACAGCTAGAAAGCTGCAGGTTCTAAGAAGTGCTGTGTTCTGGGCCTTGACTGGCTCTCTACAGACAAGGCAGGTGCACGTGTTAGAGAGCTTATGCCAAAAGCACTCCACCAGGAAGAGGGACTGCCTGAGGGAGCTGACAGTCCACTTTTCCACCATGGTACTCAAAATAAGCCGGGCGTGGTGGCTCATGCCTTTAATCCCAGCACTTGGGAGGCAGAGGTAGGAAGATCGCTGTGAGTTTGAGGCCACCCTGAGACTACATAGTGACTTCCAGGTCAGCCTGACCTAGAGTGAGACCCTACCTTGAAAATCCAACAAAAAAAAAAAAAAAAAAAAAGTATCCAGCTCAGACCACACATGAAATCACCCCCATCACAAAACCACCTGCACCCACTCTTCTAACAACAGAAAGACAAACCTCAGTGGATGCAGTCAACCTCTCCTCTCTTGTACTGCTTTCACACTTCTAGGAGAGCCCTAGTTCTATTGTACCCATTGTAAATATTTATATATACATCCTGGCCCCTCAACTGATTTTCGGCCACTTGAAAAACAAGTCATCTCAGGTTTACTGTTGTTTCCATCTGGCACTAGGCACTGGTACCTAGGCACTGGCTGTATGGTGAGCTCCAACCTAAGTGCTTTCAGGGACCAGCTGGTGCAACTGAGCTAGCTTCTGCTGCCGTGCCCAGACTGAGCCCAGAATGCCTGTGGCATCGTGCAGCAGGTAGAGGAGCACGGAAACCTCTCCAAGCTCATACAGCTAGGGATTTAGAACACCCGAGTGCAAAGGAGGCGCAGGGCGACTCCTCCGTGTGCAGCACAGGTTGATGGAGTCAGCATCCCTGTCGAAGTACAAACAGCTGTACTGCCTCCTCCAGAAACCCGCCATACCAGCCATCATCCCAGGGCCACCACATACCATGATGCTCCTGCCACTACCTCCCTCTTTATATAAAAACATCTATTTTCCTCTAGCCAGCCTGCGAGCCTTTTTTATTTAATCCCAACATTCATGGGGGGGGAGGGGACTCTTTTCTAGTGTGAAAAATGGACAAAAAAAAAAACAGTATCATTATGAATCCAGCAATTGCAGTCCCAGAGGCAAATGTTCCTAATGCTTGTGAGCAGGAAGGCTGAGGTCAGACTCCTGGGTCTTCCCTTCAAGGTCATGACCACGGGCAGGTTGCACAGCCTCTTTGGGCCTCAGTTACAAAGCTGTACAATGGGGATGAAGGTGCCACCACTGCTGTGGCCCTTTAGCTAGTGTATGCCCAAGCACACGGCAAGCTCTGAGCAAAGGACTGACTCTAAGTAAAGCAGGAAAAAGTTTGAGATCCCGTTCCTTATGCATGCACTTCTAATGCGATCACATTTCATTTTAGGAGACTATGGAATCTTTCTATTCTTCGAGACATGCCAAAACACAAATATTGTTTTCACCCACAAGTGAGCTAAGGGAAGGAAATGGTCAGATAAAATACATCAGCAGAATTATTTTGAAATTAATTTTGCACTTTTTCTCATCTGGAATCAGCTATTTTCTAAGAATCATAATACAAACTTCTTTTTACCTATAAAATTATAATGCCAAACTATTTTTTTTTAGTTTTATTGTGTGTGTGCAGTATGTATGAGTGTGTGTGTGTGTGTGTGTGTGTGTGTGTGTGTGTGTGTGGTATAGGGAGGTATATGCATGTGTGTGTGCAGATGTACATGACCTGTGCACATGCCCGTGGAGGCCAGAGAAGGGTGACAGGTATCCTCCCCTATGGCTCTTCTGCCTAATTTCCTTGAGACAGTCTCTCACAGAACTTGGAGCTCGCTGTTCTGTTGTGGTTATTGTTGGTATTGTTAGACTGGCTGACCAGAGAGATCCAGTGATCCTCCTGAGTCTTCCCATCTGCCCTCTTCAGTGCTGGGGCTGCAGGCATGCACAGCCAGGCCCAGCTTTTTACACGGGTGCTAGGGATCAAACTCAGGTTCTCATGGTTATATAGCAAGAATTCTTACCCACTAAGCCTCAGTCTATCCTCAGCCTCCCAAACTAATTCTTTTTACATCAAAAACATTTTTCATAGGAAAAAAAATACTTAACTGAGAGTTAATTCATGTGTAAGTTGAAATAGCATATATGTCATAAATTCAAATTAGGCTAGACATTGTATATTTTTACAGATAAGTGACCAAGACTATAATTTGTTTGGAAAATAAAAATATTTGCTTTTGGGTTGAAGAGATGGCTTAGTGGTTGATGATGATTGTTTGCAAAGCCTTCCAGCCCAGGTTTGATTCCCCAGTACCCATGTAAAGCCAGACCCACAAAGTGACACATGAATCTGGAGTTCGTTTGTAGTGGCAAGGGACCCTTGACATGCCCTTTTTCTTTCTCTTTCTGTCCATGAAAATATTATAAAAAGAATATTTGATTTTATGTAGATTTCATTTAACTAATCTAAATAAGAAAACATCAAGTGCCATAACAATATTATTAAATTTAGGAATACAAGGGAAACTTATATTAATGGGAATAGATACTCTGCATTCATTGTTAAGGAAACATAAGTTCACCAAAACAATTTCCAAGAAAGATTCTTAGCAAGTGTGGTTATGCATGCCTGAAATTCCAGGCCTCAAGATACTGAGACAGAAAGATTGTAAGTTCAATACATAGCAAGACTATCTCAAAAACCCAAGAAGGCAAGGTCCCAGAAGGAAGACACTGAGTTCTCTTTTCAATGTGATGACTTTAAATTTCTTGTAAGAAATTGTGAGTTGATGTCTAGAGGGCACTTGTGTTTTCAAGTCCCAAATCCATGGCAGAGACTTGAGGTAGAGGTATAAAACAGTCAACCAGGGTACAACACCAAGTTAGAAGAGGTAATGAGGAGAGGAAAATCTTCCATGAGACTATAACTCCTTACCTATATGGCTTTTGACTTCCAATAGGGCTATATTCCCTAGCATATAGGGGATCCTGTAAAAGAGTAGCTTTCTGAAAGAGGAAAAAATTGAGAATTGTCAGAATCTTTCTTTGCTGAAAATAAATCACCATATATCCACTGTAATCCATTCTATGGTACATGATTTATTTATTAATAAAACTAGTATTTGATAACACCACAGGGAATTTTTTTCATTATCTAGTTTTTTTATTTTAAGCATAACATTTTTTTATTATAAAATGATTTATCATGCTTCATAATCACATATACTGAAATTGGAATAACATAGAGATTAGCATGGCTCCTGCATTAGGACATCATGCAGATTCAAGTGTTCCACATTTTTAAAATGATTTATCAAGTTCAAACAGTACCTAAATATGTCTAGAGTATGTCTGCAGTAGCAAGAGCCTTAGTGTGCCTATTCTCACCCACTCTCTCTCTCTCTCTCTCCCATACATACATACATATAGAAAAATAGGGCTGGAGAGATGGCTTGGTGGCTAAGGTGCTTACCTGTGAAGCCTAAAGACCCAGGTTTGATTCCCCAAGACCCATGTAAGCCAGAGGGACAAGGTGGTGGATGCATCTGGAATTTGTTTGTAGTGACTAGATGTCCTGGCATGCCCATTCTGTTTCTCTTTATCTGCCTCTTCCTCTCCCCCTTTCTGTCTCTCTCTCTCTCTAATAAATAAATAAATGTGAATAAAAAATTTTTAATAGAAAAAATAAGATAAAATAAAAGTTCTATTTCTCCCTTACCATTTACCCCATCATTCAAAGTAACTGATTATGACCATTTTGGCTTGTGTCCTCCCAGGTATGATAATGTCATTACATATAACATATACATTTATACTATCTATATATTATGACACATTATTACAATATAGATTTGGTCATAGTTAAACTATAACACATTAATCTAGAACTTGGTTGTTTTTGCTTATTATATAACAGACAGATTTTTTTTGTGTCTGTGTTTTTTAACAATTACTCGGTACCTGTAGCATAGAGATACAATACTTTCGTTAACTATTCTTCTATTGCAGGGTTAATTTTTCCCTGACTCTTTTTTCAATTTATTTATGAGAGAGATTGAGTATGGTGCATGCACACTAGCGAGAGAAAGAGAAAAACAGAGGCAAATAGAATAAGTACATCAGGAATCCAGATACATGCACCACCATGCATATCTGGCTTTATGTGGATAATAGGGGAATCGAACTTGGGTTGTTAGGCTTTGCAGACAAGTGTCTTAACTGCTGAGCCATCTCTCCAGCCCCTCCTTGACTCTTTAGTGGTAACATTTCCCTTTTTTTTTGGTTTTTCGAGGTAAGGTCTCACTCTAGCCCAGGTTGACCTGGAATTCACTATGTTGTCTCAGGGTGGTCTTGAATTTACGGTGATTCTCCTACCTCTGCCTCCCAAGTGCTGGGATTAAAGGCATGTGTCATCACACCCAGCTTCCCATTTATTCTTGATCCTCAAAACAGACCTGTAGTGTTTAGCAAGTTTTCTAATTAATTAATTTTGGGGTTTTTTTTCAAGGTATGGTTACACTGTAGCTCTGGTATGACTCTAGTCACATTTTGGGACTCACTCTGTAGCCCCAGATTGACCTCAAACTAATGGCAGTCCTCCTACCTTAGCCTCCCCAAGTGTTAGGATTAAAGGTATGTGCCACCATGCCTGGCTTATTTTGTCTTTTGTTTTGTTTTTCTTTCTTCCTTTTTTCCCTTTTTTGCAGTTAGGGTCTCGGGTAACCCAAGCTGACCTCAAACTTGCAATATAGCCAAAGATGTTCTTAAATTCCTGTTCCTCCTGCCTCCAAGTTCCAGACCAACCAGGGCTACAAAGTAAAAAGAAAAACAAAACAAAATATGCAACAAAGCTAAAATAATTCCATAATTTATATAAAAAGGGGGGGGGCTTAGATTAATGAAGTCTAGATAAAATTATTTGATTCTCCAACAATTTGTGTTAACCTAGTTCAGCAAAGAAATACAGAAATATACTGACAGTGATGAATATTATCTGAGGTCTGAGTCATCCAGCTGACTGCAAAAGGCCATCTGGCAACACTCCATGGTGACTCGCTACTTTACTCACTTGACTCTTCCAAAGCAGGTTCCTTTCCTATAACACTACTCAAGGATACATATTTCTGTATTTCCACAATGCTACTCAAGAACACCTATTTCTCCCTATTGCCATAGCCCAAATAAACTTTATCCTTACTTGTCTTTGTCTTTCACAATTATTAAATTCCAAGGTGAAATTCTGAAAAATGGAGGCAGAACCGGAAAGCACATTTGCTCTAAAAAGGGCACTTACTATAACGTAATTGGTCCATGAGTTCTTTAAGTGCAGAAATATTGATGATGTTGTGGAGATGATATACAAATGAAGTTCCATTTCCTTTTTCTCTAGGTTTGGGTTACTCTGTAAACGGGAGGCTAGGAGACAGTTTCCTAGGTTAAACTCATTTCTATTTCCATTGCACTTGAAAAAGGTTTCACTTGGAGAGTCTGGGGTTTCCTGAGGCTCTTTTGTGTTTGTTGTACAAGATGGCAGGTGGACAGCCTTGTCAGTAGCTGGAGAAGATTGGCAACTCCTTCTGGAGGGGACAGGTAAAGGTCGAAAGGCACCTTGGCCCACATGGGACAGCCTCTTGAGGTCTGAAGGAGGACAGGAAGTTGAGTCCTTAGATGGTATGTTGCCCTCCTGGTGGGACCTGTGTGTAGAATTTATTGTTAAACATGATATTCAGAAGTTAACAGTAAGGATCCAAGCAAACCCAGAGGTCAATTCTAGCACTCAAGATTCTGAAAACCAGCCGGGCGTGGTGGCGCACGCCTTTAATCCCAGCACTCGGGAGGCAGAGGTAGGAGGATCGCCATGAGTTCGAGGCCACCCTGAGACTCCATAGTGAATTCCAGGTCAGCCTGGGCTAGAGTGAAACCCTACCTCGAAAAACCAAAAACAAAAAAAACAAACAAACAAACAAAAAGATTCTGAAAACTACAAATTTCACATTAATGGAATGCTTGTCAGGAAGAGGGAGTGACTGGACTCATTCGCTGTCATAGTTTAAACCTGCAGTGTCCTGCATAGGCTCGTGTTTTGAACATTTGGTCTCCAGCTGTGGCGCTATGCTGAAGGCTATGGAGCTTTAGGAGGAAGGGTTAGGGGAAAGCCACTGAAGGCTGTACCTGTCCCTGGGCCTGGCCTGCTTTCTCTGCTTACCACAGTGTGAACAGCTACTACCACACTCCCGCTACCACAGACTAAGCCACTCTGCCATGTCTTCTCAACATGATGGGTTAAAACTTATAAAACCATGAGGCAAAATAAAGCCCTCCTCCCTTATGTTGCTTCTGTCAGGTATTTTGTCACAGCAATGAGAAAAGTAATACACTTACTATCACCCATTCGCTAGCAGAAATAGGGCATAGCAATCTTTAGACATATTTTTCTACTTTAAAAAATAAAACGGGATGCTGGAGAGATAGCTCAGTGGTTAAAAGTGTTGCCTGTGAAGCCCAAGGACCCAGGTTCAATTCCCCAGCACCTACAAAGCCAGATGCACAAGGTGACACAGGCATCTGGAGTTTATTTGCAGTGGCCAAGGCCCTGATGTGCCCATTCTCTCTCGGTCTGCCTTTTTCTCTCCCTCCCTTTCTTTCTCTCAAAATAAGTAAATAAATATTAAAAAAATAAATAAAATTGCTTGGGAGATGGCTCAGCAGTTAAAGGCACTTGATTGCAAAGCCTGGCCACTCGTGTTTGATTCCCCAGCACCAAGGTAAAGCCAGACACAAAAAGTGGAGTGAGCATCAGGCATGCATCTACAGCAGCAAGAGACCCTAGTGTGCATTACACACGCACACACACACACACACATGAGAATAAATAAATGCTTACAAAAGTAAAACTTGGGACAGGAGAGATGCTCGGCAATTAAGACACTTGCCTGCAAAGCCTAACAACCCAGGTTCTTAGAGTTTCTGTAAAGCCTCAGATTTTGTGTCTGTGACAGTACAAACCACAAATACAGCTACTAACAATGTCCTTTTTGTCTCATTTTTTCTTTGCTTCTAGGTGTGTGTATGTGTGTGTGTATACACGTGTGTGTGTGGTATGTGCACATGTATGTGCTCTTGTGGTTTCCCATATGCTCGCCCGTGGCTGGGATCACTCTCCTGGGATGGCCAGAGCAGAATTTCAGGTGAACCCATTGCTCTTCTGCCTGCTCTCATTTTGAGCCAGAGTCTCCTTTTTTTTTTTTTGCTAATTCCCAAGCTTTTAGAGTTCTGAAGATTCTCTGATCTCCACTCCCCTGTGGGACTGGGGTTACAGGCATGATAGCCATACCCAGCTGTGTTAGGTGAGATCTGGAGATTTGAACTTGGCAGTCTCAGCTCCCTACCAGGCCCTCATGCTTGTACAGTAAGTGCACTTAATTGCTGAGCCATCTCTCCAGCCCAAGATTTTTTTTTTCAGTATTTTTTTTTTTTTTAGTTAGGGTCTCACTTTAGCTCTGACTTACCTGGAACTCTCTCTGCAATTGGAGGCTGGCCTTGAATTCACAGAGATCCTCCTACCTCTCCCTGGGATTAAAGGCATGTACTACCACACCCAAACCACTTCTTTTTATTCGTTCCTAGATTAATTTTAATCACAAAAATCCATTCTCATTTGCATAGTACTACTGACTCTGCTGAGTTCCGATTTATAGGCCCCCTCCCTATTGACCAGGCACATGTAACAAGGTGCCAGGGGAGTGGACACCCTAAGTTTTACATCTCTGTTCTAAGCCTCCGTCAGGCAATTCCTCAGGCTTAAGGGTATGCCTGCTGTCACTGTGATCCCAGAATAGGATCTGGAAGGGAGAAATGGGCATACACACTCTTCTCGCTCTGTGGAGCGGCATATGGTGGAGCCAGATTTTAATCACACAACTGGACAAATTACAGCTTGTGGTACACAATCTTTGAATGCTATTCACCAAGCATCTTACATTACCCTATCTTCTTCATAGGATTCCAGTGTTATAATAACTGTGTTACTCAAGTGTATAAGAAAAAAAAAAACTCATACATGAGTTTCTAGACAAATTAATGTCATGGACTCAAAGTCTGTGAACTGGGGTGTAGTGTTGCATGTCAGTAATTTAGCACTTGAGAGGCTGAGACAGAAGGATCGTGAGTTAGAGGCCATCCTGTCTTACATAGCACAATTCTGTCTTTAAAAGAAGCAGAAGGGCTGAGGATGTGGCTCAATGGGTAGAGTGCCTGTATAATATGTAGAAAACCCAAGTTTGAGCCCAACCTGTGAAAACAAGGTGGCCCACAACCTGAAATCCCAGTACTTGGGAGTTAGAGGGAGGAGGATCAGAAGTTCAAGATCATCCTCAGCTATATAGAGAGTTTGAGACCACCCTGGAATACAAGAGATCTTGTCTCAAAAATATTAAAATCAAATGTTTAAAAAATAAAATAAGGTCTGGAGAGATGGCTCAGTGATTAAGGCACTTCTGCAAAGCTCATGACCCGAATTTGACTCCCCAGTAACCATGTGAAGCCAGATGCACAAAGTGGTGCATGTATCTAGAGTTCATTTACAGCCTCCGAAGGCCCTGGCACACTCATTCTGTCTGTCTCCTCTCTAGCTCTCTTTACTTGCAAATAAATAAATAAACTTTAATCCCAGCACTTGGGAGGCAGAGATAGGAGGGTTGCTGTGAGTTTGAGGTCACCCTGAGACTACATAGTGAATTCCAGGTCAGCCTGGACTACAGTGAAACCCTACATCAAAAAAACAAAATAAATAAATAAAATTAAATTAACATAAAAGGAGAAAAGGGGCTAGAGATATGGCTCAACTGACAGAGTGCTTGACTAGCATGCATGAAGCCATGGGTTTGATGGGGACACAGAAGCAGGATGTGCAGAAGGTCAAGGTCCTCTGCAGCAACATAAGTGAGTTTGAGGCCGACCTGGGCTACATAAGATCCTGTCAAAAGAAAGAGAAATTAAAGAAGAAAGAAAGGGAGGGAGGGATGGAGGAAAGGAGGGAGAAAGGAAGGGAGGAGGGAAGAAGGGAAGGGATGGGGAAAAAAAGAAAGAAATGTTAAAAAGGAAGAGGAGAACAGTTGTGCCCTGTCCTGTGCAGCAGTGAAATTTAACCTCCAGTATGATATTAGGCAAACCTTTGGGAAGTGATTAGATCTTGAGAGCATACTTCTCATATGTCCACAAAGGCAGGACTATATAGATCAGCAGTACAGTGCTTGCCTAGCATACACAGGGCCCTGGGCTTGATATCCAGCATTGGAGAGAGATGCAGAGGTTACATTTAAGTTATTGTTTTAAAATAAGCTATCCAGGATGGGAAGATGTCTCAGCAGTTAAAGGTGCTTGCATGCACCATATGACCCAGAGGCAAAAAGTGGCATAAGTGTCTGGCTTTCATCTGTAGCAGCAAGAAGTTCTGGTGTGCCTTTATACACACACATCAAAAAATTAATGAATGAATGAAAACTAAAATATTATAGCCTAGTAATCAATATCTTGAGATACTTTGGCTTTATTTTTGATAAATTTATCTTAATTTGAGTTTGGCTACTTAATATTTCCCTGCCACATTCCAACTCTCTGCCCCAAATGTATGTGAGTGTTTGGTAATCATTTAAATTACAGAGAGGGGCTGGATAGGTTGCTCAATGGTTAAGGTACTTGCCTGCAAAGCCTAACAACCCAGGTTTAATTCTCCAGTACCCACATAAAGCCAAATGCACACAGTAGCCCTGGCATGCCCATTCTGTCTGTCTGTCTGTTTCTTTCTCTCCTTCTTTCTCTATCGCTGCTTAAAAATAAATAAATAAAATATTATTTTAAAATTCTATAAATAAAAGGACTGGAGGGATGGCTTAGCGATTAATATGCTTGCCTGTGAAGCCTATGGACCCAGGTTTGATTCCCCAGTACTCACATAAGCCAGATGCACAAAGTGGCACAAGGTTCTAGAGTTAGTTTGCAGTGGCTAGAAGCTCTGTGCGCCCATTCTCTCTGTCTCTTCTCTCTCTCTCTCTCTCTCTCTCTCTCTCTCTCTCTCTCTCTCTCTCTCTCTGTGTGTGTGTGTGTGTGTGTATGTGTGTGTTTGCAAATAAATAAATAGATATTTGAAACTTTTAAAATGACATAAAAGATTAGTCTTTAAAGGAATGCAAGGCAAATCCTGTTTTCAAATTCAAATTGCAATGCATAAACTAACCTTTGAACATTTTCTATTTGTTGAATATTGCTTATTAAAATCTAAGCAGCAACCATCTTAACTCAATAATCAACATCTGTGGAAGTTCTAAGGTTGTCACAAAACAATTTCTCTTAGGTAATAGAGGTGATATCGTAAATATTCAAAGCTGTGTACAGAGCATCGAGTTCCAAAGTAGGGTTTAGATTAACTCTCATGGACACAATCTCAAGCAAGCAAACACATTCTAACTCCTTGGAGAACAGTTGGCATTCACACAGTGACTGCACTCTTCCTAAAGTCTTATCCTTTGACTAAACAACTACTGAGTCCTTGGTTTCTGAGCTTATATGTATAGCATACTAACTACTCCACTATTACGGAAATGTGGTCCATATTAAAGAAAGAAAATCTCATCCTCGTCCAAGATGTTCGTAATTACTAGGAATAATCAGAATAAAGAAAAAGAACTTATGGTTCTAAAAGAATGGAGATGAAGAGTCAGCCTTTTCCATTACTGTCTCCATTGTTATTTACTTCAGTGACCTCTGTCCTTATCATTATTATTTCCTTCTTGCTTTTTTCTTTTAGCTTGCTCAGTTAGAGAAGGATTTGCTTACATTGAGCCTTGGGAAAAAGAAAAGAAGCTGAAGTAGAAATGTACCTGGCCCTGGAATGGTGCTTTCCCACCTGCTGGTGAAGGTGAAGGCATAACTTACACTAAGGTGGTCTGACATCTTGGGCCAGCCCAGTTGGATATTCTAAAGTGTTCTCCTGCAGTCACCACAGAGTGCACTTAATAAGGGGAAGGAGTAGGTGTGTCAACCAGCTCCCACAGGGGTCCTGCATGGTCTATGGCTGCATTGCTTCCTCCAGGTTGAAACATTCCCTCGTGGAGGGAGGAGGAGAGTACAAGACTAAAACTTACTAGACTCGCAAGACCCCTCCCAAGGTTATATAAACAGTCTCTGTGGCTGAAACCATGTATAGAGGAGGCAAGATGCCTTGTCTCTCTGGGAAATACATGATATTGGTGTCTGATGCAAACAAGGAAACACACATGTAAGAAACTTGTTTTATTATTGCTACTATTGCATCATGTGAAATCGTTACATATCATATCTGCCAAACTTAGACAGCGTATCTCAGAAAGTCTGCCTTTAAATGTATAGGCCACAGGATGAATTCATACAACTTCACTGTATAGATACTGTGCAGAACTGATTTGTGAGGCCATTTCCAGAAATAACAATATCTAGAAAGGTGAATGTTTTAAACTGAGCATATCACCATTCCAAAGAACTAAGATTCAATTAACAAAACAATACGAAAATGTGTTTTTCATCTCTCCTTCCACCTCCCAGTTTAGAGAACTCTTAAGTAGATCGGAATTTACTTTCCTTTAAAAAAAAATGGTAAAACACCTCCCTGTGTTTTCTTTTATAAGAGGTTTATGAATACTTGAAACTGTCCACTAGTAAATAGTTATCATAAAAAGGGAGAAATCCATTTATCCTCCCTTAGGGGTTTAAAAGCTCATTGTTTGTTACTACCCTGAGAAGTGTCATACTCATGTAAGCCTGATGTCCCAAGATAACAGCATCCTCTGGCCTCGCAATTAGGACTCCACTTTACACCTAAGAGGAGTTGCAAAGCTCTGTACAGGCAGCTTCCTTAAGCCCTCTAATTAGTGTCTTCTAGCCAGCCTGACTTTTGTTCAGACTTCTGTTTCAGATGCTTAATTGCAGAGAGGATAGTATTAAGAAACTAGGATAACAGACTCAGTGCCACCCCCACCCTCTTTATTGGGGAACTCCTCATCCACCCCACACATGGGGTACATGGAAGCCACAGAGTTTTCAAAGACCCTGATCCCTTGGCCCTGGTGGGTATTTTTCAGTGGTGAATCACTAACTCAAGCTGAAGAGTCAGAGTCCTTTGGTAGGATTTTCAAGTGTTTATGTGAGTAAAGATGTGAGTTGGCCTGTGTCTGGTGGTGGGGGCTGTACACTGGCAACTTAAGATTGTGATGCTCCTTGAAGGATACGGGATACAGTGAGAGAAGGCATGACCCACAAACAGACAGAATATCATAGCATCAAAAAGTAAGTGTTATCTCAATTTTCCGGGTGCTAACTTACTCTCCGTTGGAGAATCTGCTTCTCTTTTTCAGATAGATGTAGATCCTAAGGAGATAGCCACCCCACCATACCTCAATAGGGCCCCGGCTGAAACTAAGAAAAATTGGTGAAACAAGCAAGAGTGCTGTTTTCCTGATGGACCAGATACCAACACAAGGGGGAAGGAGATCAACACAGAGAAAAATCAACTCCTACCAAACCAGAGAGCCAAAGCCCCAGAAGGCCCCAACACCTCATCACTGAAGCAGACCTCAATGAAAAGTACATCAATCCATCAAAATAAGCTTCACTGCTACATAATATAGATCAAATCATGCCCCTGTGAGCCAGGTTAGGTTGTTCACTCAACAAATATTAAGCAGCTACTGGCTGAGGTTGTAGTTTGATAACAGAGTCTTTAATCCCAGCACTTAGAAGGTTGAGGTAGGAAAATGACAGTGAGGTCCAGGCCAGCCTGGGCCAGAGTGAGACCCGGCCTCAAAGAATAAAAATTTAAATTAGAAAAAAAGAAGCCATTCCAAAGTCAGCAGTAAAGAAAAAACATAAAGAAAAACAAATTATGACATAAGTTTTGGTTTGCAAGTTAAATAATATATTTCAAACAACAATCTCACCTGAGAGAAGATTCATTCGGGAGGCTAGAATCTTTTCTTCTCCAAAAGGTAGGACCATTATTCTCTTTCTTGACTTAAAAACAAAAAGTTAATTGGTCATTAATGAAATAATTTGAGCTCTTGAGGAAGACCTAATGTCCTTAATGGGCCATGACAGAACACTTTTTGCATCCAGGTCCCTGGCTCCCTCTGTTAACTGTCAATCTTCACTTCAGCGGTGCCATGGAGAAGCTGAGCGCCTGCACGCGGCCACTCAGGAATGAGGCAGAGTCCCACGTGCTCCTGCAGTGAGTGCCCGGGGTGTCTGCTCTTCTACACAGGCAAGAGGGACGGGACCCTGAAGTCAGAGCTGTCTGCCTCCATACTCCCCGGAGGGTGTCTGGCCTATCGCATTAAAGCACGTCTCATTCTGCTTTGGGGATTAGTCTATTTCACTTCATGCCAACATTACAACATATAAAGTGCACGTCGGTGGAGGAGCCACACTGCCTGTAGACATCCATGAGGCTGACAGGATTTGTGGGCTGCCATCCCTGCTTCCATGCATGGGGTCAAAATGACAACTACCACCAACTAATGAGGAAGAGACAGGAGAAAGCTAGCTTCTTTTAGGCAGTTTGAGTGAGGGGCAGGAGCCCAAAGAGGGAACCGCACGATGTCACCTCTTCTTGGCAGGCATGGAACTCATGTCTGATCCAGTTTCACCCGCAATGGGTACAGCGCCTCCTGGCACCTCCACGGTGGGCTAGATTTTTAGTCAGCCCCTTGAATCTGCTAATTAATCAGGTCTTCCCCTTATATACCTGAGTCTGACAAAAGAATGAATCCATCATATATGGCTGGAGAAATGGCTTGGCAGTTAAGGCATTTGCCTGTGAAGCCTGAGGACCCAGGCTGGATATCCCAGTACCCATGTCATCTAGATGCACAAAGTGATGCATGCGTCTGGAGTTATTTTTTGGTGGCTAGATGCCCTAGCGTGCCCATTCTTTCCCTCCCTCCCTCTCTCTCTCTCTCCCTCTTTCTCCATCAGATAAATATTTATTTATCATTTATTATATGCTAAACAATTAGAACCTAATTTAAATGTGCTCATTTTCATATTGTGTGGGCATTTAAAAGTGTTGGTTAACCCTAAGAGACAAGTTCAGTCTCAAAGGTTCGGGGGGGTAGTTGAGGTAGGGTCTTGTAGCCCAGGCATACCTGGAATTCACTCTGTAGTCTCAGGGTGGCCTTGAACTCAGAGTGATCCTCCCTACCTCAGCCTCCCAAATGCTGGGATTTAAAGCATTAATGTGGGATTAAACCACACTCGGCTAAATAATAAATAATGAATAATAATAATTTCTACTTATTTGTTTGCCGGGAGAGAGAAAGGGGCAGAGAGAGAGAATGGGCAGGCAGGACAAGAGTGCCACTGCATGTGCCACGTTGTGCATCTGACTTTACATGGGTACTGGGGAGCCAAACCCAGGCCATCAGGCTTTGCAAGCAAGCGCCTTAACCAGTTAACCATCTGTCCAGCTCAAAAATCCATTTTTAGCTGTGTGTGGTGGCGCATACCTTTAATCCCAGCACTTGGAAGGCAAAAGTAGGAGGATCCCTGTGAGTTTGAGGCCACCCTGAGACTACATAGTGAATTACAGGTCAGCCTGGGAGACAGTGAGACCCTACCTCAGAAAAACAAAACAAAACAAAACAATAGGAATCCATTTTAATTGACTATAAAGGCTGCGTGTGCTCATCTCTGCCCTGTAATCACCTTCTGATGCACGTAAGTCTGGCTTTCCCTTATCCCACCTGGCTGGGGGCGGGGAGACCACTGTTTCCTGGCCTGGGTAGTTTTCTGTTTGTCTTTTATCAGCGTTATGCCTTAGGGTACCTTCTCACATTGATTGCGTGCATGATTTCCCCTGATCTCTGAGTCTACCACGTGCATTTCCTTTATGCTCTAGATCTACCATGTGGAAATTTCCTCTAAACTCTGGGCCTGCTGCCTGTGCAATTTCTCTAAACTCGGGCTAACCAGGGGCATAACTCTCTTTACCACCCACTTCTCATCTGAATTTCCTGGTCTCTGTTTGATACTTCCCCTCTGCTATTCTTCCTTAAACCATCATCACTTAATTCCTTCACTTTCTTCCATACAGAGGCTCAGAGCAGATTCTGGCCCTCCCAGTCAACTGGATCAAATTAACTAATGTCTAAAACTTAGTGGATTCTTTACCTTTGAGACTGAACTTGTCTCTTAGGGTTAACCAACACTTTTAAATGGCCACACATTATGAAAATTAGTATGTTTAATTAGGTTCTAATTGTTTACCATATTTCTCAGTCATATTTGTTTTCATCAAAAATAATCTCCTGGGCTGGAGGGATGACTTTACGGTTAAGGCGTTTGCCTGCAAAGCCAAAGGACCCGGGTTCAATTCCCCAGGACCCACACATTAGCCAGATGCACAAGGGGGCGAACGTATCTGGAGTTCGTTTTCAGTGGCTAGAGGCCCTGGTGAGCCCTTTCTCTCCCTCTCTCTCTCTCTCTCTCTCTTTCTCCCCCACTTTCTCTGTCAAATAAATAAATAAATAGATAAATAAATAAATAAATAAATAAATAAATAAATAAATAAATAAAATATTAACTGGGCGTGGTGGCACATGCCTTTAATCCCAGCACCCAGGGAAGCAGAGGTAGGAGGATCGCCATGACTTCGAGGCCACCCTGAGACTGCATTTAGTGAATTTCAGGTCAGCATGGACTAGAATGAAACACTACCTCAAAAAAAGAAGCTGGAGCCAGGCGTGGTGGCACACACCTTTAATCTCAACATACTGGAGGCAGAGGTAGGAGGACTGCTGATAGTTCGAGGCCACCCTGAGACTACATAGTGAATTCCAGTTCAGCCTGAGCTAGTGTGAGACCCTACCTCAGAAAACCAAAAAAAGAAAAGAAATATCTTCTGTGACTCGACATTATACATTTCTATGATTGTATTGTTCTATTGATCACACTGTTCTAAAACTGTATTTGAAACTAAGGAATTAATAACTCAAACTACTCAAGAGCTTTAGATACGAACATAGTTCATTATTGTCCCTCTGTCTCCATCAGCATTGTTCATGTAGAGTTTGCTATAGTTTGGATCAGCAATGTCTCCTAAAGACCCATGAATTAAAAGCTTGGTGTCCCAGTCCATGGCACAATTGGAAAATGGTGAGATTTGTTTTCTAACAGGGTTCAAAATGTTCCAGGCAGGCATTTAACTCGTTACATAGCTAAGGATGACCCTAAACTTCTGTTCCTCCTGGCTCTACCACCAGAATGCTGGGATTACAGGTATGCACCACCATGCCTGGTTTTATGTGATGCTGAGAACTGGACCCAAGGCTTCTTAGATGCTAGGCAAGGAGACTACCAACTGAGCTACATCCCCAGCCTGGTACTGAAAACCTAGTCAAAAGCTTATGGTGGGGGAGGTCATGAGCCCTACAGTAGTAATATCTGGCTAAACGCAAGTATTATTCCACCAAACTGGCCTGTAACCTTTTTTTTTTTTTTTCAAGGTAAGGTCTCACTCTAGCTCAGGCCAACCTGGAATTAACTATGTAGTCTCAGGGTGGTCTTGAACTCATGGTGATCCTCCCATCTCTGCCTCCCAAGTGCTGGGATTAAAGGTGTGCGCCACCATGCCCGGTGGGGATGGAACTTTTAAGAAGCAGGGATCGGTGGGAAGGATTTAGATAATTGGGAACCTGCCTGTGAAGGGGATACTAGGATCTGGGCCCCTTCCTGTCTTTCTCTTTGCCAGCTGCTCTGAGGTAGGCAGTTTACCATATGCTCTGCTAAGTGACATGCTACCTGGTCACAAGCCCAAAAGCAGCAGAGCCAGCTTGACCATGGATGGAACATGTGAGACAAATTAAACATTTCCTCTTACCTAATCGCCAATATTTCTTCAATAATACAAAGCTGACTAACAAGTTTAAAAATCATTGTCTTTCTCTTAATATAAAAAACACAGTCTGTTGCTGTAGAGATGGATTAGTGGTTAAGGCACTTGTCCGTAAAGCCAAAGGACTCAGGTTCAAATCCCCAGGACCCACATAAGCCAGATGCACAAGGTATCACATACATCTGGAGTTCATTTGCAGTGGCTAGAAGCCTTGGCAAACCTATTCCCTCTCTCTCTCTCTCTCTCTCTCTCTCTCTTTCTCCTTCCCTCCCTCCCTCCCTCTTTCAAATAAACAAATAATTTTTTTAAAAAAGTACAAATGTACAGTGCTAATTGTCCCCACTACATGTATCCTTACAAAGAAAAATGTCAAACTGGACGTGGTGGCACATGCCTTTAACCCAGCACACAGTTGGCAGAGGTAGGTGGATTGGTGTGAGTTCAAGGCCACTTTGAGACTACATAGTAAATTCCAGGTCAGCCTGGGCTACAGAGTAAGACTCTACCTTGAAAAGCTGAAAGAAATAAAAGTATCTTTTTCTCTGTATCTCAAAGAGTTGGACCTAAATTAGAATCCTGTATATGTGTAATTATTTAATCTAAGTATTTTTACTATAAATGAGTTGCAATTTTGAATTTCTTTCCTTTTTTTAAATTTAATTTAATTTTATTAATTAATTAATTTATTTTTTGGTTTTTCGAGAGAGGGTGTCTCACTAGCTTAGGCTGACCTGGAATTCACTCTGTATTCTCAGGGTGGCCTCGAACTCATGGTGATCCTTCTACCTTTGCCTCCTGAGTGCTGGGATTAAAGGTGTGCGCCACCATGCCCGGCTCAATTTTGAGTTTCTTTGGTTCAGATGATCAAGTTAATTGCTACATGATAAAAAATATTCCCTAGTCTTTCACCCAAGAGGCTTGAAGACAGTCCTAATAATCCCCTGTATTTAAAGGCTCAGCAGCTAATGCTTGCCATTACTCTAGTCTTGATATCAACATAATTAACATGAAAGATCTTGGTAATGACTGTTGTCATGTAGCTGGTCAGTCAGGTTTGAGTTGATTCCTTCCTTGAAGATCCTGTATTACAGAATGTCTAGGATGTGAGCCCAGGGTCCTATATGCACAGCAATACCTAAACCAGGGAACAACATTGTGGGCATGATGGAAAATGGAAACAGTTTTTATCCTGGAATGTATGCTGCTGCTTCTTGTGATGGTAGCAGTATTGGGTTTCAAAACCCTACACAAGACCATCACACAGAAGCTTTTGGGATGGAAGTAAAGGACAGTTGGCAGAAGAGATTCTATGATTAGACATAGACATGACCACAAAGTAAACTTTAACATCATTTGCAAGGTCTCTAGGAACGAGAATTTCATAACTTCAGCCTGTTCTATTATAATCTTTCAATGTATTTTATGTTCCTATACATGTTGAAAAAAGGCCAAGAAAATTATGCCTGTAGACAAGGATAAATATGCATTTAAGGCAACCAACACCAGTTACATATCCTAATTGGTGTAACAAGAGGCTTGGTAAGCAACCAGGGATTTAATAAACCTCCTAATTATAACTTGTATAAACAGTTTCCATGTTGCAGTGTGTCAGTTTGCAAAAGTGCTTATCCATTAAAGAGCATAATCCCATATTTCTCTTGCCTCTGCACATGAACTGCAGACATGTGTGCCACTGTGTGCAGCTGGCCGTACGTGGGTGCTAGGGAATTGAACCCAGGCCATCAGGCTTTGCAACCAAGAAGTTTAACTACTGAGCCATCTCTTCAGCCCTTCCCCACCCCGCATATTTCTCTTGTTTTATAGCAATCTAATACTCTGAAAGGCTCTTTCTCTGATGTAAAAACTATATCACCCTCCCATGCAACCTCCATGTGTTCTCTAAACCCCATCATTGAGAAGTTTTTGTGGAAGCTTCGTTAGGTGGGCACGCTGATAAATCATTGGTTATGATGATTAATTCCATTTCCACACACTCTCCTTCCATGGAAGTCGGTAGGAATGGAGGTGAGAAAAGACTCAAAAGCTCCTTTTTTTTTTTTTTTTTTTTTTCGAGGTAGGGTTTCTCTCTAGTCCAGGCTGACCTGGAATTCACTATGTAGTCTCAGGGTGGCCTCGAACTCATGGCGCTCCTCCTACCTCTGCCTCCCAAGTGCTGGGATTAAAGGCATGCTGCACCATACCTGGCTTGAAAGCTCCTTTTTAAGCACATTGTTGGGTACTGTGACAACCAGAAGTCTCCCCCCCCCCACAAAAAAAAAGCTGTCTGGAAGCCCACCACGTGTCACTTCACCAGCAGGAACTCAGGTAAGCTTGTCAGGAGTAGGAGTGCTCCTATCGTCCCCTCGTCAGGTAACTGAAAGGGTTTGAAACACTCCATCAAGTACCAGTAACAAAAACCAAATATGCATACATCTATGTGTGTATCTACATATTTCATATTGCATTATTGTACATATACATAAGTCCATGAAAATAAAATGGATTACTGAACTATATATTATATTCTGGGTTTGTTCAGTTGTCTGTCCCTGGACTTTTAAAATTTCCTCCCAGGAAAAGCCCAAAATGTGGAAGATAGGGGTAGACAATTCTGGCTGGGGCAGGTGAGTACCAGGAGCTTCAATTCCTCACAGTGCTCTTCTCTCTCTGCCCCATAGTGGACCCTCCAGATCTCCCTGGCCCCTGTAGGAAAATTGCCTGCATCAGATGCTGAGCTCTCTAAAGACATTCAAAGGTGACTTATTTTTGTTGTTGTTGTTGTTCATTTTTATTTATTTATTTGAAAGTGACAGAGAGAGATGGAGAGAAAGAGACAGAGAGAGAATGCGCATGCCAGGGCTTCCAGCCTCTGCAAACGAACTCCAGACACATGCGCCCCTTGTGCATCTGGCTAACATGGGTCCTGGGGAATCCAGCCTCGAACCGGGGTCCTTAGGCTTCACAGGCAAGCGCTTAACCACTAAGCCATCTCTCCAGCCCCCAAAGGTGACTTATTTACTTGTGTTTTATAATCGTTGGGTGGTGACAAAAATGTTTTCCTTGACCAAACTCCACTTGGGTTCCCTTGAACTTTTCAAGCAGCCCTCAACTTTTAGACTTCTGTCTTCTTTTCTACATTGTCTAATTTTAGCAAGAATTCTGTGAAATTGCTCTAGTCAGAATCCCATATCTAGCCATGCATCGTGGTGCATGATAAAATTCTAGCACTGAGAAGGCCGAAGCAGGGATGTTCAGAGGTTGAGGGCAGCTTGGGCTACAAAGCAAGACCCTATCTCAAGACACTCAGAACCCTCCATTCTCTATATGTTATCACTGTGCATGTATCATCTGATTCCGCATCTTCTACAGTCCTCCAGGTGAGGTGTGACCACCCTAGCCTGCCTCCTCCTCTTTCTCCTCCTCCTCTTCCTCCTTCTTCTCCTTTTATTTTTTTGAGGTACATTCGCACTCTAGCCCAGACTGACCTGGAATTCACTATGTAGTCTCAGGGTGGCCTTGAACTCATGGCAATCCTCCTACCGCTGCCTCCCAAGTGCCGGGATTAAAGGTGTGCACCACCATGCCCAGCTGATGTTTGTTCTTAGCAATTTTCTATTTCCTCATTGCAAGCTATTTCTTGGCTATAAATTCTTACTCATGATCCAGCCAAAATTGGCCCAGTTCTATAACAAGTTCCCTTTTCCTTTGTCTGAAAGAGTTCTGAATACAATTTGTATCTATCCATTTACTTATTTATTTGAGAACGAGAGAGGGGGGAGGGAGGGAGGGAGGGAGGGAGGGAAAGAATGGGTGTGCCAGGGCCTCCAGCCACCGAAAATGAACTCCAGACGCATGCACCACTTTGTGCATCTGGCAAATGTGGGTCCTGGGGAATTGAACCTGGGTTCTTTGGCTTTGCAGGCAAGCACCTTAACTGGTAGGCCCTTTCTCCTGCCCTGTTTTTGTCTCTTAAACTACTGTCCATCTCTGGTTTCCTTTAGACAGAGAGATTATCAGCAAAAAGGTGTGTGCCACCATACCTGGCTTTTATTTAAAAAAAAATTTTAATGTATATAATATTTATTTGCAAGCAAAGAGATAGAGAGAAGAGAAATAGATAGATGGTGATAGAGAAAGAATGGGTGTGCCAAGGCCTGCAGCCACTGCAAATGAACTCAAATGAAATGCATATGCCACTGTGCATCTGGCTTTCCATAGGTACTGGAGAACTGAACCCTGGTTCTTAGGCTTGGCAGACAAGCACCTTAACCACTGAGCCATCTCTCCAATCCTCTTTCTTTCCTCCTTTCCTTTCCTTTTCTTTTCCTTTCTTTCTTTCTTTCTTTTCTCTCTCTTTTTTTTTTTTTTTTTTTTGGTTTTTCAAGGTAGGGTCTCACTCGGGTCCAGGCTGACCTGGAATTAACTCTGTAGTCTCAGGGTGGCCTTGAACTCATGGTGATCCTCCTACCTCTGCCTCCCGAGTGCTGGGATTAAAGGCGTGCGCCACCACGCCCGGCCACTTTCTTTTTTTTTTTTTTTTTTTAACACATATCACTGTAGGCCAGACTAGACTTGAGCTTGCAGTCTTCCTGTCTCAGCCTCCCAAGTGCTGGGATTACAGGAGTGCATCCTTATGCCTAATTTTGAAAACTATGAAAAATTTGAAAATAAATACCATTGGGGCTGAGGGCATGGCTCAGTGGACAAAGCAGGTATCTTGCCAGCATGGGGATAGATGTTTGGACCCCCAACACTCATATAAACGCCAAGTGGGTGTGGCAGGCTGCCTGTAATCCCAGCACTCGAGAGGCACAGACTCAGAAGACCTACGGCAGGCTGGCTAACTATACCAGGCAATCTGTGAGGGCGGGGTCCAAGTCAGAGAGCCTGCCTCAGTCAGTAAAGTGGATACTGATGAAGGAAGTCACCCGATGCCAACCTCTGACCTCCACCTGCATGAGCGAGCACACAGATTCACACACATGCACCTACATGCATACAGGCACACATATGCACATGCCTACACAGCAAATACGCACACCCCTGCAAAGAACCAAAGTGGAAATACTGTTAAATAATGACCCATCCTAACCAACTGCCCTCTAATTGGACTGGAGGCCCACTCCAAGGGAAGGGATACATCCATGACACTGAAAACCTACAACAGGGATAGTCATGAGCCCTAGGGGGTATAGTGTCTGCTACTCATCAAACTGCCCAGTAAACACTTCTCTTAATGTTCATACCCATATATTGATGCTACTCTCACCTTTGATAGAGAACCTTCTCTTTTCAGATGAAAGTGACCTTGGGATGACTCAGAAGGCACCATGGTGCTGAGAAGAAGTGACAGAGGAGTGCTCAGCACTGCAATATCTCTATCACACCTTCAAAGGCTCAGGGTCCATTGCAGAAGAGGTGGCGGACATAATGTAAAAGCCAAAGAAAGGATAGGACTCCTTACAACGTGCTCCTCCAGACACAAAATGGTCTGGATATTCATGACCTCACAGTGCCTGACACTACCTACACGAGAACATCATAATAGGAGAAAAAGGTGATGACATCAAATAAAAGAGAGACTGACTGAGGGGGGAGGAGATATTATGTAGATGGAGTTTCAAAGGGGAAAGTAGGGGGAGGGAGGGCATTACCATGGGATATTGTTTACAATCATGGAAGTTATTAATAAAAAATAAATTAAAAATTTTTTAAAAGTTAAAAAAAAAAGTAACCACCTATCCTACTGGGAAGCCCAAGGATCACAGAGATATACTCTAGAGCCAGGATTTTACCTCATAAAGAAAAATAACTGGGCTAGAGAGATGACTTAGCAATTAAAGTGTTTGCCTGAGAAATCTAAGGACCCAGGTTCAATTATGTACCCACATAAGCCTGATGCACATGGTGGTGCATACATCTGGAGGTTGTCTGCAGTGGCTAGAGGTCCTGATGAGCCTATTCTCTCTCTCTCCCTCTCTCTCTCTCTCTCTCTCTCTCTCTCTCTTTCTGTCATAAATAAATAAAAAGTGAAAAAGGAAAAAAATGACTTTTGTCCTTATGTCCTTTCAAGAAACATACTACTTACCTTTTTTGTTGTTGGCATTAGTGTGATGAAATGGAAATAGAAATTTTCCAACACTTTTTGATCTTTCACATTCTTTTTTCAAAATAGTTGAAGAGTAGATAATACGAATATGTTGGTTGATTTCTCTATCTGGCGAATTCAGAAATGTTGGGTAATCATCAATCTGAAAAACAAATTAACTTGATCTTAGTGAATACAAATATGACTGCTCACTCATTTGGGGATAATAAATCACCAAAGCTAAGGGAAAACTTAAATGGCATTCTTTCTTTTCACACCCCTGGTAAACCTTTCCTGTTCTTGTTAGGTTTGCCAACTTGTCTTCTATTTGTTTTAGTCCTTACTAAAAATATATTGGGCAATAGAACCCAAGAAACTATTTACACTAGGGTTATTCAGCAAATAGTAACAGTGTTTTTATTTGTTAGAATATAACCTTTTCCACTTTAATATTTTTTTTGAGGCAAGCCCAACCGACTGGCCTTTTTTTTTTTTTTTTTTAATATAAGAGAGCAAGAGTGTGTGAGAGAGAGAGAGAGAGAAAGAGGGAGAGAGAATTGGTGCACCAGGAATAAAGTCACTGCAATAAAACTCCACATGCAAGTGTCACCGTGTGTGCATGTGCAACCTTGCACACTTGTGTCACTTTGTCACTTTGTGCATCTGGCTTATGTGAGAGTTGAACATGAGTCCTTAGGCTTCACAGGCAAGCGCTTTAACTACTAAGCAATCTCTCTAGCCCTCCACTTTCATTTTAAAAATGGATTCTTTGGGGAAAAGTTTCAAAATATCTATGATTAATTGGACAAATTGGATTGTTCTACACAGGAGATAATGTCCCGCTGTAGTCTACAGAGACTTGGTGAGTACAAATGGCAAGGTTTGAGACTCTGAAAAGGTGCTTTGCTTTCTCCAAAGTGCTCTGTTTTATATTCTCTCTTTATTTATTTTTTGTTTTGTTTCGTTTTTGGTTTATTTGAGGTAGGGTTTCACTGTAGGTCAGGCTGATCTGGAATTCACTATGTAGTCTCAGGGTGGCCTCAAACTCATGGTGATCCTCCTGCCTCTGCCTCCTGAGTGCTAGGATTAAAGGCCTGCACCACCACACCCAGCTCTATTGATTTTGAAGAGACAAAGGTCTCAATATATACTGGGAACTTTCTATTTATTTATTTATTTATTTTGGTTTTTCAACTTAGGTAGGGTCTCACTCTAGCCCAGGCTGACCTGGAATTCACTATGCAGTCTCAGCGTGGCCTTGAACTCATGACAGTCCTCCTACTTCTGCCTCCCAAGCGCTGGGATTAAAGACGTGCACCACTACTATTTCTCTCTCAAATAAATAAAAATATATTCTTTAAAAATTGCCCTTACATATCAAACTGAGAGGGAAACCAGTTCCCTACTGGCTAGTCCTCATAGTGTTAGGAAGCACTGTGGGAGCTACTGGGGGACAATGATCACCATTAGCAGGAATGAGCAGGGGACCTGCAAGCTACAAAATGAACCAGCTGGGCAAGAAGTATCCACTTGGGCAATAGAGGTCTCAGTGGGAGAGAACTCATATCTGGTACTGGAAAGCAAGCCAGAATCCCATGGACAGGAAACTCATAGACTCCAGAGAGAACCCCTTACTGCTCTCTGGATAAAACAGTGGACTTACACACCAAAAAAGTCTCTCAAATAACTATTCATATCCCCTTTAATCCAAACTGCTCTCACTCTTGGTTGGAGAATTTATTATACAGATGGCAGAGAAAACTGAGGAGAGCCAAGATCCATCAACACAACAAGAAAAGACAGCTGACTACCTACTATAAGACATGACACCTTTACTGCATCTGCCAGAGCTCATGACAAATTATAGACATGATGACAAGAGTATTGCTCCCACTGCTAGCCTGACAACCAGCTCCAGGGAAATGGTGACAGACACAAAGATTAATCAAGCAGAAACCCAGAGACTACAGAGAACTCAACGCTAAACCAGACTTCTAACAGACACGCCAAGGCTCAGGGACCATTGTGTAAGAGGGGACAGGAAGATTGTAAGAGCCACAGGGTAGGGGGAAATATCCTGAGGTACAACCCCACCCATCACCCCCACAAAGACTGACCAAGGTCTTAATTACCCCACAGTGAACACCAATAAGCCTACTGTGGAGAGTCCTCAGGCAAAGTGGGTCTGGGGAGGAGAGGATATAAGACTATAACCTTTGTAAAATAATAATAATAATAATAAAATTTGTTCTTATACTGCCCCGTACTAAAGTTCTATAGATGAAATAATATAATGTTTGAGGACTACTTTAAAATTATACTCCAATGGGAGATTTAGGTGGAGGATAGATAAATATGATCAGCTGTTTATAATTTACTAAAGCTAATTTAATTTTTTAATTAAGTATATGCTTTGTATGGACATATCATGGGTTGGTACCATCCTTTCCCTCCTCCCTGTCCCCAGTTCTGTGGAAAGCCTTCTTCAGTGGGACTGCTGATGATGGGGCTGTGGGACATGAGGTGTGAGATCAGTAGTCACAGTGGGAGGGCCAATGCCTCTGGATATGGCCTCCTCACCTGTGGCTCTTAGAATCTTTCTGCCCCATCTTCCACGTAATTCTCTGAGCCATGGTGGGTGTGTTTTAAGTCTACTTCAGTGTTGAGCTCTCAGAAAGTTCTGAATTTCTGCTTTGGGGTATTTTGAGTCTCCTCAGTGTCTGTCTCCTTCATCCTGGTGCAGGTTGTCAGGCTCGCCATGGAAGCAGCGCTCTTGCTCATCTCCCCACTTTCTCTGTGGTTTCACCTGGGCCCTGGCTGAGGTGTGAGGGGTGGTTTATCTCCCAGTTTTTGCTAGCCTCTGAAATAGAAAAGAAGATTCTCCAGTGGAGGATACAGTCATCATAGGTTAAATGAGATAAGCAGCATTAATTTAGGGAGATTGTGATGGATGTAGGCTGTTTTAGCCAAAGATTGGTAGGAGCTTGTCATTGGAGACCATAATCTCGATCTTGGGATTCTGATATGGTTCCCATTTCCAGATATTGGTTCCTTTCCATCAAAGTTAATTTAGTGATAATGTACATTTTATTGTAAAATTGTATTAGAATACTAACATCTGATAGTTTGAACAAAGTATTCCTGTAGAAAATATTGGGCTGGAGAGATGGCTTAGCAGTTAAGGCGGTTGCCTGTAAAACCTAAGGACCCATGCTCTACTCTCCAGATCCCATGTTTGCCAGACACACAAAGGTGAAGAAAGCTCAAGGTCACATATGCCCACTAGGTGGTGCAAGCATCTGGTGTTGGATTGTAGTGACTGAGGCCCTGGGCCAATTCTCCCTCTCTTTCACCCTCACTAGATATATGTATCTTATAGCATGTAAAATAACAAAGCCTTATAACATGTAAAATCTTACAGGACTTAAAATTAATTTAAAAAGTCATGGTTCAAAAAAGTGTATACATTGTGTTAACAGCTTGAAGTAATTTATAAACTTGATCCTGGGCATTTGAAGATTCATTACATTCTTTATTGTAGTTTATTTAGATTTCAATTTTTCCATAAGAAAAAGTTAAGGCAGATGAACAAAGTGGCACGTTCATCTGGAGTTCTTTTGTAGTGGCTAAAGACCTTAGTGGACCCTCTCTCTCTCCCTCTCTCTGTCTCTGCCTGGTGTTCACACCTTTAATCCAGGTCAAGGGAGGAGGATCACTGTGAGTTCAAGGCCAGCCTGAGACCACATAGAAAATTCTGGGTCAGTCTGGGCTAGAGGAAGACCCTACCTCAAAAAATAAAAGAGAGAGGGAGAGAGATTGCAATCCAAGCATATATGTGCATCCTGGTTAGACCTAGTTTGACAGACCATCTGTAAAAAGCATTTTGAAACAGAAAGGCTCTTGGGCTGTCACTGAAAATGGTCCTACTTGGTTCTGCTGGCTTGGGCTGAGCACTCTATAGACAGCTTGCCAAACACATGCTATTCCCTCACTTTGGAATGTACTTGCCCTTTTATTCTGCCTAGAAAATTCTATTCATCCTTTAAGACCAAGTTTTTTACTTCCTTAGTGAAATGCCTGTGACACTTTTGATAGCATGTCACTCCATCTTCTGGGTTCCCATAGCATTTTATTTGTATATCTGTTGTCACCTTTCATCATAAGTATCTGGTTATAACTGTTTTTCTTCTTTCTTATCTGATTTCTTATAAGACGTTCACAAACAAGTACTATTTTTATTCATTTTTATATTTTTAGTTCCTGGCAATTCAAAATATTAGTGGAATGCCCCATACATAATTATTGACTAACCATTTAATGGAAGCGAGAAGGCAGACAGGCCTATAGCTGAGCCACAGTTAGAGGATCAGTTTAATTAGTGGGACATTAGGTAGTAGAATCAAGGCCAAGAAAAGGCTAAATGGTTTGACATCTTTCAATATCCATGGTCCTTTTAGCCCTTAACATCCTCTATGCACTATAAATGTTTAACTCCCATCTCCAACAAAGGAAGGAAAACAAATAATTAATTATAATTTAATGAATTGCCATTCCAAAGGAATTTCAAGAGAATATAAAAGATCAATGGCAAAACCAGAGGTTTGAACATACTGGTAATAGCCAAAAAGAAAAAAATAGCCAAAATACATAGACATTATGAGTGGATATCTCTTATATTAAACAATGCTGGGAATTACCTGCTTCACACTGTCCACAGCTTACTCCTAAGTAGAAGCAGTTTTTATATTTGGAACTTGGCATATCCTCCCTCTGTCATAATTTAAAACCTTATCATAGCTACCAGGTGGTTTATTCCATTATGCTCTACCTGTGCTTCAGTGTACCAATCCCTAAGGAAGTCTGAGTAGATGAGCTATTTTTGGAATCTATGAATATTGCTGGCATAAAGTGTTCCACTCACATATTTCAAAAGGAATTACCAGTCTTGATAATAGGGCTGTGCCCACAAAATACTGAGGACTCTACATTATTTCAGTGCTAGGCTTGAAAAATTATTGCCTCAGAGCCAAGAGCCACAACTAAGAAAGCTAAAGGAGAAAATGAACTCAGGTCTTGATGCTCCACTTCACCTGGTGCTTTTCAGCTGAGCCTTTCTTTAAACTTCATCAGCAATAGCAATGACACCTGTTTCAGGCTTTGAAGGATAACCTTGAATAGCGAGCTTTGGTATGGAAGAATAAAAAAGAGGTTTTTGTTTGCTAGTGGGTGGATTTGTTTTTGTATTGGTAGGGCTTCACTATGTTACTCAAGCTGATTTTGAACTCATAATCCTCTCTCTTGGTCCCTTGAGCAGCTGAGATTACAGCCTGAGCCAGCAATATGTTTTATTAATAATTTAATTCCCTCCTCCCTTGGCAACCCATGCCAGGAACCACATAATATCCAGACTGAGGTAACTATATTGTCCCTATTGCAAAATCTAAAAGGTTTGCGGAAAGCTGATTGTTGCTGTGTGCTTACTTGTTAAAGAAGCTGACTGTAAGGACAAAATACCTGAGTTTACATTCCAGTTTAGATGTTCTCAAATGTATGACCTTGTGCAGTATTTACCCTGCTTTGCCTCAGTCTACTCATCCGCAAAACTCATATAAGATTGTTGTCCTTATAAAGTAAATAAGATTGAGTAAAGTTGGCTATTTGAAGTGGTCTTTTATGACACTGACATAGAGTACATGCCCAACTGACATTTGTTATTATTAATGACCATCAATCAGTCGTTAGACCCTCAGTAATGCAATATTGAGCATTATTTTTCTTATTGCCATAACAAGATACCCTGACATAAGTAACTTAGTCACAGAAAGGCTTATTTCGGCATACATCTCTAGGGGATGCCGTCCATCACGGTGGGGAAGGCACAGTGGTGGGAGCATAAAGCAGCTGGTCACAGTGTGTCTGCGGTCAGGAAGCAGAGTGACGAATGCATGAGCTCAGCTCACATTCTTCTATGTTTAATTTTATTTATTTAATTAAGAGAGAGAGGGAGAGAAAGAAAGTGAGGGGATGGGGGCACCAGGGCCTCTAACCACCACAAACGAACTGTAAATGCATGTGCCACCTCGTGTATCTGGCTTTACATGGGTACTGGCGATTCAAACTCGGGACGTAGGCCTTTTCAGGGAAGCACCTTAACTGCTGAGCCATCTCTCCAGCCCCACATTCTTTTTATTCAGTCCTGGGCACCTGCCAATGGAATGGTGCCACTTACAGTTAAGGTGAATCTTTCCACTTCTTTTAAACTAATCTAGAAAGTCTCTAACATCCCTAGAGATTTGTCTCCCAGGTGATTCTAGATCCAAGCAAGTTGAGACTAACCATCACCTTGATCTGTATTCACACTCCACCCAGCACAGTACTGCTCTCTAATGATGGCATCAAGGAACATCTTGAGAGAGAAAAGAGTGATGTTTTATTAACTCAAATTAATATCATATATATGAAGAAAGCATACTTTTCTTAAAATACCTCTAACTTCTTTGATGACATCTGTACAAACTTTATGCATCTATATAACTTTGATCATATTTTCATATATGTAAAATTGAGCTAACAATACTATCTAGACTTGATCACTCAGAATTAAGCACTCAGAACTACAGCTATGTAACATATGGCAAGCACTCGATAACTGAGCAAGCCTGCTGGCCAGCGCGCACACACACACACACACACTTTAATTAAGAAAGAATTTGCTAGCCCACACTTGGGAGACAGGTAGAAGGGTCATTGTGAGTTTGAGACCAGTCTGAGACCCCATAGTGAATTCCAGGTCAGTCTGGAAGTGAGTGAGCCCCTACTTCAAAAGAAAAAAGAATTTGCTAAGTTAATTTTCCCCTGTGATGGTACTAAAGCAAGTACATGAGATGTGAGATGGAGCCTAAGATACGAAGGTACTAAAATGATTGACTCAGAATCACACAGATGATGGGTAAATGGAACAGAGCCCCTTGCTAGCCCATGATGGACAACTGGCTTAAATGAAACATAAGTTTTATAATGCACTGAAGTATAGACTTTGATGCTTACTGAAGCTTCACCTAGGCTATCTTGACCAATAAACTATCATTACAGCCACTGGGGGATATGGCAGTGAATTAAATGGACTAAATCATGACCTCCCAGAGTTTCTTAACCCTTTATGTACATTTTCCAGTTAAATAAATTATATTCAGTTAAATTATTATGAAGCCATATTCACCCATGTGAATTTACCATTTCCTTTGACTTACCACAATGAGAGGTTTGAAATGCCACAAAGGAATCAGAAAAAAAAAAAAGCATCTACAATATGCATTTAGCTGGTTGTAATGGAACTGATGTTCAGTAATTTACATATCCTGAATGTTTTGGGATCCATCTCACTTCTACCTCTTAATAAAGTAAATCATGAAATTAAAAAAAAAAAAGGAAGAAGGGCTGGAGAGATAGATGGCTTAGTGGTTAAGGCATTTGCCTGCAAAGCCAAAGGACTCAGGGCTTGCATAAAGCCAGATGCAGAAAGTGGCACATGCATCTGAAGTTTGTTTGTAGTGGTGAGAGGCCCTGGCACAATCATTTTCCTACTCTCTCATAAATAAATGAAATTTATAAAAAACAAAAAAGCTAGAGATGTGTGATCATTAAGCTTGATCACTCAGGGAGCTTCAAGAGATAATTGGGGCCTGGAGAAATGGCTTAGCAGTTAAGGCACTTGTCTAAAAAGCCAAAGGACCCAGGTTTGATTCCCCAGTATGCACATAAAACCAGATGCACAAAATGGCACATGTGTCTGGAGTTCGTTTGCAGTGGGCTAAAGACCCTAGAATGCCCATTCTCTATCTCTTTCTCTCTCTGTGTCTCTCTATGTCCCTCTCTTCTTCCCTCCCTCCCTTCCTCAAATAAATAAATAAAATACTTAAGAAAAATGAGATGATTGACTGTGGAACAGCAGTTGAGGGGAGAAGATTACCTTGAATTTAGACAGAACCATCCAAAAGGCTGGGGCTTGACTAAAACAAAAGTAGGAAGAAGCCTACTGTTAGCATATCCCCCCCCTCTGTCTCTCATTTCTATTTCCTGGCCACTTTGAAGTAAGCAACTTTTTTTCCATCATGCTTTTCTAGCATGATGTTGGCTTAATAAATGCCCTGGCATGCCCATGCTCACTCGCTCTCAATCTCTCTCTCTCTCTCTCTCTCTCTCTTTCTCTTTCCTTGCAAATAAACTCTATGGAATTCTATAGGAATTTATTTGTAGCAGCAAGAAGCCCTGGTGTGCTTGCTCGCTCTCTCCTCACAAATCATGTTTTTTTGTTTGTTTTTTTCGCTGACCTGGAATTCACTATGTAGTCTCAGGATGGCCTCAAATTCACTATGACCCTCCTACCTCTGCCTCCCAAGTGCTGGGATTAAAGGTGTGTGCCACAACACCTGGCTTTGTCAGAACAAAACTCTAACAAAGGGGAGCCAGGCTATAATGCCCCTATACCTGCCCCCAACAAACCACCTCCAACAAGGCCCCACTTCCCAAATTGCCATCAGCTGGGAACCAAGCATTCTAAATACATGAGCTTATGGAGGTCAGGGGGGACACCTGATTCGAACCACTACACCTCCTCATCTGTACCAAACAATGTTCTGAGAACGGGAGATTATGACAGTGAACAGATCAATCAAGGAAAGCCTAGAGAAAGAATGACTGGCTTGGCTAGGAAATGTGCAGATTGGAAGAAGCAAGGGACTGAATCAGAGGCAGGTCTACAAACCACAAGTACCCTTAGGCAAGCTCTGCATCATATTTCTTTTCAAGCTAAGGATGCTTTTCACCTTAAGAGCAGAGGAGAACATAGAGGAAGAAGAGAAGAAACAAGAAGGGAGAAAGGCAGTGAACGGTTTCTAGGCCTTTCTGCTAAACTCACTTGAAGAGGCAGTGGAGGAGGTAGAAGAGAAGGAAAAAAGAAGAGACAGGAACCACACACAGTTTTAAGTGTTCATTATCTGGCCTGTATGGGAAGATGCTGATGATCCTTGGAATTGGCTGGGGTAGAGAAGCCCACATATTCCCAGGAGTGTGACTGGAGCAGGATCAGGATTGAAAGAGGAATTATGAGGACATGGGAAGGGAAAGGACATTCTCACCCAGGAGTCTGGTTGAAGCTTCTCACCAGCTGAAAAGCAAGAGTTCCAACACAATCAATATTTGCTGTGAAGGTTGCTGACACAGAAATATTGCTCATTTCATATATAAACATTTATGTTAAAATTGTGATGAACCAGGCTTATGGACTAAATGTAGATGACCTTAGGGAGGGCCTCATTCCTTTTCACTCAGACAAATTCTGGGAATCTCTAACAATACTGTTAACTTTGTAGTAAAGGTATCCTCCCTTCCTGCAACCCAGTGAACTATCTTACCAACTGTAATTCTGTCAGATGTCCCTCAAGAACCATCCTGTGGTCTCACTTAGGTTCCATACTAACACTTTTAAGATAATAACTTCAAACCCCACCAAAATTCTCTGTACGACTATTATAGACAATGGAGTAGGACTCTCCCTTGAGAAGCCCATGGGGATGACTTACTTTCTGCTTACTTCTTTGGAAAGCCCACCCCCGTGCTCTTGGGTTTGTCTTATGTTCCTTCTGAAAGGTTAAGGAGACTCCTCAGGCTGTTGAGAATGCCAGTGTGGACCTGTGCCTCTGCTTCCCTCAATGAACATGGAATGCATGCAATGTCAAAAGGGAAAGGAATGGATCCACGGCTGCGAGTGTGTCTGGTAGGGGCAGGGTACTTCATTTTCTGTACTGCTAGGAATTTATGATGGGTTGAAATGTCCTGCATAAATTCATGTTTTGAATGCTTGGTCCCCAGCATGTGGCAACTGGGGAGCCTTGCTAGGGGAGGTGTATTGCTAAGGGCAGACTTAGAGGTGCTAGTGCCCAGTTCCCCTTGCGAGAGTTCAGCTCACTCTCTTTTTAAAATACATTTGTTTATTTATTTATTTATTTGAGAGCAACAGACACAGAGAGAAAGACACGTAGAGGGAGAGAGAGAGAAAGGGTGCGCCAGGGCCTCTAGCCACTGCAAATGAACTCCCGATACAGGTGCCACTTTGTGCATTTGGCTTTACCTGGGTAGTGGGGAACCAAACCTGGGTTGTCAGGCTTTGCAGGAAAGTGCTTTAACTACTGAGCAATCTCTGCAGCCTCTAGCTCACTCTTGAGGCTATCTTCCATCTGCTGTGGCAAGATGTGATGTGATATCCAGCCTCTCTTCAGCCATTCTTTCCCTTAGTACTTACGGGTAAGCACCTTAACTGCTGAGCCATCTCTTCAACCCCCTGCTTTCTTCTTTGGATGTGAGTTTTATTTATTTTGAGGTTGTATATCTGTTTTTGTGTGTGACAATGAGGGTACACTTGTTCGGGTTAGACAACTTCAAGAGCCAGCAAAGTTTCACATGGGTTTTGGGGATCCAAACTCAGGTACTCATGCTTGGGTGCCAAACACTTTATCCACTGAGTCATTTCTCCAGCCTTTCTTTCTTTCTTTAATTGTAATTCTGTTTTGTTTTGCTTTTGAGCCAGAATGTTCTATTTTTTTATTTTTATTTATTTGACAAAAAGAGAAAGGCAGAGATAGGGAGAAAGAAGAGACAGAACAGGTGCGCCAGGGCATCCAGCCACCGCAAACTCCATATACATGCACTACTTTGTGCATTTGGTTTATATGGGTCCTGGAGAATCGAACCTGGGTCCTTTGGCTTTGCAGGCAAGTGCCTTAACTGCTAAGCCATTTCTCCAGCCCTTTTTTTTTTTTTAAGCTAGCATACATAGTAATGGGTTTATTATATTTTCACACTGGCAAGGTCACCCTCGGCAACATACCTCCTCCAGCAAGGTTCCACCTCCCAAATTGCTACCAGCTGGAACTCAGCATTCAGGTCACAGGAGTTTATAGTGGACATTTCCCTCAAACCACCACACAATCCATCTATGGGCATTTAGGCTGTTCTTTTTTTAAAATTTTTTTTAATGTTTTATTTATTTATTTGAGAGTGACAGACACAGAGAGAAAGACAGATAGAGGGAGAGAGAGAGAATGGGCGCGCCAGGGCTTCCAGCCTCTGCAAACGAACTCCAGATGCGTGCGCCCCCTTGTGCATCTGGCTAACGTGGGACCTGGGGAACCGAGCCTTGAACCGGGGTTCTTAGGCTTCACAGGCAAGCACTTAACCGCTAAGCCATCTCTCCAGCCCTAGGCTGTTCTTTATCTTGAATATTGTGAATAGAGTAGCAGTAAACATGTATGTGTAAGTGTGAAAGTTGGGCTTATTGGGAACTGAGCTATAGGTAGTTCTTGTGATATTTTGGCTGCTTTCTGCTCTTATCATGAGAATTTGTTTTGTTTTCTTTTGCTTTGCTTTTGTCTATCCTGGGAACTTGAATAAAGTTCAATTCTGCTATTAACAGATTAACTCCATTGCTGATAGGCCAGTTGCTCTGCATGGGACAGTAGGAGTGCAAATTCTTTTCCAAAGTGGGGGGGGGGGGCTGAGCCTGAAGGAAGAATACTAAAGGAATTTTCTGCTTCTCAGAGTCAGACTTCATTTATACACAATAACAAATTTGGCAACATACTTGGTACTAATCTTGGAAGTATGACAAATGCAGGAAAAAGAGGGTCATTGGATTGCAACATGGTTCTGGAAATGGCTACTAGGTACTGTGAGGCAGGGTTGAAGTTCCTGCATGGAGGCCAGGAGAAGCTATGGCATGGAGCTGTGAAGATGCACTGTGGGTTGTAGTCAGCCAAGTCTATGGGACATCTGCCAAGGAAAGCCACTGGCTTAGGTGCATTTTGCCCTGGAGACAAACAGAACAGCTGAAGGGATGGAGTTGGATACCTGACACGGAGCTGCAAGATTTGATATTTGTACTGCTTGTTTTCTATCTAGCATTGGCTGGATCTTGCCTGGCTTCACCCTCATTCCTCCTTTTTGTAATGGCAGTGTTTACTATATGCCATTATATGCTGGATGTATGTAAGTTGTATTTTGACTTTACAGGCTTACAGTTAAGAGACTATTTTCAGTTTCAGACGCATTTGTTTTCATTCCTTTTTACTGAACAGTAACTATTTATTTGTTGGTTGTTTTTTGTTGTTGTTGTTGTTGTTGTTAAAGATTTTATTTATTTATTTATTTATTTAAGAGAGAGAGGCAGAGAGAGAGAGAGAGAAAGAATGGGAACACCAGGGCTTCTAGCCACTGCAAGCTAACTCCAGATGCATGTTCCACCTGGTGCATCTGGCTTATGTAGGTACTGGGCAATTGAACCTGGGTCCTTAAGCTTTGCGACAAGCACCTTAACCACGAAGCCATCTCTCTGGCCCTTGTTTTTATATATATATTTTTTTTATTTATTTATTTATTGGAGAGATAGAGAGGGGGAGGGAGAAAGAGAGGCAGATAGAGAAAATGGGCATGCCAGAGCCTCCAGCCACTGCAAACGAACTCCAGACGCATGTGCTGCTTTGTGCACCTGGCCTACATGGGTCCTGGGGACTTGAACCTGGGTTCTTGGGCTTTGCAGGCAAATGCCTTAACTGCTAAGCCATGTCTTCAGCCCTTGTTTTTATTTTGGAGATATGATTTCATGTAGCCCATGCTGGCCTTGAACTCACTCACTAGGCAAGGATGATCTTGAACTTTGATCCTTCTGCCTCCACCTTCAGAGTGCTGGGGTTATAGGCATTCACCACTACACCTGGTTTATACAGTGCTAGGGATTGAAACTATGGTCTTACGTATGCTAGACAAGGACTCTACCAACTGAACACACCTCTAGCCCCTTAGTAGTATTTAATTACGCATCTAGTATTGACAGATGCTTAGCTATTCTCTATCACAAATATTGTTGCTATAATTATTCATAAACATGGTCTTTCAAGCTCATGCACATTTTGGATATGGACTAAGAATGGCATCAGTGAACAGCAGGTACAAAATTTTAGTACCTTTTATGACATCCTACCAAGATGTCCTATCTCTCTCTTTATCTAAGCAAACTTTTTTTTTGAGGCAAGCCCAACAGACTGGCCTTTTCTTTAATGCGAGAGACTAAGAGCAAGAGAGAGAGAAAATTGGTGCTCTAGGCCTCCAGTCACAGTAATCAAATTCCAGCCATGTGCACCATCTTGTGCACATGTGTGACCTTGTGTGCTTGCATCACCTTTTGCATCTGGCTTACATGAGATCTGAAGAGTTGAACATGGATCCTTAAGCTTCACAGGCAAGTGCCTTAACCACTAAGTCATCTCTCCAGCCCCCACTTTTTCTTTTTGAAGCAGGGTTTCACTCTAGCAGGCAGACCTGGAACTCATTCTGTAGTCCAGGCTGGCCTTGAACTCACAGCAATCCTCCTGCCTCAGCCTTCCCCGTGCTGGGATTGTGCCACCACATGTGTCACCACACCCAGAGTCCTCTATCTGCTTCCTCAGTGCTGGGGCACGCCACCATTTTACATGGCATTTACATGGCCTGGCACTTTACATGGGTGCTAGGGACCAAACTCAGGTCCTCATGCTTGCATGCCAAGCACTTTGCCAACTGAGCAGCCTTTCCAGCCTTACCTTTTTGAAATAGGGTCTCTGCTGTGCAGCCCAAGCTGGCCTCAACTCAATTGCCCTCCTGCCCCTGTCTCTGTGGTGCTAGGATCATAGACATACAGCACTACAACCACCTTTACTGTTCCATTTTAAAGTCAAATGAAGGCTGGGGAGATGGCTCAGCAGTTAAAGAGACTTGATTGCAAAGCCTGATGGCTCTGGTTCGATTTCCCAGCACTCACTCATGTAAAACCAGAGGCACAGAATGGCACGTGTGTCTGGAGTTTGTTTTCAGTGGCAAGAGGTGCTAGTGTGCCTGACTCTCCCTCTCTCTCTTTCCTGCCCTCCCTGTGTCTGCTTGCAAATAATAAAACTTGAAAAAGTAAAGTCAAATGACTAGCAACTTTAATTCCCTTTTGCCATATAACATAGTCACTGGTTTCAGGGCTTTAGAGTATAGTCATGTTTTGGGAGAAATTTTTATGCCTATCACGCCTTCCAAAGCTGAACTGTATTGTGCAAGATGGACAATCCATTAAAAATACTAAAATCTTATGTTTGGGCCACACATGCACATTACACACTCTTATGCATGCATGCAAGGTGAACCTTGTACGTAAAGCATAACCAAATATGGAATGCCCTTTCATAGGAGTTTTGGCTCTGGAACCTCAGGAGTATTACTGTATTTTCCAGTTTCTGACATCTTAAAGGAAGGATATATAACAACTACTAAATCACAAGTCTTTCTTAAGCAACAATAGCCAATTTTTTATGTATTTATTAGGGGAGAGAGAGAATGGGCGTGCCAGGGCCTCTGGCCACTGCAAAGGAACTCCCGATGCATGCGCCACCATGTGCAGAATCTGGCTTAAGTGGGACCTGGAGAATCAAACCTGGGTCTTTAGGCTTCGCAGTCAAGCACCTTAACCACTAAGCCATTTCTCCAGCTCTAGCCAATTTTTAAAATTTTCACTTAATATTATTTTCTTACAGATGCGTTTAAAATAAGCTATGATTCTCCAGGCTAAACAGCTCTGTCGAGAGCCTCACCAGCCTCTCCCTTGATAGAGAGGTTGGGTGGGGCAAGGGCAAGTAAATGAGGCTAGACACCTGTGGGCCCAGTGAAGAAGGGAACAGCGACCCGGGAGAGCAGCTCAGACAAAGGGGCTGAGAGGAATGACGAGCAACCACGGGAGAGGAGGCTGCTTCCACCTGTTGCTGACTTGGAAGGTCAATCTACTCTAGGAGGAGAGGGCTACGGGAGCAATACACGAAACACTGGGACAGCGTTGCGCTGGGCACACTGCATCTCTTGGGGCTCAGCTCCTTCCAGGAAGTTTCCCCCAGCATGCCCTGGGCCGGGTTTGGATCGAGTGACTGGCCGGAGACCAGCAAGCATCCTGTGCGTATCTCACTTGATTCACGGACCCAACTCACTCACTCTGAAGTACTTAACATGCTATCTAAGCATGAGGGGGTGGAGGGACGCAGAGAAAAAGTAAACAAGCCATAACAGCACTTATCATATGGTTTTTATTTGCATCGATGTGATCCTTTGCCCCACGACCACTACTTCGAAGAGGTTCTATCTTAGTTTTTGCACCTTCCAGGTCTGGCACAGTGCAGGTGATTACGGGACAAAAGAACGGCTTTAAAGCGTGCTTTCTATAGGAACACGTTTTCAAACGTGCAGCCCTACGGAGCTAGCAGAGCGTAGGCACGAAGAGAAAGGATTCTTTATTTGGAATCTTACAGCAATCCTTAGCTTCACCGAGCAAGTTGCTCGCTCGAAAAGGAGCGAGCGGAGTCCAGGGGGCGTGGGGAAGGTTTCCTCCCACCTTGTGTCGGGCCGAAGGGGGTCTCGCTGCGCTCCGAGCCCGCCCGCCTCCCGCGCGCGCTCCTCACCAGATCAATGGCCACGACGTCGCGCAGCGCCACGACCCGCCGGAGGGACCTGGGCGGGTTCTCCGTCAGGTAGATGAGCCGGTCGCTGAGCACCACGAACTTGAAGGCGTGCTTCTCCGAGTCGGACACCACGATGCACGGCTCGTAGGCGCGGATGGCATCGTAGACCTCGGGCGCCATGTGCCGCCGCAGGAACGCGTCCAGGCGGCTGTTGGTGCGCGCGGGGAAGCCGGACCGCGCCGGGCCGGCCATGCGGCCGAGTGCCGGGGACGCCGGGCGCCTCGGCGACTCCGGGTGGAACCCACGCGCGCCACAAAGCCGAGCGCCCGCCGCCGCCGCCGCCTTGGGCGCGGGGAGCCAGGGCCCCGGCTGCTCCCCAGGCTAGTTCCCGGGAGCCCCCAGCCACGCCCGGTTCCGCCCCTAATCTTTGTCCAAGCTTCAGAGAGCGATGGGCGGGACAAGACGCTGGTCCCTCTTGACAGGCTGAAGGACATCTGGAACTATGCCACCCTCTGGGTGTGATATTTGGATCCTGTCTCCCCTCCTCTCACGCCAGCCTCCGCCTCACCTACTCCAGCTACTGTGGACCTCACCACCATTCCATACACACTTCACTGACCAAGGAAGTCCGTTCTCATCTGATTTCTTGTTAAAGAGAAACACGAAACGATGGACTATGCCGCTTTACTTTTAGAAATGCATGAAGACACAGATTTTGTATTTGAAGTAACATTGCCTGGTATAGCTCTCAGACTTTGTTTTGAGTGTAAACACAGGACTTTGTCTCTGGAAGAAGGGATTCTTAGCATTTATTTTGGTAAACCAGGCCTACCTAAGGGTTGGGTTTGTGCTCCCCAAGTCTCTGACAATCTGTGTAAGATGAAAGCATGGGTTAACTGAAGTTGAAAGGCTTGCAGATCACAGGTCCCTGAGGATGCAGCGCAGTAAAAGGATCGCTTCGTTTCCATAAGCCAGGAAGAACATTAGAAATTAGGTTGATAAGATAAAAAAGAGGTGGGCATGTCCATGTTCATTTCAAATCCTAGAGAAGTCACCTTCCCCATTCCCATTCACCCTAAAGTCTCTCTTAAAAAAATTTGGGGGGGGCTGGAGAGATGGCGTAGCGGTTAAGCGCTTGCCTGTGAAGCCTAAGGATCCCGGTTCGAGGCTCAATTCCCCAGGACCCACGTTAGCCAGATGCACAAGGAGGCGCACACATCTGGAGTTCGTTTGCAGTGGCTGGAAGCCCTGGCGCGCCTATTCTCTCTCTCACTCTCTATCTGCTTCTTTCTCTCTCTGTCACTCTCAAATAAAAATAAATAAAAATCTTAATTTTTTTTTTTTAATTTGCAAGCAGAGAGAGAAAGAAGAGAAACAGAGAGAATGGGCACGCCAGGGCCTCCAGCCACTGCAAAGGAACTCCAGATGCATGTGCCCCTTGTGCAGCTGGCTTAAGTAGGTCCTGGGTATTGAACCTGGGTTCTTTGGCTTCACAGGCAAATGCCTTAACCACTAAGCTATCACTCCAGCCCCACCTGAAAGTCTTGATCATGAAGCCAGGTGTAGTGATCCACACCTGTAACCTCAGCACTGGGGAGATCGAAGCCTGAGAGACTGAGTCCTGCAGATTGCCACAAGCTTAGGGACAGCCTTGGTGACAATAAATTCACAGAGCAAGACCGTGTCTCAAAAACAAAAAACCTAGCCAAACATGAGTGTGTATGTCTTTAATCCCAGGAGGCACAGGTAGGCGGATCATTATGATTTAGAGGCTAGCCTGGGACTACAGAGTGAGTTCTAGGTCAGTCTGGATGAGAGTGAGAGCCTACCTCAAAAATAAATAAACTGATAATGTGGGTAAGAGTACCTTGTAGGGATGAAAATGTTGTGCCAAAAAAACATAGTATCCTTAGAAAAAGGGCTGGAGAGATGGCTCAGCGGTTAAGCGCTTGCCTGTGAAGCCTAAGGACCCCGGTTCTAGGCTCGGTTCCCCAGGTCCCACGTTAGCCAGATGCACAAGGGGCGCACGCGTCTGGAGTTCGTTTGCCGAGGCTGGAGGCCCTGGTGCACCCATTCTCTCTCTCTTCCTCTATCTGTCTTTCTCTCTGTGTCTGTCGTTCTCAAATAAATAAATAAAAATTTTAAAAAACAATCTCAGTGCCAGGTTCAGATACTTTTCCATGAGCCGTGGGCCAGGGAGGCTGCTGATGCCCCCTAAAACACTGCAGGCTATTGCCAAGGCTCTTGGTTGCCCACCAGAACTAGATGGTAAGACCCTACTGTTGAAAAGCAGGTCACTAAGAGATCAAGCTGGAGCTGGGTTGGAAGTCTCTTCTCTGTTGACTCCCTGTGTGGATGCTGGAAAGACCTATGCAGCCTCCTGTGGAGGTGGGCAGGGATGGGGGGGGGGGGTGGAAGTCACCGATGATCTTAACCAGCAATGGACTCTGCAGGCTTTAGGGGCTGGCCGGCCAGCCCAAATGTACCAACTGGTGCAATGATGGCATGTCTGTTATGGGGGAAAGTAACCTCTCTCTGATTGGACTTAGGGCCTGTTCTACAGGAGGAAATTCCTGCCTAGCAGTGAAAACCTGATGAACAAACAGCTTATGGTTTGGGAGGCCACATAAGCCTTGGGTGGGGGGACTGCTATTACTGTTGTCTGGCTAAATGGATAGATTATGCACACCAAACTGCCCTCTAAATACTTGTTTTATGCCCATACATTAATACTATTCTCACTTTTGGTTAAAGAAGCTTCTCTTTTCAGATGGCAGATGGACCCCCTGGGGTGACTCAAAACTCACCAAAGTGCTAAGAAGTGACAGTGGAGCTCAGGCTCAGGGACCATTGTGGAAGAGGTGGTGGAAAGAATGGAAGAGTCAAAGGGGAGGAGCACGCGTAATGCTGTTATGCAGACACTGGTATTCATGACACTACCTGCACAACACGTGCATAAAAGGAGGAATGCGCACATAAAATACAAGAGAGAAGAGTTAGAAAGAAGAAGGGCTTCAGTGGAGGAGAGATTCAGTAGGAGGAAAAGAGAGGGTGATGGGAGGGGATTATAATCATGGTATATTTGTATTTTTGGAAGTTGTCAATAAAAAGTTTAAGATGGGCATGGTGGTGCATGCCTTTAATCCCAGCATTTGGGAGGCAGAGGTAGGAGGATTGTCATGAGTTCGAGGCCACCCTGAGACTACATAGTGACTTCCAGGTCAGCCTGAGCTAGAGTGAGACCCATCCTTGAAAAAACAAAATAAATAAATAAGTAAAATAAAAATAAAAAGGTTTAAAAGCCAGGTGGGGTAGCACACATCTTTAGTCCCAGCTCTTGGGAGGCAGAGGTAGGGGGATCACTATGAGTTCAAGGCCACCCTGAGACTATAGTGAGTGCCAGGTCAGCCTGGGCTAGTATGAAATCCTATCTTGAAAAAAAGAAAGAAAAAGTTTTAAAACTTCTCAAAACCCTGATAATTGGAGATTCAGTAGGAGGAAAAGGGAAGGTGATGGGAGGGGATTGTAATCATGGTATATTGTTTGTATTTATGGAAATTGTCAATAAAAACGTTTAAGCCGGGCATGGTGGCACACACCTTTAATCCCAGCACTCAGGAGGCAGAGGTAGGAGGATCACCTTGAATTTGAGGCCACCTGAGACTACATAGTGAATTCTAGGTCATCCTGGGCTAGAGGGAGACCCTACCTTGAAAAACCAAACCAAAACAAACAAAAACCCCTGATAATGAAAAGCATATAGTTCCTTTAGTTACCCGATTTTGTGAAATCAATTTCTATATCCATTAAGGTATTTCATATACTCCCTTCTCTCATATTTTACTATTATAGTGTGTAATGTAAGCAATTTTGAATCATTTGTGAGGAAATGGTATGAATATATTGTGATGTATAACCAGATATTCTATGCTAAACCACTGCAAAAGCGACAGAGAAGTTCTTGGACATAGATAAACTCATGTCAAAGATCACCCTGAGGAACTAAACAGGGGGAAAAAAAAAGAATGTTACTTCTCAAATAGATTGTATATAGTAAGGACAAGAAAGAAATGGCACCTGCTGGCCATGTCTCAAATGCCCTCACCTTTGGTGTTCTGGAATCTGATACACATATCACTCTTCATAACTAGATAAAAAGCGACTTAACCACATCATGGATTAGAACTTTCTTGATAAGAAAGGTGTGGTGGCACACGCCTTTAATCCTAGCACTTGGGAGGCAGAGGCAAGAGGATCACCATGAGTTCGAGGCCAGCCTGAGACTGCACAGTGAATTCTACTTCAGCCTGGGTTAGAGTGAGACCCTACCTCAACCCCACCCCCCCAAAAAAAAACTTGTTGCTCTAAACCAATAGAAAGACAAAGACTTTTCATCTGTGCCTGATAGTCACTCCTCAAAAGCAGCTGAGGGGCAAATGACTGACAGAGTGGGAATATGAGGACAAGTAAGGCTGCTCACACCAATCTGCTGTCCTGCCTTTCAGGGTTCCTGCTTCATCCCCACTTCTCAGAACGACGAGGACCAGAAATGACAGCACCCCTGATCTACCTGCCAAGGAGCCCACCAGTGATAAATAAGCTTTTGGTAACAAAGGCACCAACCATAACAAACCTTAACATGACCTCAGTTAAGCCAGCCTTAACATGACCTCAGTTAAGCCAGCAGGGGCACACAGAGAAGCTCTATCATAGTTTCCAGGTACCCATTGTTCTACACTGTTGCCACGGTAACAGCAAAGTTCAGATTGAAAGAATGGGGTTAACTACAAAGGAAAGAATGCAGCCTGAAGAACAGGATTAGAACACTGACCCTGCTACTCACTATCTGAAATTTTTGGAACATCATTTAACCTTTAGGAACCTGTTTCACTATCTGTAAAATGAAGCAGCTGTTATTCATCCCGCCTCCCAAAGAACGGCTGTGTGAGCAGGATGAACTCCGTAAGCACTACAGACACACAAAGTCCTCATGTGCCCATGAGCTGGTAAACTTTACACGACCAACTGTGGTAAATGCACCTGGGTTGAGTGGTACTCCTTACCTTCTAAGCCCATCCAAACTCAAGAAGCACGTGGTACAGATTCTGAGCAATCGAGCATTTAATAGATGTTTCTTGTTAAAACTACCAACAGGATGGGCTGGAGAGATGGCTTAGCAGTTAAGTGCTTGCCTGTGAAGCCTAAGGACCCCAGTTTGAGGCTCGATTCCCCAGGACCCACATTAGCCAGATGCACAAGGGGGCGCATGCATCTGGAGTTTGTTTGCAATGGCTGGAGGCCCTGGCGCTCCCATTCTCTCTCTCTCTCTATCTGCCTCTTTCTCTCTCTGTAGCTCTCAAATAAATAAATAAAAATAATTTAAAAAAAAAAAACTGGGCTGGAGAGATGGCTTAGCGGTTAAGCGCTTCCCTGTGAAGCCTAAGGACCCCGTTTCGAGGCTCGGTTCCCCAGGTCCCACGTTAGCCAGATGCACAAGGGGGCGCACGCATCTGGAGTTCGTTTGCAGAGGCTGGAAGCCCTGGCGCGCCCATTCTCTCTCTCTTCCTCTGTCTTTCTCTCTGTGTCTGTCGCTCTCAAATAAATAATAATAAAAAAAAATTATTAAAAAAAAAAACAAAAACAAAACTACCAACAGGAGGCTAGAGTGATGGCTCAGCAGTCAAGGCACTTGCCTGCAAAGTCTAACAACCCGGGTTTGATTTCCCATTACCCACATAGAGCCAGATACACAAAATGGTGCACGCATCTGGAGTTCGTTAGTGGCAGCGGGAGGCCCTTGTACTCCTATTCTCTCTGTCTGTTGCTCCTCTCTATCTCTCTCTGCTTGCAAATAAATAAACAAATAATAATAATAATAATAATAATAATAAACTACCAACAGGATGGAGCATTATTTACCTGGAGCTAATGTCAGAAAGCACCCTCCTTGACTTTTATCAGAACAGTGGTTGGTCTTGGGCCCAGTCATGAACAGCTCAATTGCAAAGGACAATAGTTATGAACATAGAACTGTGGAGCCAGATAAACTGGACTGTTTCCAGCCCTTCCACTCAGCAGCTGAATTAACCGTGGGCAAGTTACTCTATGCCTCACTTTCCCCATATGTGAAATGGGGATAAGATTACCAATCTGAGCAGGGAATAGTGATACACATCTTTATTCCCAGCACTTGGGAGGCTGTAAGTCTTGGGCCAGCCTAGTACTCCAGGGTGAGATCCAGGTCAGCACATGCTAGAGTGAGGCCCTTCCTAAAAAGAAAAAAAAAAAGGTACCAATCCTAAAGGGTTATTGTGAAGATTAACAGGGTTTAAGAGCCAGGTGTCTAATCTTAGACTTCAAGAGACTGAGGCAGGAAGACTGAAAGTTCAAGGTCAGCCTGTACTACACAGATTCTATATCAAAAACCAAACATTAACAGAAAAAAAAATCTTGAACTTAGAAGCAGGGCTGTGGATATAGCTCAGTAGTACAATATTTGCTTGGCATATAAAAGACCCTCAGTACTATGAAAAATATATAATTAAATTAATTTAAAGGCTTCTCATGAAGGCACATGCCTTTTATCCTAGCATTGAATAGGTAGAAGCAGGAAGATCACCAAAAGTTCAAGGTCATCCTGGTCTACATGTCCAGACTCTGCCTCAAGAACTCCTCCTCACCAAAAGGAATAAATTTTTAATGCAAGAGAGCTGGTGCCTAGAACAAAGTTGACACTATATAAATGCTTATAGAATAAGTTCAACAAGTATGTGATGTCCTGTTACATAAATAGTCATTCTTCTCCACACCTACCAAGTAATACCAAATGGAAATTTCTCACTAGCTGTTGCTCAGGAAGACCCATGAGGCCCTCAGAATAATGCAGACCATTGCCAAAGCACTTGGTTACCCAGCAGAGCTAAATGGTAAGACACTTGGACACAGGACATCAAGAAATCACACGGGAACTTAGAAGGAAAGCAGCTTCCTGCTGGCTAGCCCCTATAGTGCTGGAAAGTGCTATGAAAGCTCCTGGGGGGAATGGCTACCAACAGCATGAGCAAGCAAGCAAAGGATCCTATAAGCTATGAAATCAACCAGCCAGACAAGATGTACATACCTGTGCAATAGTGACACACAGCTAATGTGGATAATCAACAGCTCTCTGGATATGAGGCCCATTCAGTGAGAGAGAAGTCATACCTGGTATGAGAATCAAGTCAGATTCCTATGGATAGGAAGACCACAGACTCCACAGAGAAGCACCACTAGTCTTTTGCGGGGCTCCTTCCCGCACAGGTAGTGCCGAGGGAAGGACCAGGCCTGCTGGTTCCTCCCTAGGGGTTGAGGGGATGATGAGCGTCGGACGACTCAGAAACCTCTCCTGACCACCGGAGACAAACCACACTGAGTCGGGAGTCTTTGCAATGCAGGAACAACTCGCTTTATTACTCTGAGCAGTTGCCTATATCATGTTGGGGATGAAGGGGGGGGGGGTTTTAGGGTGGGAGAAGAGGTAAGGGCCAATAGTAAACTTTAACTATTGAAATGGTAATTACAATTACCACGAGGAAGTAGCAGGCCAGAAGCCCTTAGGCATCCTGCTGAGTCATAGCTGGCCAGAGACAGGTCGCCAAACTTTAGCTAGGCTTAGGAAGTTCCACTAGGCCTCATGCCTAGGCCTTTCAGGGCCCAACAGTCTTTGGCTAAGAAGAGTGATGACAGCCATCAAAAAGTCTCTGAAGCAACTCTGTTTATCCCCTTTAACCCATGCTGTTCTCACTCTTGATTGGATAATATGCCTTTTTTGTAGATGGGAGCAAAACCCAGGAGAACCAAGATCCATTAATATGATAAGAAAAGATAGACAACTGCCTAGCACAAGACAAGCCACCACCATCACATCCACCAGGGCCCAGGGGTCATTACAGAGGAAGTGGTGATTTAAATGTAAGTGCTGGGCTGGAGAGATGGCTTAGCGGTTAAGCGCTTGCCTGTGAAGCCTAAGGACCCTGGTTCGAGGCTCGGTTCCCCAGGTCCCATGTTAGCCAGATGCACAAGGGGGCGCACACGTCTGGAGTTCGTTTGCAGAGGCTGGAAGCCCTGGCGCGCCCATTCTCTCTCTCTCCCTCTATCTGTCTTTCTCTCTGTCTCTGTCGCTCTCAAATAAATAAATAAATAAAATTTAAATGTAAGTGCTTGTCTCAGTGCTAGCCTGACAACCACCTCCAGAAAGATCACACTAGATCCCAAGGACACTCAAAACTCATCAAATTCAGAAAATTCAGAGATAGTAGAAATTCAGAGATAGGAGAAAACTTAACACTAAAGGAGATTTATAAAACACCCTGCACGGCTAAGGGAACATTGTGGAAGAGGGAATAGAAAGATTGGAAGAGCCACACAGTGGGAAGGAGTATCCTGTGCCACTTCCCCCTCCTCTCTACAGAGATTGACTGATGTGTTATGAGCATGTAAGGACCAGCATATGGTCCAGGGACAGTTTAGATAAATAAGTTTGTTTTTCTTTGTGTGTGAGAGTAAAATTGCAAAGTCAACCTTTGTAAGCAAAAATCTAAGAAAAAGCTGAGTACAATGACATAGTAAGAGATTACCAGAAGGTGTGTGTGCAACCCTAGATAAGTAGTGGAAAATAAAAAAAACCCAGCTGCTTAGCAGCCGTTGTCCCAGTCCTCCCGACACTATGACTGACTGAACGGCTGCTCAGCGGTCCGGACTGAGACCTCCGCGAGACGCATCACTGATCCGAATTCATCTGCCCGACACGCTGTCCGAACGACCGAGACGACTGAGACTCGCCTTGAAAACTGCGAACCGAGAAAAAGTCGGAGCACGGACCCCGCGTCGCCAGGTTGTGACGTCAGAAATACATGTTAGACTCATTAGAAATATTCTTGTGTTAGTAGTGATGAATATAATTTGGATATATATTATATTAGCTATAATATTAGTTGTGATAGTTTGGACTTGCTTGTGTGTGACTTTCATCCCAGTAAACTCCTTTGCGAGTACACCAGCATCTGAGTATTATTGACCTTCGTGGGCGGAATCCTCTCAACCAATCATCTTTGAGAGTGCTCGCGACACTGATGCACTCATGATCCTGCAATGAATACCGACAACCTCACTGAGGAGGACTCTCAGTGGGATGGGGGCAAGGAAGAAGGGATATAAGAGTATAGGGGGGCTGGAGAGATGGCTTAGCGGTTAAGCGCTTGCCTGTGAAGCCTAAGGATCCCAGTTCGAGGCGCGGTTCCCCAGGTCCCACGTTAGCCAGATGCACAAGGGGGCGCAAGCGTCTGGAGTTCGTTTGCAGAGGCTGGAAGCCCTGGCATGCCCATTCTCTCTCTCTCCCTCTATCTGTCTTTCTCTCTGTGTCTGTCGCTCTCAACTAAATAAATAAAATTTAAAAAAAAAAAAAAGAGTATAGGGAATATGACCAACACACAATATGTTCATATAGTAAAGTTCATAATTAATAGAAACTTTCAAAAAAGAATAAATGAAAATGGATTAATACACACACACACACAAAAGAAATTGCACACTGGATACTAGCCTTTTAAATTTTAGATTAAAGTTTGAAGCAGCAGTCTAGTACATGGATACCTCACACAGGAAAGAACAGCATTTTAAAATAAATATGGGCTGGAGAGATGGCTTAGCAGTTAAGGCACTTTCCCGCAAAGCTAAGGATCCAGGTTTGATTCCCGAGGGTCCATGTAATCCAGATGCACAAGGTGGTGCATGCATCTGGAGTTCGTTTGCAGTGGTTTGAGACCTTGACATGCCCATTCTCTCTCTATAATGCCTCTTTCTCCCTCCATCTCTCTCAAATAAATAAAGAAAACATTTTTTAAAATGCAACAGAAAGATAGTTGTAATAAGCAATGCTATGCTACTGAAGTACAGAACTGGGTCAATGATAAGAGATAAGAATGAACCTAATAGCACTGAAGTGTGTTGAGAAGCTCATTGGGAGTAACAGCCACAATAGGAGAACTGATATGAAGATAGCAAGTTTTACACATTGTCTTAGTCAGTTTGGGGTGCTATTACTGTTGTCACAGCCTGAGAGGGTTACGAAACACACATTGAGACCAGGGGAGATTGCTTTGTAGTTAAGACGCAGGCCTGTAAAACCTAAGGACCCAGGTTTGATTCCATGGGACCCACATAAGCCATATGCACAAAGTGATGCATATGTCTGGAGTTCATTTGCAGTGGCTAAAGGCCCCGGCACACACATTTTCTCCCTCTCCTTCTCCTTGTTCCTCTTTCTCTCCCTCTCTCTCTCTCTCTCTCTCTCTCTAGTAAGTAAATACAGGCTGGAGAGATGGATTTGCAGTTAGGCACTTGCCTGTGAAGCCTAAGGACCCTGGTTGGAGGCTCAGTTCTCCAGATGCACAAGGTGGTGCATGCATCTGGAATTCGTTTGCAGTGGCTGTAGGCCCTGGAGGGCCCATTCTCTCTTTATCTACCTCTTTCTCTCTCTGTCTGTCGCTCTCAAATAAATAAAACTAAACACACAAAAATAAATAAATACAATATTTAAAAGAAAACATTGAGGGCTGGGGAGATGGCTTAGTGGCTAAAGGCACTTGCCTGTGAAGGCTGCTAGTCTGGGTTAGCCCAGGTTCTATTCCACAGTACCCACGTAAAACTATATGCACAAAGTGGTGCATGTGTCTAGAGTATATTCACAGTGGAAAGAGACTGGTGTGGCTATTCACTCATTCTGTCTGTCTTTTTCTGCTCATAAATGAACAAATGAGTAAAAATATATTTTGAAAGCACATGTTTATTTCTCTCAGCTGTGTAGTTTAAGAGTCCAAGATTAGCTGGTCATGGTGGTGCACACCTTTAATCCCAGCACTCAGGAGGCAGAGGTAGGAGGATCGCCATGAGTTCCAGGCCACCCTGAGACTACATAGTAAATTCCAGGACAGCCTGGGCTAGAGACCCTACCTCAAAACAAACAAACAAACAAACAGTCCAAGATTAAGCTGCTGTCAAATCCAGAATCTGGAAAATACATGCTTTCTGGTGCAAGAATGCTGCCATCGTGTATCATCTAGTGGTGGGAAGAAAACTGGCATTTCCTGGAAGAAGGGAGCACCACCCTTATGACCTAATTATCATCGAATCACAGGTCAGGATTTCAAAGAATGTTTTTGGGAGGGACAAAAACATTCAGTTTAATAAGCAGAGGTTGCAGAATTGAGGGGTAGGGGAGGCAATCAGATATCTGAGAATGTAAGTTGGGAGTACAGAACATTAGAACCAGAAGGGTTAGAAGTAGGCCATGTGTAGTAGTTCACATCTTCAATCTCAGGAGACTGAGGCAGGAATACCACCATGAGTGGGAGTCCAGCGTGGGCTAGAGGGAGACCTTGCCTCAAAATGAAAAGTATAGAACGAGGGCTGGAGAGATAGCTTAGTGGTTAAGGCCCTTGTTTGCAAGCCTGACAGCCCAGGTTCAAATGTAAAGCCAGATGTACAGTGGCACATATGTCTGGAGTTGTCTACAGGGGCAGGGGGTCCTGGTGAGATCACTTGCCCACTCACTCTCTCTCTCCCTGATTGCAAATAATAAATAAATATTTTGTAAAAAATAGGATGGGGCTGGAGAGATGGCTTAGCAGTTAAGGCACTTGCTTACGAAGCCTTAGGACCCAGATTTAGATTCGATTCCCCAGTACCCATGTAAGCCACATGCACAAGGTGACATATTCATCTGGGGTTCATTTGCAGTGGCTAAAGACCTTTACATGCTCATTCTCTCTCCCTCCCCCCCTCTCTCTTACTCTCTCAAATAATAAATAAATAATAAAGATCTTCTGTATAGAACTGGATATCAGCATAGCCTTCAGTGTCAAACTGTAAAGAGGGGTAATTACTTAGGGATCGAGTTTATGTAAAAGAGACAGGGCCAGGCATGATGGCACATGCTTTTAATCCCAGCACTCAGAAGGCCGAGGTAGAAGGATTGCCTTGAGTTCCAGCCAGCTGAGAGCTGCAGAGTGAGTTCCAGATCAGCCTGGGCTAGAGTGAGACCCTTCCTTGAAAAGAAAAAAAAAAAAAGGAAAATTAAGAATAATAATACAGGGGTCATGGGGAGATGGCTCAGCAGTGAAAGGTACCTGTTTGCAAAACCTGCTGGCTCAGGTTTGATTCCCCAGTACTCACATAAAGCCAGATTCAAAAGTGGCACATGCATCTGGCATTCCTTTGTGGGGATAAGAGGCTCAGTACATGTGCACAGAAATAAAGGAGTTTTTAAAAAGACAATAATAGGGCTGGAAGGATGGCTTAGCAGTTTGCCTGCAAAGGCAAAGGACTCAGGTTCGATTCCCCAGGACCCACATTAGCCAGATGCACAAGGGGGTGCACATATCTGGAGTTAGTTTGCAGTGGCTGGAGGCCCTGGTGCTCCTATTCTCTCTCTCTCTTTCTCTCTCCCTCTCCTTCTTTCTTTGTCAAATAAATAAATAAATAAAAAGAATAATATAAGTTCAAAAGTCAACAGCAGAGAGAATTTCAAGGTGGCAAGAGTCAACAGACAGTTGAAATGAAGCTTGTCACTGAGTTGGATAATTTGTAGGAGCTTTAGTAGAGTGATTACAATAGTGAAGAAAAGGAACAAATGTGGTTCACTCAAAAGAAGAAAATCCTAATCAGCAGTCCAGGTTCTACTTTCCTATTTACCATCGGAGCAATTCAGAATGCGGAATCTAGAACAGATATCCTTGGTTCCCTCATCTACAAATTTAAAATGATTATGATGACAGTACTTGTACTGGCCCTAGAACATTAAGGAAGTATGCCCTAGCAAAGACAGTGAAAGCATACTGTGCAACATAAAGAAATAAGCTTACAAATGTTGCCCACCACAATTCTTCCATGTACTCTGGCAATTGAAAGAAAGGGAGATAGGGGCGGGGCACACCTGTGAACCCAGACTCAGGGTGCTCAGGCAAAAGGAGCCCACCCAGGCCACATAGTAGACTCTATCTTAAAACACCAAGTCAGTGGGAACATATGGAATAAAAAATAAAGTTTTGTTGTTGTAAGAAAGAGTTGTCTGGGCTGGAGAGATGGCTTAACCATTAAGGCATTTGCCTGCGAAGCTTAAGGACTCATGTTGGACTCTCCAGGTCCCACCTAAGCCAGGCATACAATGTGATGCATATATGCAAGGTTGCACATGCGCACAGGTGAGCACACGTGTCTGGAGTTCAATAATAGTGGCTGGAGGCCCTGACGCCCAATTCTCCTCCTCCTCCTCCTTCTTCTCTCTCTCTCATTAAAAAAAAAAAAAAAAAAAAAGGGCCAGGGCCAGGGCTGGAGAGATAGCTTAGCCGTTAAGCGCTTGCCTCTGAAGTCTAAGGACCCTGCAGGCTCGATTCCCCAGGACCCACGCAAGCCAGATGCACAAGGTGGCACATGCATCTGGAGTTTGTTTGCAGTGTCTGGAGGCCCTGGCATGCTCATTCATATTCTCTCTCTCTCTCTCCCTTTTTCTCTGTCTGTCGCTCTCAAGTGAATAATTAAAAATAAACAACAAAAAAAAAATGGGTCAGTCTGTTGGGCTTGCCTCAATAAAAGCAAGAAAGGGAGGGAGGGAGGAAGGAAGGAAAGCAAAGATGTCTAAATATTTTTATAGAAAGAACTGACTGTGTAATAGAGTTCTGCAATGTCACCTGTCATAAGCAGCCTTCATTCAAGGGTCAGAGGCTAGGCACGGACTCCTAAGAACAGACCTAAGTATGTTTACCACAGCTCGGCTACTTGACATCAATTCATTTCAGTTCCGTTCTCTATAAAACAGGGATATAACAGCCTTTACCTACATATCATTGTTGTGAGGACTAATGTATGACTGCTTAGAACTGTAGCTGGTTAGTAATAAGTGCTCAGACTTTTGATAGCACATAAATTCACTGCTATATGAAAATATATATACCTTATATCAAAATGATGATCATGTTGTCAGTGTTTTGGTAATTGGCATCTTATGCTCACCTGAGATGAGGTACTGCACATTCTTTCACAGACAGGGCAGCCAGAATATGGAATGGTCATGTTTAATAGCCCTCTTATGTCTTCTTTAGTTGTATTCCTTATTTGCCCTGAAATATATGAGTTTCCAAAATTGTAAGAGATTTTTACAATCCAAGGTGTTTGAACTATCACAAAGAGCCATCGTTACTAGATGAACCGCATAGATAAACTGTGGATATTAGATAAGCTTTAAATACTATTTAACAATGAGATTCTCATAAAATGGATTATGAGTGAAAACAAAGTAAATGCACTTACACACAATAGACTGACTTCTTTGGGACGAGGCAGTGGAATGTGTTGAACATAGTATACACTGCTGGGCTACTCAGACCAGCATCAGTATCGTACCTTCACAGTCCTTAGCTGAGCCTCACAGGTCATATAAGAATTCATGCAGTCATTCATACATTGAGTTGAAACTATAGAACAGCCATATGCTAGACTCTCAGAATACACTTAAATAGACATTAAATCTTATCCTGACATTTTAATTAAAAAAAAATAAGAATAATTTTATGTATTTATTTGCAAGGAGTGAGTGAAAGAGAAAGAGTAAGGGTGTGCCAGGGTCTCTTTCCACTGCAAACAAACTCCAGGTACATGCTCCTCTTTGTGCATCTATCTGGCTTTATATGGGTACCGGTACTGGGGAATCAAACCCAATCTTTGTGCACCTAGCTTTACATAGGCACTGAGGAATTAAACCCAGTCCTTTGAGAGTGACAAGCAAGTGCCTAAATCGCTAAACCATCTCTCCAGCCCTAACTTTTTATTTTATTTTATTTTTTTGGTTTTTTGAAGTAGAGTCTTGCTGTAGTCCAGGCTGATGTGGAATTCACTGTGTAGTCTCAAGATGGCTTCAAACTCACAGTGAACCTCCTATCTCTGCCTCCCAAGTGCTGGGATTAATGGATTAATGGTGTGTACCGCCACGCCTTGCAAGACTTTTTTTTTTTTTTTAATGTGAAATGCTATGTCTTGACCATGATGGTCACTAATGTAGCTATTGTTAAACTAATTTTATCTTAACTTCTTTCCATGCCTGTCCCCAGTTCTACCCCCAAGTTCTGGTTGTTCTTCTGATGGTTCTGGGACTGAATGTAGGGTCTCAGATTTTGCAGTTCTACCACTGAGCAATATCATCACACTTCCTTATTTTTTATTTTATTTTTATTTTTATTTTTTTTGGTTTTTCGAGGTAGGGTCTCACTCTGGCCCAGGCTGACCTGGAATTAACTCTGTCATCTCAGGGTGGCCTTGAACTCATGGCAATACTCCTACCTCTGCCTCCTGAGTGCTGGGATTAAAGGCATGCGCCACCACACTGGGCTTATTTTTTATTTTTTAAAAACTATTTTATTTATTTATTTGCAAAGAGAGACTGAAACAGAGGGATCGTGCATGCAACGTTGTCAGGATTTCCAGCTACTGCAAATAAACTCCAGATGCATCCACCATCGTGCATTTGGCTTTATGTGGGTACTGAGGAATTGAACACTGATCATCAGACATTGCAGGAAAGCACCTTAGCCACTGAGCCATCTCTCCAGCCCATAGTTGATTTTTTAACTAATTTATATATTTATTGAGGGATGTAGAGAGAGAGAGATAGAGAAGAGGGAGAGAGGGAGAGAAGGACAGAGAGAGGGAGAGACAGAGGGAGACATTATTTGTATAAGGGTCTCCATCCACTGCAAATGAACTTCACATACATGTGCTACCTTGTGCATCTGACTTACATGGGTCCTGGGGAATTGAATCTAGGTCCTTAGGCTTCTCAAGCAAGTGCCTTAACCACTAAGCCCAATCCCATAGTTTTTATTTTGAGGCACAGTGTTGCTAAGTGGCAGGGGCTGGCCTTGAACTTTCAGTCCTCCTGCCTCAGTCTCTCAAACAGCTGAGATCACAGGCTTCTGTTTATGCGGCTTGTTTGTTCTTCACTGCAGTCTCTGACTGAATCCAATGTGTATTAGGTAGACACTGAATAGTAAAACCTGAAACCTAAATATTGAGCACATATTTTACTCCAAACACATCTGTTAACAATTTTCACCATAGCTGGCCTGGTGGTGCAATTACTATAACCCCAGAACTAGGAAGACAGAGACAGGAAGATCAAGTTCAAGCCCAGCCTTGTTTACATATCAAATTACAGACAGCCAGAGCTATACAGTGAAACCTTTAGCCCAAAACCCAAATATCCATACAACTGTCTGAGGTTGGTACAGATGAGTAAACTGAGATAGATTTGGTAACACGCTTGAGATCAATAACTTACTGAGGAGAAGCAGGCTTAGGATTCAGGTCTAGATTGCTGGTGTTTATGTGGTCTCTCTCTAAATTATCAACAAATTACAAACTCGGCGACTGAATAAATGAAACAGTACAATAAACCGATGAGTAGGACTTCCTATTAATGCTCTCTCTGCTGCTTTTCATGGACAAAAATCAGTACATTTAATGTGATTTTAAAGCTGGGAATGGTGGTTCATGCTTGTAATCTCAGCCCTTGGAAGGCTGAGGCAAGAGGATTATTGAGTTCAACACCCGCCTGACTGTGCTACGTAGCTGAATGGCCAGCCTAAGCTACAGAATGAGACTTTGCCTCAAGAACATAATAGTGATTTTAAAAAAATTTAGTGAATTTAAAAATTATTAGCACTTATTAGATCTTCGAAGTTCTGGACTGCAGACATGTGGAAAAAACCACAAAAAAGGAAGTCAACACGTGGTCTGAACCACGACACCCTCATGTCAAGAACTCATGGCTATAAGCCACCGACACTTGAATCCTATCTGGTAACGTAGTGTGAACCTGAGGCCGACACAGGGCGCACACGTGGCCTGGGACTTTATAACCAGGAACAGCTCAGGTATCCAGAGGGACCGGCAGGCCGATGCTCCATCCCGGCATGCATCACACGCCCGGGGACCACGCCCCCCCGCCCCCCCCCCCCGTGAGCTCCCGGGGCTCGTGCGGCGGCCGCCCGGAAGCCCCGCAGCACGTTGCATGCTGGGAGTTGTAGGCCCGGGCCCCAGCCCGCGGGCGGCAGTCCGGACTCTCCATGAGGCTGCTGGCGCCGGTCCGCGCGGCACCGACGCGGGGAGCGCGCTTCGCGCTGACTCAGCGGCGGTGGCGGCGGCGGCGGCGCTAGCAGGTCCTCACGCTCTGTCCCTTCCTCGGGCGCCGACCCCGCCCGCTGGCCAGCCGGCCGGCCTGCCTGTCTGCTCAGTGCCCTGCTAGGGAAGGCGCCCGGGCACGCCGAGCGGGGAAGGGAGCGCGGCCCGGCCAGCTTCGTGTCGGTCGGCAGCGCGGCGCTGCGGCCGTGGCGGAGGACTATCGCCGCCTGGAGGGCCGCTCTCCCCGCGCCCTGCGTGCGCGGCCGCTCGCTCGGCTGGCCGGCCTTCGGGAGTGCAGGCGGGCGGCGGAGATGGAGTGATAGGGAAGGTGAGTCGGCTCGATCCGCGCCAGGCTGCGAAGAGCTTTGCCCAGCCAGGGCGGATCGGCCCCGGGAGCCCGGCGCTGGGCTGCGGGCCGGGGACCCTAGGTGGCGGGGCGGGTTGGAGCGTCCCGAGTGCGTGGCGGCCAGTGGCTGGGTGTGTTTCATCACCCGATCGGCCACGAGGCTTCGTTTAGGGAGGGATCCGGGAGAAGGATGGGGGTGAGTCCGTGCCCCCCAACCCCATGTGTACAGTTGGAGTGTCTCCCACCAATTTCAACTGTACAGACCGCAAAAGTTGATTTGGTCCCCAACCCAGGATAAAAAGGAAAGTGTTATTTCTGTGTAATAATTTGCCAGCAAGGACATTCCATTTCCCCTCTTTCCTTCCTGCAGTCGTGTAGCCGTGGAGAAGCGTGATGTTTCCCTGTAACCAGAAAAACGAGTACTTTTTGAAAGCACTAATTAGTTGTTACTGGGGGAAGTTACGTTGTATTAAAGCGACTTGTCAGCCTGATGTTAAAAGACTGGGAAGATTAAGTCCTAATCTTTTAAACAGTCTTAAGTAGGTGTGGAGGAATTTTTCAAATTGTTTGATTCTTGACTTCATGGCTATCCAGGCTTTATATTTTAAAGGTTGCTCTCGCCCCACCTTTGCAGGATGTAAAATTGAAATGTACCATATTGTAACAAAAGTGGAAACCTGCAGTGGCTATGTCCTGTTAGAGTACCATGTGCGCCTGCCCAGCTTTTTTTGTTTTGTTTTCCGAGGTAGGGTCTCCACCCAGGCTGACCTGGGATTCACTGTGTAGTTTCAGGGTCGCCTCAACTCATGGCGATCCTTCTACCTCTGCTTCTGGAGTGCTGGATTAAACATGCCAGCTTTTTTATTGAGAAGCTTGTTACCTTTTTACTCAGGCTTAACTTTTTAGTTCTTAGCTCCATTGCATATTGATCATCCAAGTGTTTTTTTCTGGGTTGTGTAACTGTAACAAATTTGTTCCCTTGGGTTGTTCATTGACCATGTTTTTCCACAACACTTTTTTTTTCTTTTTCCCTAGGCAGGGTCTCACTCTAGCCCTGTCTGACCTGGAAGTCACTGCAGCTCTAGGTTGCCCACAAACATTAGGATCCTCCTACCTCAGCTTCCCTAGTGCAGGGATTAAAGTTGTGGGCCACCATTCCCAGTTTTCCGTTATCAAAACTCAGAGTGGAGTAACAGACTTTAAGTAGTTTTACCTAAAGCTCTGACAAATTAAGAAGGGCATCACAAGATTTCTCAGACTGAAATTCCAAAATTGCCTTTTCTATATATAGAGAATTGGTACTCAATTTTTCTTGTCATTTTTGTCCCAGGCAGGAAAATATCTTTTTTGTTTTGTTTTCCTATCTGTTCAAAATATTGTTTTACTAGTTTAGGAATGTTCCAGATAGTTCCCATCCCCTGTGTCCCCACCTCTGAATTTATAACCTTTTGAGGACCACTATGTCCCCTTTGCAAGCATCATATCATTAAACCGTGGAATCTTTGCAACTTTATAAAGTAGATTGCCATTTTCCTATTTCAGTAGATAGGAAAGGGATATCAGGTTTTGTTTGTGGCTCTAGTTTAAAAAGAAAATGGCAAGATTGGACTGTAACTTCAGAACTTTTTAAACCTCAATCCTAGGAACATGGTGATGAGTATTCCAGACAGCCTTGCCTTTGGAGATTACTGAGAGATAACTAACTGGCAGTGCCAGCATGGTGGTGCTTAGAAGGGGTAGCTCATCCAATTTGGTAGGGTTGGATAGTAGTCAAAGAAACGTTCTTGAAAGAGAGGACCTATGAGTTGAGATTTGAAGGACTTCTGGAGTTTAACCTAGTAACTGAAAAGAGCAGTGTGTGCAAAGCCAGAAGGCAGAATACTACTGTAGAACTGCCATGTGATACAGTGTTGCAGACCTTCCTGAATTGGGGTGCAGGCTGGTAAGGAGTTCATTCAGAAGTACTTGGATCTTAGTCCTGTGGGACAGTAGGGAGTTACATTGCCTTGCCTTGGTCTTCAGGTGTGCTATGAATGGTAGGAGAAAAGGGTGAGCTTTCTTCCTAAGACTCTTAGCTCATATCCTGATTTATCATTTGATCCCAGCAGGCTCAGGGAAGGCAAAAAAGCCTAGGCTTCCTGTAACCTGGATCTGATCCTGGCTTCACCATTGCTAAAAGGTTGTGCTGCCTACCCTACCTACCTTGATTAGTCTCTTGGCCTCTAATGATTCTTTTTGGTTATGGAAATTTTAAAAACAAAAAAGCCTCACAGCTTTGTAACAGGAACAGTAAGGAAACAAAGTTATCTCTTTGCCCTCACAGAGTTGCAGAAAATGTGGTTTTCACATTGTTTTGAGTTTGCCACACATTTGCTCAAAACAAATATATAGTCTTTCTAAAATCATATGCATTTTGGGGCTTTCCATGTTCTGATTTGAAAATGTTAGATTATATTGTAGTATTTTTTTTTAAAAGAAGTTCTTACGAGACATCAGTGTAAGTCATCTATAAATTCTGTATGTGCTGTTATGGTTTTCTTTGAAATACATTTCTAGAATTGGCTGGCCAGAGAAGAGATCTGTGAAGGCAGAACTAGCCCATTGTTGAAAAGCTAAATGATTGGTTTTCACTTGTATAGCCTTCCCTCTTTCATGTGGCTTCTTGTTCAGTATTTTGTAAGCACTCCAGTAAGAGATCACTCATTCTCGTTATTTAAAAGATTTTTATACTGTCAGAGTAGGGAAATTATTGTAGTTACTACAAGAAGACATAGATTTGTCCTTTTTTTTTTTTTTTTTGGGTTTTTCGAGGTAGTGTCTCACTCTAGCCCAGGCTGACCTGAAATTCACTATGGAGTCTCAGGGTGGCCTCGAACTTACAGTGATCCTCCTACCTCTGCCTCCCAAGTGCTGGGACTAAAGGCGTGCGCCACCACGCCCGGCTAGATTTGTCCTTTTTTAAACCTAAGCACACAGTTGGCACTTTAAGAATAGCAGGTAAGTAATCACACTGCTTACTTCAGAGACTAATGCTGTTTGAAGAAGAGAATTACTTTCTGTACTGTGTTGAAGATTTTGCAGAAAAAAGTAACTTGAGTACCTTAATGACATATTTTAGCATTTTCAAGATTACATTGGTATAGTAGGTATCAGAGCCCATTCTTCTAAGACTTTATGCTCCTTTAATTGTCATATGGGTGAATTTCAAAAATTCTATAAACATTTAAATCTGTATATTTTGCATCCACTTAATATATCCTGAATAATCGAGTATTGTTTTACTCTTATTTTTATGTGCAGATGTTTGTGGATTTTTCTGTGGGATCAGAGGCCACAACTATTGTACCCAGAGAACTCCACGTTTAACAGCAGGGATGGATGAACAGGCTCTCTTAGGGCTAAATCCAAATGCTGACTCAGACTTCAGACAACGGGTAAGTTAGCTTGATCACTTTTTAAAGCCAAGTTACCACAAATGTGCATTAGAGGCTTTGAATAAAGACTCTCTGAGAAGGTATAGGAGTAAACAAGTTTGCAGTAAGTATATTCTAAATGTGATTTATTTTTGTCTAGTTGGTTGATGTGAGATAGGTTTATTAAAAGTTATACTACAGGACTGGAGAGATGGCTCAGCAGGTAAGGTGCTTACCTGCAAACCTAAGGACCGTGGTTCAGTTCCCCGGTACCCTTGTAAAGTCAGATGCACAAAGTGGTGCATGCATGTGGAGCTCATCCCCAGTACCGATGTAAAGCCATGTGCACAAAGTGATGCATGCACATGGAGTTTGCTTGCAATGGCCGTGGCTGAGGTTCTGGAGTGTCCATCCCCCCCCTTGTCCCCTCTCTGCTTGCAAATAAATAAAAATATTTTTAAAAAGTTATACTGTAGAGCTCAGGAAACTTTCTTTAGTAGCACATGTACATATTTTATTTTCCCATGGGTTGATTTGAATTATGTGCGTTGTAAAACCCTTCGATTAGTGACATTGGTTACTTAGAACAGGTAGACATGTGAATAAACAGTTTGATATGTCATGTCTTGAGTTACATACAATGACTGCATGATAGGAAATTCATTAAGAGATGTTAATACTCGGATAAATGTAAACAATTAAACATATTACAGCCTATAACTATGAGACTGACTCTGAATGATAAAAGAATCCAAAGGACAAACCTTTAATTAAATTTTTTTTTACAGACATGTGGGTGTTCTGAAGTACAGGATCAGAGGATAGAGAGGAATTTTCATTCTTCTCTACTTCTCATAGCATAGGTTACTTTCTATATTATTTCTATGTACTTTCTGGGCTAAAATCTTTTCACTAAATAGTGTAGTCATTTTTGTTTTGCTTTTAAGCAGAGACTTTTTTTATTGTGTGTTGTTTTTCGAGGTGGGGTCTCACTCTGGCCCAGGCTGACCTGAAATTCACTATGCAGTCTCAGGGTGGCCTCGAACTCATGGCAATCATCCTACCTCTGCCTCCCAAGTGCTGGGATTAAAGGCATGTGCACCATGTCCAACGAGATTTTTTTTTTTAAGTAGTAAAAAAAAGTTCAAGTAGTTTCTAATGTAGTGAATGCCTGTGTTGTTAATAAGTAGCCAGCTTACTGCAGATGCAGGAAATAACAGGATTGAGACTTCATTGTCTGGCCAATTCAAAGATACCTCTCAAACTAGTTAGAACATCAAAAGACATGAAAAGCCTATGTCATCAGTGTAAAGGTTTCTTTTCACAGGAGTTTAAGCTATCTACCTTCAAAGTAATTGAAACAGAATCTTACTTTTAGTCTACATTTGTGTTACATGCTCACTATAATTACAAGCCTTTAGCTGTCTTTTACATTATTAGATGAAGTTCCCTGTTTTGTTTGTTTTTATTTTTGATTGTGTTTGTTTATTTGTTTTTATGCTGGAGATTGAACCTAGGTCCTCCTACTATATACTAGGCAAACACTCCCATTAAGCTACATCCTGGAATTTTGAGACAGAGTTACTATGTTACCCAGACTGGCCTAGTACTCACTATGTAATCCAGATTGGCCTCTAATGTGCCATAGTCCTCTGCCTCAGCCTCCCAACCCTGAGATTACTGGCATGAATTACCACATCCAGCTATCCCCCCCCCCCCCCACCACCACCTTTTAAAAAATTTATTTGCAAGTAGGGAGAGAGAATGAGCATGCCTGGACCTCTTGCCAATGCAAATGAACTCCAGATGCGTGCACCACTTTGTAAATTTGGCTTTACATAGGTACTGGGGAATTGAACCTGGGCCATTAGGCTTTGCAGGAAGTGTCTTTAACCACTGATCCATCTCCCCAGCCCTGACGTTCACTTTTTGAAATCTGCTTTTTTTAGAAATTAAGTAACAGATACATAAAAATGTGCTATACTTTTCTTCAGAAAAGAAAACTGGTAACATTATTAGTGGTTTTAATACAGAAGTTGTACTTTTTGTCAGTAAAAATGCATTCTGTCATAGGAATATTTTAAGCATGTAAGCTTAACCTGATATCCCATTCATCAACCTGAGTAACGATCAGTGAGGATGAGAAGAAAGGACTCTTGTAGAACAGTGAATCTGGATAGTTCTGATGTTACAGTTCAGAACTAGGGGAGCTTTTCAGTTTGGTGTTCAGGTGACTTAACGGTCAGCCCCAGTTGCTCAGATGCCCATAAGTAGCTCTCTGTTTTCTGCATGGGCGATGTGAGGTAGCTGAATGTCTGTGTTGTCACTTGGATGCAGAGAAGAGGGATGGGCTAGAAGAACAAGGTGATGAAAGTAATCTTGTACATCATTGCCCCAAAAGTTTTTTGGTTTTTTTAGAAGCAGGGTCTCACTCTAGCTCCAGACTGGCCTCGATCCTCTGCCTCCCAAGTGCTGGGATAAAAGGCATGCACCACCATCCCTAGCTCACAGAAGCTTTTTTTTTTTTTCAAGTTTGTTTGTTTTTTGTAAATATTTTATTTTTATTTGTTTACTTATGAGAGAATGGGCACACCTCTAGCCATTGCAAATGAACTCCAGATGCATGTGCCCTCATGTGTATCTGGCTTACGTGGGTTCTAGGGAATCAAACCTGGGTCCTTAGGCTTTGCAGGCAAGCACTTTAACCATTAAGACAACTCAGCAGCCCTCACAAGTTTTTTTTTGTTTCTTGTTTTTTTTTTTTTTCTTTTGAAGCAGGGTCTCATTCTAGCTCAGGCTGACCTGGAGTTCACTGTGTATTCTCAGGATGGCCTCGAACTCACAGCGACCCTCTTACCTCTGCCTCCTAAGTGCTGGCAATAAAGGCATGTGCCACCACATCTGGCTCAAAAGTTTTTAATGCTAGTGATACAGGGACTGAGTATACAAACAAAAATGTGAGTGTCCAGGTTATTTCCCTTCCTCCCCACTTTTAAAAAATGGAATGCTCCTGGGCTGGAGAGATGGCTTAGCTGTTAAGGTGCTTGCCTGCGAAGCCTTAGTACCCAGGTTTGATTCTCCAGATCCCATGTAAACCAGATTCACAAGGTGGTGCATGCATCTGGAGTTCATTCACTGTGGCTGGATGCCTTGCCCATTCTCTTTGTCTCTATCTTAGGCTTGAGATACTCTTCACAAGTTAGGGTGACTTTACTATTTGCTTGTTATCGATCGTCTGTGAATTCTGCACATAGTGGACTATGCAGTGTACAAGGACCATGTGACACCCATGCTCCCAGGTGTCTGGGAGAGCAATGTAGCCAGCGTGGCATCCATTCAGCAGTGCACCGCTGCTGGTGGCAGTCTAGATTGTGATTGTGAGAGTGCTGAAAAACATTTCCAAAAGCTTTTACTTTTAATTTTGATATTTCCCAGAGTTAATATCATGCACATGTATGCCATCCTTCATTGTTAGAGAATTTGCATAGATGAAATAATGTATGCATTATTTTCTCTTACATAATGAATTTAATAGATTTGCTGTGAAATAAGAAAGTACCCTCATGTGTTGTTTGATAACTGCACATACCACAGTGTTAACTGTCCTTGATAACTTGCTTCAGTATTCTCCCTCAGATACTGTGATAACTGACATCTGCAGGCCAGTATTGTGCTGTAAAGAAATAGGAGTTTGAGTATCTGATAGACTTTGTCATGGATTTGGTCTTTTGTAACATACATACATATGTACATACATACATACATACATACATACATACATACCATACATACATACATACATATATATTTATGTGGGGGCAGATAGAGAAAGAACAGGTATGCAGGACCTACTAGCCACTGCATATGATCTCCAGATGCATGCACCACCTTGTGCATCTGGCTTATCTGGGTACTGGGGAATCAAACCTTGGTCCTTAGGCTTCACAGGCAGCACCTTAATCATTAAGCCATCTGTCCAGCCCTGGTATGTGTGTATGTATGTATGTGTTTATTTATTTTGAGAGGGAAAGTGGAGAGAGAGAATGGATGCACCAGAGCCTTCAGCCACTGTGAACTCCAGACACGTGCGCCCCCTTGTGCACATGTGTGATATTATGCATTGTGTCACTGTGTGCCTTATGTGGGTCCTGGAGATTGAAACATGATTTCTTAGGTTTTGCAAGCAAGCGCCTTAACCACTAAGCTATCTATCCAGCCCCATGGTCTTTTTTTGAAATTATTATTAATGATTTGCATGTTGTACATATTCAGAAGCCTGAGTTGGATTAGTTTTTCTATTAAATTTGTTGATTTTTCTACTCTCAAAATATTCAGGACTAGTAGGACATTGAAATTGACTATTCCAAATGCATTTCTTTGTTTTGCAATTTTACAGGCCCTGGCCTATTTTGAGCAGTTAAAGATTTCCCCAGATGCCTGGCAAGTGTGTGCAGAAGCTCTAGCACAGAGAACATACAGGTAATTACAACAAAACTGCTATGTCATGTAAAAGAATTTAAGTTTCTGTGAATATGATAGGATCCTTAATTTTACCTGTATTTGAAAAGTGTACATGAAAACATTTTGTGACTTGCCTTTTAGAAAAAAAAATTATATATCTGTTTAATATACAAGTGAGAAAAGTAATGGGCCAATAGTTGGGCCACTCCAAAGCTGATATTTCAGTAAAATTATCCTTTGCTCTATGTCATATACCTGATAGCCAATCCCAGCTGGAATAGACTAAAGGAAACGCTTCCTTGTCTTACAATTGGGAATGAAGGAGGTGATCATGAATGGTGTCTATCTTGACTTGAAGCCTCAGCCTCCAGTATGTCCATGCTTAGTTACCATTCTGTGGTGTTATACCAAGGTCATCTTCACCTCTGGCTTGTTGATCAGTTTGCAGCATGGATCTCTGCAGTGAACTGAGGGACTGTGAGTGTAGATTCCTCCAGTTCTCAAATCCTCTGCTGGTTGAGGCCACATCAAATTTAGGCAAGTTCCCCCTTCAATGTGACTTCTTATGAAGTCTTTATAAAGTAACAAGCTTAAATTAATTTTTTTAATTAAAAAAAGTAGAAGCCAGGTGTGGTGGTGCATGCCTTTAATCCCTGCACTCAGGAGGCAGAGGTAGGATTGCTATGAGTTCAAGGCGAGCCTGGAGACTACATAGTGAATTCCAGGCAGGTCAGTCTGGGCTACAGTGGGACCCTACCTGTGTGTGTGTGTGGGGGGGGGGCACACAAGGAGACATGGTGGAGCCTGCATGTATTCCCAGCAATTTGGATGTTGGGGTAGGAGGATCAGAAGTTCAGGGCTAGCTTCTCTACACATAGCAAGCTGGAAGCCAACCTGGGCCACACAAGACCTTGTCTCAAAAACCAAAAATGATAGAAACTCTTTTATTCATTTGATCATTAGTTGTTAGCTTCTTATTAACAGAAATTAACATCATAGGACTATAGGAAAGAGCAGACTAGCAGTACACAAGCAACCCATCAGTGGGAGCATGCTCACATGACTTTAGTGATGGCCTTCTGACTAGAGTTGTTACAGTGCTGTCTGTTATCCTGGTTGACAGCTGAAACCTGTTGCTTGAGTTGATTGAAAATTGGTTTTCAGAACATGTTAGATGCTTAGAGTAATTAAAAGGTCGCTCCCCCTGCCCCATGGGCCTTTATGAGAGAGACAGGAGAGAGAATTGGAGTGCCAGGGCCTCTAGCCATTACAGTTGAAGTCCAGATGTGTGTGCCACCTTATATGTATACACAGACTTGTGCATTTGTGTCACCTTTGTGTGTCTGGCTTTGTGGACCTGGAGAGTGGAACATGGGTCCTTAGGCTTCGAAGGCAAGTGCCTTAACCCCTAAACCAACTCTGCAGCCCAAGAGATGGTTTTTAATTGAAGGCTTCCTCTAGTTTCTTGCTTAAATTAAAAAGACCTTACATAATTCAGTTAAGGTGATGATGTTATTCACAGTGAAGACAGAAACCTATGGTCTTAGAAGAGATATTAATTAAATCTCACTAGAAATCTCCATTATGGAGATTTGGACTAATACTTTATATAGGAAAAACTGTTCCATGACTAAGCTTGTCCTAAACCTACTGCCTTGACGGAGCAGACTGTCATGCAGACTCTGCAGGGATTGATCAGGGTTGGTATCATGCCCATTACAACCCTACATCACCCCAAGAGACAGTGGGAAGTGGAAAATTTGTGGGTGCTCATTTTTGTTCCTATCTTATAAAGGAACTGTTCTTGTAATTTAATTTCCTGAGTGTACTTTGTGGGTGGACGCATAGTCATCCACCTGGCTCTGCTTGTTTTACATTTATCCATAAGAGCTCTGGCTAGGCTTGTGTTCCCAGAAGGCTTAGAGGTACATCTGTGATTTGACACGGTGCCTTGTTTGTCGTACTATTTGTCATCTTGCATTATTCTGGGAGTCCTGAATCTTCACATCTAGAATTTAGGGGAAATGGCTTGTACTTATAAAGCACTTTATATAAGATTTATATTGAATGTGTGGTTGTGGCTGTTTTACTTGCCAGATTTTAATAGAAGTATTAAATATCGCATATAACTTGAGTTCTCTTTACTTTTTAAACAAATAGATTTGAATGAATGAGATTGGGGTTGAGAGTATGGCATGTTAGTACAATATTCGCCAGGTATATCAGGCCCTGTTTTAGATCCCTAGCATGGAAAAATAAAACAAAACAATAATAAAAATAAACTGACATTGGTAAGTAGAAAACAATTCAAGGGGTTTCATTTGAAATACTAGATAGTTGTTAATTCAGTAATATTTTGTTGTTGTTTCCCCCAGTTTACATTCTGATTATCTAACTTGTTTTTATTTTTCAGTGATGATCACATAAAGTTTTTCTGCTTTCAAGTATTAGAACATCAAGTTAAATACAAGTAAGGCTTTTCTCACTGTTTGATTCAGATTCATGGAGAGATTTTTGTTTGTTTGTTTGTTTGTTTTGGTTTTTCAAGGTAGGGTCTCAATGTAGCTCAGGCCGACCTGGAGTTCACTATGTAGTCTCAGGGTGGCCTTGAACTCACCACGATCCTCCTACCCCTATCTTCCAAGTACTGGGATTAAAGGCGTGCACCACCGCACCTGGCAAGATACTTTAAAAGAAAAAACAAAAAACTATTTGTTTGAGAGAAAGCAGCAGATAGGGAGAGAGAATGAGCATGCCAGGATCTTTAGCTGCTGCAAACAAACTCCAGACGCATGTGCCACCATATGCATCTGGTTTACATGGGTCCTGGGAAATCAAACCTGGATCTCTTGGCTTTCCAGGCAAGCATCTTAACCACTAAGCCATCTCTCCAGCCCAAAAGATACTTTTTAAATTTGTTTTTTCTTCCTTTAAAGAAACAGTAATGCAAGTAGTCAATTACCAGTGTGCACAGGTTACAAAATTGTTTTAGGGTTTAGAGAGATGGCTCATCAATGAAGGGCACTTAACTTTCAAAGCCTAATGACTTGAGTTTGATTCCCCAGTACCCACATAAAGCCAAATATTCAAAGTGGTACATGTATTTGGAGTTCATTTGCAGTGGCAAGAGGCCATGGTGCACCTATTCACTGTCTCTCTGTCTCCTGCTATTTCTCCTTGCAAATAAAAATAAGATGTTGGTTTTAGAAAACATTTTGACTTGCTCACACTGACTTGGCTGGTTGTAAAAGTACAGACATTTCATACACACAAAGTAAATTTAAATTTCCAGGTTCTCTAAAAGAATCAGAAGATGTAGCAATAGTAATAGTATGCCTTTTTCTGTTAGTCTGTTTTTGTTTTTCAAGGTAGGGTTTCTCTAGTTCGGGCTGACCTGGAATTTACTGTGTCGTTTCAGGATGGCCTCGAACTCACAGTGATCCTCCTACCTCTGCTTCCCGAATACTGAGATTAAAGGCGTACACCACCACGCCCAGCACCCTATTTTTCTTTTTAATATTATTTTATGAGAGAGAGAATTGATGATCTAGGGCCTTAGCCACTGCAAACAGACCCCAGACACATGCACCACCTTGTGCATGTGGCTTACATAGGTCCTGGGGAGTCAAACCTGGGTCCTTAAGCTTCGCAGGCAAGCGCCTTAGCTGCTAAGCCATCTCCCCACTCCAATTGGCCTATTTTCTAATGTAAGGAGTAGCTCTGTGTTTAAAACCCATTTTTTCATAAAGGAAAAACAGTTATCTGCCAATTTATCCTTTTTTAAAATTTATTTATTTGCATATGTGTGTGCATATTGTGCATGCATGCACACATGCCAGAGTCTTACCAGACAGCAGGAGATGCTGTTGCTACTTTTTGCACCTGGCTTTATATAGGTAGCTGGGGAATCGAACCTGGGACAGCAGACTTTGCAGTGCTGAGCCATCTCCCCAGCACCTTTTCTGATTCTGTACACCACAGAACATGGATTAATTTTTCTATTTGAAAAGTTGCAAACCTAGTTGGGCATGGTGGCACGTGCCTTTAATACCAGAACTCAAGAGGCTGAGGTAGGATTGCTGTGAATTCAAGGCCAGTGTGAGACTGCATAGTGAATTGCAGAGCAGCCTGGGCTAGAGCAAGACCCTTCTTTGAAAAACCAGAAAAAAACAAAAAGAAAGAAAGATTGCAAACCTCCCCTAGCTGATGCTGTCATTCATGTGTTCTTTATAACAATATTACTAGGCATTTGTAGCTTATTTTAGACTTGAGATAACTGAGTGCCATAAAACTTTACACTTCAAATGATTTTTCAAAGCCATAGACACCAAACATAGCCACTCTTTTTCTCTCTTTTGAACAGATATTCAGAACTAACCTCTGTTCAACAACAGCTAATTAGGGAGACACTGATATCGTGGCTTCAAGCTCAGGTAAAATAGTTAATTTCATTCAATGCCTCATATTATCAACTATTTCATTTTTAATATTAATAGAAAAGTGTTGGTTTTAAAGATCACAGACAGGAAGAAACTTAGTTTTAATTACTTTCTATATCATATTGTAGAAACTTTGGCTTTAAAAGGCACTATTACTATTATATTTTTATTATTTATTTTTAAATTCATTGTCAGTAATTGCTTTTCTCATTGGCTGTTACAGCTGCGCCCTATTGAACAGCCTCTTTACAAGAACCTTTTCAAAGAGATGATTTTTTTATTCACAACATGCTCCTTTTGATTTATTGTAGCTAATCTTAACATAAAGCAGTTGTGTAGCTAGTTTTTTTTTTTATCTTCTTTGACGACCCGACAGACAGAAGAAAAATAAATTTTTTTCTTAGAGGAAATTATATGAATTATTAAAACTCCTGAAATATGAGATGTAACAATGAACCAGTTTTGGTGGTTCATGCCTATAATCCTGTAATTCAAAAGGCAGAGGGAGAAGGATTGTGAATTCAAGGCCATTTGGGGTATATAACAAGATCAAGGACAACATGAGCTGCATAGAAAGGCCGTCTCAAAGAAACAAAGGCTGGGATGTAGCTCAGTGGTAGAATGCTTGCCTGGCATGTACAAGGTCCTGGACTCAATCCCTAGTACCATAAGACAAAAACCACTAGGAGGCAACCATCATTCGCTTGTTACCTATCTGGCTGTTCACTTAATACTTAGGTAATTTTGACACAGTTTTGTGACATTGCTAATGTGAGTAATGTTGAAGTTTACTTGGGATTTGCTTATTAATGAAAGGGGGAAAATAATTTTATTTTTAATTTTTTTCAGCTTGAATTCAATTTTATGCAATATTTCTGTTTGTTAGATGCTGAATCCCCAACCAGAGAAGACTTTTATAAGAAATAAAGCAGCCCAAGTCTTCGCCTTGCTTTTTGTTACAGAATATCTCACTAAATGGCCCAAGTTTTTTTTTGATATTCTCTCAGTTGTGGACCTAAACCCTAAGGGAGTAGATTTGTACCTCCGAATCCTCATGGCCATTGATTCTGAGTTGGTGGATCGTGATGTGGTCCATACATCAGAGGTAAGTCACTTCCTTCAGTTTTTAATGCAGATCTGTAGGAGAAAAACAAACTTAATGAAAGGGAATGGTAACTCTTTTTTTTTTTTTTTTCTTTTCTTTTAAAGTTTACTTGAGAGAGGAAGGGAGGGAGAGAGGGTGAGGGAGAGGCAGATAGAGGCAGGACCTCCAGCCACTGCAAATGAACTCCAGGTGCATGGCTACCTTGTGCATCTGGCTTGTGTGGGTGCTAGGGAATCGAACGTTGGTTCTTAGGCTTTGTAGGCAAATGTCTTAATTGCCAAGCCATTTCTCTGGCCCAATAAATCTTTTTACTTTTACACATTCTTTTTTTGGCTTTTTAAACTTTTTTTAAAAAATTTTATTTTTGGGCTGGAGAGATGGCTTAGTGGTTAAGCGCTTGCCTTTGAAGCCTAAGGACCCTGGTTCAAGGCTTGATTCCCCAGGACCCACATTAGCCAGATGCATAGGGGGTGCACACATCTGGAGTGTGTTTGTAATGGCTGGAAGCCCTGGCATGCCCATTCTCTCTCTCTCTCTCTCTCTCTCTCTCTCTCTCTCTGTCACTCTCAAATAAATAAATAAAAATGAATTTAAAAATTTATTTTTATTTATTTATTTGAGAGAGAATGGGTGCACCCAGGGCCTTCAGCCACTGAAAATGCACTCCAGACACACATGCTCCCTTGTGCATCTGGCTTACATGGGTTCTGGGGAATCAAACCTGGGTCCTTTGGCTTAGTAGGCAAGTGCCTTAACCGCTAAGCAATCTCTCCAGCCCTCTTTTACACATTCTTATGAATAATTACAATGTACCTAGTATCTTGAGTTTTGTTGACAGAAAAAATTGATTTTTTTTTCCCACAGATGTAGACTGACTGACAGAGCATTCATTAGATATTTAAAAGCTAGGAAAATACATTCACCAGAGAAATGGCACAAGTTGGCTTTCTCATTAATTTCTTGAGTGTGGCCTGTGGTTAATACTTCTGAAGGAGCAAGCTGAGTGTTGCTTACTGCTCCAGGTTAAGTCATGTTGTACAAGCAGTACTTATACTGTCTGCTGGTAGCTTTGGTTCTCCTTCCTTACAGGTGATGTTGCTGGTGGTTTTTCAGGATTGCAGTTCAACATAGTGCTCACACCTACCTCGGAGCACTTGCCTAGTCTGCACAGGGCCCTGGGTTTGATACTGAGCATGAAAGTGTCGGGAGGAAGAAGAGGAAGTTGTTGCAATAGTAGTAAGAACTGGGGATTTTAAGCAGGAGTTCCTAACACTTGGGAGATGCAGGCAGGAGAAACAGAGGTTTGAGGACAGCCTGAGTAACGCAGCAAGCCCTTATCTCAAAAAACACACACTAAAATTAGCTATAACTGTATTTAAGTTGCTGCCATTTCCTAAAACGTGTTTGTCCATGACTCAGAATATCACATGCTTAAGATTTCTAAGCTGTGCATGGCAGCACATGCCTTTAATTCCAGAACTCAGGAGGCAGAGATAGGTGGACTGCTTTGAGTTTGAGGCCAACCTGAGACTACATAGTAAATTCTAGGTCAGCCTGGGCTAGAGTGAGACCCTTCCTCAAAAAACCCAAACAAACGAATAACAACAACAAAAAGATTTCTAAGTAGTACTTATTTATAGCTTATATTTAATAAATTAAGCCTGGCACCAAGGAATAGAACGGAAAAAGGAAATGAAAAGAATCACAGGATATGGTTTTAGAGCTGATAAATAGGAAACCATGGTAGGGAATGTGTTAACAAGTCTAGAAGATAGTGCAGAGGAAATTACTGTGTGCAGATCTATTCAGATGTCAAAAGTTATTTTGGGGCTGGAGAGATGGCTTAGCGGTTAAGACACTTGCCTGTGAAACCAAAGGACCCAGGTTCAATTCCGCAGGACCCATGTAAACCAGATCCACAAAGGGCACATGCATGTGGAGTTTGTTTACAGTGGCTAAAGGCCCTGGTGCACCCATTCTCTGTCTTCTCTCTCTCCCTCTCTCTCTCTGCTTGCAAATAAATAAATAAAAATAAGTTAAAAAGAAAAAGAAAAAGAAGGCAAGTGTAAGAAGAAAAAAGTTATTTTGTAATATACTTCATATTTTTGTGTTTTTTAAGAAGTATCTATTTGTTTATTTGAGAGGTAGAGAAAATGGGGGCACTAGGGCTTCTAGCCACTGCAAATGAACTCCAGGCATCTGGCTTCATGTGGGTATGGGGGAATTGAACCCAGGTCCTTAAGCTTCGCAGGCAAGCACCTAAACCCCTGAACCATCTCCAGCTCTTTATTTTGTGTTTTGTTTTTTAGGAGGCTCGTAGGAATACTTTGATAAAAGATACTATGAGGGAACAGTGCATTCCAAATCTGGTGGAATCGTGGTACCAAATCTTACAAAATTACCAGTATACAAATTCAGAAGTGACATGTCAGTGCCTTGAAGTAGTTGGGGCTTATGTCTCTTGGATAGATTTATCCCTTATAGCCAATGATAGGTAAGTACGCCTATAATTTTTTTTTTATTTTTATTAACATTTTTCATGATTATAAAATATATCCCATGGTAATTCCCTCCCTCCCCACCCCCACACTTTCCCGTTTGAAATTCCATTCTCCATCATATTACCTCCCCATTATAATCATTGTAGTTACATATATACAATATCAACCTATTAAGTATCCTCCTCCCTTCCTTTCTCCACCCTTTATGTCTCCTTTTCAACTTACTGGCCTCTGCTACTAAGTATTTTCATTCTCACGCAGAAGCCCAGCCATCTGTAGCTAGGATCCACATATGAGAGCGAACATGTTCGCCTATAATTTTTACAATAGAAATCTAAAGAGTACAGAAAATAGCATTGAAAACTCATGTGTGAAAATAATAAAAACAGTTTTGTTACCCTCTTACTAGGTTTATAAATATGCTGCTAGGTCATATGTCAGTAGAAGTTCTACGGGAGGAAGCATGTGACTGTTTATTTGAAATTGTAAATAAAGGAATGGACCCTATTGATAAGATGAAGCTAGTAGAATCCTTGTGTCAAGTATTACAGACTGCTGGGTTTTTCAGCATTGACCAGGTCAGTAAATTTATATGGAATTTTGAAATTTGCAGATGGTAAACTAAATATAATAGCTTCTCCCCCTAAACATTGGAGCCTATACTTGAAGTGACAGTAAACGACTATGTCTAGAGAGCTAGCCATAAATGTTACTTAGAACATTTCTCTTACACAATCTATTATACCAGTTTCTCAATGTGAAGATCTGGATAGCACACTTCCCTGTGTGTTCTTTACAACTGTCCAGTGACTATAATGTAGCAAGGCAACATACTATTTACACAGAAATGCATGTTGACCAATTACTCCCATAATCATAAGTTGTTGGTTTTTTGTTTTTAAATTTTAGGCTTTTCAAGGTAGGGTCACTGTAGCTCAGGCTGATCTGGAATTCACTATGTAATCTCAGACTGGCCTCAAATTCATGTCTGTCCTCCTCCCTTTGCCTCCCTAATGCTAGGATTAAAGGCATACACCACCATGTCTGGCAATAAGCTGGGTTTTAATCTTATGTTTACATTCTAACACATTTGAGCTGTATCTGGTTTTTTAAAGAAAAACAAAATCTAAGACTTAATGTAGAGCCTGTCTGCCAGAGAACAGCTTAAAGGTAACTAATGAAGACATCTTTGTTCTGGCTTTAACACTGACAGTGACCTAAGTAAGCTAGGTTATTATAATAGCATTTTCATGTCTTTATAGGGAAGTTGAGGCCCAAATCAAATAGTCAGAAATTTTGCTACAGAACTGTTCAGCAAATTGAACAACACGGGGAGGAGATGGTTCTGACACAACTGCTTTCTTTTATTTAAGCTTTTATAAAGTTAGTAATGTCCACAGGACAGTAATAAAAATGACTGCTTTTAGAGTACTGTTAGATGTTAATGGTAGCAGAAGAATAACACATTCTGAAAATCCTCCTGTCAGAACTGATAACTGTCTGCTGTCTTAAAGAGAACCCTGTAATAGTCATTGGGTTCATCTAAAGGCTAGGGTTTTCCCTCCTACCCTTGCCCTAGATGGCTGTAATTGAGTTCTTTCTTGATTGCTTATAGGAAGAAGATGTGGATTTCCTGGCAAGATTTTCTAAGCTGGTAAATGGAATGGGACAGTCATTGATAGTTAGCTGGACTAAATTAATTAAGAATGGAGATATCAAGAATGCTCAAGAGGCACTCCAGGCTATCGAGACAAAAGTGGCACTTATGTTACAGCTGCTAGTTCATGAGGATGATGACATTTCTTCTAACATTATTGGGTTTTGTTATGATTATCTTCATATTTTGAAACAGGTAAGTTCTTGTTTTATTTTTTTTCCAGCACATTATATAAGGAGCTATAGCCATGGAAAATTGAAAACACCTGTAATTATTTAGTCCAGTGATATTTACCATTAATTACATAATGTATTTCTCTCTATTTTGTTTTATTATTGAAAAATTAAGAACACTGGACTTTCATAATTACATAAATTTAAAGTATTTACTAAAGAGAGAGAGAGAGAAAGAATGGGTGCACCAGGACCTCTAGTCACTGCAAACTAACTCCAGCTTGATGCGCCACCATGTGCATCTGGCTTACGTAGGTTCTGGTGAATCAAACCTGGGTCCTTGGGCTTTTCATGCAAGCACCTTAACCACTAAACTATCTCTCCAGGCTGAAAGTGTTTTATTAAAAAATCAAAAATGTAGCCTGGCATGGTGACACACACTTTTAATCTCTGTAGAGGATAACTAAATTTGAGGCCAGCCTGGGAACACTGAGATCCTAACTTGAAACCACCCACCCCCAAATAAGTAGCAAATGCTAGAAGACAAGAACAATAAAAGTTCTAACATTCACTAGATTGCACATGATGACATGCCAGTAATTCCAGCGCTTGGGAGGTGAAGGAGACAGGAAAGTAGTTCAAGTTTATCTGTAGTCCCAAAGGTGTTCATTGGAAGGGGGAGAGGGAGACAACAGAAGTAATGGGGGGAGGAGGGTTGAATATGATCAAAATACATTATATGAAAATGGGTCAGACATGTGTTAAGTACATAGGTGCTGCCAAATTCCCCTGCAAATTGAGATTCTACTTGTTGTTGCTGCTTTTATTTTTTTCTAGGTAGGGTCTCACTACAGCCCAGGCTGACCTGGAATTCACTATGTAGAACTCGTAGCAATCCTCCTACCTCTGCTCCTAAGGTGCTGGGATTAAAGGTGTGTGCCATCACACCTGGCCGAGATTTTTTTTTTCTTTCTTTCTTTCTTTTGTTTTTTTGAGGTAGGGTCTCACTCTGGTACAGGCTGACCCGGAATTCACTATGGAGTCTCAGAGTGGCCTCGAACTCACGGCAGTCCTCGTACCTCTGCCTCCCGAGTGCTGGGATTAAAGGCGTGTGCCACCACTTCCAGCTATTTTTTGCCTTTTTTTTTCTTTAAGTTTTTCTTGGTGTTGAGGATTAAATCTGGGGCCTATACATGCAAGGAAAGTGCTCTATAACCTAGCCATATGATCTCTGTGTATGTTTTAGAAGATCTTAGTTGATTAGAAAAACACTCTGATCTGTGACTAGAACTTCAGAAAAACTAATTATTGCTTTTTAACAGCTTACAGTGCTCTCAGATCAGCAAAAAGCTAATGTAGAGGTAAGTAACTCCCTTATGCTTTTTTAAACCAATGAAGGATTCATTTTCTGGAGTCTGCCTTGAAATATAGCTTAGTTACAAAATAAAACTAAAGAAACTGATTAACAAAAGTTATTTTATTCTTAACGCTTAGGCAATCATGTTGGCCGTAATGAAAAAACTGACTTACGATGAAGAATATAACTTTGAAAATGAGGTAAGGAGTTTTGCATCAAAGACATGCTAGTTTGATTGTTTGTTTACATTAAATTAATTATTTTTCACACTGCTTTTGGAGCCTTTTAAAACAAAAAATAGTATTTTATTTAAAAGTCCAATTCAGAGCTGGAAAGATGACTTAGTGGTTAAGGCATTTGCCTGCGAAGCCAAAGGACCCAGGTTCTATTCCCCAGGACTCACATAAGCCAGATGCACAGAGGGGCTCATGCGTCTGGAGTTTGTTTGCAGTGGCTACAGGCCCTGGCATGCCCATTCTCTCTGTGTCTGTATGTCTGTCTGTCTCTCTCTACCTCTGCTTGCAAATAAATAAATAAATAGTTTTAAAAATCCTATTCATACTGGTGTCAGTTTTGGATAACACTTTAAGACCTCTTAATCTTTCACTTTTGATAGTTTGTCGGTTAAGGTCCTTTTTAAGCTGGGTGTGGTAGCATTATGCCTGTGATCCCAGCACATGGGAGACAGATTTAAGGCTAGCTTATATTGGATAATGAGTTCTATGCTAGCCTGGGCCACAAAGAGTGCCAGACGCCGTTTCAAAACAAATAAAAAGAATTCTTTATTATTTTTTAATTTTAAATTTAATTTTATTTATTTGCAAGCAGAGAAAGAGATAGACACAGAGAAAGTGGGCATGCCAGGTCCTCTAGCCACTGCAAATGAACTCCAGGCGCATGTGCCCCCTTGTGCATCTGGCTTACATGGGTACTGGGGAATTGAACCTGGGTCCTTTTGGCTTTGTAGGCAAGTACCTTAACTGCTAAGCCATCTCTCTAGCCCAAGAATCCTTTCTAAAACACACTGTGGAGCTCAGGATGTAGCTCAGTGGTAAAGACTTGATCTACCATGTGCAAGGAAGGCCTTAAGCATAACCCCAGCACCCAAAGGAAGAAAATACTCCTTGACAGTCTTATTGATGAGATAGTAAGAATAGTGAATTGAAGCCCAGTCAGCAAGCCTGGAGTCAACAGACTATGTGGGGAAAATGAAGCTTAACTGTCTGGACTTACTGTAGTTAAAAATGCTGTCCAGAATTATGAGAGTCAGTTTTCCATAAAATACAACTCAGTGGTGGCTTGTGCTGTTTAGATGTGTGCTAAAATAGTCTGTTTCCCATTTCAAGCATTCAGAAACGTTGAACTGTTAAAAGATGATGAAAATGACCAACTTGTTGCATTTAGGATGTGCTAGGCTCCTAATATTTTATGTTTCTAGTCATAGAATACTATTATTACTTTTGGGGGTAATGATGAGTGAAGAAGATGGGGAAGTCTTGAAGCCTAATGTGAACCCATTCTTGCCTGCTTTACCATCCACCTTAGGATATCCTGACAGAGGCCTGTTTTTTGGGGGGGGATAATGTTCAGAAGTACTTACTTTTGAATAAGATAGGAAGGGCTGCTAAGCATGGTGATTTTTCTGTATAGATATTGATGACACTTGTAAATGCATAATCCATAGAATTGAAGATTTATGCGAACCTTAAATTCTTAAAATTTTAAAACAAGGATTTTTAACTGGTATCCTAACAGGGTGAAGATGAAGCCATGTTTGTAGAATATAGAAAACAACTAAAGTTACTGTTGGACAGACTTGCTCAAGTTTCACCAGAGTTACTGCTGGCTTCTGTTCGCAGAGTTTTTAGTGCCACACTGCAGTAAGAGATATTGCTTTCGTAACTTCTTAGTTTTTATCCCTGACTATGTTACCAAATAAATGATTCAGATAACTTATTAGTCTGTTTTTATATATATCTCTGAATACAGTGTATTTTTCTTCTATAACTTATGTTTCTACTTTTGTGATAAATTACATTGCTTGGCAAGATTAAAAATGCTATGACTTTTTAATCATTAGGGAGGTTTTGGTTGGTGGGTTATTGTCTTGTGTCTAGAGTGCTTGTTCAGATATCACTGACATATTATAACTTGGTAGGAACTGGCAGACTACACGGTTTATGGAAGTTGAAGTAGCAATAAGATTGCTGTATATGTTGGCAGAAGCTCTTCCAGTGTCCCATGGTGCTCACTTCTCAGGTGATGTTTCAAAAGCTAGTGCTTTGCAGGATATGATGCGAACTGTAAGTATACTGAAGATAACTTATTTCAAACATAATTTTTTCTTGTCATTATAAGCTAGTGGGAGTTCCTTAATGTTAGAGTTTGATACATGTTTATACTGGGACTTTTTGATGTTGGAATAAACATAAATAGGTTTCTTCATTTTCTGCCTCCTCTAGTTGGTAACATCAGGCGTTAGTTCCTATCAGCATACATCTGTGACACTGGAGTTCTTTGAAACTGTTGTTAGATATGAAAAATTTTTCACAGTTGAACCTCAACACATTCCGTGTGTATTAGTAAGTATACACTTTACTCTGGGTCCCCCCCCCCCCCCCCCCCCCCCCCGCCTCGAACTCCTCCTACCTCTGCCTTCCAAGGGTTGGGATTAAAGGTGTGCATCACTATGCCCCAGCCTGGGTTTTTGTTTGTATGTATTTCAGCTAATTGTTATATGATGTTTTTTTCAGTCTGTCTGTCTGTGTGTATGTGTGCATTCCTAGGCCATGCCTTCTAGTATTCTAAGTAAACTGATGTGACTAAATATAACATGACATTAGCAATGAAAGCTTTGATAAGGACACAAATAATTAGTGTCCCTCTCTTTAGATGGCCTTCCTGGATCACAGGGGTCTGCGGCATTCTAGTGCTAAAGTCCGGAGCAGAACTGCCTACTTATTTTCTAGATTTGTCAAATCTCTCAAGTAAGTTTACAGTTTCAGCCATTATGTTTAGCTTTCCTTTTTTCAACTATAAAGTAGGCATATAAAGGATTGTCCGATCCTCGAGTAGATTTGATTTATTCTTTACTGCGATATGCTCTGCCTTAAGCCTTTCCTGCTTACTAACTAGATTCTTTGTTTTGTTTGCGTAGTTTTGTTTGTTTTCTTGGTGCTAGGCACATGCTCTGACCCTGATTGCATACTTCACTGTTGGCAATTGTTAGACATTTAATCAACAATTTTATTGCAGTAGGTCACTGTATAGTTTCCTTAAAGTTCTTAAATACCCTTGAAAACACATTTTTAATTTTTTTAAAAAATATTTTTATTTATTTACTTATTTGAGAGAGAGAAAGAGGTAGAGAGAGGGAGAAAGAATGGGTGCTGCAAGGCCTCTAGCACGGCAGACAAACTCCAGATTTGAGATAAAGAGGCAGATAATGAGAGAATGGGCATGCCAGGGTCTCCTGCCACTGCAAACGAACTCTAGACACATGTGCTACCTTATGCATATGGCTTTGCATGTGTACTGGAGAATCAAACTTGGGTTCTTTGGCTTTGCAGGCAAGCACCATAACTGTTAAGCCATCTCTCCAGCCCCAGCCCCACATTTTTAATTTAATATGTTCTATTTTTTAGTAGTATCATTTTTTTTCTTAAAACTTTTTTTTTTTTTTTTCAAGGTAGGGTCTCACTCTAGCCCAGACTGATCTGGAATTCACTATGTAGTCTTAAGGTGGCCTCAAACTCACGATGATCCTCCTACCTTTGCCTCCCAGTGCTGGAATTAAAAGTGTGTGCCACCACACCCGGCAAAACATTTTTTTAAATTTGCGTGTGTAACTGTCAGTGTGTGCCTGTCAGATGTGCCAGGGTCTCTTGCCACTGCAAATGAATGCCTATCCACTTTATATGAGTGGGAAGACAATTACACCCCAGCCACCAGGCTTTGCAAGCAAGTGCCTTTTACTCCCAAGCCATCTTCCCAGTCACTAGAATCTTTTTTTTTTTTTTTTTTTGTATTAAGAGGTTTATAGTATAAGCTGTCATGATAACCCATTATTACAGAGCAATTTTAATTAAAAACTTAGTCATGGGATAGTCTACATTCAGATTGGTAACCTAGAATTGAACTTTTCTTCTTCCTGTCTTAAATGGAAATTTGGTATTTTAGCATATTTTGAGGACCATTATTTACCTATGATTTTCCTTTTGCCTTTATTCAGTAAACAAATGAATCCTTTCATTGAGGATATTTTGAATAGAATACAAGATTTATTAACCCTTTCTCCACCTGTAAGTATTAGTCCTTCCATGGTATTTTCCCAAAATAACATTGAGGCTACATATGCCATTGGCTTTGCCTCTGGGTGTTATATTTAGCTGTTGTGAGGAGAGGTGTATGTGCAAAATACAGTTGGTTTTATTTACCAGAATTATTTCGATAATGGTAATGGGAAGGAATCTAGAGTTGATTAGTAAATTTGACGGTGTACAGTATTGTCAGATTTGCTTGTTAAATGTAGCTGGAATATTTTATAGAGAAGAAAAGTTCATTGTCTGTCCTGTATTACTATGATCATGTTTGCCCTTCTCAGCAACTGCTACTGTTAAACTAATGTTTTTCAGTGTATTTTAAGCTTAAAGCTAAAAAAAAAAAAAAAAAAAAAAAAAAAGTGTTTGGTTTTATTTCACTAAAAAGACTTATGTTGAAATAGTTTGTAAGTACATTTGACTTGTACCTTAAAAAAAAATATATATATATATATATATACACATATATATATATTTATTTATTTAGTTAGTTTGGTTTTTCAAAGTAGGGTCTGTAGCCCTACTAGGTAGGCTCTCACTCTGGCCCAGGCTGACCTCAAATTCACTCTGTAGTTGGGTGGCCTCGAACTCATGGTGATCCTCCTACCTCTGCCTCTCGAGTACTGGGATTAAGGGTGTGTCACCACGCCCAGTTATGTACATGTTTTTGTATAAAGTAAAATGCTGACATTTACTTAATGAAAGTCAATACCCTTGATGTTCAGTTAATGCCAGTTTTTCTCAACTGATTATGACCCATGCATTCAAAAACAGTCTTTGTACCAGCAATCAAGACTTTTTTTTATAACTGAAACATAATTAACCCAAATAAGATTTTTATAAAAATAAGTATGAGGTCTATTAATTATATGATTAGTTGAGAAGTTTTTTTGTGACTAAATATTACTTCATTTATTCATTTGTGGTACAGGGGATTGAAACTAGGCCTTCGGTCATGCTAAGCACATGGCCACTGAGCTGCAGCTCTAAAAAAATTAAAACCATGATATTTTAAAGTCTTTTTTTTTTTTTTTTTTCCTTTGGTTTTTCAAGGTAAGGTTTCACTCTTGGTTAGGCTGGCCTGGAATTCACTATGTAGTCTCAGAGTGGCCTAGAACTTGTGGTGATCCTCCTACCTCTGCCTCCCAAGTGCTGGTATTAAAGGGGTGCACCACCATACCTGGCTCTAAAGTCTTTTTTATATGTTTGTGGGAGAAATTGTGTTTTTAATAAGTGCTTGATATATAAGTTGATGCAACAGATTTTTATCTCCAGTCCCCTCTTACCCTTATTCTGATTAAATTGAATTTTAAAAAGTTAAAGTCAATTAAGACTAAATTTCATTCTAGGAGAATGGTTACCAGTCCTTATTGAGTAGCGATGATCAACTATTTATTTATGAAACAGCTGGAGTGCTGATTGTTAATAGTGAATACCCAGCAGAAAGGAAGCAAGGATTAATGAGGAATCTGTTGACTCCACTAATGGAAAAGTTTAAAATTCTGTTGGAAAAACTGATGCTGGCACAAGATGAAGAAAGACAAGCATCTCTTGCAGATTGTCTCAACCATGCTGTTGGATTTGCCAGGTGTGTCTGTTTGCACTTGAAACCATGAAGCCTCTATCTACACACAGGCAGAACCACTGATTTGGATATTCTAACATGGACACAAGGAAATGTGTTTACTTTTGAAGCTACGTCACTCAAGATTGTCTAACCTTTCTCTTTTCAGTGAAGTAGATGATGTTAACTAACAAAAGAACAGATCACATGCCTACAGTATTAGTTAGCTGGAATGTTTATGCAGCAATGATATATTGGGACATTTGCGGTTGGGATTGGTACCTTTAAGAATAAGTCCTGAGACTCCTTAGTTGTTGTATTGTGTCCTTCCCAAGCAGCCATTTCTTCGTTATTAACAGCCTGAAAGTTGCAGTGTTTGCTAATCAGAAGTTATATAGAGAAACTGTTCTACATAATACTTCAGAGTAAGAGTTAGGTTATAGGTTATATACATGATTTGATTCTAAAGATTGTTTTCTAAATTTGAATGAGTCACTTGCAGAAAGCTTAGCTAGTCATAATTACAGGATTTTTTAACATATTTTAATCAGAATGTTAGTATTTAGATAGAATCAGGAATTATATTAACTAGATCTCATTTGCCTAATTTGCTTTGGCCATTTTGTTACCTAGTAATAATATCTGGAAGCAATAGTTTATACATAATTACTAGCTAAAGATGGAAATAATTGTGATGTGGGAAATAAATTGGTTTTGCCGGTTACTTGGCATGACGTTCATTGTATTTGAATATACCATAAACTTTAAGGAACAAATTTAAATCTACTTGCCTGGTTTTTGATTGATAGTCGAACCAGCAAAGCTTTCAGCAACAAGCAGACTGTGAAACAGTGTGGCTGCTCCGAAGTTTATCTGGACTGTTTGCAGACGTTCCTGCCAGCCCTCAGTTGTCCCTTACAAAAGGATATTCTTAGAAGTGGAGTTCGCACATTCCTTCATCGAATGATTATTTGCCTTGAGGAAGAAGTTCTTCCATTCATCCCATCTGCCTCAGAACACATGCTCAAAGACTGTGAAGCAAAAGACCTCCAGGAATTCATTCCACTAATCAACCAGATTACAGCCAAATTTAAGGTAGTACGAACCTACAGAGATATATGACTCCTGATTTCACCATCTTCTAGCTTAAAAATTAGATGTAGTTATTTAAAATACCCCATAGGTTTTGTCTTTTTATTTGCTGTTTGTTTACAAATAGTTTCATGTAGCCCATGCTAGCCTTGAACTCAACTTTGTACCAAAGGATGACCTTAAACTTTTTGTCACCCTGCCTCTACATTCTGAGTTGGAATTACAAGCATGTTCTACCATGCTGTTTATGCAGTGCTGAAGATGGAGTTCAGGACTTCATGGATGCTACTACTAACTGAGCTACATGGATCATAGGAATTTTTAGCATCCCCAGTGTCTAGCATACTGACACAGAAGTCAGGCTCTCTAGATAATTAAAAAAATTTTTTTTTGTTGTTGTTGTCTGTTTGAAAGCAACAGAGAGAAAGAGGGAGAGAATGAGCACACCAGGGCTTCCAGCCACTGCAAATGAACTCCAGATGCATGCACCACCTTGTGCATCTGCCTAACGTGGGTCCTGGGGAATTGAGCCTTGAACCGGGGTCCTTAGGCTTCACAGGCAAGCGCTTAACTGCTAAGCTATCTCTCCAGCCCCTCTCTAGATATTTTAATAAAAATGCCTTATTACTTGATGTACCAGAAGAAAGCAACTAAGAAGAGCAAGTAAGTGAAAGGAAATTTAGTATTGAGTACTAAATATTATAAGCACCATAAATTAGGTACCCACACAAGCATCTTGAAGCAACTGTATATACTGAAGTCAGTTTTATTGGCAAAGAAATTTAAATCAGGTATAAACTGACTAATAAAATGACCGGCACTTAAGTGATAACTTTCTAAATTCAAAACTGTTCTAAGTGTTTTTGGACCTTATCACTTAATCCTCATAGTAACCACAGGCAGTAAGATTTCTGTCTTACAGATAAGGAAAATTGAGTCTGATAGGTTTGGGAATTAGAATAAGGTAAGTCATATAAGTTGGTTGTAACTTTGCAGAATACATTTCTCAGGAATTTAAATTTGAAAACATTTCATAATAACTTTTGCTTGGGACCGTTATTTTAACCCAAATCTTAAGATGTAGGCAGTGGCATGAATTTAATCTTGAGTCCCTCAGTAATGTATATGTTGTATAGATTTTGTTTTAAAACTGGCATTCACTAACTTACATAAATATATAAGTGCATTTTATAAATATATCCTACATAGAAACTGAAGAAAAACTTTATGTAACATCTTCTCTACATTTCACTTGAAGGGTTTCTTACTTCTGAGATAGTAATAGTTTTTTTCTTATTTTCAGATTCAGGTATCCCCATTTCTACAACAGATGTTCATGCCCCTGCTTCATGCAATTTTTGAAGTTCTGCTCCGGCCGGCAGAAGACAATGACCAGTCTGCAGCGTTAGAGAAGCAGATGTTGCGGAGGAGCTATTTTGCCTTTCTGCAGACTGTCACTGGCAGTGGAATGAGCGAAGTTATCGCAAATCAAGGTAGCATTTGTGCCATGCCTACTTTGTCTGCTTCAGTCCTTTTCACAATTGTACATCCATGTGAGCAAGAGTGAATAGAGTAAATACGAAACTTGTAAGGTAGTGATATGTTGGTCCTTAAAATTAATTTGTATTGAATTAATTTGTATTTCTCTTTGCTGAAGTCTTTAATTGCTTCATTAATAATAGTGACTGTGGGGCTGAAAGATGGCTCAGTGATTAAGGCTCTTGCCTCCAAGGCCTAGACACCCAGGTTTAAATCCCCAGTACCCAGGTAAAGCCAGATGCACAAAGTGGCACATGCATATAGTGTTCATTTGCAGTGGCATGTGGCCCTGGTGTGCCCATTCTCTCGGTCTCTCTTCTCTTCTCTTCTCTTCTCTTCTCTTCTCTTCTCTTCTCTTCTCTTCTCTTCTCTTCTCTTCTCTTCTCTTCTCTCTCTTTTTCCGCTTCTAAGTAAATAAATTTTTTAAAAAAATTATTCTTAAAAAAAAAGTAGCGACTGACAGAACTGACCTGCCCATATAGTCTGGCTGGGTTTGTACTTGGGAGGCTAAAGCAGGAGATCCAAAAGTTCAAAGCCAACCTGAGCAACTGTTGACCCTGTCATAAAAAGAAAGAAAAAAAGATGGCTGGACAGTTCAGTGATAGAACACATGCCTAGTTGCATAAGGCCCAATTTTTAATCTCCTGACCAAAAAATAGAGAGGACTGTATAGATCAACATCAAGAATTTTATCCTAGAAGATGAACATTGGCAGACTATCAAGGAATACTGGTTTTTCAAATGCTTAAAATATAGGTGCCTAGTTAATGAAAATCAAGGGATCTTACCAAGCATAAATATTTTATTTTATTTTATTTTTGGTTTTTCGAGGTAGGGTCTCACTCTAGCCCAGGCTGACCTGGAATTCACTATGGAGTCTCAGGGTAGCCTTGAACTCACGGCGATCCTCCTACCTCTGCCTCCCGAGTGCTGAGATTAAAGGCATGTACCACCAAGCCCGGCTAAGCATAAATATTTTTGACTTGTTAATATATGTGAAACAAAAGGTTCAGGTTGCCTTTTGCTTTTCAAAATTGAACTCTACTTCCTCTGTCAGGTGCAGAGAACGTAGAACGAGTGCTGGTTACCGTCATCCAAGGAGCAGTTGAGTACCCAGATCCTATTGCCCAGAAAACATGCTTCATCATCCTCTCAAAGCTTGTGGAGCTCTGGGGTAAGACACATCACATTCCAAGGTTTTCACTCTATTCCCCAGCCCTCCTAGAGCTGGAAATCAAACCCAAGACCTTACATTTGCTAATGAAGTACTCTATCACTGAGCAGCATCCCCAGCCTGATAATGTTTGTAAACCTTCATTCCCCAAATGTCTTATAAGAGTCTTAGAAGTGAAATGGAACTCTTGACTTAAACTTAGGCAGCAGCTGGGAGTATTTTTCTCTGATGTTGATTCAACTGCGTTTCTTTCTTTCTTTTAGGTATATATTGACAACTTCTATACTTACAGACAACAAACCATGATATTTCCTTCCCCTCCCCCACTTTCCCTTTCATAATTCTGCTCTCCATCATATCTCCTCTCTTTCTCCATTAGTCTCTCTTTTTTTAATTTGATGTCATCATCTTTTTCTCCTATTGTGAGGGTCTGTGTAGGTATTGCTAGGCACTGGCAGGTCATGGATATTGAGGCCAGTTTCTCTCCGGACAGTTGCATGTAAGGAGTGGTCACCATCCTTTGGCTCTTTCATTCTTTCTGCCACCTCTTCCACAGTGGACCCTGAACCTTGGAGGGTGTGAGCTGTTTCAGTGCTGGACACGCCTCCGTCCCTTTTTCTCACCACTTTCTTGCCTTTTGGGTCATCCCAGTGGTCATGGCCATCTGAAAGAGAAGTTTCTCTAACAAGATGGGAGAGTAGCATTAATATATGAATATGAACATTAAGTGTAGTGCTTTCAGGGCAATTTGGTGAGAATAATATATGCATTTATCCAAACAAGAGCAGACTATATATCCCTAAGGCTCATTACTTCCCCTGCCATAGGCTTTCAATTATTAAGTTTTCAGTACCAGGCATGTATTCCCTCCCATAGAGCAGGCTTTCAGTCCAATAGAGAGCAGACATGCCACTGTTGCACTTGTTCAGATATTTGGCCTGTCTGGCCAAACGTGAGGCTTCCAGTGTCTACTGTTTTTACCAATGATGACTTCTGTCTCCCATAAAGCTGCATACAGTACAGTTTTTTCCAGCTTTCAGTGGGCTGGTCTATAGGGAGAAGGTTTTCTGCTTGTCACTAGCTTCATTTCTTAGTGATTTTGCCACTCAGGCATGTGAAGTCTTCAGCAATAGGGTCTTCCCATCTCTTTCTCAAGGGAAACCAAGGGCCTTTGTAATAGCCTGTAATGTTTTGGAGGCAAGAGGGACCTACGTGGCCAACAACTCACTGGAAGGCATCCCATCCCAAGCACTGAAAATTTTCTAGTAACAATCTATGGCTTCTGGATGTTCCATTATTCAAAAAAGTAGGTTTTCATATGTCTTATTCAGAATATCTTGAATTTTGATAGACCTCCCTCCTCCCTTCTTTTACACAATCTCTTCCCCTGATGTCACTTAGGCCTTTCCTTTCCCTGTAATCTGTTCTTCTACTGACATATATACAATACCATGCCCTCAAGTTCTTTCCTATTCTCCCTCCCTTATAGCCTTTTTCTAGCTTACTGGCCTCTGCTACCGATTTTTGGTTCCAGCTTACACACAAGTCTATACATTTGTAGCTAGGATCCACATATGAGAGAGAACATGCGATGTTTGGCTTTCTGGGCCTGGGTTAACTCATTTAGTATAATCCTTCCCAGATCCATCCATTTCCCTGCAAATTGCATAATTTCATTTTTCTTTACTGCTGAATAGAACTCCATTGTGTAAATGTGCCACATCTTTATTATCCATTCATCTGTGGAGGGACATCTAGGCTGGTTCCATTTTCTAGCTATGGTGACTAGAGAAGCAATAAGCATAGTTGTGCAAGTATCTCTAAGGTAGTGATGAATCATTATGCCTAGGAGTGCTATAGCTGGATCATATGGCAAATCTATTTTTAGCTGTCTCAAGAACCTCCACACTGATTTCCACAATGGCTGTACCAGATTACATTCCCACCATCAGTGTAGAAGGGTTCCCTTTTTTTGCATCCTCACCAACATTTATTGTCATTTGTTTTCTTGATGGTAGCCATTCTGACAGGAGAGAGACGGAACCTCAAATTAGTTTTAATTTGTATTTCCCTAATGGCTAAGCATGTAGAATACATTTTTAGATATTTATATGCCACCTGTATTTCTTCCAGCAAGAACTCTATTTAGTTCCAAAGCCCATTTTTTAATTGGGTTGTTTGATTTGCTATTGTCCTGTTTTTTGAGTTCTTTATATGTTCTGGATATTAGTACTCTGTCAGATGGGTATGAACTGCTTTCTTTTTATACAAGGTAAAAATTTGAATTCTCTTGACAGGAGGTAAAGATGGACCAGTGGGATTTGCTGATTTTGTTTATAAGCACATTGTCCCTGCATGTTTCCTAGCGCCTTTAAAACAAACCTTTGACCTGGCAGATGCACAAACAGTATTGGTAAGCATCTAAGAATCTTATGTTTACTTTTTTTTTTATCTTCAAGGTAGGGGCTCACTCTAGCCCAAGCTGACTTGGAATTCACTATGTAGTCTCAGGCTGTCCTCAGACTCACAGCGGTCCTCCTACATTGGCCTATAAGTGCTGGGGTTAGAGGCGTGGGCTACTTTACTTTCGGTTGTTTACTTTCGGTAGACCTTACATAGTTAGAAATTCTTCCTTCAGCGCATGCATCTAGAGCTTGTTTGCAGCAGCTGAAGGCCCTGCATGTCCGTTCTCTCTCCTTCTATCTGCCTATTTCTCTCCCTCTCTCAAATACATAAATAAATAAATTTAATTAAATACTTTTTTAAAAAAGAAATTCTTCCTTCATGCTTCTTAAATGTGTCTCATTGATACTTTTTAATGTAATGATTTCAAGTTAGGATTATATATTTATTGTTCCTATGCTAGGAATAAAATTGGGGACTTTGCACATAGCAGGCAGGTGCTCTGTCCCTGAACTATGGTCTCGGGTCCTAAGATCTCACAATGTTACCCTAGAAGATGTGAAACTTGCTCTGTAAACAGAGCAGGCCTCAATCTATGTGTAATCTCCCTGCCTCCGCCTCCTGAGTACTGGGATTACAAGTGTGCACCACACCTATAATCCCAGGCTCTCCTACGACCTTTTAATGGTTTTCTCTACCTTTTAGAGTGTGAAATAGAAACTCTTCTCTCCATGATGGTTTCCCACAATCTCTTCTTCAGAATACATTATGTGAAAGAGTTGCCAGTTTCTTACTTTGCTGCAGTAGAGTAAAAGCCATACTTCATCACTAAAATTACTACATTAAGGCAGCAGTTTTCATTTTTATTTACTATACACTTATTCCACTTACCTATTATCATTCCTTCTGTGTCTGGAAGCCTATACTTAGCAATACATGTTTTCCTGGGAAATTAAAAGTTGGAAAGATTGACCATAACTTTTTTTTTTTTTTTGGACAGGCACTTTCTGAATGCGCCGTGACATTGAAAACAATTCATCTCAGACGGGTAAAGCTGGCCTTTTTCTCCATGCTGACTCCATAGCTATCTGTCATGTGCCTGGCTCATGTTTTTGAAAATTATCTTTTATAAAAGATAATTCACTTCAGGCCTGGCTTCTTTGAATACATGGGAGGGACTGAATGAAAGTAGTAGTATCTGTGTTGTCCTCCTTATTTTGGGTCATAACAAGATTAAAATGTGTGTTTGTTTTGGTTTGACAGAGTCCGAAAAAAAACCAAACATTATTTAAAATCCCAGTACTCAAGTCTTTATGACCAGATTTCTCTTATCTTCTTTGTGTATATTTGTGTATGTTATTTGGCTTTTTATAAAACTTGTTTCATTTATTTGCAAGCAGCGAGATATAGAAGAGAGACAGATGGAGAGAATTGGTGTGCCAGGGCCTCTAGCCACTGCAGACAGATTCCAGATGTATATGCCACTTTGTTCATCTGCCTCTATGTGGGTCCTGGGGAGTCAAACTCAGGTCCTTAAGCATTGAAGACAAACACAGTAACTGCTGAGCCATCTCTCCAGCCTTTATTTGGATTTTTAAAAATATTTTTGGGTTGCTAGAGTGATGGTTCAGTAATTAAAGGCAGCCATGCGTAAAGCCTGACAGCCCGCATTGGATTCCCCAGTACGCAGGTACAGCCAGATGTACAAAGTGGTGAATCTATCTGGAGTTCATTGGCAGTGACAAGAGGCCCTGGTACTCCCATTATTCTCTTTTCCCCCTTACGAATAAATAATTTAAAAAAAAAAAAAAAAAAACTTTTTTTGAGGTAGGATCTTGCTCCGTGCTGACCTGGAATTTACTGTGTAGACTCAGGCTGGCCTCAAATGCAGTGATCCTCCTACCTCTGCTACCCAAGTGCTGGGATTAAAGATGTGCGTTACCACACCCATCCAATTTTTTTGTTGTTGTTTTTTCAAGTAGCATTTTTAAAAAATTTTATTTCATTTTTCAAAGGTTTATTTTATTTATTTATGAGAGACCTAGGCAGAGAATAGGCATGCCAGGGCCCCTAGCTACTACATACAAACTCCAGACACATGTATCACCTTGTGCATCTGGCTGTATGTGGTTACTGTCGAATCAAACCCAGGTCCTTAGGCTTTACAGGCAAGCGCCTTAACTGCTGCACCATCTCTCCAGCCCCTAGTTCATTTTTTTTGAATTTGTGTGGTTCGTTGTGTGTGGAGACCAGAGGCTGAAGTCAAGGATCTTTTTAATTATTCCACCTTATTTAATGAATCAAAAGTACTAGATTTGGCTAGTCTAGTTGGCCAGTTGGTCTTGGGGATCCCCTGCCTCTGCCTCCCAAGCCACAGGAATACAGGCAGGTTCCACACTCACCTGACATTTATGTGTGTACTGGGTATCCAAACTCTAGTCCTTATGTTTACATAGCAAGTATTTTGGGTTTGTTTTCCACTATGCCATTTCCCCAATCCCTTAATTATTAAAATGATTGTTAATGTCCAGAAAGAAAATAACTTAGTTACTATTATCTTTTAATCTTCAGGGTCCAGAATGTGTTCAGTATCTCCAACAAGAATACCTGCCGTCTTTACAAGTGGCTCCAGAAATAATTCAGGTAAGAGCTGTCCTAACAGACTTTGCTCTCAGCTTAACTTGGTATGAGTATATCTTCGGTGTAAATGTTAATTCAAGACATTTACCTTGATGTTTTGTCACATAGCAAGAATAGCTAAGTAGTCTGGAATCCAGACTTAAGGGAATCCATGAAATTGAATGGAAAACGTCTAACACATACTTAATTTCCTGCTGTTTTGGAAGTGACACATCCTAGTAATAGTAACATAGCCTGTAACTATGTTCAGTAGGAATCATAGATATTTTCATGTCACATTTGTGGTAGATATCTCAAAATAATTTGTGCTTACAACTATTTTGATGTGAATTACTAGGTAATGTCACACCTTGTTACTTAGTAAAGTTTAAATATTTTTAAAATTATAATGCATTATAATTTCATTTGTAATCCAATGGTATTTTATGCTTTTAAAAACAAAATATTCACTGGGTGTGGTGGTACACACCTTTAATCCCAGCACTCAGGAGGCAGAGGTAGGAGGATCGCCATGAGTTCAAGGCTACCTTGAGACTACATGGTGAATTTCAGGTGAGCCTGAGCTAGAATGAATGAGACCCTACCTCAAAAAAAAAAAAAAAAAAAATCATCTAGGTGTGGTGCTGTACTCCTTAAATCACAGCACTCGGGAGGCTGAGGTAGGAGGATTGCTGTGAGTTCAAGGCCAGCCTGAGATTAATTCCAGGTTAACCTAGGCTAGAGCAAGACCCTATAACAACAAAAGAAATCATAGCATATAATCCCTATCAAGGGTGGGGAGAGGGAGGAAGGAAGAGAAGAGAGGAGAGAGAAATAGACTGTTCTAAAGGTTTGCACCAGGTTTATCAATGTTCAATTGTACATCTATGTTTTGAGGGAATGGCTAGAAAGTAACTTGAATATATACTAAAATTTTTTCTTCAGTGTTTTATTTATTGGGCTAGAGAGATGACTCAGCAGTTGAAGGCACTTGCTTGCAAAACCTTATGGCTTGGGTTTGATGTTCCAGTACCTAAGAACAGTCAGATGCACAAAATGGTATACATTGGGAGTTCATTTGCAGGAGCAGGGGTCCTTGTGCCCATTTTCTCTCTTCTCTTTCTCAGATAGATATATAAAAAATAAATTACATTTTATTATAGTAAGATTTGACATGAGATATACCTTACCATTTTTAAGTGTACAGCACAGTATTATTAAGGAACAATATTGTCCCTGTACAACATTAGATAGGGCTTTAGAATGAATTCATCTTGCCTTATTGAGATTTTATTCCTGCTAACAAGGCTGTTTCCCCCTTCCATAACCCCTGTTTGACCACCCTGTTCTCTGATATTCTATAATCCTGTTTTCACTGCCTCTATGTAGAATCATGTAATACTTGTCTTTTTGTGACTGGCTATTTCACTTAGCATAATACCCTCAGAGTCCATCCATGTCTGTGTACATAGCAGGTTTCCTTGTTAAGGTTCAATAACAGTCTGTCATGAGTTTACCATATTTTTCTGTCCTTATTCCATGGGAAAGCATTTAGGTTTCCAAATCTTGTCTGTAGTACTGCAGTGAACGTGGTAGTGCTGACATCTCTTATTAGAGTTTCTGGTTTCAGGGGCTGGGGAAGGTGGTTCAGTGGATCAAGAGTGCTTGCTGCACAAGCATGATGACCTGAGTTTAGATCCCTAGCACCCATGTACAACGTCAGGCACTGAGTGAAACACTGGATTGCTAGGTCACGCTGTCAGCCAGTCTAGCTAGAAAATGGCGAGTTGCAGCTTCCAGAAGAGACCTTGTCTCAAGGAAATAAGGCAGAAGAGTTACAGATGATACCCAGTGTCACCCTCTGGCCCCTGAATGGGAATACACATTTGTGTACACATGCACAATTTATTTTGGGTAAATACTCAAAAACGAGATTGCTGGGTTGTGTGTTAGTCCTATTAAAAAGTTTTTATGGGGTGGAGAGATTGCTTAGTGGTTAAGGCACTTGCCAGCAAAGCCAAAGGATCCTAGTTTGACTCTCCAGGTCCCAGGTAAGCCAGATGCACAAGATGGCACATGCATCTGGAGTTCATTTGCAGTGGCTGGAGGCCCTGGTGTATCCATTTTCTCTCTGTCTCTCTTCCTCTTTCTCTCTCTCAAATAAATAAATAATATATATTAAAAACTGTTTTTATGGGGCTGGAGAGATGGTTTAGTGGTTAAGGCATTTGTCTGCAAAGTCAAAGGACCCAGGTTCGATCCCCAGGACCCACATAAGCCAGATGCACAAAGTAGCACATGTGTCTGGAGTTTGTTTCCAGTGGCTGACAGCCCTGGCTTACCCATTTTCTCTCTCTCTCTCAAATAAAGTAAATAAATTGAAAAAAATTTAATAAGTTTTTACGAGTGTGGTGGTACACACACACCTTTAATTCCAGCACTCTGTAGGTAGAGGTAGGAGGCTCACTTGGAGTTTGAGGCAAGCCTGGAACTACAGAGTGAATTCCAGGTCAGCCTGGGCTAGAATGGGGGGGGGGGGAAGAAAAATGTTGGCAATCTTTATAATGAACTGGGGATATAGCTCAATGAGGTCATTGTATGTGCTTAGCATGATTGAAAGGCTTAATTTCAGTCTTTAACATCACCTCTCAAAGAAAAAGAACTTCCATACTTTTTTTCTACACTACAGTTTCTTCAGCAGCTGTACCATTTTATTATTTATTTATTTTCTTTTTCAAGGCAGGGTTTTACTCTAGCCCACTCCAAGCTAGCCACTAATTCACAATCCTTGTACCTCAGCCTCCCAAGTACTGTGATTAAAGGCATGTACCCCCACAAAGACTTCATTTTGTATTCCTACAGGCTGTGTGGATAGGCTACAATTTTTCTACATCCTCATCATCTTTTTGGGGGAGTATGTAAGGAGATGTTATGCAAGTTTGTTTCAAATTTGCAATCCTTCTATTTCAGTATCCCAAGTACCTGAGTTTACAAGTATGTGTCACTGTGCCCAATTATTTTGTTGTGGTTGGTTTTAGTTCACATTTTGAGAAAAGGATTTGCCATGTTGCTCAGATTAGCATTGAACTCCTGGGCTCAAGCACTCTCGCTTCTGATTCTGGAGTGGCTGAGTACAGGCATGCCACTATGCTTGACTTCCTGGAGGGTGTTTGGTGGTGCCCATCCTACCAGATATGCAGTAACTCGCTGTGCTTTGGATTTCTATTCCATGATGATTAAAGAGATTAAGCATCTTTTCTTGTACCTTTGACAAATCTTCGGCACTTTGTCTGGGTAGGTTATTACCTTTTTACTTTTGAATAGATTGTGTTCCTGACATGTATTAATTCTTCCTCAGATAAGTGGTTTATAGTTCTTTCATTCCATTTCCATTCTATAGGTTATTTTCCCACTTTATTGGTCTTTTTTAAAGATATTTATTTGAGAGGAGGGCAGGTAGAGAATGGGCACACGAGGGCCTCTAGCCACTGGAAGTGAACTTCAGATGCATGTGTGATCTTATGCATCTGGCTTTATGTGGGTACTGGGGAATTGAACCTAGATTCTTTGGCTTTGTAGGCAAGCACCTTAACCGGCGAGCCATATCTCCTGATTCCCAGAAGCTTCTAGCTTGATGTAGACTAGCTTTTACATGTGTGCTTGTGGTTTTTTTGATACTAATTAAAACACTGCCAACATGAGTGTCCTAGAGCCTTCTCACTGTTTTCTGTTTGTACACTTTGAGATCTTAAGTCTTTACTAGGTGTTAAGGTGATTGTGTGTGTGGTATAAGGATCAATTTTCATTCTTCTGTATATGAATATTCAGTTTTCCAAGTACCACTTATTGAAGAGACTTCTTTCCTCATTTTGTATTCTTGGATTGATTATCAAAACCAATTGACCACATAGGCATGAATTGATTTCTGGGCTCTATTCTGTTCTGTATTTCTGTATCCTACTTGTATGACTATAGCCTTGAAATATATTTGAAGTCAGAATGACTGCATTCGTTCTTTTTCAAGACTGTGTTGGCTGTTTGGGAGCATTGTGATTTCATGTGCTCTTTATGTTAGATTTTTTTTTTTAATTTTTTATTTATTTATTTGAGAGCGACAGACACAGGGAGAAAGACAGATAGAGGGAGAGAGAGAGAATGGGCACGCCAGGGCTTCCAACCTCTGCAAACGAACTCCAGACGCGTGCGCCCCCTTGTGCATCTGGCTAACGTGGGACCTGGGGAACCGAGCCTCGAACCGGGGTCCTTAGGCTTCACAGGCAAGCGCTTAACCACTAAGCCATCTCTCCAGCCCATATGTTAGATTTTTTTTGTTGCTGTACACTGTCAGTTGAGATATTGGTGATGGGGTTGCTTACGAATCAGATTTTTTGGCCTCAGAATGAATAAGAAGCAGTTTGTTGAGATGATGGAGCAGAAATATTTGTTTTGCATCTCAGAAATAGATACTACCGTCCGTAGATATTTATAAACACATGTACAAAGAGACTGTTTAATGCAGTGCAATATTTCCCATCTCTGGGGATGGACGTCATCTTCCTTGTGTTCAAAGTAATTCTGTAGCCTTGGGTTTTAGGCCTCCACACTGAATCACAGTTTCTTAGTAATTCCCTGTCATCTTGGGTGATAGCACTAAGTACTGGGTCTGTGCACTTCACATATAACATTCATTCCTCCAGGAGATATTTCCTGACCAGGGTGGGCTGGGTGAGAGTCTGCTTCTACCCCTGCCCCTCTTTATGATTACACTTTGTTTATTTTTCGAAATAGGGTTTCCCTCTAACTCAGGCTGACCTGGAACTCTATAACCCCCAAGCTGGCCTCAAACTCACTGTGATCCTCTTACCTCAGCCCCCTATGCATTGGGATTAAAGGTGTGAATCACCATGCCCAGGTCATGAATGAATAAATAAATATGTATTTATAGGTTTTTTGTTTTTCCGAGGTAAGGTCTCGTTCTAGCCCAGGCTGACCTGAAATTCACTATGTAGTCTCAGGGTGGCCTCGACCTCATGGTAATGCTTTTACCTCTGCCTCCTGAGTGCTGGGATTAAAGGAATGCACCACCACACCTGGCTCATATTTTTTATTTTTTTCTTTGAGAAACAGAATGGACGTGCCAGGGCCTCTTGCCATTGCAAATAGTATTACTCAGCCTTAAAGAAGGAACTAGTCAGGGCTGGAAAGATGACTTAACTGTGCTTGCCTGCAAAGCCTAATGATCTGTGTTCAATTCCCCATGTAAAGCCAGATGTGCAAAGTGGCGTGTGCATCTGGAGTTTATTTACAGTGACTAAGAAGCCTTGGCGAGCACAGGCTCACTCACTTTCTTTCTCCCTCCCCCCTTGGAATAAATAAAGTATTGGGGAGAAAGTGCCTTAACATGGAGGGCCCTAGGGATGTCATTCTAAGTTACAGAACTCAGACACAAAAAGAAATGCTGCATAGTTGCACTTACATGAGATTATATAAAGCAGTCAGACTTAATAGGCTAAGGAGGGGAAATGGGGAGTTACTTGATAGGCACACAGTTTCAGCTATGCAAGATGGAAAAGCTTGAGATCTGCTGCATATATAATCAACCCTGCTGCATTTCATGTGTAAAAGTGGTTGAGAATAGTAAATTGTGTAGTTTAATCACAATATGAAAACAAAAGGAATACTATGGGTTTGAAAGTAAGTTTTCCTTTCTCTTTCCTCATTGCCCCCAGGAGTTCTGTCAAGCACTTCAGCAGCCTGATGCTAAAGTTTTTAAAAATTACCTAAAGGTAGGTATTTGGGGATTTCCCTTATCTTTACACAGTCAGGTAATTTGAGGGCACAGAGTTTAACTGACTGACTTTGGGATCACTTTTTGCTACTTCTAAATATGTAATCATAGAAGTCCCGGTAAAGCCCCTTTCAACTAAGCTTATGCAAAAGATTGTTTATACATGCCCTGAATGTTGACATATTGAGTTTACTGGTTTGAAAATTATCACTTTCTCTTTCAGTTTCATGCTGTCATTGGGAACTAGAGGGTGGGAGAACAAGAAGTATTGAGAAAAGATGTCTATATAAAGTTAAGGAAAAGTCTAAAAATATAAAAACTGAAGTAGGATTTATTTGCCTATATTCCATTTGAAGCATTTGGATTGGACAACAGTAAAACAGTTCTCAGATTTGGTCTTCAAAGCTCATTTTACATTCAAATACTATAGAATTAAAAAGGAAAAGGAAGACAAAACTGTCAAGGCAAGCATGTGGTGCCTACTAGTAATCCCAGCAAATGGGAGATAAAGGCAGGAGAATCATGGATTCCAGGCAAGTCTTTGCTACATAGTGAGACACTGTCTTAAAAAGAGATGTAAGAGGGCTGGAGAGATGGCTCAGCAGTTAAGGTGCTTGCCTGCAGAGCTTAACAACCCAAGTTCGATTCCCCATTTCCCCACATAAAGCCAACTGCACAAAGTGGCACATACATCTGGAGTTCATTTGCAGCATCTGGAGGGCCTTGCATGCCCATTCTTTTTGTCTCTCCTCTCTCTTTCTCTGCTTACAAATATTTATTTGAAAAAAAAAAGAGAGAGAGAGAGAAAGAACCCAATAGATTGGCCAAAGGCTCCATTTGGTATTTATGTTTGCAGACAAATTCATGAGCTAAAACTTGCTCTCTAGTCATTTCACATTTCATGACAGCTTTTTTGTTGTTGTTTTGTTTTTTGATTTTCAAGGTAGGGTCTCACTCTAGCTCAGGCTGACCTGGAATTCACTCTAGTCTCAGGGTGGCCTCGAACTCACGGCGATCCCCCTGCCGGCCGAGTGCTGGGATTAAAGGCATGTACCACCATGTCCAGCTGCTTTTATTTTTTATCCCAATGATAAATAATTCTTAATATTCTACAATCTTTGAGATGTTAAAGTAAGAAAATAACTGTCAAGAGGTGTTAGAACCAAAGAATGGCATACAACTATTGTCTCAGCAAACCTGAGTTACAAAGATGAAAGAATTCTACATCCTGTCACACTGTAACTGTTTCAAGACCATAAGCAACTGGGGCACAGAGAAATCAGTAATCTTGGCATTTGCAGCAGTTATCTAGTACCTGGTACATAAAAAGCTGTTATAAGTCAGTGCAGGCCTTTAATCCCAGCACTTGGGAGGCAGAGGTAGGGGGATTGTCGTGAGTTCGAGGCCACCCTGAGACTACAGAGTGAATTCCAGGTCAGCCTGAGCTAGAGTGAGACCCTACCTTGAAAAACAAAAAAATAAAATAAAAGCAAAGTGCCCATGGAATTCACTTTTGTTCAATAATTGTTAAATTTGATCAAACTACTCAGAATTGGATTAGATGGATACTAGTCTAGATACATTATGGAAGGCTTATGTTCATCTGTACAGCACTTATGATGCCATCCTCTCAGGCCCAACTTCTCTGCAATGCTAACATGATGTTAGTTGACCGACCACAGTAATGTGTTAACATTATTCAACTTGAAAACATTCTTTCTGTTCTCTTCTTCCTTCTAATGTGGCTGATCTTACACCTTACTGACTTTTTCTTCCTTTTTTGGGTAGGAAGGCCTGCCTTATCTAATTCCAGTATCCTTTCCCTTATTCTAGCAGTCATTTTAAATTCAATGTCCTTCCTTAGACCCTCCTTAAACTAATGTATGTTAAAACAAATTCATGTTTCTGTTTTGTTTGCTTTTTGTTTTTTTAAGGTAGGGTCTCTCTCTAGCCCAGGATGACCTAGAACTTACTCTGTAGCCCCAAGTTGGCCTCAGACTTACGTCAATCCTCTTTATCTCTACCTCCTGAGTGTCAGGATTAAAGGTGTGTGCCACCATACCTGGTTTACAAGTTCCTATTTCTTACTTGTTACTTAAATATCTTTCACACTCTGATATCAGACTACATTTCTGCTTTCTTGCAGAACCCATCTCTGCTATTTTTGATGTTCAAAAATCTTGCTGTATTAGCAACTCTTCCCTCTCTTGCCTTGTGCCCTTTCTTCTAGGCTTACCTTAGCATGGCCTTCTTACAAGGCTTTCTTATGCTTATACAGTAGCCATTCTTTTCTCTGTACTTCTTGGTTTTGTTTTCTTTTGAGAAAGGTACTCTTAATAAAGCTCAGGCTAGCTTGGAACTCAACATCCTCTTGCCTCAACCTCCTGAGCACTAGAATTACAGGCGTACATTACCATGCCCTTTGGTTCTATCTCCATAGTAGAAAATAGTGATAGATGTAGTCCTTGTCCTCTGTGAGTTCACTGGCCACCATGTAGCACTCATGTAGCACGTACACCACTAAATGTCATGCTGGGCAATGCCTACAACTGCCTCTAGCTTCTTGAAAGTCTAGGTGTTGAATAATAAAATTTCATAAGGCTTAGAACTTCTATCAAAATTTAATTTCCTAGTGTTAATTTTGACAGTAGTGGCCAATCAATAGAAAGATACCATTTTTGACATTTATATTTAATTTTTTTTTTTTTTGGACAGGTATTCTTCCAGAGAGCAAAGCCCTAAGAACTGGATTTCCTTGTGCCTATTTCTTGATCAAGAATTCCAATTAATTTATAAAGAAACAGGTTTACGTGTGCCATCCTCACTCATCCTTTTAACATTGTTCTGAGCTTACTGCAGTGTATGTATGGGGATTTTTCTGTAAAATGGGTGTGAATTGCCCCTAATTCAGGTATGTGACAACAAGAAAAGTTGCTTGCATGCCAACTCAAATTGTTCTGTATACAAATGCTGTTAAAGACAGAGCAGAGCTATCCTAGTACCTTAATTTTCTTTATTTGAAACTTTAAGACCTTTATAAAAATTATAGCAGTGGAAAACTGTACTTTTTAAAAAAATGCTTAATGTAAAGTTTGAAAATTTATAATTTTATGTGTGCATACACATAAGGTATGGGGGTAATACAATCAAAACTAATTTTTTTTGTAGATAGCCATTACATTTCTTTAAACTGGTTCAATGCCAATATGTATTCTACAAGAAACTGGGCACATAAATTAATTGATTTAAAAGTAGGTGTCAGTGTTACACATTTTTATAAAAAAATAATAAATTTTATGTAGTGAAATCAACCAAGTCTTTTCTGGAATTATTATGCATACTTTTTAACCTCATTTTCCCACCAGTCACTCCAGTTTCTCATTCAAAGTTGTGCAAATAGGTGTGTGGATGCTGTACTTCATTTACTGTGCTCCCAAAGGTAGCATGGCAATTTAGCTCTGGTAAGTCTTTTAAAAGCACTGGAAACAGGCTGTGTGAATCTGCTGATAGAATTATAAGTCCCAGTTTTTCTTCTGATGTTAGATATACTTGAAGCACACTGTACCTATGAGTCTATGATGTTTGTAAATACCAGCTGGATTACAACTGGAGAAAGCAAGAGAAAAAATAATAGCATCCCTAGTAGCACTGCAAGAGAAAGAGAACATTAGAGCAGAATAACTACAGGCATTTTAAGTTTAAACTTTAAAAGCCCATTTAGGATTTTAAGGGGAGGTCTGTTGGTAGACCTAAATGTAGAGCATTTGCTCCATGCCTAAATTTGATCCCCTGACGCCACCAAAAGAGGGAGGGGGACAAAAAGATTTGCAGTAAGGGTTTGTTTTGGTTTGTACCTTGGACATGTGTTGCTTGCAGTTTAGTAGATGAGTTTCAGTGGCCTGTAAATTCCCTAAAATTTTAAATTGTGCCCATGAATCTAATTCCTGAAAGCATTTTCCAAAGGCATTAAACTAAATGACAGTTAATTATCAAAATAGATCAGTTATATATAATATTCAATAAAATGATTTTTAAAATGGGCTAAGTGTGCCAGGTGTGAAAGCTCACATCTTAATCCCAGCCAAGGCAGGAGGACATGCATACCAGGCCAACCTGAGCTGCAGAGTGAAAACTGGGTGTTTGTTTGCTGGACTCTTGTGTACTGTGGAACAGGTAAATGCATTTATTGCCATAATAATAGTTGTTTAAAGTAAACTTATGAGTAGCATAGCAGTCAATAGCTCATACAACATGGGCTCTGGACCTCTGTACCTAGATTAAGGATGTTCAAACAATACTTCCACCAGAAACGGATTTTAAGGCTTCAAGCAAGTTAAATAGCTTTCCTGTCTTAGTTTCCCTCTCAAAAATGGGGAAAATAATGGTAGTTACCTCACAGCTCATCAAAAATTCAATGACTAGTGCCCAGAAAGACAGCTTACTAAACTAACTGGCAACTGGCACATAAGCCTTGACATCAGCATATATACTGTGCTTCAGTCCACACAGAAAAGTACAATCCCTTTCCCTATCTATATAAATCCTATAGCAGATTCATGTGTACTTGAAGCTGAGAATTTGGGACATGGAAATCAGACTGTAAATAAGAATTAAGCTACATGTTATATATAGTAATTCTCATCCTTATCCCAAACACCACAATCAAAAATCCGTTTCAGGGCTGGAGAGATGGCTTAGCGATTAAGCGCTTGCCTGTGAAGCCTAAGGACCCAGATTCAAGGCTCGATTCCCCGGGACCCATGTTAGCCAGGTGCACAAGGGGGCGCACGCATCTGGAGTTCCTTTGCAGTGGCTGGAGGTCCTGGCGCACCCATTCTCTATATCTGCCTCTTTCTCTGTCTCTTTCAAATAAATGAATAAAATAATTTTTTAAAAATCCGTTTCACTATTAAGAGCCATCTTTCTAAAAGGAAGCACCAAAATAATTATCTCAAGTGAATCTCACTTTAGGGTGAGAAAAGTGAGGAAAAAGACGTAAGGAAGACATACAGGGTTTTGTATGACTTACTATGCTGTCTGACTAAGTCTTATACCTGTTTGTTTCAATTTATGCTAATGTCAGCTACACCTTTTAAGAAAGTAGTACCTAGTGGTATTTTAATGTGCATCACATATAACGAAGTCCTTTGGCTGTGACATTTCCTCCCAGTACTTTTGGACTGTGGGTTTTACTGTTGGATGGAACTTTTTGGTGGGCATTCAGTCCTGACATTCAGTATCAGAACTGAAATTGGTGTTAGTTGTAAGCGGTAAACACGTTTGCTGTTACAACGATTTCATCACTTAAATGTTTAAAATTGTAATAAAACAGCTTCCTTTCTAAGACCTCACTGGAGTGGGCTTTTGTGATCGGCATTTTGCATTGGATTTTTTTTTTTTTTAAGTGGATAAAGAGAAGGATCTTGCTTTCAAAGTCAGTAACTGGCCAGAGGTGGTAGCACGACCCCCGGGTCTGTTCATTCAAAGCCTCCGCCTCGAACCTCCGTCCGCAGTTTGCTGGCCAGCAGCCCCCCTTCCTGCCGCAGAAGCCCGCTTTGCGCAGGCAGAGGCTTCGGTGCTGCCCTGTGCGGAGCTCGGGCCTAGCGCTGGTTTCAGTTAGGCTTAGACGGCCGTTTCCTAAGGTAGCATCCGGCCGGCCCTAGTAAGTGAACGCGCGGGGGGTCCTGTGCGACACAGCCTTGGCTCCAGGCTGGCACTGCCCACCTGGGATTGTGTGGCGTCCGGGTGTAGTCGGCGCGGTGCCCGCGCGTGCGCGGGGCAGCGTTCGGTGGCGCTCGGGGACGGCAGCGCTGCCGCGGCGGGCTCTTCCCCAGCGCCACCCTGGGCAGGGTGGGTCCGGTCACTCGCGCTGCCCTCGGCCTGCGTCCCCACAGGCGCCCGCGCGTCTCCTCAGCCGCAGCGGCGACCGCCGCCAGGGCTGGCTGACGTGCGCACGCGCAGCGGCCGTCGGTCACGTGCTCGCCGGCCGAGGCTCGCGAAGCCGGAAGTAGCCTGGGGCGCGAGAAGGCCCCGGGAGCCCGCTGGCGGTGGCGCGGCCGAGAGTCGCCTGGTAAGTGGGGCGGGAGGAGGACGGGCGCGGGGTCGGGCGGGGCGGCCTGCCGCGCCCAGCGCCCCTCCCCGCGGGGACCCGGTGCTGAGTCAGCGGGGGCCGAGCGAGCGGCGACCCCGGGAGCCCGCGGGGCCGGAGGCCGAGCTCGCCCGGGACCCCGGCTGCGCGGACACCGCCTCCCCGGTGCGCGAGCCCGCGAGGTCCGGGGAGCGGCCGTCGCCGCGGCCCTGTCCTCTGCATCTCCGGTCGGCCCGCGGCCGGTCCTCTGACCCGCTGCCCCGGGCCTTCCCTTGTCCAGCGGCGCTGGGCGGACCCGGGCCGGGCCGCCCCGGGAAGAAGGGCTGCTTCTGTCGGGTGGACTTAGGACCCGCCACTGCCTAGCCCGCGGTGAGAGCTTTGACAGGACGGAGTTTCTAACTGCGCTGATTGTTCTGAGCAGTAAATAACGAGACGGTCAGCCAGCGTTGGAGTGCTGGGAACTGCCGAGGTTGACTCACCGGAAGCTAGAAACAAGGCGTTTATAATATACGCTGAAAAACTGCAAATTCCCAACTGGTTTCTTTGCTCCTGCCTTATGAGTGTAGTTCCTAATCCGTTTCCCAGGTAGTTTCAGCAGGTAGCCCCAAAACAAATTCTCCCCAGTAACTCGGATGTTATGATCAAAGCCTGACTTTTTCCACTGGAACCTCTTAATATCTATGGAATAAATGATTGACGTGGTGGAGTTTGGAAATCGTGTAACTTTGTCCATAGGCCATGTCACCAAACCTGTTTTCATTCATGGTAACTTTCGTTTTGCATAGGTAAGGGAAGTAGGCTTAAGGCAACATCACCATTAACGTACTTGTTGAGTGCCTGCTTATAGCTCATGCCCAAAATTTGGTAAGATGTATATAACAAGTACCTGGTGGGTGTGCTGAGTCATGTTTCGGTAATGAGGGTTAATTGAAAGGTAGTTTTAAAAGACATTTGCCCTCGTCACTCTTGTAGAACTCTGTTTTTATATTGGCATATGCAAAGCAGCTAGCTGATAAGTGTGTTTTATATTATCCACTAGATACATATATGGACTTAGTGGTACTGATTTGCCTTTCATAGTTATCTGAAATAGATTAATCAGGGAAGATTTTTATTACATATTTGAGTATATTACATCTTGAGTGGAAGGTAATAACTGGATTCCTTATTTGTGAAAAGGGAATCTTATTTTTGCTTATTTAAAATAAGTTAATGAGTATACAATTCCTTATCTAAATTAGACAGGTGATAAAATTATAAAATATGCCGTAGTATATACGAGAATGCTGGAACTTGGACCCTTGACCATTCTGCATGTTCCCAACCCTTCTTCAAGTGTTGGCAGTCATTAATTCAGCATGGAATACCTTGTCTGGTGTATCTTGCTTTTTGTTCTAACTTACCATGAGGGGATACTAAAACTTATGTTTTGATTTGACAATCACAGCAGGTTTAAAGGAGTCTGTTGAGGCTAGTGTTATGCCATTTTTATTATAATGGAGAGCTCAAATCTTTGTAATAACTTTATAGTTCCATAGCTTTTCTGTACTAAGGCACAGATAAGAGGATGATGCTTGCTTAAGTCTTGGTGATGTTTAGTATGTGTGTATTTATGTACTCAGAAGTTAAGGCAACTCCTTCAGCAACTTAAGAGGAGTTATTAACTTTACAGAAATAATTCTAGACCTTTCCATTATGATAGCTCTATGTAAATGAGGTTTTTTTGCATTATGGAAATGTTATGCAGTAACAGCTGTTTACATTAGTGTTGCCCCACCCTTGAAACAGAGTCATTTTTCTTTTATATTACTACTATATTTTTCTTTAAAGTATTAAATAATATAAATTCTCTTCCAGCACTTGGGAGGCTGAGGCAGGAGAATTGCAAGCTCATTTTCTTGCCTGGAATTACATCAGGAGACCTGGTCTCAAAAAGTTTTTTTCTTTTATCATTGATTGTTTTTTTTTTTTTTTTTGGTAGGATCTCACTCAAGCCCAGGATGACTTGGAATTCCCTGTGCAGTCTCAGGGTGGCCTTAAACTCACAGTGATCCTCCTACCACACCCTTCCAAGTGCTGGGATTAAATCATTTATTAATTTTTTAAAGCATTTGGAAGAGCCAGGAGTAGTGGTACAACCCCTTTAATCCCAGCACTGGGGAGACAGAGGTAGGAGGATTGCTGTGAGTTCAAGACCACTCTGGGACTACAAAGTGAATTCCTGTCAGCCTGGGCTAGAGTGAGACCCTAGCTCAAGGGGAGAAAAAAATTGCAGGTGGCAGTAGTAGTAGCCAATATTATGCTGTGCTCATTGTTAGACACAAAATCAGAAGGAAAGTAGATGCCTTTTTAGCCCTGAGACATGAATTAAATTGAATGTATGAAGAAAAAAAAAAAAGCGAGATGTGATGATACATGCCTGTAATCCCAGTACTCTGGAGGCCAAGACTGGAAGAATTGCTGAGTTTTTGAGGCCAGTCTTACATGCATAGTAAAACAGTATCTTAAAAAAATAAATAAATAAAATAAAATAAAATAAAATAAAAACTGAGCCAGGAGAGGTGGTGCAACACTTTTAATCTGAGCACTGGAGAGGCAGAAGTAGCCATGAGTTGGAGGCCACCCTGAGACTACGTAGTGAGTTCCAAGTCAGCCTGGGATAAAGCAAGACCTGACCTTGGAAAAAAAAAAAAAAGAAAACCTGAATGCATGTCTGGTTTAATATGTTATTTTTCTAGTGCCCACATAACATTTTAAGCCCTTAATGTTGTTAGAAACTTGAATATTTACATTGGACTGTTTATACATTTCATTTTAGAAATAAATAATGGATAGTCCTACTTCACACTGAAAATAGCTAACATTTGTTTCTTAACTATGTTATTTCCTTAACAACGTACATGCAAATTTTTCTTTTCTCTTAGTTTAATGAGAAGCGCCTGACCAAGCCGAGATGCAGAGCACTTCTAATCATCTGTGGCTTTTATCTGATATCCTAGGCCAGGGCGCTACTGCAAATGTCTTTCGAGGAAGACATAAGGTAGGTACACTGAAACCTTCAGACTTTTTGTCACTTATTCTCTGCATAGAAGCACATTTAGGTTTAAATGTCTGACTTAATGATTTTGATCCTTTTTTTTTCTTTTCTTTCTTTCTTTCTTTTTTTTGGTCTAAAAGAAAAAAATTTTAGGATATTTTTGGTTAAGGCTTAGTGTGTCAGAGACACTGAGCATGTCTATGTACTGATACCAGAGCTTATGTTTTACCAAATACAAAATATCAGAAGGTTGGCTGATAAGCGCCGTTGTGCCTTTTGGTTCTTTCCCCACCTCACACTCCCTATGGTAGTTTTGTGTTCTCAGTGACAGAGTGGTTTTGGGTGGAGAGAAACATAGTGAACAGTCGTAGAATGGCAGGAACATATAGGTGATTCTCATCTGCTTCCCCCTCCAATGATAAGGTGAATTAGAGTATAATGCGATTCCCAATAAGGGGCTGAATTAAAGGGACTATATCCCGGTATAAGCTAAGTGAGACTTGGGAATTAAAAGGGCAAATGACAGACTGGAGAAATGGTCCAGTGGTACTAAGGCACCTTGCTTCAGTTTCCAGATACCCACATAAAGCCAGATGTACAAAATGGCACATACATCTGGCATTCATTTGCAGTGGCAAGAGACCCTATTGTGTCCATTTTTCCTGTCTCTCTCTCTTTCTCTGCTTGCAAATAATAAAATATTTTTTAAAAGACAAATGACAGAAGAATTTTACTGAATTCTATATTGGAGGATGAAATTAAAGGTAACTAAAATAATGTAAAATGAGGAAATGAAGATTATTAAAGCCAGGCCTGGTTACACATGCCTCGAATCCCAGCACTCAGGAGGCCCAGGTAGGGAGGGTTGCTGTGAGTTTGAGGCCAGCCTGAGACTACAGAGTGAATTCCAGGTTAGCCAGGGCTAGAGTGAGACCCTACCTCAAAAGCAACAACAACAAAAGATTATTAAATCTTCTTGGAAGAAAGCTAGGAAATAATGGAATAAAAAAAATCTTACAAGGCAAGCAGTCACTAGTGTTTCAGCACAACGAATTTTAACATTATGGTGTTTGGAGTATTCTAATTCTTATTCTTAGGAACAGGGACTCTATAAACACTTTAGTAAGAAGAAACTTTTATTTTCCTATAGCCTTGAAGTTATCATTCAGTTCTGTCAGTGGTAATGAGACAAGCATGGATGGAGGAGGGGCTGTTGCCTCTGGGAGGAAATATAATATTCTACATACTTGAAATGAATCATAAGTGTCATGTGGACAGCTTTTAAGTTTTCCCCCCCTCTGATTCTGGAATTGTCCACAGCGTCTTGTGACCATTCTTAGATACTCCTATGCTAGAAATTATTTCATGCCAAGAAAATAGTGGCACAGAATTTAGCATGACAACACATCAATTGTTTCCCTGTGTTCCAAATTAGCAAACAATCTTTTGATGTGTAATGGTCTTGACTAAGTTTGCTGAATGTAACTCCATGCAACTAGTAAGCAATCCATACACTTGAAAAGTCTTGATTTTGAAGCATAGTGGCATTAGAAAATACTTAAATTAGCTGGGCATGGTGGCACACACCTTTAATCCCAGCACTAGGTAGCATGAGGTAGTGGTAGGAGGATTGCCATGAGTTCAAGGCCACCCTGAGACTACAGAGTGACTTCCAGGTCAGTCTGGGCTAGAGTGAGACCCTACCTTGAAAAAACTAAGAGAGAGAGAAGAAAGGAAGGAAGACGGGAAGACTTAAATTGGGGCTCGGAACATAGCTCAGTAGTTTAAAACACTTGAAAAGCTTGCTGGGCCAAATTCAGTTCCCTAGCATCTTTGTCAAGCCAGATGCAAAATATCACTTGCATCTTTGATCCCAGTACACCTATGAGAATGGGAAGCAGAGACAGGAAAATCCAAAGCTTGAGGGCCAGCTCATCTAATAGTCATTTGTAGTCTGGCACTTCATTTGCAGTGGCAAGAGACCCTGTCTCAAATAATTTAGAGCATAGGCAGCTCAAAATTGTCCTCTGGCCTCCACAAGCATGTCCACACACACACAATAAATAATTTTTTTTCTTTTTTCCCAGGGTAGGGTTTCACTCTAGCCCAGGCTGACCTGGAATTCACCATGTAATCTCAGGGTGGCCTCAAACTCATGGCAGTCCTCCTACCTCTGCCTCCCAAGTGTTAGGATTAAAGATGTGAGCCACCACACCCGGCAATAAATAAATATGTTAAAATAGGAAATAACTTGGAAACTAACTGGATGACAATAGTGATAAGAGATTGAGTGAGGAATATTTAAAATGCCCAACAGTAAATATTTCACATTTTCTGGTCCTTTTTCTTTAGTATCCTTTACATTTCACATTTTCTGGTCCTTTTTCTTTAGTATCCTTTACATAAGTACGTGTACATATTAGATCCTTGGAGAATGCTCATTGACTGAAAGAAGAATGAAGAAGGATAGATTAGGTACCTTAAAACATGATAAATTTATTTCTTAAGGTTCTTCAAAGAAACAAAGGTGTATAATGTGGAAATATAAAGGATGTGAGAAGAATAGAATTGACTAAAAAGGTTTCTGAGGAGTCCCAGCTTACTATTTGGCCCTGAACAATCTTTCTAGAGCTATGTTTTGAGAAACACTGTTCTTAGTGACATCAGTTTCAAGTATGTATAACTGCTAAAAACTTGCTTCCCCATAACTCTTCAAAGAAGTTTTAATCATGCTAGGCATTTTCTATATCACTTAAAATGACCATTTTTAAATATAAAATTGAAAGTATTATACTTAATCATTCTCATTAAAGTTACCTTTAGCAATTTTATTTTGTATTTCAAGATCTTTAATATAATTAAATCTGCACAGAATACATTTATCCACATAAGGAACATTTATAGATTCCAAAGATTAGACCTAATGTCTTTGGGAGCAACTATAGGAGGCAGTATATCAAAATTATTTTTTTATTTTGGTGTGGGGAATCTCTAGACTAGACTGCCCTTAAACTCAAGGATGTTCTTGAACTTCTTATCCTCCTGCCTCTGTCAATCTAATACTGGGATTGCAGGCATGTGTTTATGGGTGCTAGGGACCAAGGGTCTCATGTAACCTTTAGCAGTTTTTTATTTTGGGGAGTGGTTTAGATCTCAAGGAAGGGTCTCACTCTAGTCCATGCTGATCTGAAACTCTGTAATCCCAGGCTGGCCTCAAACTCACTCTGATCCTCCTACCTCTGCATCACAAGCACTGGGATCAAAGGCATGCACCACCACACCAGGCTCCTTTAGCAACTTTTCTCTTGTGTGGGTGAATATGTGTGTTTGATTACCATGGTGATGGTAAAGAAAGCTGTAGGAGGTATGGTGCTAATCTGCACATGCGTATATGCCTTCTGGTGTGTTAATGACTACCTCTGCAACTACTATACCATTTGTAAATTTTGTTTATAATATTAAAGAAGGTAACCTTTGAAAAGTCAAATGTAATATATGAAAGAAACATTGAGTAGTTAGTTGTTTTTTTTTTTTTTAATCTTTTAGGATGTCAGGAATACTAATCCTGAAGCTCTGTCTAAAGGATGCTTAGTCTACTATAATAAATATAAATTGCTATCATAAGTATTAGAGATACCTTTCTCTTCTTTTTCTTTTAGAAAACTGGTGACTTATTTGCTATTAAAGTATTTAATAACATAAGCTTCCTTCGTCCAGTGGATGTTCAAATGAGAGAATTTGAAGTGTTAAAAAAACTCAATCACAAAAACATTGTGAAATTATTTGCTATTGAAGAAGAGGTAAGTAGCTAGGCTATTCCACCATGTTCATGTTATTAAGATTTGAGAGATAGAATCTAACAAAAAAAATGGTTACACAATTGGTGAAAATTACAAAGAATAGGGCTGGAAAGATGGCTTAGCGGTTAAGCGCTTGCCTGTGAAGCCTAAGAACCCCGGTTCGAGGCTCGGTTCCCCAGGTCCCACGTTAGCCAGATGCACAAGGGGGCGCACGCATCTGGAGTTCGTTTGCAGAGGCTGGAAGCCCTGGCACACCCATTCTCTCTCTCTCCCTCTGTCTTTCTCTCTGTGTCTATCGCTCTCAAATAAATAAATAAAAAATTTAAAAAATAAAAATAAAAAAGTAAAAAATTACAAAGAATAGGGTATAAAAGTTGGTTACCTGTATTATAACTGGAAAAAAAAGGGAAAGCTGACAAATAAAATAATTATTAAAAGAACTAAAAGATTCTGTCTGTCTCTCTCTCTCTCTCAAAAATTTAAAACAGGCGGGGGGGTGGTGTCCTGGAGAAATGGCTTAGCAGTTAAAGCACTTGCCTCTAAAACCCAAGGATCAGTGTGCGATTCCCCAATGCCAGATGCGTATGGTGGTGTATGCATCTGGAGTTTGTTTGCAGTGGCTAAAGGCTCTGGTGTGCCCATTCATTTCTCTTTCTCTCTCTCTCTCTCTCTCTCACACACACACACACACACACACACACACACACACTTTAAAAAATAGAACCAAGCTGGGTGTGGTGGCGCACGCCTTTAATCCCGGCACTTGGGAGGCAGAGGTAGGAGGATCGCCTTGAGTTCAAGGCCACCCTGCGACTACAGAGTTAATTCCAGGTCAGCCTGGACCAGAGTGAGACCCTACCTCAAAAAACCAAAAAAAAAAAAAAAAAAATAGAACCAAAGAGTCAAACAATACATAAACTTTCTCTCTCTCTAATAAATTATTTTTAAAAAGAACCAAAACAGAGTCAAACAATCATAAAAGTCATTTTAAGAGCATAAGCTTCCTAGTAATCTAGAGATTAACGTGCAAAATTTGCTTATAATTGATTTCAGGGGGAAAATATCAAAAATTAAGGATATCATTAAGAAAATAACCTAGATGGGCTGGAGAGATGGCTTAGTAGTTAAGGTACATGCCTGTGAAGCCTAAGCACAAAGGTTGGATTCTCCAGTATCCATGTAACCCATATGCACCAAGTGACGTATACATCTGGATTTTGTTTGCAGGGGCAAGAGGCCCTAGCAGGCTCATTCTCTGCTTCTCTCTCATAAATAAAATATTTAAAAATTAAAAAAAAATTAAGAAAGAAAATAACCTAGAAACAATGGAAGTAGAATCCTGTTAGACATGGATAAGAATTTCCTCTTTTGAAAACATGGTTTGATAGTTTGTTTTTTTTTTTTTTGGTTTTACGAGGTAGGGTCTCACTCTGGTCCAGGCTGACCTGGAATTAACTCTGTCATCTCAGGGTGGCCTCGAACTCATGGTGATCCTCCTACCTCTGCCTCCCGAGTGCTGGGATTAAAGGCGTGCGCCACCACGCCCGGCTTGGTTTGATAGTTTTTAATCCTTAGTGATTTCATTTCCAGTGATTATCTTATGTGTTAAAACATTAATTGGTATTCTGTCATTATAATAGACTGGTTAAGAAGTTGAATAAGATAAAATATGTGGTGTCTAGTTAAAAACTAGTAAAATTCAAAGTGAAGAGCATAATCTTTCAACCAGGCTTAGTGGTATGCGTCTGTCATCTCAACACTTGGAATGCTGAGACAGGAGAATTGCCGTAAGATTGAGGCGAGCCTAGGCTACAGAGTGAGGCCTTATTGCAGAAATAACAAAACAAAGCCATGTGGTATGGTGGCCCATGCTTTTAAAACTAGCACTCAGGAGGCTGAGATAGTGAGTTCAAGGCCAGCCTGAGACCGTGTAGTGAATTCTAGGACATCCTGGGCTAAAGCAAGACTCTACCTTGAAAGAAAAATGATGACAACACAAAGAGCATATCTTCAGATTGCATGTCTGTAGGAGACTAGAGTTTGGCAGAGTGAGCAGAGAGTGAATCCCCAAGGCTACTCTCACTTCACATCAGATGGTCACAGTGTTGAAGATTCCTAGAACACTCAGATATGGTAATTTGCAAGAGTGTAAACTATTGCACAGAACTCAGAAAACTACAACAATAAAAACTAGAGTAGCCTAAGGATCCTATACATGCACAGAATAGGCTAAGAGAGGTTTCCAAACATGAGCATGTGGCCCTCGTTAAATAAAGAAAACTTAAAAACCACAACAAAGAGTGTTACTAACCTGACAGTGCCCCTCTGTGCCTTTAGTATGTAGAATTTTTATGGGATTCCTTCACATACTGCCCATATAGCTAACCTTTAGTCCTGGTTATAGATTTGGACTAATTTCTGTTGTTTATATTTCTCTGGAGGTCAAAATTAATATGTGGCCTAAAGCCTCCACAATAAAACCACATTATTAGCTGTGTAAGTGTTACACCCTTATAATCCAAGCACTTAAGAGGTTGAGACCAGAAGATCACAGATTCAAGGCCAGCTTGGGCTATATAGCAAGACTGTCTCAAAAATTAACAGTATACTAGTAAGGAAATTCATATCTATAATCCTAACACTCAGAAAGCCTTGGGTTTAATCCCCAACACTGCAGTAACACCAAGAGTGATGGTTCATGCCTGTCATCCTACCATTCAAGAGGTGGAGACAAGAGGATCAGAAGTTCAAGGTCATCCTTACCTACTTAAGGAGCTCAAGGCCAGTCTAGGCTAGAAACTATCTAAAAAGTAAAAAAATAAAAAAGGGACTGTTCACCTATTCTGCAGCCCATTTGTTTTTTCACAGAATCATTAATCCCAGGTGAAGGAATTCAAAGTTCCTTTGTCATTGTAGCAACTCTTACATGTAAATGAGTCAGATAAGTACTTTTATATAGACAAAACCTGGTTTTTCTCTTGTAAATCAGTGGCTTTTCTTTTCTTTCAGACAACAACAAGACATAAAGTACTTATTATGGAATTTTGTCCATGTGGGAGTTTATACACTGTTTTAGAAGAGCCATCTAATGCCTATGGGCTACCAGAATCAGAGTTTTTAATTGTTTTACGAGATGTGGGTATGTTTACTTATATGATTTTAAATATGTGTGTGTGTGTATGTGTGTGTATATATATATGTGTGTGTGTGTGTATATATATATACACACACACACACACACACATATATATATATGGTTTAATGACATAAAATAAGAAAGTTAATTTCTTACATTCAAAACAAAAGACCTTTATGCAATGCTTTCTTAGGTATGACACCAAAAGCACAAGTACCAAAAAGAAAAATTAGATAAATTGGACTTTATCAACATTAAAATCTTCAGTACTTCAGAGGACAAGTAAGTGAAAAAAACAACCCATAGAATGAAAGAAAATGTTCGCAAATCACATGAAAGGTATTTTTATTTAACAACCCAACAAGGCAATCCCAATTTTAAAATGAACAAAGGATATGAATAGGCATTTGTCAAAATACATTTATACAGGTAGTAAGTACATTAAAAGATGCACAACTTCATTAGCTATTGGGGAATTCGAATCAAATCCATACAGAAATTCCACTTTACCCACTAAAATGGCTAAAGTCACAAAAACAAAAACAGGGCTGGGAAGATGGCTCCTTGGGTAAGAGTACTTGCCACAAACATGAAGTTCTAAGATCACTTGAGTTGGATCCCCCAGGACCCACGTAAACAGCTAGATATGGCTGTGCACTTCTGTAACCCCAGTCCAGTGGGTAGGGATGGTAGGATCACTGAGGCTATTGAAAACTGCAGCTCTGCATTCATGGAGAGACTCTGTCTCAAGGAAGTAAGTGGATAAGTGATAGGCCTGCCTGTGCATCTGCACATACATGTGCTATACACATACCACATCACACATACTAAACATAAAAAAAAAAAGACAAAAACAAGTGTTAGCAAAGATGTGGAAAATTGCATCTGTGATACATTGATATAGCCCCTTTGGGAAACAGTTTGGCAGTTTCACAAAAGAGAAAATACAGAATTACTATATGATGTAGCAGTTCATCCAGGCATATGCCCAAAAGAATTTAATTTAAAATAAATTCATGTAAAAATTTCCATATCTGTAGAGTTTATATGCATTGTTCATAATAGTCAAAGTATGTGGACAGCCCAAATGTCTATTAGCTGACAAATGGATAAAATGTTATATATCTAGCTGGGCATGAGAGGCAGAGGTAGGAGCGTCTGTGAGTTCAAGGCTAGCCTGGGACTATAGAGTATGTTCCAGGTCAGCCTGGGCTAGAGTGAGACTCTACCTTGAAAACACCAAAAAAGTAAAATTAAATAAAAATGTCATATATCCATACAATAGAATATTATTCCAAAAAAGTAATAAAACTAGGTATGGTGGCACATGCACAGAGCTTGGGAGGGTAGAGGTAAGGAGGATCAAGAATACAAGATTGGGCTGGAGAGATAGATGAGTAAAATCACTTACTGCATAAGCATCACTACCTGAGTTCAAATCCCCAGATCCCATGTGAAAGCCAGATGCTGTGGCAGATGTTTGTAATCTAGCCCTCTTACAGTGAGATAGATGGGAGGCAGAGGCAGAAGATTACCTGGAAGCTCAGGGGTCAGCTGGGCTGATGTAAACTGTGGTGAATGAGAGACCTTCTTCAAACAAGGTGGAATGTGAGGAGTGGCTCCTGAAGTTGTCTGAAACCTAAAGATCTCCTCATGGGTACTGTGGCATGCATATACCTGCCCTCACACATGAATATATAAAGATTAAAAGCAAAGTTCAAGTTTGGTGTGGTGGCACATGCTTTTAATTCCAGCACAAGGACAAGGTGGGAGGATCACTGAGTTTGAGGCCAGCCTGAGATTACATAGTGAATTCTAGGTAAGCCTGGGTTAGAATGAGACCCTATCTCAAAAAAAAAAAAAAAAAAAAACAAAGTTCAGGATCATCCTGGACTACATTGTAAGATCAAAACTGACTTGGGTTACATGAGACCCTATATCAGTAAATAGATGGCTGGGTGAATAAAATGAAGTAGTAATGCATACTAAAATGTGGGTGAACCTCATGGTTAATTAAAGAAGCCAGAAACAGAAGGCCACAGTTTTCTGATTCCATTATGTGAAATATTCAGGATAAAAACAAGTCCATAGTGGTTGTTTGGAGTTAGAGGATAGAGTTCAAGAGGAGTTGCTAGTGGGTATTGGGGCTATTTTTGGCATGATAGAAACAGGATAGTTACTTTGAGCATAAGTGTTTGATATTAGTGGTGATGGTTACATAACTCTGACTATACTAAAAATTACTGAGCTGCCTGGGGAGATGGCTCACTGGTTAAAGGCACTTCCTCTGCAAGGCTGCCAGCTGGAGTTTGAATCTGCAGAACCCACATAAAGCCATGATGTAAATGTATAATCCCATCACACTTGCAGGAATAAGGGGCAGTCAGTAGAATCCATAAGGTTGGTTGGGATTGGACAATTAACCTGGCTTTCCCAATAGCAAAACAAGAGAGGCCTTGTCTCAAGGATAAAAGGAGAGGACCAATACCTGAGATTTTCCTTTGACCTACATACACACACACAGTGACATACATACTGAATTATATATTTAATTGTTGCCTAGAGGTTTCTTTGAGAGTGGGGAGGAATGGTGTTTTGTTTTGTTTTTCCTGAGGTAAAGTCTCAGTTCTAGCCCAGGCTGACCTGGAGCTCACTCCATAGCTCTAGTAAGTAACCAAAGGAAATAATATCTTCTTGGAAATAAATACTTGAGGAAGCCAGGCATGTTGGTTGATGCATGCTTGCAATCTCAAATTCCAGCAGTATAATTTTGTTGGCCTTTAAAAATAATAAGAAAGAAAAGAAAATGGGCTTCTTAAATGGTACTAAGCATATGTGAAGTACATCTTAGGGAAAAACCTCTGACACTTTGCCTTCCTTCTGCTACTTTTTTTTTAAACCATTTTATATGTTGAACCAGTTTATTTCCTATGGATTCCCACCCCCAAGGAAAAAAATGTGTGTGTGTGTGTGTGTATGTGTGTGTGTGTGTGTGTTTTGAATGATTGGCATCTTTCTAAGAGTTTCCTTATTCTTACATCACATGCACATACACACGTACATCTCCAAAAGTAATTCAGGAAATAATATATTATTTACTCCATTTGACTGGTAGTATCATGAACAATGGATTCCTCTTTGGACCATCTGATTCTTACTCTGAAAACTTCTTGTTCTTGAAATGAGATTTGTATGCATGTACATGGGTAGCAAGGAAGAAATAGAGTCTATTCGAATAAGACGATTTTGGACCAACTTACAAAAAAACAAATTTGAGTAAATATGAATGAATTTGAGACTTATGTACTACAGAGGCATACATTATGATTTCTCTTGTTTTATGTGTATTGCCAAAGTGGGTGGAATGAATCACCTCCGAGAGAATGGCATAGTACATCGTGATATCAAACCAGGAAATATCATGCGTGTCATAGGAGAAGATGGGCAGTCTGTGTACAAACTCACAGATTTTGGTGCAGCTAGAGAATTAGAGGATGATGAGCAGTTTGTTTCTCTGTATGGCACAGAAGAATATTTGGTAAGTTACGTACCACTAGTCATTACATTTTAATAAGCTAGATGTATTATGCATGTTACTGCTGCTCAAACAGTTGACCATCTCTAAAATTCTGTATGATTTTAATGACAAAAGTTGAATGTTCTATTCTAATGAATGTGATATGTAAGGGAATTAGGAATTGGTTTCTAAAGGTACTGTTCCCCAGAACCCACAGTCCCTGCACTTGAGAGGCAGAGGCAGGAGAATTGTCCTAAATTCAAGACTAGCCTGGTCTACATAGTGAGCTCTAGACCAGCCAGAACTACATAGCAAGACCATATGGGGGGGGGGGGGAATTAAGGCTGGAGAATGATTTTATTAGATTAAGAGAAAAGAAGGAGGAGAGAGTATAGAAAGCTCTTGCACATGAGAAAGTAGGAGTGGTTAAAGCCCATCTAGAGACCCAAATTGGGGTCACTTAAAGGTTCTGAATGGGGACTGGGCTAACCAGTCCTGATGCTAAATTTTGGGCCTAAACTAATGAAAAAAAAATTCTTAAAGTTTTTTTTTTTAATTTATTTATTTGAGAGCGACAGACACAGAGAGAAAGACAGATAGAGGGAGAGAGAGAGAATGGGTGCACCAGGGCCTCCAGCCTCTGCAAACGAACACCAGACGCGTGCGCCCCCTTGTGCATCTGGCTAACGTGGGACCTGGGGAACCGAGCCTCGGACCGGGGTTCTTAGGCTTCACAGGCAAGCGCTTAACCGCTAAGCCATCTCTCCAGCCCCACAATAAATTTTAAAACATTTTTCTTTTGAAAGTGGGAAAGTGAAATTATTAGGAAAATAGAATTTCTAGGCATCATTGTCTACTCATAGTTTGTGTGTAGTACATTAAATAGATGGCAAATTCATTATTTTTTCATCCTTTTTCTTAGCATCCTGATATGTATGAGAGGGCAGTGTTAAGGAAAGACCATCAGAAGAAGTATGGAGCAACAGTTGATCTTTGGAGTATTGGGGTAACATTTTACCACGCAGCTACTGGATCACTGCCATTTAGACCATTTGAAGGGCCTCGTAGGAATAAAGAAGTGATGTAAGTGGTTTCTGCACTTCAAATTAGAATTAGGTTTTAGGTGTGTATCTAACTTTGTTTCCCCGTATGTTTGAAGTATACATTAATGAAAATAGGCCATTTTTGATATTTGAAGCTATCTGTGTTTTAATAATGCAGCCGTATAAAAGTGCATAGGCATTGTTTTCCATATCATGTTTAAATGTCTTATAAGTGAGGTATAAATATTTCTAGTCTTGGACCTGTTATTACAGTATACTGCTTTCTGAGTTTTACTTTAGCACACTATTTTACATTGTGTGCTTAGCAGTTTTCCTCCATACAGGTGAAAAGGAAATAATTCTGTAGAGAACTAAAACTAGAGAGCTAATAATTTTAACCTGTACTGAAATGATTCGTTTCACCATTTTAAAGATGACATTTTGGCAGTACTGTAATGTTAATTGTTTTACGTAGTGTTGCAGATACAGACCAGTGACAGAATGCACCTTATTAGTATAATATTCATGTCACTAGATTATTAGGAAATAATTGGTATACAGAGTCAAAAAGAGATTATTACAGAGTGAAATTTATTATCAAGTTCATCTGAGTACTGAATGTTTTGTTTTACTTTCTAAATTGGCAACAAACCTTGCTTCATGAAAAATGGGCAGTATGTATTTGCATAAAACTATGAGGTTATGAATGTTTAGTGAATGGTTTGGGACAATAACTTACAATCTAACTTCACTCACATCATTCTTTTAAGTCTCCACACATCTCTCAAACCTTTATATATGTAATTATCATTTTTTAGGGTAAGAGACTGGAGTGAGAAACAGTCTTGCCATGTAACTCTGGCTGGTATGGTACTATGCATATGTAACCCAGGCTAGCCTTGAACCTGAGGCAATTTTCCCATCTTAACCTACTGAGTTGCTGATATTACCGACATTCACTACTGTACCTGACTGACAGTTTACATACACATATAGTTTATAGTAATTACAACTGTAAAATTTTACTGAAGGTTTTGGTTTAGTATCAACTTATGTTTTCTTTATACCAGAGCACTTTTTATAAAATCCCTTATTGAGCTTCATTTCCATAGATGTTTTTAAAGTAGTATCAGCATTTATTGCTGTTCTAAAACTGGATTAAATGAGTGTGGTGCTTCTAATAAAGGAAATGTGACTCATAAGCATCCTGATGATTTTGTATGATCTCTATGTGGACAGTTATGCATTAACAGAATTGTGTTTGTTTATTTGTATAGCAACTCATTTTCTTATGAACACTGATTGTAACAAATGTCTTGGAGTGCAGAGTCAGTCACTAGTGATGACCCTCACTAACAAATGGTGCATTCATGTCCATTATAGCAGAGTTGCTCCTTCACTTTACTTGCTGGTTAAAAATATTTATATGTGCCAGGTGTGGTGGCACACGCCTTTAATCCCAGCACTCGGGAGGCAGAGGTAGGAGGCTTGCCATGAGTTGGAGGCCACCCTGAGACTACGTAGTGAATTCCAGGTCAGCCTGGGCTAGAGCAAGACCCTCCCTTGAAAAAATGAAACAACAAAAAAAAGTTTATATGTGAATCTCACCAAAATTAAACACTGGAAGCTGGGCGTGGTGGCACATACTTTTAATCCCAGCACTTGGGAGGCAGAGGTAGAATCGCCGTAATTTCGAGGCTACCCTGGGACTACATAATGAATTCCAGGTCAGCCTGAGCTAGAGTGAGACCCTACCTCGGAACAAAAAAAAATTAAACACTGGGGTTAGGGAGATGCCTCAGTGGTTAAAGATGCTTGCTTTCAGAGCCTGATGGCCCAGGTTCAGTTCCCCAGCACTCACATAAAGCAAGATGCACAAAGTGGCACATGCATCCACAGTTTGTTTGCAGTGTTGGGAGTCCCTAGCATACCCATTCTTTCCCTCCGTCTCATGCTTTCTCCACCCCTTTCTCTGCAGATAAATAAATACAATATTTTAAATTAAACATTTTTGAAATGTGTAAAGCACTTCTGCTGTTCATTCTGTTCACTTCTCTTGTACACTCTCACATGTCTCCACCTAGTCCTACATAGTCAGATCCTTCACATGTGAACAAGCACACCTTATTTTCTACAGTCATTCCCTTTGAAAAATACTGTCAGGTAGAAATTATGGCTGCCTGTGCTTAGTAAGCAGCAAACATGTAAATTTGTCTCATTGGTTGGGGTATGCTTGACCAAGAAAAAAAATTTGGTTTACTCAGAATACATTTAGATAATAAACCAAAGAATTGAAACAAAATATGTATAGGCTTTTAAAAATGTTTTTTATTTATTTGAGAAAAATAGGAGGGGAACTAGTATGCTAGGGCCTCTAGCCAGTGCAAACAGACTCCAGATGCTATCTTGTACAACTGGTTTATGTGGGTCCTGGGGAATCAAACCTGGGCCCTTTGGTTTTACCAACAAGAACCTTAACCACTATGCCATCTCTGCAACCACAATATACATAGGCTTTTGTAAGGCTCTGCTATATTGTGTCCTACATTTTTCTGTAGGTAAAAGTGTTCTCAAAGGCATAAAGAAAACAGTGTGATATAGTGCACATCTATAATCCCAGCACCTTACAGAGACAGTAGATTCCGAAGTTCAAAATAATCCTGGGCTTCTCTATAGGGCATTCTGGGATACATGATATCCTGTCTCAGAAAAAAAGAGAGGCCAAAAAGCACAAAGCTATTGTATTTTCTCCTACTTCTAGGTTTAGGAAAGTTCAGAAACCTAAATGACTGCTTTCATTGACTTACTATATCATGACATTATTGTGTTTTTTTTCTTTCTTCATTGATCTGTCATCAGTTCATCCTTTTTTTTCTAAATCATGCTCATCAGAAATCATGTTGATTTAGCTTATAACTTTGGTATGTATATTCCTACATGTTTATTTTTTTGATATGCAAGGAATTTTTCAGAAACTATGCTATGTATAGTTTAACCTTATTTATTTATTATTTTTAAAATTCTGTTGTTGATTCTGAGTAATTGTATGGTCCAAATTGACTGTGCCTTTGGGTAATTAGTAAAAAGGATTAGATGCTTTTTTATGGTCTAGAGATATTCTGTGACATAACTTTTTTGTGTTTGCTCCATTTTTTCAGATGGAAAAATTAATATTTTTGTTGTGAACATCAAGATGCTGTTAATGGCACTCTGGGATCCCAAATGAAAATTAATTATGGCATATATAAAGTAATCGTACAGCCACTATTCCACTTCAGTCAGTCAGATTCAAAGTATTTTGGTTGTTTTATGGATCCTGTGACCATCAATCACAAAGTTTCGTCTAAGTAGATAATTGTAGGTGCGATTGAGGAAATACTTTTGCAAAGTCCATTAGTAAGCCATGCAATAAGGAACTGCTTATTTTATTCTGCTTTTATTCCTCCCAAGGTACAAAATAATTACTGGAAAGCCTTCTGGTGCAATATCTGGAGTACAGAAAGCAGAAAATGGACCGATTGACTGGAGTGGAGACATGCCCATGTCTTGTAGTCTGTCTCAGTGAGTATGGTATACCTTGTTCTCATCTTTTGCACTTTGGTATTTAATGCTTAAAATCACACACATTCAATATTTAGATACAGTGAAGGGATGGCAGGGTGTTATTATTAGCTTATTGGTGGTGTTCCCCACCCTACCCCCTCCCTGTGTAGGGTCTCACTCTAGCTCAGGCTGACCTGGAATTCACTATGTCTCAGGCTGGCCTCAAACTCATTGTGATCCTCTTTCCTCTGCCTCACAAGTGCTGGGATTGAAGGCGTGTGCCACCATACCTAGCTGGTAGGTTTGGTGTTTTTTGTTTTTTTTTTTCCGAGGTGTTTCACCCTAGTCCAGGCTGACCTGGAATTCACTATGTAGTCTCAGGGTGGCCTCGAACTCATGGTGAACCTCCTACCTGTGCCTCCTGAGTTCTGTGCTTAAAGGCATGTGCCACCATGCCTGGCTTGGTAGTTTTTTTGAGAGAAAGTCTTGATGTATAATAGCCCAGGTTGGCCTTGAACTCAATATGTGCATCCGAGATGCATAATCCTCCTGCCTCCACATGTGGCTTTGTAGTCTACTTTTAGGGTTTCTTTTTAATATTGTTATTGTTATTTATTTATTCACTTTTGACAACTTCCATAATATAAACAATGAAGTATGATAACCCCCTCCCGTCCCCCTTCATAAATCCACTCCCCTTCATATCTCTTCCACTGTCAATCAGTCTGTCTTTTATTTGGATGACATCATCTTTTCCTACTATTATGAGGGTCTTAGGTAGGCAGTACCAGGCACTGTGAGGTCATGGATATCCAGGCCATTTTGTGTCTGGAAGATTACATTATAAGCAGTCATGTTCTTCCTTTGGCTTGTTTTTTATTTACTTACTTCCAAGCAGAGAGAGAATGAATGTGGGTGCATCAGGGCCTCCTGCCACTGCAACTGAACTTCAGACACATCAGTCACTGTGTACATCTGGCTTTATGTGGGTACTGGGGATTCTAACCCAGGCTACCAGGTTTTGCAAGCAAGTGGTTTTGACCTCTGTGCCATCTTTCCAACCCAACGTGGTTTTTTTTTTTTTGTTTTGTCTTTTAAAGAAAGAAAGCAGGGTCTCACTCTAGCCCAGACTAACCTAGAATCTACTGTAGCTCAGGCTGGCCTCAAACTCACAGGAGTCTTTCTACCTTAGCCTTCTGAGTGCTGGGATTAGAGGCATGAGCTACCTCATCTGCCTTTAGTTTTGCTTTAATTAAATAGTAAAGCATGTAATTTTTGCATTTTTAATGATATAAAGGTTTATTCTGAACTATTTAGATAATGTCCTCAGGATATAGGACATCTATTTTTAAGATTATTTATCACTTGAACTATTTCCCAAATGTGGAGAACCTACGAAGAATTTTGGTATATTTAATACTGACTTTCATATTAGTGGACCACAGATAGTGGGCATAACTATGAATAAACTTAGCACTATAAAGTTGAATATTCCTTTTTTTGTTGTGTTTTTGTTTTTTCTAGGTAAGGTCTTGATCTAGCTTAGGCTGATGTGAAATTCGCTATGTAGTCTCAGGGTGGCCTCAAACCCATGGCAATCCACCTACCTCTGCCTCCCGAGTGCTGGGATTAAAGGTGTATGCCACCATGCCCAGCTTGCAAAGTTAAATATTCTTAACTTTAAAAAGTATTTAAGTGCTGGATGTGGTGGCACACACCTTTAATCCCAGCATTCGGGAGGCAGAGGGAGGAGGATCATGGTGAGTTTGAGGCTACCCTGAGACTACATAGTGAATTCTAGGTCAGCCTGAGCTAGAGTAAGACCCTACCTTGAAAACCCAAAAAAAAAAAAAAAGTATTTAAGTTATCCAAGGTACTCATTTTCTAGTACTGTTTTCAGCATTTTTTAATCATTATTGGGGTCTTATTTACTTTTCTTGTTGAATTTTTTTTTTTTTTAAGGCAGGCTCTTACTTAGCCAAAGTTGACCTAGAACTCACCCTGTAGCCCAGGCTGATCTCAAATTCATAGTGCTGTAACCTGCACACACCCGTGGTGGTATATGTGCTTCCACACACCCACATACAATTTACATAGACATCAAAACTGTATTGGGAGGCTGGGAAGATAGTTCAGTGGATAAAGCTCTCACCACTGAAGCTGGAGTATGTGAGTCCAATCCCAAACCCAAGTAAAAAGCCAGAAGCAAACTTCTATAATTCCAGCACACTGGTGGCTAGATTGCAGGCAGAGACAAGAGAGTATTCTCAAAGTGCATGTCAAGTACAGAAAAGAAAAGCAGAGGGAGAATCCAAAGCAAGAAACCCTGCCTCAAAAAAAAGTTGGAAAGGCAGGGACCAACTGGAAAGTTATCCTCTAGCCTCCACACACACAACATGGCATGTGTGTGCCCACATTCCCATAGTCACACACATGAGCATGTACACATGAACACACAAATATTTTTTTTTCAAAAATTTAAAGGAATATCTTAAACTGTGTTTTATGATTTTTGTCTGTATTAAATAGAAAAGATTTAAGTACTACAAATGAAAGTATAATGAGTTGCAAAGAAAATTATATAATGGAAAAATAACCATCCTATTTATTTATTTAATTATTTATTTTGTTTTTTCAAGGTAGGGTCTCATTCTGTAGCCCACGCTTACCTGGAACTCACTATGTAGTCTCAGGCTGGCCTCCAACTCACAGAAATCCCCCTATCGTCACCTCTTGAGTGCTGGGATTAAAGGCATGTGCCACCACATCTGGCTTCCATCTTCTTTTTTATAGTCAAGACTGATAGTAAAAGAAAGAAACCTAACTCAGCTGATTTAAATGAGAAGGGACTTTGTAGTTAAAGGTTTATGTGTGTTTACAATTCAGAGCTCAACTGAATCTTTGGCCTCAGAGTATGTGGTCAAGATTTGTTCAGATCTGCTTTTCTCTGCTGTTTCTACACTGTAGCCATAGATGGCTGTTACGATGCTGGTTTTCCCAGACCAGCATTCTCATGACTTCAAAGCCCAACAGGAAGAAAGACTTGCTTTCTTATCTGCTTAGTAAACATATATTGGTTCATTTCTTTTCATTGAACAAACATGCCACCACCTGGCAACCTTCAGTTAACTATAATAATAAAACCTTGCTGTCATACCCTCTAGTGCTCAGGGAATAACACTAGAGAATAGAAAAGTTTGGAGTCCTTACGAATGGAGAGAGAATGTTTGGCAAAAAATAGAAAAATATCAGCCAGGCATGGTGGCGCACACCTTTAATCCCAGCACTTGAGAGGCAGAGGTAGGAGGATTACTATGAGTTCGAGGCCACCCTGAGACTACATAGTAAATTCCAGGCTAGCCTGGGCTAGAGTGAGACCCTACCTTGAAAAACATATCACCGTGTGCTTTAGACTAATAGACAAAGGATTATTTTTAGTATCTGTTACAAAGCCAGATTTAAATTTTTTAAATGTTTATTATTATTATTATTAACAATATGTTTTATATGGATACATCATGTGTGGGTACCCTCTTTCCACTCATCCCTGCCCCCATTCCATTGGGGACACACCTCAGTAGGGTTGTAGGTATTCCCCATGGGGTTGTGGTTTATGTGTTGTGGGAGCAGTAGTCAGTTATTTTGAGGGGGGAGGGAAAGAATGCCTCTGGGTATGATGTCTCAAACCTGTGGCTCTTACAATCTTTTTGCCCCCCCCCCCCTTCCACAAAATTCCCTGAGCCATGGTGGTTGAATTTTAAGTTACTTCAGTGATGAGCTCTTAGGAACCTCTGGGTCTGCTTTGGTAGGTGTTGAGTATCCTCAGGGTCTGTCTCCTAGACCCTGGCACTGATTATCAGGTTCAGCATGGAAGTAGCACTCTTACTAGTCTCCCCAACTCTTCTGTGGATTCAGCTGTGGTTTGGCTGAAGTTTGAGGGGTAATTTATCTCCTCTGGTCTCACTACCTTCTGAAAAAAAAAAAAAAAAAAACCAAAAAAACAGATTTTCCAACAGAAAGTGAAATCAGCATAGTTTAAATGGTATGGAGCATACCTTTAATCCTAGCACTTGGGAGGCAGAGGTAGGAGGATCACCATGAGTTTGAGACTAGCCTGAGCTAGAGTGAGACCCTACCTTGAAAAAAAAAAAAATTTAAATTTTGATGGCTTTTTGAAATTCCACATTTAAGATTCTATTCAAACATGCTTTATAATGTGAAAGCACAGGAAACATTAAAGGTTCTGAACCTTAATTTTTAAAAGTATATGTATTTTTTAGTCAGATGATTCCTTTAATGAATTGATAGTAATTGATTACTAGATCATCACAATAATTTTATTTCCCAGAGCTATATACTAAAAAGGCTACATATAAAAGTATGTATTGGGGACTGGGGAGATGGCTTAGCAGTTAAAACACTTGCCTGTGAAGCCTAAGAACTCATGTTCGAATCTCCAGGTCCCACATAAGCCAGATGCACAGTGATGCAAACACGCAATGTCTCACCTGCACACCAGAGGATGCATGCATCTGGGGTTCTTTTGCAGTGGCTGCAAGCCCTGGCATGCCCATATATTCTCTCTCTCTTTCTCTCAAATAAATAAATTAAAATAAAATATTTAAAAAGTATGTGTTGGAGTGTCATATTACAAGGACAATAAAGACCTTTGCTAGAAACTAAACCATTATCATATCCTCTTGAACATCTGGTTCTGATTATCTGCTGCAACCTGGGTAGCCATATGTGTAGATAATGTGTTTGGAAAAGTGAGGAAACTTGATAAGGAGAGAATAAAAGAGAATAATAGGGAAGTTAACATGAAATGCTGCAATCATTAATTCATTGTCAAGTGCTATTAAATGAAGGTTATCTGGATTTCTGAAAAGTTTGTAAGTGAGGGCTAGCAAGATGGCTCAGGGGTTAAGAGCACTTCCTATACAAGCATGAGGGCCTGACGGGGTCTGAGAGACTGCTCAAATTCAACCCCAGGACCCACATAAACAGCTGGGCATGGCTACATGTCTGTAACCCCAGTCCTGCAGGGGAATAAAGACCCAATAATCTTGGCAGTGCTGGCAGAGCAGTGTGGATCCCTCAACAAACTCTGGGATCAATAAGTGACTGTGCCATAAGAATGGGTAGAAGAACAAACACCAACTTTCTGTTCCACCACCATGGGTGTGCATATGGGGCACCACAAGAGCACATGCGTATGCATACACCACACGTGAGCATATGCACACAAGCAACCAAAAAACTCTAGTGATAGAGTCCATAATTTGTTCTGTGCCAACATGATACCACAAATGGAAAATTCCACACCTCACCTAATGGGCACACAAAATGCAGACTCACTAAAAAGACTGAAGTTTCCTTTAGGCTATGTGTCTAGTGAGTATATGAAACATGAATAAATTTCATATTTTGACTTGGGAGACAAGATATATATTCCAAAATCTTTAAAATAGTTGTAAATATGAAACACTTATGGTCCCAAGCATTTCAGATAATGAATATGCAACATACAGTAATAATGATAATAGCAATATTTTGGATTTGTTGCAAATATGTTGTACCTGGATAAAAGCATAAGATTCGGGATTGGAGAGATGGTTAAGTGGTTAAAGTGCTTGTTTGCAAAGTCTGACAGCCTGGTTTCTATTCCCAATACCCATGTAAAAGCCAGATGAACAAAGGGGTACCTGGATAATAGCTTGAGATTTGGGATTGATGAGATGGTTAAGTGGTTAAAGTGCTTGCTTGCAAAGCCTAATAGCCTGGTTTCTATTCTCCAGTAACCATGTAAAAGCCAGATGTAGTAGTATGTGCATCTGGAGTTTGTTTGCAGTGGCAAAAACACTGGTGTTCCTATTCTTTCCCTCCTCCACCCCTCCCTTCGCCCTACGTGTGTGTGTATGTGTATTTTTCCAAATAAATAAAAAATATTTTTTGAAAACTAAGATTCACTTTTAAGTCACTTTTTTCCAATACTATTTTAGGGGACTTCAGGTTCTACTCACTCCTGTTCTTGCAAACATCCTTGAAGCAGATCAGGAAAAATGTTGGGGTTTTGACCAGTTTTTTGCAGAAACTAGTGATATACTTCACCGAATGATAATTCATGTTTTTTCGCTACAACAAATGACAGCTCATAAGATTTATATTCATAGCTATAACACGTAAGTACCTCTTTGTGTTTTGTTCTTATGTCCACATGTTGTGTGATAGAGAAAATAGAGAAGATGCCTTAGCTTCACTAGTGGACCCACTCCTCTAGAAAATGAAGTTTAAGTGCTTAGTAAATTCCTGCTCACTTATCTCTGGAATAAAAAGGATTAATTTTCTTAAATGTGCAAGTTTTACAAAGCTAATTTTATGACTGCTTTCAGATGTTATATACTAGGAAGTGAGCTACGCTTTACTAAGTATATTATCCTGTTCTTTTAGAAACCAAAAAGTCTGTGTCTTAAAATGTGTAGTTTTCATATTAAATATGGTCTAGTTTTTATTTGCATTTGTACCATAAAACATTGAGTACTAGAAAAATATTCAACATTTGATTTACATTAAATTGTTTTGCATTAATGAAAATAAAACCATGTGATAAAACATCATGTAACTAAATCTAAACACATGTATACTTGCATGTAAAACTGGAGAAATCTGAGTTATCAAAGTTAATATCCTTAGTGGTGACATTTTACATGTTGAAAAATGCTATCACTGAGGGATACTGGATGAGGGTATAAGAATCTCCACGTGTTATTCTTACAACTAGCTGTTAATACAGTTACTTCGGAGTAGGATGAAGAAGCTGGGTATGGTAACTCAGTTTGTAATCTCAACACTCAGGAAGCAGAAGCAGAACTTATGAAAATTCAAGGCCAATGTGATCTACATAGAAAGTTCCAAGCCAAAGGGCCAGACATGGTGATGTATGCCTTTAATCCCATCACTTGGGAGGCAGAGGTAGGAGGACTGCTGTGAGTTTGAGGCCACCCTGATATTACAGTGAATTCCAGGTCATCCTGGGCTAGAGTTGAGACCCTACCTCAGGAGGGAAAAAAATAGAATGAAGAATCAGACCCATGTTTTTGTTCTTAGTTTCTGTTTTGATAAAATTCTAATGGCAGGACTGAAGAGATGGCTTAGCAGGTGCTTGGCTGAAAAACCTAACAACATGGGTTTGATTCCCCAGTAACCATGTAAAGCCAGATGCACAAAGTAATGCAGGTGTGTGGAGTTTATTTGCAGTGGCTAGGGGCCTGGCATGCCCATTCCATGTCTCTGTCTCTCTCTCTCTCTCTGCTTGTAAATAAATAAATGAAATTAAAGAAATTCTAATGAAAGTGTTTGATGTCTTATAAAATTCATAAAAGAGGGACTGAGGTATAGCTCAATGGTGAGTGTCTGCTTAGCATGCATGAAGCCTTTAGTCAACCCCAAACACCAAAAATCCCAAAGAATATAGATAAAATATTTTAGATACTCAGATCAAATCTATAGCTAATACAAAAGAACTAAAAAAATATAATAGTACTAGTAGTATAGCATTAGATTATAGCAAAATTATTTTGCTACTTAGTAGCCTAAATAAGTTGACATGTGGTAATGTGCTAGCCATCATTTTTATTTTCAAAGTACAGTTGAACATAAAATGATCTACCTAAGCCTGAGCCAGTCAAAATGGAAGCTTAAGATAGAGCCATATCACAGCAGTGGCATCCTTCAATTTCATAGACTTATTAAGGGTATTCTCACTTTCCCCCCGAATATCATTTTGAAAATAACATTTTCTTTTTTTTTGAGGTAGGGTTTTGCTCTGACCTGAATGCACTATGTAGTCTCAGGGTGGCCTCAAACTCATCAGTACCCCCTATGTCTGCCTTCCATGTGCTGAGATGAAAGGCATGCAACACCATGCCTGGCGGAAAATAACATTACTTACTTACCAAACATAGGTTTGTTCAGGTACTATCTCCAGTTCTTTAAAAAAAATTTTTTTTAAGTAGGTTCTCACTCTAGCCCAGGCTGGCCTGGAATTCACTATGTAGTCTCAAGGTGGCCTCGAACTCACAGCAATCCTCCTACCTCTGTCTCCCGAGTGCTGGGATTAAAGGCGTGCACCACCATACCTGGCGAAAAAAAAAATTTATTATTTATTTGCAAGAAGAGAGAGAGAAAAATGGGCATACGAGGGCTTCCTGACAGTGCAGACAAACTCCAGAAGCATTGCCACTCTGCATCTGGCTTTTGTGAACACTGGGAAATCAAACCTGGGCTTCCAGGCCTTGCAAGCAAGCATTATAACCAATGATCCATCTCTTCCATCATTTAAAAAATATTGTTTATTTGCAAGAAAAGAGAAAGAGAGAGAATGGACATGCCAGGGCTTCCTGCCACTGCAAATGAAATCCAGATGCATGCGCCTCCTTGTGCATCTGGCTTATGTGGGTACCGAGGTCCTTTGACTTTGCAGGCAAGTGCCTTAACTGCTAAGCCACCTCTCCAGCCCTCCTTTTCCTTTTTTTTTTTTTTTTCTTCGAGGTAGGGTCTCGCTCTAGCTCAGGTTGACCTGGAATCCACCATGTACTCCTCTTAGGGTGGCCTCGAACTCTCAGCAATCCTTCTACCTCTGCCCCCCAAGTGCTAAGATTAAAGGCATGTGCCACCATGCCTGGCTCCTTTTCTATCATTTTTAAACATTGAAAACTATGTATTACATAAGTGTTTATATTTTAATATTGACTACTGAGGAGTCAGGTTACATGGAATTTCTATGTTAACAAGCTTTTTTTTAAAATTTTAATTTATTAGTTTTCTTTTCAGCAAATACAGGCAGTTTGGTACCATTGTTTAGACTCATCTATGATCTACCCCCTCCCATTAGACCCTCCTTGTTGATGTAAATGGGTCGTGCATTGTGGAGTTAGCCCACGGTTATTGGTACGATAAATGTCTTCATATATCATGACCCAACATGTGACTCTGACATTCTTTCTGCCCCCTCTTCCGCAAAATTTCCCTGAGCCATGTTGGGTTCATTTTTGGTCTGCTTCAGTGCTGAGGTGTTGGGGGCCTCTGAGGCTCTGACTCTCTGATTTGGTAGGAGTTGATTTTTCTCTGTGTTGGTCTCCTTCCCCTTTGTGCTGGTATCCGGTTCACAGGAAAACATCACCCTTGCTTGTTTCGCCAATTGTCCTTAGTTTCAGTCGGGCCCCTTTTGAGGTATGTTGGGGCAGCTCTCTTCTTAGGATCTGTATCTATCTGAAAAAGAGAAGCAGATTCTCCAACGGAGAGTAAGTTAGCACCCGGAAAATTGAGATAACACTTACTTTTTTTTTTTTTTAACACTTTTTTGATAGAGAGTTTGATAGGTGTAGGCCCTCTTGTACCCCATGATTGATGGTAGCTTGATATTGGTGAGTGGGCTTATGTTTGGGTATGGTTCTGACTTGTTTCCCAGCTCCAGCTATGGGTCTTGTACCGCTGAGGGGATCAGTTAGCTAAATCAAGAGCAGTTGGTTCCCCACCATGGCTGTGTGCCACTATTGCACTTGTGTGGGCATCACATCAGGTTATTTGTTGCTAATTAGGTTAGACAATGAGTTGCTTGGACAGATATTGGTCATTTCCCCCAGTCGCCCATGTAGCACCTTCTGGCACTAGACACGCTGACTGACTGGGGACTGACTCTCTCCTGGCTTCCAGCCATGCCATTCCATTTTACATGTCAGCTTCATATGGAGTCTTACCACTGGCCTTTGGTGGGTCATCAAGTACTCTGACAGAAGTCTGTCATTGTTTTGGGAAACCTTGTAGGTTTCTCTGATCAAAAGCTCATTGTGGATGTTAGCCCCAAGCTGGAAGTGGGGGTTACAGGTCAGTGCCCACTAAGAAATTGAGGAAAAACATGTCTAATATACAAGAGTTGGAGAGAAAGAGGGGTGAGGGGAGAGGGGGAGAGGGAGGGAAGATGTGTTTATAGGAATTGCTTATGATCTTAGAAATCACTTAGAAATAAATGTTACTGTGCTCAAAGATTTTAAAGCCAGATTTTCATCCAAAATTTTAAATCTCTTTTTTTGAACTTTCTTTATGCAGTGCTGCTGTATTTCATGAATTGGTGTATAAGCAAACTAAAATTATTTCTTCAAATCAAGAACTTATCTATGAAGGGCGTCGCTTAGTCCTGGAACTTGGAAGGCTGGCACAGCATTTCCCTAAGACCACAGAAGAAAATCCTATTTTTGTAGTAACTCGGGAATCCCTGAATACCACTGGATTAGAATATGAAAAAAGTAAGTTGGGATTTTTCATATTGTTTTTACTGGCCATTAAAGAAACAGGGCCCAGAGGGATGGCTCAGTGGTTAATTGTGCTTCCTGTGAAAGCTTGAAGGCCTGAAACTGAGTTCAGATCTCCAGATCCCACAAAAACCAGCTAGTTGGGAACACTGTGTACACCTGTAACCCGAGTCCCACAGGGGAACAAAAACCTGAGACTCTTTAGAGCCTTCCAAGCTCTGGAATAGTAAAAAGGAGGCTCTAGTTCAAAACAAGACCAGGCAGAAGAGCTTTGGAGCAGTTCATCCACAGGTAAGCAACCTCCCACAGGCAAGCATGAGGGCCACAAAGCACTTATACATATGGACAACACACGCTTGCAAAAATAGAAGAAAGAAGACCATCATTGTGAAACTGATGATAATTTTTAGAAAGTTAATTATGTTAATGTAAAGCTTGCATAAACATTAACATTTTATAAAAACTGCTACTAAATTGAAAGATACATATATTTTAGATATATATATATTTTAATATAATTATTTGCAAGCAAAGAGAAAGAGAATGGGCATGTCAGGGCCTCCAGTTGCTATAAACTCCAGACATATGTGCCATTCTGCATCTCTCTTTATGTGACTACTGGGAAATCAAACCCAGGTTGTTAGGCTTTTCAGGCAAGCATGTTAACTGCTAAGCCATCGCTCCAGCCCCTCATAGATACAATTTTATTTCAATGTCTACCTCAAATACTTTGTTTTGCAAAGTAATAACTTATTGTGTAATATTTTATTATAATTGCTTTAGTACTTTGATAACATTCACAATAGTGTTTCTATCATAAATTTTAGCAGATGTTTAGTATATCTTATATGTATATATCATATATATATATGGTGGTGTGCCAGGCTTTAGAATCTGTTGCTTAAACTATTCATCCTCAAGGAATTACCCAGATTTTTACACACATATTTGAGTCTTTTGTATTTGATTTAGATATATAGACAAGTATTGAGCTCACTATGTTGGAATATATCTATATCTATATCTATCTATCTATATATATATATGTATATATATATATAATTTGTTATTTTTGTTTTTTTGAGGTAGAGTCTCACTCTAGCCCAGGCTGACCTGGAATTCATTATATAGTCTCAGGCTGGCCTTGAATTCATAGTGATCCTCCTACCTCTGCCTCCCAAATGCTGATGTTAAAGGTGTGTGCCACCATACCTGGCAGGAATTTTTTTTTTTTAATGATATGTGTAAGGAATATTGGAGTTACTTAGAGGATGAGCATTATTGTTTCAAGAGATTTTGTTTTGTGTTTTTTAACCAGTAAAAGTTTAAACTTTAAGACTTTAAAGTGTTTTTCCACTTAGACTTAATTTAGACCTGTTTGCCATATAGAGGATTTCTAATTGTAAGTCTTCTACTTCATATTTCAGTTTCCCTACCTAAAGTACATCCACGTTATGATTTAGACAGTGATGCTAGCATGGCTAAGGTTAGTATTTAATTAAATTACTATGTAAACACTTGTGTTATCTTACCAGTAATGAAAGCAGTAAAATGTATTTTTTTTTATGTATTATGTTTTACCCATATGACTCAGGAAATTATTCAAATTGCTACCCTTTCCAAGTTATGTTGTTCTTTCTACTTTCTTTAACTCATAAGATAATTCACTCCATTGAGACAGTTCATGTTTAGCTAATGTTAAGAATGAAGTACTTATTCTAGTCTCATCTCTCCTTAGCTTTTAGACATTGATAGCTTATTATGTTTTAAATTTACATGATAGAAATATATAAGCCCGAAATTTCTTTGTGTGTATAAATGTTTTTCTTACCCTATTCCACAGTTGGCACCAAATACTTTTTTTTCTCATTAGGCAGTTACAGGAGTTGTGTGTTATGCCTGTAGGATTGCCAGTACCTTGCTACTTTATCAGGAATTAATGCGAAAAGGGATACGGTGGTTGATGTAAGTAGTAAACTGAAATTTGAAAATTACCTTCTATGACCTCACTAAATAACTGGCCATCATCCTGTCATTGATCCTTTCCCACTTCAGACTAATGAGGGTCACATGCTTGATTTTGTTATATTTGCTTTGCACTTAGTTTACAAAACTAAATTGAGCAGCTATTTTTCATGCATTTTCTACAATAACCTTGTGACAGACAGGACAAATAGTCTGAATTATAAAACATAAACAGCTTTTTAAAATGTGAATTCCTGGGCTGGAGAGATGACTTAGCAGTTAAGCGTTTGCCTGTGAAGTCTAAGGACCCTGGTTCAAGTCTCAATTCCCCAGGACCCACAAAAGCCAGATGCACAAAGGGGCACACGTGACTGCAGTTTGTTTGCAGTGGCTGGAAGCCCTGGCATGCCCATTCTCTCTCTCTCTCTCTGTCTCTGTCACTCTCAAATAAATAAAAATAAAATGTGAATTCCTTTTCCAAAGAGCTTAGCTTGGTGCATGACTATCTTGCTCTCTTGGAAGGTTTTAGCATTGTCCTAATCTAAAGCAGTCTATTCTTTTTAGGCACTAAGTCCTCAGAATCTTCTGATCTTCCTTCATTTCTTACCTTTTTCTCAAGTCAAGTACCCTTTCTATTTTTTTTCTTTTTGACAGCATTATTAAGTCCTAATTAAGTAATTCATCCATTTAAAATGTACAATACATAGGCTTTAATGTATGTTCAGAGTTATGTAACCATCATTACTATATTTATAACTTTTTCATCACCTCAAAAAGAAACTATAAGCCAGTATGGGCGTGTACATCTTTAATCCTAGCACACAGGAGGCAAAGGTAAGTGGATCACTGTGAGTTTGAGGCCACCTTGAGAATGCATAGTGAATTCCAGGTCATCCTGGGCTAGAGTGAGACCCTACCTCGAAAAACCAATTAAAAAAGTAACTAGAACATTAGCAGTCATTCCTTATTTTTCACTAAACCCCCAGTCTTAGGCAACCACTGACATACTTGTCTGTGTAAATTTGCCTATTTTATAAAGGTAGATGCATTCATATGAGTTTACACTCACCTTGACAAGCAGATTTTTAATTTATTTTTTTTGTTCATTTTTATTTATTTATTTGAGAGAGAGAAGGAGGCAGATAGAGAGAGAATGGGCATGCCAGGGCTTCCAGCCACTGCAAACAAACTCCAGACGTGTGCGCCCTCTTGTGCATCTGGCTAATGTGGGTTCTGGGGACTTGAGCCTCGAACTGAGGTCCTTAGGCTTCACATCAAGCACTTAACCGCTAAGCCATCTCTCCAGACCGACAAGCAGTTTTTAAACCTATTTTTCTCAGTCATTTTATACTGATAGTCTAGAACAGAAATTTGATCTCCTTACTCCCTTCCTAAAAATGACCATAAGAAATGTAAAGTGTTTATGATTTTGACCTCTAACCTTTTATTATTTCTAAATGTCATTTTTCCCAATGAGTAGAAAAGTTTAAGAATTACTGCTTTCTGAGCGTGGTGGCGCATGCCTTTAACCCTAGCACTTGGGAGGCAGAGGTAGGGGAATCGCTGTGAGTTTGAGGCCACCCTGAGACTACATAGTGAGTTTCAGGTCAGCCTGGACTAGAGTGAGACCCCACCTCACAAAAACAAACTGCTTATTGGTCTTCATGTAGTTTGAAGCTTTTTTTTTTTAATGAGAGAGAGAAAGAATTGGCATGCCAGGAACTCCAGCTACTGCACTTGAACTCCAGACACATGTGGCCCCTTGTGCACATGTACAACCTAACGTGCTTATGTTACGCTGTGTCTGGCTTATGTGGGACCTGGAGAGTCAAACATGAATTCTTAGGCTTCACAGGCAAGGGCCATAACCGCTAAGCCATCTCTCCAGCCAACTTTTGAATTCTCACGTCAGTTTATCTTACCTCCCTCACAACTGCCCTAACTGTAGGGTCTCATTGTAGCCCAGGCTGACCTAGAACTCACTCTGTAACATAGGGTGGCCTTGAACTTACAGTAGTCCTACCTCAGTCTCTTGACTGCTGGAACTAAAGACATGCACCATCATGCCAAGCTCTATGAAGGATTTTATCATTCTTATTCTTACCTCTTGGGTTTTGAGATGTTCCCACTGAATATCTTGAGCTGGCCTAGAACTCTTTGTAGAGTCTAGATTGCCTCCACTTCCCAAGTGTGCTGGAATTAAAGCCATTTATGTCCCCAGCACACCTGACTCTTATTTAGACATCTTTGCTGTTAATAATGTATCTGTCAAGCTTGTGCTTACTATAATTTTCAAACTATTTGCAAGTCCATCTCTAAGCCTACTTTCTCTGTTTCCATTAATAAGTATTGTAGTGTTGGAGGTATGGCTCACTAGTAAGTAGAGCTTGTTCTTGGCATATTCAAGACCTTTAGGTTCAATCCCCAGAAACACCCCACCCCCCACATACACACACACTCACAAAAAGCTATTTGCAAGTCCATCTCTAAGCCTACTTTCTCTGTTTCCATTAATAAGTATTGTAGTGTTGGAGGTATGGCTCACTAGTAAGTAGAGCTTGTTCTTGGCATATTCAAGACCTTTAGGTTCAATCCCCAGAAACACCCCACCCCCCACATACACACACACTCACAAAAAGCCTCCTTGTTTTTAATAGTTTCTGAAAAAAAATCTAAATATGTTAATACCATGTGTTCTTCCTGTTCTGACACTGCTCAATGAAGCTTTTCTTGTTCTTATTTATTAGTTTATAGTTTTTTAGACTTTTTTTTTTCTTTCTGGGGTAGGGTCTTGCTCTAGCCCAGGCTGACCTGGAATTCACTATGTAGTCTCAGGCTGGCCTTAAACTCACGACTGTCCTCCTACCTCTGCCACCACACTGAGCATGTGCCACCATGCTGAGGAGCTCTTTATTAGTTTTGATTTGTGTGTGTGTATGTATAGGTATGCACATGCCATGGTGCATGATGGAGGTCAAAGGACAACCTTTGTGTGTTGCTTCTCTCCTTTCCACCTTGTTTGGAGACAGGATTTTTTGTTTGCTGCTGGGAAGGTCTGACCTGGTGCCTACTCAACTTCCTGATCCTCCTGACTCCATTTCCCACTGCATAGGCACCTTAGTATTACATATGTATATATGTCACTTTGGCATCTGTCATTACTTGGTTGGTGGGTATCCCGACTCCAGTCAGCAGGCTTGCAGAGCAAGCACCTTTAACCACTGGGCCATTTCCCTAGCACCTCAAAATACTTCTATTTTTTTTTTAATTTTTTTTGTTCAGTTTTTATTTATTTATTTGAGAACGACAGACACAGAGAGAGAGAGAGAGAAACAGAATGGGTGCGCCAGGGCTTCCAGCCACTGCAAACGAACTCCAGACGCGTGCGCCCCCTTGTGCATCTGGCTAACGTGGGTCCTGGGGAATCAAGCCTTGAACAAGGGTCCTTAGGCTTCACAGGCAAGCGCTTAACCGCTAAGCCATCTCTCCAGCCCTACTTCTCCTATTTTTAAAATTTTTTAAAAATTTATTTGAAAGAGGCAGATGGGGGGAGAAGGTGGAGAGATGGCTTAGCAGTTAAGGCACTTGCCAGCAAAGCCAAAAGACCCAGGTTCGATTCTCCAGTACCCATGTAAAGCCAGATGCACAGGGTATAGTATGCATCTATAGTTCACTTGCAGTGTTTGGAGGCCCTGGTGTACCTATTCTTTCTCTCCCCCTTTCCCTCTTTTTCTTTCTCTCTCTCTGAGAGAAAGAGAATGGGTACAGCAGGGCCTGTAGCCACTGTAAATGAATTCCAAACGCATGTACTACCTTGTACATCTGGCTTACATGGGTCCTGGGGAATCACACCTGGATCCTTTGGCTTTACAAGCAAGTACCCCAACCGCTAAGTCATCTCTCTAGCCCCAAAATACATTTTTTTAAAAAAATATATTTTTGTTTATTTTTATTTATTTGAGAGCAACAGACAGAGAAAGAGGCAGACAGAGAATGAGAGAGATTGAGAATGGGCACACCAGGACCTCCAGCCACTGCAAATGAACTTCAGACATGTGTGCTGCCTTGTGCATCTGGCTAACGTGGGTCCTTGGGAATTGAGCCTTGAACCGAGGTCCTTAGCCTTCACAGGCAAGCACTTAACCATTGAGCCATCTCTGCAGCCCCCCCCCCCAAAATACTTCTTAATGTAGATCTCTGTTGGCAGAGTTTTTCTTTAAAAGATCTACCAGTATGTTAGGCTCCATTAGCTAAGAGATTGATGTTCTCTCTCTTTATTTTGAAGTTTTCAAAAGGGTAATAGTACTTATAGACATGCAGAAACAGGCCTTTTGCTTTAGTTTGCTGATCCCTCATATAGTCTACAAGCCCTTCACATACATAAGTTTCACTGTTTATCCTTTTTCAGAGATCATCAAATCAGTTGTTTAGTAATTGAAACCAGACAGCCCACTATGAGTAGAAAAACAATTCTGGTGATACAGTATTTTAGACCAAAAAAAAATACTTTCTGATACAAAAAGTTATATATAATCTATATAACTTATTGTATATTTTTAATTTTATTTATTTATTTGAGAGAGAGAGAAAGAGAAATAAGAAGATAGAGAGAGAGAAAAGAGAATGGGTGTACCAGGACCTGCAGCTACTTCAAATGAACTCTAGATGTGTGTGCCACCTTGTGCAGCTGGCTTATATGGGTCCTGGGGAATCAAACCTGGGTCCTTTGGCTTTGCAGGCAAGTACCTTAACTGCTAAAAACTATCTCTCCAGCCCAACTTATTGTATAATTATAGATTAATATTTGCTCCCTAATGTAATTTAATGTCTTAGGTTTCTAACTGTACCCTAACTAGTAGTAATGGTTTGTAAAAATATAAATGTCCTAAATATATATAAGTGCCACAGAAATACTTTAGTGTCCTAAAACATGATGATTTTGACTTTTATAATTTGTCAAGAATGTTAATAAGTACATTTGAATAATAATACAGTAGTGTAAATAGTGATAAATTGTAAAAATAGTTCCAAAGATAAACTTACAGGAATAAATTTTTTTTCAGTGAATTAGTTAAAGATGATTATAATGAAACTGTTCATAAAAAGACAGAAGTTGTAATCACATTGGATTTCTGCATCAGAAACATTGAAAAAACTGTGAAAGTGTGAGTAGATACTTCTTTACTAGCAGTGTTTAAAATATTGTGTTCTATTTCGGTTTCATTTAAGTACCTTTAACATGGTTTGGTATGCCATGACTCTACTCATTGTGATCAAATCCCTGACCAAGGAAGGACGGGGTTTATTTTGGCAAGAAGCAGAAGCCAGGGTCACATTGATCCATAGACAGGAAGTGGTACCAGGCTATAAAACCTCACAACTCAACACCAGTGATTCATTTGCTGTAGCAAGCCTCCCCCTCCTAAAGGTTCAACTACCTTCCCAAACCACCAACAGCTGGGGACCACATGTCATGATCCTGTGGGGGACATTTTACATTCAACACATGCCAAGTGTTTATGTTATGAAGCTAACCCCTAAGTTAGTGGTCACTTTGTCTCAAAGGGAGAATGCCAATTTTCTTAGTGAGAAGTGAGCACCATCTTTTTGGTGGCATTTTCTCCCCCCCTTTCTGAATGACAAGGTGGTGATCAGTAGAAGCATCTGGTATCTGTCTCACAAAACAGAAGATCTAGGAAAATACAAAGCCTGGACTCAACTAAGCAAGTAAGCACTATCTAAAACAGACTTTTGATATTATTTTTTAAATTTTTAGGAATGACTTTTAGACTGATTGATTGCTTACTTGTTTGTTTTCATTTTTTAAGTATATTTTTTATTAATTGCAAAGACAGAGAAAATGGGCACACCAGAGCCTCTTGCTGCTGAAAACAAATTCCAGATGCATGTGCCACTTTGCGCATCTGGCTTTACATGGGTAACTGGGGAATCGAACCCCGGCCAACCTAGGCCAGGTTGTCTTTGCAAGCAAGTGCTTTTAACCACAGAACCATCTCCACAGCCCCTGTTTGTTTGGTTGATTGGTTTGCTTTGAATCAGGGTTTCACTCTAGCTCAAGCTGTCCTAGAACTCGTTCTGTAGCTCAGGTTAGCCTCAAACTCATAGTGATTGTCCTACCTCAGCCTCCTGATTGCTGGGATTAGAGGCATTAGCCACCACACCCAACTACTATTCTTAATTTACTAATTTTATATCTAAGAATATATTGTGAAATATAGTGATAATTTAGACAACCCTCCTTCTAAGATAATACTGTTTATACTGTAGGAGAAATATAGTAAATGAAATCAGCATTATTGACCTCTCTTAATTCTGAACTCTGGTATTTTCACAATTATCCTAGCATAAAATGATTTGAAATTAATTTGGCTTCTCTATTTTATCTTAATCTGCATATTTAGAAGTAGAAGTAGGAGCCGGGCGTGGTGGCACATGTCTTTAATCCCAGCACTGAGAGGCAGAGGTAGGAGGATCACCAAGAGTTCAAGGTCACCCTGAGACAACTTGGTGAATTATAGGTCAGCCTGAGATAGAATGAGACCCTACCTTGAAAAACCAAAAAATAAAAATAAAATAAGTAGAAGTATGTATAACAGGTACTCCTCAGTTATGCCTGAGGCATACATTCCCAGAGTCTCAGTAGGTACCTGTGAGAGTACCAAACCCTACATGCTAGCTCTGCAAGCAACTTGACAGTTCATCTCATGACTGATATCACTCCTAAGTGACTCAGGAGTGGGTAACATGCTGTGGATCCACAGGACAAAGGGTGATTCATATCCCAGGCTGAAGGAACAGATAGTATGTGACTTCATCACAATTGTCAGAATGACATGAAACTTAAAACTTGGGAAGTGTTTGTGGAATTTGTCATACTGGCCAATAGTAACTGACACGATGGAATACAAAAACCAGAGATAGTTGGGGAGTTTCTATATATAAAATTTCTTCTTCAGGAAGGCATGATTTTCTTATAATCTGCTGGTTTATAGACTTTGAATAAAGTTTTTATTAAATGATTATGATATTAGAGCAAGTTATAAAATATTTTTTAAAATCCATTATACTCATTTAATTTTTCTGGTGATTTATTTTTCATATAGATATGAAAAGTTGATGAAAATCAACCTAGAAGCAGCAGAATTAGGTGAAATTTCAGACATACACACCAAGTTGTTGAGAGTAAGTATTTGAAAATTTATAAGCATTGTAAAGACATGAGCTATTCCTTTACTGTCAAGAATTGATGTAAACCTACTTAGAATAGGGATGTTTCTAAAGCTTTTAATGGGTTGGTTGGTTTGTTGTTTTTGGTTTGGTTTTTTTCAAGGTAGGGTCTCACTTCACTGTAGCCCAGGCTGATCTGGCACTCTGTAGTTTCAGGGTGGCTTCGAATTCATGGTAATCATCCTACCTCTGCCTCACAGTGCTAGGATTTAAGGTGTATGCTGCCACACCCAGCAGTAATGTTTATAAATAGGATAGAAAATATTGCATGTATCATATACTAGGAAATCACTGTTCCATGAAACTTTCCTACTGTTAGTCAAAAATTTGGAAAATATTGTTATGAAATAAAGTAATTAGAAGTCAGAGAAACGAGATAGTCTTCCCCAGTATTTGCCCACAATTCAGTATAAGTAGTCATTTTATTATAAAAGTTTTGCATTCTCTCCCTGCTTTTGGCATACAACTTGTCTTACCATCTCCTAGGCCTAATGGATACTTACTTCAGTACCAGCATATGATGAACACTTTCAATTGAAACTGGTTTGTTTGTTTGCTTGTTTTGAAAGCCTAGAGCTTCTCATTTTAATGGAATTTTTGTGAGATTTAGATTTCTTATGAGAATCTAAGCACAGATAAGTAAATGGCTTAATGACACGAGTCTAAAAACATCAGAGTAGCTAGATTAAAGTTAATTTTCACAATATTGCATTATGTTTATTCATAAAGTAATGATTTGTATCTCCTTTCCCAATAGAGACCTGAAAAATTGTTTTATCCAGGAAGGTACCTTAACCACTGAGCCATCTCTCCAGCCCTAAAAATTATTTTATGAAGGGTGAATTTATAAACCAAAAAAAAAAAAAAAATAGCACCTATGTCTACCGACCCCCAAAATGGTTTGTTTTTCTTGTTTTTGTTTTTCAAGGTAGAGTCTCCCTCTAGGCTGACCTGTAATTCACTATGTAGTCTCAGAGTGGCTTCAAACTCATAGCAATTCTCCTACCTCTGCCTCCTGAGTGCTGGGATTAAAGGTGTGCACCACCACACCCAGCCCCAAAATGATTATTTAAAGTTTTTTTCAGTGTCCTCCAGCAGTGTTTCACAGAATAATGCCTGAACCATCAGGACCAGCCTTGCCTGGAAACTTGTTAATAATATAGATGTCAGGACCCCACTCCATAGGAAATTGTAGACGAGGCCCAGCAGAGTCTCTAGATGATTCTGACCCTGCCAACAGCCACTGTTTCACTTTCTTCTTACGTATATTCAGTGATTGTTACTCATAAACTACCATTGTTTTGTTGATGATGATGATGTTTTGAAACTATTAAGCCCAGGGTAACGTCACACTTACTATCCTCCTTCACCCCCTGAGGAAAGATATATACCACCGTAAGCCGGGCGTGGTGGTGAATGCCTTCAATCCCAGCGCTCGGGAGGCAGAGGTAGGAGGATTGCCCCGAATTTGAGGGCACCCTGAGACTATATAGTGAATTCCAGGTCAGCCTGAACTAGAGTGAGCCTCTGCCTCAAAAAACCAAGGTCCCCCCACCCCCCCCAAAAGATGTATACCACTGTGAATCAGCTCAAGATCTAGTGGGGTGAGGGGAAGTGTGGTTTATGTGTGGTGTGTGCATGTGCCCATGCAGTAGCCCTTGTAGTGGGCATACTTCCCTGTGGTAACCATAGCAGAACATTATCAGGTATCCCACTTCATCACTCTTTTGCCCATTGTTATTTGAGCCAAAGTCTCTTACTGATCCCAGAATTGGCCATTTTTCTGTGAACTTCAGTGATTTTCAGGTCTCTGCTCTCCTGTAGGACTGGGGCTACAAACATTCATGGCCCAGATTTTTTTTTTTTTTACAAACTTTTTTTGTTGACAGCTTCCATAATTATAGACACTAAACCATGATAATTCCCTCTCTTCCCCCACTTTCCCCTTCACAAATCCACTGTCCATCATGTCCCTTCTCTTTCTCCATTAGTCTCTTTTATTTCAGTATCATCATCTTTTCCTCCTGTTATGAGGGTCTTGTGAAGGTAGTTCTAGGCACTGCAAGGTCATGGATATCAAGGCCAATTTCTGTCTGAACAATTACATTGTAAGCAGTCCTACCCCTTCCTTTGGCCCTTACATTTTTTCCATCACCTCTTCTGCAATGGACCATGAGCCTTGGGAGGTGTGATAGAGATATTTCAGTGCTGAGTACTCCTCTGTCACTTCTTCTCAGCACTATGGGTTATCCCAGTGGTCACCACCATCTGAAAAGAAGCTTCTCTAACCAAAAGTGAGAGTAGCATTAATATATGGATATGAATATTAACAAAAGTGCTTACAAGGCAGTTTGGTGAGCATAGTGTATGCATTTAGCCAGACAAGAGCAGGTGTTACACTCCTAGGCTCATGACCCTCTCCCACCATAGGCTTTTGATTAGGTTTTCAGTACCAAGCATGTATTCCTTCCCATGGAGCAGGCCACCAGTCCACTTGGAGAGCAGTTGGTGTCCTCATAACAGACATGTCACTATTGTACCCATTGGGTCATTTGGCCTGGTTGGCCAAACTTAAGGCTTGCAGTATACACTGTTTTCACCACTTATGACTTCTCTCTTCCATATGGATGCATTGTAGCTTTTTCTGCTTTCTGTCAGGTAGTCTACAGGGAGGAGGTTTTCAGCTCAGCTCCAGCTTGATGTCCCAGTGACCTTACATCCCAAGCATATGGAGTCTTCAGCAGTAGGGTCTTATCTATTTCTGGTGGGAAACCAAGAGCTTTGGCAATAGCCTTTAATGTTTTGGGGGCATCAGCCACCTCCCAAAAAAGTAGGTTTCCATATGGTTTATTCATGCATAACATCTTGAGTTTTGATTACCCCACACACACACACAAACACACCCTTCTTTTACTCAGTCTCTTCCTATGACCTCACTTAGGTCATGGCCCAGCTTTTATGTGAGTCCTGAGAATTGAATTCAAGCAGTCTCTTATCCCTCCTTTGGCCCTCATGCTAACACAGGAAGTGAAATGCTCTTAGCCACTGAGTCATCCCTCATGTATGTATATATGTGTTTGTTTTTTGACTTAGGGTCTCACTCTAGCCCAGGCTGGCCTAGAATTCACTCTATATCCCAGGCTAGCCTCAAACTCATGGCCATCCTCCTACCCCAGATTACTGAGTGCTGAGATTAAATGTATGAGCTACCATATCCAGCAACAGTACTTTTTAGTAATAAATGTGATATTGCAACCATTGGAATTACAAATTTTAAGTACTATTCTCTTATTGTTCCTTCAGCTTGCTTGCTTCTTTTCTCTTGTCAATGTAACATAAATACTTTTGCCACAAAAGTTCTTTCAGCTGGGTGTGGTGGTGTACACCTATAATCCCAGCACTAGTGAGGCAGAGCTAGGAGGATTGCTGTGAGTTCAAGGCCAGCCTGAGACTACATAGTGAATTCCAGGTCAGCCTGGGCTAGAGTGAGACCCTACCTCAAAATACCCTCTCCCCTCAAAAAGGTTTTTTTTTTTTCATATATGATAATTCTGTAGGGCTGGAAAAATGGCCTAGAAGTTAAAGACACTTGCTTGCAAAGTCTAATAGCCCAGGTTAATTCACCAGTGCCCTATAGAAGCCAAATGTACAAAGTGGCACATGTGTCTGAAATTTATTTGCAATAGCAGGAGGCCCTGGTGTACCCATTCTTTCCTTCTCCTTCCTGTTCTCTCTCTCTTTCCTTGCAAATAAATAAAATTTAAAATATTTAATGTTAATAAAAATAAGTTGGGAAAATGTTAATTTTTCATAAAAATAATTCATGCAATTTGGTAAGAAACATTAAATCTAGCTGGGTATGGTGGCACACACCTTAATCCCAGCACTCAGGGGGCACAGGTAGGAGGATCACTGTGAGTTCAAGGCCACCCTGAGACTACATAGTGAGTTCCAGGTCACCCTGAGTTAGAATGAAACTCTACCTCAAAAAAAAAAAAAGAAGAAGAAAGAAATATTGAATCTATAATGGATGAGTAAAGAATATATAAAAAAAAGATTATAAACCCACTGTGGTAGCACATGCCTTTAATCCCAGCACTCAGGAGCAGAGGTGGGAAGATCACTCTGAGTTCAAGTCCAGCCTGGGACTATAAAGTGAGTTTCAGAACAGCCTAGGCTAGAGTGAGACCCTATCTTGGGGGATATATCTATATCTACATATCTATCTATTTATATATAGTGGGAATACTTCACAGGTCCAGGGATATATTTCTTTTTTTTTTTTTTTTTTTTACTGGAATAGGGATATATTTCAATTGTAGATTACTTGCCTAACAGACCCTGAGTTCAATCCAGAACAACAACAACAAAAAATTCAAAATTCAGGCCTAATAATAGTAGAAAATCATATATTGTAGTAATGGTACATTTTGCCACTCAAATTACAAAATCTTTAAACAAAAAAAAAAAAAGGCTGGGTACTGGAGGGATGGCTTAATAGTTAAGTGCTTGCCTATGAAGCCTAAGGACCCATGTTAGCCAGATGCACAGGAGCACACATGTCTGGAGTTTGTTTGCAGTGGCTGGAGGCCCTGGCACACCCATTCATTCTCTCTCTATGTCACTCTCAAATAAATAAAAATGAACAAAAAATTTAAAGAAATGGGCTGGAGAGATGGCTTAGTGGTTAAGATGCTTGCCTGCAAAGCCTAAGGACCCAGGTTCAGTTCCCCAGTACCCACATAAGCCAGATGCACAAGGAGCCACATGTATCTGGAGTTCATTTAAGTAGCTAGAGGCCCTGGTACGCCCATTCTCTCTCCCTTTCTCTTTCTTCCCTCCTTCCCTCTCTCTCTCCTTTCTGTCTCTCAAATAATTTAAAATACTATAATGCCAATATTGACAATAGTGTGCTAAGCAGGACTCCCTTATCTATTTATTTGAAAAGAGTAATGTATATCAGGACCCCTAAAATATTTAGATACATTTATCCTTTAAGTCTTCTACCCTTTCTTGTTAAGTGTTACAAATATGCAATTCTGTGATGATACATTTATTAGACTTAAAATGGACATGATCTTAGATGGGGTTCTCTATTCTTCTCTCCTTTTTTGCATGTATGTGGTACGGATGTGTTACGTTTATGCAGGTACATTATGTGGAGGTCAGAAGTCAATGTCAGGTGTCTATCACTCTTCACCGTACTGTTTTTTATTTTATTTTTGACAGTTTTTATGTGTAGAGAATGTGTTTTGATCATATTCACCCTCCTCTCCATTACCTTCTCTTGCCTCCCTTACCTTTCTGCTAAACATCTACCCAAATGATCCCACTTCCTCTACTGAGTTTAATTAGGGTTGCTTATATGAGCATGAGTGAAGGATTATTTTGAGACATGTTTTCTCACTGAAAACAGTTCACCAGTTCATTTAGAAAAACTAGACATTGAAGACTAATTATTAGAACGGGCATGGTGGCACGCTTCTTTAATCCTAGCACACAAGAGGTAGAGGTAGGAGAATTACCTTGAGTTCAAGGCCAGCTTGGGGTTACAGAGTGAGTGCCAGGTCAGCCTAGGCTAGAGTGAGACCTTACCTTGAAAGAATAAAAAAAGAAAGAACCTTAGTTTCCCTTGAACTGAAGTAATCTAAGAGAAAATGGTCTGGACTCTAGCCTCCCTTGTACGATTATGATCATATCTGACTTTGGCCATCTGATCTAAACCCATTGGTCTGTTTAGCTTTCCAGTTCTCAGGGAACAATAGAAAGCAGTCTTCAGGACATCGACAGCAGGTTGTCTCCAGGTGGATTGCTGGCCGATGCCTGGGCACATCAAGAAGGCACCCATCCAAAAGACAGAAAGTAGGTTATAGTTTTGTAGGTCATTTCTTCTCTTAGTAATTGTCCTTTGTCACATCAGTTCTGTTCATTTACTTGGGTTTTTCTTCTTTAAATAGTGTAGAAAAACTACAAGTCCTGTTAAATTGCATCACAGAGATTTACTATCAGTTCAAAAAAGACAAAGCAGAACGTAGTAAGTAAAACTTGCTATTTGTTAATCTGATGAGTCAGGCTTAGTAGTTGGGTTACCTTGCTGTATTTGTGACTTCTTATTTAAATGTGTCAGAGGTTGAATGAACTAAAAAAAATACTGGTATTAAAACCAACCTCAACCAGGTATGGTAGGGCACACCTTAACTCCCAACACGAGGGAGGAAGATTGCTATGAGTTTGAGGCCAACCTGAGCTACAGAGTAAGTTCTAGGTCAGCCTGGGCTAGAGTAAGAGCCTGCCTCAAAAAGAAGCCAAAAAAAAAAAATCTATTATTTTAAGTCAAGGTCAGGAAGTTGAGTCTCTGTAACTGTAGGAACGAGAGCCATCAGTGGGATTGGAGTGTATAGCTCATCTGAATTGGGGCACATGGCTCTGAGTCATTCATTATTGCCCAGATCCCCTATTTCTTAAGAGCTAAAACTAGCATGATTGATAAGTATTGACAGATAATTGCTATTTTAAATCTTAACATTGTACAGACAAAATAAAAACATCTATGGGTCATATATGTAGGTTATGAGCCTCAAGTCTGTGATAACTGTTTCAAGCAGCCTTTTTGAAGCAGTTATCTGAGAAGAGAAAAATATTGTGTATGATATTATGATTCTATATGTACAAAAGTATGGTATTTTCTTATTTCTAGGACTAGCTTATAATGAGGAACAGATCCACAAATTTGATAAGTAAGTATTTAAATTATGTTTAAAATGGATTGATTTGCTACTATTTTGGTTGTCTTTATTAATATTAATACGATTCTTGTTAAAATTGTACATCACTATAATAAATATATACTTTAGTGCTGGAGAGATGGCTTAGTGGTTAAGGCACTTGCCTGTGAAGCCAAAGGACCCAGGTTCAGTTACCCAGTATCCATGTAAGCCACATGAAAATGGTGGCAAATGTGTCTGGAGTTTGTTTGCAGTGGCTAGAGGCCCTGGTGCATCCATTCTCTCTTCCTCCCTCTGTCTGTCTGCCTCTTTCTTTTAAAATAAATAAAAATTTTTTTTTAAATATACTTTACTCTGGGGCTGGAGAGATGGGTTAGTGGTTAAGCACTTCCCTGTGAAGCCTAAGGACCCTGGTTCGAGGCTTGATTCCCCAGGACCCACGTTAGCCAGATGCACCAAAGGGAGCACGCGTCTGGAGTTCGTTTGCAGTGGCTGGAAGCCCTGGTGCACCCATTCTCTATCTGCTTCTTTCTCTCCCTCTCTGTCACTCTCAAATAAATAAAAATGAACAAAAAACATTTTAAATATATATATATACTTTACTCTTGACTTTTTGGGGTTGTTACTGTGGGTACACATTTTGGGCCCACTCACCTGATCCCTTCTTGGGAGATTACCAAGAAAGGATAATGAAGGGAGAAGGGTCTTGTTGTACAACTGTCTTCTATCTCAAGTGTAGTGTGTGTGTGTGTGTGTGTGTGTGTGTGTGTGTGTGTGTGTGTGTAGAAATGTTTCTCTTTTTTGTGGAAATGTTTTTTTCCTCTCAATTTTTATTAACATTTTCCATGATTATAAAAAATATCCCATGGTATTACCCCCCCCCCCCAAGTGTCATGTTTTCTAAAGGGTAGAGAAGAAAGGACAGAGATAACGATGCCACAGCCACCATCTTAACTTTTTACTCCAGCGAATAAGTAACTTTTGAACATTATCCATTTTGGACCTTCTTTCTCCCTTTATTGCTAAAACATCTACCCTAGAGACTTGTGATTTTTACCATAAATATTTAAAAACAGTAATCATATAAAATGGCTGAGTTTCATATATGAAAATTTTAATATTGGAGGTAGAAGCTATGAGATTACTTTAAGCCTCTGGTTATTTCTAAATTGCAGGCAGAAGCTGTACTATCATGCAACAAAAGCAATGAGCCACTTTACAGATGAATGTGTTAAAAAGTATGAAGTATTTTTAGATAAGTCAGAAGACTGGATGAAGTAAGTAAAATTGTTTGGTGGTAACTGGTGGTCAGCTGCACAGTGTAGTGTATGTCATGTATTTTAATTGAGAATTTGACACTGCTGCTTACTAATGGATTGTCTTTGGTTTTCAGAAAGATGTTTCATCTTAGGAAACAGTTATTATCTCTAACTAATCAGTGTTTTGATATTGAAGAAGAAGTGTCAAAGTATCAAGACTATACAAATGAGGTACAACTATCAAAAGTATCTAGAAAGAAAGCTTTTGACTACTAGAAAATATTTTAAATCACCTGAGGAGAGAAATGGGGCATTTCATATGCCTGTGTTCAGCTCTACTACCTGTTTTCAAAAAGGGTATTAGCTGGGCATGGTGGCGCATGCCTTTAATCCCAGCACTTGGGAGGCAGAGGCAGGAGGGTTGCTGTGAGTTCGAGGCCACCCTAAGACTCCATAGTGAATTCCAGGCCAGCCTGGGCTAGAGTGAGACCCTACCTTGAAAAACTAAAAAAAAATAAAAATAAAAAAGGGTATTAGATTAACTTACTGCATCATTGATGGTTATGAGACAGGAATTCAAAGCTTTAAGCTGGGAATTTAGCTCAGGTGGTTGAGCATTTGCCTAATATGCATAAGATTCCCCAGCGCCACAAAAAGAAAAAAAAAAATTAAAGCTATTAAAAGGACATATTAAAACCTGTGGGAAAAAAGCTGATCTATAATCTGCAATAAATACTTTTGTCCACTTAGTGATTTTTTTTTTTTGTTCTGTTTTGTTTTTGTTTTAGTTACAAGAAACTCTGCCTCAGAAAATGCTAGCAGCCTCCAGTGGAGTCAAACATACTATGGCCCCAATTTATCCAAGTTCTAATACATTAGTGGAAATGACTCTTGGGTAAGAATCTTATTTGGAAATTATGAAGTTTCCATTTGCTTTTATTTCTACTTATAATCTTGCTCTTATTTTGAAATTCTTGATGTTTATCATGAATGCAGTGATAACATTACTTAATGACTGGTTAATTCTAGGGAACATGAACATAATGTAATTGTGATCTTAAAACTTTTGCATACTTTTTTGAACAGAGGTGCTTATTTATCCTTATTTTGTATGTTTAGTATGAAGAAATTAAAGGAAGAGATGGAAGGAGTAGTCAAAGAACTTGCTGAAAATAATCATATTTTAGAAAGGTGAGTAATGCAGAACTCACCCTGCCTTATGATTTTGTATGCAGTTAAACATGTGCACATGAGCCGGGCGTGGTGGTGCATGCCTTTAATCCCAGCACTCGGGAGGCAGAGGTAGGAGGATCGCCATGAGTTCAAGGCCACCCTGAGACTACATAGTGAATTCCAGGTCAGCCTGGACCAGAGTGAGATCCTACCTCGAAAAACCAAAAAAAAAACCAAACAAAACATATGCACATGATGCTTGTACCTATCTGACATTAGGTAAAGCAGTGAGAAGGGCGCACAGAATTGTGCATACTGATATTTTCTCTATCATAATGGTGAATTCTTTTTTTTCCCCAAAGGTAGGGTCTCACTCTAACCCATGCTGACCCAGAATTCACTATGTAGTCTCAGGGTGGCCTCGAACTCACGATGATCCTCCTGCCTTTGCCTCCCAAGTGCTGGGGTTAGAGGTATACACTATCACACCCAGCAATGATGAGCTCTTAATTAAAAGCCTGTTTGTGATTGTTTTGTTACTAGAATTATTTGAACCAATATGTAAAAACTAAAATCTTCTTCACATGATTTCTCATAATATCTGTTCATAAGAACATTGACCTTGAATTTTGGAATTCAGAGTTGCCTATACAATACCAGCACTCAGTAGTGCTGAATAAACTTGCAGGGCCCTCAGTATTTCTACTTGCAGGTAAAGTGTCTGATTGCCATAGAATCTTAACAGATAAGACTGAAAAAGAGTTGAAAATATACAGAACCAAAATGCCACTCTGATCCCTCAGAGAAGTCCACTTACATCTGGCTCTGAAGATCCACTCTTTTAAAGCCTGTGGATACTACAGTAGAGTAGGCTTCTTAAATTTTTTCCCACTTGTGCCCCCTTTTCACCAAAGGAACTTTTATGTGACCCTGGGCGTATAGGTATATAAAATACATATGCAAGTTGAACATTTACTGGTAATCATAAATTTAAAACAGCTTATTGGTATAAATATAATCTGACTATTTATTAAAGATGAAAGCAGGGCTGAGGAGATTGCTCAGTGGTTAAAGGCAATTAGCTTGCCAAGTCTGATGGCCCAGATTCAGTTCCTGAGTACCCACATAAAGCCAGATGCACAAAATGGCTCATGCTTCTAGAGTTTGCTTGTAGTGACAAGAGGCTCTAGCAGCCTATTATCTAGGGATATGAATTTAATACCTCTCCCTCCCCCTCCAACAAATAAAAACTTTTTTTAACAAAAAAAGATGACATGCTGGGTATGGTAGCACACCAGAGGCAAAGGTAGGAAGATTACTGTGAATTCCAAGCCACCCAGTTCCAAGTCAGCCTAGGCTAGAGTAAGACCCTACCTGGGGGTGGGGGGAATAAACAAAAGAAGATAATAGCAGGGGCTGTCAGTGGTTAAAGCACTTGCTTGCAAAGTCTATGGACTCATGTTCAGTTTCCTAGTACCCACATAAGCTGGATACAAAATGTAGTGCAAGCATCTGGTGTTCATTCAAGCAGCCCTGGCTTCCCCACACTCACACACACATATATACATGCAAATGTTTCTTTAAAAAGATAAAAGCAAGGGACTGGAGAGATTACTTAGTGGTTAAAGTGCTTGCCTGAAAAGCCTAAGGACCCATGTTCTACACTCCACGTCCCACATTAGCCAGACACAGAGGTGAAGTAAGCACAAGGTCGCACATGCCCACTAGGTGGCACAAGTAAGTGTCTGGAGTTCAATTGCAGTGGCTGAGACCCTGGCACGCCAGTTCTCTTTCTCTCTCTGTCTATATCTCTGTCTCCCTTCCTCATTCAGTTGTATCCCGCACAGTTTAAGAGCTTGATTCACCTGGGCATTGTGGCTCATGTCTTTAATCCCAGCACTTGAGAAGTTGAGATAGGAGGATCAATGTGAGTTCAGAACCAGCCTGGCTCCAGAATGAGTTCCAGATCAGCCTGGACTAGAGTGAGACCCTGACTCAAATGAAAAAAGCCAGGCGTGGTGGCGCACGCCTTTAAACACAGCACTGGGGAGACAGAGGTGGGAGGATCACTGTGAGTTCAAGGCCACTCTGAGAGACTACATAGTGAATTCTAGGTCAGCCTGGGCTAGAGTGATACCCTACTTTGAAAAATAAAAATAAAAGCTTGGCTCTAGAGGCATATGCATGTCATTAACATGCTGTACCACCATGCCTGGCTGTACTTTACAATTTCTTCACAACTTTTTCAAATTCCTGTAAGAACTAAACAGTAGAAAATAGAAACTGGGCTAGAAAGAAGGCTCAGCAGTTAAGATACTTGCCTGCAAAGCCTAACAACCCAGGTTCTCTGTCTTTTCTCTGTCTCTCTGCATGCAAATATATACATGCGCGTGCATACACTATTTTATTTATTTAAAAGCGAGAGAAAGAGGCAGATAGAAAATGGGCAAGCCAGGTCCTCTAGCCACTGCAGTTGAAGTCCAGATGTATGTGCTACCTTGTATATCTGGCTTTAAATGAATACTGGGGCATGGAACATGGATCCCTTGCTTTTGCTGTCAAGTGCCTTAACCTCCAAGCCATCTCTTCAGCCCCAAATTAATTTTTTTTTTGAAAATTTTTTTTTTAATTTATTTGAGAGCGACAAACACAGAGAGAAAGACAGAGAGAGAGAGAGAGAGAGAGAGAATGGGCGCGCCAGGGCTTCCAGCCTCTGCAAACGAACTCCAGACGCGTGCGCCCCCTTGTGCATCTGGCTAACGTGGGTCCTGGGGAACCGAGCCTCGAACCAGGGTCCTTAGGCTTCACAGGCAAGTTTAACCGCTAAGCCATCTCTCCAGCCCTCAAATTAATTTTTTTTATTTTTATTTTTATTTTTTTTTAATTTTTTAATTTTTTGTTTTCAAGGTAGTAGGGTTTCACCCTAGCCCAGGCTGACCTGAAATTAGTTTCAGAGTGGCCTCAAACTCATGGTGATCCTCCTACCTCTGCTTCCCAAGTGCTGGGATTAAGTGCATGTGCCACCACACCCAGTTAAAATATTTTTAATTAATTAATTTTATTTGCAAGCGGAAAGAAGAAAAAGAGAGATGCAGAGAGAATGGGCATGCCAGGACCTGTAGCCTCTGCACATGAACTCCAGATGCATGTGCCACTTTGTGCATCTGGCTTTACATGGGCACTAGGGAATCGAACCAACATTGTTAGGCTTTGCAGGCAAGCGCCTTAACTGCTAAGCCATTAAAAAAAGAAAACAGAAGAAACTATTGAGATATGCTTTAGCAGACTTTTATATTGAACCTTGTGGAATAATAAAATCCCCATTTCCTAGTCAGGCATGGTGGTGCAGCCTTAAATCCCAGCACTCAGGAGGCAGAGGTTGGAGGAGCACTGTGAGTTTTAAATTCCAAGTCTGACTGGGCTAGAGCAAGACCCTACCTCAAAAAAGCAAAAAATAGGGCTGGAGAGATGGCTTAGCGGTTAAGCGCTTGCCTGTGAAGCCTAAGGACCCTGGTTCAAGGCTCGGTTCCCCAGGTCCCACGTTAGCCAGATGCACAAGGGGGTGCACGTGTCTGGAGTTCGTTTGCAGAGGCTGGAAGCCCTGGCACGCCCATTCTCTCTCTCTCCCTCTCTGTGTCTGTCGCTCTCAAATAAATAAATAAATAAACAAAATTTTTTTAAAAAAGAATATACTTTAAAAAAAAAAAAGCAAAAAATAAAATAAGGATTATTGTGAATTTAAGGCCAGTCTGGACTAGAGTGAAAGCCTGCCTCAAAGCAGAACAAGAGAGAAAGAAACAGAAGCTAGAGGGATGGCAGAGTGGCTGAGCACTTCCTAGCATGCACAAATCTGAGTTCATCCCTAGCTCTGCAAGAAAAGAGAACAGGAGACTGGTTCTGTCCCAATGTTTAGTTACTAAGAATAGTAAGGGTTTATTTAGAGAAAGTGTTTCCAGAGCTATTTGTTAATGCTTATATCCTGGATATTGAAGTTCAGAGCTTTCAAGTTCAGAACCATGTGTTGGAAGTCATGGAATCACTGAGACACTGCCATTGCTCGCTCACTCTCTTGTCTCCAGCATATACATATATTGGTCACTGGGAAAAAAGAGTGAATGCAGTGCAATCTTAGGTGGTCCTCTTTTCCTCTTGGTGTTGGGGATGGAATCCAGGGCAATGTGCATGCTGGGCAAGTGCTGTACCATGAAGCTACCCCTAGCTTTCATGTAGTTCATAGTACTATGTGGTATTTCAAAAAAGAGAAAGAAAGAGCCTTCAATAATATTTAAATTTTGTAAGAAAGGAAACAAAATCATTGAATGCTTTCATTACAGTATCATTTTATATTGGCTAAGTCTCTAAATGAAATATACAGACAAGCTGTTTAAAATGGCTTTTTTTTTTTTTTTTTTTTTTTTGGTTTTTCAAGGTAGGGTCTCACTCTGCTCCAGGCTGACCTGCAATTAACTATGTAGTCTCAGGGTTGCCTCAAACTCTCGATGATCTCCCATCACTGCCTCCCAAGTGCTGGGAGTAAAGGCGTGCGCCACCACACCCAGCTTTAAAATGATTTTTATATGAAGTACTGTATGCCAAATATGAACTTTCTTTGAAGACATAAATAAATTTGTAAGTCACTCTCAGTAGAGTAAGTTAATAAGATAGTGAGGTGATTGTATGCTGATTGAGGTTTATCAGTTTTTGCTGTACATTACTCCTTGACTTGATGTCATGTAAAATCAGAATTGGTAGAAAATATTTTGAATAAATAACTTTTTAATTTAAAATATTAATAAAATAAAAATCCCTGTTTCCTAAAGCACTTTCTTTAAGTTCCCTCTGTTTTATTTCAAGGCTTATTTGGCAATATATGGGTGATGCATTACATAGTCTGAACACAAATATAATGTGACTAAAATAAGTTGAGTAACCCTTTTCAAAATGTTTGGAACCACAGCATTTTAGAGTTTAGGTTGTTTTCAGATTTTGGAATATCTATATATTAGTAATGAAATACCATGAGATGGGACCCCAGTCTAGACCACAATATATCCATGTTTCATATGTACTTTATGTACATAAATTGAAGATAATTTTATGCAAAATTTTTAGTGTGCCTATAACTTGTCATATGAAGTCAGGTATAGAATTTTCTTGTTGTAGCCTCTTGTCAGTACTCAAAGTTTCAGATTTTAAGATTAGTTTTGTTCAACCTGTAATTCCAGAGGATATGGTGCATTGTATCTAACCCACTAATACTTCCAAGGTTTTAGTATCTAAATACATCTTTCCCAGCTGAGTTTCCCATCTGTTATTTTGTGCTTTTCAGTGGGACTGCCTTTCTGCTATTTTTTTTTAATTTTTTATTTATTTATTTGAGAGCGACAGACACAGAGAGAAAAACAGATAGAGGGAGAGAGAGAGAATGGGCACGCCAGGGCTTCCAGCCTCTGCAAACGAACTCCAGATGCATGCGCCCCCTTGTGCATCTGGCTAACGTGGGACCTGGGGAACTGAGCCTCGAACCAGGGTCCTTAGGCTTCACAGGCAAGCGCTTAACCGCTAAGCCATCTCTCCAGCCCCTTTCTGATATTTTTAAAGGAGCTAGAGAAATAGCTTAGCCAATAAAGTACTTGTCTGTGAAGCCTAAGAATGCAGATTCTGTACCCCTGTAAGCCAGATGCACAAAATGGCACATGTGTCTAGACACCCTGGTGCACCCATACTCTCTCTATCTGCCTCACTCTTTCTAAAATAATAAATAAAACATTTAAAAATAAATATGTGACTTACTTGGACTGGAGAGATCAGTGGTTAAGGTGCTTGCCTAAAAACCCTAACAACCAAGGTTTGATTCCCCAGTACCCATATAAAGCCAGATGCACAAAGTGGTGCATGCATCTGGAGTTCATTTGCAGTGGTTGGAAGCCCCGGCACACCCATTCCCTCCCTCCCTCCGCCGTCTCCTGTCTCTCTGTGCATGAAAATAAATAAATAACTTCATGAGCTTATTCTACTCTGTCTGTCTGGTAAGCTTTCTTGAGAATGCTTCAAAAAATTCATTTAACTTTCTCCTTTTCAGGGAAGCTGTGATAATAATTTGAGAACCTGTTTCCTTAACTGCACTCTTCCCATCTATCTTGGGCATTTGTTTCCAAAATAACCTTTGGAAATACTGATATAATAATAATGCCTCTCTCCTTGACTCAAAAGTATCTAAACCCAGCCAGGCATGGTGGCACACACCTTTAACCCCAGAACTTGAGAGGCTAAAGTAGGGGGATCACCATGAGTTTGAGGCTAGCCTGGGCTAGAGTGAGACCCTGCCTCAAAAACTGTGTGTGTGTGTCCTAAAAAGTATAGTCTTGCTGGGCGTGGTGGCGCACACCTTTAATCCTAGCACTCGGGAGGCAGAGGTAGGAGGATCACCGTGAGTTCAAGGCCACCCTGAGACTACAGAGTTAATTCTAGGTCAGCCTGGACCAGAGTGAGACCCTACCTCGAAAAACCAAAAAAAAAAAAAAAAAAAAAAAAAAAAAGTATAGTCTAAAGTCATATTTTCAGAGCTGGAGAGATGGCTTAGTGGTTAAGGCTGTTGCCTGTGAAGCCTAAGGACCCAGGTCCAATTCCCTAGTACCCATGTAAGCCAGATGCATAAGGTGGCACATGCGTCTGGAGTTTGCAGTGTCTGGAGGTCCTGGTGCACCTATATTCATTCATTCATTCTCTCTCTCTCTGCCTCTTTACCGTCCCCTCTCAAATAAATTAAATTAAAAATACCTGAGACTATATAGTGAATTCTAGGTCAGCCTGAGCTAGAAAGAGACCTTGCCTTGAAAAATAGAAAAACCAAATAATAATAATAATAAATTTTTTAAAATAAAGTCATATTTTCATTCAAGGAATAGAATAGTCTCATTGTAGTCTGTGCACTCAACTTTATTTCCTAGTACTCTTCTTACATTCTCTTCTAACAAGATTCCATTCCCAAGCCACTGAATTGTAATTTTTCATGTATCTATGATAATGCCATTCTTTTTTAGTGAGAAATAGAGTAAATTACAGTTGTTTCAACTCTTTTGTTGTTGTTGTTGCTGTTGGTTTGGTTGGTTTTTCAAAGTAGGGTCTCACTCTAGCTCAGGCTGACCTGGAACTCACTCTCAGGGTGGCCTTGAACTCCTGGCAATCCTATTACCTCAGTCTCCCAAGTGACAAGATTAAAGCCATGCACTACTACACCTAGCTGCTTAAACTCTTTAAAACTAATTATTTCAGGCTGGGGAGATAGCTCATTGGACAAAGTGCTTATTGCACGAGCTTGAATGCCTGAGTTTGGATCCCCAGGCCCCACATAAAAGCTAGAAGCTATGGTATGCTTCTGGAATCCTAGCATACTGACTGCAAGAAGGGAGACAGAGACAGGAGAATTACCTGGAAGCTTGCTGACCAGTTAGCCTGGCAAATGAAGCAGTGAACAACAGTGAGAATAAGAGACCCCCACCTTAAAGTGGAAGGCAAAGGCTGATGCTTGAAAGTTGCCCTCTGACCTCTTACGTGCATAGTATGGTATGCACACACCTGTACTCACACACATACACAAACACATGATACAGATTTACATACCAAAATAAATACATAAAAATGCCTATTCCTGTGAAATCTGTTCTGAATTTTTATCTGAAGTGTTGGGGACAAGGGCTGGGCTTGGTTCACTGGTAGAGTACTCACCTAGCATGCACGGGTTCAATTCCCAAGATGTTAGGTATGTGGATCTTGGAGACCAAATGAATGAATCTGCTGAGATCATCCTTTTTTCTCTCTCTTATATGTTTACTTGTTTTTGCTTGTTTTAGGTTTGGGTCTTTAACAATGGATGGTGGCCTACGCAATGTGGACTGTCTTTAGCTTTCCAAGAAGTTTCAGAAAAGTCTTAGTTTACACAAGAAGATATTGCTGGGGCGCTAAAGAAATGCCTTTCTAGATGGTCTCTTATTTGTACAATTCAGTATTTGATGTGGTCATGTAAATATGTACAATATTGTAAATACATAAAAATATATAAATTTTTGGCTGCTGTTAAGATGTAATTTTGCCTTTAACATTTATAAGTACATGAGGCAATTTGACCTCAAATGAGCACTAGAAGAAAGCCATGACCAGCCGATGCATTGGGGTGCTGGTCCTCCACTCTCCAAGCAAGGCTGGAGACGTCATATTGCGCGGTGCCTACTGGGAATATTTTTAAGTGCATCCAAAATTGGCATCCTTACAAGTCAGAAGAGGCTCATAATTGACACATCTGTAACTGTTAGATTAGCTAGGGGCTTCTGCAAGTGGAGAGCAGAACCAAACCACTGGTTTTACTAGGATCAGTTTCTTTGAGAAGGATAAAGTGGCATTATTTCATTTTACAAGATGCCCAAATCCCAATTTTCCTTGTATGTTTAATTGCAGGTGAATTATTGAGCAAGTTTTTAAGGTGAATTCATTATTTAAAATAATTCATCTTTTCTTTGACCACAGGTGTATAATTGTCAGTCAAATTCTAGGATCATTTCAGTTGTTTTAAGTTGTATATTTCTTTAATTCTGCTTACTATTTCATGAAAAAAAATAAATTTCACAATTTTAATGTAAGAAATTGGTGTGTGTTTGTTTTTCTGCAGATCTAGTTTGAGAAACAAAAGGGTGAGGTTGGTTGGTTGAAACCTAGGACTCAAGTATGCTAGGCAAGTATAAATACATGAGGTCAAATTGCCTCATGTACTTATAAATGTTAAAGGCAGTGAACTTCATTGCAGTCTGAAAGTTACCTTTTTTTGAGGTAGGATCACAACTCTAGCCCAGGTGACCTGGAACTTACTGTGGCTTTGAAGTCATGGTGACCCTCCTACTTCAGCTTTCCAAGTGCTGGAATTATGAGCATGAGCCACTGCACCTGGCTCAAAATTTATCTTCTAAAGGGAGAAATTGGGTAGTGATGATAAATTACTCTCAGAATACTGGGTATAAGAACAACTTGGCGACTCTTATTATAAATACCACTTTCAAACTTAATAAAAGTTCTTCTGTCAATTTATGCTATACACACAGAAAGGAAATATTTTGTTTGGAAAACTTACCCAGATTTCTAGACTGAAAGAATTTGCTCATCAAGAAATTGATCATTGTCTTACCAGTAACTTAATGCTAGTCATTGAAATTTGAACTCCTACAAATCAGAGTAAGATGACTTCAAGAATATTGTCTTTATGTTGGCCAACATAAATCTGCCTGGTTAAAACACATTACTAGGGGCAAAAGTTGAATTTTTAATTCTATCCTGAAGCAGAATTGGAGTATATCAAGAGATTTTTAAGAACAGGACTCAGGCTGGAGAGATGTGTTGGTGTTGCCTGCAAAGCCTAATAACCTGAACTCAGTTTCCCAGTACCCACATGAACAACCATATGCACAAAGTGGCACATGCATCTGGAGCTTGTTTGCTGCCGCTGGAGGCCCTGTTGTGCCCATTCTCTCTGTCTCTCTTCTATTGCTCTTTCGGCTTGCAAATAAATAAATGAAATAATTTTAAAAAGTGGAACTCTTCATGAATTTGTGTATCATCCTTATGTAGGAACCACGCTCATCTCTGTCATTCCAGTTTCAGTGTCTGTGCTACCAACACGAGCACAGCCAGAAATTATCATCAGTTAAGATTTTTAAATGTTTAGTTAGTTGAGAGAGAAAGAGACAGAATGGGCATGCCAGGTCCTCCAGCCACTGTAAACAAACTCCAGATGCATGTACCACCTTGTGCCTCTGGCTTTACGTGGGTACTGGGGAATCGAACCAGGGCCCTTTGGCTTTGTAGGCAAGTGCCTTTAACCACTAAGCCATCTCTCCAGCCCACCTGTCAGGATTTTTATTGGTTTGGGTTTCTGTCTTGTCAAGTTATTGAAGTATGATTATACAGAACTTGTTGACCATAACGTTTGAGTTCTGTGAACAAAGAACTAAGTCCTCTCAAAGCAGAACTGCACTGGGATGTTATGAGATTAGGATGTGTTATTGGAGAGATTTTCAGTGTCACATGTTGTATTAGTTTGAACGGGACCTGTCTCATAGCCTCGTGTTTGTGGTTGAGCTTTATACTTGGTCCCCAGCTGATGCCAGTTTGGAAGGTTGAACCTTGCTGGAGGAGGAGATGGGTCACTGGGGGCAACCTTGCAGGTCTGTTAGTCTAGCTGGCTGGTGCTAGTCTCCTCAGACAGCTCCACCTAGGCCTGTGACAGCGGCCTGCTCATACCACACTGTCCCACCATGATGCAGCTTCCTCGTAGACTGTAGTCTACCCTCTCCTCGCACCAGCTGCCTTTGGTCGGTGTTTTGTCTCAGCAGTGCAAAGCTAGCGACAATACAAGAACACATGATAGAAATAAGCACAGTCATGGAGCTGATGGTTATTTAATCTTTGCTTTTGATTTTCCATTTCATTGTTTAACATTATATCTGGAATTGTATAACTTGAGTTTGTTGAACAGTAGATAAAATTGTCCTCAAATTCTGTCATCAGTTGATATATTTGCAGATTTAGTTTTTACTGTATACCTTTTTTTTTTTAATTTTTATTAACATTTTCCATGATTATAAAATATATCCCATGGTAATTCCCTCCCTCCCCACCCCCACACTTTCCCGTTTGAAATTCCATTCTCAATCATATTACCTCCCCATTACAAACATTGTAATTACATATATACAATATCAACCTATTAAGTATCCTCCTCCCTTCCTTTCTCCACCCTTTATGTCTCCTTTTCAACTTACTGGCCTCTGCTACTAAGTATTTTCATTCTTTTTTTTTTTTTTTTAAATTTTTATTTTATTTTTTTATTTGAGAGCCACAGACACAGAGAGAAAGACAGATAGAGGGAGAGAGAGAGAATGGGCGCGCCAGGGCTTCCAGCCTCTGCAAACGAACTCCAGACGCGTGCGCCCCCTTGTGCATCTGGCTAACATGGGACCTGGGGAACCGAGCCTCGAACCGAGCTCCTTAAGCTTCATAGGCAAGCGCTTAACCGCTAAGCCATCTCTCCAGCCCTTTTTTTTTTTTTTTTTTTTTGAGGTAAGGTCTCACTTTGTAGCCCAGGCTGACCTGGAATTCACTATGTAGTCTCAGAGTGGCCTTGAACTCGTGGTGATCCTCCTACCTCTGCCTCCCAAGTGCTGGGATTAAAGGCGTGCACCATCACGGCCAGCTTTTTTTTTTTTTTTTTTTTTGTCATTTTTTTTTTTAACTTTTAAAAATTTGTTTGCAAACAGAGAGAGAGAAAGAGAAACAAAGAGAATGGGTGTTCCAGGGCCTCCAACTGCTACTGATGAACTCCAGATCATGCACTGCTTTTGCTTCTGGTTGTATATGGGTACTGGGGAATCAAACCAGGGTCATTAGGCATTGAAGGCAAGCAATCTTGCCATCTCTCAACTCTCTATGTTAGCATTTTTTAATTATTGAGTTCTTATGTTCACTTTTCCCATTGTAACATGGAGGGTGCTTGAAATGTAGCTCAGTTGGCAAAGCACCCTGCCTAACATGTACAGGTTTCCTGAGTTCCATCCCCAGCCCTACAAAATACATTTAAAAAATAAAAATGGGGGAACAAAACATAAACACAGACTTCAGTTTTCTTCCTTTTCTTTTTCTTCTTTTTTTTGTTTGTTATTTTTAGGGAGAGAGCACAAGAGAGAATTGGCATGCCAGGGCCTCACTGCAATTGAATTCCAGATACTTGTGCCACCTAGTGCACATGTGCAATCTTGCACTTGCATTACCTTTCTGCATCTGGCTTTTGTAGGATCTGGAGAGAGATTGAACATGGGGCCATCTCTACAGCCCTAAGCCCTAATTTGTTTTTTGGGGTTTTGTTTGTTTTTTTCAAGGTAGGGTCTTGCTCTAGCCCAGGCTGACCTGGAATTCACTACAAAGTCTCAGGGTGGCCTCAAACTCACAGTGATCCTCCTACCTCTGCCGCCCAGTCTTTCTTTTTTAAATATATTTTATTTATTTATTTATTTATTTGAGAGAGAGAGAGAAAGGCAGATAGAGAGAATGGGCGTGCCAGGGCTTCTAGCCACTGCAAATGAACTCCAGAAACATGCACCACCTTGTGCATCTGGCTTACATGAGTACTGGGGAATAGAACCTGGTTCCTTACGCTTTGCAGGTAAGCACTTTAACTGCTACACCATCTCTCCAGCCTTTCTTTTTTTTTTTTTTTTAAGTATTTATTTGAGACAGGCATGGTGGTACATGCCTTTAATCCCAATACTTGGGAGACAGAGGTAGGAGGATCACCATGAGTTCAAGGCCACCCTGAGACTACGTAGTAAATTCCAGGCCAGATTGGGCTAGCCTATCTCTAAAAACAAACAAAAACAAATTATTTGAGAGAATGGCCAGGCCAGAGCCTTCTGCTACTGTAAACAAACTCAAGACACATGTACCACTTCGTTCATCTGGCTTTACATGGGCACTGGGGCAATCAAACCTGGGCCATCAGACTTTGCAAGCAGGGGCCTTTAACGGCTGAACCATCTCTCCAGACCCCTTGGTTTTCCTTTCAAATGACGTTTTTATTCTGTTTACAGATACCATTTAGTTACCATTTAGTTCCACCTCATTTGATTTTGGACATACTCAGAGGCTGATGAGAGGAGAGACACGAGCCATTTCATGGGCTCAAAGTAATTTCTGAGGGCTGAGGAGATGGCTCAGTGGGTAAGAACACTTGCTCAAGAATGAGGGCATACAGCTATACATCTGATAGAGGATTAATATCTAGGATATACAAAGAACTCAAAAAGTTAAATAATAAGGAATCAAACAAGCCAATCAAAAAATGGACTATGGAGCTAAATAGAGCATTCTCAAAGGAAGAAATACGAATGGCATATAAGCATCTAAAAAATGTTCTACGTCACTAGTCATCAGGGAAATGCAGATTAAAACTACATTGAGATTCCATATCTTGTCAGGTTGGCCACCATCATGAAAACAAATGATCATAAATGTTGGCAGGGATGTGGAAAAAGAGGAACCCTTCTACACTGCTGGTGGGAATGCAATCTGGTCCAGCCATTGTGGAAATCAGTGTGGAGGTTCCTAAAACAGCTAAAGATTGATCTACCATATGACCCAGCTATAGCACTCCTAGGCATATATCCTAAGGACTCATCTCATTTCCTTAGAAGTACGTGCTCAACCATGTTTATTGCTGCTCAATTTATAATAGCTGGGAAATGGAACCAGCCTAGATGTCCCTCAACTGATGAGTGGATAATGAAGATGTGGTACATTTATACAATGGAGTTCTACTCAGCGATAAAGAAAAATGAAGTTATGAAATTTGCAGAAAAATGGATGAATCTGGAAAGGATTATACTAAGTGAGGTAACCCAGGCCCAGAAAGCCAAGCACCACATGTTCTCCCTCATATGTGGATCCTAGCTACAGATGATTGGGCTTCTGCGTGAGAAGGAAAATACTTAGTATCAGAGGCCAGTAAGTTAAAAAGGAAAGAGAAAGGAAGGAAGGAGGGTACTTAATAGGTTAATATTGTATGTATATAAGTACAATGATTGTAATGGGGAGGTAATATGATGGAGAATGGAATTTCAAAGGGGAAAGTATGTAGGGGGGAGGGAGGGAATTACCATGGGATTTTTTTAATAATCATGGGAAATGTTAATAAAAATTTTTTAAAAATAAAAATAAAAAAATCTATGTAAACCTGCTCTAAATCCTGCCATAGCATACTACTGATTCTTATCAATGATTTATGGATTAGATTACACCTCTGATTTAAAAATGTAATTGAATTCATTTTTATTCAGAGCAGCAAATGTCATTTTGTTTTTTAAATCCCTCCTATGAGTTATGTTTTAAAAGCACAAACAGGGCTGGAGAGATGGCTTAGCGGTTAAGCGCTTGCCTGTGAAGCCTAAGGACCCCGGTTCAAGGCTCGGTTCCCCAGGTCCCACGTTAGCCAGATGCACAAGGGGGCGCACGCGTCTGGAGTTCGTTTGCAGTGGCTGGAAGCCCTGGCTCGCCCATTCTCTCTCTCCCTCTATCTTTCTCCCTGTGTCTGTCACTCTCAAATAAATAAATAAAAAATGAACAATAAAAAATAAAAAAAAAGCACAAACACAGATGCCAACAGTGGAGGTCTAAGTACACCAAAGAGGAAGACATGTGAGTAAACAGGGACAAAGGAATATGCAAAGGCTTTTAAAAAGACACATAGACATGTATATTCTCCCTGTAGTAGTCTGCCTTTAGGGAGTAGGACTTGAAAGACATTGTAGTAAGATAGACCCAGAATATGTAGACTAGAAACAGCAAAGCTGTGTGGTGAGTAAACAAGTGTAATTCAAGCACAAATGAGCAGTTAACAGATGAGGAAGGTATCACTGGTACATCTACAAGGGACTTGTCTGCTGACACATCTGTACTTTTCTTCTGGGTGCACAAGAGCTATCACCAGGTTTTAAGCAGCGAGGTTTCATGATGAGCTCTGAATTCTTTAGAATAAATATATTTTGAAATAATGCTATTTGAAATTAAAAAAAAAATGAGGGCATAATGCAGTTTCTAGTTGTGAGGACCAAGGTCTAAAGGAGAAGCCAAAGGAATGACAGAAGAAGATTCAGGGCTAACAGATGGCCCCTGACATGGTGGCTGAGAAGAAATTCTCAGCTGAAGTGTCACAAGTGGGTGTGTGACTGATCCATGTCCATGCTGTGTGGAAAGTCATTCTGCCACAATTAGTCACAGCTATGTCCATATATAAGAAGTGACTTTAACAAGACCTTCAGAAGGTTATCCCGGCTCTTTTACTGGTTCCCCAAATCTCTGGCCTGAGTAAAGAATTGGAAATCCAGGTTGTTCTGGAGCCAAAGAGGTAACTTGCTTCCAGCTAATCCTTAATTTCAAATATTTTCTGTACCAAAGTGGATCCTACTTCAAAGAGGGAGAAAATAAAAGGTCTTAAAGTCCTTAGAAATTATTGACAGTCGTTTGGGGAGGGGCTGAGAGAAAGCGAAATAAAGCACACACACACACACACACACGTGAATGCATCAGGGTCTGTTGCTGCCGCAAATGAACAACTATCGGGCTTTATGTGGGTTGGGGAATTGAACCCCAAGCAGGGAGGTCCTGCAAGCAAGCACCTTCAACTGCTGAGCCAGCTCTCCAGCCCCAAGAAGTTTTCATAAAACAAAAACAGCCTTTGCTGTCATTAAACCATAACTTGCTTCCAGTACTAAAATCTCAAAATAGCTGGGTGTGGTGGTCCATACCTATAATCCCAAGCACTGGAAGATGGAGGCAAGAAGATCTGGAGTTCAAGGCTAGCCTGGGCTACATGATATTCTGTCATGGGGGAAAAAAGTGACTATGATCTATACTCACCCATTCTCTCTGAGGATGGTCAGAAAGTCAAACCTAGAACACAGCACAGCAGTTTTTAGGTGGGCTTTTTTTTTGTTTTATCAATTGGTTTGGATTTTTCTTTCTTTCGAAATAGAGTCACAGACTGTCCTTGAATTCCTGATCTTCCTGCCTCCCTCTCCCAAGTGCTGGGATTGCAGCCATGTGCCATTGCTCCTGACTTTGATGGGCTTTTTAAAATTACATATAGTTTATTTGTGCAGACAGTGGGGCTAGGGAGGAATGTCAGACTACCTGGCCCATGAGTTTTGGATTCTCTTGGCTCTGCCTCCCATTGCCATAGGCATGTTCACATCATAGATGTATCCGCCCCTTTGCATCTGACTACATGGATGCTGGGGGATTAAACCCCAGGTTGGCAGGCTTTGCAAGCAAGCACCTTGAACTATTGAACCCTTTCCCCAGCCTCCTGGTGGGCCTTTTTATTCACAAGATCTCTGGTTTTCCCTCATACCCCTTCCTATCTCAGGTTTAAGTAACTCAATGACATTGACAATGAGCAGAGCTGCTCACAAGCAGCATGCCATTTGTTTCTATTGCCCCACTTTCTCCAGGACACCTCTGTAGGGAAAGAGCCCTGACAGAGTCAGCCTGTTTGAGTAGGAAGATCTGGGAAGGATGTACACTCAAGTGACCTGCCCACTAACTAGCAGGGCAAACACAGTTGATCCTCTGGGTCTCTGTGGAACAGCAAGCAGTCCAATGGACAAGATGATGTCGCCAAATCTCAACCTGTCCTGTAGTGGCCTAAAAAAGCAAGCTATCTCTGTCTCTAGGCAAGAGAGGAGAACAAACTTGAACCAAATAGAAACTATCATTGTAAAAGTCAAGGAGAGGAGGAAGTTTAGATGCAGGAAAAACATACAAGAGTTTGTACTGATAACTTAACTCAGACCTTTAAAAATATTACCAAGCCATGCTAAATGAAATAACAATACTAAGCCTTAAATATAGAAGCCAAGGATAAAGATCTCCTACATTAAATATAGTTCTCTCTCCTGTAAACAGACAAGGCACTTTTTGGCAAGCATATGTACGTATGTGTATACATGTGTTCATATGTGTGGGAGCACACGTGTGCAGATGCATGTGTCTGTGTGAGTAAAGGACAGCCTCAGATGTCACCTTCAGGAATGCTCCACCTCCTTTGAGACAAGATCTCTTACTGGCCTGAAGCTCTCCAATTAGGCTAGTGTGTTTGGCCAGTGAGCCCCTGGGATCTTTCATTTCTCTCCCAGTGTGGAATTACAGACATGCTCTGCCACACCTGGTACTGGATGTGGGTTCTGAGAGCCAGCTCAGGTTGTCATGCATACCCAGACCAGACAAGGCCCCTCTTGAATAAGCAATCTTACTGATGTCACAGTTCCTCAGCTGCAAATTGTGAAGTTATGCCACTGAGAACAGTAAGGACAGGCCATGACAGATTGGCTGATGCTTGGCTGAAAGTAAAGACTTTGTTGCTGAGACTCTCTGTTCTCATCCCACAGTGACACTGCCAAGACCACTAACACAAGAATTAGCAGCTCCTCAGGAGGCCCGGTGTGAATAGCAGCTCTCTCTCAAAGTGAATTTCTTACTCAACGAGACTTAGAAATGTTCTTAGAGACGAACAACATCTACCATTGAATAAGCAGTCAGAAGATAGGGAAAAGCACTAAAGGCCAAAGTCCACCAGAAGACATCAAAGTCTGATTAGGACCCTCAACTCTGAAGAGACCAGTAATAGCATAACCCTGAAGGGCCAAAGAGATAATGAGCCTGCATCCAGAACAAAACTTGGATGCATCTGAAGACAGGCCTGGAGCAGGTGACTCAGGGAGACTCCAATATGCACTCATCATGGAGAAAAGCTTTGATCAAATCTCAAGAGCCTTCAAACTAGTCTAGTCTGGTCAGTCTGAGGCCCGTGGAGACAAACGTGTAGAAGGCCTTGCATGGAGGACTACAGATGTCACCAGTAACAGTGGTAGAATTGTAGCATTTGAGCGAAGAGTGAAGCAATATTCTGGCAGGTTCAAAACAAGGCTGTGTGTAAGGGTGTCCACATCAGATCTGGACTGCAAAAGCAATCAAGCTCCTGTTTCCTTGGAAACCACACTGCTAAGATGAATGAAGAACTCCATGCTCTGAAAATCCTCATCTCCATATTGGAGATCAACAGTACTTGGAGGCAGAGGTAGGAGGATCACTGTGAGTTTGAGGCCACCCTGAGACTACATAGTGAATTCCAGGTCAGCCCCGGGCTACAGTGAGAACCTTCCTCAAAACACTAAAAAACAAACAAACAGAGTAGAGAGCAAGGCATCCTTACTGCTGGTATTTCAGTCAGCAAAGTGTTATATATATGTTCTGGAGACATCTCTGGAGATCGTTAGGACACTTGAGGCAGCAGCATTGTCTCCTTCCCAGTCTGAAGAGCTGCAGGAGAGAGTTTAACTTTCTCAGTCAAAACTACTCTGCACTATCTCTAGTAGTTCAAAGGTGCTTGCTTGCAAAGCCTGCCAACCTGGGGTTTAATCCCCCAGCATCCATGTAGTCAGATGCAAAGAGTCAAATACACCTATGATGTCAACACGTCTATGGCAATGGGAGGCAGAGCCAAGAGAATCCAAAACTCATGGGCCAGGTAGTCTGACATTCCCCACCCCCAGCCATCTGCACAAATAAAGTGTATGTATTTATTATTATTATTTTGTTTATTTTTATTTATTTGAGAGCAACAAACAGAGAGAGGAGGCAGAGAGAGAGAGAATGGGCACTCTAGGGCCTCCAGCCACTGCAGATGAACTCCAGATGCATGTGCCACCTTGTACATCTGGCTTATGTGGGTCCTGGGGAAATCAAGCCTCAAACCAGGGTCCTTAGGCTTCATAGGCAAGGGCTTAACCTCTAAGTCATCTCTCCAGCCCCCAAATATATGTATTTTTAAAAAGCCCGTCAAAGTCAGGAGCAGTGGCACATGGCTATAATCCCAGCACTTGGGAGAGGGAGGCAGGAGGATCAGGAATTCAAGGCCAGTCTGGGCTACATATGACCCTATCTCAAAAAACAAAACAAAACAACAACCACAACAAAAAATCCAATTGATAAAACAAAAAAAAAGCCCACCTAAAAACTGCTGTGCTGTGTTCTAGGTTTGACTTTCTGACCATCCTCAGAGAGAATGGGTGAGGTGAGTATAGATGATAGTCACTATTTTCCCCCTATGACAGAATATCATGTAGCCCAGGCTGGTCTTGAACTTGTTATATAAATCAAGGCTAGCCTTGAACTCCAGATCGTCTTGCCTCCATCTTCCAGTGCTGGGATTATAGGTATGGACCACCACACCCAGCTATTTTGAGATGTTAGTACTGGAAGCAAGTTATGGTTTAATGACAGCAAAGGCTGTTTTGTTATTTTATGAAAACTTCTTGGGGCTGGAGAGCTGGCTCAGGAGTTGAAGGTGCTTGTTTGCAGGACCTCTCTGCTTGGGGTTCAATTCCCCAGCCACCCACATAAAGCCAGATAATTGTTCATTTGCAGCAGCAAGAGACCCTGATGCACACACACACACTTACAAAAACAAACAAACAAACAAAAAAAACAGAAAATGAAACATTCTCTCTAGCAAACCTTTCTGACTCTAGATGCCTAAAAACACACAACAGGTTTACAGAAACGTTCATGGTTTTGAATACCTCAACCTCAAATTGCTTTATTTCACTTTCTCTCAGCTCCCCCCCCAAACGACTTAGCTAGGGTCTTGTAAGGCTCTGTCAAACCTGGAAACGTGTCTTTCAGTTCTGGGAATTTTTTCTTATGTTATTTCTTCAATAACTTCCTACTTTCTCGTGTTTTGATTCTCCTCGAAGTTGTTGGACTTCTTAGCTTGACCCTCTAACCTTTCCTTTCCCAGTGGTCACCTATCCTGTCTTACCTCCTGGCAACTGAGAGAAGGCTCCACGAGGTCAGAACCCTATTTTGTTACTCTCCTTGGCCCCCCTACCCAAGACCAGATATGCCTTGGACAAGTGTTTACGAGTGTCTTTCCTGTTTTGGAAACTCTTACTAGTGTGGTTACTTAAGAAAAAAAATCAGGCAACAAACAAACTGAAACGGTCCTGAGAGCATTGCATCTGGCTTTCGTACTTGTGCAGAAAGAGTTGGCTCAACTAATTGTTAAGAGAGCATGCAGTGAGCAAACTTCTTCAGAGCGCTTGATTACACACATTATTTACCTCCAGGGTCATTTTTGGCTATAAAAATAGGTGCTCATCAATTTCATTAAAGATGACTAGAATTGGGGCAGGAGAGATGGCTCAGCAGTTAAAAGTGCCAGGCTTTCAAAGCCTCATGTCCTCAATCTGAATCCCCAGTGCCCACATGAGGCCAGATGCACAAATTGTCCTACGCATCTGGAGTTCCTTTGCAGTAGCAGGAGGCCCTGGTGCCGCCGTTCTCGTTCTCTCTCTCTTTCTCTCTCTCTCCCTCCCTCCCTCTTCCCTGCTTGGAAATAAATAAATATACTTTTTTAAAATATGACTGGAATCTTCTTTAAAGCTGGCCACCAGAAAACTGGTTGATTTAGTAATGTATGAAAAGAAACCAAGTTTCTTAAACAATCTGAAATACAGTGGTTCCGAGCATTTATTTGTCTAGACTAAGATTTTCTTAGTTTTTCTGTGTGTGTGCATGATGTGTGTCTGCAAGTATGTGAGTGTGAGCACATATATGTCCACAGCATACATGTGGAGGTCAGAGGACACCCTCCAGACGCCTTGTTTGAGGCAAGGTCTCTTGGTCACCACGATAGCCACAGGGAGCTGGCTAGCGAGCTTTGGCGGTTCCTCTGTCTCCACCTTCTCTCTCAGCATAGGAACAGTAGGTTTACATATGTGTGCTGTCATGCCTGGCTTTAACATGGGACCTGGAGATCCTAACTCGGGTCCTCACACTCAAATGACAAACACTCTTCCCACTGAGCCGTCTCCATTGCCCAAAGCCTATGATCCTTTCATAGGATACATGTCCTAAAATTCACCATCCATTTCTGGCGTGTATGTGTGTGTGCGCATGCACAGTGCTGGGGATTGAGCCCAGGGCCTTGCATATACTAGGCAAGGACTCGACCACAGAGCTACATGCCCAGACTAACCCATGGTAGTGCCCTCCCCCCACCACTTTCCCCTTTGAACCTCCACTCTCCATCATCTCCCCTCCCCCTCTCACTCAGTCTCTGCTTTACTTTGATGTCATGATCTTTTCCTCCTATGATGATGGCCTTGCGTAGGTAGTGTCAGGCACGGTGAGGTCATGGCTATCCAGGCCATTTTGTGTCTGGAGGAGAAAAGTAGGGTCTTTTGTTTTGTTTTGTTTTTGAGGTAGGGTCTCACTCTAGCCCAGGCTGACCTGGAAAAGTTGTTTTTGTTGTTTGTTTGTTTGAAAAGCATTCAGGGGCTAGAATGAAGCTGCTTCATTTCATAATCCTGCCCCGCCAGCTTCCAAGTGTGGCCGTGGTCAAGCTTTGTACTCTCCCTGTTAAGTGGGACATGAACAGGACCTCCCTTATGGGCTGCCTGAGAAGATTAAGTAAGCTGGAAGACATAATGCATTTTTAATCCATAACGAGTACTCAATGGATTTTATCTTCTATATCTATGTAAAATAGTGCATGCAGGACAGGAGCACATTTTCCAAGAAAAAAAAATAAAAGTAAGTCCCCAGGCTGCAAGCTGAGGAATACATTTAAATAGAATTTGGATTCTTTTTCAGTTTTTAGATTCTTGTTACTATTTCTGAGAGCTAAAAAGTATTGAGGTCTTAACTGAAAAGAGGACATTGAAAATAAAAAGGGACAGGAAAACACATGATGATGAATTGAAAAGATATGTGGAGGTATAAGCTCTGGGGAGTCGACATGAAAGACTTAGGATAGATTCAAATACCTACAGGCCCCAAGGAGATGGAAACAGACCTTACGCCTCCCTGGGTGGGGGGAAGGGCTACTTAAAGATTTCCTTTCCTTTCTTTCTTTTTACCTTCCTTCTCACCACCCAGGTAGGGTTTCGCTCTAGCCCAGGCTAACCTGGAATTTACTATGTAGTCCCAGCTTGGCCTCAAACTCACGGTAATCCTCCTATCTCTGTCTCCCTAGTGCTGGGATTAAAGGTGTGCACCACCATGCCCAGGCTTTTCCCTTTTATTCTTTATCAATATATGTACTTACTTTTGGTTAGCCCTCTCCCTCCTCCTCCTCCTCCTCCTCCTCCTCCTCCTCCTCCTCCTCCTCCTCCTCCTCCTCCCCATCTCCCAGCCCCCTCCTCTTCTCTGATTTCACCCTCCCATCCCTGGCATTCCCCCTTTGACTTTCATACCTCTTAAGATCCGCCACCGTCCCTCCCTAGAAACCTTCCACTCCCACTCTCATGGGCTCCTTTCTAAATCTCTGGCATTTACACATTGTCTCACCCACAATAACATAAATATATAAAGGCTCTAAACTAGGATCTACATGTGAGGGAAGAATATACAGTGCTTGTCTTTCTGTACCTGGGTTACCTCACTTAGTATGATATTTTCCATCAAATTTCACAATTGTTCTTGATGGCCATATAGGGTTCCATTGAACGAATGTACCATATTTTCATTGTCCTGATCCGTTCTTCAGTTGCTGCACAACTCGGTTGATTCCATTTCCTTGCTATTGTAAAGAGCACAGCAGTAAGCGCGGATGCTGTAGCAAGGTCTGGAGTCACTGGGTTCCTGTCCATGCAGTGGTATACCTGGGTCACATCGTAGTTGTATTTTTAGTATTTTGAGAAATCTCCACACTGATTTTCATAATGGATGCACCAGGTTAGAGTGCTAGGAACAGTGAATAAGGGTTCCTTTTTCCCCACATCCTCACCAGCACTTGTTATTTTTTATTTATTTTTATTTTTTATTTGGAAGGAATGAAAGACAGAATGAGTGTGCCAGGGCCACTAGCTACTGCAGATCAGCTCCAGATGCATGTGCCACCTTATGCATCTGGTTTACATGGGTACTGGGGAATCGAACCTGGGTCCTTAGGCTTTGTAGACAAGCGTCTTAGCTGCTAAGCCATCTTTCCAGCCTTTTTTTTTTTTTTAAATGGAAGTCACCCTGATAGACATGAAATCTTAAAGTAGTTTTAATCAGCATTTTCCTAATGGCAAAGAACATTGAGCACTTTTTAAAATATTTATTAACTATTTGTATTTCTTCATTTGAGAACTCCCTGTTTAGTTCTTTAGGCTATTTTGTTTTTTTGAAGGCAAGATATCACTTGAGCCTCAGTTGACCTGAAACTCACTTTGTGTCCCACACTGGCCTTAAACTCAGAGTGAGCCTTCTCCCTCAGCCTCCTGATAGCTGAGATTAAAGGTGTGAGGCATCATTCCCAGAATTAGCCCATATTTTTGATTGGGCTATGTGGTAGCTTGAATAGATGGCTTCCAATATATTCAGTTTTTTATTGTTTGTACTTTGCATCTGCAGCCACCTGGCTGGAGACAATGTGACTGGGAAGATCTTAAGGTGTGGTGGTGGGTTTCAGATTTCAATCTAAAGATTGAAAAGTGTGCCTAGCAGGAGTTCCTGAAGTGTGCTGTGTGGTGTTTGGCTTGTGCTTCTTTCTCTCCCTCCCTCCCCCTCCCTCCCCCTCCCTCCCTAGTCTGTTGGGCTTGCCTCAAAAAGAAAAAAAAGTGGTTCCAGAGGTTCAAAGAGGCTAAATAATTCATTCAGCCCCACATCTAAAAGCAGCATAGTAAGAGACAAGTGTGCCCAAGCGAGCGCCCGCTCACCTTCCTGGTGTCTTGGAGCGCTCCATGGTGCTGCAAGTCATTCTAAGACTTAGGAGGCTGAGTCAAGAGCATCATGAGTTTGAGGTCAGATTGGGCTACATAGAATGACCTTGCCTCAAAAAAGAATAAAAGGAGCTGGAGAGATTGTTGAAGGCACTTGCTTGCAAAGCCTGCCAGCTCAGGTTCAATTACCCAGTACCTGCATAAAACTGGATCCACAAAGTGGCACATGCATCTGGAGTTTGTTTGCAGTGGCAAGAGGCCCTGATATGTCTATTCTCACTCTCTCTATTTGCCACTTTCTCTTTGTCTCTCTCAAATAAATAAACTTTAAAAATATTTCAGGGATGGAGAGATGGCTTAGCAGATAAGGCATGTTGCAGTCCAGTTCACATTGCTGGTAGAAATCACCCAACCAAGAGCAGCTTCTGGGAAAAAGAGATTTATTTTGGCGTACAGGCTCAAGGGGAGACTCCATGATGGCAGAGGAAAACGATGGCATGAGCAGAGGGTGGACATCACCCCCTGGCCAACATAAGGTGGATCATAGCAACAGGAGAGTGTGCCAAACACTGGCATGGGGAAACTGGCTATAACACCCATAAGCCCACCCCCAATAATACACTCCCTCCAGGAGGCATTAATTCCCAAATCTCCATCAGCTGGGAACCTAGCATTCAGAACTCCTAAGTTTATGGGGGACACCTGACTCAAACCACCACAAGACACATGCCTGCTAAGTGTAAGACCCAGGCTCAATTCTCTAGGTCCTACATGAGCCAGATGCACAAGATGGTGTATGCATCTGGAGTTTGTTTGCAGTGGCTGGAGGCCCTGGCGTGCCCATTCTCTCTCTCTAATAAATAAATAAATATTTTGAAAGTGCCAGGCATGGTGGTGCATGATTTTAATCCCAGCACCCAGGAGGCAGAAATAGGAAGATCCATGTGAGTTTCAGGCCACCCTCAGACTTCACAGTGATTTCCAGGTTAGCCTATGCTACAGTGAGACCCTACCTCAAAAAAACTTTTCTCTCTCTCCCTCTCCCTTCCTCCTCCCTCCCCCTCTCTCTATACACACACACACACACACACACACACACACACACACACACACACACACACACATTTGCAAACAGGGAGAGACAGAAGAGAAACAGGCAGAGAATGGGTGCACCAGGGCCTCTAGCCACTGCAAACAAACTCCAGATGCATGTGCCACTTTGTGCATCTGGCTTTACATAAAGTACTAAGGAATCAAACCAGGGTTATTAGGCTTTGCAGGCAAGAGCCCTAACTGCTGAAAAAATCTCTCTAGCCCTATATATATTTTTAATTTTTATTTATTTACTTATTAGAGAGAGAGAAAGAGGCAGAGAGAATGGGTGCACCAGGGCCTCCAGCCACTGCAAATGAACTCCAGATGCAAGCACCACCTTGTGCATCTGGCTCACATGGGTCCTGGGGAATTGAACCTGGGTACTTAAAATAAATAAATAAATAAAAAGCAAGGGCTGGAGAGATGGCTTAGTGGTTAAGGCACTCGCCTGTGAAGCCTAAACCTTAGGTTTGATTCCCCCCAGATCCCACATAAGCCAGATGCCTATGGTAGCACATGCATCTGGAGTTTATTTGCAGTGGCTAGAGGCCCTGGCATGCCCATTCTCTCTCCCTCTCTCTCAAATGAATAAATATAAAAATACTTCTAAAAGGAAAGGAAAAACAAGACAAGGAATCTTTTATTCAAAAGTGTTTCTTATTTTTGAGTTGTTTAAAGGTATCAAACTTCCAGCTGGGCATGGTGGCACATCCCTTGAATCCCAGCACTCAGGAGGCAGAAGTAGGAGGATTGCCCTGAGTTTGAGGCCACCCTGAGACTACAGAGTGAATTCCAGGTCAGCATGGGCTAGAGTGAGACCCTGCCTCAAAAAAACAAAACAAAAAAGTATCAAACTTTGGGCTGGAGGTACAGATCAGTGGTAGAGTTTGTGCTTAGCATATATGAGTGCCTAGGTCCAATACCTAGCATTGCAACATATATATAAAATAAAAACAGCAATCCTTTTAGAATACTCGGAGCTGTGAAAATGAATGCCTTTGGAAATTAACTGTGTTTCTATGGCATGGACTTCCAGATAGGTCTGGGAAGCTCAGTCAAGGGAGACCTGCTTTGAAATGTCAAAAAATCATGGCCCAGGGTAGATCATGTCCAGGCTTAAACCTCAACCCCCACCCCTTCTCTTCTTCTCTTTCTCTCCCTCCCTGTCTCTGTCCATATAAAATGAAAGGCAGAAATTTCAATAGAATTTCTGTTCTCCAGATGTCAAATTTGTAAATCTGCTATTTTGATCTCAGCTCATGCTGAGGGACATGGGGAGAAATCAACAGGGATCCAAATTCAATGTCACTTTGTCACCAGGCATTAACAGCCAGATGGGTCCATGATTGGACATGCTCAGTCCTGGTGATGAAATGTGTGGTTAAAATATTTAATCCAGCTGAGCTTGGTGGCGCACGCCTTTAATCCCAGCACTTGGGAAGCAGAGGTAGGAGAATTGCTGTGAGTTCAAGGCCACCCTGAGACTACAGGGTGAATTTCAGGTTGGCCTGGGCTAGTCTGAGACCCTTCCTCCAAAAAAATAAGTTTAATTTTACCCAGGTGTGGTGGCCCACACTGTCAATCCCAGCACTCAGGAGGCTGAGGTAGGAGAATCATGAGTTCCAGACCAGCATGGGGCTACAGGGTGAGCTCCAGGTCAGCCTGAGCTTGAGGGAACCCTTACCTTGAAAAGTTAAAAAAAAAAAAAATTCCTGACGGGCACAGTGGCACATACCTTTAATCCCAGCACTCGGGAGGCAGAGGTAGGAGGATTGCCGTGAGTTCAAGGCCACCCTGAGACTCCATGGTGAATTCCAGGTCAGCCAGGGCTAGAGTGAGGCCTACCTGGAAAAACAAAACAAAAGTTCCCATCAGGAGAAGCTCTAGGTTGTGGGTCTCTTGGGCACTTTCCCCCATCACAGGACCCACTGCTTCACTTTTCATGTTTCTTTTTCAGTTCTTTAAATAAAACACCCAGAACCTGGAAACACCCAAACAGAGAAAGAACACTAGTAACACTTCCTCGTTTTTTGGTTTTTGTTCACTTCTTGCTTCTCTGGAGCTCTGTGAACCAGCACCTCATTCCCTCACACCCCACTTTTGAGCAAGCCTGACTCTTTCCCAAGTTCTCCTTCCTCATATCCTTTGGCATCTGCCACACATATCCTCCTACCTTTTCTTTTCTTTTTCTTTCTTTCCTTTTTTTAAGCCTTTTTTAGTTCTACCTATTTGGCCTGCACAGGATCCTCATGAGCTTCAGCTTGAAGAGGGACCTCGCCTGGTAGCTGGCAGTGGGAACATGGGAGAAAATTCCACACACATTTTTGCCTGTGATTCCTTCTAACTCTGCTCTTCTCCTGTCACAGCTTTGGAGTTATTTGTGTTTCCGGCAGCGTGGATCTACTGCCTGAGCATAAAGGGAGTCAGGTTCCTCACTGCTACTGAGATGTTTGTAAAAGGAAAGGTTGGGGCACATCCTGGGGCTGCTATTCAGGAGGCTGAGGCAGGAGGGTGGAAAGATCAAGGCCTGCCTGGCTGCAGAGTAAGTTCAAGGCCAGTCCTAGCAACTTAGTGAGATTCTGTCTCAAAATAAGTAAGGGGGCTGGAGAGATGGATTAGTGGTTAAGGCACTTGCCTGCAAAGCCAAAGGACCTAGGTCCGACTCCCCAGAACCCACGTAAGCCAGATGCACGAGGGGGTGCATGCATCTGGAGTTTGTTTGCAGTGGCTGGAGGCCCTGGTGTGCCCATTCTTTCTCTCTCTACCTGCCTGTTTCTGTATCTCTCTCTCTAATAAATAAAAAAGAATAAATAAAAAAATAAGAAGTAAGGAGGGCAAGGGGGTATGGCTCAGTAATAAGACACTTGCCAGCGTGAGCAAGGCCTTGGGTTCTGTCCCAACGTGAGGAAAATAGAAGGAAGAGGCTCAACATCAGCACGTCACCTGTGTCCCATGGGTGCAAATAAGCTTTATGTGTGAATGAGAAGCCAAGTGACCAGGGAGCACCTTCTGTAGTGGGCCATCTCTCCATTATGACTTTTTTGTTTTTGTTCTTTTGCTTTTTCAAGGTAGGGTTGAGCTCTAGTCCAGGCTTACTTGGAATTCACTATGCAGTCTCACAGTGGCCTCGAACTCACAGCGAACCTCCTACCTCTGCCTCCCAAGTGCTGGGATTAAAAGCGTGCACCACCACGCCCAGCTTGCCATTCAAAAATATATATTATTTATTTATTTATTTTATTTGACACAGAGAGAAAAAGAAGTAGATATACATAGAGAATGAGCATGCCAGGGCCTCCAGCCACTGCAAATGAACTTCAGGTGCATGCACCACCTTGTGATTATGTGGGTACTAGGGAGTCAAGCCTGGGACCTTAGGCTTTGCAGGCAAACACCTTAACTGCTAAGCCATCTTTCTATCATCTCTCCTTTATTAACCCATGGTTAACAATTGCTTAACCATCATGGCAAATGTTTTTACTAAATAATTTTCTCTTTTAACATTATCCTAAGAAGTGGTATCTAGGAACTGATTGGATATGTTAAAATCAATATATAACTACAGACAATTTTTTCAGTTTTATTGTCTCTCTGACAATTTCACACATGTATATAATGTATTTTGATAATGTTCACCCACCATTACCTTCTCTTATTCCCCCTCCCCCCCCACTAAATATGCCTTATTTTTCCCAATTAGTCCCCTTTCTACATTCATGATTTTTTTTTTTTTCGTGACCCGCCAAGTTAAATTAGGGTTGTTTGCAGGAGCCTTGGTGGGAAGTTACTTACTGGCAACTTACCAGTGGCTACACCAATAAAGTATATGACTCGCTGCTCTCCAGCAGCCATTAACTACCATTAGCTCCTCTGGGAGGAGTGGGACCTTATGCCCCCTCCCCCATCCATCACAGCCTGGTGCAGTGCCTAACCATGCGCAGGCAAGCGCGGGTGCTATGGGCACACGGTGAAACCACCACACCTCCTCATCCTCCTGTGCTCCCGCTCCTCCACCCTCTCCTCTGTGCGCTTCCCTGAGCCTTGGAGAAGGTTATATGATTGTCCTGTTAGAGCTGAGCCCACGCGAGTCCCTTATCCTCAGCACTTTGTCCAGCTGTGTGTCTCCGCATTAACCTCTGCCTGCTGTGCAAAGAAACTTCTTTGAGGCTGAGAGCAGCCCCAACCCTTGAGTACAAATGTGTCCATTTGCCATAACAACAGTAATGGGGTCCCTCCTAGGGCAGATGACTCCTCCAGCCATGGACTCTTGACCCCCAGTTCTACCTTACTGTGAAATTTTAAAATGTGGAGGCTAGGAGATAGCTCATGGGTAAGAGCACGTGCCAGGGAAGCATGTGGGTTTGGGATATCCTGACTCTCCCTGAGTTCAATTGCCTGCACCGTGTGAACACCTGGCTGTGCCCCCTAGTCCCATGAGAAGCTGACACAGAGACCTGAGAATCTCCGGGGCTCACTGGTCAGCCAGTCTGAGTGAAAACACAAAAGGCCTGTGTTCAGTGAGAGACTCCAAATCAAGGTAATATGAAGGTGAGCCAAAGAAGGACTCCTGATGGTCTCCCGTGGCCTCCATGCATGCATGCGGGGTGTGACATCTGCACACACATGCACATACCACAAACACATCACACAACACAAACACACAAAATAAATCAATATATAAAACTTTTACAAATGAAATGTGAGCAGGGCGTGGTGGTGCATGTCTTTAATCCCAGCACTCAGGATGCAGAGGTAGGAGGATTGCTGTGAGTTTGAGGCCACCCTGAGACTACAGAGCAAATTCCAGGTCAGCCTGGGATAGAGCGAGACCCTACCTTGAAAAAAAAAAAAAAATAGGCCAGTCTGGGACTACAAGAGAGAGAGTTCCAGGACAGCCTGGGCTAGAGTGAGGGCCTAACTCAAAATGAGTAAATAAAAAATAAAAATAATTAAACATGCATCTAGGGTACCACTGTGGTATGTTTACCACCAGGATACAATAATATAATTCAACTGTGTTCAGGCAACTGATGCTCAGAGAGCATAAGTGATTTTTCTTTTTTTGTATTTTTATGGTATTATTACTTATTTATAAGCAGAGAGAGAAAATGGGCATGCCAGGACCTGTTGCCACTGTCAATGAACTCCACATGCTTATGCCACTCTGTGTGCATCTGGCCTTACTTGGGAACAAAGGAATAGAACCCAAGGCCTTCAGGTTTTGCAAGGAAGCCCCTTTAACCACTGAGCCATCTTTCCAGCCAGGTAAGTCGGTTTTCATAAGGTCACATAGGAAGTTGTTGCGAAGGCCAAAGTAGAGGAATTTGGATCTGCTCTCTAAGTAGGCCAGTGCTCTTTATTCTACGTCAGTTTACTGCTTTGACAGTGCTTAAAAGGCGCTCTGAAAAGTACTGAAAATGGACCCTCCTTTTGTTAGCCTGTCCCGAGGAAACTGAAATAAGCCTTCCTTCTACATCAGGCTGGCTACAAAGGCAGCCTCCCTTTAACATGCAGCAGAAGGGGAGGTTAAAAGCAGAGGCTGACCTCATTTCTTCCCTCCCAGCTAAGTGCGGTGCTTTGGACATGAAGGTGAGGTCGATGCCTCCTGGTGACTGGTAACTGCAGACCCATAGGTTAGGAACAGCTGAAAGCGCAAGCTCTAGTGTCAGGGGTGCCTGTGTTCAAGCCCCTCTCCCCTGGAGCTTGGTCTTGGACAAGTTACTTCACCTTTCTGAACCTCAGTCCTTCATCCAGGCGTGCTTGCAGGCTTCTTGGAATGAGCTTACGCCATCCGAGAAGCTGCGAAGCTCAGCAGAGGTGGAGAGTGGTCCACTCAGTGTGTGTCCTCTTCCACCGAAGGATCACGAGCAGTGACATATGAACTCTTAAGCGACAGTTTAAAGGGAGCCAGGCTACTACACTGAGTGGTTAAACCTTAAAATTCTCTTCTGTTTGGCTGAGTTCATGATTTTATGTCTTTAATACAAAAAGCCATTTTTGTATTAAAAAGCCAAGTTTAAAAAAGAATTCAGCACCACGTTAAGCTAATTTTGGTGAAACATCTATTTCCTATTTATAGCTGACCCCGGGATGGACATATGGCCCATGTTGGTTTAAGATCAGCATCTTCTAGCCGGGCGTGGTGGCACACGCCTTTAATATCAGCACTCGGGAGGCAGAAGTAGGTGGATCACCGTGAGTTCGAAGCCACCCTGAGACTCCATAGTGAATCCCAGGTGAGCCTACAGTGAGACCCTACCTCAAAACAAACAAACGAACAAAAAAAGAAATAACAATCAGCATTTTCTATTTTCTTTTGTCAGTGTAAACTTAAACTGATGTATAATAACTACATATTTATACATTATGTGGTATTTCATGGATACATGTAGACACTGTATGAGGTATAAGTCAGGTTAAACAGATCTGTCTCCTCAAGTGATCTTTTCTTTATGGTAAAAACATTCAAAAATCCTGCCATGGGGGCTGGAAAGATGGCTCAGCAGTTAAAGTCACTTGCTTACAAAGTCTTACTGACTATGTTTGGTTCTCCAGATTCCATGTAAAGCCAACTAAACAAAGTGGCACACACATCTGGAGTTCGTTTGCAGCAGCTAGATGCCCTGGCATGCTCATTCTCTGTCTCTTTTCTCTCTCTGCTTGAAAATAAATATTTTTTAAAGATGCAATACATAACTTTCATGTCTAGTCTATCCTGCTTAGGGCTGAGGGGATGGCTTGGTGGCTAAGAGTGCTTTCTGTGCAAGCACTGGGACCTGAGTCTGATCCACAGCACCCACATGAAAAGCCAGGCTGTGCATGTCTGTGACTCCAGCACTAACGGCCAATTGAAAAACACAGAGGAGGCCTAGGTTCAGTGAGAGACTCTGTTTCTCGGGGAGATAAGTTCATAGACGGGTGACCGGAGGAAACCAAAATCTTCCTGTGACCTCTACATGTATTCATATGAAGAACATGCATCTGCTTGTACACACACACACACACACACACACACACACACTTGACTGTAACGAACAGCACTGGTGGTTCAAGAGGGTTCTTTTTTTTCCCCCTGAGGTAGGGTCTCACTCTGGCCCAGGCTGTCCTGGAATTCACTATGCAATCTCAGGCCGGCCTCAAACTCATGGCAATCCTCCTACCTCTGCCTCCCCAGTGCTGGGATTAAAGGCGTGCGCCACCACACCTGGTACCATTTTGCTTTTTTGAAATAGGGTCTATGTAGCCCAGGCTGGCCTCAAACTCTCCATTCTCCCCCCTCAGCCTCCTGCAGGTTAGGATTACACATTTTAACCATTTAAAGTATATAACTCAGTGACACTAGCTACATTTACACTGCTTTGCAGCCATCAATCATCCTTGTTTCTTCCCCTCCCCCCCACAATGAACATTAAAAAAAAAAAAACTTACAGTCTTTTCCTGAAAAAAAAAACAAAACAACCTTTGGAATTTTCAATGGCATTCCATTATATTTCCAGTTTTGTTTCAATACAAAAGCAGTTGGGGCTGGGAAAATAACAATGATAGGGCACTTGCTTGCCATGCTTCAGGTCCTAACTTCGATCCCTGCCACTACAAATTTTTCTTTTTAATTATTGATCCTCTATAAAGATAGACCACACACAGCAAACACAGGTTTGACGCTCAGAGGAAAGCGGAGAATGCCCAGAGCCCCAGAAGTCCTGAGAGCATCGTTCATCCCCCAAAGGTGACAACTGGTACCCCGGGATCACATAGCTAGTGAGTGACAGACCCAGCTGAGAGAAAAAGAAAAGCTATTTTTGTGCTGTTGAGGGTTTGCACCAAGTCTGGACGACCTCCCTTTGGGAGATTAGACTGTGGTCAAGCCACCTCGCCGTAGGACGGCAGCGAAGCAGAGAACCGACCTAGAGCGATGGGTGCGGGGGAGCCTGGGTGGAATTTCTCACCTCCAAAGAGACTGCGCGTTGCTGAGGACGCTCAGGTGCGGGAGCAGCGCCCTCCTCTGAAGATTGCAGACCGCTACAGGACCCCGTGTGAGCCCCTGCCCTGCTCTGGGGTCTTGACTGTGAAGAGTGCTCCCATTTCTCCAAAGCCTATTAGCCCAACCCAACTTACCTCGTGAAGAGGGGTTCCTGCTTTTCATAGAAGTAACTAGAAATAGCGCCCCAATAAATCAGCAGCATTGGGCTGGAGAGATGGCTTAGCGGTTAAGCGCTTGCCTGTCTGTGAAGCCTTAGGACCCCGGTTTGAGGCTCGATTCCCCAGGACCCATGTTAGCAAGATGCACAAGGCAGCGCACATGTCTGGAGTTCGTTTGCAGTGGCTGGAAGCTCTGGAGCGCCCATTCTCTCTCTCTTTCTCTTTCTGTCTGTCACTATCAAAATAAGTAAATAAAAATAAACAAGTTAAAGAAATATCAGCAGCCTTGCTCATGAATGCAAGTTTTCTTAACGAGTAGCATCAAAATTTTCTTTTTTAAATATTTTATTTATTACACACACACACACACACACACACACACACACACAGAGGCAGATAGAGAATGGGCACCCCAGGGCTTCTAGCAACTAAAACTGACTTCTGGACACATGTGCCACCTTGTGCATCTGATTACGTGGGTACTGGGGAATCAAATCTGGGTCCTTTGGCATTGCTAGCAAGCACCTTAACTCCTAAACCATCCCTCCAGCCCCTCAAAGTGTCCTTAGACAACACGGAAATCAATTTGCAGAGCACTTCCTACCATGCTGCCTTGCCACTTGTCATGCCTGTTACAACTCAAAGCCAGGTTTAGTAACATGGTGGTTTGGGCCTATAATCCCAGCTACATGGGAGGCTGAGGCAGGAGAATCACAAGTTCAAGTCCTGCCTGAGCTACAAGTGAGTTCAAGGCTAGTATAGGCAACTTGGTTAAATAAAAACTAAAAAGAGGGCTGGGGATGTAGCTCAGCAGTAGAGCGTTTGCCTAGCATGTGGGAGGCTCTGCAGGATCAACCATCAGCACCGTATAAAAGAAAAAAAAATAATAATCCCAGTAAAATGGGAACTATACTTCTCATCATAGAGCAGAAATGGAGGCACGGAGATGTTTAAAAATTACCCAAGGTCACACAGATCTCCTAAAACACCTGGGTCCAGAGGCCTTGAGCTGTACATCACAGACACCTCTAATCCTGTGTTTGAAAAACAGCACTGCATCTTCTGAGGCTTAGGGATGGAGCTGTGGAAGTCTGCAAGCCCCAGCATGGAGCCAGAAGCGGAGGGAGGCCAGGCCCCTGCCTGCCTGGCTCTGAGTCACACCGGTCAGCGGGGCTGGTCTCCTCCGCCTGTCACCCACCGTCAGCTGTCTCTCCATGCTACACAGCAGGGCTGGGCTCAGCTGGGAGATGGGGACCGCGATTTATAAGCTCTCGGACAAAATCAACTTTCAGGTGAAGAAAACGCACAGACGCGGTAGGTTCCCCTTGCTGCAGATGTCTGAGGGCCCCAGGGCTGCGGAGAGAAATGAGATGCCCACGTTGGTTCAATTGTTTGTGCCTTTGATGTTACCAACAGATCCAGCTGGTCTACCCCGGGCCCCCAGGGGAGTATCACTTCAGCCAGGCCTGCTGTTTGGGTTTATCGTCATCTGAGGACGGTTTATAAGCCATTTCCCAAGGAAGCTTTATTTCTTGTAGGCAAATGTGCTTCTCAAATGCTGCATGAGTTAAACAAAGGGTGGCGACCACACAGCCCTGCAGCCTCTTTGTATTACGGGACAGCTCAGAAGGTTTAATTCTCCATGGCAGATGCAACATGGACATTATTTTGGCCAGTTATAAATACCAAGGACATGTGTTTTGCAGTTCAGTTTCTTCCAAAAAAGAACTCAAGAACTTTCAGACTTCAGTCTGCAACTCCAAGTTTGTCTCTGGGACAATGAAACATTTGGGGTGGAGAAGGGGGTGGGGAGGGAGTTGCTCAGGTGAAGAGGCATGCCTCAAAAATGTCTGGGGAAATGGGGTTCCTTGGGGCTACATAAAGTGGGGAGCTTATTATCAACAAAAGCTTTTCCAGGAAGCCTTAGGAGAAATAAAATATTAAAGAAAAGAAGAGGTCCCCCACTTTCCTCTTGCCAAAGGATGATAAATACCCCACCTTCCCAGCCTCTGGGAGATCAGGAATAGGCGTGCAAGCATCCCTAATAGGACTGGGTGGGTAAAAGAACAGGCATGAAAGGAAGATGGGGATTCATGGGGATGAAGAAGGGCGTTTGTGGGGCGCGGCGGGGGGACAATAAGAGAGTAACTGGGAAAGCAAGATCAAGATATTTGTGTACAGGTATGAAAACATCAAAAATAAATAATTTTTTTTTAAGATTGGGAATGGAAAGAGGGCCTTGCAAGTGTGAGTATGTGCATGAGAGAGAAAGAGAATGAGGGAATTTGTAAGGTGACAAGGGTTGAAATGTTCTCAGAAAGGAACACTATGACCTTGAGCCATGACCTGCTTGTCTCTTAGTGTGAGTGGCAAACTGCCAGGCTGCGTGTTTGCCACACAACCATCTTACCACTAGGATATCAGTGGCTCAAGACAGCCCAGCAGGAAATCATAAACTTACCTAATGCATTTTGAGGTTTCTTTTGCAAATTAGTTTTTGAAACTCAGTTACATGGTTGTCAGACGTGAACTGGAAGATGACAACGTGGCACAAAAAAAAAGAAGCCAAAAGAGGCCTGAGAGCTACAGAAAGTAGTCAATTTTCTAGAACAGCTACAGGAAGGCACAATGTGACCATACTGCACCATGTCTACAGTGCCCTCTCTTTTGGCATATGACATCATTTTATATATAAGGGAGGAAAATGATATCAATTATACTGTGACATGCCATTCCCTACAGAATGTACACCATTCAGAGACGCTTACACGTTACAAAGAAGAGCCTTTTAGTATAGATGAAATTTGGTAGATAACCTTCCACAGTCCTTTTCATCTTGTAAATCAGTGCTTGCTCACAGAGAGCATTTCCCTTCTATTAAAAGTACATTTATAAGAAGCAGATTGGGCTGGAGAGATGGCTTAGCGGTTAAGTGCTTGCCTGTGAAGCCTAAGGACCCCGGTTCGAGGCTCGGTTCCCCAGGTCCCACGTTAGCAAGATGCACAAGGGGGCGCACGCGTCTGGAGTTCGTTTGCAGAGGCTGGAAGCCCTGGCGCGCCCATTCTCTCTCTCTCCCTCTACCTGTCTTTCTCTCTGTGTCTGTCGCTCTCAAATAAATAAATAAAAAATTTAAAATAAAAAAAAAAAAGAAGCAGATAAAACTTTCCCATGGCTTGGGTTTTGTTTTTGCTTCTTTCAAGTAACATTTTACCATGAGAAAGTCGTAGGTCTGCTGTAGGCTCAAGATTGGAGAGAGATTAGAATTAATTATGAATGAGAGAAGATGCAGCAAAAGAGAAAATGTTTGTTCATGTTACTAGTGAAATTAGAAAATTAAGCAAGTGTTGACTAGTACACAGCTAATTCAACTTGTCTATATTGGGTTTATTACCACATAAGCACACATAAATAGCAAAATGATCATTTTAATCTAGTTCTCAGATACTGGGACTTAAAATAAAGATGGCACATAAGGGAAAAATATGGAATATAGTAATAAGAATATGTCGTATATCCCATGCTATTTTGAATCCAGTACATAATTCCATGTGATTACTACTCTGGTCCATTTGAGGGTTACAGGCAAAGGGTTTACTGTCTTTTTCTTCCCAGTGCATTTGGATTCCCAGTACCCATACATAACACCAGGTATGGTGGCGTGTGCCTCTGGGGAAGAGGCAACAGGTAATGCCTGAGGCTCACTGGCTAGTCAAGCCAAATCTGTGAGCTCTAGGTTCAACAAGAGACTCTGTCTCAAAGAATAAAGTCGGGACTGTGGAAACGGTGGGCATGGTAACCAGCCCTGAAGCTTGTGGGTCAGTGAGCCTGGCATTTACAGTGGCCAACAAGAGAAAAGACAAGGGGCTGGAGAGATGGCTTAGTGGTTAAGGTGCTTGCCTGAAAAGCCAAAGGATCCCACTTTGATTCTCCAGGACCCACGTAAGCCAGATGCACAAGGGGGTGCATGCATCTGGAGTTTGTTTGCAGTGGCTAGAGGCCCTGGCACACCCATTCTCTCACTCTCTACCATATTCTCTCTCAAATAAATAAATAAATAAATTTTTTTTTAAAGAGAAAAGGCAAGGACCAACACCAGAAGCTGTCCTCTGACATTCACATACAGGCCACAGGACACAACACACCAAGATAGCTTTTTAAAAATTGTAAACCCATCATAGTGGTGAGCACCTCAAATTGCAGCACTTGGGAGGCAAAGGCAGGATGATGAAGTGTTTGAGGTCAGCATATTCAACAGAGTAAGACTAGGTTTCAAAAAGAAGGGAGGGAGGGAAGGAAGAAAGAAGAAAGGTACCTAATACTTTGCCTTTGTGAGAAATATTCAGTGATGTGAAGGCTATGACTGCATTTCAAAGCAAAGACTGTCTAGGATTAAGTGCCTCAGCATTTTGTTGTGAATAGATGGGCCCAACACACTGATTTTTATTACTTCAAGTTTTCCTCAGCCTGTTGGATGAATAGAGAACTTCCCTATACCTCTAACTCAGAACCTTGTGTGCTTTCTGTTTCAGAGGGTAAATACGTATGCCACCCTCACTGCCGAGACCTGGTGCATCTAGATTATCCACAAAATGGAAAGTTGCCCAGCCACATGTCCACTTCTGAAGTAAGAGGTTCAAGCAAACAGAACAGTCAGGTAGGTGAAGAATGGTGACTGCAGCATTCTGGATTTCAGGTCACCTTCATATGTAATAGCACGAACTTCTTCCCCATGACTCTCTTCAGTGGCTCTCCCATATGTAGTAGAATGGACTTCCTCCCCATCACTGTCTTCAGTGGGTCTTCCATATGTATTTGAATGGACTTCTTCCCCATGACTGTCTTCAATGGGCCTAGCTCATGAGTTTGCACTTTGTCATTATACTAGAAGCTTAACTCTGGGTTGCAATTTAGAAATGATATGGATGGTAGCTATACACACCACTATACCACCAACTCTAGAAATAATATGGAAGCAAGTGTCAATGTTTTTTTCTAAACATTTTTATTTGTTTATTTATTTATTTGACAGAGAAAGAGGGAGAGAATGGGCGTGCCAGGGCCTCCAGCCACTGAAAATGAACTCCAGATGCGTGTGTCCCCTTGTGCATCTGGCTAACGTGGGTCTGGGGAATCGAACTTTGGTCCTTTGGCTTCACAGGCAAGTGCCTTAACCACTAAGCCATCCCTCCAGGCCTGTGTCAATATTTTTATCCAACAGATTTGTCTTAAAATGCAGTGCTTTTATATGATCACTTGAACATTCAGGTTACAGTCTTGTTGACCGACATATTTTTGGCCACTGATAGAACATAACATTTGAATGTGTGCTGTGTTAGTTGGTTTTTCATCTTATCAAAAACCTATGCATGCCAGGCACAGTTGCACATGACTTTAATTCTAGCTTTTGGAAGGTTGAGGCAAAAAGGATAGCTATGAATTAGAGGTCAGCCTGGGCTACAGAGGGAGTCCAGGTCAGCCTGAGCTACATTTAGACCTTGATTCAATCAATCAATTAATAAATAGTGCTGGAGAGATGGCTTAGCAGTTAAGGCACTTACCTGCGAAGCCTAAGGATGCAGGGTTTTTTGTTTTTTGTTTTGTTTTGGTTTGGTTTTGGTTTTCCAAGGTAGGGTCTCACTCTGGCCCAGGCTGACCTGGAATTCAATTCACTATGTAGTCTCAGGATGGCCTTGAACTCACGGCGATCCTCCTACCTCTGCCTCCCGAGTGCTGGGATTAAAGGTGTGTGCCCCCACACCTGGCTGGATGCATGTTTGATCCCCCAGTACCTACAAACAGCCAGATGCACAAGATGGTGCATGTGTCACGAGTTTTTTTTGCAGTGGCTAGAGGTCCTCTCTCTTTCTCTCCCTCCCTTCTTCTCTTTCCCTCTCTCTTTCTCTCAAATAAATAAAAGTTAAAAAAAATAAATATGTAACTTGGTGCAGGGGTAATAGCTCAGCGGTTAAAGGTGTTTAGCTTGAAAGCCTGCAGGCCTGAGTTCATTTCCCCAGCACCCACATAAAGCCAAAAGCAAAAAGTGGTCCAAGCATCTGGCATTTCATTTGCAGTGGAAGGGACCCTAGTGTTCCCATAAACCCATACATACACAGACACATGCACGCAAATACTTTTTAATTTAAATAAATAAAATAATGATCAAAGAACCTGAGTGTGACCATTATGTGGAGAGTCCATTGGTTTTGTGAATCTGCAACTAGGTCACAGTAGTTCCCCTTGGTTGGGAGGAAGCCATTCCCCTGTGGATGCTGGAGACCTCAGAGAGTACTTTTTATATATTACTGTCTTTCCTGTATCTGCATACCTAGGAAATTTTTTTGTTTATTTTTATTTATTTATTTGAGAGTGACAGACAGAGAGAGAAGAAAGAGGCAGAGAGAGAAAGAGAGAGAATGGGTGCACCAGGGCCTCTAGCCGCTGCAAATGAACTCCAGACACGTGAACCCCCTTGTGCATCTGGCTAACGTGGGTCCTGGGGAATTGAGCCTTGAACCAGGGTCCTTAGGCTTCACAGGCAAGCGCTTAACTGCTAAGCCATCTCTCCAGCCCGAAAAATTTTATCTTACTAATTACACACAGTAAGAGGTTGATAGCAATTATTTTTGCAGTAGAGCAATTATAATAACATACTATAATAAAAGTTATATAGAAGGTGGGAATTATTTCTGCAATATTTCACTTAATATTTATTTATTTACTTACTTACTTATGCATTTATGTGTGTACATGGGCACATATGCCATGGTGCATGTGTGGAGGTCAGAGGACAACTTCTAGGCATTTTTGCCCCACCTGCCTTGAGACAGGGTCTCTTGCCAACACAAACACGCTGTCAGAGCACAAAGGAACGTCAGACTAGCTGGTCCAAGAGCTCCAGGCTCTCCCGGTTCTACCTCCCACTGCTGCAGATGCATTAGGATCCGAGATGCATCAGGCTTTACGTGGGGCCAGGTGATTGATTCGTGGCCAGTAGGCTTTGCAGGTAAGCAGCTCTTTTAATCACTGAGCCATCTCTCCAGCCCCTTTCCTTACTGTTTTCTGATGGAGGTTGACCACACGTAACCCAAACATGAAAAAGGAAGCCTGCGATATAGCAACAAGTAGCTGGAAATCATGGTTTACTTCCTACCAGATCCTCAGCTGGGTTCTGCAGCCTGCATGCTCACTGTTCTCCCAGGAGACTGCGGAACATGGGCGTTCCCCTGGCAATGCCTGCTCCTCCCCTGCACGTTGGGTTTTTCTTAAAAGGCTGGCAATGTGGGTGTGTGTTCATGTGTGTGTAAGTGCCCGTGAGCGAAGAACAGAGGACGACCTTACATGTCGTTCCTAGGACATGGTCCACCTTCATTGAGACAGGGCTTCTCATTGGCCTGGAGCTTGCCGCATACACAGTGGACACCAGGGATTATGCCTGTCTTCGTCTTACCAGTGTTGGGATTACAAATGTGCACCACCATGCCTGGCCTGTGTGTTTATTGTTGTTGTTTTGCATGGGTTCTGGGAATCAAACCTAGGTCCTCATCCCAGCCCAAAGAGTTGGCATTTTAAAAATTTTTTTCAATATTTTATTTTTAGTGATTTGTTTGTTTATTTGAGAGAGAGAGAGACAAAAAGGGCACACCAGGGCCTCCAGCCACTGCAAACAAACTCCAGATGCATGTGCCACCTTGTGCATCTGGCTTATGTGGGTCCTGGGGAATTGAACCTTAGTCCTTTGGCTTTGCAGGCAAGTGCCTAAACCGCTAAGCCTTCTCTCCAGCCCTTAGATGTGTAGGCCAGGCTAGCCTCAAACTCCTGATCCTTCTGCCTCTGCCTCTTCAGCAATATCCTACTGGCATGTACCACCACAGCCAAAAAAAAAAAAAAAAAATTATTGGGGCTGGAGAAATGGCTCAGTGGTAATGCACTTGCCTGCAAAGCTTAAAGACCCTGGTTTGATTCCATAGTACACATGGAAAGCCAGACGCCCAAGGTGGCGCATGCATCTGGAGTTCATTTGCAAAGACTAGAAGCCCTGGAGAATCTATTCATTCTCTCTCTCTCTCATAAATAAATAAAATATTTTAAAACACTTTTATTTATTTATTTGCAAACAGAGAGAGGTAGAAGAGAGACAGACAGACAGACAGAATGGGAACATCAAGCCCTCTAACCACTGAAAACAGACTCCAGATGCATGCCCCACTGTGCACCTGGCTTTTCATGGGCACTGGGGAATGTAATTCAGGTTGTTAGTCTATGCAGGCAAGCACCTTAACTGCTGAACCATCTCTCCAGCACAAGAGCTGGCTTTTTTTGTGTTTGTTTGTTTTTTCGAGGTAGGGTCTCACTCTAGCTCAGGCTGACCTGGAATTCACTCTGTAGTCTCAGGGTGGCCTTGAACTCATGGTGATCCTCCTATCTCTGCCTCCTAAATGCTGGGATTAAAGGCGTGCACCGCCACACCCGGCCTAAGAGCTGGCATTTTTCCCTAAGGGTCAGGACACTTGAATTAAATGATCTTGGGGTGTCTTGTCATTGGCATGTCTGTGTAGAATTAATAAAATTAGGCAGCACTATTCCATCTCCTTCCTATGTGAAAGAAACTCTTCGTGAAAGAAACTCTTCAGGATCAACAGGCTGTTTCCCTGCTGGCCCCGACCAACGCTGAGAACAAAGACCAGATACACAGTTCAGCCCCTTGTTCTTTCCTCAGAAAGTTAACTCTTAATCAGAACAGTCATAGCTGTTCAGGGGAGTCGGTTCAGCATGTGTGGCTCACATATGGAGATTCCCACTCAACTTAATTACACTCAGCAGGAGCAGAGGAAGCTGGGGTGGGGGCCGAGGGGAATCTGTAAGGGGCATGAATAGTGGCTCTTCTGACAGGCGGATGGCTTCGTTTTAAGTAGTGACTGATGCTGTGGATTATACAACTGAAGTCCTGCAAGTTGTGCCAGGTTTAACATTAGTCTCCCTCTCCCAGAGGAAAGCATAGCTTGGTATGCAGCTGGTCGTTTAATAGGATGACTTGGGAACAAGCAGAGGAGATAATAGGGGTATTATGTGAAACTCCAGGGGGAACAAACATATGCTTGTTGGGCTTCAAAGAAAAATGTACAGTTCAAGTGTAAAGTTGAAACAAATGCTTCAGGAAGTGGATCAAATGATACCTGAACTATAGTAATGCTTGAATAACTTACAATTATTTTCTTATGTTGGTTTTTTAACATGTCTACATGTCTGTGGGGTCCAGCGTCATAATTTGACATATGTATACAATATAGAGTCGTCAAATTAGGGTCATTAGCATTTTTTTACTTCTTAAACATTGATCATTTCTAGTCATGTCTCCTAGTTCTTTCTCCTTCTCCTTTTTAAAAATATTTTATTTATTTATTTATGAGAGAGAGGAGAGAGAGAGAGAATGGGCATGCCAGGGTCTCTAGTCACTGCAAACAAACTCCAGACACATGTGTCACCTTGTGCATCTGGCTTATGTGGGTCCTGGGGAACTCATGCACATGCATGTGAAGGCCAGAGGAAGACATGGGTGTCCTCTATCACTCATCTCCTTACTTCCCTGAGACAGAGGCTCTCACTGAACCTGAAGCTCCCCATTTTTCAGTCAGACTGGCTGACCCCAGTGGTCCTTCTCTCTCTGCATCCCCTCAACACTGGGGTTAAGGGTATGCACAACTATGCCTAGCTTTTTTATGGGTATCAAATTTAGACCAACTTGCTTGAGCAATAAGCACTCTTGCCCACTGAGCCATCTCCCTAACCCTCTCCTAGTTTTTAATAAAATTATAATGAGGGCTGGAGAGATGGCTTAGTGGTTAAGGCACTTGCTTGCAAAGCCAAAAGACCTCGGTTTGATTCCCCCAGGACCCACATAAGCCAGATGCACAAGATGGCACATGTATCTGGAGTTCATTTGCAGTGGCTGGGGGCCCTGGAGCACCCATTCTTTCTCTCTCTTAAATAAATAAATAAAAATAAAATATTTTTAAAAATTGTATTGGTTCTTTTAATGTGCTTCTGAGTTCTCCTATGTGGCCTTAAGTATTTTAGGAAGTGATAAAGTAATTTGGTATAAATTTAGTCCAATTATTTTAAAATTATAGAATTTAGGACTGGAGAGATGACTTAGCAGTTAAGGCACTTGCCGGCAAAACCCAAGAACGCATGTTGGAATCTCCAGGTCCCACATAACCAGAAGCACAGTGACCCAAGCATGCAATGCTGCACATGCACACAAGGGGGCGTACACATCTGGAGTTCATTCACAGTGGCTGAAAGGCCCTGGCATACCCATTCTCCCCCACCCCCTCTCTCTCTCTCTCTGTTTCTCTCTCAAAAACAAAATAATAAAAAATTATAGAACTTAAGACTCAAAAGTTAATGTTTTGGAGACCCCAGATTTGGTTCATTAGATAAGGTGATGCATGTGAGGAAAAAAGAGAAGATCCTTCCCAACAAGGTGAGTAACAGTTCCTCCTTATGAGAATCCTTCCCTGTTCTATACTGGAATGACAATGACATTTGGGGTTGTCAGGGAAAATAACTTATACCTCATAGGAGGTCATGAGAACTACATTATGTCTTGAATATTTTCCTTTCATGAGTTATAGCCAAGCAATAGTGCTACCAAAAACAAAACAACAACAACAAAAAAAAAAAACAGTCTATGGATGGGATGGGGAGATTGCTTAGTGGTTAAAGACATGTGTTTTCAAAGTCTGCTAGACCTAGTTTGATTCTCCAGCTCCCATGTAGAGACAGATGCAAAAACTGGCATAAGTTGGGCATGGTGGTATATACTAGAATTTGGGAGGCAGAGGTAGGAGGATCACTGTGAGTTCAAGGCCACCCTGAGAGTACATAGTGAATTCCAGGTCAGCCTGGGCTAGAGTGAGGCCCTATCTAGAAAAAAAATAATAATTACTCCTGCACCTAGCTTTTCTCTTTTTTTCTCATTGGCTTTCAATGTACAAAATGATAAATGAAGTCATTCTAAGTTACTAACAAGGCTGCCATCTTAGCAGTATCTTAGAGCTTGGAATTTTCACCTCTTGGAAACACGTGGCAGCCAATTATGTTACACAGTCTCCCAGCCCTATTATAACCCCTGTGCTGATGGCTTTAACCATTGACAGAGGATGAAGATCAGTGTGGAAATTAACTTAGTGGGGACCCTTAAAAGAATAGTTCAAGCAGAATATCCTAGAAACTAAAGATTTAAGCCAAGATCCAAGAAAACAAACCCTTACTCTTACTTAGCTCCCACTGTATGATACGGCAATGGCTTGACTTTGAAACTGTGTTTGAATGCACTTTACAACAGTAAACATACATTAAAACATATTTAGTTATTCATTTATTTTAGATTTAAAAAATATTTACTTATTTATTTGAGAGAGAGAGGCAGATATAGAGAAAGAGAGAGAAAGAAAGAGAAAGAATTGGTGTGCCAGGACCTCTAGCCATTGCAAATGAACTCCAGGTACATGAACCACCTTGTGCATCTGACTTTATGTAGGTATTAGGGAATCAGACCTGGGCCTTAGGCTTTGCAGGCAAGTACCTTAATCGCTGAGCCATCTCTCCAGACCCAGTTTTAGATTTTTAATTTAATTTATTTATTTGCAATCAAAGAGATGCAGACACACACACAGAGAGAGAGAGAATTGGACACTAGGGCCTCTTGCCACTGCAAACAAATTCCAGATGCATTTTCAACCTTGTGCATCTGGCCCATGCAGGTACTGGAGAATTGGACTTATGTCATTAGACTTTGCAGGCAAGTGCTTTAACTGAAGAGCAATATCTCCAGCCCATTTTTAAAAATATTTTACTTTTATATTTATTTACAAACGAGAAAGGGGGAGAGAAAAAAATGGGCATGCCAGGGTCTGTAGCCACTGCAAACAAATTCCAGACACACGTGCCATCTTTTGCATCTGGCTTTAGGTAGATACTGAGGAATTGAACCCAAGTCACTTGCCTTTAACCACTGAGCAATCTCTCTAGCCCCTTTTAGATTTTTTTGTTTTGTTTAGAGTTAGGGTCTCACTTTAGCCCAAGTTGACCTGAACTCACTCTGTAGGCCCAGTCTTGCCTCAAACTCACAGTTACTCTCCTACCTCTGCCTCCCAAGTGCTGGAATTAAAGACATGCATCACCATGCTTGGCCTAACTTTAGATTTCGATAAAACTTGGTATTCAGTTTCTACATTCAATACCAAGATTGTGAAACTCAAATTTGGCCAACATTTGTATTGTATGTGATTTTATTATAAATGTAATACATAATTATTATAGAAATTTTGGAAAATGCAAACTGGGGGTGGTGGCTCACATCTATAATCCCAGCACTTAGGAGGGTTGCCATGAGTTCCATGCCAGCCTGGGCTACAGAGTGAGTTCCAGGTCAGCATGAGCTACAGTGAGATGATGCTGTTTCAAAAGAAAAGAAAGAGCCAAGCGTGGTGGTGCACGTCTTTAATCCCAGCACCCGAGAGGCAGAGGCAGGAGGATCGCCATGAGTTTGAGGCCACTCTGAGACTACATAGTGAATTCCAGGTCAGCCTGAGCTTGAGTGAGACCCTGGCTAAAAAGACAAGAAAGAAAGAAAGAGAGGGTGGGGTGTGTGGGAGGAAGAAAATGTTAAAACTATACTTCAAGCCAGGCATGGTGGCTTGCGCCTTTAATCCCAGCATTTGGGCTGCTAAACCAGGAGGATCGCTGTGAGTTTGAGGCCAGCCTGAGACTCCATAGTGAATTCCAGGACAGCCTGGTCTAGAGTGAGGCCTACCTTGGGAGAAAGGAACAAATAAATAAAATTGTACTTCATGAGCTGGTCATGGTGACGCATACCTTTAATCCCAGCACTTGGGAGGCAGAGGTAGGAGGATCGCTGTGAGTTCGAGGTCACCCTGAGACTACAGAGTGAATTCTAGGTCAGCCTGGGCTAGAGTGAGACCCTACCTCGAAAAACCAGAAAAAAAAAATAATTGTACTTCATTCTTCTCCTTTTTGTTCTTGAAGGATTTTTTTCCTTTTTCCTTTTCCTTTTTTTTTTTTTTTTCTTTGCTATTGCTTTGAGTCAGGGTCTCATGCAGCCCCAGTTAGTCTCAAAGTCACTATGTAGCCAAAATGACCTGGAACTTGGTGATCTTCTCACTTCTACCTTCCCAAATGCTGGAATTTCAGTCACATACCACCACACCCAGTATAGGCAGTACTGGGGAACCCAGGATCTCTACCAACTGGACTAGCCTCTCCCCTCCATTTTCTTTTCTTTTTTCTTTTCCTCTGGGGGCGGCGTGTATGTGGGTGGAGTGCAGTGTGTGTGTGTGTGTGTGTGTGTGTGTGTGTGTGTGTGTGTGTGTGTAGATGTGTGTACCTCATGCACATGTGCACGTGCACAGGACAGAGGAGAAGATCAAGTGTCTTCCTCTATCCTTGATCAGTTTATTTCCTTTTTCCATCAGCTAGCCCCAGTGACTCTCCAGTTCCTATTCCTTACAGGACTGGGGTTATAGACATGTGTGGTCACTCTCAGCATTTTGCGTGGGTGCTGGGGAATTGAACTCGGGTGCTCTTGGCCCTCTTGGGCTCTCACACGTGTGTGGTGGTTCGAACCAGCGGTCCCCCTTGAGCTCCTGCGCTCTGGATGCTTGCTCAGCCTCTGGCGGCCGTTTAGGAGGTGGAGCCTTGCAGGAGGACAAGGGTGGCTGAGGTTTATTGGCCCCTGGCTTGCCGCTGGTAGCTGACTCACTGTCCTGCTGCTCTTGTCCAAAATGTTGGCAAGAGATGATGTCCAGCCTCTGCCCCGCCGTCTTTCCCCTGCCACAGTAGAGTTCCTCCTCAGAGACTGTAAGCCCAAACCAACAACTTCCCTCCCGTCAGCTGCTTTTGGTCAAGGGCTTTGTCCCAGCAGCACAAAGGTAACAAGGCAAAGGACTCAACCGCTGAGCTATCTCCCCAGCCCGCCTCCTGTCTGGCTTGAGTGTCCATCGTTCACAGGTATGGCGTTTGCAAAGTAGAATTGTTGTACAACCCACAGCTATAGACTCATCTTTTCTTAAATATTTTTTTTTAATTTTTATTTATTTATTTATTTGAGAGCGACAGACAGAGAGAGAAAGACAGATAGAGGGAGAGAGAGAGAATGGGCGTGCCAGGGCTTCCAGCCTCTGCAAACGAACTCCAGACGCATGCGCCCCCTTGTGCATCTGGCTAACGTGGGACCTGGGGAACCGAGCCTCGAACCGGGGTCCTTAGGCTTCACAGGCAAGTGCTTAACCGCTAAACCATCTCTCCAGCCCTATAGACTCATCTTCACTGTGGCTGGGTTTCCTGTTCTCTGATCTCCAAGGTGTATTACTCCATCAAATGCTTGGCTCAGAAATTGAGTTCTTCCCGTGCTGTGTCTCACTGGTACAAGCAAAGCTCACTATGTAGCCCACATGGGCCTCACACTCAAGATTCTTCTGCCTCAGCCTCTCAAGTGCTGGGATTAAAGATATGTGCCACCACACCCTGCAATAATATCTGTATATGAAAACTTTTAAATATATATATATTTACTGACAACTTCTATACCTACAGACAACAAACCATGGTATTTCCCCTCTCCCCTCTCTACTTTCTCCTTCACAACTCTGCTCTCTGTCATATCTCCTCCTTCTCTTCATTAGTCTCTCTTTTAATTTGATGTCATCTGTATATGAAATTTTTTTCCACTTTCTATTTGTTTTCCTAATGCAGAGTTCTGAGGGAAAATTGGAGAATTACTTGGTCAAGAACACTAATGGTTCTGGATCCATTAACAGAATGTTTATTGTCAGCGGTTCATAGGCAAGGCTATCTTACTATAAATTTACCTGAAGTTTCCAGTGTTGTCCCTTTTTTTAAAAAAATATTTTTTGAAAGCAAGGCACACACCTTTAATCCCAGCACTCGGGAGGCAGAGGTAAGAGGATCACCATGAGTTCGAGGCCACCCTAAGACTATATAGTAAATTCCAGGTCAGCCTGGGCTAGAATAAAACCCTACCTCAAGAAAACAACATATGGATGGATGGATAGATAGATAGATAGATAGATAAAGAGAGAGAGAGAGCTGTGAAGATAGCTCAGCAATTAAAAGCACTTACATGGAAAGTCTGACAGCCAGGGGTTCAATTGCCCAGCACTCACATAAAGCAAGATGGCACAAAGTGTCACATGCATCTGTACTTTGCGGTGGCAAGAGGCCCTGGTGAACCCACACTCACGCTCACACTCTCTGCCTCTGTCACCCTCCACCACTCAAGTAAATAAGTAAAATTAAAAATAAATAAAGAGGGCTGAGAGATGGCTTAGTGGTTAAGTGCCTGCCTGTGAAGCCTACAAACCCTGGTTCGAGGCTCGGTTCCCCAGGACCCACATTAGCCAGATGCACAAGGGGGCGCATGCATCTGGAGTTCCTTTGCAGCGGCTGGAGGCCCTGGCACACCCGTTCTCTCTCTCTCTCTCTGCCTCTTTCTCTCTGTCACTCTCAAATAAATAAATAAAAATAAACAACAAAAAACCTTAAAAATAAATAAAGTATTTTATTCATTTATTTGCAGTCTTCTAAAATTATATCACATTGGTAATTTTAAATTTTTATTTAGTTATTAGAGAGAGAGGAGACAGAGAAAGAATGGGAGCACTAAAGCTTCTAGCCATTGCAAACAAACTCCAGATGCATGTGCCACCATGTGCATCTGGATTACTTGAGCTCTAGGCAATTGAACCTGGGTCCTTAGGCTTTGCAGGCAAGTGCCTTAACTGCTAAGCCATCTCTCCAGCCCAAATGGGTAATTTTTTGAGCCTCCAATTTGGCCTTTCTCAGAAGAGCTATGTGGAAGTCGTGAACTTCACAATTGCTTGTCTTCATGAGACTCTGACAGGGAACCTTGTTGCAAAGGAGGAAAGGGTTGGAGTATCTCAGTGAACCAGTGGAAAATGGGGTGGGGGAGACAGCAGCCTTCTACCACTTTTAGAGGGGAGTTCAAGATAGGGTCTCGCTCTGGCCCGGGCTGACCTGGAATTCAGTATGTAATCTAAGGCTGGCTTCAAACTCATGGCAATCCTCCTATGCCTCCCAAATTCTGGAATTAAAAGCGTGTACCACCACACCCAGCCTCCTACCACTGCACTGAAGGACAAAGATGTTAGATGCTGTAAAGGAGATCAGAAACACAGCCTGTTTCATTAAGACCCCTGCAGGTCCGCATGAATGTGAACAGAGACCATAGGCATCCTGAAGCCATTGTGTACGTGTTTCCTTTGCCTTGACAGTTTAACTGCACACTCGGTGTTCAGTGCCCTTGTAGCAGTCATTATTAGGTTCTGTGGGTGAGAAATGGTTAACTACCAGCTGATATCATATGGTTCAACCTCAGATAGACCTAGGGTGTTCTTCCTCACTATGAGCACATGGCGACGTTTGTGATGAAGACAGTTGGAGCAAGGCCTCTGCAGTGCCTCTTTGGCAGGCTTGGGGCAGAAGGATACTGGTTGTGTGTGCAAGCAATGCCAGCAGAGGGAGCTCTAACACTGACGCCCATGTGTTTGTAAATTTGCCAGTCAGGTTAAAAAGAAAGAAGAAAGAAAGAAAGAAAGAGAGAGAGAGAGAGAGAGACAGACAGACAGACAGACAGACAGACAGAAAGAAGGAAGAGAGAAAGAAAGAAAGAAAGAAAGAAAGAAAGAAAGAAAGAAAGAAAGAAAGAAAGAAAGAAAGAAAGAAAGAGAAGGAGGGAGGGAGAGAGGGAGGGAGGGAGGAAGGAAGGAAGGAAGGAAGGAAGGAAGGAAGGAAGGAAGGAAGGAAGGAAGGAAGGAAGGAAGGAAGGAAGGAAGGAAGGAAGGAAGGAAGGAAGGAAAAGAAAAACATAAACATAAACATGAAATGACTGAGCTTCGATTGAGGACTCAGGACTAAGGTCTAGACACGTACCTGCATCACTATCAGATATCTTGAACATTCATGAAGCTTCTGGGCACTTTTCTTTCTATTTGCACCACAATTGTGTCAGCAAGGTGCTGCTAATTCTCACAACATGAAGGTCTAGAAACGAAAACATTCTGACCTGGAATTCACTATGGAGTCTCAGGGTGGCCTCGAACTCACGGTGATCCTCCTACCTCTGCCTCCCATGTGATGGGATTAAAGGTGTGCGCCACCACGCCCAGCTTCGAAAACATTTTTATATTCATGCTCAATTGTCTACTAAAGTTCTCTCTCCTTCCTTCTCTTTTCTCTTTTCCTACTGGAAATCTAAGAGACAAAATCTGCTTTTAACCAGGGGTGGACGTGCTAGGGATGTTGTTCAGCAGTGGAGCTTTGCCTAGCATGTGGAAGCCCTAGACTCGATCTCCAGTACTGATATTAGGGGGAGGGGGGAGAAACGGAAGCATGGAAGGCATGGGGGTGGGGAGGGAATGTGCTCAATATAGATGCATACTTGTATCCAGGTGAGGTTACTCCTAGAACTGGGAGGGCTGAGTTAGGAGGATCACTGTGCGTTTAAGGCCAGCCGGTACTGGGACTGGAATTGATTAATTGTCAGATGCCTGGGGGTGTAATTCAGTGGTAGAGCACATGTTAAGCATATGGGAGGCCTTGAATTCAATCATCAGCACCAAAAAAGAAGCATTCCATTTTGTGTGTAAATCATTCCTCAGTGTATTTGACATCTGGGATAAAACAAAAATGGAAATGGGAAAGGAAGGAGAGGGGAAGGGGCAAGGAGAGGAGAGGGGACACATAGCTGGGGCTTGGCATTATGGAAATCAGTAAGAAGGCTGGTAAAGCTAAAAACAGACCTACCATGTGACCATGTATTTACCCAAAGGGCTCCAGTCACCATATCACAGAGATACTTGCACATCAGTGTTTACTGAAACACTGTCCACGATAGCCAAGTTATGGACCCAACCTAGGTGCTTATCAACAGAGGAATGGATAAGAAAAATGTGGCATAGATTCACAACAGAAGGTTTTCGTCAGCCATAAAGAACAAAAGCTATTAAATTGACATGAGGTCAAGGCTAGCCTGGGCTAAAAAGTGAGGACCACCCCCAACTAAAAACAAACAATTTTTTAAAATTGGGTTAAGGAGATGGCTCAGCAGTTAGAGGTACTTGCTAGCAAAGCCTGCAGGCCCTGGTTCAAATCCCCAGTACCCACCAAAAAGCTAGATGCATAAGTTGGTACATACCTCTGGAGTTTATTTGCAGTGGCAGGAAGCCCTTTCTCTCATAAATAAATTTAATTTTTTCTTTAAATTAAAAGACTTCAGATGTGAGGGAGGAGGGGACCACTCTGATAGAGCACTTTTGTAACATGAGTCCATGAGGCCCTGGGTTCAATCCCCAGCACCCAGGGGATTTCAACACCTAGAGATGAAATTGAAAGCTGAAGAGTGAGTATAGACAGAGAAGAGGACCAAGAACTGAAAGTTGGAACACTTCTGGAACAATCCAGGGAGAGAAACAAACAAAAGGAACTAAGAAGGAGAAACTGGTTAGGTGGGGGAATCACGAGAAGGGAATTCTGGAAGCTAAGAGGAGAAAGTGACTTCAAGAAGAGGCACTCATGAACTGTGACAAATCCCAGATGCTTGAGCAACTTTCTGCATATGGCTTACATGTGGCTTGGGAATTGAACCCAGGCCACAGTATCAAGTACCTTTAACCACTAAGCCATCTCCTTGACTCCAAGAGAATGGGTTTTACAGAAGACTTAGGTCTGAGAATATAGATCCCATATAAGGATTTTGTCAAGGAGAAATAGAAATGGATGAAAATGAAGCAAGAGAAAGATTTTTGTTTTAATTTTTAGGAGAGATAAAATTTCAACATGTTTGAAATGAAAGCTTTGTGTCTGTATACTTACTTGCCTGTGGTCTGGCAGCAAAGCCTTGTCTCCACTTGTTGATCTTTAGACCAGACACATGGTAGAGGCAGGAGGAATAGTAATTAGATGAATGAATAGTAATACAAGTTAATCTGGTTCCTAGTCCCATAGTTCTTGAATGACTATTTCCCATTCTCCACTTTCTAGTCACATGAGCAAATAAGCAAAAGTCTCTGAGGAATGGCTGCAAGAATGATTCCAGTCCATATTTACCAGTATTGCAGGGGCCTTCCTTCTGGAACCCAGTACTTCTCAATCATTCCAGATTTGAAGTCTGGTTCCAAGAACAGGAAGAACTTGAGAGGATTGTAGCTTTAAAATATATATATTAGCCAGGCATGGTGGTATACACCTCTAATCCCAGCACTCAGGAGGCAGAGGTAGGAGGATTGCCATGAGTTCAAGGCCAGCCTGAGACTACATAGTGAATTCCAGGTCAGCCTGGGCTAGAGTGAGACCCTATCTGAAAAGATTTATTTATTTGAGAGAGAGAGAGAGAAAGAGAGAGAGAGAGAGAGGGAATGGGCACGCCAGGGGCTCCTAGCCACTTTAAACAAACTCTAGACATGTTGCACCACCTTGTACATCTGGCTTTATGTGGGTACTGGGAAATTGAACCTGGGCCCTTTGGCTTTGCCAGAAAGTGCCTTAACCACTGAGCAATCTTTCCAGCCCCCTTGTAGCTTTTTAAATTTTTTTAAAATTTTTATTAGCATTTTCCATGATTATAAAAAATATCCCATGGTAATTCCCTCCCTCCTCCCCACCCCCCACTTTCCCCTTTGAAATTCCATTCTCCATCATATTACCTCCCCATCACAATCCCCTTGTAGCTTTTTTAAAAAGATTGTATTTATTTGAGACAGAGAGAGGGGGGAGAGAGAGAGTGAGACTGGGTGAGCCAGGGCCTCTAGCCACTGAAAATGAACTCCAGAGGCATGCACCACCATGTGCAGCTGACATACATGGGACCTGGAGAATCAAACCTGGGTCCTTTTGCTTTGTAGGCAAGCATCTTAACCACTAAGCCATCTCTCCAGCCTGCAGTTGCAGCTTTTTATTTGCACACCTCGCTCCCAGAGCCTCTCTGGGATACATATTACACAGCACTCTCCTTATTACCCATTACTTTTGTCCCCAAGGACATCATCAAGCTCTCTGAACTATCTTCCAATTCCTTTTAGGTCAAGCCCCCTTGGCTGCCCCTCTGACCTCACTAGTCATTGATGGTAATTGTGGCCTCTGGTCTCCTGACACTTAAGTGATACCACCTGCCCCCTATTACTTTGGGGCCTTGTGATACCCCCTGGATATTAATGAGCCCAGTTCTACTGAGACTACCATCAACCTGGACCTGAGGGGAGAGCTACTGCTGCAGGATTTTGGGGTTCAGGTGCCCCAAGTTTATGCATCTCAAGTTTGGGTTCTGTCCTGCCTTTAACAAAGAAATGATAAAGATGAACTCAAGAAGGGCCAATTATGAATTAAGTTTATTTGGGGAGAAATCACAAATTCTGGGGTTTGTTTATGGGAGATTGGGATCTAGGAAGGAAGGCTAGAGCACAGTCATAAACAGGAGGAAGAAGGAAACATGTATTCATGTGGAAAACACTGCATAGTGCATCATTTAAGAAAAATTGAGGATTTTAGGGAAAGTCGAGTAGAGCCACGGGCACATGGAGGGTAGAATGTAGTACCAACACTTGGCAACTTCAGCATTTGCCATGTGCTTTCCCTCTGAGGGGAGTTCAAAGGGCAAACGGTGAGGTTCAAGGAAGAATAAGTGGGAACATATCAAAGCAGAGACCAAGAAACCCAGATGAGAAATAAGGAGAAAAGAAAGAGTTGTCCCCATAGTCACCCTGAGTTTAGAGACACAGGTAACCGGCCTAGAGTTAGTGAAAGGAGCCATGTTGCAGATCTGGGGAGTAAGGGAAATATGCACAGGGCAGATTCAGAGACCACAGGAAAATGACGTATGTTATTTGAAGTGAGAAGCTTCCTCAAGGTATGAAACAGAGGCAAGCAGAGAATTATTCAGACCAGGAAGCCATATTATGCTCTCTCCCCATCCCCCAGCCAGGCTGAGTATGTGGGTCGGGGGAGGCCAGGCACATGTGTCCCCAAGCAGCACAGAGCAGGGCTGGGAGAGGCGCACTGAGGGGGGGGGAGGGGCCCTTTGTCGTGACTGATGGTGTGTTCTTTCATCAGACTCAGGTAGGCGAGGGGACCGTCGTTTTGTAGGTTTGGAGGGCAGACCCCAGATGGCTGCCCACCTCGCTAGTGCGCTAGGCTGTGGGCAGCAAGGGGGCACTGGAGCCAGTTGTAGATGAGTCTCAAAGATGAGTCTTGATCAGACCTGAGTTTTATTTCTGCCAAGGAAGGTTGGCATGTGGGATGGCGTCTCTTAGTTATCTCTGGGTCTCAATTTCTAACTGAAACTGCCTAAAAGAAGCTAGCTTTCTCCTGTTCTTCACCACCACCAAACTGACTTCTTAGTGACACTGGCAGCCCTCTTGAGCCCTGAAGGCTGTAGTAGATGGTGTGCCCTCTGGATCCTGGCAGATTCGCCTTTCTGTGCTTATCCTTTCCTAGTTGCTGGCGCAATTTAAATATTTTCATCCTGCTCATATTGCCAAATATTTCTCCAGCCTTCGAAGAACCACTTCAGCTTGACTTGTCCTTAGGACCCCTTAGGGTATTAAATCCCATGTTCCAAAATGTATCCTAGAGTTAAAGAATATTTTTTCTTAAAGGTGTGCACCACCATGCCTGGCTCAAGATTCTTCATTCTTAAAAAAAAAAAAAAAAATTATTTATTTATTTATTTGAGAGAGAGGCAGAGAGAAAGACAGAATGGGCACGCCAGGGCCTCCAACCACTGCAAACAAACTCCAGACGCGTGAGCCCCCTCCCTTGTGCATCTGGCTAACATGGGTCCTGGGAAGTCGAACTGGGGTCCTTAGGCTCCAAAGACAAAGGCCTTAACTGCAAAGCCACTTCCCCAGCCCATGAATTCTTATTATCTACACTTACCTTCTAGATTCCTTGATCAAATACTCTCAAATGTGACCTCAATTTATTCCCTATTTCCTAATCCATGCTAGTACGTTCTTCTAGGTCCTTTGATGGATAGTATATTTTTTCCCTATCAACCCAGCACATCAGATCTTCTTGAGATAACTTGGGGTTTTCTTTTAATGTTTATTTTATTTTTATTTATTTGAGAGAGAGAGAGAAAGAAGATACCCCAGGACCTCTAGTCACTGAAAACAACCTCAGATGCATGTGCCACTTGGTGCATCTGGTTTTATGTGAGCTCTAGGGAATCTAATTCTGGTCCTTGGGCATTGAAGTCAAGCATCTTAACTGTTGAGCCATTTCTCTAGCCCTCTTTTAAATGTTTTTATTTTATTTATTTATTATTTATGTTTTATTTTATTTATTTATTTGAGAGACAGAAAGAGGCAGATACATATACAGAGAATAGGGCTACTCAGTTTTGTGGGGTTTTTTTTTTGTTGTTGTTGTTGTTTTTTTTTGAGGTAGGGTCTCATTCCAGCCCAGGCCTGACCAGGAATTCACTATGTAATCTCAGGGTAGCCTCGAACTCAAGGAGATCCACCTACCTCTGCCTCCCAAGTGCTGGGATTAAAGCCATGCGCCACCATGCCCGGCTTTTAGGGCTACTCAGTTTTAACTCTACTTTATTGGGTGTCATCTTTGTGCAAGGGCCATGCTAATCTTCTCTGTATCATTCCAATTTTAGTAGATGTGCTGCTAAAGCGAACACAATACTGCTTTATTGGCATGGTTGCCAGGAGAGGACTTGGGGACAGCTCCTAACAGAACTCCAGTGGCTTTGCTCTGGGAGAATCTCCACTAGAACTTCCAGTATGATGCAACTGCTAGCTCTTTCTATTAAAAAGTGGGCCATCTATGAAAGCTTGCTGTATCTAAGGGACCCTACAAAGCTAATATCCCAAGAGACATTTGTGGTGGCTTGAATGTATGTCCCCCATAGACTCAGGCGTCTTGTTAAAGCTTGTAGCTAGGGTCTCCAGCTGCCTGGCTGGAGGAGATAACACTGGGAGCAGATCCTGGGATCTAGCCCAAAGGTGTGTTTGGGGGCAGATCTAAATTCCAGCCCAAAGGTATGCAGAGAAGTCTGAGCTTTGGGGTCTTGCTTGCTGCCAGTTTGTGTTTGCTGCTTTTGGTTTTTGCTGGCTGTTTGGTTTCTCTCTGTGTGGATCCATAAAGGGGACCCAGCTTCTTCCACATAAATGGAACTTCCCCTGGATCTGTAAGCTTGAATTAAATCCCTTCCTCCTATAAACTGTGCCTGGTTTGGATATTCATCCAAGCAACGTGAAACCGACTGGTACAGCATTCGTTCAGATATCCTTATTCCATGTTTTAGAGTCTGAGACTTCCCCAACAATAACATAATAGAGGGCCCGAAAGGTGGCTTAGTGGTTAAAGGTGCTCACTTACAAAGTCTGATGATCTGAGTTCAATTCCCCAGTACCCACATAAAGCCAGCTGCACAAAATGGCACACGTATCTGGATTTGCAGTGGCAGAAGGCCCTGTTGCTCCCATACTCACTCTCTCTGTGTCTTTCTCTTTCTGTCTCTCTCTCTCTTTCAAATAAATAAAATATTTTTTAAATAACATAATAGATTTTCCACAGCTAAACATCCCATCATGGCTGGAGCTCTATGACTTGATTAGACCCTCAGTCTACTGCTCTGTGTCTCCCCTAGAACAGGTAAGAACCTCTCTGTCAGTTACCAAAGAGGTTCTCAGGTTCTCATACTTAGTCTTTCCTGCTTGTTATGCTTGGCAAGGCATCAACACAGGAGAGCAGGAACCAGCCAGTGGTGCCGTCTTTGTAGATATCATTTCCCTAGATCAAATGCCTCCATCTAATTCTCCTCCACAGGGACATTTTCCCAGGTCACCTCTGGTGAATGCTGTAGCAGTTGTGCCCCCAACTATGCCAGGGACTGGCCCTGTTCCCATGCCATTTAGGATAGCATCCTTTTAGTCTTCAGGGCAATGAGTAAGCCAGAGTTCAAACCTCATCTCTCAGGGGAAGATGGCTCAGTAGCTAAGGGTGCTTGTTTGCAAAGCCTGTTGGCCTGGGTTCAATTCCAAAGCTACCCACAAGCTAGATACAAACCTCATCTCTTACCTCTTGGCATCACTTGAGTTAGCTCACATTCTTTTCTTTTTTGAAAAGTATTTTAAAAAAGATTTATTGGGCTGGAGAGATGGCTTAGCACTTAAGCGCTTGCCTGTGAAGCCTAAGGACCCCGGTTCGAGGCTCGGTTCCCCAGGTCCCACGTTAGCCAGATGCACAAGGGGGCGCACGCGTCTGGAGTTCGTTTGCAGAGGCTGGAAGCCCTGGCGCGCCCATTCTCTCTCTCTCCCTCTATCTGTCTTTCTCTCTGTGTCTGTCGCTCTCAAATAAATAAATAAATAAATAAATAAATAAATTTAAAAAAAAAGATTTATTTATTTATTTATTTGAGAGAGGGAGGGAGAGAAAAAGGGACAGATAGAGAGAAAGAATAGGAATGTCAGGGCCTCCAGCCACTGCAAACTCCAGACACAGGCACCACCTTTTGCATCTGGCTTACATGGATACTGGGGAATTGAACCTGGGTCCTTCGGCTTTGCAGGCAAGCATCTTAACCATCTCTGCAGACCTATTTTTTTTTTTAAATTTTAATTTATTTATTTGAGAGCAACAGACACAGAGAGAAAGACAGATAGAGGGAGAGAGAGAGAATGGACGCGCCAGGGCTTCCAGCCTCTGCAAATGAACTCCAGACGCATGTGCCCCCTTGTGCATCTGGCTAACATGGGTCCTGGGGAATCGAGCCTCGAACCGGGGTCCTTAGGCTTCACAGGCAAGCGCTTAACCGCTAAGCCATCTCTCCAGCCCTAGACCTATTTTTTTTTAAGGTAGGGTCTCACTCTAGCCCAGGCTGACCTGGAACTCACTCTGTGGTTCCAGGCTGGCCTCAAACTCACGGTGATCCTCCTACCTTTGCCTCCCAACTTCTGGGATTAAAGGTGCGTGCCACCATGCCTGGCTCTCCACCTCATTTTTCAAAGGTCCGTGAAGGCAGTGAAGTCCAGAGTAGAGACACTGAGCAGCTCACTGGCATCAAAGTCAGAGTTAATATCCAGAACTCATCCCTGCACAATGTACTTCTATAACACCAAGAGAAATTCTAGACACTTCTGTAATCATTCACAATGCCAATGCCCTTTTTTTTTTTTTTTCTGATGCAGGGTCTCACATCTCATTCTAGCCCATGCTGACCTATACAACTCACTCTATAGTCCAGGCTGGTCCCAAACACATGGCAATCCTACTACCTCAGTCTCTTGAGTGCTGAGATTAAAGCTGTAAACCACCTTGGCTACCCCCATGTTGCCTTTTAATGTCTCCACAGCTGAAAGTTACCCCAATACCAAACTTGATTTTCCACCCTTTTTCCCACACTGCTTTTCCCCATCACTGCCCTGGTCTGCTCCTTCTAAATCAGTGATGATTGTTTGTAGTTGGCTTTTCAAGCTATGAACTTTAGGAATTTCCTCCAGTTTGCCTTTTTCTTACTCAGTGCATCCAGTCTATGAGTGGATCTAGTTGGCCTTCAGCCCAAAGTTAACATCTACCTGCTTTTCCGTGTGTCTACTGCTGCTGAACTCACCAAGCCACCGTTTCTCAGTACAACAAGACCACAGCCTCCTGCCTTTGCACACAGCATCCAGAATTTTTTTTCTTTTAGTATTTTATAATTTTTTAAATTATTTATTTGAGAGAGAGAAAGAGGCAGACACAGAGAAAATGGGCACTCCAGCCACTGCAAACAAATTCCGGACGTATGTGTCATCTTGTGCATCTGGCTTACGTGGGATCTGGGAAGTCGAACCTGGACCCTTAGTCTTCACGAGAAGCACCTTAAGCACTAAGCCAGCTCTCCAGCCCTCTTCTAGTATTTTGAGGAACTCACTCTAGCCCGTGCTGACCTTGAACTCATTCTGTAGCCCCAGGTAGGCCTCAAACTTACAGCAATCATCCTACCTCGGCCTCCCAAGTGCTAGGATTATAGGTGTGAATCACCACTTCTGGAAGAAAATATGTTTTTGTAAATGAGACATTTATATCACATCCTCCAAGGCTCAGGGACTATTTAGGAAGAGGCGGCAGAAGGAATGTGAGAGCCAGAGGATGAGGAGGAGAGCACTGGAAAGCGGTCATCCAGACACAAAGCAATTGTCACATTCACAGCCCCACAGTTGTGTGGCTACCTTCACAAGACCTGTACAATATATTCTAGGAATCAGAAACAAAGGGTTGGTCCGTAAATGGAAAAATAAAACCCCTGCTTTGGGATGGGGAGTGTAGCTCCATGGTATAATGCAAAACCTACATACATGAGGCCCTGGGTTCCATCTTCAGCAATCTTCTTCCACGAGCTTGGAGTGTGTGTTAGAACGCACCCAAGGGCATGTCTTTTTATATCAATTACTCACACCAGAGGACTGAGGCATTTTGCTGATAGAACTTGTACTAGTAAGCTTTTTGCCACTATAGCAAAAACACTTGAGATCACATACTTTATAGATTAAAGGAGTTTCATGCATCTCACTGTTCTGGAACCTGAAAGCCCAAAGAGTTGCTGGCAACAGTCCCCTTGGCTACAGCACATCATGGTAGGAATGCATATGTACTTCTGTGTCTATCTTTTTTTTAATTAAAATTTTTTATTTATTTGCAAACAGAGAGAGATAGAGAGACGGGAGACGGAGAGAGAACGGACATGCCAGGGCCTCTAGCCACTGCAAATGAATTCAAGATGCGTGTGTCCCTTGTGCATCTGGCTTATGTGGATCCTGGGGAATTAAACCTGGGTCGTTTGGCTTCTCTCCAGCTCTCTGTGTCTAACTTCTATCTCAACATTTTAGAAGCCCCCAGGATCCACCCTAAAGACTTAACCTAATCACTCCAGGGATAAGGTTTCCTCCCTATTAATACCACTAACATATGATTCTGAAGTTCAAACTCTTCTATGAATTGGGGTGGGGAGGGCAAGCCGTAGCAGAGACTATTCAGAGTATGTGAGGAAGAAAGCTTTCCTAAGAATGTTTGCCATCTTAGACATTTCTGTTGTTGTTTTTTTCTCTCTCTCCAAGGAATGTGAACCATCTTGTTTTACATTTTTGCATTTTATCATTTAATCCATTTGCATGGCCGGTTTGCACAGCGTTTGAGAAACACATCCCAAAGCAAAACTCAGTGTCCAGCAGTGCCTTCCGTCCTGCGGGCACTCGGTCAGTGTACTGGACTAACATGGACTCCTGACAGGGCCCCCCAAGCCAGTGGCTCAGTCACGAGTCTCATTGCTAAAATGATCAAGAGCATAGGCGGAAAAGTGGGGGGCTAAAACAGTCATGAATAAATCCTCAGTGAGCCACGTCGCGATGTCTGGATCAAACAGAGAATTGAGGGTTCCACACACAGCCCCCACGGACGTCTGGCTGCTGTGATGAGAAGCCCACCTCGAAGATTCCCTGGCTTTGCTAGGCACGCTGTTACACGCGGCGTCTGGAAGACAGAGATTTTGGCTGCTCCCGTCTCCTCTGGGGGAGGGCTTCCTGCCTCCCGAACCGCCGAGGTGGGGAGCTTCACCGTGCAACGAGTGCTCGGAGCAGTTGCTGGAGCGCGCAGGCCTTGAATCCTGCCCTGGGGCTGCGGTGCCTGAAGGAGCAGCTGGGCTTCGCAACTGTTGCCACAGATCGATTTCAAAGAGGACTGGGTACGGGAGACCTGTTGCAGGAGCCAACCTATGAGACAAAAGCATGGGAGTCATCAGCAATTCCCCAATGGTGAAACCTGGGTGATATTGGACTTGCACCTAAGAGAGTGAGAGTCACACCCTGGTTCTTGGTTCTGCCTCTTTAAAAACAAAAAAATTACTTTTCATTCATTTATTTGTGAGAGAGAGAATGGGTGTGCCCAGGGCCTCTCACCTCCGCAAATGAATTCCAGATGCGTGTGCCACCTTGTGCATCTGGCTTTATGTGGCTATTAGGGAAGTGAGCCTGTGTCCTTTGGCTTTGCAGGCAAGTGCCGCAACTGCTAAGGCATCTCTCCAGCCCTGGTTCTGCCTCTTTCTCAGTTTCAGCGGGTCTGGATAAGGGCCGATACAAAGAAATGGCAGGAATGCCCTCAAGGTGGTCACAGGCCGGCGCTTCCTCTATGGAGAGAGAGCCCTGCCCACCCCCACCCTGTGTCACATCCCCCAGCCTCCCTGAGTGTGGCCAGGTAACTGAACTGCAGCCATATGAGCACTGCCAGCCCTGGTCCCTCAAGTCACCCAGGCCCAGCCATCATTCTCTCTTCACTTATTGTGCATGGAGGCCACCTTGGGGACCTGACATGTTGATGCTACGGCACAAAAGCAGCCTTGACACCTGGATGGCTGTCCCCCACCCCCGCATTGGGCTACAGCGTGAAGAGTAGGGTCTGGGGCTTCTTTGAAACAGTTAACATGCCGTGAACACTAGCCAGCCTTTTGGAAATCACAGCTGCTACAAATGCCATTCGTTGAAAGGGTCTTTGTCCGTTTTCTGTTGCTATAGCAGAGTATTTGAGACTAGATAATGTATAAAGGAAAGAGGTTTAGCTCTGGATTCTGAATGCTGGAAGGACAGAACGGGGTGACTGTAACTGGCATGGGCCCTGTGCTAAGTCACAGCATGATAGAAAAGCAGAAGGGGAATTGGACACATGTAAACATACTAATGCATCTCAAGGGCACTGCTCCATGACCCAAACACCTCCCACTGATGTGAGCAATTAAGGTTTCAACTCATGAACTTCGGTGAGACATATCCAGGCCATATCAAGAACTTACAGATTCTCCTTGGTAGCATCACTGGCCAGAAGATGGGTCTCCAAAGGCCTGAGCTTTTCCTCAGAGACCTGTACCATGGGCTTCCCCTTCTGGAGAGGGCACTGTGGAGAATCAGCATTACACCAGGCAGGGCAAAAATGCCTCTCTGCTCTGACTCAGCTGGATGCTGTAAGAGAGTTGGCAAATAGACTGTCTGCCTCTGTGTGTGTGTGTGTGTGTGTGTGTGTGTGCGCGCGCGCACGCGTGTGTGCGTGCGTGCGCACGCGCTTGTGTCTGTATCTGTCTGTTTCAAAACTGTATATGTAGGCTGGGCATGGTGGCGCACGCCTTTAATCCAGCACTTGGGAGGCAGAGGTAGGAGGATTGCCCTGAGTTTGAGACCACCCTGAGACTCCATAGTCAATTCCAGATCAGTCTGGGCTAGAGTGAGACCCTACCTCAAAAGGAAAAATAAATGTGTATGTATGTGTTAAAATAGGTATTATATAACATTTGCCATTTTAACCCCTCGCTTGTTTTTCTTCTATTACAACACAGGGCCCAGGACCTAATGGCTATTCATCCCCATTCTAGGTAGGATAGGGCCACTTTTCATAGCTTCGTTCACTCATGCTTACACACCCCTTCCATTCTCTCTAGAGCAGTCTCTGACCCCACCAGAGAAGGATTAGTGTGAACATACACTTCTCTATCTATTTAGGGCTTAATGCTACTGAAAATTCCAGAAAGCTTCTTCTCCCACCAGCCCCAATCCCAACCTCAAAGTGCGATGAATTCAGTTACAACTGCCACCCACCCTGTGAAGTAGGTGGGTTAATGGGAGAGTCTCAGAGTGGCCTAGGCGAAGTGTTGATGAGGACGAAGCTTGAAAACCAGAAGAAGGATGGGCCAAGACAAGGCTGGACCCATTGGAGTGTCCCGTGACCGAGGCATACAACCATGCATGAAATGGCAGCTTTTCCCTGGTTCTCCGCTCTTGAAACCCTTTTCTTTCCTTCTTTCTTTCTTTCTTTTTTTTTTTTTCACATTTTCAAGATAGTGTCTTGCTCTAGCCTAGGCTGACCTGGAACTCACTATGTAGTCTCAGGGTGGCAATCCTCCTACCTCTGCCTCCCAGGTGCTGGGATTAAGGGTATGTGCCACCACACTCAGCAAGAAACACTTTTCTAGAAAAGGTGTCTTGTGGGCTGGAGAGATGGCTTAGCGGTTAAGCGCTTGCCTGTGAAGCCTAAAGACCCCGGTTCGAGGCTCGGTTCCCCAGGTCCCACGTTAGCCAGATGCACAAGGGGGCGCACGCGTCTGGAGTTCGTTTGCAGAGGCTGGAAGCCCTGGCGCGTCCATTCTCTCTCTCTCCCTCTATCTGTCTTTCTCTCTGTGTCTGTCGCTCTCAAATAAATAAATAAATAAATAAATAAATAATAATAATAATAAAAAAGGTGTCTTGTGCTGTTACCATGGAAGCCTCCGGAGCATGTCTGGAGCCTAGCTTTTTGCAAAGATGCAACAAGGCTTCCCTTCTGGAGACACAGCCAGCTCTGGAGGCCCGGCGTGGCTGGCACAGGGCAGGCTGGATCTCACCCTCTGTGTGGCCTTGAGCCTGCTGCTTTGTGCCGACAGCTCACTGGACACCTGCAGCTCTGACCCCTTCCCACCTGGCTGCTGAAATCTTTCCCCAACATTCCAGCCAGTTCTTTCTGCCTCTACCTCATTGGTATCACCCTTATGGCTCAAAAGCACAGAATTAGGGGTCTTAGAATGACCAGGGGTGATTTTTTCTTTCCCAGGCAGGGTCTCATTCTAGGACAGGAAGACCTGGAACTCACTCTGTAGCCCCAGGATTGTCTCAAACTCTTGGCCATCCTCCTACCTCCGCCTCCTTGAGTAATGGGATTACAGGAATTCACCACCTCACCAACTCCAGGGGAGATTTTTTTTTTTTTTTTTTTTTTAGGTAGGGTCTCACTCTAGCCCAGGCTGACCTGGAATTCACTATGGAGTCTCAGGGTGGCCTCAAACTCACAGTAATCCTCCTACCTCTGCCTCCCGAGTGCTGGGATTAAAGGCGTGGGCCACCATGCCCAGCTCCAGGGGAGATTAAAAAATATATATTTTTAGCCAGATGTGGTGGTGCACACCTTCAATCCCAGCACTCAAGAGGCAGGGGTAGGAGGATAGCTTTGAGTTCACAGCCACTCTGAGACTCCATAGTGAATTTCAGGTCAGCCCAGGCTAGGGTGAGATCCTACCTTGAAAAACCACAAAAAAAAAAAAAAAAAAAAAAAAAAAGATTGGTGTGCTGGAGATGTTACAGGAAACTGAGTCACACAGAGAGATGGCTAAGTGGTTAAGGCACTTGCTCACAAAGACTAATGGCCCAAGTTTGAATCCTCAGTACCCCTGCTAGCCAGATGCACAAAGTGATACATGTATCTGGAGTTCTTTTGCAATAGCAAGAGGCCCTAGCACCCTTTTCCCAGCTCTCTCTGTATTCTTGTAACTTTTAAAAGTATAGGCCTAGCCAGGTATGGTGGCACATGCCTTTAATAGAGCACTTGGAAGGCAGAGGCAGGAGGATGGCTGTGAGTCTGAGGCCTCCCTGAGACTACATCATGAATTCCAGATCATCCGGGGCTAGAGGGAGACTCTACCTCAAAAAAAATAAATAAATAAATTAAATATACCTATAACATATGTGACTTTCCTCTCTTATACCTTTAGGCTTCTAAGTGCACATGGCTCACTCTTTGTCCTTGGCTGGATAATATTTGACCTTGGCTGTCTTAGACTTTGATCTAAAAGTGCACAAGTTTAGGAGGATAAATTTCTAGACTTAATCTTTTCTTTGAAACCTGAACCCCAAGTGGAGAATGTGTCCTGGTAAATGGTTGATTTGATTAAAAAGTGGACGAGACTGGTTGCATGTATTTCTCCTCTAGGAATGCTTCTTTCTGTGCTGTCCTAAAACTGATGCTTAGTGGCTGGTGGGTGGGAAGGACAGATGTTTTGGCTCAGCCTCTGCCTTTTATATTTCTCATCTGGGCATAATCATAATGCCAAGGGACAAGCAAGGCTGAACTCAGCACCATCTCTTGACCTCATTTCTGATTTATGAATTCTCTCTGTGACCATGTGATCCGAGGAGAAGGCAGCCTCTGAAATGTGTTTTGCATTTTAATATCTTTTCATACTGACTTCTTTCTTTGTCAAACCACCATGTGTGTAGTTGGCTTAGCTTGCTGACTAGAAAAATTGAAACATACTTCTCTCCAGCAGTCAGAAACAAAGGGGAAAATTGTCTTTCTAAGTCTTTTGGCTGCCTGTGCCCTCCCCCAGTGACCCCTATGGTATATGAGCACCCTTTAAGAATCTACCCTGGGAGCGAGGGGGAGGCTCAGTAGTGAAAAGTGCTCACACAACACCTGCCACTGGAGTTAGGGTCCATGGAATCCACATAAAGCTGGGCAAAGTGGTGCGCATAAGCCCTGGTGCGCCTATGGCAACGGGAGTCAGAGTGAAGAGAGCCCCAAATCTCACACACCCCCTGCTCGGTATCCTGTTGCAGTCAGGTTCTCATTGCCGGCAGAAATCACCTGACCAAGAGCAGCTGGTGGGGAAATTTTAAAAAAGGTTTATGTTAGCTTACAGACTCAAGGGGAGGCAGAGGAAAATGATGGCATGAGCAGAGGGTGGACATCACTTCCTGGCCAACATCAGGTGGACAATAGCGACAGGAGAGTGTGCCAAACACTGGCATGGGGAAACTGGCTCTAATACACATAAGCCTGCCCCCAACAACACACTGCCTCCAGGAGGTATCAGTTCCCAAATCTCCATCAGCTGGGAACCTAGCATTCAGAACACCTAAGTTGATGGGGGACACCTGAATCAAACCAGCACATCCTCCCAGCAGCACACAGATCCTCTCTCAATCAAGGTGGAAGGGGAGAACCAGTGGCCTCAGGTTGTCACTGTCTTCCACATGCGCTCTGAGGTGTGTCTCTGTTTATACACACATACAGGCTCATAGGAAAGAATCTTCCACTCACAGCGTTCTTATGTGGCATAGTCACAGCCCCATGAAGTGGGCTACTTGGCCTCAGAGGAGGAACTGAGATACATCCTAACTTGAGGCTGACTTAAAAGTATGTAGAAGACCTCACTAAAGGGCTTGTGTTTAAACTCTGCCTGCACCCAGCTCCTTAGAAGTCAAGACACTTTCAAAGAATGGCAGTGAGTTCATCTGGAAGCATTTTCCTGGAGCACATAAATACTTATTTCTTTATTTCTTTTTTTTTAATTCATTTATTTGAGAGCGACAGACACAGAGAGAAAGACAGATAGAGGGAGAGAGAGAGAGAATGGGTGCACCAGGGCTTCCAGCCTCTGCAAACGAACTCCAGACGCGTGCGCCCCCTTGTGCATCTGGCTAACGTGGGACCTGGGGAACCGAGCCTCGAACCAGAGTCCTCAGGCTTCACAGGCAAGCGCTTAACTGCTAAGCCATCTCTCCAGCCCTTATTTCTTTATTTCTAAGAGAGGCTTTCTGACTACAGAACAGCGTATGCTGGCGTGTGTTCTATGGAGGGAGGACAAGCAGAGCTCATGGGGCACAGACAGGGATGACGTTTTATCAAATTGGTCAGAGAATTTTGACACAACTGAGCTATCCCATCACTGGGATGAGCACATGAGATTAGAGAAGCAGGGTAGGAGGGAAACAGGCAATACCTGAAAGCCAGGCTTCCAGACCAAACCCACTGAGTCCCTGGGGCGTGTTCCTAGGCATGCCAGGATGGAGGCTGGGGATGTAGCTCGGTTGGTAGAGCACTTGCTTAGCAGGTACAGCCCTGGGTTCAATCTGTGATTGGTGGTACATGCCTATAATCCCAGCACTGGGGAGGTAAAGCTAGGAGGATCAGAAGTTCAAGGTCATCTTTGGATATATGCAGAGTTCCAGGCCAGGAAAGAAAGAAAGAAAGAAAGAAGGAAGGAAGGAAAGAGAGAGAGAGAGGGAGGGAGGGAGGGAGGGAGGGAGGAAATAATAGGATGTCACTGAGTCTGTCATTCTCCGGGTTTCATGATGACATGCTGCAGGCCCTGATCAAAGAGAGGGACTTTCATGTCGTCAAAGTCTGGGCTTTAGAGACTGTGACACCTGGCAACAGGAAATGAGAACACTCCTGCCCTATGTGGGTGCCAGGATCCCAATGGCTGCCAGGGAGAGCGTACATGAAGCCTCAATGTCACCTGGCAACAGAGGGAACGTGCGCCTGTAGCTGTGAATGGAGAGCTGCCCGCTGGGCCAGGCTTCACTGGAAAAGCTTCCTGATCACTCAGCACTCTGGGCTGCGCTTTCTTTTCTTAGAGACACCTGTGGTTTTTGGCTGTCATGGGAGGGGGTAAAGCCAAGCTTTCATCAGCTTCCTCTGTTCTGGACTGACATCATACCAATCATTTCCAGCAACGATCTCCCTATCCAAGAGGTTCTGTGGAGGTCTGTGACACTGTCTGGGTGCCTTTCGATGCATTCTAAATGAGGAGGTAAATGTTGTCTGTGTGGTCTCTCTTCTCTCCCCGCTGATTCCCACATGGCTAGTCATGCTCAGTGATATGTTAACCAAAACATGGGATAAATGCAGAGAGGGCAAGCAAGGACTTTATTTATTGATTCATTTACGTTCACACATTTATTTATGCTTCATTTATACCTGGTGCTGGGGATTGAACTCAGGCCCTAGTGAATGCTAGGCAAGTCTAGCACCAGGAAAGCAGTGTTTTTTTTTTTTTTCCAGTGTGTATGGATATGTGTGTGTATGCACTCATACCTGTTCATATGTGTGAGTGGAAGCACATGCATACCATGACACATGTGTAGAGATCAGAGGATAACTTGGGAGTGGGTCCTCGCCTTCCACCTTGTTTGAGGCAAGATTTCCCCTTGTTTATCAGTTGTTTGTTCGCCAGGCTAACTGGTCCATGAGCTTCTAGAAAATTCTTTCTCTGCCGCCCATCTCACTGTGGTGTGCTGGGATTATAGAAGCCAGCCATAGCTTCAGGCTGGTGCAGCTCTGCATCCACTGGGCCATCTCCCCAGCCCCGAGTGGGGACTTCTGAGATTTGTGCATCAGCATCACTGCCTTTCTTCTTTTTGAGAGCTCTAGAGGCCTAAAATCCTTCCGCCAAGCTGTGAATTCATAGGCTATGGTGTTTACAAACTTGTACCTACTTTGGATTAGGTTATTCTAATTTCTCCCAAATCCTTCCTTCATGGCACTGAACACAACTAATACTTGTATATTTGGGTGTGAAGTGATTCATTTTATATTTTCTTCCCATTACGTTGTGCTATGGGATGAATTGTGTCTACTTCAAATTCTTATTTTTAGACCCTAACCCTTTAGGTCTTTGAAACAGAGCATTTGGGAGGTGATTAAGGGCGGGTGAGGTCTTGAGACTTGAGCCCTCATGATGGGGTTAGTACCCTTATAAGAACAGAGGTCAGGGCAAGAGGTGGAACTCAGTGGAGAGGGACATGCTTAGCATGCCTGGGCCCCTGAATTCCATTTATAGCAGCTAGAGAGTCCTCACTGTCTCCCACACTTTGCAATGAGAAGGTTGCCTCCTGAATGCCAAGCAGGAGGGGCCTCACTAGAATCCAAGTCTTGGACTTCTAGCCTCCAGAAGTATGAGCAAATGAGTTTATGTCTTTGTATTTTTGGATTTAAAATTTTCTTCTAAAAGCTGAGCTGAGTGGTGGTACATACTTTTATTCCTAGTACTCAGGAGGCAGAGGTAGGGAGAATCATTGAATTCAAGGCCAGCCTGAGACTATATAGCGAATTCCACATCAGCATGGGTTACCCTATCTTGAAAAGTCAAAAATATTTTTTTTTCTATTTATTTGAAAGGGAGGGAGGAAGGGAGAGAGAGAGAATTCCAGATGCATGCACTGCATTGCATTGTACATCTAGATACTGGGCAATTGAACGCAGGCCTGCAGGCATCGCAAGCAAGTGCCTTTAACCACTGAGCAATCTCCCCAGCCCCTCAAAAGTTTAAATTATTTATTTATTTCAGAGAGAAACACACACACACACACACACACACAGAGAGAGAGAGAGAGAGAGAGAGAGAGAGAGAGAAAGACAAGAATGGGCATACCAGGGCCTCTTGCCACTGTGAATAAACTCCAGATGCATATGCCACATTATATATCTAATTTTACATGGGTATTGGGGAACTGAACCTGGGGCCAGTAGGCTTTACAAGAAAGTACTTTTAACCACTGAGCCACCTCCTCAGCACCCCAAATATTTTTATTTAGTTGCAAGAACAGAAAAAGGGAGAATGGGTGCTCCAAGGTCTCTTGCAACTGCAAATAAACTTTTATTTTATCTTATTTTATTTTATTTTTTTGATTTTCCAAGGTAAGGTTTTACGCTAGCCTAGGCTGACCTGAAATTAGTTACAAGCTAAACTGTCAGTGATTTTCCTACCTCAGCCTCTTGAGTGCTGGGATTTAAGACATTATGCCACCAAGCCCAACATGAAGCACATTTTAAACCTGGCTTTATGTGGCTACTGGCATGGCAGGCTTTGCAAGCAAGGGCCTTGCACCACAGCCTGTTTTTGTTTTTTTGTTTTTTTCAGCGAGGTCCCATTCTAGCCCAGGCTGATCTGGAACTCACTCTGTAGTGCCAAGCTGGCCTTGAACTCATAGCAATCCTTCTCCCTCAGCTGTCCAAGTGTTAGGATTAAAGGTGTGTGCCACCATGCCTGGCTTGTATTTGTTGTTTTTGAGTTTCCCAATATATGACTTTTTAAAAAAAATTCCAAACTGACCAACATATATGTAAACTATGAGAGCACAAACTGCATCTGTTCTGCTCACTACTGAATCCCAGCACCAAGCACAGATCCTGGCATATAGTTGGGATTCAATAAAGTTTTTGTTTGTTTTTGTTTTTTGAGGTAGGGTCTTACTCTAGTCCAGGCTGACCTGGAATTCACTATGGAGTCTCAGAGTGGCCTCGAACTCACAGCAATCCTCCTACCCCTGCCTTCCGTGTGCTGGGATTAAAGGCGTGCGTCACCACGCCCAGCTCAATAAATATTTATCAAGCCAAGTGCTTATGATGAATGAATGTATGAGTGGAGCTTCAAGAAACCATGGGCTAGGGCTGGAAAGAGCTCTGTGGTTAAAGGTACTTGCTTGTAAAGCCCAAAAACCTGGGTTCAATTCCCCAGTACCTACATAAAACCAGACTCATAAAGTAGCACATGCGTTTGCAGTTTGCAGCAGCAAGAGGCCCTGGTATGATCATTCATAGAGATAACTTACACAGACAAGTTCATTACTGCTCTATTCATAATATTTAGGAAAGGGAATCAGCCTAGATGTTCATCAACTGGATAACGAAAATGTGGTCTATATACATAACAGCTTTACTCAGCTGTAAAGAGTTCAAACTTTATTTTTTTATATTTTTTATTTACTAGAGAGAGAGAGAGAGGAAGACATATAGAGAGAATGGGCATGCCAGGGCTTCCAGCTACTGCAAACAAACTTCAGACACATGCACCACCTTGTGCATATGGTTTACATGTGTCCTGGGGAATTGAACCTGGGTCCTTTAGCTTTGCAGGCAAACACCTTAACAGCCCCACTCATATAAAGAAAATGAAGTTATGCAATTTGCAGGAAAATGAATGAAAATGGAAAAAATTATACTATTTAAGATAACCCAGGTCTAGAAAAACAAAAATTGCATGTTCTTAGTCGTACCTGGATTATTTTATTGTCTATATTTATGTAAATAAGGGAAGGTGAGAGTAAATATAGGCTATGATTCAAGATAGGAGACCATGAGAGAGGAAGAGGTCACAAAAAGGGAAGAGATAGGAAACAAGTGTGAAAACAGAAAGGAGGACGGGTGCATCGTGAGGGGAAAACAGGAAAAGAGGTAAAGGGAAAGAGAAAACAAAATTTGCTTGAAAACATAATGAAATCTAATTCTTTCTATGCTAATAGAAATTGAAATGTGGCCTGAAAGGATGGCTTAGTGGCTAACGTGCTTGTCTGTGAAGCCTAAGAACTCATGTTTGAATCTCCAGGTCTCATGTAAGCCAGATGCACAGTGATGCAAGTGTGCAATGTCATATATGTGCACAAGGGGGCGCACGCCTCTAGTGTTTATTCACAGTGGATGAAGTCCCTGGTGTACCCATTCTCCCTCTCTCTCTCTCTCTCTCTCTCTCTGCCTCTTTCTCTCTCTCTTTCCCTCTCAATATAGAAAATAAACTAAGAGAAAATGTAAAGAAAAATCTAAAAAAGAAAAGAAATCCAGTTTCCCTTAGAAATGTAGTAATACAGTGTCAATTGTTCACTTGGACTCCAAGGAAGTCCTTTAGCACTCACTCCATAAGGAGTACAAGGTCAGGAATTCTGGCTTGTTTCGAGCCCTGTTGACAGGCTGGTGATGGAGTTCACGCACGCCCGTCCGGCTTTGCCCAGCTCTGAGGCTGGGAGCAAATCCACTTGCTGCTGCCACTTAGACTGTGATGTTTTCACAGTTGCGGAGATGCAGCTACTGTCTATGATATTTCTCAGTCATTTCAAGTGATGACGGTTCTTGTTGTTTTCAAGAAATCAGTGTCATTTGTGAAGGAGAAGTATGCTGCTAGAACTCAACATACTTTTTAAATTTTTTTTGTTTATTTTTATTTATTTATTTGAGAGCGAGCGAGTGAGAGAGAGAGAGAGAGAGAGAATGGGTGTGCCAAGGCCTCCAGCCACTGCAAACGAGCTCCAGATGCATGTGCCCCCTCTGCATCCAGCTTACGTGGATCCTAGGGAACCAAGCCTCAAACAGGGGTCCTTAGACTTCAAAGGCAAGCGCTTAACCACTAAGCCATCTCTCCGGCCGGCAACATGCATTTTACTATTGGGTACCTACTGTGTGTAAGGCACTATGTTCAGTGATGAACATATGCCAGGGTGCTTAGCTGTGGGTTTTACCTTCAAGGTACTTTAAGTAAGATAATGATGAAAGACCGAATATTTACTCAGGGTATACAATGTGATAGGAAACATGCTAAATTATATGTTCTAACAGCAATATTATAGGGTGGTGGAGGTTAATGTAATTTAAATATTTTTTGTTGTTGGGTGCTGTGGAGATGGCTCAGAGGTTGAAGACACTCACTTAAAAGCCTATTGGCTTGAGTTCAAATCCCCAACACCCACATAAACCAGGATGCAAAGTGGCTCATGCCTCTCTGATCTCCATATACCTATAACAATGGAAGCTGGAGCTAGGGAAATCCTGGCATGTCCATACTCTTTCTCTCTCAAACAAGTAAATTAAAAATTTTTTAAAGATGGGGCTAGGGAGATGGCTTAGTGGTTAAAGGCATTTGATTGCAAAGCCAACCTGCCCAGTTTGATTCCCCAATACCCCATGTAAAGCCAGACACACAATGCACATGCATCTGGAGTTTGTTTGCAGTGGCAAGAGGCTCTGGTGCATCTCTACTCTCTCTGTCACATAGATATAATAATCTTTTTGTTTAGTTTTTCCAGGTAGGGCCTCACTCTAGCCCAGATTGACTGGAATTCACTATGTAGTCTCAGGGTCACCTTAAACTCACAGCAATCCTACCTCTGCCTCCCAAGTGCTGCAATTAAAGACATGCATCACCATGCCTGGCTAAAAAAAAATTTTTTTAAAGGTGCACAGAGGGCTGGAGTGATGGCTTAGCAGTTAAGGCACTTGCCTGGGAAGCCTAAGGACCTAGGTGTGATTCCCCAGTACCTATGTAAGCCAGATGCACAAGGTGGTTCATGTGTCTGGAGTTCATTTGCAGTGGCTAGAGGCCCTGGTACACTCATTTTCTCTCCCCCCAAAAACATATAAATAAATAGTTTCTTTTAAAAAAAAATAAAAGATGGACAGGGACCTGTGGAGATGTCTCAGTGGGTGTGGTGGTTTGATTCAGGTGTCCCCCATAAACTTCAGTGTTCTGAATGCTAGGTACCCAGCTGATGGTGATTTGAGAATTAACACCTTCTAAAGGCAGTGTATTGTTGGGGGCGGGCTTATGGATGTTATAGCCAGTTTCCCCTTGCCAATGTTTGGCACACTCTCCTGTTGCTATTGTCCATCTTATGTTGGCCAGGGGGTGATGACTACCCTCTGCTCATGCCATCATTTACCCCCACCATCGTGGAGCTTCCCCTTGAGTCTGTAAGCCAAAGTAAACCTCTTTTTCCCACAAGCTGCTCTTGGTTGGGTGATTTCTACCAGCAGTGCGAACCGGACTGTAACCGTGGGTAAAGTGCTTGCTGTGCATAAGGACTGGAGTTTGAATGCCCAGAATGCATGGTGAACTGGAGCAGTGGGGCACATCGCAGTGTGCCTATGGTAAGAAAGGAGGGACAGACGGGAGAATGCCCAGAAGTGTGTGGGCCAGCTGGTCTGGTGTATACAGCAGAGAACAAAGAGAGCCTACCTTAAACAAAGCGGAATGTGAGGATCCATTCCACAGTGTTCTTTGACCTTCTCATGAATATCATGTATGTGTATACCCACATTCACATATTAACACACATACACACACACACACATCACACACATACATGAAGATTTTTAAAAGGTGGGTGGTGCCTGAAGGAATTATCCTCTGGCCTTCACATACTCCCATATCCACACACAGAGACACAAGCACCAGATGGGAAGAAAGGGTTTATTTTTGGCTTACTGTCTCAAGAGGAAGCTCCATGGTGACTGGGAAAAACCATGGCATGAGCAGGGGCTGGACATCACCTCTGCCACAGCAGGTGGACAACAGCAGCAGGAGAGTGAACTGCACTTTGGCAAAGGGGAGCTGGATATAACACCCCAAAGCCCACCCCCAACAACACACCTCCTCCAACAAAGCTCCACCTTCAAAATTACCATCAACTGGAGACCAAGCATTCAGAACAATTCATTTATGGGGGACATCTGATTCAAACCACCATGTGCATACACACATAATTAATAAAATAATGCATTCTATTGTTCAAATTTATTTATTTGCAAGCAGACAGAGACAGACAATGAATGAATGAATCCACCAGGGCCTCTTACCACTGCAGACTCCAGACACATGTGCCACATTGTGCATACAGTTTTATGTGAATACTGGGAATTTGAGTCCAGGCCAATCCAGGCTGTTAGGTTTTGCAAACAAGTGCCTTTAACCACTGAGCAAAGCAATCTCTCCATCCTAAATAATGCATTTAAATCAAATAATAAAATAATGCCTCTGAAGAGTTTCTAATCAGACTACCATTGTCATTCTAGAATGCTAGGACCTTCAGCTGCTGCAAACAAATTCCAGACGCATGTACCTAAAGACCCAGATTCAATTCCCCAGTACCCACATAAAGCCAGAAGCACAAAGTGGCACATGCATCTGGAATTTGAATGTAGTGGCAAGAGGCCCTGGCATGCCCATTCACCTTCTCTCTCTCTCTCCCTTGCAAATTATAAATGAAATCTTTTAAATTTTTATCTATGTATTTTATTTATTAGATAGACAAAGACAGACAGAGAGAGATTGAGCAAGAGAGAAAGAATGGGCATGCCAGGGCCTCCAGCCACTGCAAATGAACTCCAGACACATGCACCACCTTGTGCATCTGGCTTATGGAACCTGGGTCCTTTGGCTTCCAGCCAAGCACCTTAACCACTAAGCAATCTCTCCAGGCCCAAATAAAATATTTTTTTTAAAGAAGAACAGAATAAAATTACACATGGTGAAGGTAAAGTCATTTAAAGAACTTGAATTCTCATCATTACACTCATCCTAGGGCTGCTAAACATAACAAGGTCCCACAAACTGTGTGGTTTAAAAATCAGATATGAAGGCCAGGTGTGGTAGTGCACACCTTTAATCCCAGCACTTGGGAGGCAGAGGTAGGAGGATCACTGTGAGTTCAAGGCCACCCTGAGACTACATAGAGAATTCCAGGTCATCCTGAGCTAAAGAGAGAACCTACCTCAAAAAACAAAACAAAACAAAAATTATTGTTGGTTGGGCTAGAGAGATGGCCTAGTAGTTAAGGTGCTTGCCTGTAAAGCCAAAGGACCCAGGTTTGCTTCCCCAGGACCCATGTAAGCCAGATGTACAAGATGGCGCATGCATCTAGAGTTTGCTTGCAATGGCTGAAGGCCCTGGCGTGCCCATTCTCTCTCTCTCTCTGCCTTTCTATGTCTCTCTCTCAAACAAATAAAATAAAGTTTTTTTTTTTTAAAGAAAGAAATTATTATTGCTTTATATTTTAGCAGGAAAAAAACATTCAATTTTTTTTGTTTTGTACTCAGTGTTTACAGTCAAGTTGGTACCATCGTTAGCCTCTTCCCTGTCCTCCCCCATCTGCAAGGACCCTCCTCGTTGGGGAATATGGGTCGTGCATTGTGGGGTTAGCCATCAGTTGTGGGTAGGAGGCAATGTCCCTGTGTATCATGACCCAATGTGTGGCTCTGACATTCTTTCCTCCCCCTCTTCTGCAAATTTCCCTGAGCCATGTTGGGTTCATTTTAGGTCTGCTTCAGTGATGAGGTTTTGGGAGCCTCTGTGTCTCTGGATATCTGGTTTGGTAGGAGTTCCGTGTTCTCTGTATCTATCTTTCACCCTTGTGCTGGTACCAGGTTCACCAAGAAAGCAGCAGTCTTGCTCATTTCCCCAGTTACTCTATGGTTTCAGCTGGGCCCTGGTGAGGTGTGATGGGCTGGTTCTCTCCTCAGGTTCTGCGTCCATCTGAAAAAGAGAAGCAAATTCTCCAATGGAGAATGAGGTTAGTGCCAGATAAATGGGCTAACCTTTGTTTTTTAGAGAGAATTTAATAGGTGTAGGACCTCTTGTAGCCTGCGATTGGTGGGAGGACCATTTCTAAAATGAGCCCGCTCTCCGTTACCAAAACATTCAATTTTATCAAAAACTATGATATAAGACAAATACTAATGCTTATAAATTCTGTCCCTTGAATTTCTTTTTCTTGAGTACAGGCATCATCTATTGACATTAATAAAACCTGGAAACAATAAAAAATAAATAAACAGATGCTGTCTCCCAGACTTTTGGAGACCAAAAGCTAAGGTGTCAGCAGGACCAGGGGAGTGGTCTGTCCGGAACTCTGGGAAGGGTCCTTCCTTGCCCCGTGAGCCTCTGCTGGTGGCCTGCAGTCCTTGGCATTTCTCAGCTTGCCACATCACTCTGGTCTCTGCCACTGTCGTCACAGCCTCTTCTGAGTACCTACATCTAAATTTTTCTCTTCCTCTAAGGACACTAATTATACTGGAGATCAGGACTCTCCCTAATGACCACATTTAACTTAATTATACCCATTTAAAGAAAAAAACATACAGCTGGGGAGATGGCTCAGTGGGTAAATGGTACTTGCTTACGAAAGCTGCCTTCGGTGGTTCAATTCCCCAGCACCTGTAGATACAGGATGGCACATGATCCTAGTGATCCTAGTGCCCCCGAGACAACGGGAAGTAGAGACAGGAATCTGAAGCTCAGGCTCATGCAAGAGACCCTGCCTGTCTCACAGAAAGCGAGCACGTACCCGACATCTGGGAGCTGTCCTCTGACCACACACACACACACACACACACACACACACACCATGGTGCATTTTATATACATATATATATATATATATATATATATGTATATATATATTTTTTTTTTTCGAGGTAGGGTCTCACTCTAGCCCAGGCTATCCTGGAACTCTCTCTCTGTAGTCCCAGGCTGGCCTTGAACTCACAACAATTGTCCTGTCTCTGCCTCCCAACTGCTGGGATTAAAGGCATGCACCAACATGCCTGGCTAATAAATATTTTGTTCTGTTTTTCAAGGTAGGGTCTTGTTCTAGCCCAGGCTGACCTGGAATTTACTATATAATCTCAAGATGGCTTTGAATTCACTGTGATCCTCCTACCTTGGTCTCCAAAGTGCTGGGATTAAAGATGTGTGCCACCATGCCCCATTTAAAAATAAATTTTGAAAAATTTTTCTTATTTGCAGCCTGAGCTATAGCAAGACCCTTCCTCAGAAGAAAAAATTGTTATTTGCAAGTAGAAAGGGAGAGATAGAGAGAATGGACATACCAGGGCCTCTAGCCTCTGAATATGAACACCACACTCATGCACCATTTTGTGCATCTGGCTTTATGTGGGTACTGGAGAATTAACCTAGGTCCTTAGGCCTTAGCAGGCAAGTACCTTAGCCATCTCTCCAGCCTTGTTTATATATATATATATATGTGTGTGTGTGTGTGTGTGTGTGTGTGTGTAATTTTTTTTTTTTAGGGCAGGGTCTCATTCTAGCTCAGGCTCACCTGGAACTCATTCTGTAGGCCAGACTAGCCTAGAACTCACAATAGTCATACTTCAGCCTCCTAAATGCTAGGATTATAGGCATGAACCACTATGCTTAGGTTAGACTTATCTTTTTTAAGGGAATTTCTAAATAAATCCCTGTGCTTGTTTTTGCACAAGAAAGCTGTACTATTTTTATCATAGATTATTATTTAGAGCCCAAAAGAGACTTTGGCTAATTGAGTCTTTTTCTGTCTCCAAGATAAATTGGAAATAGATTTTCAGAGGGAAGACTTTGGTAGATGGAGATGTATACCTTAAAATGAAAACAATAGGGGCTGGAGAGATGGTTTAGTGGTTAAGCGCTTGCCTATGAAGCCTAAGGACCCCGGTTCGAGGCTCGGTTCCCCAGGGCCCACGTTAGCCAGATGCACAAGGGGGCACACACGTCTGGAGTTTGTTTGTAGTGGCTGGAGGCCCTGGTGGCCCCATTCTCTCTCTCCCTCTCTCTCTCTCTCTCTACCTCTTTCTCTCTCTGTTGCTTTCAAATAAATAAAAAGTAAAAAAATGAAAAGAATAATAATGTAGAATTATTCTGCTGGGTATGGTGGTATACACTTGTAATCCCACAAGGAAAGCAGAGACAGGAAGTTTGAGGCCAGCATGGGCTACATGGTAAGACCCTGTCTTTATAACAAACAAAAAAATAGAAATAGGAGAGATGGGGAGATGGCTCAGCAATTGAGGGCACTTGCTTGCAAAGCCTGCCAGCCTGGGGTTCAAATTTATCTCGAAAGAGCACCTTGGGGGCTGGAGAGATAGCTTAGCAGTTAAGGCACTTGCCTGCAAAGCCAAAGGACCCAGGTTCAATTCCCCAGTACTCACATAAAGCCAGATGGTACATGCATCTGAAATTCACTTGTAGTGGCTGACGGGCCTGGTATGTCCATTTTCTCTTTCTCTGTCTATGTATCTATCTGCCTCTTTCTCATTCATATGTATATATATATATTTTTTTTAGAAAAGAGCCAGCCGGGTGTGGTGACACACACCTTTAATCCCAGTACTTGGGAGGCAAAGGGAGGAGGATCGCCATGAGTTTGAGGCCACTCTGAGACTACATAGTGAAATCAGGTCAGCCTGGGCTAGAGTGAGACCGTATCTAGGAGGAAAAGAGAGGGAACGAGTAGAGTGGTATTTGTTCACTTGTTAAAGCATGCAGCTTTCACTCACTCAGATCCACTCTTTTCTACCCAAGGCGAGGCAAGAACTGGGGAAGCTGCCTCAGGCCAAGAGCTCCATTCTTGGCCCCAGTAGGAGCAGAGAGGTCACCTGCTGACACAGTAGTGCAGCTGCCCTGTTTATATTCGTTCTGAAAGAAAAAGAACTTTTTTATTCACTAGTAATGGAGTGAAAAGCTCAATTGTTCTGAGTCAGGTTAGAGAAATTAGATATGCATTTTACAGAAAATCAAGACTTCAGTCATTCGGGGAACTTTGGTTAACCCTGGGCCCACACTGGAGCCTCTCACCTACCTTGCTCTGCAGCAAATCTATCTAGTAATGTTGTCACCACACAAGACTGGAAGAAACCAAGAAGTCTGGGAATAGATTTGGTGTGACTTTCACCCCCGACGCCCCCGCTCAGGTCCACTTCCTGTTTTCTTTGAAAGCTCACTGGCAATATATAGTGGGATAAATATTTATGGTGGGTTAAGCTATGCCATCAATTTCTGCTCAATTTCTATTTTTACTTTTTGGTTGTTTTGGTGGTACTGGGGATTGAACCCAGGGCCCCACATATGCTAGGCAAGCACTCTGCCACTGAGCTATACTCTGAGCTATACTCTGAGCTCAATCTTTATTTTAATGTCTGTCAGCCAATGCTTTAGGTACTAATGTTGCTTATGTAACTGCATGGTTCCTGCCCAGAAATGGCGCCGTCCAACTAAAAGCACACATTCAGGCAGCTGATTACAGACACTGACCCTGAGCTATGTTCCTGCACGGTAATCCAAACCATCTGGGCTCAACAACAATTAAAACCCTCAGATCTCTCAGGCGTTTCCTTCCTCTGATTATAACGTATGGGCTGCAGCAGAAAGCAGAGAGAAACAGTAGGTAGGGCAGGCCTTCATGCCAACTCGGTCTCTGCAGGGCATAAATCTCACTGCATGGAACAGCCCTTTCTACTCAGAGGCAGCCTCTTAACTTCTTTTTCTTTTTCTTTTCTACTTTGTGTTTTGAGATTTTCATACATATATATCACATTTTAATCATAGATCTCCCACATTACATTACCCTCCCTTTTGCCCCTCAGTCTCACTGTATTCCTTATCATCACTTACCGGTGGACACAGCATAGAGGAGAATGATCCCAGTACTAGGGAGATTGCTCAGTGGTTAAAGGCACTTGCTGGCAATGTCAGCTGAACTGGGTTCAATTCCCCAGTACCCATGTAAAGCCAGATGCACAAAGTGGTGCATGTGTCTGGAGTTCATTTGCAGCAGCAAGGTGGTCTGGCTAACTCATACTCTCTCTCTCTCTCTGTGTGTTAATAAATAAAAGCTATTAAAAAAAAAAAAAAAGAAGAAGAACGAGAAAGAGCTAGAGAGAGAGCTTAGCGGTTAAGGCACTTGCCTGTGAAGCCTAAGGACTCATGTTTGACTCTATAGCCAGATGCACAAGGTGATGCAAACACACAAGGTCACACATGCATGCAAGGTAGTGCATGCATCTGGAGTTCAGTTACAATGGCTGGAGGCCCTGGCACACCAATTCTCTCTCTCTCACACACACACATACACATAAAGAAAGCCAGTTTGAGCTGGGTGTGGTGGCACACGCCTTTAACCCCAGCACTTGGGAGGCAGAGGTGGGAGGATCACTGTGAGTTCAAGGCTACCCTGAGATTATATAGTAAATTCCAGATCAGCATGAGCTAGATTGAGACCCTACCTCGAAAAACCAAAAAAAAAAAAAAAAAAAAGAAGGCCAGTCTGTTGGGCTTGCCTCAAAACAAAAATACAAAAAGAAAGCAGGGCATGGTGGCATACACCTGTAATCCCAGCACTCAGGAGGAAGAGGTAGAAGGATCGCCATGAGTTTGAGGCCACCCTAAGACTACACAGTGAATTCCAGGTAGCCTGAGCTGGAGTGAAAGCCTGCCTCAAGAAAACAAAAAAAATAACAAGTAAAAAAAGAGAAAGAGAATGATTCTGGGGCTGGAGAGATGGCATAGTGGTTAATGTGTTTGTCTGCAAGGCCAAAGGATCCCAGTTCAATTCTCCAAGACCCACATAAACCAGATGTACAAGGGGGCACACGCTTCTGGAGTTTCTTTGCAGTGGCTGGAGGCCCTGGCACACCCATTCTTTCTTTCTCTCTCTCTCTGCATCTGTCTCTCATTTTCTCTCTCAAAATGGATAAATTTAAAAAAAATTAAAAAGAAATAATGATTCTGTCTTCCCTGGCAACTTTTAACTGTCGTTAATGAGATGAGGGGCCTCCCAAGTCTCTCCGGTATCTAGAACAGAAGGATGATTGGCTGCAGCACGTGCTGCGAGTTCATGAATGTGGTGGCCATGTCATCTGGATGCCAGGGCTCCTCCATAGTCATGTGGGGACTGGAGAGACTGCTCAGTGGTTAAAGGCACTTGCTTACAAAGCCTGGCGGCCTGGGTTTGATTCCCCATTACCCATGTAAAACAGTGGCAAGAGGCCCTGGTGCACCCATTCTCTCTTCTGTCTGCTTCTTTCTCTCTTTCAAATAAATAAATAGTATCTAAAGACGTCATACTACCTGGCCAGAGGATTCCCACGTGGAATGCAAAATATGCCATTTAATTTAAGAGATCTTAGGAGCTGGTAAGATGGCTGAGTGAATAAATCAATGGCTGTAGGAGGACCTGAGTTGGGACTCCTGACACATAAGTGCCAGGTGGGCATGGTGGCCAGCTGTGATCTCAGTGCTTGTCAAGTAGAGACAAGGTATCCTTAGGGCGGATTGATTAGCTGGACTAACCAGATCAGTAAACCCTGGCTTCCAGTGAGAAACTCTGCCTCAGTAAACAAAAGTGGAGAGTGCTGAGGAAGTCCTCTGACTTCTTCTTTATTATACACACACACGTGCACCCATACACACACAAGCACATCTATATGAGAACCACACGTATGCATCACACACTACATCAGCCAGTCAGTCAATAAATGAAAGACCACGGCTATGGCAGAGGATCCCCGTCCGTGGACTACCACGCTACCTAGGGGTGCCTCTCGCTTTCCCCTGTGGGCAGGAAGCAGACGCGTCGAGTACACACACTAGGCTCTCACTGGCATTCACCAGGCTGCTGGACTTGTACAGCTGTGCCTTCTGTACTAGGCTGCCAGGTCCTGGCTGCCTTTTAGGAGTTCGTCCACTTCCCCTAAGTAACTGAAAATAGAAACAGTGGCAGGTGATGGCTCACGCCTGTAATCCCAGCACTTGGGAGGTGGGGGCAGAAGGATCAGGAGTTTAAGGTCATCCTCAGCTGTATAGTGAGTTCAAGACCAGCCTAGCAATATGAGATCCTTGCCTCAAAAAACAAAAACAACAACAACAAAACACCGAAGCAGTTTTATTTTTGTTCTAGTTAGGCATACTTCAACACAGACAAGGGTATCGAAGTATTTTTCACGATCATCATATTTGATGATTTTTTGGTATCCATCAAATGAAAACCACTCCCCAGCTTATCTTCATGTTTCTATATGAACCACTTTCGTATTTACAATCACTGAATTAACACATTTGGACCACTTCGTGCATCTGGCTCTACATGGGTACGGGGGAATCAAACCCAGGCTGTCAGGCTTTGTAAGCAAGTGCCTTAACCGCTCAACCATTTCTCCAGCCCCAAATTAACACATTTGGAAAGAGCAAGTTATTCTAAGTTTTGACAATGTGATTAATGACTATAAGACAGGGAACAGAGAAAAAAATGTCTCAGTGAAATTTTCTTTGTATTTGGACTTTTGTTGCTGTAGTGAATGAAAGATTAGGAAGGTGAACTGTTAGATTTTCTTGTCAACTGCTCATTTTGTAACCTGATTCTGAATGACATTGGATTGGTGGAAGTTGTGTAATCACTATTAATAAAATTCATGAAAAAGATAAGGCATTCTTGGGCTGGAGAGATGGCATAGTGGTTAAGGCACTTGCCTGCAAAGCCAAAGGACCCAGATTCAAATTCTCCAGGATCCACATAAGCCAGATGCACAAAGTGGTACATGTGTCTGAAGTTTGCAGTGGGTGGAGGCCCTGGCATGCCCATACCCCCTCTTTCTCTCTCACACTCCCTCTATTTCTCTCTCTCCCCCTAAATAAATAAATAATGAAAAAAAGATAAGGGCTGGAGAGATGGCTTAGCAGTTAAGATGCTTGCCTGTGAAGCCTAAGAACCCAGGTTTGATTCTCCAGTACCCACATAAGCCAGATGCACAAGGTGGCGCAGACATCTGGAGTTCGTTTTCAATGGTAAGAGGCCCCAGTGCACCCATTCTCTCACTCTCTCTCTGTCAAATAAATTTAAAAAGATAAGGTATTTTCAAGACTTGGGTTGCTCTGTAACTATACACACTGTGACTCTTGCTGAGTATTAACTTATTAGCTCAGTTCTCTGCAGGAAGCAACGAGGGAGGCTGAGATAGCACACACACAGCTTGAATAAGCACTTGCTCCCCATAATTACTTTGTAGACACAAGCCCATGAGCCTGAATCTCAAACAAAAGGGAGGAGACACCTTTCATTTCATTGAAAAGGGAGAAGAAAGATGGAAACACACACAGGTTTTTAACTACTTCTAGACTGTTCATTACATAGAAGATTTAGGGTTTTGAGGTGATCTTTCTAATATGGAGGAAAACTTGGAATATGAGTTCTATTCTAACCTTGTTATATTAATGTCTTATGTGGTCTACATGTAATAGTTGCTGGTGTTTTGGGAGAGGGAGCTGAGTGTCAGTATCAGTTCAGGGTGATGGGGGAGAGATAGACTTATTGTCTGTGAAACTCAGTTCCCACCTGTGAAGAGGTAATTACAGATCCTTTAGGCTGAGATAAGTACATGAGAAAGTTCCTTGAGCGTTCTAAAAAGCATGGCCCATGATGCATCAAGCTATTATTATTATGCTCTGCTGTTTAATTTCTCCACAGAGAAGTGCAGCCATTAGCTGAAATGCCTCTCAATGACATGGTGAAGCTCTATCTTTAAGAAAAGCTTCAAAGATGAAAGGAGACCAGGAGGCTTCTCTGCATGGGTTCTGTTCTCACCTAAATTAAATGCTATGGGTGGCTGTGATATTGCTCCAGGGGAGAGCTTGTGCTTCTTTGAAAACTTTTATTTAGCCAGGCATGGTGGCACACACCTTTAATCCTAGCACTTGGGAGGCAGAGGTAGGAGGATAGCTGTGAGTCCGAGGCCAGCCTGAGACTACATAGTGAATTCCAAGTCAGCCTGGGCTAGAGTGAGACCCTACTTTGAAACCCCCCTGCAAAAAAAAAAAAAAAAAAAAAAAAAAAAAAGCTTTCATTTCATTTCACATAAGGTCTGAAGAGATGGCTTAGCACCTAAGGCGTTTGCCTGTGAAGGCAAAGGACCCAGATTTGATTCCCAGGACCCACATAAGCCAGATGCACAAGGGGCACATGCATCTGGAATTCATTTGCAGTGGCTAGAGGCCCTTGTTTGCCCATCCTCCCTATATCTGTTTCTCTTTATTTCTTTCTGCTCATAAATAAATAAAATTTTTTAGATATTTAAAGAAAATCAACACAAAAGTGTTGTAACAGACCCCCCATGCATGCCCGGCATCACTCACATTTGTCAATATTTTGCCACATTTTTATTTTGAGAGAAAGACATTGACAGAGAGAAAGAGGTAGACGGGGGGGGGGGGGCAAGAGAGAGACAGAAAGTGAGTATGGGTGCACCAGGACCTCCTGCCACTGCAAACAAACTCCACATGCATTGGCCACTTTGTGTATCTGGCTTTATATGGGTACTGGGGAATTGAACTCCTGTCATTAGTCTCTGCAGGCAAGTGCCTTTAATAACTGAGCTATCTCTCCAGCCCTGCATGTCTTTTTAGATAGGGTCTCATTGTATTTCCCAGGCTGGCCTCAAGCTCCTAGGTTGAAGGAGGGATACTCCAGACCCAGAATCCCAAGTAGTTAGGACTACAAATGCTGTCCCTATGCCTGGTATCAGACTTGTTTTATTTATTCTTTTTTCTTTCTTTTGCTCAAACAAACCTGAATGCCATGTTATTTCATTGATACATATTTCAAGATATATTTCTTTAAAATATAACATAGAAGCCAGGTGTGCTGGCTTGTACCTTTAATCTCAGCATTTGGGGAGCTGAAGTAGAAGAATCACTGTTGAGTTCAAGGCTAGCCTGAGCTACAGAGTGTGTTCCAGGTCAGCTTGGGCTAGAATGAGACCCTGATTCCCCATACCCGCCAAAAACATATACAGAGAGAGCCTATTACGGTGGTGCATGGCTAAGATCTCAGCACTTGGAATGCTGAAACAGAACCAGAGTTCAAGGCCAGCCTAGGTCACACATCAAGGCCTTGTTTCTAGCTGGGCATGGTGGCGAATGCTTTTAATCCCAGCACTCCAGAGGCAGAGGTAGGAGGATCATCATGCGTTCGAGGCCACCCTACGACTACGTAGTGAATTCTAGGTCTACCTGAGCTACTGTGAAATCCTACTTCGAAAGGAAAAAAAAAGCAGCAGCAGCTGGGCATGGTGGCATATAGCTTTACCCCAGCACTGGGGAGGCAGAGGTAGGAGGATTGCTGTGAGTTTGAGGCTACCCTGAGACTACATAGTGCATTCCAGGTCAACCCAGACTAGATCAAGACCCTACCTCAACCTCCCTCCCCCCGTGAAAAAAAGACCTTGTTGACTGGCGACCTGTGGCCATTTCCTCCTGGTCCAGTCTCTGCATCCTTCACAAAGCTCTGAGCAGTGCCATGCTGGGCCAGAGCATCTGAAAGTTCACAACCTCTGTGGTCTGAGGTTGTCACTATGAGGAGGGGCAGGGTGGGCGGGGGAGAACTTGCCATTTTCAATGGAAAACAAGTGGTGGTTACTGGCCATAATGATTGTTTACTTTGGATCTGGACTTGCAGCACCTTTCTTCATAGTAAGACACCAAATGCTTAAGAAATAAGGATTTTTTTTTTATTTTTTTAAATTCATTTATTTATTTATTTGAGAGTGACAGACACAGAGAGAAAGACAGATAGAGGGAGAGAGAGAGAATGGGCACGCCAGGGCTTCCAGCCTCTGCAAACAAACTCCAGACGCGTGCGCCCCCTTGTGCATCTGGCTAACGTGGGATCTGGGGAACCGAGCCTCGAACCGGGGTCCTTAGGCTTCACAGGCAAGCGCTTAACCGCCAGGCCATCTCTCCAGCCCAAGGATGTTTTAATTCATCCATTTAACAGATATGAATATTTAAGATATACAATCTCAGACATGTATCAGACTCTTAACTCCTACAACATATGCTTGTAAATAAACTAATGACATATACAAAAAGATTGCTTGGTACAAAAAAAAAAAAAAAAAAAAAGCCGGTAGTGGTGGCGCACGCCTTTAATCCCAGCACTTGGGAAGCAGAGGTAGGAGGATCGTCATGAGCTCTAGGCCACTCTGAGACTACATAGTGAATTCCAGGTCAGCCTGGGCTAGAGTGAGACCCTACCTTGAAAAACAAACAAACAAAAAACGATTGCTTGGTGATTATTTTGTACTTACAACTAGGATGTATAGTCAAAATACTGAGTTTTTTTTGTTTTTTTGAGGTAGAGTCTTGCTGTATCCCAGGCTGGCCTGGAATTCACTAAGGAGTCTCAGGGTGGCCTCAAATTCACAGCGACCCTCTTATCTTGGCCTCCCAAGCACTGACTAAAATACTGGATTTTAAACAACTTCATGGCCATTACTTTCTTTGGTATTAAACTCTCACTTAGGTTCCTTTGTTTGTTTGGTTTTTGTTTTGTTTTGTTTTTTGAGGTAGGGTCTCATTCTAGCCCAGGCTGACCTGGAATTCACTTTGAATTCTCAGGGTGGCCTCGAGCTCACAGCAATCCTCCTACCTCTGCCTCCCGAGTTCTGGGACTAAAGGCATGTGCCACCATGCCCTGCTTTCTCAGGGTGGCCTCGAGCTCACAGCCCTGCTTTCTCTATTTTATTTTTCCTTTATTTATATTTATTTATTATTTGCATGAAGAGAGAGAGAGGGAGACTGAGACTCCTTGTCACTGTGAATGCACTCCAGATGTACATACCACTTTATGCATCTGGCATTACTTGGTGTTGCAGTCAGGTTTGCGTTGCTTTCAGAAAACACCCTACCAAATGCAGCTTGTGGAGGAAAGAGTTTATTTGGCTTACAAACTCGAGGGGAAATTCCATGATGACAGGGGAAAACAATGGCATGAAGAGGGTGGATATCACCTCCTGGCCAACGTAAGGTGGGCAATAGTGGGCAATAGCAATAGGAGAGTGTGCCAAACATGGACAAGGGGAAACTGGCTGCAACACCCATAAGCCTGCCCCCAAAATACATCATCTCCAGGAGACACCACTTACCAAATTACCACCAACTGGGAACCTAGCATGCAGAACACATAAGTTTTTGTTTGTTTGTTTGTTTGTTTTGGTTTTTCGAGGTAGGGTCTCACTCTAGCCCAGGCTGACCTGGAATTCACTATGGAGTCTCAGGGTGACCTCGAACTCACAGCAATCCTCCTACCTCTGCATCCCGAGTGCTGGGATGTTCTAAATTGATTCTTTTCCTTCTGACATTTTAGCAATTTTATTCTATGACATAAACTAATCATAGCACATTTTATTATATGTCCAAGGCTCTGGAGTATTAAACTCAAAGAGGGGCGACCTTCATGTTGAGGCTTAGAGTTACAGGGGTTTCTGGGGCAAGGGAAGTGCTACGGTCTATGAAAGGTTGTGGGCAGGAGGTACACAGCAAACAGTGGCTGTCCTGCTAGACAGATGAAATCTCCCAGGTTACAGTCACTTCTGGTCATCTGGATCAACTGCTAGACTTTCAATCTCTTCTTCTTGGGGAGAGATCCCTCCTAGACAGGAAGAGGGACATTAGATAGAAACGCTTCTATCTATATTCCCTATACGTAATAGATGTACCTTTTTCTCAGAAAAGGTCAGTTTTCCAAAGCTGTCCCTAGGACTGCAGTTTCTCTTGAATAATCAATTCTAAATATGCTAAAGAAATGTATTTGAAGTAGGGTATTTTACACTTCTATGCATACTAGAAACAGAGTTTTTTTTTTTTTTTTGTTTTGTTTTGTTTTTTGAGGTAGGGTTTCACTCTAGTCCAGTCTGATCTGGAATTCACTATGTAGTCTCAGGGTGGCCTCAAACTTAGAATTTACAATGATCCTCCTACATCTGCCTCCCAAGTGCTGGGATTAAAGGCATGCCCCACCATGCCTGGCTTTAAAAACAGAATTCTTTGTTTCTTTGTTTGCTTGAGAGAAGAGAGAGAGAGAAAAAATGGGTGTATCAGGGCCGCTAGCCACTGTAAACAAACTCCAGATGCATGTGCCCCCTTGTGTATCTGGCTTACATTGGTCCTGGGAAATTGAACGAGGGTCTTTAGGCTTCACAAGCAATGCCATCTCTCCAGCCCAAGGATTTCTTGTTTTGGTTTGGTTTGGTTTTTTGAGGTGCTGGGTTTTCCAAGTGCTGGGATTAAAATTGTGCACCACCAAGCCTGGCAAGATTCCTTTTAAAAGGTTTATTCTGGGGGCTGGAGAGTTGGCTCAGGGTATAAAGTATGTGCCCTGCAAGCGTGAACACCTGGATTATATCCCCAGCCTTTTTTCTTTTATTGTGTTAGTTTCCTTTTAAAAATATACTTATTGAGGCAGGCGTGGTGGCGCACGCCTTTAATCCCAGCACTTGGGAGGCAGAGGTAGGAGGATTGCCGTGAGTTTGAGGTCACCCTGAGACTACATAGTGAATTCCAGATCAGCCTGGGCTAGAATGAGACCCTACCTCAAAACACCAAAAAAAAAAAAAAAAAAAATTATTTACTTATGTGTGTGTGTGAGAGAGAAAGAGTATGAGTACACCCGAGCCTCCTCCTCTGCAGACAAACTCCAGACTGTACTTGAACTCATGACAATCCTCTGCTTCAGCCTCCTAAGTGCTGGGATTATAGGAGTGAGCCACCAGGCCTGGTTTTAGCTTTGAGTTTTTAAATACATATTTTGGTTTCTCAAGGTAGGGTCTCGCGTTAGCCCAGGCTGACCTGGAATTCACTATGTAGTCTCAGGGTGGCCTCGAACTCACGACACTCCTCCTACCTCTTGTCTCCTGAGTACTGAGGTTAAAGATGTGCACTATCCAGCCTGTTTTAAATATATTTTTATTTGCAAGGAGTGAGAGAGAGAATGAATAGGCAACGTCAGGGTCTCTTGTCACTGCATGCTCCACTTTGTGCAACTGGCTTTACATAGATACTAGGGAATAGTATAGAACCCAGGTCAGCAGGCTTTTCAAGTAAGCACCATTAACCTCTGAGCCATCTCCCCATGCCTTAGTGTACATTTAAAAAAATGTTTTGTTTATTTATTTGAGAGAGAGAGATACAGAAATAGGCAGGGAGAGAGAGAGAGAGAATGGGAGTGCCAGGGCCTCAAGCCACTGCAAATGAACTCCAGATGTGTGCACCCTCTTGTACATCTGGCTTATGTGGGTCCTGGGGAATCAAACCTGGGTCCTTTGGCTTTGCAGACAAGCGCCTTAACTGCTAAGCCATCTCCCCAGCCCCCTTAGCATACATTTTTATTGTTAGTGAAGTGTGCTTACCTTGCTCTGGTTTTAAAAACCTGTGTATTGAGCCAAGTGTGGTAATAGAACTATGATTCCGGTACCCCAGCTTTAGCGATGCTCAGGCAGGAGGATAGCAAGTTCAAGGTCAGTTTGATTTACATAGTCAGAACTTAACTCATTAGAACAACAATGTGTCATTCATGTACAATAGGATTCATCCTCTTAGAGCACAGTTCAATGAAGTTTAACAAACATAGACAGTTGTGTAGCTCAGCACAATCACAAACAAGATTTGAAAGAGTTCCTGTAGTTGCCTTCTGACTGCTTTTATGCTCTATTTTGCCTTGATGAAAAACAAAACAGGTTATTTCAACAAATATCTAATTGTCTTTGATGTTCTTTATATTTTGTTTTTGTTTTTGCTTTTTTTTTTTAAATATTTTTTTTGTTCATTTTTTTTTTTTTATTTATTTGAGAGTGACAGACACAGGGAGAAAGACAGATAGAGGGAGAGAGAGAGAATGGGCGCGCCAGGGCTTCCAGCCTCTGCAAACGAACTCCAGATGCGTGCGCCCCCTTGTGCATCTGGCTAACGTGGGACCTGGGGAACCGAGCCTCGAACCGGGGTCCTTAGGCTTCACAGGCAAGCGCTTAACCGCTAAGCCATCTCTCCAGCCCGCTTTTTTTTTTTTTAAGGCAGAGTCTTGCTCTAGCCCAGGCTGACCTGGAATTCACTATGTAGTCTCAGGGTGGCCTTGAACTCACGATGATCCTCCTACTTCTGCCACCCAAGTGCTGGGATTAAAGGCATGCACCACCCCGCCCAGCATAATGTTATTTAAAATATATATTTTATTTATTTGAGAGAAAGATTGTGAGCATGCCAGGGACTTTTGCTACTGCAAACAAACTCCAGACACATGTGCCACCTTATGCATCTGGCTTACATGGGTCCTGGAGAATCGAACTTGGGTCCTTTAGCCTTGCAGGCAAATGCCTTAACAACTAAGCCAATTCTCCAGCCCTTTTTTTTTTTCTTTTTTGAGGTAGGGTCTTGTTCTAGCCAAGGCTGACCTGGAATTCACTATGTAATCAGTCTCAGGGTGGCCTTGAACTCATGGCGATCCTCCTACCTCTGCCTCTCAAGTGCTGGGATTAAAGGAGCGAGACACCACATCCACCTACTGTTTTTATTCATTTGTTTTACAGTCCTGAGGATTGAATCCAGGACCTTATTCATCCTACACAGAAATCTACCTCTAAGCTATACCCCAATCCCTCGTTCATGTTATAAACAGCTATGCAGTCTGAATGTATATCATGCCCAGATAAATGTATTGTTATCATTCATATAAATACTTTGTTCAAGACATTTTTATTTATTTATTTTTAATTTTTTTTGTTCATTTTTTATTTATTTATTTGAGAGCAACAGACACAGAGAGAAAGACAGATAGAGGGGGAGAGAGAGAATGGCGCGCCAGGGCTTCCAGCCTCTGCAAATGAACTCCAGACGTGTGCGCCCCCTTGTGCATCTGGCTAAGGTGGGACCTGGGGAACCGAGCCTCGAACCGGGGTCCTTAGGCTTCACAGGCAAGCGCTTAGCCGCTAAGCAATCTCTCCAGCCCATTTATTTATTTTTAAGTTTTGTTTATTTACAAACCTAAAGAGATAGACAGAGAATGAGGATACTAGGGCCTCCAGCCACTGCAAACTCCAGACACATATGCCAGCCACTTTGTGCATCCTGCTTTACATAGGTATTGAGGAATCAAACCCAGGTTGTTAGTTAGGCTATGTAAGCAAATGCCTTAACCGCTGAGCCATCTCTCCAGCTCAAGAAACTTTTAAATTTAAAATTTAGAAATTCTAGCTGGGTGTGGTGAAGCATGCCTTGAATCCCAGCACTTGGGAGGCAGAGGTAGGAGGATCATCGTGAGTTCGAGGCCATCCTGAAACTACATAGTGAATTCCAGGTCAGCCTGGGCTAGAGTAGGACCCTACCTCGAAAAACAAAACAACAACAACAACAAAAAGTTAGAAATTCCAGCCAGGCATGGTGGCTCATGCCTTTAATGCTAGCACTCAGGAGGCAGAGGTAGGCGGATGTTGTAGCATGAGCATCTGTAATTCCCATGTACCTACAGCAAGAGGAGAGCCTGACATGTATGAACGTTCCCAATTCCACCTTTAATCTCAGCACCCGGGAGGATCACTATGAGTTCGAGGCTCAGGTAGAGATAGGGAGATCACTGTGAGTTCAAGGCTACCCTGAGACTACATAATGAATTCCAAGTCAGCCTGGGCAAAAGCAAGGTCTTACCTTGAAAAACAAAACAAAACAAAACAAAAAGAAAGAAAGAAGGAAATCCTATGAGAAGACAAGAAGAAAAAGAAAGTTAGAAAAGGAAACCCCACAGTTATTTCTGATCTATTATTTCTAAAGAAGAATCCTCAGATAAGGTGATTTCACTGGACATTCTGTTAGCTCTTACTGGGTACCAGGCATTATTCTGAGAGCTTAGCCTGAAGGAATTCATTAAATGCTCATAACACCCCTTAGTGCTCCCAATCAAAGGGCAGTGTGGAGTCGGTGGTATAGCTGGGCATGGTCAAGTATTTTCACACCTAAGCTCACCTCTGAGCATGGCACACACTTCCTGTAAGGCTCAGTCAACTGAGGAAAGAGAAAAGTCAACTAGCCTCAGAGAAAATCCACCCACACATGATTTGAAATGTGTTGCAAGTGACTGCCTTAGTGTGAGGAATATTGGCTATTCAAAACTTTAATCACAGAAAATTTGTTTATTCTTCAATTGACTGTGGTACTGAACTTCCCAATATTTGTTTGTTTATACACATAACAGGTCTCTTCATATAGCCCAAACTCACCTTGAATTAGCAATTCTCCCGCCACAGCTTCCTGAATACTAGGGTTACAGGAGTATGCCACTTTAGCTGGCTCTCCAGGATTTATTTTCAACAATCCTTCTAAAGAATTCCAGGCATCTGCTATGGACTGTTAGCTCTCCAGCCTTATTTTGAACACAGGTAGGGTGACCTTGACCCTGAACTCTTTCTCTAGTGAGATATTTGCCAGAATTATGGCATATTCACACTGGCAGGGCTTCTAATAGCAGGCAGTGTCTGGGAGATGCATGCTGCCCTCAGACAAGTCACCACCCAGAGACTTAGAAGTCTGCTTCTTGTGACATCAGCTTAGGTGAGCTGCACAGTTTTTGTAAGAAAGGCATTCCAGGGAGATAAGGGTCCTTTTTACAGAGACGTAACAGTGGCTGTGCAATCTCTGTGAAGTCTACTTAGGAATGGCTTAAAGTCAGCTGCCTCAATTGTCTAAGAATAGGAGTCTGGCTGGGGGCCTGTGTCCAGTACTGGGTCTCCTGGCTCTCTGCTGTGTTGTACCAATTGGACAGTAACATCCTTTCTTTTACTATTTAAACGTACCGAGACCTCCCTAGACTCACAGCGCGATGGGAACTGGGAAAGACATGAAAGAATTATTAGATGGGTACCTGCCTTCCAAAAGGGTATAATTTAGCTGGGAAAATTATATCATGATGGCTGGTAGTCCGTGATTAGCCAATCAATAAATCTTTTAAGACCTTGTCAAAATACAAGACAAAGATCAGAAGACTATGATAAGGTTTTGTCTGGGAAGCCTTCAAAGGAGGTGGGACTTTGAGTCTTAAAGGCAAAAGCAGATGGGCGAGAAATGCTACTTGCAAAAACTTAAGTACAAACTATTTGCACGTGGAGTTAAATGTAAAATTGAGAAGAATTAGAAATAAAAATTTGTGTGGTTTTGGGTGTAGCTCAGTAACACAGCATGTGTTTAACATGTCCAAGGCTCTGTGTTCAAATGCCAACACAAGACAGAAAGGAAGGAGGTAAAGGAGGGAGGATGGAAAGAGAGACAAACAGAAAAAGAAAAGAATAGATGGGGCTAAGGAGGTGGCTCAGCAGTTAAAGGTGCTTGCCTGCAAAACCTACCAGCCCAGGCTTGATTTCCCCAGTACCCACATAAAGCCAGATGCACAAACATGGCACATGTGTTTGGAGTTTGTTAGTGGCAAGAGGCCCTGGTCTCTCGCTCTCAAATTAATTATTGAAATAATTAAATGAAAACGAAGAGAATAATTGAAAAGCCAGGCTTTGTAACATGCCTGTAATCCCAGCACTCAGGAGGTCGAAGCAGGAGGAATACAAATTGTAGGCAAGCCTGGACCACATAGGAAGTTCAAGGCCAGGCTGGGGTGAGACTGACTAGGAAAAAAAAAAAAAGTGACTCCACAGATGAAAGCCATAGGTGAAGATCAAGGTCTTTAAAGTTACCCTGAGGAAGTAAGACTATCTCTTCCCGAACTTTGGGACCTGCCAGAGTCAGGATACAACATGAACACTGAGGTGGGGTGTGAGCTTGGGGGCAGAGGCTGTGTTGTAAGAGCAGCGGAGAGGGGCAGACAAACAAGCTTTGCCCACATCTTGGGAAACTTCCTGTTTAGCAATGCATGTAGGGCTGCAGAGAATGGACTCTTGCTGCCCGTTGGGAAATGCAACTCCAGTTCTTTGACATTTGCTAATCATTGACTACTGTCGTCAAAAACAAACAAAAGTCACACTCCCACAAGCTCACAAGGCTCGTGGGGGGCATAGGAGAAGAAATTGTTTTCTTCCATCCCCTTAGAGTACGTGGCTGGGGTCCTACCAATTATATTGGCAAAATACAGGTAGACAAAAGAAAAAGTGTTCTTACATATCCTTACTGAAGCTTCCTGGAAAGAGAGAAAGCCCTAAGAGGTGGATATACCCAATGGCTTCATCTACCACTTTTAAAAATAAATTTTACTTATTTATTTGCAAACAGAGAGAGAGAGAGAGAGAGAGGGAAGAAAGCCAGAGAGAATGGGCTTATCAGGGCCTCCAGCAACTGCAAACCAACTTCAGATGCATGGGCCTCTTTGTGCATCTGGCTTTGAGTATGGGTACTGGGGACTTGACCCCAGGTCATTCGGTTTTACAGACAAGCACCTTAACTGCTAAGCCATCTCTCCAGCCCCTTATGTACCATTCTAACAAGGTGGGAGAAGCCAGCTTTGTACGTGGTGGGAGGAGAGCTGTCAGGTGTACAGCTGACTAGATGAATGGAAAATCTGGACTGTTTAGTAAGATCCTCCCTGCATAGTCTCGTCATCTGGGATGATGCATCATGAAGAGGGGACATTATTCTCACTTTCTGGGTACAGGAGAGGAGGACTCCTTTATAAGTGGAAACTTCCTCTTGTTTTTTTTGTGGTGTTGTTATGAGAGATCAAACCAAGGGGTTTGCATATGCTACGGGCATGCTATCCGTCCCTGCAAAAGAGGAATGCGTGCTCTAGTTCTAGGCCTTTTCCTGAATGTGCCATTGTTCAATTGCTTTCAGCTCAAAATAACCCTTATTCCAGAGCGACATATTTTAGAATGGCAGACTTCTTCCACATAGCAGCATGGCGGCAGTGGCAGAACATCTAAAACACCTTTAGAAATTGCTGTGTTCCTTTTTGCTGACTTGGTCTACTGCTTGCCTTGAAGGATTCTCCTGACGTTGCCTCCCATCGCCCTAGGCTCAAGGGATTGCAGACGCTAGCTCTGCTGCATTGGCCTTAGGAAGTGCTGGGTTGATAGGCTTGCGGAGCAAGAGTCTTTAACCACTAAGCTGCCTTCTCAGCCCCAAACCTTTCTTTCTTTTGTTTCATTATTTTTTTTTAACCTTGAATTTCTGATCCTCCTGCCTCCACTCTCCAAGTGCTGGAATTATAGGCCTTTGCCCTATGCTGAGATTTTGTTTCTTTATCTTTTAAAGGAGGCAATTGTCAGTTGGTGAGTTAATGTCTAGGGCTCTAAGGGTCTGAGATGGAAGGTAGCCCATTAAGCTTCATAAGGATTAAGGGCTTTTGCTTGGGGTAAGTGCTTTGGCCGGCCAGATCTTGCCACAAGGATGCAGAAATGCGGGTGCCTGTGACGGAATCTACTTAGGCTTGGATAGCAAACTGTGGGGAACATTTTGAAAGCATGCCAGATTGCAGGAAATGTTTCACTCGGTCTAGGAATGTTGGATTGGCAAATCTGGGCATGGGGAAAAATGTTTCTTTTCCTCCTGAACTTCAGGCTAGCCGTCTAGGTAACCTCAGGTTCATAGGTAGCACATGATTTTCTTAGGTTCTTAGATGTCCCCAACATGGAATTACTATCTTTCTTTTTTCTTGTTTTGGTTTTTCAAGGTAGGGTCTTGCTCTAGCCCAGGCTGACCTGGAATTCACTATGTAGTCTCAGGGTGGCATTAAACTCACCATGATCCTCCTAACTCTGCCTTCCATGTGCTGGGATTAAAGGTGTGTGCCACCATGCCCCAGCTGGAATTACTGTCTTTCTATGGAATCCTATGTATTTATGTTAACTGAGCTGTTACTATGTACCAGACGCAACGTCCTTCATGACTTACTTGATTTAATCTCTGGAAGAATTCAGTCATACAAATGATCAAACGGAAGAACTGCTCATTGTACCAGCTATCATAATGACTATCTAGTGATTATTACCCCACTGGTAGCCTTGATATAACAAACTTCTATAGTCTTTCAGCATGCTACAATTTTTTTTTTTTTTTTTTTTTGAGGTAGGGTCTCACTCTAGCCCAGGCTGACCTGGGATCTACTATGTAGTGTCAGGCTGGCCTTGAAGTCATGGAGATCCTCCTATCTCTGCCTTCTGAGAATAGGGATTAAAGGCGTGAACCACCACACTTGGCAATAAAATACAATAAAATAATTTAAAGACAGGTCTCAGCTGAGCATGGGGGCTCATGCCTATGGTCTCAGCACTTGGGAGGCTGATATAGGAGGATCCCCATGAGTTTAAGCCAAGCCTGGGCTAGAGTGAGTTCCGAGTCATGTGCTGGGTTAGAGTGAGACCCTGCCTCAAACAAACAAGAAACAAAAAGGCTGAACTTCTGATTCACCTGCCTCTACCTTCCAAGTGAGGGCTGAAATTGTAGGTGTGCACCCCTATGCCCAGTTTATACAATTCTGGCAACTGAACCCAGGAACTCATGCATACTAGGTGAGCCCATGCTGAGAGCCTGGCAGGGAAAGACAGCCACTGCAGCTAACCCTGACCATGAAGCCCTCCCCCCGAGCTGGGGCTGGGCCTCTTTCAAGGGGAGGATTCTTGGACCAACACCTTGTTTAGTTAGAAAGAAATAAATGGGCAAAGGATGTTGAGTATGTCCCAAGTTCTAATGTTTAGGGTAAGAAAGATTAATATTTTCTTGGCCCTATTCTATGCCAAGGGATTTTACAGGATTTCTCTCACTTAATCCTTATAGTAAACCTAAGAGAATACAATGGGGGCATTGTTATTCTTACTTTACTGATGACGAAAGTTGTGTCACCAAGGAGCTAATCAAAATAGTAAAGGTCATGCACAAGAGTATTATCATTTCAACCCAGACCTGCCCCTCTCACAAGGTCATGCTTTTTTCCATGCCACACAGGCACTAATGTAATAGTCCTGTCTGTCAATGTGACCTTTGGGCTAAATTGCCATGACAATTGATCTTATTCCTTAGTATGTATGAGGAACATTACCTGAAAAAAATGTACCTCCCTGTTTTATTTGCTTGAGTTTTCATAAACCTTAACTTTAGTCCCTGTCCAACAACAAAAGGGGGCCTTTAAAAAAGTAAGTCAAATATGCTCCTTTCTCTGCTCAAAATCTCTGGTGATTCTTACCTCAGAGTAAAAACAAAATCAAAGTCCGGAGTACTGTTTTCCAGTCATTATAGATTAGTAACCCCTCTGTTTCTGGCATATTTTTAAATTTCTTCAGTGCTAGGATAAAATTAAGTATTTTGCACGTGCTAGGTAAATGTTCTATTATTGAGCTATAATTACAACCTAACCCTCCTTTCAGCTTTTTTGTTTGTTTGTTTGTTTTGTTTTTCGAGGTAAGGTCTCTCTCTAGCCCCAGGCTCACCTGGAATTCACTATGGAGTCTCAAACTCATGGCGATCCTCCTACCTCTGCCTCCCAAGTGCTGGGATTAAAGACATGCACCACCACGCCCGGTCCTTTCGGCTTTTAATAAAAATCCCTAATATTGTCCTTTTTATCTGTGCCATTAGGAAACCCTGACTTCATTGCTCATATTTTTAAAATACTATTTTTATTACATTTAACTATTTATTTTATTTTTATTTATTTACTTATTAGAGACAGGGAGAGAGAGAGAGAGAAAAAATAGACGTGCCAGGGCCTCCAGCCCCTGTAACCGAACTCCAGACGCATGTACCACCATGTGTATCTGGGACCTGGAGAATCAAACCTGGGTCCTTAGGCTTCACAGGCATGAGCCTTAACTGCTAAACCAGCTCTCCAGGCCCCTCATTGCTCATATTTGAATATGCCAAGCTTACTTTTGACTCAAGACATTCACACTGGCTGTTGTTTCTCTCTGAAAAACATTTTTCATGCTCACCTGTGGGGCCAGCTCACTGGCCTCCTACACCTGTTTGTTGGAATGTGACCTTGTCAGTGAGACTTTTAATGGCCAGTTTATATAAAACATTACTTATCTTTCCCTTATTACTAATATGAAAGTACTTATTATGTCCTGTGGCACTTTGAATATGTAGCCCCCAATATATTCAGTTTTATTAGTTTATAGTTTGGATCTGCAGCCACCTGGCTGGAGGTGGTGTCACTGGGTGGATCTTAGGGTACAGCCCTAAGGTGTGGTGGAGGATTTGAGATTCCATTCTAAAGATATGCAAAGTGTGCCTAGCTGAAGTTTCTGAAGTGTGCTGTGCTATGTGGCTTTTGGCTTTTTGCTTTTTGGCTTGTGCTTCTCTCTCTCTGCTTGGACCTGTGAAAGCAGACCAGCTTCTTCTGCCATTATGGAACTTCTCCTCCAGCCCTAATTTTTCATTAATTAAAAAATAATTAGGGTTGGAGAGATGGCTTAGCGGTTAAGTGCTTGCCTGTGAAGCCTAAGGACCCTGGTTTGAGGCTCAATTCCCCAGGACCCATGTTAGCCAGATGCACAAGGGGGTGCGCGTGTCTTGAGTTCATTTTCAGTGGCTGGAGGCCCTGGAATGCCCATTCTCTCTCTCTCTATCTCTCTCTGTGTTCCTCTTTCTCTCTCTGTCTGTTGCTCTCAAATAAGTAAAAATAAACAAAAAAAAAAAAATTGAAAAAGAAATAATTAAGCCAGGCATGGTGGCTTTAATCCCAGCACTTGGGAGGCAGAGGTAGGAGGATCACCATGAGTTCAAGGCCACCCTGAGACTGACTACTAAGTGAATTCCAGGTCAGCCTGGGCTAGAGTGAGACCCTAGAAAATTATATATATGTGTGTGTGTGTGTGTGTGTATGATATTCAGGGGGCTGGAGAGATGGCTTAGTGGTTAAGGCACTTCTTGCCTGCAAAGCCAAAGGACCCAGGTTCAATTCCCCAGGACCCATGTAAAGCTAAATGCACAAGGTGGCACATGGCGTCTGGAGTTTGTTTGCAGCAGCTGGAGGCCCTGATGCATCCATTCTCTCTCTCAATCCCTCTTTCTGTCAAATAAATAAATAAAAATAAAAATTAACTAATTAAAATTTTTTGGAGGCAGGATCTCTTTCTAGATCAGGCTTACTTGGAACTCACTTTGTAGCTCAAATTGTCCTCAAACTCATGGCAATTCTCTTCCTTCAGCTTCCTGACAGCCAGAATTAAAGGCCTTTATTTATCTATTTTTGCACATGTATGTGTGTGTGGGGGGGTGTACATATGCATATATGTTCATAAATTTGTGGGTGTTCATGTGTGGGCAGGTGCAAGTGTGCACATGTGTGTGCCTGCAAATGCTAGAAGTTTACATCTCTTATCCCCTCCATTGCTCTCTGACCTGCTCATGATGATCTTCCTACCTCTGCCTGCTGAGTGCTGAGATTAAAGGCGTGCACCACCACACCTGGATAAATATTTTTTTAATTTTTCAATTATTATATTTACTGAGGGAAATACAATGCCAAGGAAAAACACCCATGTGGCTAGAGCATTTGAGTTTTAAGTGATGGCCATCCTGACTGGAGTAAGGTGGAATCTCACAGTTGTTTTGATTTATATTTCTCACATGAAGTATATTGAACATCCCTTTAAGTGAGTACTGGCCATTTTTATTTCTTCCTTTGAGACTTTTCTATTAATTTCTCTGTCCCTTTTCAGACTTGAATGTTATTTTTTTATTGAATAGTTTTTTTTTTTTATTAACTAGTTTTGTAGTCAGTGAATACAGTCAAGTTGGTACCATTGTTAGCCTCCTCCATGTCCTCTCCATCCCCCCTCCCTCATCCCCTCCTTGTTGAGGTATATGGGTCATGCATTGTGGAGTTATCCCTCAGTTATGGGTAGGAATGTATCATGACCCAACATGTGGCTCTGACATTCTTTCTGCCCCGTCTTCAGCAAACTTAACCTTAGCCATGTTGGGTTCATTTTAGGTCTGCTTCAGTGATGAGGTCTTGGGAGCCTTTGTGTCTCTGGATATCTGATTTGGTAGGAGTTGATTGTTCTCTGTGTCAATGTCCTTCACCCTTGTGCTGGTACCAGGTTCACCAAGAAAACAGCACCCTTGCTTGTTTTGCCAGTTATTCTTAGTTTCAGCTGGGGTCCTTTTGAGATATGATGGGGTGGTTCTTTCCTTAGGATCTGCGTCTATCTGAAAAAGAGAAGCAGATTCTCCAATGGATAGTAAAGTTAGCACCAGATAAATGGGATACCCTTATTTATTTTTATTTATTTTAGAGACAATTTAATAGGTGTAGGCCCTCTTGTAGCCCACAACTGGTGGTAGCTTCATAATGGAGAGCTGGCTCCTTTTTGGATATGGTTCTGACTTGTTTCCCAGCTCCAGCTATGGGTTCCATTCCACTGAGCAGATCAATTAGCCAAAATCAAGAGCAGTTGGTTTCCCACCATGACTGTGCACCACTATGATACTTGTGTGAACATCACGACAGGTTATTTGCTGCTAAGTAGGTTAGACCATAAGTTGTTTGGACAGATATTAGTCATTTTCCCCCAGTCATCCATGTAGCACCTTCTGGCACTAGATGCGCTGACTATCTGTGCACTGACTCTCTTCCAACTTCCAGCCATGTCACTCCATGTTACGTGCCAACCGCATATAATGTCTTCAGCAGTAGGGTCTTACCACTAACCTTTGGTGGGTCATCAAGTACTCTGACAGAAATCTGTCATTCTTTTAGGAAACCTTATAGGTCTCTCTGATCAAAAGCTCATTGTGACTGATAGCCACCTGCTGGTACTGGGAGTTATAGGTCAGTGCCCAAGAAGAGAAGGAAGAAAAAGATAAGTAATATAAAAGAATTAGAGAGGAGAGAGAAAGATGCTATAGAAGATTAAGGCCTGTCTTCATTGAACCCTCTCCAGTGCCTTGTGACTCAGGTGTTCCCTCTAAGGGCCTGGTGAAGGTTCAACCATTTTTTCTGCCTTTTAGGATGTAGAATTTTATGGTACCATTGCCGTTTGGATCTAGATTTGTGTCCCTCACCCCCTCCCTTCCCTTCCTCCCCTCCCTCCCCACCCACCCTATTGTCTAGTCCTGGAGATGCTTGCTGGGTATGTTGGCATCTTGGGTAGATTCAGGTTAGGTGCTGTAGATGAGTGAGACTACGTGGCAATTATCTTTCTGTGATTGGGTAAGTTCACTGAGAATTATCTGTTCCAGGTTCAACCATTTTTGTTCAAATTTCATTGTGTCATTTTTTCTTACTGCTGTATAGAATTTCATTACTACATCTTAATTATCCATTCTTCTAGTGATGGACATCTGGGTTGATTCCAGCTCTTAGCTATTACGAACTGAACCACTATAAACATGGTTGAGCAAATCTCTCTGGACTGAGGCTTGAAGGTTTTAGGGTACCTGCCCAGTAAGGGAATAACTGGGTCTGTTGGTAACTCTATAGTCAGCTTTTTCAGGAGTCTCCATATTGCTTTCCAAAATGGTTGTACCATCTTAAATTCCCATATATTGAGGGAAATACAGAGCCAAGGAAAGATACCCATGTGGCTAGAGCATTTGAGTTTTGAGTGATAGCCATCCTGACTGGAGTAAGGTGGAATCTCACAGTTGTTTTGATTTATATTTCTCACATGAAGTATATTGAACATCCCTTTAAGTGAGTACTGGCCATTTTTATTTCTTCCTTTGAGATTTTTCTATTAATTTCTCTGAGTTTCGGTCTTATACTGAGGTCTTTGATCCATCCCCAAACTGTTGAAGGTGATTAACTTCTATAGCAAAGTAGCAGGATACAAAAATCAATGCACAAAAATCAGGAGTCTCGGGCTGGAGAGATGGCTTAGCAGTTCAGCACTTGCCTGTGAAGCCTAAGGACCCCGGTTCAAGGCTCGATTCCCCAGGACCCATATAAACCAGACGCACAAGAGGGTGCACGCATCTGGAGTTCATTTGCAGTGGCTGGAGGCCCTGGTGTGCCCATTCTCCCTCTCTTTGCCTCTTTCTCTCTCTGTCTGTCAGTCTCAAATAAAGAAATAAAAATAAATTAAAAAAACAGGAGTCTTTCTATATGCAAATGACAAAGATACTGGCTAAATATTTTTATTTGTTATTTATCTGCAAGCAGAGATAGAAAATGGATGCAATGGAGCCTCCTGCCACTGCAAACGAACTCCAGACACATGTGTCACTTTGTGCATCTGGCTTTATGTGGGCACTGGGGAGTCAAACCTCGGCCTTCATGCTTTGCAAACAAGTGCCTTTAACTGCTGAGCCATCTTTCCAGCCCCATGAAACCAAATCTTAAATTCAGACTTTTTTTTTGTTTTTTTGAGGTAGGGTCTCACTCTAGCCCAGGGTGACCTGGAATTCACTATGTAGTCTCAGGCTGGCCTCGAACTTACGGCGATTCTCCTACCTCTGCCTCCCGAGTGCTGGGGTCAGAAGCATGCACCACCACGCCTGGCTTTAAATTAGAATTTTATTAAAAATGCTATGTGAACTGGGCATGGTGGCACATGCCTTTAATTCCAGCACTCGGGAGGCAGAGGTAGGAGGATCGCCGTGAGTTTGAGGCCACCCTGAGAATACAGAGTAAATTCCAGGTCAGCCTAGAGTGAAACCCTACCTCAAAAACAACAACAACAAAATGCTATGTGATGGGCTGGAGAGGGAGAGATGGCTTAGCGGCTAAGCGCTTGCCTGTGAAGCCTAAGGATCTGGTTCAAGGCTCAGTTCCCCAGTACCCATGTAAGCCAGATGCACAAGGTAGCACATGCATCTGGAATTCATTTGCAGTGGCTGGAGGCCCTGGTGTGCCCATTCTCTCCCTCTCTGCCTCTTTCTCTCTCTGTCTCTGTCGCTCTCAAATAAATAAATAAAAATAAACAAAGAAAGCTATGTGAAAAATACAAGCAAGCACTTTTTTTTTTTCTTACTTTAATGTGTGCGTGCACATGCGCCAAGAGCTTCTTGGCTGCTGAAAATGTCAGGCATATACACCACTTTTTGTGTCTGGCTTACATAGGCATCTTGGGAATTGAACCTGGGTCAGCAGACTTTACAAGCAAGTGCCTTTAACTGCTGAGCCATTTTTTCCTAGCCCCAGAAAGCACTTAAAAATGATTTAGGGATGGAGAAATGGCTCAGTGGTTAAAGTAGTTGCCTGCCAAGTCTAAGAACCTGGGTTCAGTTTCCCAGTACTTACATAAAGCCAGGTGCACAAAGTGGCACATGCCTCTGGAGTTCATCTGCAGCAGCTGGAGGCCCTAGTGTTTCCATTCGCTCTCTTTCCAGGGCGTGGTGGTATATGCCTTTAATCCCAGCATTCCAGAGGCCTTGAAAAATAAAAACAATATCAAAAAGTTTTTATTTAAAGGCATATTATTTATTTATTTTAGGGTTTTTTTTTTTTTTTTTTTTTTTGAGATAGGGTCTTGCTCTAGCCCAGGGTGACATGGAACTCACTCTAGGCCCAGGCTATTCTCAAACTCATAGTGATCCTCCTATTTCTGCCTCTCAAATGCTGGGTTTTAAAAGCATGTGCCATAACACCTGCCATGGGTCTCTTGCTGCTGCAAATGAATGTCCATCCAGCTTTACATGGGAAATTTACATGACTGGGAAACTTTGGCCAGTAGGCTTTGCAAGCAAGTGCCTTTTACTACTGAGCAATCTCTCCAAGCCCCAGGAAAAATATAAACATATGATAATTATGATTTTTGAGGTGCTGGGGAATCAAACCTGATTTTATACAGGTGCCCTACCATTGAACTACATCTCAGCCCCTTTTTATGCCTTTTTATTGCAAGTGATTCTGATGGTGTGCAGACAAATATAAAAAAAATTCAGTTATTTCAGTTTAAAAATAAGATGAAAAGTCTTCTGTTGTGTGGTGAATTATGAAGTACTTTAAATGTATTTTTTTCTTTTAATATTTTTCCTGAAATTATTTCAGAGACTTTGGTGTGTGGGGGTGTGTGTGCATGATCATGTTCGTGTTATAGGGTGTGTATTCAGAGAAGTTGAGGACAATCTTGGGGTGTTGGTTCTCTTCCATCTTGAGACAGGGCCTCTCATTTGCGGCTGGCAATGCCAGACTAGTTAGCCTGAAAGTTCTGGGGTTCTCCAGACTCCATCTCCCACGACTGCAAGGGGCTGTTTGAAACCTGGCTTTACAAGGGTTCTGGGGATCCGACCTCCAGTAGTTTGGGCAAGGGCTTTTAAGCACTGAGCAATCTTCCCCAGATCTGTATTTTCCCCATTGTATTTATAATAATCAAAACAAGCTATTTAAATGCTTTAACATTACTCTTAAATTGGGGTATTTATAATTTTTAAAAATTTTTTTTGGTTTTTATTTTTATTTATTTATTTGAGAGTGACAGACAAAGAACGAGGCAGAGAGAGAGAGAAAGAGAGAGAGAATGGGCGCGCCAGGGCTTCCAGCCACTGCAGACGAATTCCAGATGCTTGAACCGGGGTCCTTAGGTTTCACAGGCAAGCACTTAACTGCTAAGCCATCTCTCCAGCCCTGGAGTATTTAATAAGGACTGTGCTAATGAAATACAGCACAGTTGAATGATGAAACAGTAAGAGTGAAATAAGAAAATCTGTCATAAGGTAATTGTCTTGTTCCCTTACATTGGGTATGCGCATGCCCCACACAGGGGCAGCTTAGAGTGGATAGAATGATAATCAAGGTAGAATTCCTGCTTTCAGAAGATAGGTGGCTGGGAAGAAGCTTTAATGAAGGAGTGTAAAATGGGCTGTCACCCTAAGGCCCCTCTGGAGCTGTGAGTCACATGGAGTAAGACTATTTTGCAAGCTGGGCATGTGAGTAAGCCCGGAGGAAAGCAGAGCAGGTTTGCAAGCCTTCTTTCTGCCTAAGGGTGAAAGGATGGCACAAGAGCCGCTTCTTTCTCCTTCCCACTGGTTCTCAGCAGCGTGGCTGACTTCAAATCTAGCAGTGCTGCTAGGAGGGTCATATGAAAACTTCCGGTGCAGCAGCCCGGCCACCTAGGCACCCTGCTGTCTCGGCCTCAGCTGCCGCTCTGGGTGGAAAAGTGGCATAAAGTATCACGAAGTAGTTTACAGAGTTGTTTGAGAATTAGGGGAGGGAGGAGAGCGAGTGAGAGAGACGGAGAATGGGCTAACCTTTCTTTTATTGAATCTTCTGCTGAAGCCTGCATACTATTGCAGCGCTAAAGCTTTAAAACCACTTTTTAGTCAAGTTCTCGGCAAAGAAATGAGTAGGATTTAAGTCAATCCCGTAACACCAAGGTGCAAACGACCAATTTCTCTCACGTGACGATGACAATCATATTTTAAAAGCAGATTAGCTGACTGGGAGGATTAAACCCAAAAATCAGAAACGTTAAAATGTTTGATTTTTTTTTTTTTTTCGAGGTAGGGTCTCACTCTTGCTCAGGCTGACCTGGAATTCACTATGTAGTCTCAGGGTGGCCTCGAACTCTCGGCGATCCTCCTACCTCTGCCTCCCAAGTGCTGGGATTAAAGGCATGCGCCACCACGCCCGGCTGATTTTTTTTTTATAGCATTTTTTTTTTTTTTTTTTTGGTTTTTCGAGGTAGGGTCTCACTCTAGCCCAGGCTGACCTGGAATTCACTATGGAGTCTCAGGGTGGCCTTGAACTCACAGCGATCCTCCTACCTCTGCCTCCCAAGTGCTGGGATTAAAGGCGTGCGCCACCACGCCCGGCTTTTTTTTTTTTTTTTTTTGGTGAACAGAATTCTTTGACCTCCTTATCCCTAACACTATTTAACCCATTCCTTGTAAGGTTGACTGTGGAAGGGTACATTCACAAAGCATGTTTAATTATTAAAAGTACTCGCTTGGTCCCTACGGAATTGTGGAACTAGTCCCTTCTCCTTTGCATCAAATGGCTTCTAAAATCCTGACAGCCTAGGCCTTGTATTTGGGTACAAGAGAGGAGGGAGATGGGTAGGGCCAAAGTTCAAATGAACCACCAGAAAGGATGTTTTCATTCGAATAAACTCAACCCAGCTGCTATCTCCCCATGCATCTCTGCTAACTTTTAACCCTCCAGGGCCCGCGGGTTGCTAGCAGACGCCGGTGGCTTGGAGGGGGTGGGGGGAGAATGGCTTGGTTCTGGGAATCTCCATCGCCCTCCGCAGGACCCCGGGGACGGAGCCAGCGGGAAGAGTTCGCTAAGTTCCCGCCCCGTTCCCAAACTCCAACTAGCAGGGCAGAGAGCGAGCGGACGGATCACCCAAGAATTTGCAATTTCCGGGAGATTGGCGCAGCGTTCAAACGAGCTCTCCGGCAGCGCGCAGCCGGGAGACTGGAGAAAGGCAGCGGCCAGGAGCGGTCGGGAGCCTCCACCTGCGCGCGCCGAGCGTCCCGCCGTAGGGGCGGGGTGGGGCGGGCCCAGGGCGGCGGGCGGGGCTTCGACGCGCGGCGTGGGCGTGGCCTCGTGGGGGGGTTGAGCGGAGGGGGCGTGGCCTCGATGGGCTTGGGCGGAGGGGCGTGGCCTCGGCGCGCTGGCGTGGGGCAGCGCCTGGGGCCGGCGGAGCAGGCGGCGGGAGGGGCCCTCAGACGGCCGGTTTGAGCGGCGGCCGCAGCTGCTGCAGGACGGCCCGCCGGCGGCTCGGGGCCGCGCGCCGGGGACTTCGCGGCGGGGGCGGGCGGGCTCCGGACCCCTTTGCCTGGCCGCCTGCGCCCCGGGGAAGCCGCCCGCGCGCCACGGGACCAGCAGCATGAGCAGCGGCTACAGCAGCCTCGAGGAGGACGCCGAGGACTTCTTCTTCACGGCCAGGACCTCCTTCTTCAGGAGAGCGCCTCCGGGCAAGCTCCGCGGCGGCCAGCAAGTGAGTGGCGTGCGCGCCGGGCGCGGCGACCCGTGCATGCCCGGGGGCTCGTGGGGGGCGGGTGGTCCCGTCGCCCCCCAGTCCCAGGCTCCACGTGTCTCTCCAGCCGGCACTCGGGGGATGCTGGTCCCGATCGAGAGGAAACGAAGTGGGGGGTAGAGATCTGCCTCCGTGGGTCCCGGGAGCCTGTGGCGTGGGCGTGGGCTGCCCGGGGTGAGGGAGGAGGAGGAGGAAGGGCGCCGAGGCCGCCGGCCCGCTCCTGCCTTCCGCGAGGCCAAATGGCCGCGGCGCTCCGCCTGGGGGCCGTCGGCTGCGGGGAGCTGGTCCGTGGGCAAGGAGGCGCCCCCCTCCCGCCCCGGTCGTCCCGGCCGGTTCCACGGGCCCCGCGTCGTCTCTCTCTCCCCCTGCCTGCTCAGTGGCCGGTGGCCGGTGAGTGGCTTGAGGGCGCTGATAGCCGGCAGTGGCCCCCGAGACCGGTCGCAGCCCCCCGCCCTTGCTCCGCGATCGCTGGGGAGGGAGGGCCCCAAAGAAGTAGGCGCTCACTAAAATCTGGGCTGCGGTACTCGAGGTGGTGCGTCTCCTGTGAAGTCAAGTTCAAAGTTTTCTTTCTTGCAAACAAGCTGTGCGGTTTTAGGTAGACTCTAGACCGCGAGGGCTGAGCTTTTTTTCCCTTTTTTGGAGGAAGCATGCCGTGGGAAGCGTGGCTTGGGAAAAGATGGGAAGGGAATTGGTGCCAGTTTTGGCAATCGTGACAGTGTTTTTTTTTTTTTTTTTTTTAATAAAGGGAAGCTTTCCAGACGGGGCACGTCGGCCGGACTTCTAAGGTCGGTGCTTGAACCCACGGCCTGCAGGCCCTGGGAACCGCACCCGGGAGCATGGCCAATCCGGCCACGCTCACATCAGATTAGAGAAGAGTGTAATGCAACAAACTTGCTGCTCTTAAAAAGCAACAGGCGCGCACCAGAGCTTTCTACCAGGCAGTTATAAACACTGGAAACCGTTCAGGGACTGTTTTTTATTTTTATTTTTGGTGCTGTAGAGGGAATGAGAGAATCTGCCCCAGGGTGTCTTTGCCAGACCACTTTACTTTAATGAGCCACATTCTGAGTCCGCCCCCCCCCCCCCCCCCGCCAAGATTTGGAAGTTAAGGGGTGGTTGTGAAGGGCGAGTGAAGTCAAGTGCCCTTACTCTAAACAAGAGCTAATCCGTTCATCTTCAGTGAAGGGCTGACGGTGGGAGTGATGGGGTCGTTGTCTCAGCCTTATTGTTACTCAGATTTAAAGTCGCACAATTATCGGGTAATCTCTGTATTTTGAGTAAAGTGTGCTAATGGCATGACATTGGAAGTCAAAAATATTCCTCCTCACCCACTCCAGGTGGGTCATGAGGAAATGGTATTTCCTTGTGCCCTTTTCACCTTCCTTTTCCTTCATCCCTGGCCTTTATTTCCCTCCTTCATTTTGCATTTTTCCCTTCGACTCAAGTTGCTGTTGCCCATTGATTCTTGGCCAGGAGCTTGTGCTAGTTTGAAGTCTGTTCCAGAGGTGGTTAGTAATTTCCAGAAAACGAATGGGTTCTTGGATTGTGCAGTTGGGTGATTCTCCTTCACAAGGGCCAGTATTTTGAGGTTGGGATTGTATTAGAATCATTTGGTGCTTTAAAAAGTTGAGGCAGCTCTGACCAGCTGAACCATATGTGAGCTAGTTATATTCTAATACTGCAAAGATTATCATAAGTGGGTAAATTGGCTCTTCTGAAAATGTGTCCTGTGCTTTTAGACTTCTAAGTTAAACAAATAGTATAGTCTTCACTTTCATAAAAAGTCAATATATCATTTCTAAATCAAAAAGAATTTGCGCTAAAGATATAAGAAAGTAAAGGAGTTTTCTGCTTAAAAACAATATAGTTACTGAATATTTCTAAGTATGCCAAAAATAAAACATGGTTTCAAACTGGAAAAAAAAGGTTGAGGCAGCATTTAGAGTTAACCTAACGTGATTTGAAGGTGTGTGTTGAAAATCAGGTTAATAAGAGCTTGTTCCTGAATTGAAAACCTTAACACATATGTGCTGCAGCTCTACTGCTTATAATACATGCAAGTTGCCAAGTTATAGGAGTTATTCTAAACCCTGAATCTCAGTGTGCTTTTTGGTTTATTTAAGGAGGTGACTCGACCTTCGAAGTTCCTAATTGTGAATAAGGAAGGAAATACATAAAGCACTAAATACATAATACATAAATACACTAATGGAACATACCTTTAGGTTAGGTCACAACAGAGTTCTTTATTATGCTTATGATTATAAGAATAAGAACACTTTTTTTCAGTAGTGCAACTTATCTTTTTCTCTAGAAAGATTAAAAGAAGTATTGCTGTAAGGACCTATTGTTGATGATGATAATACTTTTTTTTTTTTTTTTGGATGCTATACCTCCTGGTGGGAAAGCTAGGAAAATGTGGTTTTTAGACCTCTTGAAAATATCCAGAGAAAGCAAGATGTTTGTGGTGAAGGCAGGATGGGGCAGATGAGGTGGGTGAACAGAAATTTTGTTTCTTGCCAGACAAGGAAACATTATCCAGCTTCTTTCCATTCCCAATAATAAAAATTTTGTACCTTGTTCTCTTAAAGAAAAAAAAAGGAAAAGGAAAAGGATTAAAATCCTGTTTGAAGGGTATAAAGGAAATGCACACATGGCCTTCTGGTGGCAGTTGGAATGGCATGCATAACTACTGTGTCCCCAGGGCCTGAGCCAGTACCTGACACACACTGGTGGATCAGTGAAGATTAGTTGAATGAATGAAGGCTTTCCTGGCTTGATAAATATTTGGAATATGACCATTTTCATACATACTCTATCTTAGGATTTTTCCAAGAACCTCTGAAGCCTTAGCCTGATGCAAGATGCATTTTGATGGCAAGAAGGCTGGAGCTTAGATTTTCTTACTCAGATTCCACTTTCCTCTTCTTGGCATAAAGATAATTTTAAAATTCCATTTCCCTTGCAAATGTAGGTTTCTCTAAATTGAGCATTTGTAAAAATTTCCACTCTTTCTCAGACATACTGCCATCCCAGTGCTTGTAGTTCATGTTTGTGTCAGAGGTTCTACCTAGTCTTAGTTTTAAGCAGAACTAAAACATCCTAGACAGTTCTGTAATTCCAAATTTGCTCTTTTCTTATCGTTCAGCAAAATCAGATTACTTAGAAATACTTGACACATTCAGATGTCCAAAGTGGGTGGCTTAAATTGTTAGCATAATATAGTGGGACATACTTTCATCACCACCCCTATTCTCCTGCCCACAGGTAAGGTCTCACTGTAGCCCAGGCTGACCTGGAACTCATTCTGTAGCCCAAGCTGGCCTAGAACTCATGGTGGTTCTCCTACCTCAGCTTTCCAAGTGTTAGTGATTAAAGGTGTGAGCCATAACATCTGGCCTTTTTTTTTTTTTTTTTTTTTGCTTTCTTTTGTGAGACAGGGTCTTATGTAGCCCAGTTTAGCCTGGAACTAGCTCTTATGTAATTTAGTGTGAATTATACCTGTTCTCATGCAGTACTGAGTATCAAACCCAGGGCTTCATACAGGTTTGGCAAGCACTCTACCATCCTAGCTAGATCCCGAGCCCATGTTTTCCCTTATAGCTGAGATAATCACTTGTCTTTAAAAATACTTGTGTTCATTTGTGAGAGAAAAGGAAGAATATGAATGAATGAATGGATTTGGTTGCATCAGGGCCTTTTGTTGTGTCTGGTTTCACGTGGCTTTTGAGTAATCGAACCCAGGCCTACTGGCTTTGTAAGCAAGTGCCTTTAACCATTGAACCACCTCCCCAGCCCTCAGTTTTCTTCTTGAGCTTTTTTATCCTGAATAGGAATAAGAAAATGGGACAGTGCTACTTACTGCTTTAGACCTAGAATAGCACAGACTTCTCCAGAAACGTGGAAGTGTCTCGTGAACCACTCACACTTTAAAAAAAGTTGTACTGAAGACTTGTTTAATAAGGCAAGCCTGTAATATGCCACAAGCGCAACAAGACAAGTTTGTCTTTTTTTCTTTTTAATTTTAAAAGAATAAAGTTTTAGAGTAAGAAGGAAAGAAAGCAATCTCCTCAGAGAGGGTGGGGCCTTCCAGAGCTGGAAAAAAAATGTTTTGGGTTTTCTTTTTATCCTTCCAGTAGTTTTGTGACTCTTAATTTGGTTGGTTTATTGGTAGGATTAACAGTAATTAGTTGCACTCACTTATTAGTGTTTTGGCTGGAAAGTTAGGAGGTAGACTACTATTCTTTTTGCTTTGGTGATCTACAGTATCAAAGGCATTTTGGCTATACTTATTTTAATCTGTACTGTTCAAGGTTGATATAAATATTCCCACCAGCCATTTTGCCAGGTGCAAGATGATTTGCACATCTCATCCACTTGACTGATACGTTCTGTTTTTACAGTCTTAATCCATTGGAATTTTGTGTTTGCATGAGCAGGACTCAAATTGGCATATTCCTTTAACTGAATTTCCAAAGGAAATTAGTCCCAGTCTTAGAACCTCTCGGATGAGCAATAGACTCTATGCTTGTTCTTTTGGATAACTTGCAAAATTTGGAGTAATTTGGAAAGCAGTGACACAAACATTTATGAAAAGACTGGCTAAAAATATCCAGTGATGTGGTTATTCTTTTCAGACTTCCTTTTGGCAGTTAGGGATTGTCATATCATCATTTTTTTTTCTTGTAGGAACAGAATGAGGCTGACCCCATACTTCCTCGTGGGCTCTGGTCAGCAACCCCTAGACCCGAGCTTCAGCCCTTGCTTTCACCTCCTTTCCCAGCAGTCATAGCTGCCTTTTGATAGAGGCTCCTCTTGGAGGCTTGCTTTTGCTCTTGAGTCAGTCCAAGGCTGCTAGCCAGCTGCAGGGTCTCTCTTCAGAAGCCACTGTGGAAAAATAGGGAAGGGTGTATGGAAGAGACATGCAAAGCAGCATTTCTTATATGATGTATTGTGGTCAACATGGTTCTCTGCGGAGTTGTTTTTTTAATTCTAATTTATTTGCAAACGGTGGGGGGGGGGAGAAGGGGAGAGAGAAAGAATGGATGAGAATGAATTTATGAGTGCACCGGGGCCTCGCAAACTCCAGGTGCAAGTACAGGTACATGCGCTAGTTTGTGCATCCAGCTTTAGGTGGGGTACTAGGGAATCAAACCTCGGGTCATCAGGCTTTGCAGGCAAGCGCCTTACCTGTTGAGCCACCTCACCAGCCTCTCTGCAGAGTTTTATATACATCCCAGCTTCTTAAAGGTGGGTTGTGGCCCGTGTAGCTGATATGGGGGTTGCCAAAAAAATTGGCAGCAATAAAAGCTTTCTGAACGTGAAACAACCAAAATCTAATTAAAAAATGAAACTCAGTAATGAGTGAAGGTGACTCTGACCAAGGTTACGCTGTAGACGTCCCTTGATTCTGAACAACTCAATTTGTTCTTCACACCATTCAGCACCCACCAGTACTGCCTGAGACACCCAGGCTCAGGTTCAAGACTATTGTGCATGCTGAAGTGATGTTACTGAACGTGCAGGATTTTTCTGCTCTTAACAGAAACATAATGGTTTAATTACAGAAAACAAAGACATTTAATGTTTTCCTACTGTCATTCCTCAGCATATGTCAAATTAACATTTTGGGTTGTATTATGTTGGGTTTTTTTGGCACACATGCATGTGTAGTATGTGTGGCGTGTACAGTGTGTGCATATGCATGTGCAGATGTGTGTGCCCTGTGCGCACATGTGTGAAGGCTAGAGCAGAATGATATATTCATACCTCCCTTCATTCCCTCCATCTTTCTTTTTTTGAGGTAGCTCCTGAGTGCTGGGATTAAAGGCATGCACCACCACACCAGGCTGTCTTTCTTATTTTTAAAAATGTTGAAAAATATATTGGAGTGAGTGAGTGAAAGGGGGGGGGAGTGCAGATAGAGAATGGGCACACCCGGGCCTACTGCCACTGCAAATGAAATCCAGATGCATGTGCCTCCTTGTGCAGGCAAGTGTCTTCGCTGTTGAGCCACCTCTGCAGCCCCTCCTTTTTTTTTTTTTTTTTTTTTTTTGAGGTCGGGTCTCACGCTAGCCCAGGTTGACCTGGAACTCCTTTGGAAACCCCAGACTGGCCTTGAACTCACAGCCATCTTCCTACCTCTGCCTCCTGAGTGCTGGGAATTAAAGGCCTGCACCACCATGCCCAGCTCTTGTCTGTCTTATTTTTACATTTGATCTTAGACAAAAGGCTGAAAAGCGATTGTCTGTCTGTCTGTTGTCTTTATTTTATTATTTGTATGTGAGAGAGAGGGGGAGAGAGAGCAAGAATGAGTGAGCATGGGCATTCCAGGGCTTTTTGCTGCAAAGGAACTCCAGATGCATGTGTCACTTTGTACATCTGGCTTTGCATGGGTACTGGGGATTCAAACATGGGCCATTATTAGGCTTTGCAAACAAGCGCCTTTAACTGCTAGGCTATCTCCTCTGCCCATTCACTTCTACCTCTCTCTGTTGTTTCCTTGAGACATGGTCTCTTTCACCATGTAATGAGCTGCCATTCTTGGACAGATGGGCTCACCAGTGAGTACCAGCAGTTCTGTCTCCCTACCTGTCCACCTGCAGAATCGAGGTTACAGGCATCCATGGACATGCTTTGCTCTTTATGTGGGAGCTAGCAATCAAACTTTGGCTCTCTTAAATGTTTCCACAACATTCACTTGTACACACTGAGCCATCTCCCTAGCCCTAGAAATGCTTGATTTTAAAAGTAGCTGTTTGAGGTGTTGGAGAGATGGTCCAATGGTTAAAGGTACTTTCTAGCAAAGACTGCTGGCCTGGGTTCAGTTCCCCAGACACTCATGTAAAGCCGGATGGTTGTTCGCAATGGTAAGAAACCCCAGCATGAAACACACAAATGTGTATGTATATATGTAGATATTTGTTGTTTTTCTGAGGTAGGGTCTTACTCTAGCCCAGGCTGACCTGGAATCCACTATGTAGTCTCAGAATGGCCTCAAATTTGCAGCAGTCATCCTACCTCTGCCTCCTGAGTGCTAGGATTAAAGCCTGGCATAAATAATTCTTTTAAATTGCTATTTGAATTGGTGACTTGAGTTGCATAAAACACATTATTAAATTAATTTTGGCTTGGGATTAGAGTCAAATTTCCAACTATTTCTGAAATGGTTGCAAACATAGTTCTGCCATTTTGCACTACATATTTATGCAAATGGGTGTTATCAGTGTTAACAGTTATAAAATCAAAATATTCATGAACTCTAATAAAGTGTTGAAGAAGCTCTACATTCTGAAATCTGATATTCAGCCAGGATTTAAGTCTTTATGTAAAAAAAAGGCAAATCCACCTCATTAATATACAAATTTGCTTTTGTCTTTAATATGTAATAAAATTATATGTATTCTAAAACTTGTTTTAAAATTTCTTTATGATTTATTATCAGTAACTTATATACTGATTTTTTTATACCTATAAGCTCAGGGTCATATAAAAATTTCTGACCACTGAGCTGATACATATATGGATATTAAACTCAAGTCCCCAGCCCTAATTTTTTAAACTTTATTTTTAACGATTTCATATGTGTGTTCACCCATCACTCTCTTACTTCTCTCCTACTTCCAAACTTCCCCTCCTGTCTTCCTGTGTATGTTTGTCCATCCCATTGAGTTTCATTAGCATTACCTGCAAGCGCATCAGTGAGAAGCTAATTTACTTAGAGCATAGGCAGTGTGTCAGTTGCTAAACCACTGAAGAAAGTAATTCTCCCTCTCCTGGCAACCATGAACACCAGTAGATCCTTGAGGGGTGAGACCTCATCAACCCCTCCTCATATTTTTAACTTTTACTTATTTATTTGTTCGAGAAAGAGGAGGAGAAAGAGAGAGAGGGAGAAGATGTGGGCACACAAGGGCCCTCCAGTCACTGCAAATGAACTCCAGACACATGTGCCACCTAGAGCATCTGGCTTATGTGGGCACTGGGGAATTGAACCTGGTTCCTTAGGCTTTAAGCCATCACTGCACAACCCCCCCACCCTTGTATAAGGGAGGTCAGCTGTGCCGACAGGGTTAGTGACATGATCTACAAGTGTGTTGGGTTGCATTCATGTCTATCCTGTGATATATTAGCTTACATGGCCCTCCCCCCAAGGTGGGGTTTCACTCTAGCTCAGGTTAACCTGAAATTAGCCTCAGGGTGGCCTCAAACTCACGGTGATCCTCCTTCCTCTGCTTCCTGAGTGCTGGGAATAAAGATGTGCGCCTCCACACCTGGCTCCAGGTTGCATGTTTTGCTGAGGTGTTACAGCCTATAATATATGAGTAAAATTTGAAATTCATGTAAGAACAATTTAAAAAATGTATTTATGTATTTGCAAGTAGAGAGAGAGAATGGATGTGTCAGGGACCCCAGCTGTTGCAAACAAACTCCAGATGCATGCACCACCTTTGTACATCTGGTTTCATGTGGGTACTGGGGAATTGAACTCCGGTCATTAGGCTCTGCAAGCAAACTCCTTAACCGCTGAGCCACATAAGAAATTCTAAACTGGCTCTGAGCAATAAGTTAGCAACCAAAATCTATGCTATACATTGGCCACCTGTAGCTATCAAGCCCTTCACTTTAACTAGTCTGAATTGAAATGGGTTGTGAGTAAAAAACAAAGTACACCAGGTTTTGAAGACTTGACTTGTAAAAGAAAGAATATTAACTATATCACAGTTATTTAAAAAATGCGTTGAAATGTGAATGCTGAACGTGTCACATGCTCTCTGGGGGCTTAGTTGCTAGTCTCTGTGGGTCAGCTAAGTTTGAGCACTCATAAATGTAGTTAGGCAGTATTTGACATTTTGTGTCTCTGTGGAATCTGAAATATGTTACATATCAATAATGATGTTTTGGGTATATTTGCCTAAATCAATTTTTACCTGTTTTTAAATAGCAGAAAGTTTAATATGTGGGGTTCACATTGCATTTCTGTTAGACAGTGCTGCATGCTAAAGCAGTGCTTAAACTTTAACCTCGTCATTTGTGTGGCTACAGTTAGAGGGATGGCAGCACCAGCCAGGCATGCTGGGAAACTTTTTCTTTGTGAAGGGGAACTTACTTCTGTTGTAGGAAGTAGTTTCTTTTGGCCTGTCTTGGGGTCATGCTTACCAGCGTTTTGAGGTTGTGAAACTTGTGTGTGCGGAACTTCTCTCTCTTTTTCACATATGAGCTAATAGGGTGACTGTTCTTACGATATTCTAAATGCAACTCTGTGTTCAGTTTACAGAGAGAATAGGAGTCATTATTTTCGAGTATTAAAACAGCAGTCTTCATACACATTTTATGGGCTATAATTGTTAACTGCTGCTCCAAATTCAGCGAAAAATAATTTACTAATTACATACTATAGTATTCAGTACTTTTTCCAGATGCTAAACAGTGAGATAATTAGAGGAGGGAAAAGGATAAATTTGGGAATTGAAGGCCAGAAAAGCAGTTTTTTTTGTTGTTGTTGTTGTTTCTTGAGGTAGAGTCTTGCTCTAGCCCAGGCTGACCTGGAATTTACTATGTTGTGTCAAGGTGGCCTCGAATTTACAGCGATCCTCCTACCTCTGCCTTCCGAACTCTGGGATTAAAGGTGTGCACCACCATGCCCGGCCAGATTTTTTTGTTTTAGATCTTGAAATTTTTTTCCTAAAGTACAGTCTAGCCCAGGCTGACCTGGGACTCACTGTGTAGTCCCAGGCTGGCCTCAGACTCCTGTTTCTGTTATAGTAAAGACTTCTGGCATAAGGCTTGTGTCCAGCAAAGGTCTTGAATTTCAAGACTTGAAATGAAAATCAACTAAGCTTTCTCTTGAAATCACCAGGTTTATATATGTATGTGTTTGTATGCACACATTTGTAAGATTGGTGAGGATAACTTTTAAAATCCATTTTCCAAGGGTTTACTGAATTGTCACAATGTGCGAGGCAAGAACTTAGGGACTTAGTGGTAAACAAAACAGATTGAAACCTTGGGGCTTAGTTTACATAGGCCATCTGATTTGGACAATTTATTAGTAAAATCATACAGTTTAGTCAAGTCAGTATAATGTCTTCAAGGTTCATCTGTGTGTAGCACATGCCAGAATTTCCTTCCTTTTTAAGATTGAATAATCATCATAATAAATAATCATATTTACATTATATGTATACATTGCTTATCTATTGATGGGCACTTTGCCTTTTGGCTGTGACAAATGCTGTTGTGTACAAGTATCAGTGAGAGGGCCTGTTTTTTTTTATTTTTTGATTAATATTATGCTGACAAATATGAATCCTGCTATTTAAACCTGAAATTCTTGGATATTGCTTTATGATTTTTAGTTTTTATTTAATATCTATTGTATTTTACTTTATTTTTCTTTGAGGTAGGGTCTTACTCTAGCCCAGGCTGACCTGGAATTCCCTCTGTCCTCTCAAGCTGACTTTGAATTTAAGGTGATCCTCCTACTTCTGTCTTCTGTTGGGATTAAAGGCATGTGCAACCATGCCCGGGTTATATTATATTTCATTTATTTTTTATTTTTTATTAACAACTTCCATGATTATAAACAATATCCATGGTAATGCCCTCCCCCCCCACTTTCCCTATTCTCCCATCATATTCCCTACCCCTCTCAATCTTTTATTTTGATGTCATGATCTTTTCCTCCCATTATGACGGTCTTGTGTAGGTAGTGTCAGTGCCTTACACTACCTGCCAGGCCGTTTTATGTCTAGAGGAGCACGTTGTAAGGAGTCCTACCCTTCCTTTGTCTCTTACGTTCTATCTGCTGTCTCTGCCACAATGGACCCTGAGCCTTGAAAGGTGTGATAGGGATATTGCAATGCTAAGCACTCCTGTCACTTGTGTCCAGCACTATGATGCCTTCTGAGTCATCCCAAGGACACTACCATCTGAAAAGAGAAGGTCCTCTACCAAAAGTGAGAGTAGCATTAATATATGGATATGAACATTAAGAGAAGTGCTTACTGGGCAGTTTGATGAGCATAGTATATACATTTAGCCAGACAGCAGCAGACATTACACCCCTAGGGCTCATGACTACCCCTGTTGTAGGTTTTCATTATCAGGGATATATTCCCTCCCATGGAGTGGGCCTTTAGTCCAATTAGAGGGCAGTTGGTTTCCACCATGACAGACATGTCACTATTGTACCTTTTGGCTCATTTGGCCTGGCTAGCAAAATATTAGACTTGCAGTGTCCACTGTTGAGTATCTTCACTGGTGATTTCCCTCTCTCCCATTGAACTGCATGCAGAATGGCTTCTTCCAGCTTTCTGTCAGCTGGTCTACATGGAGGAGGTTATGAGCTCAGTTCCAGCAGGATTTCTCAGTGACCTTGCAGCCCAAGTATGTGGAGTCTTCAGCAATAGGGTCTTACCAGCTATTCCTGGTGGGAAACCAAGGGCCTCGACAATGGCCTGTCCTTGGCCAACAACTCACTGGAAGGTATCCCATCCTTGGGACTGAAAATTTTCTAGCAACAATCGATGGCTCCTGAGTGTTCTATTGTTCAAAAAAGTAGGTTTCTGTATGATTTATTTATATTCTCTTAGATTTTGATTTGCCCTCCCTCCACCTTTCCTTTACTCAGTCTCTTCCCCTGACCTCACTTGGGCCTTTTCACCCCCATTAATCTGTTCTTCTACTTACATATATATGATACCATTTTATTTTATTTTTTAAAACATTGGGCAGGAGAGATGGCTTAGCAGTTACAGTGCTTGCCTGCAGAGCCAAAGGACCTAGGTTCGATTACCCAGGACCCATGTGAGCCAGATGCATAAGGTGGCACATACATCTAGAGTTTGTAGTGGCTGGAGGCCCTGGTGTGCCCATTTTCTCCCTTCCTTCCTCACTCCCCCCTCCCGCTCTCCTCCTTTCTCCCTCCCTCCCTCCCTCCCCCCCCTCATAAATAAATAAAAATAAAAATTTGAGCTTGGCTAGGTGAGCACACTTTAATCTCAGCACTTGGGAGGCAGAGGTAGGCGGATCACTATGAGTTCTAGACCAACCTGAGACTAGTGAATTCCAGGTCAGTCTGGGCTAGAGAGAGACCCTACCTTGGAAAACAAACAAAAATTGGTGTGTGCATGTTTGTGTGTGTGCAGGGCGTGCATTCCATGGCACTCATGTGGACATCAAAGGACAACTTTCCATTCGTCCTAGTCTTTCCACCTCATTTAAAGAAGGGTTTCTCTAAGTTTTTTTTTTTTTGTTTGTTTGTTTGTTTTGTTTTTCGAGGTAGGATCTCACTCTGGCCCAGGCTGACTTGAAATTCACTATGAAGTCTCAGGGTGCCCTCGAACTCATTGTGATCCTCCTACCTCTGCCTCCCAAGTGCTGGGATTAAAGGCATGCACCACCTTGCCTGGCTGGGGTTTCTCTATGGATCTCTCTCTGCTGCTATGTTGTTTCTTCTGCTTTCTCCTCAAGTTTCCAGGAAATTCTATTGTCTCTACCTCCTGTCTCACAGTCAGGGTAATAGAATTATGGAAACCCACCATGGGCTTCTAGCATTTAAAAAAAAACATTTATTTATTTATTTTGGGGGGGGTTGCTCCAGGGCCTCTAGCCACTGCAAATGAACTCTAGAGGCGGGCGCCCTCTTGTGCATCTGGCTTATATGGGTTCTGGGGAACTGAACCTGGGTCCTTTGACTTAGCAGGCAAATGCTTTAATGGCTAAGACATCCGTCTAGCCCGGGTTCTAGCTTTTTACATGGGATCTGGGAATTAAACTTGGATTGATTACCCCAATTTGGGCAGTGAGTACTTTGATCCATTGAGCCATCTTCCTGATCCTGTGTTGTATTTTATTAAATAGGCATTGGTCTCCAAATACTGGAAAATGATGTTTATAACCAAATACATATGTAATAATTACTATTATTGGTGCTGGGGATTGAGTCCAGGCTTCATGTGGACTAGGCAAGTGCTCCAGTACAGAGCTATACACCCATCTCTAACATTTGGTGTTTCTAATTTTTGCGACTTGAACAGTCAAGAACATCTTGAGCATGAAACTTTTCCATTATGGATTAATTTTTTTTAGAATAGATGTACAAAATGGAATTTTACTCAGCATGAGAATATGACCATTTCTATGGCTCTAATTATATATCACCAGCTTATGGCTATATTTTTATAATCAGTTTCTCTACACCCTTAATTTTATTAAGTTAAAATAACCAGTTGTGGGCTGGAGAGATTGCTTAGTGGGTAAGGCACTTGCCTGCAAATCCAAAGGACTCAGTGTTTGACTCACCAGATCCCACATAAGCCAGACGTACAAGGTGATGGAAGGTGCAAGGCTGCACATTCACAAAAGGTAGTGCATGTATCTGGAGTTCGATTGCAGTGGCTAGAGGCCCTGGCATGCCAATTCTCTCTCTCTCTCTCTCTCTCTCTCTCTCTCTCTCTTACACACACACACACACACACACACACACACACACACACACACCAGTTTGTTGGGCTTGACTCAAAAAAGGTGTTAAAAAATTAACTAGTTGTGGTAGGGCATTTCTAGAATCCTGGCACTGGGAGGCTGAGGCAGGAGGATTATTTCAGAATAGCCTGGGCTACGGAGATGATGTTTCCCATAGCATCAACAAAGAGCTCCCTGACTACTTTATTGTTGGTTAATTTTCATTCCTTTAACTGTAAGTTGCCTGTTTTTCTATCTTGGGTCTTTTTGTGTGGGCCTGGTACATGGCTGGCCCTTGACCATTGTCAGGCTGCCAGAAATCTCGAGTGCATCCACAGAGTCTGTGCATGTTGAGCTAGGTAGTTCTCCTTTTTTTGTGGTCTGCTGAACTAAAGGTTATTTTTTGGACTTTCTTTGTACCAAAGGGACATTACATATTTTGGTGTTTTGAAATACTTAAAGAATGTGTTGCAGCTGACATCAGAGACATCATCCGAGCAGAATGCTTATTACTCCTGTGGTTACCACATAGGAATGGACACCACCACTAGGAACAAAAGGGGTGGGGTGTAGTTGATGGTGTGCCCCTCGCTGACTGTGTGAGGAAGAGGGGGAGGGCTGTAAGCTCCTGTTGTCTTTGACTTTGAGTACACATAGGATCCAGAGAAACTTTAGCTGCCTCATAAATAGATGAGGGTATTGGAAACAACAATGGTGGGACAGCTATTAAAAACTCCACCCAGGGGCTGGAGAGATGGCTTAGCGGTTAAGCGCTTGCCTGTGAAGCCTAAGGACCCCGGTTCGAGGCTCGGTTCCCCAGGCCCCACGTTAGCCAGATGCACAAGGGGGCACACGCGTCTGGAGTTCGTTTGCAGAGGCTGATAGCCCTGGCGCGCCCATTCTCTCTCTCTCTCTCTCTCTCTCTCTCTCTCTGCCTCGTTCTCTGTCTGTTGCTCTCAAATAAATAAATTAAAAAAAAAAACAAAAAAAAACTCCACCCAGGAACAGAATTCCTTCTGCTTGCTTATAGACTAACTGTCTTACTGAAAAATTGCAATTAGAAAGGAATCTGCCATTGCCTGATGCCTCTGAGGAAAATTGTTTAATCTCTTGCATTCTACTACTATTTGTTTGCTTAGATACACACTTTTCTTTCAGTTTTTTAAAGCAAATATTTTAAAAGGATGGAAGTAGTTATTCTTTTGGCCTATGCTAATAAGCCTAATCCACATTTTCTTAGACCACTCAAACCTTCTCTGAAAACTTCCCACAAAGGGAATCCTTTTTTTTTTTCTTTCCCATTTAGATTTTTGTCTGTTTTTGAGGGTCTCACTCTAGCTCAGGCTGACCTTGAACTGAGCCATCTTCCTACCTCTACCTCCTGAGTACTGGGTTAAAATTGTGTGACACCATGCCCAGCTCATATAATTTTATTTTTGAGACAGGGTCTTATATACACCAGGCTGATGTTGAATCCCTCCTTTCCTGCCTGTGCCTCCCAACTGCTGGGATTACAGGTGAGTACCACTGTGCTTGGCCTGTTTGTATTGAGAGACAAGGTCATGTTATGTTGCCTAGGCTGCTCTGGAACTAGAGATCCTCCTACCTCAGCCTCCTGAGTGCTGGGATTACAGATGTACATTACTACACCTGTCTGGGAAGTTTTTGTTTTTTTTTTTTTTAATTTGCTAGCATGGTCATAGGGAAGTTTATATGTATATGATAATGTTCTCAAACAGAAAAATGAAACAAAAGGAAAATGTATGTAATTAGAATGCATTACATGGGACACAAAGTATTAATATTAATATAAAGTTTAACATTACATTGTGTTTTGCAATTTGGAGACCCTTGCAGGAAAATTAAAATTCAGTTTATTTATTTATTTACTTATTTTGTTTTTTGAAGCAGAGTCTCACTCTAGCCCAGGCTGACCTGGAATTTACTGTGTAGTCTCAAGGTGGGCTCGAACTCATGCTGCTCCTCCTACCTCTGCCTCCTGAGTGCTGGGATTAAAGGCGTAAATTCAGTTGATTTTTGTTGGGCATTAATTTCAATATAACTCTGAGATGAGGAATCAGTCAGCAGAAGTTTTCTTAATTAAGAAATTATCAGATGCAGGTTTCATGGCATGTTCATACTGAATTCAAGGGAGCTTGTGTACAGTGAGTAATTTCCCAGTTATGGGAAAATGTAAATATTATGTAGAAACAATAACATTACTTTTCTCCATTTCAGGTCTGTTTCTGTTTAAACAGGTTTGTGGATTCCTTTTTTTTTTTTTTTTCTTGCCAGTCTTCCTTTAGAGGGAAGGTACTGCCCTTTGAGATTTCTCTGAAGTTTCACAGTTGCTTTCCTGTAGGTTGTTGGTCATATGGTACAGTTTGCATCCACTGTTGTACTGTTTGATACTTAGCGTCCTCTCTTGGTCTCTACTAGAGGGGAAATGTAGCACTGCTATCAGCAAATAAACATCACACTCAATCCTATTGGAGGGAGCTCTGGTTCAGGTTTTTGTTTGTTTGTTTGTTTGTTTTTCAGGTAGGTTCTTGCTCTAGCCCAGCTGACCTGGAATTCACCATGTAGTCTCAGGTTGACCACCCATGTAAAGCTGAATAGGCATTTGTTTGCATTGTCAAGACACCTTGACACACACATACACACAAAAAAATTCAGGGCTGGAGAGTTGACTTAGCTGTTAAGGTGCTGTCTGTGAAGCCTAAGGACCCTGGTTCAATTTCCCAGTATCCACATAAGCCAGATGCACAAGGTGGCACATGCACCTGGAGTTCTTTTGCGTGGCTAGAGATACTGACATGTCCATTCTCTCTCTGTCTCAAATAAATAAATAAAATATAAAATTCAAATAAAAATAATCAGATTCACATTATAGTACCTCTGTATTGGTTGCGATGAAAACTTAAGACTCAGTTAATATTGATAGTGGGGAACTAGGTTTTGTTATGGAAGAAGTGTTCTCTACCCTTTCCTCCCTCCGCTGTGGAACTCCAGACCTTGTTCATGATGTCAGGCAAAAGCTGTACTGCTGGAGCAGGTACCTTCTTTTCATTGCTGAGACAAATCACCCAACCAGAAGCAGCTTAAGGACGACTTATCATGGTAGGAAATCATGGTAAGAGCAGCCAGCCAGCTTGGTATCCCATTTTGTCCTATCAACAGAAAGGAAGTAGTCTTAGTACTGGGTTTGGAGCTGGGCTGCACTACCCCAAAGCCTTTCCCCAGTGACACACCTTCTTCAACAAGGCTCCACCTCCCAAAGTCCCACCACTTTCCCAAATTGCTACCAGTTGGGGTCCAAGTATTCAAATCACATGAGCTATGGGGACATTCAAACCACCACAACCACTAAGCTACATCCTCAGCTGGATGATGTGTTCTTTTTTTAAAAAACAATATATTTTATTTATATTTGGGGTAGAGAAGTAGGCAGAGAGACAGAGGGAGGATGGGCGCGCCAGGGCCTCCAGCCACTGCAAACGAACTCCAGATGCATGTGCTCCCTTGTGCAGCTGGCTTATGTGGGTCCTGGGGAATTGAGCCTGGGTCCTTTGGCTTTGCAGGGAAGTGCCTTAACCACTAAGCCATCTCAGCTGGATGTGTTCTTAATCAGTGAATTAATTGATGAAAGCAGTTATATAGGACAGTCTGAGTTTAAATCAGTGCTGGCTGTGTTGTCCGGGGAAAGTCATTTCCATATGTGAACTAGCAGCCGGTATAGCAGGAAATAAACATTAATAAATATTAGCAGTTGTCATTAAAAGATCTCACTACATATGAATAATTTACCTCTTAATTTGAGGGTAGTGGACCAAATGGAGCACCAAACACAGGTGAGAGATTTAAACAATCAGCCAGAGTGAAAGTTAGCAGGAAATTAAATCTCTCCTTGGATGCATTAACTAAAATGAATGGGGTATGCGAATGAAAAATGTAAACTCCCTCTCTCTTTGTTACATGCCCCTAGCTGCAGGATTCTAACTGCAGAGTTCTCAGGGCTGCTCAAGTAATGTGGTCACAAACTGCCTCTTCCTGGAGCTTTCCTTTTTCCTCTACTGGGTCTTGTGTTCATTGTTTAGGGACTTAGTCACTGTCTTGTTTCTGGTAGATCAAGTGAGATGAGGTAACTATGCAAACTGCATAACATCCTGCAAAGGGAGACTCTACTGCAGACCTCACAGCTCAGGAGGAGGAATCCAGTCCTGGGCTGTGGCTGCCTGCCCAGCCAAAGTCCCTTCCACAGTGTCTGTCTCAGCTCCAAGAGATTGCAGCTCTGCTAGATACTTCCACAGTTTGAAGCAAGCTTGCTTGTGCTTGAATCCAGGTGCTGAAGTAGCGCAGCAGGTCACGGGATCTGGAGCTGGGATAGGCTGTGGCATCTGGTGGGAGCCTTCTTCCTAGGAGGGCTGGAGAGGTGATGAGCCCTCTGTGTTCTGATGTTCCCTCTCCACTCAGACTCTTCCTTTGGTTCTGTGGAGTCTTTTTTCACATTAGATATTTTTCCCTTTGGTGCATACATGCAGGTGTTAAGGGCAGACTAGGGCTTCTTGCCACTACAAATAGGCGCCAAGTGCATACACCACTTTTTGCATCTGGAGATAAGTAGGTGCTGGGGATTTGAACCCTGGGCCAGCTAAAGGTTTTGCAAACAAGTGCCTTTAATTACTGAGCCATCTCCCCAGCCCTGGTTCTGTGTTTTTTACAAAAAGGAGGGAAAATTGGTTGCCTGGCACTAGCTTTGTGTTACTTTTGAATGTCATGAGCATTTTTAGTAGTCCTTAAATTCATTCATTTCCTTCCTTCTTCCCTCCCTCCCTTTCTTGTCCAGAATTACCTTGAACCAAGATTACCTGATTCTCCTCCTGTTTATATCTCCTGAATGCTGTTATCACAGGTGTGCACCATCATACCCCCCCCTTTTTTTTCCCTGAAGTTCGGTCTCATTCTGGCCCAGGCTGACCTGGAATTAACTTTGTAGTCTTAGGGTGGCCTTGAATTCATGGCGATCCTCCTACTTCTGCCTCTGGAGTGCTGGGATTAAAGGTGTGTGCCATTATGCCTGGGAGCTTTTTCTCTTTAAAATAAAAAAAAAAAAATTATCTGAGAGAGAAGGAGAGAAGTGGGGGAGTAGCCTTCAGCCACTGCAAACAAACTCCATATTGCATCTGCCTCTTATGGGCCTTGGGGACTTGAACCTGGGCCTTTGGCTTTGTAGGCAAGTGCCTTAACCACTAAACCACCAGCCATTTTCCCCCTTTTTAAAATATTTGTTTATTATAGCAGGTCCCCTCTCCTCCCCCACCCCAGGTAGGGTCTCACTGTAGCCCAGGCTGACCTGAAATTCACTATGTAGTTTCAGGGTGGTCTTGAAATCGTGGTGATCCTCCTACCTCTGCCTCCCAAGTGCAGGGATTAAAGGCATGTGCTACCATACCCCGTTACTATGCCATTTTTTTTATGCAGTGTTAAGGATTGAATCCAGGGCAAATACCCTATCAATTGAGCCATATCACCAGCCTCACATATATATTCTTTTTAAAAAAACAACTTTTTTTTTAAGGCTGGAGAGATGGCTTAGTGGTTAAGGCACTTGGCCCGTGAAGCCTAAGAACCCTGGTTCGATTCCCCAGTACCCATGTAAAGCCACATGTACAAGGTGGTACATGTGTCTGGGGTTCCTTTGCAGTGGCTGGAGGCCCTGGTGCGCCTATTCTGTCACCTTGTACATCTGTCTTAGCAGGTGTTAGCTTATGGGAAGAAAAGGGTTATTTCAGCTTAGGGTTTCTAGGGGAAGTTTCATCATGGCAGAGCAAGTGTGGGAAGAGCAGGTAGCTGGGTGTCATGTGGTCTTATTAGCAGGCAGGATGGAGAGAGGAAGCCTGCTCCGAACAACCAGCGGGGCTGGACTGATAAACCTTAAGGCCCCCAGTGACCCACCTTCTCCAGCAAGGCTCAACCTCCAAAGGTTCCACCTGGGAATTGAGTGTGAGGTTTAATCACCAGCACATGAGGTATGGACATTTTACATTCAAGCTACCACATGGTGATTCAAAGACATGAACACTTGTTATCTATGTTTAAATTTCATTTGGAATTGATTTTGTTACTTAGAAAGCATTCTGATGATTTGTAGAAAGATGACATTCCAGCACATTGTTGAATGTATCAGGGGATTTGAACAGATGTAGTTTTAAGTCTTCCAAATTATACTTCCCATGAACTTCACATCACAAGGGCAGACCTACCTCTCATTCTCCATTGTATAGTCATGAGGTGATTGACAGAGATAAGTTCTGGGAAGTACATCACTAGGCATTTTCATCATGAGAACTGCACAGTGTACTTACAGAAACCTCCATGGTCCATCTTCCATGCAGCCTCTTTGTTGATGTGGTCCAGGAACTTAGCCATGGGACTCCATGAGGCTGCTGGTGGTGAGACGCAGCATCCTGTTCCACAGTATACCTTTTTTTTTTTGTAAGTAGGTAGGCCCTCTAAAGTCATGATTATAAAAGTATAGTGGTGGTGTATGCCTTTAATCCCAGCATTTGGGAGGCCAAGGCAGGAAGATTGCTGTGAATTTGAGGCCAGACTGAGACTACATAGTAAATTCAGGTCAGCCTGGGCTAGAGCAAGACTCTAACCTTGCCGGGGGTGGGGGGGGGTGGGGGGGGGTGGGGGGGTGGGGAGGAGGGGTCTGAAGGTATGGTACAGTAAATACATAAGTCAGTCTCAGCATCATTTATTATCACTGTCAAGTGTGTGTACTGTACACAATGGAATGTTGTTTCTGTACCACTGGCAGTAGTTTATACCAGCATCACCATAACCATGTGAGTATTGCAGTCAGCTTTGTGATGCTGTCAGAAAACACCTACTTCAGCTGGGCGTGGTGGTGCACACCTTTAATGTCAACACTCAGGAGGCAGAGGTAGGAAGATTGCTATGAGTTTAAGGCCACTCTGAGACTACATACTGAATTCCAGGTCAGCCTGGGCTAGGGCAAGACCCTACCTCAAAAAAAAAAAAAAGGAAGAAAACACCTGACCAAGAGTAGCTTGTGGGAGGAAAGGGTTTATTTGGGCTTACAGACTGAAGTGGAAGCTCCATGATGGTAGGTAAAACAATGGCATGAGCAGAGGGATGGATGGACATCACCTCCTGGCCAAATCAGGTGGACAATAGGAACAGGAGAGTGCCAAACACTGGCAAAGTGAAGTTGGCTATAATAACCATAAGCCCGCCCCCAACAATGTACTGCCCCCAGGAGGCTTCAATTCCCAAATTGCCACCAGCTGAGGATCTGGTATTCAGGACACCTAAATTAATGGGGGACACCTGAATCAAACCACCATAGTGAGATAGTAATGTTCTGTATTGTTATGAAGGCTGTTACTTCACTAGGCTACAGGAAATTTTCAGCTGTATTACCTTATACAACCATTGCTGTATATGTGGTTCATCACTGACCAAAACAATGTTGTGTATGACTGTATTGTCAGTGCTTGTGTAGTGCCTGGCACTGAGGAACAGAGGGAGGGAGTCCTGCTGTTTTTAGGAGGTGGGTGGTGAGGCAGTACCCAGATGGAACCTAAGGCCTTGTGCACATTAAACAAATGCTTTGCCCCTAATCTATACCCACAGCCCAATTACATTTTTATTTATTTGCAAGCAAAGAGAGGTAGAAGAGAGACAGACAGAATGGACACACTAGGGCCTACAGACGCTGCAGACAAACTCCAAATGCATGCTCCTCTGTGCATCTGACTTTATGTGAGTACTGAGGAAATGAACGCTAGATGCTAGGCTTTTCAGGCAGGTGCCTTAACTGCTGAACCATCTCTCCAGCCCCTAATTATATTTGTTAATTGACCATCTGCTTTTAATTTAATCAGACTTTTATCAGAATTATAATCAAGAAAAAGAAGTTGAAGACAATGAAACAAGTGGGTTTAAAAAATATTATTTAACAGAATGGGAAAAAATCTTCACCAGCTATATATCTGAGGCTTAATATCTAGGATATACGAAGAACTTAAAAAGTTAACAAGGAATCAAACAAACCAATCAAAAAATGGGCTATGAAGCTAGATAGAGAGTTCTCAAAGGAAGAAATACGAATGGCATATAAGCATCTTAAGAAATGTTCTACATTACTATTCATCAGGGAAATGCAGATCAAAACTACATTGAGATTCTATCTCACTCCTGTCAGATTGGCTACCATCATGAAAACAAATGATCATAAATGTTGGCGGGGATGTGGAAAAAGAGGAACCCTTCTACACTGTTGGTGGGTATGCAGTCTGGTCCAGCCATTGTGGAAATCAGTGTGGAGGTTCCTAAAACAGCTAAAGATTGATCTACCATATGACCCAGCTATAGCACTCCTAGGCATATATCCAAAAGACTCATCACATTTCCTTAGAAGTACGTGCTCGACCATGTTTATTGCTGCTCAATTTATAATAGCTGGGAAATGGAACCAGCCTAGATGTCCCTCAACTGATGAGTGGATAATGAAGATGTGGCACATTTATACAATGGAGTTCTAATCAGCGGTAAGGAAACATGGAGTTATGAAATTTGCAGAAAAATGGATGGATCTGGAAAGTATTATACTAAGTCAGGTAACCCAGGCCCAGAAAGCCAAGTGCCACATATTCTTCCTCATATGTGGATCCTAGCTACAGATGATTGGGCTTCTGCGTGAGAAGGAAAACAAACTCAGTAGCAGAGGCCAGTAAGTTAAAAAGGAGATATAAAGGGAAGAGAAAGGAAGGGAGGAGGGTACGTAATAGGTTGGTATTGTATATATGTAAGTAGAATGATTGAAATGGGGAAGGGATATGATGGAGAATGAAATTTCAAAGGGGAAAGTGGGGGGAGGGTATTACCATGGGATATTTTTTATAATCACGGAAAATGTTAATAAAAATTGAGAAAAAAAAAGAGAGAGACTGGGGCTGGAGAGTTAAGCAGTTAAGAGTTAAGCAGTTAAGCGCTTGCCTGTCAAGCCTAAGGACCCTGGTTCGAGGCTCAATTCCCCAGGACCCATGTTAGCCAGATGCACAAGGGGCGCATGCATGTGGAGGTCCTTTGCAGTGGCTAGAGGCCCTGGCGTGCCCATTCTCTATCTATCTGCCTCTTTCTCTGTCTTTCACTCTCAAATAAATAAATAAAAAACCAAAAATTTTTTAAAATATTTATTTATTTATTTATTTGAGCGGGGGTGGGGAGAATGGGTGCGCCCGGGCCTCCAGCCATTGCACACAAACTCCACATGCATGCACCCCTTGTGAATCTGGCTTATTTGGGTCCTGGAGAATTGAACTGGGATCCTTTGGCTTTGCAGTCAAATGCCTTAATCGGTAAGCCATCTTTCCAGCCCACAAGTGGGTTTTTTGTTTTGTTTTGTTGGAGGGAGTAACAAAGGACAGTGGTAATTGATGCTGCATTTATATAAGTGAGGCATTGAGGTGAAATGCAAAGTAGCACATTGGGCTGGGCTTGTGGAGGCCTGGGTACTTAGTAACTATCACTGGTAACTAAGGGAGAGGTACTGAATCATTTTGGGCTTTAATTTCTTTTTCAAAGGCTCTGACTAGTTCTTGAACAAATGATTAATATGCTCTGGAGCTAAATTATTGATTGGAGAGCAAGAAATAGTGATCAGATTGGGGAAGAATTTCCTCAATGAATGTGTTGAGGTACCCAATAATTTAGATTGGAAACAGCTACATTAGGTCATATCTGTTTGTGTGGGAAGAGATAAAGTGAGTTGATTAGTCATTGATGTTTGTTTAATGAGTAGAATTTGGAGAGGTATTTCTTTTTCAAAAGTGGCAATGCCCTGGGAAAGAGAAAGGGGTTTATCTTGGTATAGTTAGTTCATCCATTTATAGTGCCAGCAAGCATGGGTTTCACTCAAAGGGAACACTTGCTCTGAAATTCTCTGTTGTCGAATTTACAAATACAGTACCAAGAACTATTTAAGAAAGATTTCATATGGGCTGGAGAGAGAACTTACCTGCAAAGCCTAACCACCAGGGTTCAATTTCCTTGGCACCCACGTAAAGCAAATGCACATGTATAGCACATGCATCCGTTTGCAGTGGTTAGAGGCCCCACACGCTCATTCTTTCTCTCTTCACTCTGATTATAAATAAATAAAACTGGGCTGGAGGGATGGCTTAGCGGTTAAGGTGTTTGCCTGCAAAGCCAAAAGACTCAGGTTCAATTCCCCAGAACCCACGTTAGCCAGATGCACAAGGGGGCACACGTGTCTGGCGTTCGTTTGCAATGGTTGGAGGCCCTGATGTGCCCATATTCTCTCATTCTCTCTCTCTTTCCCTCTTTCTCTGTCAAATAAATAAACTTTTTTTTTGTTCTTTTGAGGTAGGGTCTCACTAGCTCAGGCTGACCTGGATTTCATTCTGTCGTGTCAGTGTGGCTTTGAACTCATGGCGATCCTTTTACCTCTGCCTCCCAAGTGCTGGGATTAAAGGTATGTGCCACCATTCCTGGGCAACTTGTTTTCTTTAAGAAAAGAGTCCACCAGCAGTGTGATGTTCCTTAGAGCCAGGGCTGGCTTACTAAGGCATCTAGCTTACTAAGCATGCAGGACAAGAGGGTGGACTGATAACTGTGCCTTTTGGAAGGGTGACGACTTGGGCGGGTGAAACTTATAGGAGTGAGGAAGCATGTTCAAATCCTTTGGAAGAGTGAGTCAAGGTTTTCATTGGCTTCTAGTGTCTCCTTTATTCCAATTGGTCTGTTCTTATCCTTGGCAATAAATGTTCTTAGAAAACCTATTTTAGCAAGTTAAATCCTATTATGCAAGGACAGTGTTTATTGGTTCAATTGAACGTGTACAAGCTTGAGGCTTCCTTGCCCACACAGTCTGTAGTACCTTACTTGGCTTCTCCATTCTGTTTTTGTTTTTTTTTTTTTATACAATGTCTTATTCTCTGATTGCTATGATTGTATTTAAGGGTTGCCTTAGTAAGAATGAAAACTAGAAAGCTAGAGACCTTTGCCTTACTGAGGACACACTGAATGAGTCATTTGTGTGATGATTAACTTTATTCATTTTTTTTTCTCCTCAGTGCTGGAGGTTGAACCTAGGGCTTTGAACATGCAAGGCACACACTCTTACCACTGAGCAGCATCCTTGGCCTCCACTTGATTCATGCTTGAGACCCCATCTTTTTCCACAGAAAAAATATTTTTCATTTGAGCCAGTTTTTTAGAACTGTCATCTGTTTCTAACTTTACGTACACCTAAGGGAATATTTCACCAAGACTATGGGAAAAATAATTCTTTAAAATTGGATTGTTTAGGGACTGGAGAGTTGGCTCAGCGGTTAAAGGCTCTTGCTTGCAAAGCATGATGGCCCCAGTTCAGTTTCCCAGTACCCATGTGAAGCCAGATGCACAAATTGGCACATGGATCTGGGGTTTGTTTGCCATGGCAAGTGAACCTAACATGCCTCTTCTCTTTCTCTTTATCTCTCTGAGCAAATAAAGAAAAAATATAAAATTGGACTTTTAAACATTTGAAGAACTATTGATAGTTCAGAGTGACATAGCTTTAACTCCCAAAGGATCAAACTGAATGCTTCCTTTTAACCTGAAAAGCCTTGGGCTTGTTGCTCTTCTAGCTAGAATGAGCATGCTAAATGACATAATTACACATAGTTTCATTTTCAGCCATCAGAATAAAAAACTCATCTTTTCTAGAAATTTTCTGTTGTCTTAACACAATCTAGTTCATATCCCTGGAATTGTATGGTATATTGTGGATGGGTGCTGTGACAGTGTGAAGAAGTGACTAGTTTTAGGTTACTACTACTTCCATTTTCAAATTAAAGCTAAGTGACCTATGAAAATATGGTATGTATAAAAATGGTTTATGTAAACTAAAATGTTAGCATCTTTAGCAGCCAAAGGTGCCCAGTCCCCAGATTCTAAATGTCAGTTATTAAACATTGGAAGTATCTCTGGATTATAAGCTTTCTATTAATTTATATACTCATTGATTTTTAACAATTTTCATGATCAAGAGGAAAAATATCGGCTGAACTCTAGAAATAATGGATTTCCCCCATGAGTATATGTCAACGAAAAAAAAAAGTCTAGAGTTACAAAGCTGCTCGGAAATACTGAGCCCTTTGTGCTATCAGCTCATGTGATGTCCAGTCACACAGTCATGTGTCTGAGGAGTGAGCTCTAGCTGGTTTTTAGTGGCTGTGTAGGAGTTGAAGACACTCAGTGGTAGAGGGCTTGGCTAGCGTGCATGAGGCCCCAGGTTCAATCCATAGTACAAGGACAAAACAAAATCCAATCCTCAGTGGCCACTTAGTTATTAAATTGAATGAAGACAATGAAGGTAGGGACACGGTGGAGGAGGCGCAACAGTAACCACACTGAAGAGTTGGGAGGATTTAGTAACCTTGAGAGTGTCCTGGGGGAGGGTGAGAGAGCAGTTGAGGTGAGCTGTAGGTAGCCTGCTTGGATGCCCGTATAGGTGGTGCTGTCTAGAAGGTAGACTGGACTACAGAGTGTGCTTGGGGATCATGGGTTTGGATGCAGTCTCTTGGTGAGAGTTAAGGTGAGGTCTTTGGAGGGAAGGAGATTCCACAGGAGCAGGGGGACAACAGCCTTTAAAGGGTGAACAGACATGAGTATGTCCATGGACAAGGAATGGCTAGAGAGGTAGAGGGAGAGGAGCTGCCTCTAGGACCTTTGGAGAACTTGAGGAGTACTTCTTCAGAGAGCTGAAGCCGTGAAACTAGACAGCAGCAGGTGGAAGGGTGAATGATGGATGTGGGGAAAGTAAGGCTAGGTGACGAGGAGGCCATCATTTCTGTGTTTCTTGACTTGAGTCTTGGTGATTGTACAGACAAGGGGGAAGCATGTTGCTCCATAGTGACAAGAATGGTATTGGAGGTTGGGCATGGTGGGGCACACCTTTAATCCCAGCATTCGGGAGGCAGAGGTAGGAGGATTGCCATGAGTTCAAGGCCACCCTGAGACTACAGAGTTAATTCCAGGTCAGCCTGGGCCAGAGTGAGACCCTACCTCGGAAAAAAAAAAAAAAAAAAAAAAAAAGAATGGTATTGGGACTCCAAAATGGAGGGAGGGGACTGCTTAGAAGGAGTAGGGCTCATCTGTGGTGAGAGGAGGGTCTGAGTGTGCAAAGCGTGTACTCTGTGAAGAAGAGGGGTGGCTATACGCTTTGTTGGTTAGTGCATAAGCACATGGACATTGATTGAAGGTGGATATGCATGTGGGAGGAATAGAGAGAAACCCACAAAGGCACCCAAACATGCTGGGGTGCCTGGGAAACCAGTTGTTGTGGTGGAGCAAAGGGTGTCGTCACCCATGGGTGCGGTGAAAAGTGAGGCTGGAAAGGGCAGACCTGCCAGCTCTAGAGGAGCCACATGACCAGAGCTCTGATTCTGAAACAAGCAGCAACTGAGAGAGAGAAAAGAGATGTTCGAGAGGCTGTTGAAGAAACCGGTGAAGGTGGACAGCCACAGTGGGAGAAAAGATTCCAGAGATGATTTGTGCTGAGGGGGGCCACGTGACCTGGAGGAGCGGGGAGGAAGGAAGAAGGAGGTATGGAGGGTCATGACCTAGAGGCAGTGGAGAATGTGGGAGGAAGGCATGCTGATTTAGTGAGGTAGTGGACACTTCAGTGTGTGATCATGCTCAGAACCTTCCAAGCAGCAGCTAGAATTGGTGTCCAAAGCTCTGGACAGAAGTTAGGACCAAAGACAAAGATTTGAATCTATGAGATCATTCTTTCTCTGGAAGTAGTTAAGGTTTATCTGAAGGAACACAATAAAAATAAATCTTAGCCAGACACAGTGGGCACAACTTTAATTCTAGCATGCAAGAGGTAGAGCTAAGAGTGTCACTGTGAGTTCGAGGTCAACCTGGACTAGAGTGAGATCCTACCTTGTGGGGGGGAAAAAAACCAACAGCAAAAAAACAAAACAAAAAAAAAAAAATCCTAAGATGTTGCTATGGACTACAAGAATAGACCTTGCATGCTGTTTGAGCATATTTTTCACTTTTTAAGAATAAAATCATTTGACAGAATCTGACTATACCCATCAAATAACTAAAATTTAACATTTCAGGAATAAATTAAGTAAATTCAAGAAGTTTCAATAAAGTTATCTTTTAACTTTTTAAAAATGTGTGTGTGTGAATGTGGGTACTCCACCATGTGTTGATGAAGTTAAGAGGACAACTGGTCAGGTGTTGTCCTTGCACCCCCTTTAAAGCAGGCATTCGTTGCTCACTGCTGACCTTCATTGTCAGGCTAGCTGGTAGGTGTGTATGATTACATACCCGATACAGCTTCCTGCTTTTATGTGGTTTGGGGTTCTGACTCAGGTACTCATGCTTGCCCAGCAAGTGCTTTATCACTGAGCCATCTCTCCATCCCCATGGTTTTTTGTTGTTTTTTTTTTTGTTTATTTATTTATTTTTTTTACTCTTTTTGTTTGTTTGTTTTTGAGGCAGATCTGACTCTAGACCAGGTTGACCAGAAAATCACTGTAGCTCTAGGTTGGCCTAGAACTCACAGTGATCCTCCTACCTCAGCCTCTCCAGTTCTGGTATTAAAGGTGTGTGACACCATGCCAGGCCTTTAAAATTTGGGGGGGGGGGGGGAGGTGGCGGCGGAGGGATGGCTTAGCAGTTAAGACGTTTGCTTGCAAAGCAAAGAACCCAGGTTCGATTCCCCAGAGCCAGCATTAAGCCCAATATACAGGGGGCTCATGTGTCTGGAGTTCGTTTGCAGTGGCTGGAGGCCCTGGCATGCCCATTCTCTCTTTCCCTCTTTCTCTGTCAAGTAAATAAATGAATAAAAATAAAATTAAAAAACATTCCTTCTTTTAAAAAAATATTTATTGGCGAGATGGGTGGGGGAGAAAGAGGCAGATAGAACGGGCGTGCTAGGGCCTCCAGCCATTGCAAATGGACTCCAGATGCATGCACCACCTTGTGCATCTGGCATGAGTTCTGGATAATTGAACTAGGCGTCACAGGCACGCATCTTAACCACTAAGCCATCTCCCCAGCCCTCTCTCTCCCCTCTCTTTCTTTTTTAATTTTTTAAAATCAGCATACAAGGCAATGGGTTTTATTATGGCATTTTCATCCATATTTGTCCTGTTACTTTCTTCCTTCACTGTCCTCTATACTTGTTTTTTTTTCTTCTTCTTCTTCTTCTCGGTAGGGTCTTGCTTTAGCCCAGGCTGGCCTGGAATTTACTGTGTAGCCACAGGCTGGCCTTGGCCTACCTCTGTTGGCCTCCCGAGTGTTGGGATTAAAGGTGTGTGCACCATACCCAGCTTTCATCCTTGTTCTTGCTGGGCCCCAGCATCTCCACAGACAGTCCCCCTTCTGCTTTCATGACCCATGGATACCATTACTCTCCCCCCCCTCCAAGATCTCAGAGAACATTAAAAAAAATGTTGTTAATAAGGGACTTTAGAAGATTAGTGTGAAGTCCAGCAGGCATGAGGGTGTAGTGAGGAGGGGCCAGAGTTTGGAAAGAGGTGCAGCATCTCTTTTTATAGCAGGACTACTATGAAACTCCTGAAGCTGTATTGAGAGGAGTATGCACATTGCATGTTTATGGGACCATTCGGAGGAAACCCTTGAGCTCTTGTTTTCCCAGCATTCTTATTTCCATACCAGCTATGTTCATTGCCATCTAAAAATATGTATGTGTCAACAACATGAGTATAAGAAGTTACAACGATTATGGTGAATGTTACTTATAACTCCAAAGAAGCTGGGGATTTCTGTGTCATTTATCCTAATTCAAAGAAGCGTCTAGGCTGGGAAGATGGCTCAGCATCTAAAGATGCTTGCTTGTAAATCCTGCTGGCCTGGGTTTCATTCCTTAGTACCTATGACAAGCCAGATGCATGAAGTGGCACCATGTATCTGGAGTTCACTTGTAGAGGCAAGAGGCCCTGGTATTCTCTCTCTACTCAAAAAAAAAAAAAAAATTAATTAATAAAAACAAATGTTCTGCAATTAGAAGGCTTTTGAAATTTGTTTCAAGGGATGGTAAATGAAGTAGTTCTAGAGGCTGGTTGCATATTGCCACATGCTTCTGTTCTCCAATTGGTAAGAAAATATAAAGAACCTGTGTGCATTTCAAATAGTAAAGGAAGTCACACATACCCTGATGGCACATTGAGATCACTCAGCATGTGCAGTGTTAACAGAGCCTGGGCAATGCACAAATCTGTGTACTACGTCCAGAAGTCCTGCTTCTTTTTTTTTTATTATTATTTATTTATTTATTTATTTGAGAGTGACAGACACAGAGAAAAACAGAGGGAGAGAGAGAGAATGGGCATGCCAGGGCTTCCAGCCTCTGCAAACGAACTCCAGACTCGTGCGCCCCCTTGTGCATCTGGCTAACGTGGGACCTGGGGAACCGAGCCTCGAACCAGGGTCCTTAGGCTTCACAGGCAAGCAGTTAACCGCTAAGCCATCTCTCCAGCTCCTGCTTCTTCCTGTGCAGAACTCACCAGTTTATATGGGGAGACCACCACCATTTGGTGTAGCTGGCAAACAGTAGCTGCTTATATGATTGAGGTGCAGAAACACTGCGCTGGGCACCTGTAGAATTGTGATAGCTCTAAAATTAGGATGTTCCTTTTCACTCTTTCCCTTTAGTTAAGTCAGAGAATACTAGAGAATCCAAGATTACAATAGAAAGGAAGTTATTTTTGAACTATTATGTTGTCAAGGTAAATGTTAACTTCTTTTTATTTTATTATTATTCTTTTGTTTTTGTTTTTCAAGGTAGGGTCTCACTCTGGCCCAGCTGACCTGGAATTCACTATGTAGTCTCAGGGTGGCCTCGAACTCACGGCGATCCTCCTACCTCTGCCTCTCAAGTGCTGGGATTAAAAGCATGCACTACCACACTGGCTTCTAAAAATATTTTTATTGATTTGTGAGAAGAGATGGGGGCAGAATGGGCACACCAGGGCTTCTTGCTACTACAAAGGAACTCCAAACCCATGTACCACTTTGTGCATCTGGTTTTACATGGGTACTGGGGAGAGCCAGCAGACTTTGGAAGCAAGTATCTTTAACTACTGAACCATCTCCCTAGCCCAGTATTAATTTCTTGAAGAAAGAGAAAATGCTAGGAAAGGGTTTTCTAGTAGGAAGCAATCAGGAGTACAGCAATCATTAAAATGCAGCATGAATACTTTTTGGCTACTTTTCAGCTTAGAAGATAAAATATTGAGGATATAGTTAGGTCCTTGGGTATTTCTTCCTGGTTCATTTTTTATTTGTCCCCTCCCTCCTTCCAGGTAGGGTCTTGCTCTAGCCCAGATTCACTATGTAGTTTCAGGGTAGTCTCAAATTCACTGTGATCCTCCTACCTCTGCCGCCTGAGTGCTAGCATTAAAGGCATGTGCCACCAGTTTGTTCTTTTTACCATGCCATGCATATGTTTTTTATTTCTGTTGTGGGCGTCTGTGCTGTTCATTAATAGTGTTGTTTCATGTCTTTCTAAAACATGAAAATGCTGTCTTGCTGCCCTCACACCTATAAATTGCTTGTATTGTTCAGACATGGCTTTGAAATTGGTTCTTGTTCTAGTTAATTTCCTTTCTTTCCTTCCTTATTTTTGTTTTTTCACAGTAGAGTTTTACTCTAGCCCAGGCTGACCTAGAACTTACTCTGTAATCCCAGGCTGGCATTGATTTTACAGTAGTCCTTCTACAGTGGGACTAAAGGTGTGCACCATTGTGTCTGGCCAACATCCCCCTTCTTCTAACTAGCATGTTGATATTTTTGAAACTAATAGAATTATGAGTATTGTTTAGATGGAAAAATTGAATTTAGTAATATTTATTGTGTTAGTGATCTATAACTTTATGTAAAGTTCCAGTCAATTTAATGGCTGCATGTCTTTGGGACCAGAGTGAGAAGACTATAAAAAAGAAATTCCTGGGACTGAAGAGATAGCTTAGTGGTTAAGGTACTTGCCTGCAAAACCAAAGGACCCAGGTTTGATTCTACAGGACCCACATAAGCCAGATGCACAAGGAGATCACATGTGTCTGGAGTTTGTTTGCAGTGGCTGGAGGCCCTGACACCTCCATTCTCTCTCTGTGTCTCTTTCCCTCCCCCCTCAAATAAACAAAAATTAAAATTAAAAGAAATTCCTAAGCTCTATTTTTTTGGTATCTCAGTCTCCACTTGGAATTTAGTTTATAGTGAGCTGCTTAGTATGGGACAGGGGAGGAAGGCAACTTTTTTATTTTTGGTAGCCCTTAAATTTTTTGTAATTTATTTAAAAATCTTTTTTTAAAAAAAAATCCTCCTGTCTAAAAGTGCTCAAATATAGCAAGGGAAAGGTACCTTGAAATATGAAGAATGGTGTAAATCCTGACAGAGTCTTTCATGAAAGCAGGTTCTGTTTTCTTATCATGTTGTTCTGCTTCAGTTGCCCAGCTGCTCTCTGGTTTCCAGGCTCCCCACTGCACTGGCTGTAGGCTCTCAGTATCGTCCCTTCATATTTCCTCCACAGCCTAACTCCTCTCTCCAAAGAGGCCCTACAACACTTTTGGTATATGGTGTAGTTGCTTCATGAAACATTTCTTTCCTGCTGCAGGCAAGTCAATGAGAGCATCACTTCCTGTTGATCTTGACAGCAGGTTCTGAGATGATCAATATTAGCAGCGCTAAAGGAATGCAGCATGAAAGATCTTGAAGCCATTCTGTGATGAGAAAGTGGGAGTGAGGGCATTCATACAGTGATTTTATGCAGCTAATCACTGACCTGTTAACCTCGGCCATCTGAGGGTCTTGACTACCTTATGGCAAGTTTCACTTAGAATCTTTTTAAAAATATTTTTTAATCTTATTCTTACTTATTTATTGAGAGAGAGAGAGAGAGAGAGAGAGAGAGAGAGAGAGAGAGAAAGAGAGAGAGAGGGAGAGAGAGAGAATGAATGAGTGAGAACAGGCATGCCACTACCTCCAGTCACTGCAAACAAATTCCAGACATATATGCCACCATGTGCATTTGGCTTATGTGGTTTCTGGGCAATTGAACCTGGTCCTTAGGCTTTGTAGGCAAGTACCTTAACTGCTAAGCCATCTCTTTAGCCCTTCCATTTCTTTTTAGTGGTCCACATTTCATTTAAAATCAATGCATCTTTTTACAGCTTTATTGAGGTTTAATTGATATGCAGAAAACCCTGCATATATTTGATGTATTCAACTTACGAGCTTGAACATACCATACATGTCTGCAATACTATGAACATTAATTATTAAGATAATAAACATGCAGCCTTTCTGAATGTTTTGTGTATCACTTGTGCACATCTGTGTGTATATTGAGAACACCTAGCATGACATCTGTCCTCTTACCGAATATTAAATACACAGTACCCTGCTGCTAACTCTAGGCACTCTCCTGTACAGCAACTCTCCAGGCTTCATCTCACATGACTGTAACCTCACACCCTCTCAACACCAACTCTTTTTTTCCCCTCTACCAAGCCCTTGGCAACCACCTTCCTGTTTTCTGCTTCTGTAAATTTCATGAGCTTATTTATTTGAGGGGACAGGGTTTTCATATAGCATAGGCAGGCCTATATCATATATATCCCTCTCTGTATAGTCAAGGATGACCTTGGACTTCTGATCTTCCTGCCTCTACCTCCCAGATAACAGGTATGTGCCAAGCTACTTTGACTATTTCGGATACTGTATTAGTCACTTTTTTCATTGCTGTGACAAAATAACATAAGCAATTTAAAGGAATACAGGGCTTATTTTGGCTCACAGTCTGAGGGTATTATCTAGTAGAGAAGGCTTGCATCCATAGTCAGGAAACAGATGAGTGCTAGTGCTTGGATTGCTTTTTTTTTTTTTTTAAAAAGAGAGAGAGAGAGAGTGGGCATGCCGGGGCCTTCAGCAACTGCAAGCAAACTCCAGACACGTGTGTCCACTTGTGTGCATGTGTGACATTGCGCACCTGCGTTACTGTATGCCTGCCTTACCTGGGACCTGGAGATTCAAACATGAATTCTTAGGCTCTGCAGGCAAGCGCCTTAACCACTAAGCCATCTCTCCAGTCTTGCTTTCTTTTCTTTATTAGTCTTATGACCCCAGCCATGGGGTGGTGCTGTGTTCATTTGGGGTAGATCTTGCCCCTTCAGCCAAACCTTTCTGAACACATCCTCATAGAGGCGTATTTCCATAGTAATTCTAAATCCTGTCAAGGTAACAATTAAGATTAACCATCACAGGGGCTGGGAAGATGGCTCAGTGGTAAAAGGTACTTGCTGGCAAAGTATGCTGGCCCAGGTTCAGTTCCCCAGTACCCACATAAATGCATAGAGTGGTGCATGCTTCTGGAGCTCATTTGCCATGGCAAAAGGCCCTGGCACTTCCATTCTCTTGTAAATAAGTAATTTTTAAGTTTAACCATCACAGACATTGTCTTCTGTGAGTAGAATCTTGCAGCATTTGTCCTCTTCGACTTCACTTGGCATCCATGTTTTCTTTGTAAGTGGCAGGCTTTCCTTCTTGGTAAAGGCTGGACAGTAGTCTTCTGTATGTATATGCCACACTTCTTTCTTTATCATTCTTATCTAATGTCCTTGAATAAGACATTCTTGAGCTGGAGTGATGGCTTAGTAGTTAAGGCACTTGCCTGCAAAACCTAAGGATCCAGGTTCTGTTCCCCAGTATTCACGTAAGCCAGATGTGCAAGGTTATATATGCATCTGGAGTTCATTTTCTGTGGCTAGAGGCCCTGGTGCACCTATTCTTTCTCTCTATATCTGCTTTTCTGTCTCAAATAAATAAATAAATAAAAATTAAAAAATAAAGGTGTTCTCATTTTTTCCACTTTAGCCAGAGAGAGAGAGAGAGAGGATTGACATGCCAGGGCCTCAATCTCTGCAATTGAACTCCAGATGGTTGTGCCACCTAGTGGGCATGTGTGACCTTGTGCTTGCCTCACCTTTGTGCATCTGGCTTACCTGGGATCTGGAGAGTTGACCATGGGTCCTTAGCCATTACAGGCAAGTGCCTTAACCACCAAGCCATCTCTCCAGCACCCCCTCCCACTAAGATATTCTTATTTAATGTCAGTAGTCATGTAGGTAGTGTCAAAATTGAAAAACAGTGGAAAAATCCTATGGATGTAGAGACATTGGATCCAACTGATGTTTAGGCTGGTTTATTTTTATTTTATTTTTTGTTTGAGAGTGACAGACAGAGAGAAAGAGGCAGGGAGGAGAGAGAGAGAATGGGCACACCAGGGCCACCAGCCACTGCAAACAAACTCCAGATGCATGCACCCCCTTGTGCTTCTGGCTAATGTGGGTCCTGGGGAAATGGGTTCCTTAGGTTTCACAGGCAAGCGTTTAACCACTAAGCCATCTTTCCAGCCCTGTTCAGGCTGTTTTTGAGAAGTATCTGACTCCAAGGGACATTCAAGCAGCTCATCTGTTCTTTTTTTTTTTTTTTAATTTTTAAAGAATAAATCGCATCTTCTTTTTTTTTTTAAATACCACTTTTTAAAAAAAAATTTATTTATTTATTTATTTGAGAGTGACAGACACAGAGAGAAAGACAGATAGAGGGAGAGAGAGAATGGGCGCACCAGGGCTTCCAGCCTCTGCAAACGAGCTCCAGACGCGTGCGCCCTCTTGTGCATCTGGCTAACGTGGGACCTGGGGAACTGAGCCTCGAACCAGGGTCCTTAGGCTTCACAGGCAAGCGTTTAACCACTAAGCCATCTCTCCAGCCCTCATCTGTTCTTGAATACAAGCATCTCTTTAGCTGCCTGTAGCCTTACTAGGGACTCTTAGTGATCCTAATCATAGTTATTTGTAGCAAATTGTCCTTTCTACTGTATTAGGCTCTTAAAAGCAAGTTAAAATAAGCTGTGGCTTATAGCTCATCTGGCTGTTTACATTGTTTGCTTTATCCTCTGGGCCTAGCCATTCTACTTTTTTTCCTCCCTCTGTCCCTCCCTACCTCTCTCTCTTTGTTTTGGTGTTTCAAGATAGGGTCTTGCTCTAGCTCAGGCTGAAGACCTGAAACTCATTATGTAGTCTCACAGTGGCCTTGAACTCAGAGCAATCCTCCTATTTCTGCCTCCCAAATGTTGAGATTAAAGGCGAGCACCACCATGCCAGCTTCTTTTCTTTCTTTTTGAGGCAGGGTCTCATTCTAGCCTAATCATCTAGAAATTACTATGTAGTCTGGGCTGGCCTTAAATTCAAGATGATCCTCCTACCTCAACTTTCCAAGTGCTGGGGTTAAAGACATGTACCACCATGCCTGGTCATTCTATTTCCAAACCTTTATTCTAAAGTAAAAAAAAAAAAAAAAAAAAAAAAAAAGGATGTATTAAAATATCTTTTACAAGAATGCTCATGAAAGCATTATTTTTAATAATGGGAACTTTGAAAACAGTTTAAAGGCTCAGTCTCAAGTTTGTCAGAGCTAGAGCATTTTGTTAGTGAGGCCCTAGGTTTGTTTGATTTTCTACATCATAAATCCCAAAACAAAACAAAAGTTGCAATGCTGTGGTTTAAAGCATAGATTTTGGATTCAGACTATGTGAGTTTCTAATTGGTTTTGCTATTTAGAACTTAGGAACTGTGGGCAAATTATTTGATGCAGTTCATAGTTGTGAACTGTTGACAGCTCTGAGGTGACTTGAACATCAGTTTTACTAATTCATGTAAGATACTGAAATTATGTTCATAGTCTGTGCTCTTTAACAGGAGCTTTGGCTATTAAAAGTACCTGATGCATACATATTCACAAATGAATTCATGCATGTGTGTGTGTATATGTCAGGAGCTTTTGTAGCTGCAAACATGCCATTTTATTTACTTGAGGGAGGAAGGAAGAGAGAAGGAAAGAATGGGCATGTCAGGGCCTTTTTTTGCTGCACATGAACTCTAGATATGTGCTGCTTTGTGCATCTGGTCTTATGTGGGTACTGGGTCCTGGAGCCCAGGCTAACCTGGGATGGTGAGCTTTGCAAGCAAGTGAATTTAACTGATGAGTCATCTCCTTGTCCACATTTTTTTTGAATAAAAGACTTAAAAACTATTTTAATATCTTATGTATTTATTATCTATTAGGGAGAGACAGACAGAGAAGAGAGAATTGAGCACACCAGGGCCTCCAGCCACTGCAAACCGACTCCAGATGCATGTACACCTTGTGCATCTGGCTTACAATGGGTACTGAGGAATTGAACCTGGGTCCTTTTGCTTTGCAGGCAAGCTCCTTAACCACTAAGCCATCTCTCCAGCCCATGAAAAATCGTTTTGAAAACAGCATGTAAGGGAGCTGAGGATATGACTCCGTAGGTGAAAGTACTTGTTGTGAAAGCGTGATGAGCTGAGTTCAGATCCCTAGAACCCATGTAAAGCCAGGCATGGTAATGCGCCTGTAATCTCAGAGTGCCTGTAGTTACATATGAGGCAGAGACAGGAGAGGCCTCAGAAGCTTGTGGGCCAAGTAGGTGTTTTTTTTTTTTTTTTTGGTGTGTGTGTGTGTGTGTGTGTGTGTGTGGTATGTGCCACCATGCATGTGTATGTAGATGTGAATTTTATTCAGAGATCCTTGCATAAAAAGGCCCAAAGATTATTGGCAAATTAATCCTGAAAATGACAATTTGGCTTTATATTTTATATCAGAGTTTCATTTGTTCCCAAGTGATTGACTATTTGAATAAAGGTTCATTGTGGTATGGGTACAGCTGTGTTGAAAGTACACTTTCATGCAAAGACTGCTTCCTAAGGGTAGCTTTAAATTGTATACAGTTTGTTAGACTTATCGTGGTATTTTGTTTTTCTTAAATACAGTTTCCTGTTCTTTTGCTTTTGCACTTTTGCGAGTCAACATTACTGAATGTAAACATTTTGTTCTGCAGGGCTTGTAAGCCAGATGGAGTGATGTTTATAATTCAAGGAAATAGCCCAAACTGTCGTCAGTTAAAATTGCCATAAAAAGCCTGGAGTGCTTTGATTAGTGTTTTTCATAAGATAGGGAGGCCTGAATACTCTAAATACCCTCCCCATGTTTGTGCTGTTAAAATGGCAATATAGGTATAGGCAAGGATTGAATATGAAGGGCTGAAGGTGACAGTGAGAGACCAGAGCACAGTGACCTGCAGCTAAAGTTTAGTCTTCTTTTCCCCTACTCCTTCCAGTACTGAAGATTGACCCCAGGGATTCACAAATGTGCTAGCAAGTACCCTCCCACTGGACTACTTGCCTAGTTATTGTTCATGCATGTGTGCGTGGAAGCCACAGGATTTAGGTATAGTTATCCTCAGGAATGCTATCCACATTTTTTGAGATAGGATCTCTCATTGGTTTGGAGCTCACCAGTTAGGACAGACTGGCTGGCCAGGCAGCTCCAGGAATCTGCCTGTCTCCATCTCCCCAGCACTGGGCTTGTTTCGCGTAAGGTTCAGGAGCTTGAAATTGGGTCCTCATGCTTGTGTGTTATCTCCCCAGCCTTGGTTTTTTTTTTTTTTTTTTTTAAAGCTTTAGGCTTTCTTAGGTTAAGAGCAGGAAAGAGAAGTACAGAGAGCTCTTGCCATGTGGAAGACAGAAGGAGGTAGAAAGCCCACCTGGGAATACGGGTTCCCATCCCAACTCCACTCAGCCAGGCTGAGGTGGGGCCTTACCAGAGCAGGAGCCTGGAGATTCAGGAGAGGTAAAAAGATGAAACAGAGACCTGTCCATCAGGTAAGCATCTATTTATATCAGCCTTAGTCTTTGTAATGTCTGTGTGCACATAAATATGGGTCTGTAATGTTTTTTGTTGATGACTGTCCTCAGACATGGGTGCCCTGCTTATGTTCAGTACATCAGAAAGTGCTGAGGGTTGTGAACAGCCCTTCAGAAGCAAGACCTGAATGATTTTCTTACAGTTAGGCTGGAAATTTTTGATTATTTGCTTGTTTTTAGATGGCTTCTCTAAATTGATTCAACAAGTGGTTTCTTTTGTTTGTTTTTGGTTTTTTGAGGTAGGGTCTCGCTCTAGCTGACCTGGAATTCAGGGAGGCCTAGAACTCAGTGATCCACCTACCTCTACCTCTTGAGTGCTGGGATTAAAGGCGTGTGCCATCACACCCGGCCAAATATTTTATTATTAGCCTTCTATCCTGCTTTCCCATCTATTACAAAACATGGAAACCCATTTTATGTGGGAAGTTAAGAGTGCGGCATATTGTATTTTTGCAGAATTTTCAAATTTATGTAAACACTTGAATTATTTTTTGAGACAGCATCTCATGTGACCCAGCTAGCCTCAAACTCACTGTGTAGTAGAGGATGACTTTGAACTTCTAATCCTCCTGCCTGTAGCTCTGAAGTGCTGGGTTTATAGGTGTGCACCACCATACCCACTGTTAATGAGATTCTGTGGATTGAACTCTTGGCTTCATGCATGCTAGGCAAGCTACATTCCCCGTCTCACATTTGAATTTTTTAAATTGAATTTTAAGGTCTATAATAAAACATATAACCTATGTGTTTTTAAGTACTAACTACCTGTCAATAAAATATAGTAAGTACATTTCTGTCACTCCATGGTGTTCATTAGTGCCCATTCACAATCACTACTAATTTTCCCAAGTCATGGCTAGAACTTATTTTATTTTTAAGTATTTTATTTAACGTTTCAGGGTGGAGAGAGAATAGGCATGTTAGGGCCTCCTGCCATGGAAAATGAACTCCAGATATATGTACCACTTTGTGCAAACACCGTTAACCACTGAGCCACCTCCCCAGCCCAAGAACTGAGTTTGTTTATATTCACAAGCAGAAAGGGAGAAAGAGAGGGAGAGAATGGTCGCTGCAGAGCCTCTTGCCACTGCACTTGAGCACCAGATGCATGTGCCACTTTGTGTATTTGGCTTTAATGTGGGCGCTGAGGAAGTAACCTCGTCAGGCTTTGCAAGCGCCTTTAGCACTGAGCCATCTTCCCCAGCCCTGGAACCAGACTGATCATCATAAATCAAGTTTGCCTCCCCTTGAATCTCATGTAGGTGACGACCTGCAGGCAGCGCATTCTCTTGCAGCTGGCTTCTGTTGTTGCCAGATTCTTGCCATCTGACCCCACTGCTCTGTTGCACACATTAGTAGTTCTGTATTGCTGTGTGACTTTTCCATAATCTATTTATCTGTCTTAGTGAAGGTTGGGATTGTTGTGCCTGCTGTGAGCATTTTTGTGTCTTTTAGTGGACATACCCCATTCCTTTTGTATATGTTCCTGAGAGGAGAATTGCTATGCTAGTTTTATTTTAGCATGATGGGGCCAACTCAGGGGGAGGATCATGAAAGGCTAGCCTGAGCTACATAGGGAAGCACACTTTCAAAGGAAAAGAAGCCAGGAAGGCATCCCCCAACCTTGCAGATATCTCACATTTAGGTATTGTGATCAGGCTATGTAGAGAAGCACTACTTAGCCCTCTCTTGTGTAGGTAATAAATATCTACAGTTGGGGGGGGGGGTTATAATGGGAAGATCCTAGGTGGAGATCTTAAATGTACCTTTAATTACTTTGTGGGTTTATCCTGCCTTCTGAGCCTGTGTCTGCTACCCCCTCTCCCCCAGCTGTCCTTTGTTATTTTGATAAGCAAATTCCACTCATGTCCAGGCCAAAGAGGAAACACCACCTCAAAGCAAGATGAGACAGCTATGTCTTCTGCCGTGGTCTTGGTGGTGAGCTGACTGATGAGGCCAGAGTCTGGTGCTTCATCCAAGTCTGATTCCTGAGTTACTTTTAAAGGACTTTTAGGAGTCTTGCAAAAAAAACCTTTTATTGTGCTGTAAAGAATAGTTTCACTGAAGTGGTCAGCTGCTTTAGAAGTTTCATATTGATTCTTACATGTTTGCTTAAAACACATCACACCGCTCATTGGAAAGTCCCTGCACTGTGCCTTTGCTTTAGTTACACTCTGTAACTTACGATTTGTCCATGTGAGGTCGTGTGGCCATGTCTGCTTGTTGCTGCTACTGCCACAAAAACAGATGTCTTACAATGTTTTTTTTTTTTTTTTTCTTTCTAGTGCTGGGGAAGGAACACTCTAGTGTTCATCTTGACTTGACTTCTGTGAAGATGCTCACATTCTGAGGTGCCGAGGGGGTGGGTTAGGACTTCACATGAATTTGGGGAGTGAGAAGCACAAGTTAGTCCAGAACAGTATGCTTAACAAGCAGCCTAAAGCTTACCTACTTGAGCACCTAGGTGCTGACCCCTCAGGACACTTCTCCATGCAGCTTCCTCCCCACAGGACCCATGGAGCAGTTCATTGGCTGCAGCTCCTTGTTGGTGCACCAGTTCTGACATGTCAGTGTGGAAGCCCAGGGAGGAGTCTTTTCTGCTTGGGCACCATGTTCTTGTCAGTAGTCTAACTTGTACTTAAAATTCTGTGTCTGTTCTAAACGGGTTTACTGACAAGCTGCCTTCTCTTATCTCCTAGTAAAGTGATGATGGTCAGTTCCTCCTTTGTGCTTTGCTTGACTTCTATGAATATTGTTAGAACACCAGAACCTGTCTCCAGTGGAGCGAGAGCCAGGAGAAACCTTCAATTCAAAATAGTCTACAGCCAGGCATGCTGGTGCACACCTTTAATCCCAACACTCTAGAGGCAGAGGTAGGAGGATTGCTGTGAGTTTGAGGGCAGCCTGGGACCACACAGTGAGTTCCAGGTCAGCTTGAGCTAAAGTAAGACCCTACCTCAGAAAAACAAAACAACAATTTAAAACACCTTCCATTGTCTCTTCTCAGCACTGAGGTGAATTTTGAGTCACCCCAGTGGTCACTGCCATCTGAAAAGAGAAGCTTCTCTAACCAAAAATGAGAGTAACATTCATACATGAGCATAAACTTAAGTGTTTAGAGGGCAGTTTGGTGGGCATAGTATATGCATTTAGCCAGACAACAGTAGTAGTTTTCCTCTTATGTTTTAGGACCACTTCAGTCATAGGCTTTTGACTAGGTTTTCAGTACCAGGCATGTACTCCCCCACATGGAGGGGGCCTCAGATCCAATCAGAGAGCAATTAGTTTTCCCAAAAACAGACATGCCACCTTTGCACCAGTTGGTACATTTCACCTGGCTGGCCAGCTGTAAAGCTTGCAAGGTCAACTGCTGGTTAAAACTTTGATGACTTTTCTCCTCCAAAAGGCTATGTGTTACATAGTTCTTCCAGCATCTAGACAGCTAGTTAATAGGAAGGAGGCTTCTAGCTTAGCTCCAGCTTGATTTCTCAGTGACCTGCAGCCCAAGCATGTGGAGTTTTCAACAAATAGGGTCTTACCATCTACTTCTGGTGGGCAACCAAGAGCCTTGGCAATAGCCTGTAATGTTTTGGAGGCATCAGGGGACTCCCTGGCCAGTAACTTGCTGGAAGGTCTCTTATTCCTGGCACTGAAAATTTTCTAATAACAATATATGGCTTCTAGGTTGAAGCCTTTCTTTTCTTTCTTTTTTTTTTTTTTTTTTTTTTTTTTTTTTTTTTTCTTTTTTAGGTAGGGTCTTGCTGTAGCCCAGGCTGACCTGGAAATCACTATGTAGTCTCAGAGTGGCCCTGGATTTGTTCATTAAAGGCTGTCGACACAGCCTAAGTCTGTAACAAAACTGAGGTCAGTCTAAAGGCCCTACTCAGTCAGAAACCATCAAAGAAATGGACCTTCCTGCTCACTTGATGGAAAATCGAGGATTTCCTGATTTGGGTTCCTTAATTGTTAACCATTCTAGGCTATCAACAAAGTAGTTGAAGTGAAAATTTGTGGCAAATGCTGCAACAATGGACCTTGAAGATACTCTGTGTCAAACAAGCCAAAGGATAAATCTATAGTAAGTACCTGGAGCAGCCAAATTCATGGAGAAGAGCTGTTATGTATGATTTTAGTGGGAAGGATGAAAATATTGTGGAAACGGGTGGTAACGATGTTACACAAGTAGGAGCATGCTTAGTGCCATGCAGCTGTGCTCCAAAAGTGGCTGAAACGGTAAAGTTTGTCTTAAGTATATTAGTCATCATCGTAATGATTTTTTTTTTTTTTCTTTCTGGACTGAGCTTTCCTTTTCCTAACCTGCCAAGATATGAGGAGCTCCACCACAGATAGATAGATCCACTCCTGCTTCCCGTGGCTTACCTTCCATGATGGGTTGTACCTTCAGAGCCATGAGCAGAGTAAATCCTTCCTTCCTTGCTTATGCTGCTCTGTCAGGTAGTTGGTCATAATGATGAGAAGTACTAACTAAACATATGCAAGAATTTTATATCTTATTATTTGAAGCTAAAGCATTAAGATGCCATAAGTTATCTCACATCAGTCAGTGGCTCTGGTGAGAAGCCCCAAAGGGTGAGCTCACTGATTGCTACTGAGAATACAGAAGAGAAAGCTCAAATCATGTTTTGTTGCCAAACATTTGGTATATCAAAAAAGAAAAAAATGTCGCAATATCTAATAGGAAATCAGTCATGGGGCTGTAGAGATGGCTCAATGATTAAAGGTGCTTGCTTACAAAGCCTAATGGCACAGGTTCAATTCCCAGTACCCACATAATGCCAGATGTACAAAATAGTGCATGCATCTGGAGTTTGTGCACTCATTGTCCTTCCTCCCTCTTCACAAATAAAAACAGCAACAAAAAAGAAAATCAGTTATGAAGTGTTTCAAATTCATTAACTGTACAATGAAAACAGAATCAAAAGAGCAGTACTATTTTCTGTCTTAATAACATTGTTAGTTTTTTAGGAAAGCAAAACAAGATAAGGAAAGGAAAAAACATTCCAAAATCAAAATAAATTTGATTCCAAATCAAAATAAATTTTGGGGGCTGGAGAAAGGGCTTAGAGGTTAAGGTGTTTGCCTGCGAAGTCAAAGGACCCAGGTTCAATTCTCTAGGACCCACTTAAGTCAGATGCACAAAGTGGCACATGCATCTGGAGTTTGTTACAGTGGCTGAAGGCCCGGGCTTGCCCATTCTGTCGCTCCCTCCCTCTCTCTGAAATAAAGTTAATACCAGGTTCCACATAAGCCAGGTGCACATGGTGGAACATGCATCTGGAGTTCATTTGCAGTGGCTAGAGGCCCTGGTGCGCCCATCATATTCTCTCTCTCTCTCTCTCTCTCTGCCTCTGCCTCTAATAAATAAATAAATGAAAATAAAATTAAAGAAAAATTCAGGGCCAGGTGTGGTGGCACATGCCTTTAATCCCAGCACTCGAGGCAGAGGTAGGAGGATCACCATGAGTTTGAGGCCACTCTGAGGATACATAGTGAATTCCAGGTCAGTCTGGGCTAGCATGAAACCATACCTCGAAAAAACCAAATAAATTAATTAATTTGAAAAATTTTGCTTGTTGTTTTCTGTCTTTAAAATGGGGTCTGATCTGGATGTGATGGTGCATGCCTGTAATCCCAGCACTCTGGGAGGCAGAGGTAGGAGGATCACTGTGAGTTCAAGGCCATCTGAGACTACATAGTGAGTTCCAGGTCAGTCTAGAATAGAATGAGACCCTACCTCAAAAAAAAAAAACAAATAAAATGGGGCCTGTAAGACAGAGTAAAATCACTTAGTGGAAAGAGGTTTGATTCTCAACTTAAAAAAAAAAATAATTTATTAGCCGGGTGTGGTGGCACATTCCTTTAATCCCAGCACTTGAGAGGCAGAGGTGGGAGGATCACTGTAAGTTCAAGGCCACCCTGAGACTACATAGAATTCACTATGTATATATACATATGATATATTTGCAAACAGAGTGGAAGGGAGGGAGGGAGAATATGGGCATGCCAGGGCCTCCAGCCACTGTAACCTAACTCCAGACACTTGTGCCATCTTGTGCATCTGGCTTTACATGGGTGCTGGAGAATCAAATTCTGGTCATTATGCTTTACAGGCAGGCACCTTAACTGCTGAACCATCTCCCCAGCCCAGTTTTTGGTGGTTGTTTTTGTTTTTGTTTTTTCAAGGCAGGGTCTCACTCTAGCCCAGGCTGACCTGGGGTTTACTCAGATATTTGGTTTTTTTGTTTGTTTTTTTTTTTAATTTTTTTGTTCATTTTTATTTATTTATTTGAGAGTGACAGAGAGAGAGAGAGAGGGAGAGAGAGACACAGATAGAGAGAGAATGAGCGTGCCAGGGCTTCCAGCCACTGAAAACGAACTCCAGACGCATGCGTCCCCTTGTGCATCTGGCTAACGTGGGTCCTGGGGAATCGAGCCTCGAACTGGGGTCCTTAGGCTTCATAGGCAAGCGCTTAACCGCTAAGCCATCTCTCCAGCCCAGTATTTGTTTTTTTGATGAGGGGTTCTTACCCTGGATCTCACTCTGCAGCCTAGGCTGTCCTCGAACTCACAGCAATACTCCTACCTTAAATGCCACAGTGCCTGGTTCAGACATGTTTATTTACTAAAAATTTTTCTTAGAGCAAGGATCCTGTGGGTGTTAGAGCAACTGTTCACTTTTTGAGGAGTGACTGTTGCTCAAGCAACAGAAGAAGCAGGGACTGACAGGCCAGTCAGCCAAGGAGACCAAAATATAAGCAGGAGCATGGCATAAACAAAGAAAAGCTAATTTCTGTTTAAAAACATAATTTTATTTGCAGGGGGCAGAGGTTTGTGAGTATGTGTGTGCCAGGGCCAAAGAACCTCTCGATACAACTGCTACTTTATATATCTGGCTTTATGTAGGGACTAGGGACTTGGACCCTAGGTCAGCAGGCTTTGCAAGCAAGTGCCTTTAATAACTGCTGAGCCATCTCCCCAACCCAAGGGAAAGTTAATTTCTTAAGAACAAATTATGGGCTGGGCATGGTGGTACACACCTTTCATCACAGTTCTTAGGAGGCAGAGCAGGAGGATCTCCATGAGTTCGAGGCCACCCTGAGACTACATAGTGAATTCCAGGTCAGCCTGGGCTAGTGAAACCCTACCTCAAGCAAACAAACTAAAAAAGAACAATGAAGGCTACTGGATCGGTGACCAAGAACCTGGAGGCTGTAGTTCCAAAGACATTCCCTGGCCCTATTAGTGTTTTAGAAATGTGGTTCTTCATCTGTTAAATGAATTCTCTGTGGGTGGGGAATGAGAGGTGAACTAAGGTAAGGATATGGTATTTCTGGAACAGTTGGAGATAGTAATTTCCTGATAAGATTAGTTTCCTCTTAAGTGAAACTTGTACTGTGGAAATTGTCTTACTGATGAAAAATCATAGCAAACTGCAGCTGGGAAGAGCCTGGGCTCTTGGCTCTGGGGTCAGATTTTGAGGCTATGTCCTGATGTGGCTTTGAGGATAAGGAGGTATCAGTTTTTATAGACTACCTTATTTTATTTTGAGATTTGTTTGTGAATTTGACAATAAACGTAAAGTTGTCTCTTTATTTTTCTGTTACTTTTCCACTTCACTCTGGGTGGAGAAGCAATAATTATAGCAAAATTTGAAAAGAAATTTTAATCATCAAAAGCTATTAGAATAAGAAGTAAAGCTCAAATCCCCGCACTGAGGTAGGACATTCCCAGTAACTTCAAGGCCAACTGGGCTATGGAATTGAGTTCCCAGGTCAGCCTGGTCATTAACCCCCTCCCAAAGAAAAAATCCAAGATCTAATATTACTGGAAGTAAATCCTTAGAAAAGGAAAGTAAAAAAATGATCATAATTCTGTGTCCATTACATTCAGGTTCATTGTAATGGATACTAAAGGCAAAATTAAGGAGCTCTGTACTGTTTCATGTGTATCTGAGAAGTTTATATTGGCCAGAACTGTGAGAAAACTGCCGGAACCTGGTCAGGTGCTATTACACGGATAAACATAGTACTATAGTTCACAGGGAAGAGTAACACTTAGTCATTAGTCTACTTTCTTAACCTTTAAGAAGGTCATAAAATTTCTTTTTTAAAAATAGTAGGGACTCATTTGCTTCTTTAAAAAAAATTTTGTTCATTTACTTATTTATTGCTTTGAGAGTGACAGACACAGAGAGAAAGAGGGAGAGAGAGAGAGAGAGAGAGAATGGGTGTGCCAGGGCCTCCAGCCACTGTACATGAACTCCAGATGCATGTTCCCCCTTGTGCATCTGGCTAATGTGGGTCCTGGGGAATCGAGCCTTGAACTAGGATCCTTAGGCTTCACAGGCAAGTGCTTAACCAGTAAGCCATTTCTCCAGCCCTCATTTGCTTCTTTAAAAGTGGGGAAATTTCTTTCTAATGTTTCCTCCAGTGCCTAAAAAACACTCTTATGCAAAAAATTAGGAAACTAGAAAAAATAAAAAGCTTGAAAACTTTCTTTTCAGTATATAGCTGCTGGTTTTGCTTTGAGGTGAGAGTGAGCCTTTCCCGCTGACTTGCCCTGGTCTACCCCAAGCAGCTATCCCTTCTGTCTGGCACCCTCCCACCAGCCTCTGGCCTTCTCCGGAACACCCACAGCCAGCTTTTCATTGCATTTGTCAACCACTGAGTTCTCTAATTCTCTGTACCTGCCACAGCCCCTCCCTGGGGACGTCTGCTCCCGAAGTTCAATTCTGAATCTGTGATGGATAAGCATAAGGTCTCTTAAAGAGGGTATGAGTCCTTGAAGGGCAGGCCTTTGGGTTTAGATTCTGGTCTCAGTCAAAGGGTAATGACAAGGCAAGTTGGGTTCTCTTTGTTTATGCTTTACTGTGGTAATGATTCTTAGATGAGATTATCTTTTCTGGTACTTGGCAGGCTCTGGAAAATTCTCTCCGTGGGGTCACATGCCCACAGAAAGCTGGATGTTCCTTTCAGAGAGATGTCCTACACACCACCGTGCAGCAGGCCTTCTGCGTGGGTGCTGGAGTCTGTTCACATGAACCCCCTGCACAGCAGGGTGCTGGTTCTTCCCAGGAATGAGGCAGTAAAGAAGACAAATGCCCATGGGCTGGGCTCTAGCTCACTGGTAGAGTGCTTGCCCAATTGTACATGGCCCTGTGTTAGAGCCCTGCTCCTCCTGATCCCTCCCATACACAGGAAGCTCTCAGAAGATAGATGCGTGCCTAAATGCTAGGCTACATTAGACAGTGGTGTCTAGAGGAAAGTAAAGCTTCTATGCAGCTTGGTGCGGGGGAGATGAGGGAAAGGGAATAGTAAGTGATTGTACCTGCAGGCTATTTTCATGTGAAATGTGCCTTTAAGCCCCAGATGTGGACCAGACCTCACTCACTCCTCTGTTGAAATGGAACTTCTGGCTGCCTCTGCCATGGTGGATCCTGGATAGTGCCCCAGGAAGGAGGCTTAGGGATTGAGAGGGGAAGTATGTGTGTTGGGGGGGCCCGCTTTGGATATACATGAAGAATGCTTTGGACAGTGCCAAGCAGTCAATAAATGTTTGTTATTATGTGTGTTAACTCTGTATTATATTTTCTATTGTAATATTCATAGCTTTAAATAGAAACTGGAAGAGCCATTTTTCTTGGAAACAAGTTCCCATTCCTAGAAGTGGTCAAGTACTGAACATAGAATATACACATCATGTTGATCCCCTCTCTCTCATCATGTCACTGGCACTGGGAATTTCCCACCCTCTGCCCTCCACCCCGGGGCTGTTTTGGAAGAATGGGTTTTAAGGTGGGAACTGCATCAGTCTATGTGTCTTTCTTGTCTAATTACTTAGTGAACTGTTAGACAAGAGGAAGAAACATTCCAGTGAAGGTGTGGTATGTGCTGATTGGAGGGGAAGAGCAATATAGTGCCCTTCCAAACTCTAGCCATATGTTTAGAGGTGACATTTGGAGCTGGGCATGGTGGCTGACATCTACAATCCCAGTACTTCAGAGACTGAGGTAGGAAGATTGTGTGAATTCATGGCCAGCCTGGGTTAGAGCTGCCTTAAAGAACAAAAAAAAAGCTGAAATTTGAGTTGTAGAAAATACAGAAATCATTTCAGGGATGTGAATTTACTCTGTGGTTTACACCTGTTCTATTTTCTTTTTAACTTTGTGTGTGTATGTGCCCCCTGAGGGCCTGCCATGTGGGAGGTTAAAGCATACGACAGAGGAGAACGCTGGGTGCCCTCCTCTGTTGCTCTCCTTCACTCCCCTGAGGTCGAGTCTCACTGAACCGGGAGCTTACTATTGTTGGTCATTCTGGCTGACCACTGAGCCCTAGCGACTCTTCTCTCTCCCTCCGTTAGTAGTGGGGTTATAGGCATGTGACACTATTAGGGATAAAACTAAGGCCCTCATACTTGCAGAGTATGAATCTTTTTACCCACTGAGACTTCTTCCCAGCCTTATACACCTGCAATTTTTTACATACACCTTGTGTTGGTTTTTTAACTTTAAGAAATTTGGGGCTGGAGAAATGGCTTAGCGGTTAAGGCATTTGCCTGCAAAGTCAAAGGACCTTGGTTCAATTCCCCAGGACCTACATAAGCCAGATGTACAAGGGAGCACATGCGTCTGGAGTTCATGTTCAGTGGCTGGAGGCCCTGGCGCACACCCATTCCTACTCCCTCTCTATGCCTCTTTCTCTCTTATTCTCTCAAATAAATAAAAATTTAAAAAATATGAATTCTGTAACTTGTGTTAACAGTAGGCTTAAGTCTCTTAATGAGTGGCACTGCTCACTATCTCAGTTTTAGTAGTGGGCACTAAGTTGTTTTCATAATGAGTCTCTATTAAGAATATTATAGTTGGGGCTGGAGAGATGGCTTAGCAGTTAAGGCCTTTGCCTATGAGGTCTAAGGGCCCAGTTTCAATTCCCCAGTATCCACACAAGCCAGATGCACAAAGTGGTGCATGTGTCTGGAGTTTGTTTGCAGTGGCTGTAGGCCCTGGCATGCCCACTCTCTATCTGCCTCTTTCTCACAAATAAATAAGATATTTTTTTAAAGAATATCACATTTGTCCTTGCTTCAGCAGTACATATACTAAAATTGGAAGAATATTAAAGTTAATCTGCTCCCCTAAAAAGCAGAGGTTCAGAATTAAAAGATATAAAGTCCTGTTGGGGATTGTATTTTGTAGACCAAATTGACTTCTAAAATCAGAAAAGTAATAACATGTTTAGGAGTTTGTGATGGATCTGGGTTGGAATCTCAGTCCTTTTTGAAACTGGATCTATATAGTTTGGGCTGGTACCTTTCTATCTCAGTTTTCTCATGTTTGAAGTAACTGATCATTTCTAGTTTATGAGGTTCTTATGCTGATTAAAATGGTTTAATATATGTGTATCTAGTATGAGATAGGTACTGAGATTTTTTGTTTTGTTTTGTTTTTTGAGGTAGGGTCTCACTGTAGCCCAAGCTGACCTGGAATGCACTCTGTATTCTCAGGGTGGCCTCGAACTCACAGCAATCCTACCTCCGCCTCCCGAGTGCTGGGATTAAAGGCGTGCACCACCATGCCCGGCGGTACTGAGATTTAATCCGACCAATTTGGCATCTGCTAGAAATAGTTTGTTCGCTTTTTTTTTTTTTTTTTTGAGACAAGGTTACTATAGTCCAGTCTGGCCTTGAACATGCACTTGACCCTCCTGCCTTAGCCTCCCCAAGTGATGTGATTATAGGCATGTGCCTCCATGCCCAATAGCTTGCTTACTATCTATCTAATACTGATTTTTGTAAAAATTTTTATTTATTCATTTTCAAGCAGAGAGAGAGGGAAAGAGAGAGAGAGAATGAACACATGCAAGGGCCTCTTTTTACTGCAGAGGAACTCCAGATGCATGTGCCACTTTGTACATCTGGCTTCGTGTGGGCACTTGGGGAATCAAACCCAGGCTGTCAGGCTTTGCAAGCAGGTGTGTTTAGCCATTGAGCCATCTCTACAGCCTTAGTACTGATTTTGTGAGGGCTTCAAATTGTCCAGTTGATGAACATTTTTACTGTTAGTTTTTTGAATTACCATTGTTACATAATGCCAAGTTTTTATCAAAGATAAGCAGTACAATGATGGTGATGGTAGCCAAGCCAGACATTGTGAAGGGTTCCCTGTGAGTTAACCCATGTACCTCTGAATAAGGCCCTTTTGAAATCACATAGCTTCATTCTGTTCATGTTGCTCACAAGAAAATGAGATTCAGCAAGATTTAGAAAGTAGTAAAAGAGGAAAAAAAAATGTGTTGAAAGACTACATTTTGTTGGTTGGAATGGTATGAAATAGTATGAGTTGGGAGGTCCGTGAAATTGCTTATAATAGATTAATGGCCTTAGAATCTTTTCTTTTTGAAAGGATATGCTTGCAGGGCAGGAATCGAGTTTGTGTGCTGACTGAATGGACTGTCAAGGCACAGCATGTGCATACCTGATGTCCTGAAGATTTTGTTTTCTTCCAAGTGGCTCTGCTTACCTGGAAAGTTGACTGGATTACTGCTCATTATTCTTAGTTCCCACAGAAATGATGATCCAGGAGAAGGAAATAATGTCAAAACCACAACAGACAGTTTAGTCATCAAGCATCTTGGGCAGGACTCAGATGGTAGATTTGTCTCAGTCCCCCCACCCTGTTTCCTGATGTTAATGCCCAGACACTCTCCAGGAAGCTGGAAACCTATGGTGAACTGAACCACCAGCAGTTTAGACCTTTGGATATAACTAATGTTGCAGTTCTCTGGAAATCAGAAAAGCTCTAGAATGTAAGATTACTTATTTGAATCATGCTTACTTCTCTTTAAATAATGAGGAAAGTTGTGTTCATTTTTCAGTGTTTTAAAATAAGATCAGGGCTGGAGAGATGGCTTAGCGGTTAAGCACTTGCTGTGAAGCCTAAGGACCCCGGTTCGAGGCTCGGTTCCCCAGGTCCCACGTTAGCCAGATGCACAAGGGGGCGCACGCGTCTGAAGTTCGTTTGCAGAGGCTGGAAGCCCTGGTGCGCCCATTCTCTCTCTCTCCCTCTATCTGTCTTTCTCTCTGTGTCTGTCGCTCTCAAATAAATAAATAAATAACAAAATAAGATCAAAGACAAGCTGGGTGTGGTACATGGTAATCCCAGCACTTGAGAGGAGGGGTGAGATTGTTGGGGCCATTCTCAGCTGCCTAGTAAGTTCTAAGCCAGCCTATAAGACCCTGTCATAAACCAACCAGTGAAAAGGAAAGGGGGACAAAAATCAAAGAAATCTAATAAACCAATATGACAACCTTAGATTGGACAAGAAACAACTGGGAAATACTGTTGGGACCCACGAGGAGCTCTGAATATGGGATGCATACTGCATAATAGTGAGAAGTTATGATTGATTTCCTCATATAAGGTTGATCTGTTTTGTTTTTTTTTTTATTTTTTTGTGGCGCTGGGCATGTTAGGCAAGGGCTTTACCTCTGAGTTATATCCTCAGCCTTATTCTTTTGGTGTGCATGCAGGGTAGGGGGGGGTGATGTATGCACATGGATGTGCAGATGTGCAGGCCCTATGTATACAGGTGCAGAGGCCAGAGGAAGACATCAGGTATGTTTCTCTGTTGCATTTTCACCTTATTTCTGCCATTGAGCCTGGAGCACCCTATTTTTCCGTTAGATTGCTGACCAGGGAACCCCAAAGATCCTCCTATCTCTGCCCTCCTCAGCGCTGGGATTTGAAGCATGTGTGACCATGTCTGATTTTTTACATGGGTTCTGGGGATCAAACTCAGGTCCTTACTTATGCTTGCACAGCAACTTCCCTCATTGTTACCTCCCCAGGCTCCATGGCCTTATTCTTAAGGGATTTGTGCTTTTAAGTATGAAGGGGTATGGTGTCATAACCTCCACAATTTTGCTCCTACAAAAATAAAACTTCACCCTTATGCAGGGGAGGGATTAACACACTGAGAGACCATGTGTGCCCTCACAGTTACAGTATTTGCCAAAGGGGTGAGGTCATTCCAAGGAAACCAGCCAGCCCTGTCCCTTCCCTAGATTGAGCTCCTCTAGTGCAGGGCTGTCTTTGACGCTTCCCAGAGCACCTTGCACAACTTGGAATACTTGCCAATCTCTGTGGCATAGACAGGAGAAAAATGTGACTAGAATACCTAGTGTTACAGCATAGGATGTGTAGTCTTCATCGACTGCTAATTTGCAGGAACCAAAGGTGAGTTAGATCTTCTTGGGCATTATCGGAAGAGTGAGGCTGAGATAGTGTGACTCTGAAGAGGACTTCAGGACTGAGCAGTCCAGCCATCTCCAAGACAGACATCTTTTTTTGTTTGTTTTTGTTTGTTTGTTTTCTGAGGTAGGGTCTCACTCTGGCTCAAGCTGACCTGGAATTCACTATATAGTCTCAGGATGGCTTCGAACTCAGGGTGATCCTCCAACCTCTGCCTCCCGAGTGCTGGGATTAAAGCGTGCACCACCACGCCCGGGAAAGACAGGCATCTTTTTTTTTTGGGGGGGGGGCAGAAAACAGCAGGTGCCATCATGCCTTATGGAATATGAATTTTGTGCAGCATCTTGTCCCACACCCTGGAATTTGGTTTGGCATTAGGCTTACCCTACAGTTAGTTAGTAAATCTCTGAGGTGGTATTGTGAGGAAACACTGTTCTGTGCTTATAATGTTCATATGTGTTTTACATTGTTTACATACTTTTTCAAGATATGCAGTGAGAAATAACAGCTGTAGTCAACTTTCTTCATCTGGTACAAAGCAAATACGGTGTTTGGCATAGGATGGAATTATATGGAATGCTGATTGTGCTGTTTTAGGATGAAAGACATGAGCCACAAAGAAAGAACATTTTTTACTTTTTAAACTCTTTTTCTTAAGTTAATTATTTTTATTTTTATTTAGTTACTTTGCTTTGTTATTGGATTTTCCTTGTATATTCCAGGCAAACACTACCACTGGGCTATACCCCCCATTTTGTAAATTTGAAATAGTTTTATTTATTTGTCTTTCCTCTGTCTTTTCACTTGCTTTTTAAATTTCTTTTGAACTGTGGAGGAGTTCCGAGGTGGCTAACTGAAATAGACTCTAAAAATACCCTGTAGCAGAATGCTAGGCATTTTCTCTTTATCTAAAATTAGCTGATTTGAGCTGTGTGCTCTGGTTTGCAAAGCCCTCCATTAAGTGCTCTGGCTACTTTTTGTGGTGCTTGTGTGTCCACTGGGTAACAAGCTTGATGAGGAAACGAGAGGAACGAAGGTTCTTCCTCAGAGGCCTCCGCAGCAGGGCTCATCCTTCAGGGAGCCTTCCCTGGTGTCCTTCCTGTGCTGCCCTCTGTGCTGCCTGCTCCCACCCACTTCCTGCCAGTTTGTGCCCCACATGAGCCCTTCAGTGCTGAACCCATGCTCTTGTGCCCCAGTATTTAATGCAAGTGTTTGCTAAGTATTCAAGTGCTGAACAAATATTTGTCAAAGGCCAAAGTTGTACCATTTACTGAAAGCAGCAGGAAAGAAAAATATTATTAGTTGGTGGTATCTGCAGAGATATTTTCACATGAAAGTTCAGGAGTTGGAGACAGAAAAGCAAGAAAGTGGGTGGAAACTTGGTGGAGAGTACACTCCAGCAGTGGCACAAGACAGGGTCTGGGAGAGCCCCACCGTGGTTAGGCTGCTCCAAGGGCATGGGCTACAGAGTGAGTTCATGCTGCGCCTGGTCGAGTTAACAAGATCCAGACTCAAAAAACAAAGGGGGTGGGGCTGTAACTCAGTGGTAGAGCACTTGCCTGGCATATGCTAGGCTGAAGTGCAGGGTGGGGAAGGAACATGTCACCTAGTCAGGTTCTGTGGTTTCCCCTGGTTACATAGCTAGGGGTCAACAGATTTCTCCCCTACCTAAAGGCCACTTGGTGTGAATAGAAAGGGCAGGTTTTGGAGCTGGCTAGGTCTTGTAGTCATAGTGTTCCTCTATGACCTTGGCCTTTGCTTGTACAGCTATATATACAATGGGGATAAACTCTACCTCAGGGCTTCCTGGGGTGGCTAAATGGCTGATGAAGCCTGTGCCAGAAATCAGTAGCTTGGAGCTCTGCTTGACAGCCATGCAGATGTCACCCAGCCAGCCTGGAGCACTTTCCTGCCCACTGGCCCTCTCCCTTTCCTCCCCTGGTTGGAGGGTAGTCTCAGTAGAATGAGAATGGATGTTGCCTGTCTTTATTTTGACTGTTTTTTTTTTTTTTGAAAGAAAATTGCTCCTAAGGAAGTAAAGTTCTAAGTTGAAAGAATTTTGTGTATTATGTGTACCCTTGACTAGTTGGGAGTCCAACTTGGACTGCTTAACCTTAAGGAGCAAGTGTGTTGTATTCTAACTACTGTGACTTTAGGATAGTCTTTGCCTGTTTTACAAGGTTGTTTGAATGTTAGAACACTCGATGAACTAGTTTCTAGTGTAGGAAATTGGTGGCTTGGGTGGAAGCGTGGAAAAAGGTGAAATCTTCACATCTGCCCAAGGGATCTGGGTTAGAACGTGTGAAATTCACCACAGCCCCTTCCTTAGTGTTTCCTTAGATGTCCAGGGTGAGACATCCCTGTGTGCTCAGGGACACTTCCTTCAGGCGATGCCACATGTGGGGAGAAGGATGCAGCTAAGCAGTGCACACCCTCTCTAGTCTGCTGCTGCTTCCTGTCAAGTCTTGAGCGTGGAGCCAGGTGTGGCTGTGGAGTGGAGCCCATAGCGTAGCCCTGCAGTTCTGATCCTTGTGGTCCCTTCAGAATTCCAGCGTGCCCACTGCTAGTTCCCTTCTCAGTTTTCTTTTCCTCCACTGCAGATCAGCTCTTTAATTTGAGCCATTTGCAGTCCAGGGGCTGAGCCCTTCCCCTGCCTTTCCTGGCTGACCCTGGCCCTGGTAGGGAAGGGGGAGGGCAGCTGCTGGCCCCTGAGGAAAGGTGGAGTGACTTCCTCTGGCTTGGGACTTCCTGTGCACACCACTGTGGAGGAAAGGAGCTGGAGAGCATGTGAAACCTCAGGTTCAAAGAGCAGAGACAGTGTAACTTGCTGCAAGTTACAAAAGAATAAATAAATAAATAAATAAATAAATAAATAAATAAATAAAAGCAAAAATGCTGGCAGGCCAGTTCTGGAGGTATTTGCAGGGTAGCTTTTATTAATAAATTGGTCAACTGATAGAGTGATGTTAACAATGCATCATTTCCTTTAGGCAATCCCTCCCTCCCTCCGTCTCTCCTTCCCTCCCTCTGTGTGTGTGTGTCTGTGTGTTTTGCACTGAGGCCTTTTTATTTCACAGACCAGAATGGTATTGGTCTACCTAAGAGATTTCTGGTTTGTTCTTTCTGGCACTTCTCTATGCTGGTCTCTAAGTGCAACTGGCAGTCAGCCTTGCTTTGTGGGTGCCTCTGTTTATTTAAGGGTGGCAGTCAGCATGTGAAGGCCATATTCAATCATATTGGCTGAATTGTTTTGTGTTCATTTTTTATTTGAAAGGCTACTTATTTTTTTAATCCACTAAAGGCCCCCTCCCCAGGATTTTGCTTTTGTGTTCTGTGATTAAGTGAGCCATACCATGAAGTTATTTTTAAAAAGCTTTTTAAAAAATTTATTTATTTTTGTGTGTGAGAGAAAATAGGTGCACCAGGGCCTCTAGTCTTTTCAAACAAACTATAGATGCATGTGCCACCTTGTACATCTGGGTTTACATGGGTACTGGATAATCAAATTGATGCAAGGTTTTGGAGTTTTACGAACCCAACTTTGGGTCCTATTATATTTTTAACAAAGAATTGATAAAAATGAAAAGAAGGACAAATCATGAATTATTAAGTTCATTTGGGGAGAAATCTCAAATTTGTGGGGTTTGAGGGAGACTGGGATCTAGGAAGAAGTGAGGAAACCTAATGGGGTCATGGGTTAGGCAGGGTCCCAGACCCTGTGCACTCCCCTTGCAGGAAACCTGCTTCTCTGGTCTCCTTCTGTGGCCCTTGTGTGAACATGGCCTGGAGGAAGGTAAGAGTCCTGAGATAAAACCAGCGCCTGCTCTGCATGTGTGAAACATAATCTACCAAGTCAGAGCTGCATGCTTGCCCTCCACCTCCATGTCCATGACACACGAGTGTGTCAGGGTGTCTGAATTTGGGTGTCTTTGAGATCAAGGGAGCCATTCTCTGCTCTTGTTTGGGCTCAGGAGTCAGGGTGTTTGACATTTACAGCCACACAAAACTTCTGCTGAGTCAGTGGCCTCTAGATTCTTGACTCAGGAATTGGATAAAGGAAATCCACCAACCATACAGGGTGAAGTTAGATTTTTATTATAGAGCTGAAAAGGAAAGAAGGCAGGAGGCGGTCCCAGGAAGTGGAAAAGTCCTCCTGGTGTCTCTGGGGTCTTACACGGGGATATACTGGATGGGGCCTGAGCTGGAAGTGGTGAAGGGTTTGCTGGCATTTCTGGCCTCCAGCAAAGTGGATGCTGAGAGGAGGCCTCCTTTAGGGAAACAGAGACAAGGAAAATCTAGATCCAGACCCCGGGGACCAAGTGTTTACTCTAGTAATCTTAGTCACATCCTCTGGTCAGGGTTTAGGGGGAAAGAGATGAGGAAAAAGCCAGATCCCTCCCACACCTTATAGGCTCAAGTGCATTCCTTTCTTTTTACTTTTCGGGGCCCTGATCCCCCATACTGCCTAACTTCTGAGATGCAAGGCAGCAGCGGGGAGGCATCCTCTTTCTTGTGCTTCCCATAGCAGTAGAAGGAATCTTGGTATTTTGGTCATGATACTTAAGGACTAGGAACAGACTTATCAGAAGAGCCATCTTGAAATAAATGTAGTATGCTCAGGTGACACATTCAGGACAAGTGTACGGATGAGTTTTATAAAGGGGAACAAGAACCATGTAAACAGTTTAGTTTAACCCTTTGTGGCCTTCTTCAGACTTTTAAATTTATGTGAAACAAAGCATTCATAGGACTGTGATTGTAAGTTCAGTGGTAGAGCGTTAACTTAGAGCTCTGGGTTCATCCCCAGCATTTGGGTGGAGTGTCCTCAAATACCAGTAGAACCAGGAAAATGCTCATAGTGTGGACATTGTAATTCCATTGTTGTGATCATCAACATTGCTTCATTGCCTTTTTTTAAAAAAAAAACAGAATCTAAGTTGGTATAAATCTCCTCTTACAATGTGGTGGTAACTTGCACTCTTAATTTCTGTAAACTTGCTTCAGATCATTTTGCTTGGGGTGCTAGTCTACAGAAATTCCTGATTTTATTAATACTGTTCTTTCTTCAAGTTGGGTTTCAGCTGGCAAAGCAGCCGTATGTCTTGCTTGCACTCTTTTGCCTTTGCCTTTCATATTCCTGCTGTTGGTGCTACAGTGACTTGGAGCCCACTGTTTTCTAGCAGGGCCCCTCCTGCCTTTCAGGTTGCTGCAGCGCAGCATCCTTTCTGCTTCCTTTCTGCTTGACCCCCAAATGAGCCTGTTCATTTCCTCCCCTCATCACTAAGGTTCAAAGATTCCGTAGAGGCTGTGGCAGTAGGAGGCCTGACCTTCTAACTCTGACCTCAGTAAAAGCTTCCAGTATCTTTGCATTGACCTGAACGTGGTGGGGGCTGAGTAGCTCCTGAGACATGGTTGTAGTTATTGTTAGTTGAAGGAAATGTATGGCTGCTGGATGACCTGAGGGGCCAGGTCCAGTGAGATGTTTAATCTGTAAGTTGAGGACTGTAGTATGTGGCCATTGTCTTATGAATCTCACTTCCTTCCTGGCTTTCAAGCGGTCTCATCATAATTTTCCCAACTAATTTTCCTAACCTCCAGTAGACTTTGTAGTACTTGATTGTAAACTGAAAAAGACAATAGTCCAATATTGTCTTAATACTCAGGGAAACTGAGGCCTTGCTTGAGTTGATGGATCCTTCCTGTGAAAACTTGGGAATCCGCTGCTGCTGCTGTCTGGATGGATGGAGACCACGGTGGGTCACTGCTGGTGTGCTGACTCACGGGCTAGCAAGTTCCTTTGCTAATTGCCCCAACTGATAAGATAGATTTGCATGCACCTGCTCACTCTCAGGAGACTAAAGAATCTATCCTTCTACCTAGTTCACCTAACCTCTGAAGAAAGTTAAACCAGCTGTGAAATGTATCACTGGGATTTCTAAGTCTGTGACATCTGTTTTGCTTTGAGGTTGGGACCTCAAACTGGGGCACTCTGTGAGACAGGTCCACCTCCAAGTTTGTTTTCTGGCTCCAAACAAACGAATGGCTGTTTGACTATTGGCACACAACCCGGTTTTAAAATCACAACCATATAGGGTATTGGAGTGGTAACTAGGGCTTTAAAAAGTGAGGTCATGGAAGGCCCAGATGAAGCTCTTTTAGTGTGTATCACAACTGCAATTAATCTTATTAACATGCGGGGCTTGGGCCTGCTTTCCCAGCCCTGAGTGCATGTGGGTACTTTTAAGGGGCATGCTTTGATGATACAGATGGATCACAGAAGCGTATAAAATGCCATATCTGATATTACAAAAGCCTTTTATATGCCTCTGCAGATTTATTTAGTTTTGAAACTTGAGCACAAACATTGCAAGAATTGATGAGTACAAGATAGATTGCAAACGCCGACTTGTAGCTGGCTCCATGGCCAGATCAGAATCCACAGAGTATAGGCCCTGCCTCAGTGTCCACATTCGGGCTAGTTCAAACGCAGTACTGTAGGAGTTAAAGATTAAAAGCACAGTAAGGGTAGCTGAGAAACAAAGGAGTAAACACTGTGTCCAAGAAGCCATAGAAAGTGCCCAGAATGCTGAATCTAAATATGCACAGGGCTCCACCCAAGGGCTGCTGGTTTGAGGAGTAGGCCTAGAATACAGAGGACCACAAGGCCAGGAGCAGGGGAAAGTTGAGCTTGTCGTCTTCTTGAGTAGTACAGTGCAGGTCAGTGGTACATGATGATCTTCCTGAACATCTTGTTTGTTTTTCTTTCTTGCCAGTGCATGTAAGAGAGATTGGTACAGACATCCATCCTCATAATGGCCTTTTATTTTAATACTGTATTTGTTATCCATTTTTGAGAACTAGTCTAAAATACTTTTCTACTCTGGTATCCTCTTGGTTGTTAATAGGTACCCTCAGGGACAGGGAGGTTGCTAATGGTCCCCTAATGAACATAGAATCTAAGTCAGATTTGGTGGTCTACGCCTTTAATTCCAGCCTAGGCTTGGGTGAGACCCTGCCTTAAAAAAGGGGCGGGGAATCTGGAGACATGGCTTCGTGGTTAAATGAGCTTGCTTGCAAAAGGCTGCTGGCCCAGGTTCAGTTCCCCAGTACCCACATAAAGTCAGATGTCTAGAGAGATGCATTTAAGAGGCTCTGGTGTATATGTGTGCACATGCACTCAGATAGTAATTTTAAAAAAGAAAGAAACCCACTCACTAAATGGCTGCTTAACAAGATACAAGAACTTAATAACTGGAGTGATAGCCTCCTGAGTACTATTAGTGTATGAGGCAGGAGGTTTGCAAGTTTGAGGCTAGCCTGAAATACATACAGATTAATCTTGGGCTATGCAATGAGACTCTGTCTTTCTCAGTAATAGATGAGTGTCACATTCACAACATTGTAAAAGCTTATATTCTTTGCTCTGTGCACTTTTTTTGGGGGGGGGGGTTTCAAGGTAGGGCCTCACTCTGTCTCAGGGTGGCCTCAAACTCATAGTGATTATTCTCCTACCTGTGCCTCCCAAGTGCTGGTATTAAAGGCATGTGCCCAACACTGCCATGCTGAGCACTGTTTTTCCCTGGTTGCTGCAGGAGTTCTCAGTCTTTAGCATTCTAAAGCACACTAGGAATCTTTAAGAGAGGGCTGTGGACAGAGAGGAAGGATATAAACAAGCGAGCCTTTCTGATACAGCACCTATGAGAGGAGGATTCTTGTTCCAGGGAACGGGCCTTGGGAAGCATGGCTCCTGCTGTTCTGCAGGGCTGATTGTCTATTCCAGTTGTCCTAACGTTTCCATTTGCTTCTTCTACCTTGAGATAACAGTGAATCATCCATAGACTGGGAGAATGCACACACTGAGTATCTTAATGTGGCTATATAAGAGGGTACTTGTCTGGGGCTGGAGAAATGGCTTAGTGGTTAAGGCTCGTGCCTGCTAATCCTAAGGACCCAGGTTCAATTCTCCAGGTCCCACATAAGCCAGCTGCACATGGTGGCACATGTGTCTGGAGTTCGTTTTCAGTGGCTAGAGGCTCTGGTATACCCATCCTCTCTCTCCCTCTTTCTGTCTCTAATAAACAAAAATAAATCTTCTTAAAAAAGAGTACTTGCCTACGTACAAGTTGACCTTGGGCCAGAAGGGCTCCTGAGTCCTCACAGAAATGGAAATAAGGCACTAGCTCTGTATCTTGCCATCTTAAAAAGAAAATTCCCCCATTTGGCATAACAACCCCAACTTCAGAGTGGCCAGGCTAAATCAACATGCCAGGGCCACAAACCAAGATAAGCACTGAGTCTCTGGGTGTGGCACCCTGTGGATTTGCACTACGGGTGCCCAGAGAACACAACAGCAAGCTGGCTGTACTTTTAAGGTTAAGAACAGGAACTGGAATATCCCAGAAACAGCTGTTCTGATTCTTCCCCTCAGTCATAGAATTGGGCTTGTTCTAGACTAGGTGTCGTTTTCATCTTAACATCCTACTGTACATTGTCTCATGAAACTTCTTACTTCCTTGTTCTTCATCTACCCTTGTGCCCATTATTGTCTAGTTCTGCAGTCAAGTACTGTGACTGGATGAAGCTCATTGCAAGTGCTCTTGGGTCTCCTGCCTGCTGTTGGACACCACAGGTAGGACATTGGTGTCCTTGCAGAAAAGGCTTCTGGATAACGCTGGTGTGATCAACAATGTTGATTTTTTTCTTTTCTGGGGGGGGGTGGGTTTCAAGAAATTCACTACGGGGGCTGGAGAGATGGTCTAGCGGTTAAGCGCTTGCCTGTGAAGCCTAAGGACCCCGGTTCAAGGCTTGGTTCCCCAGGACCCACGTTAGCCAGATGCACAAGGGGGCGCACACATCTGGAATTCGTCTGTAGTGGCTGTAGGCCCTGGCGCGCCCATTCTCTCTATCTCTCCCTCTATCTGTCTTTCTCTCTGTGTCTGTCACTCTCAAATAAATAAATAATTAAAAAAAAAAAAAGATTCACTACGGAATCTTAGGGTGGTCTCGAAATTGATGATCCTGCTTCCTCTGCCTCCCAAGTGCTGGAATTAAAGGCGTGAGCCACCACGCCTGGCTATTTATTTTTAGGCAGGGACCCACTCTAGTGCTGGAGTTAAAGGTGAGAGCAGAGCCACCATTCCTGGCAGTTTAGCAGTGCTAACTTTCTTTAAAAAACATGTTTGGGGCTGGAGAGATGGCTTAGCGGTTAAGCGCTTGCCTGTGAAGCCTAAGGACCCCGGTTCGAGGCTCCGTTCCCCAGGTCCCACGTTAGCCAGATGCCCAAGGGGGCGCACGCGTCTGGAGTTCGTTTGCAGAGGCTGGAAGCCCTGGCGCGCCCATTCTCTCTCTCCCCCTCTATCCGTCTTTCTCTCTGTGTCTATCGCTCTCAAATAAATAAATAAAAATTAAAATAAAAATAAAAACCATGTTTGGGGTAGGGGGTGAACAAGACCCATATGCTTGTACAGCAAGTGCTCTTACCCGCTAGGCCAATTTCCCAGCCCCCGCTAATTTTTGAGAAAACTTTCTGTGCCCCCTTCAGTATTTTGTAGGCTGTGGTACTGAAAGCGAGGAGGATCAGACATGCAGCAGATGTAAGGTCAGAGTTGTTCCCCAGAGCCCTTCTTCAGTAGGTTCATCCAGGTTGCCAAAGATGTGCTCTTGCTGAAGGAACCTCAAGGCTTTGCCGGTGACAGCCCCATCTACATCCACCCCAGGGCTTTGGCTTTGCACATCAAAAAGTTTCTTTTCCAATCTCACCAACGCTGTGAGTACCCACCTTGATTTCTCTTGGTGCCAGGCGGCCGGTGGGGGATGGGAGGCTTTGCAGGGTGCTGGAGCTGCTCGGCTGGTCCTGTTCGCGGTCTCCTTTAGCAGCTGCTCAGCTGGTCTCTACTGATTTCTTTGGTTTTCTTGGCTTTGTGAGGAGGCAGATGTGAGTTGGAAATCCCCTCACTTTGTTTCTGCTACTGGGGCCTCGGCGGGATTTTCTGGCCAGTTTTCTCCTTTCTAGAAGATCTTGGTCTCTCTTGTTTCTCCACTGTGGTTGATAATAACTTATATACCTTCACTTTTCAGTAGAAGAGTGTATGTTGCTGTATTTCTGTTTATTTCCCTCCCTATGCTGTTTTAGTGTGGCTGGTATGTCACCATCTTACCCAGAAGTCTCCCAAAATGATTTTCCCCTGGGGAGACGGCACAGAGTCAGACCAAAGCATGGTTGCACCAAAACCAGATTTGGTGAAACAGTCAGTTTATTGGGTCTACTTAAAGGAGGGTCGAAACCCCAGAGCAGCAGTAATGTGGTGAAAGATCTCATTCCAGCTGATCCCCACAAGTGCTTAGAGGGAGCTCCCTGTCCTTGATCTCACACCTCTGTAAACTCCTCTTCCCTTGTGCATCATGGCATACAGCTAGCACAGGGGACATCTGATGACTTTCCCCACACCCTTTCTCCTGTGGAAGATGTCAACAGGCCCATTCCTGAGTGGTCCTAGTTGCTTCTGATCAAGCTAGAATAGTTGTTTTCCAGAAGATAGTTTGCTTGACAGTCTGTACCTCAACGGTTGCTTACTGCTTTCAGTTCAGAGGAATTTACTTTACAACTTCCCAGAACAGCTTTTTTTTTTTTTTTCTTCTTTCTGCTCATCATACTTTTAAAAAATAGTTCAGGAGTCGGGCATAGTGGCTCACACCTTTAATCCCAGCACTCAGGAGGCAGAGGTGAGAAGATCGCCGTGAGTTCAAGGCCACCCTGAGACTCCATAGTGAATTCCAGGTCAGCCTGGGCTAGAGTGAGACACTACCTCGAAAAAACAAAACAAAACAAACAAGTTCAGGAACATCTAATGTCTCCAAAGTTCAAACACTTAAAGCCAGCCCCTGCTTGCTCTGGCTCCTAGATGACTTGTTTGTCAAAGGCACTGCTTCAATGTAGACCTGATTCCCATCTGTAGGAACCAGATGCCTGTCCCAGAGAATGGTTTTCTCTTGGGTAGGGTAGTTACTTGTGAGTGTAACCAGATATCTGACAAAAACCAGCTTAAGGGAGGAAAGGTTTATGTTGGCTCACAGTTCAGTCAAATGCAGCTCACCATGGCAAGGAAGCATGTGACAGGAGCAGTTTGATCATGGTGCCGGCAGGAGGCAGAGAAAGGGAATACCAATGCTCAGCTGGCTTTCCTGGCTTACCTTTTTATTTAGCCCAGGACCTCAGGGTGGTCCTGCCCACATTCAGAGTGGGTCCTCCCTCCTGAGTCACACCTCTGGAAACCCTCAAAGACATGTGCATAGGTATGACTTGGAAATGCCCTAAGCGTTTTTTTTTTTTTTCTTTTTCTTCTGTATGTATGTGATAGATATGCTGGAGACACAGAGAGTGTGTGTGTGTAGATTCATGTGCCCTGTGTTTGTGAATACAGAGGCCTGAGGAGACCATTGGGTATATTGTATCTCTGTTCCCCATAGGAGTGGGGTTCCTGATGTCCATGTGTGTGTGTCCACACCCAGCTGTTTATCCAAGTGTTGGGAAATTGAGCTCTGGCAGCTTCAGGACCCCTTATGTTCACGTGGGAAGCACTCCCCTACTAAACCATCTGTCTAGTCTCCCTAGGTGTTTAGGTGTTTCTTTTTTCTTTTTGGAGGCTGTGTGCATAGTAGATGTGGTGTGTGCGTTGTATGCTCGTGTGTGTACAGATGCCCACTTGTGTGTAAAGGCTGGAGGAGAATGTTGATGTCCTCCCTTATTGCTCATCCATATATTTTCATGAGATGAAGTCTCACCCTGGACCCATAGCTGTAGTTTTCACAAGCCTTGGTGATTCTCAGGTCACTGCTGCCAACAGACTGGGATTACAGGTGTACAGGGCATACCCAGCTGTTTACCAGGATGATGGGAACTCAAACTCAGGCCCCTCTGGCCTATACAAGCATGGGAAGTGTTTTTACACAGTATTCTCTCTGGCATCCCCTTCCCCTAGCTGTTTCTTTCTTTTTATTTATTTATTTGAGAGAGAGAATGGGAGCACCAGGGCTTCTAGCCACTGCAAATGAACTCTAGATGCATGCACCACCTTGTGTATCTGGCTTACGAGGGTCCTGGGGAATCAAACCAAGGTCCTTTGGCTTTGCAGGCAATTGCCTTAACCGCTAAGCCATCCCTTTGCACCCCCCCCCAGCTGTTTCTGAAGCAAAGCAAGGTGACTATCAAAATTAACCATCACAGGCAGGGTGTGATAGCACATGCCTTTAATCCTAGCACTCAGGAGGCAGAGGTAGGAGGATCGCCGTGAGTTTGAGGCCACCCTGAAACTACATAGTGAATTCCAGGTCAGCCTGAGGCAGAGTGAGACCCTACCTTGAAAAAAAAAAATCACAATCCACCATGTATTTAAGTTCCTTACTGGAATAAGAGCTGGCAGGAAGATGCTTAAAAGAGTCCATGCTTAGGATCAGTTCAGCTTAACCAGCCCTGAATTCCATTTGCAGCCAGGGCCCTCTGCTTTAGGAAATGTGCTCTTCTAGGTGTAGACTATTGAATGTTTTATTTTATGTACAGTTATAAGGCTGGGACTAGTTCTGTCTGTATACCATGGGGTACTCCCAGCCATTGGGATATGAATAGGCAGTTGCTAGTTACCAAAACTGGAGACAGACAGACAGACAGACAGACAGACACACACACACACACACACACACACACACACACACACACACACACAAAACAACAACAACAAAAACTGGAGGCACGATTGAAAGGGGAATCTTGGGGTTCCTCACCAATATAGCAACATATGCCAACACATCATAAATTTGAGTTATCCCCAGATTTTTATGAATTCAAAGAATTAAAAACCACAGACCAGAGGGTAAGGTTTAGAGAAACTTTATTAGATTAGATTAAGAGAAGGAAGTACTGAGAGAGCACCTACCTACCGTGTAAGTAAAGCTCTCTTCTCTGCTTGACCTAAATTGGTGTCCAATTATAGATTGTGAATGAGGGCTGAGCTAACCAGCCATGATGCCAAGTTTTGAGGCTAAGCTTCAACCAACCACAATACCAAGAGCAGATTTAAGTCTTAATTTCTAGGAAAGGGGAATTCCTTCCCAGGGATGGACTGGGGTTGTTTATAGGAAAACAGATCTAGGGAACTTCTTTAGGTAAGATCTCTTCAAAGTGGAGATTGCAAGGGCAGACTCAGAGACATTCCTGCTTTTACTTTGCTTTTGGGTCCCAGTTACACCACACTGCCTCACATTGAAAAGTAGCAATTCGTGATTTCAAAGTCTAGCCTGGAGAAAGCACTTGTAGGCCTAGTCAGTTTATCCTTCTGTGCAGCTGCACCTATGAGCCACAGCACTCCCCAGGACCTCTTGTGTCCAGGGTGCGTCTTCTACCAGTGACCTACATCCCCTGCGCTGCTTCATGTCTTACAGAGGCTATGGTGCCAGATGAAAAACACCCAACCACGCACAGTGGGTGGGGTAAGGAGTAAGGCAAACTTCACTAGGCACTTAGCCAAGAAGAGATGGAAAGGCGGAGACCACAGCTGTCTCTCTCAGCTTGAAATGCTTGGCACAGAGCCTGGCACCAGTAGGCACTCAGTAAATTGTTATCGAATCATGACTTATATTACATCTTCTCATAGTTGTGTAAAGTAGGCATTGTTTTACACATTTCATGAAGATGAGAAAACCTAGGCTCAGAGAGGTTACAAACTTGCCTCTGTGGTCACACAGCTAGAATGTGGCAAAGCCATAGTTTCAGACCTAAATACATGGAAGCCACAGCTCACATTCCTTCACGAGGCTAAAACAGAAGGGGCTATAGTAAAGGCATATTTATTTTCTTACTGCCTCTTTAGAAATCACTGTCAATTGCTATACACTTGGATCTTTATTATGTTGTTTCATTTTTTAATTTTTTAAATTTGTATTTATTTATTTGAGAGAAAGGGGAGGAAAGAGAGAATGGGTGAACCATTCTCTAGCCACTGCAAATGAACTTCAGTCATACGCACCACTTGTGCATCTGGCTTACGTGGGTCCTGGGGCATTGAACCGAGGTCCTTTGGCTTTGCAGGCAAGTGCCTTAACCACTAAGCCATCTTTCCAGCCCTGTTGTTTCATATTTTTAATTTTATTTCCAGAGTTGTAAAAGAGTTAGCCAAAAGAGAATTCGTGATTCTCAGACCCTTCCTCAGAGTTGTAGGTACCCTGTTTATGGAAATTCTGTGAGCCTTTGTGAACAGGCCACAGTGGGAATCCCTGTGTGTCAGTGAGGTGGAGTGTGCCCCTTATGAGAAAGTTTCCTGGTGAGAAAACAAACAGCTATTTGATGGGTCACCACCCAGGAAGTGAGGCCAGCCCAAGAGCATCTCTTCAAGCTCATTGGCTGAAATGTCACAGATAAGTTGAGCTCAGGGTTAGAATTTTGCAGGGCAGAACTCTCCCCGTGGCCTTAGACAAAGATGACTAGGACATAACCTGCCCAGCAGACACTTTTGGGTGTGACACCAGCCCCTCCCTGGCTGCCAAGAGCAATAACCGGGCATTATTCACAGAGTGCTGCACCCGTGGCATTTCCTCGCCTGCCTGCGAGAGTCATGTTGATGTTGTTCCCTGCCCTGCCTGTCCGGTCCACTTAACCCTGTCCTTGCTCCCGCCCTTCACCTTCTTTGCCCCTTCTGGGTTGCGTTTCCTCCTCTCCCTTCCCTACAGCTCTTGTGAATACTCAGGTGTTTGAAGGGGTTCTTCCCTGGGTAAAGAGAGAAGAGGCTCTCTTAAAAGGGTCTAATAAAAAAAACACCAAGCCGGGCGTGGTGGTGCACGCCTTTAATCCCAGCACTCGGGAGGCAGAGGTAGGAGGATCGCCGTGAGTTCGAGGCCACCCTGAGACTACATAGTGAATTCCAGGTCAGCCTGAGCCAGAGTGAGACCCTGCCTCGAAAAACCAAAAAGAAAAAAAAAAAAAAGGGTCTAATAATCTGGACATGGCCTAAGGTAGGGGTGCTTCTCCAGTGTGAACACTACTTGAAACCAGTGATCTGGGCTCATGGTCTGAGCTGTTACAATCCTCCCGAGCACTCCCAGAAACGCTGCTCAATAGTAATCACAATTGGCATTAGTCAGGCACACCAAGTCTCATTAGACAGACAGCGTGTACCTGAGACTGGGGTGGCATCCACCTTGGTGAACACTTGCCCACCCCCTTGAGTCCACAGGCCTGTTTATGATTGATTGCTGCATAAGTTGACCTAAAAAACAATTCCATATTCCTTTGGGCTTTAGCAGCTTTTCTGGGATTTTCTTTTCAGTTGACCTTTTAATGATGCAATGTTTAGCCTGGATAGGGTTGTAGGTTCTTAATTTTAAACTCTTAGCTGCTAATTTAAACTCTTGGCAATTTCCTTGGTTTTTTTTGAGAAGGAAAGAATTGTTATGGAAAAATGTCTTAGATATCTGACCGTGTGTGATTCCAGGGAAAGAGGCTCTGTTGTTCTTTTTATTTTTTGAATATTTTTGTTTGTTTATTTGCAAGAATAGAGTGAAGAGATAATGGGCACACCAGGGCCTCCAGCCACAGCAGATGAACTCCAGATGCCTCTGGCTCTGTGTGGCAACTGGGGAATTGAACCTGGGTCATTAGGCTTTGCAGGCAAGTGCCTTAACCACTGAGCCATCTCCAGCCCCTCTTTTGCTCTTCTTCAAGCTGCCTATGACCTGCTGGAGTGAGGGATCTAGGGATGGATGCTAAGTCCAGTATCAGCAGCAAAACCTGAACTGACCAGCATTCTCAACCTTCTTTGCTAATGATATGGATTTAGGAACAAGGCAGCTTTTTTCATGATAGGTAGTTAGCCCAGAACTGGCCCACAGAAATATGAATGCCAACTTGCCTGTCCTGGCAGAACTAGAACCCACATCTCGTCCAGTCTTATCCAAGATGGCTGAATAACAAAAACAGCTTCTTATTTCTTCCCCAGAATCACTCTTCTTCTTGGGCCTGACAACTAGTCAGGCTGATCTTGAACTCACCAATCCTCCTCCTGCCCCCTCAGTGCTGGAATTATAAATACGTGCCAGCATACTGGGCTATTCAGCTCTTATTGTACAGTCTTCTTCCCTTTATACCTATAGAATCCATCTGTACTGAACTTTTTTTTTTCTTGCCATTATTACCTAAACAATACATATGACAACTATTTACAGAGCACTTACATTGCATTAGGTATTATAAGTAATGTAAATATGATTTGATTGTATGGGAGGATGTGTATAGGGTTATATGCAAATCCCATGCCATTTTATGTAAGAGATATGCACATCCAAAGATTATGGAATATTTGGAAGGTGGGGAGAGAGGGGAGTCCTAGAACTAGTCCCCTACAGACACCAAGGAAGAACTGTATGTGCTTTGAAAAGTCCTTGAATAGTAACTGCTTAAAAATGAATTAAAGGGGCCTGGAGAGATGGCTTAGCGGTTAAGGCATTTGCCTGTGAAGCCAAAGGACCCAGGTTCGATTCCCCAGAACCCACGTAAGCCAGATGCACAAGGGACACATGCATCTGGAGTTTGTTTGCGGTGGCTGGAGCCCCTGGTGTGCTCATTCTGTCTCTATCTGTCTCCTCCCTCCCTCCCTCTCTCTCTCTCCCTCTCCTTGCAAATAAATAAGTAAAATTTTTAAAAGATTAATTAAAGGCTGGGCATAGTGACACATGCCTTTAATCCCAACAGTTGGGAAGCAAAGGTAGGAGGGTTGCCGTGAGCTCAAGGCCACCCTGAGACTACATAGCATAAATTCCAGGTTCTCCTGGGCTAGAGTGAGACCCTACCTTGAAAAACAAACAAAAAAAGGGGGCTGGAAAGATGGCCTAGTGGTTAAGGTGCTTGCCTGCAAAGCCAAAGGACCCAGGTTTGACTCTCCAGTGTCCATGTAGAGTCAGATGCATTAGGTGGCGCATGCGTCTGGAGTTTTGTTTGTAGTAGCTAGAGAGCCTGGTGTGTCCATTCTTTCTCTCACTATCTGCCTCTTTCTCAAATAAATAAGTAAATATATATGTATGTGTGTGTGTGTGTGTGTGTGTGTGTGTGTGTGTGTGTGTGTGTGTGGATAGATATAGATAGTTAGTTAGTTTGAGGCAGAGTCTCACTCTAGCTCATGGTGGCCTTGAACTCTCGACAACCCTCATACCTCTGCCTCCCAAAAGCTGGGACTAAGGTGTCTGCCACCACACCCATCTTATAGTTTATATTTAAATAGGATCATATTGTATATCCTCTGATTTCTAAAAATGTTTACATGACTTCATATTTAATTTGCAAAAAGCTTGCTGTGACTCAGATGATATGAAGGCTTGTTGCAAAGATAAATCATTAGAAGCCAGGTGTGGTGGCACACACCTTTAATCCTAGCACTTGGGAGGCAGAGGTAGGAAGATTGCTGTGAGTTTGATGCCATCCTAGGACTACAGAGTACATTCCAGGTCAGCCTGGGCTAGAATAAGGTCCTATTTCGAAAAATAAATAAAATGTATACCCAGTGGCTGTCTAGTTGAGACTGAAAAAAGCTGAGCAAGGGAGACAGGATATGTTTTACATTTTCTTGGAAATTTCTTTTTGAAAAGTTGTTTTAACCCACAGCCTTCTCTTCTCCCAACCGCCAATACCAATTATATAAACGCTTTAAAAATATTTTTTTATTTATTTGAGAGAGGGAAAGAGGCGGGGGGTGGGGGAGAATGGACGTGCCAGAGCTTCCAGCCACTGCAAACGAACTTCAGATGCATGTGCGACCTTGTGCATCTGGCTTACCTGGGTCTTGGGGAATCAAACCGATGTCCTTTAGCTTCACAGGCAAGTGCCTTAACTGCTAATTTTTTTATATTAAATTTTTAATGACAATTTTCATACATGAAAATAATTATAATTTGATCATAATCCCCCCAGTACCTTCTTTTGTCCCTCCCCTCACTGGTAATGGGAATGGTCCTAGGGGTTTTCAAAGTGTGCCCAAGGGGGAGTTCAATAATGAGCATATTATCTGTGTTGATATTTCTCCAGTATTTCTGCATAGTCTAGTCCTTAAGACTTTGACAGGACAATGCTCAAATAGAAAATGATGCAATACCAGCCCAGGGAGGTGGCTCAGTGGTTAAAGGCACTTGCTTGAGAAGCCTAATGGCCTGGGTTCAGTTCCCTAATAGCCACATAAAGCCTCATGCGTAAAGTGGTGCATGCTTCTGGATTTCTTTAGCAGTGGCAAGAGGCCCTGTGTACCCATATACTCCTTCTCATGTGTGTATGTGTGTGGGGATGTGGGGGTGTCTAGTATATCCACTTAGAATCTAAAATCAAAGGACTTGAATGGCTCAAGAGCCATTTTATATTCTGGCATTTCTGCGGGTTCTGTAGTGGCCATCCCTGGTGTCCTTACAACACATGGTCGCTGTGAGTAGATGGGAACAAACACCTGCTTGGAGAGAATATCCAGTAGTGAGGATGGAAAGCTGTGTCTGGCTAGAAGAGGCATATTTTCTTTTTGGGTGATAATCATCTGACTTTCAGTTGGAGAGAAGTACATAAAAACACCCACGTGGAGCTCCTTAGAGTTACTAAGGGTTATTGCGATCCGGCTTAAGGGAAGTTCCAGACCTCCACTAGGCAGTTAAGTTTCTTCTGGCAGATTACTTCCTAGAACCGGGTCTTACCTGGAAACTGCAGTTACAACGCTAGCTGTGTTGGGCTGCTGAGAGAACAGAATGTGCCTGGTAGAGTTGCCTTTGCTTGACTCTGCGTCACACCGTCACTTCTGCATGATACCACTCACTGGTTGAGCTTTTTAGACAGTAAGTTATGAGTGAATTCTAAAGTGGGATGAGAGTATTTACCAGTATTAACCTTCTAGGATATGGGGAGGCAAAGCAGGTGAGACTGGGGTGGGGGAAGTAGGAGTTGGGGAGAGGAAGAGGAAATCTGGCTGCTTGTATTTTGGCATAGGGATTGTTTGGACAATAAATTTTCTTGTAGTGCAGTTTGACAGATGAGTCATCTGTAGTGCTGGTCATTAGTATGTGCTAACTACTATACTTTTTGCTTATATGCCATAAAGCAATAGAGACTATAATAGCAGATTGTGCGAGTGAGAAGTTTTTGATATGTGTCTTTGAATATTAAATTAGAAATGTTCCATAAATGACATTCTGGGGGAGGGATGTTTTTTCTAGAAGAGAATATTTAGCAAAGACAGTTTGCAAAGTAATACTTACCGAAGTGTTGTTTTTTACTTTGGATATTAGTTGTAATTAATAGGCACATCTCCTAGGAAGACGATAGTCAAAGGACTGACAAACACTACTGGGGAATGAGCGCTGAATGGGTGAAAATAAGAGGGTACTGTGTGTGCGCCTCTGAAGCAAAGTATTCCTGGCTGTGTAGAATGTAGAAAGAATCCTGACTTATCTGCATTCTTTTTTTCCTGTGATTACTCATATGTGGCATGGCTTGTTTTTCTTCTAGGATGTGGAGAAAGACAAGGAAACTCACAATTACCTCAGCAAAGAAGAAATCAAAGAGAAGGTTCATAAATATAATTTAGCTGTTACAGACAAATTGAAGATGACCTTGGTAAGTAAGTACCCCTAACTGGTTCAGTTGACAGTCAACCAAAGACAAATACAAATTGCTGGTAGTATAATCTTTATTTTATCTGAGTAACTTTGTAGCAGTTCAATGGCCAATATTTGTAAAACAGGAAAATAAAATATTTTTGTAGCTTTCAAGTTAAATCCATATATAAATTTTTAAAAAAATTTTTAAGGGGGGAGAATTGGTGCGCCAGGGTCTCTAGCCACTGCAGTTGAACTCCAGATGTGTGTGCCATCTTGTGGGCATGTGCACCTTGTACGCATGCGTCACCATGTGCATCCGGCTTATGTGTGACCTGAGGAGCCAAGCCTGGGTCCTTAGGCTTCACAGGGAAGCACCTTAACTGCTAAGCCTTCTCTCCAGCCCTTAAAATATTTATCTTATTTGAGAGAGGGAATGGGTACACCAGGGCCTCCAGCTGCTGCAAATAAACTCCAAACACATGCCACCTTGTGCATCTGGCTTAGGTGGGTCCTTTGGCTTTGCAGGCAAGCACATTAACCACTAAGTCATCTCTCCATCCCTAAATCTATGTTTTAAGTAACTTAATCTGAAAATCAATGATAGGTGAACCTTCATAACAGTGAAGCTGCCTTAAGGGCAGCAGAGATAGCTCAGTGGGTAAATAAATGGCTTGCTTTGCAAGCACAAGAACTTGAATTCAATCCCAGTCCTCATAAAAATGTCAGGGGTGGGGCTGGAGATGATGATCCAGTGGCCAAAGGCACTTGTCTGGAAAGCATGCCAGCCTGGATTCAGTTCCCCAGTATTCACATAAAGCTGGCCATACACAAAGTGGTACATATGTTTGAAGTTCATGTGCAGTGGTAGGAGACCACGAAATCCTGTTGTGTCTGGGTATGTGTGTAGCCTAATTGGTGAACTCCAGACCAGTGAGAGACCCTGTCTCAAAAAGTAGACAGCAATTCTGAAGCTAACACCTGAGGTCCTTCAGCCTGCATGTACACAAGTGAACACACACATGACACACACAGTAAATCACTTTAAGTTTTTATTTTAAAAGACTGTGGCAGGGATGGTGGTGCATACCCATAATACCAACACTTGGGAGGCTGAGGTATGAAGCTCTTCATTGTTTGAGGCCTGCCTGTGCTAGAGAGTGAGTTGTAAGTCAACCTGAGTTAAGAGTGTGACCATGTCCCAAAATAATACAAATGGTTCTGTGTTCTCTCCTCCCCAACGAATCTTTAGTACTGTGTAACATACACATAGTAACTTAGATTCTAATAAGAGCTCTGATTGATTTCAGTCTTGTGGAAAATAGTTAAGATTTTCCTCCTTTGATAGTCATGTAAGATGAGTTACATAGCATTCAGTTTCATCACGGTCAGTTACAGCATCTTCAATAATTCGGTTCTCTTTGAAGCACAAATACAGAAGAGGAGCTGGGGTGTGTAGGAAGGAGGAGTCAATCAAGCTTTAGTAACAGCAAACTGAGCTGACTGTAAAGCCATAGTATTCATACTCCTCTAAAATTGAACAGGCAGTTACTTCCCACCCATTTAGTGATCTTCCACTAGCTCCTGTCATCCTTTGGTTCCATTTTGTAGGGCCCTTGGACCTTTGCCTGTGAGTCTGTTGTCTGTGAATTGACAAGCTTTTGAAAAGGACAGGGTGAGCCAGGCATGGTGGTGCACGCCTTTAATCCCAGCACTTGGGAGGCAGAGGTGGGAGGATTGCCATGAGTTTGAGGCCACCCTGAGACTACACATTGAATTCCAGGTCAGCCTGGGCTAGAGCAAGACCTTACCTTGAAAAACAAACCAAAAGAAAGAAAGGAAGGAAAAGAAGGAGAAAAGGAAGGAAGGGAGGAAGGAAAAGAAACATAAAAGGGAGGAAGGAAAAGAAAGAGAAAAGGAAGGAAGAAAAAGAGAGAAAAGGAAGGAAGGAAGAGAGAGAAAAGGAAGGGAGGAGGAGAGAGAGAGAAAAGGAAGGGAGGAGGAGAGAGAGAGAAAAGGAAGGGAGGAGGAGAGAGAGAGAAAAGGAAGGGAGGAGGAGAGAGAGAAAAGGAAGGGAGGAGGAGAGAGAGAGAGAAAAGGAAGGAAGGAGGAGAGAGAGAGAGAGAAAAGGAAAGGGAGGAGGAGAGAGAGAGAGAGAAAAGGAAAGGGAGGAGGAGAGAGAGAAAAGGAAGGGAGGAGGAGAGAGAGAGAAAAGGGAGGAAAAAAATGAGAAAAGGAAGGAAGGAGGAGAGAGAGAAAAGGAAGGGAGGGAGGAAGGAGGAGAGAGAGAAAAGGAAGGGAGGGAGGAAGGAGGAGAGAGAGAAAAGGAAGGGAGGGAGGAAGGAGGAGAGAGAGAAAAGGAAGGGAGAGAGAGAGAGAAAAGGAAGGGAGGAAGGGAGAGAGAGAGAGAAAAGGAAGGGAGGAAGGGAGAGAGAGAGAAAAGGGAGGGAGGGAGGAAGGGAGAGAGAGAGAAAAGGAAGGGAGGGAGAGAGAGAGAGAAAAGGAAGGGAGGAAGGGAGAGAGAGAGAGAGAGAAGGAAGGGAGGGAGGAAGGGAGAGAGAGAGAGAAGGAAGGGAGGGAGAGAGAGAGAGAAGGGAAGGAGGGAGGAAGGAAGGAAGGAAGGGAGAGAGAGAAAAGGGAGGGAGGAAGGAAGGGAGAGAGAGAGAGAGAAAGGGAAGGGAGGGAGGGAGAAGGAAGGGAGAGAGGAAAAAAGGAAGGGAGGGAGGAAGGAAGAGAAAGAGAAAAGGACAGGGTTACTTGTTTAAAACAGGTCTAAGTGAATTTTGTGACCCATGGGGTGGAACTTTTAAACATAACCCTCATGATAAAGGATCTCTCTCCAGTAACAATGTGCGATTAAGGAGGGACAGGAGCAGATAATCAAGATTATCTTTCATGATTCCAACAGTGAGGTTTCATGAGAAAAAATTCCTAAGCCACCCCCCTCCCATCAAAATAGATGTAAGTTTCTAAAAGGGGCATGGCCGGAAGGGGGCTGACTTCTCACCTGTCACATTCGTGTGGAATCTGGTGCTAAACCATTCGTAGATGACCTGCTTCTGGGTCGGGGTTTTGCATATGGCAGAGCAGCCCTCTCGCTGAGATCTATTGAAAGTCAGCCCTCAACACAAAGGTTTGTAGAAAAAAAAATGGATGGATGGATGGATGTAAGTTTTTGTTGCAATTAGGTTCACATTGCTGAGAGAAAACACCCGACCAAGCGCAGCTTGTGGGAAGAAAGGGCTTATTTTGGCTTAACAGACTTAAGGGGAGCTCCATGATGGCAGAGAAAATGATGGCATGAGCAGAGGTGGACATTACATCCTAGCTGACATCATGTAGACAACAGCAGCAGGAAAGTGTGCCGAACACTGACAAGGGAAAACTGGCTATATCACCCGTAAGACCACCCCCAACAGTACACTGCCTCCAGGAAGATACATTTCCCAAATTGCCTCCAGTTGGGGACCTAAGCATTCAGAACACCTAAGTTTATGGAGGACACCTGAATCAAACCATCACCCTTTCCAAACTGTTTATAAGATTTATTATCGTAGTCCCAGATTGGCCTTGAAACCACACCAATCATCCTCCTACGTCAGGCTCCTGATTGTCAGAACTATAGGTGTAAGCCACCACACCTGGCTGTAACAAAAATTCTTTTGTTTAATTTTATTTATTTATTAAAGGTGAGGGGGTGTGTGTGAGAGAAAATGGCTATTATAGGGCCACTATATGTCTAGCCACTGCAGACAAACTCCAGATGTATACACCACCTTGTGCATCTGGCTTATATTGGACCTGGAGAATTGAACCTGGGTCCTTAGACTTCGCAGGCAAGTGCCTTAACCACTAAGCCATCCCTCCAGTCCTCTTAACAACTTTTTTATTTATTTATTTTATTCATTTATTATTTATTTTTATTATTTTTTTATTTTTTATTTCTTTTTTGGTTTTTCAAGGTCAGGTTTCACTCTAACTTGGGCTGACCTGGAATTCACTATGTATTTTCAGGCTGGCCTTGAACTCATGGTTGATCCTTCTACCATTGCTTCCCGAGTGCTGGGATTAAAGATGTGCTACCACCATGCCCAGCTTACAACTTTTTAAATTTTTGAAAAATATTTATTTTCCAATTATTTAAGAGAGAATTGGTATGCCAGGGCTTCTAGCCACTGCAAATGAACTCCAGATGCATGTGCCACATTAAGCATCTGGCTGTATGTGGGTCGTGGGGAATTGAACCTGGGTCCTTTGGCTTTGCAGGCAAGTGTCTTAACTGCTAAGCCATCTCTCCAGCCCCTAAAATTTTTAAGTGTTGTATAAATCAGTGTCTTTTTTTTTTTTTTTTTTTTAGTTTTTCGAGGTAGGGTCTTACTCTGGTCCAGGCTGATCTGGAATTCACTATGGAGTCTCAGGGTGGCCCTGAACTAATGCAATCCTCCTACCTTGGCCTCCCGAGTGCTGGGGTTAAAGGTGTGCACCACACGCCCAGTTCAAATCAGTGTCTTTTATAAATTGATCTTGTGGAAAGAAAGAAAAATAATGGATAATGAAGGAAGTTTTTAATGGTTGACTTCTGGTTTTTATATATAAGACCTAGTGTTCATTTTTGTTTTGTTCTTTTTGTTGTTGTTGTTTTATTTTGTTTTGTTTTTTGAGGTAGGGTCTCACTGTAGCTCAGGCTGACCTGGAATTCACTGTGCAGTCTCAGGGTGGCCTTGAACTCATGGTGATCCTCCTACCTCAGCCTCCCGAGCACTGGGATTAAAAGCATGTGCCACCACGCCTGGCCATTTTTATTTTGCTCTAAGCATGATAGTAATTTTATTCTAAGTGAAGATTAGACCATTGTTACTATTGTGGCAACTAAGAAATAATAATTGTACCATACAGGAGGTAAATCCTTATATTATCTGTCATGTACATAATAGCTTAGATTTTCTTTAACAGTGTTGCTGCTTAAAGGTGTCTAAGATGCACCCTCCATGCTATATAATAAATGGGGCATATTTAGCAAAATTGAAGCCAGCTGCCATATAGCCTCATTACCGCTAGGAGTAAAAGCAGCTTGTTTTCTTACTGTCAGCCTCCTTATTGACATAGGTGTTTCAGAGCCCCTATTGTGACCTTCTTCTTTTGTGGATGGCTACTCATCAGTTGGGTATGTTGCATGGTGATCCTAGACACATCATTGTACTTTAATACTGTGACCTCTCCAGTGACTGTTTGACCCTCTTCTGGAGCTTTGAAGGCGGGAGCCTCAGGGTTATGCTGCAGTGGGCGGTGGTTTCCTTTGCTGCATCTGCCTGGCAGACCTGCCTGGGGAAGTCTCCATGGCTGTTAGCCTCCCTCTGAGGTATTCCCCTGGGCACAAAGCCCCAGGAGAAAGGAGGAGAAACAGCTGTTCACTTTTCTGTTGTTCTAGACACCTCCTCTTCTCTCTCCATAAAATGCCACTCTCCACCAACCATCTCAGTGTGGCCTTTCTTCCCTCCAGAATTCAAATGGGATTTACACTGGCTTCATTAAAGTGCAGATGGAGCTCTGCAAACCTCCACAGACGGCCCCCAGCCCTGGGAAGCTGACACCCAGTAGCAGCGGCTGTATGAACACGCTTCATATCAGCAGCACCAACACTGTGGGAGAAGTAATCGAGGCCCTGCTCAAGAAGTTTCTTGTGACCGAGAGCCCAGCCAAGTTTGCACTTTATAAGCGTTGTCACAGGGAAGACCAAGGTATGCTGCCACACTTAAAGTGAAAATGGTCTGTGCTTCCACTTATATCTCTTGTCCTCATTAGTGGAAGGGTGATCAGTTTATCTATGTCATATTGAGTCCGGGAACAGATTGGACGCTGTGCTGTCCTGGCAGATACTAAATGTTTCCTGCCTCTTGTACTTTTGAGTTGAGCAGTGTGGGTCTGGCAGGCTTAGAGGATCTGGGAATTTACAGTAGATTTGGTGATGTGCACAGAGGGCCAGCTTTGCTGGAGGAATGGCATTCATTCTAATGCTCTTAAGTATTTTCTTTTTTCAAGGCAGGGTTTCACTCTAGTCCAGGCTGACTTGGAATTCACTATGTAGTCTCAGGATGGCCTTGAACTCACAACGATCCTCCTACCACTGCCTCCCAACTGCTCCAGCACTTGGGAAGCAGAGGTATGAGGACCACAGTGAGTTTGAGGCCAGCCTGAGACCATAGTGAATTCTAGGTCAGCTCTGAGCCAGAGTGAGACCCTACCTTGGAAAAAAACAAACTTTCTGTGCATAAAGTGGATTTTTAAAATTATTTAAAAAAAATTTTTATTTATTTGAGAGTTGGAGAAACAGACAAAATGGGTGCTTCAGGGCCTCTAGCTACTGCACATAAACTCCAAGCATATGTACCACCTTGTGCATCTGGTTTATGTGAGTCCTAGGGAATTGAACCTAGGTTTTTTGGCTTGGCAGATGTTGCAGTCAGGTTCACATTGCTGGCAGAAACCACCCAACCAAGAACAGCTTGTGGGAAAAAGAGGTTTATTTTGGCTTGCAGCCTCAAGGGGAAGCTCCACAATGGCAGAGAAAAACTATGGCATGAGCAGAGGGTGGATATCACCCCCTGGCCAACATAAGGTGGACAATAGCAACAGGGGAGTGTGCCAAACACTGGCATGAGGAAACTGACTATAACACCCATAAGCCCGCCCCCAACAATACACTACCTCCATGAGGCCTTAATTCCCAAATCTCCATCAGGTGGGAACCTAGCATTCAGAACACCTAAGTTTATGGGGGACACTTGAATCAAACCACCATAGCAGGCAAGTGCTCAGCCATCTCTCCAGCACAAAAATATTTTTAATTTTTATTTATTTATTAGAGAGAGAGAGAGAGATAGAATGTGAATGTCAAGGCCTCTAGCCACTGCAAATTAACTCAGATGCATGTGCCACATTGTACATCTGGCTTACGTGGGTACTGGGGAATCAAACCTGGGACTCTACATTTTGCAGGCAAGCACCTTAACCACTAACCACTTATCTCTCTAGCACTGTTTTTTATTTTTTTATTTGCAAGCAAGGAGAGGAAAAGAGAGACCGAGAGCTTTTGCCACTGCAAATTAACTCCAGATGCATGTACCACTTTGCATCTGGCTTTACATGGGTACTGGGGAATCGAACCCAGGTGATCAGGCTTTACAAGCAAGTACCTTTAACCACTGAGCCATCTCTCCAGCCTCTTTTCTTCTTTCTTTTTGGTTCAGGGTCTTTCTCTAGCCTAGGCTAGAACTACTCTGTGGCACATGCTTGCCTCAAACTCACAGCTGTCTTCCTCAGCCAGTGCTGGGATAATAGATGTAAGCCACCATGCGTGTGTGGTTTGTTTGTTTTTTCATGCAATTTTCAATAGTGTATTTCACACTATTGTTCATGTGCATATGCAACAGAGTGGATCTACATCCTTTGAGATCCTAAGAACCTGAAGGGGAGGGCCATGTCTTTCACCTCTCATATCAACTTAATGTAAAAATGAGTGAATGAGGTTTTTAAAAAAAATTTTGTGCATTTTTATTTATTTGAGCATGATAGAGAAAGAGGCAGATAGATAGATAAGAGAGAGAATGGGCACAACAGGGCCTCTAGACACATGCATTCCCTTGTACATTTGGCTAACGTGGGTCCTGGGGAATTGAGCCTTGAACTGGGGCCCTTAGGCTTTACAGGCAAGCGCTTAACCACTAAGCCATCTCTCCAGCCCAGTGAATGAGGTTTTGATATGGGGTCCATCTGTTTGAACTTCATACCCATCCATACGTGGTGGGTAGAAAGAATATTAAATTTCTGCACGATAGTCATCGGGCTATTTGAACTTAGGTAGCTGGGTAGAAATGGATACCTATGGTAGACAGTAGCCATTTAGCAGTTTCCTATATGCTAGTTTGGAAACTGGTATGTGCAAGCAGTAAATACTTTCTAGATTTTCTCTTGGAAAAGCATAAAGCAGCTGTAGAAGAAAACATGCTGACCTTGACCTGATGCTAATGGCATTGAGCTGCAAAGTGTGTGTCTGTTGAACATGTGCCACAGAGCTAGTCTGCGTCTGGCCTAACAATGCAGAGTTAGGGAAGGAGAATTCCTTTCCTCCAGAGGCCACAGGCTGAGCAGCCTGGGGAAGGAGGTGTGGGTCACAAGGAAATCACCCCCTGCAATGTAGGTACATGTGGAAGTGCCTGGATAATGTAGTGCTAAGGAGGCATTTTGATTCTGCCAGCTCGCCTGGGCTTCAGGTGCTCAATCTAAAGTGATACAGCGTCCAGTTGAAGCAGTACCAGTACTGGGGGCCAGGAAGAGAAGAGAGAGAAAAACAATGAAACAAAACACGGCCCTGCTTGAAGCCACCAGAGCTTGCATTATGGTTTCTCTGTTGAGAAATTTGCTCTTAGAGCTTTAAATTTGTGTTCGTTAGCTGTATGTTTTCATTGTTGTTTCCTTATATTTGTGTGTAGCGTGCCGTGTGCAGTACATGTGCCCGTGCTGCGCTCTGTTTGCTCACCTCCATTGCTTTTCTGCTTGGTCTTGTTTTGAGCCCAGCCACTCCCCTCCCCCCCCCCAGCCCCTCTTTATCTCTGTCTTCTTTTTTTGAGGTAGGGTCTCACTCTAGCCCAGGCTGACTTGGAATTCTACACTCAAGTCAATCAGGCCATCAGTCTTTACAGGCAAGCTCCTTTAACTACCAAGTCATTTCCCCAGCCCTGAAGATCCTTTTTAAAAGTTTCCCAGGGTTGGGAAGGTGGCTCAGTGGTTAAGGCGCTTTACTGCAGAGCCTAATGACCTAGGTTCAGTTCATAAAGCCAGATGCACAAGGTGGCACATATGCATCTGGAGTTCATTTGCAGCAGCTGGAGGCCCTGGCATGTCCATATTCATTCAGTCAGTTTATATCTATCTATCTATCTATCTGTCCATCTATCCATCCATCCATCCATCCATCCATCATCGTCTCTCTGCTTGTAAGTAAATAAATAACTTTTTTTTTTTTTTAAGTATCCCATCTTGTTTTCTCAAAAGGGACAGAATCATTTATTATAAACATTTTGGGGCCGATACCTATTTGAATTTATCCTAGGAAAGTGTTTCTTCCTTAATCAAGACACAGTTTATACTGGGCAAATGGAATGAAAATGGAATTGATTTTGTTTCACAGTAGGATCTTGGTACCTAAATGGACTGGGTGGTGACTTAGACACTAAGAGGTGTGAACTGTGACTGCTATAGAGGGAGGGAGTCATGATGGGTGGAGGAGGACTGCTCATGAAAATGCTGTAACGTGCTCTTTTGTTTCCTTACCCAGTGTATGCCTGCAAGCTCTCAGACCGGGAACACCCACTCTACCTGCGTTTGGTAGCGGGGCCCAGAACCGACACACTTAGTTTTGTTCTTCGTGAACATGAAATTGGAGAGGTGAGCGAGTGAGTGAGTGTTCCTTACGGGCGTCAGACTATACCGAACAGCTGGCCTTGTTTTATTGCTCTAGTGTTGACCAGGGAGAAAGAAAGAGAGTGTTGGGGGAGGGGAGGGAGAGTATAATCTCTTACAGCATTATATTGGTCTGGGCTTTTCAGAGGTGGGAGTTAATACGGTTCTTTACTTATCAACTCATCCTCATGCAGGGCATTATTTTCACCTCTGCCCACCTCCAAATGACTAATTCAACTGAACCTTGAAAGTTGACACTCTCCACATATCTGCTGTTAAGGAAAGTCTCTGGCCAATGGCCTTCTAAAGGGAAATAAAATGAAACCTAACCCTTTACCACCAAGATGTTTACCTTGTGAGAGTCCTCATGAGTAAGAATTGCCATTTGCCTGTGCAGCATTTGGCATTGCTCTCCAGGGAGCACTGTAGTCAGGTGTCTGTTGAGGAAAAAGGCACTTTGGACTGTCCTGTAGATCAAGCCTTAGCTGTATCACTTAAGCTAATCTCTCAAGCTCTCGGTCTCAGACCTCCAAATGGTGTGATATGTCCGTGTTGGACATTTCAGGGAGTGATGAGGGCAGGGTTACCATGTTAAAATCAGGAGACCAGGACACTGTTTGCCACAGTTTGTTAGATGGGGAATGTGACCTTGGGTGAATCCTCTATAATCTTCTAATATTTTAACCTTCCATTTAAAAACAATCAATAAATTGGGAGTACATACTTTCTTCCTTTTTTTAAAGTTGTTTGTTGGTTGTTGTTTTTAAATATTTTCATTATTTAAGACAGAGAGGGTGGGGGGAGAAAGAATGGCACACTAGGGCCTCTGGCCACTGCATATGAACTCCACATGCATGTGCCCCATTGGGCATATGGCTTACATGGGTTCTGGGGAATCAACCTGGGACCTTTGGTTTTGCTGGCAAGTGCCTTAACTGCTAAGCCATCCCTCCAGCCCTTGTTTGTTTGTTTGGCTGGTTGGTTTTCAAGATAGGGTCTCACTCTAGCCCAGGCTGACCTGGAATTCATTCTGTAGTTTCAGGGTAGCCTCAAAGTAATGGCGATCTTCCTACGTCTGCCTCCTGAGTGCTGGGATTAAAGGTGTGTGCCACCATGCCAGGCTGCTGTTTGTTTTTGAGGCAGGGTCTTACACTCTTGCCCAAGCTGACCTGGAATTCACTACGTAGTCTCAGAGTGGCCTTGAACTCATAGCGATCCACCTACCTCTGCCTCCCGAGTGGTGGGGTTATAGGTGTGTGCCATCACACCCAGCTGGAGTTCATATTTTAAAAGGCAGTTTGGAGTGTATGTGAACATGGTAGTGTGTTTGTATGTAAATGCAAATTGCAGTTGATTTAGGAAGTTTTTGGAAGATTTTAGGCAGTTTTGAAGCTTCTTTCAATTCTGATGTTTTGGAGCTTTTTCTGCGATGTCCAGCTTAAGCTAAAGCCTCTGTTATTCGGTACTTGTTTTCTTCACATGGCAGTCTGTGCTTTCATACGGGTTCTGTGGAGTCTCCACCTCATTAGACAGCCTTCCTGGACTACCAGAGGTTCTTTCGGGTGCCAGGTCTTCTCCTTGGCACTCGGGCTTTGGTTATGAGACTGACACACTACCTACTGTGTTGATGAGGTACCCGGGGGCTTGGCTTCAAAGAATGATTTATTAAAAATATATATTTTGGGGTTGGAGAAATAGCTTAGCAGTTAAAGGCATTTGCTTATAAAGCTTGAAGACTAAAGTTGAATTTCCTAGTACCCACATAAAGCCACATACACAAAATGGCACATGCATCCGGAGTTCATTTGTAGAGCAAGTGGCCCTGGTGTGCCCATTCTCCTTTCTCTCTGAAATTAATACAATAAATATAATATAACCTATTCAGTAGGAGGCACTGAGCCAGAGTTGACATTCAAGGGCAAGAGAGACTGCAGACAGTGAGAGGTTCACAGCTGTGGTGAGGTGAGGTGAGGTGGCAGCGAAGTTGGCAGTGAGCAAATACCATCACTCATTTTAAAATCTGCCTTGTGCAAAGGGCATCTAGAGGATCACTGAGAGTCTCTGATAAACCTAGTCCTGCATGGGAAGAGAGAGGAGAATGTTCTGGAAGGCTTCTTAGAGAAAGTGGCATTTAGGTTGAACCCTAAAGGGTGACGGAAGTATGTCAGGCAAAGTGGAGCAGAGAACATGTGCTGAGCCAGCTGGGGAGGTGAGCAAGACTCAGTGAGACAGGGTTGGAGAGGTCAGGGTCTCCTGACCTCACCCAGACAACCAGTGGAAGCCAGCGAAAGGAAGGCTTCTAACGAGGGAGAGCAAGTGTGCAGCTGTGTGGGGGTGGAGTGAGGAGGCCAGGTAGGAGGCTGACGCAGGGTTACAAGGAGGGGGGAGAAAGAGAGAGAGAAAGTGTGTGTGTGTGTACACACACATACAGGTAGAAAGCAGTAGTAAACTTTGCAGAAGGCGATGAGAGTGACAGACGGGAGGATGACAATGGCAACTCCAAGTGAAGGTGCAGAGTGGCTGCTCTCCCCTTTCCTAAAACAGGGTTGCATATAGTCCAGGCTGGTCTCAAACTCACTATGTAGCTGACACTGACCTTGAACTCCTGACCCTTCTGCCTTCATCTCCCAGGTACTGAGATTACAGACCTGGACTGTCACACCTGGCTGGGAGTTCCCTTCTGCTACCCCTGGGGTTAGATACGTGGAGCCATGAAAGGGTCTGAGGGAGGTGGTGGAGAGTACCATGAGGAGAGGTGGGAAAGGGAGTGAAGGGCAGTGAGTGAGCCCAGAAGGGAGAGGAGTGAGGCATTGATGCTACTGGTACTCCATTGAACATGGTACCATGCGCTGGAGGGTTGGGCTGAGAAAGGAGGCAATCACATAGTCTGTGTTCCTACTGAGTTTGTTGGCACATGCCATTATCCCAGTCAGGCAAGAGGATCATGAGTTCAAGGCCAGCCTGAATTATATAACAAGAACTTGTCTCCAAAAAAAAGTTATAAAGTAATTCCTGGGCTAGGGGGTGTAGCTCACTGATAGAGTGTTTGCCTAGCATGCACAAAGCCCACCATATAAACCTGACATTATGGCCCACACCTGTAATCCTAGCACTTGGAAAATAGAGGCAGGAGGACCAGGAGTTCAGTGTCATCCTTAGCTACATAGTGAGTTTGAGGACAGCCTGGCCACGTGAGACCCTATCTTAAAAATAAAGGGCTGGAGAGATGGCTTAGCAGTTAAGGAACTTGCCTATAAAGCAAAGGACCCAGGTTCAACTCCCCACGTAAGCCAGATGCATAAGGTGGCACATGTGTCTGAAGTTTGTTTGAAGCCACTGAAAGCTCTGGTGTGCCCATTCTCTCTCTCAAATAAATAAAAAAAAATATTTTAAAACATAAATTAATTAAAAAATCAAGTAATTCCTGTCTAGATTGAGTTAACCATCTGATATTTCTCTGGTGTTCTCACAGTGGGAAGCTTTCAGCCTTCCAGAACTACAGAACTTCTTGCGCATCTTGGACAAGGAAGAAGATGAACAGCTGCAGAGCCTGAAGAGGCGCTATGCAGCCTACAGGCAGAAGCTGGAGGAAGCCCTGAGTGAGGGGTGGAAGCCTGGTTAAAGCACAGAGCTCCCTGCCAGGAAGGCACAGCTTGGGACCCATGCACAAAAGAGCAGTGTGTGCCTCTCTTCTCAGAGAGCCGTCATGCCCCATAATGCTAGGGTCCTCCCTTTTTCTCTGTAGGTGTAGTTCCCAAGGCCCGATCATGCAGTATCCTGTGTGAGGGACTCTAAGTTTGTTCTGTTAGAGCACGGGACATGACCTCTTGCAAGCTGTGAACCTGTGGTCACCAGGAGCATTCTAGATTGCTTGGAAGCATGAACTCTGGGTTGATTTTCCTTATTTTATCCTAGTTATTTTAATTATGTGATGAAGTTAAGCTTCAGGATGTGCAAATGTGTTTTAAAAGCTTAACAAGGAATCTCTGAATGCTTTCCCTATATTGAAACTACCTGTCTGTCTTGTTTTCTGTCCAAGGAATCTGCCCATGTGAACTGAAAGGCACAGGAATTTGGTGGTTGTGGGGGAATTGGAGAAGTCGTTTGTAAGAGTTTTGACGAAGAAAGTAAAGAGCAAGTTTCAAAGAAGGCCAGTGGGGAGGTGCAGGCCGAGAACTGGGGAAAGTGGTGGTCTGATGGATAGAGGTGATAGAGGAGAAATGTGTATTTGCTTGTACATGAGTTAAAAGCCTTTGGTGTTGAGATGTTTGCTCCATTTTAGAGTTGCTTGATTTCTTAGTGGGTAAAATGTGGGATCAGAGCCAAAGAAGTAGGAGCTGAGTCCAAAGAAGGGATCCATGAACTCCGCTGCTGACAGAAGAGCCCAGCAGGTGGATAGTAGAGGTGGATCTTGCAGCTAGACCTGGCCCTTCCCTGCACCTTGTCCCCCAGCTTTTGAGGGTCTTTTATGTGCAGGTGAAGCCTGATTGTTTCCTGATTCCTGTTAAGACTTACGTGTTTTCCCCCCTCAGAGGGTGTCTTCAAAGCTGAAAAAGAGTTTCTGTCAAGGCAGCTATTTTCCCCTCTGGTTGGCTAGATTTACCAAGTCCAGGGCTCACAGCAAACTTTGTGACAGTCACTCTTCCCTGGTATTCCACCCTTCTTGGCCTTCCTTTTTTTTGTTCCTTCCTTTCCCTTTCCTCTCCTTCACCCTCACCTTTTCCCCTCTCCTTTACTAAGTGAAAATCTGTTTTTACGAAATAGAGAACATAGATATTAAAGACCCACTCCTACCCCATCCTCAGTTCTAGGAGACTTGACTGAGTAGGAGGGCCCCAAGGAAAGAGGAAAGTCCACCCCCTGCTGACCACACAACAGGCCTTCATTATGGAACTATTTTAACAAAAGCGTATGTTCCTTCCAACCAAAGAAACACGTGTGCAATAGAAGCCTTCCTTCAGACAGGCACGACAGCCTCATTTTCTGCAGCAGCTCACACAGCTAAGAAGAGGGAACAAAGTGCTGAGCAGTTCCAGAGGGGCCTTACAGTTGGTCTGTGTCTAGTGTAGTTAATATTTGTTGTTGTTGATAAATTCCCAAGGAATTGTGAACACCTGATTGGTGACACCTGATGGATTCTTTTTGAAATTCCAAGGTGCTGCAGTTCTCTGCCTCCTAAGCAAACAGTGCCTTTGCCTGCCTGCCTGCCTGCCTGTCTCTTGCGATGGCTCTCCTGACTGTTCAGAGTACCGTCTTGTTGGAGGCGTTAGGTGTTGGTTATGCTGTGCCACACAGGCTGCCAAGACAATCAGCTCTTCTAAGCTTTTAAGGAAAGTTGAGGGGAGAAAAAAAAATAGGACTAGCTATAAAATATGCATGGCACATCTTGTTTAATTTTGCATGTAATTTTTTTAGTGCATTGATGAGGTTTAAGTGACATTGTCATCCAACACTTTGCCTTTATTGTTCAGGGAATGCGTCCATGATTTTTGTACTGGTTTTACTGCCCAGACTGTGGCTTGGGTTTGAGTATATTGTTATCCACCATCTGGTCTTTTAATTACTCATCCCAGTAAACTTAGAGTTTGTGAAGCATTTGTTTCTCAGAATAAGACACTGTTAGAACCTGAAGTAGCAGCTGATGGGTATCTGTGAATTTTTTTTTTTTTTACTTGAAGTAGATTGTCTGAAACAGGCATCCTCATCTGTTTATCCAGAACCTCGCTTGCTGTCAAGTGCACTACAAGTCTCCAGTTGGGAACGTCACTGTATTGAAGACTGATGTTCTCTCCCAAACACTGGTTACCGCAGCAGCATTTTTTAATGTGTAAAAGAAGAAAAGGGGCCCCATAGGCCACAGATTTTTAAAAACCGTTGTACAAATCTTTATGTAAAATGAAACTGAGCTTTGCTGTAATACTGTTTCCTCTTCAAAATGTGATGGTACAGGATGGTGTTAAATGAAGGGTGGTATCACAGGGGAGCTTTTTAAATTGTAGAAGTAAAATGTTATATTTATAAGTTTGATGAGTTTAAGTTTATTTTTATAGGAAGGTTTTTTCTTCCCTAAAATTGTTTCTGGAATGGCAAAATTGTTTCCACTATTAAAAATAGAAGTTGTTAGTTGGTATTTGTGTTTTTTTTACTTGTGATACACATGCTCAATTTTTTTTAAAAAGGTTACACCATGAAATCAGCTTTTTTTTTTTTTTAACTTTTTTTATTTTAGAGAAAGGAGGGAGAGAGAGAATATTGAGTATATTAGTAAAAACAAAAAATTCAGGCTGGAGGGATGGCTTAGCGGTTAAGGCATTTGCCTGCAAAGCCAAAGGACCCAGGTTCAATTCCCCAGGACTCATGTTAGCCAGATGCACAAGGGGGCGCACACATATGGAATTTGTTTGCAATGGCTGGAGGCCCTGGCACACCCGTTCTCTCTCTCCCTTCCTCCCTTCTTCCCTCCCTTTCTCTGTCAAATAAAAATTTAAAATTTTTGCATTTATTTGTGTATATACATATATGCCAGATACTTGTACCACTTTTTGCATCTGGTTTACATGGGATATTTGGTAATTAAGCCTGGGCTGGAAGGCTTTGCAAGCAAGTTACTTTACTGACCATTTCCCTGGCCTCAGAGTCATTTTTTTTTTTTCAGGTATAGAATTCAAAATGTTTACCAAGTTTTTTTTCGGGGGGGGGGAGCAAGGGGCGCACATCATTCTTCCCAATGCACTTGTTCTTTTTCTTTATTGGGGAAAAGTAATCCTTACTGCATATCTGCCCATACTGTATATTCTCTACTTGCATTATCCTTGTGAACTCTACAAATTCTGAGAACTGTAGTAGGAATGCAGAGCACTAAAAAACTACTGTGGAGTGGACCACCTATGAAGAAGATGTGGGTTCTCAGAAAACACCCCCTCCACCTTCTTGTCCTGGGGCCTCCTACCCTTAACACCCATCACTTTCACTATCAGGGAGTATTGCGACTTTTGCTCACCCTGACCATTTCGCATAGATGGGATGGAGAGGTGTGTTTGGACTCCATGGAGGATGGTCTGCACTCTGCCCTCACGCCTTTCCAGTGTTCTGCCTGCATGCCGGCTGCAGGAAGTTTGTTTGCTACTATGCAGCTCCCTAGAGGAGCCAGGCCATGGGGTGACTATTTATTTGGGGGAGCGGGGAGTTAGGTAGAGAAAGAATGGGCATACCAGGGCCTTCCCCCATTGCAGATGAACTCCAGATGCATGCACTACCTTGTTCATCTAGCTTACATGGGTCTCAGGGAATCGAACATGGGTCCTTTGGCTTTGCAGGCAAGTGACTTAACTGCTTAGTCACCATCTCTCAAGCCCCCATAGCTGCTTTAAAAAATAGAAGACTGGCTCTGAGTAATTTGTCTTTATTTCCTCCTCTTTTGCCTATTTTTGAATTTTATCCTTTACAGAGAGTCAGCTTCCTGCTCTAGGCTTCTTTACACAGTTTATTACCAACTGATGTCTCTTAAATACTTTTTTTTGTTTTGTTTTGAGATAGGCTCTTACTCTACCCCAGGCTGACCTAGAACTTACTATGTTTCACAACTTTAGAATTCTTGTTATATATTCCCTTCCCCATTGTTCCTGGCTCATCACCCCCACCCCGACCCCATAGACAGAATCCTTCCCTTCTTTTCTATCTGAGATGGCCATAAAGAAATTACTGACTCACCACACATACAAAGTGAGTCACCAGCCCCCCACATACATCCAGGGTAAACAATCTAGTTTTTTTTCTTAGGGAAATTTTTTTTTTAATTTCAGATCTTTTTTTTTTTTTTTTTTTTGAGGTAGGGTCTAACTCTAGCTCAGGCTGACCTGGAATTCATTATGTAGTCTCAGGGTGGCCTTGAACTCAAAATGAACCTCCTACCCCTGCCTCCTGAGTGCTGGTATTAAAGGCATGCGCCACCGGGCCCGGCTTATTTCAAAATCTTAATATGTCTTAGTCTGGAGTGTCATTCTTGTTTTTTGTTTTCTTGGGGTAGAGTCTCGCTTTAGCCTAGGCTGACCTGGAATTCATTATGTAGTCTCAGGCTGGTCTTGAACTCATAGGAATCCTCCTACCCCTTCCTCCCAAGTGCTGGAATTAAAGGTGTGCACTACCACACCCAGCAGAGTTGACTTGATTCTTAATTTACATTCCCAAGGATTTAAAGGTCCCCACTCAAGTCATTATCCTGCTACTCTCTGGGACCCCTCTGAGTTTAGGAGCTTTTTTGCCTTTCGTTTTCTCCTTGCCCACCCCCAGGGTCTCATTTTAACACAGACTGATCTGGAACTATGTCAGCCTTGCCAGTGCTGGGATCAAAGGTGTGTGCCACCACTTCCTGCTTCATTTTCTTCTCTAATAAAGCCTTGTTTAATTTGTCCTTTGCTGTGTCTGTGGTCATCAATCTCCATGGGTTGCAAGACAACTCAAGAGCCACTGGCTTGGGGGGATGTTTAGTGGTAGCTGAGTGTTCGGCACTCTGACCCCCAAGGCAAGGCCATCCAGAGCCAAGAAAGACTCTGTTGCTCTCAAGACCGACAACCCTGGACTGTCCCCTCACCAGTGGATGGGATTAGAGGTGCCCTTGCTTGTGTCCACTGCAGGTTAGCTTGTTGGATTGCTGGTGAGAAGAAATTGTAACATCTACCAGGGCTCACAGAAGGGATCAATATTATTGTGAGGGTATAGTAAAAGGAACTAAGATATGAGGTTATTTTTTTTAGTTTTATACAAACACGGCATATGGGACACTGTCAGAGGATCATAATTTAGTGTTCTGTTTTACTGAGAGAAGTGTGTTACAGTCAATGTCAGCAAGGTATTGACCATGACAAAAAGAGTAACATGCAACTGCGAAGCCTAAGGACCCAGGTTTGATTCCGTAGCATCCATGTGAGCCAGATGCCCAGGGTGGCACATGCATCTGGAGTTTGTGGTGGCTAGAGGGCCTGGTACCTCAATATTCTGTTTTACAGATAAGGAAACATGCAGAAGTTTAGCCATTTGCCTTGGGTTACTTGTGAGAATGAGTGCCTGGCTGCTGCTTGATCTTCCACAAACTAGACAGCTTTTCAGTTAAGCTGCCTATTAAAAAAGCTACATCACGGAGAGATGGCTTGGCAGTTAAGGCACTTGCCTGCAAAACAGGGTTTGATTCCAGAGTAGCCACATAAAGTCAGATGCACAGTGGTGCATGCATCTGGAGTTCGTGCAGTGGTTAGAGGCCCTGGTGTGTCCATTTCTGTATCTTGCCCCCCACCCCAATAAATAAAAGAAAGCTCCCTCCCTCACCTCTGATGGGCAGACCATCTGAGAACAGGTATGTTTGGGTGTAGATGAACACACCATTTTCTCACTGGTGATGGCATTTAGGTGACACTACTAAATTACATACACAAACACCTAGTGGCGGCGGGGGGGGGGGGGCTTTTTCTTTTATGTCTTTTTTTTTTTCCGAGGTAGGGTCTCGCTCTAGCTCAGGATGGCCTTGAGTTCCTGGCGATCCTCCTACCTTTGCCTTCCAAGTGCTGGGATTAAAGGTGTGCACCACCACACCCGGCTCCTAGTGGGGTTTTCATTTAGAGGTCTGTCACTGGGAGGAATGGACAGGGAAGGGAAACAACCCTGTCTTTCTCCTGTAGTTGGTTAGATGATATCCGGGAAAAGAATAGCTTCTCTGGACCAAGTAAGGCAAGCCATTAAGTTCCCCAAGATTTGACTCCCTCAACCACCCCCCCCCGCCAGACAAGCATCACCCTTTGCAAAGGAAAGGGATGTGTTAAATGTGGCTTGCTAGTTTGGTTCAGTGAAGCCCAGTGAGGTTCCTCTCTCTCTCAGGTGGAATTCTAGGGGTTCTACTCCAAGGGGATTTCCCATCTACAAGTGGAATAAAGTGGCTGAAATCCCAGCACTTGAAAACAATAAACATTAGTACCTTAACAAACTTAGAATTCTTGAAATATTGCTGTTGGAAGTGGGGAGACAATAGCTTAAATTCACTGATTTTTTTTTTTTTTAAGCCAGGTGTGGTAGCTCACACCTATAATTCCAGACCTGCAGCTGAGGTAGGCAGATTGCCATGAGTTCAAAGCCAGCTTATACTAAATAGGGAGAGCTCTGGGTCAATCTGGACTAGAGTGAAAGAGACCTTGCCTAAAAAGAAAAAAGTTCAGACATCTTTAGAACTATAGATGGAATTCAGACTGGTCCAATGTGTGAAAAATTTCAAGTTGCCTTTTTCAGATTTTAAAAATATATTTATTTGACATAGGGGAAAAAAGACAGGCAGAGAATAGGCATGCCAGGGCCTCTAGCCACTGCAAATGAACTCCAGATGCATGGTCATCTTGTGCATCTGGCTTACATGGGTACGGGGGAAACAAATCAGTGTCCTTAGGCTTCACAGGCAAGCACTGTAACTGCTAAGCCACCTCTTCGGCCCATGATAATTTTTTTCCTAAGTAATATCTCTCTCTCTCTTTGGTTTTTCGAGGTAGGATTTCACTCTAGCCTAGGCTGATCTAGAATTCACTAGACTCAGGTTGGCCTCAATTCACAGCCATCCTCCTACCTCTGTTTCCCCAGTGCTGGGATTAAAGGAGCGTGCCACCATACTCAAAGTAAACATTCAGAGTCACTAATTTGGGAGTAAGAATTAGTTAGCATATTATTTTTAAGAAATATTTTTTGTGAAGCTGGGCGTGGTGGCGCACGCCTTTTATCCCAGCACTCAGGAGGCAGAGGTAGGAGGATCACTGAGTTTGAGGCCACCCTGAGACTCCGTAGGAATAACGGCACTGAAAGGAAGTGTAATGTCCTTGAGCCTGCCCTTGCAGTCTCTACTTTGCTAGAGGCCAGAGAAGGTAGGTTCTCACTGTGGCCCGGGCTGACCTGGCATTCACTATGTAGTCTCAGGGTGGCCTTGAACTTAAGGAGATCCTCCTACCTCTGCCTCCTGAATGCTGGGATTAAAGGCTTGTGCCACCACATACAGCTAGATCTATTTTTCTATAAACAACCTGAGTCCTAAGCTAATGATTCCTGGAAGGATTAAACCTGAACATGTCATTGTGACTGGTTAGCTGAGTCCCCAAAACTTGGCATCAGAGCTGATTAGCTCCTCCCCCATTGAGAACCTATACATGACCCAAATTTGGGTCTCTAGTTGGACTTTGTCCCACTCTTGCGTACTCATGGGCAGAAGCTCTCTGTACTGTCTCCTCTTAATCTAACAGAGACTCTAAACTTTACCCTCTGGTCTGTGGACTTCAATTCCTTGAGGTCATAAAACAAGAATCTCAAAATTATCAGTGCATTGGCAGGGACCCCGAAATTCCTGTGTCAAAGGAAGATGAGCACAGTGTGTGTGGGGGTGTGTGTGAATGAGGCCAGGAATGATGCCAGATTTGGGGATTCAGGAGGGGTCTACCAGAATTTATGAAACCCAACTTTTGAGTTCTGTCCTACCTTTAATAAAGAATTAATAAAGATGGACTCAAGAAGGATAAATCATGAATTACTAAGTTTATTTAGGGGGAAAACATTGTGGGGTTTAGAAAACATGCTCTCATGTGGAAACACCACATAGTTTATGAGGTTAGTTTACGTGAAGTTGATGTTCTAGGTGATAAACGAAATGCGTAGAGCTACAAGCATGTGGACTTAAGAGAAACTGAGGCTCTTAATGTTAGAGTAAAGCTGCTGGCGCATGGAAGGTAGAACGTAGGAGCTTCTGTAGCGAAACTTGAGAAGAACCCACACGGCATCCGCCACGTGTTTAGAGAAGTTAAGACGGCGAACCGTCGGGCTCAAGGAAACAAAAATGAGAAGGCAGATGTAAAGCAGAGACCAAGAGATTCAGAGGAGAGAAGAATGAGTAATGAGGTTACCCTCATGGTTAAGCCAACTTTAAAGAAACTACACAGGCAGCAAGCCTTGAGTCGGTGAGAGCGTCTATGTGGTAGATCTGGAGTGTAAGGAGAACATGCCACACACGGTAGATTCCAAAACCGGAGGAAAATCATGCATGCAATTGAAGTGAGAAGTTACCCCCAAACTGTAAAGCAGAGACAAGCAGAAAGGCCATCCAAACCAAGAAGCAGTTTTATGTTCTCCCCCACCTCCCACCTAGTCAGGCTGCGTGAGGGGGTAACCCTGATAGGCTGACCTGGAACTCTGAGGCCCCAGACTGGCCTAAACTCTGGGTGATCTTCCTACCTCAGCCTCCCCAGTGCTGGGATTAAAGATAAGCACCACCATGCCTGGCTCTTAGGGTCATTCTTGATGTTTGTTCTCTTTGATTCTGGGAAAAAAAAAAAAAAAAAAAAAAAACTGAGCTGAATAATTCTCTGCAGGGAACAAGTCCATTTTTGACAAGGGAGGAGTTAAAATTTTGATACCAAATATTCTGAGTCAAACCTCCTCCCACCCCCCACGAAATAGGGCGGAACCAGTTGGGTGTGGTGGCCCCTGTAGTCTCAGGGTAGCCTCGAACTCACTGGGATCCTTCTACCTCTGCCCCCTGAGCACTGGGATTAAAGACGTGCATGACCATTCCTGGATTAAAGTAATATTTTCTAAATCTTTGTTTCTGTAGTAGTGTTATGGCTGCTTTACTGTTGGGCTGTGTGTGTGTGTATGTGTGAATGCCAATGCACATGAGACGCGAGAGTCAAAGGACAACCTCACATGTTGGTCTTTGCCTTCCACCTTGTTTTGGGGCACAGTTCCTCTTGTTCAACATTGCATTCATCAGGCTAGCCAGATTTTCCTGTCTCTACCTCCCTTCTCACCATAGGCACACTGGGGTTACAGAAACTCACACTCACATCCAGCCATCCATGGGCTCTGGGGATCTGAAGTCTGGTCATCAGGCTTCAGTGAAGCGAGGGCTTTATCCACTAAGCCATCTCCCAGGCTCCAAAAGCTCCTCTTGTTGACACTACGGTTCATCTGGAGGAACCCTGGGTCAATCTCCACAAGGGACTGTTTTTCAAAGCAGAAAATCTTCATTTGTTACAGGTTCAAAACATTTTATTTGCATACTTAAAACACTGTATTCTTTTTTAAAATTGTGTGTGTGTGTTTGTGCGCACACACGCGTGCTCTGGCAGCTGCTGCTGCACATAGTTGTCCAGCTTTACATGGGTCCTGGGGAATTGAACCTGGGACAGCAGACTTTGCAAGCAGTTTTCTTTAACCTCCGAGCCATCTCTCCAGCAGGCATAGGCCTTGTCTAAAACCAACATAAATGCTTCTTCCAAGGAATAAGTGTTACTTCATCCCACTTCTTCTAAACTGAAAGCAGTCAACAACTATTGCCCGCTGTATCAAAAGCAGCTGGGCAAGGCTGGAGATGACTCAGTGGTTAAAGGCACTTGCTTGCAGAAACTGATGGCCCAGGTTTGATTCCTCACTACCCAAGAAAACACTGGATTCTTTTAAAAAATATTTTATTTATTTGCAAGCAGAGAGAGAGAGAGAGAGAGGCTGAGAATGGGCGCTCCAGGGTCTAGTGCCGCTGCTAAGGACCTCCAGACGCACGCACGAGTTTGTACATTTGGCACTACATGGGTACTGGGAAGCTGAATCCAAGCCTGAGGCTGGGCAAGCAAGTGCCTTTAGCCATTGTGCCATCTCTCCAGCTCAAAACACTGTATTCTAATAACAGAAATGGCTTGAATGTAACTATGGCAATGAACCTAAACTAAGTTTTACAGCCGGCAGCATTCCCTGGACCAGCTTGGATCTTCTCATCCTCTGTAGTAGACAGCTTGAGGTTGCTGAGATGAACTTCCACACCAGGCACAGTTCATGGGTGGAAGGGATACAGCTTACAGCTAGAGGAGAGGTTTCATAATGGCAGAAGTTAGTCCCTTTTTCACAGGTACATGCAGAGAGAGAAAAGCAGCCACCACCATAAGGAAGCACTCAACAGGAACCCCTTGTGGCAGAACTCGGGAACTTTGCCTGTCTTTTAGGACTGGACCTAGAATCCATCCATAGTGACACCTCCTCCAGCCAGGAGGCTAGAGGTCTAAATTACAAGCTTTAATAAACTCTTGAATCTACTGGGAGACAGCTATTTCAACTATCACCTTCCACCCCTGGCCCCCTATAGATTTATAATTACCTCACATTATTATTGTGTCTAGTCTAAACTTAAAGGTCCCTATAGTCTTTAGTAACTTAAGATTGTTTTCAAGTCTTCAGTCTTAGTTAAGATTTAAGATTGTCTCTTAATTGTGAGCCTTGTAAATTCAAACAAGTTATATACTTTTAACATATAAAGGCACAGAGTAAGCACTTAAAAGTTTATTTTATTTTATTTTTGTTTTTTTGAAAGAGAAAAAGAGGTGGGGTGGGGGAGAGAATGGACATGCCAGGACCTTCAACCACTGCAAATAAATTCCAGATGCATGTGCTCCTTAGACATCTGGCTTATGTGGGTCCTGGGGAATCAAACTTGGGTCCTTTGGCTTTGAATACAACAGCCTTGACTGCTAAGCCATATCTCCAGCCCCAGAGTAAACATTTTTAACTGTATAAGGAAAGTATAAAAAGGAGAGACTGGACCAATGTCAACTCAAGGACCATCAAGCATCTATAGTTTAAGTCTGATATATTAACCAGTGACTGACAGTCTCTGGAATTTTTAATTTCACCTTTCCAGCTGGGCTGAATAACCAAGGAAAACTTTTATTCCCAAGCCAACATTGTTTCATGGTAGTCCTTGTACAGTCTTGGTATATTCAAAACATTTTTGGGGGTTTTATATAAACCATGGTTCATGTTTTGTTGTTGTTGTTTTGTGTTTTTCAAGGCAGGTTATCACTCTAGCCCAGGCTGACCTGGAATTCACTATGTAGTCTCAGGGTGGCCTCAAACTCACAGCAATCCTCCTACCTCTGCCTCCAGAGTGCCATGGTCCATTTAAAAATTGAGAGAGAGAGAGAGCACACGAGCGACTATACTAGGACCTGCAGGCACTGCAAATGAACTCCAGAGGCATGCGCCACCTTGTGCATCTGGCTAATATGGGGCCTGGGGAATTGAACCTTGGTTCTTTGGCTTCATAGGCAAGTGCCTTAACCACTAGCCCCCATGGTCCATTTTTTAATGGCTTTATCAGTCTCTTTGTCGGGGTCATCATGGCTTGTCTGTATGTTGTGTCTCAGCTTTTGGAACCATGTGTACTTTATGACCCACTCTATGCATTTGTTTATGTTTTTGAAATCAATATCAGGTGTACAAGACACAACCATATTTTTTTATTTTTTATTTTGATTGAGGCAAGCCCAACAGACTGCCTGTTTTTAAAACGAGAGAGAGAGGGGGGAAATTGGTACTCCAGGACCTCCAGCCACTGCAATTGTACTCCAAACCAGTGCATCCCTTGTGTGCAAAAGCAAGCTTGCATGCTTGCATCACTATGCGTCTGGCTTACATGGGACCTGGAGAGTCAAGATGGGTCCTTAGGTATCACAGGCAAGTACCTTAACCACTAAACCATCTTTCCAGCCCCAGAGTCATTTAAAATTTTTATTTATTTATTTGAAAGCAGAAAGAGAGAGATACAAGAGAGACAGACAGACAGAGAATAGGTGTGCCAGGGCCTCCAGGCACTGCAAATGGACTCCTGGCTTACATGGGTCCTGCGGAACTGAACTGGGGTCCTTTGGCTTTGCAGGCAAATGCCATCTCTCCAGCTCCTACAGTCATATTTTTAATTTAGGGACAAGACAAATCATGAACTTGAAGATCTTTTTTAAACTTTTTTAAATTTTATTTTTATTTATTTGAGAGCAAAAGACAGAGAGGAAAAGAGGCAGATAGAGAATGGGCATGCCAGGGCCTCCAGCCACTGCAAGTGAACTCCAGATGCGTGTGCCCCCTTGTGCATCTGGCTAACGTGGGTCCTGGGGAATCGAGCCTTGAACCGGGGTCCCTAGGCTTCATAGGCAAGCGCTTAACCGCTAAGCCATTTTTCCAGCCCTTAGATCTTTTTTAAAAATAATATATTTTTACCTTTTTTTGTTGTTTTGAGGTAGGGTCTCACTCTGGCACAGGCTGATGTGGAATTCAGTCTGTAGTCTCAGGGTGGCCATAAACTTACAATGATCCTCCTTAACCTCTGTCTCCCAAGTGCTGGAATTAAAGGCGTGCAGCACCATGCCTGGCTTACCATTGTTTTAATGTAAAACAATTTGGGACATCTTATACATCTTGTCAATGTGTTTGACAATAGCAGCTTTAGTAACCTAAAACCTGTCTCTGTGTCAGTAAATTTTAAACTTGTTTGAGGTTTTTAAATTTTAAACCTTGCTGGGCATGATGGCCTGTGCCTTCAATCCCAGCACTCGGGAGGCAAAGGTAGGAGGATTGCCATGAGTTTGAGGCCACCATGAGACTACATAGTGAATTCCAAGTCAGCCTGGGCCAGAGTGAGACCCTACCAGGACCCATGTAAGCCAGATGCAGAAGGTGGCACATGCATCTGGAGTTCATTTGCAGTGGTGGGAGGCCCTAGTGAGCCCATCCTTTCTCTCTCTCTCTCTTTTTTTTTTTTTTTTTTTTTAGAAAGCCAGGCGTGGTGGAGCACGCCTTTTTTATTTTATTTTATTTTTTGTTTATTTTTATTTATTTATTTGAGAGTGACAGAAAGGAGGAGGAGGAGAGAGAGACTGAGAGAGAGAGAGAGAGAGAGAGAGAGAGAGAGAGAGAGAGAGAGAATGGGCGTGCCAGGGCCTCCAGCCACTGCAAAGGAACTCCAGATGTGTACGCCCCCTTGTGCATCTGGCTAACGTGGGTCCTGGAGAATCGAGCCTCGAACCGGGGTCCTTAGGCTTCACAGGCAAGCGCTTAACCACTAAGCCATCTCTCCAGCTCTCTCTCTCTTTCTCAAAGACATAAAATATTTTTTTTTTAATCTTAATTTTTTTTTTTAGTTTTATATTTTTAGCCAAGCATATCAGTCCATTACAAATTTAACCTTCAGGGGCTGGAGAGATGGATTAGCGGTTAAGCACTTGCCTGTGAAGTCTAAGAACCCCAGTACAAGGCTCAATTCCCCAGGACCCACGTTAGCCAGATGCACAAGGGGGCGCACACATCTGGAGTTCGTTTGCAGAGGCTGGAAGCCCTGGTGTGCCCATTCTCTCTCTCTCTCTGCCTCTTTGTTTGTCTGTCACTCTCAAATAAATAAATAAAATAAACAAAAATAAGTTTATTTAAAAAAAAACAAATTTAACCTTGATCAAACTGTCTTGGCATGGGCAGTAGAATGTAGTAGAACATCACAAGCTTTTTGCTTAATGTGACACTGGAGCTTGAGCCCAGAGTCTCCTGCATGCAAAGCCCATGCCCTTCCTCTGAGCTTCCTCTAGCCCCAGCAGTCATTTAAATTCAATGTACCCCGTTTTCTATGTTACAGAGTTAAGCAGCTGAAAGAACTAAAAGGAGAGAGCAATGCTGTGAAAAGTACAGCACATAGGCAATTTACACTCCATTACTTTACCCATGTGCTTCCTCCATTGCTTTTGAAGACTGGATTTTCCTCTTTTGTCATCTTCAGGTTTTTTTGTTTGTTTTTCGAGGTACAGTCTCACTCTGGCCCAGGCTGACCTGGAATTCACTACATAGTCTCAGGGTGGCCTTGAACTCACAGCGATCCTCTGTCTCCCAAGTGCTGGGGTTAAAGGCATGTAACACCACACCTGACTAATGTTGTTTTTTGGTTTTTCGAGGTAGGGTCTCACTCCACCCCAGGCTGATCTGGAATTCACTATGGAGACTCAGGGTGGCCTCGAACTCATGGCGATCCTCCTATCTCTGCCTCACAAGTGCTGGGATTAAAGGTGTGCGCCTCCACGCCCAGCTTCCGACTAATGTTTTTGAGAGAGAGGGAGGGAGGATATGGGCATGCTAGGGCTTCCTGCCGCTACAAATGAGCTCCAGATGCATGTGTCACTTTGTGTGTCTGGCTTTTCGTAAGTACTGGGAAATTGAACCCAGGCTGTCAGGTTTTGCAAGCAAGCATCTTTACCTGCTGAGCCATCTCTCAGCAGTCTTCAGCTTTGACTTATTGAATTTTTTATCTTGGCCATATGGGGTTTGTCAGACATGGCTGATGGAGGAGGAGAAGCAAGGTGTGTGAGCTAGGGGGAACCTGATCTGCATAGTGAGTACTGCCATGTGTCTTGGTTTTATTTTGTTTTTTAAAAAGTTATACCTACAGAAGGAAATGGACTTAAAAACAGAACACTCAAAATCTAGGGCAATTAGTGATGAAAGAATCATTTAGGGCTTTCCCTTGTGTTCCCCATAAAGACAGTCAGTTACAACGTGTTATCTTTCTTCCCTGCCAAGTTAGAATCAAAGTGCCCTCAGCAGCTGGGACTGGGGCTGCCAGGCTGTTGTGTCAGCAGAAGGCAGACAGTGATGCTTAGTGGATACAGCTGGTGGCCTTGACTTTCATGAGTCAGACGTGGTTGTGTATGCCTGTCATCCCATCACTCAAGGCTAAGGCCAGAGGACTGCAGAGTCAAGGCCAGCCGGTGCTACACATGAGGCCCCTGTCTCAACTCCCCACCAAAATCAAACACATAACAACATCAACAAGCACCACCTGACTCCCTGAAACTGCTTATGTCCTTGGAGACTGGACATCATCTTCGGGCATCCTTTGCATCTCCTCTAGCTGCGGTAAGTTTGTGGGAATGTTTCATAGCCAGGTCAGGAAATAGCCATTTTAGCGGTTTGGAGACAGGAAGGGCTCCTTAGACACACCCTTGCTGCAGTTTCCTGCCCCTCTGCCAGCAGCGATTACCCATGTGGCTGAGCCCTCAGCGGGGCATTCACACATGACAGGTAAGAGGGAGAGGGCGAGGGCCCGGATGGGGCCAGCAGGAACTTCAAGCTTCCCTGGCTGTGTGGAGGACCCAACATGAAACCATAGGCTACTTTCTCTGGGAAAGCATTCAAGGGAGCGCAGTGGAGGGCTGATGGCTGCCCTGAAAGGTGTTTCAATGTTAGCAATCACTCGTTCCAGAACCCTAGAAAGAACCCAAGGTGTCAGGCCGACTTCAGGCCTAATTAATGTTGCCGCGAACCTCATCTGGGAGATGCTGGGAGAGGCAGCCTGGGAAGAAAAGAGCACAGAGCAAGTGAGTCTTGGGGACTGAAGATGGAATTCAATCAGTTATACATCTGAGCCGCCTTCCCAGCCCCAGGGGAGAGAAGGCATAGAGACAACAGGTGCCGTAGGAACTAAGCCCCACTCTTGGCATCTGCAGCTGCTAAGGGCTGATTCCCCCCTTCCAACTCCCTGCACCAGCTTTTGAAATTATGGAGACACACTAGAGAGCCTTGGACGTGTGACGAACCTGCCAGGCAACCCAGCCCATTAAAATAGTTTCCAACATGTGCCGAGGGCATCTCAGCAGTCATTCCACAGAGAAGCATCTCCTTGGTCTTAGTAACAATAGGTGGGAAGCAGGATGTATTTATATTTTTCGAGTTTAATACACACACACACACACACACACACACACACACACACACACACACAGTGCTAGGGATTCAACTCAGAGCCTTATGAATACCAGGCACATACACTACACCACCAAGCTACATCCTCAGCCCTCGTTTTTTTCCTTTTATTTTTATTTATTTGAGAGAAATAGGCAGGAGAGGAGAGAATGGGGGCACCCGGGCCTCCAGCCACTGCAAACGAACTCCAGATGCATGCATCCCCTGGGCTTCTGGCTTATAATGGCTCCTAAGGAATTGAACCTGGGTCCTTTGGTTTTGCAGGCAAGCGTCTTATCTACTAAGCCATTTCTCCAGTCCAGCCTTGGTTTTCTGAGTCTCACTATATAGTTAGGGCTAGCTGGCCATGAATTTTTGATCGTCCAACCTCCAGGGAGATGATAGAAGATAGGGATTGGGGAGAAAAGTATAAAAAGAAGCTTAAGTGTTAGTGCTGGGGTTACACTGTGAGCCACCACACTATAGACATTTTTCCTCTTTGGAGACAAGATGAACCTCTGCCACTAAACAGCTTGGCCTTGCCTCAGGCACCTATAGTTAAATGAGCTTTGGAAAAAGGCCTGAGCCAGTTTATCTCTTCATAAAGTAGTATGGATATTACAATATTCATACATTGCTGTGTAACAAATGACCTTCAAATCCGCAGTTTGAAACATTTAAAATTTTTATTTAAGAGAAAGACACACAAAGAGAAGGAGTGCGCTAAGAACTTTTACCATTGCAAATTCCAGATGCACGCACCACTTTGCGCATCTGGATTTACTTGGGATACTGGAGAATTGAACCCAGGCCATGAGGCTTTGCAAGCCTTTAACTGCTGAGCCATTTCTCCAGCACTCTCAACATTTTTTTTTATAGCACATCATGATATTCTTAGGGTCATGAGTTAGGGAGCAGTTTAGCTGGGTGCCCCTTACTTAGAAACTTACTGGTGGGCTGGAGAGATGGCTTAGCGGTTAAGCGCTTGCCTGTGAAGCCTAAGGACCCCGGTTCGAGGCTCGGTTCCCCAGGTCCCACGTTAGCCAGATGCACAAGGGGGCGCATGCGTCTGGAGTTCGTTTGCAGAGGCTGGAAGCCCTGGCGCGCCCATTCTCTCTCTCTCCCTCTATCTGTCTTTCTCTCTGTGTCTGTCGCTCTCAAATAAATAAATAAAAAATTTGAAAAAAAAAAAAGAAACTTACTGGTGAAACTGAAGATGTTGACTAAGTCTGCAGACATCTGAAATTTTGACTGGGGCTGAAAAGTGTGCTTTCAAAATGACTCCCTCACATGGCTGCCAAGTTGGGGCTGATCTTTCAGAGGTAGCTTCACATACTTACTGTGGACCTCACCACACCTGTTCTCTACTGTTTTGGACAGAGCAGTTGCTCTCAAAAGCAGGTCTACCCAAACACTGCCTCATAATATGGTGGCAGTTTTCTCCTAAAGTAATAATCCAAGAGAGGGCAAGGCAGAAGTGGCCACAGCATTTATGACCTAGTCTTGGAAGCCATATGCCATCACACATACCATATTCTGCTAGTTACATTGACCAACCGTGATGCACTGTGCATAGGAACCACACAGGACCATTAACAGCCGTTTTGGAAGCCGGCTACTGCAGCCAAAATGGGAATCATTAATGGGGGTGAGGGGAGTCCTCTTTTCACTGTCCACCAACGATGCTGAGAAGTATGACACGAGCTTGAATGGTAGAGACACTTCTTGTATAAAGACAGGCTTTCTTCCCCTTCTACATACTGTCCTGTAGGAACAGACCAATTTCCTTTCACAACCAAGCCCAGCAGACCATTACCTGGCACAGTAAAGTCTGCTGTGTGATGGGGGAGAGACAAATCCTTCATAGAGCAGAGATGGTAGTATTTAATAGAAAGCTGGATTTGGTGCAGGGACCACAGCTCAGTGGATTGGCATGTGCTTATTAGCATGTTCAAGGGTTCAAGTCCAGCATTAAAAAAAAAAAGATGCTGGTTTTAATCCCAGCACTCGGGAAGCAGTGGTAGGATTGCTATGAGTTTGAGGTCACCCTGTGACTACACTGAGAATTCCAGGTCAGCCTGGACTACAGTGAGGCCCTACCTCAAAAAACAAAACCCCAGAGATGGTTTGTGCTGGTTTGAATGTGAATGTATGTCTCCCATAGTCTCAGACTTTTTTTTCAAGGTAGCTTCTCACTCTAGCCCAGCTGACCTGCAACACACTGTATAGTTACAAGCTGGCTTTGAACTCACAGCACTCCTCTTACCAGTGCTTCCTGAGTGCTGGGATTAAAGGCCACCATACCCTGCTGGAGGAGCTGTCACTGGAGGCAGATCTTTAAAATATATATGTGTGTATGTGTGTGTGTATTTTTTTTTTTTCAAGGTAGGGTCTCACTCTGGTCCAGGCTGACCTGGAATTAACTATGTAGTCTCAGGGCGGCCTGAACTCACAGTGATCCTCCTAACTCTGCCTCCCGAGTGCTGGGATTAAAGGTATGTGCCATCACACCCGGCTTAAAATATTTACTTGACAGAGAAAGGGGGGGGGAGAGAGAATGGGTGCACCTGAACCTCCAGGTACTGCAAACAAACTCTAGACACACGTACCCCTTTGTGCATCTGGCTAACGTGGGTCCTGGGGAATCAAACTGGGGTCCTTTGGCTTTGCAGGCAAATGCCTTAACCACTAAGCAATCTCTCTAGTCCCTGAAGGCAGATCTTTTCAGCTTTACTAAGGTTGTGTAGAGTGCCAAATTTGAGCTCTAGCTCTGTGTGTTTCAGGCTGTTGGCAATGCCTCTCTGCAATGGATCTATGCAAGTGAGCCAGCTTCTACCATATTGAAGCTTCCCCTGGATTCTAGAAACCTGAAATAAACCCCTTCCTCCTGTCAGCTACTTCTGGTCAGGTGTTTGTCCCAGCAATGAGAAGGTAACTGTGACAGTAAAATTGGTACCAAGTAGTGGGGTCATTGGTGCAATAAATCTGATCAGGTGATCTTTGGTCTTTTGGAATGTGTCTGTGGTTGGAATATAGGTCTTGGTATTTTGGATCAGAGAAGCAATGCAGTACTGTAAGCTGAGCACAATAGGCTATTCTCATGAGAGTTTAAAAATTCTAAATGTAAGTTAGGTATGGTGGCACACGCCTTTAATCCCAGCCTTTGGGGGGCAGAGATAGGATTGCTGTGAGTTTGAGGCTACCTTGAGACTACATAGTTAATTCCAGGTCAGCCTGAGCTAGAGTGAGGCCCTACCTCAAAAAAAAAAAAAAAAAAAATCTAAATGTATAGAGAATAGTGGACCATGAAGGCTTGGCTTATGAACTTTGTTTTAGTTGTTTTGAGGTAGGGCCTTGCTTGAACCCAGGCTGACCTGGAATTCACTATGTAATCTCAGGCTGGCCTTGAATTAAAAGTGATCCTCCTACTTCTACCACCCAAGTGCTTGGATTAAAGGCAAGCACCACCACGTCCAGCATGGTTTATGAATATTTAAAGGGGAAAAAGAAAACTTTGTTGGAACTGGGCTATTGGTGGAAAGGCTGGCTGTGTTGTTTTGCCCTGAACAAGGCTGAATTTTAAAGTAATGGACTAGAGTGCTTGGCAGAGGTATAAAACAGAAAGACATGAAACATGTAGTTTGTTATAGGACAAATTCAAGCAAGTTTGAAGTTAAAGGCACAGAGATTGGTTTTAGGTTACTTAAACTACAATTACGTTAATCACCACCAAGAGTGAGCCAACTGCTTTGCATTGGGACAATAGAAAAGACACCAAAAGGTAAAGTCCACCCATAGAAAGCTCAAGCTAGAGCTGGGCATGGTGGCATATGCCTTTAATCCCAACACTCAGGAGGCAGAGGTAGGAGGACTGATGTGAGTTGGAGGCCAGCCTGAGACTAGAATAAGTTCCAGGTCAGCCTAGGCTAGAGTGAGTCCCAACCTTAAAAACTTAATGAAAAAAAAAAAAAAAAAAAGAGGTCTGGAGAGATGGCTTAGCAGTTGTTTTGCCTGCAAAGCCAAAGGACCCAGGTTCAATTTGACCCCAGGACCCACATTGGCCAGATGCACAAGGGGGCACACATGTCTGGCGTTTGTTTGCAGTGGCTAGACGCCCTGGCCTGCCCATTCTCTCCCCCCGCCCTCTTTCTCTTTAAAATAAATAGATGAAATATTTTTAAAAAAAGCAATCTCAAGCTGGTAAGAATGCAACTTCTTTTGAAAAGAAGTGGCTTGAAGGAAGACTAGTAAAGGAGTATCCTTTTCAAGGTCAAGATTTATTCCTCCCTGCATTAACAAACTTGGCAGCTCACCTGGTCCTATGGAGTATAACAAATACTGGAAAGAAAGGGTCATTGGATGTTTAACAGTTTTGGTTTTTGGAAATGGCCCCTTGGTGATGTGAAGCAGGATTGGAATTCCTATGTGGAGGCCAAATAAGGCCATTGTACGGTTCTGTGAAAATGAAAATGTAGTTTGCAGTATAGACCTAAAGATGTTTTGGAAATACCAGTACTGTGGGATGGCTGCCATGGAGAGCTGCTGGCTCAGGACAGAATTTTCCCCATGTTGTGAGCAGCCCAGGTAGAGGGCAAAATTAGAAATCAAGAGACTTTCACCACTGGTCCATTGGCTCATAAGTCCATGTTGGACTTGAAACTGCAGATAATTTTTACCTGCTGGTTATTATTTTACATTGGTACAGTCTCTGCTCGTTATGCTTTTTTTCCCCCCAGTGGAAATGTTTTTACTCTGTGCCATTATGTACTGGAAGTATGAAAGTTGTGTTTTGAGTTTACAGGGCTCATAATTAAGAGATAGTCTTGAATCTCAGATGAGATTTTGGACTTTTGATTGCATTGTGAGATGATCATAAGTCTATGGGTGCTAGGGGTGGAATGTGATGGTTTGAATGTGAATGTATGCCTGCATAGGCTTGGAGTTCTGATCAAGCTTCCTACTTATGTCTCCAGCAGCCTGTTGGAGGAGCTGTATCAAGAGTCCAGCCCTACTAAGGTGTGTTGAGAGCCAAGTTTGAGCTCTGGCTGTTTGTGCTTGCTGGTGTTAGCTTCTCTGTGGATGCTAAAGTAAGCCAGCTTCTTCTGACATGATGAAAATTCCCCTGGAATCTGTAAACCTGCAATAAGCACTTTCCTCTTGTATGCTGCTTCTTAGCATATGTATGTCTTAGCAATAAAAAGCTAACTGCAATAGGACTTTTCATTTTTGAGACAATCTCATTATAGCCCTGGCCGATCTGGAATCCGCTATATGTGTGTTTTGTGTGTGTGTGTGTGTGTGTGTGTGTGTGTCCAGGATGGCCTTGACTCATGGTGAGCCTACTTCAGATCCCAGAGTTCTGGGATTAAAGGCATGAGTAATAGCACCTGGCTACTCCCCCTTTTTTAATATTTTAGTTATTTCCAAGGAGAAAGAATGGGCGAGCCAGAGGTTGTAGATGCTGCAGAACCCCAGATGCATACACCATTTTGTGCATCTGGCTTTACATCAATACTGAGGAACCGAACCCAGGATGTCAGGCTTTGCGGCAAGTGCCTTAACTGCTGAGCCATCTCTCCAGCTCCACTCCCTGTCTTTTTTTTTTTTTTTCCCCGAGGTAGGGTCTAACTGTGGCCCAGGCTGACCTGGAATTCACTATGTAGTCTCAGGGTGGCCTCGAACTCGTAACGATCCTACTACCTCTGCCTCCCGAGTGCTGGGATTTAAGGTGTGCACCACCACACCTGGCTCCCTTTGTCTTTTTAAGACAAGGTTCTACTATATAGTCCAGGATAGCTTCCCCCTTTTTGTTTTTCCATGTAGAGTCTCACTCCAGACCCAGATGACCCAAAACTCACTTTGTAGTCCCAGGCTGGCCTCAAAGTTGGCAATCTTCCTACCTGACTTCTGAGATTCAAGGCAGCTCATCTAATCTCATCCTAGCTATTGTTCTTGGACAGCCTCTTTGGATAGGACAGAGGAAGTATCTAGATAGGTGACCCCTGCTACTAACCAGCTGAGCAACACTGAGGAAGACAGTCTACCATGGGCCCCAAGCATGGCTGCATTCTTGTTGGTATCACTGTGTTTGTAGTGAGCAACTTCGAGGGATGAAGTTTTTTTTTTTTTCCTTCTGGAGCAAAGAGCAGGCTTGCTATAAAATAGAAGTTCAAGTTCAGTATTCTCCCTTCAGTACAACTTATCACATGGGGTTGGAGGGATTTCTCAGCAGTTTAGGCACTTGCCTGCAAAGCCTAAGGACTTGGGTTCAATTCCCTGGCACCCACATACAGCTAGATGCACAAGTGCATCTGGAGTTCATTTGCAGTGGCAAGAGGACCTACTATGCCCATTTCCCCTCTCTCTCCTTGCAAATAAAAACACCATGTGAGAGAGAGCAAGTGAGCGAGTGAGCACATGTGCGCCAGCCAACCAGGGCCTCTAGCCACTGCAAACAAACTGCAGATACACGTGCCAACTTGTGCATACATGGGTACTGGGGAATTGAACCCAAGTACTTAGACTTTGCAGGCAAGCACCTTAACCACTAAAGCCATCTTGCCAAAAACAAAAACAAAGCCAGGTGTGGTGGTGCACGCCTTTAATCCCAGCAGTCAGGAGGCAAAGTTAGAGGACTGCCATGAGTTGAGGCCATCCTGAGACTACATAGGGAATTCCAGGTCAGCCTGAAGTAGAGTGAAACCCTACCTTGAAAAGACAAGAAACAACAACAACAACAACAAAAAAGCTGGCCAAGGGCTGGAGAGATGGTTTAGTGGTGAAGGCACTTGCCTGTGAAGCCTAAGGACCCATGTTTGACTCTCCACATCCCACATAAGCCAGACACACAAAGGTGAGGCAAGCACAAGGTCTTATATGCCCAGTAGGTAGCACATTTGGAGTTCGATTGCAATGGCTGAGCACCTGGTACACCAATTAATTCTCCCTCTCAACAACAACAACAAAAAAAGCTAAGGTAGGGGCCATATGTGTAAGTTCTTCCTAGTCAGGTAGAAACTAAGGAACTTGATGAGGAAATGGGAAATTTTCAATACTGGGTGAGTGAGTGACTTAAACATTAAACAGTAGTCCAATGATGTATCTCATCTCAGTGGGACAACACTTACCTGATATATGTGAGCCTTGGGCTTGACTCCCTGCAGCATCTTGATAAAACAGTACCTGTCAGAGTTGCTATTTGAGGACTATAAAAAGGACACATTCCTACTAGTACAGAGATAAATTTTAATTCATTGAAAAGTGCAGCAGTGAACAGGGGTCCTGTGAAGGGCACTTCTAAGAGAATGGCTGAGATAGAGCCAGGGCAGAATTAACTTTGAGGAACAACTGATGACAATGAAGGAATTTACAAAATCCACTGGGAATGAAGTGGTAGCGAAATTAAGGAGCTCAAAATGTACCTATCTAAGTCCCATCAGTGGGTTAGGGAAATTCCTTCTGCTCTTTTGGAAGGATCACAGATCTAACCCTACCTCTCCACCCCATTTCAGTAAACAAAGCACACATCCTCAGACACACTTTCTCCTTGCTATCCTTACTAGTTTGAACAAAACCTCCTAGTACTCCCAACTCAAAATGTGTCTACAGCAGCACCCTTTGTTCAATCCAAAGACGCTCAAGAGGCATTCCCTACTTTTGAAATGGTATGTGAAAGAACTTTAAAATAGGAAACCGTGTAACCTTTTTTATTCCAATGGTTTTATGGTCCTCTATTTGTGAAGGTCACCAGCAAACACTGATGTGAACTCCTTCAAAGGGAGAAGACTCTAAGTCAGAACAATTAAGAAAGAGCAAGGCAAGCTTCTCGTAGTGCAGCGCATTCTGTTGTTTGCTAGGCTAATGAGGTCTCTACTCAGATGTTAACTGGGAAAGGTGCCACAACTAGGCGGTAGGGAGAGGACATCACCATTTTCTACCACCCAACCATGCCAGCCGAATGTAATAGCAGTAAGATGGACACTGCTGGCAGCTGACTGTCATTTCTGACAGCATCTACTTCCAGAAACCAGCATCGTAAAACTGAATAATATGACATCTCAGTCCAAGACCTGGGTGAGAGTTGGTTTCTTTTTATTTGGGAATAGCTATGGTCAACTTTCACTAATTTCAAGTTAATTAATTATATTAATTGAAATGGAAAATAAAACCAGTATCCATATTCAACTTTGTAATTTGCTTGAACTTAAAAAAAAAAACAACTCTGAAGGAATTGCTTCCTCATTCACAGCAGAGGTGTCCATTTCATTGACTCTTGGTCTCTAGACCTCACCAGTTGCTGGGGTCACATGAGGTAAAGGAATAAACCCAGTGGCTAGTAACCCAACATGGCTCTCAGGAATTCTGAAAGAAAACTGACTTATGGCCATGTCTTACCAAGTGCTTAAAGCTTGACAGAAGGCCTTAAGTAAAGCTAAAAATCACTGCCTGAGTTGAACAGGTTAAAATCATGGCTCATCCTTCTCCCCTGTCATCCCCATGACCAGTTAAGAGTTTTTGTGAAAATGTTAGAAAGTTACTTGGACTTCACGCCAAGGAATGTAACTGTAGAAAAGTTCTAAACAGTGAGGAATAGAGAGCTGGTTCTGACAGGGGAATATTGACTGGACCCCTAGTTATTCAAGACTCCAGACACAGAATGAATCTATGCAAAGGGGAGAAGAAAGTGGAATAAAGTAGTTGGTACTTCACACCAACCGTTAAGACATTGATAATCTGAAAACAAATGAGAATGACAGCCAATGACTTCATTCGTGGCACCTGCACCCAGGCTTCCTGCAGGACAGGCACTTCACTCTATATGCAGCTTTCAACCAGCCACAAGAGCGCTCTCCTCCGAAGGCTCTCGGAGGCACTGTTCGCACTGGCGGCAGTCTTTCCTTCTCACGGCGCTATGACGTCTCTCAGGAACGGACAGCTCAGCGGGGCTGGTGTTGCCGGGCTTTCTACATGGTGGACAGCCAATGGGAAACAGACGGCCATTCCCTTCAGCAGCTGCTGGGGATTAGCCTTTACCACAGCTTTCTGTTCTTGTCCAGAATTCCACAAACATGAACAGAGCTTGGGTGACGTGTCTGCCATACTGTGATTTTATGAACAGTGTTCCTTACCTAAAACAATGGCACTGATTCTTAAGTCAGGTGACTCAGCTCTGGTGGTTATTCTTCAAGCCATGTGATGTTAGTATTTTTGATAGTGAGGGGTTTTCTGAAATGTTATGCAGGGCTTTGATTCTGGGCCTTGCTATACACTAAAAGGTTTTCTTTGCCCTAAAGTATTGCCATTTACCTGAATGGGTTTACAAATTCTGACTTGGACCACGTGGGGAATAATCACGCACTGTGGCCCAATGATGAAGGGAAAGGTGAGGACAAAGACCTCAGGAGTGTCCATTTGTCATCTGAGGGAAGAGACCAGGGTCAGATCCATAGACATGTTGCACAAGAAGTCAGCTGACTGAGTTGCTTTCAAACAGGACTTAAACTGGCAGTCCAGAGCTCTTCTAGGTGTGGTCTCAAAGATGAGCTATAGACACCGACTACAATCACTTCATCAGAAAGAGGCGTGCAGGATCCCACTGCAGACACAGTCGCTACAGAGGATGTCTTGAGTACCTTCGCGTCCTGACAATGCCATGGTTACTGAACATGAGGCGTGGGTCAAACCTGTACCTGCAAGATGAGAAAAGGAAGTTACAAAAACTCCAGCTAGTGACAGAGTACTTCAGACTATTCTCCAGCAGAAAGCTGGCAGGAAGGAGCATAAAAGAAACCACAAGGGATCCTAGTGGGAAACAGCATGGGGACTCAGTAGTTATAAGCTCAGCATCGTGTACCATACATGCTGAGAGGCCAACTAATCTCTCTGATAATCTCTGTGGCCACCAATAAAATAAAAGGCTGTCATGGAAGACATTTGACACAAAACCCTACTAATTCCTTAAGGGGAAAGGCAGAGTGAATGCAGAATGGTAACTTAGCTGGGACCTGGTAGATGTACAGAACATACTGCTATTTTAGGTGTACAGGCTAAAAACAAAACTACAATTTACACCTGCCACCTATAAACTCTTAGTATTATTTATAACAATGTATTATTATACATCTTAGTATTATTTATAACAATTTTTTTAATAAAAAGCTAGATATTTTAGTGGTTGCTAGTTGCAACCCATACAGTCTCTGTCCTAGTCATTTAACTTTATTGAGTCCAAACTAGCCACAGACAATATTAATGTGGGTGGCTATGTTCCAACAGTTAGGCCTACATGCTCTACTAAGCTGACCCCACTTCAGAGAATTTTATAGGGCCAAATAACATGTGGTCGTGAAGAATAATCAGGGCTGATACGTATATACAGCAAAATCAGAGGGCATGTCCTGGGAGCTAGACCACACTGGATCTATTCTTTGGAGTCTTGGACAAGCTGCTTGGGCTCTGAGAGCTGCATGTAGTGTCTACAACTGGATCTTGATGCTCAGTACAAACAACGCAGCTCCTGCAGCTGTCCTGAATTGGACAGATGTGGGCACGGCAGTAGAGTGGTTAGAACCCAAGAGGTCCAAGTGCCTTCACCCTCCATTCAAGGGATTAGAACTTAGCTTCAAATTTCCAAAGCCAGTCAAAGAATACATGCTTAAAAGCATTACCTGCTATCAACATATAACTCAATTCGGTTTGGTAAGACTGTGAGCTAAGGAGCTATTGGATACTCCAAAATCAGCACTTGTCAGCTGAAACTCTGTGGGGTTTGTTTTTGTTTCTTTTCTTTTCTTTTTTTTTGAGTCAGGGTCTGGCTCTAGCCCAGACTGACCTGGAATTGATTCTGTAGTCTCAGGGTGGCCTTGAACTCAGTGATCCTTCTACCTCTGCTTCTTGAGCACTGGGATTAAAGGTGTGCACCACCATGCCTGGCTTAGTCTGTGCTTTTGAGAGTGAACAGAGCTGGGCGCTAGAAGTGCTTGACCAATCTTACTACAGTAAATCAAGAAAGTTATTTAGTTTAAGTAATAGAATTATAGATGTTTTTTGCTGTTTTTCTTTTTTCCCCAAGGTTGGGTTTCATTCTACCCTAGCTTGTCTTGGAACTTACTTTGTAGGTGAGGGTGGCCTTGAACTCAGTAACCCTCCTACCTTAGCCTCCCGAGTACTGGGATTAAAGACGTGCTACAACACCTAACTTAATTTTTTTTCTTGAGGTAGGGTCTCACTCTAGCCCAGGCTGACCTGGAATTCACTATGTAGTCTCAGGCTGGTTTTAAAATCACAGGCATCCTCTACCTCTGTTTCCCAAACTTCTGGAATTAAAGATGTGTGCCACCAAGCCTGATTTTTTTTTTTAATTTTTTTTTGAGGTAGGGTCTCACTCTAGCCCACGCTGACCTGGAATTCACTATGTAGTCTCAGGCTGGTTTTAAAATCACAGGCATCCTCTACCTCTGTTTCCCAAACTTCTGGAATTAAAGATGTGTGCCACCAAGCCTGATTTTTTTTTTTTAATTTTTTTTTGAGGTAGGGTCTCATGCTAGCCCAGGCTGACCTAGAATTCACTATATACTCTCAGGCTGGCCTCAAACTCATAGCAATCCTCCTATCTCTGCCTCCTGAGTGCTGGGATTAAAGGCGTGTGCCACCACACCTGGCAGAGAAAGAGAATGTGCACACATGTGTTAGGACCTCTGGCCAACTTCAGATGGATGTACCACTTTGTGCATCTGGCTTTATGTGGATACTGGAGAATCAAATTCAAGTCATAAGGCATTGCAGATAAAGTGCCTTAATCACTGAGTCATCTCTCCAGGCCCCTATTATTTATTTTTTAACATTAGTTTTGTCTTTGCAATGCTAGGGATTGAACCCAGAGACCCCTGCACGCTACAGATGAGGGTTCCGAACGCACTGAACGATGTTAGCACTGTGTTAGTGACCAGTTTTATTTACCTTTAAATTAGTTTTACTTATTTTCCAGGAAAGAGAGACAGAAAGAAAATGAGAATGGGCATGCCATTGCCTCTAGTTGCTGTAAACAAACTCCACATGTATGCAGCACTTTGTATCTTGGTTTGTGATATGGGTACTGGGGAACTGCTAGGGCCAGCAGGCTTCACAAGCAAGTGTCTTGACTAAGCCATTTCCCCCGCCCTAGTTTTAGTGAACTGGACTCTGTGTCTCTGGCCAAATAAGCACTATTTATAAATAGACATCACAGTTAACAATCTGTAATCTAGTTTTTCTGCTCACTCACATTCATCTCCATTTTGGAGTGAAGACAAAATTTAATGTGAAGATGGCTAAACAAGTTACTATCAACTAAAACCTTCACTTTCCTCTCTCCCTACATTCAGTGCAAGAACTGTGTCATTATAGTGACAGGCTGACTTTATCTTCATAATCTTCAAGCATAAAGTAATGCCATGCCTCTCATCATAGCAATTTGAATCCATGGAACACTAATAGCCAGTGTCCTGCTGATGAGGTACTGTATTAACAAGTCCCCCTTCCTCAAAGAAAAAAGTCCACATACACAAAAAGTCCCACTTAGGAGGCGAGAAACCCTTTTACACTCCACATGCTACAGTGGGTTTACATTTCAGCACCTGAGCTTATATTTATTACCATAGATTTTAATACAGAAAAATGCTGGCAAATCTGTGTGTAGCATGCATGGCGTGGTGTGTCCGATGTTTGTGCCTCATGCGGCATATGTGTGGGGGCCACAGGAGAGAATCACATGCCCTCCAATACTGCTCATTCATGGAGTTCCTTGAGACAGTCTCACACTGAACCTGGAGCTCATAATTTTGGTCAGAAAGGTTCTCCCACCTCTGCTACCACAGGACCGGGGCTACAGGTATGCATGGCCATACCTAACTGTTTATGTGGGTGTGGGGAATCAAGCTCAGGTGGTATGAAGCCCTCATTCTTGCATGGCAATCTCTCTCACAAGCAGAGTCAGCCATCTCCCTAGCCTTGCAATCTGTGTTTCTAAAAATGAAGCAATATAAGAACAGGGCAGTATAGGTCAGTGGTGACTGTATAACCAAGTGGTTCCCTGACAAGAGTTAGAGACTCTCCAGGCAGGGGAAGCCACTACAGCATCCACTGGCACCACACAGACAGCCTGCTTCAGGCAGCTTATCTTCCCAGCACAACAGGCTGACACAGCAAGAACACAGCAGTCTCTTGCCAAAGCCAAAGAATAAACACAGCTCAGCTCAAAGCCAAAGGAAGCCCCAGGCTCCCTTTCTCTTCCAGAACAGCATGACCATTGGAGACATCTTGGCAAAGAAACTGAAGACAAAGGAAACTTACCCGGGGTCAAAAACCCCTGGGGTGCGACAGGTTGGCCCAGAACAGGACTGCAGCATCATTAGCCGATAGTTCATCTTTCCTAACAGCTCTGGGTCTATACTTTTAGCGATGTTAGTGATCTGCTCTGGGTCTGCAGTCAGATTATAGACTTCTACAAACACCTAGAGGCAAAGGGAGGAGGGAAGAAGGAGAGGTGGGGGGAAAACAAGGTTATTAATATCAAGGAAATAGTCCTAATGCTTTTTCTTTGGGGGGGGGGGTTCCAAGTAGGGTTTCACTCTAATCCAGGCTGACCTGGAATTCACTATGTAGTGTCAGGGTGGCCTTGAATTCAAGGCAATCCTACCTCTGCCTCCCAAAATGCTGGGATTAAAGGGATGTGCCACCACGCCTGGCTTGCAAATTATTTTAAAGGGGATGGGAGAAGTCGATGAAAAGACTAAGCCTGTTCTAAGGACCCCTCAGTGAGCCAACTGAAACAGTGGTGCACCTGTGCTATTCTGGCCCTACAGCCCAATGATGGAAAAGAACCACCTGCACACTCATGTCTTCAAGACAAGGCAGGAGACGAAACAACCACTCTGTAACTAGCGCAGACAACAGAAGGCAGGGAGGGCCCTCCATAGCAAAGTCTCAGTAACAGCACAGTAACAAAGCTACTCAAGGGAGGTTAGCATTTGGAGACTTAAGAGAAATTATGTATGTTAGCTGTGTGTGTTGCATGTATGCGTGTGCCAGAGAATCTTGCCATTGCCAACAAACGCCAGATGCATGGTCCAGAGCTTTAATGTAGTTGCTGGGGAACTGAACCTGGTCCAGAAGGCTTATTTTCGCCTCATAGTTGAAAGATTCCAATAAGAGAATAAATATGAAGGGTGCTTTAACTTCTACAATACAAATGTTTTTTTCCTATTTTTTTTTCTTTTTCTGATTTTATTCAAGGTAGATTTTCATTCTAGCCCAGGCTGACTTGAAATTCACTATGTAGTCTCAGGGTGGCCTGGAACTCATGGTGATCCTCCCACCTCTGCCTCCCGAGTGCTGGGATTAATAGCATGTGCCACCACACTCAGCTTATGTTTTCTTCTATTTTAAAAGTGGGTTGGAATGGCTTACCTGAGTTGGAGGAGGATACAGTATTATTTCTAACATTAGACATGTCCAATGTCAATATTCCTTCTCTAAACAACATGCTTTTTTCCAAATTGAAGTCAAATGATAGGTCAAGAGTCCAGGAGGTAAATGCTGCCTCTAATGGCTTTAACTGATCATCCTCAGACTATCAAATAGTTCTCAACCAGATAAACACCATGGGGGAAGGAAGAAGAGGTGCTCAGCTGAGGAAAGCACTCTTGCTGGCCCAATGTGCTTCTGAGCTGCGAACAGAATGGTGACCTCTCCAGACGGTTGGATGAGGGTGGCCACGTGGAGCAGGTGAGCACATGCTGACAACAGAGAGAGCTCAATGGACGGACGGCAGGACAGTCACAGGATCAAATGTTCCATACCATTGGTACGGCCCAAGGCCCACTTTCTTGCATGGCTGGTTCTCCCTGGCCTTTGCCCGACTGTACTGAACGGCACCGGACTGGACTGCAGTGCAAGGAATGGCTCCTGCTCAGCTTGCTAGGAAATTCTTCCAATTCCTCTTATCTCCACAGATGTGATTCAGTTTTACCCCCATCACCAGAGCAGGCCACATGCTATCATGCGCCATTCTGAAAAAGGGAACTGTGTGTCTGCTTTGGGTTGGTGAGTGGAGAAAACTGCTATTCCATTCAGTTAGAGAAGTGAGGCCTGTACTTAGGAAACTCGTGTTTCATTGACTACAGGATAACCAAGTGTAAATGCATGAAGGACGCTCATGCTCCCTGGGTAGAACCCTTGGAACTGTACTTTTGTCTCCAAGCCCAGTCAACAAAGCAGTGGAACCAGACACGGGGTGCAGAAAGAGGTACAGACAGATGCCACTCTTACCTCTTGGTCATCGAACTCGCAGTACTGTAAATTCCACAATGCTGACATCGTCCTCACACAAGCATAGGTATTGTTATAAGCATCTTCACAAACACAGTCTGGGAAACATTGCTGTAAGAATATTTTAAAAGTTAAACTGAAGGCTTCTTCAATGGCAGCAAAAACTTATAGGGCAGCCAAGTTGGCTAAGACCAGTTGTGAATTTGCAGAGATAAAGAAGTAAAAGAAGTATTCAAATGAGTCACTTTGAGGACTATCTGGAACCATCATCCTGAAGGACAAGGGGAAAACGCACAAAGAAGTTTGTGAAATCCCTTGCAAGTGAACACATCACTATGTAACCAAGCTGACTTCATGTCTTCCACAGACTGTGCTGGTCCACAAGTTGTTGGATCCTTTACATGAAACATGTTGGCAACTGTCTTTCTATTCTCCAAAGCCAGGTCAGCATGGCTGTTAGCAACTTCAACATCTGCCTGGCTGCCAACAATGCAAGGTACACATGATGGGAACCCTATCTCTCTCTCATTGGAAGTCCCCATAAGAGCCGAGTGCGGTGGCACACGCCTTTAATCCCAGCATTTGGGAGGCAGAGGTAGGGGGATAGTCATGAGTTCAAGTCTAGTGAGTTCCAGGTCAACCGGGGCTTCAGCGAGATCCTAACTCAAAAAACACACAGACAAACAAAAAAGTCCCTAGTAAAAAATGGCACACTATTAGGAAGTATAGAAAAACTGAAATAGAACTGGCCAAATAATAATGTGGGCAGATACATATGCTTCTCACACAAATGGCAAGAGTTCAAAGCACAGTTCAGGTGACTAAGGAGTAGCACCCGACTACCATGTGAGAAAACAGCTTAAGCCAATACAAACTGCTACTCACAGACACTCCAGGACTCAGGGAAGGACAGGTCGGGTCAGTGACATTACGGCCTTCTCCTTGATATTCCACCAGAACATCCGATCTCCAGGTGAAATTACTGGCACCTTTCTAGGAAAAAAAAACAACAGCAAAGGTGGTTTCTTTGTGGTATGCACAGGGAAGATCTAGACTGCCATCATTTTACTTCACTGCCAAAGGGGAGTTGGGAGTCAAAACCAGTGGATTCATTCAAGAATAAAAGGAATGGCTTAGAAGGATGCATATGAAAGCTACTGAGTATCACATATGGTATTTATAGCATTTTAAAGTAGTAGTCAAATGCTTTGAACATTTAATAGTTCCATGCCCGGCATGGAAACTAATAAAGCAGCTAAACAATAATCAGAGTTGGAGGAAAAACTGCTCAAAGTCAAGCTTACAGTGAAAATGCAACTCAGGCACTGTGTGACGTGTTCTAACCTTAGACTCAGAAGACTCCTAACCTAACAGGATAGGAAAGCAAGTCAAGAGGGCTGGAGTGCTGAGGAGTGACTGGTTGAGCCACTTGCGATGAAGGTATAGTACATATCCCCTTGTTTACTTTGCACTGTGCACTGGTGGTGTGTAGGGGAAGAGGAGGCAGAATTTAAATCCAACAATTTAAGAGGCGTACACAAATGGTAAAGCAAGGAAGGATCTAGAAGAACAAGTTCTGAATCAAAAGCAGATGAGTACAGGCCAGAAGCAGAGCACCTGATGGCATGGCTCCAAGCACACAGCTTTCAGATCAGGAAGCACAAGGTTGGGCGGAGGCCAGAGGTCACACCAGGAGGCTGAATAGCAGAGAAGCTGGGTGCAGAGGACATACCTGTCATCCCAGCCATGTGGGAGGCTGAGACCAATCTGGGCAAGACCCCATCTCTAAAGAACACAAGAATGTCAGGTGATGGGAAAAATGGGAAGTTTCTGAGCAAGACTGCACTTTTCCCTCCAAAACAGAGCTGGGCTGGGTGTGGTGGCACACACTAATCCCAGCACTTGGAAGGCAGGGGTAGGAGGATTACTGTGAGTTCAAGGCTACCCTGAGGCTACATAGTGAATTCCAGGTCAGCCTGGGCTAGAGTGAGACCCTGCGTTGAAAAATAAAAAAGACAACATACATCTGGAGGGATGGCTTAGTGGTTAAAAGGTGCTAGTTTGCAAAGCCTGATGGCCTGGTCTTGACTCTCCAGTACCCCCACAAAGCCAGATGCACAAAGTGGCGGTTAAAGTTGCCTGCTCAGAAGTCAGCCCCCGGAGCAAAATCTAGAATGGACCAGAGAGATAACAATAAGGAGACCTTAAAGTGGTTTTCCCTGTTCCTGCAAAAGGCCAGGTGGCCGAGTGCAGGAAAGGACAGGAACACTCTCAGCCCTACTCTCGTCCCAGTGTGGGGATCAAGCCCAGGGACGCACGTGCTGGGCAGGTGCTCTACCACTGAACTACATGGCCAGCTCCCTACAAGAGGTCTGCTGAGCCAAAATATTAAATAAATATTAAAACAAATTTATTTGGGGCTAGAGAGATGGCTCGGCACTTAAAGGCACTTGCTTGCAAAGCCTGATGAGCTGGGTGCTATTCCCCAGTACCCACAAAAAGCACAAAGTGGTGCATGTTCTGCAGTTCCTTTGCAGCAGCACTAAGCCCTGGAGTGTCCATTATCATGCGCTCTCTGCTTACAAACAACAACAATTTTTTTTTAAATTATGTTTGTATGTGTAGGTACACCAGGATCTTTTTCTACTGCAAATTAACATCAGATGCTTGCACCACTTTTTGCATTTGATTCATGTGGACAGCTTAGAAACTGAATCTCGGCCAGCAAGTCTTGCAAGTGCCCTTAACTGCTGAGTCATCTTCCTAGTCCTCAAAAATCTTTAATAAAATTTTAATTTAACCTATTTGTAAGGGAAGGGAAAGAGAGAGAGAGAGAGAGAGAGAGAGAGAGAGAGAGAGAGAGAGAAAGAGGCAGACAGAAAGAGAATGGGCATGCCAGGGCCTTCAGCTACTGCAAACTCCAGACACATGCGCCCCCTTGTACATCTGGCTTACATGGTTCCTGGGGAGTTGAACCTGGTCCTTTGGCTTTACAGGCAAGTGCCTTAACCATTAAGCCATGTTTCCAGCCCTCAAAATCTCTATTTTAATAAGCTTATCAGGTTACTTCCACGCATAGCAAAATGTGAGAAACATCTTCTGAAGCAGTGGTTAAAGCCCAAAGTGGAGAACTTACGACAAATGCAAAATCTTAGCTTCTAATGCAGGTGAAGAGGAACTAGGTTTTGAGCAACCCCACAAGTGTCTCTGGAGAATGCTGGTGTAAGATCCACTCCTCTAAAAAAACACTTCAGCTGCATAAGCATGCGTGTGTGTGTATGGGGGAGGTGCGTGAGAGCTAGTGTGCCAAGGATAAGAAAGGGGAGTTGGAAACAGGAATATTTTCTTACTCTCACAGACAACAAAACCTAAACAATCTTGTACACCTCCAGGTCTCAGAAATTAAGAGTCACTGCAGACTTCAGAAGTGCCATGCTTCCTTACTCTGGCTGCTAATCCCAACCCAGGCAAGCTGAAAGCCTGGGGAAGGTATATGCTACACTTCAGTGCACCTCCAAGTCCCACACTTGAGCGTCAAGTGGCCAGAGGAAAGACTCCATCCATGGTTCCCAAAGTTTGCTACATTATTAAAAATCAACAGGGGAGCTTGAAAAGCCTCCAGGGCCAGGTTATATCCCACGCCCCTCACATCAGAATCTCTGGGTTAGAACCAAGCATTGGCTTTGGGTTTCCAAGGTGACTGACTTGACCATGTTTGAAACTTCTGTCACGGAGAGGCCCTTGAAATTTTCTGTGGTTCTCATGGAGGCAGCTGGGGTGAGGTCAGAGAACTGTGCCCTGTACCACCCAGAGACAATCCACAAAAAGGCCAAAGTGACTCCAGGAAAGAAGGGCAAGATGTTTGCCTCTGCCGTCTTTGTACAGACAAGAACTAAACCCCTATCAATTTTGCAGAATTTTCCAAGAAGGGCTCTTGTAGATGAAGATGATGTCTGGAAAAAGAGAACTCTAGACTTGATGAAATGGCAAAGACAGATGAAGGAAACTATGGGTGGGAAGTGAAGGCTATGCTTCATGGTGCAAAAGGAAGGTCAAGAGAGGCGAGGGTAAACAAAGTGGTGTCTTCTCTGAAGCGCCTTAGAACAGGGGAGTGCCATGGTGGACATCTTCTTTCTGAGCTCTCTCTTACCCTCTCTCACTCTTACCGGAGTTAATGACAAAATTTGATTCTGATCTTTTTAAATATTAATTTATGTGTGTGTGAGAGAATGGATGCTCCACGGCCTTCAGCCACCACAAACTCCAGACACATGTGCCACCTTGTGTATCTGGCTTACATGGGTCCTGGGGAAGTCAAACCTGGGTCTTTTGGTTTTGCAGGCAAGGACCTTAACTGCTAAGCTATCCCTCCAAACCTTGATCATGATCTTATTGTAGTCCAGGGATATCAAACCCCCTTTTAAAACTATATTGACAACTTCTGTAAGTAGAGACAATAAACCATGATAATTACCTCCTATTATCCTTATTTTTCCCCTCCCAAATCTACCCTCTATTGGGTGTCAACCTTTTTTTTTTAATTTATTTATTATTTTATTTTATTTCATTTTTGGTTTTTTTGAGGTAGGGTCTCACTTTGGCCCAGGCTGACCTGGAATGCACTAAGAAGTCTCAGGCGGGTGTCAACCTTTTGACAGTGCATTACAACATTGTCACCTACAAGGCTTATATTTTTGAGCAATGTGCAATGGAGTTACACAAAATAAGTATCTTCAATTTTGGGTCAAAATCATAGCTGTCCTTGGTTGCATGTGGCTGTTGGTAGTCTCTCAAAGGGTCAGGTGTTACATGAAGTGGGCATGGGTGTCTGGTGTGCCTTGACACTGTTTCAAAGTTACATATTTCCTTAAATCAGTTTTAAAATGAGCATTGTCATGTTTTTACTCTGTGCACTGTGCTGCTGGTGTGAGGAGGCATTTTACGATGGTTCTGGCAATTTGTTTTCAACTTGTAAGGTGGTGTTAGCTGTCTGGTTATTAGCTAGAGATCAACTCTGGATACCCCTTGCCTAGCATGGATGCTATGGCGGAAGACACCTCTGGGAGCTGTAGCTTGGGGTGTATACTGTGAGGCTGGACCTGGGGACACTATGTGGGCATCCACCTAGCTTCAGGTTTCTTGTTTTTAAACAATTTATTTATTTATTTATTTGAGCGCGACAGCCACAGAGAGAAAGACAGATAGAGGGAGAGAGAGAGAATGGGCGCGCCAGGGCTTCCAGCCTCTGCAAACGAACTCCAGATGCGTGCGCCCCCTTGTGCATCTGGCTAACGTGGGACCTGGGGAACCGAGCCTCAAACCAGGGTCCTTAGGCTTCACAGGCAAGCGCTTAACCGCTAAGGCATCTCTCCAGCCCTCTTGTTTTTATATACAATGACATAACCTTCCACAGACACTCTCCGTTGTGGAAGTGGAAGAGTAAGCTGGCATGAGAACTGTTTAGACTTTTTTGTTTTTTTTGGTTTTTCAAGGTAGGGTCTCACTCTGGTCCAGGCTGACCTGGAATTAACTCTGTAGTCTCAGAATGGCCTCGAACTCATGGCGATCCTCCTACCTCTGCCTCCCGAGTGCTGGGATTAAAGGCGTGCGCCACCAAGCCCGGCTTGTTTAGACGTTTTTAAGTGTAGTATAACAGACCGTTTTAAAACAAACTGTTGAACTCCTCATTGTCAGAGAACTACGTAAATGAAAATTCAAGAACCTCTCAGGCCCTCCACTTGTGGCAAGAACTCACACTGAGCCATCCTTCCAGACTCCTCTTGAAAGTCTAGAATGTGAAATGTTTTTAAAGTTAAATGAGCAGTATTAGATGTAAAAACAAAAAACTGCAATAACAACAAAACCTACCAAAACCAAAAAAGCCAACCAAACAAAACTAACTTTCTGGGAAAGGTCAGAAAATGTCTATTTAGGCTCCATGACTAAGTGATGTGTTACATCTACTCAGCTCAGCAGCTACAGGCTGATGGATGAGTGGGGCTATGCTGATAAAACTTTTCCCTCCAGGGCTGGAGGGATGGCTTAGTGGTTAAGGCATTTGCCTGCAAAGCCAAAGGACCCACGTTGGATTCCCTAGGACCCATGTTAGCCAGATGCACAAGGGGGTGCACACGTCTGGAATTCATTTGCAGTGGCTAGGGCTCTGGTGTGCTTATACTCTCTCTCTCTTTCTCAAAAGACAACATAAAGGGGGCTGAAGAGATGGCTCAGTGGTTAAAGGTGCTTCCTTGCAAAGTCTGATTGATGACCCAGGTTTGATTCCCCATGCAACATGTAAAACCAGATGCACAAAGGGGCGTATGCTTTTGGAATTTGTTTGCAATGGCAAAATGCCTTGGTATGCCCATTTTCTCTCTCTTCCCCCCTTGCAAATAAATAAAAATAAAATAAACTTTATTAAAAAATGACAATGTAAGGGCTGGGGAGATGACTAAGTGGTCAGATCTGATTGCTTACAAATCTCTCTCCTCTTTCTCTCTCACACAGGAACCCACTGACCCCAGGGTCTGGGTCTGCCTAGGTCTCCCCCTAACCAGAGGTGTTAGAGACTGAACTCAAGGCCTTGTGATGATTGCTAAGTGCTTTGCTACTGAGCTGCACTCCCAGAAAGCTGAATGCCACATGATCTCTCTCAAATCCCAGCTACAAATTTTTAGACTTGTGTGTAAATTGGAGTAAAAGTCAGGAGCAGAGACCAGCAAGGGTCTAACAGGAGGGAGGAGAGGGGCAGACTTAAGGGGAGGGTATTGTATGTATGTAAGTAGATGAATAGATTATTGGGGGTGCAATGGCCTAAGTGAGGTCAGGGGAAGGGACTGAGTAAAGGAAAGGTGGGGGGAGGGTTAATCACAACTTAGAATGTTGTGGGCTAGAAAAATGGCTAAGTTGCTTGCCTGCAAAGCCAAGGGACCCATGTTTAATTCCCCAGTACCCACATAAAGTCAGTTGCATTAGGTGGTGCATGCATATAGAATTCAGTTGCAGTGGCTAGAGGCCTTGTCGCATCCATTCTCTTTCTCTCCATCTGCTCCCCCCCTCAAATAAATAAATATAAAAAAAAAACAAAAAAATTAAGATGTTATGAATAAGCCATATGGAAATCATCTTTGATAATGGTGTACCCAGAAGCCATAAATTGTTACTAGAAAAATTTCAGAGTCAGAGATAGGATATTGTCTAGTGAGTTGTTGGCCAGAGAGTCCCTGATGGCCCCAAAATACTATAGGCCATTGCCAAATTTCTTGATTTCCCACCAGAACTAGATGGTAAGGCCCTATCTCTCAAGACTCCACATGCTTGGGCTGCAGGCCATTGAGAAATCAATCTGGAACTGAGCTGAAACCCCCATCCCTGTGAACCCACTAACAGAAAGCTGGAAAAAGCTATGCGGCATGAAGACCTGTGGGAGAGAGAAGTCACCAATAATGGTAAACAGCAGAGGACTTTGCAAGCCTTAAGACTGGCCAGCCAGGCCAAATGGGCCAACTGGTGCAACAGTGACATGTCTGTTATGGGGAAAACCAACTGTTCTTTAACATGGGAGAGAATACATGCCTGGTACTGAAAACCTACTCAAAAGCTTATGGCAGGGGTGGTCATGAGCCCTGCAGTAGTAGTATCTGGCTAAATGCAAATATTATTCCACCAAACTGGCCTGCAAACTCTTTTCTTAATGTTAATACCCATATATTACTGCTACTCTCGCTTTTTTTTTTTTAGGTTTCACTATAGCCCAGGCTGACCTAGAATTTGCTAAGTAGTCTCAGGGTGGCCTCGAACTCATGGCAATCCTCCCTCTGCTTCCCAGAGTGCTGGGATTAAAGGCGTGTGTCACCATGCCCAGTGAAGCTTCTCTTTTTTAGATGGCAGTGACTACTGGGATGACTCAAAAGTCACTATAGTACTGAGAAGAAGTGACAGAGGAGTGCTCAGCATTGAGGTATCTCTCACACCTTCCAAGGCTCAGGGTCCACTGTGGAAGAGGTGGTAGAAAGAATGTAAGAGCCCAGGGAAGGGTAGGACTCCTTACAATGCAATCTACCAGACACAAAATGGCCTGGTTGTCCATGACCTCTATAAGACCCTCATAACAGGAAGAAAAGATGATGACATCAAAATAAAAGAGACTAACTAAAGGGGTGGGGATATGATGGAGGGTGGATTTGTGAGGGGGAAATGAGGGTGGGGAGGGAATTCTCATTGTTTATTGTCTATAATTATGGAAGCTGTCAATAAAACAAGTTAAAAAACAGAGTGGCTGGTTCTAGTAACTTATGTGTCATGTACTATATGAATCATATTGCCTACTAACAAACTTTAACGCTCAGTTGAATGAGTTGCCTGTAATTTTGTAAGCCAGAGAGAGGGCTATCATACACGACTGACCCTTCTGAGCTTCTCTATATCTTAACTACTTGTGGGTACTTGTAATGGGTGAGATGCTGGTGTGAACGGAACTTCTAGTCACAGTATGTGGCAGGCATCTTTCCAAGCCAGCGACTTCAGACCTGCATCATGTAGTGCTGGCTTTATGTCCTATGGCTGGGTTTTCACATTGAACCCATTGTCTAGCAGGCATTTAGGCTTTCAGTTTCTATCAGCACTGCAGGTAAATTTTTTAGACACATCTCTGTGTAGTGCCAGGCATAGATTACACTCCAGCATTTTTGCAATGGACATGTTCCTAAAGTACTTCCTCACATGGGATTGCTAGATATGTGTATTCTGTTCTGAAGCAATATGCCTTGTTAAACTAGCCTCCTGAGTTACACAGCATGCACATCTAAGAATAGTGTATGAACAGTTTCCAATCTCGTGGACTTCTGCCAACACTGGCCCTTTTCAATCTTTGCCAGCTCACAGGTGATAAAGGCCTCCTTTGAATAGGCATGTCTTTGATACATACTGAAGTACTCCTTTTGCAATGACTTGGGCCATTTCTAATTCTCGTATGAGTCTCTGGTCCATTTTTGTACTGGGATATTAACCTCTGCTTTCTAAGAACTTCCCTTCTGCACATATGTTGTAAATGTTTTCTAAATGTGTCACCTGCCTTCACTTTGATGCATGAGAAGAGGATACAGAAGCTTAAGGTTGGGTTTGCTCCAATCATGTCTTTTCCTTTATAAACTCCTTCTCTCCACAGATCAGAGAAAAACTTGTCTCTACCCTTCAGATTCAGTAACTTTAAGATCTTTTTGCTTAGTTTTTATATACCTGGAATCTATTTCAGAGTTTTAGCTCAGGACTGGCTTAAGACTTACCAAAATGGGTAACAGGGACATCCCATCCATCTGTGTCTTATTCACGTTATAGCCAGCAATGTCCAAGATAGTAGGGCCCAAGTCAATATTGGCAACAAGCATCTAAGAAAACGAGAAATAAACAATATAGAACACAACTGGTCCTGTTTTTCTTACCCATCAATTCTAAAGTTATTTTCCCCACCCATCCAAGACAAACAGCACTGTTGCCTTTTGTACAGTCCATTCTCCTTTCACCTTATAGTTTCACACATTCAGATTCAATAATTTGAAGAGACAAATCATAAGGCTTACAAGGCCTGAGCTCAATTCCCCAGTACTCATGAAAAGCCAGATGCACAACATGGCACATGTGTCTGTAGTTCATTTGCAAAGACATGAGGCCCCGCCACACCCACTCATTTTTTTTTCTGCTCATTAGTAAATAAAAATAAATGTTTTTTAAAAGGCTTATAAGGCCTTACATATGCGTATGTGAAATTATATATTTATTCTAATTATTTTTATTGTCCAAACATTTGAAAAACCTCTTGGAATTTCCTTATTTATTAATCACGAACACAATCTTGGGCTAGTGGTGTATATGCAGTGTTTTCCAACTTGACTGTTCACTCTAGCTCACTAAATTTGACTTCACTCAAGTCTCAAAGGCTGAATGCTTGCTATCAATGAAGATGGTGAGCCCATTTTACAGTTTTCAAAATGGCAACACCACTAAAAAATTTTTTTAGGCAGGGTCTTGCTACATATGTAGCCCAAGCTGGCCTCTAACTTGTGACCCTCTTGCCTCTGACTCCTGAATGAAAGGTCACAGCTGTGTGCTTCTGTGCTTAACCTTCCACAGGCTTTGAAAGCTGTAGGAACTTACTCCAATATGTCAGCAAGTTTCCTTAAAGAAGGCAAAACAGTTGTTTTAAAGCACTCTCAAAATTAGAAACAATGTCTTTCATTCTTACCTTGCCTTACTTTTTTTGGTTTATGAGACAGTTTTCCTTCTGTGTATGATACCTTTCTAGGACCTCACCCTGCATAGTTCAATGTGAATATAATGGGAACCACATTTGCAATTAAAAAAATTTTTTTTTAACTGCAGTTATTCATTTGGGAGAGAGAGAGAGAACAAATGGGCTGCCAGGGCCTTCAGCCACCACAAACAAACTCCAGATGCATGTGCTCCCTTGTGCATCTGGCTTACATGGGTACTGAGGAATTGAACATGGGTCCTTAGGCCTCACAGGCAAACACCTCAACTTCTAAGCTACCTCTCCAGCCCCAGCTATTTAAATTTTTGTAGTAACCATATTCATGGCTGAGGAGATGGCTCAGCTGGTAAGTGCCTGCTTTGTAAGCATAAGGATTTGAGATTGATCCCCAGCATCCATGGAAAATGCTGGGGGTAGGCCTATAATCCTAGTACTGGGCAGACAGAGGTAGGAGGACCCTGGCACTTGCTGGACAACCAATGCAGCCTAACTGGTGAGCTCCACATTAACAAGGGACCCTCTCTCTAAAATAAAAACAAAACCAAACAACAACAACAAAAAAAAACAGGTGGACAACGTTCCTGAGGATGAGACCCGAGGCTGTCCTCTGCCAACCACATGCACACACACCTGCACATGGTGCACACTCAGACAATGCATGCATTATTAAAAACACACTCAAACAGAAGGAGACAGGTAAAATACACTGATTATTATTATTAAAACATTATTATTAATACTTTTTCAAAAATTTATTTGAGCTGGGTGTGGTGGCACACGCCTTCAATCCCAGCACTCCGGAGGCCGAGGCTACCCTGAGACTACATAGTGAATTCCAGGTCAGCCTGGACTAGAGTGAGACCCTACCTCAAACCACCCCCCCCCAAAAAATTTTTTTTATTTGACAGAGAGACAGAATGGGCGTGACAGGGCCTCCAGCCATTACAAACAAACTCCAGATGCAGGTGCCACCTTGTGCATCTGGCTTATGTGGGTCCTGGGGAACTGAACTGAGGTCCTTTGGCTTTGAGGGAAGTGTGTTAACTACTAAGCCCTCTCTCCAGCCCAACACTGAACATTATCTAACACAAAATACAGAAGTATTACTATTTCAAATGATAAGAAACATAAAGCAGTTAATGTTTTTAAATCAGTTTTTTGAAACATGGCATTTTACAATGACCCATCTTAAAAAAAATTTTTATTAGCATTTTCCATGACAATGACCCATTTTTAATTTGGGTCATCCACATCTGGCTAGTGAAGACCTAAGATGCGCCTAAGTGTAGGCCTAAAAGCCATTGCTCTCAGGTGTGAAAAGCCTTCAACTGTAAAAGCAATGCAGAGACACAAAGGGAAGTGCAAGTTTACTGAGTACCCTCTCCATGTCAGGTATTTAACCTCTATGTTTGCTTAATCCTTACTCCATCCTGAGATGCAGTACTTCCCCCATTTTATAGATGAAGAAATCAAATACAAGAAGTCATCAGAACAAAGTTTACAGCTTATAACTAGAGACGGTCTTTTGCTGAAAAGAAATCTTTGAAACTTCGGAGAGCATTTATTATAGAAAGCCCCCCTCTAAAAAAAAAAGTCAACTAACCTAGTCATTTTAATTTAAAACCAAAGTAGAAGTACAGATGTGAGCAACAAGAAAACACCCTCAGGGCACTGTTCATCAGAGGTAGAGTTTCCCCAGGCCCAGATGGCTCTCTGAGGGTCAAGAATATATACCCCAGCTCAGAATCAATCAATGTTTCTGCAGCTCTCACAAATTACCATTTTGTGGAGATGATGCAGGAAGAGGTAATCCATATGTCACTGAAAAACACCCCCAAGCTGTCTCTAGGGATCACACAAGCCCCACTGTGACAGATCATTTTCTTCCTCACATGTTCCTCAGGCTTCCTGGGCAGCTTGTATAAAGTCATCAAGTTTGAATCAGATCACCACAGGAGAGGAGAGAATTCAAAAAAACTGATCTGAGAGTCCATAAGTGATCAGAATAGAGCCCATTACATAGGTACTACAAATTTGTCCAAGGCAGTTGTGTAAGGAAAAGGGTAAATATCAAAATATTAAAAACTCAGAGATAGGTGGGCATGGTGGTGCACAAGGCAGAGGTAGGAGAATCGCAGTCGAGGCCACCCTGAGACTACACAGCGAATTCCAGGTCAGTCTGGGCTAGAGGGAGATGCTACCTCGAAAAACAAACAAACAACAAAAAACCTCAGAGATAAAATGGTGATTGCCAGTCTTATCAAAACACACTTTAAGGGCTGGAGAGATGGCTTAGCGGTTAAGCACTTGCCTGTGCAGCCTAAGGACCCCGGTTCAAGGCTCGACTCCCCAGGACCCATGTTAGCCAGATGCACAAGGGGGTGCAAGCATCTGGAGTTCGTTTGCAGTGGCTGGAAGCCCTGGCGCGCCCATTCTCTCTGTCTACCTGCCTATTTCTGTATCTCTCTCTCTCTCTCAAATAAATAAATAAAAATAATTAAAAACAAACAAACAAACAAAAAAACCAAAACACACTTTAAGAGCTGGGTGTAGTGGCGCATGCCTTTAGGGAGGAGGAGGTAGGAGGACTGCTATGAGTTCGAGGCCACCCTGAGATTACATAGTTAATTCCAGGTCAGCTTGGGCTACAGTGAGAACTTACCCCCCAAAACAAAAACAAAAACAAAAACAAAAACAACAAACAAAACAAAACAAAAAAATCCAAAACACTTTAAAAGAGCCAGCAGCTGATGATGGAAGAACTTTCTTTCTAATGGTGTCTTGCTCAACAGCAAGTCCTACAAATTCCAGCATAAAATCAAGTCACTAAGATTCAGCATAAGTACTACAAACACATGTGACCTTAGAGTGCTTTTCCCTCCTATATACCTACAACAATTATCATATTTTTCTAAATATGACAAGAGTTTAGCCTAAGAAGAAGGCACAAAATCTATATATCAGGAGACTGAGACTATGTGACACAGATTATGAATAATTAATTCAACAGAGACATATGTGAACAGAGCAGATTCTATGGACCACCATGACAATGACTCTTGAAAGATTAGAGTTCCACATTCCTAGAATAGCACTGCTGTTATGATAGTCTTTCATTGTAAACTTAGATTTGCTTACAGATGGAAGCAGAAAAAGCTTTCACACGACCAAAGATAAATTATTCCATACATATTCTCAGTTTGGGCATGTTCTTGGGATTTGAGTGCATATATTCTGATCAAGTAAAAGCCCCGGAGGCACGAATGCAAAGGATGTCCTGGCCCTGCTTATTTTTAGCTGTGGAAGAACTGTGATGCTGAGAATGATTGAAAACAAGACAACAGGCTCTCAGAACACATCAGATTTTCAGACACTTAAGCTCTGATGCTAAATAATTCACCAAAGCTATACAGCTTTCTAAGAGCACACCAGGTAAGTACCCAGGACGTAGTTTAAGGCATAGGAAGTGGAGGAGAGCCAAGAGCTCCCATGTCTTGGGCTGCTCCTGGTGCTTGTGCCCTTAACTGCAGCTTCCCCATCAAGGAAGAAGACAGGTGCCACCCAGTGACACTTGAGGGAGGAGTGCAGGTGAAGCATCTTGTCATTTGGAGGCGAAGCCAATGATCCCTTCCTGGCTTACCTCTTCCTTTCTAGGAACCTTTGTGAAGAACTACCACCACCAAATCTAGGACCAGATTAACATCCAGCTGGAGGAGAATGCCATACCAGCCAACCTTTGGCTTCTACACACACCACCAGCTCCTGCTCCCAAGCAGCGACACCCGGCTTAGTCCATGGGCCAGCCAAATGCATGCTGCTCTTTGGTTTCCAGGCTGTGTGGGTGGCTCAGTCCAGCACACCCAATGTGTGTAGCTTGTGCCACTCACAGAACAACGTGCCCCAAGACAACTGCTGCCAATACACAAAGACAGTGCTCGGAGGCATTTCACACATCCATCAGCATAGCAGTCTGACAAAGCATGTCCTGAGAAGAGACACAGTTCATCTGAGTTAATGATAGGTCTGGCCCTACTTACTACTGGACTCTGCATGTATTCCCCCCCCCCCCCCACAGTGCCTGTGGAGGGATGGGTGTTCAAGTCTTGATAGTTCTTCCTCAGAAGACCCAGACTAAGACAGACAAATTCAGTGGTCATGAGAAGTGTGAGGCCAACAGTAAACAAAGGAAGGTAAGATAGATACCCCATATTAAGGGGAGTGTGTGAAATGACTTCCTGCAGGAACCTTAAACCAAATTCCTAAAGGACAAGTAGGCTGACAGATAAAGGGGTCTGAGCTGAGCATTCCAGAAAGGAGCAGCAGTCAGTCATATACCAAAGTGGAGAGATTAAAAAAAAAAAAAAAAAAGTGGAGAGAGGCCACGGATGGTTCACTTAGAAGGTGAAAGCAGTTTGGTACAAATCAACGCTGCCTCCTGCCCCTGAGCACAACTAACTTACCCCAACTTCTGTGCCTTTTCACTCACTGTTCTGCTCAGCACACTCTCCCTAAAAAATGTGGGTGACTCCATTCTTTTCAGTACCTGGTCTGGAAGGCCTCAGAGGCTTTCACTGGTCAAGGGAAGCTTCCTGGTCTCTGACACAGGGATTTAGGAATTCATCCTTGCTGACTTCTCCCTGCTGTGTCTAAGGCTCCAAGTATATAGTGCCACAGAAGAAGAAACTTAACAAGTAAGTACCTGTGGAGGGGGCTACAAATATGTGGACTCTGAGCCAGACTGAGCTCAAATGCAGGGCTCTGCTTCTTTTTAACCATATAAGCTTAGGCAAGCCAATTCGCTTCCATACCTTAATTTCCTGCTCTGTACAATCTAACAGTATGTATGTGTGTGTACATACACACACACACACACACACACACATATATGTACACACACTTGTATACATATATATGCATATACATATATAAATGTGTGTGTGTATGTATCTCATGAGACTGAAGGTTGAGTTGACTGAGGTTGTAATAATATTCTTAGAATACTACCTGTTGATATTGAGCATGCATTAATTGGAAGTTATTGTTAAAATAGCTTCAAGGAACCAGACATCATTTCAATCATTTAGAAAAGGTCAAGTTCTGATTTGAGCACTTATACAGCACTGTTAACTTGAGGAAAAGGAGGAATAGTCTGTTCCGCAGGCAACTACTTAACACATGTCGTGGCATTCCCACTCAGCCTGCTTCTCCACATGGCGTATGCAGTCCCAGCACCCCTGCTTCTCGGAAGCGCACAACCTGCTGACACTGACTGTGCTCAGCTCCAGATGCCGGCCTCAGTAAAGCATACCAGAGATTTAATGACCTTCTGAATATGCCAATCTCCCTTGAACAAAGTGGCCTGCCTAGAGGGTGTTGACACTGTAGTGGAATTGAGCAGCTTTAGGAACACAGATCTTAGAAAAAAAAAAAACAAACCACAAATGACAGTTATGAACGCCATTTTACCTGAGAGAAATTTGACAGTACTGCATCAAAAACACTGTAGTAGGAAATAAGATACAGGCACAAAGTGAAATGACTATTAACTCTTCCCACCCCCAAACACCCTACGTGCCCAGCAAATCTGGCCCCTTTTGCAATTCATTTTGCAATTTTAGCTACAATTATGTGTTGCTCATTGTTTTTGTAAGACTGCCGATATGATATTAGGAAAGAGAGATGTCATAACGGGGGCCCATCAGTTATGTCCCGAGTATGGGAGGAATTGCCTTAGATCAAGGTGTCCACCAACCCCAAAGTGTCTCAATGATAAGTTAACAATGAGACCAATGGAAGGAACAGAAGACTGTGTTACAGGCTTACAGGGAAGCAGAAAGCATTCATAAGAGGTCCCACATACGAAGAAATTTTCAAAGTATGCTTTTCCATTATCTAGCTATCACCTCCAAACTGGGAGGGTAAAGGAATGTTCCTAAGGGTCAGGACAGCTATAATACTCAGTAAAGATCAGAAAATTACAAGACTAACAAGGCCCTTCCTTGAGGTTACATATAAGCAGTGAACAATTGGTGGACTCCTAGGAGGCTCTTCAGTGGGGCTGCTGCAAGGTGGGCAGGGAGCTTCAGGGATGCAGCTTTCCTGAGTAGTCACTCAAGCTGGAGAGGGCTTTACAGTATTATAGCTGGCTTTCAGTCACCCATACTCCTATAAGGAGTCCCAACACACTCACTGGTTCACTAAGCTAGATTTGGGTAGAATTTTTTCTTTGGCCTGTTATCAGTGCCCTACTGGGGTGAAGAGACATTTGTTCATTTTTCCGCAATAAAAGTCACACATTTCCACAGCCTTATACTCAACATGAGGTTAGACCAGCATCAGTCATCACAGAGGAGCTGGTCAGAAGTGGAGCCAGAACCTGCACTTTAAAAAAACAAATTATGAGAGAGAGAACTGGCACACTGGCGCCTCCAGCCACTGCAATCAAACTGCAGATGTGTGTGCCACCTTATGTGTAAGCATAACCTTGCGCATGCCTCACCTAGTGTGCCCAGCTTACGTGAGATCTGGTGAGGGGAACATGGGTTCTTAGGCTTCACAGGCAAGTGCTTTAATTACTAAGTCATCTCTGCAGCCCGAGAACCTGCATTTTTTTAATTGTGAATTTTTCACTTAGCATACAGAGTTTTAGGGAATCATGGCATTTTCAAATATAATTTGATTTAGTCGATTCTCCTTCCCCCTTCGGTTTACATGTCACATGTGTCCTTTTGTCCTTCCCCATGTCCATTCCTTGTCATCTCTTCATACCTGCTCTAAGAACAAGAAGCCCAAGAAGTTCCCACAGCCAAGCCTGAGGAGCTCCCTCTACGAAAAGTGGGCACCAAACAAGGCTGCCTTGCTACCACCTAAGTTGGGAGGGGAAAAAAGCAGATGCTGGGTCCCTACACCCCACTCTTGGCCAATCAAAATCTCTTAGGAGGCCCAAGCATATAGTACTGTCCATTTTCACCATTTCAGATATCCCTTCTGCTCAGTCACTAGTGCAGGAGAAAGACCTGAAAATATGGCTGGGAGGTGGCTCAGCAGATAAAGCACATGCTTCTCAGCTGTTGTACCTGAATTTGATCTCCAGACCCCACACAACAAGCCCAGAAGCTGTGGTAGGCTACTGTCATCCCAGCATACTGACAGTGAGATGGGAGAGATTTCCCCAAAGCTCATGGTGAGCACAGCGAAGATCAGCAGAGAGAGAATCCAGAGGAGAAACCCTGTCTCATATGGGGTAGACAGGTGACTGACCCAAAAGTTGTCCTTTGACCTCTATACATGCACCATGACATGTGCATACTTCCCCTTCCTTGGCAAATGAATAATAAAAAATTTAAAATCTTTTTGAAAAGATCTAAAATCCAACAAAAGCTATATATGCTGATGTGACATGCAAGCAGCAAGAGACACACTTAGCGGAGGGTGGTGGGAGTTAAGGCTCACCAACACACAGCATATACCAATCAGCCTTCATCCTTAGAGAAGCTCAAACCACCCTAGTACCTCAGGAAGTGCCTACCTGTACATGGGTTCAGCTTTGCACTCAGACAAACCTACCTTGCTTGTTTGATTTGGTTTGATCCCAGGTCCTCGAACCAATAGTGGAACCTTGATATCAAACTCATACAGCTGTCTTTTGTCTATTGGCAAGGAAAACTGTCCTGGAAACAAAATGCATAAAGTAAACTTAGAGCCATGACAGAGGTGAAGCTCATAGCTTGTTTGATTGACTAACCAACAGCAAAAACTAAAAGTACTTTACTTTTGTTCTGATGTTTTAACTGAAACTTAACTTGCTTGGGTCTCAGTGCCACAAGGCAGGAAAAACAATGTGTCCACCCCTTCTCCACATAAAGAACTAAAAGCAATTAACTACCTATTTTATAAATAAGACAAATTGAGCAAAAGTAGTGAGCAAGTAGCACTGAAAGACAAACACATAAAAATTATGCATGTATTCAGCCTGATCATAGTTGAATGATGGTACTTCGAACACTTCTAGATAAAGGGAGAAAATATTTATTTATCCTGCCTTTCTCAAATGAAATAGCAAAAGATACCCGGCTGTGTGTGGTGGGGCATGACTTTAATCTCAGCATTCAAGAGGCAGAGGTAGGTGGATCCCTACAAGTTCGAGGCCACCCTAAGACTACATAGTGAATTCCAGGTCAGCCTGAGCTAAAACAAAAAAAGATACCTAAATATCTGATGAGGGGAGGGTCTTCCAAGGAATTCTAACAGATGAACAAGGGCAGAAGCAGGTATTAAGTCAAAAATTTACAGATTTCAGTTTGAGGAAACTATGGATTTTAAGTTTTCATTTCAAGGGGAATTTCAGTGAGAGACAGATTCTCAGGAAGGGGTCAGGCTAAAATCATCTGGTCCATCAAATAACACTAGAATCACCAAAGTGAGACAGCCCTCGACAGCAAGCATACCACAGTATTATTACAGAAGTCTTTGTGCCTGAAGATGCTAATTTCTAAAAGTCTCAAGATCTCATTACCAATCTACAGGAAATGCTGAATAGAAATGAATAAGTTCCCCCCTCCCAAGGCAACAATTAGCCCAATCTAGAATGTGGAATGTTCTAAAGGACAAAAGATCCATTTTTCTAAGTCACTAGCAAGTGACAATTAAGAAACCTCAAAACTAAAGGTATAGTGTCATGGAGTTGACTCACTGCAGATTTCAAAGGCCAAAATTATTTACAAAATTTAGTAATAGCAATTTTCCTATGAGACAACCTTCTTGGGCTGTGCAGATAACTCAAGGGTCAAAGACACTTGCTTACAAAGCTTGATAGCCTGGGTTCAACTTCCCAGTACCCATAAGCCAGATGCACAAAGTGATGCATGCATCTGGAGTTCATTTGCAGTGACAAGAGGTCTTTGCGCACCCATACACTCTCTCAAGTAAATACAAATATTTGAGGGGCAAAAAAAAAAAAGACAGCCTTCTCATTTTCCTTTGAAGAATGTCTTTGCTCTAGTTTTTTTCAAAGAATATTTTGTGTGAGTGTTGTTAGGTTGGGACAGGCTCCCAAAATGGAGTCACCAAGGACAGTGGGACACTGACAGAGACTTATCCACATCCTCAAGAAACTGCCCAGCCATTATTCCTTCCTTGCCTAACAATGGCCCCAGGTCATGGTTTCCTGCCCCCTCATCTCATAAGTTGCCTGCTCACTGTTCTGGTTTCACACCCTCACTATATGAAATGGCTAATGTATACAACAAAAAAGTTCTTTTCCCTTCCTCACCTTCCCCCAACTGAAGAAGCCCTGTAAAGCTCACTATTTGGAAACTGAGGTTGGCTGAGCTCCTCTCTTGTGAGCCAGCCCTGGAAGCTGATGTTTTTCTGAATAAAAGCTTTCATCTTTGCCTCAGAGTGGTTTCTGTGGTCTTGGTCACTCCTGAACCTTACAAGTGTGGGTATGTGAGGAGGTCTGAAGATAATCTCTGGTGTCAGTCAGGGCACTCCACTTTACTTGATACCAGGTCTACTGTTTGTTGATATATACCCCAAGATGGCCCGGGAGATTCCAGGCAATTTCCTGTTTCTGCCTCCTATCTTGCCATAGCACTAGGATTATGCGTATGTGAGCTTAGGGCTTAACATGGGGTCTGGGCTCTGAATTTATGTATCATGCTTGCACAGGAAATGCTTTATCCATTGAGCCATCTTCACAGTCCAGTCCTATTCATCCACTTATCCTTAAAATGAATTCATCTTCTTATCATTTCCCTACTTCTATCTCTAGCCATTAAAAATCACTCTTTATTCCTGCACTGAGACGCCAGGTAATTTAGCTCATGAAACAGCAAATAGTGAAACTTGGCCTCTCCCTGTGGGAATACCATGACCCTCTAACCTCCTGCGAGGTAAGGTGGGTTACTAATGAGGAAGGGAAGCAGATGTTCTCCAAGATGACAGGAGCACCAACGCTGCCTCTCACCTGTGTGATAGCCGTTGTCGGAGGTATAGAAGATGTATGTGTTGTCCAGCTCTCCAGTGAAGTTCAATCTCTTCACTAGTTTCTCCACAAGGTCATCAACTGAGAGTAGAGTTTGCCACCTGGGTGTGAACAGAAGGCAGAAATGTGGCTTCAGGGGCAATGGCTCAAGGATCACTATCTTTAATCACTGAGACATCTCCCCAGCCCCAAATTATCACTATATTGACAAATAAGCAAAAGCAAAATAAAACAAAACAAAGGCTTTTCCTAATAAACATGAGATGCTCAAGCAGGTCACTGAAAAGACAAATTAGAAAATTTCAGAACGTAATTCATTTTAGAGTTAACTGTGCCAAGGAAGTAGAGTAGGGTTCTAATAATCAGTTACCTTCACTTTTTTTTAAAAAAAAAATTTTGTTTATTTTCATTTATTTATTTGAGAGTGACAGGCATAGAGAGAAAGAAGCAATAGAGAGAGAGAAAATGGGCATGCCAGGGCATCCAGCCACTACAAATGAACTGTGCGCCCCCTTGTGCATCTGGCTAACATGGGTCCTGGGGATCGAGCCTTGAACTGGGGTCCTTAGGCTTCACAGGCAAGTGCTTAACCGCTATAAGCCATCTCCCCAGCCATTCACTTTTTATATGTATATTTTTGTTTTTATTTTTATCTATTTATTTGAGAGTGACAGACCGACAAAGAGGGAGATACAGAATGGGCACGCCAGGCCCTCCAGCCACTGCAAATGAACTCCAGATCCATGTGCCACCTTGTGCATCTGGCTTACATGGGTCCTGGGGAAATCGAGCCTTGAATCAGGGTCCTTAGGCTTCACAGGCAAAGGCTTACCCGCTAAGCCATCTCTCCAGCCCTGCCTTCACTTTTTAGCTACTTCAGTGGCTACACCGGCAATGAGAATGAGACTAGAGATAATCAAATATGTCAGGGCCAGCTTTCTTTTTTCCTTGAAGCAGGGTCTCACGTTAGCCCAGGCTGACCTGGAATTCAATATATAGTCTCAAGGTGGCTTCAAACTCATGATGATACTACCTAACACTGTCTTTTGAGGGCTGGGATTATCAAAGGTATGTGCCACCATGCCTGGCTGTGCCACTTTAATAATCTGCACTCTAGGCACTGACACACTATGGCCAGCATGTCAAAGCTTGTCTATTGTTTTTATAAAGTATTATTGGTGCTGTGAACTAAAGTTCCCAGAAAACAGCTCTATCTGCTGCACCTACTTCCAGGAAGGCTGAATGGACTGATAAAGCTCCTGTGGTCACAGAATGATGGAATGTTGCAAGTCAGAGCCAAATTACCTTGGGCTGCCTTTAGGCCCTTAATAGCCATTTATTGTCCACCTCTGTGACTAAACTAACATCCTGGTGACTATCAGTTGATCAGGTGTAATCCCTCTTGAAATGCAAGAACAGACTCCTAGCTTCCACCAACCCAAGGGCTAAGAATGTCCTCAGATAGCATCTGAGGCCTATGGTTGAGATTTGCTGTAACTGGCCTTTAATCCCAGCACTTGGGAGGCAGACGTAGGAGGATGTAGGAGGATCACCATTAGTTCGAGGCCACCCTGAGAATACATAGTGAATTCCAGGTCAGCCTGGACTACCTTGAAAAAACAGGGAAGGGGGAAAAAAAAGCTCTTAGTTGGAGAAGGTGTCACTGTGGGGGTGGGTTGTGGATCCTGGGGTTCAGCCCTAAGGTGTTTTGGGGGTGGATCTCAGTTCTAGCTTAAAGGTATGTAGAGAAGTCTGAGCTTTGGGGATTTTTGTGCCAGCTGTTTTTTGGATGGCAGCCAGCTTCTGCCATCCATGGAACTTCTCCTGGATTCTCTGGCATCTGGTGCCTGTTGACCTTAGTGCTAGTGCCCCTGGAGTGGTCCCCTGCACCCTCGACTGCTGGCTGCACACAGGCCACCATGAGCATCCCGAGTTGATCCCCTCCCACCACCTCCGCATCTGCACTAAGCCCTTCTCCTGGGGGGATGGCAACCACACCCTCTTCCACAGTCCCCATGTCAACCCTTTGCCCGCCAGCTATGAGCATTGCTGAAGCCCCAGCAGAATACCCCCAACTCAATAAAGCAACAAAGGTGTGGAACTTTAAATTAAAAAAAAAAAAAAAAAAGATGGCCCCTCAGGGTCCATACACCTGAAGGTAAAGGAATGTCTATTGTGTCTATTGGCTTCTGAAGTGGCTGATATCCCAAAGCATCTCTCCCACTGACTCACTTCCCTATCTGTTTCAAAGATAACAGACTGGCATAGTCCCTATCCTCAGAGTCACCCAAACTGAGAAAGCTGCAGCTCTTACCTTCTTCTAAATGCATCATCTAAAAACTGTATTGAAGAGTTAGTCATTGGAGTCTTGGCTTGTCTAATTAACCAGTGCTTGTTCTAAAATTTAGAAGAAAAAAGTGTTAACACCAAATCACCATTATTAAACTGCTAGATTATTAGAGCAGATACACGTGTTGAAACAGTGTCAGACTGTCTCTCCTTCCAGTGTTCCTAAAAGTGAAGTTTCTCAGGTTTACTTTTTATCATTCTATCAGTAGTCAATACCTTGGCTCTTTTAGCAGCATCAATAAGACAAACCATCAGCTAAAATGAGATTTTTTTTTTGAGGCAAGCCCAACAGACAGGCCTTTTTCTTTTTTTAATGCAAGAGAGAGAGGGGGAATGCGGGAGAGAATTGGTGTGCCAGTGCACACCGCTGTAATAGAACTCCAGGAGTGTACTTGTGTTACCTTGTATGTCTGGCTTGCTTGGGACCTGGAGTGCCAAACATGGGTCCTTAGGTTTTGCAAGCAAGTGCCTTACCCACTAAGCCATAAATGAGATTATATTTATAACTATGATCCTATAGCCACAACCTGGCAGCCATTAACTTTATCTTTATCTAAGTTTTGGCCTAATAAGTCACTCCTTTGTTATCTACTTTACAACCCAATACACTGACATCCCAGGGAAAATCCTATCATAGCACTTCCCTAAAACTTCAAGTCCAAATCTGGAAGGTCCTTCCCATTTAAATAAAATCCACATATTAAAACATCTTACCATTAGTTCTATTTATTTATTAAGCTGTAAGTTACCACCTTCTAAACTACATTCCTCAAAGTTGTTCTTTGGTTGTTCAGTTTGAGAAATGTTGCAGATTCACATAGATCTCTCAAAAGTTACAGAGTAACTTACTTAACCCAGTTACCAATCATACTGGTCCCAGTAACATCTAGTAGCCCCTTCAGAACACAAATTGAGAATAGTCCTCCAGTTTAAAGCCTAGTTTACTCAACTTCAAAGTCACATTTAACAAAAAACATGCTGTGGCATAGCTGGCAGCATACTAGATGTTTCCATACACTTTAATCCTTACAATCAGCCCAAGAGGGAGATTTTTGGGGCAGAAGAACAGGAGGTAAGTATCATGCCCCTTTACAGCTCTCCTGGCTCTAACTTCAAGACTCATTCTTTCTATATCCTTACAAGCATGGCTTCTAGGAAACAGACACAGGTAGTGGAGACTTCTCTTTGAACCAGGGAACTGCCTACACTTTGTGCAGGGGAAATATTAACTATCAGCCAAAGAATATTTTGAGGAACATAGTTTGGGAGATGATGGCTTAGAGTTTTGTCAATAGACAAGAGGGAATAGGGTGTGGGAAGGTTTGGGTTCCTTCCCCCCCCCACGCCCCCTCTGAGGTAGGGTCTTGCTCTAGTCCAGGCTGACCTGGAATTCACTATGTATTCTCAGGGTGGCCTTGAACTCATGGTGATCCTCCTATCTCTGCCTCCAGAGTGCTGGGATTAAAGGTGTGGCACCAGCAGACCTGGCTAGGTTTGGATTCTTAAAAATGTACTTTTATTTAAATGAGGACCCTTTTAAATCTCTGACTAGAAGGTTTAAGAATTTAGGATTTGTCCTAGGGATCCAAGGGGACTGTTACTGTGGGTAGGAAAATAGAGAACAGAGTAGCTTACTGGGCACAACTTAGAGAAAGATAACATCAGCTGGCAGTCTGAGTGATGGTCTTCAGTCATGTTCCCTGCCACCTTGTCCCACTGAAGCTCCCTTCTTCCTATGCCTAGGACCCACAAGTCAACAGGCAAGACTGCTGCACATGCAGCTCAGTCCCTGGGGACGGGTCTCAGATAATGCCAGGAAAGAGGACAGCCAAGGGACACTCTGTAATCAAGAGATGGTGTTCTTTACTATCCCCTGGTCCCGACAGTGCTTCATTGGATGTGTGGCAGAAACCTTATCCCTACCTGTGAAACAAGTTTATACTGTCTGTTGTATGAGGAATAGGGGTAGCTACTTCTAAGAGGTACTGAAAGAACCTGCGCTACGGCTCAATGGTTTTCTGACGAATCCATGACACAGCTAGTTCTAGTGAGTATGGATCATTTCAAGGGTACGAGGCACCTACCGTTCCATGGACATTAAAGTTCTTGCTTCTTGGTGCAAAGACATTCTGGAAAGCCTTTTGGTACTGAGGTGCAGCTGTCCAAGGTGAATGAGGTGCTGGAGTGGCGATCATCATGAAGAATGGCTCAGAGTTGGACTTGTAGTCCAGGAAATCCAAGGAGACATTAGCCTGATACATACAAAGATTTGTCACCTCCTCTACTCAATAATTGAGTATCTAGTTGATAAATTTCTTTTAGTGGAGAAAGAGTACAGAGTTATGTTGGCTGTTCATCTTAACACATGATTTCATTCGATGTATGCAGACACTTTGTTAAATGCGCTTGCTTTAGGCAATGCTTACAAAACTGAAAAGCTCACCATTTCAAGAAAACACTTCAGACCCTGACTTTACAGGACCTAGATTTTTTTGTTACTCCTATAGAAATAAATAGTAATATGGTCATTTTAGTATTAACTTATGAAAACAAAGTTTACAGTGTACATCTTTGATTCTTTAAAAGAATGTTAAAAAAAAATTAAAGAGAGTAGTGAGAAAAAGTTACCTTTACCTTACAAAAATATGAAGAAAGCAGATGTTATTTGTGCCATCTGAAGAAGCTAAATTTAATGAGCTACACTCAACATACTAGGGTCAGGGAGTGGAAAAATACATGCTTAGCACATAAGAGGTGTTGGGTTCAATCCCTAACACCAAAACCACAAGAAACAAAACCAGAGAACACCAGTTAAAACCACCTACCAAAGACACCCTCCCTCTGGGGTTTTATATGGTCCTCACATTTGTGATTGCTACCATCTGGAGATAATTATGAAAAGGAAACATCCCACATGCATGCTGGTTTTCACTGTTCTAGTAGAGTCTGACCTTCATTTACACTAACTCAGGAGCTAGAGAGGGTATCTGTCCTGTCATCTTCCCACCTACTTTATTCCAGTGCTAACACCTTCCTGTGGTTTCTCCAATAAGCCAGGCACAGTCCGCTCAGCTGAAGCCCTCACACTTACTATTCCCTCTGCTCGTAGCACTCTTTCCCTCACCTGTGTACATCACTCTCACCTTCAGGGTTCTGCTTAAATGTTACTTATCTGTCTAAACTGATCATCAGCTGATGAAGCAACAAATGAACACGTATGTGCAACTACCCACACATAACACATATGCATGAAGTAGTTACCTCCCATAGGATGAACTCTATTTGGTGAAGAAATACCCTGTGGAAAGTTTCCACTGGAAACACATCAGGATGGGAAGGTTCCACCTGTCTAGTAAGTACCCTTTCCACACACACACCCTGCCCACAATCCCTGTGCCTTCATCCACACAAGGCCTGTGAAGCTGCATCTTGCAACTTGTGAAGAAAACTGGGGTCAACACAGGGAACACAGGAGGTAGGAATCCTCTAAAGTAATCTGCACAGTTTAGAGATTACCTTTTAGATGAGGGAACTTGTCGTTGGAACTGTGAGAACATTGGATTTGTCTAGTTTATAGACAAAGAAAAACACCCTCTGGAGTTTTTCAATCAGGTGGAAATATTCTTTGGCAGTTAGGCCAAGTCATTATATGCATGTATGCTACCTGATATAAGTAAGACCAGACTTTTCTCAAGTGTTAAACCAAGTGTGACCTAAACTTGCCATGCCACAGCTCTGGACTTTCAACAACTCACCAGAACATCTGTCAGGTAGTCCACACTGTAGTTTTCACCATGTTTCCGGGCCTTCCCATTGATAGAGAGGGTGTAGTTGTAGTATTTAGAGTTCTTTTCCTGGGCAGGAGGAAGTAATACTTGTTGTGACGTCAGCATACAGACTCAAAGTCTGAATCCACACTAGACTAAACTGTACTGCTTACACAGTGATAAAACACAAGTTCCTTGGGTCAATAATGAATTGGAGTTTTCAACGAGGACTTTGTCAAAGACTAGCACAGTTTCAATAAATTAATCTACCTTAAAAGGCAAAAGTGGATCAGGAAGGACAGACACTCCCAGCCCCACTAATGGCAGGGAAGACATTTAGGCAGGAGTGACTCACCAGTCAACAGACTTTCCGTTAAGGAGATAAAACAGTGAATTATATTGGAGTTAAGTTAGAATAAATACACTTCGTATTTTGGCCTGTGTCTAATTGTCATTGATTTCCATACTCACCAGAGCATACCAGTAACTCCAGCCCAGAGGAACATGTTCTAGTCCACCTGCATCTGGAGCTCCATACTGAAAAGACAGCCAAGCAGGACATCTGAACTCCTTGAACCAGACCAGAATAAACTCTATAATCCAAGGAATTTTTTAAGCAAGAGTTGGTGGGCCAAATCTGACCTGTTAGCTGTTTTGCATGGCCAGAGTATTAATAATTTAATCATTTAAATGTATAAAACTACCAGCCAAAAGAAGTATTTTGTGAAATGTGAGGTACGTGAAATTCAAGTTACTGCTTTACTTGAAGACAGCCATACTCATTTGCTTATGTATTATCTCTGGATGATTTCTGGCTATGCTGCCAATGTCACACAGCTATAAGAGATGAGTAGTCTACAAAACCTAGAACAGTTACCATCTGGTCCATTTACGAAAACACTGCATATGGCCCATGGCACATGACTCATTCATGGGGTGAACACTGAGCTGTGATGGCACCGAATGAACAGCCCACCTGACCACTGGCTAGGAAAAGCCATAATAACCAGGCTGTGGGCTATCAGCCCATTTATTTAGGTGTCCTGATGAAATGTGCTTTGGAAGTCATAGTTATCTGATGAGATGAAAAAGTGTACAGACCACAGGATGCTCCTACCCACTTAATGAAGTTTAGTATCAAGGTAGAATTTAATTCCTGGAAACTATCTCTGTACTTTAAAAGGTTTCTATTCTGTATATGCACATCAGATGTGCAAAGCAGCTTTAAGTTTCTTTTATGACCCAATGCTCCAACCCCACAGCCAACTTCTCATGTTTCTTTCAAATTGACTCATCTTCCATCAAACCCACACAGTTACAGACTCTCTCAATTATTGGGGAGAGGGAAGAAAAGAAAATCTGGGTCAGAAAAATGTGAGAAAAGTAGACGCTCTTTGTCCTGCACCTCCAGTTTAACTACTAGAACTAATCCCAAACATCTCAAATGCACTGTTTTTTTTCAAGTATGGACAATGACTAACTATTAAGTCCAAGGTAGATTTGGGGCCATGAAACTTGTGCTAATGAGCCATCACATCACTCAGGCAGTAAGCCACCTGGCCACATGTTTCAACTGTCTAGGCTCTGGGTGCTGGCTGGCCTTCATCATAATCTCTCCACAATCTGTTCTCACCTTTCATGTCAGAAAATCTGCTGAACATTAAGTTTCTATAATTCAGAAATGAGGGTAACAAATCTGAGCTTAGGAGGAAAAAAATTCCTTCTCTTGGTTCCTGAAAAGGGGAACTAGAAAATAAGACATTGTGACTGCCATATGACAGGCAGAATTCCTGACCAAAAACAAAACAAAACAAAACACGGAAGACATGGCAGATAGACATTGTAGTCAATTTTTAAATAAATGCTTCTAAAATTATTAAAATTCAGAAAGAATAACTACAATACTCAAATCATGTAAATATGTTCATGTTAACTAATGGACAGATTAGGAAAAATATATACTAAAACCCCTTTAATAACATGACTTGAACTGACACTACTAGAAATAATCAACAGGAATTGTACTAATTCACATTTAAAAGGCAGTTCTAACAAGATGATCATTCAACATACCTCATTTAAATATTTCCCAGCAAAGAAGGTTTGATAACCACACATTGATCTGAGAATTGCTGGGAATGTGTTTGGCTCTTGGATCTTCTGCCAAGACCTGCTACTGCAGTTTCCCTCCAAAGTGTTGTTAACGACGTGATGATTGTGCGGATACTTTCCTGTCAGGATACTGGCTCTGCTGGGACAGCACAGCGCACTTGGCACATACTACAAAGAACAGAAGTGAAAGACAAGTTACACTGGAAAGATGGTGGCTTTCTCACCATTTCTAAAGAGTATGGAGGGCACTAACACTCCAGCTTCAGTTTTAGTTTCTCAGGGGATGGAGACTTTATTACAAATGACTGACTTCAGACTGCTAAGTCACACAGGGGAGACATCAGAGCAGAACACAGTGAGTAATAGCTACTGGGAAAAATAAAAGGAACCATGAGTGGGTGGAAGAGACCTTAAGGTGGGGGGACAATGTATTGGAATATGCGTAACATGAAGAAAATGGAGAACTATTTGGGGAGGGAAAAGAAACCAGTGGGGGAGGGAGAGGTTGTCAGTGGGACAGGGAAGGAACAAATAAGAACAAAATGTAATGACATACACGAAAATGCCATGGAACCCACTACTTTGTATGCTAACTTAAAAATTGTCATTTAGGGGCTGGAGAGATGGCTTAGTGGTTAAGCGCTTGCCTGTGAAGCCTAAGGACCCCGGTTCGAGGCTCAGTTCCCCAGGTCCCACGTTAGCCAGATGCACAAGGGGGCGCACGCATCTGGAGTTCATTTGCAGAGGCTGGAAGCCCTGGCACGCCCATTCTCTCTCTCTCCCTCTATCTGTCTTTCTGTGTCTGTCGCTCTCAAATAATAAATAAATAAATTGTAAAAAAATTGTCATTTAGGCTTGGGGAGATGGCTCAGCAGTTAAAGATGCTTGCTTGCAAAGCCCACTGGCCTGGGCTTGAGTCTCCAGTGCCCATGTAAAGCCATGCATCTGGGGTTAGTTTGCAGTGGCAAGCTTTGGCCTGCCTATACTCTCACACTCTCTTTCTGTTCACAAATAAAAATATTTTTAAAATGTAATTTAAACTGAAATTAGCAACAAAACAAAAGAACACTACTTGGGCTGGAGGGATGGCTTAGTGGTTAAGGCATTTGCCTGCAAATGCCAAAGGACCCAGGTTCCCCAGGACCCACATAAGCCAGTTGCACAAGGAAGCGCACACTTCTGGAGTTTGTTTGCAGTGGCTGGAGGCCCTGGCGTGCCCATTCTCTCTCATTTTTTCTCTCTCCCCCCCTTGTTCTCTGTCAAATAAATAAATAAATAAAAGGTTTATTTCAAAAAAAAAAGGAATGCTACTTGAGTCTCCTACTATTGAGAAGTAGAAATTCATTTTCAGGCCCATCTGTAGCTTTGTATTTTTTTATATTTATTACATTGGATGTGCATTTTTCTTTCTCTAGTATTTTCACTCAACTACTGTCGACAAAATTTCCCTATTTTACCCAATAATGAAACTACTTTATAGAAGCTGGTATTAGCTTCTGCTTACCCCAAAAGGAAAGGAATGCCCACTTAAGCCCATACTCATGCTAACATTAGATAGCATGCCTTTTAAATACTCAGGATTTTTTGTCTTTCAAGCTGGATTTTTCTTTTTTCCTTTCATTTTGTGCTGGGGATTAAAAACCAGAACTCTGGGGCTAGAGAGATGGTTTAGCAGCTAAGGTGCTTGCCTGCTGAGCCTAAGGACCCATGTTCGACTTCCAGGTCCCACATAAGCCAGATGCACAAAGGTGGCACACACAGCTGGAGTTCAACTGCAGTGGCTGGAGGCCTTGGCATACCCATTCTCTTTTTCTTTCTGCTTGCAAATAAATAAATAAAATATATTTTAAAATATTACCTCAGGCTGGAGAGATGGCTTAGCAGTTAAGCGCTTGCCTGTGAAGCCTTAGGACCCCGGTTCAAGGCTTGATTCCCCAGGACCCACATTAGCCAGATACATAACAAGGAGCACATGTGTCTGGAGTTCATTTGCAGTGGCTGGAGGCCCTGGCACACCCATTCTCTTTATATATCTGCCTATTTCTCTCTCTGTTGTTCTCAAATAAATAAATTTTTTAAAAAAAATTTTAAAAATAAAAAAATAAAAAAATTACCTTGATAGGTTTGATCCCTGAAATGAATAAAAACAAACCAACCTGGGGTTGAAGAGATGGCTAAGTGGCTAAAGCACTTGCCTATAAAGCCTAATGGTCTGGGTTTTACCCATGTAAAGCAGATGCACAAAGTGGTGCATGTCTCTGGAGATCATTGGCAATGGCTGGAGGCCCTGGTGCACCCATTTGCTCTCTATCTCTTCTATAACAACCTTGGGACGGGGGCAGGGTTAGGATTGGGCATTTCAGGGGAGTTCAAGGCCCTGGTTTCAATCTTCAAATAAAATACCTTACCACAATTGTTCTTACCTATTCATTAGTCTAGCTAACTTTTGAAATCATTTAATTGAACCTTAAAAAAAATCTTGAGATTCCAATAATAATAATTATTTTAAGCGTCTTCCCACACAAGATGATATGCATAGCTACATACCACATATTTTAAAAATATTTTTATTAGAGTCAGAAAGGTGTGGGGGGGGGAGGGAGGGAGGGAGAGAATGGGCATGCCAGAGCTTCCAGCCACTGCAAATGAACTCCAGACACCTGTGTCACCTCCATCTGGCTTACATGGGTCCTGAGGAATTGAATCTGGGTCCTTTGGCTTTGCAGGCAAGTGCCTTAACCTCTAAGCTATCTCTATAGCCTCACATATTTTTATTACTCATAAAGTCCATAACATCACCTGCACAGATCTCGACCATTTCAGGTCACCTGCAGTTAAATGGCAGCAGGTGGTTATTGCTGGAGAGTTTATGTTTTGCTGCTACAATAAAAGGAACCTTTTCTGTTCTACTTCTTTAATATTTCATTTTTATTTATTTATTTGAGAGAGTGAAAGAGGCAGAGAGAGAGGGAGGGAGGGGAATGAGTGCACCAGGGCTTCCAGCCACTGCAAATGAATTCCAGATGCATGTGCCACCTTGTACATCTGGTTTACATGGGTCCTGGGGAATCGAACCGAGGTTTCTTGTCTTTGCAGGCAAGCGCCTTAACCACTAAGCCATCTCTCCAGCCCTTCTGTTCTACTTCTATCTGTAACTCATTACATGGATTTATAGTAGTTGAAGTAGTTTTCCAGACTGGGGATGTGGCTAGTGGGTAGAGCCATCTGTCTACCAAGCACTAAGCCCAGAGTTTGAAAACCAGCACCGCATAAACTGGTATGGTGGCAAACACCTGTAATTCTAGCTCTCAGGTGGTGAGGGCAGGAAGATCAGAAGATATAGACTATCCTTGGCTACATCAAGTGGGAGGGAAGCCCAGGCTACATGAGACAAAAAAGAGAAAAAACAAATTCCCCAATAATTCTGTATTTTCTAGGTTAAAAAAAAAAAATCTAAGCAATGGAAATAATTTTGTTGCCTTGTTGTTTTATTTTTACAACCCAGGACACTGAGAAACACCAAAGCCATTGTTGCCCAATGATTTTTTTTTTTTTTTTTTTTGGAGGTAGGGTCTCACACTAGCCCAGGCTGACCTGGATTTCACTATGTAGTCTCAGGGTGACCTCGAACTCACAGTGATCCTCCTACCTCTGCCTCCTGAGTGCTGGGATTAAAAGTGTACACTACCATGCCAGGCCCGATGATTTTTTTTTTTTTACTTCAGGCTCAAGGTGTGCCACTACTCTGTGGAAAGATTTATTATTACAACTGTTTGATACATTACCAGGAAAAATGCTAAACTTTCAGAGGACTTTGAGGCATCGATTGAGATGAACATCTATTTTCCTTCTTTCAAGGAATGTTGGTGGACAATTTACCCAGCTCTGTGCAGCACTTTCTGTAAGCACAGCCCTTACGTATATGCTTTACATCAGAAGTGATACTTCTGATTGGACACTGCAATATGACACTGTCATTTACAAATGTGTTGGGTGACACCCACAGATATCCTGGGACACACGTGGCCTGTAGGTTACAGGCTGGACATGCCTTCTTTACATGTAACTGTAATAACCCTAAGGCAGGCTTTAGTGAATCTAACTTAAGCTGAGAAACAAGGACTAGAGAGGGTAGATAACTTGTGAAAACTCACAGAGCTAGGAAACAGAGCAGTGAGCCCTTGAGTTTGTGCCTAACTTTAAGCCTAAGACCATGTTACTGTCCAGCGGATTTCCTGGTATTAAGCTACCATTCCATTCCTAAATGACTACCACTCACTGAGTTATATGTATGGTTATTGAATCTGAATTGCCAGTATTTTGTTCTGGATTTTTCCATCTGTATTTTTACATGTGTGTGTCCCTGTACATATGCTACACTGTGCACTGGAGGTTAGAGGACAAATTTTGGCTTGGTCCTTACCTCCCACTCCCCCCACCCCCTTGCTTTGAGCTTTGGGGAAATTCTTGTCTCCATCTCCCATCTCATAGCTGGGACTACAGAAGCCCATCATGGCTTCTGGCTTTTTATGTGGGGCCTGGGATCAAATTTGGGACTTCAGTCTTAAGAAGCAAAAGCTTTATCCACTAAGTCACTTCCTCAGTCCCTCCATCAGTACTGTCATATGTTTATGTTGAGTGGGTGTGTACTTTTAGTTATTTTTTATTTATTTTTTTTTTTGGTTTTTCAAGGTAGGGTCTCACTCTAGTTCAGGCTGACCTGGAATGCACTATGGAGTCTCAGGGTGGCCTCCAGTGATCCTCCTTCCTTTGCCTCCCAGTGCTAGGATTAAAAGCGTGCACTTCCACGCCCGGCTTAGTTCCATTATTTTTGTCACACTTGGCTATTATGGTTAACTGAGCTTTGGCTCTAGAAGCATAAATGTTCTAGATTGATACAATGTGTTTTTTTTTAAATTTTTTATTTATTTATTTGAGAGCAACAGACATAGAGAGAAAGACAGATAGAGGGAGAGAGAGAGAATGGGCACGCCAGGGCTTCCAGCCTCTGCAAATGAACTCCAGAAACGTGCGCCCCCTTGTGCATCTGGCTAACGTGGGACCTGGGTAACTGAGCCTCGAACCGGGGTCCTTAGGCTTCACAGGCAAGCGCTTAACCGCTAAGCCATCTCTCCAGCCCACAATGTGTTTTTTTTAACTTGTTCCTTGACAAAGTAAAATTCATTTTCAAATCTCAAATAGTGAAGTTTTATGAGCTGCAGAACAGCTTAGACATATCAACTAATTTTCAATTGATAAGAATATTTATATTCAAAAAATTTATCACAGTAAATAAAAGACCTTCAAATCAGACATTTGACCAGAAAAGGAAAACAAAAAAACAAAACACTCACACACATTATACTGAACTCTATCTTTAGAAGTGGCTTTCTTCTTAGAATATAAACCCCAAATCTAACAAGATCACATTCGCTTCTGTACTTACAGCGCTGGAGAAAGTCATCCCCATCTCTCCAATGAGGGCCTTGGTTTTCTTCAGTGGTGTCTATAAAGTAAATAATTATCCATTAGACAATTTGACACATTAAAATACACAAACCAAAATTCATGTCTTGTTACATCTTGAACATTTATTCCCAATCAGCTCTAACACTAAGCAGCAGTCCAGAGAGGCATATGACTCTGGCATGAATCAACAATGAGTACAGGTGGGTATACCCTATGCGACAGTGCAGGCAGGAAAGGGAATGTTGCCAGCTGATACCAATGCCCATCAGTACTTATTTCAATATGATGACATTTTAGTGCTTTTCTAATTTGCCACCAGCCCCAACACAGTAAATGGTAATATGAAAGGCATCCTCCACTTAAAAAAAAATTATTTATTTGCAATCAGAGAGAGAGAGATAGAAGACACATACACGTATAGAGAGAGAGAGAGAGAATAGACATGCTAGGGCCTCTAGCCACTGCAAACTGACTCCAGATTTATGTGCCCCTTGTGCATGTGACTTACGTAGGTCCTGGGGAGCAGAACACCTTAATCGCTAAGCCATCTCTCCAGCCCCCATCTTCCACTTTCTGAAGGAAGACAACACCTGGATTCTGAAAGCCAGATGAGGTCCTGAGGCTGAGGCTGCCTAACACCTTCCGCCTTCAGTAAAGCACACATACAGCTTCAGGTACCAGCTGGCTGCTCTCAGCAGAGGACCACTGCCACATAAAGCAAGCAGCAAAGTCGAGACAGGTTCAATGAGCATCTGCCCAGCCTTCACTTTATGTCCTTTTTGTCATTTGTTCAAAATCTGTGTGTGTGTGTGTGTGTGTGTGCGCGCACGCACGCGCATATGCAGTGTGTGCCTCATATGTACACATGGGCAGGCCAGAGGAAGACTTCTATCATTCCTCTACCTTATTTCCTTGAAACAGTCTCTCACTGAACTTGGCGCTGACCATTTTTCACCAATAAAACAAGGTCCTGCCCTCACGATACTCCAGCTGGGGACCTGAACAATTCAAGGTACTCACTAAATCACTGAAGGTAGTGACATACACCATGGAGAGAATCAGGCAAGTTGACGTGACATAGCTGGTGGAAAGGAAGGGAGAGCTACTTTGTGGTGGGGAAAGTCCTCTTTTAGGAGGGACCTTACTGCTGAGAGCCACATAGTCCATCATGCAGGGATCCATAAGAGGATGCTTTCAGGCCTAGTGAATGGCACACACAAAGCCCACCATAGGAAGGAACAGAAAGGAGGCCATTGTGGAACAAGCAGCTCAAAAGGCAAAGGGGGAAAAGCATTACGACCTGGCTGCAATGCAGGACTGCAGAGGAATTTGACTTTAGCCTAAGAACTTCACACTAATAACCATAATTGTTATGCTGCTAGAAGAGTCCAAGTGATAACCATAGTCTCTGCTTGACCGAACAAGTCCCAAACAAGAGACCACACGATGCTGAAAACATGTGTTCAAGCTAATCTGAACCGACAGTGGCTGGTCAGGTGGAAACCATATGACAGAATTAAGAAGCAGTCACTTTCACTTGCATTTGAGCAATGTGTCATTTTACTTATCCCAAACAAAATCCCTTCCATAAGATCCTTGAAGAGTCCTTCACATTCCTGGTCCCATGCATAGTCACTTTCAAAGTTTTGACAATTCTGATACTGTTAACTAAATGTTACTTTTTCCTAGTAATGATTTTTAAAAGAACCACCTTTGCTTCTGTAAATGACAGTGCATCCATCACACTATAATTATGATTACATAAAATTAAAAAAAAAATAGAAAAGAGCCTGGAGAGATGGCTCAGTGGTAAAAGGCACTTGCTTGCAAAGTCTACCATCCTGCATTCGATTCCCTAGTATCTACATAGTCAGATGCACAAAATAAAGCATGCATCTGGAGTTTGTTTGCAGAGGCAAGAGACCCTGGTGTGCTCTCCCTCCCACCACCACCTACTCTCTCTCCTCTCTGTCAAATTTTATATATATATATATATAGATAGATATATATATATATATATATATATATATATACACACACACATACATACACACACACACACACATATACATACATACATACATACACATATGTAATTTTTTTTTTTTTTTTTTGGTTTTTCGAGGTAGGGTTTCACTCTAGCCCAGGCTGTCCTGGAATTCACTGTGGAGTCTCAGGGTGGCCTCAAACTCACAGCGATCCCCCTATCTCTGCCTCCTGAGTGCTGGGATTAAAGGCGTGCACCACCATGCCTGGCCATTTGTTTTTCTGAGGTAGGGACTCACTGTAGCCAAGCCTGGAATTCACTATGTAATATCAGGGTGGCCTCGAACTCAGAGCAATCCTCCTACCTTTGCCTCCTGAGTGCTGGGATTAAAGGCATGCGCCACCATGCCTTGGTACAAATAAATATTATTATTAAAAAACAGAAAGGAAGCCAGCCTGTTTCTGTTTTTTAATAATAATATTTATTTGTACCAAGGCATGGTGGCGCATGCCTTTAATCCCAACACTTGGAAGGCAGAGGTAGGGGGATCGCCGTGAGTTTGAGGCCACCCTGAGACTCCACAGTGAATTCCAGGACAGCCTGGGCTAGAGTGAAACCCTACCTCGAAAAGCCAAAAACAAAACAAAAAAACCAGAAAGGGTCTGATCCCTGAGAAAACTACTAAAAGCAGAGCCTCTCAGATGATACCTGGGAAAGATACAGTGAAATGTTAAAGATGATGGGACTATCAATAAGACAGTATCAAAGATGACTGAAAAACTCCATATCAGCAGGGCATGGTGGCACATGCCTGTGATCCCAGCACTTAAGCAGGAGGCAGAGGTATGGGGATTGCTGCCAAGTTTGAAGCCAGCCTGATCTACATACATATCAAGTTCCTGATCAGCCAGGGATACAAGCCAAAATCATACAAGTATTATAATTCTTTGGCCTGAGAGTCCAAGGGAGTTTCCCAGTGCTTACTTTGTCAGCTATGGTCACAGAGCTCCCTTCCACGGAAAATGGACTACATACAGTTTTATACAAATCAAGGGCCGTGGACAACCTACTGCTGGTACTCCAGAATGTCCTCTAGAGAATTTCACATCTAGGCTGGGGTGTGGTGCAGTGGGTAGAGTGCCTGCTTAGCGGGCATGAAATCCTGAGTTTGATCCCCAGTGCCACATAGATTGGGTGTGATAGTGCACGCTTATGACCCTATGAAGGCAGGAGGATCAAAAGTTCAAAGTCATCTTCAGCTACATAAGGAGTCTGGAGGCCAGCCTGAACTACACGAGACACTAAAGAAAAAGAAGAATCTCTGATCTACAGTGTAAGTGAAAGTGTTGGTATGTAAGATAACATGTGATCAGACAGAACTACCAAGACACTAAAGAAAAAGAAGAATCTCTGATCTACAGTGTAAGTGAAAGTGTTGGTATGTAAGATAACATGTGATCAGACAGAACTACCACAGTATTCTTGTACAGCAGAAAAAGCAGGATGTCATAAAACATTCAAGCTTTGCTCCTTACTAGCTATGTGACCCTTGGCCAACTTACTTCCATACTTCTGAGGATTTCTGTTTTGTTTTGTTTTCCTTTTTAGGGAAACAACAGAATCTACAGCAGAGGACTGCTGTGATGACTGAAGTACAAATATAAGACATCTCACACACTACCTGTCACCAGGTAGGCTCTCAAAACATAGTCACCACCTTAGCTCTTCTGCATAAAGTTCTGTCTGACAATGGCAGAATACTCTGAAAGGTGCTGCAAAAAAAAAAGTCATAATTCTCTGAAGAGTTGACAGCAGTAAGCCTAATTTGTTTCCTCCATTTGATTTTGGCTCCTCTGGCAAGTATAAACAATTCTTTTAAAAAAGGACTGGAGAGATGGCTTAGGATCCTGCTTTGACTTTCCAGGACCCATGTAAGCCAGAAGCACAAGGGGGCACATGCATCTGGAATTTGCAGTGGCTGGAGGTCCTGGTGAGCCCATTTGCTCTCTCTGCCTCTTTCTCTCGCTCAGATAAATAAATAAATAAAATATATTTTAAAAAAAGGAGCTGCCACTGGCTTAAAAGCAGCACGCAGGATTAATATTAAAAGGCAAAACCTTGCAGGGCGTGGTGTTGCACACCTTTAATCCCAGCATTCAGGAGGCAGAGGCAGGAGGTTCGCCTTGAGTTTGAGGCCAGCCTGAGATCACATAGTAAATTCCAGGTTAGTGTGGGCAACAGCTAGACCCTACCTTGAAAAACCAAAAAAGGTGAGACCTCAATATACACAGATAACAGCTGAGGTCAGTAAGAATGAAAGACAATGAGGGGTGGGGAGATGGGTTAGTGGTTAAGGTGCTTGCCTGCAAAGCCTAAGGACTCAGGTTCAACTCCTCAAATACCCACATAAGCCAGAGGCACATGCATCTGGAGTTTGTTTGCAGTGACTACAGACCCTGGCATGCCCATTCTTTATCTGTCTCTTTCTCTCTCTCTCAAGTAAATAACATTTTTTAAAAAAGAATGAAAGACAATGAATTGGGAACACCTTATATTCAGCTAATAAATTTTATTCTCAACAGACATTAAAGCTTGACCTATTGAATACATTAGTTATTGGTAGAAGCAGCTTTTTTTGTTGTTGTTGACAAAACTCTTTACCAGGATACAAATTAAAAAACAAAAAAACAATTTTGGGTGCGGGAGGAAGTACAGGAATTGCAATGTGAATAAAACCTAGGAGGGAAATTAAGTCAAGACTCTCAGAGCTGGAGCTGGAGCTCGGGTAGCAGAGTGCTTGTCTGGCACGCACAAAGCCCTGGGTTCAATCCCTAGCACAACACAAACTTGGTGTGATGGCATACATCTGTGATCCCAGCACTCACATTCAGGAGGAGGAAGAGGAGGAAGAGGCAGGAGGATTAGAAATTCAAGGTCATCCTTGGCTCTATATCCAGTTCCAAGGCCACCCTGAGATACACATGACCCTATCTCAACTTTTGGTATCCTCGTGGCCTAGTGGACAGGAATGGCAAGGACATGTGGAAGGAGAAAGAAAGGTAGAACCAAGTGCCTCAAACGTCAGCTAGAAAAGCCTTTGGCACACACTAAGTGCAAAATATTTGCTACTTCACAACCAGGAAGTATATGGTTGGCAAGACTTCTACCACTGAACCCCCAATGTGACCAGCAACTGTATGTATGGATGTGCTCACCATAATCACATGCAATGTGCACACACATTTCGATTTCACAGCCACAGGGAAGCAAAAAATGTTGGTAGCTACTCACTAAAGTGATTGCACAACTCACTCATGTGTTCAGACCAACCATCTGAAGGACACTGGACCCTAGGGTATTATCACACAGAAAAAGTTAAACCTACTCTGCGTGGTTTCAGTTTAGCACTCAGGTGACAGCAAAAAGGGAACTGAAAGAAGCAAGCAACAAAGTGCTTAAAACAAACGAGAGACAGACAGACAGACAGACAGACAGAGACAGGCAACAGCAAAGCTGGTCCCAGGATCAGAGGAGCAGTGGAGAGTTTGTCCTGACTGCCTGGAGGTCTGAGGTAACTGCTTTGGTGCCGTGGACAAGCCTTTCGCACCCCTGTAAAGGGGTATGGTGTGGATGTTCCCACAAGTCAAATTCCAGAACAAGTGCAAAAGTAACTCATTGCAAGGAAGTCTCATGATAACACTCATCAGCTAGTAAATGGAGCTGACTAACGCTTCGGCCAGGTTTTCAATTAGGCTAATTGATTTGATTCTTCTGAAGCAAAACACACTCTCGATAGTTCCACAGCCCACCAACCAGACTGGTTTATTTCCTCGACTAGGCACAAACGCACCAGTGGCCTAGAAGGTCCTTCCTGAAAGGAGGCTGGACGTGGGGGCTACTGCTCCAATAATCCCGAAGGGACATAAGTCATCAAGGGCTGTGAGCTCTTCCCATCACCTTGCTCTTCGCGAACTCACTCGGATCCCTAAGGGGACTCCGGAGTCCACCCCGAGACGTGAATGCAAACTCCCGTGCGGTGCGTGCACGCGAATCAACCCAGAGGAGTCCCGGGGCCCACTTACACCTACGTGAAGGGCCTCCAGAGACAAACCCAGACCCGCCCGCCCACGGTCAAGGCGGCCAGTGTGGGAGGATGGGGGTCTGGGAAGAGCAAGAAGCCGAGTCGGCCAGGAAGGTGGAGGGGCGGGGCAGCAAGAGGAGCGTTACCATGCCGCCGAGCACTTCGTCCTGGTCGTCGGTGAGCAGCAGCACCACGTTGGGCCTCCGAGCGCCCGCCGCCACCCCCGGGAGCCCCAGGCAGCCGCTCAGCAGCAGGGGCAGCAGCAGGGCAGGGCGGCAGGCGGACAGGTGGTCCGCGCTGCCCCACCGGGGCCCGCCTGGGGCCCGGGGCAGGAGCCGCATGGCGGTCGGGGCTGGGGACGAACCCGCGCACGGGGTACCGAGGGCTCCGGGGACCGAAGGGCGACCGGGCCGAAGAGCCGCGGGCGGAAAAGGCTGCGCGGTGAAGGCCGGGGGCCGGGGTCAGGCGTTTTCTCCGCGGACGCGATCACGTGAGCCCGGAGCGGGGGGCGGAGCTCGGCGCGCGTCACGTGACGGGCGGGCGGGGGCGGGGCCTCGGGAGCCGCCGAGCGGGAAGCGCCGGGTAGCTGCGGGAGGGGGAGCCGGGGACCTCCTCTGGCCCCGGGACGGGGTTCCCGGTGCCTTCTGCTAGGACCGGGTTCTGGCGGCTGGTGGAAAAGGTCAGAGAGGGGAGGGAAGAGAAGATGAGGAGCAGGCATGAGCCTGCAGAGTAGTCGAATGAGAGGAAGAGGAGTGTACCTACCATGTTTGTAAGGTCAGCTCCATATTTCATCCCTGAGCACGCTGCACCGCCCTTAGGAGACAGGGCTTAGTAATTCCATTCGGCTCACGTGCTAAGATGTGGAGCTGGAGCCCAAGTCAGGGCTCTTTGCTCTGAAGCGTGATGATAGAACACTTCCTTCTGCTGACATGGCAACGCACACAAACACCTTAGCCATCATGACAGCTCTATCTACTGTTCCCTGGTGAACTTTTGCAAGTCTTTTTGGAAGCTGTCGAAGTATGAACGATTGAACAATTTCTTCAGGGAAACAATTGCATAAAATTAGGAGCTTTAGATATGTCTGTGGAAAGCTCTGGACAGCCCTACTTTGCCTGTCTGTTCACACTATAAAAAAGAGATATCCCTGGTAAGGTAAATTGTCAAGTTATAGCCTCAACTCAATACAAGATGTACCTTGTTGCTAGTAACAAAGTGTTCTCTAAGCAAGAAGGAGATAAGAAAAGACTTAAAACCCATAAGGTAAAAGTAATTGTTGGAAACACCTTGAAATCTACACAGCTATAGGGCTTGTGCAAAAGGACACAGGCCTTTGTTTTGTTCTCTCCTACCCCCCTTGTGCATGCCGACCTAGTGCTCTACCACCGAGTTAAAACCCCAGCACTTATTATTTTGTTTTAGTTTTAAAGTAAGTCTACAGAAGTTAAGAAAAATATTTTTGAAAACTGATGCAGAATTTTGCAAAAAAAAAAGAATCTTGCTGAGTCTGGCATGGTGGCTGTTGCAGTCAGGTTTGCATTGCTGGCAGGATATGATAACATGAGCACAGGGCAGACATCACCTCCTGGCCAACAATAGCAACAGGAGAGTGTGCCAAACACTGGCAAGAGAAAGCTGGCTATAACGCCCATAAGCCCACCCCCAACAATACACTGCCTCCAGGTGGCATTAATTCCCAAATCACCATCAGCTGGGAACCTATCATTCCGAATTCTCTGATATTTAGAGCCAGATGCACATAGTGGCTCATTCATCTGGAGTTTGTTGTCAGAGGAAAGAGGACCTAGTGTGCCCATTCTTGAGAGATTTCTGTCTCTGTCTCTATTGTCTCTTTCTCAAATATATATGTATATGTGTGTATGTATGTATATGTATGTGTGTGTGTATATATATATAAAATTTTTGGCATTTCCCCTAAGATTTTAAACAAAATGGCTAAAATCCAACTATTAGGTAAAACGTTTCCCATGAAATTTTATTATGAGAACATTACTTCTCCTGTGATATCTGAAGTATAAATCTCTCACTTAATCTTTTTTTCCTTGGAGACAGGGCTTTGCCTCCTAGGCTTGCTATGCTAACCTTGAACTTGCCAAGTAGCCTAGGTTGGCTTTAAACTTCATGTTCCTGCCTCAGCATCCTTGACTACTGGGATTGCAGGGGTTATGACACCACACATGGACCGCACTTAAACTTCTAATCACTTTATAACCCCACCTCTCACCATGACGGTGACAGACCACCTCTCCTGCTATGAACAACCAGAAACAGGGAAAATATGTGTCCACACAGAGGGCAGCACGCAGTGCAACGCTGTGCCCCACGTGTGCAGGAAACAAAGAGCTGTCACTAAGACCCTAAACCAGAGAACAGCAAGGAGTGATAGGAGATGTGGAAACTTCTGTGCAAGTGATGATGACGTAAGGCACAGAACATGAAACCCAAGCAAATTTTTTTTTCTAATTTTTATTTATTTGCAAGCAGAAAGTGAGGGGGAGAGAGAGAGGGAGAGAATGGGCATGCCAGGGCCTCCAGCCACTGCAAACAGACTCCAAATGCATGTGCTACTTAGTGCATTTGGCTTTATGTGGGTACTGGGGAATTGAACCTATGTTGTTTGGCTTTGTAGACAAGTGTCTTAGTTGCTGAGCCATCTCTCCAACCTCCAAGCAAAGTTTTAACAGAGGCTTTTTTCCAAGAAGGGAGTTGGACATAGGGTCAAAGAGGTCTGTTTGCTCTCACCCTGTTGCCATTAAAGCAAAGAATAGTTTTGGTTTTTTTAATTGGTTTGTGGGGGCAGGTTAGGATCTAATAATATTCTACATTGTTGCAAGCATGATTGTGTGTGTGTATGTGTGTGTGTGCATGACAGAGGCTGACGTGGGTGTCTTCCTCAAATGTTCTCCTCTTTATTTTACTCAGGTAGGGTCTCTTACTGGAACCTAGAGCTCACTGATTCAGCTCATATAACTAGCCATCTTGCCCCAACCAATTCTAGTCTCTGCCTTTTGTGCACTGGGATTACAGGCAAGTGGTCATGCCCAGCCTAGCATTTATGTGCTGAAGGTCTGAACTCATGCTTTTGCAGACATCCACACCAACCCCATGAATGTCATTTTTTAATTTCTATTTTTATTTTTTTGGTTTTTTCAAGGTGGGGTCTCACTCTAGCTCAGGCTGACCTGGAATTCACTATGTAATTTCAGGCTGGTCTTGAATTCATGGCAATCCTCCTACCTCTGCCTTCTGACTGCTGGGATTAAAGGTGTGTACCACCACACCCAGCATGAGTGTGAATCTTTTGTTGTTGTTGTTTGGAGGTAGAGTTTCACTCTAGTCCAGGCTGACCTAGAATTCACTGTGTAGTCTCAGGGTGGCCTTGAACTCACGGCGATCCTCCTACCTCCAAGTGCTGGGATTAAAGACGTGCCACCACACTTGGCTGAGTGTGAGTCTTTTAAACTATTTTGTTTATATATTTATTTATTTGAGACAGAGACAGAGAATGAATATGGGTGTGCCTCTAGCTGCTGCAAACAAAGTCCAGATGTATATGGCACTTTGTGCATCTGGCTTTATATGGGTACTGGGGAATCCAACTCAGGTTGTTAGGCTTTATGGGCAAGCACCTTAACTACTGAGCCATCTCTCCATCCCCCAGGTGTGAAATTGGTTTTTCTATCAGATTAGAGAATGGCTATGGTGATGTCATGAGACAATTCTCAGAAGGGTTGGAGATGTTCATGATCCGGCCAGGCAGAGGGAAAGGTTAAGATCAGCAGTAGCCATCAGTACAGTACCTGGCAAAGTGAGGCTGGCGGAAAGGCCAATCTCTCCTTATCAGAAAGCATTCCACACTTAAGTAACACAACTAAAACACACACTTCAAAAGATCAAGGAGATCTGCAGACACTTTGCCTTGAGAACAAGGTCCAACACCCTTTAAGGGAAGACTACAAAATCTGGATAATGCTATGTAACTTATGGTATCATGCAGTCAATAAAAGCAGGAGAATGTGACACATAGCCAGAAGGGGAAAAAAACCTGTCATTTAAAACATAATGAGAGAGATGAAGAAGTTCACCTGTCAGAACCATGATAAATTATTCATAGGAAAACATGAACCCACTGAAAAGTGGAAGTTCCCCCCCGCCACCCTGCCCAAAGTAGGGTCTCTCTCTCTAGTCCAAGCTGACCTGAAACTCACTATGTGGTCTCATGGTGGTCTCGAATTCATGGTGATCCTCCTACTTCTGCCTTCCAAGTGCTGGGATTAAAGGTGTATGCCACTACATCAAGCTCAGATTTTTTTAAAAATGTAACTGAATAGCATAACATCCAAAATAATTCACTGGCTAAATGAGCAGAAGTCTAGACAATGGTAGAATTATAAGTCAACTTGAAGACATAGCAATATCAAATATCTAAAATATGAGCTGGAGGGATGGCTTAGCAGTTAAGGCACTTGCTTGCAAAGCCAAAGGACCCACTTTTGATTCCCTATTTCTCCCTCCCCCACTTCCAAAAAGAAAGATTCTAGGAAAAACTTACAGCTAACATCTCACTTCATGGTAAAAGACTGAATGTTACCTTCCTAGGTCAGTTACAAGAATATTTGCCCTTAATACTGCTGTTCAAAATGTCACTGAAGATTATGGCCAGTTCAGAAGAAGGAAAAATAAATATTCCAAGAAATACATGGACTGGGCTGGAGAGATGGCTTAGGGTTTAAGGGCACTTGCCTGTGAGCCTAAGGACCCCAGTTCGAGGCTTGGCTCCCCAGGACCCACGTTAGCCAGATGCACAAGGGGGCGCACGCGTCTGGAGTTCGTTTGCAGTGGCTGGAGGCCCTGGCGCGCCCATTCTCTCTCTCTCTCTCTCTCTCACTCTCCCTCTTTTTCTCTCTGTCTGTCACTCTCAAATAAATAAAAATAAAATATTTTAATAAAAAAAAAGAAATACATGGACAGATGTAGCATGATCAAAAATGCTGAAAGGGGCTGGAGAGATGGCTTAGCGGTTAAGCACTTGCCTGTGAAGCCTAAGGACCCCGGTTCGAGGCTCGATTCCCCAGGACCCATGTTAGCCAGATGCACAAGAGGGCACATGCACCTGGAGTTCGTTTGCAGTAGCTGGAGGCCCTGGCGCACCAATTCTCTCTATATATCTGCCTCTTTCTCTCTGTGTCTATCACTCTCAAATAAATAAAAATGAACAAACAAACAAACAAAATAAATGCTGAAAGGGAGCTGGGGAAGTGGTTTTGTCAGTGAAGTGGTTGCTACACAAGCATCAGGACCTGAGTTTGAATTCCTAATACCCATGTAAAGGCAGGTGTGCTTGCACCTATCATTCCACCACTGGGGAGGAAGAGATAGGAGGATCCTTACAGCTTGCTTGCTAGATGGTTAAGCTGAATGTGTTCAGTGAGTGATTCCTTCTCAAAAAATAAAGTAGCCACGCATGGTGGTGCACGCCTTTAATCCCAGCACTCAGGAGGCAGAGGTAGAGGATCGCTGTGAGTTCAAGGCCATCCTGAGACTACATAGTGAATTCCAGGACAGCTGGGCTAGAGAGAGACCCTACCTCAAAAACAAAAACAAGCAACAAAAAGAATAAACTGGAGATTGATTGAGGAAGACACGTGATGTTGATTTGTGACCCCCACATGCACCCGCACATATGTGCAATCATGCCTGTATACACTACCTACACACATATACATGCACACCACATACATGTACACATACAAAAAAATGCTGAAAGGCAAAGGGGAAAATCTTGAAGCATCAGGAGAAATAAGACTCATTACTAAAAAGGGAACATCATCAAAACTAGTAGATTCTCATTAGAAATAATGGAGCTTGGCTGGACGTGGTGGCACACACCTTTAATCCCAACACTCGGGAGGCAGAGGTAGGAGGATCATTGTGAGTTCGAGGCCAGCCTGAGACCACATAGTGAATTCCAGGTTAGCCTGGGTGAGAGTGAGACCCTATCTTTGGGGGGAGAAAAAAAAGAGAGAGAGAAATAATGGAGCCTGCCCAGCCTGGTAGCTCATGACTTTAAGAGCAGCACTTAGGAAGCTGAAGTAGGAGTATTACTGTGAATTCAAGCCAGCCTGGGCTGTAGAGTAAGACCCTGCCTCAAAAAACCAAACTAAATAAATATAAAAGAAAGAAAGGAGTCCATGTTTACCCCAGCCCAAACCCCTCACCCATAGTGTCTTTTCTCTGCTTTAGCAATGTGGCCTCGAACCGGCAGGTTCTGTGTAAACCCCATCAGTGTTTTGGCACTCTGAGTCCAGATGTGATCATGGAGGGAGGAAGGTGTGCTCCCCTCCTCAATAACCTTTACCACAGGCTTTCTCTGCAGTTTGGTTGGATTCCCACATGCAGGGTTGGTGATTCAGACATTAAGGTCTTTCATTAAATGCAATTTCCTCCAAAAGCTGGACATGGTAAGCCCTTTTCTCTACGCTATGAAATTGCAGACATACTCTTCAGTATCGTCTTTTTATGTGTGTATGTAAGTGAGAAAGAACTTGTATCTCAGGCACCGTAGTGTGTGTACTTACATATTCTTAGTTAATTAGCACTTTGGAAACTTCTTTGAGTTGCAACAGTAAACTTTTTGGTTTTAGCTTGCTCTATCTGTAGAGAGAAGAGTTCTAGATCACCAAGGTCCAGGGGAATAGAACATTTTAGAGTCACAATTTTTTTTTTTTTTTGAGGTAGGGTCTTGCTCTAGTCCAGGCTGATATTAAATTTACTATGTAGTCTCAGGCTGACCTCAAACTCACAGTGATCCTCCTACCTCAGCCTCCCAAGGGCTGGGATTAAAGGTATGTACCACCATGTTACAGCTAGAGTTACAGTTTTTGACCTTAGCTCCTGGGGCATTCATTTTCTCGCCCACATACCTTGCTGTTAGAACATCATCTGACTTGCTGTGCAAGTGTGGAGTTCAGATTCCAAGAACACATAAAGCAGGGTATATATAGTAGGGCAGGTTTCTAATTCCAGCATAGGAGAGAGAGAGGAGAATCTCCGGAAGCTCTTAGGCCAGGTAACCTGACATATGCAGTGGTGAACAAAAGACCCTGCCTCAAGCAAGGAGGAAAGCAAAGACAAAGGTGGGAGACTGTCCTTTGATCTCCATGTGCGTGCCATGGCATGTGCATATCTGTACTCACACACACAAGTGTACATACATCCTACACACACATGAGGAAAAAATGAATCGCAAATACTAGAGGAGCTAGTCCTAGCACTCAGGAGGCAGAGGTAGGAGGATTGTTGTGAGTTCAAGACTAGCCTGGGAGTACATAGTGAATTCCAGGTCCGCCTGGGCTACAGTGAGACCCTACTTTGGAAAAAAATTAATAATACTAGTAATAATAATAGAGGAGGTGATGGTATGCTAAAAAAAATCCCAAGTCTTGTCAACCAACAATCCTATATACAAAACTATTTTATAAATGAAGGTGAAGCCAGGTATAGTGGCTCACACTTGTAATCCCATCACTGGGGAGGCTGAGATAGGAGGGCCATAAAAATAGGGCTAGAGAGAGTGCTCATGAGCTAAGGCCCTTGACTGCAAGGCCTAGTGACTGGGGTTCAATTCCCCAGTACCCACAGAAGGCCATATGTACAAAGTGATGCATGCACCTGTAGTTCATTTGCAGCAGCTAGAGACCCTGGTACACCCATTCTCTGTCTGTTTCCCTCTGCTTGCACATAAATAAATAAATTCATTAAATGAATAAGTATTAAGATAAACAAAAATAAAAACAAACAAAAAAACCCCTCAAATTGGGGCCATGTGTGGTGGTTCATAGCTATAATACTAGCACTTGCAAGACTGTGGTAGTAATACCACCATGAGTTCGAGGCCAGCCTGGGCCACATAGTGAGTTCCAAGTCAGTCTTGGCTAGAGTGAGATCCTGCCTCAAAAAAAAAAAAAGTAAATATAACTTGTTGCTAGCAGATCTATCTTAAAAGATATAAAGTTCTTTGGCTGTATGAAACAGCCAGAGAAGACAGAGCCCTGGTAAAGATAACTGTACAATGATAAAAGACAGGCTAAATGAATGTCTTGCCAATAACAGCACAAAGAAAACTAATGAGATCAAAGTTGCACTGGGTTCAGAAAATAGCTGAGTGAAACAAATCCATGGCTCCATAGCAATGGGTGAAGGAAACCAAATGCAAACCCACAGATCAGGTGAAGATTATCAGAAATAATCAAAAGAAGGTTCATATAACAAAAACTATAAACATACATTTCATTCCTTTGCATTCTTAGCTGCTTTAGACTATGCAAAATTGGGGCTGGAGGGCTGGCTTAGCAGTTAAGGCATTTGCTTGCAAAGCCAAAGGACCCAGGTTCAATTCCCCAGAACCCACATTTGTCAGACACACAAGGGGGTGCACATATCTGGAGTTCATTTGCAGTGGCTGGAGGCCCTGACATGCCCATTCTTTGGCAAATCAGTCAATTAATTAAAATAATAATTTTAAAATATGCAAAATTACATGCAGGATGTTTATATCAATTTACAGAAACATTTACAGCTATAGCATGTGTAACAATACTACTACAAAAAGGGAAGGGAATAGGTCCTGAGAAGTGATGTTCCTATAGCTCACTGAAATCCAGTGATCACACATGTTTCTCCGTAGTTCACTGGAATCCAATGATCACACGTGTTTCTCTTTAGCTCTACATAGCTCACTGGAATCTAGTGTGCACACATGTACAGTGAACACACGTTTCTTTAGCTCATGGACTACAGTGAGCACAAATCTGAACCTGCTTTCGGTAAGTTGGATATGGAAAGATCTAGAGCCATCGCCAAGAGAATAATGAAAAAGAAGAGAAGAAGGAAGGGGAAAAAATGTTAAAATGCTGTACTAGGAAATATTTACCTTATGGAACAGGAATCAGTGAAAAGCAATAAAGGAAAAAGCATGAGACATGTAGAAAACAAGTGGTGAGCGCACATCAGCTGTATCAACACCAACATTAAGTGTAAATATATTAATCCAGTAAGACACAGAGGTTGTGGAACCAGGTCTAGGGGACTGGGTAGGTATAGTTCATTTGATTGAGTGCTTGTCTTATTCCACAAAGCAAAAGAAAACCTTTATCTAGCTCTGTGCCATCTAGAGGAGACACACTTTAGAATCAAAGACACAATAGTGGCAGTAAAAGAATGGGGCCAGAGGGATGAGAACAGCAACTGCCAAGAGGGTCAACTACGGTGGCTCTTATGTATAATTCCAGCACTGGAGAGGCTGAGGCAGAAGGATTGCTGTGAGCTCAAGGACAGGCCTAGGCCAGAGTAAGACTGTCTCAAAGAAATAATTAAATAGCAAACAAAATTTATAAAACACAAAATTGAGACATTTTATGATGATAAAAAGATCAGTGTTGGCTGGGCGTGGTGGCACATGCCTTTAATCCCAGCACTCAGGAGGCAGAGGTAGGAGGATTGCCATGAGTTCAAGGCCCATCTGAGAGTACATAGTATATTCTAGGTCAGCTTGAGCTGGGCTAGAGTGAGACCCTATCTCAAAAAAAAAAAAAAAAAATCAGTCTGGTATCAAAAAAACATAATAGAAGCCAGGCACAGTGGCACAGCTTTTAATCCCTGCAGTTGGGAGGCTGAGATAGGAGAATTGTCATCTTGTTATCAGTTCAAGACCAGCCTGGGCTAAAATAAGACCCTGTCTCAAAATAGATAAACAAAAGAATAATTTTAAATACCTATGTACCTAATAATAGTGTCAAGATTCATGAAAAAAACAACTGACAGAAGTTGGAAACTTCAATTCTTGCAATAATGGGTAGAGGTGGAGCCAGTTGCTGATTCACATGGAGGGCTGAGTCTTAGCTGAATTAGTAGACCTGAACACTCAGGTAGACAGCATGCCATTGATGTTTGAAGGATTGCAAAGGGAGCTAAGGAGGCCCTCCATGGCTTTGGAGGTTTTATTGAAGGACTCAGTTTCAGAAGACTGGATCTGATGTTGAGGTGGCACACATGAGGTTTCAGGGCTGTGTGAAATGTTTGGGTGGTAGAAGAAACCTCTGGACTCCATCCTCTCCAGGCTCTGAGGTACAATAAAAGTGGAAAGTAAGTGCTGGGGTAGAGGCAGACTCTGAAGATGATCAGACAGGACAAAGTGAAATTGTTCATCCTTTCCAATACCTGCCCAGGTGATTTTTGACATTAGAATCATGCTAGAACAGACTGGTAAAAAGTAAACCATGTGAATTATTCTTTAATAAAATTTGACAGAACTTGTTTAAAAAATAATGGATGACAAAAAAAATACCAACAAAATTCAATGGAACAGCTAGGCAAAAGATGAATAAGGACAGAATATGTGGGCAACTAGGCAACATAATAAAATGGGCAGAGCTAGGGGCTGGGAGTATGAGGTTGTTGCACTGTGGTAGAATGTTCAACATGTGTGTCATGGTTTGAATAAAATGCCCCCCATAGGCTTACATGGTTTGAATCACATGAGCTGGTGGCAATTTGGAAAAGTTGTGATAGGTGGAGCCTTGCTGGAGGCAGGTTTGGGGTAGTAAAGCCCACCTTCAGGCTAGTTCACTTAGACTACTTCTTTCTTGCTGATGTATGATGATGTGAGCCAGCTTCCTGCTCATGCTGTGCTTTCCCCACCATGATGAAAATTCCCCTTGGGACTGTATGCTGAAATACACCATTTTCTTCCATAGATTGATTTTGGTGAGGTGTTCTGTCTCAGCAATTTGATGGTAACTGCTACAATGTGCAAAGCCCTGAGTGTGACATGCACCATAAAGAGAAACAAGAGCAGAAAACACTCTTCTCAGGTACCCTTATGCTCCAAGACTGATCACATGTTTAGCCATAAAGTAAACCTCAATATATTTAAAAGGATAAAAATAATGGGACGTATGTTCACTGACCACTATATCATGAAATTAAGACACCAATATACAAATAAATTTGAAAAATAGTGGCTCATACCTTTTATCTCAGCATTCTGAAGGCTGAGGTAAGAGGATCACTAGGTGCTTGAGTCTGGCCTGAGACTACGTAATGGACTCCAGATCAACCTGGACTAGAGTGAGACCCTGCCTCAAAACCCAAACAAACAAAAAAGTGGTACAAGTGTCTGGTGGCCATTTGTTGCAGTGACAAGAGGCCCTGGAGTGCCCATACACACACACTGGCATGCGTGCTAATAAAATTTCCTGGGGATGGTGACTCACACCTCTAATCCTATCACTTGGGAGGCCAAGGTAGGAGGATCAGTGAGACTGAGGCCAACCTGAGACTACATAGTAAATTCCAGATCAGCCTGTGCTAGAGTGAGACCCGACCTCAAAAAAACAACAGAGCCAGGCATGGTGGCATCTGTCTTTAATCCCAGCACTAGGGAGGCAGAGGTAGGAGGATCACTGTGAGTTCGAGGCCACCCTGGGACTACATCGTGAATTCCAGGTCAGCCTGAGCTAGAGTGAAACCCTATGTCAATAAATAAATAAATATCAGAAAAATTACAATCTGTTCAACTAAGTGCACAGAATTGCAATCAGTCATAAAAGACAAGTTTTAAAACATATAGAAGAAATGATTCTTGTGAGACAATTTTCTGAAAACACTGAACTTTTCATTATAAAAATATTTTGTTCACTTATTTGAGAGAGAGAGACAACAGACATGCCAGGGGCTTTAGCCCCTACAAATTAATTCTAGATATAGCTGCCACCTTGTGCATCTGGCTTTATGTGGATACTGGGGAATAGAACCCGGCTTCTTTGGTTTTGCTGGCAAGTGCCTTAACCATTAAGCCATCTCTTCAGTCCTGGACTTTTCTTACAAATCAGTTTCGTCTGAATTTAGTTATAAATTTAAATTGTAAGTTATTATAATTTTACAAATGTAAAACTGTAGCTGGCTTAATAATTACATTGTAGTGTTTCTTATGACATTTGCTATAACTTGTGAAGATGGTTAAAGGCATCCCAAATGAGGGGCTGGGGAGATGGCTAAGAGTTTAAGGTGCTTGCCTGCAAAGCCTAACAACCTGGGTTCAATTCTCCAGTATCCACATAAAGCCAGGTGTGCAAAGTGGTGCATGCATCTAAAATTCAGTTGAGGTGGCTAGATACCCTGTTGCTCCCATTCATATTCTCTCTCTGCTTGCAAATAAATAAATGAAGAAAATATTTAAAATAAAAGAAATCCCAAATGATGGAATGGAAGGTTGGCTCAGCAGTTAAAGATCCTTGCTTGCAAAGGCTGATGGCCCTGGATTTGATTCCACAGTGCACGTGTAAAGCCAGATGTACAAAGTGGCACATGCATCTAGAGTTTGTCTGCAGGGAGAAAGGCCCTGCTGCACCATCCCCCACCCCCTGCTTACCAATAACTAAATTAACGGAAAACATTAAAAATGAAAAAAGAATGGGTTGAAGAGGGCTTAGCAGTGAATGAACTCCAGACGTGTGTGCCTCCCTGTGGCATATGTGCAGTATTGTGTGCTTTGTGTCAGTGTGCGTCTGGCTGCATGGGACCTGGAGATTTGAACATGAGTTCTTAGGCTTTGCAAACAAGCATCTTAACCACTAAGAAAACTCTCCAGCCCCCCTCCCCTTTTAATAGTATTTAAAAATTTATTTGCAAACAGAGAGAAGGGGAAGAGAGAAAGAGCATGAATGCACCAAGGCCTCTAACTGCTGTAAACAGACTCCAAAAGCATGTACCACTTTGTGCATCTGGTCTTACATGGGTAATGGGGAATTCCTAGGCCCTTAGGCTTTGCAGGCAAGCACCTTAACCACTGAGCCATCTCTCTAGCCCCTGGGTAGCTTTTTGAGACCCAGTCTCAAAGATAAAAAGAATGGGGATGTAGTTTAGTTCAGAATGCCTACTTAGCATGTATACGGCTCTGGGTTCAATCCCTAATAAAACAAACAAATAGGGCTGCAGAGAGGGCTTAGCAGTTAAGGCATATGCCTGCAAAGCCTAAGAACACTGATTCTATTCTCCAGGTCCCATGTAAGCCAGATGCACCTGGAGTTCATTTGCAAAGTGGCTAGAGGCCCTGGCGTGCCCATTGTCACTCTCTCTGTGTCTCTTTCTGTCTCTAATAAATAAATAAATAAAAATAAAATCTTAAAAACAAAACAAATAAAAACATGCCATTTGGATTGTGAACTAAAGTTCCCAGAAAAGCTCTACATCTTCCTTCCAGCAAAGCTGAATTGGCTGATAATACTCCTGTGATCACAGAGAGATGGAATGTTGCAAGACCAAAGCCAAGGGCTACCTTTGGCCTCTCAATAGCCGTTATCACCCACCTCTGTGTCTGACCTAACATCCACTTGACTATCAATTGATCAGGTGCACAGTTTTTGGAATGTACTGACAGACTACCAGCTTTCACGAATCCAAGGGCTAAGAATGTCATCAGATAGTATCTGAGGCCTGTGGTGGAGATTTCCTGCTTTGTTGTAACCCATCTACCTGATGGTCAGCCAATGTATTTGAAAAGTATTTGAAAAGCCTTGGTTTTCTTTTGTTCTGTAAATATAAAACCTTCATGAAGTTGTTAACATGTTGTAAACATGGAATTTGGGATAACCTAAATCTGTTCCCAGGCCATGGTCACTCATATTTGGCTCCAGAATAAACTTTTATCCCCTTTGAGTGCTGTGTCTTTTGCATTGAAAAGATCAAGTCCCAATAGGAAAGTCACAGATTGGTTCCTAAGATTTGGGAGAAAGATCATGTTATCTAAAGCCAGAATGAAATACCATTTGAAAAACAGCTCCTAAATCAGACATGGGAACTTATACCTATATTCCCAGCACTTCGGAGACTAAGACAGAAGGATCACAAGTCCAGTTCCTGTAAAAGTCAACTTTTCTCACTTAAATTACACCCAGTATCTAACCTCTTACATATTGACTATTTGCTACATACCAACATGCAATGTCTATGTAGGTTTGATAGTGTGTCGCAAGTTCCTCCATGTTGAAACATTGGCAGACTCAAAAGACTCCATAAGTAAATAAGTCACAGGTCTTAGGACTTTCCTGAAAATTACAAGAGTCACAAGACCCACCTCCAAGGTTATAGAAACAGTAAACAATGGCTCAGTGAGACACTCAACTAACCAAGCTGCTTGTACGTCATGCAGCAGGCTCCAGAGATGCAGTTTCTCGGTACCACCTCCACTGGTGATCAGGATTAGGAATAAAAGAGCCCCCTTTTTGTAGGCAGCTTGTCGGGGTTTCAGGCCCAAAAGGAATAAGCAGATAGCCAATGAGCACAAAGACTATAATAAGTCCAGAAAGCAGAGTCAAGGAATCCGAAGGGCCCTGACTTGTGCTGACTCACCAGGAAGTCAGCAGGCCCACACATACAAAGTCAACAATCAGGGGCTGGAGAGGTGGCTTAGCAGTTAAGCGCTTGCCTGTGAAGCCTAAGGACCCCGGTTTGAGGCTCAATTCTCCAGGACCCATGTTAGCCAGATGCACAAGGGGGTACATGTATCTGGAGTTCATTTGCAGTGGCTGGAGGCCCTGGCATGCCCTCTCTCTCTCTCTCTTCTCTCTCTCTCTCTCTCTCTCTGCCTCTTTTTCTGTCTGTTGCTCTCAAATAAATAAATAAAAATAAAAATAAACAAAGTCAGCAATCATTTGTCTATTTTATCAGCCTAGCAGGAGCCCTCCCCTGACAAACATACATCCAGAGTGAACTATCCAATCCACCCCTACCTGATACTTAATTTACATCCCCAAGGACATAAAAAGCCACAATCCAAGTCACTTAAGTGGCTACCGTCCTGAGATCGCTCCCAGCCTGAGAGTTTGTCTGCTTTACTTTTACTTTTTGCTATACTTCCCTTTCTAAAACATCTACACTTGTAAATTCTTTGTGAGTGAAGGGTTAATAGCCTTCCCTGAAAAGTAAAGGGAACTAAGGAGTTAATAGCTATCTCTAAAGCTTGCGGCAATAAAGAAGTTTGATATCCTTCCCTGATTGATGTACTTTGGCCTTGAAGGACCAGAGACCATCTGAGTATCCTCCTTTAGGTATTCCTTGCTGAAGAAACCTATTCTGAACTAGGACACAAACAGCTACAATTTTCTTATCAACTGCACCTGGTCCAGTCTGTTTTTCTTAGGAGCCTCCTTATAAGCTTACACCCCAGCCTGGCCCAGTGCTTCAGCCAACATCCCGCCGGAAAACCGGAAAGCTGGAAAGCTGGAAAGCTGGAAAGCTGAGGTCCTTGATGTTTTCTCTAATAAACAGTCTGTAGCGGTCAAGTCTGGTGTTCTTTTGCTTTTCTCTTACACTTTCTTTACAGTGAGTTGCAAGTCAAACAGCTCAGTGCCACTGGCTTGAAAGGTTCCTGAGACTCACTGCTCTCAAAACCAGTAACACTGGGGCACGCTTTTTGGTGATGCATCTGTCTTTGCACTCTCAAATAAAAAAATTTTAAAAAAAAGTTCAAGGAGCTCCTGCCATGTGGGGAACTGGAGAAGATAAAGGACCCCATGTGGAGAGTAAGTGGTAGGGACCCTCCCACCTGGGCCTGGGCCAGCAGGAAGGAAAAACTCATCCACAGGTGGAAGTTCCCAAGTGGTCCAGAGCCTGCCCTCCCCTTGCAAACGTATTTATAACCTAAGGGTGGGCTGTCTTCTGGCTTGGATCAGCCAGAGGGACAGCTGGGTAGTTAGGGCTAAGGGCTGTCTCAAGAACAGGTTAGCCCTAGCACCAAGTTCTCGGGGCTGAACTTGACCAACCACAATGTTTAAATCCTATGAAAGACCTCCCTCCCAGGAAGGGTCCTGGCTGATTGTGGAAAAACATTATCTAGGGAACTAGACAAGAGATAAGAAACCAGATTAGGGCTGGAGAGATGGCTTAGCGGTTAAGCGCTTGCCTGTGAAGCCTACGGACCCCGGTTCGAGGCTCGGTTCCTCAGGTCCCACGTTAGCCAGATGCACAAGGGGGCGCACGCGTCTGGAGTTCGTTTGCAGAGGCTGGAAGCCCTGCCCATTCTCTCTCTCCCTCTATCTGTCTTTCTCTGTCTGTTGCTCTCAAATAAATAAATAATTAAAAAAAAAAAGAAATCAGATCATATTTGATTTCTAGCAAGTGCAGACTTTCTTGCCTTTTTCACTTTCAGGGGTCCAGTCACCCTAACTGTACCCTCGTCTCAAGATGGCTTTTAAAAATCTACTTGCTTATTTTTAATTAATTTGAGACAGGCTCTCATATATCCCAGGCTGGCCTCTGACTCACTGTGTAGCTGAGGGTAACCTTGAACTTCTGATCAACTTGTTTCCATCTCCCAAGCACTGGGATTATAGGCATGTGCCATCATGCCTTGTTTCTGGGGTGCTGGGGATTGAACTCAGGACTTGGTGCATGCTAGGCAAGATTCTGCCAATGGAGTTCCAGTCCCAGCTCCTTGATGGCTTTCTTAAAGTACTGAAATCTTTTTACCTGGCTTAAAAAATATATATTATTTACATGTGTGCACGTGTGTGCACACCAGGGTCTCATCACTCACTGCAAGTGAACATCAGGTGTTAGCACCACTTTTTTTTTGGATTTTTGAGGTAGGGTCTCACTCTGGCCCAGACTGACCTGGAACACTATGGAGTCTCAGGGTGGCCTCGAACTCACGGCAATCCTCCTACCTCTGCCTCCCAAGTGCTGGGATTAAAGGCATGTGCCACCACGCCCGGCTTGCACCACTTTTTGAGTCTGGCTTTATATGGGTATTGGGGAATTAAACTCAGGCCACAGGCTTTGCATGCAAGTGCCTTTAACCACTGACGCATCTCCCCAACCCCTCATTTTACCTTTTTTCATTTTCTTCCTACCTTTCATCCCATCTTTTCCCACTGAAGATTATAAAAATCTTCATGTACAATGACTGAATTTAAAATACAGATTGCATTGTATTCCAAGCAAATTGTAAACAGCAAAATTAAAGGACAAACTGAGTTCCCATGAAGGTAAACTGCAACTCAGTAATGTCCTTTTGTCTTTCTCGTCTGACTTGGCAGGTGAGTTGAAGGCTAACTGCTGGGTAGAATAATCATAGCTTTCATTATAGCGATTGGATCTTTATGTGTGTGCTTGCACTTGATTAAAAAAATATTGCCAAAACGTTCAGAGATTTGGTAGGATAATTTGAAATGATGCATCTCCAAAGGTCATTGGTAAGACCTTGTTAGAGTTTGGAAATAATTTAAATGCTCACTATCAGAAATTACATTCTAGCAAGCTAAACAGAAACAAGTGCTTCTTATAATTATAATCCTGTTGGACATAGGATCCCAGTTGTGTCTGATATAAAATTACTGGTATAAGTATTTAGCTGGTAAAATGAAATTTCTAATGAAAATACTGATTATCATCAGCAGCCTGACTCACCTTAGTGAATTTCACTTGGGCTATTAGCCTTAATCACAGGCAGGGTGGCAGTCGTGTTCTGTTAGACCAGTGGTTCTCCCTTGTATGCAGCTCAGAGCTGTGGAGTTTCAGGACACTGGCCTGGGTCTCCCAGTCAGCAGGCAGCAATCATGGAGGGTGGAGAAGGGGCTGCTTTTTGCCAACACTACATCTACATGTCTATTTAATGGTATTTGCTTTTCTCTGGAAAGTAGGTGATTGGTTGGTAATTCCTTTAATTTTTCTTTTATTCATTCAGTTAATTAAGTTGGAAAATATTAATTACCTACAAGCTATCAAGGACTTTTCTAGGTGTGCACATTTTGATGACAAAATGGACAAAAAAAAAAAAAAACCCTCCTGCCCTTAGAACCCTATATTTTAGTAGCCAAAGATGGACAGTAGAATGAATCAGTAGATTATACAGTGGGTTGGAAGATGATGAGACATGTGGAAAGGAACAGAGAAGAGAACTAAGGGGATGCTGTGAAGGGCCTTCGAGTCCACACAGGGAAGACGGGGAAGGGCATTCAGAGCTTGACTCAGGTGAGAGAAGACAAATGTGGTTATGGGGAAGAGCTTCCAAGAGTACCACGACCATGAGCTAGCTAACCCTGATTTTCAATTAGCCAATGTCATCTCTTCCAATCATTGGTAACTATGGGAGATTATTTTAAAGTTATTTTATTTACTTAATTTTTTTAGCATAAAGTCACATAACAAGCCTTGGTTTTTATTATTTAAAAAAGCTTCATATTTATTTAGCTTGCTGACTCTCTGCTTGTGCCTTCAACACCTTCACAACGATTTTCTGCTCCTCAGTAAGGAAAGCTCGCTCGATCCTGTCACGGACACATTTAGCACACACGGAACCACCATAGGCCCGGCTGACATGTTTTTATGTTTTGGACAATCTCATAAGGACTTTAGGTCTCATAGCACAAAACCCTCGAAGTCGGCCTGGGCACATGCCGCATGCTGACTTTGGTGCTTTCCCGACCTTCTTTGTGTACAGGCAAACAATTCTATTACCAGGGGTTCAGGACAGCCTAGTTTTGTTAGTGGCTGTGTTGTAGGAAAGCCTACGACGGCATGTCAAACGCTGGACCATTCCGAGTGCCTCTAAACACTGGCCCTGAAGAGCTTTATTTTATTTTTTAATATTTATTTACTTATTAGAGAGAGAGAGAATAGGCACCCCAGGGCCTCTGGCCGCTGCAAACAAACTCCAGATGCATGTGCTACCTTGTGCATCTGGCCTATGCAGGACCTGGAGAATCGAACCTGGATCCTTAGGCTTCATGGCAAGCACCTTAACCTCTAAGCTCTCCAGCCCTATTTTGAAGTTTTTAAGATATTTTATTTATTTGAGAGAGATCAAGAGAGAGAGAAAGAGTCAAATAGAGAAAGAATGGGTGGGTCAGGGCCTCCAGCCACTGCAAACAAACTCCAGACACATGTGCCACCTTGTGCATCTGGCTTTATGTGGGTACTGGGGAATCGAACCTGGGTTCTTAGGCTTTGCAGGCAAGCACCTTAATGGCTAAGCCATAGCTTCAGCCCTATTTTGAAGTTTTGATTAGAAGTTGTAGATGTTGGCCAGCATGGTGGAGCCATGCTTATAATCCCAGCACTGGGGAGGCAGAGGTAGGAGGATTGCTACAAGTTCCAGGTCAGCCTGGGATAAAGTAAGACCCTATCTCAACTCCCACCCCCCCTCAAAAGAAAGAAGTGCGGATTGTTGATAACAAATTTCTTTCTCTGTCTCTTCTTCCCCTTCAGCTAACTTTAAGCTCCTCTGTGAAGGTTCACAGAGCTTGATGACTTGCAGTTTTCACATCTCTTCCGTGTGTGTGTGTGTGTGTGGGGGGGGGGTGGAGACAGAAACCACTGGGAAGTTAGCTAAGAAAAGAGATCCAGTTTCAGTGTCTGCCCAGTGAAAGTCCTGCTTGTTGCAGTTTGGCATGATGAAACGTTCTTGAATTCATGCATTCATCCATGCCAGGGACGGAGAGAGTAAAAGCCCTCACAGAAAATAAGTAAATCAGAACAGGCTGGAGGGCTGGAGAGATGGCTTAGCGGTTAAGCGCTTGCCTGAGAAGCCTAAGGACCCTGGTTCGAGGCTCGGTTCCCCAGGTCCCACGTTAGCCAGATGCACAAGGGGGTGCACACATCTGGAGTTCGTTTGCAGAGGCTGGAAGCCCTGGCACGCCCATTCCCTCTCTCTCCCTCTATCTGTCTTTCTCTCTGTGTCTGTCGCTCTCAAATAAATAAAAACATTAGAAAAAAAAAAAAAACAGGCTGGAGAGATGGCTCAGTGGATCAGAGCACTCGCTATACCAGCACGAGGATCTGAGTTTAAGCCCAGAACTCTCAAAGAAAAAACAAAAACAAAAACAAAAACAAAAACCAAAGCCAGGCATGGCTGTGCTTGCCTGTAACTCCAGTGCCCAGTGGGGTGGAGACAAGAGGAAGTCTGGTGCTTGGTGGTCACCAAAACAGCAAGCTCCGGTTTTAGTGAGAGACTCTGTCTCAGGGAAATAAGGGGACAAGCAATAGAAATAGAGGAAGATACGCACGTAATCATCTGGCTTCGGGAAACATGCATCCGAGGCATACACATCTACATATCCACACACATACACCACACGCACTACACAAACACCAAAACCCCAATTGTAATATAATGACCTGTCTGTCTTTCTCTTTCTGACACAGGGTCTTGCATCTTGCTAGGTAGTCCAGGCTGGCCTCAAATTCAAGGCAATCCTTTTACCTCAGCCTTTTAAGTACTGGGACTGCAGGCTTGTGCCACAATACCTGGCCCTTCATTTTATCTTAACATTAAATGGTAATAGAGGAAGTTAACCAGTTATAAAACCATACAGAAATGTTTGCAATGTAAGTTGAAATTCTGAACAGCTAAGGGGAAAAAAGTGATAAAACATGCTTCCCTTTCGTTAGCACTATACTCATAAATGGTCCTATTAATGTGGTGGTGGGATCAAGGGACAGCAAGTTTCAAAATAAATAAAATAAAAAAATTAAATATGAGAATGGGGATGCCAGGGTCTCCAGCCACTGCAAATGAACTCCAGATGCATGTGCCACCTTGTGCATCTGACTTACATGGGTCCTGGGGAATTGAACCTGGGTCCTTTGGCTTTGCGGGCAAGTGCCTTAACTGCAAAGCCATCTTTCTAGCCCAAGGTTTAAAAGCATTTTATTATTTGCAAGCAGAGAGGGAGGGAAGGAGAAAGACAGGCAGGCAGGCAGATGTGCCAGGGCCTCTTGCCAGTACAAATGCATGTGTCACTTTTGTGCATCTGGCTTTACATGGATACTAAGGAGTTGAACTTAGGCTATTAGGCTTTAGAAGCAAGCACCTTTAACTGCTGAGCCATTTCTCCAGCCTGGGACACCAGGTTTTAACTTATAGGTAATGTTGTTTTAAGAAATTTCCTTGAGGTCTGGAAATAGCTCAGTGGCTAAAGGCACTTGCTTGCAAAGCCTTCTGTCTAGGGTTCAGTTCCCTAGCACCCACAGAAAACCACTCATGGGCCTGGCTCATTGGTAGCAGCCAAATACCTTTTTTCAAAGAAGGTGAAGCACAGATAACTCCTTTGACTTCCATGCTCACACCTTCCACATACATTCACACATATATACATACAATACATACATTCACACACACACACCTGGAGAGCTGGAGTAATGGCTCAGCCGTTAAAGTGCTTTCTTGCAAAGCCTGTAAGCCTCATTCCATTCCCTGGTACTCATGTAAAGCCAGGTGGTGTTCAAATGCAGAGGCAGGGGACCCAGGCATAGGCCCATTGCCCCCTCTTCTCTCTGACAAATAAATAAATAAGTAAATATATGTTGTTTTTAAAATAATGTGCCTGGAGATGTGAAAGGTGTGTCAAACAAACACAAAGCACTTGTTTAACAGAATTTGATTTATTTATTTCAGAGAGAGAGACAGGCAGACAGACAGAGAGAATGGGCACTCCAGGGCCTCCAGTCACTGCAGACAAACTCCAGATGTTTGTGTCACCTTGTGCATCTGGCTTATGTGGGTCCTGGGGAATTGAACCAAGGTCCTTTGGCTTTGCAGGCAAATGCCTTAACCACTAAGCCATCTCTCCAGCCCCCAAAACACTTGTTTAGTGGATGCACTGACGTCTCTTTCAAGCACGCACCTTTAACCCGCCCTATCTCCCCAGTCCCCTAATTTCAGAGGTACAGCCATGTATTCAACAGCATTATACCAAGCCAGATGCTTCAAGTTTGTTTGCTTTGCTTCTCGAGGTAGTGTTTCCCTCCAACCCAGTCTGACCTGGACGTCACTAGGTAGTCTCAGAGTGGCCTTGAACTTACCATGGTTCTCCTACGTCTGCCTGGCAAGTGCTGGAATTAAAAGGGTGCTGAGCCACCACTCCCGATGCTTCAAATTTCAAGAAGCATTCCAGTTATGTTTGTGAATAGACAACTCATTTAGTCTCTCTGCTTCCGCCCCCTCGTCTGAAAAATGAGGATGGAATAGTGTGCCTCCATGGTCTGTAGGGTCAGGGTGAGGATTAAATGGGATAATTGGTGTAAATCACTAAGAACAGCGACTGGCTCGCAAAATGTGCTAATGTTATTGACTATTACTATTAAATTCCTCAAAAACATCTACGAAGACAATTCTGTACAGCTGTCTCTCTCGCATACACGAGCAATTTTACTAGCTGGGTCATGGGCACGAACATGCTTAGTTAAGCCCATTCTGTGTTAATGTCGGTGAGTCGTGGAAGTAGTTAATCAGAGAGGGAAAAGTTCACCGCGTCATTAGATAAATCCCAGTCGCGCACAGCAGGTGTTCCGAGTTTTCGGAAGGGTTACCGTGTCAATGTGAACTAAGAACGCCTCTCGGGCCGGCGCACAGGTGGGCATGGTGCCCGCGCCGGCGAGCAGGAACTGCCGCTGGCCTCGGCCGATTGGCTGGTGTTTAAAACCCTCCCGGGGCATTGCTTCTGCTGGGAGGTGGCAGAATAGGGTGCGAGGGCTGCCCTCCTTTGGAGTCCAGTCAGGTGTCGTAAGGTGAAGGTGGCCGCGGCCCGAGCACCCTCTCCGTCCCCAGCGGCATCGCGCCGCACCCTGCCGCTCCTCGGCCGGGGCTCGCGGCTCGGGGCTGCAGGTGTGCTCGCCCCCCGCCCCCAGGTTGTCCCGCGGCGGGGCAGCCCTCTTCCCGCCCGCTCGGGAGCCGAGATCAGCGGCGCGAGGACTCGCCCCGGGGAGGAGGTCCCGGGTGAACGCACGTCCGTCCGTCTGTCCGTCTGTCCGTCCGAGGCCGCGCCGCCTTCCGGAACTGACCCGAGCCGCGAGGCGGGACCAGCGCCCAGCGCGCGGGCCATGGAGGCGATTCCCGCGGGCGGGGACGGGACGCGGCGCCCCGAGCCCGAGCCCGAGCCGGAGCTCGGTGACGGCGAGGCGAGGCCCGGGGACGCCGCGGTGGCCGCAGGGCGCCCAACCCCAGCCGGGCCGGCGGCGGGGCCGCGGGGCTCCCGAGACCCGTGCGAGGGCGAGGACGAGCCGGAGCCCCGCGGCCGCACGAGCCGCACGGCGTCCCTGGTGAGCGGGCTGCTCACCGAGCTGTACCGCGGCGCCGACGACGACGAGGCGGCCGGCGGGGCCCGCGCGCCCTGGGCGCGCGCCCGGCGCCGCGACAGCCTGGACAGCTCCACCGAGGCCTCGGGCTCCGACGTGTTCCTGGGCGGCCGCGGCGGCGCCGGCGACTCGCGCGCGCTGCAGGAGCTGCAGGAGCGGCCCAGCCCGCGGCTCCAGAGGCAGTACCTGCGGCGGAAAGGTGAGCTGGACTGGGGCCCTGGGGAGGCTCCTGCGCACCCCTAGGCCGTGGGACCCACCCTCCCGAGCGCGCACGTATGGAGTTTGGGGAGCCTGCTTGCATCTGACGCTGGGGTCCAAACTGACTCTTTCACACGCGTCAGTTCCCCCCTTCCTTGTCCCTCCCAGCCCTTTTACTGGTGTGGCCCAGTCGATGGAAGGTCGGGGAGCCCCTCTGTCCCGCCCCCTCCAGGCCTTCCTGCAGACCGAAGAGAGAGGCAGTCTGGAAACAAATTTCACTAGAACAGCTGTTACAAGTTTGGAGTTTCTTCTGCGTATACCTGGAGTTATCTACAGGACGCTGGGAATTATCTAGGGGCAACTTTTTTTGTTGTTGCTTTGTTTTTCGACGTAGGTTTTCGCTCTAGCCCAGGCTGACCTGGAATTCACTATGTAGTCTCAGGATGGTCTCAAACTCACAGCGACTTTGCTACCTCAGCCTCCTAAGTGGTGGGCTCAAAGGTGTGCACCACTATGTCCCCGTCTGAGAGAGAGGCAACTTCTAGGGTGCTTTGATTTTCTTTCCATCCTTCTGTTGCCCTAGCACCACTTGGATAGTGTTTAACTAGTGAGGCAGAATAATTTCATAATGTAGTCTCACCGCGGAGCGTGAGAATTCCATTTCTGCAGAATGTGAGATTCCCAGCAACGCATTAGATGGTTTTGGCTTGGCTTTGTCCATAGAGGATTAAGTGGAGGGTCCTAGGAGATTTGGCTTCTCGGCATAATTTAACTGCTGCTGCTTTCTGTTGGCATGGACAGGCGATCTGAGAAAATGGCCACGGCTTCCACTGGGGAGAGGCTAACTTGGCGTTTCTTTTGCTATGAAACCCCAAGACAAACGTCCCCATGGAGGTTTTTAATATTTTCCTTAGCTGTTCATAATAGTTTACCCTCCAGGTGCTAGAAAAGTTATTACAGTCTTTTTGCATAGATATGGCAAGACATCACTTTACAAAATTTAGCGAGGTGTGGGCAACAGAAGACACGCCACCATCACGTTTCTTGGACATATTGAAGAATACTGTCTAATGCGCTTCTGTGATCCTATTGTAAGGTCATTTTAGATAGTTGGGAAAGGGGGCAGAAAAGTAACAAATCTTCCTGTTTTCTCAAACCTGTGTGAACAGTTTTCAGCTTCCTGTTTTGGTTTCCTAGTGAAGAGTGTTTCCCTCTCAGCTGGTTGTTGGAAATGGTTTCCCATCCACCTTCCTCCCCCTATGTGAGATTTGGGCCATTTTATTATGTATAATTATATTTGGCTGTTCTCAGAATCTGCGTTTTTGCCAAAAGTTCCATAGGTCAATATTTCTTTCAGACTCCAGTAAGATGTGTTTTCAAGAGATCTCTATGATTTGAGTTTTCTTCCAAGACAGTTCAGTTTTCACTACCCAGGAAGTTTTGGTAACTGATAATTTCCTTTTGGAAGAAGAAAATTGGCAGGCTAAAGTTTACAGACAAGGTAAACTGGTTGTGTTGCAAGTGGACCTTATATTAATGAGACCACTATGCTACTCACAAGATATATGAGTCCATTTTGCCCCAGTGCTCCTCTCTGCTGGTGAACTTCACTAGAATGCTAAGATTAAAGAATTAGGCAATAGATGCAGCTATCTGATTAAATAGTGCTTATTCAGTTTTTTTCAGAGTTAAAAAAAAAATCTGTTCTAGTGGGGAGATGGATCAGCAGTTTTAAGGCACTTGCTTGCAAAGCCTGCCAGCTGGGGTTCAATCCCCAGCCACCACATAAAGCCTTGTGGCATTTGTTTGCAGCAGTAAGAGACCCTGGTGTGCCTGTGCATGCAAATGTGCACACAAGTAATAAAATAAAAATAACAAAATAAATCAGTCCTAACTAGTCTGTCCTCAGCCAGTCTTACATAATGCAGATAACCGTGTATTTTTTTTTTTCTTTCACTGTAAAGAATTCTGCAGTTGCATCTACATAGCAGTTATCTAAATATTTAGTGTGTGGGTCCTTTATTGGTAGCAAAAATGCTTTTCAGAGAAACTGGACTGTCAGTGTTTCTGTGGTTAAGAGGATGAACTTTGCGGTTAGATTCCTGTAACATGTTACCACTGTTCCTACTAGATGTGTGACCTTGGTCAAGCTGTTACCTTCTCCCCATCCCATTTCCTTACAAATAGAGTTGATAATAATAATGCCTTCCTTAGAATGCTCTGATAAGAATTATATAAGTTAGGGGCTGGGAAGATGGCTCAGTGGTTAAAGACACTTATTGAAAGTCTGTTGGTCTGGAGAGATGGCTTAGTGGTTAAGGTACTTGCCTGCAAAACCTAAGGACCTAGATTCAACTCTCCAGTACCCACATAAGCCAGATGCACAAGGTGACACATGTGTCTGAAGCTTGTTGGCAGTGGCTAGAGGCCCTGATGCACCCATCACCCCTTCTCTCAATCTTTCTCTTTCTTTCTCTCAAATAAACAAATGAAATTTATTTTTATTTATAATTATTACAGAGCTCACTCTGTAATTCCAGGCTGGCCTCAAACTCAGTGTTCCTACCTCTGCCTCCCAAGTGCTGGTATTAAAAGTATGCTCCACCACACCCAGCTAGACTTCATTGATCTTTGTAAAGGAAATCTATGTCCTGCTGCATATGAAAAATCACTGTTTCTGTAATAAAATATTGAATTTAATAGGCTATTGAAAAATAGTACATTTAAAATAAAACCAGCATGGCTACACTCACATTACAAAATATGCTAAAATTATTTTACTTTGATAATTTAGAAAGAGAAGTGTTTTAAAAATTGCTTGTGGCTCTTTATTTATTTTTGCAGTACTGGGGACTCAATGCTAGCTTGTACATGCTAGGCAGCGACTCTACCAGCAAGCAACACCTCCTGCTCTCTTTGAACCTCTTACTTTGAGATAAGCCCTCATTAAGTTGCCCAGGCTGGCTTTGAACTTGTGATCCTTCTATCTCAGCCTTTTAAGAAGATAGGATTATGAGCCTATGACCCCCCCCCCCCCACAGCCAAACAGGCTCAGCAGCTGTTAGGTTTATTATTGATGTAAATATTCAAAAAAGATTTTTGCCTCCAAGTACACTGACTGAGAACTTTAACATAAAGCATGTATGTCAGTTTTTAAGCAATGAAAGCTAACTGTGTACTCAGAGCTAGGTGTGGTACATGTAACCTCAAGGATAAAATTTATCTTACACTGTTTGTCTTATGAGCTAGGCAAGCTGGGCGTGGTGTCGCACACCTTTAATCCTAGCACTCGGGAGGCAGAGGTAGGAGGATTGCCATGAGTTCGAGGCCATCCTGAGACTACATAGTGAATTCCAGGTCAGCCTGGGCCAGAGTGAGACCCTACCTCAGAGAAAACAACAACAACAACAACAACGTCAACAAAAGAGTTGTCTGTGTAAATTGTTTACTATATTATCTTAGCTGAATATGTACATGTAATTTTGGACGAGAACCTAGAATTTGTTAGTTTAAATGAATGGGATTTATATTCCTCTGGTGTTTATTGGCATTTGTTTTTTCATTTTCTTTATTGATAGACCCTAACGAGCTGAAGATGATCCTACGAGAGCTGAAGTACAGAATTGGGATTCAGTCGGCGAAGCTACTCCGGCAGCTGAAGCAGAAAGATAGGCTTCTGCATAAAGTCCAGAAGAACTGTGACATTGTGACCGCCTGCTTGCAGGCCGTTTCACAGAAGAGAAGTGAGTACTGGAGTGGGGTCAGTCCTTCTGCACTGAAATGCCAAGGAAGTGGAGCCGACAGACTCTGTGCTTTTGAATGTTTGGAAAAGCCCTGCAGGAACAAAATGAGCACAGCTTCCTAGGTTTTTTTTTTTTTTTTTTTTAGTTAAAAGAAATACTTCACATCTAATGTTACAATCTTAGTTTATTATACCAGGTTGGAGGTCATACTGCACTTTGATAATGGTCATTTTACATTATGCTAAGGGCTATAATCTTCCTTTTTTTTTGGTAAAGAAAAAAGCACTAAATAGACATAACTTAAAATAATGTCCTTGTCCTCTTAATCTCTGTGTTGTTCTAATAAGGACACTAAGCACTTTGAGAAGGCGCTCCTATGACAGGATCCCACCACTTACTCTGAAATCTGAAAAGAACAAAAATATTTTAACAAGTGAAACCTGTTTCTTGGTAATCTACTTATAACCGAGCACTGCCTGGTTTGTTAATTGAGTCAAAAATTGTTGATTACACTGGGTGTGGAGGCACATGTCTTTAATCCCTGCACTTGGGAGGCAGAGGTAGGAGGATCACTGTGAGTTTGAGGCCACCCCGAAACTACATAGTAAATTCCAGGTCAGCTTGAGAGTGAAACCCTACCTCACCCCCCCCCCCAATTGTTGATTACTGATGATCTTAAATGCTAAATACTAAAGCTTGTGAATTAGTTTTATAATTCTCCACCCAGTAGCATTACTTTTTTGTTTTTAACAAGTCTTTAATAAAAAGGTCAAAGATATAAAATCAAGCATTTGACACAACGTGTACATTCTAGGTCTCTGTAGATGAGATAAATAACAGGGCAAAGGCAGATGCGCTGGTTGCTAGCATGACGTTCTATTCTGCTAACATTTCCTTGTTTTTGTTTTGCGTCCTTTATCAACGTGCAGCACGGCCGAGCTGGGCTCAGGTATGGCAAATGGAGGCACAAGTGGTGTTTCAATACAAGGCCTGTGGCAGCTTCTTGGGTGCATGAGAAAGTTGCCTTTTCTTGTTCTTTTACTCTGTCGCTTTTATTTATTTTATTTTTCAAATTTTTTTCATTTATTTTTATTTACTTATTTGAGAGCAACAGACAGAGAGAGAAAGAGGCAGAGAGAGAGAGAGAGAGAGAATGGGCGCGCCAGGGCCTCCAGCCACTGCAAACGAACTCCAGACACGTGCGCCCCCTTGTGCATCTGGCTAACCTGGGTCCTGGGGAATCGAGCCTTGAACCAGGGTCCTTAGGCTTCACAGGCAAGTGCTTAACCATTAAGCCATCTCTCCAGCCCTCTGTCACTTTTATATGTAAAGTAACACATCATACAGTAATTTAAAAATTTCCAAATCCAAATGAATTTGTATTCACAAAACAATTTTCAGAGTTTGATTAGTTTCAGATAGTAACACTGATGTCTGAAATCCCATCAAAATGCACTCTAATCCTGTTGTCTTGCTCCCCTTTTTAATATGTCATCATTTGTTATCCTCAGTGTTTATTAAGCTGCCCGCTGCTTGATTATCATAATGTGTCATTATGGCACATGCCCAGTAGGACTGAGTTTGAATAGAATGATTTTTTAAAAACGATTTTTACTTATTTATATGCAAGGAGAACGAGATGGAGTGAATGAGAAAGAATAGGTATGCTAGGTTTCCTAGCCACTGCAGATGAACTCCAAATGCAGCCCCACTTTTGTGCATCTGGCTTTATGTGGGTACTGAGGAATCAAACTTGGGTTGTTAGGCTTTGCCTGTAAGCACCTTAACCACTGAGTGATCTCTATAGCCCCTGAATGGATTGATTTTGAATAGCATTTTCTCCTTTCTACTTATCTGAAACAGCTAGAGAAGGAAGAAGGGTGTATGTGCATGCTCATATGCATGCTTGTGTGTGTTTGTGCATGTGTATGCATGCCATGCATGTATATCTATCTATAAACAACGACCATGTGTTAAAAGGATTTGCTCTCTTTTTATGGATTCTAATTGATTCATATGTGTCCAGTAAAGATTTTTCCCCTTTGATTGTGATTTTTTTTTCTCTTTTTCTTATTTATATCTGCCTGTTATTGTTTGTACAAGAACTTAACAGTACAAGGTGGCCAATGTTGCATGGGGAAATGATAAGGGAGGATGGAGCCTATATGAGGAGACCGAGGGGAATATCAGACCAGGAGTCATGGATTGGTGGACTCTACTGGTAATGACTAGAGGCTGTTCATTGTTGAGACTTTGAATCGATTCAATGGACAGAACTGGCATGCCTTTTTAGACAAATGTGCTCAGAAGCACACACCATGAATCTGTGCATGCCTGCTTCCTTCTGTTTTTGAGTTTGTCTCTTCTGTTCCAGCCTGGCCTTTACATTCTAGAGAACAGGTCTGGCTTGTCTGGCCCCTTTCCTTAAGGGCTCGATACTCAACTTGGCACCACAACTCTATGCAATGGAACAGAAAGTTTTTTGTTATGAAACAACGGCATGAGACTTACTATTCTCTGGGCACTGAAGTGGAGGAAGGGGAGGTGAAGGGAGAGGGAAAGAATGAATTTATTTAAAGAGGATTTATAAATTATTCTATTTCATGCCATGATAATGCTAATTTTTAAAATTGATTTTAATTTATATTAATTATAACAGGTTATTGTCTTATCTCCTCACCCCATCTCCCATTACCCTGAGACCCTCCTCAGTGGGCTTATGGTACTCACTGGAGGGCCATGGAGGCTTCAGGCAGCCCCTGTGGGGTAATGGGGTGGGCAGGGGGTTGGCAGTGCCTCAGGATATTCCTACCCACTCTGTGGCTCTTATAATCTTTCCAACCCCTCTTCTGCAATGTTCCCTGAGCCATAGCAGGCCTGTTGGCAGTCTAATTGAGTGTTGAGTTCTCTGTAGCCTCTGGATTTCTGTTTTGATAGGTTTATTTATTTAATATATATTTTTCATTGACAACTTCTGTACTTAAAGATGACAAACCATGGTATTTCCCTTCCATCCCCCACATTCCCCTTCATAACGCTGATCTCCATCATATCCCCTCCCTCTCTCCATTAGTCTCTCTTTTAATTTGATGTCATCATCTTTTTCTCCTATTATGAGGGTCTTGTATAGGTATTGCTAGGCACTGCGAGGTCTTGGATATTGAGGCCAAGTTCTGTCCAGACAGTTGTATGTAAGGAGTGGTACCCTTCCTTTGGCTCTTACATTCTTTCTGCCACCTTTTCCGCAATGGACCCTTGATAGGTTTTGATTATCACCGTGTTTGTCACTATCAACTTGGGGGTGACAATGTTAATTTTTAACTAAATGGTTATTTATCTGCTTTAGAATTCAAGATTTTACATGTTTTGTGACCAAATGCTGAGCTCCAGTGCTTGCACATTTTGCCTCTTTTCCCAGAGTCAACTGATGACAATACACTTAGAGTTCTAAAGAACTGATATTGTACTGTTAGCAGAGGTTGGCAGTAATGATTTCAGATGCAGCATGCTGGCTTGTATGCATTTAATATGCGAAAGTCCAGATAATCTTCATTTCTGCCTTCACATGAATTCGATGCTTATAATCCTTTGCATATGTGACTTGACTTTCTTCCTTTAAAAAATATTTATTTGCTGGGTGTGGTGGTGCACACCTTTAATCCCAGCACTTCAATCCCAGGAAGAGGTAGGAGGATCACCATGATTTCAAGGTCACCCTGAGACTACATAGTGAATTCCAGGTCAGCTTGAGCTATAGTGAGAATCTACCTTAAAAGACCAAATTATATATATGTATTATATATATATTTATATAAATCATATATATGTGTGTGCACGTGTGCGCATGTGCGCGTGCGTGCATGTGTGTGTATTTATTTGAGAGAATGGGCTTGCCAATTTCTGTTGCCACTGCATATAAAATCCAGACACATGTACCACTTTGTGTGTCTAGCTTTACATGAGTACTGGGGAAACGAACCCAAGGTGGCAGACTTTGCAAACCAGCGCCTTTAACCACTGAGCTATCTCTCTAGCCCAAGGATTTGTTTGCTTTGAGTTTCTCCTTTTTTTTAAAAAAAAACTTACTTCATTTTGAGAGAGCAAGAGAGATAAACAGGTTGATAGAGAGAATAGTCACACCAGGGCCTCTAGACACTGCAAACAAACTCCAGATGCATGTACCATCTTGTACATGTGGCTTATATGGGTCCTGGGGAATGGATCCTTTGGCTTTGCAGGCAAGTGCCTTAATTGCTAAGCCATCTCTCCAGCCCGACTTTCTCCTCTTTTTTTTTTTTCAAGGTAGGGTCTCACTCTGGTCCAGGCTGACCTGGAATTCACTATGTCGTCTCAGGGTGGCCTCGAACTCTCAGTAATCCTCCTACCTCTGCCTCCTGAGTGCTGGAATTAAAGGCATGTGCCAACGCACCTGGCCTTTCTCCTCTTATAACGTGCTATAGACTAGAATAATTTTAGTCTTTTAAAAAATGGATTATTTTATTAATACATAAGAGGAATATGGTACTTTTGAAATAAGAATCCAAAGTAAGCACAGATTGTGGGTCAAAATTATTCAATCATTTGCCTTTTCATTCCTTCCTCTACCTCCTCCTCTTCTGGTTTTTGAGAAAAAGTCTCATGTAGCCCAGGATTATTTTGGATTCATTATGTAGCTGAGAGTGATACTGTACTCCTGATTCTTCTACCTCCACCTCCAAAATGCTGGGATTACATACATGTGATGTTATGTCTGGTCAATCCTTTCTATTTTTAATGCAGATTGCTTACCATTTATAGTTTCTTATATCAAGTCTTATGGTAATGTCTCTTTGTTTTAAAGCTAGTGGGAATAAGAAAAGTTGGATCTGCCAAGAATGGTGGTGCACACCTGTAATCCTGGCACCCAGGAAGCTGAGACAAGAGTATCAAGAGTTTGATGCCAGCCTAGGCTACATAGTGAGGCCCTATCTCAAAATAAAAATAAAAAGGGGGGCTGGAGAGATGGCTTAGTGGTTAAGATGCATGCCTCTGAAGCCTAAGGACCCAGGTTCGATTCTCCAGGTCTCACATAAGCCAGATGCACATGGTGGCACATGCATCTGGAGTTCGTTTGCAGTGGTTAGAGGCGCTGGCATGCTCATTTTCATTCTCTCTCTCTTTCTCTCTCTCTGTCTCTAATAAATAAATAATAAAAAATCTGAAAAAAAAGAAGAGATATCAGGATCAATATTTGTCTTGTCAAGAGCATATTTCTCTCCTGTATTCATCTAAGGATTACTGTTATAATAGCCAACTTAATTCTAATAAAAATTAAATAATAACCGTAATGGTTATTACCAAGTTACATGCCTTATGCCAAATTACTGTTTTTCTTTCTCATAACAACTCCAAAAAATATATGTATCTTGAGACTTACTTAATTTGGAAACTGAGATTTAGCAAGTTTAAGTAATTTACCAAAGGTCACATTGCTAATAAGAGATTGAGAAAGAATTTAAAGATAGATGTCTCCAAAGTCCGTACTTTCCACCATAAACTGTGACATGAATGTTCTGTCTTATCTCAACATTAGGTGGATATTTTTGTAGTATTTGCTGGGTATTGCTGAGCAATAAGAAATGTACACCTTGCGAAGAACAAAGTGTTTGGGGTTTTCTAGAGTGTACAGCTGCAGCAGTGTCTGTATGTGAAGTCAGTGCATATCTGTACTTGCTTGATGGGTTGTTGAACAAATGTAGGAAATGCTCTGTAGGAAAATTCACTTCAAGGCTTTTTTGATAATACAAAAGAATATTTGGTCAAGAGGTTGAATCTGATGTTAAGAGTCTTACGTGCTTTGCTTAACCTGTTTTTCCTGTTAGCACACGGAGACTCTGTTACTAATATCACATAATTTTACAATTGCTGCTTTGGTATAGAAAATGTTAACATTAGGCTGGTTGAATTTGTGAAATGGTAATGAAAATCACAAGATTAAACCTGGATGTTAGGCCAGGTCTGGTGGTGCATGCCTTTAATCCCAGCACTCAGGAGGCAGAGGTAGGAGGATCGCCCTGAGTTCTAGGCCACCCTGAGGCTACATAGTTAATTCCAAGTTAGCTTGGACCAGAGTGAGACCCTACCTCAAAAAACAAAACAAAACAAAAAAGCCTATATATTACATGAAAATAGTCATGAGAAAACATGAACAAAATGTGACTACACATGTGTATATATCTTGCCAATACATATAGGAGTTTTAGATGGCTTATCGCCTTATTTTTATTAGTGTATCCACTCTGGCATCCTGAATCTTATTACCTCATATAAATACCTAGAAGGAGCAGGTGCCTTGTCAAATAGGTGGATGATCTATGTGAGTGGCCAATTAATTACTATTATCTTCTTTACCATGGTGCTTTGTCCTTTGTGGTACAAAATGGCAGTTATGTGGCTCTAAGTTTTGTGGCTCTGGAAGTCCACATTTTTTCACTGAGAAACTATTCTTTGTGTATTTTTTGACTATAAGAGTGATAGTCCCTGAGCAGGCGTGGAGGCTCGTGCCTGGAAGCTCAGCCCTCCGGTAAGAGATGGCTGCGAGTGAGCGAGCAGGCTGGGGCTACAGGGGGATTCCAGGTCAGCCCGGGCTAGAGTGAGAATGGCCTCAATACAAATAAGTCACAGCATTTAGCCATGACTTCATCCCTAGAGATCTACCCAAGATAACTGAAGGCCTGGGTCCCCACAAAAACTTGTACGCAAATGTTTCTAGCAGCATAACTCATCACAACTGAAGGTCTTTTGTCCCCACAAAAACTTGTATGCAAATGTTTCTAGCAGCATAATTTATCATAGCCCCAAAGTGGAAACAAACACCTATCAGTGAATAGAAGGATAAATAAATCATGGTATCACTTGTTACCTAACTGAAGATGACATTGAACTTTTGATCCTGATATGTTGGGGTAACAGGCCTGTGCCCCCATACCTGCTCTGCTCTGCTGAGAATCAAACCCAGGGCTTTGCTTATGCTAGGCAGGCACTCTCCTGACTGAAGTACGCCTCTAGCCTCCTGTTAAGTTTTGAACCCGAGGCTCTAGAAATGAGTTGTGGTGCTTTTTCAGTCCTGTTTAAGAAATCTGATTTTGTAACCCCAAACTTATGAGAATGTTAGTTTTTAGCAGCTTAATTTATTTTTGTGGTTCTGGGGGTTGAACCGGGGTCTTGTGTGAGCTCTGTAAGTGCACAGTCCCTGAGCTACAACCCCAGTCTGGAACCTCTATCATCCTGCTGTCATCCAGATCTTAATACGCTTAGAACTAATTCAGTTAATTCAGTTATGCTGTATGATTGTTTATATACATATCTAGATGTTCTAGCTCTGCTTATTAAGGAGGCATCATTCTTATGTTTATTGTTGTTTTGTTTTTTGGAGTTGAGGATAGAACTCAGGACCTCACACATGCTAAGTAAGCACTCTGCCATTGATCTACATCTTCACTTTACATCATGCTTTTAAATATCTAATTCTTTTTTTTAAAAATTATTTATTTATTTATTTATTTGACAGACACAGAGAGAAAGACAGATAGAGGGAGAGAGAGAGAATGGGCGCGCCAGGGCTTCCAGCCTCTGCAAACGAACTCCAGATGTGTGCGCCCCCTTGTGCATCTGGCTAACGTGGGACCTGGGGAACCGAGCCTCAAACCGGGGTCTTTAGGCTTCACAGGCAAGCGCTTAACCGCTAAGCCATCTCTCCAGCCCTAAATATCTTATTCTTATTTATTTATTTATTTGCAAGAGGCAGATAGACAGATAGACAGATGGACAGATAGAGAGAATGCACATGCCAGGGCCTCCAGCCACTGCAAAGGAAATCCAGATGCATGTACTGCTTTATACATCTGGCTTACTTGGGTCCTGGGAAATTGAATCTGGGCCCTTTGGTTTTGCAGACAAGAACCTTAACCAGCACTTTTTTTTTTTTTTTTTTTTTTTTTTGAGGTAGGGTCTCAGTCCTAGCCCAGGTTGACTTGGAATTTACCCAGTAGTCTTGGGTGGCCTTGAACTCATGGTGATCCTCCTACCTCTGCCTCTCAAGTGCTGGGATTAAAAGTGTGTGCCATCACCATGCCCGGCTTAACCAGCACTTTAAAAAACTTTAGGTTTTTTTTTTTTTTTTTTTTTTTTTTTTTTGAGGTAGGGTCTCAGTCCTAGCCCAGGCTGACCTGGAACTCATTCTGTAGTTCCCAGTTTGCCTTGAACTTGCAGCAGTCCTCCTACCTTTGCTCCTGAGTGCTGGGATTGAAGAGGTATGGTACCACACCTGGCTTTAAAAAGTTTTTTTCCCCCTTTATTGTTATTTTATTTTATTTTTATTTTTATTTTTGGTGTGTGTATGGGGGGGGGGAACTGGCATGCCCGGGCCTCCAGCCACTGCAATTGAACTCGGACGCATGTGCTGCCTTATGCCCATGTGTGACCTTGTGTGCTTGTATCACCTTGTGTGTTTGGCTTATTTGGGATCTGGAGAGTTGGACATGCGTCCTTAGGTTTTGTAGGCAAGCACCTTAACTGCTTAAACCATCTCTCCAGCCCTTACAAACTTTTTTAGTTGAAAATTTTCTTAATATACATAATGTATTTTGATCATAATCTCCTCCCATTACTTTGTCGTCCCTCCCCTGAGATTGTATATAAATATTTTTTGAGGCAGGGTCTCATTCTATCCCAGGTTGACCTGGAACTCACTCCATAGTCCCAGGCTAGCCTCAAATACAATAATCTTCCTACTTCAACCTTCCTAGTGCTTGGACAAAAGGTGTGTGCCACAATGCAAGGCTGAGATCATATTTTTAATACTACTCTGCAAGTCTTGGTGTGTGTGTGTGTGTTGCTGCTGTTGTTGTTTTGAAGTAGGGTCTTACTCTGGCCCAGGCTGACCTGGAATTCACTATGAAGTCTCAGGCTGTCCTCAAACTCACAGTGATCCTCTTACCTCTGCCTCCCAAGTGCTGGGATTAGAGGCATGTGTCACCATGCCCAGCTATTTTTGTATATAATCAAATGTTTAGATATATGTGGATCTTCTGGGCTCTTACTCAATTTTGTTTAGCAAATACAACACTGTTTTTTTTAATTTTAATTATTTATTTATTTGATGGAAAGAGAGAAGGGGGGGGAGAGAATGGGTGCACCAGGGCCTCTAGCCACTGCAAATGAACTCCAGATGCGTGTGCCTCCTTGTGCATCTGGCTAACGTGGGTCCTGGGGAATAGAACCTGGGTCCTTTTGCTTTGCAGGCAAACACCTTAACTGTGAAGCCATCCCTCCAGCCCCAACACTGTTTTAATTCAAAGTTACTCATTTTTATAGGGTTAAAACAGGACTTTATCATGCCAGCTCGGGTTGAATAGGCTCATTTTTTATGCACACATACCTTGCAGTGTTGGGGATCTAGGCGAGTACTCTACCAATGAGTGAGCCCCCAGTAATAATTACATTTTATGGCTCTTAATATCTGGCAGCATATTACATTATGATTTAAGTTTTTGTCCTGGTTTTTGTTCTATCTGTGGCTCTCTGGGGGAGAATTGCCATCTTTATAATGTTTGGCCTTGCAATCTACAAACATGGCATATCCCTCAAGTCTTCTAAAACTTATTTTAATAATGTGTCACAGTTTTCTTTGTTGAGAATGTATATATCTTTTTCTACATGTCTTCATAGGTAGCTTGTTTTTTACACTATTTTACATTGGTACTTTTTGTGTATGTGTGGTATGTGTATCTATGTGTTTGCATGTGCGTGTGCACGCATGTGGAGGCTGGAGGTTGATGTCAGTGTCTTTCTCCATTGCTCTTCACTTTATTTTACTGAGGAAGGGTCTCACACTTGAACACAGAGCTCGCTGATTTGGCTGGCCTAGCCATCTTACTCCCCCTAATGCTGGTATTACAGGCAGGCCAACATGACTGTCCCACATTTAGGTGGGTGCTGGTGATGCAAACTCTAATCCTCATACTTGTACAGCAAATGCCAGCTACCCAGCTCCCTAAATTGGTCTCATTTAAAAACTTCATTTTCGGGCTGGAGAGATGGCTTAGCGGTTAAGCGCTTGTCTGTGAAGCCTAAGGACCCCGGTTCGAGGCTTGATTCCCCAGGACCCACGTTAGCCAGATGCACAAGGGGGCACATGTGTCTGGAGTTCGTTTGCAGTGGCTGGAAGTCCTGGCTCGCCCATTCTCAATCTCTCTCTCTCAAATAAATAAAATGAACAACAACAACAAAAACCCTTCATTTTCACCAGCGTGGTGGTGCATACCTTTAATCTTGGCTCTTGGGAGGCAGAGGTAGCAGGATCACTGTGTGTTCCAGGCCACCTTGAGACTACATAGTGAATTTCAGCTCAGCCTGGGCTAGAGTGAGACCCTACTTGGGAAAACCAAAACCAAACAAAACTTCATTTTCCATTTCTTGTAGCATATGTACACATAGTGTGTGGTGGTGGTGGTGGTGGTGGTGTGTGTGTGTGTGTGTGTGGTGTATACATGTATATGCTCAGATGCGTGTGCCTGTGTGCGTAGAGTCCAGAGGAGAATATAGGGTGGGGAATTTCCTTGAGACAGAGTCTCTTTTTGAACACGGAACTGCAGTTTCTGTGAACCCCAGTGATTCTTCTGTCTATGCTCTCCGTAGGTCTGGGCTCATAAATGTGGGTGGCCACACCTGGCTGATTTTATGAGTTCTGTGGAATCAGAACTCAGCCAGCCTCAGTCTTTCTCAGGCCCTCATGCTTGTGGCAATCAGTCGTATCCACTGAGTCCTGTCCCTAGCCCTCTATTCTTGATGGTATAGTGAAATATTGTTTAATGTGTATTGACCTGATATCCAGTAATCTTTTTCTTTTATTCGTTATAATAGTTTATCTGTAAATATTTTTAAAATAATTTGAACTGTAAATATTTAAAAAATAATTTGATATAGAGAAAGAAAGAGATGGATGGGGGCAGAGAGGGAGGGAGGGAGGGGTGAAGAGAGAGAGAGAGAGAGAGAGAGAGAGGTGGGGGGAGAGAATGGGCATGCCAGAGCCTCTAGTCATTGCAAACAAACTGCAGACACATGCACCACCTTGTGCATCTGTCTTTATGTGGGTCCTGGGGAATGGAACCTGGGTCCTTTAGTTCTGCTGGCAGGTGCCTTAATCACTAAGCCATATCTCCAGCTCTGTTTGTAAATATTTTTATATTTTCATCATCTTTGAACAAATGGCATTTTTATGTTTCTCTTTACCATTCTTCCTTTTCTCTCTCTCTCTGTCTTGCCTTATGCACTGGCCAGGACATCCAGTATCATGTCAGCTAGCATTGTGACCAGGGATGGAGATTTCTCCTCTTGTTCAACCTCAGATGGATAGTTTGTTTTCCCATTATTTCACAGTGTTTTCCCTGCAAGTTTTCTTATCACATTAAAGATATTTTTTTTTCTTCAATTTGCTAGGATGTTGTACTATTGATGTACCATATTGAAGTGATAGGTTAAAAATTATAAATTCTTTTTTATGGTGGTGTTCATGGTGGTGTTGGTGTGGGATGGGGGCGACAGAGGTAAGTGGTGGGAACATAGGGTAGTGGTGGTAATTTTATAACTTCTGTTGAATGTTAAAGTAATCTTATGATATCCTGAAGGGGCCCAGTGAGATCCTGCTATGTTGTCTGTAGTTATTGAACGGCTGGGCTTGGTTTGCTAATATTTTGGCTATGTGTTTTGTATTTCTGTGTTTACACAAGTGAGGTTAGTTTATAATTCTCCAGCTCATAATGTTCTCAAGTTCTGGGACCCTGAGAAAAGAAGTTACAATACCTTTCCTTTTTTTCCCCATTTCCTAGGAAGAGTATGTAAGATTAGTATTTCTCTCATAAGTATTTGGTAGAATTCACTGGCAAACACATTTGGATTTTTTAAAAATTTTTTTGTTTATTTTTATTTATTTGAAAGAGATGGACAGAGAGAGAGAGAGAGAGAGAGAGAGAGAGAGAGAGAGAGAGAGAGACAGAATGGGCATGCCAGGGCCTCTGGCCACTGCAAATGAACTCCAGATGTGTGCGCCCCCGTACATCTGGATAATGTGGATCCTGGAGAGTTGAGCCTTGAACCGGGGTCCTTAGGCTTCACAGGCAAGTGCTTAACCGCTAAGCCATCTCTCCAGCCCACACATTTGGATTTTTATTTTCAGTTTTGATAGCAATCAACTGAGGGCTTTATACTTGCTAGGCATATGTTCTAACACTGAGCTACCTTGTCCTGAATTTCTTTTATGAGAAGATTTTAAATTATGAACCCAATTTGAAAAATAATTTACGATTTTTAAAAATTTTTTTAAATTTATTTATTTGAGAGCGACAGACACAGAGAGAAAGACAGGTAAAGGGAGAGAGAGAGAATGGGCGCGCCTGGGCTTCCAGCCTCTGCAAATGAACTCCAGACGCGTGTGCCCCCTTGTGCATCTGGCTAACATGGGACCTGGGGAACCGAGCCTCGAACTGGGGTCCTTAGGCTCCACAGGCAAGCGCTTAACCACTATGCCATCTCTCCAGCCCTACAATTTTTTTTTTGAGGTGGGTCTCATATACCCCAGACTGGTCTTGAATTCACTGTGCAGCTGAGGATAACCTTGAACACCTGGTCATTGTGCCTCCTTCACCTCCCAAGTGCTGGGATTAAAGGCATGTGCCACCATACTTGTATCTTTTTGTTTGAGGTAGGGTCTCACTCTAGCCCAGGCTCACCTGAAACTCACTCAGTAGTCCCAGGCTGGCCTCGAAGTTACAGCAATCTTCCTACCTTAGCTTCCTGAGTGCCAGGGTTGAAGGCATATGCCACCATACTTGGCTGATTTTGTTGTTTGAATTATTTCTGTTTTTTTCTTACGTCTTCATTTATTTATTTTTAATTAAGTAGAAACTTTGTATGGATACATCATATGTTGTTACCATCATTTCCCTCCTTCCTGCCCCCATTCCACCTAGGGGCCTCAGTGGGATTGCTGGTGTTCATCATGGGATTGTGGGTTATGAGCTATGAGAGCAGCAGTCAGTCATTGTGAGGAGGGGGCAATGCCTCTGGCTATTCCCTCCCACCCTGTGGCTCTTCCACTTTCTCTTCTGCAAAATTCCCTGAGCATTGGTAGGCGTGTTTTTAGTCTGTTTTAGTGTGTTGAACTCTCAGCAGCTTCTGGATTTCTGCTTTGATATGTGTTAAGTATCCTCAGTGTCTGTCTCCATCCCCCTGGTGCTGGTTGTCAGGCTCGCCATGGAAGCAGCGCTCTTGCTCATGTCACCAACTCCTCTGTGGTTTCACCAGGGCCCTGGCTGATGTGCAAGGAGTGGTTTATCTCCTTGGTTCTCCATGCCTTCTGAAAAAGAAAAACAGAATCTCCAGTGGAGATTGAGGTTAGCATAGGTTAAATGGGATGAGCATTGTTAATTAAGAGAGGATTTTAATGGGTATAGCCTCTCTTTTGGATAAAGACTACTGGGTGCTTTTCATTGGAATCCATGATCTGATCTCCATAGGATACTGACTTGGATCCCAGTTGCAGCTGTGGGTTCCTTCCCACTGTGTGGATCTCTTAGCCAGTCAGAGAGCCACTGGTTACCCACCTATGCTGAGTGCCATTATTGTACAGGTGTGTACAGCTTATCTGGGTGGCTGCTTTTGTACAGCAATGTCCCCTGATAGCACACAACATTGTTGGCCATTTTCCCCCAGCAGCTCATGTAGCACTTTTTAGCATTGTAGTAGTTTGATTCAGGTGTCCCCCATAAACTTAGGTGTTCTGAATACTAGGTTCCCAGCTAATGGAGATTTGGGAATTAACTCCTCCTGGAGGCAGTGTATTGTTGGGGACGGGCTTATGGGTATAATAGCCAGTTTCCTCTTGCCAGTGTTTGGCACTCTCGCCTGTTCCTATTGTCCACCTGATCTTGGCCAGGAGGTGATGCCCACCCTCTGCTCATGCCATCATTTCCCTCTGCCATTATGGAGCTTCCTCTCGAGTCTGTAAGCCAAAATAAACCTCCCCCCACCCTGACAAGCTACTCTTGGTTTCCTGCCAGCAATGTGAACCTGAATGCAACAAGCACTGTATCAGCTAACTAACCATCTGGGAACTGGCTTTTTTCCAGATTCAGGCAGATCTCTCCATGTTCTGTGTTTGCATCATGCAGTGTCTTTAACAATAGGGTCCTGCCTTTTATGTCAGACAGGTAATGAAGTGCTTTGACAGAAGCCTTTCTTGTTTTGGGGAACCTCTTAGGTCTCCAAATTAAAAAAATTCAAAATATTTTTATTTATTTAAAAGGAGAGTGACACACACAGAATGAGAATGAAAATGATGGGCACACCAGGGCTCTTGTCACTGCGAATGAGCTCTAGGCACACGTGCCACTTTGTGCATCTAGCTTTAAATGGGTACTAGGGAATCAAACCCAGGCCACCAGGCTTTGCAAGCAGGCATCCTTAATCACTGAGCATTCTCTTGAGCCCTTTTTTTTTGAATTATTTTTATTTCTTACTTTTTGTATTTGTTTTGAGAACTAACATAGAATTTGCCATTTCACATTACTTCACATTTACAGGCATAAAATTATTAAGAATAAATTATTAATGTTTTTTGGGTATTGGAGGTGCTAGTTCAGCGGCAGAGTACATAAAGCCCTGGGTTCAGTCCTAACGTGTGTGCTCGCGCGCGCACACACACACACACACACACACACGCACATATATGTATTAATTCCTTTAGTGTGACAAGATATTAAAAATTCACTCATTTAAATAAGAATTTATTTATTACATAAAATACCTTTCATTACAGCATGCATTATCATAAAGAAGAGTACTTAATTCATTATTTTATTTTAAGGAGTAAACAAAGGTCAAATGTGTTGATATTTGCTTATTAAACTTGAGTAACTTATTACTGGCCTCTGGGAAGCACCCTGTGTGCTCTTCCCAGGATGAAATCTCTCTTCTACATTTGTGTAAAGCCCTAGTTTGCTCTTCTTTACATTTCTACTTCCTGGGCATCTTTCCACGTGAAGGTGGTGCTGTGATACTGAGTAGCAAGCGCATGCGTAGTTTTATGAGGAGAGGACGAGGTTTCTGTCTGAGATAAAAGCTCTCAGAAGATAAACCCCAAAACCTCTGGGGCTCAGTCTGATTTTGGGTTACCCTAAAAATTCCCGAGCTTTTGCTGGTACAGTCCAAGGGCAAGGTGAGTCCTGTAACATGTGTCAGATCATCTTTGGATCAGTTACCGAGTAATCAGCTAGTTTGGAGAGTGGCTTGCTCTTTTTTTAATTTTTTTTTTTTTTAAATTTTTTATGAGAGAATGAGAATTGGTGCACCTGGGCCTCCAGCCACTGCAGTCGGACTCCAGATGCGTGCGCCCCCTTGTGTGCACGCACGACCTTGCACATGTGCCACTGTGTGCACCTGGCGTAAGTGAGATCTGGGGAGTTGAATGGGTCCTTACACTTCACAGGCAAGTGCCCTGACTGCTAAGCCATCTCTCCAGTCCTTGCTCTTTCTTTTTGATGCCACGCTTACCATGGCCTTGAGCACGTTCTTAGAAGTCGGTCAGCTTACATTTCTGTGGGTGCGAATGGGAGAGCAGGCATTTGAGCAATACCTTGCAGCAGGAAGAGGTTCGGTTGAGAGTTACACCAGCTCTCGTGGGCATTCTGGAATTCAGCGAGAAAGGAGAAAGCCACCATACTGACTGTCCTTAGCACAGCCATCACTTGAGCCAGTCTGCTCCATTCTAGGATGGTTATACTCTTTTGGGCACAACACACATTGGGGTTATTTGAATGTTTCTTGTATATATCATCCTATTCTTGTTGCATAGGTGAACTGTATTTTCTAGCTATCTAGAGATATCAGTGATAGAAGCTAAAGCAGTCAAAAATCACATTTTGGAGGAGACTGATTATAACAGCAGAAACCAAACCTTTCAAAGGAGCTGTTATATTTAGAAGCTTTGCTCCTCAGAGGTCTGGTAATCGTTGGCTGTCTGTTCATATTAAGTGTGGGAGACTAAATGTTGCCTAGAACTCTGGGCTCCCTGGTAGGGCTGACTGTGAGTTTCACTGGAGGTCATTTGGATAAAACCTTAAGGTCAGTCTCTTCAGGTCCTTCTCTTGGGGCTGGACAGCTTCTCCGGGAAGTCTTTTGAGCCCCTGCCTGCAGGGTGAAGGTCTGGCTGGTCTTCTGCACTCAGCATTCAGTAGGCCTGTGCTCATTAAATCCCTGCATTAGGTGTGGCACTCTGTGGACATAAAGGAGCAACAAGCACTCACACCACAGATCACTTCTGTGACTGCCGTGTACTTCACTTCACCAAAAGGATGTACTTGGTTTTACAGAGATAGCAACTGGATGCCCTCTAATTCAGCTGGATTCTGACACTACCTCACTCGAGAAAGTCTGAGTTCAGGTTTTTTTAACCTGTGCTTCTGACAGACTGGCCATATCTGGGTTTCTCACAATGTACTGCTTGAATTGAATTAATTTATCCAAGCAGCTCATAGAATTCAGGTAACAACACATTTTACAGTTCATTAAAAAGGACAAAGGATATAACAGGACTGGCAAGATAGCTCAGCACTTAAGGCACTTGCCTGCAAAGCCTAATGACCTGGCTTTGATTCCCCAGTACCCACATAAAGTCAGATGAACAAGATGGCATGTGTGTCTGAGTTTGTTTGCAGTGGCTAGAGGCCCTGGAATGCCCATTGTCTGTCTCTCTCTCTCTCTGCTTGTAAAAAAAATAATTTTTTTTATAAAAAAGGATATAACAGGGCTGGAGACATGGCTTAGCAGTTAAGCACTTGCCTGTGAAGTCTAAGGACCCTGGTTCAAGGCTCAATTCCCCAGGACCCACATTAGCCAGATGCACAAGGGGGCACATGCATCTGGAGTTTGTTTGCAGTGGCTGGAGGCCCTGGCGCGCGCGCGCGCGCGCACACACACACACACACACACACACACTCTCTCTCTCTCTCTCTCTCTCTCTCTCTCTCTCGCTCACTCTCTCTCTCTCCAGCCCTCCTTCTCTCTGTATGTCACTCTCAAATAAATAAAAAAAAACCCCAAAAAACAAACAAACAAAAAAAACAAAAGGATATAACAATCTAGGCATGGTGGTACATGCCTTTAATCCCAGCACTTTAGAGGACAAGGTAGGAGGATTGCTGTGAGTTCAAGGCTACCAGGTCAGCCTGGGCTAGAGTGAGACCCTGCCTTGAAAAACCCCCCGCCCCCCAAAAAAGGAAATGACAAAGGATATGGGAGTTGGAAGGAGCAATGTATGAGGTGCGTTGCATGATGTGGGAGGGGGCACCGAGCTCCGGCGCCCTTGCTCAGGATCTCCACATATCACACCAGCTTCCTGGGCATTGTCATTTTTATTGTTATGCCCGGACAAGCGGCATGGTCTAAGGCTAGAAGACTGAGTGGGGGAACCTGGCAAAGCCTGTCCAAATTCTCCCCGGTGTTCCTGTACAGCGCGTCTTCCTCCTGGGTACAGGGGAGGCCTTCTTCACACATGCTCCACTACCAGACAGGAGAGATTACTTTCTTGTACTCCAAGATACAAAGGTGGGGAAAGGGCTGGAGAGAGGATTTAGTGGTTAAGGCGCTTGCCTGTGAAACCAAAAGACCTGGGTTCGACTCCCCTGGACCCAAGTAAGCCAGATGTACAAGGTGGCACATGTGTCTGGAAAGTGTTTACAGTAGCTGGAGGCCCTGGTGCACCCATTCTATCAAATAAACAAATATTGAAAATAAATATGGCCGGGTGTGGTGGTACACACCTTTTTAATCTCAGCACTCCAGAGGCAGAGGTGGGAGGATCACCGTGAGTTTGAGGCCTCCCTGACACTACAGAGTGAATTCCAGGTCTTTCTAGCCTAGAGTGAGACCCTACCTTGAAAATCCAAAAAAATAAGATAAAATAAAATAAATAAATTGTTAAAATATAAGTATTTAAAAAGAAAGGTGGGAGATTAGAGCATCTTTTTAGTTTCTGTGGCTTGCCTTGGACTTTTGGAGAAAAAGTTACAGGTGGAAGGTGAGAGAGGAGAGAGAAAGGTGGAAGGAGAGCAGGCAGGGAGGGGAGGAGGAGGAGGAGGAGGGGGAGAGGGGAGAGAAGAGACTGATTTTGCTTTTGCTTTCTGAGGCCTGTTTCTATTGTGCTTCCACATTATAACAAAGACTTTCTTTCACCTTTATGCTCTGAAGCTGCACCAGGAACCCAGGACAAAAGGTCAAATACTTCAGCCTTGTTGTTGTAGCTGTTTAGGAAATAATAAGGCCGTGGAAGTTACGAGCCAGGATCGGTGGAGAAAACCCAAAATATCGAGCTCATAGTATCACTGTCCTCACCCCCGGCCGCGGGCACAAAGACTCTGTTGTAACGCTGTTGAGAAACGAAACTTGTCTCTCCACACCGCGTCCCGGAGAACTGCTGCTGGCCCCGGAGCCTCGCGGCCGCGGGCTGGACTCGCAGCCTCCGCTGCCCATCTGGGGCTGGGCTCTCTGGGGAGTCCGTTCCGCTGGGCTACTTGCTTTTCCAGCTTCAGAACCTCACTGTTTTCTTCCTGCTCCTTTCCCTTATAGTTATGGTTTTAGAAAAAATAAATCTCTTTACTGTGCTTTCATTTCTTACTTAAAATTTTTTTTATTAATTTATATTTTTTTATTAATTAATTAATTTATTAATTAGTTTTATACTCAGTGAATACAGTCAAGTTGGTACCATTTTTAGGCTCATCTGTGTCCTATCCCCGCCCCCTGGCCCCTCCTCGTTGAGGTATATGGGTCATGCATTGTGGAGTTAGCCCACAGTTATGGGTAGGAGAAGTGTCTCTGTGTATCATGACCCAAAGTGTGGCTCTGACATTCTTTCTGCCCCCTCTTCCGCAAAATTTCCCTGAGCCATGTTGGGTTCATTTTTAGTCTGCTTCAGTGACGAGGTGTTGGGGGGTCTCTGGGTCTCTGGATATCTGATTTGGTAGGAGTTGATTCTCTTCTCTCTCCTCCTCTCCTCCTCTTCTCCTCTTCTCTCTTCTCCTCTCCCTCTTCTCCTCTTCTCCTCTCCTCCTCTCCTCCTCTCCTCCTCTCCTCCTCTCCTCCTCTCCTCCTCCTCTCCTCCTCTCCTCCTATCCTCCTCCTCTCCTCCTCTCCTCCTCTCCTCCTCTCCTCCTCTCCTCCTCTCCTCCTCTCCTCCTCTCCTCCTCTCCTCTCTTCTCTCTTCTCTCTTCTCCTCTCTTCTCTCTTCTCCTCTCTTCTCTCTTCTCCTCTCTTCTCTCTTCTCCTCTCTTCTCTCTTCTCCTCTCTTCTCTCTTCTCCTCTCTTCTCTCTTCTCCTCTCTTCTCTCTCTCTCCTCTCTTCTCTCTTCTCCTCTCTTCTCTCTTCTCCTCTCTTCTCTCTTCTCTCTTTTCTTTTCTTGAGGTAGGGTCTCACTCTGGTCCAGGCTGACCTGAAATTATTCACTATGGAGTCTCAGGGTAGCCTCAAACTCACAGCGATCCTACCTCTGCCTCCCGAGTGCTGGGATTAAAGGCACGCCCTGCTAGGAGTTGATTGTTTTCTGTGTCGATCTCCTTCACCCTTGTGCTGGTACCAGGTTCACCAAGAAAACAGCACCCTTGCTTGTTTCGCCAATTATTCTTAGTTTCAGTTTGGGCCCTTTTGAGGTATGATGGGGTGGTTCTTTCCTTAGGATCTGGGTCTATCTAATAAAAGAGAAGCAGATTCTCCAATGGATAGTAAAGTTAGCACCAGACAAATGAGATAACCCTTACTTTTTAATGGAGAATTTAATAGGTGTAGGCCCTCTTGTAGCCCACGATTGTTGGTTGCTTGATAATGGAGAGTGGGCTAGTGTTTGGATATGGTTCTGACTTGTTCCCCAGCTCCAGCTATGGGTCCCATTCCACTGAGGGGATCAGTTGGCTAAATCAAGAGCAGCTGGTTCCCCACCATGGCTGTGTGCCACTATTGTGCTTGTGTGAGCATCATGACAGGTTATTTGCTGCTAAGTAGGTTAGACCATGAGTTGCTTGGACAGATATTGGTCATTTTCCCCCAGTTGCCCATTAAGCACCTTCTGGAACTAGACACACTGACTATCTGGGGCCTGACTTTCTTCCAGCTTCCAGTCATGGCGCTCCATTTTACGTGTCAACTGCATATGGTGTCTTCAGCAGTAGGGTCTTACCACTAACCTTTAGTGGGTCATCAAGTACTCTGACAGAAATCTGCCTTTCTTTTAGGAAACTGTAGGTCTCTCTGATCAAAAGCTCATTGTGGATGATAGCCACATGCTGGTACCGGGAGTTACAGGTCAGTGCCCACTAAGAAAAAGAAGAAAATGATTATTAATATAACAGAGTATGAGAGGAGAGGGAGGGAGGGAGGGAGGGAGGGAGGGAGAGAGAGAGAGAGAGAGAGAGAGGGAGGGAGGGAGAGAGGGGGGGGGAGAGAGAGAGAGGGAGGGAGGGAGAGAGAGGAGCTGTAGAAGATTAAGGTCAGTCTTCACCCCACCCTATCCAGTGTCTTGTGGCTCAGGTGTTCCCTCAAGGGCCTGGTGAAAGTTCAACCATTTGGTCTGCCTTTTAGGATGTAGAATTTTATGGTATCATTGCTATTTGGGTCTAGATTTGTGTCTCCCACTCCCTCCCTTACCCTCATCTCTCTCCCCACCCACCCTATTGCCTATTCCTTAAGATGCTTGCTGGGTATGTTGGCATCTTGGGTAGATTCAGGTTAGGTGCTATAGATGAGTGATACTATACAGTGGTATTTTTTTTCTGTGATTGGGTAAGTTCACTGAGAATGATCTATTCCAGGTTCAGCCATTTTTCCTCAAATTTCATTGTGTCGTTTTTTTCTTACTGTGGTGTAGAATTCCATTGTGTAGATATATTACTGTTTACTGTGTTTTCATTAATTCTTCTTTTTTTTTTTTTGAGGTAAGGTCTTGTTCTTGCTCATGCTGACCTTGACTGCACTATGAAGTCTCAGGGTGGCCTTGAACTCGTGGCACTTCTCCTACCTCTGCCTCCTGAGTATTGGGATTAAAAGTGTGTGCCACCACGCCTGGCATTTTACTGTAGTTTTTAAAAAATATTTTATTCATTTGAGAGATATAGAGGAGGAGGAAGAAGGGAGGAAGGGAGTGGAAGAGAGAGAATGGGCACACGAGGTCCTCCAGCCACTGAAAATGAACTCCAGATGCATGCACCGCTTTGTGTATCTGGCTTATGTGGGTCCTAGAGAATCACACTGTGGTTGTTAGGCTTTGCAGGCAAACACCTTAACTGCTAAGCCATCTCTCTAGCCCTACTGTATTTTTTTTTTTAAGTTTTAAAATATTTTATGTTTTATTTATCTGGCTTTATGTCTGGGTACTGGAAGTCAAACCTGGGTCATAAGGCTTTGCAAGCAAGCACTTTTACCACTACGCCATCTCCCTAGCCTCTTTCCCCATTTTCTCAGAATTTTTTCTTGTATTATCTATGAGTATGATAATATTTATTGAGCTTCTAGATTCCTGTGGCCTTAAGACCTCATTATAAAAGGACCTTTTTTTTTTCTTGAGGTAGGGTCTCACTGTAGCCCAGGCTGGCCTGGAATTTACTATGTAGTCTCAGGGTGGCCTCAAACTCACGACAAGCCTCCTACCTGGGATTAAAGGCGTGTGCCACCACACCTGGCTAAAAGGAACTGATTTTTAGAAAAAAAAAAGTTTCTGAATCGTGGTCATGATAATTTAGAGCTAAATGGCAATGAAAACTCATCTTGTGTTTATGCATACAACAACCTTTGATTGAGGCCAGAAGTTAGGAGTGTTACTGCAGCTCCCTTAGCTGCTTGGTGCCTTCGCTATCAGTTACCGCCAGCAGGGGGAGCTCTGTGACGCTTTCATGAGAAGTATTTGTCAGGCTCTCATTTCCCTCTCTCCTCGCTTTTCACATTCCATTTTCTCTCTCACTTTCAGTGTTTTGCTTTATATTTCATCAGAGAAACATATAAGCAATTCAAAGAGAATGTTCTGAGCTTGGAGGTATCTCAGTTGATCTGAGCCAGACCCCAAGAACCCAAGTGGAAAGAGCTGGGTACTGTGGCTGGTGCTTGTACTTGGCACTGGAGAGTCAGAGGTGTGTCCTTGGGGCTCACTGGCCAGCTAGTCTATCCTAATCGGCGAGTTCCAGGCCAGTGGGACCCTTTGTCTCCAAAAAAAGGTGAATTCACACGTGCCCACATACATACTAACATGCATTCCACACTCACGCACACCATACACACACACACATGTGCCAAAAACCAAAACATGGACAGCACCTGAGGAATGTCACCTGAGGTTGTCCTCTGGCCACCACATACATGTACACATGTGTAGCTCCCCTATGAAACGCATCTGTGTGCAGACACAACACACACACACACACACACACACACACAGTGTCCCGAGCCAGCATGGTGGGGTATACCTGTAATCCCTTGAGAGCACTGGACAGACTGAGGCAGAAAGGTAGTGAATTGAAGACCAGACTGAACTATATAGTGAGACCTTGTCTCAAAGAAAAGAAAGAAAAGGAAGAATGTCTTTTTACTCAATGTTTTGACCCTATGATTTCGGATGAACTAGCCAGTCCTTAGATTCGTCCTGTTGTCCATACTCAAGAAACCATCACACTTGTTATCTCTTTTCCCTTCACCAGGTTTACATCTCTACTAGATCATTCCAGTCAGCATATGTTTATATTGTTTTATTTTTAATCTGAAACCAAACCCTAAATTCTTATCTATACATTAGACATCCATTCTGATTTTCTTTTTTTTTTTCTTTTTCGATGTAGGGTCTCACTGTAGCCCAGGCTGACCTGGGATCCACTATGTAGTCTCAGGCTAGCCTTGAAATCACAGCAAACTCCTAGCTTTGCCTCCTCAGTGCTGGGATTAAAGGTGTGTGCCATTACACCTGGTTCATTCTATTTTATTATACATCTGTTTACTTGCCACATGAGTAATAAAATTGTCCCTATTGATCTCAGGATTATTTTGAAGACAAGATTGAAAGTATTTTGAAATGTTAAAAGTGCATGTGTATATAGATGTTTGTTTATGTACTCAAAGAAGGTCTGGGCTGGAGGCTGAGGGGCAAGTATGAAAATACACAGTATTTATATTCATTGCATTCCTGATTTCTGTCACCAAATACTTGTCATGAAGCAACTTAAGGGAAGAGAGATTTATTTTGGCTCATGGCGTAGGAAACAGCTCACCGTGGCAGGGAAAGCATAGCAAGGGGTAGTTCCTGGCTCGGCAGCCCAGGAAGCACAGGATGCTGTGCTCATCTGCTTTCTGCTTCCCCCGTTGCTTTTCTTTCTTTCTTTCGTTTCATTGAAGCAGGATCTTCCTCTAGGCCAGACTGACCTGGAATTCACTCTAGAGCCCCAGATTGTCTTTGAACTCATGGCAATTCACCTACCTCAGCCACCTGAGTGCTGAGACTTAAGGTGCCATCATGCCCAACTGTTTCTTTTATGTATCTGTTTCTCCTGTCCCTCATTAGACATAAACCTTTTAAGGGAAGAGCTCTCTCATTCATTCCCTGTTTTTAAGAGCGTTTGGTACAAAGCTTATCATGAAAGTGGGGCTCACTGAATATTTATTACATGGATGGAGAGTAGGGTGAGATAAGTAAGAGGCAGGCTCAGAGAGCCTCACATGTGCGATCACATGCATACCATGTGAAGCAGGTGGTTTGGGCATGAAAGTAAGACTTGTCAAGGTGGCTCCAACATCTAGGATGACTTCATATCATCACTTTGATAAGTGGGAAAGGACTCCATTATGAAGGAGTGACACCACCAGGGCCCCGCTGAGATTAGAATGTCTTAGTTTATAAATATGCAGGAAATTTGTGTGTTATAGCACCCTAGAATTTTACAGCTCATGAGAACCTTTGAGAATTAATCTAGTACAAATTACTGTTGAACCAGAACATTATTGTATATGAACTGCCTTCCTAGATAGATTAAAAGCAATATAAGTATGATCATTATCCAACCAACAGTTATTAATGATGTTAATAGTTCTTACATGAGAGTAGAGAGAAGAAAAAGAGGTTAGATCACGCCAATTAGAAATCCTGAAAGAACTGTTGCTCCAGGTTGTAGAACGGCAACAATGGGTTACTTATATGTACTGTGTCCAGAGAACATCTTTTAGACAATAGTGCGAGATTTCACCTAGTGCTGAATACGCGTCTGACTCCCCTCTCCCCAACTGCAGGAGTTTCCCCTACTTGCCTCTTGGCATTTTTGCCACTGATTTTTTTTTTTTTTACACTCTCATTGTGTATTGCCACTAAAGAATAATATATTTTTGGTGGAAACAAGCAATTAGATTTTTTTCCTTTGATAGGGTCTCACCCTAGTTCAGGCTGACCTGGGACTCACTCTGTAGTCCCAGGCTGGCCTCGAATTCACAGCAATACTCCTATCTTTGCCTCCCTCGTGCTGGGATTAAAGGCTGTACCACCATGCCCAGGGCATATAGGTTTTTGTAATGGCCTATATGTAGAAATATATATATCTATATGTATGTATATATATATATATATATATGTGTGTGTGTGTGTGTGTGTGTGTGTGTGTGTGTGTGTGTGTGTGTGTGTATATGTGTGTGTGTGTGTGTATATATATATACACACACACACATACATACATACATACACACACATACATATACCTGGAATTCACTATGTAGTCTCAGGGTGGCCTCTAACTCACAGTGATCCTCATACCTCTGCCTCCCAAGTGCTGGGATTAAAGGCGTGCATCACCACGCCCAGATAGAAATATATTTTTATATTGTGTGTTGTAAAAGGGCAGTTTCCAATAATGTCATATCCCATACCTATCTTATTGGAGCGCTTCCCCTGCCCACCTTCTCCCATTCAATATTGTCTTCTCAACACATTCTCAGAAAGGGATGGGCTAGGGAACAGTCATTGAACTAGAAAAGTGTATCATTTGGCCCTTGATATTACCTGTAGTTTCGGTCACGTGTGAAAGTTGCTGTGGTTTCTATGTGTATATGGATCTTTCTGTTCAAGAGCTTTTTCTGGGCAGAAAGGAACTAATCACATCTTACTGTCACTACCCAGCATGGCCAACAGAGGGCAGGCTGGCAGCGTCTTTCCGCAGTCTTGGGACCTGGCACTCTGTCTCAGATGCCCACCAGTTTTCTGACTTATCAGATTACCAAGATTCCCAAATCAGTCATGTGATTTAACAGTGGCAGGAAACTAGCACAGATTTATTGCTGTGTTTTCTCCATATAACTTCTCACTTTGGGGAGTTTCAGACTTCTCAGAGAATTTTGCTCTAATCATCCACCAAAGATCCCCAAAAAAGGCCCAGGAATGTAACCCTAAGCTTCTGTAATGTGGAGGTCTTGGGGTGTTTGGTGGTAGCTGATGATTCTTAACAGAACATCAGAGAGCCTCTCCCACCTGATCCCCACATCAAGACACAACACTACAGCTTTCCTATAGAAAAGAGACGCATGGAGCTAAATGGTCTCTATAGATCCACACAAAGGGCATTTGGCTGCTGCTGTTCCTGGAAAAGTGTAGAGAAGGAGCTGAATTTGTGAACAGTACTGGGCTTTGAGATGTGAGATCAGGTGGTGTGTGCGTGCGTGCGTGTTATTTTTGTTCTGAGACAGGCTCCCACTATGTAGCTCAGGGTGGCTTTGAACACATGATCCTCCTACATCTGCTGCCTGAGTGTTGTGATTACAAATGTGCACCGCCATGCCTGGGCTGTGATGTTAGCTTGCTTTTTTTTTTTTTTTTTTGAGTCCAGAGCTTCCTGTGTTGTACAGGCTGGCCCCCAAACTTCTGGTCTCAGGTGAGACACCTTCAACTTTCAGGGTCCTGCTTTTGATGCTGCTTTTTTTAAAAAAATTAATTTTTCTAACTCCTCGTATTTTTCCCAAGAAATTACTGGTGAGATTTCTTCAGGGATTCTCATTGAGAAAATATTTTTCATCTTCTAACAAGTTTAAAAAACAAATTTTCATGTGCAAGTAGATACACACAGAGATAGAGAGGGAGAGGTAGAAAGAGAATGGGTATACAAAAGCCTTGCCACTGCAAACAAACTCCAGATTCAAGTGCCACTTTATGCATCTGGCTTTATGTGGGTACTAGAAAATCAAACCCAGGCTATCAGGCTTTGCAAGCAAGTGTCTTTAACCACGGAACTATCACCCCAGCCCATCTTCTGACATTTTTGTCTCTGTATTTGAAATGGGGAAGGTTGATCTTGCATCAGAAAACAAAGTTCCTGGGTAAATGGCTACTTTGGTTTGCCACCCAAGACTTACACTAAAAATATTTAGAGGCAGGCATGGTGACACATGATTATAATACTTGGGCCTGGCAAAGGAGGATCACTATTTCCAAGCCAACATGGGTGAATAGCTAGATCCTATCTCAAAGAAAATTAGCTGCAATTAATTGTTGTATGAGAATATGTCAAACCATGAGAAGACGTCTCCTTGTTAGCCATTGGTGATAATCAACCTCATGCTTGGGAAGATCCGTGAAATGTAAAAGTCACTGTTTGGGCCATCAGCTTCAGTGGCAGCCATGTCCTTCTCACAGGTGGCTGGGACCAGGCTGCCTGGTTTTTTTTTTTTTTTTTAAATTCATTAATACTCCTTGTACTTCAATTTCAATCTGCATTTTTCTTAAAGGCATATCCATAATGTGTGTCTGTGTTGTGGGTGTAGACTTAGAGGGAAGAAATGACTGAGTTTTTCCAGAAAATGAGTCTAACTCTTCTTTCAGTGCATGGAATAATAAAGATGAGACCGTTAAAGGTCATGTAGCTCATCTTGTTTATTTTAAACATCAGGAAACTGAAGGCATGTAAGATTCTTACAGCTGTGTCACACCCAGTAGGATGGCTGCTATCAAGTAAATGGAAAGCAGCAATTATCGATGAGAACATGATGAGAATTGAACCCCTCAAGCATTGCTGATGGAAATTTAAAATGGTATAGCTACTATAGGAAATGGTCTTGTTGTTCCTCAAAAAACAATAGTAGGGGGTTGGAGAGAAGGTTTGGTGGTTAAAGGCACTTGCTTATGAAGCTTGATGGCCTTGGTTCAACTCCCCAGTATCCGTATAAAGTCAGATGGACAAGGGGGTGCATACTCATAGAGTTTATTTGTGGAGGCATAGGCCCTGGCATGTCCATTCTCATCCTCTCTCTATTTCACACAAATAAATAAATAAATAAAGTATAAAAAGTTAAAAAAAAATAAAGTCATGTGGTTAAGTGTGCTTCCTGTATTAGTATGAGGGCCTAAGGCCAAAGAATTTGAACTTCCATAATCCATGAAAACAGCTGGACATGGTGAGTACATCTGTTTCTCTGTCCTGTGGGGGAGTGGAGACTGGAGAATTGCTAGGGTTCATGAAACAGTAAGCTCCCGAATCAGTAAGAGGCTCTGTTGTAAGGAACAGCCAGGCAGGTAAGTGATGGAAGGAGACACCTGATGTCTTTGTTGGCTGCAGGTAAGCCCATAAGGCACCACATCAGCACCTGCACACATGCACACACCACATGTGCACAAACCACATGTGCACACACCCACACTCCACACCACACGTACTACACACCACAAACAAATAGAATTATCATCTGATCTAGTAATTCTTCCTTTGTATGTATGCAAAATAATTAAAGCAGGGTGTTACAGAAATGTTTGCACACCTGTGCTCATAGAAACGTTATTCTCAATAGTCAAAAGGTAGAACCAACCCTTAGACATTTAAGGTTGTCCATGTATATGGGAATGGGTAAGCAAAATGTAGCATCTATGTATAATGGAGTGCTGTTCTGCTTTAAAAAGGACAGAAATTCTGCCACAGGCTACAACTTTGATGATATTATGTTAAATAAAATAAGCCATTACAAGATGGGCGTGGTGGCATATGCCTATAATCCCAGCACTTGGAAGGCAAAGGTAGGTGGATCGCTGTGAGTTCGAGGCCACCCTGAGATTACATAGTGAGTTCCAGGTCAGCCTGGACTAGAGTGAGACCCTACCTTGAAAAAACATAACAAAACAAAAAATAAATAAGCCATTACAAAGGGACAAATACTGTTGGATTCCACTTATAAGGAGAACTGAGAATAGTCCTAGTGTTAGAGACAAGCAGAAGAGTGGTTTTCTGGCACTGGAGAAAGAGAGGAATGCATGTTATCTCAGCTTGCCAACAGGACAAGGCATCTTGAGCTCGGTGGCCCAACAGTGTGAATGAACTCAATGCTGCAGAGTTGTAGACACCAAAGTGGTAGAGATGGCATATATATTTTTAAATATTTTACTTATATTTGTTTATTAACTTGACAGAAAAATGGAGAGAGAGAGAGAATGGGCACGCCAGGGCCTCCAGCCACTGCAAACCAACTCCAGATGTGTGTGTCTCCTTGTGCATCTGGCTAACATGGGTCCTGGGGAATTGAATCTGAGTCCTTTGGCTTTGCAGGAAATGCCTTAACTGCTAAGCCATCCCTCCAGCCCAAGATGGCATATTTTATGTTATGTGTATTCTACAGTGTTTTTTTTTTTGCCTGTGTGTATGTGTGTGTGAAGTATTCACATGTATGTGCCCGTGTGATGCCTCATGTGCTCTCCTGCTGTGGGGTGCTTGGCCTGTGGTGGCTGGAATGGAACGTGGGATATCCTGCTCTGTCACTTTTCCACCTGGTCTTATTTGAGCCAGTCTCTTCATGATTCTGGAGCTTGCTGTTTTCTTGCAAGCTCCTGTGATTCTCAGGTCTCTGTCCCTCTATGGGACTGGGGTCACAGACATGCATGGCCATGCCCAGCTGTTTATGTGGATCCTGGGGAGTGAACTCAAGTAGTTCTCAGGCCTCCTCAGGCCTTCATTCTTGCATAAGAGTGGTCCTAATTTCTGAGCCACCACTCTAGTCCCTACGCTACTTTAAAATTTTTCTTTCTTTCTTTCTTTGAGAGAGGCAGATATATATATAGAGAGAATGGATGTGCCAGGGCCTCCAGCCACTGCAGACAAACTCCAGTGGCATGTGCCACCATGGGCATCAGGCTTACGTGGGTACTAGGAAATGAACCTGAGTTCTTAGGCTTCGCAGACAAGTGTCTTAACCACTAAGCCCTCTCTCCAGCTCCATGCTACACTGTTTTAAAAGGTGCTTCCAGCCACATGGGGAGTTTGTGCTGCATTTCCTCACATCCTGTGCTTTCCCTAATATGTCCCTGTGGCATTCTTTCTACAAAATTAGTCATGCATCCATAGCTAAGTCCTCCTCCCCCTAATTGGCTTCTCATTGTACAGAAAAATGCCTTTCACTGTGTGTGCATGGATGCTGGCTCTCAGCTTTCCTGTCTAGTTCAGATGGCTCCTCCCCACTCTGTGCTCCAGGAGAATGGGTTATGTACAGAATTTAAAATTCACCATGTTCCCACTTGTTCATGCTGTTTACTCTGCCTGGTGCTCTTTCTCCCTCTGCCCCTACATGGCGACTTCCATTTTGAGGACTCCATGGCTGCATCATTTCTTCTGGAAAGTTCTCTAAATTAGGTGCTCACTACTTTCAGGGTCATCCAGTGAGGTGGCATCATGGCATTGGTGTGTTCAAGCCTGCCAGGGGGATTCTCCTGTCTCTGCCTCCCAGCATGCTGTAGATGCCCTGGGACTACAGATGTGCATGACTGGGTCGCACTTTATGAGGGTCCTGGGGATGGGAACTGAGTTCCTCACACTGGAATGGGAAGCACACACAAAAATTTGTATGCACACAATTTGCATCTCTACGTGCACACACGTGTCTGTGGAACTTGGGTTGCTTCCATCTTTTGGCTATTGTGAACGATGCTGCTGTGAATAGGGGTGCAGTCTATTTTTATCACAAATGGCAAGCCTACCATTGTGCTGTTTATCTTGAGCCACACAAAAGCCATGCCTTTCAGAGCCCAAGTTCTTCACAACCTCCGTCCTGAGCTGCTGTTCTCCATCTGTTTGCTTTATGAAGCCTGTTCATTTTTTCCTGTTTGTCAGCTTTGGCTGGATTTTCCTTTTCCAAATGGCTTCCCTCTGCACCTCGGACCCCTGTTAGTGGCTTTGTATTGGAAATGCCACAGGTCCAGTGTAACATCTTGTTTCCATGCCTCATGGTGGTGGGGTCCTTGGTAGAATGTACTTCCCTTCCTCCTCCCCTTCCCTTTCTGCTCCTCTTCCCCTCCCTGCCTCTCCAGCTGTCCTCCAGAGTGAGGACGCAGCCCCCCCATGCTCTGATCAGCATGGAGCCCTCCTCCCTTACCCTTTCACTTGCTCTCTGCCCACACCCTCCAGCTCCCATGAGGTCATTGCCCTTGGAGTCATGAAACGTGACTAGAGTCAGTCAACAGCAAAATAAATACAGTCCCCATTCCCAACAGTTGTGTGAGGGGAGGTGAGGAGGGGTTTGTTTCACATGGGTTCCAAGTTGGGCATCTTGCTTCACACATGAGTTTTCTGTTTCTGCAGCCACGTCTTTTCTCACATTCTTCACATCTGTCCAGGCCCTCCCTCCTCCTCATTCTCCACAGTACCCCAACAGGAGGCTGCGCAGCCCACTGTACTTAAAGCTTCAGGGTAGCAGGAGGGAGGCTACAGCAAGGAAGAAAATAGGAAATGGCTATTGAATTGAGTCTCAGATACTATTGACCTCAAATGTCCTTTGACCTGGAATTCTTTGACCTTTAGGCCCTTTAGGCTAATCTGTTTTATAGCTGAGCTACCCTTACTGCTAGAAAGTCACAGGCAGTGGTGGGGACAGAGCTCATGGGTAGAGCATTTGCACAGGGGATCTATCCTCAGCCCTGCATCAAAACAAACAAAACCCCTCACCCAACCTGGAAAGCCAAAGACTTCTGGTCCTTGCAGGGAAAGCCATACTACTGGTCTGGCCTGATTTTCCTCCCATGGAGGAGTCAGCAGTAGTTAAGTTTACTGTCTGTAGTCTCAATGTACTTCTGTGTGGATCCACCTCACCTGGATGAGCCTAGGCAGGATGGTGGAACATTCCAAACATTTCTCTTTGACTAAAATTAATTTTCTGCTTGGTGTGGTGACACACACTTTTAATCCCAACACTTGAGAGGCAGAGGTAGGAGGAAGGCTGTGAGTTTGAGGTCAGCCTGGGACTACAGAGTGGATTCCAGGTCAGCTTGGGCAAGAGTGAGACTCCACCTCAAAAAAAGATCAAAAAATTACTAATTTTTAGTTAAATTATACACCACATATTGTTAAGGTTGGACACACAGCATGTGTTGACTCAGTCAGAGCTTGGACATCATAAGCGGCTCATGATATTATTCTGTCTCCAGTGAGTACAATATGGGTGCAAAAGTTTTTTTACTGGGAAATGGAACCAGCCTAGATGTCCCTCAACAGATGAGTGGATAATGAAGATGTGGTACATTTATACAATGGAGTTCTACTCAGCGGTAAATAAAAATGAAGTTATGAAATTTGCAGAAAAATGGATGGACCTGGAAAGTATTATACTAAGTCAGGTAACCCAGGCCCAGAAAGCCAAGCGCCACATGTTCTCTCTCATATGGGGATCCTAGCTACAGATGACTGGGCTTCTGTGTGAGAATGAAAATACTTAGTAGCAGAGGCCAGTAAGTTGAAAAGGAGACATAAAGGGTGGAGAAAGGAAGGGAGGAGGATACTTAATAGGTTGATATTGTATATATGTAATTACAATGATTGTAATGGGGAGGTAATATGATTGAGAATGGAATTTCAAACGGGAAAGTGTGGGGGTGGGGAGGGAGGGAATTACCATGGGATATATTTTATAATCATGGAAAATGTTAATAAAAATTAAAAAAAAAGTTTTTTTAAAATTTTTGTTTATTTGAGAGTGACAAAGGGGGAGGGGGGAGGGGGGAGAGAGAGAGAGAAAGAGAGAGAGAGAGAGAGAGAGAAAGAGAATGGATGCATCAGGGCCTCCAGCCACTGCAAACAAACTCCAGATGCATGTGCCACCTTGTGCACCTGGATTACGTGGGTCCTGGGGGATCAAGCCTTGAACTGGGGTCCTTCGGCTTCACAGGCAAGCACCTAACTGCTAAGCTCTACGGAGAGGGTCTCCTATCCACTGCTTTCTCAACGAACGGACCAGCTTCCCCTTTCCCTTATTTTCATTCTTGGCAAGTTATTTTTAGAGAAAATAATTTCTGTGGTTTCTTAGGAATCTTGAAGGTGGCCAGATTTCACATAGATAAGTTCCCAGTCACGGTTTTGTGTGCCTGTACCCTAGCACTGGGGAGACATAGACAAGAAAATCCCCGAAGCTTACTGGTGAGTGATCTAGCCCGAGTACTGAGTTCTGCCTTTAGAGAGAGGCCCTCTCACAAAATGGGGTGGAGAGCAGGGCGTGGTGGCGCACGCCTTGAATCCCAGCACTCGGGAAGCAGAGGTAGGAGGATCGCTGTGAGTTTGAGGCCACCCTGATACGACATAGTGAGTTCCAGGTCAGCCTGAGCCAGAGTGAGACCCTATCTCAAGAAACCAAAGCCAAAATAAATAAATAAATAAATAAATAAATAAATAAATAAATAAATAAAAGAGTTGCCTGGCTCTCCCGCTAGTCCCATCTCTGGCATGCCTGACGGGCCCTGCAAGCCCTCCAAGGTGCCGTGAGAGAAGACGCAGCCAGTCTTCTGGGTCCTCACCTGCACTCGCCCCCCCCCCCCCCACTGCTGTTCTGGCTGTTCCCTGAAGCTACTTCCTGGTTATTTATGACAATTAGCTTAATTGTATTAGTTTGCAAATAATATAGAGGAAATTTGCAGAAATGATGGATATCTTATTCAGTCAGCAACCACCAAGAGGGCTGAGAACAAGTCTATTTCAGAACTTTCAAAATGGTTTGATCCTGTTTAGATGAAAAAGTACCTGATGAGGGCTGGAGAGATGGCCCAGTGGTTAAGCCTGCTGCTTACGCCAGCACGAGGGCTGGGATTTCTGTCTCCCATGTGAAAGCCAGGCAGGGCCATGTGAGCATGCGACCTCAGACCCAAAAAGGGAACAGAGACCGGGGAATCTCCCAGACTCGTGAGAACGACTAGCTCTGGTATCAGTACAATTCTTGCTCAAAAATGAGAGCAAGTGGGCTGGAGAGATGGCTTAGCGGTTAAGCGCTTGCCTGTGAAGCCTAAGGACCCCGGTTCGAGGCTCGGTTCCCCAGGTCCCACGTTAGCCAGATGCACAAGGGGGCGCACGCGTCTGGAGTTCGTTTGCAGAAGCTGGAAGCCCTGGCGCGCCCATTCTCTCTCTCTCCCTCTATCTGTCTTTCTCTCTATGTCTGTTGCTCTCAAATAAATAAATAAAAATTTAAAAAAAAATGAGAGCTAGTGGAAGAATGTAGTGGAACACCAGATGTTCTGCTCGGACACTTCAGATGAGCGCCCCCCCCACCCCCGCTCCCCTGCAGGCTCGCAGAGCACATACAGGAGTGTACACCCCCCACACCACATGTAGAAGAGAAAAAAATCTCGTTATGTTTTACTGACATAATGGTTAGAGTGTAGATTTAGAAGTAGACAGGCCTGGGTTCACCCTCCAAAGTTGTTTAACCTCTTAGCTGGTCGTTTCCATTTCCCCTTCCTTCTCCCTCCTTTCCTCCCTTCTCTCTTCCCTCCCTCTTTCTTCTGCATGACATTTCCTGGGGAGATATGAACAAATGTCACGTCACCCCAGAGAGAGCACTACCTAATTGAAGAAATTATTCCACCCGCCCAAATCTACCTTGGTAAACCAGTGAATTTATTTGGGTTATTTACATAAGCAGAGGTGACTTACATGATCATGGGAGACTCAAGGCATCACTGAGGAGCCCTAACCCAAGTGGATGGTTCATAAGAGCCGCATCACTTGTGTGCTCTGCAGAACTTGTGGACATCATGGGAGAGGCAGTTGTTTACCACCTGTATACCCTTGCGTGTGGGGGAGGGACCTCCTGAGCCCTACAGCACTCTCCTTTTTTTTTTTTTTTAAATGTTTTATTTTTATTTATTTGACAAAGAAAGAGGGGGAGAGAGAGAAAGAGAATGGGCATACCAGGGCCTCTAGCCACTGCAACCAAACTCCAAATACATGTGCCTCCTTGTGCATCTGGCTAACATGGGTCCTGGGGAATTGAACCTGGGTCCTTTGGCTTTGCAGGCAAATGACTTAACTGCTCAGCCATCCCTCTAGCCCAATGCTCTCCTTTCGGAATAAACAGGAGGAGTAAAAGGAGAATAGAACAACTTGGAGTATTCCCACTACCCAAAATTAACTACTTATGTTTATGTGATTATATTTTCCTTTAGTCAGTTTTCCTATATCTAATAAAAATTAATACTATATCCACAGACTTTCATTTTATTCTTTCGTGGCATATAATCTACTTTGTTGAGTTACATAAGACATGAAAGCACATTCCTACCTAGTGCCTAGCCCATAGGAAGCAGTTGCTGTGTGGCAGTTAATAGTGTGCCCACCTCCCATCCCTGCTTTTTGCATTGGTGGTCTCAAGTGGAGACCTGGAAAATATCATCTTGATCAGTTAATAGACTTATAAAAATTCTTTTTTACAAGCTATTTCCTCTTCTAGGATATATTTGCCACACCCAACTTGAGAAATTATGGTTACTATATGAAGGGATGTAGAATGTACCATAAAACTTATTGTACTATAGATCATGAAAATACATCCAAAGACCAGAACTAAAAGCTGGGCCTAGGGCTGGAGAGATGGCTTAGTGGTTAAGGCACTTGCCTGCAAAAAGCCTAAGGACTCATGATTGACTCTTCAGGTTCCACATAAGCCAATGATGCAAGCATGCAAGGTCACACATGTGCACAAGGGGGCGCACACACCTGGAGTTTGAGTGCATTGGCTGGAGGCCCTGGCACTCCAATTCTTTATCTCTTAAAAAAAAAAAAAAAAGGCAGTGCAGTCTGTTGGGCTTTACTCAGGGAAAAAATAACTGGGTGTGGTGGTGCACAGCTTTAATCCTAGCATTCAGGAGGCAGAGGTAGGATAATTGCCATGAGATCCGGGCCACCCTTAGACTACATAGTGAGTTCCAGGTCAGCCTAGGCTAGAGTGAGACCCTACCTTGAAAAACTTAAAAAAAAAAAAAAAAAAAAAAAGACCAAAATTTCTAGCTAAATGATAGGCTGTATTAGGCAAATTAAAAACAAAAAATCAAATGGTTGAACCAAATTTCTAAAAATTACATGCATTATTTAAAAAACTATAATATCATAGGAATAGAAAGATTGAAAAAAAATGGCCCACTTAAACTCTGCCATGAAAGATCAATTTCCTTTTGCAATGATCTCCCAAAGCCAATGGTTATGGGGTAATTAATTCTGAGACGTTATAAATTTTTGAAGAGCAGGAAAGGGTTGACTTGTCTGCATTGTAGCAAATGCTTTTTGAGTAACATGTTAAAAAAATCAAGATGAAAAATATGATTTGTCACTTTTAATGAGTATTCCTTTTTATTGGCTTCCTGAAGTAATTTTGCACTAAATCTCTATGTCAAGTTGTATGTCATAGATTAAAGAGTACAGGAGCTCAGTGACCTGGTGGCAGCGTTAGTTATCTATGACAGTGTTACCACGAAACTTTAGAATGTCTTTAATGATAATCTAAGTGCCTCTATGCAATTATATTGATGATAGAATAGGTAATGTTATGTAGTGAGCTTACACAGGTGTTTTGCTGTGTCTTTTGCTCCTTAGAGTAACTCCTATTGAGTAGGTATTTGAGTTGTCAAATTTTTCTGGGTGAAGAAACTGAGGTGTCATTCTAGTTTCCATTGCTACAGAGCAGCATAGCCAGGTTTCTGGCTTTTGGGTATGCATTTGGCTACTGTCGTATGCTGACCACCCTTCTATTTACAAACCCAAGAGCTTTTTTTTTTTGGGGGGGGGCCTGAGGAGTAGAGTGACTTCCTATATTGTGGAAACTTGTCAAGGGCACAAAGGACAGTATTTGGGGACTTTTTTGTACATTGAATAAATGTTAATAAAAACAACTGTTCATAAATACGTCTTCTCACTTCTTTTGTAATTGAATAAAAAGTCATTTTTTTAGAGTGGGAAGGCACGACTCTCTTGATATGATGATTTTAGGATTCTACTTTCTTTTAGTGTTCATATACGGAGTGTCACATATGTACAGAGCTCCATGCCAGCTGCAGGCGAGGGTGGAGAGAGAGAAAACAATGAATAAGGAACTTATAATTTATTGAGAGAACAAATCCTCATATAAATAATTCAGGGGCATAGATGAATCAGGCGTGGGGGTGGGAAGTATAGGATACGGAGTGGGGAGGGTGAGGCAGGTAGGTGTGGGATATGGAGTGGGGACTTGAGGCAGGTAGGTGTGGGATATGGAGTGCGGGGGTTGAGGCAGGTGGGTGCAGGATATGGAGTGGGGAGGGTGAGGCAGGTGGGTGCGGGATATGGAGTGGGGAGGGTGAGGCAGGTAGGTGTGGGATATGGAGTGGGGGGGTGAGGCAGGTAGGTGTGGGATATGGAGTGGGGAGGTGAGGCAGGTGGTGTGGGATATGGAGTGGGGGGGTGAGGCAGGTAGGTGTGGGATATGGAGTGGGGAGATGAGGCAGGTAGGTGTGGGATATGGAGTGGGGGGGTGAGGCAGGTGGGTGCGGGATATGGAGTGGGGGGGGTGAGGCAGGTGGGTGCGGGATATGGAGTGGGGAGGTGAGGCAGGTGGGTGCGGGATATGGAGTGGGGGGGTGAGGCAGGTGGGTGTGGGATATGGAGTGCGGGGGTTGAGGCAGGTAGGTGTGGGATATGGAGTGGGGAGGTGAGGCAGGTGGTGTGGGATATGGAGTGGGGGGGTGAGGCAGGTAGGTGTGGGATATGGAGTGGGGAGATGAGGCAGGTAGGTGTGGGATATGGAGTGGGGGGGTGAGGCAGGTGGGTGCGGGATATGGAGTGGGGGGGTGAGGCAGGTGGGTGTGGGATATGGAGTGGGGGGGTGAGGCAGGTGGGTGCGGGATATGGAGTGCGGGGGTTGAGGCAGGTGGGTGTGGGATATGGAGTGGGGAGGTGAGGCAGGTGGGTGCGGGATATGGAGTGGGGAGGTGAGGCAGGTGGGTGCGGGATATGGAGTGGGGAGGTGAGGCAGGTGGGTGCGGGATATGGAGTGGGGAGGTGAGGCAGGTGGGTGCGGGATATGGAGTGGGGGGGTGAGGCAGGTGGGTGCGGGATATGGAGTGGGGAGGTGAGGCTACCCTGAGACTACATAGTGAATTCTAGGCCAGCCTGGGCTAAATGGAAAACCTGCCTCAAAAAAAAAAGGCATTTACTGATTACTTACTGTGTTCCTATGTTAGAAAGTGATTTCAAATGTTCATTAAATTTAATGTGCCACAGCTTGATTACCTCTAATCTCCAAGTCCAAAATGTTTGAGTGACAATATGATGATCTCACAAGTGGAAAATTCCATGCCATAAAACTTTGTTTCATGTACTTTGTTTTTGAGGTAGGGTTTCACTACATAGCCTAGGCTGGCTTTGAACTCTCAATCCTCTTGCTTCACTCCCCCCCCCCCAAGTGCTGTGATTACAAGTGTGCATCATCATACCTGGTCTCAAGATATTGTACATGTGGAGGCTGGAGAGATGGCTTAGCAGTTAAGGCGCTTGCCTGCAAAGCCGAAGGACCCAGGTTTGATTCTCTAGGTCCCACGTAAGCCAAATGCATGTGGTGGCACATGTATCTAGAGGTTGTTTGCAATGGCAAGAGGGCCTTTTCTCTATTCTCTCTCTCTCCCTCCCCCCTCTCTGTTTCTAATAAAAATAAATAAATAAAAAAGAATATTGTACATCATTACCTTCAGGCTATGTGTATAAGGCATAAGTGAAACTCAGCTCCAGCCCCCAAGATTTCCCATTTATAGATATACAGATATTCTAAAAGTCTGAAAAAAGAATCCCAGATTTGAAACACTTCTGGCCACAATAATTTTGGATAAGGGATGCTAAAACTGTACTGAAGAATCAAGTGTCAGGGAGGTTTAAAGTTGTGAGAAACCAGGGGCAATTTTTAAAAAAGACGTAGTGCAGCTTCCCTAGTAGATGGCTTATCTGATGGATCATGCTAAACTGACACACTGCCAACGGATGCCCCGTGGCACACAGGCACTAAAGGCCGTGGTAACTAAAGGTGCCAGTGCTGCTATATTGAGTTCATGAGAATACCAAGCCACACTGGTGCTGCTTCTAGAAGAGAAAGACACAGGACACATATTTATTAAGCTGGCTGCTTCCTTAGGGCTTTCTCCCCATTGTCAAATCTGTAGGCTGACTTTCAAACTGGAGAACATAACGGTGACCGCTCCTGGGGCCCGCTAGTGGATTCCTGAAGGCGGTGAAGATGAAAGCAAAGGTCAGTCACCAGACGCGCTGCGCCGTGAATGCTTTCACCCCTTTTGACAGGCATTACTTGTCACCTGTGTCGTTCAGAGGACAAGGGCCTTTACATAAAATTCCTAACGTGATTTTGAAATCCATGATTCTCCTACAGATGAATATGCTGCTAACCTGTATATTTAGAACATAGAAAAGCAGGGATCATTTCTGTCAGAAATCTTAAAATTTATTTCTGTGTGCGTGCGTGCACGCCATGGCATACATGTGGAGGTCAGAGGACAACTTCAAGGTGTTTGTGCTTTGCCTTCTTTGGGACAGGGTCTCTTGTAGCTGCAAATGGACTGGCAGACTGCTAACAAACAGACTAGCTGCCCCTGAGCTCTGGATCAGGCTCAGGTGCTCATGGTTGCATGGCAAGTGCTTTATCCACTGAGCAATCTACGCTGTCCCTCATTACCTGAACTTAATACCTGTCCTGGACTCTTAGGCAATGAGCATAATGATCTAAAGATAATAGGAAATTCTTAATAAATACATATAAATTTGATTAGTTCAGAATACTTTTGTTTTCAAACAACTTTATTTTTTATTAAATGATACATTTTACATAATATGCTTTTTCTAATTTTTTAATATTGTTAGCATACAAAGTAATGTATTTCATTATGCCATGCATATATACATATATTTTCATAATTTGTCATTACATAATAAGATTTTTTTTTGTTTTTTGTTTTTTGAGGTAGGGTCTCACTGTAGCACAGACTGACCTGGAATTCACTAAGGACTGTCAGGGTGGCCTCAAACTCATGGTAATCCTTCTACCTCTACCTCCCGAGTGCTGGGATTAAAGGCGTGCACCACCACGCCTGGCTAATAAGATATTTTTTGAAGTACAAAGAAGAAAGCAACAAATTGCTCCCATATTCAACCAACAAGAAATAGCCAGTGTTAACTCTGGCTGAACGTCATCCCATGTGTCCTTGTGCATATCTAGTTAGGTAGATAAATAGCTAGGTAAGTAGAGGTCATGCTGAATATGTTTATTCAGAGGGACCATAATTAACTCAAGGGGATGTAATCAGAGAGAAATGCAGTGAGACCTCTATCACACTTGTTTGACCACCCACACGATTATTTCCTCAAATGTCCCTCTAAAGCTGAGGAAAAACTTGAGGAACCAAATAAAATGGTGCCATTTGTTCCTTTTAGCTCATATCTTTCCTTTTTTTTTTTTTTAAGTATGGTACCACTGACTAACCTACCATGAAAAATGAAATGAATTTTTTAAATTTGTTTGACCATGAGTATGTACGTACATATATTGTAATTTGATCACACAGACCCATTACCATGTCTTTCCTCCCCCCTCCCCCCCACTGAAGTCCTTCTTGTTCTTTCCTTGTACTGGTAGATACATCAGTGAAGAGAATGAGTCCTGTTCACCTCACAACAGTAGCTGCTCAAGGAGGGGGCAGGATACTCTAAGTCAAGCAAGTATAGACAATACAATCATAACTGTTTTTTTTTTAAATTTATTTATTTGAGAGCGACAGACACAGAGAGAAAGACAGATAGAGGGAGAGAGAGAGAATGGGCGCGCCAGGGCTTCCAGCCTCTGCAAACGAACTCCAGACGCGTGCGCCCCCTTGTGCATCTGGCTAATGTGGGACCTGGGGAACCGAGCCTTGAACCGGGGTCCTTAGGCTTCACAGGCAAGCGCTTAACCGCTAAGCCATTTCTCCAGCCCAATCATAACTGTTTTATGAAGACTGTCAGGGAGTTTTTGCAGGTATGTATGTATGTGGTGTATACACGTGTGTGTGTGTGTACATGTGTGGATACAAGAGGACAACCTCTGGTACCATTCATTAGGTACACTGACTGTACCTATCTTTTATAGATTTTTATAGATAGGGTCTCTCTAGGCCTGGAGGCCACCATTTATGCTAGACTGACTGGCCAGTGAGCCCCAGCATTGGAATTATAGGAGTGTGCCACCATGCCTGACTTCTATATGAGTTCTGGGGATAGTACTTGGGTCCTCATGCTTAAAAGGCAAGCATGTTTTTTTGTTACTGAGCTATCCCTTTAGCCCAACAATAGAATTTAAAAAAATTCAGTTCGCCTGAAAATATAACTCCACATATGTTCTCTAGACATTAGTTTGTATTGAATTGAGGATACTAATAAAGTCATAGACTCTCTGCACATCAATTAAGTTGCTCACAGAGACAATAGGGGTGGGTCCTAGTATGCTGGTCTGAACAGACCAGCCCCACCTCATGTGAAATGTCCTTTCTCAGCATCCTTGCCTCCTGGGCTGTAGCCTTCTGCCCTTCTTTTTTTTTTTTAATTTAATTTATTAGTTTTCTTTTCAGTAAATACAGGCAGTTTGGTACCATTATTTAGGCTCATCTGTGATCTACCCCCTCCCATTAGACCCTCCTTGTTATTGAAAATGGGTCGTGCATTGTGGAGTGCCTTCTGCCCTTCTGTCAATGGAGGCATTGGTAATCTTGGGTTTGTGTTTTAAAATGGATAGAGAGCAGTCTTATATTTTGCTGACATCTGCTTCTTATAGTTCCTACTACATAGTTCACAGACCTAATCTCAATATGCCTACCAAGGGATTGAGGGCAAGAAATCAAAAGAGAAGGGCTGGCAGAGATGTTTGTGGGATGTTCTGGCCAGTCGAATAGGTAGGACCTGAGTCTGGCAATCTGCAGTAGGTTGACCTCTGGGTACTTGCTGCCTACACCAGCACGTTGTCATTTCCAGTTGTAGCCCACACCCATGGAAGGAAGGCCACCCAGATGTAAGTGTGTTGAGGGCTGCTCTGTGCCACGTACTGCACTAGATGTTTTCATTGTCTTTCAGTATTGCAACTCAAATATTGTCCCTTCTGAAGACAAAGACACCTAGATAATTAGGTCATTTGCCCAAAGACAAGCCAGTACTGGTGTTAGAATATAGATATTGGTTTGTAGTGGCAGCCACTTTCCTACCACACTGTGCTTCCTCCTGGAGGGTCTCAGCAGGTGTTATGATCTCACTCATCCTTGTCCATCCATACATCTTTGCTGCATCTTCGGAATGGACCCAGCCTGTAGAACTGCAGCTTCCAGACAAGCGCAGCCAACGTTCTTCCCCTCCTTCCTGACCCTTCTTTTTCATCATAAAAATCGAGCACATTACTTTCAAAGGCATTACCTTTCTCCTCTCTAGTGAAGCATGTGTGTGTGTGTGTGTGTGTGTGTGTGTGTGTGTGTATCTATATATCTATATATTTTGTTTTTTTTGAGGTAGGGTCTTGATGTAGCCCAGGTTGACCTAGAATTCACTCTGTAGTCTCAGGGTGCCTTGAACTCATGGTGATCCTCCTGCCTTTGCCTCCCGAGTTCTGGGATTAAAGGTGCGTGCCACCATGCCCAGCGCGAAGCATAATTTTAAACTGAAGTAATCTGCATCAGGTGGTGTGGGAATCTGTTTCTGTTTTTCCAGAGTCAAAAGAATCATGGAGTGGCTTGGTGTGGGATTTAGGAATCCAAGAGAAACAGTTAGTCATTCCAGGTTCAACAGTGATTACATCTAAAGTGATGAGTCTGAAGACCACAATTACAACAACAAGCAAGTTTAGTCCTGGGCCTGTTTTCAGGTGAAACTTCATAGTGCAATGAAACAAGGCTGGGAAACACTGGAACATGCAGTACCAAGAAGCAGAGATAATGATGTCTCTGCACGTATTCGCATAGGATTCTTTTTCTTAAACTTTTTATTGACAGTTTTCTTACACAAACATGATATAATTTGATCACAACCCCCTCCCAGTATCTTCTTTTGGCCCTCTTGACCACCCCCTCATCCCTTCCTTTCCAACTAGATCCTCTTCTGTTTTGATGAGTCTTTTTAAGATTTACATCCTCCGCCATTGTCCATGTGGAAATGTTGATGAGCTCAGTTTTATAGAGGTCTTGCAGAGATAGCAATAGCCACTATGAGACCATAATGTTATAGTTTGTGTACCAAAGGTGGTGTCCTAAAGTACTCTCCCTCACCCTTTGTCTCTTACATTCTTTCCACCCCATCTTTTACAAGGTTCCCCGAGTCTTGGAGAGTGTAGTAAAGATGTCTCATTTAGCACTCAACTTTTACTTATGCTCAGCACTTGGATGAGTTTTGAGTCTCCCCGGTAGTCAGGGCCATCTGGAAAAAGGTGCTTCTTTGACCAAAGGTGCAATAGGTACTAATCTATGGGGATAAACACAATATAAGTATTTATAGGGCTGTTTGAGCACAGCATATCCATTTAGTCAACAGTAGCGAGCCCCTCACCAGGGTCTATGAGCTCCAGAACCACAGGCTTCCGACTAGGTGTTCAGTACCAGACGAGTCTTTTCCCTCATGGAGCAGGTCTCAGAACCAGTAAGAGAACAGCTGGTTGTTCCTGTGTCAGTCATGCCACTGTTGCGCTCATGGGTGCTTCTTGCATGGCTAGCTGGGTGTGGAGCTCACAGGGCTGTTCAGCAGTTGGGCAAGGCTGTTGCTGACTTTCCTCAACCCAGCAGCACGCACAGCACTTGCTAGCACTGTTCCAGCTGTCCAGGAGGAGGAGGACTTCAGCTCAGTTCTTGCTTGACTTCCTGGTGCTCTGCTGCCGATGCTTGTTCACCTGTATAGGATTCTAAATGAGCCCTTCACGCTGTCCTTGTCGCTAATCCTAAACTGTAAGCTCCTTGAGGGCAGAGCATGTTGTGTTCAACTTTTTTTCTTGTTTTTTAAAGTTTTAAGGTTTTTCGAGGTAGGGTCTTACTCAAGCCCAGGCTGACCTGGAATTTACTATGTAGTCTCAGGGTGACCTCGACAACTTTCACTTCTTATAGGACCCTGTTTAGGGCCTTTGCCACAGCAATTGATTAATTTATTTCATGAATAAAGGAATAAAACAAAGAGATATGCAGATGCCTTTTATGGTTAAGTGAGGTTGAACATCATTCATCTGAAAATCTAAAATCTGAAAAATGCTTCAAAATTCAAAACTGGGATGAGAAAGATGGCTTAGTGGTTAAGGCGCTTGCCTGTGAAACCCAAGGACTCAGGTTCAATTCCAGATGCAAATGGTGACACATACATCTGGAGTTCATTTGCAGTGGCTAGAGGCCCTGGCATACTCATTCATTCCCATTCTCATTCATTTTCTCCCTCTCTTTCATAAATAAAATATAAAATATAAAAAATAAAAATATTAAAACCTGTTTGAGTACATGCACTTTTAATCCCAGCACTTGGATGCAGAGGTAGGAGGATCACTGTGAGGTCAAGGCCAGACTGGGACTCCAGAGAGAATTCCAACTTAGCCTGGGCCAGAGTGAGACCCTGCTTCAAAAAAACAAAAAAATAAAACCGATGAAACATTGAGCAGCGACAATGGCCTTGCTTCAAGAGGACGAGTCCACATGGCCTCAGGTCAGGACTCATAGTCAACATGGATGTGCTAAAAATATTGCATAAAGTTGCCTCAAAGTCATGTATAAGCTGTATAAAAAAACACAAATGGGGCTGGAGAGATGGCTCAGTGGTTAAGGTACTTGCCTGCAAAACCTAACAACCCCAGTTTAACTCCCCAGCACCCTCATACAGCCAGATGCCCAAAGGGGCACATGCATCTGGAGTTTGTTTGCAGTGGCTGGAGGCCCTGGTCCATTCTTCCTCTGTCTACCCCCTCCCCCGCTTGCAAATAAATAAGTAAATAAATACTAAAACAACATGAATTTTGTGTCTCTTCCCCAAGGTATCTGTATCTAATCTGTATCTGTATCTTTATACCTATCTGTCTGTCTACCTATGCACAGACATTTCGAAATATGAAAAAAATCTAAAATACTTCTACATCCCAAGAGTTTAGATGAAGGAAACTCATCTTGTAGTGAATCAAGTTCAGTCATTTATTGGTGTGTGTGAGTGCATGCACCTGGGTGACATAGGCATGTATGGAGGTTAGAAGACAATTTTCAAGTGTTGCTCTTACTTTTCCACCTCGTTTTCCTCCAAATGTTTTTATTTGCAAGCAGAGTGATAGACAAACAGATAGAGGGAGAGAGAAAGAAGCAGAATGAATGGATATAGGTGTGCCAGGGCCTTTACCCACTGCAAACGAACTTTAGACGCATGCACCACTTTGTGCATCTGGCTTTACGTGGGTACTAGGGAACTGAACCCAGGTTGTTAGGCTTTGTAGGCAAGTGCCTCAACCACTGAACCATGTCTCCAGCCCCCCACCTTGGTTTTGAGGCAGGGTCTGTCATTGGTCATTGTTCCACTCACAGGCTAGCTGGCCAGTGAGCTTCAGCGGACTCTCCTTGGTCTTCCTTATCAGGTGCTCACACTTGCGCAGCAAGCACTTTGTCCACTCCCCAGCCCAATTTCAGCCATTTTGAGGAAAGAAAATAGTTCACGACAATACCTGGACAAGAAGAAGAATATGACTTCTAACCTTGGTGAACTGTGTAAGCTACTGAGAAATGTGAACTCCAACTATGAAGAATATTTCTTTAATTTTTTTTTTTTAAGTGCTGGAGATCAGACCCAAGATCTTGTACATGCTAGGCAAGTACTCTACCATAGGGCTGACATTTGACTTAAAGGCATGCATCGCTATGCCTGGTGAAAAGGTTTATTTTGACTCAGAGGTTTGGAGGTCTAATTCCATTGTCTTTAATTCCATGGCTTTCTGAGCTTGTGGTGAGGTAGTACACCATGGCAAGAACAAAGCCACTCACCTTATCACAAGTCACAGAGCAAAGAAAGGGAAGGGAACAGAGTCCACTTCCCACTCAAGGACATACCCACAGTGACCGAAAGAGCTCCAACCTAGACGGCTCTAGGTCTTTTTGAGTTAGTATTATTATTATTTGGTAGAGTCTCACTCTAGTTCAGGCTGACCTGGAATTCACTATGGAGTGTCAGGGTGGCCTCGAACTCTTGGCGATCCTCCTACCTCTGCCTCCTGAGTGCTGGGATCACAGGTGTGTGCCGCTACATCTGGTGAGTTATTTTTTTAAAGACAAGGTTTGGTTTAGTGCAGGCTGGTCTTGAACTTGCTGTGTGCTGAAGATGACCTTGAACTTCTGATCTTACTGGCCGTACCTTCCAAGGGCCAAGATTGCAGGCTTGTGCTGTCACTTCTGGATCAGGTGGTGCTGGCAATCCAGCTGGGGGGAGGGGGGCTTTGTACATGCCAGACAGACCCACGTCCCTCACCAGTCTCATTTCTTAAAGGCTGCACTACCTCTCCGTAGTGAACAGTTGAGGTCTAGCCTTTAACTCTTGAGCCTTTGGGGGACATGGCCCAGACTGTAGCAGACAGTAAGAGATGCATGGAGATGGCGCTTTTATCATCTCGGAGTTGTTCACAGACCTTCAAAAGTTTGTAGGGAGAAAGAAGTAGCAGTTTTTATGCTGGCAGAGCCGCCCCTCCCCCCCCCCCCTTCCAGTTAGCAGGAGTGCAAAATGTACTCATTTCCTGCCCAATGGGAGATAGCATTAGATTTTGATGATCTGTAAGATCCCTACTGACCTGCAGAGACTCGCTCATAAACAGCCACGGGGGACCTCTGCACCCAGCCAAGTGCAGCCAGCTGCCCCGTGGGGACCAGCTCCAGGCCCAGTGCCTCAGAGCCCTGCCCCTGTGTGTTTTTTTTTTTTTTTTTCTTTTTCTCTCTCCTAGCAGCAGACTTCCTGGGCTTTTTCTTTTGGTAATTGCCACTGCTGCTTCTATTCTGTCCCTGCAGATAAGCACGTAGGCCTTTTTTATTTTAAGATTTTGCTGTAAAGCAAAAATAGCTGCAATAGGAAATCAGAGAACTCCCAGACCTGCACCTTCTGGAAGCCCCTTGGGACATAACTTTTCTTTCTTATTCTGGCCTTTCTTTCCCTTTAGATGTCTTCCCTGTCTCTCATAGAATGGCAAAATTTCCTGTCAAGATGGTTTATTCCCAGCACGTAGGCTTGAAGATTCAGAGAGCGCTTCTGGATTGAATAGTCCACAATTCCCTTTGAGGGAGCTTGCAGCTTGGGGAATGTCCCATGGGTGTAGGGTGTGACATTCAGGGCATCTCCAAACCTTTTTTTTTTTCTGTAGCAATTGAAAAACAATTTCCTATGTGGTGTGAAGGAGCATTTTTTTTTCTTTTTTTTATTTTTTCAAGGTAGGGTCTCACTCTAGCTCAGGCTGACCTGGAATTCACTCTGTAGTCTCAGGGTGGCCTCGAACTCACTGAGATCCTCCTACCTCTCCCTCCCAAGTGCTGAAGGATCATTTTGAGGCAGGGTTTCACTTTGTAGCTCAGGCTAGGGGGAAGCTTGCTGTATATTCCAGGCTGTTCTCAAACTTGTGATCCTCCAACCTCACCTCCTGTACTCATGTCCTGTTCATCTAGTAGGAAGCTTACATTGAGATTTTTTCCCCCTAAATTCAGCTTAAATCATAACATGCTAATGTGTGACACATCTACATGTGAACTTGTGAATTTGCTGACACTGAGTAAGGATCTCTTGATGAGTCAAGAGTGGTGCGTTGGCTTGGCTGCTCAGCGCTTTGGGGAGAGGCCACACTAACATGTTCTCCATGAGTTAGACTTCAGATGACATCTTCTGCTTTTGGAAAACAATATCCCAGACATGAAATAAGAAACTATGAGTCACATAATAAATATAATACCAGGCTTGTGCCATGATTGCTTTTAGAATATTGTATTTTAGTACTTGTTTAATTATCTGTTTGCTACAAAAGTTGGCAGTCCTGGCTTCCCTCGCCAATGTAAACAAAATAATATTGTTTCATTCCTTCACTATTTATTGCCATAATAGTAGAAACACATTTTTTAAAAAAAAAAAACAGTTCCAATTTCTATGTAGTTTTCGAATGGGAAGTTTCAAAGAAAGCTTGTTTTTACTTGAATGGTCTGTTTTTCCTTCTAATACATCTATAAGAGATGAAATGGAACATTCATTTTGAAAGTAAACAAATTCTTTCTCAATGAGGAAAAAAAGCACTGTGACTGAAGAAGAATTTCCAACAGAAGTCTTTTTGTCAGTCATGACTCATCTGGGGGCTTGGTGGTCCAGGGTGTAGAGCTCAGCTCTAATCGCCTAGTATTTCGATTTCTACAGCTCACTGAGCATCATGCGAACCAGAGGCAGTGACTGCTGTTCACTGGTTAGTACTTTGTCTCCATGGCAGCAATCTGTTTGGGAAGCCAAATGATCATGAGAAGTTTGCTGGCGAGCATGACGTCAAAGCCTGAGGGAGCAGGATACTCTGAGGGGCATGTGTCAAGCAGCCCCAGGGACCAGATGTCCTCCCCGCTCCAGCCAGATGTCTGCTTCTGCTCTTGGCTGGCCCAGTGCGAGACACAGAGTGTGAATAGCCTCTCTTGTTAAAGGAGGACACATAGCCCTCTAAGGCTTGTGCAGGGGAGAGCTTTGGAGGACAGCTGTGTGTAGTAACCTGCTTGTCCTGGACTTCCTGCTCCAGCCAGTTGTCTCTCTTTGACTTTGGGTGTTCACCATCTTTAGCCCCAGGGGTATATTGGCCAGACAAAGGTAATGTCAGACTCTTGCTGTGGTCTCAACATTGCTGAGATGGGCAGGACAGCCAATGGGTCTCTTAAGATTGAAAGACAGCTAAAGACAGCAAACATGTTCCCATAGCATAAGGCTGAGAAGAACAGTCTGGGCCCAAGTTTGATGCAAAAGGATGGGAAATCAAAGACACTGTTAGTGACCAGCAGGTAACACACCTTGAAAGTTTCCTGGCTCAGACTTGGAATGGGTCATTCCTTAAAACAGCCTTTGTTCCTTTTGGTGGGGAGTAGTTTTCAGAGAGCACTGCTGGGTGCTGGAGGTGTTTATTGTGGCTGAATTGTCTGTCCTAAGCTGACTCTGTGGATGTATTTATATTTGAGAACAAAGTAAATTCCTACTAGTATTTCCAGCCTAAACATGTCAACATACTAATTGTCAAGTGGAGTGTCACACACCTGTAATCCCAGCACTTTGAAGGCTGAGGCAGGAAGATACCAAGTGTGAGGTTTATCAGGACATAGGGAGCCTCAGTCTCAACAAACACACAATATGTGATACAGTATTTTAAAGAACACTAATTTCTTTCTTAAAAATATTTTATTTATTTATTTGTGAGCAGAGGGGGGGGGGGAGAGAAGGAAAGAGAATGGATGTGCCAGGACCTCTAGCCACTGAAAATGAACTCCAGATACATGAGGCACTTGGCTTTATGTGGGTACTGGGTAATTGAACCCTGGCCAGCAGCCTTTGTAGGCAAGTGCCTTAACTGCTGAGCCCTCTCTCCAGCCTGAAAGTTACTTTCTCTGAATATATAATTATAATTAATCACTGCCTCATTTGATATTAAAGTAATGACTTTATCTTACAGTATATGAGTTGAAATCACCAACATTATTAATAATAGTCCTATGAATAAAATTAAGATTTATTTGCAGCACTATTTGTCCCTTGAGTACATATGCCTGTCAAAGTACAGTCAAAATATTGTGTTGTAACACAATATGGCTTTTATGTGTTCTTAGGCTATTGACAATATTTTCAGTCAGGTTCATTTGTCATTTGTTTTCAATATATAATTTACTTTGAATTTTTTTAAAGAGCAATGGCTTTATTATGAAAATAAAGATGACTACTGTATCTTAGTTGTGGGGTCTCAAAGTTCCTATCTTCACTTCCTAGGAAGGCTAGACTCCTTTCTCTTCATCTTGGTTGCTCACCAAACACTAAGTTGAACATTCAGGACCATCTACATGCATATTGTTCTTGCCTCAGATCTCACTTCACTCAAGCTGCAGTCAAGCAAAGGCCTGAATTCTTAACCCTTATTTATGTTAATGCAATGTTATTTCAGAGTCCAAACTGTGTAAGTCAAATCTAGAGATAGCTCAGTGTTCCAGTCCTGTCAGCACACTGCTCCTTCCCTCATAAACTTTTTATTTATTTGTTTTTGAGGTAAGGTCTTGCTTAGCCCAGGCTGACCTGGAGTTCACTATACAGTCTCAGGCTGGCCTCGAACTCACAAACATTCTCCTATCACTACCTCCCAAGTTCAGGGATTGAAGGTGTGGACCACCATGCCTGTCCCTCACCCATACATATATAATTCCTTTTTGGTTCATCTAACTTGTTAGTGTCTCTTTTTCTAAAGGTCAGCAAATACAAATATATTTATATCCTCCCACACCCCTGCCCTTTTTTTATAGCAAATATTCCATTATATTTTAATTATTTTTAGGGTAAATATTCTACTGAACTTTAAGAATGACTTAAAAAACAGTAAGGATAATACATGTAGTTCAGAAATACCAAAGCTCTGGAGACGTAAACACTTTGTTTTGAAACTGCTGCTGAAGTGCGACCGCTTTTCTAGAATTCCATTTTCCAAGAGGAATATTTACTTATTTTAAAAGCATGCATCCCTTGCCTCTCTTGGGTGACGGGAAATAAACTGACCCAATTTAGGGTGCTTCTCCATCCTTTAGCATCTATGTCCGGAGGCCCGACCGGTCCTGCAGCGGGCTGACCTTTCGGTGTGCTCGGCTCAGTGCCGGGGGACACCCGCAGCTCGCCCCAGGCCCGCTCCTTCCAGAGACCCCGCCAGTCCTCCCAGCCGCAGTTGGGGTGTGTGTGTGTGTGTTGGGGCGGGGGCAGCGGTGCGGAAATCTACCTGTTTCTGGTTTCTACCAGCGCAAGCTGGGGGAGGCGGGGCTTGCGGGAGAGGCTCCGCCTCCGCGCCGGCCGCCCCCCCCCCCCCCCCCAGCGCCCGCCGCTCGCTCCCGCCCCGGCCCTCCAGTGTGGGCCGAGCAGGCTCCGCACTGCAGATGCCAGCCTGCCTCTCTAGCTCGGCGGTGCCCGCGGTGGCTCTCTGGTGCCCCTGAACCCGCCCGCCCTGCCAGCGCCCGCCGCGCGCGGAGACACAGAGCCGAGCCCCCGCGAGCGCGGCGTGCGGAGCCCCGGAGCCCTCGGAAGCGATGCGGCAGGACAAGCTGAGCGGCTCGCTGCGGCGCGGGGGGCGATGCCCGAAGCGGCAGGGCGGCGGCGGCGGCGGCGGCAGCGGCGGCGTGGGCACCATCCTGAGCAATGTGCTCAAGAAGCGCAGCTGCATCTCGCGGACCGCGCCCCGCCTGCTCTGCACCCTGGAGCCGGGTGAGGAGCGGGGCGCCGGGCGGGGCTCGGCCGGCGCGGGAGGGCAGGCGCCAGGCACCGCGCGGACCCGGAGCCCGGGCCCGACCCGCCCCGCGGCCTGTGGCGGGCAAGTGCAGGCGGCTGCCGGGTTCCCTATTGTGTGTGCTCCAGCCCCTGAAAGAGCCCGGGCTGGACCTCTGCGCTCCGGGGGAAGACAGTCCCTGCGAGTCCGGCTCCCTGGGCTCAGCACTCCTGGGACGGGTCGCCGGGCTCCGGGTGGGGGCTGGCACCAGGTCCTTTGCGCAGCTCGGGGTCCCGGAGCGTGCCTGGCAGTGCGAGCACAGGCCCTGTCTGCTTGCGGGCAGCCTGTGTTTACACACCCCGGTTTGTTTCTCCAGGCTGCACCGCCGTCGCCTGGCATCCTCGTCCCGGGGCGCTGTTTGGGGCAGGGGCAAGGGCAAGGGCAAGGGGCGGCGGCAGACGCAGCCGGCCGGTCGCGGTGGCACCTGCTCTGGGCTCGCGCTCGCCTTCCGCGGGGCTCCGCTCCCTGCCCCCAGCGCCTCCCGAGACCTGCCTCCCATCCCCGGGAGCTGATGCTCAGGCTCCGGGTCTCGAAGGGTGGATCGTGTCGCTCGCTGCATTTCTGAACCTCGTGGCTTCTTTGTTTTTCTCCCCTCGGAAGTGTCTAATTGCAGGGATTGTAGTATTTTATTCACCATCTTCTTTTACCCCTTGAACAAATCTCCTTCCCACGTTAAAAGTGTTTTGTATTTCTGAATCCGGAACAGCTGTGATTATCAGATGAAACACAAACCTCTTCTTATTCACTTAGGAGGAAAGAGGGTCAAAACGACCCGATTTAAGCCTTTGCACGCAGGTGGTGAATGATCATTTCTACTTAAAACCTGACTAATTTTCCCCGATTTTTCTTGATACGTGTATATAATGAATCTTGATTATAAACTCCTCTCAGTATCTTCTCTCTCTGTGCCCCTTTGACGAAACCCCATCTTTTTCCTAACAACTGACTCACTTTGATCATGAGAAAATGGTTGTAGTTTTTGCTAACTCCAGGACTCCTAGCAGGTGCTTCGAAAAAGTCAAAGGAAAGTATCTGGCCGAACACACTGTGAATCCAGTGGTTTTAGAGCAGCAGGGAAAAGTTGGTGTAGGGCAGAATTTCTGGTCTTTGTTGTAATAAAGCAAGCGTCATGATTTTGCATTCCTCCATTCAGCACCCCAGGTCTGGACAGCACCCTCACAGGCAAGTCCAGTTCATAGTGTCTTAAATTATTGGCCCTAGTGGAGATACTCTGGGGACCTTTGCATCACCGATGGGGCGGAAGTTCATGTAAACCATCTCGCAGAGATGAGAATCAGTGGAGGAGTTGGTAGACCAGTGCGCGTTATTTTTATTATCTTATAAACCCTGAGGGGGTTGTTCCGATCCATACTAATCCATAAGGAATGGACGTTCCAGGGAAGTTTTCAGTATGTGCAGTCAGCATCTTCAAGGCAGCAAGATCTTTTTGAGTTTGGCATCTTTTGGTCCTTGACTTTGTGTGCAATGAGTTTTTTTTTTTTTTTTTTTGAGGCATTATCTCACTCTAGCTCCAGAGCTGGCCTCAAATTCACAGCAATCCTCTTACTTGGCTTCCCAAGTGCTGGGGTTACAGGCATGTGCCCCCACCCCCAGCAAGATTACGTCTTTTTTTCTCTTTTTCTTTTGAGGTAGGAACTCACTCTAACCCAGGCTGATCAGGAATTCACTATTGTAGTCTCAGGATGGCCTTGCACTCATGGAAATTCTACCTCTGCCTCCTAAATGCTGGGACTAAAGGGGTGTGCCACCATGCCTGGCTCAGTAAATCCTGTAAAAAAAAAAATGGTTTAGCCAGATGTGGTGGCACACGCCTGTAATCCTAGCATTTTGGGGGCAGAGGTAGGAGGATGGCCTTGAGTTTGAGGCTATCCTGAGACTACATAGTAAATTCCAGGTCAGCCTGGGCCACAGCAATAAGCTACCTGGAAAAGCCAAAAAAAAAAAAAGTAGTTTAAAACCAGCTGCAGTGGAGCACACCTGTAATCTCAACACTTGAGAGGCTGAGTTAGGTTCACTGTGATTTCAAGGATAACCTGGGCTATAGAATGGGTTCCAGGCCAGCCTGGGCTAGAGTAAAATGCTGTCTTAAAAAAAAAGTGGCTTAAAGCTAAGTGTGATGATGACTGTCAATCACAGTATGTTAGAGGCCGAGGCAGAAACATCACAAGTTCAAGGCTAGACTGATGTACACAAAATTCCAGGCCATCATGAGCTTTATAATGAAACCTTGTATTTAACAAACCAAAACCAAAACCAAGCGACTTAAAAATGTCATTCATTGATTTCTGAAATTGTGAAAGAAGGATATACAGTATTTTCAGATTTTATGCAATTTAAGCAGAAATGAGAATTATGTAATTTCTTTTTATTTTTATTTTTTTTATTTTTTATTTTTTTTTATTTTTTTGAGGTAGGGTTTCACTCTAGCTCAGGCTCTCCTGGAATTCACTATGTAGTCTCAGGGTGGCCTCGAACTCATGGTGATCCTCCTACCTCTGCCTCCCGAGTGCTGGGATTAAAGGTGTGCGCCACCACGCCCGGCTGTAATTTCATTTTAATAACAGCACATAATTCTAATATGGAATTCTGAATAAAAGCCAAATATAAGCATTTAAACATTAGTTTTTTTATGGACTTTCCTACTTATTTACTTTTGTTCCAGATTTTGGGTCCAAATCAAAGAAGGTTAACGTGATAGATTACTTGAGATTAGAATTCATTTTTTTCTTTTTCCTTCTTTCTTTCTTTTCTTTTCTTTTTTTTTTTTCTTTTGAGGTAGAGTCTCATTTTCACCCAGGCTGACCTGGAACTCACTATGTAGTGTCAGGGTGGTCTCAAACTCACAGTGATCCTCCTACCTCGGCCTCCTGAGTGCTGAGTGCTGGGATTAAAGGCTTGTGCCACCACGCCCAGGTCAACACGTTTTATCTTTATTGAGTAAGTATATCAAAATTTATATGAAAATCTCCAGATGGAATTGTGATGATGGGTCTTTCCATAAGGGGAAAAGTGGATGGAGGATGAGGCTCAGTGACAGAGCACTTGCCTAGCATGCGCGGCTATGGACTGGATCCCAGCACTCCCACAACAAACTAAACAGAAGAGGTACACAGACATTTTAATCTTGCAGTGCCGGGGATCCAACTCAAGGTCATGTGCATGGCACAGAGTTACTTGGCCTCCTTGACTGAAATTTAGCAAAAACATGTTTAAAAATTTTATAATCAGTAGAACTAAGTTTTTACTTTTGTTTGATATAACAGTTTTTGTAAATAATCGCTATTTACTTTTCCTTTAGGAGTTGATATGAAATTGAAGTTTACTCTTGAGCCATCTTTAGGTCAAAATGGCTTTCAGCAGGTAAATATTCTTAGCTTTTAATGTGCTTTTATTTTGGGTTACTGGAACAGTGCATTGATATATACATAGGTTCTGAAAATGACAATATTAAATATGTTTTGACACACAAAGGATGTCAAGGTTTTTTGAAAATTAGTTTAAAAAGTTTTTAAAAATAGTTTGGTATATTTTAAAAGTATTTTATTTATTTATTTATTTGACAGAGAGGGGAGAGAGAAAGAGATAGAGAAAGAAAGGGCTCACCAGGGCCTCCAGCCACTGCAAACATACTCCAGACACATGTGCCAACCTTGTACATCTGGCTAATGTGGGCCCTGGGGAATCACACCTGGGTCCTTTGGCTTTGCAGGCACATGCCTTAACTGCTAAGCCATTCCTCCAGCCCAGTTTGGTATTTTTTTTTCTATGAAGTATTTTATTTTTATTTATTTATTTGAGAAAAAGAAAGAGGCAGAGAGTGAGAGTGAGAGAGAGAGAGAATGAGCTTGCCAGGGCCTTCAGCCATGGCAAACGAACTCCAGGTGGCTGTGCCACCTTGTTACATCTGACTTACATGGTTCCTGGGGAATAGAACCAAGGTCCTTTGGCTTTGCAGGCAAGCGCCTTAACTGCTAAGCCATCTCTCTAGTTCAAGTTTTAAAATTTTTAAGTAGCTTAAATGGTAGCAGATTTCTTTATGGCATTTTCATAAATGTTTTGTTTTGGTCGATCCCCCCCATTCTCACTCCCCTTCCTGACTCCTATCCTTGCTTAAACCCTTCCATCTTTAGTATTCCCCCTTCCACCTTCATACCATGTATTACCCTCCCCACCTCGGAGGACCTTTGTAGCTCTCTGGCTTCTTCATATTCATCCACATAAATAACCACAGATAAAAATTAGAAGTTGTGATCTGCATATGAGAGGGAACATGCAATGTTTGTCTTTCTGAGCCTGGGTTACATCAGTATATTTCCAGTTCCATCCATTGTCCTTCAAAGTTCAGTTTCATTTTTCTTTATGACTAAAGTTACTTTGTGTATAATGTACACATATTTTGGGCTTTAGTCAGAACTTCCCAACCATTGAGTGTGTACTTCAAATGGGTCACAGGTGTATTTAGTGAGAGTGTTTGGTGTGGGGTGGTGGGGAAGTCTTAGTCCCTAGAACAGTAACTCTGGCTGAAAGAGGCTCTGGTTAGCTACTGTGCTGCATTAATGCTGTCACACAGTGTGGGTGTCAGGATGGAGAGAAGGTTGCAGAGTGCTAACCCAGGTGCATGTTCTTGCTCCTCTGTGCTTCTTCTCTGTTCCCAGTGGTATGATGCTCTCAAAGCAGTTGCTCGACTCTCAACAGGGATCCCAAAGGAATGGAGGAGAAAGGTTAGTGGCTTCAGGGCGCTACAGTACAAAAAGACTGTTATTCTGTCATTGAAAATGTTTGGAAAAACCAAAATTATATTCTTCATTCTTCATGTGTGCAGTAAGTAGTTATCACCCGTCTATGCCAGGTCGTGTTCTAGGTGGTCAGGATGCAGCACCATAGAGCTTACAGTGTGTCAGATGGTGGTAAGTGCCATGAATAAACATAAAGCCAAGAAAGAAACAAGGAGAGTGTGAGAGAATGGATACAAGGGAGTGCTATTTTATTTTATTTTATTTATTTATTTTTGGTTTTTCAAGGTAGGGTCTCACTTTGGCTCAGGCTGACCTGGAATTCACTATGTAGTTTCAGGGTGGCCTCGAACTCACAGCGATCCTCCTATCTTTGCCTCCCGAGTGCTGGGATTAAAGGCGTGAGCCACCACGCCCGGCTTTATTTTATTTTATTTTTAATTTTAGAGATAGCAAGAAGGGGGGGGGGGAAGAGAGAGAGAGGGAGAATGAGAATTGGTGCTCCAGGGCCTCCACCACCGAAATTGAACTCCAGGATACTTGTGCCACCTAGTGGGCACGTGCGATCTTATGCTTGCCTTGCCTTTGTGTGTCTGGCTAATGTAGGATCTGGAGAGTCAAACTTGGGTCCTTAGGCTTCACAGGCAAGCCCCTTAACCGCTAAGCCATCTCTCCAGCTCAAGGAAGTGGAACTGTAAATAGCAGATGACATATGAGTAGGGCCTCCAAGGAAGTGAGAAGCTGACTGTGCAGCTACCTTGAGGAAGACAGCCCAGGTGGGAACATCTAGGGCATGTTCAGTTGAAAGCACAAGGCCAGGGTGTGGGAGCGTGTGTGCTCGTGGGGTGGGAGGTGGTGGTGGCTGGAGCATGGAGAGCAAGAGAGACTAACCAGAGAGAGGGGCACAGAGGCAGTGTGCGAGCTTAGGTCATGCCTGACTTCTAGGCTATAGGAGGACTGAGGTTCTTTGCCCAGCATTTGGAGGGGCTAGGAGAGTTTAGAATAGGGGAGTGATATGATCCAACTTACATATCCAATCAACTGTTCTGCCTACTGACTTGAGATTCTGAGAGGCAATGCAGAAGCAAGGAGATGAATGGGACACTTATGTAATTTAGACCAGAGTTGGATCAGGGCTATGGTGGTAGAGATGGAGAGAAAGGTCAGATGCTAGGTGTATTTTGAAGCCTGAGATGACATGAGAACCCATTTGATTGAATATAAGGTGTAAGAAGGATATGAAGGATGACCTCAGGAGTTTGGCCTAAGTGACTGCAAAGGTAGAACTAATGTTCGTATTGATGGTAACATACAACTCTGTGTGTGTGTGTGTGTGTGTGTGTGTGTGTGTGTGTGTGTAATTGGGGTGATGGTACATGAAATAATTGGTTTTAGATTTGCTGAGATTGAAAAGTCTCTTACACGCCTAACTCAAAAGTGTCAAGTGGGCATTTGGAGATGATGCTAATGCTCAGAGGTCTGGTTGGAGTTATTGCTGTTCCTGCTAAATAATGCTCAAATACTAAAACTTGCAATGTGCTCTAATGTTGCTAATTTATGAAATTAATCTTAATGCTATAATTTGAAGTTGAGGGTTCCTGAAAATAAATATTAAAATGGAAATTGTAAAGTACATTTTTCAGAATTAGATTTCTTTTGGTAAGATAAAGAAATAAAGATATCCATTGACTTAAAAATACTATTCCAGTACTTGCTTCAGCAGCACATATACTAAAATTGGAATGATACATGGAAGATTAGCATGGCCCCTGTGCAAGAATAACACACAAATTTGTGAAGCATTTCATATATTTTTAAAGATTTTATTTCTTTATTTGAGAGAGTGAAAGGGAAAGACACACAAACACACGCACACACACAGAGAGAGAGAGAGGGAGAGAGAGAGAGAGAGAGAGGGAGGGAGGGAAGGAGGGAGAGAATGGGTGCACCAGGGCCTTCAGCCACTGCAAACGAACTCCACACGCATGTGCCACCTTGTGCATCTGGCTTACGTAGGTCCTGGGGATTTGAACCGAGGTCATTTGGCTTTGCAGGCAAATGTCTTAACTGCTAAGCCATTTCTCCAGTCCTTTTTGTTTTTTTGAGGTAGGGTTTCGCTCTAGCCCAAGCTGACCTGAAATTCCCTGTCTAGTCTCAGGGTGGCCTCGAACTCATGGAGCTCCTCCTACCTCTACCTCCCAAGGTCTGGGATTAAAGGCGTGCGCCACCATGCTTGGCTCTTATTTGTTTTTTAAAGAAGTAAAAACATACTATGTATTACGGTGGTGCACGCCTTTAATCCCAGACCTTGGGAGGTAGAGGTAGGAGGATTGCTGTGAGCTTGAGGCCACTCTGAGACTATATAATGAATTCCAAGTCAGCCTGGGTTACAGCAAGACTGTACCTCAAAAAACAAGGAATTAAAAAAGTATTCCTGGGCTGGAGAGATGGCTTAGCGGTTAAGCACTTGCCTGTGAAGCCTAAGGACCCCGGTTCGAGGCTCAGTTCCCCAGGCCCCACGTTAGCCAGATGCACAAGGGGGCGCACACATCTGGAGTTCGTTTGCAGAGGCTGGAAGCCCTGGCGCGCTCATTCTCTCTCTCTCCCTCTATCTGTCTTTCTCTCTGTGTCTGTTGCTCTCAAATAAATAAATAAAAAATTAAAAAAAAAAGTATTCCTTATGGGAGCCCACCACAGATTTGTATGTGTGGGAGTGGGGTAAGACAGAGGCCCCTATGGTGAAAAAGCATAGAGATCAATCTAGAACTCACCAAAACAAGCTGGTAGAATTATACAGCTACCTTAACAAACTGAAATAAGATGTGAAAAAAATTGTGTGTGTTTAACAGTATCTCTAATGATTGGATTGTTACTTAGCAAGTAGTAGCAACCATAAGTGTTTATTGCAAGAATAAACAAAGGGTCCTACAGGGTGCAATTTGGTAAATACATTTGATAAGTTTCTTGTAGATCTCCATGTATGAGAAACATCTGTATTGGAGCAGTTCCCATTTTCCTGCTGAAAGCATACCAGTTTTCTAATGAAAATGAATCAACATATTCCAGTTACCAATCTTATTTCTGCAATATTTTAGGTTTGGTTGACCTTGGCAGATCATTATTTGCACAGCATAGCCATTGACTGGGACAAAACTATGCGTTTCACTTTCAACGAGAGGAGTAATCCAGATGATGATTCAATGGGAATTCAGATAGTCAAGGTAAGGCCCCTCACCTTGGCCTGTTGTTCTGATGTAGAAACAAAGATGCTAAGAGCCAAATGTTTCATAGACAGAGGACAAAATGATCTATACTTTGTGGTCCACAGTTTTTTTCTCCTCATTTTAGCAGTTAATAGCTCCCCCACTTTAGTTAATAGCTTTTGTGTAGGTAAGTTTGATTTTGTCTTATTTTCATAAATTTAAATATTTATAGTAAGGAGAAAATGTTTGTGAATGAACTTCCATTTATATTCAGTCAATTTATTTATTATTTTTTTGTTTATTTTTATTTATTTATTTGAGAGTGACAGAGAAAGAGGTGGGGGGGGGGGGAGGAGAGAGAATGGGCCTCCAGCCACTGCAAACGAACTCCAGACACGTGTGTTCCCTTGTGCATCTGGCTAACGTGGGTCCTTTGGAATCAAGCCTTGAACCAGGGTCCTTAGGCTTCACAGGCAAGTGCTTACCCACTAAACCATCTCTCCAGCCCAAGGAGATTAAAATCCCCCCTCCTTCTTTCCCCTTTTTTAGCATCTCAGGCCTGCCAGCTGGATTTTTACGTAAGTCATTGACTGAGAAATTTAAAGTTAAGTATATTTTGTATTAGAGGCGTTCAGTTGATCTTAGGCTTTGATAGTTTAACTGTTAATTTAGAGGCAGGTTGGCTCATGGATCTACTTTAAACTAACCAGATGTTTGAGGGTTCAAACCAGCTGTGGAGGCAGCTGTAGTTTGCACACCTGCGTCACAATAGCTGGTGAAAGCCTGATGCTAAAAGCCAAGGATGCTGATTACATTTGGTACCAGAATAATCCTCTTACATAAGGCTTGGCCACGCGGTTTTGGAATCCACATGAGTGCATTACAATATGATGCTAAGCTGGGATTTTCAAAGGAAGGCTGTTACATCTACATTTTGGCCACCACAAGATGGCTAATGTGTTGTCATATCTTATGTACTTTTTTTCAGGAAGAAGAACTAACTTAAATGAACTACTTTTTGGTCTAAGTTGGTCTGTTCTAGACAAATGCTATAAAAAAATCATGGTATTTCACATTGCATACTAAAACCTTTTGCATTTCTACATTTTAATTCTTTATTTGGAACTTTGGAGTAGGTTTCATAGAGATAAGTATTTCGTGTTTGAAATACTCTCTTTCTGTTTAATGTGTTAAGCCAAGGCACATTTTATAATCATGTTATTAAAAGGATCTTTTATTTTCTCATTGAAGCAAATGTTATGCCAGTGTAATGACTTTAGCTCCTGAAAACCATGGTCTCTGCTTGGTAATTAAATTGTAGATCTTAGCACCATGACATTAAAGTGGAGCAAATGTTTTTGTCTTGCTGGCACAAATTTATAAAATATAGAATGCATAGAATGATTTTGATATCTGTTTATGATATATAAATGATGTATTTGATACATAAATGATGCATTTGATATGTTGATTTTATTCCTTAATTTTATGGCTTTGGTCGCTAAATATTATACCATATTTTAAATATTTTTATTCATTTGTGAGCAGAGAGAGAGAGAGAGAGAATATGAATGAAAATAAGTGCATGGGCATGCCAGGGCCACTTGTTGCAAGTTCCAGTTTTATGTGCCACTTTTTTTGAGCACCTAGCATTACATGGGTACTGGGTAATAGAACCTGGGCTGGCAGGCTTTACAAGTAAGTACCTTTAACTGCTGAGCTATCTCTCAAGCCCTTATACCATATTTTATAGAAATAATTAATTGTAGAATCAGTTATGCATGTGTTGAAATGACAATTATATAAATAGATAAATATATATAAATAAGTATATATATTATGTAAGTATATAATATAATAAAATATATATGTATGCCTGATTTTTATTTGTTTGTATCTATGAATGATTGTGTGTGTGTGTATACACACACACACATTCTTTTTTTTTTTTTTTTTGGTTTTTGGTTTTTCAAGGTAGGGTCACTGTTGCTGTCAGGTTTGCATTGTCAGCAGAAATCACCCAACCAAGAGCAACTTGTGGGAAAAAGAGGTTTATTTTGTCTTACAGGCTGAAGGGGAAGCTCCACGATGACAGGGGGAAACGATGGCATGAGTAGAGGGTGGACATCACCCCCTGGCCCACATCAGGTGGACAAAAGGAACAGGAGAGTGTGCCAAACACTGGCATGGGGAAGCTTGCTATAACACCCATAAGACCGCCCCCAACAATACAGTGCCTCCAGGAGGCTTTAATTTCCAATTGCCATCAGCTGGGAAACCTAGCATTCAGAACACCTAAGTTTATGGGGGACACCTGAATCAAACTTCCATAGTCTTACTCTAACCCAGACTGACCTGTAATTCACTCTGTAGTCTCAGGGTGGCCTAGAACTCACAGCAATTCACCTACCTCTGCCTCCCAAGTGCTGATATTAAAGGTGTGTGCCACCATGCCTGGCTTCCTAATGAATATTTTTAAAACAAACTAGATTTATATTCAATTTATATGAAGTTATAATATAGTTTTGTTATCTGAGTAGCTTTTTGTGTTAATCCTGGATGCATGATAAGGAAAATTTGCTTGACTGAAATTTCCCTTCTAGGGCTGGAGAGATGGCTTAGCAGTTAAGGTACTTGCCTACAAAGTCTAAGGACACAGGTTTGATTTCCCCAGAGCCCATGTAAGCCAGATGAACATGGCACTTGTGTCTGAAGCTTGTTTGCAGTGGCTAGATACCCCAGGGTGCCCCATTCTCTCTCTTTCTCTCCAATAAATAAATAAATAAAAATAAAAAATATTGCTGGGCATGGTGGCACACACCTTTAATTCCAGCACATGGGAGTCAGAGGTAGGAGGATTGCTGTGATTTCAAGGCCACCCTGAGAATACAGAGTGAATTCCAGATCAGCCTGGGCTAGAGTGAGACCCCACCTTGAAAAACCAAAAAATAAAAAAAAAATTAAAATTCTCTTTCTAATGTTCTCTTGGACCACATATTAGAAAGTAGTAGGAAAGAGCTGGAGAGATGGCTTAGTGGTTAAACGCTTGCCTGTGGGACCCCGGTTTGAGGCTTGGTTCCCCAGGACCCACATTAGCCAGATGCACAAGGGGGTGCACACTTCAGTTCATTTGTAGTGGCTGAAGGCCCTGGCATGCCCTTTCTCTCTCTCTCTCTCTCTCTCTCTCTCTCAAAGAAATAAAAATAAAAATAAAAGAAAGTGGTAGGAAAAAGAAAATTTAAAAGAATATTTTGGGTCATGTGTATAAATTGCATGTACATTACTTTGAGTACCAAATTTATAATACTATATATGTTTTTTAACTTTTGAAAAAATTGTTGAAATTTATACAGTCCCCTCCCCCCAAATCCCCTTTGTCCCCATTCCCCTCCACTGTACCCCTTTTCTTTTCAAGTATACCTTCTTCTATTTTGATGTCTTATTTTTATCCTCCTCCATCATCCATAACAACATGTTCCTTGGTCTTGTGCAAGTACCAACAGCCATTGTCAGGTCATGAATGCAAGGATCGCTTTGTGTTTGAAAGACACAGGATTCCAAAGCACTCCTCTCCATTCTTCTGCTCTTATATCCTTTCTGCCACTTCTTTCACAATGGTCTCTGAGCCTTGGAGGGTGTGTGTCAAAGACGTCTCATTTAGAGCTGGAGAGATGGCTTAGCGGTTAAGCGCTCGCCTGTGAAGCCTAAGGACCCCGGTTCGAGGCTCGGTTCCCCAGGTCCCACGTTAGCCAGATGCACAAGGGGGCGCACGCGTCTGGAGTTCGTTTGCAGAGGCTGGAAGCCCTGGCGCGCCCATTCTCTCTCTCTCTCCCTCTATCTAGCTTTCTCTCTGTCTCTGTTGCTCTCAAATAAATAAATAAAATATTAAAAAAAAAAAGATGTCTCATTTAGTGCTGACCATTCACCTGTTACTTCTTAGCACTTTGACAAGTTTTGAGTCTAGCCAGTAGTCTCCACCATCTGAAAAGAGAAACCGCAGTATTATTAGTGCATGTACATTTTTAAAAATTAAAATCCATGTTTGTAAAGGTAAAAGTGAGGGAAAGAAATAAGATAGTTGTCTTTGAAGAGAGTATTAGGAGTTGTACTAATTAACTTGTAGTCACTGTGACGTTAGCTGTGACAAAATACCTGAGAAAGTCAAACTGAAATGAAGGAAAGATTCATTTTGGCTTGCAGTTTGAGAGGTTTCAGGTCATGGTTGCTTTGCCCTGTTGCTTTGGACCTGTGCTGAGGTAGGCTACGATGGTGGGAAGTGTGTGGTGGAGCAAAGCCACTCACAGCATGGAGTCAGGAAACAGAAAGAGAGAGCCCAGGGCGTCAATAGCCCCTCCCAAGTCCATGCTCCCAGTGACCTCACTTCCTCTAGACTCTAGCTCCTGGACTCTGCACTGCCTTCCATTAGCATTATAGGTTGGTGACTGCCTTTAACACATGGTCTTTGAGGGACATTTATACACAAATGACAACAGGAGGGATTTAAAAACTGTTGCTTTCTCTTACCTTCTTAGGATCTTCACCGTACAGGCTGCAGTTCCTATTGTGGCCAAGAAGCTGAGCAGGACAGGGTCGTACTAAAGCGGGTACTGCTGGCGTATGCCCGATGGAACAAGAATGTTGGGTACTGTCAAGGTTTCAACATCCTGGCCGCTCTGATTCTGGAAGTGGTGGAAGGCAATGAAGGAGATGCACTGAAAGTGAGTCTCAGGGTTTTTTTTATATTTCATTTTTTATTTATTCATTTGAGAGAAAGAGGCAGAGACCACACACATGTGAGAGAGAGAGAGAGAGAGAGAGAGAGAGAGAGAGAGAGAGAGAGAGAGAGAATGAGAATGGGCACACCAGGCCCTCCAGCCACTGCAAATGAACTCCAGATGTGTGTGCCCCCTTGTGCATCTGACCTATATGGGTCCTGGGGAGCTGAACCTGGGTCCTTTGGCTTTGCAGGCAAGTGCCTTAACCACTAAACCATCTCGCCAGCCCAAGTCTCAGGTTTTCGACCAAGACAGCTGAAATTCTTTGTCCGTGTAATGGGAATGGGAACTTAGTCTTCTCTGATCCCTGTCCCCTTTCTAATACCATGACAATTCGCTGTAATAGCATCTTCCCCAAGTTAAAGCCATGTCAAGTTACAGACTGATGTTGCTGCCAGCTGTGAGGTAAATGGACATTTTATTCTCATTTACAAGACATTCTTCTTTTAAAAGGAAGTTAAATAATGATGGTGTTAACTGTCCGTTTTTGCGTAGTTAAATGCTGTGCTACTGAGCCAGACTCCCAAATCGTTCATTTTTTTTGTGTGTGTATAACAAATTAGGTATTTTAGACAGCATGCATATATTACTTCACAGTTTCTTTGGATCTGGACTGTGGGTACAGCTTAGCCAGCTCAAGAGCACTTCACGTGGCATTCATGGTGGTGACTGCTGTGTTCTCATCTGAAGGCTCAAAGGCAGCCTTTGCCAAGCTGCTCTTGTGGTTGTTGGCTGGGTTTAATTCCTTGCGGGCTGTTGAACTGACAAGTCGCAGATGTTTGCTGGTGGTTGGCTGGGGGCCATTTAGTTGCTTGCCACGTAAGGCACTTCCGTCTCAGCCTGAGAGTGGCCAAGGAAGAAGAGTTTTAAGTTACAGATTTGTAACCAAATGCCAGGTGTGGTAGCCACTGTTTCCCCATGTTCTAGACACAAGTCGTCACCAGGCCCAGTTCACAACCAAGGGGAAAGACAAAGTGTGACTGCCAGGCGTGGGGTTATAGCTCAGTTGGTAGAGTGCTTGCCTAGCGTGCATGAAGCCTTGCGTTTGATCCCTAGTTCTGCATGAAGCAGGTGTGCTGAGGGTATTTGCATCAGGAAGGTTATCGAAGTACATTAAATCATTATCTCTCAATCACTGATGGTTTGGGCCTTTGTTAGTTCAAAGCAGCTCTGGAAACACTGAGTGAACACTAGCAGTGTGAGCTCATAGTTCTCAGTATGACTCAGTGAGTCACCACAAACAGAGCCATATGAGACGTGAAGCCTTTGAAGGAGGAGGGTGGCCTCTGCTTTCTTTGCTTAGGGCAGTGTGGGTTGCCAATTCATGGTTGAACCTTTGAACCACTGGTGATTGCAGTGTTTGTGATGCATGAGATTAAATCTTTGTTTTCAAGATCCCCTCTCCCCGTTTGACCATGGCAAACACCTCAGTGATATTTAATCTCTGACTAGCATGACATGGAAAAATAAATGTTCCTTCTGGTTTTATACCCATGAGGGTGGACCTAATTATAACCCACCTGGCATGGCCCCAGCTAGTGTTCACCCTTTTACGGTTTCCATTTGTGCATCTAAGGGAACAGCTTTGAGGATGCTTGTTCATCAAATAGGTGAGGGTGAGGGAGAGAGAAAGCAGTGACAAGTAACATATATGACTTTAAGACATTTTAAATTAAGTAGTTGTATTTTTTCAGGCCATCAGCTTTAGTCTTTTTTTTTTTTTTTTTAATCAGATGTAATTTGTATGGTGACACAATGAGAATTATTCTGATGGAAAGTTGTAATAGGTGATTCAGGTTGGGGTAGGAGGGAGTGGTTTAGGCAAAGCATATACATGCCAGTCAATGATAACCTGAGAAATTAAAATCACTCATAAAGAGCTGGATGGGAGCCAGGTGTGGTGGCGTGTACCTGTGATCTCAACACACTGGGAAGTGGAGGTAGGAGGATCAGCAATTCAAGGCTAGCTTCAGCTACACAGCAAGTTCAAGGTCAGTCTGGGTTACATGTGATCCTGTTTCAAACCAAACCAAACCAAACTCAAACAAAAGACTTGAACAAAAAACCAAACTGAACCCACACAACAGAAAAGAAAGAGAGAAAGAATGAAAGAAAGAAAGAAAATGAGCCCAACAGCATGCCGTGAGATACCACAGTTCTCCATTGACGTTTGAGGTGTGGATATCTATCTGGTGCTCAGATATTGAACTTGCAGACGATGGCTGTGCTCATAAAGAAGTATTTCCTGGTCCCCAGGAGATTACCCAGTGTCTGGTTTTCACTGCAGCCTTTGTAGTTTCTCCCAGTTGAAAGTATTAGTGAAATACTTAGAATTAATGGCCCATGTTCCCAGTTTCTTAGCACTTAGAGTTTTCTTCTACTTTGCTTCTAAGTATCTGTTAAAAATCAGAATCTCAGCCGGGCGTGGTGGCGCATGCCTTTAATCCCAGCACTTGGGAGGCAGAGGTAGGAGGATTGCCATGAGTTCGAGGCCACCCTGAGACTACATAGTGAATTCCAGGTCAGCCTGAACCAGAGTGAGACCCTACCTCAAAAAAAACAAAAACAAAAAAACAACAACAACAACAACAACAACAACAAAAAATCAGAATCTCAGGGCTGGAGAAGATTGCTAGTGGTTAAAGGCACTTGCTTGTAAAGTTTGCCACTCAGGGTTCAATTTCCAAGTCACCCACATAAAGCCAAATGCAACAAGTGGTGCAAGCATCTGGTGTTTGTTTGCAGTGGCAAAAGACCATGGCATGTCCATATTCATGTTCTCTCTCTCTCCCTCTTTAATATACTCATACAAATAAATGAAAAATTATGTAAAAAATCAGATGCTCTCCCATTATTATTTTTTTTATTTTACTCATTCATGGGTGGAGTGAGGGGGCTATCTTTTTTCTTTTAGCATCAGAGTTTGAGATGATTGTAGACTGAGAAAGTTATTGCATCACAAAATAACTGGCATAATTGAAGGATTACTTGTTTTTCTTGGAGTTTCAAGGGAATCTTAAGTTTTTGAAAATTATGTTTATTTATTATCTATTTTCAAGGTGTGGGGGAAAGATTAGGCACACTAGGGTCTCATACCACTGCAAAGGAACTCCAGACGCAAGTACTACTTTGTATATCTGGCTTTACATGGATATTGGGGAATTGAACCCAGGCCATCCAGCTTTTCAAGCAAGTGCCTTTAACTGGTGAGCCATCTTTTCAGCCCAGGAATCCTTTCTTTTTCTTTTTTTAAATAAAAATGTAAATGTTAGGGCTGAAGCTGTAGCTGCAGAGCAGAATTCTTGCTTTGCTTGCGGAAGGCCTTGGGTTCTTTCCCCACCACCCTCAGTCCTCCAAAAACAAAAATGTAATTTTGTTAGTGTTACATAACTTCTCCTTAGGTGAAAAGTACCACAATGCACAGATAGTTACATTTCCCTTCATTGTCCAATATAAATACCCTCCTGCTGGTCCGGGCTACCAGGGACCTTGGCCTTGCTGGGATCTGCTCTTCCCTCCCTCCACAGGACCTGGGCAGCATCCTTTACCTGTGGCAGAGTTTCTGCTTCCCAGGAACTATGTGTACCTAGTAAACCCTATCCTAACATAACATGACCGTGACCCCTGGGCCTGCCCATGCTGGACCAGAGACCATAGAAGGGCCTTCTTAGTGGTCTGCCCTCACATACAGAGCTAAGCTCTGGGAAGTAGATGTTATAAAACACAAGTGAGGGGGAAATGGACCATTGGTAAGGCTAGAGTTTGATTCCCTAGTACCTACATAAGCCAGATACACAAAGTGGTGCATGCGTCTGGAGTTTGTTTGCAGTGGCTAGGGGCCCTGTGCACCCATTCTCTTCCTTCCTCCCCTGTCTCTTTCTATCTCATAAATAAATAAATAAAATATAAAAAATAATAAATGTAAAACAGCTACTTCCCTAACATGTAGAGCCAGCTAGGATTTTGTTTTTCTGATGCTGTGGGCAACCAGCTGGTTTTTCATACACGGAGCTGCAAGCTGGCTGGGGCAAGACTATGGATCCGTGCGCAGAACTCATGCTGTGCTTTTTTGGGTCATTCTAGTGGTTCTTTACATTTTAGAAAAGCTCCCCAAGTAGAACCACCAGAATGACAGTCACTTGAAGGACTTGCAGCAATGTTATGAGAGAACTGTTGACTTTACTCAGTACGGTGGTTCAAACAAAACCTGGCCGTGTTCTCTCAGGAGAAGAAGGGGGACAAAGGGCCAACATCCGTTGCTGTAATAACCCAGGCAGAGGGTAAGAGCATCTCAAGGCCTGCCTCAGGGTGGGTGTTTTATGACAGCCCCACTTTTGGGTTTCATATGGAGGTTGTAAAACTGCTGACATCATGGAATCGTTCCTCAGAGAGGCTGAGGGTTGTGTAACCACCACTACGTAAGGGGTGAACTCAGGTCTGGCAGCCCATTTGGAAATCTCAGAGTGCAGCAGACTTTGGGTCTGAGTTACTTCAATAATCATGCTGCCTTTTCCTTATACAGAGAGTAGGTGAGCCTTGGAAATCTGGAACATTCGGTGCTGGCACATTGAAAGGATAGTGTGCTTTGGCCAGATGCATATTATCAATTTGAATGCGTTCTTATTTTGGGCATGTTGGGATCCTGGCTGTTCTGAGGAAGTCTTGTTATCTTTTCAGATTATGATTTATCTGATCGATAAGGTACTTCCTGAAAGCTATTTTGTGGATAATCTGCGGGCTCTGTCTGTGGATATGGCTGTTTTCAGGGACCTCTTGAGAATGCAGCTCCCTGAGCTATCTCAGCACCTGGACACTCTTCAGAGAACGGCAAACAAGGAGAGTGGAGGTAATCATGACTCAGTGCTGTTACACCTTCGGGAATATTGTGCTTCTCAGATTCTGCTCTACCTCTGAGCTTAAGTGATCAGGTACCTCTGTTTTTAGAGTTTGGTGCAGTTAAACAGTTACCTTTCCAGAGAGTGAGAAAACAAAACCAAAAGTGTTTGGGATCATACGTTGAACCTTTGACTAGCCTTGCGTGGGGAGTGGGTTGAGAGACTGGCACTGCGTTGGCACCAGATCAGCAACTAGCAGGACACATCGTGGTCTAGATAAAGAATGGCATATCCTTCGTATAGTAAGAGAGGTCTGACTACTAGCTAAACTGCTCCAGGCTGGCACTAGAGCTATAATGAATTCTTTAAAACTGATCCTCAGGAACAGTTTAGCTGACAGAGGTGTCCAGTCTTTGGACATTGCTACATGCTGAGGTGCATGTGGCCCATGGCCCTCAGGTAGGACACACACCTGAGTCACATAAAACTGACTTCCTTAGAAGCACTGAGGTTATAGGAGAGTAGCTGTGAGAGTCACTGCTACCTGCTGGGCAGCATCCACCTTGTGGAAATACGTTGGCTAAGTCACTATAAATGTACCTACTGCATGCACTTCTCCAGCTGCACTCTGGACACTAGAAAGGAGTTTGCTTGTTTCCTATCCTGACTGCCAGTCCCTGTTGTAGACTGTGCTTGTAATCTAGTCTGCACCACGCACTTACATATGGGAGACGGGTCAGAGGAGTAACTCAGTGGCAGGTGCTTGTCTAACATGTGCAGGGTTCTGAGTTTGAGCTCTAGCACAAACCCTTCTCAGCAAAACATATGGGAACATATTAAAGGATTATTATTATTGTTATTATTGTTATTTTGCTTTAGGGTGACAGAGAGAAGAGAGAGAACTGGCACACCAGGGCCTCAGCCACTATAATTGAACTTCAGATGCTTGCACCACCTAGTGGGCATGTGCAACCTTGCACTTGCTTCACCTTTGTGCATTTGGCTTATGTGGGATCTGTAGAGTAGAGCGTGGGTCCTTAGACTTCATAGGCAAGCGCCTTAACCTCTAAGCCATCTTTCCAGCCTGATTATTGTTGATTTTCAGACAGGGTCTCACTGTAGCTCAGGTTGGCTTTGAACTAATAGTGATTCTTTTGCTCCAGCCTTCCAGTGCTGGAATTACAAACATGAGCTACCCATGTCTCTTCAGCATTTAAATAATTTTCTCATTTGATTCAAGTTGCAGTATAGCTGTGTGATTTTCTGAATCTCACGATGCTTCCAGATGGACTCATCTTGCCTGTCTTCTCATCAGTCAGACATAGGAGCTTAAACTACATAGTTTTCAAGTTCCTTACACCTCACTATGAGGAATTACCTTAGGTTCTTGTCTCTGAGCAAATACTTGTTCATAGTTAAGGAGGAAGAAAATGTGTGAATTGAAACCTCTCTGCTTACACTTGTCAGTTTCATGTTGTCAGGAAGAACATCCAAACCAGACACAGTTTAGGGGAGGAAGGGATTTATTTCAAGATGACAGATCCATGGATGTTCCATCAATGGTGGAAGAAGCTGGCTCCCTTTTACAGATTGAAGCAGTGATAAAAACCACCAGCAGCCAACAAGCACCAAAAAAGAAGCAAGCAGCAGGGACTTGCCAGAGCTCACTCTGCTGTCCACACCTTTGGGATAAAATTCAGATCCAGCCCCAGCGACCCCTTAGGGCTGGACTCTGGAATTCACCCCCCAGTGACACCTCCACCAACCAGTGGCTGGAGATATAAGTTACAAGCTTTAATAAAACACCTGAGAGCCGGGTGTGGTGGCACATGCTGCTAATCCCAGCACTCGGGAAGCAGAGGTAGGAGGATCATCATGAGTTCGAGGCTACCCTGAGACTACATAGTGAATTCCAGGTCAGCCTGGACTAGAGTGAGACCCTACCTTGAAAAACCAAAAAAAAAAGAAATCTAAGTCTATGGGGGACACACATTCAAACTACCACAGTAACTGTACTATACTAACTGTGGTTGAAAGGATACGTCTTAAGATTTACAATTTTATTTTTCATTAGTTATGACATATTTATGGTCACCAGAAATGAATGGGAGGACTATATGTTCAGTGCACTCAAATTTCAAAATATATTGAATCCAAGATCTGTCTTTCAAGCTGTATAGTTTAGTTCAAATATTTTTATTTTATTTATTATTAGTTATCTGCAAGCCGAGAGAGAGTGAGCATGGGTGCATCAGAGCCTCCAGCCACTGCAGACAAACTCCAAACACATGAACCACTTTGTATCTGGCTTTATGTGGGTACTGGGTATTGAACCAGGGTTGTTAGGCTATACAGGCAAGTGCCTTAACCACTGAGCGATCTCTCCAGCCTCCAGTTCAAATTCTTAAAATTTTTTTATTTTAGAGAGAGAAAGAGAAAAAGAGAGAAAGAGAGAGAGAGAGAGAGAATGAATTTGCACACCAGGGCCTCTGCCACTGCAATCAAACTGCAGGTGCTTGCACCACCTAGTGGGCATGTGTGACCCTGCATTTGCCTCATCTTTGTGTGTCTGGCTTATGTGGGATCTGAAGTGTCAAATCTTGGTCCTTAGGCTTTGCAGGCAAGCTCCTTAACCTCTAAGCTATCTCTCCAGCCCCAGTTGAAATATTTTTAAATTTAATGTTGTTCACTATGTAAATATTTTGGGATTTTCCAGTTAACTTTCTATTGTAGTTAAACTAGTGATTTCTAGTATATAGCTATAGTTTATAGAATTAAATAATTTAAGAAGTGGCTAAATTATAGTGAACAAGTTGTTCACTTGCATTTGAATAAAAATGGATACTGTAAGATTTTAGAAATATGATTTTTTTTTTATTGAGAGAGAAAATTGGCACGCCAGAGCCTCCAGCCACTGCAGTTGAACTCCAGATACATGTGTTACCTTGTGCACAGGTGAAACCTTGTGTACTTGCATCACCTTGTGCATCTGGCTTTTGTGGGATTTGGAGAGTCAAACATGGGTCCTTAGGTTTTGCAGGCCAGCACCTTAACTGCTAAGCCATCTCTCTAGCCTGGTGTTTTTTTTTTTTTTTAATTAAATTTTAGTTATTTATTTGAGAGAGAGAGAAAGCGAGAGAGAGAGGATGAGTGAGTGTACCAGCGACTCTAGCCACTGCAGACAAACTCCAGACACATGCACCACCTTGTGCACGTGGCTTACGTGGGTACTGGGGAATCAAACCTGGGTTCTTAGGCTTTACAGGCAAGTTTCTTAACTGCTAAACCATCTCTGCAGTCCCCTGGTGTTTGTTTTTGAGAAGATATATATATATATATATATTAAAACAATGCTTTTGTTTTGGTGAGGATACTTCCTCTTTAAATCAAAACATTTTTTATGAGAGACAGAGAGCAAGAAAGGGAATTGGTGCACCAGGGACTCTAGCCACTGTCCTCAAACTCCAGACGTGTGAGCCACCTTGTGCACATGTGCAACCTTGTGCACTTGCATTATCTTGTGCGTCTGACTTATGTGTGATCTGGAGAGTTGAACATGGGTCCTTAGGCTTTACAGACAAGTGCCTTAACTGCTAAGACATTTCTCCAACCCTACTCTTTAATTTTTAGCACCCTTGAATAAGGAGGGCCAGAGGAAGTTTAAGATTTCTGAATTATGATAAAAAATGTTAGGCTTGGATTATAGAGCTTTCTATTAAAAACACCCATGTTCTTCCAGAAGAATGGGAGGGAAAAAAGGAGGAAAGAAACAGTTTAAAGAGTTATGAAGGGCTGGAGAGATTGCTTAGTGGTTAAGGTATTTGCTTGCAAAGCCAAAGGACCCACGATTGATTCCTCAAGACCCACATAGGCCAGATGCACAAGGTGGTGCATGCATCTAGAGTTTGTTTGCAGCAGCTGAAGGCCCTGAACAGCCATATTATGTCTCTTTCTCTCTGCCTCTTTCTCTCTTTCAAATAAATAAAGTTTGTTTAAAAAAAAAAAAAGAGTATGAAGACGAGGCTGGAGAGATGGCTTAGTGATTAAGGCACTTGCCTGCAATCTAAGGACCTAGGTTCGATTGCCTATTGCACACATAAAGCCAGAAGCACAAGGTGGTGTATGCATCTGGAATTAGTTTTCTTTGGATAGATGTCCTGCTGCATCCATGCTTTCTATGTCTCTCCCTCTCTCTCTCTCTCTCTCTCTCTTTCTCTCTCTCTCTCTCTGCTTGCAAATAAAAAAATATAAAACAACAACAAAAGAGTTATAAAGAAAGCTGGGTATGGTGGCACACACCTTTAATCTCAGCGCTTGGGAAACTGAGGTGTACAAGGATCCCTGAGTTTGAGGTCAGCCTGGGCTAAAATGAGACCCTGCCTTGAAAAACCAACCAACCAACCAACCACACCAGAAAGCATTATGAAGAAGAAAGCAAGGAAAGATACCAACTTGGGCGGCAGTGGAGGAGTTGTGTGTCTTGCAGATCATCAGTTCTGAAGGAAGGGGTTTGTCTCATTTCAGGTGGATATGAACCTCCACTGACCAACGTCTTCACCATGCAGTGGTTTCTGACGCTCTTTGCCACATGCCTGCCTAACCACACAGTTCTAAAGATCTGGGATTCTGTGTTCTTTGAAGGCTCAGAAATCATCCTGAGGGTATCACTTGCCATTTGGGCAAAATTGGGAGAGTAAGTAACATTCCTTTTCTGGTCTGTGGTGTTGAGGGCTGTAGGCCCTCTTTAGGCTTTTTAAGTTTGAAGCACTGATACTTAAGTGTAAGGAAAAGAGAACACTGAGCTTTGTGGGTTTGCTTCGGCCTCTGGCTAGCTCCCCTGGCCCCTTCTTGGTTGTTTGGGCAGTTGGAATCTAGTTTAGAGGAGTGGGTTTCTTCTGGCGTTTGGAGTTTCCCCTCCTCCTCACTGTCTGGTTCCCTCGTTAGCATTTCTGTGGACACTCCTTTTGAAGGAAGAGAGGAAGACTTAGATGAAGAAGAAACTGGAAAAACTGGAGAGATGTAGATGAATTTGATGGCCCATGCCACAGTTTCAATCATTTATTTATTTATATAACCTTTTTGGAGACAGGGTCTTGTGTAGGCTAGGCTATCCTGGAACTTACTGAGAATAATCTTGAGCTGTTGATCCTTGTGCTGGGATTCCAGTCCACCACGCGTGGCTCTGGGATTTCTTATGTTATTAATATTTTTTGTTCTGCCTTTCAGGGCTGTGATGAACTTAGATGAGATAAACTACAAAGTGTACAAAGGTGCTTGTGCCCAGTCAGTAATAGAATGTATGGAACGCCTTTTTTGTTTTTTATGAAGAATTATTTCTGTGTTGAAATGTGTTTTTTTTGGGAACATATTACCAAATAGGGTTTACTTATACTCTTTACTAGTAGCAGGGCTGAAAACGACAGTGTGTTCCCATTGAACTCTAAACGTGACTTGCACACCAACTTTGTGTGTTTTAGGCAATGGAAGAAATACTGGTATAAAGCTGTTAGGCTAACTTCAGGAGAGACACTTCCAGAGAAGGCAGTTGTCTTTCTCCAGTGCTCTTCTACTTTTCTTCCTTGAGACAAAGTCTCTTACTGAGCCCTGCACTCTGGGTTTTCCAATCAGACTGAGAAGCCCTAGTGATTCTCTGGCCCCTCCCACTCCCACTGGGGCTACGGGCTTGCAGGGCCATGCCTGGCTTTTTACGTGGAGCCTGTGGAGTTGAGCTTACCCACTGAGCCATCTCCCAGTCCCATGACTATCCGTCTTTTGATCATGCCATTTGTGAGGGGCAAGGAAAGCCCGCCAACATATATCAAGTCTGTCATTGTTAGGCAGTTGGAGCACGTTGGCTCCGTTCTCTCAAAAACCTCAGGAAGGAGGGTCGACTATTCCTCCTTGCCTTTTCCAGAGAGAAAATTATCCCAAGCAGGTTAATTAACTCATTCACAGTGATGCAGCTCATGAGCAGTGGAGCTGGGACTCGCTCCTGGAGCTTTCTGATTCTGGTGCCTGCCATCATCCCCACAAAAGCTCCACTGGAAAAACACCAACAGTGGTTAGGAAACCTCCAGTAAAAATCACTGACACGAGGGCCTTCTGTATGGTGATCTGTGGGGGTCTCTCTTCACCTTGCTGCTGTAACCTGGAACTTCTTCCCTTCACATAGTGGAAAGATGGACACTTTGGAACCTCTGCCAGCTCAGTGTCACCAGTGTCTTCTCACACATCCTTTCTTTTTTGACCGTCTGCTCTGGCACTCCCTCATCACCCTAGGCCAGGCGTATGTCTCTCCTAGGTTTCTACTTGTATTCGAGTTTGCAAAGCCGCCCCCAGGCCGACCTTGCCTAGGACACAAGCTGTCTGATCACTTCCTATGAAAAGCCTCTGGGCCTCTTGTGTCCTGAAGAAACTCAGGGATGGTGGGGCCTTTGGGATTTGCTGTCTGTCCACAGCTCTCTGGTCTTAGGTCTTACTGGCTTCCTATGGCTGTGCCCCACCTCCCACTGTGGTCTTGGGGAGCTGCCTGCAGTCCCCAGAAAGCTTGTTGTCTCCTGCACGTCTTTTTTTTTTTTTTTTCCTGTTTGACAGTTTCAAAGCATTTTTATCAAGACTCAATTTTTCCTCTTTCTCACTCACCCCTCCCCAGGGTAAACTTAACTACTTTTCATTATGGCCACCTGCTGTGCTGTGTTTTTATAAAAATATTTCCACGGTTTATTTCAAATATGTATTTTCATGATTATGACAGTGAGATTTGAGGCTAAGGCTTCACTGCCTCTCCTTTCCTTTCCTTTTTCCTTTTTCCTTTCCTCTTTTTTCCTCTCCTCTCCCCTCCCCTCCCTTCCCCTCACCTCTCCTTTCCTTTCCTCTCTTCTCTTCTCTTTTTGGATGACTCTGAAAGTTGCCCAACATTAGTACCTGTCAAAACATATATCTTGGGCTGGAGAGATGGCTCAGCAGTTAAAGGTGCTTGCTTGCAAAACCCGATGGCCCTGGTTCAATTTCCCAACACCCATGTAAAGCCAGATACACAAAGTGGCACATTAATCTGGAGTTTGTTTGCAGTGGTAAGAGGCCCTGGTGTGCCCATTCTCTCTCTTTCTATCTCATTTTTGCAAATAAATAAATACATAAATATTTAAAAGCATATGTCAGTTAGGTATGGTGGTGTACACCTATAATCCCAGCACTTGGGAGGCAGAGGTAGGAGGATTACAGTGAGTTCAAGGCCACCCTGGGACTACATAGTGAATTCCAGGTTAACCTGGGCTAGAGTGAGACCCTACCCTGAAACTCTCCCTCCCCAAAACACATGTCTTATGTCTGTTGGGCAAATAAAATTATCCTACCATGCAAAAAACAACCAGCACCCATTGGTCTGGGCTATTCCATTTTTCCCCATGGAACAAAGATTAAGGTCTAATCAATCTCAGATTCTTCCCTGAAAGAACTGGCAAAGTTAGGCCTGTGAAAACATTCTGTAAACATATGCAGTATGTAGATAAGCTCTTGTGCTTTTCTTCTTGTAACCCTACTCTGGTTTGAGTTTAGTGTGTTTCACGATCTTTCTGAAGATTAGGACCAACTGGTTCTCTACTGAGGGTAATTGCTCTTCAGTTCTCAATTTTGTGGTTGTGGTTTCTGGTCACTGGAGGGTATTCTGCTGTGAAGAGTGTATCACATGGAAACAGTAAAGATGCCACGGTGGGGCTGTGAAGCTCAAGGAGCTGCACAGGCAGATGGAAACTCCTGTAACAGCCGTCTCAAAATTACTTCTGCTGTTTTGTCTTTACAGTTTTTTTAAAAATTAAATTAAATTAAATTTTAAAGTTTGTCTTGCCTGATCTTGCACTCCTGGACTTAATTGGTCCTCTTTCCTCTGTCTTCATGCACTTCTATACCCAGTATGCATTGGTCGTTTTGATTTTTTTCTTCATGGGCAGCAGGCTGTCCTGTGAGTGTGTGGCAGCATTTTGATTTGTGCTGAATCGCGAGCGTAATTGACTTGTTGGCCAGGGGCAGCCTTGTCATCTTGTACCTGTCACATAACATGAATGCCCCAAGCAAGTCCTTCATGTGTCCTTTCTTCATCTAGGCAGATAGAATGCTGTGAAACAGCAGATGAATTCTATAGTACCATGGGCCGCCTTACTCAGGAGATGCTGGAGAACGATCTTCTGCAGAGCCATGAACTCATGCAGGTGAGTGAGCAACAGTAAGGCCAGCCTGGGCCTGGGAGCCTGGGGTCATGGGAATAACCTTTGCTGGAACTGTGCCCTGTGAAATATATTGGCCAGCTCTCTGTTCTAGTTTTTCAGTTGAAAAGACTTCACCAGGCTGGGGAGATAAGTCAGTCAGTAAGGTGCTTGCCTTGCAAGCGTGAAGACCGTAGTTCAGTCTCTAGTGTCCATTACAGGCATCGTGCTCTGTACTGCTGAAAAACCCTTTGGTACCAGATAAAAACTAAACTGAGGGCAAAACAATCATCAGGTGCTTATTCTGAACTTGAGGGACTTATGGGGTGAAATAGTTATTTGGGAAAAGCAGTTATTATTTTTTAGGCTCTACCCTTCTGGCTCTCAGTATTTCCCCTTCCACTTTCTCACGTAGTCTATCATGGAAAGGAATTACGAGTATAAAAAAGGTATTAATCTACATCTTGGTTTATTTTCACCTCAGGTTATTATGTGTTAATGATAAGTTTCCATTTGTGAGACTTGGAGGATTTGGTTATTCTCTGCAATGTTACTGTATCTCAAGATATATTTACCAAGTCATCGAAATTGGCAGCACATATCAAAAAGATTTGTTAGCATCCTCTCTTCCATTAGGTTGTGTGCTATATATATATATGTATGTATGTATGTATGTATATGTATATGTATATGTATGTATGTATGTATGTATGTATGTATATATAATATTTTTATTTACTTGCAAGCAGAGACAGAGAGAAAGAAAAACAGAAAGAATGGGTACACCAGGGCCTCCAGCTGCTGCAAATGAAAATGAACTCCCAGATGCATGTGCCACTCTGTGCATCTGGCTTTACATGGATACTAGGGAATGGAACTTGGGTCGTTAGGCTTTGCAAGCAAGCACCTTAACTGTTGAGCTGTTTTTCCAGCCCTTTGTGTGTGTGTGTGTTTTGAGGTAGGGTCTTGCTCTAGCCCAGGCTGACCTGGAATTCACTATGCAGTCTCAGGCTGACTTTGAATTCACAGTGATTTTCCTACCTCTGTCTCCTGAGTACTGGGATTAAAAAAGTGTGCACCACCATGCTCTGCAGAGAGAAAGGGAGGGAGGAAGAGAGGAAGGGGGGATGGGTTATATTACCTTACATGCCTGTGGAAGTGCCTGGAAACTATCTCCAGATTTCAGCCTTCATATACCTTTCCATTCCTTCAGGAAGTTTCAGTTCAGATCTTGAGGGATTGCTCAGTGGTCAAGGCACCTGCTGGGAAAGCCAAAGGTTCGATTCCCCAGTACCCATGTACAGTAAGATGCACAAAGTAGCATATGCGTCTGGAGTTTGTTTGCAGTGGCTGGAGGTCCTGGTGTGCTCATTATGTTTCTGTCTCTCCTCTCTCTGCTTGCAAATAAATAAAAGCACTTGAAGAACTGTGAGAAAAGAAGTTTCAGTTTAGATGCCATCTCCTTCATGAAACTTCACTTGTCTTAACTAGAATCAGCTTTCATTTCACTTGAGTGTTAGTTTTGTGCCTCTCATGAGTGCTTTCATCTCCTTCTGCCTCACTTGAGACTGTGTCTTATTCCTCCTCCTCACTGCAGGCTCCTTGAGAACCAGGCTTGTGGTCAGCACTTTTCTTTCAATAGAGTTGCTTACTTCATACATTTATGAATTCATGAAGCCAACATTTACTGAGAGTTCATGGCTTGTTTTCTGCCTTTTCCTTTATAGTCAGCGGCATTTGCTGGGTTAAAGGAAGTTCACGGAAGCTGGCTCCCCTGTTCATTCTGGTCTCATACAGTTTGCATTGTGCTGCCAGAGTGACATCTACCTGTTTTGCTCTGGCTGCTGTTTTGTTCTACACTAAAGCCTCCTGAGCTCTTTGCTACTACATTTTTTTTTTTTTTTTTTGGTGGGAGGGGGACTTGGACTGACAGAGTTTTGCTTTATAGCCAGGCAGGCCTTGAACACATGACAATCCTCCTCTTCCCTCAGCCTCCTGAATGCTGGGATTACATACATGTGCAACTATACCCAGCTGTTACTATTGTTAATAAAACACTTCAGGGCTGGAGAGATGGCTTAGTAGTTAAGCCAAAGGACCCAGGTTTGATTCCCCAGGGCCCATGTAAGCCGATGCACAAGGTGGTGCATGTGTTTGGAGTTTGTTTAAAAAAAGAATAAAAAAATAGCTGGGCATGGTGGTACATGCCTTTAATCCCAGCACTCAGGAGGCAGAGGAAGAAGGATCTCTGTGAGTTTGAGGTCACCCTGAGACTATATGGTGAAATCCAGGTTAGCTCAGGCTAGAGTGAGACCCTACCTTGAAGAACAAAACAAAAGAATAAAAGATAGAAAAAACAAATTAAAACCCCACGTCAGCCTCACGTTTCAGGCCCTGTATTCATGGAGCAGGCCTACGACCAGACCCGGGAGGACACGTGTGGAGGGAGACCTGGGGTCTGTCCTCCGAGGGCTTGCAGCAGCACGGCCTGTGCGCTGAGGAGGCTGAGAACAGAACTCCTGGGGGCGAGGCCGAGGAGTAGAGGGAGTGGACATAAAGCTAGAAGATGCTTCCACAGGAAAATTAATGTCAGGGTTTGCCTTCAAAGATGAGTACGAGTTGACCAGATCCTGTGTGTGTCTGAGTTGCATGGATTTGCGAGAGCCTGTTTGCGTGTGTTGGAGGCACTGAGGCAGAGCAGATGGACAGCTCATGGTTATTTTCTTTGTTGCTGGAACAAGTACCTGACTAAAGCAACTTATTGTGGCTCTTGGTTTAAGAGCGTGCACTTTTCCATTTAAGAGAGTGCATGGTTGATGAGGGCTCTGGTTTAAGAGTACAATTTATCATTTAAAAGAGCACATGGCTTAAGAGGGCCCCGTCCACAGTGGCAGAGAAGGCGTGGCAGAGTTGGTGGCGGCAGGAACGTGCAGCTGGAACTCCTTACATCGAGGAAGACCAGGTGGCAGAGAGCTTTTCCCTTTCGTCCTTTTTTTTTATTCAGCCTAGGACCTCAGCTCACGGGCTGGTGCTGCTCACATTCACGGTGAGTCTCCCCTCCTGGAAGCCCGCTCACAGGAGTGCTGACATGTGTGTCTGTTAGGCGATTCTCAATCCAGTCAAGGTGGTGACGAAGATGACCCACCACCAGTCCACTCCTCGTGAACTAAACACATCACTTGAAGTCATCATGGTGGTTGTTGGAGTCTTGGGGGAAAGGACGGGGCTTGTCTTTCAGGGACTGAGTTACGGACGTTGGGCAAAGAACGGGGACTTGTTCTTTAGGGCAGTGTTGTGAAATGGGGTTCCTGCATTTGTATGGTTTCTGTGGACCTGAAAAGGAGAAAAATAGGAGCTTAAAATCTCTGAGAGATTTTAAGGGGAGGAAAATGGGTGGACTTGTGTTCTATGCTCTGTGAAGCATGAATTTGAAAAGGTCAGGTCTTAAGTCCAAGAAGGCCTGTGAGAAGGCAGTGAAGGGTAAAGACGGCAGGACACAGACGGTCCTTACAAAATGAAGGTGACTCCATGTGGCTATGGACCCAAGATAAAGGGGTGAAGAAGAAAGAAATGGGGGAGACAAGGGCAACCTGTGAGCTTTCAGGAAGGACAAAGAAGGTGAGTCTTGGGGGGGGGCGCTGAGCTTGTTCCCAGCAGGATGTGTTGGAGGTTCATTTTGGCCGCCTCATCCCCACCTATCTCCAGGTCTTCCCCGCTGGCTCCCCGCTGGGGCTGTCACACTGGTCCCGGCTCTGCAGGCCACGTTCTCCGTGATGTGCCCTCTGTGGCAGTCCTGCTCTCCCACTTGGGTCCCACTGCCCCTCTCCTTTGTGACGTCAGCCCGCGGTGATGGTGTGGAGGCCGTTCTGCAGTCGAGTTCACACTAATGGCATGTTATTTGATGCCGCTTGCTGTTTTTTTGTTTTTTTTTCAAGTCCATTCATCTATGCTAAGAGAGCCATGGGTTCGTATAGTAGAGTACTAAGCTTATGCCCGATTGCTTAGACAATACTCAGAATCATAGAACGTTCGATCTGGAAGCAGTGGCTTTCAAACTGGGCTGTGCGTGAGAGACATTTCAGGTGAGTATTCAAGTGCAGACATTTGGCTGGTGGGTGTTTCTGATGGCTTTTAGACTACATAGAGAAACTCTGGTTTGAAAGACAATCAAAGATCAACTAAGTCTCTTTGCTTTCTAGAGATAAAACCAAAACTTGGAGTGTGAGTAATTTGACAGTTTTTTTTTTTTTTTTTTTTTTTTGACGTAGGGTCTCACACTAGCTCAGGCTGACCTAGATAGAATTCACTATGAAGTCTCAGGGGTGGCCTTGAATTTACAGCAATCCTCCTACCTCTGCCTCCTGAATGCTGGGATTAAAGGTGTGCACCACCACGCTCGGTTTGACAGTTTCTTGGTTGTCTAAGCAGCAGGCTCAGGACTGAGACCCATGTCCCTGCTTTCTGGTCCAGGGCTTTTTCCTACCACCCAACACACTGCTTCCATCATCTTCAAAAGATGTCTTTCTGAAAACGAAATTTCATTAGCAGACTGACCCAACATGTCAATTCACTTAGAGTTTAAACGTTGCCAGAAGGAATGAGAGAGATGTTGAGCTCTGTCTTGTTGTCCAGGCATTTCTAATTAGACATGAGGAGAAGGAATCACTTTTCACCCTGTCTTAAGAGAACCCTAGAGGGAGCTGTCAGTAGTGGCGTGACTGGTCAGGTTTCATGTTGGTGGCATTTATTCTGTCAAGGAGAACATCTGCATGAAGATGAACCAAGCCTAATATCATACACTGTGTTTTCATGTTTCTTGTAAAACATTTCAGTAATGGAAGAGGAAATAGAATTTCTTTACAACAGTGTCTAAATATAAATATCTATTTAAATGTATGTTAGTACTTAGATAGTAAATAGACTTGTCTGTTTTCCTTGGCATGGTAGAATGTTAGAGACAGAAATAGTAATCGCTATTTCAAGCTACTTTCTTTTCTTTATTCACTTAAAAAAAATCAATGGTTGTGATCTGGCTGTGGTGGACCATAAATCTGTCAACATAGTTGAAATGGCTCCACATATGAAAAAATGTGAGCTGAATATAAGTTTTTATTTTTGCTCTGAGGAGATGAAAGAATTCTCCCCTTTTCTAAGTGCTGTACACAAACTAATATTCTAAGTCGCTGCCTCCCTTTTCCACATAGATCACCTCACTGCTCTCTAGTCAGTATTGTCTAGTTTGTGTGTGTGTGTGTGTGTTCTTTTGTTTTGTTTATTAAGGTAGGGTCTCACTGTCGGCCAGGTTGACCTGGAACTCAGTGTATAATCTCAGGGTGGCCTCGAACTCACAGCGATCTTCCCACCTCTGCCTCCTGAGTGCTGGGGTTAAAGGCATGCGCCACCACACCTGGCTGTGTGTTTGTTTTTTCAATGACAGCATTAAATAGGGAGATTGGGGGAAAGCTAATGAGATGATTTTTGATCATGTCTCCAGTGAATTCCTTTAGGGAAGGGTAGAGAGCATTCTTAGAAGGGTTGTAGATGCTTTAGAAACCTCACCAAAGTGTTTGGGGCTGCCGTGTTGAGTTCCGGAGGCGGCTGTCACACAACGCCTTGGAGCAGGATCTGCCTTTGGACCCACGCCTTTCACCTTTACCCATCAGGGAGGGGTCCTAAATGTCAAGGATGTGGATGCTTTGTTCAATAGAAGAACAATGTTTCATTAATTAGTTCTATCAAAAATTGAAACTGGGGCTGGAGAGATGGCTTAGTGGTTAAGCGCTTGCCTGTGAAGCCTAAGGACCCCGGTTCGAGGCTCGGTTCCCCAGATCCCACGTTAGCCAGATGCACAAGGGGGCGCACGCGTCTGGAGTTCGTTTGCAGAGGCTAGAAGGCCTGGTGCGCCCATTCTCTCTCTCTCCCTCTATCTGTCTTTCTCTCTGTGTCTGTCGCTCTCAAATAAATAAATAAATAAATAAATAATTTTTTTAAAAAAAATTGAAACTGGCTGGCCTTCAGAGTAGTGTGTGCCCATAACTGGCAGCATTTAGGCAGTGCCTTTGAGAACATCTGTTCTAGAGATGCTCTGAAAAGGGCTCCTGTGGGGTGTGGGTGCGAGCTAAATCATGTTCAAATTTTTCTTGAATTCTAAGACTGTATTACTGTACTATATTTTGAAGAAAGCTTTATTTTTGGAATCTGTTGTAAATGTAAAAGTGAACAACCTCGAGGCTTTTGTGTGTGCCCAGTGCTGTGGCATGTCAGGATGCTGGTGCCTGTGGGATGGTGTTGCCCTCAGACATGTGAGCCCTTCAAGTAAACGAGTGTGCACGTGCAAAGAAAAACTCTAAACAAGTTTGTCTCAGGGCCACTAATGACTGTTTTTGAAGGATGCACAATAAGGAAGCAGTAGAGGAGTCAGGTGTTTTCCACTGAGTGGCTCTGAAGGAGTTTGAGCTGAGTCCCGCCATCTGCCCTGGGCCGGGATGGGACAAGGTGGGGCGGGCCTATTCCTTCCTTATCAGCTTTATAAACTTCCTTGCGAAGGCTGGATCAGGGGTCATTCCAGTTCCTTCTTACAAAAATGACCTTACAGCTAGATTAACCCCCTACCATTCTTTTTTTTTTTTTTTTCTTCAGTGAAACTATTTTTAGGCAATGTTGAAAATCCCAGTATCAATAATTGTAATCTTTGGGCAGTAGGGGGGGAGGGTGTTAATTTCATCTTTTAAAATTGAATCTGAATCCAACTTTCTCAGTTGTTAAGGCCAAAAAACAAAAACAACAACAACAAAATACCCCAACTGATAGGACAAGCTGATTCTTGGCTCAATTCTGGAATCAGTCTGGTGTGTGGTGGATATATTGTTGAGCCAGTTCTGCTCCAGAAAAGAGGAGGCACTTGCTTTGGTTGGATGCCCTGTGAAATCAAACAATAGGAGAACTTGCTGTGACCACACTGTTAATGAAAGTGCATGAAATGTTCTAGGCATGCTGTTTGCATTAAGATTAGTATAGCAGAACCTGCATAGGCGCCACCCAGCTTAAGACAGAAAGCATTGACAACCATGTGCTCACCCCATGTGCTCCCTGATCTTCCCAGCTGTCTCCTCGTGGTCCTGAGGTTCACACCCTACATTTTTCAGATGAGGAAAGGAAGCTTGGGAAGCCTGTGGACTGATGTAATCTTACACTTCATGCTAATGGAAGCCTTCTATTTCTTCTCGGAATGTGGGGAGCGTTGTGTAGTGTTGCTAAGTTTGTACTGCTTCTCAGCCTTTTGGATATAATCAAGTGGATAGTGTGTGATAAGACAGCTTAGAGATGACTTTTTTATTTTTTTGGTTTTTCAAGGTAGGGTCTCACTCTAGCCCAGGCTGACCTGGAATTCACTATACAGTCTCAGGGTGGCCTCGAACTCACGGCGATCTACCTACCTCTGCCTCCCAAGTGCTGGGATTAAAGGTGTATGCCACCACGCCCGGCTTAGAGATGACTGTTGTGGTCTCCTTAAGGCTAGCACATAGCTTGGTACAATAAACATGAAGAACCAAAGGGAAGGAATTTTAGTCTAATACTTGTTGGGATCTTGGATTAGTGTGTCAAATGTATGTAGATATCATGGAGTAAGGACATATGTGCAGGTCATGGGAATCAAAATTGTAATATATTGTCACAGTGGTGGCCCAAAGCTACAAAGTGGACAAGCAGCACTAATCAAACTCCTGTTAGAGCCCTCCCTTTCCTGCCCAGGCACTCAGTAGATGTCTAAGTCTCCAGAGAAACAATCCTGCTAAAATGAAAAATATCACTTAAAAATATTTTCTTGGGTAAGCATCATTAAGATGTTTGACTGGCTTCTGAGAGAAATAAAAATATGATTAATATATGTTTGTCAGTGACTAAAACCCTTAATATTGAGCAAATATGTATGGAGAACTTATTTTTTTTTCCAAGGTAGGGTCTCACTCTAGCTCAGGCTGACCTGGGATTCTCTATGTAGTCTCAGGGTGGCCTTGAACTCACTGCGGTCCTCCTACCTTTGCCTCCCAAGTGCTGGGATTAAAGGCGTGCACCACCATGCCCGGCCGAGAAATTAAATTTTAATAGGAAGAAAAGAAAAGAAAACAAGATTCTCATCATGCTGAATAATTTTGAAATTCTTGTGTAAGTGCAAATGCTTTTTCCTATTTTTATTTATAGATTTTTTTGACAGTCTCTGCTTTGTACCTTGTCACTTTTTCCCTCTTTAAAAATAACAGCTAATAATTTTCACCTAGAACTCATTTCAAGACCTTTGAAGAGGTGATATCTTTGGAGAGAACTTGCAGTTGATCACAAGATCATCCATGGGACTCAATTTTTTTTTTTTTCAAAAAGCTGAAGTTAATGACAATGAACATCATCAGAACACTGGGAAATTACCTCTACATAGGAAGGCCATTTATGGATTCTTTGGAACAGAGGCCACAGGAGTTAAGCTACCTATCAAATGACAAGAGGAAGCTAAGCTGCTTGCATCTCCCCACCCGTATGCATCAGTTGGAATGGACAGCTGCAGCTAGGTTAATGTGAAGACTCACATTTGGTTGTTGTCTTTTAAAAAACATTTATTATAGAGAGAGAAAAAAAAAATGGCTGTGCCCTAGCCACTGCAAATGAACTCCAGATGTATGTGCCACCTTGTGCGTCTGGCTTTTGTGGGTAATGGGGAATCAAACCCGGGTTCTTAGGCTTTGTAGGCAAGTACCTTAACCACTACGATGTCTCTCCAATCCAGGACTCGTGTTTTGATCCATACAGGCTAAGTTGAGTGTTCCTTAACTGCTGCACTTGGGACTAGAAAACACTCAGATTTGGAGATGTTTGAATGTACATAAGAGAAGTTGGGTATGGGATGTAAGTCTAAACACAGGATTCATTTCTATCTCATACACACCTTATACATTTATCTGAAGGTAATATTATGCCATATTTCTGTGACCCATTGCATGAGATCAAGTGTAGAACTTCCTCATGGCATCATGTGGGTGCTCATCATGGTTCAGATTTTGGAGCCATTTGCATTTTGGTCTTGGGAAACTCTGTCTGTGACAGCTCTTCCCCCTACCCTGCAAGGAGCAGAAACCATTTCTTCCCTTTCAATCTCATGAAATTTTAACATCTTTCTAGGACTCATAAGAGTTGTTCAAGGCCACTATTTCAAACTTGGCAATTTTGTTTCTGTTTTTTAGACCGTTTATTCTATGGCTCCATTCCCTTTCCCACAATTGGCAGAGCTGAGGGAAAAGTACACGTACAACATTACTCCGTTTCCAGCCACAGTTAAAGTCACTTCAGTTTCTGGGTAAGGTTCTTCTTCCTCGGTTATATGACTGAAGACTTGGTGTCTTGATTTATTATTATTGTTAATGTTTGTTGTGCCCTAAAATATGTACAGATAGTTTGGTACTTATATTCTGAATGTATTTTTGCAAAGATTTAGATTCAAGAGAGATTTTTACAAGTGTAATTTCCAAAGAAACCTGAAACATGAATTCAAGGCATATGTAGCAAAACTACAACTTATTTAAAGCTATAAAATACTTAAAATCTCATTTATCAAAATAATGTCAGTGGAGCCGGGCATGGTGGCACAAGCCTTTAATCCCAGCACTCGGGAGGCAGAGGTAGGAGAATTGCTGTGAGTTCAAGGCCACCCTGAGACAACACAGTGAATTCCAGGTCAGCCTGAGCTAGAGTGAGCCCCTGCCTTGAAAAACCAAAAAATAAAAAATATAATATTAGACTGGTGTACTGAAAGACAAAAGACTTAAATAATTTAAATAATTAAATAATAATAATTATAATAATATAAAATATTATTTACAAAGGCTAGAAATTGACAAAAATATATACAGAATCTAGGATATGAAAAATTGGCATTTCAAATCAATACTTATAGCCCTAATGATATCTAACCTGGAAAGTTACAGTCATATCTCACAGCATATATTTGGATGAATTTCATATGGATGAAAGTGTTACATGGTAAAAATGAAATAATTAGCAGTAGAAAATGTGAAACAAAACAAAACAAACAAAAAAAGAAAATGTAAATCAAGTCCCCCAGTCTTTTGAAATTGAGGAAGCCTTAGTAACTGACTCAAAAATTTAAATATAGAGAAAAAAGGAATCTCAATTTAAGCACTTTTTAAAAAAAATTATTATTTTTTATTTATTTGAGAGCAACAGACAGAAAGAGGGAGATAGAGAGAATGGGCATGCTAGGGCCTCCAGCCACTGCAAACGACCTCCAGACGCATGCGCCCCCTTGTGCATCGGGCTAACGTGGGTCCTGGGGAATCGAGCCTCAAACCGGGGTTCTTAGACGTCACAGGCAAGTGCTTAACCGCTAAGCCATCTCTCCAGCCCTTAAGCACTTTTTTAAACTAAAGTTTATTTTAACATTTTATTTATTTTATTTGAGAGAAAGAGGGAGGTAGATAGATAAGATAGAGAAAAGTAATATGAGCATGACGGAGCCTCTGGCCACTGCAAACAAACTGCAGACACACCCGCCACCTTGACTGTCTGGTTTTATGTAGGTACTAGAGAAGTGAACCTGGGCCTTTGGCTTTGCAGGCAAGCATCTTAACTGCTAAGCCTTCTCTCCAGCCCTCAATTCAAGTACTTTAAAATAGTTTTGCACATGACAAAAAAACAAAACAGAACAAAATCTCTCTAAGCAGAGTCAAAAATATATGTGGCAATGTATATTTCACTTCTATACAAAATACAGGGCTGGAGAGATGGCTTAGCAGTTAAGCACTTGCCTGTGAAGCCTAAGGACCCCGGTTCAAGGTTCGATTCCTCAGGACCCATGTTAGCCAGACACACAAGTGGGCGCACACATCTGGAGTTTGTTTGCAATGGCTGGAGGCCCTGACACGCCCATTCTCTCTCTCTGTCTCTTTCTCTATCTGTTGCTCTTAAATAAATAAATGAAAATAAAACAAAAAAATAGAAACCAGTATCTTTAACATATGAAATTCCTAGATGTTAATAAGAAAGTGGCCACCCTATTTAAAAATAATGAAAAGGTGGGACTAGGCAGTTTATGTAGAAGGCAACATAATGAGCACTAAGGGAAAACAGAGATTCTGTTTTGCTTGTATTTTACGTGCTTACATATTGTGAGAACTTAGTGACTACAGGATTTGTGACAATCTGGTCATGCTGACATTTGTCTCTTGACTCAACAATCCTCTCCATGAGTTTTCCCACACTGTAATTTCTTCGCATGCTAAACGCAGTGTTATTACAGCATTGTTTATCGTAGCGTAATATTGGAAACCACTCAAGTGGGCACTGTTAACAGCCTGGGTCTATAACATAGGCTGTGTATCTACAACATAGCTATAGAAAAGGCTGAGAAAGCCCTGTAGGAATATGAAAGAATGTTTATATGAATACAGGCAAGGATGTATGCTCAGATTTAGAAAAATGAATAAAACCATATAGTTATGTTTGTTTATGTATATGTAGATAAGCTAGAAGGTATGTAGGTAATAAAGGTGACCTGTATGAATTAGGTGGGGCGAGACCTCAGGAGACATTACCAGGGAGACTTGCACATTATATAATTCTCTAACCATGGTGTTTAAATCATGTGGTTTAGTTACTTTCTAAAGTACTGCTATTTCCTTTGACTTCCTCTTTTGCTTCCACACCAGGCGACATGGTAAGGTCAGAGACAGTGATGAAGAGAATGACCCGGACGATGAGGATGCTATCGCTAGTGCTGTGGGGTGTCTTGGACCTTTCAGTGGGCTCCTGGCACCTGAGCTGCAGAGATACCAAAAGCAGATTAAAGGTCAGAGGAGCTCTTCATGTAGATGAGCATGTTGTCTCGCTGTGAGGAGGGCTTTGTTGTATTCCTTGGGGCTCAGTAATTCCCCAAACTGCTGAGTACTATCCAAAATCTGTATCAGGACATTTTCTCTGTGAATTTATTATTTGGTAAGATCTTTCTGTATCTAGTGTTAGCCATATAATATGAATTTCATTTCCTTTATGGGTACCTTTTGCTTACGATAATTCTTTTTTTAATATTTTTACATATTTATTTATTTGAGGGAGAAAGAGGTAGATAGATAGGTGGAGAGAGAGAGAGAGAATGGGCATGCCAAAGCCTTCAGCCACTGTAAACAAACTCCAGATGCATGTGCCACCTTGTGCATCTGGTTTACATGGGTCCTGGGGAATCAAACCTGGGTCCTTTGGTTTACAGGCAAACTCCTTAACCACTAAAACATCTCTCTAGTCCGCTTACAATAGTTCTGATTCAACTTTGTCTTCTTATTTCCTTAGGACAGCCTGACATATAACATATGCTTAATACATCCTGACTGTAATTTAAGTCATTCTAGAGTGGCTTCTTATCTACTAAAGGACTGAATCTTTGAACTCCAAACATTATGGCAGCCTCTACTTGAACTTTTTGTAGTGTGTGTGCACACGCATGTGTGCATGCATGCATATGCATGTTGGTATATGTGTGGGTGAATGTGTTTGTGTGCAGGTGTATGTGTGGAGGCCAGAGGTCAATGTAGTGTGTCTTCCTCAGTCACTGTCGATCTTATTTTTTCTATATTTATTTATTTGTAAGCAGAGAGAGACAGAGAAAGTGGGCATACCAGGGCCTCTAGCCACTGCAAACACACTGTACATGCATGTGCCACTTTGTGCATCTTGCATTGTGTTGGTACTGGGTAATCAAACCTGGGTCATTAGGCTTCACAGGCAAGTGCTTAACTGCTGGGCCATCTCTCTAGCCCTTCATCTTATTTTTTGGGATAAGACCATTCTGTGAACTTGTAGCTCACCAATTCAGCCACCAAGCCCTAGGTCTGAACCATCTCCCCAGGCCCTTGAATTTCCCTTCCTTTCTTTTTTCCTTCCTCTCCCCTCCCCTCCCCTCCCCTCCCCTCCCCTCCCTCTGGGAGGCCTTGAGCTCATGGTGATCTTCTTATCTCTGCCTCCCAAATGCTGGGCTTAAAGGCTTATGTAACCATGTCCCATTCTCTTAAATTTCTTGTGTGACAAGGATTTTATTATTTAGCACTGTTAGATTCTTCTCTCAGCCTTGGGTTTCTAGCCGCAAAGAGACAACCTTTACCTGTTGTTTAAAAAAGGTCTTTTTTCCTGAATAAAAATGGAACAAGTCTATTCTTTTATGTCTGATATCTCTGAAATCTTTGAGGACAGTCCTTATATCTCCTAAGGCTTTACTAAAAGCTTAATTTCTTTGAAACTTTTCTCCTTTCTCTCTGCCTTCCCTCCCCTCACCCCTTCCCTTCCTCTCCTTCCTCTCTCCTCATATTTCCCCATCCCCCCTTTTTTCTGTTCTCCCTCCCTCCCTCTGTCCTCTTCCTCCCTTTTTTGTTTGTTTTGCAGTGCTAAGAATTGAACCCAGGGTCTCAGGATGCTAGACAAGGACTCTACCACTGATCTATATTCATAGTCTTTTTTCAGTATTTCTCAGAAAGTATGATTCCAGACTTTCTGATATTCTATTAATTCACCCTGGATGTAATGTAACCTGGTATTACCCCTCTTATATTCTGAGCCTGTGGCTATGTCTTGTTCATTTCTTGTACAGGGTCCACTTCCCACGGACTGGACATTACAGTGTGATGGACACTTGGGAAGCAGCATGTGGTTCTCCCACCACGTCCTTTCCCGTCTTGGGTGGCAGCTCTTCCTTAGGATGTTTATTTCATCTCTCCCTGTTGGGAAGCCATTCTTCTTGTTCAGAGAGGACAGGAACCTGCTTTAAGAGACAGAAACACGGACATCTCTGTGTTGTCTTTGCTGCCTGCCAACTTTGCATTACCATTTTTAAGACTTTTCATGTTTTGGTTCTTGGTTAGTAGGTGGCTGTGGCAGCTGCTAGTGTTGCTTTTCTGGTTGTGATATTTTGAGTATTTTCCCTGAGCCTCAGCTCATTTTGAGTTTTAGCCCACTTAATGCCTGGGTTTACACCGCTTTGTGTGAATGTCTGTGCAGTGTGCTCTTATCTTACCTTGTCTTTTTTGTTTGTTTGTTTGTTGTGTTTTTTCGAGGTAGGGCCTCACTCTGGCTCAGGCTGACCTGGAATTCACTATGTAACAGTCTCAGGGTGGCATCAAACTCACGGTGATCCTCCTGCCTCTGCCTCCCAAGTGCTGAGATTAAAGGCATATGCCACCATACCTGGCTTACCTTGTCTTTTAAAATAGCCTTTGAGAATTTGAATCCAACAAGAGTTCTACTAATTTCTATAATGCCCTCCACCCCTTTTCTTTTTTTTGAACTACATTTTTATTTATTTGAGAGCAACAGATAGATATATATAGAGAGAGAAATTGAGAGAGGGAGAGGGAGAATGGGCACACCAGGGCCTCCAGCCACAAATGCACTCGAGATGCATGTGCCACCTTATACATCTGGCTTACGTGGGTCCTGGGGAATTGAGCCTTGAACCAGGGTCCTTGGATTGCACAGGCAAGTGCTTAACCACTAAACCATTTCTCCAGCCCTCCACCCCTTTTCTTATTGCTTTAATTACAGCTTCTGGTTTCTAGACATGGTCAACATGTATTTTAATGCTAAGGTTTTTCAGTTTGCATTTCTGTTGTCTATACCTATGTTCCATTTTTGTTTACTTTTCTTTCTGTACAGTTATGTGCTTTGGGATGACATTTTCTCTTCTTTTCTCCTAAACTTCATCACTAGTCTTCTTTCAGTAATTTTGTTCAAATTGGCAAATTAAATATATTTGTGAGATATTCAGCTTTTACCTGGAAGACATTCTGATCAGATGTTAGTATAGTTGAAGTCTCATAGTCTTTCTTTAGCTGGTTCCCAGGTTATAGTTTAACATATGGCTCTAGAGAAGTCTGATTTGCTCTCTCTTTGCTTGGGCAGCCTGTGAGTCTATACACTCACTCCAGCTGTAGTTTCTCTTGAGTGCAATCTTGATTTTACTTGAGGGACAAATTCTTCTATTTGTAGATAAGATGGGTACAAATCATATCAGCCATAACACATAACATTCAGTCAGGACATACTTGCTAAATGCACAAAAGCATTTCTTTCTAGTGGTACAATGATCCAGAGGTTTGATAAACATATAAAAGGTGTTATTTTTTAAATATATATATTTTATTTCCACTTACTAATGAGAGAGAGAGAAAAAAAATATGGGCGTGCCAGGGCCTTTATCCACTGCAAACGAGCTCCAGACACATGCCCCACCATGTATATCTGGCTTACATTGGTACTAGGGAATCTAACCTGGGTCCTTAGGCTTTGCAGGCAAGTGTCTTAACAGTTAAGCCATCTCTCCAGCCTGAAAGGTATTGCTTTTTTAATTTCATAAAAAACACGTTTTTGTTTGAGGTAAGCCCAACAGACTGCCTTTTTTTTTTTTTTTTTTTTTAATGTGAGAGTATGTGTGTGTGTGTGTGTGTGTGTGAGAGAGAGAGAGAGAATTGGCACACCAGGTCCTCCAGCCATTGCAATTGAACTCCGGATAGATGTGTGTGCCCCCTGTGTGCATGTGTGACCTTGCACACTTGCATCACTGTGTGTCTGGCTTATGTAGGACCTGAAGAGTCAAACATGAGTCCTTAGGCTTCACAGGCAAGCATGTTACCTGCCTAGCCATCTCTTCAACCCTCATTAAATATACTTTTTTTTTTTTTCAAAGTTAGGGTCTCACGCTAGCCCAGACTGACTTGAACTAGAACTCACTCTAGTTCCAGGGTGGCACTGAACTCACAGCGATCCTCCTACCTCTGCCTAATGCTGGGATTATAGGCGTGTGCCTGAGAGAGAGAGAATATGGGTATGAATGGGGTACTAGGGCCTCTTGCCACTGCGAACAAACTCCAGATGAATACACCACTTCTTGCATCTGACTTTATGTGGAAACTGAGGAATCTAACCCTGGTTGTTAGTCCTTGCAGGCAATCACCTTAGCCACTAAGCCATCTCTCCAGCCTCTCTTTAAAAAAAAAAAACTAAGTATTTATTATTTATTAATTTATTTATATGGCAGAGAGAGAGAGAGAGAGAGAGAGAGAGAGAGAGAGCAAGTGAGCACGTGAGAGAGTGCGCAATGCGCGTGCGCGTGAGAGAATGGGCATACCAGCACCTCTAGCTGCTGCAAACAAACTCTAGATCCATGTACCACCCATACATCTGGCTTTATGTGGGTATTGGGGAATCCAGCTCAGGTCCTTAGGCTTTGCAGGCAAGCACCTTAAACCATTTAGCCATCTTTCAAGCATTTCTTTTGTGTTTTAAAGTATACTTCTGTGGCAGAAATTCTCTGGAAAGAGCACTGTAATACCAGTATGAGTGAAAGTAGAGGGGTTTATTTACCTGGGGGTCAAAGAGCTTGAGATGCTCTCCAAAGAAGCTCTGTCCTGAACTGAGATTTTATTTTCATTTTATAGTTTTCATTGCTGAGGGGAGGGGTAAGTGAACAAACAAGATGTGGCAATTTGTATATTAATCATTTCTGTAGCCAGGCCATCCCAACAATGAGCTCCATTTTATTTGGTTTTAGCTTAAACTATCTTTTTTCCATATCGACCCTCTGGGCCCTTTTTAAATTTTGTTTATTTTTACTTGTTTATTTGAGACGGACAGACAGAGAGAGAGAGAGAGGGAGAGAGAGAGAGAAAATGGGCACACCAGGGCCTCTAGCTACTACAAACGAACTCCAGATGCGTGCACCCCCTTGTGCATCTGGCTAACGTGGGTTCTGGGGAATCAAGCCTTGAACCAGGGTCCTTAGGCTTCACAGGCAAGTGCTTAACTGCTAAGCCATCTCTCCAGCCCTGGGCCCTTTTTAGACTGTTTTATCTTTGGGAATTTTCCATCTGCTAACAAAGATAAGTTTAGCTCCTCAGCAATTGACTCTATAGTAACTCAGTAAATCAGTTCAACTTTTAACTTTTTTTCTATCACACTTTGACTTTCTAAAGTCTACCAACTGTTAACCTTTCTATGTCCCCATGTGGTTGTATGGGTATCTGCACAGTGACTTTAGACATCTGGTATAGTGATTTTTTAAGGGGCTTTATTAGAAAATGACATTGATTTTTATGTGAAAGCAGTTGATCTTACATGTATATAATGAAGAAAGTGGTCAGTGAACCACATCGCTCATTTCAGGCCTACAGGCTTAAGAGACAAGCAAATCAAAACAAGCCTGAGGTAAATTCTAGGCTACATTTTTGTGGTTTGGAAGTTCCTGGAAATGAAGGCACTACAGGAGGTCATAGGTTAATTTATTCCCATTTGATTCTGTTCCCCTCCACTGACCAGCTCTTCATGTCCCCTGAGTGCAGAATCAACTGAGGAGCAGAGCCTGAGATCTAACAACATTGCAGAGCTCAGTCCAGGAGCCATCAACTCCTGTCGAAGCGAATACCATGCCGCGTTCAACAGCATGATGATGGAGCGGATGACCACAGATATCAACGCCCTGAAGCGGCAGTACTCTCGAATTAAGAAGAAGCAACAGCAGCAGGTCCATCAGGTGTACATCCGGGCAGGTAATGACATTAACTGATTGGCTTGAAATCAATCCCACCATGTACAGCGATGCTAGGATGGCTTCAGAGTTATTCACTGTGGCTCAGTGTGTTAGCTCCGTTGCCCGTTGCTGTGGCAGACGTCTGACAAACGCACAGTAGGGAAAGGGTTTGTTTTGGGATCTCAGCTTGGGGGTACAGTCTACTGTAGAGGGGAAGGAGTGGTGGTAAGAGTGACTCTAGCTGTGACAACAGGAATGCAAGACAGCTGGCCACATGTGTCTACACGTGCCTGCGGTCAGGAGGGGTATGAACGCTGGTGCTCGGCATCTTTCTCCTTTCCCCCTGTTTACTTAGCTCAGGACTGCAGCCTGTGGGATGGCATTGCCCACATTCAGTGTGGGTCTTCTCTCTTCGGTTAGACCTCCCTAGGAACACATGTGTGCACACGAATGCTCACCCACCCCTGTATCTCCTAGTTGATTTCAAATCCAGTCAAGTTGACAATAAGGGTTAACCATGACACTTATTGTCTATACACCTGCTGGCATCAGCTAGTAATATAGTTAACACCTCATTTTTATCTTATTTTACTAGGCTCCATGGAAGCAAAGGACCTTGGGTTCTTTTTAGGTCCTAAGGAACAGGCAGTGGATGGTATTAAATTCTGTTTACTAGGTGCTGTGGAGAAGGGTTGACAGATGATTAGAAAGTTGCAATGCAATGCAATCCTTGGATTTGAGAAAGCTTAAAAATTAACACAAGCAAAAATAGAATTTAATTATTTGCATAATAGTAACTCAAACCACACTCTAGTCATTTAGATGGTAATGTGACAGATGTTATGATGATGGAAAATGGAATAAAAAGATTAAAAAGCTTGTGTCACCCTGGTGGGTTACCTGCCATATCTCGGAGTGCACCCGGGAGAACACCATCGCAGTGTGGTGGAAGTGCTCTTTTCCAGGGATTGCCTGACTTCTTGTCCTGTCTGAGCAAACACTGGTCCATTGCTGGGATCATACTTGCTGGCTCGGGAGTGGGGTTTCTTGCTCTAAGTGACTATCCTAATGAAAGTGGTGCCGGTGCAGAATTAACCATGATGTGAATTTGGCATGTTTTAAAGTGGCTTGTGAGCATGTGACTGATCTTGTGCAGAAACTGAATTCACTCCCACTTACCTGAAGAAATAGGCAGATTTCGAAGGTTCTTACTCTCCTGAATCATCAAGAAAGCAATCACAAAAGAAACTTGCGATGATAGCATTTTAACTTTCAAAATCTCTGGCACATACATTGCCTATTTTTCCTTCAGTCTTCTGAGGAGTGCTTAGCAGCTGTTCAAAGTTTACAATTTAGCAAGTGGTCAGGCCAAGGCTAGAAGCCAGGTATTCTGATCTTCCGTGAAGTCCTTTCTCTGCACTAAAAAAAAAAAAAAAAATCTTTTGAGTGGGATGGTGAACAATTCCACTAGGTTTTAAGTTTGTTTCAGTGGTACTAGGGTCAGCAAACTAAGGTCTATGAACCAAATCCTACTCACTGTATGTTTTTATGTTTTTAAATATTTTTTCTCCAAATACAGTTTTGTTATAACACAGCCACACCCGTTTTCTTACATGTTGTTTAAGGCTGCTTCAACCTCCAATGGTTAAAATATTTACAGTCTTGTCCTTACTGAAAACGTTTGTGTTGATCCCCACTCTAGAGCATGGCTTATGTGGCCTCCTTAAGGGGAGAGATTGTTGTTCTGAGGTGAAGTTCTCAAACTTGGGGAGCATGTAAATCACGTAGAGATCTGATGGAATGTAGAATCTGTCTCAGTAGTCAACTTGGAAGTGCTGAGATTCTACGTTTTCTGCAAGCCCTAATGCTTCTGGGTGCCGAGGGTACTCCTAGAAGCAAGTTTTCCGAGGAGCCGGTACAGCCATGCAGGAAGTTCTTGACCCTGAACTCAAGGCAGACAACCTAAGTTTTGAGGCTCAGTGGATGATGATGAAGATAATGGTATAAGATTGAGGTACAAGATTTCTGGGTTAGGGATGATAGGAAGTCAAGGCCTTTCAGATGTGAGAGCTTCTGTTTTCATAGAGAAATTGGAGGAAAGCTATTTGCAGGGAGTATATTGAGGGGTTGGGAGCGAGCTTAGGAGAAGTAATAAGATTTGGATAGGTCATTGAAAGGGATGTAAGAGGAAAGTGGAAAAATTGTTTGGTCATTTTGATGTCCCAGAAAAACAGGAAGAAATGAATTTGGAAGGCTAAATTTCAGATAAGAGAATGTGGATTTTGGGTCCAGAGTTTGGAGTTTGGTCAGGAATGTGACAAAGAGCTGGGAATGCCTGGAAGGGGGCATTAACGAGGTCAGAGGCTTCATGATCCAGTCACCTCGCAATGATTGGATCCAGGAGCTATGGACCAAGTCTTTCACACATGAGCCTTTTTGGGGAACATCATAGCCAAATATCCCCAGGCTGCAGTACCTTCCTGTTTGAAGAGGAGGGACTCGATGCCCTAGGCTGTAGAGTTGAACTCAGTTTCTGCTGTTCACAGTCACATGATTCTGCAAGCGCTGGGGATGTCCCTGGGAAAGGCTTCCCATGAGATTACTGTTAAGGTGGACAGTTACTTCTCTGTGGTACGTTTCACACAACCTTTCCACATTTCTTTCAGACAAAGGGCCAGTGACCAGCGCTCTCCCATCTCAGGTAAACAACTCTCCAGTGATAAACCACCTTCTTTTAGGGAAGAAGATGAAAATGTCAAACAGAGCAGCCAAGAATGCAGTCATCCATATCCCTGGCCACACGGGGGGCAAAATATCCCCCGTCCCCTATGAAGACCTGAAGACGAGGCTTAACTCTCCATGGCGGACTCACATCCGAGTCCACAAAAAGAACATGCCAAGGACCAAGAGTCACCTGGGCTGTGGGGACACCATAGGGCTGATCGAGGAGCAGAACGAGGGCTGCAAGATCACCAGCCTGGGGACAGCGGAGGAGGAGTTTCCCCCTAGTTGTACAGCCAGCGCTTGCAGCGAAGGCGGCAGCTCCGAGGGCGGCTCTGGGAGGACCATCGAAGGGCAGTCTCCAGAGCCAGTATTTGCGGATGCCGACGTCGATGTGGCTGCGGTTCAGGTGAAGTTAGAGGCCTTGGAAATGAACCTAAGGGATGCCGCTGCTGGAGCTGAGCCCAGGGTGCCCCTTCCCTGCCAGAGGCATGTCCCGGAGCCAGCTGATGCCCCCGGAGAGAACAAAGCAGCCAGCAAACCTCCCCAAGGCAGCCATTCCAAAACCCCCATCTTCAGCCCTTTTCCCAGTGTCAAGCCACTGCGGAAGTCAGCCACAGCTCGCAATTTGGGGTTGTACGGCCCTACAGAAAGAACCCCCACCGTGCACTTTCCTCAAATGAGCAGGAGCTTCAGCAAACCTGGTGCTGGGAACAGTGGCACCAAGAAACGATGATGCCCCGGGGCAGCTCAGTGTCGGGACTCCACTCAGCCTGGTGGCGTAAGGATGCCGCTGTTGCTCTTCTAGTTTTGTTCGTCCAGTGAAAACGGATAGGTTCAGAGATGAGTGACGACAGCCCATCAAAATGGGAGTTGGAAGTTTGGTGATGAGAATTTGAATAGAGATGTTTTCCCATCCATTTGATAACTGATCAACTAGATTCTTGGGGCAAAATAAATTTTGTGGTTTTTAAGTGTGAAGTTTTCCCAAGTATCCTTGTGATCTGTTTAGAAAAGAACACATCTAGACTGTTAAACCTTCTGTCTATAGCGCCTTTTCAGGGTCCCAGTGACAGCACTCCTCTTACTTTCCAGTCCTCTGGATGTCACAAGAACTCAAGCATGAACACACCAGCTTGCTAGAACAGAAACCATAGAAAGAAAGTTTCTTAGTTGCAAAACAACAACAACAACAACAACAAAACTCTTTAGATTTTCTTCTTTGTGGGGGATATTGTTAGTGTGCGTGGGGGTTTAGCACCATCTCCAAATTGTTTTTTTTTATCTGACGCTAAAACATCACAGAAACATCAAGCTATCCTTTCTTTATTTCTACCTGTGAAAAGAAAACCTTTGATCAGTTGAAATTTGCTAACTAAATTGAAGACCATTTGCAGAGAACATACATCTGAACTGCTTGCTAATTCCGTAAGCTTTTCCCAAGGATTCATTTTCTTCTCTCGGGGAGAGCGTTGAGCCTCATTGGTACTGAAGACCTGATGGGCGGCTCGTTCACCTACCAGCTTTCCACAGCAGACACACACAGCTTCTGCTCAAAAGCCAGAGCACAGCATCTGTGACTGTTACTTGAATTTTGTGCTTTTGGGGATTGGAGTACTTTGTTACTTGAACACTGTCTTTCTTGGGAGAAGACGCCAGCGTTTTCCTAATTCTCTCTCTCACCCACTACACCCCTGCCCTGGTCCTTGCAAGTCAGAGATAGAATCTCGTGTCTCCACTATGCAGTTGGGAACTCTGATCCACACAGAGGTGAAATAATAGCACTTTAGTCACTGCAGGTAAAACTCCCAGTATTCATGTGACCTAGCCATGCTTCCTCCAGTGCAGTAGACAAACTTAGTCCTCAGTGTGCAGATGCAATGATGACAGACTTTATACAAACCAAGACTGAGAAGTCACTCACTAGACATCCTCCTGACTCCAGGACCTTCCTTCAGATGGCCTGTGATGGTGTTTCATAAAATGAGCTCTGATCTTATCATGAAAACTTAGTATTTTTTTTTTTTTTTTGTCCAAATGCTTCGTGCACCTATCCTCTGGCTGCACAAAGGGCTCTCGGCTCACCCTGGACCATCACTAGCAGTGTAGATTCATGTCTGTGCCTTCACCTTTGGAAGGCTTTGGCAATGCTTGCAGGAACATGGTTGAAACGGTCAGTGTTAGTCGGAGCTAACTGGTTTCTAATTCTGAAGCCAAAGCTGTAGTTTGAGGGCTTTTACTATGAGAGGTTCTCATTTTATAATCTAGAGTGTAGTTGTGTGGGCTTTTTTGAACAAAAATATATATATATATATATGAATGTCACATTTTATACCCCTTGTGGTATTTTTACCCCCCAAAGAGCCCAAGATAGAAAGTGTGACTAATAAGCTGTTGCAGTTTTGGCCCGAGCTCTGTGCCATCTGAAGTTAGCAGGCATCTTCTGAACATGCAGCCACACCCACAGCCTGCTTCTTGGGAAGGCTGTGGGTGGGGAGCTGGGCTTACTTTGCACACCACCCCCAGGAGATGGAACCTGCTGAAGTCTTCCAAAGTTAAGCACGTGAAAAGTTTCTTCCATCTGCCAAACGTTGTAGATAAGAATGATGGCACCTCATCATCTTTTCTCTCCCTCATCCCAGTCAAGTCAGAACAGTCCTGTTCCCCATGAGGGGTACCTGACTTGAATAGAAGATTGCACATTTCTCATTCCCTCAGCTCCCTGAGGGTCCGGGATGAGGGGCTCAGGTAACAAGGGGGAGCTGTCTGCCAGCTGTCTCAGTTGTACAGCACATACTTGGCTCGACAGTCTCCTCTGATGTCCCAAGAAAGGGACAGATGAGAGGGCATGTAGCGTGGAGTAAGTATTAATTGAGTGAAAGAAGGAATAATTGAAAGGAAAATCCTACTGGAGATAAAAATGACCATGCCAATTTAATAATATCCCAACAGATGTCTGCTAAAGCATTCTGTACCAATAATGTGCATGCATTGTACCAAGTAATCACAATGTGAACCGATCAACTCACAAAGCCTTGCCTTCTCTAGAACGTAAAGAAATCTGTAGTAGCCTCTCCCACACAGCATGTACAAAGGCCAGTATGGACTTGCTGTCTTCCTCATGTATTGGACACTGTATGCAAACACCAGAAGTACTTAACAAGTAGCAGTCTGTTTATTTCTAGGCCTGCCTGTACCCTCTTGGCACTTTTTCTAGAAGTCAGTTCTGCACTTCATTCCTCTTTAAAAAGCCTCCAGATGATCTAAACTTAGTTTGTAATGTGGACCTATAGACTGTAACTGTTTGGAACAATGTTTCCCTTTTTTTACTTGTCTTGTTATTCTGAAGAACTGTATGATTTCAAAGATGTATACATAAAAATTCTCATTATTATAGTGATTGTGCTATTTTCTGCCTGAGCACATGCAGAAAACACTGCTATGACATTCCCTTCCCCCAGTCATTTCTCATCTCATCCCACTTGGTTACAGCAGACAGGAAATCATCCCCCACAGTCTGATCAGTGGCTGTAGGTGCCTGTGTCCTGCCTAGAATAGAGCAAAAAAGCAGGTTCCTGAATGTGAGTGAGGCCTGAGGGGAGAAGAACATGAGAATGTGTGTGTGTGTGTGTGTAATATGTATATATAAAGTTTTAGACCTACCACTTTGTTTTCTTGTAACAGAACAATAAGACTACAGTTCAGCTTCATGGTCTTCAGGAATCATGTCCAGTTGCTGCTATCTCCCCTCATGGAAGCTTTTTTTTTTTTTTTTAAACTGATAATTATAAAGAAATTTATTTTAAAACAATTCCTTGGCATGCATATAATTTTGCCACTTATTAAAAGAAGGAAATTTGCATTCTAATGAGGTGGATATACTTGTTTTCACATCAAAATTTGAACATTGCCTGAATATTTGATACTGCAAGAAAACAAAGACATTTCCTGTCAACATTTTTAGAGTTGATTGATATTTTGATTTAAAAAATTTCCCTGTTTTCACACATGTATATATTTTGATCTTATTCCCCTTTCTCTAATCTCCATCTTCAATGCACTTTTCTTTCCTTCTAAATTTTTTTAAAACTCCTGAGTTAAATTAGGGTTTCTTGCATGATCATGGGTGGACGGTTATTAACTGGGCGACTTACGAGCTGCTACACCATTGATGAACTTGACTCCCTTCTCTCAGCAACCACTGATATTCTGGGAGGTATGGGTCTCGTGTGTCTTTCAACTATCGATGGTGACGTTGACAGGTTCAATCTTGTGTAGGAAACCACAGCTGCTGTGAGTTCATGAGATTACTTGCCATTAGACAGCATTTTATAGCCCTCCTCCCCAGCCTCCTGCTCTTACATTCTTTCTGCTTCCTCTTGCACGAGGTTCCCTGAGCCTTGGGAGCAAGTGGTCTAGATGGTCTGGTTAGAGCTGAGCACACAGTGGTCACACACTCTTGGCAATTTTGCCAGTTATGCATTAACCACCACTGCCCATTGTAGTAAGGAACATCTGTGATTGAGGCATTAAGCAGTACTAATCTATGGGGACAACTATATTTTGAAGGCAGTTTGACATGAGAACCACAGTAGTGGGTTCCCAACCCCTAGGGCCTATGTCCCTAGCCATACGCTTTTGGCAAGGTTTACAGTACTGGGCATAAAATCTCTTCTATGGAGGGGGCCTCAAATCCAATCAGAAATCAATTGGTTACTCCTATCACAATTATGCCCTTATTACACCACTGGGCATATCTTGCCTGGCAAGTTGGGTGTGGAATACACAGGTCTGTTGATAGCTTTTCTCCAGAAGTTTGCACAGCATCTGACAAAGAAAGCTGTTAAGAAGGAAGATTCTAGCTTAGTTTCTCTGCATCCTGAGAATGAAGTGTGTGGTGTCTTCAACAACATGGACTTACCATCTAGTTTTGGTGTGCAACCAAAAGTAATAGCAGTAGTCAGTATTGTTTTTTACATAATTTCTGAGCTATTGGGCTTCTGGTGTTTTGGTTTCTACAGCAGTCATATGAGGCAGCATTTAAAACACATTATTTTTCCTAATTAGAAAAGGAACATGCTTTAGAAAATAAAAAGAGCACAAGGACTCATTCATACACTGGCACATATATTTCCAATATTTTCTTGTGTGTGTGTATAATATACATATACGTCTATTTACCTATACAAAAAGGCATGCTGAGGGCTGGAGCGGTAGCTTAGCAGTTAAGGTGCTTGCCTCTAAAGCCTAAGGACCCATGTTTGACTCTCTAGGTCCCACATAAGCCGGACAAAGAAGGTGATGCAAGTATGCAAAGTTGTACATGTGCACAAGGTGGCACATGCATCTGGAGTTCAATTTCAGTGGCTGGAGACCCTGGTGTGCCAATTCTCTCTCAAAAAATTTACAAAGAAAGGTATGTTGAATGTTGTAGTCAGCTTCACATTGCTGGCAGAAAACACCTGACCAAGAGCAGCTTGTGCGAAAAGGACTTATTTTGGCTTATAGACTCAAGGGGAAGCTTCTTGATGGCAAGGGGAAAACGATGGCATGAGCAGAGGGTGGACATCACCTCCTGGCCAACATCAGATGGACAACAGTAACAGAGTGTGCCAAACACTGGCAAGAGGAAGCTGGCTATAATCCCCATGAGCCCGCCCCCAGCAATACACTGCCTCCATGAGGCTTTAATTTGTAAATTGCCATCAGCTGGGGACCTAACGTTCCGCACACCTAAGTTTATAGGGAACACCTGAATCAAACCACCATATTGAATGAGTAAGTTTAGGCTGTATTTGCAGTAAATGCTTTTCTACCCTGGTTTCTAGTGACTAGTATTTCATTCTGTGTTCTTTTCAGAACTCACATATCCAGTACCTTGTTGCCAAATGAGGTTTCTGCTGTAGATAATAATGGAGAGAACATTATAATAATTACATCTTTGTACAGAGTCCCTTTAACAAATGTGTTCACTGGGCGTGGTGGTGCATACCTTTCTTTAATCCCAGCACTCAGGAGGCAGAGGTAGGAGAATCACCAGGAGTTTGAAGCCATCCTGAGGCTACATAGTGAATTTCAGGTCAGCCTGAGCTAGAGTGAGACCCTACCTCAAATAAAACAAAAGCAAAAATAGAAAAAGTGTGTTCATGTGTACAGATGCATGTGTGTGTGCAGGTGTGCATCAGAAGCCAAAGGAGAACCTGGGGTGTTGGTCCTCAGGTGTGCCATCCACCTCTTTTTGAGACAGGGTCTCTCATTGGTCTGGAGCTCACCATTTAGGCTAGACTGGCTGGCCAATGAGTCCCACGGAGCTCCCTGTCTCCACTTGCCAGCACTGGAATTACAGATGCAGGCCACCATGCCTGGCACTTTACATGGGGTCTGGCAATCCTCATACCTTGGCCTCCAAAGTGTGGGGATTAAAGGTATGCAAGAGAGAGAGAGGGAGAGGGAGAGAGAGAGGAAGGATTAGACAATGGGTGTACCAGGGCTCTAGCCACTGCAAACAAACTCTAGATGCATGCACCACTTTGTACATCTGGCTTTATGTGGGTACTGGGAAATTGAACTTGGATCATTAGACTTTATGGGTGAGCACCTTAATTGCTGAGCCTTCTCTCCAGCCCTGATTTTTAACATTTGAGCAATGTTGATATTACAAGAGATTTAAATTCTCTCCTGTGGAGCAGGCTGTCACCCAATCAGGGAGTGGTTAGTTTCCCCCATAACATACATGCCCCTACTATAACAGGTGACACATGTGTCCTGACTGGCCAATCTTAGGGTTTTGCAGAGTCCACTGCTATTTAACACTATTGATAATTTCTCTCTCCCAAAGAGCTGCATGCAGTGTAACTCTTTCCAGCTTGCTTTTTTTTTTTTATTAACAACTTCCATGATTATAAAAATATCCCATGGTAATACCCTCTCCCCCACACTTTCCCCTTTGAAACTCCATCATATCCCCTCCCCCTTTCAATCAGTCTCTCTTTTATTTTGATGTCATGATCTTTTCCTCCTATTATGATGGTCTTATGTAGGTAGTGTCAGGCACTGTGAGGTCATGGATATCCAGGCCATTTTGTGTCTGGGGGAGCACATTGTAAGGAGTCCTACCCTTCCTTTGGCTCTTACATTCTTTCTGCCACCTCTTCTGCAATAGACTCAGAGCCTTGGGAGGTGTGATAGAGATATTGTAGTGCTGAGCACTCCTGTCACTTCTTTCCAGCACCATGATGCCTTCTGAGTCATCCCAAGGTCATTGCCATATGAAAAGAGAAGGTTCTCTACCAAAAATTAGAGTAGCATTAATATATGGTGTGGTGGTTTGAATAGAATAGGTGGCCCCCAATATATTCAGTTGTTTGTTTGTAGTTTGCATCTGCTGGCTACCTGGAGGCAGTGTCACTGGGTGGATCTTAAGGTATGGTGGTGGGTTTCCAATTTCAAGCTAAAGATGTGCAAAGTGTGCCTAGCTGGAGTTTCTGAAATGCGTTGTGGCTTTTGACCTTTAGGCTTGTCCTTCTCTCTCTCTGCTTGGTCCTGTGAAGGCAGGCCAGCTTCTTCTGCCATTATGGAACTTCCCCTGGACCTGTAAGCTTCAATAAATCCTTTACTCCATAACTGTGCCTGGTCTGGAAGTTCATCTCAGCGAACCTGGTTTGTCTGCTACATATGGGTATTAACATTAAGAGAAGTGCTTACTGGGCAGTTTGATAAGCATAGTATATGCATTTAGCCAGACAGCAGCAAACGTTACACCCCTAGGGCTCATAACTACCCCTGTTTTAGGTTTTCAGTATCAGGGATGTGTTCCCTCCCATGGAGTGGGCTTCCAGTCCAATTAGAGGGCGATTGGTTTCCACCATAACAGACATGCCACTATTGCACCTGGCTGGCCAAATTTAAGACTTGCAGGGTCCACTGTTGAGTATCTTCACTGGTGGCTCCTGAGTGTTCCATTGTCCAAAAAGTAGGTTTCCATATGATTTATTTATATCCTCTTAAAGTTTGATTAGCCCTCCCTCTACCTTTCCTTTACTCAATCTCTTCCCCTGACCTCACTTGTGCCTTTTCACCCCCATTAATCTATTCTTCTACATGTATGTATGTATGTGTATATATATATACACACACACATACACACACACACACATACATACATACATACATACATACATACATACACAATACCATCCTATTACGTCCCCCCTCCCTTCCTTTCTCTTCCCTTTATATCTCTTTTGTAGCTTACTGGCCTTTGCTACTGAGTTTTTTTCCTACTCACATAGAAGTCCAGTCATCTGTAGCTATGATCCACAGATGAGAGAGAACATGCGATGTTTGGCTTTCTGGGCCTGGGTTACTTCACTAAATAATCCTTTCCAGATCCATCCATTTTTCCGGCAAATTTCATAACTTTTCTTTATTGCTGAGTAGAACTCCATTGTGTAAATGTGCCATATCTATCCACTCATCAGTTGAGGGACATCTAGGCTGGTTCTATTTCCTAGCTATTATGAATTGAGCAGCAGTAAAAATGGTTGAGCAAGTATATCTAAGGTAATGGGATGAGTCCTTAGTATATATGCCTAGGAGTGCTATAGCTGGGTCATATGGTAGATCTATTTTTAGCTGTCTTTGGAACCTCCACCCTGATTTCCACAATGGCTGGTCCATATTGCATTACCACCAACAGTGTAGAAGGGTTCCTCTTTTTCCATATCCCCGCCAGCATTTATGATCATTTGTTTTCATGATGGTAGCCAATCTGACAGGAGTGAGATGGAATCTCAATGTAGTTTTGATCTGCATTTCCCCAATAACTAGGGGGAATCCAGCTTTCTTATAACTAGTGAACAGAAAGGAGGCTTTCAGCTCAGTTCTAGTTTGATTTCTTAGTGACCTACGGTCCAAGTATGTGGCATCTTCAGCAATAGGATCTTACCATCTAGTTCTGGCATGCAACCAAGAGCCGTGGCAATGATCTGTAATGTTTTGGGGCATCAGGGACCTCCCTGGCTAACAACTCATTGGCAGGTATCCCTACCTCTGGCACTGAAATTTTTCTAGTAACAATATATATCTTCTGGGAGTACCATTAATCAAAGAAGTAGGTTTCCATATGGCTTATCGTAACATCTTAAATTTTCATTAACCCTCATCCCACCCTTTCATTACTCAATCTCTTCCCCTGACCCCACTTAGGCCATTCTACCCCCAGTAATCTGTTCCTCTACTTACATATATACAGTACTCCTACAGTCAGCTTTACATTGCTGGTAGAAAAAACCCAACCAAGAGCAGCTTGTGGGAGGAAAGGGTTTATTTTGGCTTATAGACTCAGGTGAAGCTCTATGATGGCAGGGGGAAATGATGGCATGAACATCACCTCCTGGCCAACGTCAGGTAGACAAAAGCAACAGGAGAGTCTGCCAAACACTGGTAAGGGGAAGCTGGCTATTACACCCATAAACCCACCTCCAACAATACATCATCTCCAGGAGCTTCCAATTCCCAAATTGCCACTAGCTAGGCACCTAGTATTCAGAGCATATAAATTTATGGGGGGACACTTGAATCAAAACATCACATCCTCCCCTTAAATCCTTCCTTCTCCACCCTTCTTTTAGCCCCATTTTAGCTTCCTGACCTCCACTATTGGTGTTTACTGTAACTCATCTACAAATCTAAACATTTGTAGTTAGGATCCACATATGAGAGAGAACATGTGGCATTTGACTTTCTGGGCCTGGGTTACCTCACTAAGTATAATCCTTTCCAGACCCATCCATTTCTTTGCTAATTTTATAATTTCATTTTTCTTTACCTCTGAATAGAATTCCACTGTACCAATGTATTATATCTTCACTAACTATTCATCAGTTGAGGGACATCTAGGCTGGTTCCATTTCCTAGCTTTTGTGAATAGAGCAGTAATGAACATGGATGAGCAAGTATCTCTAAGGTAGTGAGTAGAGTTCTTAGGATACATGTCAAGGAGTGGTATAGCTGGGCCATATCGTAAATCTACTTTTAGCTGTCTCAGGAACCTTCACACTGATTTTCATAATGGCTCTACCAGTTTACATTCTCACCAACAGTGTAGAAGTGCTCTTCTTTTTCCATGTCCTCACCAGCATTTATGGTCATTTGTTTTCTTGATGATAGTCATTCTGACAGGAATGAGATGGAATCTCAAAGTAGTTTTGATCTGCATTTCCCTGACAGCTAAGATTGTAGAACATGTTTACAGGCCATCTGTATTTCTTCTTTTGAGATCTCTCTATTCAGTTCCATGGCCCAGATTTTGATTGGGTTGTTTGATTTTTTATTATTTAGTTTTTTGAACTCTTTGTATAACCTAGATATTAATCCTCTGCCAGATGTATAGCTGACAAAGATTTTCTCCCATTCTGTAGGTTCCTTCTTTGTTCTATTCACAGTGTCTTTTGCTATACAAAAGCTTATTTTTTTCAAGGTAGGGTCTCGATCTAGCCCAGGCTGACCTAGAATTCACTATAGAGTCTCAGGCAGCCTTGAACTCATGGCGATCCTCCTTCCTCTGCCTCCAAAGTGCTGGGATTAAAGGCATGTGCCACCACACCTGTACACAGTTGTACAAAAGCTTTTTAATTTCATGTGGTCCCAGTGGTTGATTAGTGGTTTTACTTCCTGAGCAAGTGAGATTATATTCAGAAAGTTGTTTCCTATGCCATTATGTTGAAATGCTTCCCCTACTTTTTCCTCTAGTAGTTTCAGACTTTCTGGTCTGATATTAAGGTCTTTGTCCATTTGGACTTGATTCTTGTGCATGGAGACAGATAAGAATCTATTTTCATCTTTTTATATATAGATATACAGTTTCCCCAGCACCATTTGTTAAAGAAGCTGACTTTTCTACAGTGAATATCTTTGTTGAAAATCAGATGACTGTGGCTGTCTGGGTTTACATCTGGGTCCTCTATTCTGTTCCATTGATTTACATGCCTGCTCTTGTGCCAGTACCATGCTGCTTTTGTTAGTATGTCTCTGAAATATATCTTAAAATCAGATAAGGTGATACCACCAGCCTTATTTTTATTACTTAGAATTGCTTTGGCCAGCGGAAGTTTCTTGGTGCTTCCAAATGAATTTTAGGATTTGTTATTTCAGGGAAGAATGCTGTTGGAATTTTGATGGGGATTGCATTAAATGTGTAGATTGATTTTGGTAAGATTGACATTTTCACAATATTGATTCTTCCAATCCAAGAACACGGGATGTCTTTCTATTTCCTAGTGTCTTCTGCAGTTTCTCTCTTAAGTGTTTTGAAGTTTTCATTGTAGAGGTCCTTCAATTCCTTGGTTATGCCATAGTACTTATTTATTATTTTAAGGCAATTCTTAATTTCATTCTCAGCATGGTTGTTGTTGGTACATAGGAAAAATACTGGTTTCTGGGTGTCAATTTTGCATCCTTATATGTTGTCAAAAGTGTTTATTAGCTCTAACAGTTTGCTGGTAGAGCCTTTAGGGTTTCTTATGTATAGAATCATATCATCTGTGATTGATAGTTTGACTTCTTTTTTTGAATTTAAATCCCTTTTATGTATGTTTCTTTTCATATTGCTATCACTAAGACTTCCAGTACTATATTAAATAAAAGTGGGGACAGTTGACACCCTTGTCTTGTTACTGATTTTAGTGGAAATGCTTCAAATTTTTCCCCGTTTAGTGTAATGGGCATAGGTTTGTCATAAATAGCCTTTATTATGTTGAGATATGTTCCTCCTATTCCCAGTTTCTTCAGGACTTTTACAATGAAGGCATGTTGGATTTTGTCAAATGTCTTTTCGGCATCTATTGAGATGGTCATGTGATTTTTGTCCTTAGGTCCACTTATATGGTGTATTAGAATCTTCTAATTTTTCTATATGTATGTTGCTGGCATATAATGTTCATAATTATCTTTTATGAACCTTTGCATTTCTGTAGTACTAGGAATAATATCTCCTCTTTTTTCTTTCCCCTCTTCTCCCTTCTCCTTCTATCCTTCCCTTCCTTTTCTCTGTCCCTTCCTTCGCTTCTTTTTTCCTTTCTTTTTTTTGAAGCAGGGTCTCTCTCTATCCCAGGTTGTCTTGGAACTCTGTCGTTCAGGCTGGCCATGGATTCATGGTGATCCTCTTACCTCAGCCTCCCGAGTGCTGGCATTAAAGGTGTGAGTCGCCACTGCTATTTCGCTTCTTTTTGTTCTTATTGTTTCTTTGGGCACAGGGTCTCATGTAGCCCAGGTTGGTGTTGAACTTGTTATGTAGCCAATGATGACCTTGAACTTAGGATCCTTCTGCCTGTAACTCCCAAGTGCTGAAATTACAGGCATGTGCCGCCATGCTTGCTTTTATGTGATGCTGAGGATTGAACCCAGGGCTTTTTACATGACAGGCAAGTACTCTGTCAATTGAGCTACATCCCCAGTCTCTCCCTCTGTTTTTTTATTTCATTTACTTATTTTTCCATCCTTTCTTCTTATTAGTCTAGCTAAAGGCTTTTCAATTTTGTTAATCTTTAAAAAAAAACCTTCAATTTTGGTGATTCCTTCTGTCTCTATTTTTATCTTTTTCTATTCTTGATCTTTGTTATTTGCTTTTTTTCTGATAACTTTGGACTTAGTTTGCGCTCCTCCTCTTCTTCCTCCTTCTCCTCCCCCTTCGTTTTCCTATTCTTTCAGCTTTCTAGGATGAGTTATGAGTCTGTGAGGAAGAATAACCTAGAGGAAAATGTGGCTTTACAACTATAGTCCTCATTGAGAAAGCAAGGAGTTCCAGAGAATCCCAGTTCACTTTCCTAAAATTTCTACTTTAGAGAACCCCTGGAAGTCCCTGTGAAGGATCATTGGCTCAAAGCATGACTGATTGTCTGGTATATGCTTTTGAGCAGCACTGGGATACACAGTGGCCATGACCTCATATTACTCTTAAGAGTGTGAAAGATCAATACCATGGAGAATAAATAAAATACTGTAAGAGGCTCTTAGCCATATTTGTTGAGAGGCTTGCCCAAACAACCCTCCCCCCACAACTCTTTACTGATATAAAAATTGCCTGGTGTGGTGGCGCACACCTTTAATCCCAGCACTCCAGAGGCAGAGGTAGGAGGATCACCATGAGTTCAAGGCCACCCTGAGATTACATAGTGAATTCCAGGTCAGCTTGAGCTGGAGTGAAGAGACCCCACTTCAGAAAAAAAAAAAAAAAAACAAACCCCAAACCCTTAAGTTATAACTATTGGATTTTTAGATTTTGAAAAGATCATTTCAATATTCAGGAAACTGAGGCAGGAGGGTTGCTATGAGCTCAAGGCCAGGCCAAGCTACAGTGTGAGACTGTCTAAAACAACAGAAACAAAACCAAACAAAGCTGTCTCTCAGCCAGGCGTAGTCGTTTATGCCTTTCATCCCAGCCTGGGACTACAAAGTGAGTTCCCAGTCTGCCTTGGCTAAGGTGAGATCCTTATCTTGAAAAAAACAAACAAACAAACAAACAAAAACCAGAAACAACCCAAAAGCAACTCTCTTTCTCAAATAAAAGGAACATTTCTAAAAATGGAATTATATCAAGTGAACATTTTACTTTTCATGAATTTGTCTACCAAAAAGCAAAAACAAAATAAACAAATAGCAAAAACAATTGCTTGTCTTGGATCTAGAGAAATGGATGGATTCCAATAATAATTCCTTAGTAATCATAACCAGGTCTCCTCTACACAGTGGACCAATGAGGGTCTGGCTTTTGGAGTGGCCAAGGTCTGTGTTTCTGAACCAGAGAGTATATGGTAGGTTAAGATAAAGGGTTTTCTTGCCTCATTTCAACAGGGCAATCAATCACAGTTGTGCAAGGAACTATTTTTTTTTTTTTTTAAATCCAATTCCATTGGCCTTGTAGCCTGTAAAAATCCTCTTAGCTTCTGAAAATGAGCTGACTTGGGACTCTGTATGTTGACAGTGACACCAGAAAGCCCGTGTTACTGTTATGGGCCAATGCTGTAGTCACCAGTATGTGCTCTGGGCACTCCTGTGAGTCTCCAAGGCCCTTCCGTGGATTCCATGAACTCGTTACTGTTCATAATAACGTGAAGATGTTAACTGCCTCTTCTACTCAGGTTTTCATGAGTTACTGGAGTCTTCAGAGGCTACAGGGTATGTGATATCATTGTGGACCAAATATGGAACCAGACGTGAGAAACCAGCTGTCTTCCATTAAACCAGACATAAGAAAGACTTGCAGAACGTGTTAAGCATTGCCCCCTTTTCACCAGATTATATTTTGGATATTTTTCTGCTAATGGATTTATTTTAAATCATTAAAATATTTTTTATTTGCCTAATAGGTCAGTAAATATCAAAATATATTTATAAAATGAAGTTCATTAGTGTTCTTATTATTTTTAGGAGTTTATATATAAGGAGCTTCAGAGACCAAAAATTTCTGAGAACTCCTGGTCTCTGGTACAGGGAAACAACACAGGATGACATCTGATAGTATTTGCTGAGTGCTTTGCTGTTTGATGAGCACTTTGCTAAGAGCCTGAAATTGGGGCTGGGAGATGGCTCCGAGGATGAAGCATCTGCTGCCCAAACACACGTACCTGCGTTTGGGTCTCCAGAACCCATGTGAGGCTGGATGGTATTGTCATCCCCGTGCACCTCCGGCAAGAAGGGAGGTGGAGACAGCAAATCCCAGAAAGTCACAGGCCAGGCAGCTCGGGGAGTCTTGAACCAGGTGGAGGGTGAAGACTCACACCTGAGCTTGTAATCTGACCACCACAGGTGCACTTTGGCAAAGGTGTCCCCAATCACACACATACGACCATGCACGCATACACATAAGCTGCATCCATAGGAATAAAAGAGCCGTGTATGTGGATCTAATTTTCATAACTATCGTAGAAGTGCTAGCCTTCCTTTCCATGGTATAGATGAAGAGCCCAGAGCTCAGATAGGGCTTCTCATTTCCTCAACTCCACAGCTGCAGAGAGAAAGAGGCAGAGCGGGCACGCACCTAGAGGGTGTGGCTCTGCGGCCCAGCCCTTCACCTCCTAATGGCAGTGCTTTTAGCAGCTTGTGCCTCTCTCTGCCCATCCTCACATAACCAGCTCCCTCAGTTCATATATATGTTTTCTTTTTTGAGGTGGGGTCTTAGTCTAGCTCAGGCTGACCTGGACCTTACTCTGTAGTCCCAGGTTGGCCTTGAACTCACAGTGATCCTCCCGAGTGCTGGGATTAAAAGCATGTGCCACCTGGCTCTTGTCTTCATAATTTGATGTCAGGAAATGAGTTAGACAGAGGATTGGAGAAGGCTGTACTACAGACCCTTCCAAGGTCGCTTCCTCTCTGACTCAGGGTTGGGCGGAGACAACTGCCGCCTCCTTCTGATGTGAAGGTAACTAGATCCAAGGGTACCACTATCCACCCTGGCATTTCTCCTCTTAAGTCACTCAAGGATCCAAAGGGCCATCCATGCTTATTAAAAAGTATGTCCCTTCCAGGTCAGCCTGGGCTAGAGTGAGACCCTACCTCGAAAAACTAACAAACAAACAAAAGTAAGCCCTGGGCTGGAGAGATGGATTAGTGGTTAAGGCCTGCAAAGCTGAAGGACCCAAGTTTAATTCCCCAGGACCCACATAAGCCAGATGTACAAGGTAGCATGTGCGTCTGGAGTTTGTTTGCATGGCTGGAGGCCCCAGCATGCTCATTCTTTCTCCTCTCTCTCAAATAAATAAAATATTTTTTAAAAGTTAAGTCCCACATTGGGTAACAACTTGGAACAATATGGCAGAATTATACCAAAGTGGTGGGGGAAGGTGTATGTGGACTGGTGGGGAAAGGCTCTGTCTAACCTGGGAGTGTCATGAGTGGGGGCTCTCACAGACACTTACCCTGCTTCACCGCCAGACAGTTCACATGCTGCCTTCAGAGCAGCCCCGCCTTTCATTAAAATGCAGCTGTGCTTGTGTGCATGTATGCATTTCCTAGCGACCAGTTAAAAGTGTGCAAGCCGGTGTGTGGGCAGCTTTTGGCTCTAAGTCACCGGCACTCAGAGATCAAGAGAGCTCCTGGCTGTCCTGTACATTGTCCTTCCATTGAAACTAGGAGACTTAAAAAAAAAAAAAAAATCATCTGGGACCAGGAAGTTGGCTCCTATAGGGAGTTCTTAACATTTGACAAAACCAAATGGAGGACGACTGATATCCCCACTCCCTTTTTTGAGACAGACTTTGCTATGCAGCATAAGCTACCCTGTGCACATAATGCAGCCCTAGGCCCCTCCTCTCTTGACATGTTTCATTCCAGACATAGGTGTGTTGTAACTCGTTTCAGTGGGAGGAGAATGGCAAGCGTAATCTTGCAGAAAGTGAAAACTAAGTTTCATTAAGCTGCAGCTTGTGGGCACGGGCTAGGAATCATCCTGCAATCCTGGGTAAAGCTGTAAGGAACAACGGCACCTCTTAGTCAAAAGAGAAAATTGTCTTATGTGTGGAAAAATAACTGGATAGTAACAACCATCCAGAGGTTTAATGTTCATGCAGATTTGGATTTACCTGGCTGGGTAGAAGGTTCAAATATTCCTTTCTGTCCAAAATCAGGGGCCTGTTATTATCTCTCCTGAGCAGATTCTCTCAACTCACTGCTTTAAAGCTCTTCTTTTTGTAAAATTTATTTTATTTTTTATGAGAGAGAGAGAGAGAGAGAGAGAGAGAGAGAGAGAGAGAGAGAGAGAGAGAGGCGCGCGCATTAGGGCCTCTAGCCACTGCAAGTAAACAAACTTCAGACACATGTTCCACTTTGTACATCTGGCTTTATGTAGGTACTGGGGAATTGAACCTAGGTCCTTAGGCTTTGCAGGCAAATGCCTTAACCACTAAGCCATCTCTCCAGCCCTGATTTCTTTTTTAATGTCTTCAAGTTGTCAATGTAGAGGTCTTTCACAGTTTTGGTTAGGTTTATTCCTAGGTATTTAAAGTTTTTTGCAGCTACTGCAAATGTGGTATTTTTCTCTGTGAGTTTATTATTGGTGTATATGAAAGCTACTGACTTTTGTGTTTGATTTTGTAGAATCTTTACTAAGTCGTCTGGATTAAAAATCATCAAAGAAACTTCAGAGCTAAACTATACCACAGATCACTGGACCCAGTAGATGTACATGGAGTATTCCACCCAACAGGTAGAAAATTCTCCTTAGCAGCACAGTGTGCCTTCTCTGCCATTGACTACTACAAAGATCTGAGGCTGTCCCTTGTAGCCTATTTGACCACAGCAGAATGAAAGTAGATATCAATATCGAAAGAGAATATAGAAATTACACATATTATTGAAGACTGAACACACTTTTAAATGAACAATGGATTATTGAAGAAATCAAGGAGGAAATTAAAAACTTCTTAGAAACAAATTATGATGATTGTGTAACCTACCAGGTTCTCTGAGATACAGCTAAGGCAGTCCTAAGAGGAAAATGTATATCAAGAAACTAGAGAGATTTCAAAAAACCAGATGATCCACTAAAGGCTCTATAAAAATAAGCCAATCTCAACTCCAGAATAAACTATACAGGTCAGAGTGGAAATCAGTGAAATAGACACTAAAAGAAAAATACACAAAATTAATCAAACAAGAGTTGGTTCTTTTTTATTATTTTTATTTCATTTATTTGCAAAGTGAGAGAGAGAGAGGGACCGAGAGAGAGCATACATCAGGGCCTCTAGCCACTGCAGATGTACTCCAGATGCATGCGCCACTTTGGCAGCTGGCTTTATGTGGTTACTGGGAATTGAACTCAGGTTGTTCAGCTTTGCAGGCAAGCGCCTTAACTGCTAAGCCATCCCTTCACCCCAAGAATTGGTTCTTTGAGATTGATAAGGCCTTAGTTAAACTAACAAAAAGGAGAAAGCCTCAAATGACATCAGAGACAAAAGGGAACTGTTACAACAGACCCCAATTAATTCAAGACATCATTAGCAAATACTTTGAAAACTTATACATCAAAACACTGGAAAAAATCACATTTTTTTTCTTTTTCGAGGTAGGGTCTCGCTCTGTGCCACATCCCTCTGCCCACACCAATTCATTTCTATGCAAAACAACCCTGCACAACTTCTCAGGACACGGGCATAAGAGCAAGCTTCTCACACAAACTGCTAGCCCAGTCCAAACAAAGCTCTTTCTCACCATCATAAGCCAAACTTCACAATGCATAGACTACATTCAGGTCTTTCAAGTCTGACCAGAATAGTCCATCAAGCTGTACTTACAGCACTGCAAGGCATCTCTTAGGCCAAGGTTTCAAATCCTTCCACATTCCTCTTGAAAATCAGCTCCAAAAAGCCACACAGTCAGGTGTCTAGCAGCAATCCCACTCCTCAGTACCACTTCACTGTTGTAGTCAGGTTTGCATTGCTGGTAGAAATCACCCAACCAAGAGCAGCTTGTGGGAAAGCAGTGTTTATTTTGGCTTACAGGCTCGAGAGGATGCTCCACAATGGCAGGGAAAACGATAGAATGAGCAGAGGGTGAACATCACCCCCTGGCCAACATAAAGTGGAGACTGTGCCAAACACTGGCATGGGGAAACTGGCTGTAACACACATAATCCTGCCCCCACAATACACTCCCTCCAGGAGGCATTAATTCCCAAATCTCCATCAGCTGGGAACCTAACATTGAGAACACCTAAGTTTATGGGGGACACCTGAATCAAACTGCCACAAATGTTTTAAGGTTTCACCTATTTGGACAACAAAGAACTGGTCATTGTGATGATATAAAATGGCTTGATTCACATAACATAGACTAGCAACCACTCAGTGGATGTGCATTCAAGAAAAAAAATCCTGGTTGTGTGTCAGATAATGGGTGAGTCAGCGCAAAGTTAGCCTGTGTATAACACAGAGCAAAGTTAGGCTGAAGGGTTTGGTGAGTTTCATGTGCATAATTTAATTTTTAAAAAATAATATTTATTTATTTGAGAGAGAGGGAGGGGGGAGGGGGAGATAGAGAGAATAACACACTAGGGCCTCCAGTCATTGCAAATGATCTCCAGACATATATGCCACCTTGTGCATCTGGCTTATGTGAATACTGGGGATCGAACCTGAGCCCTTTGGCTTCGCAGGCAAGTACCTTAACCACTAAGCCATCTCTTCAGCCTTCACATGTATAATTCTCATGCTTCTCTGATATATTCATGTTTTGATTGTCTAACCAATTTCCCATCAGGTGAGACTGCAGGAAAGTACAGAGTGAAAAGACAGGAGGGCCCGGATGGGGTGGGATTGTGTTTTCTGTCCCCGGAATGGAACAGATGTGTGATTAATTTACCTGACCACTAGATGCCACTGTTGCTTCATGAGAATACTGCCAGATGCCTCTGTCCTGGTGACTGTGGACCAGCATTCGGTCTTCTTTGTATCTTGTAAAACTCCTTTGTGACTTCTACCCCCATCTGCCAATCTTGTGCACTTTAAAAGGTGAATGGACTCAGCTATTTTGTAAGAAGCGTTCAGGTGCAAAGTTCCCAGGCAAAGATCATTTCTTGAATAATGACTTCAAATAAAGCTTTCTTTAAAAGTGCTGTTTCCATGGTAAAGGAAAGCCAACGTTATGGTGGGTTTAGGGCATACACTCTACCGGTGTCTTGTGTGGCTCACTCTGTCACAAGATGCCCCACAGGGTGGCTGTTGTGGCTACACAAAGGGCCAAGTTGTAACCCAAAGCCCAACAGGAGCCCCCTTGGAGGAATAGCACAGTGGAGGGTCTCATGTTGGGGACAGGAGTAGAGGTAGCCCTACTGTGTGCTGACCTAGCCGAGGCAATACGCTCTGTAGGTCCTAATAGCTGCTGTGGAGACCTCAGAGCTGGAAAAGCTTTGGAAGGCCAACCTTTCAATCTTCCAGTTAGTACAAGCGATCCTCTGGAACTTCCTTGTTGGCGAGGTTTTCCCTGCTACAGCACTCTCCAGCGCTGCCCTGTGACGAGGTCTCCTGCGGGGCCTTCCTTCGCCCGCCCTGGATCTCCTCGCCATTTCCAGACTATCGGCTCGGGGTAACTCAGTACCTATTTCTTGAACACTTCTAGGTTCAAGGCCCTGTGCTAAGCCATCTGGGGCATTTTCTGGAAACAAAGTGGGCTATCAATATTTTCTTACTATGTGTTTTCTGGAAGAAACATGACATTCCAGCAGAGGTCTGATTCATCCCAAATGTAGGGACAATGACTGCACTCAATCTAGAAGCTTCCATACAGTAAGACAGACTGTGTTAGCCTGCTATCAGTGCTAACAGTGCTGGCTCATCCGACTTTGAGGTAGATTTAAACTTCCAGGTCATTTTTCTCAGGTTATATGCCAAGCAAGTGTTTTCCTCCTGCTCTATACCCCCCCCTTTTTTTTTAATGGTCATTTTTGCCATAAACCCAGGTCTTCAGTCACACGGTGACTACTGAGCACTTTACAGTTAGCCCCATCACTGAGCCAGGAGATAAGGCAGTCAGTCTACCTTTTGCAAGTTGAGCATCTCTCCAGGGGTGGGCCATTCACAGATTGAACTGTGTGCCTGCTCTGACTTCATCTAATTGCTAAAGCCTGACTGCTCGTGCATGCTTGTTCTTCACGGGTTTTACATGAAGCGGACTGGCTTTTATAGAATCGGATTCACTATCAAGAAATATGAACAGGGCTGGAGAGATGGCTTAGCGGTTAAGCACTTCCTGTGAAGCCTAAGGATCCTGGTTCTGATTCCCCAGGACCCATGTTAGCCAGATGCACAAGGGGTGCACGCATCTGGAGTTTGTTTGCAGTGGTCGGAGGCCCTGGTGTGCACATTCTCTCTCTCTCTCTCTATCTGCCTCTTTCTCTCTCTCTGTCACTCTCAAATAAATAAATAAAAATGAACAAAAAATATTAAAAAAAAGAAATATGAACAGACTTTAGCTTGGATTTGGGATTCTGTTTATCAATGGTGTGTTAAAAATTTCAAATGGTTACGTAGTTTCACAGTTTTAATAACATTTGGTACATATGGACATGCGATTATGTTCAAGGAATTTGCAAAATAACAGTGTGTATGAGGGAAATCAGAAATAGATACTATGAAAGCATAACTATTTTCCACAAATACTGTTGTATTGAAGTACTGTTGACCCCTTCCTCCCTCCCTCCCTCCCTCCCTCCCTCTCCCTCCCTCCCTCCCTCCCTCCCTCCCTCCCTCCCTCTTTCCTTCCTTCCCTTCCTCCTGCTCTGTCTTTCTCTCTCCTCACTCTGCAGCCCAGGCTAGCCTCAAACTCATAGCAATCCTCCTACCTCACCCCTCTGGGAATAGGAGGTGAGCCATGATAGTTGATATTTCAGTTTCATTGAGGAAATAAGGTCCTGAGGGTCCTTTTTTGAAGGTCCTTTTTGGTAAAAACCTTATAGGACTTTCAAATTTGAAAGGTGGTAGTAAGTAAAGACCAGGCAGCCTCGATGTTTTGGGGGAGAAAATGTTTCTAAGAAATATTTATCTGTTGTGAATACAAAATATATCAGGCATCTCTTTTCTTTTTTAATATATTTTATTTATTTATTTGAGAGAGAAAGAAAGAGAGAGAGAGAATGGGTACATCAGGCCTCCAGCCACTGCAAACAAACTCCATATGTGTGTGCCCTGTGTGCATCTGGCTTACTTGGGGCCTGGAGAGTAGAACCAGGATCCTTTGGCTTTGCAGGCAAATGCCTTAACTGCTAAGCCATCTCTCCAGCCCCCAGGCATTTCTTGTCTTACAAAGGCATTGACCTGAGCTCACTTCTGGTTTTGTTTTGTTTTTGTTTTTTGAGGTAGGGTCTCATTGTAGCCTAGGCTGACCTGGAATTCGCTATGTGGTCTCAGGGTGGCCTCGAAGTCACAGCGATCCTCCTACCTTGTCCTCCCTAGGGTGGGGATCAAGGGTGTGCGCCACCATGCTGAGTATCACTTCTGGTCTTGTTCAAGTCTTGCTACCGTAAGTCATCATGATGATCACACTGACCAGATCAAATTAGTCGATATCACTGAAAGAGCTAATCAAACATTGGTTCTAAGCACTCAGGAACTGTTGGGTAAACCCCTTGAAATTAAATGAATAAGTAATGCTAAAGAAAATACTAGGGCTGGAGAGATGGCTTAGCAGTTAAGACACATGCCTGTGAAGCCTAAGGACCCAAGTTTGATTCTCCAGATCCCACATAAGCCAGGTGCACAAGGTGGCACATGCGTTGGGTCGTTTGCAGTGGCTGGAGCCCTGGCATGCCTATTCTCTCTCCTCTTTCTCTCTCTCTCCCTCTGCCTCAAATAAAAATATTTAAAAACTGAAAATACTAAATTATGTGTTTACATTGATTACTACGATGATGCTAAGTTAGGAAAAGCCCCTGTCATACTGGTTTTTGTCCTTATCTACTCATTTTGGTAAATGACAAAATTAGTAATTAGTTAACACTGTTAATGTTAGTCACATTAGTCATATGTGTTATTTTTTGTGTGTATGTGTGTGTGGGCATGGGCATGTGCATGCCGTGGGTATCCATAATCATCTCCTTCTATCTTGTTTGAAACTGGGTCTCTCTTGTTCACCACTGGGAAGGATAGACTTGAAGGGCCCTTAGCTTTGGGATTCTCGTGACTCTGTTGTCATCACCATAGGTGTGTTGAGATTATAGACACACGCCACTTTGCATCCAGCTTTATGGGTGTTGGGAATATAAACTCTGGTTAGCATCTCCCCAGACCTGATTGATATTTATCTCTTTTTCTTTCTTTCTTTCTTTTTTTTTTTTTCAAGGTAGGGTCTCACTTTAGCTCAGGTTGACCTGGAATTCACTATGTAGTCTCAGAGTGGCCTTGAACTCACAGCAATCCTCCTACCTCTGCCACCTGAGTGCTGGGATTAAAGGTGTGTGGCGCTACACCCAGCTTTGAGATTTCTTTCTTTAAAAAATAGTTTTCTTTATTTGCAAGCAGAGAGAGATTGAGAGAAGAGGGACATAGAGATAGAATGGGTGCACCAGGGCCTCCAGCCTCTGCAAATAAACTCCAGATGCATGCACCACTGTGCATCTGGCTTTATGTGGGAACTGAGGAATTGAACTCAAGTCATTAGGCTTTGCAGGCAAAGACGGAGCCATCTTTCCAGCCCACTGATTTGATATTTCTCTCTTCCCCTCTCTCTCTCTTTGTTTTTTTGAGGTAGGGTTTCACTGTAGCCCAGGATGACCTGGAATTCACTATGTAGTCTAAGGGTGGCTTTGAACTCATGGCAATCCTCCTACCTCTGCTTCCCAAGTGCTGGGATTAAAGGTGTGAGCCACCATGCCCTGTTAATTTCTCTGTCATTTGTCCCATTCATATACTTCCTGGGATTCTGGCTTAGCTAATTAAACTGTGAACATCACAGTAAGAAAATAGGTATTATGGGCTGGAGAGACAGCTTTGCTGTTAAGGCACTTACCTGCGAGGCCTAAGAACACATGTTTGAATCATCAGGTCCCAAGTAAGCCAGGGGCACTGACAGAAGCATGTAATGTTGCATATGCACCACAAGGTGGCGCAGACATCTGGAGTTCATTCACAGAAGCTGATAGGCCCTGTGAATTCTCTGTCTCTCTCTTTCTCTCTCTCTCTTTTTCTCTCTCTCAAAAATAAAATAGTAATAAAAAAAGAAAATAGGTATTAGATGGAGAAAAAGAATCTGGACCATGGGAACTGTATGTGGTGAATCAATGGACAGGTAAGCACAACAATGAAAGAAATATTTATATTATCTCCTTCATGTTGGGATGTAAATTGGTTATTTCCTTGAGAAGTTCCTAACACGAGTCTCAGAGATTCTTGGGTCATTGATAGGAAGACACAACACATTCTTATTTTTCTCCTGTCTCACTGATTTCTGTTTTCAATCTCTTTATTGACTTCTTTTCTTCCCTTCCATTTAGTATTGGGGTGCCCCACAGTTCAACCTATGGTCTGTTTACCTATATCTACCCCATTGGTGACCTGTTCAAGGCTCATGTTTTAAATACTGTCTTTTGGTCAACAATTCCAAAGGTGTGCTTCCTTCAGTTTCCTCTGAGGCTCGCAGATACAACTGTCCATGTAATATTTGCTTTGGATGTAGAACGTTTCAACATGAACACCTGCTCTGCCTGTCAGACTTTCTCCCTTCAGCTTTCTCATCTCAGTGGTTGGTAACTAAGAGTATCAGCTTATAAGGCCAGAAAAGTAACAGGGGCCAGATCATGCAGGGACTTGTATGTCCTTATATGGACTTTTAAATTTCTCCAAGACGAGAAGCTGTTGTTATAATTTGGATAGGAAGTGACCCTCAAAGGCTGATGTGCTGGAGGCTTGCTTCCCAATGCAACAGTGTTTGAACATAGTGCTTTTGGGAATTATAATTGGATCACGAAGTCTTTTACTTCATCCATGGATTAATCCATTGATTCTCAGCTAGAGATGCATCTCTCCGGGATATTCAGCAAATACCTGAAAACCATTTTGTTTGTTACAGCAGGAAGTGATTGCTACCAGAGGCCAGGGATGCCACTGTGTATTCATTCTATACTGTGTAGGATGGCCCCGCCAAAGAATTATCTTGTTCAGAATATCATCACTGTCAAAGTTAAGATCTAACCTTGTACTTGGGAGGCAGAGGTAGGAGTATTGACGAGGGTTTGAGGCCACCCTGACACTCTGTAGTGACATAGTGAATTCCAGTTTAGCCTGGGCTAGACTGAAACCCTACCTTGGATGAACAAAAACAAAAACAAATAAGCAAACAAAAAAAGACATAACCTTGTGTATATGGAGAAGAGAAGAAAACCTAACATTGAATCTGAGACACAAGAAGTAGGAAAGGAGGAGCCAGCAAAGGAGCTGGACAAGACCTTATCATGCAAGTGAGAAGAAGCCACAAGCATGGATCGTGGAAGGCAAGTGGGGAAAAATTACAAAGGAGACATGTCAGATGCCACACGGGCTAGTCAAAAAAGACGTGAACTGAAGATTACTCATTGCGTTTAGCATTTTACATGTCCCTGGTGATATTTTTGCTTGTATGTGTGGTGGTTTGTGTGTGGTATGATGTGGTGTGGTGGTGGTGTGTGTGGTATGGTGTGATGTGTGTGGTATAGTATAATGGTGGTGGTTTTGTGTGTGTGTTCATGTGGTATATGCACATGTGTGTGTCCATGTGGCTGTGGTGCCCCATGTGATGGCCAGAGCAGAATGTCAGGGTTTTTTTCCGAGGTAGGGTCTCACTCTAGCTCAGGCTGACCTGGAATTCACTATGCAGTCTCAGAGTGGCCTTGAACTCATGGTGATCCTCCTACCTCTGCCTCCTGAGTGCTGAGATTAAAGGTGTGCGCCACCATGCCTGGCTCCATATTTAAAAATTTTTTAAATTCTTCTTACAGAAAATTTATTTGCTTTAAAGCAAAGAGATACACAGAGAAAAATAAAGAGAGGAGAGAGAGAGAGAGAGAGAGAGAATGAATATGGGCATGCCAGGTCCTCTATCTCCTGCAAGCAAACTCCAGATGCATACACCACTTTGTGCATCTGGTTTTACATGGATACTGGGGAATTGAACCCTGATTATTAGGCTTTGGAGGCAAACACCTTAACTGCTTGAGCCATTTTTCTAGCCCTCTTTTGCTCATTTTGACTTGAAATGCTGATCCCAGAGTTTGCTGTTTTTCTGTGAGTAATGGAAGTTCTTTGGGGTTTGTGTTTCCCTGCAGGTTTGGAGGTGACTGTGCCCAGCTGCTTCTCTGGGTCCTGGGATTCAAACCCAAGTGGTCTCTGTGGTAGACAGCCACACATCGCTAGGATGAACTTCCAGACCAGGCACAGTTAGACGGGAAGTTCCATAACGGCAGAAGAAGTTGGGCCACCTTCACAGGTCTAGGCAGAGAGAGAATCCACCACCAAAATGCAAGCAAGCACACTGCAGGAGCTCCAGGCACTTTGCATATCTTTAGACTGGAATTCCAGATCCACACATACACCTTAGGGCTGGACCCTAGGATCCACCCGCAGTGACACTTCCTCCAGCCAGGTGGCTATAGATCTAAATTACAAAGTTTAATAAAATCCTGACTATACTGGGGCCATCCATTCAAACTATCACAATCTCTTAGGCCTTGTTTCCCCAAATCCTAATTCCTAATGTTTTCATAAGAAGTGCTCTTAACTCCTGAGCTATCTCTCTAGTCCTTGTTGGTGATTTCTTCCTTCCTTCCTTCCCTCCCTCTTCTTTCTTACCTGTCTTTCCCTCCTCCCTCCATTCTTCTCTCTCTCTCTCCCTTTCTTCCTTTCTTTTGGTGTCACTCTAACCCAGGCTTACCTGCAATTCACTCTGTAGCCCCAGGCTGGCCTCGAACTCATAGAGATCCTCCTACCTCAGTCTCTGAAGTGCTTATATTGCATGTCCCACCGTGCCTGATTTTGACAAAAGCAATTTCAGTGTAAAAATGGATGGATTTAAGATTAGAAGGAAAGAGGCTGGAGACTGCAAAGTACTTAAGAGCCTTGAACAGGTTTTGCTGCAAAGTGGAGTAACAAAATGTGGCAGTGGCTGTCTAGAGCTAAATATCTGAGATTTGTCACGTGTTTTGATTGCTTCCAGACCATAGAAAGGACCTGAAAACCAAATTTAGTGCAGACCCAGGTTGAAATAAGTCATGACCCAGGTCAAGAATAAGGACAATTATTTTTGGGAATCGGCTTTCTGGGTGAGGAGCAGGTCTGATGGCTCAGATCAAACTAGATCATATTGCTCTGAAACCTTCTGATGCTGTCATTTCTCACAAAAGACAAATTCTTCACCTTGCATCAGCTCTATTCCCTAACACTTCTCACTTGTAGGGATGGGCTTATTTTATGGTGCTTTTGAGGTGAGGTCACAAATATGTTTCAGGAAAATGGATGTCTAAGCTATGGCCGCAGCCACTCAGCTGACCCTGGCTTGCGTCCCTTCACTTCCGTCAATTTCCAGAGTGATCTTTCTCAATGCTAATTCAACCAGATCATTTTCCTGTGTAAAATTTGTCTGTACTCTCCCTTACCAGTCACATAATCAGTCAGACTTGTTGGTATGGCATACATCATTTTAGTTTTCATTCTTACATCTCTCCCAGCCTCACACCCTACCTTTCCCTGCCTTGCAGTGTATGCTGGACTCTTCAGATCCAGTGCACCAGGAACCTAGCCCAAAGGTCCAGGTCTCCATTCTTGCACTCAAGTTATTTTTCCTTCTGTAACACTGTATCTTTTTTTTTGTGTGTGTGTGTGCTTGGACAACTTTTCAAACGGAAAGCAGCTTTGTCTGCAGGCTCATCTTGAGTCAATGACAAGGGATGGGTAAGGATAAGACAAGGTTCAGGGGAGAGATACAGTTTGGGGCTGAGCATTCATGAGGTATAGGAGGAGGATCACAGCACAAGTTAAATGATGTATGTGGCATATACTTCCGTAGAACTTGGTGTCTGGTGGTCATGTAGAAAAGATCTCACCTAGGAACCAGGGAGCTACCACATTAGTCCAAGTGGGTCTTGCCACAGGATTTGGAGATGGTAAATTTATGTTTCAACTTGAATAATTCACAGAGGGCACACACAGAACAAGAAGGTAGAAGGAGGGTGAGTCTACTGTCTTCTTCTGCTAGGACATTGTTTTCTGCCCTTAGACATCTGTGCTCCTGGTTCTTGGGTCATTGAACTTACTCTCTTATTACACTGCTCTTCCCCAATTCCCCACCATTTCAGCTCTCAAGCCTTCTGGCTTGGAATTTGGACTGAATAATGCCACAGTCTCCCCTTTGCCTAAGGCTTACAGATCACAGATTTTAGGACTTGGCCTCCATAATTACATGAGTCAATTTCCCTTTCTCTCTCTCTGTCTCTCTGTCTTTCTCTGTCTCTATCTGTGTCTCCTTCCAGTAAACTCTGCCTCATAGAGCTGTAGTGAAAAAAAAGGGACAGATTTGAGAAGGATTATTCATTTTATTACATCGTTTCTTCTGATTATAAATACAAAGTAATCATACAAAACTTGCAAAGTAGAGCCAAGTATAAAATTACCAGATATTTTAACATTTAGAGATATGTTCATATTATGTAATAAATTCCCAATATATTTTCTATGCTGAGGAATACATGAATTAAATATCTATTATAAATAATGAGGATTCAACTTATGCACAACATTGCCCGGTACTATTTTCATTTGGATACAATGTATGTACTATGAAACTTACCATTTTATCTATTATAAGTTTACAATTCTGTGGAATTAAGTGCAACCGTAATGCGCTTTCCTGCTGCTTTTTGAACTCTTTCTACTTGTTAGTATTGGCTCTCTTTTAATCAAGAAGATTTTATTTTGGCATATCTTGATTATTTTTATGGTTCAATTTTTTGTATGTGTAAGGCTGAGCACGCATGTCTTAACCCATGTGTCATATGTAGAGTCTGCTCTCAAGAGACGGCAGCAAATGAATGCTTGTGATTTTTCTGTCCTTGCCTTCAGAGCTGTTTCAGAATTTAGGTGTTTTCATTGACAACAGTTTTATTTTGGAAGTCTATATCCATATTCTCCACAGGCAAACCAAGAATTTGTCTGCAAAGTGTTTGGTAGTCTGCACACAGGACCTGAGACCTAGAACCCACCTGCAGAGAAAGGAATGCCATCTCTCAACAGTCTTTCCTCTGTCTGATGACCTCTGCTTCTTGGCATCTGGAATTCAGAGGACTGTTCTCTGTCTTAGCCAAGAATCTGGAAAGTGGGTGGGAGCTTCAGTTGTGATTCAGTGTTTCACAATGGCACTGAAGAGAACTTATCATCACTCAGTTAACAGGCAGCAGCTCAATGGGGTAACGATGAAGGAAGGTGGGGTCCATGTGAGGATCTGAGTCTGGGCCAAAGCTGGACCGGAGATTTTTATGTGAATATTTTAATTCCTTGCTCAGTGTTGGCATGTGTTTACTGTTTAACTGTAAGTGGGACATTTTCTTACTATGAGTCTGATGGATCTAGTTCCACTCCCATTTCTACACCTTGTTTTCTTTGTACATACAAACAGAGGTGGAGATTTTCCTAAGGACATTTGGAGAGGTGGAGATTTTCTTCCCTTGTGAGGGATTGCTTCAACTATATCAAGTAAGCCATAGGTATGTTTTTCAACTATATCAAGTAAGCCATAGGCATGAACACTTAAAGAGCTGCATCACTACTTGTTTAACCAGTCACCCTATGGTGGATTTTTTCTCTATCTTCCTCACTACTGTGAATAACATTGCACTAAGTATTCCTGTTCATATAACTTGTGTGTGCTTTTAACTTCAGTTATATTTGTCCACTCTAATTTTTTTCAGGTTATTTCCAGTACTTTCTTATTGCTATAAATAATACTTGGATAAGCATCCCTTTTCAATTGTTTTCTAAGGATAGCATCTGACAAGTAACTTCATTGACTCATTGGTCAAAGATCATGTACTTTGCAAACATCTTGGATACAGATTGCCAAATTATCCTATAGGGAGCTTGTGCAAATTGGCATAGCTGTTACCAGTGTGGGAGGATTTCTCTTTTCCCTTCTTCTTGGCATTCTGGGCTCTATGAACATTTTGTAACTAACTGAGCACATTTTGTGGACTGGCATCAGAGCATAGCCAGAAACAGCACAGTTTCCCTGGGGAAGTATGTGCTTCCTAAATGGCCATCTTAGAAATTACCTTCTTCCATAAGTGTGTGGTTGCCTGTGGAAGATATCTTGGGATCTTTTCTTTAACATCATTCACTCAAAATATGCCAAGGTCAGGGCCAAGTCAATTTGATTATTGTGTGCCAAAGGACCACAAGTATAAATAAACAAAAACATAAATTTGTCTTTTCTTTAAGAGAGTCTTGCGGCATATAAAAACGTTATGCAGTTTTTCTAGCAATGTTTACTGTGCAGTAATGGGTAAACAAGTCAGTGGTAGAACACACCCCAGACTCTGAAAGTGTTCAGGACAGGAGGTGAGCTGGTGATGTCCTTCCAAACATGGCTTGTGGTCCAGCAAATTATATCTAGACACCCGGCACTGGAAATATGTAGACAAATTGGAGAGAGTTCAGAGAAGAGCAATAAAAATGATGAAGGGAATGGAGGGACTGATTTATGAGGAGACATTAAAGTAATCAAAAACACAGAGCAGGGACACAGAAATGACTTCAGGGAGCATGATAACACACAGCAGATATTTTAAAGGTGTAAACCCGCCCAAACTAGGACCTATTTAGCTTAGTTCCACAACATGAGCAACAGCAGTGAGGTAAAATGAAAGAGAAGAATGAGACTCACTAATTTATTCAGGAGCATCTCTGGAGAGAGGTTAGGAGGTTTCTGACTGGAAACATTTAGCAGCAGACAGCACTCAGTCCCCCAAGGAGAGGATTCCAGACCGGAAAACAAGAAAATAGACTCACAGGTTAGATCATGCCAAACTCTGGAGCCCTTCCACATTGTTACCTCATGGCGACCATATAAATACGCTATCTGGGGCCCCAAAGGTAAAGTAATACGGCTCATCTCCTTTTCATTTCCTGACTTTAATGCCTCTTTAAGTTAGCAAGTTTAATCATGTAGGAACATGTGCTTTTCCAATCACATCTCCCCACTTGGTGTCTAAGTGATAGAGACAGGGGTGCCACTGCTGTTATCCAGGTAGACAATGGAGGTATTCCTGGTGTTCTTCAGTGTGTGTTGAAATTATGAAAGAGAGCAGATGAAAGAGCCCAAAACAGTCAAGCACATAGACCATCTGCCCCAAACCAGGGAGGATGCCTTATCAGTGAGGACGCAGCATTTTACCACAAAGTTTCCTCCCCCTGCAATAGAACCTAGGAGCTTTGTTTCTTCAAAAACTCATTGGGATAGAAGGTCCCGGGGACAAGGAGAGGGCACATGCCTGTGCGGAGCTATGGTCCTGATTTTGATCTTCTTCTTGTACTGACAAAAAATTGAAAGTAAATTTGCTTGGATTGGTTCCAGCTAATCAATAGTTAATCAACCACAAAATGAAGAACAGATCATTGAGGATAATTGAAACAAGAACAACACACAGACACACAGACACACAGACACCCCTCTGTGACTTAAAGCCTTTCCATCCATCCTTCATAATAAGCCAACACATGTTTGTTTTTTTTTTTTCAGATAATGTCTCACTCTAGCTCAGGCTGACTTGGAATTCACTATGTAGTCTCTCAGGGTGGCCTCAAACTCAAAACGATCCTGCTACCTCTGCCTCCTGAGTACTGGGATTAAAGGTTTGCACCACCACGCCTGGTCCAACACATGTTTAATTAGGAGTTACGATAGGCTTGATGCTGGGTTGACACTGAGGAATAGCCAAGCAGGCTTTCATGTAATGGTCACAATAAGTGCTGGGATAACTGGAGATAGTAGCAATAAGGAGGAGAACCAAGGCTGGCCATGTGGATATCTAATTATATATATGTGTGGCAGAGATAGACAACTTTTGAAGTGTCCACGTTAGGAGATTGGACATTGGCCACAGTCAAAGGCTTTTCTGTTTACTGTGTGATCCTGCTAACTTCATCAACTTCTCTAAGTTTTTGCTTTGTTTTCCATTAGTAAAAGTATAGGTTAAAACAGTACCTATCTTATAAGACTGTTGGAGGACCAGTAAATCAAGTATATGTGTGCTTACCCAGCCCTGTAGAAAGTAAGCATTCAATAAATGTTCCTATGATGTCCTTCCTTCTTCCTGCACATGTGGGTGCTAGCAAGTGCACACACCACGTTAATAACTCTTAGCTCAAAGCTACTGGAGGTCTCCTGTTCTCCTCTGTGAGAAAGGGAAGGTGATCTTAACTTCTGTGTGCATCTCTTTGGTTATACATTCCCAGGGTATTGGTGCATTCAGTGAGAAGTTTCAAATTTTGATTTTTAAAATTTCAACATTTTATTTATCACTAACTGTAAAATAGCAAACCTATTTACTGCTTCGGTTTTTTTTTTTTTTTTTTTTAAAGAACCTTAGGGCTGGGGATGTAGCTCAGTGGTAGAATGCTTGTCCAGCATGCTCAAAGCCTTGATTTGGTCCTCAGTGTGGACAACAGCAAGAATGTATACCCTAACCTAATCTCACTTGAGATGTCCATGACTACCTTAACTAAGCAACTTCCTTCTGTGTTTATAACTGTGTTGACATCATGTAGGCTCAGAAAGCGACAGCTTTAACCTTTGCCTAACACTAGGCGATGAGCCCTTAGCTTCTCATGTTTCTCAAGTTTAAGAAAGATTGAACTACCATGAACACTGTAGCAGGTAGGGCTGGTAAAGTAGGGAAGGCTTTGTAGGATCCTTGCAGGAAAACCTAAGAGAGAAGTGCCAGAAAGAGGAGGCAGCATCATCCAGTGAAAAGCTGTGAGCCAAGCTAATTTAGGTGTGAAGGCAAGCTCAGTTGTGATCACTGGAGCTAGGGGCTGCCACAGGCCTGGGAGCCGAGAGTCATTCATGTGAGATCCCTTGCCTTTGTGTACAGACCGTCTACCCCCCAAACCAGCATCCCTTCTCTGAGGTGGCACAAAGTGGGCAAAAGTCAAAACACTGATCGGGCACAAGTTTGATGCGGTAGTGGCACTCTGGGCTTGCGTGGACAGGGTCATGATGATGTCACCCTCAATCTGCTACCATGGAAGAGTGGGAAAGAGTACCGCTTTGGGGCTGGAGAGACGGCTTCGTGGTTAAGGCGCTTGCGCACAAAGCCTAAGGACTCGTGCTCCTCTATCCAGGCCCCACGTGACCAGAGGAGCAAGGTTGAGCAGGCGCCCGCTAGGCGGCGCAAGGAGTCTGGAGTTTGATTACAGTGGCTGGAGTCCCTGGAAGGCCAATTCTCTCTCTCTCACTCTCTCTTATAAAAACAAACAAACAAACAAACAAAAAAGAAGAGTACAGCTTTTGTAAAATGCACATGAAATCAAAGGAGCCAGAAACTGCCCTGGGAATGGGTGTGTTGGGATAGGTTTCTGGAGGGCAGACACACGATGCTCCACTAGCAACTGTCAGAGGGAGGAGCGAAATTGTGTTAAGTGTTGACACGTGATGCTCAGGAGGATTGGAAATTTGGGGAAACTAGCTATACAGTCAAGATGTTCCCACTCTTCCTGGCCAGCAGGATATGAGTTAGTCTTCATTCCTTGAGCATAGACACACGTCCAACTGTCAGAGCAGAAACCAGACCAGATCCACTAGCCTCTGCTTCTGGTCCTGCTTTCCCGTGGGGTCCTGACAGCTGCTCCTCCACTCCACGAAGACAAGAGCCAACTCCTGGCTGACTGAATCGTGCCTAGGAGGCAGCAGCAGGTTTTGGAGGGAGACCAATGCATTTACCTAATTGAGTTTGAGTTTTCTCATTGGAAAAATAGAGATAATTGTGAGGTCAAAAAACCACCTATATTAGGTATGTATAATGTATAATGCATGCCAGAAGAGCCAAGCTATTTAGTTTCTAACTCATCCTGACTCTAACAACGCAGGACTAAGCCCTCCCCTGATTTGGGCCTCAATCTCTTCATTGTTAAATTCCTCAGGGGACTGGATTAGATACTTAATTTCTAAGGAAGGATACTTTCAGCAATTTCAGTTGATATGTAAATCAATTTCTGAGGTGCCAGGTGGCTTTTAATTTTTTTTTAAAGACCTTAGAGCCAACTGTCAAATCCCTAGAGAGATAGGTTCTGTAGAAGTCTGTCGTGTGGGTCATCTCTTGTAGGGAACAAATCTTTAATTCACAGATCAGTTCAGCCTTGTCTTTTTTTCATTGATCCTTTTTGTAAATTTTGAAATATTTTATTTTTATTTATTTGACAGAGAAAGGGGGGGGGAGAGAATGGGCAAGCCAGGGCCTCCAGCCACTGTAAACAAACTCCAGATGCATGAGCCCCTTTGTGCATTGGGCTAATGTGGGTCCTGGAGATTTGAACCTGGGTCCTTTGGCTTTGCAGGTAAATACCTTAACCTTTAAGCCATTCCCCCCCCAACCCCTCATTGATACTTTTATGGTACATTAAAAGTAAAAAGAAAACTTTTGCCACCACTGGCTACATGACAGTTGCAATGTACTGTGGTTCAGGAGTACCTCCCTGAAGGGTCCCCGCGTTGGGGGTTTGGTCTCCAGTGTGGCCATGTGCGAGGGGGTGGGACCTTTCTGAGGTGAGACACAGTGGGACTTGTTTGGGTTATTGAGGGCATGCCCTTGGAATAGATCCAGGTAGTTCTTACAGGGTGCCGAATTAGTTCTGGAAAAGCAAGCTGTTACAAGGGTAAGCCGATGGCCCAGTCCCTCTCTGTCTTCTTGTCAGGCAGTGGGCTCTCACTCACACGCAGCTCTGCCAGGGCCCCTTTTAGGGTTTTAGGTGTAAGGCTCTATGTCCCTAGGTTGAGTCTGAAGCAATGTCACTAACCAAATATGGACTTTCAGCCTCTCAAATTGTGAGTTAAATCATCATTTTTCTTTTGTAGTTACCTAGCTTCAAATTTCTTGTCATAATATTTAAAAATTGGCCTAATATTCCACATACAGTGGAAATTTTAGTCACTTAAGGTACTTTCAGAGAGGAGACCACCATGACCTGGAGAAGCAGTAGGAAGACGGAGAACCTGACTACAGGCATTCATCTTTCTAGAACCCTGACTCTTGCAGGCGGGACTCTCAACCACTGAGCCATCTCTCTAGCTCTTCCTCTGTTTCTTTTCTTTTTAATTTATTTGTCAGCACACACACACACACACACACACACACACACACGTAGAGAGAGAGAGAGAATGGGTGCAACAGGGCCTCCAGCCATTGCAAATGGAATTCTGGATGCATGCAACACTTTGGACATCTCTGGGTACTGGAAAACCGAATCCAGGTCATTAGACTTTGATGGCAAGCACCGTAACCACTGAGCCATCTCTCCAGCACCCTTATTTCATTTCTTAATCTTTAATTTTATGAGGTAGTGTCTCACTCTGCCCAGCTAACCTGGAACTCACTCTGAAGTCCAAGACTGGTCTAGAACTTATGGCAACTCGCCTACCTCTGCTTCCCAAGTGCTGCGTCACCACGCTCGGCCCACTTCTTTACTTCCGTGAAATTACACTCCTGATGGAGAGAAGTGAGCGCAAGAGAGCCGCTGAAGTTTACTCTCATAGTCATCCCTCCTGCAGCCCAGAAAACACGGATGGAAGTTTAGGTGGATACAGCTGGCTCTGAGGTCTGGGTCAGAGAAGGAGGGCTAGATTTTTTTTGCAACTTGAGTTCTAATGAGTGATGTGTGTGGATCTGAAAAGCATATGGCTAATGCACACATAGTCATATTAGCTCTTTTATGGAAAGGCACACATTTTCAGGGTCAAGAGTAGAGATGTGGGAGGTGAGGAAGTGTATGCAAATGGTTTTTTTTCTATAATCCTAAAACTATTTTTAAAATCAAGTCTATTAATTTACAAACATGAAATGTAAAAATACAACTAGTTCTAAGTAGTTCACTTTAGAACCGCTGAGCAGAGCAAATGTGGTGGTGCATGCCTGCAAACCCCGCACTGGGAGGAGGCAGGAGGTTCTGTGAGCTTGCAGCTGGCCCGGTCTATGGTAGTGTGTGCTCCAGGCCAGCCGGGGCTACATGAGTCCTTGTCTCAAATACAAGAATGCACAAAACAAAATACAAAAAAAAAAAAAAAAAAAAAGCCCCACCAAATTAGTGCATTTATTTCTGGTTATCACCTCTTTTTCAAAGACTAACACCAGACCAACAGTCACTTTAAGATAAGAAGAACAGGCACACCAGGGCCTCCAGTTACTGCAAACTCCACACACATGTGCCCCATTGTGTGTCTGGTTTATGTGGGTCCTAGGGAATTGAATTGGGGTCCTTAGGCTTTGCAGGCAAATGCCTTAACTGCTCAGCCATCTCTCCAGCCCTTTAATTTTATTTTTGAGAGAGGGGAAGAAAGGGGGAGAGAGAGAGAGAGAGAGAGAGAATAGGAGCTCCAGGGCCTTTCGGTCGCTGTGGACGGTGTGCCCCTTGTGTGCATGTGTGACATTGCATGCTTGTGTCACTTGCATCTGGCCACGTGGGACCTGGAGATTCCAACAAGTGTTCTTAGGCTCTGCAGGCAGGCGGCGCTAAGCCATCTCTCCAGCCTGACTTGGGCATTTCTAGTGTTGCCTTGGGTCACGCCTGGGAGCAGGCTACCTCTGCACAGCCTCTGCCCTTGCCAATGTGTAGACTCTGCTCCACCCACCCTGTGCCCCGACTAACATTAGAGTACCATCCACCAACTTCATTCTCTCTCTGGAGACAAATGGTCAGGTCTTTTCAGTCTTAGGAGTTTTGCTGCCTATTGTATGGGGATCAAAGCAAAAGAGAATTCTGTGCTCTAAGTTGCTAGAATATTAAACAATTCCTAGTGCCCAAGGTCCTGGCATGCAGTTAGTGCTTTGCACCTGCGATGGTGACCGGATGACCTTTGGATTCCAAGAATTGGCCTCCCCCCTCCATCTGATGTTCTTTGAGTTCTTGATTATCGTTGGCCTTGTCTTCTCTGTGTCCCAGATGTTTGGGAGCAAGGTGACTGCCTGTGTTGCTTTGTCTCAAGGCCTGTAAAGGGCTAGGATGAGTGCTGTGATTGGAGAATGCAAGAACCGCAACGCAAAAGCCAAAGCCAGTTTGGCTCTGACTTGATGTTTGCAGAACCCAGATACACTCAGTTTGCAATTGGCGATATAGATATCTCCCTTAATCTTTCCCTCACGCATAATTACCTTAGCGTCTACTCTGTACAAGCCACCAGCTTGGTGCTTTAAATACAGATCTGACTTTTTGTCTCAGATGCCCAAGCTGAGGAATAGAACTTGCAGACCAATCTTCTGAACTAATTCTGCTGCTAGTTTGCTGTGTATGTTGAGCCACATCACTAAACCTCCCTACGCACAAAGTAGGTGAGCTGATATTCCGTCACCTCCCGGGGTAGCAGCAAGGATTAATTGGCATTTATAGAGTGCTTTGTGATCCAGAGATGAAAGGTCTTTTGCCTCTGCCAAATCGCATGATTACAGTAGTGTGGAGGGATGAATGATTTAGAGCTTATGAAGGACTTTGAAGATGAAAAGAAACCAGTCTTATTATGATCTCTGTCAGCTTTTAGGCAGAACTGACCTCGAGGTTTATGTGCCCCTGAGTCTTTCCGGCACCACTGGGATTCTGTATCTTTTTTTCCCCCTGTTTCTTGTGTTTCCTAAGAGGTATGTTGTCCTCAGATTCTATTTTTTTTTTTCATAATTTCTAAATGACAAATCCAAGGCAGCACTCTGAAACATAACTCTGAGACCAGGGCTGACAAAGGAGGAAGGGCAGGAGAGAGGCTTCCAGGCGAAGCTCCTTCCAGGACTTCGATGTGGTTGCTCTCTGATTGCTGATACCAGGAATCCACTGAAAGGGCGAGTGAGTGCTCCCTCCGCAAACCAAGCCAAGCAGGAAGCCTGTTGAATGCGCGACTTGAGGCATCAGTTTATTGGCTCTTAGACTGAGGAATGTGTTCAGAATCAATGTCTCTGGGGATACATCCAAACTGCCCATCGGAGGGAGAAATGATGGCCTGGACCCTGTGGATTCTCCTGCCTTGAAAGACCGCAATACCTGAACTTGGGGATGGGAAGTGATTCCATCTCGCACTACTGGGCTGGCAACAACCTTATTCTGAGTTCTCAGGGCAGGGGCGTGGGTGGGCACCACTGTGATGGACTTGAATCAGGGTCACAGTTTGGAGAGGGGTAGGGGTTTTGTTACTAGGAAAACAGAAGCTGTATGATTGTACCTTAAAGAATCTCATTTCTTTCTGGAAAATTTGACACCAATGTTTATGGTATTTTTTTTAAAAAAGAGGATTTGGTGCTAGATCCTAAGGCTGTCTTCTCTACCCCTTATTATAGGTACTTCCCAGTGGTATTGCCCAACTTGTCCTAGCTCAGGTGTAGTGCTACAGGAAAGGTAAGAAGGTATGGGGTTTCAGTGATGAGGACTTTCTGATACTGCTGGATGGGGTTTATGCTGTGCTTCTGATATGAAAGGACCCTTGACACAGTATCCTCAGATCACACCTGGTCTTGCTTTTAGATTTCTTACCTCTGTTCACAAGAAACACCCCAGACGAAAAGCTTTCAATTTCTTCAGGTCAGAAGGGAAATAAAATTTATCTTTATTAGCACTTTCAAAACTTGACTGGTGGGCTGGAGAGATGGCTTAGCGGTTAAGCGCTTGCCTGTGAAGCCTAAGTACCCCAGTTCGAGGCTTGATTCCCCAGGACCCACGTTAGCCAGATGCACAAGGGGTTGCACACATCTGGAGTTCGTTTGCAGTGGCTGGAAGCCCTGGCGTGCCCATTCTCTCTCTCTCTTTCTCTCTCTGCCTCTTTCACTCTCGATCTCTCTCATATAAATAAATAACTAAATAAACAAAAAAATTTAAAAAATACCCTTGGCTGGTGGGGGGCTGGGTGTGGTGGTGTACGCCTCTAATCCTAGCACTCGGGAGGCAGAGGTAGGAGGAGCACTCTGAGTTTGAGGTCACCCTGAGACTACATAGTGAATTCCAGATCAGCCTGTGCTAGAGTGATACCCTACTGCAAAAAACAAGACAAAAGAAAACAAACAAACAAAAAAACCCAAGCTCCCCCCCTCAAAAAAATGCAAAAACAAAAAACCTGACTGGTGGACAGTTGTTTAGTAGGCCCATGTTGGTTCTTTTTCACATCCCCACACCTTTTCCCACTTACTTTTCTCAAGTCCACATTCCATGTTCACTGTGTTCTTTTAGTATGGACAGTATTTAGCAGTAGCTTGGTGTGGGGAGATTTCACCTGTACAGTGCCTTATGAGTGATGTATTTATGAGTGAAGGAGGGCTTGTCTCTTGAAGATAAAACAAAACCACTGGGCCTGTGCAGTTTAACCCAACAGCAACCATTACGATAGAATCTCCCCAACCTACATATCTGGCAATTCTTATCACTGTATAATAAACTCAGTATTGTGCGAAGCTGAGAGTAAAGGCTGTAATTTTGCGCCTTCCCACATGCACAGGCCAGACTAATTTGTGTCTGAAGGATATGTATCTGGTGCCAAGTGGAGAAAATGCCCACATCCCAGTAAGAGTGGATAGAAGAGGAAAGTTTTCATCAATTATTTCAAAGTCTTTTAGTAATTCACAAACAGGCTGGCCATTCAGTAACAAAATTGAGTTTTCCATTTCTAAACAGTGATATAACAGCATGGTAGTTCTATCCAAGATTCTGTCCCAGAATATCTCATTCCTTGGCAGTTATTTTAAATGGTGCAACTGAGCTTTATTGGATTTGGGGATTATTACTTTATCCACAGCTTTCTGAAGTCATAAGACTACCCGATAAAAGGTGCTTTGTGAAAACACTGCCTTGTTTTAAGAAAATGTTGATCACTTTTTATAGTTATATTTTCTGTATGCTTGCATTAATAAGTTGCTCTGAAAATATTTTGCAAAAGGAAAGATATAGAGAGATGGCTTAGCAGTTAAGGCGCTTGCCTGCAGGGCCAAAGGACTCAGGTTCAATTCCCTAGGACCCATGTAAGCCAGATGCACAAGGTGGTACATGCATCTGGAGTTTGCAGTGGCCAGAGGCCCTGGAAACTCATTCTCTGTCTTTCTCTTGCTCTCTCTCTCTCTGCCTCTGTCTCTCTCTCAAATAAATTAAACAAAATAAAATATTAAAAAAGAAGTTTCTCTGGGTGTAGTGAGAATTGTCTGGTTTTTATGCACAATTTATCTTTATGTTACTACTACTATTGTTTTATTAGTTTTTGTAGTCTCTGAAGATTGTTCCAAGTAGTTTTCTATGCAACTTGTTTTTGTTATGTCTGATTCTAATTTTATCTAGGGACTGCTGTGGCTTGATAGGTTTAAGTCACAGGAAGGACAGGTGCCAAATTAAAGACTGCTTGGCAGGTTGTTTTTTTTTTTTTTTGGATGCTGTATTTTTAACATTCTCCACTTTGCTAGGAAAATAGCTTTTCATAAGAATGTATAGTTTAAAGAACTTTTCATGCCTGCCTCTGATGAAGCCTGGGAATGCTGCAAGAAGACTGGGGGATCTTTTGAAAGAGAAATGCAAAAACTGAAATATTAATACTATTGGGCACTAGTTTCAAGGCATTTGTTATCCAGAAAATAAATGCTGTCACATTTTATTTCTATAAGTCTCCTGGTCAAAGAGTTGACAACTTTGTCTCAATATTTTAGTTTACTTTTATTGACAACTTCCATAATTATAGACATTAACCCATGGTAATTCCCTCCTTCCCCCCCTACTTTCTCCTTTGAAACTCCACTCTCCATCATTCTCCCTTTCCCCTCTTAATCAGTCTCTTTTTTATTTTGATGTCATCATTTTTTCTTCTATTATGCTGGTCCTATGTAGGTAGTGGCAAGTACTGCAAAGTCATGGATATCCAGGCCATTTTGTGTCTGGAGGAGCGCTTTGAAAGGTGTCCTATCCTTCCTTTGGCTCCTACACTCTGTCTGTCACCTCTTTCCCAATGGAACCTTAGCCTTGGAAGGTGTGATAGAGATATTTCAGTGCTGAGCACTTTTCTGTCACTTCTCAGTACCATGGTGCCTTCTGAGTCACCCCAAGGTCACACCACCATCTGAAAAGAGAAGATTCTCTAGCCAAAAGTGAGAGTAGAATTAATGTATGAGTGTGAACATTAAGAGAAATGCTTACTGGGCAGTTTGGTGAGCATCCTATATACATTTAGTGAAATAGCAGCAGACATCATACACCTAAGGCTCATGACTACCCCATCGTAGGTTTTCAGTATCAGGTATGTATTCCCTCCTGCAGAGTAGGCCTCCAGGCCAATTAGTGAGTGGTTGTTTTCCCCCATAACAGACATGCTACTATTGCACCCATTGGCTCATTTGGCCTGCTTGGCCAAATTTAGGGCTGTAGTGTCCACTGTTGAGTATCGTCACTGGTAATTTTTCTCTCTCCCCTTGATCTGCATGCAATGTAGCTTTTTTCCAGCTTTCTGTCAGCTGGTCTACACAGAGGAGGCTTTCAGCTCAGTTCCAGGAGGATTTCTCAGTGTCCTTGCAGCTCAAGTATGTGGGTCTTTAGCAGTAGGGTCTTACCATCTATTCCTGGTGGGAAACCAAGAGCATCTGCAATGGCCTGTAATGTTTTGGGGGCACCCCTGGCCAACAATGCACTGGGAGGTATCCCATCCCTGGCACTGAAAATTTTCTAGTAACAATCTATGGCTTCTGGGTGTTCCATTGTCAAAAAAAGTAGGTTTCCATATGGCTTACTCATATCCTGTTAGATTTTGGTTATCTCTCTCTCCACTTTTCCTTTATTCAATCTCTTCCCCTGACCTCATTTAGGCCTTTCCACCTGCATTGATCTGTTCTTCTACTTACATATATACAATACCATCCTATTAAGTACCCTACCTCCCTTTCTATTCCCTTTCTAGCTTACTGGCTTCTGTTACTGAGTTTTATTCCAACTCACCGGGAAGTCCAATCATTTGTAGCTAGGATCCTCATATGAGAAAGAACATGTGGCATTTGACTTTCTGGGCCTGGGTTACCTCACTAAATATAATCCTTTCCAGATCCATTCTTTTTTTGTGTGTGTGTGCAAATTTTGTTTTTCTGTACCACTGAGTAGAACTCCATGGTATAAATGTGCCATATCTTAATTATCCACTCATCAGTTGAGGGACATCTAGGTTGGTTACATTTCCTAGTTATTGTGAATAGAGTAGCAATAAACATGGTTGAGCAAGTATCTCTAAGGCAGTGAGACGAGTCCTTAGGATATATGCCTAGGAGTGGTATAGCTGGGTCATATAGTAAATCTATTTTTAGCTGTCTTAGGAAACTCCACACTGATTTCCACAATGGCTGTACCAGACTGCATTCTCACAAACAGGGTAGAAGTGTTCCTCTTTTTCCGCATCCTTGCCAGCATTTATGGTCATTTGTTTTCATGATGATAGCCAATCTGACAGGAGTGAGATGGAATCTCAACGTAGTTTTAATCTGTATTTCCCTGTTGGCTGGGGATGTAGAAAATTTTTTAGATGTTTATATGACAACTGTATTTCTTCTTTTGAGAACTCTCTATTTAGCTCCATAGGTTTTTTTCTTTTCTTTTCTTTTCTTTTCTTTTCTTTTCTTTTCTTTTCTTTTCTTTTCTTTTCTTTTCTTTTCTTTTCTTTTCTTTTCTTTCTTTCTTTCTTTCTTTCTTTCTTTCTTTCTTTCTTTCTATCTTCCTATCTTTTTTTTTTTTTTGGCTTTTTGTGGGAGGGTCTCACTGTAGCCCAGGCTGAACTGGAATTCACTATGTAGTCTCAGGGTGGCCTTGAACTCATGTAATCTTCCTACTTCTGTCTCCTGAGTGCTGGGATTAAAGTCTGTGCCACCACACTCAGAGCATAGCCCATTTTTTAATTGGGTTGTTTGAGTTCTTATTATTTAGCTTTTTGGTTCTTTGTATATTCTGGATATTAATCCTCTGTCAGATATATAGCTGGCAGAGATTTTCTCCCATTCTGTAGGTTGCCTCTTTGCTCTATTCACAGCGTCCTTTGTTGTACAAAAGCTTTGTAAATTTCATGAGGTCCCAGTGGTTGATCCGTGGGTTTTATTTATTGAGCAACTGGGATTATATTCAGAAAGTCTTTGTGCAGACCAATATGTTGAAGGGTTTCCCCTACTTTTTCCCCTAGCAATGTCCGAGTTTTGTATTTGATATTAAGGTCTTTGATCAATGTGGATTTAATTCTTGTGCATGAAGAGAGATAAGGATCTCTTTTCATCCTTCTACAGATATATATTCAGTTTTCCCAACACCATTTGCTGAAGAGGTTGTCTTTTCTCCAATGAGTATTTTTGGCATTTTTGCTGAAGATCAAGTGGCTATAGCTTCCCAGACTCACATCTGGGTTCTATATTCTGTTCCATTGATTTACATGTCTGTTTTTGTGCCAGTACCATGCTGTTTTTGTTACTGTGGCTCTGTAATATAGGTTGAGATCAGGTATGGTGATACCACCAGCCTTATTTTTGTTGCTCAAAATTGTTTTAGATATTTGAGGACTTTTGTGCTTCCAAATGCATTTTTGGATTGTTTCTTTCTATTTCCATGAAGAATGCCATTAGAATTTTGATGGAGATTGCATTTAATGTGTAGATTACTTTTGGCAGTTGTCATTTTCACAATATTGATTCTTCCAATCCAGGAACAAGGGATGTCTTTCCATTTCCTAGTGTCTTCTGCAATTTTTTGCTTTGAGAGATTTAAAGTTTTCATTGTAGAGATCATTCACTTCCTTGATTACGTTTATTCCAAGGTACTTTATTTATTTGATGCAATCGTGAATGGGAATGATTCTCTGATTTCATCCTCTATGTGTTTGTTGTTAGCATATAAGAAGGCTACTGATTTCTGTGTGTTTATTTTGTATCCTGCTATATGGCTGTAGGTGCTTATCAGCTCTAACAGTTTGCTGGTAGAGCCATTAGGGTTCCTTGTATATGGAATCATATCATCTGCAAAAAATGATAATTTGATCTCTTCCTTTCCAATTTGTATCCCTTTTATGTGTGTCTCTTACCTTATTGCTATGGCTAAGACTTCCAATACTATATTAGATAAAAGTGGGGACAGTGGACTCCCTTGTCTTGTTCCTGATTTTAGTGGAAAATCTTCAAGTTTTTCTCCATTTAGTGTTATGTTGGCTGTAGGTTTGTCATAAATAGCTTTTATTTTGTTGAGATATGTTCCTTCTATTTCCAGTTTCTGTAAGACTTTTATCATGAAGGGATGTTGGATTTTGTCAAATGCTTTTTCTGCATCTATTGAGATCATCATGTGATTTTTGTCCTTCAGTCCATTTATATGGTGTATTATATTTATCAATTTGCATATGTTGAGCCATCCCCTGTGTCTCTGGGATAAAGCCTAGTTGGTTGGGTGAATGATCTTTCTGATGTATTCTTATGTTCTATTTGCCAATATTTTGTTGACAATTTTTGCATCTATGTTCATGGGAGATTGGTCTGTAATTTTCCTTTTTTGTTCTATCTTTGGTTTTGGTATCAGGGTGATGCTGGCTTTGTAGAAGGAGTTTGGTAGGATCCTTTCCTTTTCTATTTGGTGGAAAAGTTTGTGAAGCATTAGTATTAGTTCTTCCATGAAAGCCTGGTAAAATTCATCAGTGAATCCATTTGGGCCTGGAATTTTTTTTTTTTTTTTGGTTTTTTGAGGTAGGGTCTCACTCTAGCCCAGGCTGACCTGGAATTCACTATGTAGTCTCAGGGTGGCCTCAAACTCATGGTGATCCTCTTACCTCTGCCTCCCAAGCTCTGGGATTAAAGGCGTGCGCCACCACGCCCAGCTGGAATTTTTTTAATTGGGAGATATTTTTTTTTATCACTGCTTGGATCTCCATACTTGTTATAGATCTATTTAGGTAGTTAATCTCCTCTTAATTTAATTTAGGTAGGTCATATAAATCAAGGATATCACCCATTTCTTTCAGATTTTCAAACTTAGTGGAGTAAATGTTCCTATAGCATGTCCCTATGATTTTTCGAACTTCTCTGGTATCTGTTGTGGTGGTGCCTTTATCATCTCTAATTTTATTAATTTGTGTCTCTTCTTTCTTTTTTCTGGTCAGATTTGCTAAGGGGTTTATCCTTTCAAAGAACCAACTCTTTGTTTTAGTGATTCTTTGGATTTTTTTGTTTCTATTTCATTAATTTCTTCCCTTAGATTTATTATTTCTTCCTGTCTACTGATTTTTGGTTTGCCTTTTTCTTCTTATTCCAAAGCCTTAAGGTGAAGCATTGATTTGTTTACTTGTGACCTTTCTAATTTCTTTCTTTCTTTCTTTCTTTTTTTGGGGTAGGGTCTCACTCTAGCCCAGGATGACCTGGAATTCACTAGGTAGTCTCAGTGTGGCCTCGAACTCATGGTGATCCACCTACCTCTGCCAACTGAGTGCTGGGATTAAAGGCATGAGCCACCACGCCCGGCTCTAACTTCTTAATATAGGCACTTAAAGCTCTAAATTTCCCTCTTAGGACTGCCTTCATTGTGTCCCAAAGGCTTTGGTATGTTTTGTTCTCACTATCATTTGATTCAATGAAGTTTTTTATTTCCTTCTTGATTTCATCAGTGACCCATTCATCATTTTAATGTATTGTTTAGTTTCCATGATTTTGTGTATGCTGTATAGCTTTTCTTGCTATTGATTTGTTGTTTGATCCCACTGTGATCAGATAGAATGCAAGGAATTATTTCAATTTTCCTATATTTGTTAATATTTGCTTTGTGTTCTAATATATGGGCTATTTCAGAAAATGTTCCATGTGCTGCTGAAAATAATGTGTATTTTATAGCATTTGGATGAAATGTTCTGTAGATATGTTAGGTCCCTTTGTTCTATTACTCCATTTAATACAGATGTCTCCCTATTTTTTGCTGGGATGACCTGTCAATAGATGAGAGTGGGGTATTGAAGTCACCCACTACAACTGTGTTTGCTGTTATCTGTGACTTTAGTTATAATAGTGTTTGTTTGGTGAAATTGGGAGCCCCTATGTTAGGTGCATGTATGTTTAGGATTGTAATGTCCTCCTGTTGGAGTTTTCCTTTAGTCAATATAAAGTGATTTTTCTTATTTTTCCTAACTAATGTTGGTCTGAAGTCTGCCCTGTCTGATATTAGGACCACCTGCTTGTTTTCTAGGCTCATTTGCTTGAAAAACTGTTTTATAACCTTTCACCCTAAGACAGTGTACATGTTTTGTGGAAAGGTAAGTTTTTGGAGCAACAAATAGAAGGATCCTATTTTTAACCCAGTCTGCAAACCTGTGTTTTTTGGTTGGGTCATTGAGGCTGTTGATATTAAGAGTTACTATTGAAAGATGTGTATTCATTTTTGCCATTTTTCTTGTTTTGTAGTTCTTCCAGTTTTACCTTTTCTCTCTTGTATTACTAGTATTTGAATACGGTTTGTTTTTTCCAGGTTCCTTGTGTGTGTGCTTTTTTTTCTTTTCAGTATGGAGGATCCTTTCAAGTATTTTCTGTAGAGCTGGTTTGGTCTTCACATACTTCTTTTGCCGGCTTTTGTTGTGGAATGTTCTCTTGGTTGAGAGTTGTCATCTTTCAGAACTCTGAATACATCATCCCAAGGCCTTCTGGCTTTTTAAATTTTGTGTTGAGTAATCTGTTGTTATCCTGATGGGCTTGCCTTTATATGTGACTTAATTTATCTCTCTAACTGCTTTAAATATATTTTTCTTTGCTTTGTGTGTTTTGTAGTTTAATTATAATATGAAGGTGAGAGGTTCTTTCCTGATTTTGTCTGGTGTTCTATAGGCTTCCTGTATCTGTACTGGCATCACTTTCCCCATGTGGGGGAAGTTTTCTTCTATGACTTTGTTGAAACTACTTGTTATGCCTTTGGAGTGAATTTATTCTCCTTCTACTATGTCCTGGATTCTTATGTTTAATCTCTTCATAGTGTCCGAATACTTGAAATTCCCCCTCATGCCCTCCTATTAGTTTGTCTTTCTCTTTGTTGAACTGGAGTAGATCTGCCACCTGGTCTTCTAGTTTAGATACTCTGTCCTCTCCTTCCTCCCTTCTACTGGTTTTAGAGTTTTCTATTTGTTTTAATCTGTTTTTCATTTCTAGTATTTCTGATTGGTAGGTTTTCTTTATCTCTATTCCCTTAATCATATTTTCTATTGACCTACTTATTTCATTAGGTTGGTTTCCTGTGTTCTCTTGGGATTCCTTCAGGTGTTGGTTTTCTTCTCTGATTCCACTGCTTTCTTTGAGTATTGACATAATAATTTTTTTGAATCTTTGTCAGGCATTTCATCTAAAGCAGTCTCACTGGAAGTTATTTCCTATGTATTCATAATTTTTGGTGGGATTATACTATAGCCATCATAAGTTAATTTGACGCTTGGGTTTTCTAATTATCTGCTATGTTCTTAGCTGTGTAAATCTGACTTTAGAGTAGGAGTGTAAGGTGTCAGGTGTAGCTTTTATTCTCTAAGGGAAACAGCAGAAGTGACCCTAGGTGTTGAGTTTGCCTACTATTCAAGCGTTGTAGTAGACTGGATGAAGCAAATTACTGGCAAGTTTTAAAATTCAACTAAGCAATATAGACATTCAATCAAACACAGCACAGATTATTTATACTAGTGTGGGGATTAAGCTAAACAGATAATTTAGAAAAGCCAAGGTCTCTAAGGGTATGTGTTGCCCACACCCTTAGTACTGTCAACTAGGAGGCTGGGATTTCTAGTCTGAAATGAGTGCCAGGTCAGCCTGGGGTAGTCAGGCTCTGACCCCAGTAGTGCCTTAAGAAAAAGACAGGAGGGCTGGAGAGATGGCTTAGCGGTTAAGCGCTTGCCTATGAAGCCTAAGGACCCCGGTTCGAGGCTCGGTTCCCCAGGTCCCATGTTAGCCAGATGCACAAGGGGGCGCATGCGTCTGGAGTTCGTTTGCAGAGGCTGGAAGCCCTGGCACGCCCATTCTCTCTCTCCCTCTATCTGTCTTTCTCTCTATGTCTGTCGCTCTCAAATAAATAAATAAAAAATTTAAAAAAAAAAGAAATAAAAATAAAAAAAAAAAAAAAGAAAAAGAAAAAGACAGGAGCTTGAGAGATGGCTTAGCAGTTAAGGCACTTGCCTGTGAAGCCTAAGGACCCAGGTTCAACTCTTCAGGTCCCACATAAGCCAGGTACACAAGGTGGTGCATGCATCTAGAGTTCATTTGCAGTGGCTGGAGGCCCTGGCACACCCATTCTCTTGCTCTCTCTCTCCCTGTCTCTCTCTGTTTCTAATAAATAAATAAATGAATCTTTAAAAAAAACGAAAAGACAAAGGACCAAAAATCAGGAAACATCAATGGAAACAATAATCAGCACCAAAATCCAGCTTATTTGAGAAGGGTAAAGCCAACCAAGTATATATCAGTCAAATGTAATACATAACCTTTCCTTGACATGGAAAGAGAGATTAACATTTCCAGTGCAAGCCTGAGTATCTGGCTTTGTATAAGTAAGTCCTGTTACCTTTTGGGATGGCTTCCAATTTCACTAATGCTGAGTGCCCACCTCAATCCCTCTTGGTGCTGGGCAACCATGGGTGAATGAGTTCTCCAGACATTCGTGGTCCTGATGGTGCCTAGAATCGTACCGGAGCTGCTCAGCTGGTCCCAGCAGGTCCCGTTTGTATCTCCTTCAGCAGCTGCTGAGCGGGTCTCTGGTGTCTTCCCTTTCAGGTGTCTTGACTTTGCGAGGAGGCTGAAGTGAGTAGAAAATCCCCTCCTCTGTTCCTGCTCCTGCTGCCTGCACCGCCTTCCTGGCAGGCTTGTGGATTGGGGGCCCGCTGGTGCCTCGGCGGGATTCTGGCCAGTTTCCTCCTTTCTGGAAGATCTTGATCTCTTCTGCTTCTCTGCTGTAGTTGATAATAACTAATACACCTTCACTTTTCAGTAGAAGAGTGTATTTTTCTGTGTTTCTGTTTATTTCCCTCCCTATGCTGCTTTGGTGTGGCTACAATGCCTCCATCGTACCCAGAAGTCCTGTCTTCATGACTGAATTGTAGGCTGAGGGAGCCTTTCAAGAGGGAAAGCATCTGGCCTTACAGTGGATTTTATTTATTGGTTGTGGTCAGGTGGGAGACCTCTGGGAAGCAGACAGTTGCCAAGAACAGCAGATTTTAGATGTTACTTGCTTGCTTGATTCAAAGGGCCAGTTATTTAACTACAGATTAGCAGCTGCCTGAACGACCACAGGTATAGCACACTGAATGCCATTATCCCTTATAGGTATCCATCAAAAAATTATCGGGGTACACAGGGGAAAGAAGTGGATTTGGGGTGGGTAGTATGTTTTGCCTAGCTAGGCTCAACTGCATATTGGAACTGAAATTTTTTTAAAAAATATATTTTATTCATTTATTTTTTTGAGAGAGGGAGGGAGAGGGAGAGAGAGAGAGAGAGAGAGGGAGAGAGAGAGAGAGAGGGAGGGAGGGAGGGAGGGAGGGAGGGAGAGAGAATGGGCATACCAGGGGCTCCAGTCACTGCAAATGAACTCCAGATGTGTGTGCCCCCTTGTGCATCTGGCTTACGTGGATCCTGGAGACTTGAATCGGGATCCTTTGGCTTTTCAGGCAAGCACCTTAAGCACTAAGCCATCTCTCTAGCCCTGGAACTGGAATCCTAATTTGAGCTTAATGATAAGATACAAGCTGTGGAAATAAGGGGCAATGTTTTGTGTGGCTGTGCATTTCTGGGGTTGGCATGAGTAGGGTTTATGAGATTCCCCCAAACAGACACAGCCTTCAAAAAGTTCCCAGTGGGTGACTCAATTTTCCCTGCACTGTGGGGCAGCAGTCACCCACATGTGATCTCTGCCAGGGAAGAATGCCTGCCGGCCTGTGGGTGAGCACTCTGGTGACTTATGGTGAACACACTCGGAGACTCCTCAAAGCCCCACCAGGTGTCCGGGGTGATTGACACAAGACTGGGGCATGATGGGAAGGTGTATCTCCCTTCCAAAAGGGGCTGCTTAATAGATTGAGCAAAGGATGTCTCTAAAAATAACATGCTAACCAGATGCCAAAGGTTAAACTATACATAGATAAATAATGAAAGTTAGGGTTCTGATAGTGGGTTTACTTGAATTTGAGGCCTTCATCATTCTCTCTTTCTATGAAATTGAGGATTTCTGAATCCATACCCACATCATTCACTCTCTGTCTGACTCTGGGCAGAGTTTCTGCTCCCTCAGAAAGGAAATTTGTTGTCTCTACAATGAGGATTGAATCTCCCCAAGTGAGCTGTGGGGTGAGGTGACGTCTTGTGCAGGGAAAGCAAGCTCTCCCTGGCATTTGCCCTGATCCTTATTCAAAATTTGCCAAGTCTCATTCATGGAACAGGAAGACGATGGCTGTCCAGTTTGCTTCTGTGTGTGAAAGAATGGTTGAGGCATGGGTAAATGTGACAGCGACTGAAGATAATCCCCTACGAAAGGCTGACGACAACCTTCCTTTTCATCACCCAAATGACAGGAGTTGCCACACCTCAGTGTCTCCCTTAGATTGGTGAGACTGAGTAAAGGTTTTAATCCCTTTTAGTCTATCACACTTCTGAGTGGGTATAGCTCATGGTAAAACATGGGCTCAGCATATGCACAAGGCCTCAAGTTTGATATTCAGTACCCAAACCCAACCAACGAAAACCAACCTGTAACGCTTCACCCTTTCAGAATCGTGCTCACCCAGGCTTTACAGTGGCAAGGGCGGAACTTCTAAACTATGGTGACATGTTAGAGATTCCAGGAAGCTTTTTACACTTGCTCATATTTGGGTCTCGCTTCAGACGCATTAAGTGAGGATTATTAAGGAGTGGTCACCCTGCGGGGTCCCAGGGTTAAAGCTGCACTAGGAGCTATGGGAGAAGTGCTGTCATAGCTGTCAGCTTATAGCATCGTCTATAATAAGTCACTGAAGTTGGAGAATTAGATGTCAAAAGTTAAAAATTTTCTTTTGCTTTGAGATTTTTGGAATTTTCTTTTGGTGAATAATCATTTTTTTTTTTTCTTCCCAAAGATGTATGTAATTGCTAGTCCTAGAGCTTTCTCTTTTGCCAAATATTCATAGCATAAAGATATATATTGTCAATTATGTTTTTAATTAGAATAGAAATGTGTGTAAAGCTCTTTCACAGAAATGCATACTAAATCTGTTTCAGAGAAACTTACTTGCAAGACATTTTCTTTTTACCCAATTCCAATTCTGGCTTTGGCTTTCATTCAAGAGAAGCCACTACAACGAAATATTTTCTGACACTGTAGGAATAGCTGTCCTTGATGTGTGTGTCCTTATTTATGACAGGGTTCCTAATAACCTCCACAAATAAACCTGTTTTGTTTAATGAAAAATATTTCAAAATGGAAGAGGGATGTATGCCATGTTGACCCAAAAATAGCATGCTGTAATGAGCTCAACATGGGCAAGGGCTTAAAAGCTTGTCTTCATGGGAAATTCTTATTGATTTTACTTGACTATAATTGGAGGGGAAAATGTAATGGTATTTTAGCATGACAATTGCATAATGTGTGCTCATTGAACCTCAAAATGTGTGGTCTTTGAAAAGAATTTCATAAGAGAAATTTCATAAATCTTATGTATGGATGGATGTGTGTACTTCTTAGGAGGATAAATATGAAGTTTGTGCAGCAGCTTGCTTTTTTCATTTTATCAATATATAATAGACATTCTTTTTAAAAATTAAGTTATTTATTTATTTGAGAGAGAGAGAGAGAGAGAGAGGGAGAGAGAGAGAGAATTGGCTTGCCAGGGCCTCCAGCCATTGCAAACTAACTCCATACACATGTGCCACCTTATGCATCTGACTTACATGGGTCCTGTGGAATCGAACCAAGGTCCTTTGGCTTTGCAGACAAATGCCTTAACTGCTAAGCCATCTCTCCAGCTCCTATAGTAGATATTGTTGTCAATACTGTGATATTCATGGTAGTTTTAATAGTTAGACAGTATTGCTTATTTTGGATTTAGCAGCATGTATTTAACTTATCTTCAATTTCTGGACATGTAAGCTGTTTCCAACTTTTCTATATTCAACATTGTAATGGACATCCTTGTTCATATAATTGTTGGTACAATTGTTTCCTAAGGGTAGTTCAAACCAATGGAGTTAGTGGTGAAAGTGTTCACAATTTTGAGAACTTTTACAATTTTGATATGTATTGCCATGTTATATTGGAGGCTGCCTTTACACATTCTGAAACAATTATTTCTTATGCATTTTCTCCTTTTTAAAATTTTTAACTTTTTATTGACAACATCCATAAATATAGACAATACACTATAATCATAAGCCTTTCCTACTACTCCTTTCTCCCCTCAAATCCCCTCCATTAAATCCCTTCTTCCTTCTAAACTAGTCTTTCTTCTAATTTTTTTTAAAGAACGGGGTGCTGGAGAGATGGCCTAGTGGTTAAGGCGTTTGCCTGCAAAGCCTAAGGACCCATGTTCGACTTTCCAGATCCCATGTACACCCGAGGCACAAAGGTGAGATAAGTGCAAGGTTGCACATACCCACTAGGTGGCGCAAGCACCTGGAGTTCGATTGCAGTGGCTGAGACCCTCCTGCACCAATTCTCCTTCCTTCCTTCCTTTCTTCCTTCCCCCCCCCTCTCTCAAATAAATAAAATAAATGAATAAAAAGAATGATCACACCAGCGTCTCTAGTCACTGCAAATGAACTCCAGATGCATGTGCCACTATGTGCATCTGGTTTATGTGAGTACTATGGACTCGAACCTGGGTCCTTTGGCTTTGCAGGTAAGCACCTTAACTGCTAAGCTATCTCTCCAGGCCATTTCTTCATTTTGATGTCATCATTTTTTTTCTTCATGTTATGCAGGTCTTCTGAAGGTAACATTAGGCACTGTGAGATCATGAATATTAAGGCCACTTTGTGTCTTGAAGACAGCATTGTATGTAGTCCTTCCCTTCTTTTGGTTCTTGCATTCTTTCTTCCACCTCTTCTGCGAGGGTCCCTGAGCCTTGAAGGGTGCAATAAAGAGATGTCTCATTTAGTGCTGAACATTGCACTGTCACTTCTCAGCAGTGTGGTGAGTTTTGAGTCACCCCAGTGGTCACTGCCATATGAAAAGAGAAGCTTTTTTAACCAAAAGTGGGAGTCGCATTAATATATGTACATAAACATAAGTATATAGGTGGCAATTTGGTGAGCATAATACATTATGCATCATTTTCTGCTCGGCACTGCAGGTTTGTCATCTACTGAGCTGCTTGAAATCCGAAGTGAAAATCTCCCCTAACAACTCAGCCCATAGCTTCCAACTCCTCACCTTTATCCTGCAGGTAAAATGCCAGAGAGAGCTAGGTATGTATTGAAGTAACAAGCATAGGGCAAGGGAGATGAAAAAGAGAAAGAGGCTATTGACAATGGACCTAGGAGCAATTAATACTATTTTTACTTTTCAGTTTCTGAGAACAATGAAGTTTCCTCCAGAGACAAGCTAGTGTTGCAAAGAAGGGAGAACTGGAAATTCCACTTAAAATTCTCCTGGGCCTTAGGTTTGAGATCGGCAGCAGGAGGCATTGCAGGTGCTTTGTCTGTTCTTTTGAACTTGCCTTTTGATCTCATTTAAATTTCCTCCTCATTTCACCTGTTCCGGGTTTATTGTCTGGAAAACAAGCAGGTGAATATATTAGCTCCTCCTTAAGGCTAGACTACAGGAAATTTATGTTCAGGTCAGGAGTCGTATAACGTGAGTACATGCTTCATGTTTATGAGAAAATTAAGCAATAGGGAATTTTATGCTGGGATTTATGACACCAACTTGTAGCAGGCCTATTGTGAGGTTGGGAGGAGGGATTTTAAACAAGGGAAAAACACCCTGTAGTACTGATTCAAATTCTTCATTTGATGGGAAAAACATGTAAAGATTTTATTCTGGAAATTGCCTATGAGTTCAGACAGGAGACAGGAAAACATAAATATTATAGTCACTCCCCCTTCCCTCAGATACTGAAGTCATATACGACTTCAAATGAAGCGATTTCGGCTCTCTAGGCATCTGCATGCAGACCAGAATTGTCTAAGAGCATTTAATTACAAGTTTAAGCAACTTCTATCTCTATTAATTCCAGGAGGGAAAGGGAAAGAAAAGAGAAGCATGTGTGCAGTTGAGAGCGCAAGAGTCCTACACTCCCCCCAAACCTGACCTACACCTTATGAATCCGCACTCACAGCCCATAAAAGCCAGCACAAAGAGGCACGGCAGCTGGAATCATTCAGCAAAGGCAATGGCTTTCAAAGACATGGCCAGCAGCAGGTGGAATATACATCAGGGGTCCTTTAGTCTTCAAATAGTACTTCTCTTTACTGGGAAGCAATGTGGCTCTTACGTAGTCAATAAAGAGCAAATCCAGGGTGCTTCTCCTTGATGACTCCAGTGTCACACTGACACGGGGCTCAGAAAAGACTGACTTCAAGGGCCGGAGGGTGTGGGTCCTGGCTTGGCAGATGGATTCTGCAAACCATGCTGAGGTTTCCCTTCCCACTCCCCACCCCTCCCTGAGTCCCCGCCACCCCCCAGCTTAATGGCTGGAATCATTCAGTAGAATTCAGCCTGCTCTACAGTGATTGCTCTAAATTTGTCTGACTTCACCAATTACTGCTCACTTGATCAGTGTCTAAAAATCCATTTAATCCATTATAAAAAATATTATAAACACGGTTTCATGGACAACAGAAATTTATTTCTCATAGCTCTGAAAGCTAGGAAAGCTAAGAGCCAGGATTTGCAGACCCAGGGTGCAGTGAGGGTCCACCTTGTAGTTCACACAGGGTGCCTCTGGCTGTGTCTTCACAGCCAGAAGTGAGCGGTCTTTCTCAGGTCTGTGTGTGTGTGTAAGTGTGTGTGCAGGTAAACAGTGTGCATGGGAAGGCGAGAGATCAATCTTGGGTGTTATTCTTCAGGCACTAGCAACCTTTTTTGGGGAGACTTGCTTTTTTAGATCAATTGAAAATTTTTATTTACTTATTTATATATTTTTGAGTTAGGGTTTCACTCTAGCCCAGCTGACCTGGAATTTACTGTGTAGTCTCAGGGTGTCCTTGAACTCAGTTATCCTCCTACCTCTGCCTCCTGAGTGCTGGGATTAAAGGCATGCCCCACCATGCTTGGCTTAAAATTTTATGTTTATTTAAAATTTTATTTTATTTTTATTTGAGAGAGACACACCCACCCACACTGAGAGAGAGAGAGAGAGAGAGAGAGAGAGAGAGAGAGAATAGGTATACCAGGGCCTCTGGCCACTGCAAACAACCTCCAGATGCATGAGTCACCTTGTGCATCTGGTTTATATAGGTCCTGTGGAATCGAGCTTGGGTTCTTAGGCTTTGCAGGCAAGAGCCTTAACTGCTAAGCCATCTCTCCAGCCCCTGTTTTGTTTTGTTTTGTTTTGTTTTTAAATCAAGAACTCATTCATCTCACACGGCTGCCTTGTATGAGAGGAGCTCAGCAAATGCTTGTTACATTAGCAAATGAATTCAGGAGTCAGAACAAATGATATCCTTACCTGCCTTCATAATGGCTAGGTTCCCTCCTCAGTGGTCAAGATGAAATGCCTCACTGTCATTCATGTGCAGCCAGTGGTACTGGTCCCTGACAATTAGTGAACATTCTCTTTAAGTCTTTGATCTAGAACCTTTGCTGAGAAGATTAGCCGTGTTAGTACCTTTCCTGGCCTGGACAATTAACATTCATAGTTAGATTCACCAGAATAATCTGGAAAAGTGAACCTTCTATCAAGACCTATTATGAATACTTGCTAATACTTGTACCCTTAGCGAGGTAACTCAACTTTTAAAGAAAACAAAAATCTGTTGTTTTCCCATGATTCCTTATTTCTTACATAAAAATCTCCAGCAAGGCTAACTGTCATAGGACCAGAAAATTCTATGCAGGCTGCTTGGAGAGAAAAATTATCGATAGTCTTGGGCAGCAGTAGACACAATGAGCTACACAACAGACCAGCCAGGCAAAATGTGCCCACTGGTACAGTATTGGAATGACTATTACGGGATAACCAACTGTTCTCTGATAGGATTTAAGGCTGCTCCTGGGAGGGAATTTATGCCTGGTACTGAAAAAACCTAGTCAAAAGCCTATGGCTGAGAGGGGCATAGACCCTGGGCAAGTGGGAAGATATCACTGTTGTTTGTCTAAATGCATATGTTGTACCCATCAAATTGTCCTCCAAATGTTTATGTTTATGATCATAAATTAGTGCTGGTCTCACCTTTGATCAGAAAAGCTGCTTTTTCCAGTTGATGGTAATGGTTGGGAAGACTTCACACTCATCAAATTACTGAGAATGAATGACTATGGACTGTTATCACCCCCTTCAAGGCCAGAGAATGGGAAAGAGTGCTTTGGATCTGAGGGAGAAATTCCCTACTTCTGGGCATTATATAGTTAAGAAACAAAAACTGCACTCTTGACTAGGAATGGGCTATGACTCTGGAGTCCAGGGCTCTGGGAGATCAGCAAGAAACATTGTTGCTGGCTAGAGGTAGTTACAAATGATTCTCTACAATAGTTTACCAGTTGCTCATCATGAATGGTGGCGGGCAAAAATAGCAGTTTAGGCTCTTGCCTGGGAAGTCTAAGGACCCGGGTTCAACTCCCCAGAACCTACATAAACCAGATGCTACACATCACGACACAGACATCCAGAGATCGTTTGCAGTAGCTAGTGGCCCTGGCATACTAATTCTCTCTCTCTTTCTCATAAATAAACAAGCAAATATAAATATTAAAGAAACAGAAGTGGGACTAGTTAGAAAGAAGAAGGGGCAGGGCAGGGGGACAAGAGAAGATAATAGAGGGAGTATGGTCAAAAATACATTTATATAGATGTATAAAAACTGCTAACGCAAATATCTCCAGCAAATAAAAACAGAAAATTGCTGTAAGGAAGCTTATAGGATGGATTGTCAGGGTTGGAAGGGTGGAAACAGATGGCTTAGAGCAGGACTCTGCCTGTGCAACCATCCAAAAGGTGTAAGTAAGGTAAACTGCTTCCTGTTGTCTGGATTCCTGAGAGCAGAGGGGTTTTCCAAGGAGATGTCAATCAATAGCAGTCAGAGATCCGGCGGCGGCACATGGATTACAGATGCTGAAGAGGTGGTAACCTTATGCTGTTTCTGTTAAAGTCACCGTCGGTCACTGCTTCCTACCTTGGCACAGTTCCGTCTTTTTTACCCACTCCAAATTTAACTTTCAGTTGGGTCACAAGTACTTGGGAAGATAATGAAAAAAATTTCCAAAGAGAACTATCTCTAGCAATCCTGTCAACATTTAACCAGTTAATGACTACACATCTGAATTGTTAGGACCTTTAACTTACCTGCTCTTCTTTTGAGTAATTCCCCATAACAATAATGCAAACCATTACAGCAATTTTATATCTACAATTTTGTAAGATCAGCAGGCAGGTGACATTCATGACTTCCTAACATTGTGTGAGTACCGTATTGTTTGTTTGATATTGGGTGGGTGAGAATGCAATAGATAGTTACATTTGAGCTGCTAGACCAAGAATAAATTTTTTAATTTTTAAAAATTAATTAATTAATAATTAATTTGACAGAGAAAGAGGGGGAGACAGAGAGAGAGAAAGAGAGAGAGAGAGAATGGGCACGTCAGGGCCTCCAGTCACTGCAAACAAACTCCAGACATGTGTGCCCCTTTGTGCATCTGGCTAACATGGGTCCTGGGGAATTGAACCTGGGCCCTTTGGCTTTGCAGGCAAATGCGTTAACTGCTAGGCAATCCCTCCAGCCCAGTAATTTTTTTTTTTTAATGGGACACAGAGTGGCCTCTTAGGATTCCCATTCTTGTTTTTAAAATTTTATTTTTATTTGAGAGAGAGAGAGAGAGAGAGAGGTGCACACACACACACACACACACACACACACACACACACAGATTGATAATGGGTGAGACAGGGCCTTCAACTACTGCAAACGAACTATGGATGCATGTACCACCTTGTGCATCTGGCTTATATGGCTCTTGGAGAATTGAACCTGGGTCCTTTGGCTTTGAAGGCAAGTGCTTTAACCACTAAGCCATCTCTCCAGCCCAGGAAGAATGTCTAATGGTGTGACACAGGACATGAGGTACATAAAGGGGAAAACTTGGGCTTTAGCTCAGCCTCCAAATTAAAAAAAAATTAACTGATGCTCCTCAGTCTTCTCTCCTGTCCCCACGTCACAGCAGTAGAGTGCAGGAGGCAGACAGAACATTCAGATTAGAGAGAAAGCTCCCTGTTTGGTGAACATGTAAGACAGACGCGGGGAGATAAATCATTTATGTAGAAATGAGTTGATGGAGATGACTCTTGAACTTTAATTGCATTGCATGTGAAGACACTAGAAGGGTTTGAAAATAATTTAAACAGCACTTACTCAAGCAATGCTCATTTTTAGCACAAATGGCCACAGGACAAGCACGCTGGGTGGCATAGTGTCAGATGAAGGGAACCTGGAGGACGAGGAGTCCAGGCCACATGTGCTCTGAGCATTGGCTTCATCTTAGGAAGAGGTTTCTCTTGGCCATGGCAACAAAGCTAGCTCCGTGTCCCATGCACTGGCCCCACCTGGCAGCAATTAGAGCAGAGACAAACGCGGAACATGAAATTCAGACTAACTGAGGCAAGCAGAGTGAAGGGCCTTTCCTCCTCTTACTTGAAGTGAGTGGAAGATGAGGCATGCAAGTGAAAAGAAAGTCCATTCATTTCTCTTACGTATGGCATATTTCCCTAAGAATGCAAGAGAAGGTACAGCCTATCCAAATGTACACTTTGTGCTTATATTTGGACTCACATGTAAGCCAATTATTTGGTTGTGAGTTTTTGCTTGGAAGTTCTGTCAGATTTCATTGTGGCTTTAATTCTTAAGAGATATTTGTAACAAAACACAAATTTGTAGTATGTAAAGTTTTTTTTTTTTTTTATCAGAAGTGAGCAGCTTAAAAATTAGTTTTTGCCTTTCCTTTTTATTTTATTTATTTGAGAGTGTCAGAGAAAGAGGTAGAGAGAGAGAATGGGCGCCCAGGGCCCCCAGCCACTTGTGAACGAACTCCAGACGTGTGCGCCCCCTTGTGCATCTGGCTAACATGGGTCCTGGGGAATCAAGCCTCAAATGGGGGTCCTTAGGCTTCACAGGCAAGGGCTTAGCCACTGAGCCATCTCTCCAGCCCAGTTTTTGCCTTTTTAAAATCTCTCACAGAGAATTTTATTTTTCAGTTTAATTCAACATATGGTTACTGGATAGTTACATATCTGTAGTCATGTTAAATGTTGGGGTATAAAGATAAATGAAACCTACTTATCAATTCTTTTTGCACACCTTGCCTAATAATGTTAAAATAAATAAAAATTTTAGTTGAAGAAAAAGTACATTAAATACCCTTTTTCAGGGCTCAGTGGCTAAGCTGCCTGCAAAGCCTAATGACCTGGGTTTGATTCCCCAGTGCCCACGTAAGACCACATGATGCACAAGGTGGCACATGCATCTGGAGTTCTCTTTCAAGTGGCTAGAGGCTGTGGCATGCCACTCTCTCTCTCTACATACAAATAAATAAAAGTATTAATTTTTTATTACAAAGTTCCTTATAAAAATGTATGTATATATCTTAATAGTTATATTAGTTTTTTTTTGTGTGTGTGTGTAGATGGGAGCAGAGCAAGAAGTAGAGACTCTGCGTTTTCTTTTTTTTTTTGTTGTTATTTTTTTGCCCTTTTTGAGGCAGGGTTTCACTCTAACCTAGGCTGACCTGAAATTCACTAAGTAGTCTCAGGGTGGCCTTGGACTCATGGTGATCCTCCTACCTCTGCCTTCCAAGTGCTGGGATTAAAGGCATACACCGCCACTCCTGGCCAATACCATGCTTTTAAAAAAGAAAGTATTGGGCTGGAGAGATGGCTTTGTGGTTAAACACTTTCCTGTGAAGCCTAAGGACCCCAGTTCGAGGCTCAATTCCCCAGGACCCACGTTAGCCAGATGCACAAGGGGGCACACGTGTCTGGAGTTTGTTTGCAGTGGCTGGAGGCCCTGGCATGCCCATTCTCTCTCTCTCTCTCTCTCTCTCTCTGCCTCTTTGTGTCTGTTGCTCTTAAATAAATAAATAAATAATTAATTAAAAAAAAAGTATTGATGTCTGATTTTTTTTTATTTTGTTTTGTTTTTTAGGGGGATTGTTTCACTCTAGCCCAGGCTGACCTGGAATTCACTATTTAATGTCAGGCTGGCCTTGAACTCATGACAATCCTCCTACCTCTGCCTCCCGAGTGCTGGAATTAAAGGCGTGCACCACCACACCTGGCTTTGAAGTCTGATTTCTAAAAAGGCTAAAAAATATTTCTGTGTGACACTGTTAGTTTTCTTTGTGAACATTTTCTCACTGTCAACTGAGACCATGGCTATAAAGGGGAAAAAAAGTCACCTGAGTAATCTGGGGTCAGTGGGTCAAAGGGTGGCACCTTCAGCCTGATTGTTGCTTTAAAGCCCAGTTCCTGTCACTGCCTGCAGGCAGCATGTGAATCCAGACCTCACAAGTGAAGTCTTGCCTGGTTTCTTCCTTCCTACAAGGTTTGCGAGACAAAGCAACCAGTTCTTCCTACATCTCAATCTCTGTCTGTCCGTCCTTCTGTCTCTCTTTTCTATGACCTTTCTCATCTGTAACTGTGGCTGAATACACACTGTACATTATTTCTGTGACCATTTTGGTGCAATTCTCGTAACTTACTTCCAAGGGCTCTAGTCTCACCACTCCTGGTTGGAGATGAAGTATCATGTCTGATATGATTTTGTTCACAGCCTTCAGTGGTCCGATTATGAAATCGTAAGTCCTCAATAAAAATGTCTGTGGGCCGAGTATGGAATCCACTGGGAATGACTAGGAAACATGAGTTCTGCTCCTCATTTTCCCAAGTCTTACTCCATGACTACACAAAGAGATTCCATTGTTCGCTGGTGAACACTTTGTTGGCTGGAGACCTAAAAATTCCTATGGAGTGAAAAAAAGTGGCCACAGTCACACATCACCACCTCCACCACCACCACAAGAATCCCAAGACTATGGGCCCCATCCTGGCATAAATGCCATCGGTGGTCATCTGCGAACCCAGGAACCTCAATGACTTCCACTCATTAAATGCTAAGGAATGCTAGTCCCTGTGTGGGCTCCAGCAGTGTTTCAGGGTAGGGACTAAGAAGTGGAGAAAATATCCTCCCTGTTCTCCCAGAGGAAGAAACAGCAGACATGCTGAAAGGCTTTAGACACACATGAGTTCTTGGCCCACAGGGCTGTGCTTACGTCACACTGGGTAATTGAATAATGTTAACTTGAGGGAAGATCCAATTGTCAGGGCCACCATATGGGCTTAACAATATTCTTTAAACATCATAGACTGTCTCTAGTATATGCTTTTTAAACCTTGGAATGATTAGATTCCATAATTCGAGGAAACAAATAAAAGAGTATCAGCTTGGGGAGGTTCTGTTCTGTCACTCTGTAGATGACTGATGAAGCACGTGGCTCTGTGTTAGAAAACCAGAGATGCCTTCCTGGGGGCCATATTGGACTGCAGAGTTCAGGCAGAATGGCAATTAGGCCTATTCCAGGGTAATTCACAGTGCTCTGCACACCAGCACATACGCATCTGTGAGCCTGGAGTTTCTCTCCACATAGTGGACTGTACTCTGCTTCACAGGGAAGTGAACATTCTCAATAAAGAATACCATATGGGGGGCTGGAGGGATGGCTTAATGGTTAAGGCATTTGCCTGCAAAGTCAAAGGACCCAGGTTCGATTCCTCAGGACTCATGTTAACCAGATGCACAAGGGGGCACAAGCATCTGGAGTTAGTTTGCAGTGGCTCAAAGCCCTGGCGTGTCCATTCTCTCTCTCTCTCTCTCTCTCTCCCCCTCTCTTGGTCTCTCTCTCCCTCTTTCTCTGTCAAGTACATAAATAAAAATAAAATATATAAAAAAGAATATCATATGAGTAAGAGGTGCCTTTGGCCCAGTCCTCAGACAAGCTTGTCTTGACCCCCAAGGCCTCAGGTGCTTTGAAGCATCTTCTTGGACTTCCTTTCCCACAGAGCACAGAGCTCAGTGGCTTGTAAACCATCTATCTTTCTCTAATTCCATCAAGGCAGGGACTAAGGTGTTTTTACTCACTATTGAGTCCCCAGAATCTAGTACAGTATTTGGCACAAAGTTAACACTAAACAAACAAATCAGAAATCCTGTGAATGAACTTGTACCATCATTCCAGATTTAGGTGCTATAGTATTACTGGTGAATCAGAAAATTTGTTCCTGTTTTGTCAACTTGTATTTCTGCTCCTTTCCCTACACTATTATAAAAGTAAAGGAAGCCTATCTATCTATCTATCTATCTATCTATCTATCTATCTATCATCTATCTATCTATCATCTATTTATCTATGTGTATCTAATATGTATGTGTATGGATATACACACATGTATATGGTTATAGTCGCATGTATGTATGTTGTCCATATATATTCTGTATATATATATGTGTGTGTGTATATATACATATATGTATATACACACATGCACACACATACCTGTATGGGTATATGTATGAGACAAAAGCATAAAAGGAAGCAGTAAATTGAGACAAATATATGTAGCAAATATGATAATTTATGAATGTCATCATTGTGCAGTGGGCAATATCAGTAACTAGAATTAACAGAGAAACCAAGCATACTGCTTCAATGTTGACAAGAGCCTATTCTGGTATAGTATGACTGCATTTGGGATTTTCTTGTGGCATTTACGAAACGTCACCCTCGGTGATGCTAATAATTGGTTCACAGCCTGGCCATTGAGTTTTTAAAAGTTCCCAGGCACCTTAGTTTGGACAGACTACTATTAAAAATATTGTTGGGTAGCTTAAACAACATAAATTAATCTTTTTAAGGGTTCTAGAGGCTAGAAGTCCATGATCAAAGGCTGACAGGGTTGGTTTCTGGTGGGGCTTCTCTCCTTGTCCTGCAGGGGGCTTCCTCCTCATACAGGTTCTCCCTTCCCTCCCTCCCTCCCTTCCTCTCTCTCCCTCTCTCTTCCTGTATTTGCAGGGAGAGATCTCTGATGTCACTTCTTATAAGGACATCAGTCCAGTTGGATTAGGGTCCCACTCTTATGACCTCACCTAACCCGAATTACCCCTTCATAGGCACTATATCCAAATACAGTCAAGTTGTGCTTTAGGGCTTTGACATATGACTTTGGAGAGGACAAAAGTCATTCTGGGGCTGAAGAGATGGCTTAGCAGTTAAGTCGCTTGCCTGCAAAGCCAAAGGACCCAGGTTCGATTCCCCAGGACCCACGTACGCCACAAGGTGCACAAGGTGGTGCATGCACTTGCAGTGGACAGAGGCCCTGGTGTGCACATTATTTTTTTTCTCTCTCTCTCACAAGTGCCACACAAGTGCCACCTTGTGTATCTGGCTTACATGGGTCCTGGGGAATCAAACCTGGTTCCTTAGGTTTTGCAGGCAAGTGCCTTAACCACTAAGCCATCTCTCTAGTCCTCCACCTTAGTTTTTGAGAAAGGGTCTTTCATTGAACTTGGAGCTCACTCATTTGGCTAGACAAGCCAACCAGCAAGCCCCAGGGATCTGCCGGTCTCTGCCTACCCAGTGCTGGGATTACTTCCAGCTTTTATGTGGGTTATAGGGATCTGAATTCAGGTTCTCATAGTTGCATGGTAAGCACTTTATCAGTGGAGTCTTCTGCTGCTTAATTTCTTTAAAATTTATTTGAGAGAGAGAGAGAGAGAGAGAGAGAGAGAGAGAGAGAGAATGAATGGGTGTGCCAGGGCCTCCAGTTGCTGTAAACAAACTCCAGATGCATAAACCATCTTGTGCAATTGGCTTACATGGGTCCTGGGGAATCAAACATGGGTCCTTTGGCTCTGCAGGCAAATGTCTTATCCGCTAAGCCATCTCTCCAGCCCCATCTGCTACTTTTTTGAGAATCAGTTTTCAAATGAGCTGAAGCTCTACCAATAGGAAAAGATCATGTAGGATCCCAAGAAGAATGCTCATGAGAAAAGGTGGAAGGTGGTCATTTGGGCCCAATATGAGGCCATATTTATAACAATAATTACAAAAACTGACTGACTACTCCTGGATGTATACTAATTTTACTGTCTGGCTTAGGTGATTAATAGTCCCATCAGGTTGACAGGGTCTTGGAGAGAATCAATTCTTCAGCGGAAAAATGGGCAGTATGTTGCCAGAGAACAAATATACTCATCCTTCTTCCAGCTAATGTGTGAGCTCCTTCAGGCCACCAACTCCTATTGGCTCCGTGGTTCCAACTTTCTTTGAAGACGTTACCAACATGGTTTATTATCAGCTCACTGCACTCTTTGCAGCTGAGGCTTAGCCTGAACTGCGAGTTTCCTTGTTGCCAAAGTATTTTCTTGGATTTGTGAGTGATAATTCACTGAAATGTGGCAAAGTTTTTACACACCAGTACCTTCCATGTGCTTGAAGAAAAAGCTAAGAGGTGCCTCGGCCATGGTGTGCAACCTTCAGGTCCTTGAGCAGTGGAGGGAGGCTGCTGGCATCAGTGCTGGAAGAGGGGACTTGATCCAAGTTTCAACAACCCTTGAAGTCCTTGCATGCTCTCAGTGAGTCTGAGTGAGCTTCATTTCAGATGTGGTGAGAAGCTTAAATGGAAACTATTACATCAAAACATTTCATTTGGTGTGGGGGGGTATTTGGAAAAATCCTAATTTTTTTAAAGGAACAAAGAGAAGTTGATGAAAGGATTTGAGGTTATAATGACCAAAGTCTTCACTGCCTCCTTTCCCTCCCCCACTCTTCCTCCAAAATGGAGAAAAGAAATAAAGACAGAGCAATGTCTTGCATATTACAAGCCTGGCAGGCCAAGCTTTTAGCTAGGATAGCATGTAGTTGTAATACCTTTTAATTACAGTTGTATAATTATAAATAGGAAAGAAATTAAAAGATGAAGATGTGGTTTGTAATGAAATTACCATAAATACCATGGCAAACTTTAAAGTCATCACAAAAATTCATAATACAAAAACATGAATTGGAGGTTGACTTCTCCCAAAACTAGAAATTAAAATTTTGTGGATTCGTGGTCTTCCTTGTTAGCTCGGTATTTCCTCCTCAGTACACAAAAGCACTATTAGTCATGCAGACATAAACAGACCTTTGAGAAGTTAGAGCCCTGGTTGGCAAGTCTTCTGTTCCCCAAGCACTTGGCCAAGCTGACATAGAAATGACTTGGGTCCCAGAGACAAATGGTGAGAAACATCAAAAGAAATCTAGTCCAACTGCCTGGGCGTTTTTGATTACTTCTCCTTTTAGAGGCAAACATGTGTTTCATTTGTGCTGTATGGGTTTATCATAAAGTCTTTGAAACCCATTTTACTTCCCACTGAACTGACAAATTTTCATGAGTGAGGATGGGCCATCATGATTGCAACCTTTACATTAGTCCTAGGTCTAGCAACCTAAGCTAATAGATCTGAATGCTTAGATAGATTACATCATCTTCTAGCGACACAGGTTAGCTCCTGTTTGTTGAAACACTGTTATTGAGGTCAATACCATGTGGTCCATTTCCTAAGCCCGTTCCATAGCTCTACACTCAGATGTCTTGAAACTGTGAACCCTTGATGATCACACAGGAGATCATATAAGTGGGTTTTGTTTTGTTGTTATTGTTGTTGCAAACCTTTCTCTGACATTGTGACAATGTTTAACATGTGTCCTGTTGATAGTGAATTGTGCCACCCCCTTTGTAGATATGAAAGAGATTTTCCTTTTTCTCAACTAAAAACAAATATGTTGTCATTTCTTTACTATCAGTAGCTTATGTGCTTAGCATAAGTCAATAAAGAGGTTCTTTTTTTGCCTCCATTGTGAATATGAAGGTATGCTATGGTGGCAAAACAGTAGTAAATTACAGGAAATCAGTGGAAAGTCTGTTTATTAACATGGATAATGACGACCCATGGTCTGACCATTGAAGATGTCTGAACAGGAAAATGACATGATGAAAGTGGCACTGAGAATAAATTTAAAGAGGAGTGAATAGGAAGCAGGCCTCTGCTTGCCTTGTTGACTCTGTGGGGAAGCCTAAGAATATGACATAAACACAATAAATATCCTAATACAGGGAAAGAGGAAATATAAGCAATAGCAAAAAGAATTAATCAGTCTTTTAAAAAAATCCAACTAGTAATATTAGGTAATAAGTCAATAGACAAATTCAAGGGGACGAGCAAGCAGTTAGTTCACGCTGGATAAAGTAGTTAATGAGCCAGAAGCTCATGCCTTTACGCAGAAGTAACGATGGTAAAGAGACAGAGGCTGGGCATGTAGCTAAGCTGGTAGAGTGCTTTCCTTGTATGCACGAAGCCCCGAGTTGGTCCCCAGCACCGTGTAAAAGAGGCTGTGGTCATGCACAACGGCAACTTCAGCACTTAAGGACAGAAGTGGAGGCAAGAGGATCAGAAGTTCAAGGTCATCTCAGCCTCATAAGTTCAAGGTGGTCCATGGTTACATAGGTAGTTTGGAGCCAGTCTGAGCTATGAGAGACCCTGTCTCAAAAAAAAAAAAAAAAAAAAAAAAAAGATGAGATATCGAAATAGAAGCCTCAATATGATGGAAGTCTCAGAATGAGAAGAAATGAATATGGTAATTAGGAATTCTTTTAAGAATATATGGCAACATATATAGAAATATAGACAAAACCATCAGATTGAGGGATTTTTTTGAATGTCAACAGTAGAGATTAAAAAAGCAATAAGACACATTTTAGGACTTCAGAAGAAGAAGAGAAAATTCTAAAAGATTCCTGAGAAAAATTAAAAATGGTCTTGAGAGGAGCAAGACTATGTGGTGGCAACACCGGACGCTAGTATTCAGTGCAATCAGTCGTTCATAGCACAGGGAAGTGGCTCCCTGGGTTCTATACCCAGATCAATTATCATTACAATACAAGGGGTAAAATTCAGGTCTTGGGCTGCAGAAATGGCTTAGTGTTTAAGGTGCTTGCTTGCTAAGCCAAAGGACCCAGGTTAGATTCCCCAGGACCCATATAAGCCAGATGAACAAGGTGGCACATGCATCTGGAGTTCGTTTGCAGAAGCTGGAGGCCCTGGCATGCCATTCTCTCTCTCTCTCTCTTAAATAAATAAATAAAAATAAAATATTTTTTAAAATGCAGGTCTTCATAGGTATGCAAGGTGTGAGAATGACTGTCCTATAAACATATGTTTTGCAATGCCTTTGAAGGACAAGAGTTCACTCTGAGAGGGTGCTAACAATGAGGGAAGTATATCAATCAGCTACTGGCCAGGAAAACAGAAATCACATTATTCATCCTGTCTGAACTTTCTTCATTATTATTATTATTATTATTATTATTATTATTATTATTTATTTTTGTGAGACAGGGTCTCACTGAAGTCCAAACTGACCTGGAACTTACTCTGTATTCTCAGGCTATCCTTGAACTTATGGCAATCATCCTCCCTCATACTCCAGAGTACTGGGATAAAGGCTTGGGATACTACACCCAGCTCAGGTCATTCATCCTGAAAGGCACCTAATGCAGAGAGCAGATTAGAAATATGTTTGGAGGGACAGAAGAAAAAGAGCCCTATCCACTGAGGGAGCTGCCAGTGCACCTGGCTGGAGCCTGTGGAGGCTGTCTACCATTGCTGCCACCACTGTTGGAGGTGTCCAGTCAGTTCTGTTGGGCCCACAGGGCCACCGCCACCAGCCATTAGAAGGGTGTGGCTGCTACTGGGCAGGAACCCCCAGTGCTGGGGCAGCTGAGTGCTGACATCTCAAGTCTGATTTGGTTCTGTCAAGTTCTTCCCATAGCAGGTACCTTCACCTGATAAAGAGGTGGAAGGGGCATTAGGCTGTTCTATCTGCTATCACACAACACATAGCAAAGGGTTTTGGCTTTCTTCATTCCCTGTATGGATTTGTTACAATGGAAGATCTGGTTTTGGAATTAATGCTAAATGAGAAAAACAAATTCTTATCCAAATAAGGGAACAGTGGGTAGGCAAGATGGTTCAGTGGTTAAAGGTGCTTGTTTGCAAAGCCTATTGGCCTGGGTTTGGTTCCCCAGTACCCATGTGAAGCCAGACACACAAAGTGCCACATACCCCTGGAGTTTCTTTGCAGTGGCAAGAGGCCCTTGTGTGTCCATTCTCCCTCTCTCAAATAAATACGTATTTTAAAAATTATTTATTTATTTATTTGAGAGTGACAGACAGAGAGAAAGAGGCAGAGGCAGAGAGAAAGAGAGAGAGAGAGAGAGAGAGGGAGAGGGAGAATGAGAATGGGCACAGGGCACACCAGGGCCTTCAGCCACTGTAAATGAACTCCAGATGTGTGCGCCCCCTTGTGCATCTGGCTAATGTGGGTCCTGGGGAATTGAGCCTAGAACCAGGGTCCTTAGGCTTCACAGGCAAGCACTTAACTGCTAAGCCATCTCTCCAGCCCTAAGTACATATTTTTTAAACAATAGGGAAGAGAGAGAAGAGAAAGTCACATCCATTATAATCTCAGGTTCACCTTCCCAATACCTTCTCTTATTCCCCTGTACCCCATGTGGTATCTTAATTTTGGGCTTTTTTCCTCCAGAGTGAATCTATCTATCTATCTATCTTTCTATCTATCTATCTATCTATCTATCTATCTATCTATCTATCTTAAATTTTACTTATTTATTTATTTGACAGAGAAAGAGAGAGAGAGAAAATGGACATGCCAGGGCCTTCAGCCACTGCAAACAAGCTCCAGATGAGTGTGCCCCCTGTGTATCTGGCTAATGTGGGTCCTGGGGAATTGAACCTGGTCCTTTGGCTTTGCAGGCAAATGCCTTAACTGCTTAGCCATGACTCCAGCCCTAAATAATATATATTTGCACATATTAGTGTGGGTGACTATAGTGAGGGAAGGTTTTGGAAGTGGTGCAGATGAACACAGGAATATACTCAATAAAAAATATAGGAGGTGGACCTTGCACCACCTAAGACAATTTGCCACACTTGTGTTACAAGATTAACTCTTTTACATTTGAGATTTGTACTGACACTTCCTTTGAATTCTAGAAGAATTATATATCCTCTGTCCCTGCCAGTTGCGGTTTTTACTTTTAAAGCATTATCTGTCTATAAAGTTTGGTTTATGGTCATGTTTAGATTATAATTTCATAATTTGTTGAACTCTTCATATTGCATAAGGTATATCAGCAAACACATTAGCAAGTACATGTATTGCTAATATATAATTTATTTCCTTTATATATGTATATATTTTATTTATTTATTTGACACAAACAGAGAAAGAGAGAGAGAGAGAGAGAGAGAGAGAGAGAGAGAGAGAGAGAGAGAGAGTCAGGTAGAGAGAGAATGGGTACGCCAGAACCTGTAGTCACTGCAAACAAACTCCAGACACATTAGCCACCTTGTGCATCTGGCTTAAGTGGGTACTGAGGAATCGAACCTGGGTCCTTAGGCTTTGCAGACCTACTTCCTATATACATTTGTTATGTAGTCTGTATGCTCTTCATCTGTAAAGCCCAGCAGATGTAATCTAGTAGAGATATGGTTAGTCTTGGTTTGAAATCTTCCCAAATCTACTTTCTGCCACAGATATTGGCCCTAGGGAACAGCTGGTATCTATGGTGAAAATTCCACAGGATGCACTTAGGTCTTCTCTCATTCATTCATGCCCTTCTGTGAAAGGTGCATCGGAGAGCTCCTCTGGGGAAATGCTCTGAAGGTTGGCAAGGTAACGAATAGGGGAATGACAATTATGGTTCACAGTGGATGTAATTCAAATGGTTGTTTAGCACGTGGATGTTTGGTAGTTTGCAATTGTTAATTCCTGCAATTTTGCTTGCGTGCCAACATTTGAGGCCGTTTTCTGACTGGTCCCTGATGGTTTCTATGCTAGCTTCTAGTGGCTGCTCCAATAAATTGCCATACCTTTGTGGCTGAAGCAGCACGAATGAATCCCATTTCTGTGCTGGAGGTCAGCTGCATGCGGCGACTTTCCCAGAGTGAATACTAAGAGGTCTTCAGGGCCGGTTCCTTTTGGAGACTAAGGGGAGAATCCCTTTCCTTGTCCCTTTCAGCTCCTAGTGGTTGCTTGTATTCTTTGGCTGTGATGCTTTGCCCAATCCTCAAAGTGCATTGCTCCAGTCTTTGCTTCCATTGGTACAACTGCTCCTGGGATTGGTTCCTCCAGTGTCAATTTGTAAGGACCTTGTGATAATAACAGGTCCATTGGGACCATCCCAGATTGCCTCCCTGGCTCAGCTTCCTTCGCTTGATCACAACTGCAGTTTTCTTAAAATATATTTTTTGCTATTATTTAAGGCAACACTTGCAAAGTCCAGAGATGAGGATGTGGACATATTTGGGAACCATTTAGCATGACCAATTTCTTAACCTCACATTCTGAGCCTTCATGCCCCAGCACTGTGGGGCTTCCACTTTCTCTTTTGTGGTAAACATCCTCTTGGTATGCCTGGGGCCAAACCAAGCCCACCAAGCCACAGCTTCCTTCAGGACTGGACATGTCCACCCACATTATGGAACTAATGCATGTCCTTGGGTTCTTTTCCTGCTCATGAACCCAGGTCTACTGTTGGACTAACCTTTGCAGCCTCCAGTCCTAGAAGACTGCACTGGTGTTCTTCCATTATTAGCCAAAGGGGACAGTATACTTCTGGTGGACTGACTCTTGGAGTCACAATGATTCCTCAGCAGTCATGGGTTCCACATCCTTGGATGTAGGCATGAGCTATTATCCAGTGCCAGTTCTTCCCACCTGCTGTTAGGCACATTACAGTCATAGTATGATTGATTGCTGACCACTCTTTCTTGGGGACCAGGACCACAGCTGATCTTGCTCTGTCATAGCTTATGCCACCTCTCTCTTCACTGGGAGTCCATCCTTCCCTGAGGCCAGGTTCTTAGGACATGACAGCTTGCAACCAAACCCTGAATACTGTCTTAGGAAATATCTCAGAGCAGGTTTGGCTTTTTAACATTTTATAGAGGTCTGAAAGTATGACATGGTTAGAGTCAGTCCATCTGGGGTCTATGGAAATGAGATGGCAGTGATAGACTACCTTTCCCCTTAGGGCCCATCCTTACGCTACAAAGTAGTTATACACTGCCATGTAACAATTAGTTCTAAATTGAGCAGCTTAAAATAACATCATTTCATAGCTTCAGTTGGTTAGGAATTTATCTGGGTAGAGTAGTTTAGCTGGGTACCTCTGATGTACCAACTTTTATAGAGCTGCAACAAAGGTATTACCCAGTGTAGGAGTCATATCAATTGTTAGCCAGGGAAGGAGCTAGCTGCTTCAAAACTTAGTCATATGTCATTAGTCAGCCTCAGGTCCTCACCGCTCTTAACAATATGTTTGCTTGTTTTTTTCTGATAGAGAAAGAGAGTGTCGAGGGGAGAGAACAAAAACTGAGATTTTGGGCTGGAGAGATGGCTTAGCAGTTAAGCGCTTGCCTGTGAAGCTTAAGGACCCTGGTTCGAGGCTCAATTCCCCAGGACCCATGTAAGGCAGATGCACAAGGGGCCACATGCGTCTGGAGTTCATTTGCAGTGGCTGGAGGCCCTGGCTTGCCCATTCTCTCTCTCTCTTTCTTTTTCTCTGCCTCTTTCTCTCTCTGTCTGTCACTCTCAAATAAATAAATAAAAATAAGTTAAAAATTGTAAATAAAAAAGTAATGAGATTTCTACAACCCAGCTTTGGAAGTAACACTGCATCACTTCATTTATTAGAAGCTAGTTATTAAGTCTAGCCCATACTCACGGTGAGGAGTGAGATTATACAGGGAATGAGCACTGGGAGGAACCCAGGGGTCATTGGAGGTACCTATTTTAAAAGCTACACATTTTGGGGAGATATCAACAGAGTACTCTCTGCCAGGAGGGAGTAGAGGGATCCCTGCAGATAGAGGATGCTGAGCAGAGAGATATAGTTACTTAAGTCTTGGCTTGGAAGCTCCCTGTATTTTAGGCTCCTCACTGAGCTGTACTTATCTAAAGAATGCGATATTTTGGTTGGACAATTCCTCTAGAAATACCCAGATTGTGAGCTCTGACTTATCTTCTGTGAGCAAATCTGTTTGAGCCTATAATTCTGGTTGTACTGCTTTGAGGTCCTCCCCCATGGGTGGTTGTTTAGGTTCAGTCTGGATGTGTGCAGAATCTTCACACAGCATTTAGCCTTCTACTATCCTGAGTTGCCTCCTTCCTCACCAGCAGTGCTAACTCAGGCCTTTTCCTTATCTCCTCAGCAGGAGACAGCAGACATTTCCACTGCATTTTCGCCGCCCATACTGTTATGACAATGGGCAACACACAAGAAAATTACGGAAATTCAAACCAAACCAACTCAACTAACCTACTAAACCAAACCAACCACCCAACCACCCAACCAATCACCCACCTAATTAACCAACTAAATCAAATTCAAGCAAACCAACCAATACACCAAACCAAGCCAACTAAACCAATTAACCAATTGTTGTATGTAGCTCCATGTTGCTGGGGTGAACATCCAAATCAGACAGTTTATGGGAGGAAGGGATTTATTTCAAAGCTTCCAAGGGAAGTTTTATCCAGCAATGGAAGACACTGGTTCCCATTCATAAATGCAAGCACAGATACACCACCAAACAGCCAGCACCACAAGCCAGCATAGCCAGAGCTCAAAACCTCTCTGCACAGCTATAGGCTGGAATTCAGATCTGTCCCCAGTGACACCCCTCCACCCCCACAGTAGGAGTTGCCTGCTAGGGTCGGAAGCTACAAACTCAATTTGAATAAAACCCCTGTGTCTATGGGGGCATGCATTCAAACTACCGCACCAACCAACCAATTCAACCCAACTGACCGCATGCTGAATATTTCTCAGATTTCAGTTTTCATCCTTCTCCACGATCTGTTATTGTTTCCTTTCCAAGTTTCTCATAAACAGTTTTAAAATATTTTGTCTAGAATTTTCCAGCAACATCACTCAGGAAGGCATTTTCGTAAGAGATACGTAATTGTACACCATATGAAATATATTGCTTGAAAATGTACTAGAGTAGGTGGGAAAAGAACAAAAACACCTGTGGTGACTCGCTGATTAAGAACAACTCTAAAATTTATATCACTGGAGTCAAAAGAACAGAGAGGCCGGGCGTGGCGGCATACACCTTAATCCCAGCACGCGGGTGGCAGAGGTAGGAGGATTGCAGTGAGTTCGAGGCCACCCTGAGACTATATAATGAATTCCAGATCAGCCTGAGCTAAGACCCTACCTCGAAAAACCAACACCAACCAACCAAACAAACAAAAACAAAGAGAAAAGAGCTTGATGGGCCAGGTTTAAATCCCAGCCTGACCACTTGCTAGCAGGGTGATCTTATGTTCGTTTCATCACCAGGAACCGTCAAGTGATGATGCATCATGCTCTGGGTTGTGCTGACGTGGACCAAACTGACACAGGTGAGGAGCACCCAGTGCTGCCTTGCACCAGGGAGGCCTTCGGTGGAGCACTGTCCCTTCTCCGCACCTTCCTTGACCATCAGTTGACGGGAAAGTATACTGAACAGACACATATTTTGGCATTTGCTGGTAAAGTACCCAGAGCATCATGCCTCTGAGAAAAGAGCTTGGTGAGAATGGGCGTCTTTGTAAAGAGCGTGTTGGCGTGTGGAGGACTGGCTGTTTGCCAGGGATGCAGGGGTCAGCGGGGCTGCCGCCAGTTGTCTGCAGTGGTAGCCAGGGAAATCAACTCACAGCCCTCCTGGCACCTACTGCTGGGCTTGGGTAAACATAATTACAGCCTTTAAAAAGGGAAGAGGGAGAGCAACCAAGAGCCCCACACCCCCACCATGTAAACAGGATGTCCTCTGAATGGCAGCATGGTGATGTTTATATTCTCTACAGGGGACAGTTGACAAAAGGCCTCTGGGAGCCTTTATTGCTGCCTGGGGCCCGTCTTGGCTTTGTGTGCTCTGAATGCGAGGCTTCAGTTGAGCGCTCTGGGGTCCATTGGCTGGAGCTGGGATGCAGTCCATTGAGACTGGGCCTGGGTGTCTGCCAAAGGCCCTGTAAGCACAGATAAGGTCATCTGGGTGCCCACTGAAGTGTCCAGCATGCTACCTGTACACCTAATACAGCTCACTCAGAACCAGGCAATAGGCTAAATACTTCACATCACTTGTCTTTCAAATCCTCATAATAACTCTTGGTAGAATTTATCATCCTCACCCGTCAGCCTAGGAGACTGCTATGAACAAGCCACTTGACTGGAAGTCATGTTGGATTCTCAACCTGGGCTAGGTAAAGGCAAGGTCCATCTGCCAAGCTCAGCACTCTGTGTCTAGGTAATCTGGCATGTGCCTGAGGAAACATTAGTTGAATAAATGATTTTTTGGAGGATGATGTTTTTGCAGGTGTGGGGGTTGGACCCAGGGCCCCTGAACTATTGAGCTACAATGAATGTTTTATTTTATTTTATTTTATTTTTTATTCAACCAAAACTCTTCTCCACTGACTATAGAGCCCAAGAGGGAGATGGTGTCATACCATCATTACTTTACACATTCCCACTTTTGTGCCAGTCACCCAGGGCACAATCAGTCAGTGCTGGGTGAAAGTGGGATTTGGGTACAAGGCTAAGTCATGAAGGCAGTGGACAAATTGGACAAGTGTCTAACCCAGGAGGCAAGTCCTGTTTTCATCCTTCATTTTCTGGAATTCTAAGCACAGAAAACATCACCAAGGGCATTCAACTCCTGATGGACAGAAACTGTGCAAGCAGACATTGGTCTTGGCTGGCCCGTGTATCTACTCCAAACCCTCACTGTGAAGTTTTGCTGCCCATGGATAGAGCTGTGAAGGTCACTTTAATGCCAGGATTGGCCTCTGTAATTCCAAATGGAATTGAATGAGGCTTGAACAGAATGGATGGAGCATACTTGTGTGGAAGAAAGGATTAGAGCATGGGCATACCCAGTTCCAGGATAGAGGATGGCCTTTTTTAAAGTGTGAACTTGGAAATGGGAGGGCAACTTTTACTCTCTGTTCATGTGTGCAGGATTCCTCCTGGGCTGACACATAGGTGGTCAGAGGCTCCTTTAGAAACCAGTAGTTTCTCTGCCTCGGGTTGAAGCTATAATCAACTCGATGTCATTAACATGTCAAGGTCAAGTACAAGCAATTTTCTCTTTTCTTTTCCTTCCCTTCCCTTCCCTTCCCCATCCTTCCTTCCTTCCTTCCTTCCCTCTTTCTTTCCTTCCTTCCTTCCTTCCTTCCTTCCTTCCTTCCTTCCTTCCTTCCTTCCTTCCTTCCTTCCTTCCTTTCTTTCTTTCTTTCTTTCTTTCTTTCTTTCTTTCTTTCTTTCTTTCTTTCTTTCTTTCTTCTGAGGCAGAGTCTCATGTAGAGCTGACCTTGAACTCCTAATTCTCTTGCCTCTTAACTCCTGAGTGCTGGGATTAAAGGCGTGCACTGCCATACCTGGCCAGAGAGTTGTTTTTAAATGGTTCGTGTTTTAGGAATATTGCTGGAAAATGAAAATATCCCAAAGATTGTCCAAATTGGTGGTATTTGGAGGTGTGTGTGTTGTTTGGATGATAATAAAATGCCAGGAATGATAAGGTCTTGTATGTTGTATCTATGTGTGTGCACACACACCTTTGTTGTTGATGATGAAATTTCTGCCATGTTAGCTATTTCATTCTGGGCAATGGGAGTCTTTGTCCCAGGATCTTGACCCATTAGTTGATTTGGCTTGTCAACATATAGCAGATCTGTGTATAGACAGACCTGGGATTTTGGGGTACACTTTTGGATCAATAGTATACTTTGACATTCTTCCCAGAGGTCTTTTTGCCTTATGCATCATTCATTTCTGTAACAGCGTGACCTTCCACTGTCTGGATGCCTCTGGTCCTGCAGTCCTGGGTCCCTGGTCTGGACTCCCACCCCATAGCTTTTTCTCAAAGGCCACAGAAACCAATTTCGGTGGCCTCTTTCAGCTCTGCTGGCATGCTAGTATATAATTTTTTTTTAAAACCTTGATTTATGAAGAAAGATTCAACACTTGATCCTATCAGTGCAATTTGGAAAAGGCTACAAAGAAATCTAACTGCTTTGTCCCAAATTTCCTACCTACAATCATCTGCTTGATCCAATGCCAAACTTCAGACTTGATGCATATGTTTCCAACTTTCTAACCCAGTTACACAATGCACACACATTCACACAAACACACATCATATCTCCAAACCCTATCTACATGTAAAGAATTCCTCCACTTGAGGATATAACAGTTGAATATTCTGGGCTGAAAGGTAGCTGAGTTGGTACTGTGTTTGCCTCACAAGCCTGAGTGCTTTAGTTTGATCCTCACTATGTATGTGAAAATGCCAGTCATGGTGGCACACCTCCTAATGCTCTGATGTGGAAACAGAAGGATCCCTGAGGCTTGCTGGCCAGCCATAGTATCAGGGTAGCTTAGTTCATGGGCTCCAAGATCATAAGAGACTCTGAACTTTTTTTTGCTTTTATTTTTATTATTCATTTATTTGAGAGTTACAGAGAGAGAAAGAGGCAGATGAGAGCAGAGAGAGAGAGAGAATGGGCATGCCAGGGCCTCCTGCCACTGCAAATGAACTCCAGATGCATGTGCCACCTTATACATCTGGCTTACACGGGTCCTGGGGAATTGAACCTTAGTACTTAGGCTTCTCAGGCAAGTGCTTAACTGCTAAGGCATCTCTCCAGCCAAAGAGACTCTTGTCTTTTAAAAGATAGATAGCATTCCTGAGAAACAACACCAGAGATTGTCCTCTGACATCTGTGTAGACACATATGTCCTCTCCAACACGGACACACACACACACACACACACACACACACACGTGTGTGTGTGCGCACACATATTTAAAAAAAAAGTCAAAATCACACCTTCCAAGGCTCAGGGTCTAATGCAGAAAAGGTGGCAGAAAGAATGTAAGAGCTAAAGGAAGGGTAGGACTCCTTACAACATGCTCCTCTGGACACAAAATGGCCTGGATATCCATGACCTCACCGTGCCTGACACTACCTACACAAGACCATCATAAGAGGAGGAAAAGATCATGACATCAAAATAAAAGAGAGACTGATTGAGATAGGGAGGGGATATGATGGTGAATGGAATTTCAAAGGGGAAAGTGTGGGGGGAGGGAGGGTATTAACATGGGATATTTTTTATAATCATGGAAAATGTTAATAAAACTTGAGAAAAAGAAAGTCAAATATACTGAGAGGAGAATGGGTTATCTTCTCTGGCTCAGCTGTAATCAGTTTAATAAACACTAATCCAGAGACATGAAAATAATGGCCACAGTTTGGGGAACCTCTTTGTTCTCACCCTTAACACTTCTCCTGATCTTTCCCATAGGATCTGCTCATTCCATGAAAGTTGAGGGTGTCCAACTTCATGGTCAAAGGCTTAAAATTGAAGGTCTGAAACTCAAAGTGGTCATACAGCAGGGATTACGGAAGCACAAAGTGGTTGGATGGGATTTACATTAGGAGTGTGCAATGTATTGGTATTCATATTTGGTGTAGATGGCCTGCCTTCCTGCTCTGGAGTAAGTTTTATTATTGACAAAGCAATGTGGCATCACTTTCCCTCACGCAACTCTTTATTTCCTTAGGTCTCCTCAGCCGTAGCCATGCGTGGTATCTAATGCTGCCCTGGGTTCACTGTCATGACGGGTTGTGAGCTACTCCGGCAGTCAGTCCCCTGCCCCACAGCACTCGCCTGCAGGTGGGGAGAAGCTCTAGAACTCTAGCTGTGAGCTGGAAAGCTGTGCTGGCAAGGCCACATTTCAACTCGCAGTTTTGATGAAAGACCTGTACTTTGGGAAACAGCAATGTTCATTTGGGAAATGAGGCCAGGCTGTGGGAGGCTGGGAGCGCTGTTCCTCACTCCCAAAGATTTCTTTTCCTCCCTCCGAGGGCTTTGAGCCCTCGCACAATTGAAACTCCCCTTCTTGGCCGTGCTGGGTACTGGGAGGATCCACACAGGAGGCAAAACTGCCCCCAGCAGCACTTGCCTTCACAAAGAGACACTGTGGGGCCCCCAGAGAGTTTTTCTAGACTAGCCTAAAAAATATTGCAACTTTGGGAAACAAAAGACATTAGCTACAGTTATGGTTGGGAGACCAGACCTTTCTTTCTTTTAAATATTTTTTCCCCCAGAATGTTCTGTTGACTACTCTCAGAAAGATAAAATGGGGGCTGCGGAGATGGCTCAGCAGTTAAAGGCACCTGCTTACCAAGCCTGCTGGCCTGGGTTCAATTCTCCAGCACCTATGGAAAGCCTGACACAAAAAGTGAAGGGAGTGTCTGGTGTTCTGTTTGTAGTGGAAAGAGACCCTGGCATGCCAACCCCCCTGAAACAAGTAAATAAATAAAAGTCAAAAAAGGCAAAAGAGAATTCAAAGAGCTCACAGATGCTTCCTGCTAGACCAGGTCTCACTTCCTGTCTTTTCCCTAAGAATCTGTACAATGAGCATCACGTCTTCTAAGATCCTTATTTGGGAGCTGAACTGGTGCTGGTGGTCGCTCAGCCCCTTAGTAAGTGATGGCCATGGCCTGCCTGTGGGTGACTTTGCCAGAGGACCTGGGGCGTGGATAGGAAGGGCCAAAGCTGCAGCTGGAACATCCTGGGAGACTGGGTTCTGCTGATGTCCTCGGCTCAGGCAAGAGAACTGCCTTGAGAGTCACGTGGATGCTCTCCATCACTGCGTATCCAGAAGAAGCTTAGTGGATGTCATGGAGAACACGAGAAGCTGTGGTGTAGAAAGAGCCTGACAACAGCCGGCTGAGTTGGCACACACCTTTAACTCCAGCACTTGGGAGGTTGAGGTAGGATTGCTGTAAGTTTGAGGCCAGCCTGGGCTACAGAGTGAGCTCCACATCAGCCTGAGCTAAAATGAGACCCTGCCTCAAAAAATAAGTAATAAATTAGTAAATAATAAAAAGAAAAAATATTCATTAGGGTTGTGGGTGGGGACAGTTAGTGATTCAGTGTTTCTTTGGATCAGTCATGGGACTTTTTTTCCCCCTTACTTTTAAATATAACTATTTCTCAAAATCAAAGCTCTATTTCTTCACCTTCTAACACATTTGCATTGAAAAGGAATCTCACCTGCATCTAGTAAGAAGGTGACTGACCAAAGAGGAAAGTCACATCATGTGACTCTTAACCTGAGTATTTCTTGATTTAGAAGAGGAGAGTGAGAAAGGGAAATAAGGAGGCAAGGAGGGAGGAATGGAGACAGAGAGCAAGAAAATATAAATTGAGTTCTGACTGGAAACCCGCTTCTTGCCATGAAGGAGCCATGCAAGTCTTAGAAGCAGCAGACATCTGTTTGAAGGACTTCCCAACCTTGCCTTTGCATGGGCCTCATACGAACCTGCACTTGAATTTGGTGTGTAGTTTTCATTCAAGGCAGCAAGTGTGGTGGGCAGCATTGGGATTGTATATTAAAAATTGACCAACCTGGCTGTGTGTAGTGGTACATGCCTTTAATCCCAACTCTTGGGAGGCTGTGTTATTAAAAAAAATAGACCTACTCATCAATAATTGTTTAGTATTTCTGTGCTATGTGTTGGGGATACAAGTACTAGAATTGTCTATGACCCAAATTGATCTCTTGCTTCATGCGCACCAGAGTAAAAGTTCACAGTGTACTTTGATGAATATACATACCTTTATTGTGGTTTTGTCCTGTGTAGTTTACAATTTGGCAGACAATTATGATGCACATAATACACCAGTGGTAGGGGCTGAGCATGTGTGTGAACTAGAGAGCTAGCCAGTTTTTTTCTCATGATCATTTATTTATTAATATATCACCAGACCCTCTGAAGGTGGTTGTGGTAAGATTAAACTATCTTGAGATTTGCGAGTGTTAGGGTGTCAGATAATTTTTTGGAATTCATACTTCTGATTTTATACAGGTAAATTGGTAGGAATACCATATGTTCTAAATACCTCTGGTGGGTATTGCATCTTTTTAAAAATTTTCTTTTAACTTATTTGAGAAAGAGGGGGGGGCAGGGAAAGAGGGAGATAGAAAGAATGGGCACACCAGGGCCTCCAGCCACTGCAAACAAACTCCAGATGCATGTACCACCTCGTGCATCTGGGATATGTGGGTACTGAGGAATTGAACCTGAGTACTTAGGCTTCGCAGGCAAGTGCCTTAATGGCTAAGCCATCTCTCCAGCCTGGGTATTATATCTTTTAATTAAGCTTACCAGTATCCTACCACTAAATCTCTACAAATGTTGACACAGATTGTTATAGGCTAGAAGTAGTCGCACATCACTGCCAAACAAACGATGGAAAAGATTTGATTTCCAAAGAGTATTAAAAATTCACAAACGTAGCCGGGCGTGGTGGCACATGCCTTTAATTCAGCATTCGGGAGGCAGAGGTAGGAGGATCGCCGTGATTGCAAGGCCACCCTGAGACTACAGAGTTAATTCCAGGTCAACCTGGGCCAGAGCGAGACCCTACCTTGAAAAACAACAACAACAACAAAAAAAAATTCACAAATGTAGATAAGGATAGATAGAGCACTAGCAAAGATCTTTTACTATGGCCCAAATCATTTATGACTTTATACAGACTCGGATAAAGGTTCATAAGAATTGCTGCTGTGAATACACTGCACCTCCACTGTGACTGGACCCTCAGATTTACCTGCAAAAATAATTGTGATTTTTCTCTACAAATACGTGTAATTGGAGAAACCTGCACCACTATCCATGGAAGGTCTTTGTCATCATGGTTTTTTGTTTTTTTTTTCTTTCCCCTCAGGCTTTGAGGCTGGGATTCTGTGGGAATCACTCTGCTGGCTGACTTCTTGTGAACTTTAACATGAGGGAGGAAACGGAATTCACCAGCGTCGCATTAAGGCTTTTGAACTGGATCCAGAAAGTGTTTTATACACTGCACTGAAGAACATAATGCCAACACTCTGCCTGCCCAGGGTCCCACGGGCATCAGCATCAACAGCAGATAGAGGGCAGGAGCAGGGGAGGTGTAGGGAAGCGCTGAGGAGTGTCAGCATGGTGCTGACTCCTTTCCACATCTCATGCATCCCAGACTTCTTCCCAGATCACTGCTTCTGTTCCGTCTCTCTTCCTGGAATACATTGCCTGTCACTTCTGACGAAGGGGTTCCATCTCATCATCTTGGCCATCAGCTTACATGGTACTTCTGAAGGAGGCATTAAGGAATGACGAATCCACCCACCTTGTTTAATGTCAACCACTGTCTACAGTGTTACTGTAGTGTATCTTCTTTAAAGTGCTCCTATGAAATGAATCTCTCTATTTATATTTTTCTTCATCACAGAACATAGAACTTTCTGGTTGTTGGTTGACTCCTTAGTCCCCTAAGAAGTGTCTGACGCAGTAAGGGACTCCCCAAAATACTTGTTGAGTACATGAAAGACTCTTGGGATATCACTAGTTCCCATGGTTAATAATGCATAACCTCCTTCCATCCCAACATTGTAGTGTTCCTTTTGTGACAAACGTTCCAGAAGAAAAAATATTGGAAATATGGGAAACGTGATGGAACACAAAACCTAGTATGATATTAAATTGGCTTCATAAACTATGATTCATAAATCATAATTCCATCTGTTTTGTGACAGAGTGAGAACAGCAAAATTTTCCACAAGATAGAAACTGAAAACAAAGACAAATCACGAGTTGCAGCTCATGGAGCGCCTGCTGTCTCTGTCCTGGGTCCTCTTCCTTCTCCCCCTTGGCAGCCCTTTCAGTCACATTAGGCCTTTCTGCAGCAAGCTCCAGCATAAACCTAAAAGCTTCTGTCTTATTGTTTTGTGCTTGGCATATAGAAAACAAATATTTCTGGGATACCAATTTTAAATACTAATATTAAAGATTTATTCCTTTGAGTTAATTGTGCTTTTAAAAAAAGACATGGCAAATATCCTTTAGAAAACATAACCCAGGGCTGGAGAAATGGCTTAGTAGTTAAGGCACCTGCCTGCAAAGCCTAAGGACCTGGGTAGGTTCCATTCCCCAGAACCCATAAGCCAGATGCACATGATGGTGTATACATCCGGAGTTTGTTTACAGTGGCTAGAGGCCCTAGCATGCTCATTCTTTCTCTCTATTTCTCTTATAAATAAGTAAAAATAAAATATTAAAAAACACGTAATCTACTAATAAAAGCCCATTCATCCTCAATCTAGTGTTAACTGGCTTATCTTATGGACAGATTTGATGAAGTAAGGGATATAGGGTAATTTCTTTTAAAAATATTTATTTTATTTTTATTTATGAGAGTGAGACACATATATGCAGAGAGAGATAGAGAGAGAAAAAGAAAGAAATGGGCATGCCAGGGCCTCTAGCCACTGCAAATGAACTCCAGATGCATGTGCCACCTTGTACATCTGGCTTACACGGGTGATACCATGTGCATCTGGCTTATGTGGGTTCTGGGGAATTGAACCTGGGTCCTTAGGCATTATAGGCAAGTGCCTTAACTCCTAAGCCATCTCTTCAGCCCATATAGGGTAATTTCTTAAGCATGGATTACTACTTGGGAAGGGCATGTCTGGGAGAGGCACAAAGAGACAGAGGAAAGAGAATAGTTTCCAGGACAACTGATTTACATTGCAACTTTGCCTAAGGCTAGCATGGTACTGATGAAAATTGATGTCTTCAGATCAGGCCTCATGAAGGAAGAAGGTCACCAGGACATCTAGGACAACAAAACCACAGTGTGATCTTGGGAAAATTAGAGTAAGATGAACATCCATACATAGATGATGTTTCTGACACATTTACCAAGAAATCGGGGGTCGCGGGTCAGGGGTTGCCTCTAGGGAATGGGAATGAAGGACAGTAGGATGATGGGTAGAAAAAATTCGTATCTAAGCAACTAGTAAGAGGGAAATTAACGACAGGTTAAAATTAATATATTATTATAAGGAGAAAATGTATTTTTAAAATACCATTACTCATGCGTTTCTTTCAATCTTCCCTATAGAATATTATTCAACTTTCTTATGACATAATAGCACCCCAGAAACAGACCCAGCAACAGTTCTAAAAGACAAACCCTCAGACTGCTAATATCCTAATATCCTGCTAATATCACTAATATCCTGCTAATATCCTAATATCCTGCTAATATCACTACTCAGCCTCCTCCTTTTTGTGACTTAGATTTCTTATCTCTTATGTACTCCTGCCTATTTGAGTGCTTTGAATTCAAAGCCCTTAAGAATTAGTTTGTCACATGTAATATTCCAAGCGAGAATACTTAACCTGGTGTTACAGTCAGGTTCACATTGCTGGTAGAAATCACCCAACCAAGAGCAGCTTGTGGGAAAAAGGTTTATAGGCTGGAGGGGAAGCTCCATGATGGCAGGGGAAAACAATGGCATGAGCAGAGGGTGGACATCACCCCCTGGCCAACATAAGTTGGGCAACAGGAACAGAAGAGTGTGCCAAACACTGGCATGGGGAAACTGGCTATAACACCCATAAGCCCGGCCCCAATGATACACTGCCTCTAGGAGACGTTAATTTCCAAACCTCCGTCAGCTGGGAACCTAGCACTCAGAACACCTAAGTTTATGGGGGACAACTGAATCAAATCACCACGTTCTGCCCCTGGCCCTCATAAACTGATAACCATACATGATGTAAAATGAAATGCATTCATCCAACTTTAAAAGTCCCCATAGTTTTTTTTAAAATCAATTCCAATAATATTCATACATCCCCATAGTCCAAGATCTTTTAACTGAGCCATAATACCAAAAACTAACCTCAAAAAAACCATAATGGCACAGAATAAACATTCACACCACAAAAGATGGCATTGGGCATAATAAAGAAATACTCAAGCAATACATGATTTAAATAGGGCAAATACCAAACTCTGTAGCTCCAAGTCCAACCACTGTAGCCAGTGACAAGTTTCCAAGTCTGATAATTCTAACCAGCAACAAATCTCTGGAGCTCCAATTCCACCCCTCAGGCTAGGCTACTCACAGTCCTGGAAAACTTCATCTGGGGCCGGCAGCTTTCCTCAGCAACCATCTTGTGGTCCCAGCATCTCCACTGGGTCTCCACTGCAAACCATGGTTCATCCTCACGGCTCCACTGGGTCTCCACGCAGGCAATCCTGCTTCACACTGCCCGTGGCCATTTCTAAAACACAAGACTGTGTTGCAAACTCAATGACCGTTTCTTTCCTTCATTTCTTATTCTCCACAATACTAGGTAGGGTGCCAATTTGTTAACTCAGCGGGGAATAAAACAGACTTGGAAGAACAGGACACTCCTTGAGCTCTCAGGCCCCTTCAAAAAAGTCTACATTCTTCTTGTTGCCACAGTGCAGGTCAGCTGGCTCAATCTCAAAGGTTGTAATCACTTAATTGCAGCTGAACAGTTCACCCAAAGATTTTTCTTTCTGTCCCATATCCCTCTGCTCACACCAGTTCATTTCTATGCAAAGCAACCCTGCACAGTTTCTCAGGACATGGGCATAACAGCAAGCTTCCCACACAAACTGCTAACCCAGTCAAAACAAAGCTCTTTCTCACCCTCATAAACCAAACCTCACAGTCCATAGTTCTTACTGCATTTAAGTCTTTCACCTCTGACCAGAATGGTCCATCAAGCTGTACTTACAGCACTGCAAAGGCATCTCTTAGGCCAAGGTTTCAAATCCTTCCACATCCCTCTTGAAAACCAGCTCCAAAAGGCCAAAGCCACAGTCAGGTGTCTAGCAGCAATCCCACTCCTCAGTACCACTTTACTATTGCAGTCAGGTTTGCATTGCTGGTAGGAATCACCCAACCAAGAGCAGCTTGTGGGAAAAAGAAGTTTATTTTGGCTTACAGGCTTGAGGGGAAGCTCCATGGTGGCAGGGAAAAAATGATGGCATGAACAGAGGGTGGATCTCCTGCTCCTCTGAGATCCTTTAGGGTGTCTCTTAGTGTTAAAATGCCCTGCTATCAAAGTCAATGGATGGTTGCAACAACCCAATAGAGGTAGTGTGATAAATGGCCCAAATCCTTCAGGAATGAAGGTATGGGTCACCCCTCCAGGTAAAGAACCAAGACCTGCTGAGGTGCTTGCTGAAGGTGAAGGAAATCCAGAATGGGTAGTAGAAGAAGGAAGTTACAAATACCAGCTAAGGGCACGGGACCAGTTACAGAAATGAGGACTATAATTGCAATGTTTCTGTCCTACCTTGATATAGAGTGTTTGAACACATCTATACCAATATTAAGGTTGTATCACTAGCTAACTGTTGAATCTATATTAGACCTACCATATTAGAGACTAAGCATTCCTCAAGGAACCTTGCTTTGTATTGGGGGGAAGATTTTAGTTATACCATGTTAGATGGAATTCAAGCTCGTTACTGTTTTAATTTGGAAATTAAGTATGACATGAGGAGATATGCTTTGGTGTCAAGTTGACAAGAGGTGGAATTGTGATAGTTTTGGTGTTGTTAACTTGATCTATTTAGTAATCCACAGAAATCCCTTTTGGGTGGGTCTCTGAGGTTGCTTCCAGGAAGGATTAACTGAAGGAGGAAGTCCTTTCCCCTGAGCGGATGGCCCCTCTCAGAGGAGGACTTCATATAAGGAAGCTCTGGGTGAAAAGAGCCCTTCCTTCCTTCCACTTGGCTGTCGGAGCTGCTTGCTGCCTTCCAGCGGGGACTGAAGACCAGCGTGGACTAAAGACCAGTGTCAACTGAAGACCCATGTGGATCGAAACCCAGAGGCTCCTCAGGAAGCCTCCAGGCCTGCAGTGCTGATTGGGACTGCTGAGGCATCTGGCCACATGGACTGACCAGCTACCGGGTTCCTTGATCCTCATGCCTGTAACTTCAACTGGACTATGGTAGCTGATCCAATAACCCCCCTTTTAATATAATTCATTCTAGCGGTTCTGTTCCTCTAGAGATCCCTGACTAATGCACCTGGGCTTCTACCTCTCTGTGCATTTGTCATCAAATGCACCTGCACTTTGCACCTGTGGGTATGTACCGACTGCACTGCCTCTAGCATGTGCTTCCTGCATTGACCCTCCAGTGTGTCCACTGCTCTCTAACTGGACTGGAAGCCTACTCCATAGGAGGGAATTCATGCCTGGTACTGAAAACCTAGTCAAAAGCCTATGGCAGGAGAGGTCATGAGCCCTACAGTAGTAATATCTGGCTAAATGCAAATATTATGCTCACCAAACTGCCTTGCAATAACTTTTGTTAATATTCATACCCATATCTTAATGCTACTCTTACTTTTTTGACTATTGGGATGACTCAAAAGGCACCATAGTGCTGTGAAGAAGAGACAGTGGAGTGCTCAGCACTGCAATATCTTGATCACACCTTCCAAGGCTCAAGGTCTACTTTGGAAGAGGTAGTAGAAAGAATGTAAAAGCCAAAGGAATGGTAGGACTGCTTACAATGCAATCTTCCAGACACAAAATGGTCTGGATATCCATGATGTCCCCGTGTCTGGCGCCACATACACAAGACTACGCTACCCTGAGACAGCTATGGGCACACCTCACATGTTTACTTCATGTAAGGAGAAGATTCCCAGCTCCGTCCCTCTGCTCTCAGCTCAACTCCCTGGAGGCTCTGTGAGAGGGGTGGGCTGTTTAAACAGACCACCACATTCTCCCCTCTTTTTGTTTGTTTTTGTTTTCAAGGTAGGGTTTCACTCTAGCCCAGGCTGACCTGGAATTCACTATGTAGTCTCAGGCTGGCCTCAAACTCATAGCGATCATCCTACCTCTTCCTCCTGAGTGTTGGGTTAAAGGCATGTACCACCATGCCTGGCCAGCTTACAGTTTTATTATTTTTTAAATATTTTTTTGTTCATTTTTTATTTATTTATTTGAGAGCGACAGACACAGAGAGAAAGACAGAGGGAGAGGGAGAGGGAGAGAATGGGCATGCCAGGGCTTCCAGCCACTGCAAATGAACTCCAGACGCGTGCGCCCCCTTGTGCATCTGGCTAACGTGGGACCTGGGGAACCGAGCATCGAACCGGGGTCCTTAGGCTTCGCAGGCAAGCTCTTAACTGCTAAGCCATCTCTCCAGCCCCAGTTTTATTTTTAAATAAATAAATTACTTAATTTATTTATTTGTGAGGGGAGAGAGAGAGAGAGATAGAAAGAGAGAGAATGAACATGGCATACTCAGTAAGAGAAGAGCCTCTTACTGCTGCAAACTCCATATGCATGTGCCACTTTTTGCATCTGGCTTTTTATGGGTACTGGGGAATTGAACTCAGGTGAGTGGGCTTTGCAAGCAAGTGCCTTTAACTGCTGACCCATCTCGTCAGCTCCAGTTTATAGTTTTAATGGGAAGTTTCATCATGGTGGGGAAAGCATGGTATGAACAGACAGCAGAGTGTCACATCTTGTCACATCAGCTGGGATGAAATAACCAGAGTGAGCTAGCCAACACTGGTGGGGAGTAGGGCAGCAGGATTATAAAAGTCCAAAGTTCACCCCCACCCCGTGACATACCTCTTCCAGCTAAGAAGGCTCCACCCCCCAAATGTTCTATTGGCTAGGAATCAGTTATAAGGCTTAATCACAAGTGCATGAGACTATGGGAGGTATTTCCCATTCAAACAATCAAAAAGTGAGGCCTAGTAGAAAAAAGTTAGGCCAGTGGAGGAATGCCCTTGAAGGGGGTATTGGGACTGCAGGTCCTTTCAGTCTCTGCTTTCCAGGCACTCTGAGGTGAAGAGGCTTGTTTTAGTCCAGCCCATGCTTCGTTCCACAATGTGCTGCCTTGTCACTGGCCCCAAACTAGTGGAGCTGTTATGGGGAGTTTGCATAGGTAGTTCAGGAAAGTCCTTGAACTTCAAACCTTGAGTTCATGTTTGTATCCAACCAAAGAATTGGATGAACCAAACTGAGAAAGATATTTATTCAGGGAAGTATAAAACCAAGGAAAGGGAAATGGATAAACCACTGGTCTGATGGATACACCATGTGATGTGCCTTCAAGAAACATAAAAAGAGATTTAGATAGGAAAGAAAAGAAAGTTCAGAGAGCTCCTGCCATGTGAAGGGCAGAAGGGGGTGAACAGGGGTCAGGAGTGTTCTCCCCTCATGTCAGCCCAGCCGGACCAAGATGAGGGGAGACTTACCAGCACTTGGAGGTTCAAGGGTGATGAATGGGCAACCAGGAGACCTTGTACCCTTGCACATATCTATTTATAACCTTATTGTGGTGGGTTTTACCTCCAGGCTCAAGTCAGCCAGAGGGACAGCTAATTGGTTTGGGCTAGATGTTGGCACAGGAAGAGGCCAGCCATGATGTTCTGATGGCTGAACTTAACTGACTACAATGCCAAAATCAGATCTGAATTCTAGGAAAGGGGAACTCCTTCTCAGGAGGGGCTCAGGTTATTTGTGGAATAGGAAGCCTAGGGAACTCCTTTAGGCCAGAGATAAGAAGTCAGCTTCTCTGATCTCTAACAAAGTGTTGACTGTAAAAGCAGACTCATAGACATTCCTGCCTTTACTTTTTTGGGGTGGGCCCAGTCACCCTAAGTGCCTCAGAGCCAACTGGCCATGGACTGTAACTATAAAACTGTGAGCCACAAATAAATCTTTCTCCTACAAGTTGATTTATCTTATTTTTTTTTTAATGTGAGAGAATGAGAGCAGAAAGAGAGAGAGAGACAGAGAGAAAATCGGTGTGCCAGGGGTTCCAACCACTGTAATAGGACTTCAGAAGCGTGTGCCACCTTGTGTGTCTGGTTTATGTGGGACATGAAGAGTTGAACATGGGTCCTTAGACTTCACAGGCAAGTGCCTTAACTGCTAGGCTCTCTCTCTAGCCCCCCAACCCCCTTTTTGTCCTTGTAACTGGAAGTTGAGTAATCCATCATGGTGTCATGGAAGAATCAGATGAATCTTCATAAACTTTAAAAAACAACTTTTTTGTTTATTTTTATTTATTTGAAAGCAATAGACAGAGAAAGAAAAAGGAAGAAAGAAAGAGAGAATGGATGCGCCAGGGCTTGCAGCCACTGCAAACGAACTCCAGACACGTGAGCCCCCTTGTGCATCTGGCTAACGTGGGTCCTGGGGGATTGTGCCTCGAACCAGGGTCCCTAGGCTTCCCAGGCAAGCGCTTAACCGCTAAGCCATCTCTGCAGCCCTCTTCTTAAACATTCTGACTGCATTAGGCTTTCATGGGAATTTGGCATCCAGAAAAATGCACACTTGCTTCCCTGAGTGATAAGGCCCACATCTTCGGTTCATGGCTGAGTCTTGATGGGTCAGGGACCTGGCAAGAAATATATACTTGTGTGTGAATGTGTGAAACCAGAGAACTACTACAATGCTCAAACGTGTCAACAACTTTTTCTTGAGGGTAGATTTGATACATGACTTTCACACAGGACCCTGACAGAGGACCAAGTTAGGGAGGCAGAGACCTGCTTTTCCATCTCAGAAGAGGCCCAATTCTCGGAAATGCTCAGGTCACAAATCAGAGGAACAGGACATTTGGGAAGCCAAGATGGATTTCCATCGTTTCCTTTGTAGACAAGGCCTAAATTTGAAACTTAGGCAGTTTATAATTTTATAAGTTTTAGGGAGTTAAGAAATTAATAATTACTGAATAACCATTTTCCTTGATAGATTAATTACAATATTGTGGTCCAGAAAGTTTAATGTACCCAAGACCACACAGCTTGTAAGAGAATGGTAACTTAATTAGTTTTAGAAGCAGGATTTTTTGCCTCCAAGCAAATCTCCCCAAAAGGCAGTTTCAGCCTGATGCCTACAAGTTCCCACTTAGGTTTTAATCTGTCCCTGTAAATCTCTTGGGTCAATTTGCTTCATCTTTGGACATATAATACCTACCACAGAGCCCAGCACATCATATATTCAATAAACATTTATTATAAACAAAAGTAAAACCTTAGTCATCAACACTTCATATAAATTAGAATGAGTCTATTGATTACTTTTTTTTTTTTAATACGGGGATGGAAGATTCATCATTTATAACACTTAAGCATGGGTTTCCCACTGCAATTAACTGCAGCTGAATTCTTTCAGTTCTCTCTCCCAGCTCCCTGGAGTCATTTTTGTCCCTTCTCTTTTCTAGACCTTCTCTACCCAATATGTCACCAAATGCTGTTGATTCTGCTTGACAGATCCGTGACCTGAATTCCCCCGCCTCTCCTCCTTCTTCCCTGCTGCACATCCCAATCAGCTCGTGCCGGACAACAGCGCCAGCCTCCCGACCGGCACCAGCGCTCTTTCCCTTGAATCCTACAAAACAAGTCCGATCTTAGGGGTCCCACCCAGCCTGCACTTTGCTCTTTGCCCCAATCCTGGGGCCCTCAGATCTGCTCTCCCACTACTCTCTCTCCTCTCTTGGGTCAATGCTATCACTTTGAGTTTGCCTAGATTCTATGGAATTCGTTTACTAAGGTTATCCTCACTGTGAACATTTAATTTGGTGGTTTTCATCTGACTACACCCAGGAAGTCCCTGGCAGTTTTTAAAGAGACACTCTGTCTAGGTCTCATCTCCAAAATTTGGGCCTATTTGGTACTGGGTCGTAGGGGGATGGTTTGTATTGTTTTTTTTTTTCTTCTTTTCTTAAAACCTTTTAAATATTGAGTATAACTAATTTACAGAAATACTTGCAATTTGATGAGTTGGGACATAGACACATACCCATGAAACCACTGAGGTAGTTCCAGGATGACAGGACCCTGAAAGTAAATGTGAGGAATGTCCTTGAGCCTGCAATGGAGAATCTGGGTCATCGTTAACTCCTTCCCCTAAAGGACTCCTTGGGTCTCCACTTTGCTAGAGGCCAGGAACATAAGAGGAGAAGATAGTTTTTGCTTCTTTCTTTCCTAAAAGAGAAAAATTAGGAGATGAAAATTTGGTGGCATCTAGACACCCAGAGTCAGGTTTGGATTAACTGGTTCAGCCCCATCCTGTAAACAGTCATAAAAGACCCCAGTCTTGGGCTGGAGAGATGGCTTAGCGGTTAAGGTACTTGCCTGTATAGCCTAAAGACCCGGGTTTGATTCCCTAGTACCCAGGTAAAGCCAGATGCACAAAGTGGCACATGCGTCTGGAGTTCATTTACAGTGGCTAGAGGCCCCAGCACTTTCTCTCTCTCTCTCTCTCTCTCTCTCTCTCTCTCTCTGTCTCAAATGACTAAATCAATAAAATATTTTTAAAAGACCCCAATCTGGGTTTCTGGGTGGACTTTCCCATTTTCTGGGAACCTCCTCTTGTTTCCTCTTGAGCAGGAGTCTGTATTCTTTCCTTAAACTCTATAAGGTTTGTCTCTATAAGTCCTATAATAAAACCTCTCTAAATATCTCCTGGCTTGTGGATTTCATTCATTGAAGTTTATAAGACCAGAATTCAGGGCTAGGAAGATGGCTCAGAGGCTAAAGGCACTTTCTCACAAAGCCTCCTGGCCCAGGGTCTGATTCCCCAATGCACTCATAAAGTCAGATGCACGAAGTGATACACGTGTCTGGAGTTCATTTGCAGTGGTAAGAGGCCCTGTTTTGCCCATTCTTTCTCTCTACTAAATAAATAAATATTATTTTTAAAAAAAGAATTTGGAGGCCACTAATTCAGTGGAAGCTTTGTGTGATCTTCTGATCTGGCACTCTACCTTCTGAATTAATGCCCACCCAAGAACTAAGAAAGGCTCCATTGCTCTCAATTTCCATATCACCACAATCAAAGTAATAAAGCTTATCTATTACCTCCAAAAGTTTCTTTATGCCTCTTTATTTACTTATTTATTTTGGTAAGAATACCTGACAAGAAATATACCCTCTTATTTTTTAAAAAAATTGCTCTCTTAAGGTATATATAAAACAACGTAGATATTTAAGATGAAAACAACTTGGGCGTCAGAATTTTATTTTGAAAGGTCCTCAGGGGATTCTGATGTGCGCTTGGAATTGATAATCACTTATTTAGTCTTCTGAAATATACATTGGTAACCCCATTTGGGGCTCTGAAATGGCAGAGACTTCACTTATTCTTTTCCTGTCATAGATTTAGTACCCAGAAATGTTGCTCAAGATTATTGCTCAATACATACTTGGTCCATGAATGAGGAGACTGAGGCATTATACACAAGACTGAGGCTCACACCACTTGCCAAAGGTCACATAGCTAGTAAGTGACAAGAATTCTAACCCACATCTGTCTCTAAGACCAATGTTCATAGTCGTTACTACACTGTCTGGCTCTTCCCTTGTCCTGAGAAGTTGAGAAAGGGCCAGGACAAGATGAGGTGGTAGGTACCACTGAAGATAGATTTTTTTTCTTATTTCACAATTTTGGGGTTTTTAACAAAAATAATGTTGCTTTGTTAAAATGAGTTAGAATTGATATTGAAGATATTCCAAGAATACTTGGTGAGACCATATCTTTCAGGAAACAGGAATAAATTAAGTTGAGGGAGAGGGTTAGTAATTATGTTTCCTTTGGACTGAAACTGACCGATACTATATTTTAAGGAAAAAACAAAAACTTTCTGTCAAAATCTTGCTTTATAGTAATTGAACCACAGTTATTTCTAAAACAGTGTAAATCTATGTTTCTTGAGATGAAAGTTTATGCCACAAACCACAAGTTAACATTTCATATATTATACTGTGGTTAGCTTATGCTTTCAAAGTTTTACCCTAATGTTAGATATTTTCTCTAATGTTAGAAATTTTTCTGTAATGTTAGATATTTTCTGTCTGGGTAGTGGGTATGGAAATCTGCATGAAAGAGGAAAAAGAAAGCACAGAAAAATGTAGAAAAGAAATAATATTAAGGACCACAAAATGCAATACTTGATTATCTTTTGGTTTAGACTGAATATTTTTGTCCTGTCTTCACATTTTTCATGCTATAGCCCTCATCTTGAGTGTGGCTCAATTTGGAGATGGGGAATTATTTTACATAATTTTTTTCTTGACAGTTGTCATACATGTGCTGTAGTAGACAACCTCAGGTTGATGAGATGAACTTCCAAAGCAGTCACAGTTATGGGAGGAAGGGATTTATTGAAACTTATAGATCGAGGGGAAGTTCCACAATGGTGGGAGGAGCTGCCCCACCTCACAGGCAAGCCAACTTGGAACAGGAACTCAGACACTTTGCATGTCCTTTTTTTTTTTTTAAAAAAAATTATTTATCTGAGAGGGGGGCAGATAGAAAGTGAATGGGCATGCCAGGGCCTCCAGCCACTGCAAATAAACTCAAGGCACACGCACCACCTTGTGAGTCTGACTTACAAGGGTACTGGGAAATTGAACCTGGCTCCTTAGACTTCACAGGTGAGTATCTTAAGTGCTAATCCATCTCTCCAGCCCCATTTTGAACATCTTTAGCTGGAAATCTGAATCTACCCCCACACCTTAGGATTGGACCCTAGGATTCACCCATAGTGACACTTCCTCTGGCTAGGCAGCTGGAGATCCAAGTTACAAGCTTTAATAAACTCCTGAATATATTAGGGGACATCCATTCAAGTTACTACATGTACATAATGTATTTTGATTATGACCCCCTTCCATTACTTTCTTTTGTCCCCTCCTCCCATATAACCTTTCACTGAACCCCTTCATCTTCCCAGCTACTTACTCTTCTATCATGATTTTTTCCCCTTATTCCACCACCTGTGACATGTTGATGGGCCCAATATTGTGCAGGTGATGACAGCTTCCATAAGGTCATGAGTGCAACAGCCATTCAATGACTAGAAGGCAGTGTTCTAATGCACTCTTCTCCATCCTCTGGCTCTTACATTTTTTCAAGTACATCTTCTGCAATGTTTTCTGAGCTGTGGTGGGTTGATAGACATGTCCCATGGTGCTGAGCACTTAACTATATCATTTCTCAGCATTTTGATGAGTCTTGATTCTCCCCAGAGATTACCATCAACAGATCAAGAGTTTTAGGAACAACTATGGTTAACCAAAATCTTCTTATAGCTTCAGGTAATAGGGTATGGCTTGATTCCAAAGGATTGGTAATTTTTATAAACATTTTATTTATTTATTTGAGAGAGAGAGAGAGAGAGAATAGAGAGATTGAGAGAATGAGAAGCCATGCCAGAGCCTGTAGTCATTGCAATGAATCCCAGATGCACACATCACCTTGTTCATCTGACTGTAAGTGGGTGCTAGGGAATGGAACCTGAGTCCCTTGGCTTTGCCAGTAAGCACCTTAACTGCTAAGGATCAGTTGGTTTTTTTTTTTTGTTTTTTTTTTATTAAAGGCATGCACCACCACACCTGGCTGCCTTCTTTTAAATTTAAATTAAATTTAAATTAAATTTAAATTTATTTATTAGAGACAGAGAGAATGGGCACATTAGGGCCTCCAGCCACTGCAAACAAACTCCAGACGCATGCACCACAATGTGCATCTGGCTTACATGGGACCTGGAGAATCGAACCTGGGTTCTTAGGCTTTGCAGGCATGTACCTTAACCACTAAGCCATCTCTCTATCCCAGGACGAGTATTTTTATAAGGACTGGTCACATGCACCTGGTTCTCTTTCTCCATATTTGCACACTGAGACAGTCATGTGAGGAGAAAGTGAGTGTCTATAAACCAAGAAGAGAACCCTCACCAGAAACCAAACCAGACACACTTTGATCTTGGACTTCTAGTCTTCAGAACCACAAGGAGATAATGTTGTTTTAGTTATCCGCCCTGTAGTATGTATGATGGCAGTACCAGTGAACTCACACACTTTTGGAAGAGGCTAGGTGACTATAAAGACATCAACATGTGATGCTTATGTCAAAATTGCCAGTTTCAGGGCTGGAGAGATGGCTTAGCGGTTAAGCGCTTGCTTGTGAAGCCTAAGAACCCCGGTTTGAGGCTTGATTCTCCAGGACCCACGTTAGCCAGATGCACAAGGGGGTGCATACATCTGGAGTTCGCTTGCAGTGGCTGGAGGCCCTGGCATGCCCATTCTCTCTCTCTCTCTCTCTCTCTCTGCCTCTTTCTCTCTCTGTCTGTTGCTCTCAAATAAGTAAATCAAAATTAAAAAATATATTTTAAAAAATTGCCAGTTTCTGATACTATGCTAGTGGCTTTTATTGAATCCAGAATCTTAATTGCAGAAAAAAGTTCAGAAACCTGTTTGAAATTTATATGGAACTTTTTCCCCCTAGATTAAAAACAAAAGCAGATTAGTGCCATCTACAAGTTAATCTATTTGGATGGGGTTAATTAGACTACTTCAGAAAGATACTGCCTCAGCAGGCCCATGGAAAACGGTGGGTGGGCTTGCTCCCATGGAAAGATGCATATTTGGGAGGCCAAGAGAACTTTTTGAATAATTAGTTTAAAATAATTAATATAATGCTTGTTTGTTCATGCTTAAAGTAATATCATTTATCAAAACTGCTTAATTTGCTTTACCATTATAATTTACTAGCCTCACAACCTTCTTTGGTGACTGTATTGTATTCTTTTACTGTCCTGCCCAAATAGGCGTTTCCAATGCCTTATTTTTTTTCATGGTTGGGAATCAGTTTAAAATAATGGTTAAGAACTCAGGCTTTGTGGGGGTTCCTGGTTTGGGGGGAAATAGAAAAGTACATTAAAGGCCTTCTCTCCCAAAGAAAAAGCAAGAAATTGTTTTAAAATGTGTTTTCTGTGGGGCTAAGGAAGGCAGCTATTTATACAAGGAACCCTTGATTAGAAGACATCTAGAGAACCATGTTTTCGTAAATGAGCAGAGGCAGGGCAGCTGGGGTACCTGCAACAGCTTCTTGGTCCAGCTAAGAGTAGAACTGACAGAGAAATTTCCAGGGTGAAGGGAAAATGAGCAGGGCCCTTACCACGTGAGTCTGTCATGACAGATGACAGCTGAAAAAACCCCAGAGGGCAGGACACACGAACGGGCTCAGGAACCCTTGCATCCTCTCCAAATACAAGTTCAGAAAAAGATGTAACCTGGAGGAAAGGCTGGTGAGCAGAGAAATTGCTCAGTCCTAAATCATTTCCTTAGTGTTTGGATTCCAGAACCCTGCCTGAATATGAACCCAGAGATGAGCCAAAACACAGAAAGAAATTGGAGCTAAACTTTTCCAGTTCAGCTACTGACAACATATAAGAAGGCTGTGCCTTGGATGGTTGGGAACTGGGATAATTACATATGACTGCAGTCTCACTAAAGCTCCAACACAGGAATGATCAGCCCTTCACTGCAACCATGAAGAGCAAAGGGCTGCATTCTTTGTGAGTGGGGGGGATTAAATTAAATATAATAATTCAGCCACACTGCTCTTTTATATGCAATACCTATTCCACAATAAGAGTTATGAAACATGGTAAGAATGGGGAAATGGAATCTATGATTAAAAAGGTAGAAACAAATCCATAAGCCATGTAACTATTGGAATTAGTAGATAAGACTTTAACTATGCATATATGCTATTGAATTTTCTGGGAACATAGATAGAATGGGAAAAACTCAAATATTTCAGAAGAGAAATAAAAACAAAAACTAAGGAAAAATAAAAACAAAATTTTAGGAATGAAAAAAATAAAGTGTCTGATTCTTTTTGGATACATGGTCTTAGCAGAAGTAAGGACCAGTGGGCTTGAAGACAGATGACTGATGTATCTATAATTAATATCACAGAAAGTGGATTTGGGCCAAGAACTTACTGAGCAAGAAGTATTACCAAGGACAACAAGGACATTTCACAATGAAAAATGGGGAAAAAATAAAAAGGCAAGAACTCTGTGGATTTTACTTCAAAAATATATGAAGCTTTTTGCTTCACAGGGACAGGAATAGAAATGTACAATCTGCAAGTATAGTTAGAGGCCATAACATATCCCTCTATCAGTAACCGAGAGGCAAATTTTTTTTTAAAGAACTACTCTATCAGTAACTTCAGTGAACATTACAGAATACCATACAGAATATTAAACCAAACAATGACATGACACTTAATCCCTGTTTTGAATGATTATTGTTGTTAAGTGCATTTAGACTACTTACTATGTTAGAACACATCCCGAGTCATGACAAAAACAGAGTTCAAAGGACAGAATTTGTACAGAGCATGTTCTTGGGACATGATAGAGAACAATAAAAAAAAAAGACATCTGGAAAAATTGCCAAGTATTTGGAAAGTAAACAATACACTTCAAAGAAGGAATCACAAGGAAAAGGAGAAAATATCTTTAGTGAGTTATAATGAGTCAATGTTCTCATGTTCCGCTTCCAGAAGCTATGAAAGTAAAGGCGAAGTAAACATAAACTAACCAGAGGGAAGCAAGTAATGAAGAGCAGAAGGTAATGAGGAAAAAAAAAAAAATGAAGAGTTAAAGCAAAACTGGACTCACTGAAAAACTAACAAAATTCTATCACAAATTAAAAATAAATTGATTTTAAAATGTGATAAAAGAAAGAAAGCACAAATTACTAATATCAAGAGTAAAAGTGAGGCAGAGGTAGTGATCTCACAGTTTAAAGCAATCACACGTGGATATGACTGTTAATGTTGGGACAGTAACTGCAACAACTTCAACAAAATAAGCATATTGCATGAAAAATTCAAATCCAGAAATTTGAAAAAAATAGATACGATGCTTGAATCTGCTACAAAATTATATTTAACATTTAAAACCCTCTCACCAAAACAAAATTTCAGGCCCAGGTAGCTTAGCTGGCAGATTTTCCCAAAAGGTTAAGGAATAAATTAAATTATGCCAACTCCAGCCAAATTTCTAAATAATGGAAATAGTTACATTATCAACATGGCTTTCCTAAGTCTGTTTTTTTTTTTCTTTTCTTTTTTTTTTTTTGGAGGTAGGGTCTCACTCTAGCTCAGGCTGAATTCACTATGTAGTCTCAGGGTGGCCTTGAACTAATGACGATCCTCCTAACTCTTCCTTCTAAGTGCTGGGATTAAAGGTGTATGCCACCATGCCCGGCTATTTTTCAAAATATTTTATTTATTTAAGAGAAATGGGGTTAGGGAAGAATGGGCACACCAGGGCCTCTAGCTACTGCAAATGAACTCCAGATGCACGAGTCACCTTGTGCATCTGGCTTGCATTGGTACTGGGGAATCAAACCTGGGTCATTAGGCTTCTGCTCAGGCAAGCACCTTAACTGCTAAACCTTCTCTCTTAAGTCTTATATCTTGGTTGTCAGCCTCCATCTCAAAGCAAACAGAACAGAATGTTCACAGCTTTCTAGAAAAAAGACTGAAAGTCATGGAAGATTACCTTGCAAACCCTCCCATCTGTTTCCTTTGAATTAGAACGATATGTGGTCTTTGCAAACTACTCCACACCATTGTAGCATCTGAATTTAATCTTTTCTTACCTTTTTACACAAATGCAGCTGTCCTTTGGGACTTGAGTAGACCTGCCAGTGTTAATATATGACTGACACTTTTTAGTGGTCTCATCATGCCTGACATTGTTTTCAGTTATAACCAAAACTCATTGTATAAGCTCTTCCTAAAGATGACAAAAAAATTCAATGATGTGTTTCCATCCTTAGTTTGCTTTCATATAATAAACTTACATTAAAATCCTTATAGTAAATGGGAAACTTCTGAGCAATCATGATACTGGCTGGGGAAGTGGCTCTTTGTTCTGTCCTTCCTCACCAGCAGTAAGATGCTCTGAGACGACATCCCTCAGATGCACTCTTGATCATACTGTTTGATGTCACTCCAGCTGGAACATTTAGCTCCGTTCCAAGCTCTTTGCGTTGAAATGACTGAGTGTATTTTCGTAGGGCCCAGGTAGTACTGGTGTTTGGCTAGAGGACAGTCACAGTAAGATGATGCAGTGACTAAAGAGGGACCTGACACTTTCAATACTTTTTCCTCTATTTTCCCCAAGCAGCAGAAAGGTGAATTCGTTAGAGCTCAAGATTATCTGGTCTTACTCAAAAACAGGCTTCTGATGGGCTAGGATGTGACACTATCTAGTGTGCACAATATGCTGCTATAACTGAGTGGCCTTAAAAAGCAGGACCTTTAAAATGGCAGTTTATTTTTCTTTCATTTTATTGTGGCAGTCTCTTGTTTAGCATTGAAAGCTTTTCTATGGGCTAGAGAGATTGTTTAGTAGCTAAGACACTTGTCATTGAAGCCTAGGGATTTATGTTTGAATCTAGTGACTCAAGCACACAATGTCACACATGTGCACAAAAGGGCACAGACATCTTGAGTTGGATTTCAGGGGCTAGAGGCCCTGGCACACCAATTCTCTCTCTCTAGCATAGAAAAAAAAAAAAAAAAAGCCAGTCTATGGGGCTTGCCTCAAAAAAAAAAAAAAAAAAAAAAAAACAACTTTCTAAGTTCTGCTGATTTTGTTGTGTGTGTATGTGTACATGTATGTGGTGTGTGTGTGTGTGTGCCAGAGTGATGTTAGGTGTATTCTTCTATCACTCTATACCTTATTTAAAAAATTTTTTTTTTAAATCATTTGAGATACAGAGAGAGGGAGATAGAGAATTGGCATGCCAGGACTTTCTGCCATTTATAACAAACTCCAGATGCATGTGCCACTTTGCATCTGGCTTTATGTGGGTACTTGGGGAATTTAACCCGGGCTGGCAGGCTTGGCAAGCAAGTGTCTTTTACTTCTGGACCATCTCCCCATCCCCTAGCCCTCTATACCTTAGTTTTAGTTTTTGAGACAGGCTCTCTCACTGAACCTAGAGCTCACTGATTAGGCTAAACTAGCTAGCCAGCAAACCCTATGGGCCCTCTTGTCTCTGGCTTCCCAACACTAAGATCACAGGCTTGTATCATCACAATGCTCAGCTTTTACATGGGAGCTGGGGCTCTGAATTCAGGTCCTCAAACTTGAGCAAAAGCACTTTACTGACTGAGCCATCTCCCCAGTCCCTCTGATGATTTATGTTTGTTTTTCTCCTTTTTGGTTTTCTTTGTCATATTTTTGAGTGGACATACATTGAGTGTCTGCTCTCTTCCAAGCAAGGTGCTGGAGACTGGGTACACCAAAATGAATGAGACAGGTTCTTGGGTACAGGGATGGAGCTTACAGTAGACTGCTTGCCTGCCTGTATAAGGCCCTGGGCTCCATCTCCAGCACTGAACAAAGAACAAGACAATAAAAGATAGGTTCTTTGGCTGGAGAGATGGCTTAGCAGTTAAGCGCTTGCCTGTGAAGCCTAAGGACCCCGGTTCGAGGCTCGGTTCCCCAGGTCCCACGTTAGCCAGATGCACAAGGGGGTGCACGCACCTGGAGTTCGTTTGCAGAGGCTGGAAGCCCTGGCGCGCCCATTCTCTCTCTCTCCCTCTATCTGTCTTTCTCTCTGTGTCTGTCGCTCTCAAATAAATAAATTAAAAAAATTAAAAAAAAAAGATAGGTTCTTGGCTTCAGGGAGATCAGAATTACATTCAAATGTGGGTGTTCATACATGCGTGTGTGTTGTGAAGAATGAATGTCAAGGCAGAAATTATGGAAAATGAATTTTCAGAGTTGAAATTTTTTTTCAAGTTAGGGGCTCGCTCTAGCTCAAGGTGGCCTCTAACTCATGATGGTCCTCCTACCTCTGCCTCCTGAGTGCCGGGATTAAAGGCATGCGCCACCACACTCAGCTTAATTGTTGTAATTTTTACTGTATATGTAACCAATAAATGATTTATTCTCTGTTTTGGTAAAAAATATTATTTATTTGTGTGTGGGGGGCATGGGCACTGTGGGGCCTCTTGTCACTGCAAATGAAGGGACTTCAGATGCATGATTTTTGCATCGGACTTTATGTGGGAGCTATAGGGAATCCAATCTCAACCTGTAGGCTTTGTAAGAAAGTGTCTTGAGGCATCTCCCCGGCCGTGTTCTCTGTTTTTATCCTCTTTTTGTGTACTACTTCTTTGCAATCATCTAAATAATTTTCTACTATGAAACCAATGACCAACTCTCTTCATCTTAGTGAACATTTTATAAGGGATGAGTAAGCAACAGCACACAGTTCAATGTGGTCGCGGTCTCCACTCCAAAAAGCCCCTCTAGGCCTTCTATTTCTCAATCTCTCCAACCCCGAAGCGAGGTGGGGTGTCTTTCTGTTCTTCCTTCAGACACCCTCCAGACTTTCTGCTCTAGTTTCCCTAATGCTGGGATCTGTGACTCCCTTTTCCTGCCCCACCCGCCTTCATTAGCTTTGTACACAGCGATTTACTGTTGTTACCCAGCTGTTCAAAACCTTGTTAGTGTATATGCAAAGTTCAGTAGGAGTGTGTGTGTGTGTGTGTGTGTGTGTGTGTGTGTGTGTGGTGCCATAGTACTTGTGTGGAGGTCAGAGGATATTTTCAGGTGTCAGTCCTTGCTTTCCCCCTTGTTTGGAGCAGAGTCTCTAAATTGTTCACCAGGACAGCCAGCCTCTGAGCTTCGGGAGATGACTGACAGCTCCTCCTTTTTGCTGCTGTAGGGGTGCTTGGATTCCAACCTGCTACAGTGCCTGGATTTATGTGGGTGCCACAGCTCTGAACTTGGGCCCTCATCATGCATCGTGTTTATACACTGAACCATCTCCCCAGACCTGAAGGAGTGGGTTGTAAATGAGAAAAAAATGTCCATTCTAACACACTGTGTTGAAATAATTCACTTTAAAAGAATGTTGTTGCCACATCCAGAATTGCTTAGAATATTGCTTGTTTTAGTTAAGTGCACAAAGCAAGATAAAAGAATAGGCACGTGAGAGAAACGTGGTGCTGGCTCCTTTGCTGAACTGTGTTCCTTCTCAGGGGCTCAGAGTGATGACAGGATCTAAAATTGTTTCTTCTCCACTCCTCAGTTAGATATAACCTTGAGGTTCATCCTTTTCTTGGTGAAACTTAATGTGGAAGTAAAGGAAGGGCACAAATAATTTGGGAAAATAGTAGAAGTGATTCTGGGACACTGAGGTAATGGAGATGGATCTGCTTGATCCATACTAGTTACTTAGTTACTAGTTACATGACATCGCTTTATAACCAAATGCTCTACAGCTAGGATGAGCGAGCCGAGCCTTTCTAGCCATCTCCTGAGAGGTAAGTCTCCTGGAACACACCTGACCTGTGGTGCACCTCAGGGATCACATTCTGTTTGGGCAACATGCTGAGGTGGGTGACCCTAGGTGGAGGTAAGCTTTGAGCAGGAGCTGTTGGCTCACAGTGGAACAGTATTGGCATGTATGAGGTTATGGGTTTTTCTTTTAGTGGAAAACTGAGCTGTAGTCAGCAGAGCAGGAAGAATGGAGATATTAAATATTTCCAGGTGTGGGAAGCAGGACAGGAAAATAGAGATTGAGTGTTCCATTTATAGACTCCATCACTTAATTCATCATATGTTATACTAGGAAACCAACTCAAGACTTCTTAAACAGTAGTGCTTTTATTAGTAACTAGTTAAGAAAATAGACATTGGAGTAAGGGTGATTGGTTTAAATAATTATCATGAGTAAGTTACTTAATCTTGATGTCTCAGTTTCTTCATTTTAATTAAATAAAGAAATTTAAATTAAATTAGACTAATTTCATTAATCAATATAAAACTAAAAGAAAAGGTACCTGGATTCTGGTAAGTTCTCAATAAATTTTAACTGTTATTTGCTATTATTACTTAAAGAAAACCAAACTCCCATACCTATGAAGTCATTTACAGAACCCCCTCCCAGGCAAAGGGAAACAATGATTTTTTGCTTTGCTATAGTTTGATACACTTGCCATCTAAAGACACTATCTATACAGTGTTAAAGTGTGCCATTCTCAGGAGAAAATTAAATGTGTGCATGTGAATCACAGGACTCTGAGCTGAAACTGTGAATCGTCTGTGTGTAGACTCACTTTAATCATATACCAAGACTACAAAAATATCAAAGTGTAGTTGGGTGTGGTGATGCACACCTTTAATCCCAGCACTCAGGAGGCAGAAGTAGGAGGATCGCCAAGAGTTTGAGGCCAACCTTAGACTACATAGTTAATTCCAGGTCAGCTTGGGCTAGAGCAAGACCCTACTTCAAAAAACTAAGAAAAAAAAAAAGTGTAAATTATGATAATGACTAAGCACAGAAAACTTGCACCATAGCCAGGCATGGTGGCGCATGCCTTTAATCCTAGCATTTGGGAGGCAGAGGTAGAAGGATCACTGTGAGTTTGAGGCTACCCTGAGACTACATAGTGAATTTCAGGTCAGCCTGGACTAGAGTAAAACCCTGCCTCAAAATTAAAAAAAAAACAAACCCAAACAAACAAACAAAATACTTGCACCAGTTAGTTCCGGACGAACAACGGACGGTGGTGAAGAGCGCTCACGAGAACTCCTGCTCTGTGGAGATGCTCTCCAAGCTGGAATGCCCTGGTGCAGCTGGGGCACAGTTTTCCCAAGTAACTACAGTTTGTCAACACCAGGTGGAGATGGGCACAATGAGACTGTCTCAGACTGCCAGTTAACATATTGTGGTTTAAGTCCTTTAAAATTTAAAAAAAAAAAAAACAGTTTGATTTATATATTTGTAAGCAGAGAGAGGAAAAGAGAGAAACTGGGGGAGGAGAATAGGCACAACCGTGGCCTCTTGCCATTGCAAATGAACTCCAGATGCAGGAGTCACTGTATGCATCTGGCTTACATGGGTACTGGAGAATTGAACCAGGATCAGCAGGCTTTGCAAGCAAGTGCATTTAACCACTGAGCCATTGCTCCAGCCTGGTTTTAGTTCTTTAAGCCAGTAGAGGAGAAGAAAACACCCAGATGGAAACCAGAAGATAAAAGAGAGAAAGAATAAGAACATTGATGGAAGAAAATTTCTTTAAGCCAGATACTATCATTTTTTAAATTTATTTTTTATTGTTATTTTTATCTGTGTGAGTGTGTGTGTGTGTGTGTGTGTGTGTGTGTGTGTGTCATGTGGTGTGCTCTTCACAGTATACATGTGGAGGCAGGAGGGCAACCTTAGCTGGTGGTCCTTGCCTTTCACCTTGTTCGTGACAGTCTCTTATTCTCTGCTATGTACGTCAAGCTAGCTGGTCCAAAATCATCTAGGGATTCTCTTGTCTGAACCTCCCATCTCACCATAGGAGTGTTGTGACTACAGATGTGGAAGCCATTGTATCTAGCCTGATGTAGGTTCTGGGCATCTGAACTCTAGTTCCTCAAACTTGTGGCAAATACTTTACCCACTGAACAATCGCCCCAGGTCTGAGTCAGAAACTCTGTAGGAATTTTGAGTAATTGTCTCTGCATAAACTCTGCAGATAACATTTCACCATTCCTATTGCTCAGTGTCCATATCCCAGCCATTTCTTGATTGATTTTTCTCTTTCTAGTAGATCTTTATTATTTTTGTTTTTCTTTTTAAGTGTTTAGTTCTTCAATGTGTCTCAGGGCTAGAAAGATGGCTTAGCAGTTAAAGCACTTGCCTGTGAAACCTAAGGACCCATATTCAGCTCTCTAGATCCCACATATGCCAGACACACTAGGTGACACAAGTATGCAGTTACCCATGTGTACAAGGTGGTGCACACACCTGGAGTTTGATTGCAATGGCTGGAGTCCTTGGTGTGCCAATTCTCTCCCTGTTTGTCTGTCTCTCTCATAAAAAATAAATCTTAAAAATATGTGTCTTCAAATTAATAAAATCAGAGATGAACAAGGTAACATCACAACAGATTCCAGACAAATTCAAAAAATCATAGGGACATACTATAAAAGCATATACTCCACAAAGTATGAAAATCTGAAAGAAATGGATGATTTCCTTGATCTATATGACCTACCTAAATTAAATCAAAATGAGATTAATCACTTAAATAGACCTATAACAAACATGGAGATCTGAACAGTTATCAATAATCTCCCAACTAAAAAAAGCCCAGGCCTGGACAGATTCACTGCTGAATTTTACCAGACTTTTAAGGAAGAGCTAACACCATTGCTTCTTAAGCTTTTCCAGGAAATAGAAAAAGAAGGAATTCTACCAAACTCCTTCTATGAGGCCAGCATCACCCTGATACCAAAACCAGGCAAAGATAGAACAAAAAAAGAAAATTACAGACCAATCTCCCTCATGAACATAGATGCAAAAATTCTCAACAAAATATTGGCAAGCAGAATACAAGAATATATCAAAAAGATCATTCACCCTGACCAAGTAGGCTTTATCCCAGAGATGCAGGGATGGTTCAACATACGCAAATCTATAAATGTAATACATTACATAAACGGGTTGAAGGACAAAAATCACATGATCATCTCATTAGACGCAGAGAAAGCATTTGACAAAATCCAACATCCCTTCATGATAAAAGTCCTACAGAGACTGGGAATAGAAGGAACATATCTCAATATAATAAAGGCTATTTATGACAAGCCTACAGCCAACATATTACTAAATGGGGAAAAACTGGAAGCTTTCCCACTAAAATCAGGAACAAGACAAGGGTGTCCACTGTCCCCACTTTTATTTAATATAGTTTTGGAAGTCTTAGCCATAGCAATAAGGCAAGAGACACACATAAAAGGGATACAAATTGGAAAGGAAGAAATCAAGTTATCATTATTTGCAGATGACATGATTCTATACATAAAGGACCCTAAAGACTCTACTAGCAAGCTGTTAGAGCTGATCAAAACCTACAGCAATGTAGCAGGATACAAAATAAATACACAGAAATCAGTAGCCTTCGTATATGCTAACAACAAACACACAGAGGATGAAATCAGAGAATCACTCCCATTCACAATTGCATCAAAAAAAATAAAATACCTTGGAATAAACCTAACCAAGGAAGTAAAGAATCTATACAATGAGAACTTTAAAACACTCAAGCGAGAAATTGCAGAAGACACTAGAAAGTGGAGAAACATCCCTTGTTCCTGGATTGGAAGAATCAATATTGTGAAAATGGCAATCTTACCTAAAGCAATCTACACATTTAATGCAATCCCTATCAAAATTCCAAAGGCTTTCTTCACGGAAATAGAAAAAACAATCCAAAAATTCATTTGGAATCACAAAAAACCTTGAATATCTAAAATAATACTGAGCAACAAAAAAGAGGCTGGTGGTATCACCATACCTGATTTTAACCTATACTACAGAGCCATAGTAACAAAAACAGCATGGTACTGGCACAAAAACAGACATGTAGATCAGTGGAACAGAATAGAGGACCCAGATGTAAGCCCAAGTAGCTATAGCCCCCTGATATTCGATAAAAATGCCAAAAATACTCATTGGAGAAGAGACAGCCTCTTCAGCAAATGGTGTTTTGAAAACTGGATATATATCTGCAGAAGGATGAAAATAGATTCTTCTCTCTCGCCATGCACAAGAATTAAGTCCAAATGGATTAAAGACCTTAACATCAGACCGGAAACTGAAACTGCTAGAGGAAAAAGTAGGGGAAACCCTTCAACATATTGGTCTTGGCAAAGACTTTCTGAATACAACCCCAATTGCTCAGGCAATAAAACCACAGATTAACCACTGGGACCTAATGAAATTACAAAGATTTTGCACCGCAAAGGACACAGTGAAAAAAGCAAAGAGGCAACCTACAGAATGGGAAAAAATCTTCGCCAGCTATATATCTGATAGAGGATTAATATCTAGGATATACAAAGAACTCAAAAAGTTAACCAATAAGGAATCAAACAAGCCAATCAAAAAATGGGCTAAGGAGCTAAATAGAGAGTTCTCAAAGGAAGAAATACGAATGGCATATAAGCACCTAAAAAAATGTTCTACGTCACTAGTCATCAGGGAAATGCAGATTAAAAATACATTGAGATTCCATCTCACTCCTGTCAGATTGGCCACCATCATGAAAACAAATGATCATAAATGTTGGCGGGGATGTGGAAAAAAAGGAACCCTTCTGCACTGCTGGTGGGAATGCAATCTGGTCCAGCCATTGTGGAAAACAGTGTGGAGGTTCCTAAAGCAGCTAGAGATTGATCTACCATATGACCCAGCTATAGCACTCCTAGGCATATATCCAAAGGACTCATCTCATTTCCTTAGAAGTACATGCTCAACCATGTTTATTGCTGCTCAATTTATAATAGCTGGGAAATGGAACCAGCCTAGATGTCCCTCAACAGATGAGTGGATAATGAAGATGTGGCACATTTATACAATGGAGTTCTACTCAGCGGTAAAGAAAAATGAAGTTATGAAATTTGCAGAAAAATGGATGGACCTGGAAAGGATTATACTAAGTGAGGTAACCCAGACCCAGAAAGCCAAGCGCCACATGTTCTCTCTCATATGTGGATCCTAGCTACAGATGACTGGGCTTCTGCATGAGAATGAAAATACTTAGTAGCAGAGGCCAGTAAGTTAAAAAGGAGACATAAAGGGTAGAGAAAGGAAGGGAGGAGGATACTTAATAGGTTGATATTGTATATATGTAATTACAATGATTGTAATGGGGAGGTAATATGATTGAGAATGGAATTTCAAATGGGAAAGTGTGGGGGCGGGGAGGGAGGGAATTACCATGGGATATATTTTATAATCATGGAAAATGTTAATAAAAATTAAAAAATAAAATAAAATAAAATAAAAAAAAAGTATGTGTCTTCACGTCCTTACATGTCCTCATTCCTCTGCTCAGGGGCAAGCTTGATAGGTCATCATCTTACAATTATCTTTGACAGGGATGGTCTGGACATGCACAAGGGAAAATCCAAGCCAATGAAAGATGTTGAAAACGCTATGGGGAAATTTCTGATAAAGATTTCCTTCTGCAAGGAAACGACTCAGAGGCGGGCATTTTGCTGCTCTCAGTAGTTGGGTCTGCGCAGGATGCCTGATGGCATGGAGGCCGTCCTGTGATCTTAAGATGAGCCTGCTTGGGGACAAAGTAGTCACAATGCGGTTCCACTGCCTTTGGAAGTTACGTCATGTTATAGACTGCTAAGTCTTTGGGGGTGGAAGTTCTATTATAATAGAAAAGGCATCCTTACTGACACTGTTTTATAGACTGGGAAAACTGAGATACTGAAAGGTTAAGAAGCCCCAGAGATTTCCTTGTCTCTGTTCCCCTTTGTGAGAGTGGGGTTACAAGTGCATGTGCCCAGCTGTTTACATAGGATCTGGGGATTTGAACTCAGGTTTCAGGCCCCCTCAGGCCTTCATGCTCATCCAGGAAGACACGTGACCTCTGAACTATCACTCCAATACATCATCTTTCTTTTACCTTTTGCATCTTTCTTATGTTCACACTGAATTCTAGGTTGTTTCTTCAGGTCTAGTTCTCAATCATTTACTTATTTTTCCTGTGGTTGTATTTGTGTTGTATCCATTTGTTGGATTTATTTCAATTGCCGAAATTTCCATCTTTACAAGTTCTGTTTTGTTTCTTTTAAAATCTATTTTCTGGTTAATCATTTTTTCCAGACTGTTCCATTTACTGAAACATGTTGAATGTGCTTATTTGATATTTTGATTCTTGTGATTCTGGTATCTGGAGCCTCTGAGGTCTGTGGTTTCTTTTGGCCTTTTGTTCACAGTTCCTTATTTTGTGTTTTTTTAATTTATTTATCTGTTTTTGTTTTGTTTTTACTGGAAACTACCCATTTTTATAGGATAAGTTCTTCCAATGTGCATTTGCACTTGTTTCTGTCACATGTCTGAAGGCACTAGGAGTCTGGTCCACTGTAAACCAAATTCTTACTTTGAGGGTCTGAGAACATCCAGTTGGGCTGAATCTGCTCAATTTTACAAGACTAGCTTATATGAGTGATTTTCCATGGAACTTTTTTCTCTCTTTCCCCTCTTTTTAGTACTAATGTTTGGAGGTAATTTTTCTTCTCAGCATGATTTAATTTTTATATGAATGTGTTTAAGATATCTCTTTCTCATAGTTTTATTTAAGTGGAAACAGTGAAAGTCAGAGGGAGCTTCCCATTGGCAATACGATTTGGTTGAACTTACAGCACCCGGATTAGTTAGGTCATCCTCCTCAAACTAAATTTAATGTCGTTTATCCTTGACATGGCCTACCTTTAAAATATGTCTGTCTTTAAGAAAAACCTATGATATATAAGATAAAAGAACATAATAATAGATTATAATCATTGGTTGATAGGATAGTCTCATTTAAAAGTACTCTTCAGGGTTGGAGAGATTAGTGGTTAAGGTGCTTTCTGGCAAAGCCAAAAGACCCAGGTTTGATTCCCCAGTACCCATGTAAGCCAGATGCACAAGGTGGCATATGTGTCTGGAGTTTGTTTCCAGTGGCTGGAGCCTCTGGTGCACCCCTTCTCTCTTTCTCTGTGCCTCTTTCTCTCTTAAATACTGAGGTAAAACTAACACAAGAGGGCCAGAGAAATGGCTCAGTAGTTAAAGGTGCCTGCTAAACCAGGTTTTATTTGTAGTACCCGTGTAAAGCCAGACACAAAAAGTGGGAAATGCATTTGGAGTTCACCTGCAGGAACAAGAAGCCCTGACATACATATATATACACATACATATACACATACATGTAAATAAATAAATAATTTTTAAAACCTGACAAATAAATCATATAAATTTAAGATGTACAGTTTAGTTTAGTAAGCCCTAACACCTGTGAATCCATCTTCATAATCAAACAATGAACATTTTTACCAACCGAAGGCTTCCATGTTCCTCTGTAAAAATCTCTCACTCTTCCCTCCTCTTTTGCACTCAAAACTAGGCTCTGCTTTTTCTCACTATAGTTTGTATTTTAGTTCCATTTACTGTATAAGTGGAATTGACCTTTTCATGGGGTTGGGGAGGTCTAGCTTCTTTCAGTACATTTAAACATAAATCTTTCGACATTCATCCCAAACAATTTTATTTATTTAAGAGAGATTTATTCACGCCTTTAAGCCCAGCACTCAGGAGGCAGAGCTAGGAGGATCTCCATGAGTTCGAGGCCACCCTGAGACTACATAGTGAATTCCAGGTCAGCCTGAGCTAGAGTGAGACCCTGCCTTGAAAAACCAAAAGAGAGAGAGAGTGAGAGAGAGAAGGGCCTCTTTCTACTGCAAACAAATTCCAGATGTATATGTTACTTTTTGCATCTGGCTTTACATGGGTGCTGGGGAACTGAACCACGGCCATCAGGCTTTGTAAGCAAGCACGTTTAACTGCTGAGCCATTTCTCTAGCCCGAGATATGTATGTCTTTTTGGTTCAAACATTTGCTCATCCCAAGGTCTGAACTGAAGCCATTGATCTTTGAACAGAGCGGACTGGACCATCTTATTGGTGCTGTACATAGTAACAGGCTTTTAAAGCAGACAAGCCAATTTAGAAACCATAGGGTGGTCTAGTCTTTTCCTGGAGATGAGTGGCAGGATATCATTGTGGATCTGGGACAAGATTTTAACTAAATGGGAAGAACTGAAGAGAAAACACTCCACCCTTACCCATCAGTCTGCGAGAGGACACCTGGGAAGAACTGGGTTGTATTTAGAGAAAAGGAGTGGTGACTAATTTTTTAGTGCTCAGGGTTTTTGCTCAGATTTGGCTTTTAGTCTGGACAACAAAGGCTATGATTATTTTGCACCTTGTTTAATGCTAAATTTAATTAACTTTTTATATATCTAAACCAAAAAATTAAACATAATTATAAAACTTAACAAGCACCTCAAATCTAATATATTATATCAACAGCATGGATTCAATTAGTAATTTTTGTTGTCATCCTGTTATTTATTCCATGTTAGGAATAGCGCTATACTTGTTTTGGTATCTTCTTCAGGCTCTAGTAACAGTACTATTTATTTAGTTATTTTGGGTATTTGAAGTAATGTTTCACTTTAGCCCAGGCTGACCTGGAATTCACTATGTAGTCCCAGGGTGGCCTTGAACTCCTGGTGATCCTCTTACTTCTGCCTCCTAAGTGCTAGAGTTAAAGGCATGCGCCACCATGCCTGGCATTTATTTTAGTTTTTATTTTTTTGGCTTTTCAAGGCAGGGTCTTGCTCTAGCCAAGGTAGGCCTGGAATTCACTATGTAGTCTCAGATTGGCCTCAAACTCACAGCGATCCTCCTACCCCAGTCTTCTGAGTGCTGGGATTAAAGGAATGCACTACCTCGCCAGGCTCTAGTAATATTATTTTGGTACCTATCTGGAGTCTCAAGAATTTTACAAGAGCTAGAATGTTGGGCACAACCTATAAGGGTCCCAGGCCACTGAGGGTTAAAAGGGGCCTGAGCTGCCAGGCATGGGTAAGGGCCCCTGGGCTACAGGAGGTCACTCTCTCCCCAGCCCAGGACACCTGGACTTAGGCTTTGTTCATAGCCCTGTGACCTTTGGCCAGTTGCCTAGAAACTCCTTATATGGTGTCAGCCAGCAGCCTTCACACAGCCCATCCCCCTGAGACCCATACCCCATACCTTTTCCTGCCACTATATAGATCACCTGACTCTCTCCCTACATGCTGAAATGATCATCCCTAGGCATAGGCAAGCAACCTTTGAACCCACCAATCCCCTTAGGACCCTCTTCCCACTCTCTTTCAACTGCTTATAAAAACTCAATTCCCTGAGAAATAAAGGAGCTGTTCTCTGAAGCTGTCTCCCAGGAGTTTCTTCCTGTGGCACTAGTGGCTGCTCAAGACCCTGCTCGGCAGTTGCCTGGATGCCTCTTGGGGGGCAGATGCACAATGGCCTCCTGAGGACCAGGGATCCCCACACTAGAAGAAAAGAATTCTTTTCCAGAACAGCTGAGATTAAAGTGACTGTGGCTTGAGTTAGTTCATACTTTTTTTTTTTTTTTTTTCGAAGTAGGGTCTCACTCTAGCCCTGGCTGACCTGGAATTTACTGTATAGTCTCAGGGTGGCCTCGAACTCATGGTGATCCTCCTACCTCTGTCTCCTGAGAGCTGGGATTAAAGGCATGCACCACCACATCTGGCCTAGTTCACACATTTTTATACATCGGTTATTAGGTTGAGTTTTAAAATATTTTTCAGTTATATATGGCTATAGAGATTGCTTAGAGGTTAAGCACTTGCCTGTGCAGTCTAAGGACCCCCATTCAAGGCTCAATTCCCCAGGACCACGTTAGCCAGATGCACAAGGGGGCGCACGCATCTGGAGTTTGTTTGCAGTGGCTGGAGGTACCAGTGTGCCCATTCTCTCTCTCTCTCTCTACCTCTTTCTCTCTCTGTTGCTCTCAAATAAATAAATAAAAATAAATCAAAAAATTTAAAAGTTTTTCAGTATATATATCCCAAGGTCGGAACTGAAGCTGTTGGTCTTTGAATAGAGTGGACTGGATTTCCTTCATCTTCTGTGTTACTCATTGATGCCACTACACTCAGATAATGCCAATGTAAAACAGGTCTAATTTACCTTCAGCACCCCACATCCAATCACCTACGCAGGAACACTTGGCACACTGACTCTCCCATCCTCAGATTTTGGTCTTTATCAAATAGGCTTCTCTTGCTGTGTCTCTGCCAAAGCAAGGTGCTCTGAGTTCACCTCTGCTCACCTGAGAACTACCAAAGTGACTCTAAAGTTATGATTCCTACCATGGCACCAGAGTGTCTTTAGATTTTGCATTTATGTTACATACAGCTTAGTTAGATATGGTATATAAAAATGATAACATTTTAGACAAATTGGCCTTGAGCCTGAGCATTTAACTAGACAACATCCTATATCTGCTTCAGAAGGGTTCATGAACTTGGGTGGGAAAACACTGATTCTTACTAACTTCTAAGTAGATTGCACAGGATCTAACTGAAGTGGAGGATTTGTTTAAGTTACAAATATATAGTACATCAGATAGCTACTGCTACATTTTTAAAAAACTCACAAAAAATTTCACAGTATACACTTCTTTCTCTAGATCAGCTGGAATAGCTTGTCTACTCTCTTGGAAGGTTCCTTGTGCAAAAGTGAGTTGGCTAACAGAGTGAGCCCAGCTGGCTGATTCTGCCTTTTGTGATGGCTTGTAGATTGGCTAGGTCTAATCTGCCAAATGTCTTTAATTCCCCATCAACCAGAGGGCCAGTCTGGGCATGTTTTCTCCAAGGTAAAGGGAGAGAGTGGCGAAAGTCTCCAAAGCCTCATAAAGCCTGGACTCAGAACTGGACATGATCATGGATGCCCATCGTCTTTTGACCAGGACAAGTCACATGGCCAAGCAGAGAGCCTAGGGTGGGACAGTACACTCATCATAGGGTCGTGCATAGTAATTTACATTCCCTAAAAATCTGTTCTAGCCAGTCCATTCATCCTCCTGCTACCCACCTCCAGCCCCTGACAACCACTGAGCTTTCTGTAGTCTCCATATTGTTGCCATTACATTCATACTTCTGGCCTTTGTAGTCTCCCCTCGCCCCACAAAATGCAGACTGTAGTCTTACCAGGGCGGGGTGAGTGAGCAGGGCACTAGTACCCTCCCTTTTTGGAGGCAAGTTAGGAAAAGCCTGGGCAGATCATGGCAAATGGGTTTTATAGAATGGTTCAAACCCATAGGATATACACTACCAAGAGAGAACCTTAAGGCAAATGATGGGTTTTGGGCAATAATGATGAACCAATGTCGGCTCATTATAACAAATAAACCACCCTGGTAGGAGGTGTTGATAATGGGTAGGTTGTCTGTGTTGGGAGGTCAGGGAATATGGTATCTTCTCAACTTTCCATTGAACCTGAAACTGCTCTAAAAGAATAAAATCATACAAAAAACAAACTCACTGAAAAGTGTGGACTCAAAAGGGGTGAAATTTGGGGTTACTAACTCAGTTGACCACAGATATAGACTGTAGGAATATATGCAGCATAAATGGCTCTCTCATCCATAAAAATCACAGGTATTTTGTTTACAAATTATAGTTGTTTCAGATATCTCAGGATGCTATTTTTGCTCATTATGACCTTGAAATTGCATCATTACCAAACTTGCTTGTAGACTACACAGGATCAAAGTTCTGGCTCTTCATAGTCAGTGACATAAATGGCCAACAATTGGACAGCTTTCTGCCTTGTGATCGTTCAGGCAACAAATGTTGAGGTTGACCCAAACATGTATACTGATTTCTTTATCAATATGTGGACATTTGTTTACCCATACATAGAAGCAGGTAGGGTGAATACCACCCCAAAATCATTCAGTCTTTATGATTTTTTTCATTTTTGAGAGAAAGACAGAGAGAGAGAAAGAGAGAGAGAGAGAAAGAGAGAGAGAGAGAAAGAGAGAGAGAGAGAGAATGGGCATGCCAGGACCTTTTAGCCATTATCAGCCAACTCCAGATGTGTGTGGCCCCTTCTGTGCATGTGCAACATTGCATGTTTGCATCACTGTGACTGGCTACATGGGACCTGGAGATTCGAACATGCATTCTTGGGCTTTGCAGGCAAGTGCCTTAACCACTAAGCCATCTCTCAAGCCCACCACTGATAGTTTTTATGCTGCTTTCTTTGAAACAATTCACTTTAGGACTGGAGAGTTTGCCTAGCAGTTAAGGCACTTGCCTACAAAGCCTAAGGACCCAGGTTCAATTCCCCAGAACCAACGTAAGTCAGATGCATGAGGTGATGCATGCTCACAAATGGAGCATGTGCACAAGGTGACACACGTCTGGAGTTTATTTGCAGTGGATAAGGCCCTGGCATGCCAATTCTCCCCCCCCTCATTTTTTCTCTTTCTCATAAATAAAATCAATTCACTTTAACTTGTCTATACTTTGAATGCAGTGTCTTGTTATTTAATGTATTAATCAAGAACCATATTTCTAGGGCTAGGGAGATACTCAGTCAATAAAGTGCTTGCCTGGCAAGCATGAGAACCTGGATTTGAGCCCAAGAATTCATGTTAAAAAGCTGGGAAGAAAGAGCTGGGCATGGTGGCGCCACATGCCTTTAATCCCAGCACTTGGGCAGCAGAGGTAGAAGGATCACCGTGAGTTTGAGGCCACCCTGAGACTACATAGTTAATTCCAGGTCAGCCTGGGCCAGAGTGAGACCCTACTTCAAAAAAAAAAAAAAAAAAAAAAAAAGCTGGGAAGACGAGGCAGATGCCTGGGTTGTTCTGGCCAGTCAGTCTAGCCTGTTTGCTGAATTCCAGGGCAATGAGAACTCCTGTCTCAAAAAGAGGTGGGCAGCATTCCTGAGAAATGACACCCAAAGTTGTCCTCTGGCCTCCACGTGCATGTACATGCATGGGCACCAACACACACATTCTAAAAAAAAAATCTATTACTAGATCACGTTTGTTTTATTTTGACATATAACTGGTGTCTTTCATTTTAATAGCAGACCTTTTAATCCTTTATTTTGCACATTCCTGATCACGGCTCACAGGGCCTCCACAAGGTACAAAGGTTGAAGATGCCAGCCTCTTCTCTACGTACTTGTTCCCATCTAGCTCATCTCCCAGGGCCTCTGTAACAAACCAGCTTCTAAGTTGCTGCCTGTTGAGGGGAAAGCCGATCTGTGCAGCAGAGGAGCATGACAGCCATCTACGCTGGTGTCGACACTCTTAAGGGGAAAGTGAATCCAGAAGAAGGGATGGCAGAGGCCACCGGCTTTTCTTCCCTACCCGCAGACAGACGTTCTCTTGCAGAGATCATTATACAAAAGATTTGGGTTTTTATCAAGGGAGGCGACCATTGTCTATAACATAGTGGGTCAGTTTTCCTCCTAGGATTTTTATCCACAAAGGTGACAGCCATTGCTGGGCAGTGATAGTTCTCTTTCATGCAGAGCTTGGGTTCTGACACCTTCTCGAAGCACAGCTCCAGGCAGCAGCCAACAGTAATTACACAGAGTTGGCATATCAGCTATTTGCCACCCTCTCCCCAGGCTTTTCCTAACTTCCCTCCAGAAGGGAGGATGTGAGAGCCTTCTCACCCTCTGATGGGCGGTCTTATTAGTGCATTGCTTTGTTTTACTTCTGGGTATTTCTATTCAAAATGTAGAGACTATTTTAACATGGAGCGATAACACAATGCTACAAGTTTTCCTAAGTAAAGAGACCAGGTACACAGCACAACAAGGGACAGAGCATAGCTTTGGCATGACAGGCCACTTCATTCCTGGTATTGACTGCTGCCTGTTACCAAGGACTGCAGAAAGTATCCAAGAAACTTCACCACGTGGACCTTTTCTTTATGAAGGCTTTATTTATACTGACAAGATGACATGTGGAAACTTTTGATTTTTCTGCAAATATTATTACGTTGAAGGCATCTGTCTGGCCAATATAATTGATTTAAAATTTAGAAAGCAAAGAATAGGACAGCCAGTCCTGGCTGTGTCATCCATGCAATCTCAGAGCAGCAGCTGAGGTTTTTCACCAAGCTCCTCTGAGTATTGGAAGGCAGACTAAATACTTGCAACACAAAGATGGAAAACACATCGTTTGATTAATTAAAAGCAAAAGGTTGGAACTACTTACCTTTCCATTCTTTAATTAGCAAAGCCCACAGGCCACACGAGGAAGTAATAACACTCATTATGTTGTGATGACGAGTTAAGTCAGATGGGACTCCAGGCACGACTCCCTTCAAGGCTTCCCCGAGATGTACCAAGTGTAGACAGATCCTTACTTGCTAGAGAACTCTGGCTCACCAGCCAGGACACATGCTTCTTCAGAGAGTGCATTTCTTTCTGCAAGGGGGAAGAACAGCCCTTGAAACAAAGGATTATATTTTAATTAAGCCTCGGCATCTGTTCTGGAATTTCCTTTATTGAAAGAACACCTCCTTTGATTCTATCTGTTGGTGTTAGCCTTTGGGACAGCAACAAAAGATGGATGCCCTGCAGGCAGAACTGTCTTGTTCGACTGATCAAAAGCCATGTCAGCTGACTTACAAACCAACAAATTACTTTCTTATTGTCCATTAAACCTCTCTGGAAGTACATTTTGTCAGTGGTCTCCAGTCCTCCAGCTTAGCCCGCCATCCTTCATGCCTGTGGGTGGTCTAGAGGAATTTAAAGAAAGAACAAATGCCCATTCTACCTGCAGATGGAAGCCCCTTCCACACGACCTCCTCCCGGGCTCTGGGCCATAGTGGCTGAAGTCTGATGAGTTCCCTGACTGTCCCAAGGCACCACTGAAAACCATCAGATGGAGAACGTGAGCTTTAAAGTGTGTTTGCTGCTCACTGAACTGCAGGGCCATCTCTTAAAATGCTGCCTCCATAGGAATGTGAATGGATGAATAAATTTGCAGACTCACTGTTTTTTTTTTCTTTTTCCTTTACATGTGTGTGTGTATGTGTGTGTGTGTGTGTGTGCAGGTGTCCATGTATATAGAGATCAGGATAAAAAGAGTGGTGGATGGCACACTTGAGGAATGACACCCAACATTGTCCTTCTGACCTTGGAGAATTGGGAATTAGTCTCAGGCTGGCCTCTAGCTCATGGCAATCCTCCTGCCTCTGCCTCGGAAGGGCTGGAGCTAAAGACTTGTGCCACCATGCCTGGCCTCATCCAATACTCTCTCCTTGCCCTGCAGAGTGCCAGTTAGGCTAGACTAGTTGCCAGTGAGCTCCTGGGATTTGTTTTTCCCTAGGCGCATGCCACCGCAAGTGGCATTTTATGTAGTTACTGAAGATGAAATTAGTAGTGGTTCTTGTGAGGCAAGCACTTTACCAACAGTGCCATCTCTCCAGCCCCTCACTTTCAATTCTTAAATGCACACTTACAGGAATAAGAAATAAATCAGCAGCATTAGTAAAGCAGATGTCAAGACTTTTGCTCTCGTTTCACTTTAAAAATACATTCAGTTTAGTATTGCTATTTTCTTTAAAATTCAGAGATGGTAGACATTTTTTCCACCTCAGAAAGAAAAGTAAAAGTATTTTCCTGGGAAACCCTGAGTTAAGAAACAGTTATTTATTTTGAGAAGTCAAATATATGTGTGTTTGCATATATATATGTCTCCTACTAATGAAATGCCTAGAGAAAATCATTGCTTCCTCACATGAACATTTGCACTCACCAAGTTAAATGAATGCTGAACAAGCATTTGCTTACAATTCCATTTTTGCTTTTTAAGAATAGGGCAATTGAGTCTTTGCAGGAAGTTTAGAAAATGTTTGTGGCTAACTTTGCATGCCACGTTTCAGCATGTTGTAAGTTTTATAGCCCTGAAATACAATGTTAGCAGTAGACACACTGACCCTTCTATGATTATAGTGGTACAAATAACAATGCAATCATTTCTGTCATTGAAAACTCTCCTGTTGCTCAAGCCTTGAATGTGATCTAAATTGTACAATGTTTTCAAATGAGCTGGAGGAGACCATCTCAAATCCATGGTGCCATAGCCTGTTCTCACCAAGTTGATTTAGCGCCAGACAGAAGCCCTCCAAATACACTTTCTGAACTTTGAGATCATGAAATACTGTGGTTGGTTAGAATGAGCCCTGTCTCAAGCAACAGGTAGGTGGGATCAAAACTGAAAGGAGAAATAAAGGAAATAGAAAGGGAGGGAGGGGATACGTAATGGGATGGAATTGTATATATGTAAGTAGAAGAACAGATTAATGCAGGTGGAAAGGCCTAAGTGAGGTCAGGGGAAGAGATTGAGCAAAGGAAAGATGGAGGGAGAGCTAATCAAAATCTAAGAGAGTATGAATAAATCATATGGAAACCTACTTTTGTTGGACAATGGAATACCCAGAAGCCATAGATTGTTACTAGAAAATTTTCAGTGCCAGGGATTGGATACCTTCCAGTGAGTTGTTGGCCAGGGAGGTCCCTGATGCCCCCAAAACATTATAGGACATTGCCAAGGTTCTTCGTTTCCCACCAGGAACAGATGGTACGACCCTACTGCTGAAGAATCCACATACTTGGGCTGCAAGGTCATTGAGAAATCCTGCTGGAGCTGAGCTGAAAACTTCCTCTGTGTAGACCAGCTGACAGAAAGCTTGAAAAAGCTAAGCTGCATGAAGTTCAATGGAAGAGAGAGAAACCACCAGTGGAAATACTCAACAGTGGACATTGCAAGCCTTATATTTGGCCAGCCAGGCCAAATAAGCCAACAGGTACAATAGTGGCACATCTGTTATGGGGAAAACCAACTGCTCTCTACTTGGAATGAAGGCCTTTTCCATGGGAGGGAATTCATATTTGATGCTGAAAACCTACAACAGGGGTAGTCATGAGCCCTAGGGATGTAACATCTGCTGCTGTCTGGCTAAATGCATATACTATGCTCACCAAACTGCCTAGTAAGGACTTCTCTTAATGTTCTTATCCATATATTAATGCTACTCTCATTTTTGGTTAGAGAAGCTTCTCTTTTCCAATGGCAGTGACCTTGGAATGACTCAGAAGGCACCATAGTGCTGAGAAGGAGTGACAGAGGAGTGCTCAGCACTGAAACATCTCTATCACACCTTCCAAGGCTCAGGGTCCATTGTAGAAGAGGTGGCAGAAAGAATGTAAGAGCCAAAGGAAGGTGTAGGACTCTTTACAACGTGCTCCTCCAGACACAAAATGGCCTGGATATCCATGACCTCACAGTACCTGACACTACCTACACAAGACCATGGAAAAGATCATGACATCAGAATAAAAGAGAGACTGAGAGGGGAAAATATATTATGGAGTGGAGTTGCAAAGGGAAAAGTGGGTAGAGGGGAGGGAATTACCATGGTTATTGTCTATAATTATGGAAGTTGTAAATAAAATAAAATTTGATTTAAGAAGAACTTGAAATCCCTCATAAAATCTGCTACCCATTGAACTTGATGATGGCCAATCTGACAGGAGTGAGATGGAATCTCATTGTAGTTTTAATCTGCATTTCCCTGATGACTAGTGACGTAGAACATTTTTTTAGATGCTTATATGCCATTCGTATTTCTTCCTTTGAGAACTCTCTATTTAGCTCCATAGCCCATTTATTGATTGGCTTGTTTGATTCCTTATTATTTAACTTTTTGAGTTCTTTGTACATCCTAGATATTAATCCTCTATCAGATATATAGCTGGAGAAGATTTTTTCCCATTCTGTAGGTTGCCTCTTTGCTTTTTTCACTGTGTCCTTTGGAGTACAAAATCTTTGTAATTTCATGAGGTCCCAGTGATTAATCTGTGGTTTTATTGCCTGAGCAATTGGGGTTGTATTCTGAAAGTCTTTGCCAAGACCAATATGTTGAAGGGTTTCCCCTACTTTTTCCTCTAGCAGTTTCAGAGTTTCAGGTTAGATGTTAAGGTCTTTAATCCATTTGGACTTAATTCTTGTGCATGGAGAGATAGAAGGATGTATTTTCATCCTTCAACAGATACATATCCAGTTTTCCCAATACCATTTGCTAAAGAGGCTGTCTTTTCTCCAATGAGTATTTTTGGCATTTTTATCGAATATCAGGAGGCTATAGCTACCTGAACTTACATCTGGGTCCTCTATTCTGTTCCACTGATCTACATGTCTGCTTTTGTGCCAGTACCACACTGTTTTTGTTACTATGGCTCTGCAGTATAGGTTAAAATCAGGTATAGTGATAACACCAGCCTTATTTTTGTTTTGCTGAAGAATTTTAACCTTTTTCCATTTTAAAATCAACCTTAACATTATGTTATTTATTTATTTGCAAGTACAGCAAGATGGATTTTGCGTGCGTCCTGGGGATTCAAACCCAGATCCTTAGGCTTCAGAGTCAAATGCTGTCACTGCTAAGCCACTTCCTGGTTCCCTTTATTTGCAAGTACAGCAAGATGGAGAAGAGAGAGAGAGAGAGAATGGGCATGCCAAGGGGTCTAGAAGGGAACGCCAGATGCATGCTCCACTTTGTGCATCTGGCTTTATCTGGATCGTTAGGCTTTGCAGGCAAGTGCCTTAACTGCTTAGCCATCTCTCTAGCCTAAAACTTACTTTTTCAAGTTAGCATTATGATATTCTCTCAAGTACATGTCAATATGCCTTATGGTATTATTCATCTCCATCCCCATTGATCTTTCCCTCCTACCTGCCCTTCTCTTACTGGTCTCCTTCCTCCCACAAGTAGTCATCCTTCTTTCCTGATACACGGATTCTATTGCCCTCTGATCTGCCCTTTGTGTCCTCTTAAGATATCTTCTTCCTTTCTCATGGTCCTCTTGCGAGTAGAAGAAATTGCTAGAGGCAAACATCATAAAACACTTCAAGATATAGGCATAGGGCTGGAGACATGGCTTAATGGCTAAGGCACTGGTCTGCAAAGCCTAAGGACTCATGTTTTAATCTCCAGATCCCATGCAAGCCAGATGCACAAAGGTAAGGAAAGCAGAAGGTCACACATGCCCAGTAGGTGGCACAAGTGTCTGGAGTTCAATTGCAGTGGCTGAGGCCTGGTGTGCCAATTCTCGCTCTCTAAAAAAAAGAAAGATACAGGCATAGTTGAGAGCTTTCTGGAAAGTACTTTAGGACTGGGGAGAGGGCTCACTCAGTAAAGTACTTGCCATGAATGCATGAGGACCTGAGTTTGGACCCCCAGAACCCACATAAAAGCTGGGCATGGTGGCACTGCACCTGTAATCTCAGCACTGCGGAGACAGAGACCGGACTTTGTGCCTAAGTAGCCTGAGTTAGTGAGCTCTGAGTTCTTAAAAAGTAAGGTAGAGAATGACTCCAATATTGAACTCTGGCCTACCACACACATGCACACATTTGCACATGCATCTGTGCACACACATATGAACATATATACACTTGCATACTATACACACACACATGCAAAAGCAATAACTTTAATAGCAGAGGAATCATCAAGCATTGACAAATGGGATTGCATGGAACTAAAATCTTCTTCGCAGTGTAGGGAATCATGACCAGAGTGCAAAGCACCCACAGAATGGAAAAACATCTTCATCAACTGCATCCCAGATAGGGTTTATATCTAGACTATATAAAGAACTACAAAAAAATTATATACCCCAAATCGTTATAGAGCACAGTTAATAAATGGTCCACTGAGTCAGGCAGTTCTCAAAAGAGTAAACACAAGTGGTCAATGAACACTTTAAAAATGTGCTCAATGTCCTTAGCCATGGGAATGCAAACTGAACATGCTTTGAGGTTCCATGTCATCCAGTGAGGATGGCGTGGGAGCTGTGGAGAGGGAAGGAGAGGGAGCTAAAAATCGTGAGAGACACTTTGGACAGAGATGCTGGTCTCCGTCCTGTGAAGGACAGAGGGAAGGAAGGAAGGTTGGGTAGCAGGAATTTCAACCTGCAGTACCATTCTCAGAAAGATCCTCATTCCTTCTAGTTTTTACGTCTTGTCTTTCTTTTGCCTTCTGAGATCTGGGATCCTTTAGTTCCTGGAACTCTCAAAGTGCTTCCCACCACAGGGTTTATCCATGTGCTGTTTTCTCTTGACTGAACTCCTTTCCTCTCAGAGCGCCAGAGATGAAAACGACCAGTCCTCTCCTTTTCTTTCATATCCTTTCGAAATGCATTGTTGGTTCTCAACCTTGGCTGCCTTATAGAATCACATGGGGAAGCTTTGAAATTCCTGATGTGCAGGCCACACCCCAAATAAATTAAATTAGGTCCTGGAAGGGGAATTATTCAGACTGTAGTTTTAAAGTTCAATATGAGTGTTTTTAAGAAAAGTATGATTAGAATCCAAATTAATCATCTGTATATCATGTTGCTACAAGGATTTAGAGAACTGAGAGATTGACTGATGCAGGTTGTGATTTGATGGCTTTTGCTGAGCACCTGAAATATGAATGTAAATGATAGGATTGGTAGGTTTGGAATCATCGAGTAGTGGAAGGTGTATGTGGAAAGTATAAAGCATGCTACAGTGTGTCAGGTAAACTAGAGAAAGGAGAAGGCCAGATTTTCAGGATTCTTAATGAGAAATGGCCTGGTTTATGTATTCAGGACACAAGAATGGAGATTGTAAATCATTATTGTGACTCTTGTAAGACATGACAGGCCTGAGCTATTTTTGAGGTGATGAGTTTATTAACTCCTATGTGTTTTATTATTGTTATATATTTATTTATTTATTTGTTTGTTTTTTTTGAGGTAGGGTCTCACTCTAGCCCAGGCTGACCTGGAATTCACTCTGTATTCTCATGTCTCAGGGTGGCCTTAAACTCACAGAGATCCTCCTACCTCTGCCTCCCAAGTGGCTTGTACTAAAGGCATGTGCCACCACACCCAGCTGTTATTGTTATTATTAAATAGAAAGCCATTGTTGTTAGCTTAGAAGGGAAGGAGAAGACTGAAAGGATGTACTTCCATTGTTAAAAAGTACTTGAGGCTGGATACTATCTAAAGAAGAGGCTTATTTGGGTCATAGTTTTAAAGAACAAAAGTTAATGATCAGATGGCCCCATCTGTTTGGCTTTGGAGTGGGTTCCTGGCAGATAACATCATGATGGAATAAGGTGTGTGGAAGAGATTACAGAGTGAGACAAGAAGTCAGAGAGATTCAGGGTTCAGGCTGGTTCTTTTTGTAACAGCCTTTCTTGAGAACTAAATGGCACCTGGCAAGAAGTACACTGATGTCTTCCAAGGGCCAGGGCAATGCACTCAGTAACCCAATTCCCTTGCTCTAACTCTCTCTGAAAGGCCCCATGACCTTCCACAGTCACACTAGGGACCAACCTTCCAGCACACAAACTTGTGGGGAACACAATATCCAACCATAGCAGGGTAGCTTGAATAATCTATAGGGAAGAGTAGTATCTCAAATGGCTAAAAGGACACCAGAGATCTTCAGGATAGAAATCAATGGTAGGGTCTTATCATAGCATCACCAAAGATAAACCCAATATTCAGGTATTTCAGTAGAACAGATACTCAAAATGTATCTGAAGGTATAACTGAAAAAAATAATTGAAGATATGACCTACTAGTTGTATGTACTTGGTGACATTACTTAGATACTGTATTTCTCATCCTCATCTACAAAATGAGAATCATGGCACCTACCTTCCAGAAATGCTGTGAAATTTAAATGATGTAATATATGTAAAAATATATAGCCAGGCATGGTGATGCATGTCTTTAATCCTAGCACTTGAGAGGCAGAGATAGGAGGATCACTGTGAGTTCAAGGTCAGCCTGAGACTTCATAGTGACTACCAGGTCAATCTGGACAAAAGTGAGATCCTACCTCAAAAAACAAAAGCAGCCAGGTGTGGTGGCGCATGCCTTTAATCCCAGCACTTGGGAGGCAGAGGTAGGAGGATCGCTGTGGGTTCGAGGCCACCCTGAGACTAACATGGTGAATTCTAGGAGAGCGTGAGCTAGAGTGAAACCCTACCTCTAAAATAAAAAGCAAACAGTAACAACAACAAAACCCAAAAAAGAAACTTGAGGGCTAGAGAGATTGCTCAGTGGTTAAGGTGCATGTCTGCAAAGCCTAACAACTGGGATTGGATGCCCATTCTCTCTTTCTCCTTGCAAAAATAAATTAAATATTTCAAAATTTTAGAATACTCTCGGGAAAATTATATAAGTATTAACTATTATTATTTTTTAAATATTATTTATTTATTTGCAAGCAAAGACAGAGAGAAGACAGACACAAAGAGAATGGGTGTGCCAGGGCCTCCATCCACTGCAAATGAACACCAGATGCTTACACCACTTTGTGCATCTGACTTTATGTGGGTACTGGGAAATCAAACCTGCCATTAGGCTTTGCTAGCAAGTGCCTTAATTGCTAATTAGTTCTTTATATATTAAGCTTTTATTAACATATAACAGTCCAATAGGAAGCAACCAAACACTTTAAAAGTGGCTCATGCCACAGGGCGTAGTAGCACATGCTTTTAATCCCAGCATTTGGGAGGGAGAGGTAGGAGGATCGCCATGAGTTCAACGCTACCCTGAGACTACATAGTGAATTCCAGGTCAGCCTGGGCCAGGGTGAGACCCTACCTCAAAAAAACAACAAAAATGGGGGGTGGCTAGTGTCATTAAGGAAATAAATATAAATTTAATTTATTTATATTTCTATATAAATATACATATATTTCTATATAAATAGTATTATTTATATAAATATAAATACTATATTGCTCAGTGAAGATCCAAGAACATTTTCAGGTTACTTTTTTCATTACTACTGATATATAACATTGGAAATTAGTAAATTATTTGAAAATACCATGTGCTTCTTGTACATTGATATTTTCTTGGTGTTTAGAGCAGAGCTGGAGCTCAGTATTTGCTTAATAAGTGAATGAATACTTCAATCTTATGCTGACTCTCAGTTTGAGATCTCTAACCTACTTCTTTTATGGCAACCTGCTTCACTCCAAAGAAAGATAAAAGCACTCTCTTTCTGAGAATCCAGCCTTCCAGTGCACCACGATGACAGCTCCTTATAGTTAAGGACTTGGTCTATCTTGCCCATACTGTATTCCTTGAACAGAGCTTGTTTTAGAAAAGGTGCCCAATAAATTTATATTGAACAAGTGAATGGTCAGCCCATTGCCACAGATGGAAAAACCTCCTCTCTTGATTCCATAATAAACAGTTTATTAACCACAATGCTCAGTAGCAGTATCCAGAGTAAGCTTGCTCTGCATATTCTTGGCCAGCATTATCTCATTTAATCTTACATCAACCCTGTAAGGTAAAGCAACTGAAAGAAAAAGTGGTTCAGGTACTTGCCCAGTTCATCAAGCCAGTAAGAAGTAGAGCCAAGGGCTGGAGAGATGGCTTAGCGATTAAGCGCTTGCCTGTGAAGCCTAAGGACCCCGGTTCGAGGCTTGGTTCCCCAGGTCCCACGTTAGCCAGATGCACAAGGGGGCGCACGCATCTGGAGTTCGTTTGCAGAGGCTGGAAGCCCTGGCGCGCCCATTCTCTCTCCCTCCCTCTATCTGTCTTTCTCTCTGTGTCTGTTGCTCTCAAATAAATAAATAAATAAATAAATAAATAAATGAAAGAAGTAGAGCCAAGATGTGAATGTCTAACTGTGTGGCAAGTATTCTATGTTCCCTCCTCTTCTTTTTTGTCTTTCATCTCCTTTTTCCATCTTTCCTCATCTTTATCTTTCTAGTCTTCCCTCCTCCCAACACACTCCAAGGGCCTTGCTCCATACTTCAGGTTGGAATAGCATGTCCCAAGGATACAACCCCACTTCTGGTAGTGCAGTTGAAAATTTGTATAAAGCTGGAGTCTCTTCTTCTTGTTCTCCCTGCTGTATCTTAGCATGTCTTAAAGAGGTTGTGTTAGCCTACTAAAAGTTCATTTGCTTCCCCTACCCTAAGCTGAAATGAAGCTTATTAGCCTCTCAATGATTCATGGATTGATTTTTGACCATTTTAAAGCCTGCCCCAAGAATGTTTAGAGAAACATTTTAGACAGCCATCATCCTCTTCACTTTGGCAGATAAAAATTTGGGAAGAATCATGGAAGTTTAGTGCTGGAGACAGAGTAGAAAAAGTTTAAATAGCTCACAAAATTTTGGACAAGGAACTTTATAAATCTTAAACATATTAGGTAAATCAGAAGAAAGGAAACATTGTCTTAGCACATATTGGACTGATGGGTGAGGAAGAAAAGCCAAACCTAGTGTTAAAGTATTTAATAAAACTTTTCTCTTCACTGAAGTCACTTTAAATTTTAGAGTGTGTAGTTTCTTCTTCCTCCAGGTATCACAGCTCTGCCAGCAAGTGGCCACTGCGTTCAAAGTCCTGAGCCTGTTCAATTTCCTGCCAGCTACCAACCACTGGATTTCACATTCGGTTGGAATAGAATCTAGAAAGGAGAGACCATAAAATTCTGTATTCTTAAAGTGTAACGGAATTATTTTGAGTCCACAGCAGTGAAATCATTGCCTTGGGTTATCTGTTAATTCCTTTGGCTAAACATTAAGCCTGGAAAGTCATCAATGATAAAAGAAAAGGGGCTGGAGTAAGACATAAAAATAAATAGTACAGGGGAAGTTGGACAGCATTGAGGCAAAGCTGTCCAAAGCCCAAGACGCTGCTTCTATGTAGTAGCCAACTCCGGCCTGTAAAACCCAGTAATCAATTGTAAGGGACGTGGAGGAAATGCCAGACCAAGGATTCATCAATGCCATGTGCACATTGCCACGCAGCAGGCAACAGCCTAGGAACTGCATGAGGTTTCTTTCTTGTTTGTGAGCAAAACTCCTGCTTTTGTTCAAGTTGGAATAAAGACCACCTGTTGATAGTTTCCTTGTGATGATGACTCAAGAGGCTGTGAGGTCGGTGGATTTGGTCCATGGGGTTTTATGCTTCATGATTTCCCAGTAGCTACCACTCAAGATAAAGTACACCACAGTGGGAAATCACAATGGGATCAGGGAGATGAAAATGCTTTCTGGCAGGATCAACCTTCAGGTTTTTCCAAAGTTGCCAGGAATCATGAGAGGAGGGCAACATGAGAGAGTATTGGAATCATCCAAGAATGATCAAGTTCAGCATGAAAGAAAATAAACATTAGGGATGACAATTAGCTTAAGGGGAAATGAGCTCCAGAGTTTGTGAGCTACTCAACCAGTCGGCACTGGCTTGCTCTCTGAAATCTGTTGAATATAGAGATGGGTGATCTAGGAAGGTAGACCCTATTGCCGTTCTAGATTTACTGGTGGCACACACATTATCACGAAAAGTTGGAGTTCAGAGTCTCTACGGCCCAGTGATTGTCTATGCAGTTGGCAGATAAAGCTGTTCTAGGAGCAGTGATGTAAGTCTACATCCTGTTTGGTTCAGGGCAACCATGGAGCATGTGCACTGGAAGGGATTTGTAGCGTTCCGGTTTTGTGATTATTCCAAAGAGAGTAAGTAACTTTCCTGAAGTCACAGAGTTTAAGAATAATGCAACTGGATTTCTGAATTTTTCCTTAGGGTACAGGAGCTGGAAAGGGAATTATTCTTTTCCTCACAATGACAAGAAAATCAGTCTCTAAGTTAAGAACAACTTCTGTTCAGACCATTGAGGTCCCAGGACAACCCACTCACCTGGTTTAAGTAAAACCAGGTGCTGCCTCCCAGGAGAAATACACTCCAGCACTTGGTCACAAGGGCATTCCACTGGTTCTGAGAATTGAACTAGCATTATTTTTGTACATGTATGTAATGTATTTTGATCATATTTCCCTCTTATTGCCTTGTCTTGTCCCCATCTCCCTTCCACGGAACCTCTTCTTCTCAAGCAGTGGCTCTTCTACTTTGATGTCTTTTATTTTCATGCATGTGTATGGAGGGGTGACCACTGAGTTTAATGCCTGCATTAGCATGGAAGGGGGGATTATTTATCAGGGCATGTGCAGTATCACATCAGAGCAGTGGCTATGTCACTGAAGAAAATGTCCCCCACCCCTCCATCAACCTCTAACTGCTAATTACTCCTCATGGAGGGGGGAACCTCTTACACTGCTCCATCTTCCATGATGGGGTGTTTGATGAGTCCAGTATTGTGCAGATAATGACAGGTATTGTGAGGTCATGAAAGCAGTGGTCATTTCATATCCAGAAGGCAGCATTCTGTAACATCCTTCCCCCTCCGCTGACTCTTGCATGCTTTGTACATCTTCTTCTGCAGTGTTTCCTGAGCCACAGAGGGCATTATATAGACGCTTGAGCTAAAAATTTGACCCCAGGTTGAATGCTGTATAGCTAGTGGATAAGGGAGGAGAGTAAAAGTAACAACATAAGAGGGTAGTGGAGCTACCTGAGAAGGGCAAACTTCAGCATGAAAGAAAAAAAAATATTAGAGATGACAACTAAAGGGAAAATGAATTCCTCTTGATTATTTTCATACTGGAAAGCTGCTATTTTTTAAATTTTATTTATTAGAGACAGAGAGAGGGAGAGAGAGAGGGAGAGAGGGAGAGAGAGAGAGAGAATGGGCACACCAGGGCCCCTAGCCACTGCAAATGAACTCCAGACACATGCTTCACCTTGTGCATCTGTATGTGGGACCTGGAGAATCGAATCTAGATCCTTCAGCTTCGTAGGCAAGTGACTTAACCACTAAGCCATTTCTCCAGCCCACCAAACTACTAATTTTTATATGTTGTTTTTGTATCTTGCTACTTTGCTGAAAGTGTTTATTGGATCTAAGAGTTTTCTTTTGGAGTCTTTCATATTTTTTGAGCATGGGTCATGCCTGCAATGGGGATACTTTAACTCTTCCCTTCTGCTTTTTACCACCTTCATCTCTTCATTGTGCTTTGTTGCTCTAGCTAAGACTTGAGCACTGTACTGAATAAGCGTGGAGGCAATAGTGCTCTTGTCGCATTCCTGACTTTAAAGAAATGCTTTGAGATTTTCTCCATTAGTCTAAGGTTGGCTATAATCTTGTCATATATAATTTTTTAATGTGAGAGAGCAAGAGTGAGAGTGAGAGAAAGAGTAAGGGAGAGAGACAGAATTGGCACATCAGTCTCTCCAGCCACTGCAAGTGAACTCCAACTCCAGAAACATGAGCCACCTAGTGGGCAAAGCACGACCTTGCACACGTGGGTCATTTTGTGTGTCTGGCTTATGTGGGACCTGGAGAGTTGAACATAGGTCCTTAGGCCTTTCCGACAAGCACCCCAACCACTAAGCTATGTCTCCAGCCCCATATACAATGTTTTAATTTTTATATTTGTTATTTCCATTCCTAGGGTTTTTTTGGTGCTGAAATGATATTGAACTTTGTCAAAGGTTTTTTTTCTGCATGTATTAGGATGTGACTTCTGCCTGAGTTTATTTTTGTGTTGTGTTATAATTATTGATTTGTATATGTTGAAATATCCTTGCATCTCTGGAACAAAACTACTTGACTATAGTGTGTGACCATTTTCATGTGCTGCTGACTTTGGCTTTGCAAGTATTTTGTTAAGAATTTTTATGTCTATGTCCTTCAGAGAAATTGGTTAATGTCAGGGTAATACTGGCTTCATAGAATGGCTTTAGTTCTTCCCTTTCTATTTTATGGAATAGTGAGGAACATTAGTGTTAATTCTTTTTTAAAGATGAGGTAGAGTTTGGCAGACAATCTGCTGGGTTGGTCCTGGGCTTGTCTTTCTTGGAAAACTCCTGGTTACTGCTTCAATCTTCATTGCTCATTATGGATTGGCTTGAGTTATTTTTATTCTTTTGATTTAATTTTGTAGGCCATATGTATCTAGGGATTTGTTCATTTCTTCTAAATTTTCCCTTTTTTCTGGGAACATAGGTTTTAAAATTATTTCCCCATGATCCTCTGCACTTCTTTGGTATCTGTTGTAAATGCTACCTCTCCATCTTTAGTTGTATTAATTTGAGTCTTCTCTTTCTTTGGGGTAGGTAGCTTAGCCAAGAGTCCGTCAATCATGTTTATTTTTTCAAAGAACCAACTCCCTCTTTTTATTAATTTCCAGTAAAGTTGATTTAGTCTTTAATTAGTTTCTGCTCTGATCTTTATTATTTCTTTCTTATTATTTCTATCTGTTGACATTGAGTTTGATTTTTTTTCTCAGACTAAGAGCTTCATCGTTAGGTTATTTATTTGAGATCTCTTTCTTGTTTCTCACAGTAAGCAGTCACAAATCTCCTTCTTAGAATTGTCTTTGCTGCATCCCAAAGGCTCTGCTAATTTGTTCCTTAATTTTCATTTGGTTATAGGAATTAAAAATATTATTAATTTTTATGAATGTGTGCATGCATATGTATGGGTCTATCAGGGTCTATTGCTGATGGATGCTAGAGAATTGAACCTGTGCTGAAAGATTTTGCAAGCAAGTGCCTTTAACCAGAGAGCCATCTCCCCAGCTCAGATTCCTTTCCAGGAATTTATTCCCTGAGTCTTTCAGTGACTCACTTATCATTCAAGAATGCTTTTGTCCAGGGCTGGGGAGATGTTGCAATGGGTAAGAGCACTTGCTGCACAAACATGAAAGCCTGGGAAAGACTGATTTGTCCTTAGCTTGTTTCCCCAGCACCCACACTAATAACCGGTCATGAACACACACACACCTATAATCCTAGTTCTGTGGAGAGTGTAGACAAAAGAATTAGTAGAGCTCACTGGTCAACCAGTCTAACCAAAAACAGCACTTCCAGATGCAGTGAAGGACTTCATCCCAAGGAAATACCCAACAGTATGCTCTGGCAGCTGCATGTGTGTTCATGGGGTGAGCACATCAGTATACATGCTGGTCATAAACCATATAAACACAGCACCACACTACCCATGCTACACACATGCCAAAAAGGATGTATTGTTCGATTTTGATTTCCATGCATTTGTATAATTCCTGTTGCAATTGATTTCTACTCTTACTCCACTTTGTTTGGATAAAATACAAGAGATTATTTCTAGGTTTTTTGTTTTTTTTATCCTTTAAGCTTGCTTTGCAGCCTAACGTGTGATCTACTTTAGGGAAAGTTCTTAGGGATGCTGGGAATAATGCATATTTTGCAGCTGTGGGAGGACTATTCTGTACATGCCTGTGATGTCCATTTGATCTCTAGTGCAGTTTAACTTGAAGATTATTGTTGAGCTCTGTCTGGATGATCTACTGATGAGAATAAGGGTTTGAAGTCACCGCTATTCTTCTATCTGTACTTATCTGTTCAGTAGTGTTTGTTTCATAAAATTGAGTGCATCAACATTTGGTACACATATACTTATAATTAAGAATTGAGACCATTAGCATTCATGGTTATTTTGAAAGGGGTTAATTGATTTATGTAATTTTGTTGGCTATTTTCCTGATCGGTTTCCTGTTGTTTATTTGTCTTCCTCCCCTGTTTGTATTAGGGACTTCCTGGTTTACTGAGTGGGGCATGATCGATTCTTTCATAGTTCACTTGTATCACATATGACATTTGTTCCTTCTCATGCTCATGTGATTAAGACTGCCTTCCTCCTCCGAGTATGGTATAACTTTCAGTATCATCTGAAATGATGGCTTGGTGATCAAGAATTTGCTTTTGCTTGGGCTTGTCTTGGGATGTCATTATTTCTCCATCAATTTAAAAAGATAACTTCACCTGTTAGAGTAACCTTGGTTGGCATTTATCCACTTTCAGGGCTTTCCTGAGTTCTGCTGATAGCTCTGAAGTTCTAATGATGTTACCTATGTAAGTGAGGTGGTATTTTTTTTTTTTTTTCTTATAGCTTTTAGTAGTGTTTCTTTGTTCTGTAGTCTTAGCATTTGGGCTATAATGTGAAGAAATTCTTTTCTTGTCGTGTGTCTATTTGGAGTTCTAAGCTACAGTATTTCAATTATCTGATATGTTTGGATTTGATAATTGAAGAATGATGACCTTTTGTTGCCTTTTTCATTTTTTTAATCATTTTTGTCCTGTAATTTGTGCATCTGTTGGTTTGCATGTCTGTTGTGGTTTTATTTGGGATCTTTGTGAGACACTCATCCTTGGGGGCTCACTCCCTTGTAGTACTTAGAGGAAATAAACCACCTTAAGAGGAACAACAGCAAGCTGAGTAAGATATAGAAAGTCTTCTGAAATTGAAAGTCAGCTAATATAATGACCATATGGATGGAAGGTGCAAAAATAATGTAGAGTATGGTGTAAAGCTAAACATTTAAGGTAAATGTAGACATAGTAAATGAAGGAAATAAAGGAAGGTGGCAGGAAAAGGGAAGAGTAAATAAAGAAACAAAAAAATGGAGTGATTGGGAAGAATGTTATAAATAGGAAAAGAGCAAGGGGAAAAATCTGACTGCAATGAAGAATAAATGTGTAAACAAAACTAGATAATGTAAGATAAAGAATAAAAATTTTAAAAAGTTATGGTGTTAAGTAAAAGCATTATTAAAAGTATAGTGAGAGCCGGGCGTGAGAGCCGGGCGTGGTGGCGCACGCCTTTAATCCCAGCACTCGGGTGGCAGAGGTAGGAGGATTGCCATGATTTCAAGGTCACCCTGAGATGACAGAGTTAATTCCAGGTCAGCCTGGACCAGAGTGAGACCCTACCTCGAAAAACCAAAAAAAAAAGTATAGTGAGCCAGGTGTGGTGGCACACGCTTTTAATTCCAGCACTTGGGAGGCAGAGGTAGGAGGATTGATGTGAGTTTGAGGCCACCCTTAGACTCCATAGTGAATTCCAGGTCAGTCTGGGCTAGAGTGAGACCCTACCTCGAAAAACCAAAAAAAACTATAGTGAGGGGCTAGAGGGATGGCTTAGCAGTTAAGGCATTTGCCTGCAAAGCCAAATGACCCAGGTTTGATTCCCCAGGACCCACATTAGCCAGACGCACAATGGGGCACAAGTGTCTCAGTTTGTTTGCAGTGGCTGGAAGCCCTGGAAGCCCATTTTCTCCCCCCTCCATTTCTCTGTCAAATAAATAAATAAATATAAATTTTTTTTTAAAGTATAGTGAGTAGGAAGAAAACTCAGTAGCATAGGCCAGTAAGCTAGAAAGGAAATATAAAGGGATTAGAAAGGGCTGGGTGTGGTGGCGCATGCCTTTAATCCCAGCACTCGGGAGGCAGAGGTAGGAGGATTGCCATGAGTTCAAGGCCACCCTGAGATGACAGAGTTAATTCCAGGTCAGCCTGGACCAGAGTGAGACCCTCCCTCGAACCTCCCCCCCCAAAAAAAAAGGATTAGAAAGGGATGGAGGGGGGACTCAATAGGATGGTATGGTATATATATAAATAGAAGAACAGACTAATGGGAGTGAAAAGTGAGGTCAGGGGAAGAGGTTGAATAAAGGAAAGGTGGAGGGAGGGCTAATTAAAATCTAAGAGGATATAAATAAGTCATATGGAAACTTACTTTTTTGGACAATGGAATATACAGGAGCCATAGATTGTCAGTGGAAAATTTTCAGTGCCAGGGATGGGATACCTTCCAGTGAGTTGTTGGCATGGGAGGTCTCTGATGCCTCTAAAACATTACAGGGCATTGCTGAGGCCCTTAGTTTCCCACCAGGAATAGATGGTAAGACCCTATTGCTGAAGACTCCACATACTTGGGTTGCAAGGTCACTGAAAAAGAAACCCTGCTGGAACTGAGCTGAAAACCTCCTCCATGTAGACCAGCTGACAGATCTGGAAAACGCCATGCTGCATGCAGTTCAATGGAAGAGAGAGAAATCACCAGTGAAGATACCCAACAGTGGACACTGCAAACCTTCTATTTGGCCAGCCAGGACAAATGAGCCAGCAGTGCAATAGTGGCACATTATGGGGGAAACCAACCGCCCTCTAATTTGACTGGAGGCCTGCTCCATGGGAGGGAATACATCCCTGATACTGAAAACCTACAACAGGGGTAGTCATGAGCTCTAGGAGTGTAACGTCTGCTGCTGTCTGGGTAAATGTATGTACTATGCTCACCAAATTGCCCAGTAAGCACTTCTCTTAATGTTCATAGCCATATATTAATGCTACTCTCACTTTTGGTTAAAGCTTCTCTTTTCCGATGGCAGTGACCTTGGGACGACTCAGAGGCACCATGGTGCTGAGAAGAAGTGACAGAGGAGTGCTCAGCACTGAACTATCTCAATAATGGCTCAGAGTCCACTGAGGAAGAGGTGGCCGAAAGAATATAAGAGCCAAAGGAAGGGTAGGACTCCTTACAACATGCTCCTACAGACATAAAATGGCCTGGATATCCACGACCTCACCATGCCTGACACTACCTACACAAGACCATCATAAGAGGAGGAAAAGATCATGAAATCAAAATAAAAGAGAGACTGATTGAGAGGGGAGGGATATGATGGAGAGTGGAGTTTCAAAGGGGAAAGTGGGGGGAGGGAGGGAATTACCATGGGATATTGTTTACAATTATGGAAGTTGTCAATAAAAAAAAAGACAAAAAGGTGAAAAAATAAAAAAAATATATAGTGCAGAAGGAAAATACTAGGAGCAAAATAAAAAGATGAAGAACCAGAGCAGCTTCGTTCTGAGTGCTCTAAAACTTGAGTGGGCCAGGTGGAGGGATGGGTCAGCTGAAGTCAGAAATTGTTGTTTTTCTTACCATCTAGGGAAGTGGAATCTGGCCCAATATAGTGTCAGGTGTCTGCTAGAGCTGTCTTTCCTTTAGGAGCTTTCCTGTTTGTGCATGAGGGGCCTCTTTGACCACCCTTAGCTTTGCAACCTGGGGGTCAGGCAGGTGCTCCCACACCCCGGAGTCCAAAGTTCAGACAGCACGAAGTAGTTAATGTTCTAGCCAGGGGTCATCTCCATGTGCACTGGGAATTGGGAGAGCAAACAGCCCTGAGATCTGTACAGGAGGACCAGCCTCTATGCTTTCAAAACTCATTCAGCATTAAACACCCTGCTGGAGCCATGAGACTGCCAACACAAGTTGCAGCCCTCCGCGGGAGCCGGGGACTTCTCACTTCACGGAAGATAGAGAGCTCCCGCAGCTGGGTGACCTACTGACTTCAGCTCAAAGCTATCAAACTCCTTTTTCTCCCCGTGGCGAGCTCATGTCTTAGCTGCAGAGGTTGGAGCAACGCCTAAACTTCACACTGTTTCTGGGTCCAGTCCTCCCCTTCCCCACGCCTGCCTCCCGAGGCTGCGGCTGCGTCTCACCCCGTGAAAGCGCAGCTCCCCGACTTGGGATCGTTCCTTCTAATCAGGTATCCCAGGCAGCTGAGTCTAAAACGGAGGCTCCCTCTCACGATAGGCCCCAGCCCAGCCCCTCTGTGACCGAATGGACGTCCTCTTAAGTGCAACTCATCATGCTAGAGAAATAACTGTTTTGACAAAACCCATAACAGAATTTGAGGCTTATGCTATGGGTCGAGTTTCAAGCGTCTTCACCACGGCTATCCATCTTGCCTTTTGAATATGATTTCTGGGGCCCCTCTTGCCTGCTGAGGGGCCGGGGTTACTGGAGCTGTGTGCTAATGTACTTCTTTTTGCTGCATCACCCCCCTTTTCTCCATAACTTTTAGCAATCTTGTCACCTGCTGTGTGATTTCTGATGCTTTTCCAGTTTGTTTGTTTGTTTATGTGAGAGAGGGAGGCAGAAAGGGAGAGAATGAGAGAGAGTGAGAGTGTATAGGAGTGCCTGGGCATCTCTTGCCACTACAAAATAACTCCAGATGCATATGTCATTTCTGTATGTTTTGATTTTGTAGGTACTGGGGAATCAAACCTGGGCTGCAGGCTTTGCAAGCAAGTGCCTTTAACCGCTGAGCCATCAGTCTCAGCCTGCAGTCTTTCGCTTTTTGGAACAGGGTCTGTTCTTTGTTATCCTGAATCTTCTTTGTGTCACACAGAGGCAGCTTGTAGTCCCCCCCCATCTTACCCTTGAAACCTCAAATGTGACTTTCAGTGATGCAGATTATGGAAACTCTATTTAAAACATAAATCTCCTCCCATTACATTCTCTGGAACTTAAAAACCACACTTTCTCTTTTCTGCTACCTTTTAACTTATTACACGTCATTTACTTATTTTCATATTTCTTGTGGTGCGTACATGTCCTTTTGTTCCTTCAGATCCACTCTTTCCCTTTTATCTACCTTGCTGTGTGTCTGGGATGGAAATCCAGGGACAGGAGGAGAGAGACTTCACCTCTGCATGAAAAGACACAGGGTGAACACATGGACGTGCTTGTGGATTGTGGGGGTAAGATGTTAGAGATTGAATTTTTGAATTGTCTTTCTTGGCTCAGTATTTCATACCCTATTTTTTTCTCAATTTTTATTAACATTTTCCATGATTATAAAAAATATCCCATGGTAATACCCTCCCTCCCCCCACTTCCCACTTTGAAATTCCATTCTCCATCATATCCCCTCCCCATCTCAATCAGTCTGTCTTTTATTTTGATGTCATGATCTTTTCCTCCTCTTATGGTCATGGATATCCAGGCCATTTTATGTCTGGTGGGAGCACGTTGTAAGGAGTCCTACCCTTCCTTTGGCTCTTACATTCTTTACGCCCTCTTTTACATTAGACCCTGACCCTTGGAAGGTGTGATTGAGATGTTACTCAGTACTCCAGTCACTTCTTTCCAGCACTGTGACACCTTCTGAGTCGTCCCAAGGTCACTGCCATCTGAAAACAGAAGATTCTCTACCCAAAGTGAGAGTAGCATTAATATAAGGGTATGAACATTAAGAGAAGTACTTACTAGGCAGTTTGATAAGCATAGTATATACATTTATCCAGACAGCAGCAGATGTTACACCCCTAGGGCTCATGTCTACCCCTGTTTTACATTTTTAGTATCAGGGATGTATTCCCACCTATGGGGCGGGCCTCTAGTCCAATAAGGGGGCAGTTTGTTTCCACCATGATAGACGTTGGCTCATTTGACCTGGCTGGCCAATTATAAGGCTTGCAGTGTCCACTGTTGAGTATCTTCACTGGTGGTATTTCTTTCTCCCATTGAACTGCATGCAGAATGGCTTCTTCCAGGTTTCTGTCAGCTGGTCTACATGGAGGAGGTTATCAGCTCAGTTCCAGCAGGATTTCTCAGTGGCTTTGCAGCCCAAGTATGTGGAGTCTTCAGCAATAGGGTCTTACCATCTATTCCTGCATACCCAATTTTTTAAGAGAAGGAAAGTGGGAGTTGAAGAGCAACTTGCTAATGGGAATGAGCAAGAGAGCTGACCAAGGTCCAATAAAGGATTTGTCCGTTTCTGGCACTGGACTGTAGAGCTCCTCCGCATCATCAGCATCAAGCCCGGTGCTGCACATGCTGGCAGGCCTCGACGTTTCTTGCCCAACCTTTGTCTGCCAGTCATTGTTATTTGCGATCTGTACTTTTGGCTTTGAATAATGAGGATTTTCCCCTTTCCTTTAAAAGGTCAGCTTGCCCTAGACCTACTTTTACTTGTTACCCATAAAAGTTGTTGCTCAAAGAAACAAAATCCATTTCTTGCTTGGAATATTACATTCCAACATGCCCAGGAGTGGATGCACAGATGTAATAATTGCTTTCATTAGTTGTCTTTCTCCTGCTGGGTCTCAGTACGTGTCATCAGGGCGGCAACCTTCCAGAACAACAAAAAAAATTTTTTTTGACTGAAAGCTTTCATCATAAGGTCTTATCACAAGCAGGTAGCATTGTTAATGCCTTGGCAGAGTGGATTACAGCGAACATTCTGAAAGGCTATGCAAATTTCTAAGGATGTCACAAGTCTCATGTGACAGTTAAACTCTGGAGGAACTAATACTATGATCCCATTTGGAATAAAATGCATACATTTTTTTCAAATTAAAAAACCCCACCCAAATGATGTCTGCCTATTGCAATGAGCAAATCAATGAAAAACACATGATAAATCAGTTTAAAATTTCCAGCTTCTCTATCCCCTTCCAGCACACATGATATAGATAGCTTGGTGCACATTCTTTTTATGTTTTTCTCTGTGTTTATACAAAGTGATGATGCCCTATGGAAGAACCATTGTTTTCATTTTAATAAAGCTACATACCTTAGTCTGAAGCTTGCATAATGTATCATGGGTATTTTCCACAGAATGAGTAGAGATCTAAATGTAGATTCCAATGTATAAAACTATTCCTGTGTTTATGAATACTCAGTTTTACTAGCTTTTTCCTGTTACTTAAGAAAAAACCCAATAAATGGCTTTTAGTCTACCTTTTCATGTTTTCTTTTCCACAGTATCTCTTGAAATGCTATTCCAGGGGCTCTACTGAGGGAGCCTATTCTAAATATTAAGAGAAAAGTCTTTCCAACAAAAGAGTGTTTGTGGAACAGTGTACCCAAAAAGTAACAGAGTGTGAAGATCTGAAGTGGATTCAAAACATTGTATTTGCTGCATATCTGGACCACCTCTGTGACTTCATTCCTTTCCTGGAAATGGAATTATTTATATTTTGCCTGTCATCAAGCTAACTTCTCATCATTTTCTGCCACACATCCTTCATGCATAAGAGGTTATTATCTCTGCATGCATAAATAGATATAACGCATGGGCTGTTGGCTAAATAGGTCCCACGCCTAGTTCCCCGCAAGGGGCTGCTTTTGGAAATTGTGGAAGGTATACTTTCTCTATGATCTACAGTCAATTGGAGGAGAAGCTGTGCGCTGCCTGGTGATGATGGGGTGTTCACATTACTGTCAATATCCTGGTGGCAAATAGGACGTGCTTGTAATGTTCTTGGTCTCCAAGATGTCTCAGGACCCCACCTACCAGAGAGGCTCCCAAGTAGCTGCTTGTGTTCATTGTCATACAAGACTTTCTTGAACTGCCCTGTTACTTTTTGGCTTTCTCTCTTACCACATAAAAACCCTGAAAATTCACCCCAGGAGGTGGGATGGGAAGCAGGCACTAAACAGCCCTTTCCATCACCTAGCCCTTATTTTCAAAGCTGTGGTCTTTCAAATGGTCTCAGAGTGCCCCTGACACATTCCTATCTGAGATGTGGGTGGAACAATGGTGCATACGTGTATTAAAGAAATAAAGTTGTTTAGTTAATTTATTTTTTAAATACTTTGTTTAATTATTTGAGAGAGAGAGAGAGAGAGAGGCACAGACAGAGAGAAAGAGAATGGGCGTGCCAGGGCCTCCAGCCAGTCTAAACAAACTCCAGACACATGTGTCACCTTGTGCATCTGACTTATGAGTCCTGGGCAATTGAATCTAGGTCCTTTGGCTTTGCGGGCAAGCACCTTAACCACTAAGCTGTCTCTTCAGCCTGATTTATTTGGTTTTACATGTATGTGATGTACGCACTTTAGTATGTTTATGGGTGCACCTGCATGTGTCTGGAGGCCAAGGAAAAACTTCGGATGTCATTCCTCAGATATGTCATCCAAGTTCAAAATTGGATCTATTTGTAGAAGGGCCAGCCCATCCCACATGCTCTATGACATGTATATCTATACTGTGTAGCTGTTGAATAGTCTAACCTAGTATTCTGGAAATGAAATGTGAGGGCCTTGCAGATGAAGGATAACAAATCATGGAAAGGAAGAAAAAGAGTTTATTTATTTATTTATTGATTGATTGATTTTTTATTTATTTACTTGATAGTGACAGAGAGAGAGGGAGAGAAAGAGACAGACAGAGAGACAATGGGTGCAAATGAACTCCAGACGCATGTGCCCCCTTGTGCATCTGGCTAACGTGGGTCCTGGGGGATCGAGCCTCGAACTGTGGTCCTTAGGCTTCACAGGCAAGCGCTTAACCGCTAAGCCATCTCTCCAGCCCAAAAGAGTTTATTTTGACTGCACTCACCGTGCTGCTACTGCATTCTGGGCTGTGGGGAAACAGTTCTGGTTTGCGTTCTCTGTGTGCTCTGCTGGTGGGGTGTCAGGGCGGTCAGGTCAGAACAGGTGATGTGTGTACTGGTTCAATAAGATACTAGGATATTACGTTCCAGCACAGAAAAGCTATGCTGGGTTGACCACAGAAATCAGCTCAGAAACCTGGGGGTTATGAAGACTTATGTTTTTGTCTTAACAAATGGCATTCTTATTTAACTTTGAGGTTAAGAAGACCATTGTCAATCAATGGCCACCTGGAAACTCATTGCAGGCACTTGTCTGGCCTACTCCATGGAATCACATAACTCAGTGACAGGTACTTTATAACTTTTTTGTTTTCTTTTTCTTTTATTTATTTATTAGAGAAAAAGGGAGGAAAAGAGAGAGAGAGAAAGAGAGAGAGAGAGAGAGAGAGAGGGAGGGAGGAAGGGAGGAAGAGAGAGAATGGGCACACGAGTGCCTCCAACTACTGCAAACAAACTCCAGACATGTGCCCCTTGTGCATCTGGCTAACATGGGTCCTACAGAATCTAACCTGGGTCCTTTGGCTTTGCAGGCAAACACCTTAACTGCTAAGCCATCCCTCCAGCTCTTTTTTTTGTGTTTTTTTTTGATGGAGGGTGTCTCTGCAGCACAGGCTGGCTTTGAACTCACAGCAATCCATCTACCTATGCCTCCTGAGTGCTAGGATTAAAGGCAAGTGTCTCCATGCCCAGCAGAGAGAAGAGAGGATGGGCCCACAAGGGCCTCCAACAACTGCAGATGAACTCCAGCTGCATGTACCATTTGTGCATTTGGCTTTATATGGGTACCAGGGAACTGGACTCTAGTTGTTAGACTTTGCAGGCAAGTGTCTTCACCAGTGAGCCATCTCTCCAGCCACTGATACTTCATATCTTTGAAGTAAATTTTTTCACCCAGAAAATCTGACAACGAGAATCTGAAAAGGGACCACTCTTATCCAGTTAGCTAATCTCATCTTCGTTCTCAGACCCCACCTCTTGTAAACTTGAGTCATTCCACGCTTATTCTTGGAAGGCAATTTGGATGTCCAGAAACAAAGCAGCTAAGAAGTCATTTTTCTGTATTTGAGCAACTAAAGAAATGGAGGCCTGGAGAGATGGCTTAGTGGTTAAGCGCTTGCCTATGAAGCCTATGGACTCTGGTTCCAGGCTTGATTCTCCAGGACCCACGTTGGCCAGATGCACAAGGTGGGGCACGTGTCTGGCGTTCACTTGCAGTGGATGGAGGCCCTGGCGTGCCCATTCTCTCTCTCTTTCACTCTCTATCTGCCTCTCTCTCTCTGTCTGTCACCCACAAATAATAAATAAAAATGAACAAAAATATGTTTAAAAAAGAAAGGGAAGAACACACTGGAAAAAAAGAGACTGGTCTTCAGTGTTTATTAAAAGGGAGCTCTTTGTCTTTGTCCTGTCCATTCAAACAATCCAAGAGGTATCACATTCCTAGAAGGTGAATCAATGAAATCTTGCAACCATCTAAACATTATATACCTCTTGGGCCATCTCACATATGTTAAAATTGTTATAGACATTTCCCCATCTCCACAATTACACATAAAGGAAAAGAAGTTATGAACTTAACTATGCCTTTCTTGACATGTGGCAGACCCATCAGGTAAGTGATAAATCATCTTCAGAGTTGCAGTCTACAGAAGCTGGGAGAGGGTTTGTTCTCTCCCAGCCTGTCCTGGACTCCAGTATAGCTTTAACTCAGCGCAGGACTGTGCCTCACATCAGAAAAGAGTTCCGAAGGCCCCCGGTGAGCAGTTTGTTTCTTGCTGAGCACTGTTGGGTTGTATTTGATTGTCTGCCTTTCCCCTCCTTTGAATGCTTACTAGAGCAGAATTGTTTTCATGTGTCCTCCTTTTTCTTTTCATGTCCATTTCTGGCTGATTCTTTGGTAGTGTGGCCATTGGCATGAGCTAGAAGGCTCTGGTAACTGGGCAAGCCATTAGGAGAGCCAGACAAATCTTCCTTTTGCAGCCTGGATTTCCTGGCTCCTGTAAGCACTCTTGGCTAAAAATGAAGAGCTTGAAAGAAAACAAACAGCAAGCTACTTCTTTCTTTAAAAGAAACACACTCAAACTATTACTTGAGCAGTTGCCACTTTGTTGCTGAGTACAAGTTGCTTTTAGGCACCAATGCCATAAGGTTTATGTTGGAGGGAATGGCCAGATGCCATCCTTGCCCAGTAAGTCCTCTGCTTACCTTTGTGTGCCTCTCCACTTGAGCTGCAACATGCCACTTGGTGAGCAAACAGGCGGGCTTCAGATCAATGTCTGGCTATTGGCAGAAGCTCTCAGAAGTCTCTGCTGATATTCTATAAGGCTGGCTCGGAAGTTACAAACCCACTTCCAACCTCTTCAAATGTCCTGGAAACAAATGACAGATTAGTGCTGTTTTGCTAGAGCCCAGGGTGAGATTCCTTCCATCTTGGAAACTAACCAAGCTAGAGGAAAGTAAAAAAACGTAAACATATTTTATAAATGCAAAGGGGACAATTGAATTAGTGGACTAGGCAAGGACTCAACAGTAAATCTGAGCATGAATTCTGCAGGCAAAGGATTAGATGAAATATATTTTTTGAGCCTTTCAAACCTTTGGATTTGGTAGCTCTTGAAATGCACTTGAAGAAATAGAAAAGGCATGGCTGGAAGCTTTCTTAAAGCTAGAGGAGTAGAAATTCTAAGGTCTAACAAGCTGGATTTATCTAAGAGATGGAAATAAGAAGAAAAAGGAGTCGTGTTCCCACATTACTCTGTGGAAGTCACCAAACTGTGGCTTCACCCTTCATCTTTGGAAACTCTGTGTGGGATCCATCATGGGTATGATAATAAGCCTTTGGCAAGGGTGACATGTCCCTTTAAGAGCTTTCAGATTTGACATGGACTAGGGTGGGGTGGGAGAGTAGAGTTGGGGGAGGGAGAGAAAGGGATCTTTGAGGAAGAAAGAGGGTCATGGATATCAAACAAGCCACAAGAAGACACAGATTGAATTTTTTCAGAGACGTTTCAATGCTTCCAAAAACAAGTAAGTTAGGGAAACCTCACTCAATGTGTCTCCCTTAATTTGAGGCAGTAAAGAAGGGATTTCCTTTGTATTGTGCTTTCAGAAGTGTAGAATAAGTTCTGATGGATGTTCTTGCAAATAATATTGTACTTTTGAATTTCTCTTCTTGCTGGAGCTTGCCACTTAAGCAGGCCACAGAGGATGAAGTTGGGGTGTTTGCGCTTCTGATTTATACGCGCAATCATGAGACTCAAGACGTGGGTTCCTGACACTGATGACTGATATGAATTCTGACAATCAAATTAAGTCTCTGGACATGCTTTCTAATCCGTATATGATCCCCAGAGCGGGACATAAGGACAGAATGGGGATGACACATGAAAGTCGTTCTGCTGTAGTAAATGCTTCATGGCATTCAAGGAAGGGAGGCAGGCATGCTAAATATAATCTTGCACGTGCTCAGTACTGAGGGGTTGTCAGAAACCTCTGAGTTCTAGAGACTCAAATTTAACATTCCAGCTTCATATTTATCTTATTCCTTCATTTTAATATGGTTCTTTTTTTTTTCTGGCTTTTTGAGATAGGGTCTCACTCTAGCTCAGGCTGACCTAGAATTCACTAAGTAGTTTCAGGGTGGCCTTGAACTAACAGCAATCCTCCTACCTCTGCCTCCTAAATTCTGGGATTTAAGGTGTGTGCCACCATGCCCGGATTTAATAGGACTCTTTATTTATTTATTTGAGGGGGAATGGCTGCACCAGGGTCTCCTGCCATTGTAAATGAATTCCAGATGCACGTACCACTTTGTGCATCTGGCTTTATGTCGGTACTGGGGAATTAAACATGGATCGACAGGCTTGGCAAGCAAGTGCCTTTAACTGCTAAGCTATCTCCCCAACTCACTGTGATGTTTATTTAGTCATTTCTCCTAGAAACTTCTGGAAAAACTTTCTTCTGGAAACGCAAATTCTGTTTAAAAGCAAAACTTCATGTAAAATGTTTCCTGTGTAGCAATATGCTTTGTGTTTTTATGGGCTGGAAGTCTGTGGCAGGTCGTGTTTGCTTGAGTACTCTCTCTGCCCCTGCCTTTCTTCTGGGCTCATGTCAGCTCCCTTTTCTTCTGTTCTTCATTTGATCACTGGTGAGATCCAAGTAAAACCCTTGAAAACATAAGTAGAGCAAGAAGAAAAAGAAGGAATGCAAAGCAAGCAATGGGACCATGAAGGTGCTATAAACTGATGAGGGAAGAAATTAAAACCCTCAGGAGCAGGAGAGTTTTGCCCACTGGGCAGCCTTCAAGGGGGCTGGGGACATAGCTTAGTGGATAAAGTTCAGGGATTCATGGTGAACAACCAGGGGCCCTGCCTCAAAGAAAGTGGAAGGTGAGGACTGTCACCTAAAGTCCTCTGACCTCCACATGTGCACAGTGGGCCTGCACTCACATACATGAGCATGCACACACACACACACACACACACACACGTCCACAATTATGTGTTTAGCAGATCCCCAGTGGTTCAAATTTCTAAAAGGAAGAAAGAATTAGTTAGTCTAGCTGAAAATACGTTCCTGCAGCTTCTGAAATCTGGTGAAGATTTATTTGTATAAATGCAAGGGTCCTCTCGGCTGACAGCCTCATAGGATAAGTGGGATCTACTGACTTAAGTCAGCAACTCAAGGGACCAGCAGCACCGCGGGAAATTCCAGAGGTCTCCTTGAAGACTTGGGAACTAGGTTCCTGTGGGGACTCCTATGAAACATGTAAAACCCAGGAATTGTCACTGGGTACATGGCTAAGGCTCACTATACCACAACTCCACTCATTTTTTCTATTTCAAACAGCCTTCACATTCAGGGCTGTCACGAGGCCTCAGGGGGAGAGGGACACACACAGAATCACATTGTGCAGCATCTGGTCTGTCAGAAGGGGTGGGCTGGAGTCAGCAGGCCCCCCTGCTGGCAACAGTGCTCAGCAGCCCTGCTCAGTCTCCATATGAAGTCATGTCCAAATCCACATCAGGCAGAACTCACCATTGTGGCATTAACTGCATTAACCTGCGGCTCAGCACCATTTGGAAGCAGAACCACACAACTGCAAAGGGAGGTCATGTGGGTGTTGTGTGATCCTGGTCTCCAGGAGGAGCCATATCCTTCTGCAAGAACAGTACTTAGTTGTGTTCCTTTAAAGCTCCATTAAAAGGTTGACCACTTTGAGGTTGTGAATGTAGCTTGGGGGCAGAGCATTTGGCTAGCATGTAAAATGCACAAAGTGTGGTCCCCAACACTCCAACACTGTAAAAGAGAAGGAGGAGAGAGGTGGAAGAGAGGAGAGAGGTTGGGGAGAAAAGATAGAGGCAGAATTGTTTGCCAAAATTAAGCTTTGATAAAGTCAGGACAATGGAGCCTTGGCTCAGGAATGGAAGGTTCCAGGAGGTTTCTGGATGCTGGTGACACTCTCATGATTTAGTGTTGGTTATACAGGTGTGTTTGGTGTATGAAAATTCACTAAGCAGTGTGATTGTGGGTTTTGTTTCTGCATATGTTCAATTTTAAAATGGCTTTTAAATTTTGTATTTATTTGTTTTTAATTTATTTATTTGTGTGGTAGTTTGAATAGATGGCCAACAATATATTCAGTTCTTTATTGTTTGTAGTTTGCATTCTGCAGCCACCTGGCTGGAGGCACTGTCACTGGGTGGATCTTAAGCTGTGGTGGTGGGTTTCAGATTTCAATCTAAAGATATGCAAAGTGTGCCTAGCAGGAGTTCCTGAAGTGTGCTGTAGCTTTTGGCTTTAGGCTTGTGCTTCTCTCTCTCTCTGCTTGGGTCTGTGAAGGCAGGCCAGCTTCTTCTGCCATCAAGGAACTTCCCCTGGATCTGTAGGCTTCAATAAATATCCCTTCCTCCATAACTGTGCCTGGTCTGGAAGTTCATCGAAGTGAGCCTGAAGCTGTCTGCTACAAATGGGGAGGGGCGAGGGAGAGAATGGGCACGCAAGGGCTTCTAGCCACTGCAAATGAACCCCAGATACATGTGCCACCTTGTGCATCTGGCTCATATGGGTACTGGGGAAGCAAGCCTGGGTCCCTAGGCTTTGCAGGCAAGTGCCTTAATGGCTAAGCTATCTCTCCAATCCCGTGGGTGTTTTTTTTAAATACTACTTGTTTGAGGAGAGAGTTGTATTTTTATTCACTGCTCTACTTCTTGGCACAATGCCTGTCATATGATGACTGTCTTAGATGAAGGCACATTCTACACCTGTGAGGGCTGACTTCCTACTTTAGAGCCATCTTCTGGTTATATTTTCACATGGAATAAAGGGGTAGCAGGACTTTCTGGGGTCTCTTTTGATAAGGATATTCATTCTATTCATGAGAGATCCACTTTCATGACAAATCACCTTTCAAAGGTTTCAACGTTGAGCACTATCACGTTGGAGGTTTATATTTCAATGTATGAATGTTGGGGAGACACTATCAGCCAATCCATCACAATAGGGACTTAACGAATATGTGTTGAATGGTGGGGAGAGGAGAGAAAGAGAGAGCAGCTGCTTTTCTCTGGGATCCTGGCTCCAACCACCTATCACTGTCGTTTGTTTATAGATACTGGCTTCTGAACAAGATGCCACTGAACACACATAGTTTACTGATGTCACTTGGTGACCACATTGCAGTGCATTATCCTGGCAAGGAAACTCAATGGACAGGTGCTTGGCCCTCTATGTCTTAAGTTCTCTGAGGAATGGGATAAAATTTCAAGCCTAGAGAAACCATTGCTAATAGCAAATGTTGATCCTCTGGGCCAGTGCCCCATGACAAGGGGAAAGCCCAGCTGCTTTTAAAAGAGCCCAAGAGCTGCTCAGGTAGTGCCTTCTCTGTAGAGAGAGCAGCCAGGCATCCTGATGTCTCCAGGAGGGCCTGCCTCCATATATTTGTTGTCATATGCAACATATTAGCCCGTGTTCTAAAAATCTGGTTAAAATGTTCGTGTTCTTCAAACAATCACAAACTTATAGAAAAGTGGGGCATAAGAACGTCTTTGAGCCCTGTAGGAGTGAGTTAGCCGCCTGATGCGTCCTATTTCTGAATACATTGTCCACAGCAGGACCATCCACTGACATGTGTCACACGACAGCCATCAGGTTCAGGAAGTTAACAGGGACACATTACTCCTGTAGGCTCTTCAGGCTCCCTTTGGATTATCAACTGTTACAGTCAGGCCCTTTACTGCAGAAATGTTCTGTGTAGAAGCCCGCATCCCATTACTGAACCTCTTTGGCCTCCTTCAGTCTACAGCAGCTCTTGAGTCTTTCTTTGACTTTCATTCTTCCACACTTTAAAAGATTGCAGGCAGCCCAGTTACATAGTAAAACATTGCTCTATTTGAGCCTCTCTGCTGTCATCATGGTTTGTTCCCTATTAATAATTCTCATTATTACTGTGTGACCATAAGTATGTGGAAGGAGGATAACTTGAAACTATGCAAATATTCTGCTCAGCATCAAACTTTCAATTCATTAATTTTGGGTTATAATGCATTGCCATCACTCTTTGTTTGGATATGCTGTAACCATTAATCTTGGCTGTCAACATGACTGGATTGAGAGAGGGCTGGGAACTTTGGGAATCATACTTCTGTGCACGTTTGAGAAGATTTTCCCAGAAACTGGTATATAGATCAGCAAATTGAAGGGGGAGAAGACCTGCGCTGAATGTGGGTGGCACCATCCCATAGACGGGAGGCTTAGACTGAACAAAATATGGAAGAAAAGGAGAAACTCATGCGCAAGTGGTTCTCCTGGAGCACAGCATTGTTTGTTGCTATTGCCATCAGATAGCTCACTGCAGGTTCTTGTGGCTTTGAACCTGGCCTGCAGAAAAGGTTCTTCAGGGGCTTTTTGGCCTTCAACCTCGGACTGGAGTTGCAGCATTGGTCCTACCTAAGGCTTCCAGCTTCTTGGACTGAATGGCCACCACTTTCCCCATTCCTGTAGGCTACAGATGGCCATTATGGGATTAGTCAGCCTCTAGTCATGTAAGCCAACCTAAAACATCTCCTTTGATAATCATACATATTTTCTATTATTACTAGACGATGATTGTTGGCAAATTTGGTGAATAGATTTCTTCCAGTTTGAAGTCTGTGTCCTCTTGATAAATTCTCATTACTCTTTGAATGCATCATTATTTTTTGATATAAGGTATTCCAGTTTTTGGTTGCTTTCTTTTCCAGGGGAATTAACCGCTTCTTCAAGGAGTCACAGGTCCCCATCTACCCACACTCCTATATTTATTTCAGTATCTTGCTTTGTATATAGAAAACCTCAAGTTTCCATCCATACTCATGCTCATCATACACCAACCAACATCACAGGATTCATATTTGTAACTTCGTCCTGTGACACAGAAACTTCGCTTCCATTATCTCAGGTGTATTTGATCTGTCTGTCTAAATGCATGGATCTCCACTGGGCTGATGTCTTCTTCCCTCCAATGTACTTGCCCTCCTTTCCCTGCTCTGAATCTGACTACTTGTACCAAATCACCCTTCACATGGCTCCAGAACAGATTCTGAATTGCCCCCACATGACAACGTCCTGCTCTTTCCACTGTGATGTCATGAGATGAGCTGCTTCCTTATCTGAACACACCATGTCCTACCTGGGCTCTGCATTCTCACCACAGGCTACTCTCATCTGGACAACCTCCTCACCGTGCTGGGTCTCTAGCCTCCCTCCCCACTCCCCTTCTGCAGCTGCCTCCCTGTATGGACTCCTTTTCATCACACTTGGACCCTGACACCTTATCGTCCTTCCCCTCCCACTGCTGATGTGAAAACCTAGCTGGGACTTCCCCATCTAATGGCTTGAGGATTGGATTCTTCAGCAAGCGAAGGGAAGGGAAGGGATGAGAATGGAAAGGAGTATAGGGTGGAGGAGAGCTTATTCCTCAATTTTGATTCAGATAAAGGGTTTATGAGCTTATTATGCTCTGATTAGATAATGTATTCCCCATTTTTTGAGACAGAGTCTTACACCATAACCCAAGCTGGCCTGGGGCTCACTATATAGCCCAGGCTGGTCTTTAACTTGTGGCAATTCTCCTGCCTTATCCTCCTGACTGTTGGGATTACAAGAATGAGCCACCATGCCTATATAGAAATTACCTTTCCTTTTGGTGCTGGCCAATGAACCCAGGATCATGTCTTTTAATTTATAACTGAGGAAAAGATATCCTTTCAAACCAATAAGGAGAGAGATCTGATTCCTTTTATCATGGTTTCTAGAAGAATTTTTTCCCATGTAAACTTTATTTTTATTTCAAGCATCTCTGGCTGGTCCACTATGGCTAAGGACAAAAGAATAGGTGAGGAATGATTTCAGTGACAGCAGCAGAAAGCCCTGGCTTTGGTTTGTTCTTTACAGTCCAAGAGGATCTCTAAGAACCCAAGTTGTCAGCCTTCCTTCTACCCGAGGAATCCTTGTCATTCTCAAGACCCCATTCACTTTGCCACTGTGGTTATGGGTGGAGAGGGTGGAAGGGAGTAGAATTCTGTGGTCATTAATATTCAGGGAAGGGTTGGAGAGTAGTCCAGAAGCATTCTTCTCCATCATGCTTAAAGTTATCTCTTTCTGCCTTTCCTAGTGTCCTTGAGCCTTTTCTATGTCAGAAAGATGCTATCCACCTGGAAGACGCTATCCACCTCAAAGATGTTATGCACCTGAAAGACGCTATCCACCTGAAAGACCCTATTCACCTGGAAGATGCTATCCACCTGAAAGACCCTATCCACCTGGAAGACGCTAGCTACCTGAAAGATGCTATGCACCTGAAAGATGCTTTCCACCTGAAAGACCCTATCCACCTGGAAGACGCTATCTACCTGAAAGATGCTATGCACCTGAAAGATGCTTTCCACCTGAAAGACCCTATCCACCTGGAAGATGCTATACACCTGAAAGATGCTATTCACCTGAAAGATGCTTTCTACCTGAAAGACCCTATCCACTTGTTCCTCAGAAGCTGGGGCAAGACTCAGGTTTTACAACCACCCTTTTGAGAGAACTACTGAGAAGTCCTACAAGAACTACCTTACTGGGGCACACCTCCAGTGACTTAAGGATAGCCAAAGATTCTACCACCTTCCAGTAAAACCAGGCTGGAGACCTAGCCTTTTAACACATGGGCCACATTCAAACCATAGCATATACCATTTCTGAACTATGATTCTAAAACAACTGAAGTGTAGAGATAGAGCCAAAAGATGGAAAGTGCCTGGCTCTCTGAATGTTCATGTGGAGGAAAGCTTCCACTCATAAGGAACATCTACTTTGGCTGCAATAGAAGTGAGAAAGTAAATTATGTCTCTTAATGTGTAGATTTGCTCATTACAGCTGCTAGTACTATCATAATATATATCTTTTGATCAAATAGCTGAATAGACAAACTGCCTTGTGATTCATTCTCTCTTGATTTCTTTCTTTTGGAAATCACACTTGACCAATCTTTTTGTATTGGGAGGACAGGGGAAAAAAATAAACCCCACTTAAGATTTCAAGTCAAACTATCCCTATTCTGGACCATTAGGGAATTGCATAAGATAGGATTTTGGCTACAACTTGTCTATCATTTTGTTGTTGTTGCTTATTTTTATTTATTTATTTGAGAGTGACAGATAGAGAAAGAGGCAGAGAGAGAGAAGACAGTGGAGTGTGCCAGCGCTTCTAGCCACTGCAAACGAACTCCAGATGCATGCGCCCCTTTGTGCATCTGGCTAACTTGGGTCCTGGGAATTCGAGCCTCGAACCAGGGTCCTTAGGCTTCACAGGCAAGTGCTTAGCTGCTAAGCCATCACTCCAGCCCCCTATTATTTCTTATTGGGATTGTCTTCCTCAGAAACTAAGGAGGAAGTGGTGGTCAGGATGGACTTGGAATTCCTAGATCTCTGTTCAAAATATAATCATAATAGCATCAGAATCATATCTTTAACAAGAAGGGATCCTTATTGCCTTTTATTTATTCAAAACAGGAAAGTTCACATAAAAATTTGTTTCTGTCTTCTTCAATGAGCTACAACCATAATAATCTTGCTTGTTTGAAAAAAAAGTGAAATGATTGTACCTTTGGCTAAAAACCCAGATTAAGACCTTAGGAATGTCATGCAAGAATTTCATGGGTAATATGCATGCATTACAGTTATTAGGGTACACAGCTGTTTTCACAAAAGCAAAATATACAACAGTAACAATAAACACCAGTGGTACTGAACTTATTTTTTAGGGACACTGCCATAGTTACTCCTGTTGCCTTTTATCCACCCAACTTTTTAGAAAATGAATGTGTGTGCAAAGGATGCCTGCACCACTCTACATGGGTGCTGAGGGATGGAACGTGGACAACTCAGGCTGGAAGGCTTTGCTAGCAAGCAGATTTCACCATTTTATGGATTCATTTAGGTCTTTCCTGCAAAAGGCATTAACCACCTGTCCTGTCTCAGTCAGGTGCCTTTCCCTTGTGCTTCACAGAGCCCTCTTCAGGCATGTATCCCAAAGACATGGATAAGTTATCTGCTTTCCTCCTTAACTGTTTGCTGCTTAATGCAGGGACTTACTCATCTTCAAATTTTGCACATCATAGAAATTCAATTACTATTTTTTTTTTGAGGATTAAATAAGTGGGCAGCAGTCTCAGCTTAAGCCAGACACTTTGGATTGTGTAAGATCACCCCTCAGCTCCTCTGAAAAGAGAGAGTTCCTTTGGGTGGAGAGGGAAGGAAAACAAGTTTCTGGGAGATTTTTAAATGCTTCGTGGGAATCTTACTCTTTTTTTTGGTTCATCACTCCATATGTCTCATGGACTAAATTACTCCATTTCTTTTCCTGGTGGTTCATCATGTTCTTGACTATGGAAGGCGGAAATCCTGCTACAAATTGAGCCTTGCAGGAACTTTAAAGGAGTTAGTTCTCATGGGAAACCTGTCCTCTGGCATTCCCTAAGTGAGCCTCAGGCATTTGAGGACAACAGACCTAGACACCAAAATGAAATTAACAAGAAGCATTGCCAGGAGGAAGGTTGGCCTTCTTATGCACAGGCCATTGGGTCCAATGAGGGTGCTAATGAGCTGTTTCACACGGTTCTGGCAAACTTAGCCTACACTCCTAATTTTCTCTCAAGGTATCATTAAAATCAAATGATTCTCTTATTTGGAGTATCCATTTACACTGTAATTATCTCAGTCTTTTGTAGTAACTTTTGTGGTTAAATTAGGCAATTCTTCTCCAGCCTGTGTAGATAATGTAATGACTTTTTAATCATTTGTTTTCTACCAGCCAAATTGTTTCCATGATCCCATTAGGAATTCTTTTGTAGTGATTCCAGTGAGTTTATTGAACGACTGGTGACAGCCACACAGATAGGCTGCAGGCTGCTTGCTGCAGATTCAGACAATGAATAGTAAAGACTTCTCACTTGCCCTTGATCCTAGAAAGAAATGAATAATTTTGATGGATGGGCTCATTTCCTTATATTTGTCATAGATCTTATGAGGAATATGATGTGGTAATGGTAATTTTTAAAAACTACATTTATTATTTGTTACGATGTGGAAGTAATACATTATTATTGCAAACATTTAAAAATACACAAAATACAAGATGACCTATAATTTTAACCAGTTACTTAAAACTATTTTTTAGACTTTTTGACAATTTTTTATTATGTGTAAATAATGTAATTTGATCATAATCCCCTCCCAACATGCTTTTTGTCCCCCTACCAATATTCTTCCAATTAGTATTCCTTCTATTTTAATAACTTTTTTTTTTTGCCGTCTTCCATCATCCACATAGAAATCCTGAGTCAAAGGGGAGTAGTGGCTGCACCCCGAAAATATGTGACTTTCCCAGTAATGGGCTTTTGATAGGTTTTCAGTACCAGGCATGAATTAGTTCCAATCAGTTTGTTATCCCATATTAGCTCTGTTACTACTGCACCAGTGGGCTCATTTGACCAACTGGCTGGTCAGTTGTACAGGTTGCAAGATCCACTGCTGGTTAAGAGTGTTGGTGACTTTTTCCCTCCAGTAGATTGCACAGCACTTTCCAGTATTATATGACAGCTAGCCAGGAGAGAGGCGGCTTCTAGCTCCATTCCAGTTTGATTTTTCATTGTCTTCCTGTGACTGACATATGCAAAACCATTTTGTTGATTCTCCTTATATTCCTTTCTTTGTTTCTTTCTCTTCTTTTGTTCTTCTTTTCTGCCACCTGTATCTATTTATCTATCTATCATATATTGATTACCTATCTATTATCTTTACTTATTTAATTTTCTATTTGACCAAATTAGCACTACTAATTACACTTAATTTTTGTCAGGTTTATTTTTTTATTTTTATTTTTTGGTTTTTCGAGGTAGGGTCTCACTCCGGTCCAGGCTGACCTGGAATGAACTCTGTCATCTCAGGGTGGCCTTGAACTCACGGCAATCCTACTACCTCTGCCTCCCGAGTGCTGGGATTAAAGGCGTGCGCCACCACGCCCGGCCTTTTTTTTTGTCAGTGTTTTACTTGTCATGTATAATGCACACAAAATATTCTTTGAAGTTATAATTTACTGGTGCTACAGTATAGTCCCTTGTTTTCATTTATCTTTAAATATTTTCAGAATGACTACTTTGGAGAAACACAAGCCTTACTGTAATTTGTTTAGTCACTTCCCTAGTATTTGCGCTTTGATAGCCTTCAAACATGTCACATCTCTTCTCCCTGTTTCAAACCCTGCACCTATTCCCCATTCTGCAAAGAGTAAAGGCTTAACTTCTTATGATGGTTTTCTGGCTCCCTGGGGGATTTTATTTCCTACTTCTGGCTCCCACTTCTCCAACCATTCCAGCCTCCTCGGCATCTCTATTTGTCACTCAGGTTTGTACCGCTGGGCAATTGCATCAGTTGTTCCTTCCCCCAGAGACCCACTTCTCAAACATTTTATCTCCGTCAGCTCTGCTTGTGTAACCTTTATGAGGCAATGTCCCTTTCCTCCTCTCCTTTTTCCTACTTCTGCTTGGTTGCTTTCTTTCTTCATTTCACCTCACATAATTATAATTTATTTGTGGTGAAAGCACTTAAATGTTATTGTTAGCAATTTTCAAGTACATAATACAGTGTTGACATATATAGTCATAATATTACACAATAGAGCTTTTGAAATTTTTCTTATTTACTTTCTAAGTTACATGTAAATATATATTGTATGTTGAGGATATTCCCCCATGTCCCCTATATTCCCTTTCCTCTCCCAGCCCCACTCTCATTTTCTTCTTGCCCACCTAGATGGTTTAATTTCTTCTTTCATGTGTAAATGACTAAACAAATTATGGTAAAGCTTGTGTTTCTCCATAGTACTCATTCTGAAAATACTTAAATATATATGAACTTATTCTTTCAACTGGAACTTTGTTATTCTGGTTTTGCTTTTGTCCCGTGAGCATTTATCATGTCCTTCTTACTTATTAATTGAGTTTCGTTGTTTTGTGTTTTGCCCATAGTTATGTAATTTTATTATAGGTAACAAAAGCACCTCAACAAATCCTTGTTGAGTGAATGGATAAATGTTTTGCATTTGGTGCTATTTCGAACAGTACTATTCAAATATTTCACTGAATTATCAACATTTTCTTAAAATACAGTCTTGCAAATAAATCCTTCTATTTGTTTATTTTCAAGCAAAGACACACAGAGAGAGTGTGTGTGTGAGTGAGAAAGGAAGGAAGAGAGGGGGGGAGAGAGGGAAGGAGAGAGGGAGGGAGAGAAAGAGAATATGGGTGTGTCAGGGCCTCCAGCCACTGCAAATGAGCTTCAGACACAGTGCCACTTTGTGCATCTGGCTTTACATGGGTACAGGGGAATAGAACCCGGGTCACTAGGCTTTGCAGGTAAGTTTCATAAGTGGTGAGCAATCTCTCCAGCCCAAGATACATTCTTAGAAGTGTAATTATTGAAATGAAGTTTAAGTTGTCATGCAATGTCTCATCAAAGTTGTTCTGACATATGCTGTTATTGATAAAGTGTATCTGATCATAGCACGACTATAATGTCATTGTATTAACACATGCATTAAGTGGGCAAAAGTGCTACTCAGTTAACATTTACAATAGAAATTCTTTCACAATCATTTGGTTACTAATACATTTGTAAACTTTAGCATAATTGTATAAAAATGAGACATCCCTGATTCAGTTAAAAATCCTCCTGTGTGCCTCCCAACCATTTTTCAATGTCTTTTTGTTGCTTTTTTTTCTCCGAGGTCCAAGGTAGGGGGTCTCACTCTAGCAGGCTGACCTGGAATTCACTATGTAGTCTCAGGACAGCCTCAAACTCAAGGTGATCCTTTTACCTCTGCCTCCTCAGTGCTGGGATTAAAGGTGTGTGCCACCACGCCTATGTGTCTACAAAAAGAGTAGTGTTTAATTTAGCATCTTTTGAAAATGGAGATAAACTGTTTGGAGTCTTCTGCCTTATAATCCTATGTTTCTGAGATTCACCAGTGTTTTCCATAGCTTTAGTTCATTTGTTTTTACTATGATATACTATTCTCTTGTGTGTATATACCTCCACTTACATGTCCTGTGTCCTGAAGGTATCATATTTTGGGGATCCAGAAAGATTAGTCATAGAGTATATGTTACAAACTACTTTCCCCTACGTGATGCCATTCACATCTTTATAACACATCATCTGACATCTAAGACTAACCTGTAATCCTGTTAGACTGCAATTTGACAGTAGTAATCTAATGCCTGTCTTAAGTCCTTTCAGAGACTTAAAAAAAAAGTCACTAATACTTACATGAAAGAAAAATTTCCAGAGTGTGTCTCTGGAGCCATTCCTTTGTTATCTTAGCATAAAGGACAAAGACACTGCATTTCTATTAGTTTAAAGTGATACAAGGAAGTATATATGAAAGAACTGCCTGGAGAAGATACTACTTTCCCTTCAGAAAGACTGCTTCTGGAGGAACCCAACAATATATGCTCAATGAATCTTTTCTGTTTCATTTTATTTTTTAATGAACTGACCAGTGAGATCATGAACACAGGACTTTTGTAAGAGGACATGAAGTCATTGATTCTTTTGAATGAATAAATGCAGCAGCCTTTTGTTTGATGTGCATCAGACAAGAGTCAAACATGGAATTCTGAGACAGTAGAGGAATCTCACATGTGTTCCCAGTGTCTGCTCTGTAGTGGGAAGCCTTTAAACTCTCAAAGATGAAAAGTCCATTTTTTTTTTTTTTTTTTTTTTTTTGATGAGAGAGAAAGAGCGAGGGAGAGAAAGAGAGAGAGAATTTGGCACACCAGGGCCTCTACCCACTGCAATCTAACTCCAGACTCATGTGTCACCTTGTGCACATGCATGACCTTGTACATTTGGTTTACCTTAGGCTTGCAGGTAAGTGCCTTAACCACTAAGTCATCTCTCTAGCCTCCCCCCTTTTTTTTACTTGTTAAAACTAAATTTTCTTGATGAAAAATTAGCCTGATTCACAAGAAATAGACAAGCCTTCCCATCATTAACCTTTAGATTAGGTTCCCTCTGTGAGAACTCTAACTGCTGTGCTCTGGGATCCTGCTGAGCTTGAAGAAGTTGGAGTGGTGATCACCCCAACTCCCTAACAGCAGTTTGAGTGACCTCTCGGGAGAGGGAATGATTGAGGTTAGGAGCAAGATAACCTTTTGTAGATAGTCAGTTAGCGATGCAGGCCTAGAACAGAGCCTTCGATGCTGCTCTGCCCTGGCAAGACTAGAAGAGAACTCTGCCTCTCTGAGATGGTGACAAAGAGGTTCTTCCTCCTTAACTTGTCCTCTGCTTGTCCCCTCCTTTGGTCTTAGCTCTCCTCCAAGTCCCACCAATCAATGTTCTTCATTTGAACTTGACAGTGAGGCTTATCTCAAGTGGGTACCTAATTTAACAAAAAGAGCTGATCCAAGTTGCCACATAGATTTCCTGGGTTTTCCCTTATGGGACCCCAGACTAGCTTGGGAGCTTCTCTGCTTCACTGCCACTCTTTCTTAAGAACAATCTTTCATAAATTAAAAAAAACCCTAAATTTTCTGTCATTTTGTGTTTCATGGTATGTGGGTGGCTATGGTGAGATTAATTCAGAGAATCTGGGTGATTCCAAAATACATAATTAAGAAATGTTTTCAGGGATTGAGGAGATGGCTCCATGAGTAAGAGAAATTGGTCCCATGGCAATTTGAAAACCCTCTGAAAGCTCTGTAGGTGGAAAGGAGATGGGTGGCATGTCCTGTTGTGCCTCATCTTTAGGCATAGTTAGAATCAGATAGTCCACTGGGCCACAGAACACTTGGGCCTCTAGGATTTAGGTCAAAGTTTGGCAAGTGGTACATCAATGGAGGGGTGAAATGTATGCTGAAAGTGACCTTGCCTGATCCCTTCCAGGGGAGAAAGGACTTCTTTCCATCTGTACTTGTTTGCCAGCTAAAGGTCACTTTGTGTGATGATTTTCTTTTTAAAAAAACCTTTGCTTATGCATTTATTTATTTATTTGAGTGAGTGAGTGAGAAAGAGAGAGAGAGAGGCACAAATAGAGAATAGGTATGCCAGGGCCTCCAGCCACTGCAAACACATTCCAGATACATGTGTCATCTCGTGCATCTGGCTTACATGAGTACTGGGGAATTAAACCTGGGTCTTTAGGCTTCGCCCACAGGTACCTTAAACACTAAGCCATCTCTCCGACCTGATGATTTTCTTTTTATAATAGAATCCAAACTGTAATAAATTGGAAGATTGTAGATCTGACCAATACACACCCACACTTGCATGCACACACAACCACTTTTCTTATACCTTTGCATTATTCTCTTTATCCTTATATGGGCTTTGGTTATGACTCTCTTAAAAATAACTTCATTGAGGTATAATTTGTACATTATGAAAGTCACCATTTTAAGCATACATATCAATGTTTCTTAGTGAGTTAACTTAATATTGCCCCCATCACCAAAATTTAATTTAGAAACAGTAGATCTTTCATGGCCCACTCACAGCAATCAATGGCCAGGTAACCATTAATCTGCTTTGTGTTTCATAGATTTGTCTTTTCTTGACATTTGCATTAATTGAATCAAATGGTAAGTCTATATGTACTTTTTTTGGGAAACTGCCAAGATAATTGCTGAAGTGGATGCATCATTTTATTTTTCTAGTGATTGACTTATTGGTATGAATTCCATATTGGTATGAGTTTTACCTCCACCTTTAAGCTGTAGACTTCTTGATGACAGAAATACTGCCAGAGGCCAACTCTTGTCACAGAGTATGTGTGTACTCAATGAATATGAGAACTATAGCAGGCTTAGTGATGGCTACAAAGATTTACCCATGTCATAATTTTTAGAACCTAAAAATATTAACTTATATGCTGGAAGCTGTGATTAAGGGCCTTGAGGGGAAGAATTCATCCTGGAATTTATGGTGGCTCACATGTCATCACAAATGTCATTATATAAAGAGGAGCACGTGGAAGGTAAACACAGACATACAGGAGAAAAGACCATGTGAACACAGAGCAGAGAAAGACAGGTTCATAAGTCAAAGACTACTGAGAGCTACTGAAAACTTGAAGGGACGAGAAGGACATATCTTTTACAGGGAGTATGAATTTGGAAACACCTAATTTCTGCTCAGTGAACTTGACTATTCCTACTACCCTCCAGAGATATAAAGATGAATGTCCTCCAGGGATATGAGGATGTCCTTCAGGGATGTGAGGATGAATGTCCTGCAGGAATATGAGGATGAATGAGCTCCAGGAATGTGACGATGGATGTCCTCCAGGGATGTGAGGATGGATGTCTCCCAGGAATGTGAGGATGAATGTCCTCCAGAGATACAAGGATGGATGCCTTCCAGGAATGTAAGGATGAATGTCCTCCAGGGATGTGAGGATGCATGTCCTCCAGGAATGTGAGGATGGATGTCAGCCAGGGATGTGAGGATGGATGTCCTCCAGGGTTGTGAGGGTGGATGTCCTCCAGAAATGTGAGGATGGATGACCTCCAGGGATGTGAGGATGTATGACCTCCAGAGATGTCAGGATAAATGTTCTCCAGGGATGTGAGGATGGATGTCCTCCAGGGATGTGAAGATGGATGTCCTCCAGAGATGTGAGGATGGATGACCTCCAGGGATGTGAGGATGGATGACCTCCAGAGATGTCAGGATGAATATCCTCCAGGGATGTGAGGATGTATGACCTCCAGAGATGTCAGGATGAATATCCTCCAGGGATGTTAGGCTGGATGTCCTCCAGGGTTGTGAGTGTGGATGTCCTCCAGTTTCGTTGGAATGGACATCCTCCAGTGATGTGGGGATGGATATCTTCCAGTGATGTGAGGATGGTTGTCCTCCAGGGATGTGAGGATGGTTGTCCTCAAGGGATTTGATGATGGATGTCCTACAGGGATATGAAGATGAATGTCCTGTAGAGATTTTCGGATAAAAGTCTATAGTTTTAAGTGTCTTCAAGTTGTGGCAGTTTGTTACAAGCAGTCCCAAGAAACCTGTGCAGTTATTTGAAATAGCAGCTGGTTGGATCCAGAGTGAAACCTGAAGACCAAACCTCTGGAGGTGATAAGCATGCTTCTTAATGCTAGATATAGAGTGTTCCTGGCTTTGGGCAAGTCCTTCTTATCATTAAAATTCATTAATTTATTCATTTGGTCGTCCACTCTGAACCACTTGTGGCTCTATTTACCTGCCATTACTTGATTTTGTACATGTATTTATTTCCATGTGGTAGGAAATTAGATATTTGCTGTCTGCTTGATTTATCCTATTTTTCTGCTGGGTTTAAACCTGTGTTCCCATCAATACTCATCAGGAGTGAAACATTCTGGAACCAAACTGACAGTGTTCACATACCAGTTTGTCAGCAACTAGCTATGTGACTTTGGATATGACACTGAACTGAACTGGACATCATGAGATCCTTCAAGTGTGTGATGGGAATAATAATTATACATATTCCATAAGGCTTTTTTTAATAAGTCAGAGTTTCATGTACCTATTCCAGCCTTTAACTTGTAATGTTGACTTCAAGCTTCTGATTCTCCTGTCTCTACCTCCCAAGTGCTGGGATTACAGGTGTGCATCACCACACTTGGTTTATAAGGTGAAGGGAACCAAACCATGCATGCTGGGCAAGTGCTCTATCAACTCAGCTGAGCCACATCAAACTCTTTCATAAGGTTTTTTTTTAAATGAGAATTAAGTATTAAACATTTAACAACTAGCTCTGTAGGGGGAAAGTAGCTTTGATTTTTTTTTCCCTATTTGTCAATTTCTGGGTGAAAATCCTCCCTCTATAGGCAGAGTAGTACTACAGCATGATGTTTCTTCTGCTAGATATAATGGATGTGAATCACCACAATCATAATGGAGTAATGGACTATTGACAGGTAATTGGATCATGAAGGCATTAACCTCATTAATGGATTAAGGAACTATTAAGAAAGAGTCCTAATCTTGTAAGAATTAGGTAGGGCACTGGGTGGCATGTCTTTAAGGATAACATTTGTCCTGAATCTGCCTCTCTTTTCCTCCCGAGGGAAGGAGCAAGAGTCAAAGCTGAAAGCACACAGAACATCTTTTCCTCCCCCTGTCTCTGCTGGCTGCATGGGTGAAGAGCTGTCCCCTGCGGGCCCTTTCCCCACGATGCTGCGGACTCACCCCACAGCGGTGGAGCTAGCCAGTTTATGAACAGGAACCTCTAAACCCACAAGCCAAGATGAATCTTTCTTCCTTCTAAGTTTCTCGCTTTGGTAGTTTTCACTGTGGTGAAAATGTGACCAAGACAATACCCTGACAAATGCATTCATTCTAATAAGTTCCTTACCTTTTTGCTGATGAAGTAAAGGCCATAAGTTATAACATTTTATCTAAAGTTGAAAACTGCTTACAATAGTGTAAGTGCCTCCTAATGCTCCTCTATCTGCATAAAGGTAGAATAAAGTAGAGCAATTTCTTTTGGAATACATGGGGGAAAAATAAGCAAATTGCCTAAAACCAAGTGATTTCCAATTCAAACCAGAAGTCTTTTGTGTGGTAAGTTACAAGGTTCAATTCTCTTTGAATTAGCTTCAAACAGACAGTATGAGATGAAAAACTCGGGACGGAAAACTATACTAATGACTCAACTTCAGGGATTTCAAACTACTTAACTAGGGGTATGCAGCCCAAAGTGTGGCATATGGAATTTTACTCTTGGGAAATGCTTTAGGAGGAATAAAAAAAAAAAAAAAAAAAAAAAAAAGGTGTCTGATCAAATAAGTCGGAGGAGCACAATTTCTAGTTCATAGATGCATAGTCACGTGATAAAGTCTCCAGGAAGAGCTATAACACAGGCAGCCCTGAATTTATTGTAAACCCTCATCTTCTAGACATACTTGACCGCAGAACCCTATTTCCATCTAATTTCTATGATCATCCTGAGAAAGGAGATGCTCTTGCAGTCTCCACCCTTAGCAATATTGCTTGTACAGGGTTTGCTACCTTTAGCAAACCCTGCTTCTCCCAAAAAGTACTTAGTCTCCTCCTAGGGCTGCGATGAATCAAAATTTCCATAGAAATTTCTCTTAGAAGTGTGAGATGCTATTTTTGTGCTAGACTGATGCTTGTGAGCAGAAAACCACCCTATTAATTCTTAACTTCCTCCGTTTGGCCAGGAATCCCAGTCATGCACAGCAGTAGGATGCCAACATTGGGTTGACATCCATGCAAAAGCATCAATAGACACTTGGCAAAGCTAAGGAAGCTTAGACTTATTTCAATTTCAACCTGATGGTCCGTTTCAAAAGGTTTTTTTTTTTTTTTTAAAGGCTCAACTGCCACAATAATTTCCTGTAGTACATTTTTAAGTCACTTACACAGAGACAGGTTGTCATGGAATAACCTGTGTCCCCCATCATGATTTCAAGGGTGGCTTACATGTGGAGCCAGGATGGCTGCAGCCTAAGGCTCACCTCAGCATGTTCCTGTGAAGCTGTCTCTGCAGTCTGGTTTTGGTTTAGGAACAAGGCAGTATGTAATTCAAATAAACAAGCCAGGGCAGAATATCTAAAGGATCGAAAGCAATGCAGTTTTGAAATTCCAGTAGAGTACTTGGAGTTTAGCTCATTGTGATAGCAGCCAAGACCACAGTGTTCAAAAGGGTGACCAGTGAGCAAGGCACTCACAGATGACATTGCTTCTGGATAGACAGTGTTTGGCCCTTCCCAAATTCAAACTCTTAGCAAGTAATCATCTTTACAGAGTAGAAAAGGAAAAACAGAAACTTTTTAAAAAAATTTTGGGTGTTTTCTTAAAGTAAGGCAAGACTAATTGGGACTTTGGGGACATTTGTTTTGGTGTTTCTGGAGAGTGTCATATGGCTGCTCATTGAATTAAGATCCCATGGGTGGAGTCGGTCTTCTTCTCTGTCATGAGGCCAGAGGTTCCAGCTTAGTCCCGTTTCTGTGTTTCTCTCATCTAATAAAGAACAGCAGCCATAAGTTGGAATAATGCAAAATGATCTTTTTTGTTAGAATGGATTGTCCACAGAACTATGAAAAGTATCTTTCCCTTGTGAGATATAAACTTTAAGCTACAAGTTCTTTCTTAAGTGGGAATCAAGGTTCAAAGAATTTCACTGGAATGAAATATAAAGCAAATAAACTTTGTCCCCTTAATTTGCCCTCTGTGTTCCTGCCTAATTTTGTGTTTGCTATATTAATTTGAAAGAAATTTGGCAAACACTGATGTCACTGGCTCTGCGGGTAATGATCCTTCCCTTCTGGAGGCCTGGTTCCTAACAGTCAATAGGAAGCTGAGGGGTACTTAGCCAAAACAATGGACTAGAAACATCCAGAATTTAGGGGGCTTAAAAATTTTTTTTGAATATGCATGTGATATCATTGGATTAGAACCCATATAAACATGAAATTCATGCTTCATATGCCTAATGTGCATGTAGACTGAAGGGTTTTTTCCCTGTTGTTCTTCTGAACTAAGTAGCACAGGTAGTTCTGAGCTCACAATGCTTCTGCCTCTGCCTCCTGAGTGCAGGAATTATAGCCCTGTGTCATCGCTCCTGGCCATTGGGTGTGTACAAATACAATATTTGTAGTGTGCTTGCACGCTGAGTATGATGCGTCCCATGAGGTCTGGTGTCAAATTTTTCCACTTGTGCCATCATGTTGCTATTCCAACAGTTTCAGATTTTGGAAATTTGTTTGATGTTTAAATTAGGGATCTCCCATTCTGTACATGGACCTAAGAGGCGGGCACTGAACAGGACCAGCTTCAGGAGTGTGTGAACTGGATACTTGTATAGGCACGGTGGTAGGCAGATCTCCACACTAACTGCTATGCATTGTGGTGTCCATCTGGAACTTTTTATTTATTTATTATTTATTTATTTTGTATTTTTGAGATAGGGTTTCATTCTAGCTCAGGCTGACCTGGAATTCAGTATGTAGTCTCAGGGCGACCTTGAACTCATGGCGATCCTCCTACCTCTGCCTCCAAGTGCTAGGATTAGTGGCGTGTGCCGCCATACCTGGCTTGAATTTTTTATTCTTTTAAAGGGATATTTATTTATTATGAGACACAGAGAGAGAGTGAAAGTGGCAGACAGAGAAAGAGAGAAAGTAGGGGCATGCCAGGGCCTCTAGCCCCTGCAAGTGAACTCCAGACACATGTACCACCTTGTGCATCTGGCTTTATGAGGATACTGGGGAACTGAACCTGAGTCCTTTGGCTTTGCATGCAAGCGCCTTAACTGCTAAGCCATCTGTCCAGCCCAATATTGAATTTCTTTGTACTCTTTGAACAAGGTGACCCACACTTCAGTCTTGGTCTAGACCCCTCAATGACATAGCTTGACATTCGCTTGGGTTGTAGGTGGCAAGGGCTCTACTTTCTTCTTGTAGCTTCCTCTCTGACAGAATCAGACCTAGCCTCAGCTGTGTGCTCAAGGGTGGACTGCTTGTTATCATGTCCTTTGGAACAGGAAGCCGAGTGTTCACTGCGCTGATTCCATTGTCAACTGTTCCCTGGGGGATTTTGTGGATTATTTGTCATCTGAGTTGCTTTTGCTTTTAACCCACGGACCTCTCACCGCTTTAGACTGATGAGAAGTGTCAGGTAATTTCAATAGCAGAACATGATGAGATAAACTAATTTGTTGCTCATGGAAAACCCTGAAATGCGAAGGCTAAATAAAATTATTTTTTGTTTGTAATATTTGTAACTTTATCAATAATAAACTAGCAAATGGGTGCAAAATCAACTGAAAGTTGGAAGTTTATATCAGTATATTCTTTAAAATCAAGAAACAAGATGCTTATGGAACACCTGAATATTTTATGATGTCAGTTTCCTGTATATGGTCTCTAGTTTTTAATGTCGGACCATATGGAGGACATTTATTCGACATGCTTATTAAATTTTTATATTTGTACCAGCTCCATGAATTGCCTAAGAATTATTACAACCAAACTCTGAAGATGGAAGTTTTTGGATAGTCATTTCTTTTCTTTCTTTTTTATTGCCTTCAAAAATTCTTTTGAAATGGCAATATTTCTTTATTACCCAATTTAAAGATTGCTCACCTCAGTATACCTCCCTCCTGTCTGCTACTATGGTAGGTATAAAATGCTTTTATTAAATTGTACTTTATTGTGAAGATTTGTGATTTCTGGAAGAATATGAAAAGAAACAGTCTGTTATTGCTTTGTCCATATTATTGAGAGAATTTTGCACTACATGCCACTCTGACCTCAGTGGCAGAACATTTGTCCAACATGTGCCAGGCCCTGGGTTCAATAACCAGAGGCATGAGAACTCAGAGGAGACATTTCTCTCTTCTCCTGTTTAGAGTTGATAATGTCTAGATCTATGCTCAGTATATCAAGCATAAGTTCTGTCATAAGGATCACTAGGCATGGATTGGGATGGGGAAAATGGCTAAGTTGCAGTACTTCTTTTGGGAAAAGAACTGCTACAGTTGAAAGAGATACTTTGAGAAGCCACTCAGGGTGGTGGCCAGAATCTCAAGGAATAGTTCAAGAGACAGGATAATGACAAACTTCCCTCTGAGTGGGTTGATGGGACCTAACCAGTGAGCTTCTGTCTTGAGTGAGCCATAGGATTTTAGGGACACTAATAAATGACTTAGATAGTGAGTTAAACCTTGACAGTGACCTTTCTCTCCTCTGCTTCATACAGTTCTGCAAGAAAAGTGTAGAAGAGATATCTTAGAATACTATGTCAAAAGGATAACCAAAAGTTAGCTTTCCCACAGACCTACCTTTTTTCAATCTTGCCCTAATGGAAGTATCTTCTGTGGCTTAACTTCTGAACAATGAATTTGTACATAATGGTTTTAGAAACTCAGATCCTCACCAACCTTGGTGTTCTCTTTGAGGTCACTGGAACAGAGTTTAGAGGTCAATGGACAGCTTACTTCTCTGAAGTGTTCAGAGGTTCCAAGTACAGTGTTTGTGCTAACTTCATTCCTTAGGTCAGTTTGTTGTCTAAAATTCAAGTCTTTTTGTCTGATTTTCCTACACATTTCATCTTGCAAAATAGCACACATCTTTTCAGACTAAGTTCCTCATTACTGCTTTATCTGTTAATTTGTTTTAGAGATACTTTATGCAAATGCCACCGCCTCCTTTTTCTCCCCCTTGTCTTCTTCCCTGCCCTCCATCTACCCTTATGTGGTGATTTCATAAGGGGAACAAACATGACTTCATATCCCATAAAGTAACAATTAACAGCCTTTGTTTTAAGAGCTGGTTTCCATTGTTGTGGTTCTACATAAATTGACAAAGTATCCAAAGGGTATATTTTGCATGAAGATTTATGATACATCTGGTGGCCAGGGGTGCTCAGTCTCAAACAATTTGCCAAATAATGAAGTCCATACTATTATAAAAACATAACCTAGGTAAGTAACAAAGGACGTCAACTGTATATAGAATCTAAAAACACAACAAAATGCAACTGGGCATTGCCACACCCTCATTAACTAAATCTCTTATGCATATTGTTATTCAAAGTGATTAAATAGATGAATATTACTCTTTTACAATGCTTTTCCCAATGCCTAACATGCATTTCAAAAAAAGGTGTAATTTTAACTCAGTATCTTCAGGCTGAACTCCAGCATCTCTGGAAACCCTTGCTTCTTCTCCCTGTGTTCCCAATCTGTCAGCAACCTCCCTGCTCAGAGGCCTCCCCATTGGGAAGCCTACATTTGGCTATTCATCCAGTCCCCGGCTCAGATCCGAGATTTCAAGAGTACACACTCTTCCCTCTGACCCTAAAGTCATCTTTGATCCTATTTCTCCTCTACATGAGGTGTCCTGTAGTCTGTCTATGTATTTCAGTTACTACATAAAACCATTTTGGGGGGCTGGAGAGATGGCTTAGTGGTTAAGCGCTTGCCTGTGAAGCCTAAGGACCCCGGTTCGAGGCTCGGTTCCCCAGGTCCCATGTTAGCCAGATGCACAAGGGGGCGAACGCGTCTGGAGTTTGTTTGCAGAGGCTGGAAGCCCTGGCGCGCCCATTCTCTCTCTCTCCCTTTATCTGTCTTTCTCTCTGTGTCTGTCGCTCTAAAATAAATAACTAAATAACTAACTAACTAAATAAATAAATAAAAACATTTGGGGGGGCAGTAAGTAGGGAAAATATTCAACTTTCTACTCATACTTTTCTCTGCCATTTAACATTTGTGGCTTTCATAAGGCATAGGGCATAGGCACTAGTGCAGTTATGCATACAAACAAATGGGGATGATATACGGGACTGTGTCCGTGTGCATTATTGTAGTCTGTTACTCCGCTTGCAAGCTAACTTCCCATCATCCTACTGTTTGTGTGTTCATTAAGTAAAGCGCGTAGAGCAAAGCAAGCACACCACTTACGCTAAGTGTCAGTTTTTACTTAAAATGCTTGAGTAAGTAGATGGGTTCTCATATTGGGACATCAAGGTTGGTTCCCTGGATCCTGGCCTGGTTTATCAAGAGACCGCAGGCTGACACTATGGGTTTCAGTAAGAAGGGAAGGTGACTGTCGTCCAACCCTGCCACATATGATACACTCACTGCTTCCTTGGTCAGGAAGTAAAAACCCTGTGGATGTTAGATTATTTTTAAATCAAGTCTCCATTCTTTTGAGAGAAAGAGGGAGGACAGAGTTTGTGGTGTTTTGAGCTTCTTTCTTCTGCCCGTTGAGGGTTTGTGGAAGGAGGGAAGCAGCGCAGTGTCAGCACCTTGCAGTCAGGCGACTGGATAAACTGCCCCACTATGTGTCATCTTGACTGTTTCCAAGTCTGGATTTTCTACCTACAAAAGGGCACAACAACATTTGCCTCATAGGATTATACAATAACAATATAATGCACTTGGTATCAGTAAATTAAATTTAAAAAATACTGGTACTTTATACTTGTGAAATTCTGACAACTTTAGAAAGGCTTAGACAGTTCTTCATCCCCTAATGTGGGGTATTGCTTCAGTTTGAATGTGGTCCCGGAGTTCAGATTTTGGAAGCAATCCCCAGTGTCAGAAGGTGGAACAAAGCAGTGATTGGATCAGGAGTTCTATGAATCAAAGGCTGTTCTTGCTAGGGTGTGTCGGGCACTGCCAGGCACAGGCTGGAACCTTCAGGAGACAGGCCCGAGCTTCTAGGCACAGCTAAGGACCCCTGGGCTACAGGAGGCCACGCCCTCTCCACGCCCAGCACTCCTGCACTTAGGCTTTGCTCACAGCCCTGCGACCTTTGGACAGTTGCCTAGGAAGCTCCTCATATGGTGTCAGCCAGCAGCCTTCACACAGCCCATCCCCCTGAGACCCTCTTCCCGCCACTGCGTAGGTCACCCGACTCTCTCCCTCTGTGCTGTAAAGAACGTCCCCAGGCACTGGCAAGCAACCTTTGACCCCACCAATCTCCTAAGGACCCTCTTCCCACTCTCAACTGCTTATAAACCCATTTCCCTATTGAATAAAGAAGTCTCTAAAGTCCTCCTGGTCGCGAGCTGACAGCCACTCAAGACTGCTCTCCATAGGTGTCTGGGCACCTTCAGGGACCTGTGGCTTCAAGGATCCAGGGACCCACACGGGTGGGTTAGTTATCATGAAACTGGGCTGTTATCAAAGCAAAGTTGGCTCCCTCTTCCTCTCCTGCCTGTGTGCTTTCTGGTCTTTCTTGTCTTTCTGTCTTCTGCCATGAGGTGATGTGACAGGAAGGCCCTGTGCAATGCTGGAGTCATCCTCTTGAGTTTTCAGTCTCCTAGACTGTGATCAAATATTCTTCATCCTAAATGACTCAGTCTTGGCTATTCTAACGGCAGAGGGCGCATGAAGATACATAAGTAACACATTCTAATTACAGCACACATCTGAAATGGTAAGGTGCGATGTGCCCCCCACCTTGGGAGTTCTGCAGGCAATGACAAGAGATGGGGTGGCTGGAACAGAGTGAGAAGCCGGGAGGGGAAGCAGGTTGGAGAGCCACGGCAGGGCTGGAGAATGGAGCATCGTATCTTTTTTATGGTTCTACAAAGAACTAACTACTACTAAGATGCAACCAACTTTATTTTCTTTTTTAAAAAATATTTTGGAGCCGGGTGTGGTGGTGCACAACTTTAATCCCAGCACTCAGAAGGAAGAGATAGGGGGATTGCCATGAGTTTGAGGTCATCCTGAGATTCCATAGTGAATTCCAGGTCAGCCTGGGCTAGAGTGAGACCCTACCTCAAAAAACCAAAAAAAAAAAAAAAAAAAAAAAGTTTATTTGTAAAGGGAGAGAGAGAGGAAGAGGGAGGGGGGATGGGAACACCAGGGCCTCTTGCCATGGCAAACAAATGTCAGATGCATTTATAGGTACTGGAGAATCGAACCTGTCAGGCTTTGCAAGCAAGCCTTTAGTCGCTGAGCTATCTCTCCAGCTCCAACTTTATTTCTATATAAACAGTTATACAAAGACCATACCACACTCAGAAAACTAAAACAGCACCTTTATTTTATACATACAAACAGTATAAAATGTTTATTATGTAAGAGCTGAGTTTTGTTTACAATATATTATATTGCTTCAATCCAATGCAAAAACTTCATACATTATATTCCTTAGTTCATTGTGTTTACAATATATTATATTGTTTAAATGCCATTAACACAGTATAATTATTTGTTTCTTTTCTCACTATTGAACTGTCTGGAATAATGGTAAGGGTAAAATATCTTGTATGCAGTTCAAGATAAGGGAGGGCAATTGAAACATCAATTCAGACAAATTTCCAAGTATTTAACAATAAAATTTGAATTATTTTAACTTCAACACTATTAACTGCTTCATCCAAACCCTTGTGAATTATGCATTTTTTGTTCAGCTTAACCTGTTTAATGTTCCCTAGTCCCTCAACACCATGAATGCATTGTAATTTTGCAAGTAATTTGCCAAATACACACCAAAAGGACAAATTTTTAAGGTGATCAACTGACATAGGACAAAATCCGTCCTGAAGGACTGAAAAGAGAAAATCTATTCCATCATGCTAGACATACTTAGAAAACTTAAAAGGAAGAGTAAATATCAGCCCAGTGATTTATAATGAAGCTAATAAAATTCAGGCCAGTATTCTAAAGTGTAATGAACATTATTTGAACATTCAACACATGAAAGGTTAACGAAGGCTGTGAACTTGGTGTAACTTAAAACGTTTCAGATGTCGGAGTTCACCAGATGTAATTGGATTCAGGTGGGTCCCGCAGCTCCCCGGCTTTTTTAAGTGAAGGCGTGTGCTGCCCGCGCCCGGCGCCTGCTGGCCTCAGGGCATGCATGAGGCTGGCTCCGTACCCTGCAAAATTATTCACAGCTTAAAAGAAAAGAAACTACAAAAACAGGCTCTAAAGATTCTTCATTAACCATTCAAATGAAATCCATTTTCCCTTTCCAACCTGGAGTGAAAGACCACAGCAGCCACAAAATGCTACCTGAATGAAAAACGTGACAAATTCAAGACCCTGCTAAACAAAAAGCCATCCCTCCTCACTCCATCAAATCTGTTCTCCATTGGACCTGTCAGTCACTATGTATTTCGACTGTGTAGGAACTCTTAATGCAGCTTGCATGACTGTGACTGGGTGGAAGGATAGTTTCTACCCAAGGGCTGGTGAAGATCCCGCTAAGTAAGGTCTTGGAGGTTTCTGCTGATGATCTCAGCATACGTCTTTTTCACTGCGTTACCAAACCACCCTCGCTTTACATAAAGTCGCTTATGTAAATACAGCAACTTCCACTCTCGTATTGAGCAAAGGATCAGACTTAGCTAATGCATTCATACAAAACAGGAGTTCTATAGGCATTAAGGCCCACTATATATGTTAGAGAGGAATTATGATTTGAATTGACTCCTTATCAATGGAATGTGTGAACATTTTGCTCAAGGTGGCAACCTGTTCATCTCTACCTTGGTTGCACATGGGACACAACACTGATTTATAATGATAAATATTAGAAGCAAGGTAGCTTTTATACTGATAGGGACTGGGAATGACCCACAGAAAATGGATGTCATTTGACAGGACTCACATCAGATTCAGTCCCATCTAAAACAGCTAAAGGCAACAAAACCTCAGCAACAGCAAGAACTTCCGGCTTCTTCCTTAGTTTTCTCTGGCTTAGGGCCCCCTCCCCACCTCTGTGGTAAGCCCTTCTCGAATCAGGGTTTCTCTTGGGCATACCAACCAATCAGGTTTGTCCCTATCCACCTGAGCATGGTAATAAGGCTCATTCTAATTGGATGTCTGGTTCATATAAATGAATCAGAAACACCTGTGTACCCCTGCCTCCCTTGTCCCTCCGCAGCGGCTTCTTTCTGGGCAGTGACCTTTCCCTAAGTGAAGGAGATTTTCTCTGTCTCCCCTAACCCCCTTCCAGCCAGGCTAGGAAGGGGGAGAATTTATTTTGGCTCAGGCTTTTTACTGCTTTGCTTTTCCTCTTAACTCTCCCTAAAGTAAATCTCATAATTTACCCTTCTCTGAATTCAATTCTTTGCTAAGGGGGTGGGGAGGGCTGAGACTTGGGGAGTTCTAATCCCACAGAGTTTGCTCCTGCATCAGTGCACCTTGACACCTCCTTTGTCCTCCACTTGAGAACTTCTGGAGGTGCTTGAGGTACTGACGTCATTCTGATTTCCCAAAACTCATCCAAGACAGCAATTACGTCTTACAAATCTGCCTCTATCTTGCTGTGCATCAGAGTCAATCAAGTTCAGCATTTCTTGTATTTCTTGTGGTTTTTAAATGCAAGCATGCTGCTAAATATCTACTGAGAACAGAGTATTGCCCTTGAATATGTTTCTCTGAATTGTCAGTATGTAGGCTAGTAGCTCCCGGAGCCAACAATGCACTGCAGTAAATCCCTTCCATGTTGCTTGAAGTGCCACCCATGAAGCCCAACCTCCCTGCTGGTGAGAGAGAGCTCAGGCTGGGACGTCTGTCTGTCTACAGAGCTCTCATCCTCCTGCTATGTATGGTGCCTGGGTGCCTAGGACCTCCCAATGTGTCACTCCACTGGAGAGCCTGTTCTCACCAGAGCTCTGTGACTCAGAGCTTCCCTGTCACCTCCTCTAGTCAAAATAAACCCCATTCTTACAGCCTGGTTCTTAGTTAATGTACAAAACAACTGGGTGGCCTCTCCTAGAGAATACATTTGCATTTGAATCAGTCACCAGGGCTCCTTCCTGGCATTTAGCGCCTTGCTTTGAAGGAGGTACACTGGTGGCACATGAGCCAGTGTGGTCTACAGTGGGATGCTATTTGGAGGCCTGGCAAGATCATTCCTTTATGCTACTCTGTTCCAGGAAGATTCCTAACTTGCCTTCATTTTGGAAGAGTGACTGGGTGTATTACTGGACACAATACTCTTTCTTGTGCCCAATTCTCATCTTTTTTTGATGGTCACCAACCCCCTGAGGGGAGATCTAAGGACCTTAATCATTGCATCTTGGGATATGTGGTCTAAACTTCAGGCCATCTCTTGACCTGGGGACTTCTGGAAGGTTACTTTAGATTCTGAGAGAAACCTTGAGTTTGTATGTAGCTGAGGGTGGCACAGAATGTTTGACTATAGAAATGGTTAGTCTTCCATAAGTCTCTGAGTTTAGATTTCCCCAAAAGGGTGTCCTAGTAGGGACATCGTTTGACTCTTGCTGCAGTGTGAGGAGCCATTTCCCAGTGGGGTTGCACTTATCCTACTCTGCCTCCCTGAAGCCCGTTCGGTCAGTCATCCAGGCGATTTAGTGGGAGCCAGAGTATCAAATCAGTGGCAGCCTGGACCAGATACCAACATATTGTAAAATATATAGACATGGGCTGGAGAGATGGTTCAACAGTTAAGGCCCTTGCCTGCAAAGTCTAATGACTTGGGCTCAATTCCCCAGGACTCATGTAAAGTCAGATGCACAAAGTGGCACATGCATGTGGAGTTCATTTGCAGTGGCAAGAGGCCCTGGTGCATCCATTTTCTCTCTTTCTCTGCTCACAAATGAAAAACTAAAAAATACATAGATATATATACCTATATATAAGTTTAGCCATACTTATTAGAGTAATATCTGAGCATTGTGAAGTGTGTACAAAAGTTAAAAGTTAGAAAGATTGCAATAAATATTCTTACATGTTATTTGAATTATAAAGTTGATACATACAAAATAGTTAAAACCTAATATTTCTATTAATACCTGAACTAATAATTTCCATACTCACTGAGCTATGTGCATGAATTGGAGACCAATGACATGTAAGTGGTTTGTTCAAATTTTGTATCCATTATCATTATTTTAATATTTTTATTTACTTGCAAGCAGACAGAGAGAGAGAGAATGAGAATGGGCCTCTTGCCACTGCAACTAGGATCTGTATGAATTCCAGATGCATGTAACACTTGGTGCATCTGACTTTATGTGGGTACTGGGGAATAGAACCTGGGCAAGCAGACTTTGCAAACAAGCACCTTTAACCATGGAGCAATCTTTCCAGTCTTGTATCCATTATTTTGGAGATACAACATTATTTGCCACAATCTGCACCTTTGTCATTGAAGTGTTGTATGGCTAAGGGCTTCCTTTCCTCAAAGTGAACCTGACAGTAGACCCATGCTTAGGAGACTAAGGTCTAGGGGCCAGGTTACTAAAACTATATTATTTTTCTACTGGAAAATTGAACTCCCAACACACACACACACACACACACACACACACACACACACACACACTGGAATATGTACTCTGTGAGACAAGCTTGCTTCTATTCACTCATGTGATCCCAATGCTTGGGCTCCTGCTTAAAACAGAGACACGCTAATCAATGCTGAATGGTTGGATTTGCCAAACTTCATTTAACATGTAAAATAGTCCTGTGGTTTTTCTATATAGCTAGTTCACTTTAACTATAAACAAGTCTGAAAAAAATACCCACAATTCCATTATAAAATTTTTCCCACAGGCCTTTCTTTACTTTCAAAAGTACTCATTTAGAACATTATATACAGTACCATTTAAAGATTCTAAAAAGCAAACCTTGCCATGTTTTATATGTCAGTTAATCAATTTTGATCTTTGAAACCAGAGGCAAATAGATACTGATTCTACATTCCATTTCAAATCTTTAGGGTTGGGGTGTAACTTAGTTACAGAGCTTTTGCCTGGAAGTGTTCAAGGTTCTATGTTAGATACCTAGCACCACCATTTAAAAAAACAGTCTTCAAAGACATGCTGATGATACAAAACATTGGGAGATCTGGCTGGAATATGGATGGAAGCCAGTCCCCAGATAGTTAGCCCGGATGTGTTGGTATATGTCTTTAATATCAGCACTCAGGAAGCAGAGGTAGGAAGATCACCGTGAGTTTGAGGCCATCCTGGAACTCAGAGATAGTTCCAGGTCAGCCTGTGCTAAAGTGAGACCCTACCTTGAAATGCCCATCCAAAAAAAAAAAAAAAAAAAACACAACAAAAGAACAGTCTTCAGAGAATCACTTCTTTCATAACTAACATTTCATAGCTAACATACTTTATTAGTGAATCAACCTGTATTACTAGAACATTATATATTGTGTGTCTGTGTGTGTGTGGTTGTTTTCAAGGTAGGGTCTCGCTTTAGTCCAGGCTGACCTGGAATTTACTATGTTATCTCAGGGTGGCCTTGAACTCACAGTGATCCTCCTACCTCAGCCTCCTGAGTGATGGGAATAAAGGTGTGCACCATCACGCCCGGTTTTAACCTAGAAAATATTTATGGTGATATTTTAGAGCTCTGGTTACATTTTACAGCGATGCCATACTACTTACACTCCAAAGCAGGGAGACAGGGAGGGGAGCATAGGGAATGAGAACCTGCTGCTAAGGTCTGGACAAGCAGGGCTGAGTGACGGGTCATCTGAAATAACAGCAGCCTCCCTGCACGGCCTCCCACTCACTTTTATTGCAGTGCCTCCCATGCCAGCCTTCTCGACATTGGCATTTGTTGGGTTCGTGGCAAGTACCATGTGCACCACAACCAGGCTCGCAGACAGCTAAAACCAGAGGAGAGAAAAGCAGTTTGTTGAGTTTTCCTTAAAAAAAGAAAAAAAAGAACGATATAGCTATGCTTCCTGTAATTCCTTAGAATGAGTTACTTTTGGTTTCATCATTTAATTTTTTTCTAAGTCAATCTCCAGTTAAAAAGTTAGTTTTTATATTTTTAAAATAGTCCTTGGGGATATAGAGATGGCTCAGCCATTAAAGGCACTTGATTGTAAAGCCTGCTGGCCCTGGTTCGATTGCCCAGTACCTATGTAAAGCCAGATGCACGAAGTGGTGCATGAATCTGGAGTTCATTTGCAGTAGCAAGAGGCCCTGGTGCATCCATTCCCATTCTCTCTCTCTCTCTCTCTCTCTCTCTTTGTTTCTCTCTCTCCTTATAAGAAAATAAAAATATTCTTTAAAAAGTCCTTAAGCGTAATCTCAAATTAAGCATCTTGTTTCCTATTCACAAAAAAGATCAGTAGGATTTTCAAACTACTATGTAGAAGTTTATTTTCCTTAAAAAATAATGGTAATAGATAAAACAAAAATTGAACGATTCATCTAAGTGAGTGTGTGTGTCTGTAAATACTTAACGTGCACTGATCCCCCCCTCCAGTCCTTGCAGTCTACAGAAAGCAAACAAAAATGCCAGTGAAGAAAGGCCAACAACGATGCCCAAGTTAACGTGCATCGTGGAAGTTATGTCACAAGCAAGAACTGCTCATTCAGCTATGCAGTGTGTGTGGTACTTACGCTTAGAACACAGGTCTCCTTGGTAACCTTTGGGGCACTTACATTTGCTTTTACCAATGCATTTACCTCCATTTCGGCAGGGCTGTGGGCATTTGCCTGCAACAGAGAACACACCCCAGTAAGAAGGAGATCACAGCTTCCTTCAGCAGTAATTACACCTTTCAAAGGAATGACAATGTTCCAAGAGGACAGATGCTTTTACATGGCAGTCATTTCCATTTATTTCAGCTTTACTCTGGGTTTTATAGTGTTTTTGTTTAGGTTGGGGATCAGGCTCAAGTATGGACTTGTGGTTTCGGATCTATATTTATAGCTATCATAGTAGAGAGTGACCCACAAGTACACTTTTGGGTTGCTTTTCTCTCCTTCCCTAGCTTACTCTTTCCATATCCCCAGTCTTGTTGCCTCAGCTTCCTTCCCCCAAATAAACTGTCTGCATACAAGCCTGCTTTGTGTAGGCTGCTGCTGTCATCAAGTGTGGGCAATAGGGTTGCTTCCAGAAATAGTGATTTTTTTCAAAATCAAGAAATCAGAAAAATTCTCACTTAGTGAGTCATTCATTCATATATTAAGTTTTGGTAAGTTAAATCTTAAACTGTAGCTATGAATGAGTGAAAATTCTATTTATTTAAAGGACAATAATGTGTGGTTGGGGAGGTGCCTCAGTGGGTAAAGTACTTGTCACACAAGAATAAGGACCAGAGTCTGGATCCCCAACATCCATATGAAGGCGGCCCATAGTTCCAGTGTGGTGGGGGGGAGGGCAGGAAAAGAGGCTCCCCAGGGGAAGTTGGCTGGCTAGACTAGCCAAATCCTTGAGCCCTGGGTTCTAGTGAGACATGGTGCCTTAGTAAATAAGGTGGACAATGATCAAGGAAGACACCCAACATCTTCCTCTGGCTTCCACACACATGCACACTTGTGCATCCATGCACCCCCACACAGACAAGCATGCATACACGCACATACAAAAATAAACAAATAGTAATATAAATGCAGCCACTGGGACTTGGTAGTGGACAAGTTTAGGATTTTGTTCTTTTATTTTCACATTAGCAGAACACTCAGTACAAAGGCTTCTGGGTACACAAGGAATACTAATAAAATTTTTATCATTAACCAACTCATCTTTCATTCTTTAATTCTATCTTTGGCTATATGCCAAAGAAAGCTGTAAAAAGAAGCAAGCTATCATATGTTTTACCAAAATAAGCACTGTTCTTGACAAGAGGAAATGAATTCCATAAGAAAAAAAAATTTTCTAAAATGCTTTATTTTTATTTATCTAAAAGGCTTTATTTGTGTTCTAGAAACTGGTATTAAAACAACCTTCATGATAAAAATACTAGCTTTTCATTGACCACTAAAAGTCCCCAAAGGTCACTGTACTAAACAGTGTTTTGGGTTTTCTTCAAGCAAACAGGTTGTGGGGTGATAATTACCAGGCAGGAGAGATGACCTACTTATATGTGAAATACTGAAATGGTGAGCTCTATGCTCCTTAGTGGTGAACCAGGTGACTGAGGATGATGCAGAGAAAGAGAGGCTCTGTTCATTGAGTCCATGGGTCTTTTTGTGTACTGAGTCAGAGGCAATTGAGCACTCAGGTTTACCTCAGCCAGGAGGGAGGATAGGAAGTTTCCTCCCAGTTAATACATGAGGAGTGTGACTGGAAGAGACTATTAGGAGGACGTTGTTTGTTCAAAGGGAACCTCATGAACAGATGGTTTTAAAATTTAGAATCCTCCAAAGTGTCTTTAGTATTGACTTCCTTTGTCTGAAAAATAGTTTGAAACCAAATTATAGCCATTGGATAATGGAAATCTGAGTCAGCCTAGGAGATTACACATTTCTATTTACAAACTAAGCCCAAAACAAACAGCCTTCACTAAGTTGAAACAGCATTCTTGGCATGACTAGTGGAGGAGTCCTTGTGAGAACAATGTCAAATCAAGGCACTAACAAGATGAAGATGTTGAACTTCTCCCACTCTTGCGACTGTGGGTAAGTTTATGTTGTGACTCTATTTCATGGACAAACAGATCAAAAGATTTACAAGGGTCTATAGCCATCATGTCTGGGTCTTAAGATGAGTGGTTTTAAAAAATTATTTTCACCAATACTCATTTTTACACAGATTATTTGATACTGAAAAGCTGTATAGTAAGAACTCATTAAGTTATTTTTAAATGTTATTCATAATACAATATAAATAATGAGTGTAATCCTTGTTTACTGAAGGTCCATTAAAGGCTCTTATAAACCTGTGAGCCTTAAGTAGTGAGATGAAAGCACAGCTAACCTTCCAGACAACTCTAGCCATGGCTTGGCTGGCCTAGTGAGCACATCTCACAATCTAGTCAGAAGGAAGTTGGAGAAGGTATCATTCCTGATAGAGATCAGGAGAAATAAAATCAAAGTGACACCAGAACACATGTTTTAAAAAAGAGCAAGCCGGGGCTAAAGAGATTGCTTAATGCTTAGGGTGCTTCTTTGCAAAGCCAAAGGACCCAGGTTCAATTTCCCAGGACCTACATAAGTGAGATACACAAGGTGGTGCATGCCTCTGGAATTTGTCTGCAGTGGCTGGAGTGCCCATTCTCTCTCTCTTCTCTCTGCTTGCAAATAAATAACTAAATAACTATTAAAAGAAAGATAACAGGGCTGGAGAGATGGCTTAGCGGTTAAGCACTTGCCTGTGAAGCCTAAGGACCCCGGTTCGAGGCTTGGTTCCCCAGGTCCCACGTTAGCCAGATGCACAGGGGGGCGCACGCATCTGGAGTTCGTTTGCAGTGGCTGGAGGCCCTGGCGCGCCCATTCTCTCTCTCTCCCTCTATCTGTCTTTCTCTCTGTGTCTGTCGCTCTCAAATAAATAAGTAAAGGTTAAAAAAAAAATTTAAAAAAATAAAAATTAAAAAAAAAAGAAGAAAGATAACAATTTGTGTTGCTGGGGATGTGAGAAACTGGAGCTCTTGTTATAGCTTGAGATGTAAAATGATGCCACCATTTTGGCAAACAGTCTAGTAAATCCTCAAAAAAGTTGTTTGTAATTGCAGAACAGGGGGAATAAAGACTATCAAAGCCAGAAGATGAAGAGCAGGACCTTAGAACGCTATCTTCTGGATAGGAAGTGGCTGTTGTTACTTGCAGAAGACCTTTACAATATTGGGCCCACCAACCTTCTGTCATGGATGGTGAAGGAGGGGAACAAAGAGAAAAGACATAAAAGTAGAAAAGGGACTAATTGGAAAGAAGAGGTTCAGTGGAAAGGGGACAAAAGAAGGTAGCAGGAGGGGATTATGATCAAAATACACTATGCATATACATAAAAATGGTCAGTAAGAAGTTTTCAAAATAATATACGGCAATTCTACTCTTAGATATATAGCTAAAAGAGATACAAACTATGTCTGCACAAAAACTTGTACACAAATATTCACAGTTCAGATACCCACCAAGGGTGAACAGCCCACATGTTCATCAACTGATGAGTGTATAAACGAACTGTAAGACATCCGTACAACTGGGTATTATTCAGCAATAAAAAGAACGATGTGCTGATATATTCAATACCATGTGTGATCTTTGAAAACTTTAGAATGAACCTAGTAAAGCTAGACAGAAAATGTCATATATTATATGATTCCATTTATATAAATTGTTCGGAATAGGCTAGGCCAAAAAGACAAAAAATAAATTGGTGGTTTCCAGGGGTTGAGAGCTGAGGGGCTGGAGAGACACCTAGCATATGTATAGCCTTTCTTTGGGGGCAAGCAATTGTTCTGAAATCTGATAGATGTGATAGCTATACAATTTTATGGATGTGCTGTATGATACACTTTAAAATGTACATGTATTATATCTTAACAAAATCTAAGAATATGTAATTCAAGTATACTTTTCATCTGTATACTCTTAAGGGGAACTCAACTTCAAACCCATTTCCTTTTTTTTTCCCTGGTCATGTGATTCTTGTAATAGAACAGGAAATTACCTAAAAGGATTTGAATAAAAATTGTGGTTGGATCAATCCCAGAGCTTTCAAAGCCTCACATTTTTGGTCCAGTTAGAAAAAACAAGCAAAGCAACAAGAAAGAAAGAAAGAAAGAAAGAAAGAAAGAAAGAAAGAAAGAAAGAAAGAAAGAAAGAAGTAAAAAAAAAAAATGCTCCACCAATGGAAAGTTCATAAACTCAAGGGCAAGAAAAAGGCATCCTTACATGAAATAAACCCATGAACAAAGACTCATAAACGTAAACCAAATACACCACGTCTGGGCTGAGCCCAGGGAGAAAATTGAGGGGAGTTACTTCAGAGATGTCTCTATCAGGAAAGGGTAATTAATAAGAATAGAAGCCACATCCTGACAATTAATTACATGTTCTATGGAAACTTCAGAGGTATTTCATCTGAACTCTTTAAAAATGGTTACTTCATCTACTACTACTCATTAAAGTACAAAAACCCACAAATAAATTAGAGGTTGAGAATTAAAATAGGAGCTTGGTATTATTCAATTTTTAACCCACTGCAACTTCAGAAATAATGTGTATGCCAGATGCAGTGGTTCCTTACATCTACTACACAGCTGCAAAGAAGACTGCCTGCAAGCCTTCCCCCATGCACATCTAAAGGGTTGGGACAGGCACCCTCAGCTGGCACACTTGATGCCTTTTGCTCTTTCCTGGGTATGTGTCTTGGTGCTCTGTCTTCTGGGCTGTAAAGTAGTCCAGGAGGAGCTGGCTCATTTCTGGTTAAATACAGAGGCCTGAGTGGCTTGCTGAGGGTAGAAGGCTAGTATCTGCCAGAGTTAGGACAAGGAGTTTGGTTCATTGATTCCGAAAACAATGTTGACTGATCACATCCTACTCCTAAATTGTATTTTTTTTTTTTATTAAAGCATTATCCGCTGGGCACGGTGGTGCATGCCTTTAATCCCAGCACTTGGGAGGCAGAGTGTGAGTTCAAGGCCAGCCTGGAACTAAAGTACAGAGTGAGTTCCAGGTCAGCCTGGCTAGAGTGGGACCCTACCTGGAGAAAACAAACAATCAACAACAAAGCACAGCCAACATACAGTGAAAGCAGAAATTTAAGCTTACAGCTCAATTACATTTCCTACACAAATACTCATCCACCACTCCATTAACTAAATCATACATTTTCAGCACTCTGTAAGTTTCTTTCTGCTCCCCAACTGTGATTCTAGTGTCCACGGTCATTCATGAGTTTTGCCTATTCTCTATTCTTGAACTTCAAAAATATAGAATCATGTATTAGGCGCTTTTTTTTTTTGGCACCTGGCTCTTTTCATCTAACATTCATCTGTGATTCACTTACATTGCTGTTGCTATGAGCTTTTTCTTTTAGTTGGCATGCACCTTTTTGTCACCCTGTTTTGGCTCTAACATACTCTCTTAGATGGTTAGAGCTCCATCTATCCTGAAACATTCGACAGTACGTGGCAGGGAGAAACCCCTCTATGCTTGTGGGTAGGAGGACAGATATCAGCTCTTTGAAAGCTCGGGTCCTCATTCTGTCAGCAAAGTTATGGGCTTAGTATATCATAAAGAAGACATGGCTAACGAGAAACAATGGGACAAACCAAATAATTGAAAACTAGACATAACAGAACCAGAGAGCTTTTGTGTTAGGTCTCTGGGGTAAGGTCTTTCACTCTTTGCTCCATGGTTAACCAAAATAAGTGTCAGATGAATCTAGTAAAAAGAAACCATTGGTCTACGACCTCAAACAAGTCATCCATCTTTTTGAGGATTTGGGTTCCTCCCTGCTAAAAGGAAAGCATGAGATGAAGTTTCTAAGGTCCTTCCAAAACAAAGAAAAAACCAAAGAGAATGCAGAAAGTCTTACTCACTCATTTCACACTGCTCTCCCTCTAGACCTGGAGGGCAAATACATTTTCCAGGGTAGAAGCAGGTACCTCCATTAAAGCAGGTGGTTGAGCAGTTCGCTGTTAGAAATGATGAAAATGTATTGCATTAGATGTAGGTTAAGCTTAACAAAAATTCCACTTGAAGTAAGTGATATTTCTTAGGCATTTATACTTGCTCATTGACATAATAAATCACTTTGTAAATACAAAACTTACAGTCCAAACAAGAGAAATTGAGAGGGGGAGAGGATATGATGGAGCATGGAGTTTCAAAGGGGAAAGTTGGGGGAGGGAGGGAATTACAATGGGATATTGTTTACAATTATAGAAGTTGTCAATAAAAAATAAATTAAAAAAATAACAAGAAAAAAAAATAAAACTTACAACCAAAATATTTTATTACTTGAAGTAGCTGGTTCAAATTATAGTTACGATCAAATCATAATTATTAGCCAGGCATGGTGGCATATGCCTTTAATCCCAGTACTTGGGAGGCAGAGGTAGGAGGATTGCCATGAGTTCAAGATGAGCCTGAGACTACCTAGTGAATTCCAGGTCAGCCTGGGCTAGAGAGAGACCCTACCTTGAAAACCAAAATAATAATAATAATTACTATTATTATAATTATTATTTAAGTTTAGAATAGGAGGAAATAGGATATCACACACATGATATTCCTTTCACTCAGAGGAGTTTACATCCTAAGTGAAAAGTCATGGTATGTAAAAGCAAAATGGGCTTTATAATATATTTAAAATAGAATCTATATCTTAAAAGAAGAATCCTATAAATCTAAGAATTTTTTTAAACATTGGATTGGAAGCTCAGGAAGAATAAAAAGGAGAAAACGTACTTTGGAATAGATGGAAAAGAAGCCATAATGTCTACCAAGGAGAAAGCAACTTTCTTCCACAATAAGATAGGCAGAGATTCATTTTTTACTAATAGGATTTTTTTTTAAAGGGACTGTTAAGTCAAATGAGAAAAAGATGACTGTGGACTCCTGTGAGACCCCACAGGTAAGGAGGATGCTGAGTGGAGAGATGAGGTGGAACATGGTTTACTGGGAATCTGCTCATACTGTCCAGGTAATAATCACACTCTGAATAACCCCAACTTCTCTCTCTTGGACGAGTCTCTAGAATGTTACTGTTCTCTGGCATCCAAAATAGAAAGAGGGCAGAGAAATGGTATTAGGAAAGAGTAAATAGATAAAGGACAAGTTTGCTCATCCAGTAAAGATAAATAAACAAATAAAATAAAAAGATTTAAATTGGAGCTTGGGTTGAGTGTGGAGGTATATACTCGTACCCCTACAATCATGGAGGTGGGGGCTAGAGAGGTAGGAGTTCAAGGCCAGTTTTGGCTACATTGAGGGTCTGAGGTAAGCTTTGGCTATCTGACTAATGACACCTTGTCTCAGCAAACCAAAATTTGGATTTTAAGAAATTTTGGTTGTATGTCCTGAAGGTTCTTGTCCCAGTTATAACTTTGCTAATGATGAACAAAGGCTGAAGTAAACTTTCATTACAAAACCCAGAAAGGATACCCAGAATGTGTAAGTGCGTCCTTTCTTTGTGGAAGACAAGTTCAACTAAGATTCTCCATGAATATCTGGCTTCTTGGAGGGTAAGCATCCCACAGCTGACAGGGATGCTACACACTTGGCGTCTTGACGTGGAGATGAGGGAAGACATGGCTCTCTGGGCCTTTCTGTGCCAATCAGAGCTGATGTTTCCAGGGCTGGGACACTTTTTTGTATGATTATGTCCTGTCTCCTCACTTGTGTGTCTCATGAGTATAAGAGGACATTGGTATGGAAACTGCAACAAGCTTGGTAGCTTGACTGAAATAGGATCAATAGGATTTGTCAAGCCTGGCTCTAGAAGTCTGGCTCCTCTCCTCTTTGTCCTTTTTTTCTTTTCTTTTTTGAGTCAGGGTGTATAGGGAATAGTATGTAGACCAGGGTGGACTTAAATTGAGGCTGGAGAGATGGCTTAGTGGTTAAAGACACTTGCTTGCAAACCCTGACAGCCTAAGTTCACAACCTCAGTATCTATATAAAGCAAGATACACAGTGTTACATGCATCTGGAGTTTGCAGCAGCAACAGGCTCTGGTGTGCCCTTTCTCTCCCTCCCTCTTTACCTCTCTCCCTCCCCCCCCTTTACCTCTCTCTCTCTCCCTCCTTACCTCTTTCTATCTCTCCCTCTCTCTAAGTAAATCAATGAAATATTTAAACACACAATCCTCCTGCCTCAGCTACCACACTCAGTCAATTTAGCCACACTCTTGATGCTTGCATATTTTATCATCCTGACCAAGCTTCTGAACTCAAACCTTTATGCACTAGAATCTTGGTTACCGGCCTGGTGGTATGGAGAAATAATGGAACCTTTAAGAAGTGGGATCTAGGGCTGGAGAGATGGCTTAGTGGTTAAGTGCTTGCCTGTGAAGCCTAAGGACCCTGGTTCGAGGCTCGGTTCCTCAGGTCCCACGTTAGCCAGATGCACAAGGGGGCGCACGCGTCTGGAGTTCGTTTGCAGAGGCTGGAAGCCCTGGCGCGCCCATTCTCTCTCTCTCCCTCTATCTGTCTTTCTCTCTGTGTCTGTCGCTCTCAAATAAATAAATAAAAATTAAAAAAAAAAAGAAGTGGGATCTAATGGAATATGATTAGGTCACTGGGGCCAACATCCTCAGAAAGGATTATTGTGCTTCTTATGGCACCTTGGTCAGTTCCTGACAGAACAAGTTGTTACAGAAAGAGCAAGCCTGGCCCTTGACTGCCTCTGGATTCCTGTCATGCTACATGAGCTCTCCTTCTTGCCAGGCCTCCCAAGCATGGAGCCATCTGCCATGTGTGATGTAGATGACTGTGCCATGCCCTTGAGGCTCCAGAACTATGAACTGTATTAGCCTCTTCATAAAGCACCCAGTCTTAGGTATTTTTTCATAATAGTGGAAATTGGACTAATACAATTTCTGTTGTGCAATGAGACAGAAACACTAAGCAACCTTGACTGGGGCTGAGACATATTGGCCAGTGCTTACCTAGTCATTTCTTAACATTTGCTGCAAATGCACCTAGGACTAGTGAAAGTTATCCGTTAATGTTTGCTCCAAAATACAGTGTAAAGTCTACCTCTATGTGATTAATTAATCCATTGTTCAGAAGCTCTACAATCCTTCCTGGATAATAAAAGTATTTTTTTGAGTTGGTAAAAATGGATATTTAAAAAATATATAAGGTTATTTATTGGGGGGGGGGGAGAGAAGGAGAGATAAAGAAAGAGAAAGAGAGAGAGAAAGAGAATGAGTGCTCCAGCACCTTCAGCTACTGCAAACAATCTCCAGATGCATGCACCACTTTGTGCATCTGGCTTATGTGGGTCCTGGGAAATTGAACCTGGGTCCTTTGGCTTTGCAGGCAAGTGCCTTAACTGCTAAGCCATCTCTCCAGTCCCTTTTTATAAAAGTACATTTTCATTTATTTATTTATTTAGAGAGAGAAAGAGAGTGTGCCAGGGTCTCTAGACACTGCAAACTCCAGACATATGTGCCCCCTTGTGCATCTGGTTTATGTGGATACTGGGGAATCAATCCTGGGTTCTTTGGCTTTGCAGGCAAGCATCTTAACCACTCAGCTATCTGCAGCCCAAGACATATTTTTTATTTTTTTACTTTTGAGAGAGAGACAGAGAAAGAGGGAAAGAGAGAAAGAGAATGGGTGTGCCAGTACCTTTCAGCCACTGTGAATGAACTCCAGATGTGTGTGTGCCTTTGTGGCTCATGTGCAACATTGTGTGCTTATATCACTGTGCATCTGCCTATGTGGGACCTGGAGATTTGAATATGTGTTCTTAGGCTTTACAGGCAAGTGCCTTAACTGCTAAGCCATCTCTCAAGCCCTCAAGACACATTTTATGAACAAAAACCAATTGCTGTATTGCAATTAGCATTATGGATAAAGAATAAGTTCATGAAGTCATGTAGTGTAAGATATTTTAATTTTTTTCCACCTAAAAGGGCACTGGCAAAAATAGTCAGGAATATCATAAAGATATGGATCATTCAGTAATGTTTTAAGGCAAAATTGGATTCTACTCTCTGTGAGTAAAATCTGTCCATGTAACAACCATGGGAGGCACCCAAACCTTGAGGAATGGGGCTTGTGAACAGAGTATAGAATTGGGAGACAGTAAATTTTCAGGTCAGGTAATTTGGAGCAGGTTGTTCAACCTGAGCCCCCAAAAACTCACCCACAGGACCAATTTGGGGTATACTAAAATTCAATGTGACAGAGACAGTTAGTTTTTTACATAAACACCCCACCCAGGCTGTCCACCCATAACCAGAGAAGACAGCTTTCCTCTGGAATGGCATTCCTTCTACCTCATCCATGTAGGACCTTGAGCCTAATTCCTATCCTGAAAATAGGTATGGAAGTTTTGTGAGCCACTGTAGGAACTGGGACTGTTTTGTCTTTGTTAAAAGGTGTGCCTACTTCAATCTCCTTTTCTCTTACTGTAGGCTGGACCTAGAACACTCCAAGCTTCCAGAAAGACCACGGAGAGATATTGCCTGGATCACTGAAAGGAGGAGCTACACTGCCCAAGACCCACACTCCTGCACTGGAGCACTCTGGAAGTGCAGACATGCTTCTGCTGGGTTAAGCTACTCTCAAATTGACTTCCGGTTATCAAAGCAGTCATCTTTATCCTGATGCATCCTGTTTACAAAGTGACAATATGTTAAGCTTATTTATTTTAATCTGAATTTTAAAAGAACTCTGTTCTGCAAATAAAAATAAAAAATTACCTTTATCACAATTGACTCCGTAGAATCCAGGTGGGCAGATGCAAAAACCAGGAGTCACACAAAGCCCCCCATTCATACATCGCGGCATGCAAAGGGCTAAGGGGGGAGAAGGGAGGGAGAAAAACTCTAATTTAGGTCAAATGGAAATATTTGTGGTAGTAGGTTCAACATTGCCACATTTAAAAACTTTGTGATTGGCTTTCAAATGCTCACTCTTCAGAATATAACTTTGCTGTATTAAAAATTGTTTTGTGGTATTAATCAGGCTATTTTCAACTTCTTAGCCAATTTCTTAAGGAAGAATTTTGAATCTGTTCCATTTTGAATGCATGATTAAATTTTCCCCAGCATAATCTTGACTATGATGTGCTCTTTTAAAGCGAGGCTGTAAATATTTTTCCTCTGCACTATTTCCTTGCTCTTCAAATTCTGAGATCAACACAAATCAGAAAACATCCCTATTTCTTGAAAATGAAAAATGTGTTTACTTACTCTGTTCAGATAACCCCTTACTATGGAAGTATCTTAGAACCAATACTCGTTTTCTTGCTTATCACTTTTCATGTAATTTTCTTAAAAATAATTTCTCTAAGCAAATATACTTATTGCACAAGTGATTTTCAACTATTCTTTTCTGACTCTATAACAGGTGCAGATTTAATTTTGTATTATTAATATTTGTGTATATAAGAATTTATAAATAAAATTGGGCATATAAGAATTTCAAATCAATGGTGACACTGGGTCCTTTTAAGGAAGAATGAAATAAAGAAAAAACGCCTTAAAACTTTCATAAGATCATCCCAAAATACAGTGCTAATACCAGCGCAGCGGGCAGAGGGACCGCAGAGAGCAGGCGTCGTGCCAAAGTTCTCTGGTCCTGTCATCACACACCGGCTTTAGCAGAAAACCACTCCTTGGAGAAATGCTTTCCAATAGCTCTTTCTGTGGTTTTTTAAAAGCTTCACCAAATGCTTATAATGTGCCCGGAAAAATAATTTCCAGGGACATGTTAAAAAAAAAAAATAACCAACGTGTGTCTTCTCTGTGACACCCACACTCATTAGAAAGCAAGCCAGGGCAGCCGGGTCCCCCGCCCGGTACCTTTCTCACAGTGAGGGCCATAGAATCCATCAGGACACTCGCAGACTCGCCTTTCGTTACACAAGCCTCCGTTTCGACACCCTCCCGGGCACTCAGCTGCATCAAAGAGAAACAAGGTTTAGAGCGCACCCTTGAGAACAGTTTGGGTGAATTACAGCCTGGGTGAGACATTAGCGGTCATTTCTAATCCACTGTGCCCAACGGTTGTAATGGCTGAGCATCCTCCAGCTACTTCAAACCTCCTCTTCACACCACTTGAAATCCACTAAATCTTCTTAGGTAAGATGTTTCCTTTTGCAGTCCAACTTCCAACAGTAGGAAGCTTATGGAGGAGAGTAAAGCAAAATTTATTCTGCCCTCCATTCTACCCACCTATCCAGGCACAGCACCTCCTTCAACTCACGCTGTAGGACAAATGACTTTGCCTCTCAAGTTCGCCTTCGGGGAGAGGGATGACTTTCCCCACACGTCTTTAGAGCATTGACAAAATCTAGAGTTGATATTCTGTGCTGGAAAGGCCTGAATGGGGATAAGAGAGGAGACATGCCCCAGTCTACTTAACAGGGCCCTAAGGCATGGCTGTGAGTTGCTGAGTGAGGCCCTGACTGGCAGGGTCACATTTAATAATGTCTTCCTGTCTTTTGTGGGTGTGACTTGTGCCAAGCCTTGGGCAGGAGTGTGGGCAGTGTCACCTTTGATAGGTGGAAAGTGGTTCTAATTACTGGCACTTGCAATGAGGACCCAGAATAAGAAAAGAGGAAATTTGTGCCCACAATGAAACACCCCGGGGACTGCCAAATACTATGTTGGAAACTTGGGAAGAAAAAATGGTACTTTGATAGGTATTGGAGTCCTTAACATTGTAAGTGGTGTCAAAGCCAAAGGATGTCTGAGGACTATTAGCAGAGCTTATGCTTAACCTCCTCTACCACGCAATGGGAGTGCTTATAATTATTTTTAAAAAAATAACTTTTTTTTTTTTGCCTAAACCGTACTTGGAAGCCTTTTGAGGTATCTCCTGAGTCATTATCAGTGCTCACCTTGTTGACATGTTTTAAAGAAGATAGCATTTTGAGGGGTCTGCAGGATGGTATTGCCTTCAGAATTCATTACAATCACATTCACTTCAAATGCTGCCACCCCATCTTGTTTTCCAAGACATGGGAAGCCAACTTGAACAACTAAAAGAAAAAGAGACAGGGTAGAACAGTTGATCCAATTGTTTTCAGTTCTATAGAAATCTTCAGAAGAGACACCAAGACAAAGTGAAGATGTTCACTTTCCTATATACCTCCCTGGAATCAGGATGGCACACTGACCACGTGGGCACTCTCCACAGACCTTGTGTACCATGCTGGGTGGAGGAAGAATGCATGGCCCTCACTCATCTGCTCTCCACTAGTGTAGAACTAGGGCTATTTTGCTAATAGTCTGGGTTCTCATGTTTAGCAAAATACATTTTTTTTGGAAATTGCAAATGCACAAAAGTAAGTATAAGTCTCTTAATTTGAGGAAGAAATTTTGTGGGCACCTTCACCAGCCCCAAAGAACTATAAATCAATATTTAGTAAAGATCATTAAATAAGTCCTATGAGCAACACCCCACTGGTTGATTTTTATTGTTTGAAAGTGACAAAACATATTCTTGGAAAATATTCTGCAACCCAGACTAGGCTGCACACATTGGCTGTAGTCCATGAGGTCCTATTTTCCTGCATTATTTGCTCATGTCAAGAGTTTGGTGTGATCAAATAATCTCACAGGTAGGTTGTATCTAGTGATCTAGGTTTCTGGTGTGGAGCCATGGTCTGTGAGTCTGTGGATCACTTGACATGTGTTGGTGTTGACTGTGGGGCTATGGAACAGGAAGTGGGAACTAATACTGTTTCTGTACAAAGTGGTGGAAGGGGAATTCATTTTGGAATACTCATCACTGGATGAAATGGGGCAAATCAGACCTGACTATTGAATAAGAGGCTGATTACTAAAATTTCCAGCATTCACTGGAGTGTCATGCCATTCACTGGGAAGACTGACCTAGCTGATGGGCGAGACTCCAATTCCTTCTTATCAATAAGAAATGACCTGGCCAGTAGCTGTACATGGGAAGTTTTATTTCATTTTGTTTCTACATAGCAGGTGAGGTTACTGCCAATCATGGGCCAATCATATTAAGCCAGGAGAAACCTTTTTCCATTAGGGTGTGAAGAACCCTTCCTCTATAAGAAGAAATAAGCTGGAAATTGTTCTGTTCTTTTTCATTAGGACACAGCTGGCCATGCAATCTTTCTAACATACTTGGCAAATAAAAATTTCGCAGAAGGCTTTTGTTAATTTCAGTGCTCACTACAGTACCCTTCCCCAAAATAACACCAGTTTCCAGTTCCATGGACCCTTGAGATTTCAGTATTGCAAATAGTTGATTACACAAAGAGAAAGAAACTAAAATGGTGGCTAAAGTTTCAAAGTAGTCTCTATTGAAAAATCTTGATTTAATGAAATTTTATGTATGAACACATCAATTAGCAAAACAAAAAAAATCTTCATAGGGATTTTTATTTTAGAAGCAAATCAAAGAGTCAACGAATAACATTTTGTTTGCTTTTGCACTGTAGTTGTGCTTTGTTCGGCTGTGAAGCTTGGCCCTCTTCTGAACCTTCTACATGGGAGGCTACGCCAGTAAGTTCCCTGAGACATAATAAAATGGAATAGGGATGGAGGGATGGCTTAGTGGTTAAGGTGTCTTCCTGCACCCTGGTTTGATTCCCCAGGACCCACGTTAGCCAGATGTATAAGGTGGTGCATGCATCTGGGGTTTGTTTGCAATGGCTGGAGCCCCTGGAGAGCCCCCACCCACTCTCTCTCTCTCTCTCTCTCCCTCTTTATGTCAAATTAAAAAAAGAAAGAAAGAATTGAATAACCTGAAATGATACTTAAAGGTAGTGTTTGTAGAATCTTTCATACCAAATGCCATTGTCCAGCCTTGGCTTCCAGGTACATTAATTCTGGGACCTTATTTAGCCTCTACTTGGCAGGCCAGCCACTTTTTTCACAATGGTCCTCTTTACAGTGTCTTATCATTCAGCTTTCAGGACCAAAAAGCACACAGCCTTTGTTTCCTATACCCTTTCTGAACACCTCCTATCTAAATCATTCCAGTTATATATTTCACAAGCAATTTTATTTATGATTTCATTAAAGAATAATGATTTTAAGCCGGGCGTGGTGGCGCACGCCTTTAATCCCAGCACTCGGGAGGCAGAGGTAGGAGGATCGCCGTGAGTTCGAGGCCACCCTGAGACTACATAGTGAATTCCAGGTCAGCCTGAGCCAGAGTGAGACCCTGCCTCGAAAAAACAAAAAACAAAAAACAAAAAACAAAAAAAAAAAAAAAAGAATAATGATTTTTATTACAGTCTGCATCTTTGTTCAAAGGTTGATATTTTATTTTCATGACTTCAGCACATAGCGTGCTGTTTGTCACAAACTAGGCATGAACAGACACAACATATAGTACGGGAGACATGCTCCTATACCTTTATGTGTTCAGGCACAGAGCTGGGTACATATACATGCATATAATTGTACATAGTCACAGAAAATGAAATTCCCTAAGCCAGTGATACAGGAGATGAAACACTGGCAGCAGGAATCTGTCTTCATTCAGGAGCACAAAGAAAGAAAGACAAGGCAGAAAAAGCGCAGACACGTTACTTTCAATGAACAATAGAAATGGAACAAAAAACAGGTGAGAGCCACTTTTACCAAAAGATAAATGAAATTAGTCCAGATGTGGCAAATTCTAGTGCACTATAGGTTGCATTATCTAAGCTGAGATGAATTAAAGAGATACAGGGAAAACCGAAATAGATTAGCGCTCGGGGCATTCAAATATACACCGATAGGCGGCTGATTCCACACGAGCTAACTCTTCTGTAGAAGAGCACACCAACTTACTGTGACTGAATACCCACTCCACACTAGGATGGACATGGTCCTGACAGTTCCCCACCCTTCTGCCATTTGAGCCACTTCCTTTACATAAAATGAAGGCGTGAGAGGCACCAGAGCTCCACCTCGCTGCCACAGGGTTACCATCTGCTTCACTGTTGGAACTCATCCAGCATCCACGCCCATCCTTCCCTCAGCCAATACCGACCATCCACTGTGGCCTTCACCTTCTGCTAAGATCTGGGACCACCAAGAAGACGGTCTTATCTGAAAATTTCTAGACATTGAAATTCCTGAAAGTTTTGGCTGAGAAACACCACTTCTCTGTGGGTTTCATGCAGTGACAGGGCATTCAAAAGTTCAAAGAGGCAAAGCCTTGCATTTATGGAAACTTTTTTTTTGTTGTTGTTATACAACTCAGTAATTTTACTGAACCACCCTGCAGTTTGCATTTCCTGTTTTTGTTCTCTCAGATGCCAGAAGGCAGGCACTTCATCATTGTTAAAGATCAAGAGTTTCTTTCTTCATGCAGTGTTCAGGCCCATGGAAGTCTGTGGGATGAAAGAACAGCTCAGCAGCTTGAGGGTATAAAATAGCCTGGTGGAATAATGAATGCTACCTGGATGCTTATGAGCAAAGACACACTGATTTGGTTACTCTTTAATAATTCAAGGGACCTTCACTTCTCCTACTGTGGCAACTGAGCTAATGAGGCTTCGGGATAAGTGCCTTGCAATGCTTGAAGTTCCCATAAACTCTGTGCACCTGCAGTTTTGCAAACAAACCCTACATCTGCTTCAAGGGAGGGGGGGGGTTGGTGGTACATGTGTTCGATGGCAAGAGGGCTGCACATGCAAAGTTGTGTGCATTTGCATGTGATGGGGCATCATCCTATCCCAGAAGAAAGCTTATTCTTTTTAAAATTTCTATTTTGCCCAAGCCATCCATTTCTCCTCAATTTTTAAAAAGATTTTTAGATTATAAATTTGTTTAATTAATTAATGTTAATTATTTTTTTGAGGTAGTGCCTCACTCTAGGCTAGGCTGATCTGGAACTAACTCTCTAGTCCCAGGCTGGCCTCAAACTCATGGTGATCCTTCTACCTCTACCTGCTGAGCTCTGGGATTAAAGGCATGCACTTTAATCTGCTTTATGCTTAATTTAAATATGGTCTGTTAAGATATTTTTAAAACACATGTTCAATATCTAATGAGTCAATATCTTAAGAAGTAGAATCTTAGCCTGGGGAGATTGCTTAGTGGTCAAAGGTGCTTGCTTAAAGAGCCTTCTGGCCCAGGTTCAATTCCCTAGAACCCATTTAAAAGGTGGCACATGTATCTGGAGTTCATCTGCAGTGGCAGAAGGCCCTGATAGGTCCATACTCGCTATTTCTCTGCTCATAAATAAATAAAAATATTTTTAAATGGAGAATTGTAATGGGGAAATTGGGGTTCTGGGGTACTTCCTGGAACCAAGCCCTGAGTTCATATCTGCAAACTAACCAAAGAATTGGCAATTCCAGATTCAAGAGAATGATTTTTAAAATACCATATGTTATTCAGATTTTACAAAGGAGTGGGGGAAGGGGAAGGCTGGGAGGTAAGGGGAAATAAAGTACGGAGAAGTACACCATGTGGAGCCCAGAAGCCCAAGTGGGCCACGTGTAGCTCAGGAGTCCATGTGATCATATATAGATCTTGGGAAAAAAATGTGAGAGGGAATTTTAAAAATAATGTGTGCTTTCAAGAAGGACCAAAACTGAAGATAGTAATAAAAGAAAAAAAGTGTCTCTTCCCACCCTGGCAGCCATGCGGAGGTGGGGAAGAGCTCTTCCCCTTCGAAGATCAGGAAAAATGTTGCTGCCAGCTCCAGAGAGAGAGGAAAAATGGGCCTCTCTGTCCATGGATCTAGGGGGATATAGGATTTGTGTCATCCCACCTGAGCACAACTACAACAGGTGGCCCAGCCAATCGGCCTGGGCTTAGAGGAGAAATCCACCCACACCTGCACAGGATGCTCCCTTGAGCGAGATCTAACTGGGTGGGATGGATAAACACTGAATCTCAGGATGGGGAAGGTGGGGTAAGCTGAGATAGGTGTGGCGTCCTAAGGCCCCTGCCTTTAAGGGCTGTCCTGATGCTGCCTAATTAATCTAGCTGCCTATCTGGCACCTGCCCCCACAATTTGCACCCATGTAAACGGTTAGGTGTGGCTATGCATGCCTGAAACTCCTGTCCTATGGGGAGCGAAGACCCAGAGAATCACTAGGACTTGCTGGTCAGCCATTCCAACTGAAAACAGCAGCTCTGGGTTCAGTCAGAGGCTGGACCCTGAGGAAACAAACAGAAGTGTGATAGAGGACACCTGGCATTCTCCTCTGGCATGTGTGTGTGTGTGTGTGTGTGTGTGTGTGTGTGTGTGTGTGTGTGTACTGGGTTATGCACATCTCCACAGTTAAATACATATACCTACCACCCACACAAAAGAAAAAAATCACAAAAAGACAAAGAAAAATTAAAATTTTAAATAGAGAAACATACTATGTACTTATTCTTGGTTGTTTCTTTTTTAAAAAATATGATCAAGAAAAATTTTGTAGAAGATTGTCTTTGACACAAATGAAATATGTTATGTGGCATGACATAGTAATGTAATAGCCATACTGCAATGAACTTCAGGGTAAGAGTGTCTTTTGTGCCTCCTTGAGGTAGTAAAGTCCCTCTCCCTCCCAAACACATCATCGTTGCCATCTGAATGGAATTTCTATATCCATATCTCTGGCATAGGATCCATAGCCTTAAGATACAAATCGCAGGCAGATAACTTCCCAGATACCCCAGTCCTCATTCCTTCACCCATAGGCAGCAAATACTCTATAACGGTTGCTGGTCAATTCAATGCTGGGAAGATTGCCAAGAAAATCCCTCTGCTTGTACCCACAATGGCTCATCAGGAGCAGAGATACACTGTGTATTTTATTATTTTATCCCTAAGTTTCACAACACTAGCATATAGCACTGCAGTTCTGCCATTGGAAGAGGTGAATCACCACAGCCTCTGTGAAGGTGCCAGATTTCTTGATCACTTTACAGATTCAAATTTGCTCCTAAAGGGATTTTTATTTTCCATCTGACAAATCATTTAATGTGCCTCTATAAGTACAAGATTAAAAATAGGGCTTTGTAGGCTGGGGAAATGGTTCACTGATAAAGTGCTTGCCTTATGTCATGGTCTGAATGTAAAATGTTCCCATAGACTCATGTGTTTGTGATGAAGCCTTATAATTAATCCCCAGCTGTGGGGCTCTGGGGGGTGGAGCCTTGCTGGAGGAGGTGTGTCACTGGGGGTGGGCCTTGAGGTTTATTAGCCCAGCCCACTAGGTGTTGATGACCAGCTCACTCTTGCTACTTCATTCCAGCTGATGGGACAAGATGTGATGACCTGCTCTCTGTTCTCATGCTCTCCTCACCAGGGTGGAACTTCCCCTTGCAACTGCAAGTTGGAATTAAACTCTTTTCAGAGTTCCAGTGGCACAATCGGTTAGTGTGCAGTATTTATATGGAATTAAACCCTTTCCTTGCATAAGCTGATTCTGGTCGGGTGCTTTGTCCCCACAAACAAGAGTTAACTGCTACACTGTGCAAACACAAGGACCTGAGTTTGGATCCACACCCTTGCGTGGTGGTGCATGCCAGGAATCCCTGCATTGGGGAGGCAGGGACAGAGGATCCCAAAGGTTTGCAGACTAACTTGTCTAGATGAATTGGTGACCTCTGGGTTCAGAAAGATCCTGTTTCAAACAATAAGGAGGAGAGTGATTGCAAAAGACACCTCATGTTGACCTTTGGCTTCCACATACATGAGTACATACATACACATACATAATTTATGCATACACACATACATGCATGCACACATAATGAATGCACACATACATGTACACACATGCATGCATACAAATACACACATATGCATGCATATATGCACATACATGCATATACACATGCATGCACATATACACACAAAAAATAAGGTGTTGCTATCAATTATTTAAAAGTACTATGAGGGTACAGATATCACACTATAAGAATAATAAGTAACAAACTATGCATAGAAAAACAATGTGAGTTAAGGGGGACAGCCTGAGTCAATGCAATGTCTTATATTAGAAAAGCAAATGACGGGCTGGAGAGAGGGCTTAGTGGTTAAGGTGCTTGCCTACAAAGCCAAATGACCCAGGTTCGATTCCCCAGGACTGGTGTAAGCCAGATGCACATGGTTGCCCATGCGTCTGGAGTTCATTTGCAGTGGCTGAAAGCCCTCGGGCATCCATTCTCTCTCTCTCTTTATCTGCCTCTTCCTCTTCTCTTTTGTAAATAGATTTAAAAAAATTAAAAAAGAAAGGAAGAAAAGCTAATGACCTCCCTTCCACCCAAAAATAATAATTTGAATTAGAACCCTCTTTATACTATTGCCAAAAGTAATTTTTATAAAATACTAGAGGTTGGATGGCTGCTGTGCGTTCAAGGCCAACCTGGGTTACAGAATGAGTTCCAGGTTAGCATGGGCTAGAGATCTTGCTTCCAAAAAGATATGAGAAAGGCGTTCAAATTATTACTTAACTGCTTTAAGGAAAAGGAATTAATTTTGAAACATAAAATGAATGGGGGAAAACTTGCAAAGGAAAAGCTAAATTTGACACTATAGAACTTAATCTCCTCTCCAAAAAATAAAACAAATAAACGCATGACAAGCTAAAAAATGTTGGCTGGAGAGATGGCCCAGTGGTTAAAAGTGCTTGCTTGGAGAGCCTGATGGTCTGGATTCAATTATCCAGTACCTACATAAATCCAGATGCACAAAGTAGTGCATGTATCTAGAATTTGTTTGCAGCGGCAGGAGGCCCTGGCACACCTATTTTCTGCATCTCTTTCTCCTTGCATATAAACAAATAAATAATGCTTTTTAAGAATTAAAAAAGGTAATAAAGTCCAGCACTCAGGAGTCTGAGGAAGGAGAACTGCTGTGAGTTTGAGGCCAACCTGGAGCTACAGAGTGAGTTTCAAGTTAGTCAGGACTAGAGTAAGACCCTGCTCCAAAACAACAACAAAACCAAAACTGTAACTTTATACATGGTAAGCTTTGCAAAGCACTAAGAAAACTATTATTTCAATATAAAATAATTGTGCTATGTAGATATTTTACATATACTAATAGAGTCCAGGGAGTATGTTGTAACTCAATAGGAACTTTTAAAAACCTTACAACTATGAAAAAAATCACTTTTTAACTTTTTAATTCAGCAGAGTAGTTAACATGATTAATAACTTTTATTGATGAAATTACTAGCCAGGCACACTCCCACACTCCCAGCCAGAGTACAAATGGGTACAATCTTTATGAAAAATAACAGTGGCATCTGAGCAATGTAAGAACTTTTCCAAAGTTCATACCATAGTCTTTGACACAATAATTCCACATCTAACAATGATTTAGCAAAACAATAAGATAAAACAATAAGAGTAAAATGAAGATTTGAATATACCCAATAATGTGACTTTTTTTTTTTTTTTTAGTAGATACCATTTGCTGGGCAGTGAGTAGGGAGCCTTCATAAATAAGACAGATAGGGCTCTTTCCCTTTTGGAAGTACCTATCTATTAGTTTCTTTACTGTAATGTTTGTAGCATCCAAACTCTGAAACAATTATTGACAAATGATAAGGGAATTCACTTTTCAACTTATTCCAAATTATCAAACAAATTAAGTATACCATAAAATAGAATATTATAATAGGTAATGTAATGCCTTGGAAGGGAAAAAATACTTTTGGAAAAATCTGTAAATGACATGGACAAGTGCATACAGTAAAGTACAGAGAAAAACATGATACAAAATCATATTTACACTGTTACCACATGTAAAAATATACCACATGTAATATTCATATAATAAAACTAGAAGGAAATGCGTTAGCATGTTGACATAAGTGATATTTGGATTTTTCTAAAAATGAGATAATCTAGTCTTAATTTCACTGTTTTTTATTAATATTTGACTTTGGGAAAGTCAGTTATACCTCATACATCTTTTTCAAATTTATAAAATGGAGCTGTGGCCATCAAGTGCTCACATTAAGTAACGTTTGAGCAGGCACCACACTCTGGGACAGAGAGCTGGGGACAAACGTCACTCCTCAGCTAAGATGGAAGAGCAGCTCTAAATGGTTTTTGTTACTTCTGTATCTTTTTTTATCTCCCAAATCCTAACACAATGCGAATTTGGGGAAACTTTTTCTTGACTTCTTTCATTTCCTCTGAACCACTTACTTTGAATCTTTGCCATGTTTACATGCACTGTATTAATCCACACATACTGGCTGGCTATATCCTATAACCTCTGTTTTTTATTTTTTCTTTTAAAAAAGAAAACTAGACCCACTTATGAGCTGGATGTGGTTGGGGGCTATGTTGTGTTTTGAGGAAATTATAAGTTTCATTTCTTCACTCTCATCCTAATTCCATACCCAAAGAATAACAATTGAGCCACCCTAAATTCAGCACATCAGTTCAGGAAAACATTCAATAATTCCTTTTATGGGTGACTTTAAGGTTCAGACCTCAAAAATTATTCCCCTAACCGTTAAATCATATGTGCACTCTTTCTCCAAGGCAAACACCACTTACCTGATGCCTTGTGAGGCACTGTTCCCAGCAGAGGGACATTGACAGTTGGATCCGCCATGATGCCTTTATCCAGGGAGCGCAAAGACAGGAATTCATAGAAGTATTCTGCCTACAACAGAAGGCATTGGTAATTAGTACCATGGAAGCCACTGTGAGTGAAATGGCACTTCTTGATGTGTCATCCCTTTGATGGGAGAGTGATAATTTTCCCTTCAGGATTGCTGCAATCCCAATATCTAAGACAGCAAGCAGACATAAGCCATCTCTGTGACTTACACCTATAGAATTGGACTATTTGTTTAGAGAAAAGTGAGTCCTCTAGAACACTGAGAACACTTATTAAAGTATGCTTAAAAGGTGGTCTTTTAGCTGAAACAATATTACTGATTGTTATATGTTGAAAGGATTGAGGGGGGAAATGTTCAAAGGGAAATAAGTATTGTGAAAACAATTATTGAGTATCCCTGAGAAAGTCCATCTCAGCTTCTTGGGCCATTAAACATTTTTTTTTTCAAATTTGAAAGGAGTTTTTCTTTTTTCTAATAACTTTTTTAGGATGTTTTCTTTTGATCATAATTCGTAGAGTTATAGTAAGGAATATGAAAACGGAAATCTATTGGCAAAAGAAGACACTTGAAGGCCAAACTTTAGTGATCTTGCTATTTAAATCTGAAAGGTTTACAGTTAAGGTCTCAATTTGGTTGACAAAAAAAAAAGGCCTAAAAATGCAACAAAAAAAAAAAAAATCACGGTATGACAACAGCCCATAAAACTTTACAGGATATTTTCAGTGAATATCAAAAAGGTTGAGGAAAAGGTTCTTGCTCCTTGAGAGGTCACGAACACTGAAAGTATTGATGAATAGTCACCACGGAGCTCTGGTGCTCAGCCCTTTCATTAACGGGGTGTTGCTGTGAACAGTGTGTTCTTGCATAGAAATAATGAGCAATCAATAAGGAGCACAGGGGCTGGGGAGATGGCTCAGTAGAGTTTGCCATGTAAGCATTAAGCCCTGAGTTCAGATAAAAGCCAGGTTTGATGGATGGTAGGATCCCAATGCTAGAGAGATGGAAACAGAGAGATCCCCGGGGCTTGTTGGCCAGTGGGTCCAGCCAAACTGGTGAGCTCTGGGTTTGTTGAGAGGTTTTGCTTCAAAAAATAAGGTGAAGAGCAACTGAGGAAGACACCTGATTTTGACGACTGGCCTCCACATGCATGCATGCATGAGCACCTCCTCCACAGGTGTGCCCACACACATTGGAACACACATGTGCACATGCACACAGACACATGCATATATAAAGAAAATAAAGAGCACAAGTGTTAGCATGAAAGGCAAGTTGACTGGTTCTTCATTTATTCATAGAGAGAGCCAGAACTTGTATGGGTCAATTACAGAAATAAATTACATAAATGTGGGCTGAACGGTATTGTACGAAGAATGGCAATTTTCTTATATGCAGTGTAAATTTTATTTTCCAACATGAGGATATTAAGAAATACATGGAAGGCATTCACAACTTTCTACTTTCAATCTCATTATCTAATTGTATTAAGTAATAAGGACTTCATAGGAGAATAATGATATAATCTCATTTGCTATAAGCATGTTGTCTACTTTGCAATGAGTTGAAATACACTCCCTGGTTTCACCGCCACAAAAGCAGTTCCTTCCTTCATTAACTAAATCCCCACTGCATCCCCTTCTCATAGTTGGGGCAGCAGATCCAGAGATTCCAGAAGTTCTCTGTGAGATGTTCCCTAGGTGAATGACAGAGTTGGGTAAACTGGCTTATTAAATTCTCCACTGAAGGGAGAGGGTCAGGCCACAAGACAGATGATTGCCACCCCTTGGAAGGGAAGTAGAGATCTGAAAGCAGCTCGATGAAAGGGATGTTGTTAGGAAAGGTAATTCAATTTGGGATGAATTCCTTTGAAAAAGAGAATGAATAGTATTTCTGCCTCTGCAGGAAAGCCAATGAAAAGGGGGCCAGTTTTCACGAATCCAGGTGTTTTAAATGACTTCTGTCAGCTGCATTTCCTCTGTGCTTTACTAGATAATATTGACTTTACATTTTGTTTTAAATCATATTTAGTTGGCACCTTGAAAGGACTTAGAGCTGGATGCCATTATAATGAAGTGCAGTCTGATCTATGACCAAGTACAGTAATAACAAGTAACAATAACACACGTTCTGGTGTAGTGAACACAGTGTCCCCAAACTTATTCTGAATATCATGTTAATGGTACAGGTAATAAGTGAAAGAGAAGAATAGGAAAACTTTGAAATAAAAACATCCAAGATCATGCAAGTTACCATTTTCTGCCCCTTAACCATATCTCCTTATAGATGATATGTTTAAAAAATTGTATTTGTAAAAAACTTAATCATTTTAATAATAAAAGTTTTTAGTTTAGTTTTAAAATATTTTGATTAAGAAGAGAAAAAGTGGAACACCAAGATTAAAACAACACTGAATTAAATTGGTAGAATCTGTTTTCTCCGTTTTCTCTCCACCCCCTACATTTTCTGTAAGTGGTTTTATACCATTTAATGAAATTTAATGAGTTTATTTAAAAATGAGCATTAGTCATGTACCTGGCTTTCAGTTCTAGTGAGGCTAATGTTAATTTTTGAATATGTGTATAATTCTCTGACCATACATGAAATATTCTTCTCAGACTTCTACTTAGAGAGGCATGCTCATGCAGCACTTTTATTTAAATCTCATGTCCATGAAAGTGAGAGAGACAGCAAGCAGAATTAAAGCAGTTTCTAAAGTTGTCTTGAAGCCAAGCCAGTGCTCTTGGGCTTCCAGGGACTCCATTTTCAGGGATGTCAAGCAGCACTTTTCCACACACACTTACTCCTGTGGGCCCTGGGTCACTCCCGTCACGCCCAGCCCAGGGACAACTGTTTTCTGTTCTGGTGGATAAATAAAACTCTCAGCTGCACAACAGAGTAGCTTCTAAAAATTTCTTTCAAAACTTTTGATAACATTCAAGAACTGTGGACCTGAAAGAATTTTAGCCCGAGCCTAGCAGTGTAACTTCACGGAGCCTTCCCGTCATCAACCGCATCATCATGTAAAGTACATGAAAAAGTCACGGCTCAGAGAGCCGGCAGCCTGCACTGGCGTGACTCCAGACGCGAGGGAGCTGGGCTTCGCAGATTCCTCTTGATGGCTTGATGGCCACAACTCTGATCTTTCAAGAACACGTTTCACACTGCAGAGTTCAGCGTGTCCCTCTGTTTTCTTTGATAATTGGCACATATCATGGTTGCCATACTGCCGTTCGAATTCTGTCTCTAAGATGAATCCAAGCCCAAACTGGTTGAAACAGCTTTCACTTGGTTTTTATCAGCTAAAGTTAACCTTTTTGTTGATTCATTCTTATTGACGATGATAGTGGTGCTAAAAATCTCTGAAATATGTCATTTACTTCAGACTTAGTATTTTTTTTAAAAAGTTTTTGTCCAGGTATTATTTTCATTGCTTCTTAAAAATTCCTTTTCTTTGTTTTGTTTTTTCGAGGCAGGGTTTCACTCTAGCTCAGGGTGACCTGGAACTCACTACGTAGTTTCAGGGTGGCCTCAAACTCAAGGTGATCCTCCTTCCTCTGCCTCCCGAGTGCTAGGATTAAAGGCGTTTGCCACAACACCTGTTTTTAAAAATTCTTTTTTTAAAAAACAAAACATTTGAGCCAGGCGTGGTGGCGCACGGACTACGTAGTGAATTCCAGGTCAGCCTGAGCCAGAGTGAGACCCTACCTCGAAAAACAAAACAAAACATTTATTTATAAGCAGAGACCGAGGGAAGGGATGAGACAGAGAATTGGAGTGTGTGTAGGCATGCCAGGGGGCCTTTTGCCATTGCAAATGAACTCCAGACACATGTGCTACTTTGTGCATCTGGCTTTTTTTCATGGGTACTGGGGAATTGTACCTGGACCATCAGGATTTGTAACTGCTTTTAACCACTGAGCCATCTTCCCTGTCTGCTTATCAATTCTAATTTAAAAGTCACCTAGAAATTGACCAACCTTGGGTTGAAGAGATGGCTCCAGGCATTTGTTTGCAAAGCTTAATGACCCAGGTTCAATTCCCTAGTAACCACATAAAGCCAGATGCAAATAGTGATGCAGGCATCTGGAGTTCATTTGCAACAGCTGGATGCCCTGGTTCTCTCTCTCTCTCTTGTTCTCTCTCTCTCTCTCTCTGTATCTCTCTGCTTGCAAATAAACATAAAAATAAATTGACCAACCAACTTTTTCTTATCTTAACATTGAATTTTTTGAAAATTTCATCTGCCATTATAAATAGATCTACCAAAACCATCAATGCCATAACCTTTTTTTTAACTTAAGAACTCAAGTTTAAAGGTCATAAAATGTCTGATGAAATGCATTGTAGATTGATGTCATATCCCAACTTCTAGACTAGACAGAACTTTCCATTTTTACTTTATTTATAATACAATAAATATTCCTAGACCCCAGTCTCTCCATTGGAAAAAAAAAAGTTATTTGGAGGCAAATAAAACCTAAATTCTATGCCAAAAAGAACAGAGAACTAGCTTTAAAGTTTGGGAACAAGTTTCACAAATTGCAGATTTATTACTTAGATAAAAGGAAGTCAGAGCATGAACTGTAATAGAGCAGTTATATTGGGAACCACTATTAGGAGAAAGTACATTTTGTTTTATTAAATGACATTAGTGGAAATTCAGGTAGAGGCAAGTCCAGTGATTATTTGGGAAATGCATGGAAAGATTGCGTTGTATTCAAACAAAGAATGGGTCTATTCAGGAGAATAATTCACTTTTAAATTAGGTTGCTGAAAAAAGTTGCTGGCCCCGTTTGCTATGCAGTAAATTTTCTTTTCACGGAGAAGTAGAAGCGGTACCCAAATATTATCAAGGGAGGAGCACAAGAGGCCATTCATCTTGCTTCCCCTGGACTTGGCTGAAATTGGAGTTGCTCCTTCCAGATAGATGAAGACATCATTTCAACAACAAAATCAGATACCTCATGCCTTTGGCCTGGTGTTCCTTCTTGTAAACAGACCCAGAAAGGAAGCCGAGAATTGCATGAACCATAGGAAGAAATGGAGAAAATCCAGTATTTCTTTTCTGCCTTTGAATTTCAGGACTGACGGTGTACACTTGATCTCATCAGTTAGCACAACTGCAGGAACCTATGACTTGAGAATCATTTTTTCACAAAACTGTGGTCCTCAAACCTCGCTAAACTTCACTTATCATGGTGCTGACCCAGGTGTTCATGGGACAAAAGTAAAATTGTAATGGTATCATCATTGTTCCAGAGAAAATTTCAGGCACTTATCGAGATATCAAACATATGGAAGCCAGAAGGTTTGAATTAAATTTTTTTTTGTTCATTTTTATTTATTTATTTGAGAGCAACAGACAGAGAGAGAAAGAGGCAGATAGAGAGAGAGAATGGGCATGCCAGGCCCTCCAGCCACTGCAGACAAACTCCAGACGTGTGCGCCCCCTTGTGCATCTGGCTAACGTGGGTCCTGGGGAACCAAGCCTTGTACTGGGGTCCTTAGGCTTCATGGGCAAGCACTTAACCACTAATCCATCTCTCCAGCCCAAGGTTTGAATTTTAAAATAGCATTTGTTAAGTGTTGAGTGCACTCCAGTTACTATTCTCATAACAATCTGTTATTGTTACAATAGCCTATAATTATTACAGCATTCAAGTAAATCCATATTAGTGGGGTACTTGAGTATAGGTACTAAAGGGACACAAAATAGCTCCTATACTGTATGTACAGGACAAGAAGATATCTAATAAAATAAATAAGAAAAAATAGTACAATATTAAAGCCCCAACAAAATGAATAAGTGTGCCCATGCTTAAAATAATTTGATGCCTGAATGTCTAGACCAAACGTTGACATCCTTCCCCAGAATTATTCTTATTACCTCTCTGCAAAAGGTCATCCTTCAAAAGCAACTCCTTAACCCTAGTGTAGAGGTTTAATTCAGGTATCCCCTGTGAGCTTAGGTGTTCTGAAAACTAGGTTCCCAGGTGATGGAAATTTGGGAATTAAAGCCTCTTGGAGGCAGTGTATTGTTGGGGTAGGCTTATGGGTATTATATCCAACTCCCTCTATCTTTCTTTGACACACTAGCCTGTTGCTGTTGTCCACCTGATATTGGCCAGGAGGTGATGTCCACCCTCTTCCCATGCCATGCCATTGTTTTTCCCTGCCATCATGGAGCTTCCCCTTGAGTCTATAAGCAAAAAAAATAAACCCTTTTCTCCTACAAGCTGCTCTTGGCTGGGTGTTTGTGTTTTGTTTTGTTTTTTTTTGTTTTTTTTTTTTGCCAATAATGCAAAGATGACTGCAACACCTAGGTTGTGTGACTCTTGACTCTCCATTTCTTGGTTTTCCTGCATTTCTTCATTAACTCTCCACTTGGCTCATGTTCATAGACAATCTCTAAAATATGGCCATTGCTAAGGTGCAGCCACACCCATATTTCCAAAGATTTTACCACTACTGAGGTGAAATTATATTTAGTACTTATTCATTCTGTCTTTGTTTTTTTGCCAGTAATTTCATACTGTCTTTGGGTTTGAACAAATGTCTCCCAAAGGACCTTGTATTAAAGAGTTGGCTCTCAAGGTGGTGCTGTTGTGAGGTGAATAAACCTGACAGAGATGTAGCCTATGAGGGATCATTAGGTTATTGAGGATATACCCTCAAAGAGACTGTACAACCCTGATGTGCTCCTGACAAAATATTCTGCCCTCTCCAGTGGCCCAGTCCTGGACTTGAATTTTCATATTAGGGCTTAAATAACTCTTAAAAAAACCCAAACATTTATTTATTTATTGAGAGAGAGACAGAGACAGAGAGTATGGGTGTGCCTGGGCTTCAAATTGCTGCAAACCAACTCCAGACACATGTGCCACCTTGTGCATCTGGCTTATGTGGGTTCTGGGGAATTGAACCTGGTTCCTTTGGCTTTGTAGGCAAGTGCCTTAACTACTAAGCAATCCCTCCAGGACCCCCTTTTTCCTTACAAATCAGTTGCATCAAACATTCTATTGCAGTAATGTTAACATGCTGACTGATATGATGCTCAACACAGACAATTCACATCCTTCTCCTTACCTTCTGTCAAGTCTATGCTCATAATCATGAAACCTTGTTCATTACCTTCTAAACCCAGCTGATTTCTTTACATCTGTAAATGGCAATTATCACTTTACTAACAACCAAGGAACTGGATCTTAGACATTATTTCTTTCCTCTTTCTTATTCCTTCATAGCCAGGCACCAAAATCTCACCCTTCTTCCTTTCATACAGTGTTGAAGATGTCCTGTTCTTTCAACCCCACTGCTTCCATCCTGACCCAACCTTTTCACTACTATATCATTCTTTCAAATATCCTTTTTACTTTGTCTTTACAACTCTCCCCCCACCCTCTTTCTCTCTCTCTCTCTTTCTCTCTTCGAGGTAGGGTCTCACTCTAGCCCAGGCTGACCTGGAATTCACTAGGTAGTCTCAGAGTGACTTCAATCCTCCTGCCTCTTACTCCAAGTACTGGGATTAAAGGCATGTGCCACCATGCCTGGCTACAAATATCTTTTATGATACAAACCAGCAGCTCTCATTCAAATATTTTGCCATGTCACAATCCTTCCCTGACTCCTTGTATATCAAGCACAAGGCCTTCATCCTGGTATGTCCATGATCTGGATCCAAATTTCCTTCATGTCTTACTACCCCCTAATGGCAATCATCATCTATATCTAACTGTCCAGCAGTAATACCATGGCCATATCCTACTGACTTCACCTCTGTTGACTGACTTTACTGGACTTAAACCAGCCAGGCACTTAGACATACACTATTATGTATTGACATTCAGCTCATAAGCATATATCATGCATTCTTGAGACAGAATCTAGGACTCTTCACATGTTACGTGCACACTCTACCAGGAGCTACATATCCAGTTCTTGTAAGTTTTGCATTCCTAGCGGTTAAGAATAGGATTGAGTTTTCCCCCCAGCCTTTGGAGACTTGAGCACCAGCAAGATACTTGAAAACTATTTGCTGAATGAATGACTGAATGACTTCCTGAGGTTGACACATTCAGAAACATACACCCAGTACATTCCAGAGCACATTGTTATGGTGTGATAACATTAGCCTCTGATTCTACTGACAGGCAGCAGCTTTCTGATTTGGCAAACACTCACTTATTTTTACGGGTCACAAGAGTCTGTCTGACTGCTGTGTGGCCAGTCTGTGCAGCTCACATAGAAAATACAGCACACTTAAAAACAAACAAATGAAATAAGCAATCAAACAAATGCTGACATTTGATGTCCAGCCAATCTGTGTGTCACTCGTAACTGTTCTGTGCTTATTCTGGAGCAAACCCTTGGCAATGGGGCTCAAAGAGAGACTGTAAGCAGATGTAAGCAAGGTCTACTTTTGAAAAATAACTTTGCCTCATGATCCTTCATTAGATCTCCAGTCGTTATTTTCTACAAATTATAATACATGTTGTCATTATCCCTGGGAAATTGTGACCTGTCAACAATGGCCTTTTCCTCCTTAATCTTCTTTTGTAACTAGCTTTAGGTAGATTTTTAAAGAAGAACAAAATGAAAAAGCACCTTCTCCCTCAGAAAAGCTATTTAATTATAATCTCACAGGGTTTTGGCCTGACTTAGCATGGGAAGGACCATTGCTTTAGGAGAGGATAGCAATCAGTGAAGTCTCCTGCCCAAGTGATCATTTTATACACACCAAGTCAGACCACAGCCAGTGGGCTGGATTGAGGGAGTGAAATTATTGAAATATAATTGTGACATTAAAACTTAAAGTTCAAGTAAACACATCTGGGACTATGTGAGTTTTGTAAACTAAAACTGGCAAGAGATCACACAGTTTAACTTCACATAAATCTGAAATGTCCAAGACATTTTCCATTTTTTCCTCCTAGGGGTTTGGAATCACCACTGTTCATGCAAACCAGAAACAGATCTGGCTATCCGACAAATCACTGGTTTGTCATTTCTTTCAAAAGTCCTCAAGATAGGGAAGCAACAGAGGGCTAGGTTGCTCTTTTGTAGTAAATAAAGACCAAAGTCTTTTTTTTTTTTTTTGGAGATAGGGGTTATCAGGGAAGTAGAAAAGCTCTCACTGGGAGATAGGAAAAGATTTTTTTCCAGTTTTCTTAAGATTGAAGAAAAAAGCCAAGGAATATACATAGTAAATACAATATACAGAATAAATACAAGCAGCCCTTAGGTTTCAGAAAGCTTCTGCTTCCCTTTATTCCTTGAGGGCTTAGAACAAGAGTGTGTCCTGAGAGCATGTCTGCTCCGCTGTGAGCAGCTGCACTCAGGGCCAATGCCGCTCCTCAAACCGGACCTTGGGGAGAAGAACAACATCGGACTATTAGAACTGGGTGTGATAAGGGACTAAGGAAAAAAAAAATTGCAAGTGGCTGAGCAGGCATTATACAGACCAGTATAGTCCAAACAGAAGATACGGACAAATAAGCAATGAAATGTGTGGGCACACGGCTGCTATAACTTTTTCTGGGACACACAGATTATAATTATTGATGAATATGAGATATCTAATCTAGCAGCTATGAGAGGCAGGTGATTAGGGATGAGAAAGGGAGACTTGAGCAATCAAAACAGAAAAAGGGAACCCTACCTTATTCTTATCCCAAGACATATTGAGTTTTGATTTGTCTTAAAAGTTCAGAAATACTTTATTGAGTATTTACTTTGAGGGGAAAAAGAAAAATGTTAAGAACAATTTCTCTTAATAATTACTACAAAGAAAAAACTGAATCATTACCATTATACCTCCTGAAGTATACTTGTTCACCACCGGTATCTCATTCCTTGTCTGTTCCTTCATGAATGTCAAAGGGGGTATATCTCAGTACCTCACACTTTTTAGGAAGGAACATTTATGAAACATACATTCTAACCCGAGTAACATATGTAAATAGCTCAAAACCGGAAAAAAATAATGTTCCATTTCTTTCACAGGTCTGTAAATTTTGTTTCACACTTCAGAAAAAAGTCATTGCCCAGATAGAAAATATAAAAATTACTCTCTTAATTTTCTGAGCTCCTCTACTCATTTGGTATTTAGTCAATACATGCACCATTTGACCTGTTTGAGAAAAGGAGAAGCTGAAGTTGAATTGAAGCAATTTCTTGAATAACACTGATGATTAAAAAAAAAAAAACTGGGTTGGAGAGATGGCTTAGTGGTTAAGCACTTGCCTGTGAAGCCTAAGGACCCCGGTTCGATGCTCGGTTCCCCGGGTCCCACGTTAGCCAGATGCACAAGGGGGCGCACGCGTCTGGAGTTCGTTTGCAGAGGCTGGAAGCCCTGGCGCGCCCATTCTCTCTCTCTCCCTCTATCTGTCTTTCTCTTTATGTCTGTTGCTCTCAAATAAATAAATAAATAAATAAATAAATAAATAAATAAATAAATAAATAAACTACACACGCCTTTAATCCCAGCACTCAGGAGGCAGAGGTAGGAGGATTGCTTTGAGTTCAAGGCCATCCCGAGACTACATAGTGAATTCCAGGTCAGCCTGGGCTAGAGTGAAACCAAAACAAACAAACAAACAACAACAACAAAAAAAAAAACTACAGAGCTAAAGAGATTGCTCAGTGGTTACGGTGCTTACCTGAAAAGCCAAATAACTCAGGTCTGATTCCCCAGTACCACACAAAGTCAGATGCACAAAGTGGCACATAGGCTGGAGTTTGTTTGCTGCAGCTGTAGGCCCTGGTGCACTGATTCTCTCTCTCTCTCTCTCTCTCTCTTTCTCTCAGTCTCTCTCTCCCTCCTTGCACATAAGTAAATAAAAAATACTTAAAAATAAAAAAAACTACAATGCTGCGATCTAGCTGGGTCTATAAGGTTAATTTCAATTGCTCCCTCACCCCTGACCCTACAGTAATTCTCATCAACATCCCTAGCTTTTCCGTTCTCCTACACACAACTTCAGTTTCCCCAAGTCCACTGCTTGATTCATTCTGCCTTTTCTCAACTGATGGCAGTACCCTATTCATTAAAACATGAATTCATGAGATGAATTCTCTCAGTTTCCCCATCTCCACCTACAAATAGCCCTTTTGTACTCAGTTTTTCTTCCCTCCTACATCCATTTAGATTGGACCTCATCAATTATGTCATTGTCTCTTAAGACATTTCCCATCTGTGCCTTTGAAGTTGTCCCATAACCTATCTCCTTAGTAACTCATGTTCTCCAGTTTTAGCCCCTCCAAACTACCCTGTCATCCAGTCTTTCTTCCTAAATGCAAAATTGGCTATATTATTCTCCTACTTAAAGCTCTAATGGCGTTACTAAGGAAGGCCTTGGCTCTAGCTTTGCATCTGCCTCTGTCTATTGACCTCTGCATTTACACTTTGCTTTACAAGCCTTTGATCTACCTTTGCAAGCTTGGAGTCCAATGGAACTTCCATATGATGTCATGACTCCCACTTTCTCTGGAACACCCACTGCCTAAGCAAGCTTTGAGTTAACCCATGAAGCTTGAATAAAATATTCCTTCAGTGGTAAAACTGTCCCTATTTCAGATGCTTCTTTCTTGCCCATATTTTGACTTATAATATATTCCATTTTACTGTCCCCCCCATATGTACAGGAATTTTACAATCTCCCCCCATATGTAGAGGAATTTATTCTTGTTGGAATTACCAGGGACTACCACATTCTCTGTGTCTCAAAAACTGTTTGTGAATAACGAATACAAACTATGACTTAAATTAGGCATATCTTAAAAATATAGCAATTCACATTTTGCCCTGTATATTCCAAGTCATAAAGTTTCTGACTGTAAAATGAACTAGAAACTCGAGTATACTTGTAAAGCCTTGGCTGAGGGAGGCAGATATGAAATCCCAATTACATGTCAGCCGGAAGTATGGAAGAATGAGGCTACACAAAGAGTAGAGCCCTTAGCTGATTCTTCAAGAGAGTGGGCTGATTAGCTAAATAAGAATGTCTACAAGGCTACAGAGAATTGAGGTGACAGCTAAGTAGTCAGACTAACGTGGCTTGAATTCTAATTCTACTACTTACTAGAAGGCCCAGAACATACACATAATGTGTTGTCAGGCACTGGGTATTGTGTGGGTCTAATATGTGAATATGAATAGAATCAGGTTTTGACTGCATGGAGCTTGCAGGCTGAAAGGGAGTTGATCATAATCCAATAATTTTTAAAAATTAAGACTGTGGGGCTGGAGAGATGGCTTAGCGGTTAAGCGCTTGCCTGTGAAGCCTAAGGACCCCGGTTAGAGGCTCGGTTCCCCAGGTCCCACGTTAGCCAGATGCACAAGGGGGCGCACGCATCTGGAGTTCGTTTGCAGAGGCTGGAAGCCCTGGCGCACCCATTCTCTCTCTCTCTATCTGTCTTTCTCTCTGTGACTGTCGCTCTCAAATAAAAAGAAAAAAAATTTTTTTTAAAAATTAAGACTGTTATAAAGATCCTCAGAGATGTCCATGGTGCTCTAAGAATGTGCACTTTGATTTGGGGAGGCCGGGCTCTGAGGAACACAGCAGGACCGAGATCTGTCAAGCGATCAGAGCTTACATGGGCAAAGGAGTGGCGGCTTCTTCGACAGAATAGAGTAGACCCGTGGGCTTTGGCAAGATTGATTCCAAGGAAAGTCATCATTTACCTCACAATGGTGCTGTGAAAACTAGAATAAACTGCATATAGAGGAGTCGCCATTGCTGACATGTTGTAAACACTCAACAAATGCTAGTCATTATTAACAGGACCGGTGCAAAGATCTGTACTGGCTTGTTGAGAGAGAGGGAGATGTTACAGCAGGAACTCCTAGAAGGGAGAAGTACCCAGTTGGCATATGTAAGCAAAATTGAAATTATATTCCTTTAGCTTTACAACAAGTTAGTTATATCTAATCAAACTATGAATTTTTAAAAAAATTGTTTCTTTTTATTTATTTATTTGAGAATGACAGACAGAGAGAGAAAGAGGCAGAGAGAGAGAATGAGCACACCAGGGCCTCCATCCTCTGCAAACGAACTCCAGATGCATGCGCCACCTTGTGCATCTGGCTTACGTGGGTACTGGGGAATTGAGCCTCGAACTGGGGTCCCTGGGCTTCACAGGCAAGCGCTTAACCACTAAGCCATCTCTCCAGCCACAAATTATGAATTTATAGGAATTTTAGAAGATAGATAGAACCATACCACAAAGATGTAATCAGCAAAATCTAGGCCATAAGAAAAATCTACCAAGACTAGGTTTCTTTAGTTTAAAAAAACACACTTGAATAAATAATAAAAAAGTAAAAAGCTGGAGGAATAAGTAAAAGAGACCTAAAAGGACTTATCTACCAGCCACAGTTGTGGACCTTATGGGCCATGTACAAGAGATAGCTGGAACTTAAATGCCAGCTGCATAGTTCATCATATTAAGGAATTATTTTTTATTTAGTTTTGGTTGGTATACAGTGATTTATGTATCATTCATTCTGACGCTTTCAAATTCAATTTGCTTTGGGGCCGGAGAGATAGCTTAGTGGTTAAGGCATTTGCCTGCAAAGTCAAAGGATCCCTGTTCAACTTTCTAGGACCCACGTAAAGCCAGATGCACAAGGGGTGCATGGATCTGGAGCTCATTTGAAGTGGCTGGAGGCCCTGGAGTGCCCATTCTCTCTCTCAAATAAATAAATCAATAAATATTTTTAAAAATTCAGTTTGCTTTTGTTGATTCCCGTCCTCCTTTCAATGCCCCCTCCACTCTCTTCCAAGAATTATTTTTATTGGCTTTTGAGATCTTTTTAAATTTCTTCACTTCTAGAGAAATGCACCAAGATATTTGTGGATTAAAGGATGCTGCATTGAGATTGTTTCAAAATGTTATAGGAAGAAGTGAATAGGTAGTATAAATGAAACAAGATGATCCATGAGTCAAAAATCCTTGAATCTTGGGTTGGAGACATGACTTAGTGGTTAAAGCTTGATAGCCTGATGGCCTGGGTTCTATTCCCTAGTACCCATGTAAAGCCAGCTGCATAATGTGGTATATGTATCTGGAATTTGTTTACAGTGGCAGGATGCTGTGGCATACCCATTCTCTCCCCCCCCCCATACCCAAATAAATAAATATTTTTTTAAAATTCTTGAATCTGGGTGATAAAATAAATGAGGGCTAACTTATTCATACTATGTTTATAATTGTGTTCTTGAGAAAGCTTTCCTAGTAGCCTCTGTGTTGAATGGACAATCTCTAATTCATACAGAACAACATATCCCAAGTTATATGATATTTGTTCAACATTTTGTGTTTCCTAACACTCATATTCATCTACTTGCACTGATGCCAAAACTTTTCTAATGAAAATGACAATAAAGTGTATGCTAAAAAAAAATCAAAAAGGAGCCAAATGTGGTAGTAATACCTGTGATCCCAGTTACTTGAGAAGCCAAAGCAAGAGGATCCCAAGTTTGAGAACATCCTGGGCAATTTAACAAAATTCTATCCCCAAATAAAATTTAAAAAGAACTGGCATGCTGGAGAGATGGCTTAGCAGTTAAGCGCTTGCCTGTGAAGCCTAAGGACCCCAGTTCAAGGCTCGATTCCCCAGGACCCATGTTAGCCAGATGCACAAGGGGGTGCACGCGTCTGGAGTTTGTCTGCAGTGGTTGGAGGCCCTGGTGCACCCATTCTCTCTCTCTCTCTCTCTCTCTCTCTCTCTCTCTCTCTCTCTCTCTCTGCCTCTTTCTCTGTCTGTTGCTCTCAAATAAATAAAAATAAACAAAAAAAATTTTTAAAAAAGAACTGGCAATATAACCAGAGGTAGTGCTTTTCTAGCTTATGTGAGACTCTGGGTTCTCCACATAGAACTGAAAAACAGAAGTAGTGTTGAATTGGCTACTATTACTGCCTAAAGTATCCAGCATTGCATTAGGCAAGAGCTTCAGAATAGGTGGTAATCCTTAACTATGACAAATTCAGATAATATAATTTGTTTGAATTTAATAAAAGTATCTTCTGTTTTGGGACTGAAGAGATGGCTCAGTTGTTCAAGGCACCTGGTTGCAAAGCCTGACTGTCTAGGTTTAATGCCCCCAGTACCCAGGTAAAGCCAAATGCATAGGGTAGCATGTGCATCTGGAGTTCATTTGCAGAGGCTGGAGGCCCTGGCATGCCCATACTTTATCTATTACCCAGCTATCTATTTCTTAAATAAATAAATATCTTCTGTGTAAAGCACATTCATTATTTTATTATCCTACACAACCAACTTTCTGTATTATAATTTGAATTTGAATAGAAAGAAATCATATGTAGCTCACACTATTTATTTATTTTGCTTTTTCAAGCTTTAGCCCAGGTTGACCTGTAATTCACTATGTAGTCTCAGGATGGCCTTGAACTCACAGCAATCCTTCTATCTCTGCCTCTGGAGTGCTGGGATCAAAGGTGTGCACTACTGCACCCAGATCCTAGATCAAACATTTTTGTCATTGTTATACTGTGCTTAGATTTCCAAAAGCATGACTATTTTTCATAGACCTTACCTTATGGCATAGGAACCCATTTTAGCCAACTGCTGATCATGGCAAAGACTTAATGTAAATTAATTCTAGTTGATAACAATAATGCTTCCAAATTGAGACATAAATGGAAGAAAACCATTCGACTTAACTGATCTTCCTTTGTTCATTCCTTCTTTCAATCATCCAGTGAATACTGACCAAGTCCTTTCAATATGCAGCAGACCCTGCCTCAGCTGCTAGGATGCGGTGGCCCATGAAAAGAGTCCTGGCCTTCACAATGCTACTTTCCATACGATGAAGAGGACAAGTGATTGTTTTTCAATGCTCTCGTGGACATACATCAAATGATGCTACATGCTATGTGGGAAGGCTGAGCAGAGAACAATGATAAAGAGTGGGTGTCTGAATGTCAGGGAGATGCTATTTCAGACAGGTTGGACAAGCAAGGCTCTTGAGTGAGATACCATTTTACTAGAAGCCAGACCAAGGGCTGCGGGGAGCAGGTAGGTATGTGAGGAAAGGCAAGACTGCAGAGGGAGTAGTCAAGTCCCTTAGGTAGGAACAGACCTGGATGTTGACAGACCCACACGGAGTGAGCAGACGTCCTGGTTACAAACATCCAACTGCAAGGGAAGCAGGACCTCACCACAGGCGAAGCAGTCAACGTTCCCAGGGGATGGCCCCAGAAATGCACCACCATAGCAACATCAGTCCTTCACACACTTTTGTGGCTGGAGGGACCACGGCCATCACCAACACCCTCCTCTTGTCTGTCTTTTCTATTTTCCCACGGGCACCCAGACTTCAGCTCTTGGACAAAACAGAAGTGCCCTTCTGAGAAGGCACCCATGTTGAAGGCAGGAATCCTCACTTTGAATGAAGATCCAGATTTTAACTCCTACTCACAGATGAACCTTTTTAAAAATATTTTATTTTATTTATTTGAGAGAGAGAGAATAAGCACACCAGAGCCTTCAGACACTGCAAATGAACTCCAGACATGTGTGCTCCATTGTGCATCTGGCTAATGTGGGTCCTGAGCAATCGAACCTGGGTTCTTTGGCTTTGCAGGCAAATGCCTTAAACACTAAGCCATCCCTCCAGCCCAGATGAACCTTTAAATTACTGCAATGGGCGTCACTGCACATTTCCTATCTTGCTGACTAAATTCCAGGACATGCCCGGGGATTCGTCCAAAGACACAGGGGAAATGCTGCCTACATGGAGACTCACGAAGCTGCGTGGAGAAGAAGGGAAAGGTGCCCTGCGTGATGGTGCATGATGGAATTTGGCATATTTGGTGTACAGTTTTAAGCCCTAAGATCCTTATTTAAGGATTTTAAGAGACACGGAGGAGGCAGCAGATTTTCCATTTGTAATGTTATTCAACTTCACAGTCTTGCTTTGTTGTTCACTTAAAGTATGAGCTGCAAGCCTTCCTTACTACTTTGTACTTGTTATATTAAGTTACACATTAGCCTTCTCATTCCTAAGAATTACTTTCTGTAAATTCCTTAGTGCTTGCGATTCCTCTTCCTAGGTGTGTCCCTAGTTAATGATCACCACTGTCTCCTGGCAGCGCCATGGATGACGGTACTTCACAGTCAAAATAAACGGTTCTGAGGCAAATGTGAGCGGACACCATAGTTAGTCAAGCTGATTCATTAAGCAAAAAAGAAAAGAAAAGAAAAGAAAAAGAAAAAAAAGGACATATTAAAGCTGAATCAACTGTCATCTTTTAGTGATGACTGTTGATCTGATGTGATGAGAGAAAGTTCACATCCACGGATAGGTTGATCCAGCTCCTGGATGGCCTGCAATGTCGTTAACTCATACAGACTGATTCTGGCCTCAGTTCAAACTTCTAAGCCTTTGTTCTCAAGGCTCAGAGGATGGCTTTGAAGTTCAGGATAAAGCTCTTCTAACACACCATTACCAAAGAATAACCTTTTGATTATGATCTCATGAAAGTATAATCCATAACTTACATAAGGTAAAGCCGTGGCAAACAGTGACGGCCCTGTAATTGGACCTTTATGAATTCCATATGTTACAACCTCTGCATGAGCCAGCAGTCTTGTATGAGACACATATCTCCCTCCCCGATGGCTGCCTAACTTTCATAAAAGGCTATGAAACTTTTCACAGCTACTGTCAGCCATGAACTCTTCAGACCCTTCAGCCTGAGTATGGACCTGAAAAGAGCAAGATTTTGGAAAGCCTAAAAGAATAAATAAATATTTTCTTCACATCCAATAGACATGCACTTGTGTAAAACAGTTCAATCAAAGCCACTAACTTTTCACTTAATTGCATGGCTTGTGTGCTTTTAAAAATATAACAGAGAATAAAATTTTCCAAAAGAATCACTGTCAGAAATGTAAATGAAGCCAGGCATGGTGGCACATGCCTTTAATCCCAGCACTCCAGAGGCAGAGGTAGGAGGATCACCTTAAATTCTAGGCTATCCTGAGACTACATAGAATTCCAAGTCAGCCTGGGCTACAGCAAGATCCTACCTCAAAAAATCAAAAGAAATGTAAATGAAGATATATACATTTAGCAAAGACATACTTACATGTGAAGTTCTCAAATGACTAAGGACTAAATAGGAAGCCATTATGTAACAATTTACATTATCTAAGATTTATATTCTCTGTGTGTCTGTCTCTGTCATTAAAATAAAGTACCTTGTATTAGCAAAGTGGAAATGTGAGTTTGGCATTGCTTAATTGTTTTCATTTTGGGAGGAAGGACAGTAAGAATAAAAGAAAAGATTTGGGAGGAAAAGTAACTAACTCTTGGGTCCACAACAGAAAACAAACAGCAAACAAAACAAAAATGGTCAAAAAAAAAAAATGAGATTTCAAACTACTGAGACAAAGCAGACTGAATTAATGGAACAGAATAAAGCTATCTAGGAAAGATTCATCTCCTCATCTTGGAAGGCACCTGTGCTCACCACTATACCAACAATGCCCCACATCTCCTCATTTGGAATTAAACCTCAGATCTTTAAACACAGATAAATATATAAATCCAGTAGAAATAAATAAATAGATAAAAATAAAAGAGGGCCCATCCAAGGAATGAAACCAATGTTTGTCTCCTTCCTTTAGAGTCACTGTAAGTACAACCCCCACCTGAAGTGTCACCTTGGTCAGTCTCGTTTCCTATTATCATAGTTTTAAAAGTGATGAAACTAATTTTCACCAAATGTGTACACTGCCATATTCCTTAGTTCAAAATAGTAATGCTACTACGATCATGGGCTCTCTTCCCAGCTAACAGAACCTCAGCTCTTGTAAATATGTTCATAGCTTTCCCATGAAGATTAGAGTTATTGACTCCCAATGCCTTCATACATACTCATATGCACCAAAAAAAAATCTGATATCTGGACTCATTTCTTCAATTTGAGAATAATTCCCAATGGCAGAGGCTATAACTATTCACCATTCTACTTTCTGTGGTCCAGTTAATTTTAAAACAGAAATGTCTCACATACATACAAAAGGATGATCAAAGAAGTCTGGGAACTCCAAAGGGAACAAGGATAATGCTTTTAACTATTCTCAGTCTGGATGTTTTCACAGAAAATATTTGTCAGCTTGTTAGAATCACCAGTTGTGAGAGAGGATGAGAAGAAAAGAAACAGATCAATGGAGAGATTCACACTCCCAAGTCAGCATGGCTGGCGTGAACTGAATTATGATTTAATGGACATACAAAAACTTAAAGGCTCTGAGAAAAAGGATGTCTGGAAATTATACAGTGGTCAGCTTCAATGTCTGTTTTCATGGCTTTTTTAGAAAAATATCTAGAACAATAAATATGTCAATATAGGGTCATAAGAAGAAAAAAGTGCCAGACCAAATTGATGTCTTTCCTCAAGAGAAAAGATAGGAAGACACAGGATAGAGAATCTACCTTTATCTCATGTATCAGTCTTGACTGCTTCCCTTAGGCCGTCTAGCTGTTCCCATATTAAGAGATGGCTCAATCATCAATCTAAGAACCATACTCAAAGCATAAACCTATGTCAGCATGGTATATATACTGGGTGATGGTTTATGGAGTCTTAGCAACTGACCTGTTAGGTATTTTTATTAGTGACTGGGACATAAAATATATAAAGATATTCACAAAGCTGTGGCATTTCTTTTTTGAAATATTTTATTTTTACTTACTTATTTGACAGAGAAAAAGAGAAAGAGAGAGAGAGAATGGGTGCACCAGGGCCTGCAGCCACTGCAAACGAACTCCAGATGCGTGAGCCACCTTGTGCATCTGGCTAGCATGGGTTCTGGGGAATTGAATTGGGGTCCTTTGGCTTTGCAGACAAGTGCCTTAACTGCTAAGCCATCCCTCCAGCCTGGCATTTCTTAAATGAAATAGGTTTTGATACTATGGATGATGAAAATATCCAAGTGCTCTTGACTAACTGAAAATAGCGCCATCAAGACTAGACTAAAAGATAAAGGGCTAGGAGGATGCATCACACAGAAAATGCTTACTACCAAGAAGAAGGAAGGAAAGCGGGAGAGGCCTGTGAACCTCTAGGACTGGTTGGATCTTGGAGAGAGAACTCATCTCTAAGACAGAGCGCAAATTCTAAAGCAAATTAAACCAACTGAGCACAAAGGCTAGCACCCATGAGCTCACACAATGTTTGTCTTCCTCCATGGGCAGAGTCCTCAAGGAACACAGGCTTTGAGAAACAGGTTTATACATGACTCCTTAAAGTCATGTATAAATGCTATATTTAAGATGTTTGAAAACAAATCCATATTTTGATGCTGTTACAATTTCCATCCTAGGGGATCTCAGAGAATAAAAGACTCTTGAATAAATCCCTGTTAGAAGTATAAATGAAGATATATTCATTTATAGATGGCTCATTCCTCAAAAACTGGTTGATCACTGCACTTCAAAGATAGAAAAAAATTAAGTGATAATATGGTGATGTTACATTACATACCCAAAGTGTACCCAGTCCCAACTGGCTCACCACCTCTTCTATGTACTTCCTCAGTTTCTTACCAGTCATTCCCATGTGCTATTGCTAAACACTTCTAGGCAAGATGTAGTATGACCAGAGTAGAATAGTGAGCATAATCTGTCCATCTAGCTATTTCTTTCAAAAATGAATATTATAACTGAGCATGGTGGCTCACATCTTTAATCCCAGCACTCGGGAGACAGAGATAGAAGGATTGCAGTGAGTTGGAGGCCACTCTGAAACTACATAGTGAATTCCAGGTCAGCCTGGGTTAGAGTGAGACCCTACCTCAAAAAAAAAAAAAAAAAAAAAAAAAAGAATACTGAAGTTTGTACATGCATGTGTGGTTGTGGGTTGGATCAATGGGTATCTCCAGTCTCCATGGAACAGAGAGAAACTACAGGCAACATTTTCACTCCATATTTCACGCAACTGTTGAAATGGATGTGGTGAGAATACACCCTCTTACAGCCTGAAGTTTAAGGAAACAAAGTGGAACCCTCAGCTCCGGCTGCCAGAAAACAGGCTATTTTACCAACTCTGTTGCTAGCTCTAAGAGTATAAGCAGCCCATCATTATGTCCAAAGTTTGCCTTTTTTCACCTGAAAAATATGGTAGTTGAACTGGTTCTTCTTAAGACCTTCTGATAATTTGTGATTGTAAGGCAGCCCTTGTCAATTTCCTCTGGGGTTAACATAAAGTTCCAGCACTGCAGGAGAATACAGTTCTTTCTGCATACATATCTATGCAGCAATTGATAGGCTCAATCAGTCTTGAAGCCCCAGAATATCAGTTTTGTGCTCCTAGTGACCTGCGATCTGATGAATAATCTCAGACATACATGCAAACCTGGGAATCTAGAGGCAAATATTCACGAAGGAGCTCACTGCCTTATCAGTTCCTCCTAGTTTCAAAACACACAGATGTGTTTCGATAGCCAGTTGATGAGATCACTTAAGCGACCCAGTGGCATGGCAGACAGTGATCTCTCTTTGTCAGACGTGCCCCTTCCCCTCTACTCGCCACGTGTTTGCTCCAGGAGATTTTGCTCATGCAGCGACGTGAGGCTCTTTGAAGCAGCTGCAGCAGACACACCCGCAGCCCAGAGGATAGTCCTTTGGTTTGTAAACAGTAACCACGTCTACCTGCCCGGCCTTTCCTGAGCCACTTCATTCCACCGGGAGTAAGTTAACACAAGTTAACAAACACCTCAGAGGTTCACATACCTTTACTCAGATCTTAAGATAGCTTCAATGACAACAGCTCTCTGGCTGTTTAAATGCTTTCTCTAAAGACTCACTGTCATCTGCTCCTTCTGGATACACAGCTCGGAGAGCTCTGATTGGCAAATGAATTTGTCTTTTCTCTGTAGTGGGATAGAGAAAGGATGGTAGGAGATTGAACCTAGAGCCTTATACCCACATATGAAATATATCACTGAACTAACCGCCCAGCCTGTCTTTTCTATTATGAACACCAATATAAAAGTATATTTGCTATTTTAAAAAATATTCTTAGTTAGTATAGAAAATACTGGGGTTCACTGTGACATTTTCATACTTATACTTCATTGTGCTTTGCTCTACTTGCCACCAATACCTTCCCTTAGCCCCATTTCTTCTTCCGACTGGTGCCCTTTCTCCCTCCAGATGACAGAATGCAGCAGCCATTGTTTTCCTTATTCCACTGTTACTCTCTCTTGTTCTCCTCTTCCCCTGGAGTATATTTATCTTCCTAGAGTTTTTTTCAGTTTGATAAAAATTGTAACAACTTGGTAGCAGAGGCCAGCAAGTTAAAAAGGAGACATAAAGGGAAGAGAAAGGAAGGCAGGAGGATACTTAATAGGTTGATATTGTATATATGTAAGTACAATGATTGTAATGGGGAGGTAATATGATGGAGAATGGAATTTCAAAGGGGAAAGTGTAGGGGTGGGGAGGGAGGGAATTACCATGGGATATTTTTTTATAATCATGGAAAATGTTAATAAAAATTTTAAAAAATGTAACAAATACATCATTCTTCCTCTTTTTCTTTTTATGTCGGTCTCACTCTGTATAGCCCAGGCTAGGCATGAACTTATGGTCATTCTCCTGCCTCAGCCTCCAGAGTACTGGAATTAAAAGTATGAGCTACCATGACTGGCCCATTGTTCTTTATTAAAATGGCTATATTTCAACTGTTGATGACAATGATTCTGAACTTTGAAGATGACCTACTTGCTAATTTCATACTGTCTTATTCCGATGAATATTCAGGAAGTACCATCCCTGTGTGTTGGCAAAATATATAACTCCATATAGAAAAAAATATTTGAAGAATACCTGTACAATAAATATCCAAATCATGGTTATTTCTAAATATTTATGGATAAATGTGCCCACATATGTATATAAAACATGCAAAGAAATTAATAAAGGTTTACTGGTTCATTTAAAATTGGTAAAAAAAAAAAAATGAGCATTCTTGTTAGGTTCAAAAGGAATGCCCTATTTTGTATTTTAGAAATTACTCCTTACTTTTCTACTTGTAACTAGAAGCATATTATGTAGTGTGGTCTATACCAGATGAGTGCTCTGCTCGTGGTTAGGAAGCCACCCTCTGAAAAGCCTCTTAGCTTGAGGTATATTCACAGCCTTGTACAGAAAAAGAAAATCCCCTACCATATACTGATCGCCCACTGCCCCCTACAGTATGAAATTTCTTCTGAATTAAACTTGCTAGAACAGAACAAAAATACATACATAAATCAAAAACCATAGGTACCTGGTGGAAACCTCCTTTGGAAGATTTCTTAAAGGCCACAAAAGGATAATGAAAGGGTGTTCCTGCACAGCCCTTCTGGAAATGTGGAGCTTTTCAGTAGTGACATATGTACCAAAAGCCTGGACATTGATCTGGGGTTTTTGACTCAGAAATTTCAGCTTTGGAACTCACTCTTGAGGTAAGAATTCTAATATGGAAAAAAAAAATGTTATATACCAAGTTTCTCTTCACCGTATTATTTATAATAGTAAAAATTGGACATAACCTAAATAGGAGAATATTTAAATATATCCCCAGAATATTGTGCAACCACTTAAACATCAGGTTTACAAAATATGAAATAACATGGGACACTGATGTGCTATCAAGCAAACAAAGAAGAAAACAGGAATTATTCAATAGAAAAGTACTAACTGGGCATACACCAACCTATTAACCTTTTCTTAGGTAACTGAATTATATATGATTTCCCTTCACCATTCTTTATCCTTTTCTGTGTTTTCCAAAAATTATTTAGAATGTACACTAGCTCATGATGGAAAAAAGTAGTGAAAAAATAAAACTCTGACAGTATTCATAAAAATAAATAGCTATACCCAGGAAATTAAGCATGACACAGTCTAATGAAGTCCAGTTTATGTTCTTGAGTGAGTAATGCATTTCACAAGTTATAATTACTACAAAGGCAGCTAGCAGTGCAAAATCCTCTAGTTGTAACAAAGAGACAATTTTCATATTTCTTAGTCCTTTGCAAAGCAGGCCAGGAATAAACATGACTATCAAGAAAGGAAATACTATTTGGGGAAGGTTTTAAATGATAGATATTAGTAAAATAGCTCTCCTGTCTACATGCCTCAAAGTTCAACTCCTAAAATCAGTTTATTAGCCAACTTGGAGGGGAACCAAGCTAATAGGGAAAACAGATAAAAGTCCTAAATAGACTTTAGTAGACTTTATTAACATTATTCGGGCAAACAGCATTTTGAATACTAATTCTGCTCAGTTTGTTTTATTATTTCTACAAGTAATTGTATTGTCTGTGCTGTTTGTCTTGATGTAATTTGAATTCAAACATAAAACCAAGAACAATGTAGAAATGATAATGTCTAGTAATAACTCACAGGCACCTTAAAGCTGAAAGAAAGCCCCTCATGTTTCAGATGAGAACTAAAGTGAAATGCTTGTCTTAGGTCCCAGAGAGTCGGTGTGGGAGCTGGGCTGGAAGCCAGATCTCCGGAGGCCAGCTCGGTGTGACACTCGGAGTTCAGAGAGTGGGGCGCCATTCACTTACAGTGGAATTTGGGTATCCTGCCAGCAAACTCCCAGCTTGGGATCTGGCAGCCTGTTTTTCTGTGGCCTCATGACTCCCACCTAGCACTAACAGCCCATTAATACAAAGAGAAGAAAAGACCCCACTTTTCAGTATCTACTGTGTGTCAAGTACTTTGTATAGACCCTGCAACTGCACCTTGTATCCTGGCAGAAAGCCTGGCCTTCTCTCTGGCCCTACATCCTACCCAAATAGGTAGATTCTATCACTTCTCTTAACTTGAAATGTTTTCCACTGGGAGGCCAACTTTCCCCAGTCAAATAAATATCATTTAGAAAAGTCTTGGGTACACAGAGTTTTTCAGGGAACTGGTAACAGAAAGTAACTAAAATATTGAGCATGGGAATAGATGGAGAGGAACTGTGTTTAAGCTATATAGAGTGGAAGGGAGATTCACTTGTATTTTCAGCTGAAAAGGTTTCTGGGTAACTCAAATCATATTTTTTGAATAGGCCTGTGCTTACTTTTATTAGAAGGTAAAAGCAGTTCTATAAAATTACAATCATGAATCTTTTGTGCATAACAGAAAAATGCACAACTATTAAATGTTAGATTTGAATTATTTTTCTTTTGGCTAAAAGGCTGCTCACTGTGAATTCTAGTTGTTCCTCATATTATTTGTAAAACAGCATGGCAAAAAAAAAAAAAAACAGATATTGAGAGGACTGAGTGAAGTTAATGAGATAAAAGAGATGAAAATAAAGGGGTTTTGCATGTGTGTGTGTGTGTGTGTGTGTGTGTGTAGCATGTGCCCCGTGTACATGTAGAGGCTAGAATAGAATGTCAAGTGTCCTCTATTGTTCATCTGCATGTTTCCTTGAGATGGAGTTTTTCGTTGATCCAAGAGCTGAAATTTTTGTCAGACTCACTGATCTGTGTTCCCAGCGCCTCTCTTATCTCTGCTCCCCACAGAACTGGGGTTACAGGCATCATATCATCTTTTTGTGTGGGTACTTGGAATTGAACTCAGGGTGGATCAAGCCCTCTTGGGCTTTCATACTTGAATGGCCAGTGCTCTTACCTGCTGAGTCACCCCCCCAGCCTGAAAGTAAAGTTTAAACTATTACACATAATAAAAATGAAATCTGGCCAGGCGTGGTAGTGCACGCCTTTAATCCCAGCACTCGGGAGACAGAGGTAGGAGGATTGCCAGGAGTTCAAGGCCACCCTGAGATGACAGAGTTAATTCCAGGTCAGCCTGGACCAGAGTGAGACTCTACCTCGAAAAAAAAAAAAGAAAAGAAAAGAAATCTGTCTGCCATGATTAACAGAATGACAATATAATCTCTTGCTTCAGTTTGGGAGAGGTATACCAATTCTACTCCCTCCCTCAGTTCACAAGTGAATACTCCTACAGCAACAAGGAACACACAATAATAGCTCTCTAAACCCAAAAGTGCATATATACAAGAAGCAATATAAATTTATTGTGAAACTTTGGGAAATATAGGCTTTCATCCAATCCAATCTAGAGCTGAGTGGATCTTGTATTCGGGCTTCTGAACTAAATGTTGCTCAAATAATTTGATATCTCCACAAGAGAGAAGGTGACTTAAAATTTTATATAGAGCTGGGTGTGGTGTGCACACCTTGAATCCCAGCAGTTGGGAGGCAGTGGTAGGAGGATCACCATGAGTTCAATGCCAGCCTGAGACTACATAGTGAATTCTAGGTCAGTCTGTGCTAGAGTGAGACCCTACCTTGTAAAACAAAGAAAAAACATATATAGGGATGTAAAGATGGCTTAGTGGTTAAGAAGCTTGCTGGCAAAGCCAAAGAACCCAGGTTCAAGTGCCCAGTACCCATGCAAAGCTAGATGCAGAAAGTGGTGCATGCATCTGGAGTTCATTTGCAGTGGGTAGAGGCCATGGCATGCCCAGTCTCTCTTTCCCTTTCTATATACCCCTCTTAAATAAATAAAGTATTAAAAAGATAAAATTTAAAATATATAGAGAGCGAGCCCAAATAATACATACACATGGCGCTAGCATCTAACTGACAATATTCAAACCCAAGTTCTGTAGGTGATGGATGTCTGACCTTGGGCAGATTCATCTCTCTGGACCTCATTCTTCCCCTATGTTAACTGGAGATAGACATAGGATTTACAACCCATAGAGTAGATTCAAGTAGTAAATGATTTCAAGTCCATGGACATTGTTTAGCAGAGCTGCTGGCTCATGACTGGTGCCCAGTAAATGTTAGTTTTTAATGTTATTATGTTAAGTCACACAAATTTCAATAATGTTGACATCCTAAAAGTGACCATTTCAAGCCAGGCTATTTGACTGTCTTCTAAATACATAAAATATTCTGGTTAGGGCCTTCACTTAAAATCATGCTTAAAGCACACAGCAGGATGCCCATTAGATGCATTTAAAAAAAAGAATTCAGGACAATACTGATTCAAAAAGTACAAATTTCCATTTCATCATGGACTCTTAGACTACCTTCCAGCTGTGTGATTGCAGGACATTACTTAATTTTTGGGTAACTCAGATACCATATTTTGTAAGATGAGAATATTAGTGTTCATCCCATAGGATTATAAGCATCCTATGAGATAGCAATAAAAACTGATTAGCACAGTAACTGTGGCAGAGAAAACACTCACGTGCAGTCAATTCTCCTGACTTTCATCTTCTCTTTCGTTCTTCACTTGACCCATCCCTGCCTTATTACACAAGAATTACAAACCAAAAAGAGCTTTCAAAAGTCTCTAAGTTCATCTCCAGCTCCAGCAGTAAACTTTTTGCTCATCAGAGTAGAGTGAGTAAAGAATGAGTGAATTCTGAGAGCTTTTTACTTTCCTAAAACTTTACAAGTTCAGCAGTGGAGCGCGCTGGGCACAGAGGGAAGACAGTCTGCAGAGACGGGATGCGGTCGAAAATGTCTATGCTCATTTCAAATGTCCATACTTAGCACGGACTCTCCCAGGCCCCAGAGAACAGAAGTGGCTGGGCACCCCAGCAGACTCTCAGTTAGGATCTGCGGGTTAGCTGTGTCTTTGTCTGTCTGTGGCATCCTCTGAGAAGCATTGGATGGGGAACGTTGTCTGAAGAGAATGGAACAAAGGTGAGCATCTGTACTGAAAGTGTGTGTGTGTGTGTGTGTGTGTGTGTGTGTGTGTGTGTGTGTGTGTCACATACATACATGCCATCATAGGACAGCCTTGGGTGTTGGTCCTCATCTTGCACCTTGTTTGAGGCTGAGTCCCTTGTTTTTCACTGCTGTACTTTCAGGGCTAGTTGACCTGTAAGCTTTGGGGCGATTCTTCTGCCTCAGTCTCCCTTCGCTCCCTAGGTGCACTGCTAGTGGCCCAATGTCCAGTTTGAACACGACTTCTGGGAATTCTACCTCAGGTACTCATGCCTATGTGGCAGGTGCTTTATCCACTGAACACAGGAAATGCGCTTAAAAGCATGAAGCCATCTCTCCAGCCCTCATTCCTGTTTTTATTGACAATAAATTCTCAAACATATCACAAATTTTAATACTATCAGCGGAACTAACTTTAAAAAGATTATCTTCCACCCTCTAAACATGCTAATGAGCTGCTGAAGAACATTGTGCCTACATGAGGCTATTATACAGATGGCACCAAAGCCTTTAAAAAAAAAAACACTGAGGTGGAAAATTCCCCAAAGAAGTAACTTTTCTATTACCATCTGGTGGCTACTGCTTTAAGTGACAGCACTATAAACACAATCTTAAATCATAATTAACTTCTAACTGGAAACAGAAAAACTAATTGAACTTTTAAGTGGTAGAAATCAAGTGGCCTCACTAAGTACTCTAAGTTCAAAACCCAAAGTATTCTACAAGTCTGTAGGGGACCGTCTGGCTATCCCAGCATAAAGTATGCGCTCTCTCACATGGATGTGAATCCTCCCAGTGACACATCCATAGCTCACAATGAAACAGCCTGGCAACCCCTTTGGTACGCTTGTTCAGGCTCATCTTTGGCTCCCACAAACTAGATTCCTCACAAATAGTTTTAAGTGATTTACCTGAGAGAGGCGATTTGCTCCGCCATCACATGTCATTTTTGTCATATCTATCTCCAAACTTTGATGGTAAGTAGAAGGTAGAGTTCACCAGACTCAAGAACATAAAGGCCATAACACAGAGCAAAACTGCTACATTAGTGATACGAGACTTTGTTGGATTAACGTAAGATCTTAAAATTTAAAAACACAATAGTTATATTCTTCACTTCATATCATAGTTCAAGACTCAAATTTTTTGAGTGGCCTATCAGACTTTGTCATCTGGTAGAAAATGTGTCTAGCAATTTCTTGAAGGCTCCCCAGTATCTTTTTAACTCAAGCACTCTGCTCTTCCTTTTACAATTACTTTCTTGGCTAATGTACCACTATTCACTAAGCTATTTGGAAGTCTTCCTCTATGGCCTCATTTCCAGTAACACCCATGTCCAACATGTCCTGTCAATTATACTGAGAGGACTGGGGTCTGTGTCCTCCTCTCTTTCCATGGCCAACCTGAATCCAGGTTCTCTTTACCTTCTGTGGTATTTCATATAACTTGCTAAGTGACTCCAAGTCCTCCCTCAGTCACATCACCATGTAGCTTTCTCTGTCATTGCTGTTTGCCCTCATGCTGATATATCATCAATGTGCTTTTAAATTTTCAGTGGTTCTCCATTTGTTTCTATAGGACAAAGTTAGATGTGGCACAAAAATATTATCATAATCTTTTCTAAACTTTCATTTTTGACCCACATTCCACAGTTCCTATCTCATAAACTCTCAATATTCCTAATAATTGGCATTCTGCAAGGACACTTGTGATTGTCATCCGTGCGCCTTCCTATAGGTTGTTCAATGTAGCTAGGATCCTCACCTTAGCACCCTCTGGTTTGGCCACTCTCGGACCCAGCTCACATGTTACCTGCTCAGTGACATCTTCCCTGGCATGAAAGTGATGCCAAATTTACCTGAACATTAGCAACACCCTCTGTCTTCATGTTCTTGTGGCACTTATGGGAGCCACAGCTAGTTGATATGAAGTCTTTTTGAGAATTAGACAAAAGTGACATGGTCTACTCCATTCCAGCATATAAAACTTGAGAAATAAGGGCTGGAGAGATTGCTTAGTGGTTAAGGTGCTTGCCTGCACAGTCAAAGGACCCAGGTTTGATTCCCCAGGACCCACATAAGCTAGATGCACAAAGTGGTGCAAGCAGCTGGAGTTTGTTTGTAGTGCCTAGAGGCCCTGGGGTGCCCATGTTCTTTCTCTCTATCTGTCTTTCTCTTTCTCTCTCTGTCCCTCTTCCACTCTATCTGCCTTTCTCTTTCTCTCTCTCTCTTTCAAGTAAAATAAAATATTAAAAAATATCTAAAAAGACAAAACTTGAGAAATGAAATACAGGTTGGATTTTGGCTCCCACTTACCCTTTAATTAGGTTCTCATGTGAAATGAAACGCCTTATTTGTGTTGACCCTAAGACCTTATCACATTATTAAAATTGCTTCATCTTTGTCCAGGACTTTCCCCCAGGTGACGAATTCTTGAAGGTAGTTACAGCAATTAAAATTTGTCTTTTCTAACCTAGAACATGTAGCAAATATTGATAAGTGTTCTTTGAATTGTTTTTCTGGAATGAGAGGATATTGCAAAAGTTATCAAATCAGATGTAAGGAAGGTCTCTGAGGTCTAAAAACAAACTATTTTTATACTTTTTATTTACACAAGTATTCTCAGGTATTCCTTACCTATAAACTAGGGGCAGTAGTAGTGTGTACCTCTTATGGTCTGAATGATATTTTTCTCATGAGATCATATGTTTGAGCCCCGGTCCCCATTATTTTGGGAGGTTACGAAGTACTTGGAACTGTAATCTAGCTAGCTGAAGTGGTTGCTAGGGCAGGTCCTGAAGGTAATACTCACTTCTTGTTCCAGCCATAGTTCCAGCCATAGTTCTCTGCTTCCTAATCCACCAAGATGTGAGGAGATTCTGCCATCATGAACAGGCATCCCCTTCTATTACGGACTGAAACTGTAACCCAAAATAAATCCTTCCTCCCTTAAGTTCCTTCTGTCAATGAGATACAATCACAGTCTGGAATGTGGAAGGAGTTCGGATGTGCTCCAAAACACACTATCTATAGATGAAGCTCTCAGCACACATGGGTCATGTGGCCTTTCCACTAGCTCCAGTGTTCCTCTATCTGGCCTTGACCAAATGTCCTGTCTCATGTCCTCATCCCCACCACCCCCCTAACCCCAGTATTCTCTCTTTCACACATCTATCCCCAGCCTCAGGTATATTAAGCTCTCCCAGAATGCCCCTTCATAACTCCTCTGCCTCTGTGTGTGACAGCCTTTCCTCCTGAGTCTTACTCCTGACTCAGATGACTAAATTGCTTCCTGGATACGTTTCCAGTACCATGTCACAGGTCTCCTCTCAGAAACCTTGTCCTGTTCTCCAGCAATAGCAGTTGCTTCCTCCAGTGTGTCACTAGAGCTCTGCATCTATACCCCTGTTGCATACTTACACTGTGGTATAAATCATAAGTGCTTCAGCAAAGACCGTGGATCCTGATTGCCTAGGTTTGAATGCCAGCTCTGTCATTTATTAGTGATGTGGTCTTTGCTCTTCTGTGCCTTGACTGCCAAACCAATATAACAATGGAATCCATACCATTTATTCATTCATTCAACATAGAATTATTAACTGTGTATCAGATGCCAGGAGCTGTTTCAGCATCAAGAGATATACATAAACAGAAGGCTTTGCTTGCATGGGCTGCCATGGAACAGAAGAGCCCCACAATTGAAACCAAATATATTCAGGTATTATCATTATTCTAAGTTGAGAAAAAAAAAATACTCAGAGTAGTGAAAGGGGTGATGGCTGTTTTAGAGAGGTGTACCCAGGAAAGTCTCTTCAAGGAAGTGACATTTGATCAGAGGCATAAGGGATGTGAGTGAGAGGGCCATGAAACATTCTGAAGGGAGTGTCTTCTATGCAGAGACCCATCATGTGAAAAGGCCCTACTGCAGAGAAAGCTTTGGGTGGGAGGGGCCAGGTGTGAGGAAGCAAATGGCTAAAGGGCCATGAAGTGAGTGAGGCGGAGCACAGGACGCAAGTTACTTCTTATTTCTAGTACAAGACTTTCAGATGTTCATCTCCTAGATGTTTCTCCAAACTATTTTTCCCTCCTCTTCATCCATGATCTCCTCTCCCTTTGTCTCAGACCTTCTGGCAATGCTGCAGTGGGCTCTCCTCCATATGCTGCTGAGGGCACGCTCTGCTTCAGGCTTCTTCCCATGAGGGGCCCCCCATTGCCTCCAGCACGAGTCCCAAACGCTGTTGCGAGAGGGACAGAGTCCCCTGCAACCTAGAAGTCCCTGCCTTCCTTTGTGCTTCTTACCTTGTGCCACACACTCCAGCCACCCAGGTATCCATTACCCAGACAACCATGTTTCTGGTCTATGTACCTGGCACCAAGCTGTTTTCTTGCCCTAACAACCATCATTTTTGCTCAAGTAACTCAGTAGTCACTCTTAGCTCTGGAGTTCTTCTCTGCTCTCGTCATTGTTGGAAACACCCCAGGACTTCTACAACACATTCCCCATTCCCTCTATCATCAATATAGCCTGTTTACAGCAGTCTTTCTAATATGCTGCTAATTTTCCTAAGAATAGGGATTGGAGCTGGGCATGGTGGCACACGCCTTTAATCCCAGCACTTGGGAGGCAGAGGTAGGAGTGCCATGAGTTCAAGGCCACCCTGAGACTACAAGGTGAATTCCAAGTCAGCCTGGGCTAGAGTGAGCCCCTACCTTGGAAAAACAAAATAAAAAAATAATAATAAAAGAATAGGAATTGATTCATCATTATACTTTACTCTCAGAGCATGACCGAAGTACTGGCCACTATCAGCTACACAAAGGTGATGGTCATCTCCAGCCTCACACTGCTGGCTTAAGCACTCATGCACTAAACCATCACTTTGTCTTGGGCCACAACACACAGCTTCCCTATGGGATTTTACTTGGGTTCATGGATTTCAAAATTGCCCAATAACTTTCCAGACTCTTTCATCATATCCATCCATAAAACCCAGAAGGAAGGTGAAATGTGTAGCTCAGAGGGATAAACGTCCACGTGTCTATCTGAGGAAAAGAGGGAAGAATTGTGATTTTACTGTGTCTTAAGCAACAATAATTCTTTCACTCTAGCCCAGGCTGACCAGAGAACTTATTCTATAGCCTAAGCTGCCCTCTAATTCATGTCAATTTTCTCAGTCTTCTGAGCGCTGGGATTAAAGGTACACTGTGTCCATCTTACACTAGTGAGTTTTAGAAGAAAATCAAACACTTGAAGAAGCAAGCATATTTTATATTAATCCACACCCAGTATTCAATTTGTCATTTCTTTAAGTGTAAGGACCACCTGCATGCTTGATTTTTATCCTGTATTTATTTTTCTTTAGTCTTAAAAGGTAGTTGTCGGAGTTGAAAAGAGAGGCTAAGTCAAGTCTTTGTTGTTTCCAAATTAATATGTTGTTTTCCTTATTTAGCTTTCCTTTTACAGTTTATTCAAAGTTGTTCTAGACTCCATTAGAAAATTAAGTTCATTTTTTAAAGTTCTATTCACTTACAAAAAAAATTTACAACAAACTCTTTTATAGTTCTATGCCCAAATCACCAAAAGCAAAGAGAGGGAAGAGGAGGAAGAAGACAGAAAAGAAAAGAAAGAAAAACATCACAACTTCTTTTAAAAGCTTAGAAGGAACAAGAGCTGAATGAGGAGGTAGAGAAAATGCTAAGCACACAACACTTAACCAAAATCAGCTCACTACATCCCGGGGATAAACTTGAACCTATTTTCTATCCTATCTCCACAACAGACAAGAGACAAACCTCCCACGGTGGTTTCTACCTTGTCTTCCGCCGTGGACCCTTTCTCCATCATCTACCCTTGCCTTCCCCTCCGTTAGGTGTGCGCCACCCCTCAGATGAGATTTAGGCCACAGTCACCTGAAGCGTACCTTCCCTTTAAGGACCTTCAAGCGTTTGAACATCCCAAGCTCACCAATTGGAAAGTCTTGCTGATCCGACTCATTTATTTAAGCCTCCTCTGCTCAGAGACCTCCATAGCTCCCTCAGGCAGAAAAGAAGTGACTTCCTTCACGCTCTTAGCCTATCCTTTGTAACCTCGCCTGGGTAAGCATTTGTTTCCTAGGCTCTGAGTTTCCTCTTCCTTGGAGGCTTTGTGCCTAGCCCTGTGTTTGCTGAGCTGGAGAGGAAGGCTCCACAGAAGGGCAGCTCACATCCCTCCAGGTCCACAGGCCTGAAACCACACTGCTGTCCTGTTACTTGAGCAAGCTGGCTAAATGACTGCAGCCAAGGCGGCCCTGATTTGATGAGGGTTCCTATGGAGATCAGGCACCAGAAGAAAGGCCATTATCACTAACTGAACTCTGCTTCCTCAAAGGGGTTCCCTCAAAACATTCCTCTTAGTCATCAGGGACAGGTAAGTTAAATGAGTTCCAGTCTAAACAAAATGCTTGATTGCTTATCATCCCTTTCAGCTTCATCACAATAGTTTAAAATAACCTTTATTCATACGCACAAGTTAAAGTCAGGACTGCACAGGGAAGAGACCAGTGAAGTGTTTGTTTACATGCTCTCACACTACCATGGAAGGAAGACATAGCAGTGTTTACATTTATGCCATGTAAGCTGCTGCTACAGAACCACATGTAGCTTATAAGGTACCTTGTAACATAACTCCTCTAAGCCAGAAAGGCCCCACCTCCTTTTTTTTCTGGTAAAAGTATGAGAAACTAACTGCTGTTTTCTATCAGCAGATACAACAGATGGCTGGCACATGCCTGCTTAGCTAAATGACATGGGCCCTCTGCAGAATTACTCTTTGATCCCTAGTAGCATGTCCACAACACAATGTACCAAATACCACAGTGGAGCAGAATCTAAACATTAAAGGTTTAGAGCTGTCCTTTTGATATGAGTACCTCCTTAAAAAAAATCATACCCAGGGGATGTAAACATATTCACATTCCCACTTTGAAATCATGGAACAGGGGTCAGAAAATGAGGCATTTCCTTCATTGGGTGATGTAGATCCACCCTGAGGTTTCATGGTAAGTTCCAGGAGTGCAAAGGTATGAACCACTTCAGTCAGAGCTTCCCAAACAATCACAACTCCAATGGGGGAAAAAATGTGGACAGTACACATTTGGGGATTGAAATAATAAGTATAACTACAACTTCAGGGCTGGAAAGTGGTACTTAAAGGTGTTTGGCAGTTCCTTTGAAGACAGAAAAGATGCACTTGAATTAAAATTTATTCTCTGTTGTTATTCTTTGAATTTTTCCAAGGTTAAAAAAACAAAACACTTCAATACATGTCTTCTGAACTCAGCCACTCCAATGGCAAACTTGAAACTACAAACTGCTGTCAAAATTCTAATGGGATTAGTGTGACATCCTATCAAACACCACCTTGAAAAAGTGAGCTCACTAAGGCTTCAGGAACATTTTAATGATAGAGTTAAATTATCCAACTGATATTTTAATAAGTAGAATCATTTCTTTTTTTAACTAGCTAGCACATTAGTCCTTTCATGTTTGAATGCTTCCTTTTTTTTGTAATTTCCTTTTCTTCTATAAAAGTTCTGTTCTCCTGAGAAATTTCTCAAGCATTCTTTATGCTTGATTCTTTATTGTTAGTAGTATTACTCTCAGTTTTCAATAATCTTTTTAGCTGCTATGGATGTAGTAAGAATCATAAATTCATTAATAATTCACCTTCCATGTTATAAAATGTTTCACTTGACATACTATAGCTTCAGCATGTTTAATATTTTCTATTCTTTTTATCTTATTTTAAATTTTAAAAAAATCTATTTGCAACCAGAGAGATACAGAAGAGAGGCAGACAGAGAGAGTGGACACACCAGGGCCTCCAGTCACTGCAAATGGACTCCAGATTCATGTTTCACTTTGTGCATCTGGCTTTACATGGGTACTGGGGAATAGAACTTGGGTTGTTAGGCTTTGCAGGCAAGTGCCTTAACCACTGAACCATCTCTCAATCCCATATTTTCTATTCTTGATGTCAAACATAAAAACAAAGGAGCACACTTTTGTAGTTGAACCCAATAAAGCCAATTCTAAAATGTGTCCATCTCAGGACAGTAGACATGATTCTTTCCTGTACCCACAATCAATGCTTTTAAGTTTTATTATTATTATTATTATTATTTATTTTAGAGAATGAGATACAAAGGGAGAGACAGAGATTTGGCATGCCAGGGATAGCCACTGCAATTGAATGCCAGATGCTTGCACCACCTAGTGGGCATATGTGACCTCATGCTTGCCTCGCCTTTGTGCATCTGGCTTATGTGGGAACTGGAGAGTCTAACATGAGTCCTCAGGCTTCACAGGCAAGTGCCTTAACCACTAAGCAATCTCTCAGCTCTTAAGTTTTATTTTTAAACACCATGAAACTGAAAAAAATGATACTTTACTCATTGTGGCTGTAAGAAATGTACGTTCTGCACAGGGCACCTGCATAAACATGCACACACACACACACACACACACACACACATTTTAAAACTGTAAGTTGTTTTTTTTTTTTTTTTAAAAAAAGGCTTTATTAAGGGCTAGAGAGATGGCTTAGTGGTTAAGCACTTGCCTGTGAAGCCTGAGGAACCCGGTTTGAGGCTCGATTCTCCAGGACCCACGTTAGCCAGATTCACAAGGGGGCACACGTGTCTGGAGTTCATTTGCAGTGGCTGGAGGCCCTGGCGTGCCCATTCTCTCTCTTTCTCTCTCTGTCTCTTCCTCTCTCTGTTTGTCACTGTCAAATAAAAAATAAACAACAAAAAAACACTTTTTAAAAAAGCTTTATTTAAAAATCTAGACATGGTGGAACTGATGACTGGAGATCGCTCAGTAATTCAAGAGATTTGAGGCTCACATCATTTGGTTATCTTCACCTAGAGAATTTCTTGTCCACAGGTAACTATGACCCTTGCCATCTGGCTCAGAAACTCAGACCTTTTGTTCACAAGAAGTTTGGAAAAGTTAATACCAGTGGTTTTGCTTAAATCCATCTCCACTACTGTAAAAGGCAACATCAAAAGTTTTGCCTCAAAAAGTAAAAGAAGAAAAATGTAAGTTACCTCATTAACTAAATAACTTCTTCATAGTGTCTTAGCATGTTTCTGCAGGTGACGGAACCTACTATCCCTGTAAGATCAAGTCCACATGATCCTTATAAATGAGGATCTAATTATCAGAGTTATAGCAATAAAACACTTTGGCCTTACACCAAACTGGTTCATATGGAAATCAGCAGTGATGTCTTAAAGTTAGAATTCAGATTTGTCTAACAAGACTTCCCATTAAATTTTTACTTGAAAGCCATTGGACTTAGGAAGTGTTATTTTCCAAATAAAATGCTTAATTAGTGCCTAGTTTAGAACACTGAAATGGATGCCCATGGTCTCTGTCTGTCTTAAATTTAGGGAAAAAGAATAAGGCATGACTCAATGAAAAATATCAACTATTAAAAAGTTGTACACAACAATAAAGGCCTTTCCCTTTAATGATTAAAATCTTTAAGCCTAAGCCCTTTGAGTGGAAACTCTTCTCTCAGCCTTTGGAAAGCCTTTAGAAGAAGCATGCCAAAAAAGACTGTATATGAAGACATGAGGGCAAAGCTGCCCACAGGAAAATGAGAATTGCTGGGAGAAAGAGAATTCAAGTAGAGTGATTTGGGCAGAAAAGCCTTGTAAATATTTTTGAGGACTTCAGCAGAAACTGGTGGGACTCAGATAAGCATTAGTAACGTCTTTGGTCTCTGTAAATATGACCACCCATGAAAAGCATTGCCATTTTCTTGAGTGATGTGTATTGTGAAAATGGTACCAAATATTACATGTGGATAAAGTATTTATAATACAGAACACCAAACAATTTTAGACTCGTACAACTTTTACACGCATCAAAAATGAAATGGCGGGCTGGAGAGATGGCTTAGCGGTTAAGACGCTTGCCTGTGATGCCTAAGAACTGCTCCAGTCCCCCAGATCGCACATACAGCCAGAAGCACAGCGACGCAAGAGTGCAATGCTACAAATGCCCACAAGGGGGAGCAATGGGTCTGGAGTTCGTTTACACTGGCTGACAGGCCCTGGTGCGCCCATTCTCTCTCTCCCTCCCTCTCTCCCTCCCTCCCCCTCTCTCTCTCTCTCTCTCTCTCTCTCTCTCTCTCTCTCTCTCTCGCTCATCCTCCTCCTCTTTCTTTATCTCTCTCAAAAAAAAAAAAAATAGCCGAGGGTGGTGGCACATACCTTTAATCCCAGCACTTGGGAGGCAGAGGTAGGAGGATTGCCGTGAGTTCGTGGCCTCCCTGAAAGTACATAGTGAATTTCAGGTCAGCCTGAGCTAGAGAGAGATCCTACCTTGAAAAACCAAAATAAATAAGTAAATAAATAAGAAATTTAAAAAATAAAATGGTTTCTTAAATGACAAATCAATAAACACTCATTGCTAAAAAAAAAATGTAATAAATGCAGATGCCAGATGTTGGTCAACTTAATTTTTCTTCGTCCATCAAACTTTTTCATAATGGAATCCAACAGAATGGGCATGGTGAGATAACTCAGTTGGTAAAATGCTTGACCTGAGTTCAATCCCCAGTACCCAAGTAAATGCCAGGCGAAGTGGTGTACATATATAACCTCAGTGCTTGCAAAGCAGAGACAGGTGGATTCCTGGGGCTCACTGACCAGACCATGGTTATACATGGTCTCTGCCTGTCTCAAACTTAAGGAAAAATAACAAGACACAATTCTTTCAAAACTATCAACTATTTTAAAGCATAATTAGTAAGCTCTAGGTTAATGAGAGGCTGATGCCCAGGGTTGTGCCTCCACATGTACACCTCCACCCCACACACGTACACACCCATACACACCTCTACCCTCCACACACATACAGACCCACACACGCGTACATAGCCACACACACATGAAGACACAAGCATTAAAAATGATATACTATGTCACACACTACTTAATTTGTCATGAGCATTGTTCCATGGCCTCTAGTGGATGTCTAGAATATCTATATTGGGCTGGAGAGATGGCTTAGCGGTTAAGCGCTTGCCAGTGAAGCCTAAGGACCCCGGTTCGAGGCTCGGTTCCCCAGGTCCCACGTTAGCCAGATGCACAAGGGGGCGCACACGTCTGGAGTTCGTTTGCAGAGGCTGGAAGCCCTGGCGCACCCATTCTTTCTCTTCCTCTATCTGTCTTTCTCTCTGTGTCTGTCGCTCTCAAATAAATAAATAAATAAAATTTTAAAAAAATTAAATTAAATTAAAAAATCTTAGAATATCTATATTATTGCTTCATCACTCTCTTCTGCTACTCTTGCTCCATTTCTAGGTTTACTCATTCATATTCAGGATTTTTCCTTAGGACTAGGTGCTGTAAGTCAAACTTCCCACTCAAAAGAATTGAATCCACACTTTGCCATCCAAGTCAAATTATTCTGAAAAAAAAAAAAAAGCTAACACACACATACAGCAACATGTGAGTTTGCACAATTTTCCAGTTACTGAAAACACCTGCAAAAGATTACACCAACTTGAAATGGGAAAATGAATGTCCCTATAACTTTCATTTGTACTTGTCTGACGTCAACCAGACCATTTGCTTTAAATGGCTCTCAAAATACTAATACTTTTCTTAAAGTAGATAATATCTTACTCCATCCATTATGTCTTCAATCCTTATTTTACTTTGTCCACATATTACTAAAATGGTCAAAATTTAAAATTTCACCAGCCAGGCAGGTTTTGTGTAGGTGCTGTTTGAACACCTAACTGCTCAGTGTCACTGGGCTAACATAATTAGGTAATGGAATCGACTTTTCTCTTCCACGTCATTGCTTTGATGTGGCTTGGCTTTAGCTATCAATGCCTTTCAAAGTACTTAATTGGTATTGAAGTCTATATTTCCTTGCATTTCAAAACTTACAGTGCTGGAGTCACATAAATTTAGTGAGTAAAATTAGCCACTAAGATTTCAAAACATGTTTCTTTGTGGTAATTTGTTGTTTCTCCCCCTTGTCACCATCTCCTCTAGAAAAAAACAAAAACAAAAAAAAAAAACAAAAAAACATCCGATTTCATGTTTTTACTGGAGTTAGCTGTTCAGAGCAGTGAACAAGAGTCTAACCTGAACTGGGAATATTGTTCTGCCTACAGAGATTATCTGTATGGGCCTAAGCAGGAGGAGATAAAATGCCAGCGACTTTAGCAGTTAAGCACTTGCCTGTGAAGCCTAAGGACCCAGGTTTGAGGCTCGATTCCCCAGGACCCATGTTAGCCAGATGCACAAGGGGGCACACGCATCTGGAATTCGTTTGCAGTGGCTGGAAGCCCTGGCGCACCCATTCTCTCTCTCTCTCTCTGCCTCTTTATCTGTCACTCTCAAATAAATAAATAAAATTAAACCAAAAAAAATTTTTTTTAAATGCCAGCGACTTCTTTATGGTGGCCCTTCCATTTCCCCTATTCCCTCACAAGAATATTTCTGATACTGTTTAATATACCAAAACGTCTTGTACTCACCAAAGGCCAATGTATGCAAACATGTACTACATTACAAAGTAATAGAGGAGAAAGCATGGAGCTGAAGCTTTCATTCAGAATCTCCCCAGAAGACAAATTCACATGAAAAATAAATAAATAAAAAGGAAAAAGGAGAACAGAATGGGAAAAAAAGGTATTGGCATTTTCTACCTCTCCTGTAGTTACCAAACCCTCTAAATTGATGGACTGGAGTGTGAGACTTCTCATGCTTATTAGGACTCGTTACTGTAGAAGTACAAAGAAAAATTCTAAAAATGAAGCATATTGATAGCAATGACAAGTGGTCAACCACATGTAAACAGATTCTGATAAAAAGCAAAAGAGATCACAAAAGACTAATTAGTTGCTAGTGCTTTTACAATGTTCCAGACTTAACTGTTCATAAAGCATTCATGAAGAGGGAACTGCAAGCAGGAAAAGAACCAGGGAAGCCTCAGTGGACTTATCCTTATAATGATAATGAGATCTATGACCTGTCAGGAACTTCCATGAGTTCACACACCAAACTCGAGGGAAAAGACAGCTAAAATGGCCATGTCTGCACTCTAACAGGCAGTTGGAGGGAACCAAAGTGGTTTTTCAATTTAAAATAGTTGCTGTTTATAAAGGTTTTTCATGATAATATCTTTCATGGAGATAGCTATATAGTAATTTCAGAATAGAAACAATCTGAAAATGTGATATTAATTATAATTACAATGATTTTCATAGCAGACACGTTTTACCAACTAACAAACCGAGGAATTTATTACTTACCATTTGTCCTGGAGTATATTCTGATTGCACCACAGAAAGTAAATTCATATAAACATTGTACTTTCCCCTTTACATTGTAATAAAGATACAAAAAAGGTGACATTCAACAGGGGTTTCAATGCTAAGGAATAGAACAGATTAAAAATAGACAGCCCTTTTCTTCTAAGAAAACTTTTGGATGGTAACCTAAAAAATCAATAGGCTGTAAGTTTTATGATATTCTTAGTCTAGAACCTTCTACCAGAAATGTACAGCATCCACATTCCTGCGAAAAACATTCAATACTGTCAGCTTTTTAAAAATATGTGTCACAAATACTTACAGACATTTTTGTTGTAAAGTATAAATAAAAGTTACAAGTGATTACTGTATACTATGGAGAAAACTTTTAACTATTCTGTTAATTTTTGATGTCATTGATCATAGAAGCACAGTGATGTCTCTACCTGGGGTCATTACATTCCCAACAACCTCCAGACACCAAGTCTTATGAAAATAGTGATCTGAGGCATATTGCTTATCGCCTCCCCCCGCACTGAGAAAATCTTTCATTTATGTACGATTGCTCCTTTATTTGCTTTGGCGACCAGATAAGAAATTACTCTGGAAAACTAAAATACACCACATACACACTATGCCATGTCACTGCTGTCCGCCACTAGGTGGTAGAACTGTGGTGACTTTCTCCGTCATCTCTGGTTTCTAGAACTTACCTGCCCTGCAGCTTGCCAGGTAAAATTCATGGAATGGATATTGACAGGAATAGCTGGCATTCTCTGCTGCGCCTTTCTGAAATCGTGTGTGAAGGGGGCCATTTTTCCCTCTGAAACAATCAGGATATCTTCTTCAAATCCTGGTTTTTAAAATAATAAGGAAACCTATCAAACTAGATGCACTTCAAAGAATCCAAAACAGAAGCGCGCGGGGATGGGGGTGGGGGGGAAAGCAGAGTTCCTATAGGGCACTTCTTTTCACAAAGCACCTGCCTTTGGCACCAACGACGCTACCACACTACCCGGATTACTTTTCCTCAGGATGTGGTCAATAAAACACCTGCCTTTGGTACCAACGACACTACCACATTCCCTAGAGTACTTTTCTTCAGTACGTGGTAAGAACGTTCGTTGTTAACACACAGGTTTTCAGGGAAAGGCAACGGACGTGGTGGAGTTCAGTGGTGCACGTGAATGCTGGGCTCACCTAACAGCGCAGGACAGTAAAGATTGGCAGCATCAGGATCAGAACCCCGCCGCTTTGGTTTCTTGGGAAAGGTTTGTAAGCTTCCAGATGGGAAGTAACGAATTAAAAAGGAGGGAGTCATCGCCCTTAAGTTTTAAAACACATTAAACGCCCGCACCCCCGTTTTGCAGACAGGAAAGGCGCTGGTCCCGGGGTCTTACCTATGAGCACTCTGGCCTGGTGAGCATCGATCCACAGGTACAGGCTCTCCTCCCGCGGCTGCCCGGCCTCCGCCCGCAGCACCAGCAGACAAGGGAGGATGCTCCAGAGCCGGAGCGCCGCCGCCGGCGAGGCGCTTCTCCGGACCATGCTGCTCGGCACCTCCTCCGCGGGCGGAGAAACTCCTTCTGCCGCACCTAAGCCGAGACGTGTGCGCCCGTGAAGTTGTGGGTTCGGTTCCAGCTCGCCCGGCTGGGCGTGCAGCCTCGCGTCTCAGGGTGCGAGTGTGTGGCGCTGGCGGGGCCGGAGAGGAGGGCGCGAGGAGGAGGAGGAGGAGGGACGAAGGGAGGGACGGAGGGAGGAGGATGAGCGCGCGCGAAAGGAAGGGGCGCGGCGGGGGAGCGGGCGGCGGAGAGCCGAGGCTGGCCAAGCCTGCGATGCCAGCGCGCCCCGCAGCGCCCGCCGTCCCAGGGTCGCAGGGGGCCGCGGGGGACCCGCCAGGGGGAGCGCGTGGCCGCTGGGGGGCGCGGGCGGCGCGGGGCGGGGCTGCGGACCCGGGACCACGCCCCCCTGCCGGCGCCAGGTGGGGTGCGCGGTGGGGACGCACCGCCAGCGCCCTCAGTGGCATCCCGGGGTCCGCGCTCACTCCCTCCTCCGGCCAGAAGGAGTACTGGCCGCGGAGGTGGGCGGTGAGTGGCCCGTCGACGATCGTGGTGATTACTCCTGTGTCCACCCCGGCACTAACTGAAGGCACACATTCCACCTTTTGTCCCTTTTTGCTTAAATATTTTCTCCCTGTTCCCAAACTCTGATCTTCTCCGTCCTGCGCTACGTAGACAGTTTGCGCGCTCCCATCGAGTCTCACCGGCCAGCGGGGTGCTGGCCTGGCTCGGGACATTCATTCTGCGGCGTGGTTTGTCTTCCTGATAACCCGGCAGCGCCTTGAAAGTTTCTTGGGCGCTGGATGACAAGTGTGCCTCACCTCTTGAAGGTAGAGCGTCCCGAAAATCAAAACCATCTTCACATTGGTGGAGTTTTTTTTTTTTTAATTATTATTATTATTGGCGATGGAGAGTGAGGACAACGTCAATGCAACGTCAGCGTCGCCCACCCACCCAGGAAAAGCCGTGTTTGCTTACCTTTGTTCTTCAGGAGTGTCTGCGACTGAATGGCCCCGTCGCTCAGTCCTTTGTATAGCAGTGGGCATCTCAATAGAGCAAAGCAAACAGAAACCACAGAGAAGCTGGACACGTGCATGCAGCAAGTTCAATAAATGCTAGGTTTCAAGAAGTTACTAGAAAGAATAGAACACACGTTCCCAGTTATGAAGTCTGTCTAGCTATCCAACTGACAGAAAGGAGAAATCACACAGGAAGTTATTTGATGATTGATCTCAGTTCGCGGTGTCTAAACTTTTAAGTTCTTTCTAGTGCTTGCTTATTCCTCACAAGTTTTTGAGACAGGTACAGTTCATTTTACTAGCTACTTAGAATCCCTCATTATTATAAGTAAATCATGATTAAGACAATTAAATTAAATGACAAATAAGTGCTGTGCCTCCAAAGTTTGACAGCCATTCTTCCTTTAAAAGCTGGGAGATTGCTCAGTGGTTAAAAGCACTTTAAACCTGAGGACTAGAATTCAGATCCCCAGAATCCACATAACACTGTATACAAGTAACAGATGTGTCTATAATCCGGATGTGGCCACAGCAATGGGAGGCAGAGTCAACCGCCTGAAGCCCTTGGGCCAGAAGGAGGGAGAGAGAGACTCAAACAAGGTGGAAAGTTAGGATTGATTCTCCAAGGTTGTCCTTTGCCCTCCACATACCCTATGGCATGTGCATGACCACAAACAAGCGTTTGTGGGTGCGTGTGCACACACGCACACGCACCCACACACACCCACCACCATTTTTTTTCAGCTAGCTGTGGTGGTACAAGCTTGTAACCTCAGCTCTTGAGAGGTGGAGGCAGGAAGATCAGGAGTTCAAGGTCATCCTTTGCATGACAGATTTTTTTTTTTTTTTTGTTATCCTTTGCATGGCAGATTCCTCCAAATTAAAAGACTCCCTCCAAAAGGGAGGAAGAAGGAGGGAGGTCAACAAGGCTGGGACAGCTGAAGCTTAAAAGGTATGTGTCCACTCCCCAAGATTATAGGAATGGTAAACAACTGTTGAAGGGTGAACTCTGATGGTGTTGTGTAGCAATTTTCTCTCAAGTAAAACATTCCAACCAATCCCAGGAAAAGGTTGCAAGACACTTCCCCCAAGGCTATGCGAAGGGCACACAACCGCTTGGGGAGACTAACTGCTGACCTGAGCTGCCCGCAGGCTGGGCAGTGTGCTCCAGAGACGCAGCTCCCGAGTCGTCACCTAGGCCAGGGTGGGCTTTTCAGGACACAGCTGTGTCTGAGTCACCCACGCTCCTGTAAAGTAAGCCCAATAAACTCATTGGTTCATCCAAAACTGATTTTGGTGCAATTGTGCTTTGGTCTGTGCCCTATCTAGGATGCCGAAACTATGTTCACATTTTCCATAAGACTCTGATACATAACAAATTCAAAGCCAGCCTGGGTTACATGAAACCCTTTCTTAAAAAAAAAAAAAAGGGGCTGGAGAGATGGCTTAGCGGTTAAGCGCTTGCCTGTGAAGCCTAAGGACCCCGGTTCGAGGCTCGGTTCCCCAGGTCCCACGTTAGCCAGATGCACAAGGGGGCGCACGCATCTGGAGTTCGTTTACAGAGGCTGGAGGCCCTGGCGCGCCCATTCTCTCTCTCTCCCTCTATCTGTCTTTCTCTCTGTGTCTGTCGCTCTCAAATAAATAAATAAAAAATTTAAAAAAAAAAAAATCCCAAACCTCATAAGACTCACAAATGACCACTTTTCTAATGTTATATTTTGTTTGAATGAGCTCATTTATGTAATGTTTTAGTGCCTTAGGCAAACCTTAAAACCATTTAATATTGTAATGCTGGTGTCACTTAGTTAAAAAAAAAAAGACAATAATTTCACAACACAACAGGCATTTTCTTTGACTTGGAGCTTGAAGTTTTCATTGAAGATTTTTCTCCCTTAGTGTTGCTCAAACCTACATGGCTCTTGGTGCAAGGACGCCCTCTACAGGTCATTCTAGTCAAATACTAATTGAGAGCTATCCATATAATTTACTTTCCGGTGAGAGGGAAAAGGGTTGCTAAATGCTAAATTCTCTCCTAATTCAGAATGAGGCTTCTTTTTTTTTCCGGGGGGTGGGGGTTAGAATTTAGTGTTGGAAACAGCAATATATCCTGCTGTAAGGACATTTTATTATCTTTTAAAATGGTTGTTTTGCCAGGCACGTTGATTCACACCTGTAATCCCAGCACGTGGAGGCTAAGGCAGAACTATTGATATAAATTTGAGGCCAGCATAGGCTACATCATAAGTTCATAAGCCATCATAAGCCAGTTTGGACTGTGGAGACACCCTGATTCAAAATAATCGGAAAAAGGTTGCTTTTGGTTCACTTCTTTCTAGTAGGAAACACTTAAAAACATCTTTTAGTATATGTAGAGGAAAATGCTATTTTTAAAAAATCATGGATTTAAGCCAGGTGTAGCAGCACACGACTCCCTGTGATGCCAACACTCTGAAGCTCACGGGACAGGAAGGAGTAGCTTTAGTCTGAGGCTAGCCTGGGACACATAGTAACACCCTGTCTCAAAGACAAATACTAAGTATATGGTTTAAGCTGTCTTGGGTATTAAAAAGTAGGAAGAAACATATTTTGTGTTACACAGTAATACAAAATTGCAGTGGAATGTATCTTTATGTGAAAAAGCCCATCCCAAAGCTGAATTCTTCTCCTTTCTGTTATTGAGGAGAAGTCAAGTATTTTATTCATTTAGCAGGGTTATTTGTTTTTAATTTCTCTACCCAAATAAAAGTTTGGGGCTAGAGAGATGGTTAAGTGGTTAAGGTACTTGCCTGCAAAGCCTAATGGCCCAGGTTCGATTCCCCAGCATCCACATAAAGCCAAATGCACAAAGTGGTGCGTATGTCTGGAGTTTGCTAGCAGCTGCAGGTCCTGGCATGCCTATTCTTTCTCCTTTCCCTCTTTTACTTTGTTCCCAAATAATAAATAAAAATATTTTAAGGTGCGATAAGTTACTTGTGATGATAAAATATTGACAATAATGCACCAAAAATTATTACATTTATTTTGAAAATTCTGCCATTGATCTTGTACTTTCCTTTCTTGTGTGATTCATCCTTATCAATGATGTTTGCAGCCTCACTTCTTTGTTCCTCAATTCGCTCGTTCATTCAGCAATATTTATTAAACACCCATTGTATGCAGGACACCGACCTAGAAGCTACAGAAAAAAACAAAATGTGACCCTAGCCTCAGAGCACTGGAGTTACTAAAATGGCAAGCACCAGACAACTGTAATAGAAGACAGAATGTGATGACTTTTGACAAGACCAGAAGACTAGAAATTCACAAAGGAAATCTGGTACCTACAATTCTGAACATTTTTTATTTATCATTCATCCAAAACATTTACTACGTGTTTATCAATACATTCTGCAGACATAGGGGATAGAAAGGCAAGTGAAGGGAGTTGGGGAAATGGCTCAGGGAGAAAAGTGCTTTCCTGTTTGCCACAACCATGTAAAACCAGGTGTGGCACTGGACACCTGTAGTCCCAGCTCTGAGGGTCAGAAACAGGAAGATCCCAGGGCTTGCTGAATACTTTAAATCAGTGAGGGCTAAGTTCAGGGCAAGATCCTATCTCAACAAATATGATGAAAAGTAATTGAGGAAGACACCCATTGTCAACTTCTCCCCACCACATATGTGCAAACACATGCACACACATACACAGATCGATCATATGTCATGCTGGTGTCATGCTCAGGGTATTTGGGGACTGACAGGAAATTTCCATAATGTAAATGATGGCATTCTGGGAGAACTTCATAAAGTAGACCATCATATAGTAGACATAAGTATACTTGCATAATCTTGATGGCCAAAGGGAAGTTCAGAGTGACAAATTATATCCACACATAGAGAGTGGCAATAATAAAGCAAAAAGACAAGAGAAAGAATGACATTTTGTAGGACTTGCACCATGAAACTGTAGTAGGAGAAGATGGGGTTGAAGAAGAGAAGAAGATGGGGTTGAAGCTCAAAAGGTAGACAGCTGTGGTGGTTTGATTCAGGTGTCCCCCATAAACTTAGGTGTTCTGAATGCTAGGTTCCCAGCTGATGGATATTTGGGAATTAATGCCTCCTGGAGGGAGTGTGTTGTTGGGGGCGGGCTTATGGGTATTATAGCCAGTTTCCCCTTGCCAGTGTTTGGCACACCTTCCTGTTGCTGTAGTCCATCTTATGTTGGCCAGGGGGTGTTGTCCACCCTCTGCTCATGCCATCGTTTTTCCCTGCCATCGTGGAACTTCCCCTTGAGCCTGTAAGCCAAAATAAATCTCTTTTTCCCAGTAGCTGCTCTTGGTTGGGTGATTTCTACCAGCAATGAGAACCGGACTGCAACAACAGGAGTTGGTTATGGAAGGCTGTGCTGAAAAGAACTCCAAATACAGTACTCTTCCCTTATCAACAGGGACTATATTTCTAGACCTGCATTGGACGTCTAACCTGCAGATAGTACTGAGCCTTCAGCTTTCTTCTGTATATGCACACCTATAGTAAAGTCGAATTTATAGACCACACACAGTAAGTGATGAACATTATTAACTAATCATGAAACAGAAAACCATAATAACATTCTATAAAACATGTGAATGTGGTCTGTAAAAATATATTGTACATTCACCCCTTTTTGGTGAATGATGGAAAATGATACACCTATGTGATTAGGTGATGAAGGAGGCATGGTAACATGGTGATAGCTACCATATAAGGATTGCTTGCACACAAGCACTGTGATACCAAGAGAGTCATTCTGAAAACTGAGACAGCTACTAAATAACTGATAGTCAGGTAGCCCGTACACAGTGCAAAAATGATGGACAGAGGAATGGGTCATGCCCTGAGCTACATGAAATCGAAAAACAGGAGATTTCATCATGCTATTCAAAATGGCATGTAATTTTAAATTTATGAATTGGGTTTTTTCTGGAATTTTACACTTAACGTTTTTAGACTTTTGTTAGCTACAGGTCATTGAAACTTCAGAAATCAAAGCTGTAGATAAGAAGGCAGAGGCTCATGGAAGTTATTTAGCGATGCGCTCGTCAAGTGTGTGTTGTATAGAGTGACTTCCTTTCACAGAGAACAGTATGGGAAAGGGGCAAAGTCACTTTACAGTGGAGAGGGAGACCATTATCTCCCCCAGGCAATCAAGGTCAACGTCAACAGTGAGAAGTCTAATTGTCAGTCTGTCCCTTTGACACAATGTGAAGAGAATGGCAGTTTACCTCTATGGTCTTTTTCCTAAAACTCCATAGCTGCAGTCTCATTGTGGGGGAAATACCTGAACTGTCCACTGAGGGACACTTTATGGAGCATTTGGCTAGTGCTACTCCACACGTTCAGGATATCAAACAACAAAACAAAGGACACTCGTGAAACTTTACTGGAGAGGGACTGCTGGAGAAATAACACCTACGTGTTACATGGCACTGTAACATGAGACACTGGGTAAATTAAACAAGTGTAAGTAAACTACTAATAAGAATAGAACAATCCTGGCTTATTAATTATGACAAACATTATGATAAAATAGGAAAATTCAAGTGTGGGATGTTTAAGAGCTCTCTGCACTAACTTTGCCATTTTTTTCAGTAGATGTAAAATTATTCTAAAACATAATTTACTTTGAAATGAAATGAGAAATAAGGAACAAAATACACTTAAATTTTTGCCATCAACATTTGAATAATGAAATGATTTTCTCATTCAAAAATCGGATTTGTGGGGCTGGAGAGATGGCTTAGTGGTTAAGCGCTTGCCTGTGAAGCCTAAGGACCCCGGTTCGAGGCTCAGTTCCCCAGGTCCCACGTTAGCCAGATGCACAAGGGGGAGCACGCGTCTGGAGTTCGTTTGCAGAGGCTGGAAGCCCTGGCGCGCCCATTCTCTCTCTCTCCCTCTATCTGTCTTTCTCTCTGTGTCTGTCGCTCTCAAATAAATAAATGAAAAATTAAAAAAAAATCGGATTTGTGGCTTCTCTTAGAAGTTGAGTGATCTGGCAATGGTTTCTTCTGACAAAGGAGTGCTCTTTCTGTTCTCCAGATAAGCCCAGCACCGTCCAGTCCTGACCGGACTTCAACTCAGCCTCACTCTCCTGGACCTGCTGAGCTTCAGTAGCCACTTGAGTTTGCTGTTGATGACCTGCAGGAGAGGCAATAGGCCAGAGAAGAAGAAAATGTCCAAGGGGGCTGAAGTCAGTCCTCAGTCTGGAGGTGCAGATATGGGGCAATGGGCAGCGCAAGTGGCCTTTCTGCTAGCCACTTTGCCTTGTGGTCTCAGTCAGAACTAGCTTAGTAGTTAAAGGTGTTGGGCCAGAGGCTGAGCATACCAGCCACACCTGAGCTGTACTGGGAGAAGGAAAGGAACAGACTCCTCTGTAGCACACTGCTATGGAAAGGAAATCTCAAGAAAGAGCTAGATGCCAAGTGTGCTTAACACAGTTTTGTGTTACGGAACCAATATATAATAAGTATGCATATATAAGGATGCACAAACTATAATTAGGTATCAACCTACATGTTTCTATATAATATCTGAAGGATTATATGCTAAGGTATTTCCAGCATCTGTCTATGGAGTATAGGAATGAGAATAGAGAATGCTTTTCATTTTAGTCATAATATGGCTTTTATTTTTTGGGGGGTAGGGTCTCACTCTAGCCCAGGCTGACCTGTAATTCACAATGTAGTCTCATGCTGTCCTAAGATAGAAAGGGTTGAAGAGATGGCTCAGAAGTTAAAGGCACTTGCTGGCAAAGCCTAACAACCAGGTTTGATTCCCCAGTACCTACATAAAAGAGATGCACAAAGTGGCACATGCATCTGGAGTTAGTTTACAGTGGCAGGAAGTCCAGAAGTTCCCGTTTTCTCTGTCTCAAATAATATTTTTAAAATAAACTGTTCTTTTAATTAAAATATTTTTTTCATTTCTCTTTGCTTTTATTTATTCACAGGAAACAAGGAGAATGTTTATTAAATACCATTTACGGTAGTTAGAGGACATAGTCCTATAAATTATTGTAATAATTTTGAATATTTTACTCATATCATGTACTCTAATATTCCTTAAATACATTCATTCACTTACTCATTCAATAAGTATTTAACACTTAAAATATTTAAGCATTTGTATTTCTAATAGCCCAGGTTTTATTAGTGAATTAAACAGAAGATAATATTTGCCTTAAGGAATCTATACTTAAAATGTATGCTAGGAGTATAATCACATGTCCAGATATTTTGCTCAATTTATTTCCTCTAAAATTTTTCATTGTATATATCCAGTACACATGGTACTTTGTTACATAAGGACATTTTCATGCAAGTATTATTATAAGATGGAATTACTCTCTGAATGCCTCTCTCACCTACCTCTTTCATCTTCCCCTTCCCACTAGTCTTTTTGTTTAACTTTTTATTTTATTTTATTTCATATAAATCATAACAGGTTATACTCTTTTTATCCCCTCACCCTGCTCCTATTACCCTCGGGGGGGGCCCTTCTCAGTGCGGTTATGGTGTTCACTGTGGGGCATGAAGGACTAAGTCCCTGTGGGGTAGCAGGGGGATGGTATATTCCTACCTTTCCACCCCCTCTTCCACAGTGTTCCCTGAGCCATGACAGGCCTATTGTCAGTCTGATTTAGTGTTGAGCTCTCTGTAGCCTCTGGGTTTTTGCTTTGATAGGTTTTGATTAATCACTGTACCTGTCACCATCACCCTGGAACTGGTTGTCAGATTAACAGTGAGAGCAGTATTTATGTCACCACTTCCTCTACAATTTCTCCTGGGCCCTGGCAGATGTGGTAGAGGTAGTACATCTCATGGTAAGCAGTCAGCTATCTTCTTGATGATGGATATTGGTTCTCCTTCATTTTTTCTGTCATCTGTAAAATAAAGCAGATTCTTCAAACAAGAGTGAGAGCAGTTGGGTTAAAGGGGGTATGCAAATTTATTTGAGAGTTTTCTTTGGTGTGCAAGCTGACTCTTCTCCAGAGAGCAGTATGTGCTTCTGTCTGAAGTCTGAGATTCCTGACCATGGGGTTCTAACTTGATTTCCAATACCGGCCATGAGTTCTCTCCCACTGAGTGGGCCTTAGGTCCAATCAGAGAACAGTTGCTTACCCACAGAGGCTAAGTCCCACTATTGCACAAGTGTGTATTTCTTGTCCAGTTGGTTGATTTCACAGTCTTCAGGGTCCCCTGCTTAGTCATGCTGTTGGTGACCGTTGTACTCTAGTAGCTCCCGCGGGGCTCTCCAGCACTATGAAGGCTAGCTGGGGGGAGCTAGTTTCCCGTTCAGCTCCAGCATGGTATGCTGATGTCCTGTGACCACAGCCTGTGGTATCTCTAGCAACAGTGTCTTATCTTTTAGCTCTTGCAGGTAACCATGTGTTTTGACAATGGCCTACACTATTTTGGTGACCTGATGGGTCTCTCTGACAAACAGCTTATTATGGAGGGCAACCCAATTCTGGGCCTGGGATTTACCAGCCAGAATCCATGGTTAATGTTAAGCTTTTTCTACCTACTGTCCAGACTGTCCTCTCTCCCCACTTAGATCTGATTCATGTTGTCTTAACTTTTGTACAATTCCCTACCTACCCTCCCTACCCTGCGAAGACCCCTGTCCCCAATATTCTATCCCTCCCCTAACCTGTCAGGTAACTCCTCCTTTTCTCTTCAAATAGAAAAAAAAAATGTTTATTTTGTGCTTTAGTTTCTCCCTAAGTAGGTAGCCATCCCCTCCCCAGGCTATCCCCTCTTACAAGGCTGCTGACATACTTGATCACTTAGGAACTCTCCACCACCTCACCTGATGGCTCAGTTCTGAAGACCACCCCAGCCTGAGCTCTCCTCACCATCGCATGCCGTGTTCTTGTGTTTCTTTCCTTGCTCACTGGCATTGCCAGGCAACCCTGTGCAATCACTTTCCACACATCAGACCCATTATTTCCTACTTCTCCATGCTGTTTTCATTTCAAAAGGTTTAAGAAACTATTTTTATGATGGGGGGGGGAGAAAGCAAATTCACGGCCTAAGGCAGTAAAACAAATGCCTTCATAGAATAAAAAAAAAAAATTTTAACTTGAGGACTCTGTTTAATTGGTTACTTCAGTTTAAATTAAGATTAAGGAATGCTTTTCAGTGATGGAAATATAATATGTATCTTGTTAATGTTTGTTAAATTATATTGAGTTAGTGTAATGTTGAGATACAAATGGTTACAGCTGGTATTATAGTTATTGGTGTGTGTGTGTGTGTGTGTGTGTGTGCATGTGCGTGTTCATGCGTGTTCATGTGCACAGAGGTGTGTGGAGGTGTATAGTGTAATGGTGTGCTTTGTAGGATAGAGGACAACTGTTAGTTGTCAATATTTGCCTTCTACCTTGCTTGGCATAGGATGTCTCATGGTTAATAGCTCTGTGCTGCCGGTTAGCTGGATTAGAGAGGGCAGCATGATGGCATTAGGAAGAGAAACAATATTACGTGTTTAAGTATTGGTTGTGTTCACACTGATGTGACTGCACCCATGTGCCAAACCATGCACACTTGGACACCAATAAAACAGCGAATGTTACTGTGTAAACTTAAGAACAAATTTAAATAATAAAATAAACTGGAGAATAAACACAAATAAAACTCAGAAAGCGAAATAGCAGCCCAAATGGTGTCAATGGGTCTTAGTGTTAAGAGCCACTGAACAAAGCCATGAACCCCCTGATGACGTTCCTGCCCCAGAATATAGTTCACACATTCAGAAACGGAACTACTCATTCCCCTCAGGTATGACTCCACTCTCCTGTGAATAGTGCCAGGCGTTTGGAGAAGAATTAGTCTTTTATCAAATGGATGACAATGAATGAACTATATTTCAACCAAAGCCAGCAAGTTATTGGCAGTTCGGGCTAGCACCTAAGTCACTGAATTCCAGTGATCTGTGTAGCACATCCTATGCTCCACAAGTCTTGTGCTAACGTGGAAGAACACTGTGAGAGCTCAAGTGTTTCAATTCAATGCCAGCATTCAACTTCTAAAGTAAAATACAATAAAATGCCAGTACTCAAATTATAGTACCACCTTGGTTTATTAAGAAAGCAAATGAAAAAGAGCCCTGGTTTTCTAAATAACATCACTATTCACATTCCTCAAAGGAAAACTGTGCTGTTGACTCAGACTGCAAGTCCCTTGTGCTCACATAATTTGTTGATAGCAGATCAGTGTTTTCGTTAGGCTATTAAAGGCTTTTTGCCATTTAAAGTATATTCTGTAACCTTCTGCAACTGCTCTGGGAAATTTTAACATGTAGAAATGTTTAGTTTACTTGTTGTTGGCAATTAAAATAGTTCAGGGAGGAGCCCTAACTAATAAATTGCCTTATTTGGGGTAATATTTGAATAAAGGGTGTCAAATTGAGGAATTCTACTTTAAATTTTAAATTTACTTTACATTTTACTTTTTTGCTTGTTTGTTTGTTTTTTGAGGTAGGGTCTCGCTGTAGCCCAGGCTGACCTGGAATTCACTATGTAGTCTCACATTTTATGCAACCCCTATTAAAATCTCAATGGCATTCTTCATGGAAAGAGGAAAAACCAATCCTAAAATTCATTTGGAAGTACAGAAAAAAAACAACCCTTGAATATCCAAAACAATTCTGAGCAACAAAAATAAGGCTGTGGCATCACCATGCCTGATTTAAAGCTATATTATAAACCCATAACAAAACAGCATGGTTCTGGCACAAAGACAGACATGTAGATCAGTGGAACAGAATAGACAACCCAGATGTTAATCCAGGCAGGTACAGCCATCTGATTTTTGGCAAAAATATTCATTAGAGAAAAGACAGCCTCTCTGGGGGAAAACTGGATATCTATATGCAGGAGGGTGAAAATAGATCCTTGTCTTTCTCCATTCATAAGAATCAAGTCCAAAGGATAAGAGACCTTAATATCAAACCTGAAACTATGAAACTTTTCTAGAGGAAAAAGTAAGGGAGACCTATCAACATCTTGGCATAGGCAATAACTTTCTGAATATAACTCCAATTGCTCAGGAAATAAAACCACTAATCAACCACTGGGATCTTATGTAATTACAAAGCTTTTGTACAGCAAAGGATACTGGTAGAGCAAAGAGACAACCCACAGAATGGTAGAAAATCTTTGCTAGCTAAACATTTGACAGAAGATTCATATCCAGAATAAACAAAGAATTCATAAAACAAAACAATAAGGAGTCAAACAACACAATTAAGAAATGGGCTATGGGGCTGGAGGAATGGCTTAGTGTTTAAGCGCTTGCCTGTGAAGCCTAAGGACCCCGGTTCAAGGCTCGGTTCCCCAGGTCCCACGTTAGCCAGATGCACAAGGGGGCGCATGCGTCTGGAGTTCATTTGCAGAGGCTGGAAGCCCTGGCGCGCCCATTCTCTCTCTCCCTCTGCTGGAAGCCCTGGCGCGCCCATTCTCTCTCTCCCTCTATCTGTCTTTCTCTCTGTGTCTGTCTCTCTCAAATAAATAAATAAAAAATTTTATAAAAAAAAAAAAAAAGAAAGAAATGGGCTATGGAACTAAATAGGGAGTTCTCAAAGGAAGAAATACAGATGGCATATAAACATCTTAAAAAGTGTTCTACATCCTTAGCCACGAGGGAAATGCAAATTAAAACTACTTTGAGATCCCATCTCACTTCTATCAGAATGGCTACTATCAAGAAAACAAATGACAATAAATGTTGGTGAGGATGCAGAAAAAAAGGAACCCTTCTACACTCTTGGTGGGAATGCAATCTGGTACACCTATTGTGGAAATTAGTGTGGAGGTTCTTGAGACAGCTAATAATATATTTACCATATGATCCAGCTATAGCACTCCTAGGCATATATCCTAATGACTCTTCTCACTACCTTAGAGATACTTGCACAACAATGTTTATTGCCACTCTATGCATAATAGCCAGGAAATTGAACCAGCCTAGATGTCCCTCAACAGATGAATGAAGAATAAAGATGTGGTACATTTACACAATGGAGTTCTATTTGGCAGTAAAGAAAAATGAAATTAGGAAATGTACATGGAAATGGATGGATCTGGAAAGGATGATAGTAAGTCAGGTGACACAGGCCCAGAAAGCTAAACCTTGTATGTTTTCTCTCATACGTGGATCCTAGCTATGAATGTTTAGACTTTTGTCTGTGCTGGAACTAAAAATTGGTAGCAGAGTCCAGTAAGCTAGAAAAAGGCTATATGGGAGGGAGAGGAGGGAAGGACTTAAGGGGATGGTATTTTATATATGTAAGTAGAAGAACAGATTACAGGGAGTTGATAGGCCTATGAGAGGCCAGGGGAAGAGATTGAGTAAAAGAAGGGAGTGGGGAGGGTCCATCAAAATTCAATACATTCTGAATAAGACATATGAAAGTCTGCTTTTTTGGATAATGGCACAACTAGAAGCCATAGATTGTTACTAGAAAATTTTAGTGCCAGGGATGCGACACCTTCCAGTAAGTTGTTGGCCAGGAAGGTCTCCATTGCCTCCCAAAACAATACAGGCTATTGCCAAGGCCCTTGGTTTCCCACAAGAAACAGATGGTATGACGACCCTCTTGCTGAAGACTTCACATGTCTTGGTGGCAAGGTCATTCAGAAATCAAGCTGGGCCTGAGCTGAAAACCTTCTCCCTGTAGACCAACTAACTGACTGTAAGCCTGAAAAAGCTGCACTGCATGCAGCCCTATGGGAGACAGAAGTCATCCACAGTGAAAACAATAGACATGGGAAGACTCAAGTTTGGCCAGATAGGCCAAATGATCAAACAGGTGCAATAGTGGCATGTCTGCTCTGGGGGAAACCAACTCTCTCTAATTGGACTGGAGGCCCACTCTATGGGAGGGAATACATGGCTGGTACTGAAAACTTAATCAAAAGCCTATGACAGGGGAGGTCATGAGTCTTAGGGGTACAAAGCCTGTTCTTGTCTGGATAAATGCATACATTATGCTCACCAAACTGCCCTGTAAGCTCTACACTTAAGGTTCATATTCAGATAATAATGCTACTCTCACTTTTGGTTAAAGAAGCTTCTCTTTTCAGATGGCAGTGACCACTTGGATGACCCAAAAGGCAACATACTGCTGAGAAGAATTGACAGAGGAGTGTCCAGCACGGAAACATCTCTATCACACCCTCCAAAGTTCAGGGTCCATTGCAGAAAAGGTGGCAGAAAAAATGTAAGAGCCAAGGGAAGGGTACTACCCCTTACAATGCAACTGTCCAGAGAGAAATTGGTCTTGATATCCATGACCTCACATGTGGTGCCTAGCAATACCTTCACAAGACCCTCATAATGGGAGAAAAAGATGACATCAAAATAAAAGAGAGACTAATGGAGAGAGGAAGTGGATATGATAGAAAGTGAAGTTGTGAAAGAGAAAGTGGGGGGGATTATCATGGTTTATTGTCTGTAAGTATAGAAGTTGTCAATAAAAATTATACATTAAGCTCCCCCACCCCGCCTGTTCGGCGCGGCGGCGGCGGCGGCGGCAGCCCGTGCTCCTGCCCCTCCCGTGCTCCTGCCCCTCCGCCACCTCCCCCGCAGCCTCTTCCCCGGCCGGCGGCGTTGGCGGGGAGGGGGCAGTAGTTGTAGACGCCCGCCCCTGATCGGAGAAGGTGAAGGAGGATAAGATATTGGACAAAAGTAGATGCCTACCTCATGGTACAGTCTTCCTTTGGGGAAGGTTCATGCTGAAAAACTGAAGCAACTAGTGGGTGAATATGATCAAATTTCTCTACCAAGCTGTCAGTCTGATAAAGAAAAACCCTTTTTGTCACCCTAATGAAGCATTCAAACAAGTCCTGTGACTCTTTTCAAGATGAACTTGAAAATTACATTAAAGCACAGAAAGCCAGAGGCCTAGAGCCAGAGACTTCTTTCAGAAGGATGAGAGAGGACTATTTAAGAAATGGTAGGTACAGAGAAGAGGCTGATTCCAGACCCAGGTACAGAATGTTTGACCCAGGATTTTCATCTGGAACCATCCAGACCCATCCAAGATCATGCAGTATTTCACAAACCGTACAGAACCGGTTCCCAGCTCACAACAGCAAGCTATCACTAGACACTCTGGGTTACTGTCAGTTTAGCAGGGACTATTTCTCAGAAAAAACAGTGCCCCTGAACTTTAGTCAGCAAGAATACAATTGTGGCTCATACAGCCTAGAGTTTGGAGTTCACAAACACCTCTGCTCAGGTTTCAGCGCCAGCGACTCTCATGCCAGTCATAAACATATGCATCCAAAAAGGAAAAGGCACCTAGAAGAAGACAGAGAAAGAACTGAGAAAGAGCGGCCCAAGCATGAGAAAAAGAAGTTCTGAGGAAGTGGATTTAAACAAACAAAAGAGCATCCAAAGAAAGAAACCGAAGGGAGAAACAGAAACTGAACCAGTCAGTACAGAAAAGCTTAAGACTCGAAAAGAGAGAAAAACCCGAGATGAAGCCTCTGAGAGAGAGGACCGCAAGCGCAGAAAGGAGAAGAAGGAACAGGGCGAAGAAAGGACGGAGGAAGAAATGCTCTGGGACCAGTCTACCCTTGGATTTTGAAACTCTTCAATTGGTTCTCCTGGGATTAAGTTGAAAAATATTTGAGAGCTTGGTTTCATGATACTCATGCCACCTATCCTATGTCAAGAGGTACTTTAATTTCTGACAGTGAGCACAAAGTATTTAGTTTGCTTGTTTTCCAATATGAAAATTACATTTTCTAAAAGCGTCATTACATCTTACATATAATTTCCCTTTATGAGAGTGGTGCTGCTTTTTGTTAAATTGCTGTGATGGAATTATTTTCCCTTGGGAGACCCATTTATTTTAAATTGCAGGATTAACACTTTGCAGAATCTATGTTTTGGTTGGGTTTGTTTTAGTTTTGTGTCAGGTATTTTTATGCTCACTGGTTTTCTATGAAGCAATTTAGACTTCCTTTGTTAGATCTAACTTGCAGTGTTGGAGAGTGAAATACATTATAATAAGCTTATCTTACATACAGTCCCAAAAGTTTCAGCATCTTCACACAAATTCAGTTTCTAATCTGGGAATGTTTATAATAAAGTTCTAATTTCTGAAAAAAAAATTATACATTAAAAAATTAAAAACGAATCTAGGATTTGGGGTTCAAGGATTTTTCTGGACCCCAAGCAACCTGTTTCATAAGGCAACAATTGGTGGGACTATTTTGAAAAGGGTATGAGTATTATATCATGGGAGAAAATGGGAAGCCCGTTTTCTGGCTGTGACCATGACTTGGGGTATTTCTACTGCTTCTCTCCACTTGTGGGAGAACTAGCTTGCTTCCTCTTCTTGCTGGAGGTTAAGATCACTATCTCTGACTAAGCTGAGGAATGAACGGTGCATGGCATTGGTGGTGGTCAGGCAGACAGACAGGACTCCCTTCAGACTAGGGACTCTCTGCTGTAGCCCTCACTCACCATGGTACATATCAGCATCTCTGGCTGCCTGGCCCCACTCCACCCTGCTGGGATTGTGAGCCCTGTTGATGCATGCTATCACCTGGGCCAAACTGGGATGGCATCAGGCAGGCTTCATTTGTGAAGTTGACAAAACTACATCTTTGGAGGGAATGTTCACTTGGTTGAGTTTCTCCAACCCTCAGCCATGCTTAACAGGGCTGAACTCCACATGGAAGCTGGGGTCCAAAGACAGCTGGCTGTAATGTCTTCTAAGTTTTTTGTTTTCCTCTTTTTATTTTTTCCATCACAAGCCACTGTGCCACAAGACACATAGCTGCCCATGGGTGGGGGGTGGGAGGATGGAGCTCCAGGCTCCTGCTCTGGGCTCTGCCCCTCCTGCAGTACCAGCCTCTGCCCAGTTCAATTGGAGAGTTGAGGCTATGCCTCCAGAGTGGAGCAAGCTGCCATCCTGAGACCCTGGGTCTCTGGCCATCTCAATGAGGGCGAGACAGAAACTGCTCCAGCCAAGCCCTGGGCGTAGGCACTTGGCTGGAAAGGTTTCTTCAACAGGCTTGGGTCCCAGCCACATGCCTCCTCCCTGCTATGGAGCAGAGACCCGAAGCTGTATCAGCTGGGTGTGGGAGGTAACCATGCTGTCCCTCAGGGAATACAGAGGCGCAGTGGGAGAAGACCTGCCTGATGGTGCTTGCTCATTGCCGTGAATTTCTGCCAAAGTGTTCTATAACAAATATGTCTTTACATAACTGTAAACCATTGATTCAGACAGGTATTACAAAAAGTGAAATGAGCTAGGCCTGGTGGCTCAGGCCTATTGTCCTAGCTACTTGGGAAGCTGAGACAAGAAGATCACCAATTCAAGGCTCCAATGTGATAGCCTGACCCCACATTTTAAAACTATGCAACTTTTAAATTGCTTAGTAAAAATAAACACATAATTTTTAAATTTTTATTTTGTTCTACGTTATTTATTTATTTATTTTGGGTTTTTCAAGGTAGGATCTCGCTCTGGCCCAGGCTGACCTGGAATTCACTATGTAGTCTCAGGGTGGCCTTGACCTTACCGTGATCCTCCTACCTCTGCCTCCCAAGTGCTGGGATTCAAGGCCCAGCTTTAAATTTCTATTTTGGAGATAGAGAAAGAGGGGGGTTGTGAGAGAATGGGTGCGCCAAGGCCTTTCAACCACTGTGAACAAACTCCAGGTGCATGTGCTCTCTTGTGCGCATGTGCAACATTCCACGCTTGGGTCACTGCGCAGCTGGGTATGTGGGACCTGGAGATTCAAACGTGTTCTTAGGCTTTTCAGGCAATGCTTTAACTGCTAAACCATCTTCCAGCCCATAAATAAGTACATAATTTTTATTTTATTTTATTTTAGAGAGAGTCAGAGAGAGAGAATTGGTGTGCCCATGCCACCTCAGCCACTACAATCAAACTCTACACACTTGAGTCACCTAGTGGGCATGTACAACTTTGCACTTGCTCACCTTTGTGTGTCTGGCTTATGTGGGATCTGGAGAGCTGAACATGGGTCCTTACACTTTGCAGGGAAGTGTCTTAACCACTAAGCCATCTCTCCAGCCCTAAGTACATAATTTAATTTGATGTTTTCCAAATGACTTAATGATTTAAAAAGAACTTGTTAGTAATTGTACCTATTTTTCTCTTTTGTTTAGGCTTTATACAAAAAAGATGTTATTTAGAAACACTTTTTGGTTTCTTTATTATGTGTGATAAATTACAGTATGGCTTTCCTAACCCAAAGAGTCCAATAGATCTCTACTGAAGCTTTTGTTGGCATTTGATTTTTTCTTTTTTGTTTATTTGTTTTGTCTTTAAAGGTCAGAATTAACTGAAGCCTATAAGTGAAGCAAATTTTTATATAAACAGGCCATGATTTGTTAGATGATATCATAAATATAATTACTGAGTTTATGTTCTAGGCCAACTTCAACCCACATAGAGAATTATTGAAAACAACAAAATTCTCCCTGAGGTGGCTTATAATTTGCCAAGTATTTTAAATGACTATGATGGTCCTGTTACTTAAAAGGAGGAAACAACTGGCCTGAGTTCCAGGCCAACCTTCCGCAAGACAATAAAATTCTGCCTTACTTAATCTGAATAAAATCAGCTCCAAATGTGTTAGAGGTATTAATAAAGATTATCCCCGAGCCGGGCGTGGTGGTGCATGCCTTTAATCCCAGCACTTGGGAGGCAGAGGTAGGAGGATCACCGTGAGTTCAAGGTTACCCTGAGACTACATAGTGAAGTCAGCTTGGGCTAGAGTGAGACCCTACCTCAAAAAAAAAAAAAAAAAAAAAGATTATCCCCAAAACAGTTGTTACATTTTGCCTTTATTCAGAAGCTTATGACTTTTATAAATGTATTTCATGGAGTTTATTAACAGGAGATATTGCAAATCAACAGGTTATGGAAAATGTATAGGTATATATACTGGTATTATAAGATAAGTCTGCCTGCCATTTTTCCTAAATTTTATTTAAAATGTAGAGATTTTTGATAACATAGCAATAAGGAGATTCTAAATTTCTGCTAAAGCTGTTTCTCTACAAATGTCCAAAAATGAGATGGTTAATTAACTCTTTGAAGCTAGAATAGTTGCTTGTTTCTTAGTGGATAATAAGATTAATCAATTTGGTATACTCTCTCTTAATAGTATTATAAGAAAGATGGATAATTATGGGTTGAGATGAGATGTTTGAAAAAACTGAAAAAAATTCTTTCAATGTTGGACATAGAATGCTTGTTAGTGATTGAGGGCACTGGGAAAAAATTTTTGATGTTGGACATAAAATGCTTGTTAAAAGGGTTTTTTAAATTAACTTTACATTTATTTATTTGAGAGAAAGAGAAAGAGGGAGAGAGAGAGAGAATGGGTGCACCAGGACCTCCAGCCACTACAAACGAACTCCATATGCATGCGCCCCCTTGTGCATCTAGCTAATGTGGGACCTGGAAAATTGAACTGGGGTCCTTTGGCTTTGCATGCAAATGCCTTAACTACTAAGCCATCTCTCCAGCCCAAGTGCTTTTTTTTTTTTTTTTTAACAGAACTTAGATCAAAATGTTAGAATATGCAGGGCTGGAGAGATGGCTTAGCAGTTGATGGCATTTCCTGTGAGGCCTAAGGACCCATGTTTGACTCTCCAGATCCCACATAAGGCAGATGCACAAAGGTGGGGCAAGCACAAGGTCACACATGCCCACTAAGTGGCACAAGCATCTGGAGTTCTATTGCAGTGGATGAGGCCCTGTTGCACCAATTCTTTCTCTCTCTTCCTAAAAATAATATAAAAAATTTTTTAAAGTGGGGTGTGGTGGTACACGCCTTTAATCCCAGCACTCGGGAGGCAGAGGTAGGAAGATCACTGTGAGTTAGAGGCCAGTCTGAGACGAGTTAGTGAACTCCAGGTCAGCCTGAGCTAGAGTGAGACCCTACCTAGAAAAATAAAAAAAAAAATAAAAAAAATAAATAAAATATATATATATATATATACATATATATATGTATGTATATGTTAAAATATTTGGATGAAGGTACACTTATGTAAAAAGGATATAAGAGATATAAAATTTTGCCTAACATGAATTTCCTTTTATAAGGAACAAAAAGCTAATTTTCAGGCTAAACATAGATAAATACCATCCCTAAAACTAAGGATTTTTCAGTTGTTTACAGACTCTTAAGGATGCCTTAAAAGTTTTATATAGGGACACAGACAATCAGAAAGAAATGTATACTCAAAGATAAAGGGATACATCAAATATTATATAAATAGTCTATTAAGTAACACAAGGAGAACTTTCCAAAAGGGAAATAAACAAGGCCTTAAGGCACATTAGCGCCCCCCCCATACACACACCCATAGTTATAACTTTGCAATAAGAAAAACCAACCATAGATGTCAGAATGGTTATTTTAAAATCTGAAATATATATATGGATGAGTCTGACCAAGGATTGTTTTCTCTTTGCCCTCTTGCACGGTCACCCTAATTTTTATTTTCTGCTTATTTTCTCATTAGGTATATTTTAGCCATCTTGTTAGCTATGTCATCATTATATTGATACCTGTTTGGAATTCTATTTGCACTTCCAAATATTTGGTAATTTTTTACTATATAAAAATGTCATTCTACTTTCTCTTGGATAATAATTAAGAACTACAGGAAAACCATAGAAATAATACCTCTCCTATTGAAAAATATTTATAAAGCAGAGAAAGAAAGAGGTTAAGTGGTTTGCTCAAGATTAAAAGTCTGGTCATCATAACTCAAACCTAGGCCATCTGGGATATCTGTATTTCCTAAACTGTGGGTGATAAGGAAGTCCTGGATTAGGCAGGAATTAATGACGGCATTTTACAGAGGAAGGTACCAGCTCACCTATTGAGCTGTGCTCATAAGTGTGGGTTAACCTAGGACACAGTGTTTTCATTATATCAAATGGAAGCTGAAATAACTTATGCTGGAAAACTTTGTTATTAATATAACCATATTAATTTTAATATTCTTTTTGGAGAAACTATGAGTTTAAGCATACACACATACATATAAATTTATCAGGAAACAGGGACTCTTGAAAGCATGCTAGCTACCTACCTTGAGCACAGGTGGGAGCCTATGGGGAGCCTGCACGTGGAGAGGCCTTTTCTTTCTTGCTCCCAGTGTGGTGCACTTATCTGATTTGGGAACAGAGGGGCACTGATGCTGACTCATCAGGGTCTATACTGCAGCTTGCTTATGGAGAGTGGACTGCACACATCTCCTCAGTGGATTCTAAACTATCTTGACTCTGACAATTTACATCACACTTAAAGCAGAAAAACTCATTATTAGAGGAGTCCATCATATCCCACAATTAATGTCCAGAACAGGAAGAATCACTGGCTTGACACAGGCTCCTGCCCCTGACTCAAGTATACCACCTAGATTGAGTGGTCCAGACCAAGGCTTAGTGAATTTGCAATCCAGATAGGAGTCTGTTACTGGAATAGTCCCGGGCCTAGCCCACCCGGGGTTTCCCAGTGGAGTCTCTGTTGGTACATTATCTGCTAGACAAAGGGATTATCTCCAGATGGGCAAACCCTAATGCAAAACATGTAACACAAGAAACCAAGGTAAGGTACCCCAAGAATGCCTAGTCCCACAGTAGAAACATCTAAGGAGAACTACATAGAGGAAAGTCCAGATGAAGAATTCTAAAACACAATGATGATAAACATAAACAATGAACTTAACAAGGACCTGAACAGGGCTGGAGAGACTGCCAAGTTGTTAAGGAGACTTGCTTGAAAAACCTGCTGGCCTGGGTTTGATTCCCTAACACCCATGTAAAACCAGATGCACAAAGTGGTGCATGCATCTAGAGTTGATTTGCAGTAGGAAGGTGCCCTGGGATACCCATTCCCTCTCTTTCTCTCTGTCTTTCTCTCTCCCAAATAAAATAAATAAATATTTTAAAAGAGAGAGAGAACATGAACAAACAGCTAAATGAAATGCAAGAGAATCAAAGTAACTCAATAGACACATGAATGAATTCAAAGTGGACACAAGCAAATGTCTAAATGAACTGCAAGAACACATGATCAACTAAATGAAATGAGAAAGTCAAGTCAAGAAAGGAAAAATGGAACACAATAAAGAGATAGACATGATGAATAAATGCTTAATGAAAATAAAAAATGAAGCCAACACAATTAAAAAGCTTTAAGTAAAGCCATACCAATAGAATAGATTATGTGGAGGACAGAATATCAGGATTTGAGGACAAGACAGAGAAAAGAGATTGAGAGGCCAAAATCAATGACAAGTTCAAAAAAACATATGAACAGCATGTGAGAGAAATGTGGAACATCTTAAAAAGACCAAACATTATAACTATGGGCATACAAGGAGGGGAACAACTACAGGCCAAAGGCATAGAAAATATTTTTAATAAAATTATAAAAGTAGTTTCCAAATCTTATGGCATGGAAGCCCATACAGATACAAGAAATATACAGAATGACAAATAGACATGACCAGAAGAGAAGTTCCCAATATCACATTACAGTTTACCAAACACAGAAAATAAAGGAAGAGCAATAAAAGCAACAAGAGAGAAAGAGCTCATTACTTATAAAGGAAAGCCCATCAGAATAGCATCCAACTTTCAATGGAAACTAAAATCCAGAAGAGTTTAGCATGAAGCATTTCAAATATTGGAAGACCACAGCTGCCAAACCTAACTACTGTACTCAACAAAATTATTCCTTGTAATAGAAGGAGAAAGAAAAGCTTACCATGATAAAAGTCAATTACATGAGTGTATGAGCACAAGGCAAGCCCTACAGAGAATACAAGATGGAATACTTCACACTGAAGAGAAGAACAAACGTATTCAAGAGGCTACAGGAGGGGAAAAAAAATAAGCAAAACTAAAGCAGACATGAAAGCAATATTGAAGATTAAGAAAACACCAAAAAAAAAAAAAAATTCCAAGCCGGGCGTGGTGGCACACAGGTTTAATCCCAGCACTTGGGAGGCAGAGGTAGGTGGATCACCATGAGTTTGAGGCCACCCTGAGACTACATAGTGAATTCTAGGTCAGCCTTGGCTAGAATGAGACCCTACCTCAAAAAAACAAAACAACAACAACAAAAAATTCCACAAAGTCTTTGACATGGATTAATTCACACCTCTTAAAATTATAACTGATTTTCAATGGACTCAATTCCCCCAATAAATTAGAAAACAGGATCAATCCATTTGCTTTCTTCAAGAAACCCACCTTCAATGTAAACTGGTACAGCTATTGTAGAAATCCGTGTGGAGGCTGCTGAGACAGCTAAAAATAGATTTGCCATTTGACCCAGCTATACCACTCCTTAGCATATACCCTGTGAACTTTACTCATTTCTACAGAGATACTTGCTTATCCATGGTAATTGCTGCTCTATTCACAATAACTAGGAAATGTAACCAGCCTAGATACTCTTCAACTGAAGAATGGATAATGAAGAAGTGGTTCCTTTACACAATGGAGCTTTATTCAGCTGTAACAACAAATGAAATCATGAAATTTGCAGAGAAGTGGATGGATCTGGAAAAGATTATACTAAATTAGGTAACCCAGGCTCGGAAAGTCAAATACCACATGTTGTCTCTCATATGAAGATTCTAGATTCAGATGTTTAGATTTGTATGTGAGTTGGAATAAAAGTCAGTAGTAGAGGCCAGGAAGCTAAAAGGGGCTCTGGGGGATGGAAGAGAGGGTAGAGCTTAAAGGAAGGGTATAGTAGATATATAAGTAGTATGGCATAAGCTGAGGGGATGGTAAATGGTCTAATGGGAGGGGATGGAGGACAGCATGGGAGAAGAGGTAATCAAAATCTAGTATTTATGAGTAAGTCATAAGGAAACCTACTTCTTTGCTAGCTAATTATATATAGATTAGATATAGATATAGATATGAGTTTGGGCAGAAGTATCTAGTGGAAGTTGATAATGTTGTATCCATAGGTTGTTATTAGAAAAAATTCAGTACCAGGAGTGGGATACCTTCTTGAAAGTTGTTGGCCATGGAGGCCCCTTATGTCTCTAAAACATTATAGGCTATTTCCAAGGCTCTTTGTTGCCCACCATAACTAGGTAGTAAGGCTGGATTGCTGGAGACTTCACATGCTGGGGTTGCAGGTCACTGAGAAATTAAGCTGGAGCTGAGCTGAAAGCCTCCTCCCTGTTAACTAGCTGTCAGGATTGCTTAAAGACCTATGCAGCCTATTGGTGGTGAAAGTCATAAAGGGTCTGAAACAGCAGTGGATCCTGCAAGCTTTAAAGCTGGCCAGCCAAGCCAAATGTACCAACTGGTGCAACGGTGGCATGCTATGGAGGAAACTAACTGTTCTCTGATTGAACTTGAGGCCCCCTACAAGGGAGGAACTCCTGCCTAGCACTGAAAACCTAATGAAAAGCCTGTGGCTTGGGAGGCTATAAACTCTAAGGGGAAACTAGTACTGTTGTCTTGCTAAATGGATATATTGTCTATGGCAATAACTTTCTGAACATGACTGATCTTGTCTAAATGGAAACAATATGACTACAAACCTGCCCTCTAAATATTTTTATATATGCCTATACATTAATGCCACTATCACTTTTGTTTAAAGTTTTTTTTTTTTTTTTTTTTTTTTTTGGCCCCAGAGGGCAGTGGCCACTGTGGCAACTCAAAACTCACCAAAATGCTGAGATAAGAGACAGTGGAATGTTTAGCACTAAATGAAACATCTCTACCACGTCCTCCAAGGTTCAGAGACCATTGCAGAGGAGGTGGTGGGAAGAATGTGAGAGCCAAAGGAAGGGGAGAGTGCTTACAATAATGCCTTCTAGACACAAAGTAGCCTAGATATTCATGACCTCACAGTGGCTGATTCTACCTACAAAAGACCTGTAAAATATGAGGGAAAAAGAAACTGATGTCATCAACATAGGAGACTAGTTGGAAAGAAGGGATTCAGTGGAGGGGAATTTGGGAGGGAGAATGCAAGAGTGGTGTGAGGGGATTACAAGCATGGAATATTGTTAATATTTATGGAAATTGTTTTTTTTTAAATAAAAGTTAAAAAGGTCAGGCATGGTAGCAAATGCTTTTAACCCCAGCACTCAGGAGGCTGAAGTAAAAAGATCATGAATTGGAGGCCAGCCCAAGGCTACAGAGTGACTTTCAGATCTGCCTGGACTAGAGCAAGACCCTACCTTGAAAAACAAAACACAAGGTTAAAGAAAAGAAAAAGAAATCCACCTTACTATTAAAGACAGATACCACCTTTGATTGAAAAGATGAAAAAAGATATGACCAATAAAAGGAAATAGAAAACAAGCAGGTGTGGCTATACTAATATTTTACAAAATGGATTTTAAACGAAAAGTGATCAAGGAGATAAAAAAAGCCAATTTATACTCATCAAGGGAACAAATCAACAAGAGGATATTATAAGATATGCACCAAACATTGGTGCACTGAATTATAAAATTTGCTAGACATAAAGTGAAAAATAGGGGCTGACTCAGAAGAAGACTCAACCGTTAAAGTCACTTGCTTTCAAGGCTTGACAACCTGGGTTTGCTTCTCTAGCACCCACATAAAGCCAAATACACAAAGTAGCACATGCGTCTGGAGATTCGTTGCAGTGGCAGGAGGCCTTGACATGCCCATACTTGCTCTTTCTGTGTCTACCTCTTTCTTTCTCTCTCCTTTCTCACAAATAAATAAATAAGAGCCAAGAGTGGCGGTGCACACCTGTAATCCCAGTACTTGGAAGGGAGAGATAGGAGGATTGCTGTGAGTTCAAGGACACCCTGAGACTATAGAGACTATATAGAATTCCAGGTCAGCCTGGTAGAGTGAGACACTACCTCAAAAAACGAATAGATAGATGGATATATGGATAGATCACATCTAAGTAATTGAAAGCCTCCCAAACAAAAAAAGGTCCAGGTCCATATGGATTCACTGCTGAATAAAGCTTTTATCGAGAGCTGCTTCTCAAGTTATTTCACAAAATTTAAAAGGGGGAAAATCTTCCTTCTATGAAGGCAACAATTAGACTAATACAAAACCAGACAGAAATACAACAAAATTATACACTAATATCCCAGATGAACATAGGCCCAAAAATCCTCAATAAAATTTTTGAAAATCAAATCTAAGAACACATCAAAAGTATCAATCCACCTTGTTCAAGAAGGTTTCATCCCAGGGATGGAGGGGTTCAATATGAGGAAACTGATCAATGCAATGAATCATATAAATAGACTTAAGGAAAGAAATCACATAATCAACAGTAGATGCAGGAAAAGCCTTCAGCAAAATACAACATCCCTTTATGTTTAAAGCACTGGAGAGACTAGGAATGGAGGGATCATATCTCAACATAATAAAGGCTATGTACAACAGATCTAAAGTCCCTGTTATACTAAATGGGGAAAAATTTGAATCATTCCCACTCAAGTCTGGAACAAGACAGAGTTGTCCACTCTCTCCATTGCTATTTAGCATAATACTTTAAGTCTTAGCTCAAGTGATAAGAAAAGAGATATATAAATTGGAAAGGAAGAAATCAAACTAGCCTTATTTGCACATGATATGATGTTACACTTAAGAGACCTGAAAGACTCTATCAGAAAACCTCTAGATCTCATAAACTCTTTTAGCAAAGTGGCAAGATAGAAAATTACATAAAAATCAGTAACCTTCTTACATACCAACAACAAACATACTGACAAGGAAACAGGAAAATAGTCCTATTTACAATGGCTACAGAAAATTAAATATCTTGGAATATCTCTAACCAAGGAAGTGAATGAGATCTACAATAAAAACATTAAAACACTGAAGAAAGAAATTGAGGAAGACATGGGAAGATTTAAAGAGCTCCCATGCTCATGGATTAAAAGAATTAAAACCATAAAAATTGACATCCTACCAAAAGCAAAAAACAAACTCAATGCAATTTCCATCAAAATTCCACACTATTCTTCATAGAAATAGAGAAAATAATTTTAAAATCTATATGGAATTTAAAAAAACATGGGGGCTGGAGAGATGGCTTAGTGGTTAAGGTGTTTGCCTGCAAAGCCAAAGGATCCCTGTTCAATTCTCCAGGACCCTCATAAGCCAGATGCACAAGGGGGTGCATGTATCTGGAGTTGGTTTGCAGTGGCTGGAGGCCCTGGCATGCCTACTCTCTCCTTCTTTCTCTACCTCTCTCTCTTCACCTCTTTCTCTCTCTCAATAAAATAATTAAATATAATAAATTTATTTATAAATATAAGTAAATATTAATAAAATAAATATATTTTTAAGTGGATATCTAAAATGTCCTCAGCAAAAAGTATATATTGCTGGTGATTTCACCATACCTGATTTCAAGTATACTACAGAAACATAGTAATAAAAGTATCACAATACTGGCAAAAAACAGTCACAGGGATCAGTGGAATAGAATAGGAGGTACAAGCATAAGCCACCTGATCTTTGACAAAAAGGACCAAAATCCTCATTGAAGAAGAAAGCACTATCAACAAATGGTGCTGGAGAAACTGGGTAAGTACATGTAGAAGAATGAAACTAGACCATTATCTCTCACCCACACAGAAATCAACACTAGCCCTGTGTGGTGGTGCACACCTTTAATCCCAGCACTGGAGAGGCAGAAGTAGAAGGATTGCCATGAGTTCAAGGCCAGCCTGGGACTACAGAGTAAGTTCCAGGTCCTACTGGATTAGAATGAGACTCTGCCTGAAGGAAAAAAATTAAAAACAAACTCTAAATGGATCAAGTATAAGACCTGAAACTGTAAAATGACTAGGTGAAAAAGTAGGTAGAACAATCCAAGATATAGCCATAGGGAAAGACTTTTTGCTGTTGTTGTTGTTGTTGTATTTTTGAGCTAGGATTTTTCTTTGTACCTTAGGCTGGCCTGGAACTCACAATCCTATCTCCTATCTCTTGGCCTCCTGCCTCAGGCTCCTGGGTGTTGCGATTTAGTGTGTATCAGCATGCCTAACTAATATCTCATATTACATGAACCAAAAAAATGTAAATGTGAAAAAGAATGAAATACCATTTTTAACTTACAAACTGGGACGGACTTTTTGTTTTTAAAGCATGCTCAAGCATTACACCAGTCTGGTAGCTACTGCTGGTAAAAGCATCCTGAGTTTCAGTTGCTCACAGACCCTTGCAGAACCTGCTATTTGTCTGCATTCTAACTCAAAAGTGTAACTTCTCCTTTTTTAACCTGTTCCTTCTCTTTTTGGGGTGCCTGCTGAAATCCTAAGCAGGCATGCCCTGACATATTGGGGCTTTTCTACTTTGTTCTAAATCTCCTTTGCCTTACCGCCCCCCAAATAAAAGGTAGTAAGTTTTTCATGAAAATAACCTATTAACAAGGGGTTTAACAACACTTAGATTATTTGTTTCATAAATTCTCCATCTACAGATTGAGCTGATCATACATTTTTCTTCCACTTTGCTGCTTCACCTCCTGTGTTTCTCTGTGTTTTCTGATAGGTTAGATTCATGGGATCCCTTGCAGTGTAGCTTCTAAATGAGTTTATTCAGTGAAGAAATAGAGCTCAGAGGGGAGGGATGGAGATTTGTACTGTTCTGGCTTAATGTACTTACCCCATTGTTCTTCCTCCCTGGAGGCATGATATTAGGAATAGCTTTGTTTCTCTAAGCTAGTGCCTCTCAAACTTCTGAACACAATCATGTTGGGAACTCTTTCCCTCTCTTCCTGATTCAGGTGGATGGAGCAGAACCCAAGAGTTGCCATTGGAACAGGTTCCAGGTATTGCTGGCCTGGGGCTACACATGGAGAATCATGGCTTTCAGGTGACTGTTCCCTATGCTGTAGCAACCACCTCTTTCTCAGTCCAGCCTCTCTCTCTGCCTCCCAGTAACAGTGTATTCTTCCTCTTCTCCTTTTGGTCTAGGGTTGGCAAAGGCTTCTTTGAAAATACTTAGGTGTCTCACCATTCCTTATAGATTCCCTTAACCCTGCCCATATATTATGATCAGTATCTTCACTAAAATCTCTTGAGTTAAACACTTGGAATAAACTATCAGTTTTCTGCATAAAGGCTAGTATGTTTGGGGGCTTACCCTAGGGAGATTGTCAAAGATACAAAACATAGACCTAATGGGCAGGGATGTCCTTTGCAATAGCAAAAGTATTGGAAACAAGTCATGTGTTCAACAGCAGGGCACAAATGAAATGCTATACAATAAAGCATTACTAACTGGTCAACTGGCAAATGGTCATAAGATATAAATTCGTATCTAGTGAGAAGGTCCTTAACTTTGTAAATATATGTGGATGTTGTATTTAATTCAAACTGTGTTAAAATTAGAGGAGTAGTTTAAGTGAGAAGAACTATATACCACTTGTTGGAGTAAGATTTGATTTGCAGATATATTTTTTATTTTTCTGGTTGACAATTTTGAACCACAGATGTTAATCTAATTTAGATTGTCTTCTCCTTTATTTATAGTGATTTTTTGGTGTTAATTCCTATTTAATAAATAAAATATGCTTATATAGGAAAGTCATAATTATATTCTAACCATGGAATCAGTTCTGCATGTCACAATTCCATTTTATTTTTTACAACTCCTTTTAAATGAATAGATCTTATACATATTCACTGAGTGTCCACCTCAAAGAATTTACAATCTACCAAGGCATATAAGATGCAATGCAGAACATGGAAAAGAACACAACCGAATTATAACACCATGTGTATCTGGGCTATATCATAACCATAATTAGGTGGTCTATGAAATCTTTTTCAGGGGATGTTGGAGGACATAAATTATAAAGCTCAATAATGTAATTAGGAAACCATGTGAGCTTTTTCATTAGAGTCTGAATGCTCTGTGGTATCCATAATAGCAAGCATATTTTTACCAAGTTCAAGTTAACATCAGTCTGTCCTTTTAGTCCTTTGTCAACTCAGAACAGACATATACATTGTTCTCACTGCATTTGCATAGTTCAAAAGTTTTATTATACTGGCTACATGCAGATGAATATTCAAAAGGCAGAGCTGATGGCTAAAACAGAGGTAGAGCTATTCTTAGGGAGGAACATGGGTATCCTGTGCATAACTCCTGTACCTGGTTCTTAATTAGGGTGGGTTTCACTATAGAAGACTGGAAAGGATGCTTAGGAATCTCATTAATGGAAAGTGCAATATAGCATGGGTGTGATTCAAAGATAAAATGGTAAAGAAAAATTACACAGTAGAAATACAGCACAATAATGGACTAATGGCATCAACTTGATATCAACTGAAGGACTGTAATAAAATTCAAATGTAAAAACAAATGAAATGTCAGATGCAACAAGATCTTTCCTCCCTCCCTCCCACCTGTTTTTCCTTCCCTTCCTCCCTCCCTCCCTCCCTCCCTCCCTCCCTCCTTATTTCTTCCTTATTGTGTACTATGCTGAGGATTAAACCTAGGGAATGCTATGCATTAGCTCTACCATTAATTATAATCCCAGCCCAGTATTTCCAATTCTGACGTTTGTGCTTTTGATTGCATCATATTCTAATTATCGCATTATTTAACTCCCACTGGACCCACTATTTATCCAAATAACTTTAATTTCTTTCACTCATTAAGTGGTAATGAAAGCTTTATATAATGAGTAACTCCAGTGGAAGTTCAAAAAATGGGAATGCTGTTAGGAGTATGAATAATAGAGACTGTGCTCATGAGGTATTGAATGGAAATAAGGACTCATATCAGAAGTTGAACTCAAGGCTATTCATGTTACATTTTGGCAAACTTATATCTTTTGCCTGTGTCATAGGAATTTGAGTGGAGTTGGATACAAAAGTAATTGGTTAATTAATTTGGTGGAGAAAATTTCAAGACAGAGTACCATTCAGGATGTAGCATGACTGTTGCTTGTGACTTTCAGCTAGATACACCAGTAGGAAAGGGGAGCAAAATATAGAGCAGAAAGATGTGAAAAACATGCAATTTGGCAAAGAAAGGAGTGTGACTGTGCTTAAAGTTTCAGACAAAGCATGTATACACAGAGTGGTAATAGCTATTAAAGATAAAGCACCAAGCCGGGCATGGTGCACACACCTTTAATCCTAGCACTCGGGAGGAAGTGGTAGGAGGATTGCCATGAGTTTGAGGCTGACCTGAGATTCCACAGTGAATTCCAGGTCAGCCTAGGCTAGAGTGAGACCATACCTCGAAAAACAACAACAACAACAACAAAAAGATAAAACACCATTAAAAGGAAACCTCCTGGAGCTGGAGTGATGACTTACTTAGTAAAGCACTAACCACGTGCAGCACAATCACAACAAGCATGAGACCTGGAGTTATGACTCCCGAACACCCATGTAAGTGCTGGGTGGGTGTGCTGACCTGTCTGTAATTTTAGCTCTTAGAGGAGCAGAGACAGGCAATCTCTAGGCCAAGTTGGTTAGCTAGACTAGCCAAATAGACAAGCCTTGGGTTCAAGTAAGAGACTCTTCAGAAAACAAGATGGAAAGTGATCAAGAAAAATATTCAACATCAACTTCTGGCCTCCACAAAAACACTCACACAGATGCATGTACATGTCCACACACATGTACCCACGTACATAGTAACACACATACACACATGCATGTACACTACATACATAAATGCATACCAGAAAAGAAAGAAAAGAAGAAAGAGAAAGGAAGGAAGGAAAGTGTGTACAGGATAAATATTCTTGTTCCACAAAGAAGGAATGGTAAAATAGTAAAGAGAGACTGGACTAATGCAAAATTAAAATCTAGCAAGACAGAAATTAAATCTTATAGCCCAAAGCTAAGAATGTAGCTCAGATGTATGCCCTGTGCATCAGGGAAATAGTCAAGATGACTTGATGGCACAATTTCTCTCATCAAAGGCTCCAGGATAGAAAAAAGAAAATCCATTGGAAAGCTTTGCATTTAAGAAGAGAAAGTTGAGCCAGGCATTGTGGTGCACATCTTTAATCCCAGCACTCAAGAAGCAGTGGTAGGAGGATCGATGTGAGTTTAAGGCCACCCTGAGACTACACAGTGAATTTCAGGTCAACCTGAGCTAAAGTGAGACCCTACCTCAAAAAATTTAAAAAAAAAAAAAGAGAGAGAGAGAAATTTGAAGGACTGATTTCAGGTATCCAAGGCTGCTACAAGGGGCCCCTCACAATGTTAGTGATTCCATGAACATGGGACATCTTCTAAGAAAAGGTTCAGGCATGTAGTGAAGCCTGCTTTGGGAAGGCCTATGTGTGCTGCAGATAGAAGAGATGTAGAGAAGGATCTGCCAAAGACTTGGGGTACAGATGGTGTTATCATGTGGCCACATGCCAGACATGGAGCTATAGGGCTTTTTCTTTTAGTACTTGTACTGGTTTAAATGTGTGGCCCCATAAGCTTAGGCTTGAATCTTGAGTGTCCAGTGGGTGGAGCCCGACTGGGGAAGAGGCATGCCACTGTGGGTGGATCTAGGAGTCCAATCCTATGGAGCTCTGGTGGTTGTGTGGTGCTGGCTGTTTGATGGTGTCTGCCTTCTTGGATCTATGACAGTGAGCCAGTTTCTCCTGCCATTGACCATGTTACTCTGGAATTTGTAAGCCTGAAATAAACCCTTTCCTCCTATCAGTTGTTTTTAGTCAGGTGTTTGTCCAGCACACAAACCTAACTGCAACAGTACTGGGGATTGAGCTTGGGCCTTCCACATTCTAGGCAAGTGTTCTATCACTGAGCTTTATCTTCATCCTGGGGCTATAGGCTCTAATGTTTGCCTCGCTACATTTCAGCCTTGCATTGGTCCAATCTTTCCTTACTATTTACCCATTCCTTCCTTTTGGAATGAGAATATTTACTCTGTGCCATGGGTATATTGGAACTATATAACTTTTTTTTTTTTTTTTTTTTTTTTTAGCTCGTGGCTAAGAGATTGCCTTAAGTCTGAGAAGACGCATTGAACTTTTCATAGGTGTTGAGACTATTAAGATTATACATGTCTTAGACACCTTTTAATTGACATGAGCTTTTGGGGATCAGAGGCAGAATACTATGATTTAAATGTGAAACAACTCCCATGGCTTATGTTTCCAATGCTTGGTCCTCAGCTTGCAACTGTATTTTGAAGCCTTAAGGAGGTGGGGCCCAGATGGCAGAAGTAGGTCACTAAAGGCAGATCATTTAAAATTATACCTGCTCGTGGCTCTAGACTGTGCCTTGTGCTTTCCGGTCCATGCTATGTAAACAACTGCTGCCTCATGGTCTTGTCACAGATGACGCTGCTCCTTCTGTCATGCCACGCTGACATAGTGAGCTGAAATCTCTCTGAAACTATGAACTAAAATATACTTTGCTTTTGTCAGGTATTTGTTACAGTGATGCAAAAGTAACCAATAGTTTTCTTTAAGAATTTTATAGTTTTACTTCTTGTTTTAAGGTTTTGAATTAATTTTGAGTTAGTCTTATATTTGTGTGTGTGTGTGATAGGAATTCAGCTCATTCTCTTGCATGTTGCATGTGGATGTCCATCTCAGGTCCGTTTGTTGAAAAGTTATTCTGTGCACATTAATTGGTACTAACACCTGATTTTACACACACACACACACACACACACACACACACACATTACACACATTACACACATTATACTTTTTTGGTTTTTCAAGGTCAGGTCTTTCTCTTGCCCCAGATGACCTGGAATTCATTATGTATTCTCTGGGTAGCCTTGAACTCATGGGATCCTCCTACCTCTGCCTCGTGAGTGCTGGGATTAAAAGTGGATGCCACAATGACTGGCTGACACCCTGATTTTAAAAAAAAATTGGCCATAGATGTTTGGATTTATTCCATTGCTTTGCTCATGTCTATGCTCAATGTCACCACCACACAGTCTTGATTACTATAGCTTTATAATGGATTTTGAAATTGGGAAATGTATTTTCTTTACTTGTTTTGCTTTTTAAATATTTCTTTCCTATTTTGGGCCCCTTGAATTTCCATATTAATTTTAGGTTTAGCTTGTCATTTTTCTTGATGAAAAAAAGTTATTGAAATTTTATAGGGATTTCATTGAATTTATAAACCATATAAGGAGTATTTTCTGTAATTTAACTTTCCTCTTTAATCAAGTTATTAAAATGGCTTATCCTTTTCTTATCTTCTTTATTTTATTATAATATGGTTAGAATAGAATGTATGATTTCATGACTTCTGTTGAAATTACCTTTGTTTTCTGATCCAAAATCTATTATTAAATGAGCTGGAGAGATGGCGTAGTGGTTAAAGTGCTTTCCTGTAACGTCAAAGGATTCAGGTTTGATTGCCCAGAACCTGCATAAAGCCAGACGCACAATGGCACATGCATCTGGAATTTGTTTGCACTGTCTGTAGACCCTGGAACACCCATTCTCACTTTCTCTCATTCTCTCTCTCTCTCTCTGCCTTTTTCTGCTTGCAAATAAATAAATAAAATTTAAAAACAATGTCCTAAAAATTTTGAAAATACTACTCAATAATTACTTAGGTGTCTATATGTATATGATTACACTTTCAAATGAAGTAACTTAAATGCTTGTGTCTTGGGATATAATTTTATATAAGTAGCTGTTTATAGTTTTCTATGCTATATAAGTGATGAGTTTTTAAAAATCTGTATTTCTAACAAGTTACAAGTATTCTTAGAGTTATGTTTTAGATTATAAATATTAATTATTATATCTTTGAAGTTATTTGAATTTTCCCCTGATATTTTTCCCTTCCAGGGATTTGAGGACATAACACATCATTTAAAATTATTTTATTTTATTTTATATATGAAAGAGAGAGAGAATGAGCAGGCCATGGCCTCTAGCCATTGCAAACCCACTCCAAATGCACGTGCCATCTTGTACATCTGGCTTTACATGGGTACTGGGGAATTTAACCCAAGTCTTTAGGCTTTGCAAGTAAGTGCCTTAGCCCCTGAGCTATCTCTCCAGCCCTCATTTAAAACTTTTTAATAGACATGAGTTTCTGTTTTAATGATTATCAGTTAAAGTGACTCACCATTCCCTGAAGAAGTCATAAAATTTAGGGTTCTATTTTCCTTTTATAGTCCCTACTTCATTACTTCTAACCTTGAAATCATCTAGGATTTTATTTATAGGAAATTAACTTTTATATTGTCTATCAATAATTAATTAGTCATAATTATAACTTCCACACATTACTTTATTGTGATAATTAATGTATGCAAAGGGCTTGGCAAGATGCCTGGCACATACTAATTACTCAACAGTGTTTGTAGTGCTGACCATGAGCACTATCTTATCATTCTGGTCAGATCCCCTATCATTAGCAATGACATCTTTATTACCTGGATAATTTCCAGACATGGCTCCTAGACTCCCTTGTTTTATTTTAAAATTCTACTACAGATCACTGTCTAAATCAGGGATTATCAGCCTTTGACATTGTACTATCATGTCATCTACAAATATTCTGGGCTATATTCTATCTCATATATATATTCATGAGGTCCATTGGCCACAGGTTGGATGCACCTGGTAAATGCTCCACCAAAATATCAAGCTTACTACAGCCCAGTGAAACTGCATGCCCACTTTCCAAACTCTACAAATAGAAAAGCATCCTCTGAACTGGAGAGATGACTTGGGGATTAAGATTCTTGCCTGTGAGGCCTAGGAACTTGTGAGGCCTACCCATGTAGGCCAGATGCACATGGTGGCACATATGTCTGGTGTTCTTGTTTTCAGTGGCTAGAAGCCCTTGAGTGCCCATTCTTGTTCTCTCTCTCTCCCAAATTAATACATAAAATTAATATAAATATTAATAAAAAGAAAAGGAAAGCATCCTCTGCCTCTGACCTGGGAGCCTTCATGATAACTTTTCTTCTCCTGTCATCTTGCAGCCATCAGCATGACAGTTGAGTCTAAGGCTGTGGTACTACAGGCTTTCAACTTACTGTTTGCCTTCTGTCCTTTCTTTTACCTGCAATACAGTGATAAGCCCTTAACACTTGAAAATGCTACTTCCATTGTCTTCTGTTTTTGTTTGCTTGGCTACTTAGCATTTAGTTACTAGACTCCCAGTTCCTCCTCTCTATTCTCCTTGCGGGGTAATCTTCTTCAAACATAGTGCCAAGTTTGCATTCTTAACAGAATTCTTGGTTTAAACACATGTCTCACACCTTTATCTGGCTTCTCCAGGCTTCTACTGGGTTGAGCCTACATCACCAATCACCCCTCTTTAAGGTTGTTATTCTTCAGTTAAATTAACACATCAATTCCTTCCTGAAATCCTAAAATAAACTTCTGAACCCTGACATTTCTCTAAGCAATAAACCTTTTTTTGAACCATTTCTGCCTATCAAAATCTTACCTATCCTTCCAGAACTCTGGCAGAAGCTGGCTATAACATCCATCAGCCTGTCCCTAACAACACACCCACCTAGGAGGTTCAGAAGATAAGTTCTAAATATCTAATGCAATGTAAGGCCAAGTAAACTTAGCTAACAATGCTATATTGCTACTTAAAGTTTGTTAAGGGCATAGACTGTAGATGTTTTCAATAAAGAAAGATGGAAAAGAAGGAAAAAGGAAAGAAGACAGAAAAAAGGAGGAATGAAGGAAAAAAAAGAAAGTGATGGGATATGTGAATGGCCGGATTGCAGCAATCATTTCATACGTGTTAAAACATTGGTTGCACATCTTAAATATATACAATTTTCACTTGTTAATGATATCTCATTAAACTGAAAAAGGATGATTCTGAAAATACCACCAAGGTTTCTGGAGCATACAATGTAAAATAAAAACATGTCGAAAAATGCTATTTTCTATACATGTACCTTTGCTTAGAAAAATTGACTAAAGGCATAGACCATTTTTATGGTGGTAGACCTGAAGGAAACATATGCTTTGAAGGAAACAAGACCATAGAAACAGCTGTGGCATATAAGTTAATATTTAATGAAATGTGAAGAATGGCCCAGTATAAAGTTCTTTAAGAGTATTCGAGTCTTTCTTCTGCTGTCATAAGTACAAATATGACAGTTTTCAAGTACAAACCAGTAAAGTCTGCATAGACAGAAAAAAGTAGTAGAATATACATCTATAAATACTAAATGTAGCCTGATTTGGTAGTACCTTTTATACTGGCATTGAGGTTTTATTTAATAAATTGTGCAAAGAAAATTTTCATTGTTATTTCTTGTTGGTGTTTCATCCTCAAAAGTACCAATACAGAAATATATTTCAAGAAAAACAAACAACAGTAGGATAAATTGGGAAGTGATTCTAGTGGTAAAGACCTATCTGGTCCACTTACAATAACCTAGGACGAGATCAAATGAATGAAAGTGGCTGAACTAGTGAAAAGGAAGGAAATGACGCTGATGCAATCACTTTACATAAAGACTTAGTAATTGACTTGTAAATGATTATGAGGATTAAGTGATGGCATCACCTATGTCAGCCACTCATGCTTTCTTTGCACCTTCAAAAGTTAGCATGCCAGACAATTCCCTGATATCTGGGCAATGCAATACAAACAGATATTTCTTTTTTTTTTTTTTTAATTTTTACTTTATTTATTTGAGAGCGACAGACACAGAGAGAAAGACAGATAGAGGGAGAGAGAGAATGGGTGCGCCAGGGCTTCCAGCTTCTGCAAACGAACTCCAGACGCGTGCGCCCCCTTGTGCATCTGGCTAACGTGGGACCTGGGGAACCGAGCCTCTAACCGGGGTCCTTAGGCTTCACAGGCAAGCGCTTAACCGCTAAGCCATCTCTCCAGCCTAGATATTTCTTTTTGTGTGTAGCAAATTTAAAAAAAAAATTTTTAGGTGTTGGAGAGATGGTTTAGTGGTTAAGGAAATTGCCTGTGAAGCCTAAGTACCCAGGTTTGATTCCCCAGTACCCACATAAGACAGATGCACAAGGTGATGCATGTGTCTGGAGTTGGTTTGCAGTAGCTAGAAGGCCTGGCATGCCATTTACCTGCCTCTCTTCCTCTCTCTATTTCTATCTCTCTCTCTCTCTCTCTCTCTCTCTCTCTCTCAATAAATAAACATAAAAAAAATTTGAAGGATTTCTTGTCTCCAATGTTTTTATCAGTGCATATAAAAAGGTGATATGGCTCTATTGTTTTAGGGGAATATCAATTGGGAAATAGGCCAGATGTGTGTTTGCACAATTTGTTTTTATGGTTAAATTAACCTAATTAAGATAAAAATGACCTATAATAAGTTATACGTATTGAAATGTTTTATTGGATGTATTTCTTTTTTTATTTTTCTTTTTTTATTATGTATGGACATATTTACTGTGTAAACAATGCATGATGGTACCATCCTTTCCCTTCTCCTTGCTCCTTTTCTGATAAGGCCTTCCTTGTTTGGGTTGCAGGTCAACCCCATGGGGATTATGGGTCATTCATGCATTATGTGGGGGGAGGGGAGAGGCAATGTCTCTGTGCAAATGTCCCAACTTGTGGCTCTAACAATCTGTCCAACCCCTCTTCTTTAAAATTCCCTGAGGCATGCTGGGAGCACTATAAGTCTACTTTAGTGATGGGCACTTAGGAGCATCTGGATCTCTGATTTGGTAGGTGTGGTGTTGAATGTCCTCAGTGTTTATCTCCTTCACCTTTGTGCTGATGTCAGATTCACTAAGAAAATAGAACTCTTGCTCATTTCCCCAGTTCCTCTATGTTGTTTTTTTTTTTTTTTTTAAGCTGGAGTCAGGGTGGAGTGCACTAGGTTATTTATCTCCTCAGGTCCAGCTCTCATCTGAAAAAGAGAAGCAGATTCTCCAATGGAGAATGAAGTCATCACTGGTTAAATGGGATAAACATTAGTAATTTAGAGAGAATTAAAAGGGTGTAGACCCTCTTATAGTCTAAGGTTAGTGGGAGCTTGACAATGGAAAGCAGAGCCATTATCTGGATATTATTCTGACTTGTATCCCAGTTCCTGATATGGTTTCCTTTCCATTGAGAGGATCTGTTAGCCAATCCAAGAGGAGTTGGTTACCCATTTTTCTATGAATCTCAATGTATCATTTTTTTCCTTACAGCTAAGTATAATTCTATCATGTAGATATACCACATCTTGGTTACCTATTCATCCAGTGATGGACACCTGGGTTGATTCCAGTTTTTAGCTATTATGAATTGAGCAGCTATAAACATGGTTGAGCAAATATCTGTGAACTGAGATGTGGAGTTTTTAGGGTAAATGCCCAGTAAGGGAATAACAGGATCTACTGGTAACTCTATATTCATCTTTTTCAGGAGTCTCCATATTGATTTCCATAGTGGTTGCACCAGCTTACATTCCTACAAACAGTGAATTAGTGTTCTCTATTTTCTACATTCTCTCCAATATTTGTTTTCATTTGATTTTTTTTTTAATGTTTGCTATTCTTACTGGGGTAAGGTGGAATGTCATAGTTTTAATTTGCATTTCCCTAATGGTTAGGGATGTTGAACATTTTCTTAAGTGTGTAATGCTTCCTCTAAGAACTTCCAATTTAGTTCTCTGTGCCACTTTTGGAGTGGGTTGTTTGATTTTTTTGTTATTTAGTTTTTTGAGTTCTTTGTAGATTCTAGATATTAGGCTTCTGTCAGTGATATAGCTGAGAAATATTTTCTCCCATTCAGTTGGTTACCTATTCTCTCTGCTTATGGTATGTTTGTATTACATGTATTTCTTGGCTTCTGTGTGTGTTCACATGTGAATGTAGGCACTTGCATGCCATGGCACACATGTGGAGGTCAGAGGTGCCAGTCCTTACCTTCCACCTTGTGTCTCATTCTCACTGTTGTTCACTGCTGAGAATGCCAGGCCTGAGAGCTTCAGGGAAATTTCTTCTGTGTCAGTCTCTCCTCATCATATGTGTGCTGGGATTAACGATGTCTGCCACAGTTTTCCATGGATTCTGGGTATCTGAACTCAGATATTCATGCTTGTGCAATAATCAGTTCATCCACTGATCCATCCTTTCAGACTTATTGGGTATATTTTGACAAAAATTCAAGTGTGTACCATGTATCTACTATCCCAATCAGGATAAAGAAATTTATCATTATCACCAGAATATGGACTTTTGCTGTCATTCCCTTTCTGCTCCCCACCAAATGCAAGGATAATTCTGCTTTCTATACCTTTCAACTAAATTTACCAACTAAAATTTTCAGATAGAATCATGTAATGAATAGTTATTTGTGTTGAGTTTAACTTAAAAAATACTTTTGAAGGCTAGAGAGATGGCTCAGTAGTTAAGGCACTTGCTTGAAAAACCTAAGGACCCAGGTTTGATTCCCCAAAATCCAGATGCACATGGTTTGCAGTGGTTAGAGACCCTGGTGAGCCCATTCTCTCCCCCCTCTCATAAATAAATTAATTAACTGATATCTTTTAAAATATTTTTTGTTTTTATTTATTTGACAGAGGAGGAGGGAGAGAGAATGAGAGAATAGGTGCACCAGGGCCTCCAGCCACTGCAAATGAACTCCAGACACATACACCCCCTTGTACATCTGGCTAATGTGGGTCCTGGGGAATCAAACCTGGGTGCTTTGGCTTTGCAGGCAAATGCCTTAACCTCTAAACCATCCCTCCAGCCCAAATTAATTGACTTTAAAAATACTTTTGAAAGATATCTAGATTGCATGTATCAGTAGGTAAATCCTTATTATTGCTGAGTAATTCAAAGTTAAAATCCTAGTAGTTCTACTAAAATATATTTACATGTTAAACTGTGGATAGACAATCAATGCTTCTATTTTCATCTATCATGAATAAAGCTGTTGTGAACGATCATAGTTAAGTTCTTGTGCAGATATGTTTTTGTTTCTTGTGGACAAATTCCCACTATCAAAACTACTAGCTTATATAGACACTTCCAATGTACCATTTTACAATCCCACTGATAGCATATGAAAGTGCCAACTATTACTTATCCTTCCCTACATTTGGTATGGTCAAATTAAAAAATTTTAGCCATTTTTAGGCTGGAGAGATGGCTTAGTGGTTAAGCGCTTGCCTGTGAAGCCTACGGGCCCTAGTTTAAGGCTCAATTCCCCAGGACCTACATTAGCCAGATACACAAGGGGGCGCACGTGTCTGGAGTTCATTTGCAGTGGCTGGAAGCCCTGGCACACCCATTCTCTCTCTCTCTCTGCCTCTTTTCTCTCTCTCTCTTCCTCACTTGCTCTCAAATAAATAAATAAAGATAAAACAATTTTTTTTTTAATTTTTAGTCATTTTAGTTGTATTTCATTGTGCTTAACTTTGCATTGTTCTCATAATTACTAATATTGTTCCTACTGTTATATACTTAGTGACTATTTGTAGGTCATTTTGTGATGAGTATTCAAATAATTTAGTAATTTTAATTGTATTGTCTGCCTTTTAATTATTGAATTATGAGTTCAAGGTATCAGCCCTTTGTCAGACACACATACTGTGAATATTTTCTCCAGACTGTGGTTTGTATTTTAATTACATTAAAGGTGGCTTCAAAAGATTTTAAGCTTTAGCTAGGTGTGGTGGCTCACAATTTTAATCATAGCACTTGAGAATCATCATAAATTTGAGGCCAGCCTGGGCTACAGAATGAGTGAGTTCCAGGGCTAGAGTGAGGCCATTTGTCCAATAAATAAACAGATAAAGGAAAAAAGTGTTGGTAGTATTCAATTTAGTACTTATGGAAATGACCAGAGAAGCAGGGAAATGGATTAGTGGATAAAGTACTTGCTGCTGAAGTCGGGGTGCCCCGATTTGGATCCCCAGAACCTATGTGGAGGTTGGAGATTGTGGAGGATGTGGAAGCTTCTCTGATCCCAACTCTCCTAAAATGAGAAGAGAATGAAGACAAGAGCATTTCCTGGGAGCTCAGGAATCAGCTTTCCTGGTCAAGGAAGTAATGAACAACAGTGAGACCGAGGACAAAAAACCCTGCCTCAAGATGGGATGGCAGGACCCACGGCTGTAGGCTGCCCTTTGACCGCTATGTGCGCGCGCGCGCACACACACACACACACACACACACACACACACACACACACACACACAATTAAAAATGACCAGAGCTTCAGGGATTCCAGCTTTAAGGAAACAAGTCTCACTTTTGGCTTGTAGCCTGTTGCTAACTTTAGATGCTTGACAACTATAAAACATGGCTACAGTTTAAATCTTACCAAAGGGTGCTAATTATTTTGTATATAGGAATTCATTCAAGCTGTACAAAAGGCGTTACTGAAAAGAAAATGGGTTTTTCAAGGTAGGGTCTCACGCTAGCCCAGGCTGACCTGGAATTCATTATGTAGTTTCATGGTGGCCTTGATCTTACAGTGATCCTCCTACCTTTGCCTCCTTCCAGAGTGCTGGGATTAAAAGGTGTGTACCACCACACCCAGCCGCTTGTAAGTTCTTGATCATATATCATACACAGAATCGTATTTCTTCTTTATTTTTAAAAGGAATTGTATGCATGTGTGTGGAGGCCAAAGGACAGCCTTGGATACACCCTCAGGAATGCTGTCTCCTACTTTGAGACATAGTATCTATGTCATTGGCCTGGAGCTCACCAATTTGGCTAGGATGGCTGGCCAGCCAGCCCAGGAGTCCTCCTTTCTCTGCTTCCCCAGCACTGGGATTGTAGGCACATGCCACCTGCCTGGCTTGTTCACATAGTTCTAAGAAATAAGCTCAGGTCCTCATACTTATGTGGCAAGCAAGATGACTGAGTCAAATCCCCAGCCCTCTTAATCATTTATTTTTGATTTTTTTTTTTTTTTGAAGTTGGGGTCTTACTCTAATCCAGGCTGACCTGGAACTCACTCTGTGGTCCCAGACTAGCCTCGATTTCACAGTGATCCTCCTACTTCTATATCTCAGGGGCTGGGATTAAAGGCATATGCCATCATGTGTGGCCCCAGCCTTCTTTTAATATATATATATATTTTTAGTTGGCATACATATATTTAGGTAGCATTCATTTGGCATAATCAAGCACTTTTTTTATTCCCATCTCCATCCTATCCTCCCTCTCCATTTCCCCCCATTTCCATCTCCACTCGATCACCCGGGTCCTGTTGCCCCTTTTGTCCCCACTCTTCTATCTCATCTCTGTGCACTTTTGGTCACTTTATAGGTTTAATTCACATTTTCTACTCAATACATGCTTAAAGACATTATACCCTAATAAGACCCACATATCAGAGAGAAGATAAGTTAGCATACAAAGTAATGGGTCAAATTCACTGTGGTGTTTCCATACCTATATGTCATTATATTTTGTTCTCATTTGTCCCCTATTTCTTCCTTTATAACCCATATCTCTTTTATGTGGTTTTTTATGCTTTAATATACTAGTTGGAGCTTCAAGTACAACATGAGCATGATGTGTTGGATATGACACCCAGAATTTATTTTCATTTTTTAGTGTGACTTTCTGTAGCATAGTAGTTGGTCAACTCAATACCAAAATTCCCAGGCTCCCTTGCCACCAAAATTCTACATTTGAATGGATACTACTAATTTGATGCACCTACACATATTTGGATAAGTGGTGCTCAACTGGATGCCCTCTAACTGCTCCTTTTAGTGATCTACTGGTGCCAAATGTAAGAATGCTATGGTTTCAGCAGCATGGAATCTTTAAGTGAATGGCTACCCAGAGGGAGGTGCACTGGAGGTAGTAGCCTCTTCTGAATTCCAGCCACAACACTTTGTTGGTTTTGTTTTTAACCTAACCAGCTCTAATGGAAGATTCCTGCCTCCCTACCTTCCTGACTGAAGCAGAGCAAGCAGCTCCTCTAAGAGATCAGTTTTTAGGTGTTCTGGGCATCAGCTCTGGATCTCAGTTTATCATTCAATCTTTCAGCCCTCCTGGTGAGTTTGGAATGATCTGTTTACTAATATTGAATCCATTTTAAATATTCAGACAATTTCTGTTTCCAACATTGAACCCTGAATTAAACACACAGTTAGGATAAGTTGGACATACAGCAAAGGTGTAAATAGCCAATAATCAGCAGAGAAAGAGACATAAACAGTCATTTTTAGGTACAAGAATTTGTCTTTGGGAATAAAGGTACTGCAAAGTCTCCATCATGAGAGAACAAGGCACAGTTCCAGCTGTCAGGGTACGAGGGCATCAACTTCACAACAGCTCATCTTGGGACTTTTAGGGCATATCTTGCTTCCCACGCCTGGGAACAAACATGGCCCCAGAACACAGGGGCCAGTCTTACCCTGTGTCTGGGACCAAGTTTGTCCCAGCAATGAAAACTAAATGGAAGCAGAGAATGGTAAATAAGCAGGACAATTTATTGGCTAATAAAATCATTTGAAGATAAATGAAAGACAAAGCTACTTTGTAAAATGCATGGTACATATTAATATGCTTCTAAATACCCCAGTGTGAAATAATTATATAGCCTTAGATGTATCTTTTCTTACACCATGAAGAACCATACTGTGGTGGTTTGATTAAGATATTCTTCATAGACTTAGGTGTTCTGAATGCTAGGTTCCCAAGTGATGGAGATTTGGGAATAATGCCTCCTGGATGTGGTGTATTGTTGTGGTCAGGCTTATGGGTGTTACAGCCAGCTTCACCTTTCCAGTATTTGGCACACTCTCCTGTTGCTGTTGTCCATCTGATGTTGGCCAGGAGGTGATGTCCACACTCTGCTAATGCCATTATTTTCCCTGCCATTATGAAGCTTCTCCTTGAGTCTGTAAGCCAAAACAAACATTTTTTTTCCCCTCAAGCTACTCTTGATCAGGTGATTTCTGCCAGTAATGGGAACCTGACTACAACATTAAAGTTGGTACCAAGACTGGGTTATTGCTGCTTAAAACCTGACTGTGTGGCTTCAGCATTTTGGAGCTGATTTTCAAGAGGAATGTGAATGAATTTGAAATCTTGGTCTAAGAGACACCTTGTAGAGACACTGTTTGTAGAATTGAAAGACCTGAATGCAGTAAGAACTAAGGACTGTGAGATTTGGCTTATGAGGAATACAGTACAGAAACGAAATCTTTGGGTTGAAACCTCTACCTGTTCAGCTGCAGTTATATGAAAGATTACAACCTTTGAGATTGAGGGAACAAAAAGAATTTAGACTCTTTTGAAGGGGCCTGAATACTCAAGGAGTGTCCTTTTCTTCCAAATCTACTTTATTCCCCCCTGGATTAACAAATCGGCACCCTACCTGGTATTGTGTATAAGAAATGCAGGAAAGATAGGATCATCGAATTTGCAACAGTCTTGTATTTGGGAAATGGCAATGGGCAGTGTGAAGCAGGTCGGCTAAGGATTGCCTACATGAAAACCCGATGGAGCCTTAAAAATGAATCGTGGGTTGCAGTGGAGACCCAGTGGAGATACTCGGACCACAAGACAGCTGCTAAGGAGAGCTGCCAGCCCTGGATGAAGTTTTGTAGGACTGTGAATAGCCTAGCTGGAGGCATGGAATTGTAACTCCAGGGACTTGTTGCTAATTAGAATTATTGGACTTGGAGACTTGTTTCTGACTAGAGTTGTTGGACTTGAAGCTACAGAGTTTGATGTTTGCCCTGTTTAATCTTGTATTGGTTGAAAATTTCTTTGCTATGCCCAATGCCATACTTTGCAGTATGAGTGTTTATTCTGTGCCATTATGGGTTTTGGGGGGATTTTTTGGTATTACGGCTCAGGTAAAAGACCTTGGATTACAGGGATGTTTGAACATCATTAGGATTGATTAAAAAAATGGAACTTTTAAAGTTGGACTGAATTCATTGCATTTTACATCATGGATGGTTATCAGTTTATAGGGGCCAGAGCATAATGTTGTAGTTTGAATCAGGTGTCCCTCAAAAACTTGGGTATTCTGAATGCTAGGTTCCCAGCTGATGGTGATTTGGAAATAATGTCTTCTGGAGGCAGTGTTTGTTGGGGGTGGGCTTATGGGCATTATAGCCAGATTCCCCTTACCAGTGTTTGGCACACTCTCCTGTTGCTGTTGCCGATCTTATTTTGGCCAGGAGGTAATGTCCACCCTCTGCTCATGCCATCGTTTCCCCCTGCCATCATGAAGCCTGTAAGCCAAAAATAAGCCTTTCTTCCCTCAAACTGCTCTTGGTCAGGTGATTTCTGCCAGCAATGTGAACCTGACTATAACACATACATAGAGAAATAAATCATCTAATACATTTGTTATCTATTTAGACATTTCTCCAGTATTTTTCATATAGCTACTGCTTCAAGTGTTGTGACTTTCTTGTTTATTCTATTCCTCTCACTATCAGAAAATATTTTTGTGTTGAATACTGTTGCAGTCAGGTTTGCATTGCTGGTAGAAATCATCCAGCCAAGAGCAGCTTGCCCAGAAAATGGGGTTTATTTTGGCTTTAGACTCAAGGGGAAGCTCCATGATGGCAGGGAAAACAATGGCATGAGCAAAGGGTGGACATTACCCCCTGGCCAACATAAGGTGGACAACAAGAACAGGAGAGTGTGCCAAACGTTGGCAGAGGGAACTGGCTATAACAGCCATAAGCTTGCTCCCAACAATACACTACTTCCAGGAGGCATTAATTCCCAAATCTCCATCAGCTGGGAACCTAGCATTCAGAATATCTAAGTTTATGGGGACATCTGAACCAAACCACCACAAAAGACCAAATTATTTCTCTATATTTTTTTTTTTATGAAAGTAAGCATCTCATCTTTTGATACTTATACCATCCCAAAGAGTCATTGACATCTATTCCTTCTCACAAAATACCCTATTATTCTACTTATAAAATTACATCACTTCCATCATACGGATTTTTAGTAGAAGATCAGTAAGGGTTCCCCCCAACCCCAGCCTCACACTGGGAACCAGAGAGGAACTTTACTTGCTATGCTTTCATGAAACCAGGTATGGAGACTAGATTTGGCTAACTATATACTGTATTACTTTTGTTGTTATTATGACCTGACAACTTAAGGGAGGAGAGGTTTATTCTGGCTTACAGTTTTAGAGAGTACAGTCCATCATAGCAGAAGGCTGAGGCATGGCAGAGTTCATTGGACCTTGAGTGAGATTCTGTGGCTGAGATATTTTACAACTCAGTAGACCAGGAAACAGAAAGGGGGGTTATTTTGCCCAATTTGTTTTCTCTTGTGTGTGTGTGTGTGTGTGTGTGTGTGTGTGTGTGTGTGTTGTGTTGAGTGTGTGTAGTATATACATGTATGTGTGTAGATGCCTGTGTACAGAGGCCAGAGTGGCTCATTCACATATTTTCTTAAGACAGTCTCATCACTGAACCTGCAACTGTGCTGTTCATAAGCCTCAGCAGTTTTCTGGTGTTTGTTCCTTACAGGCCCAGTGTTATATGCGTGTGTGTCCATCCCCAGCTGTTTACGTGGGTGCTGTGGAATAAAACTCAGGAGGTCTCAGGTCTCCTCAGGCTCTCACATATCCATATCGAGGTACTCTTACCTGTTTAGCCACCTTACTAGCCCCTACTTATTCCTATTTTATTCACTTAGGACCCAGTCTCTGGGAGTATTGCCCATGTTTAGGGCTGTCCTTTCCTCTTAATTAATCCTCTTTGGAAACAAACTCACAGAAACCCCCAAGGCTGTGCTTCACCAATGTCTTAGGCACTAGTATCTTGAGTTCTCCTTTGTTGATTTTTGGAGACAGGATTTTACAATGCAACAAAAGCTGACCTTGAACTCCTGATCCTCCTTCCTCAACCTCCTGAAAGCTGGAACTATATGCCTAGCCACCATGCCCAGCTGCCTTGCTGTTATGCAATCTTTGCTTCAGGCCACATTCCTATTCTTCTTCCCCAAATGGCATATGTCCATATGGCCCAACTACTTAATGTTTGATTGAACTATTCTGAGATAAAAGCACTTATCTATATTCAACTTTCATGATCATTTTTTATTACTTATATCGTGTTTATAGCTGTAGAAAAAAGAAAATGAGGACCTGAGGAGGTGGTATCTATTCAATGACTTGGAAATGGTACTTTGAGCTGGAGGTAGGTTTTAGTCATTCTTTTTCCTTTGTTTATTTTATAAGACAAATCTTGTTTTTATAGTATTGCAGAACAAATATGCTACAGATTTTATGTCTTGTGATTTATATTGTTAATTTTGTGAGCATTTTGAAGTCATGTTTTTGATAGCTATGAGCCTTTTCCTCTCCCATGTCCCTGAATCATAATGTTGACATTAGAACAAGAGAAATATGTTGCAGTGATGACCAGTGACACCCACAGGATGTTGTTTGTTTCTCTTCTCCTTAGGAACGTATTACCAACTGTGGCAAATCCCCTTTTCCCACAGTCACCCTCCTTATCACCTTCTCTGGAGGTCTTAGTGATGTCCTTTGGACACACAGATATTTAGGGTGTTATTTATTTTGATGTCATGATCTTTTCCTCCTATTATGATCGTCTTGTGTAGGTAGTGTCAGACACTGTGAGCTCATGGATATCCAGGTCATTTTGTGTCTGGAGGAGCATGTTGTAAAGAGTCCTACCCTTCCTTTGGCTCTTACATTCTTTCTGCCACCTCTTCTACAATGGACCCTGAGCCTTGGAAGATGTGATAGAGATATTTCAGTGCTGAGCACTCCTCTGTCACCATTGTGCCTTCTGAGTCATCCCAAGGTCACTACAATCTGAAAAGAGAAGCTTCTCTAGCCAAAAGAAAGAGTAGCATTAATATATGGATATGAGCATTAAGAGAAGTACTTACTAGGCAGTTTGATGAGCATAGCATATACATTTATCCAGACGCCAGCAGATGTTACACCCCTATATCAGGGATGTATTCCATCCCATGGAGTGGGCCTCTGGTCCAATTAGAGAGTGGTTGGTTTCCCCCATAACAGACATGCCACTATTGCACCCATTGGCTCATTTGATCTAGCTGGCCAAATTTAAGGCTTGCAGTGTCCACTGTTGAGTATCTCCATTGGTGATTTCTCTCTCTACCACTTAACTGCATGCAGTGTAGCTTTTTCCAGCCTTCTGTCAGCTGGTCTGCATGGAGGAGGGTTTTAGCTCAGCTCCAGCAGGATTACTCAATGACCTTGCAGCCTAAGTAAGTGGTGTCATCAGCAATAGAGTCTTACCATCTATTTCTGGTGGGAAACCAAGAGCCTCTGCGATGGCCTGTAATGTTTTGGGGATATCAGTGACCTCCCTGGCCAACAACTCACTGGAAGGTATCCCATCTCTGGCACTGAAAATTTTCTAGCAACAGTCTATGGCTTCTGAGTGTTCCAGTGTCCAGAAAAGTAGGTTTTCATATGACTTATTTATATCCTCTTAGCTTTTGATTAGTCCTCCCTCCACCTTTCCTTTACTCAATCTTTTCAAACCCTGACCTCACTTAGGCCTTTCCACCCCTGTTAATTTGTTCTTCTACTTACATATATTTATATATATATAATACCATCCTATTAAGTCCCCCCTTCCTCCCTTTCTATTCTGTCTATGTCCACTTTCTAGCTTACTGGCCTCTGCTACTGAGTTTTATTCCTACTCACATAGAAGTCCAATCATTTGTAGTTAGGATCCACATATGAGAGAGAGCATGTGACATTTGGTTTTCAGGGACTGGGTTACCTCAATAAGTATAATCCTTTCAAGATCCATCCATTTTCCTGAAAATTTCTTTCTTTCTTTCTTTTTTTTTTTTAACCTCTGAGTAGAACTCTATTGTGCAAATGTGCCACATCTTCATTATCCACTCATCAGTTGAGGGACATCTAGGCTGGTTCCATTTCCTAGCTATTGTGAATAGAGCATCAATAAACATGATTGAGCAGTGAGACAAGTCCTTAGGATATATGCCTAGGAGTGGTATAGCTGGGTCATATGTTTGATCTATCTTTACCTGTGTCAAGAACCTCCACACTGACTTCCACAATGACTGGACCAGATTGCATTCCCACCAACAGTTTAGAAGGGTTCCTCTTTTTCCACATCCTTGCCAGCATTTATAGTCATTGTTTTCATGATGGTAGCCAATCTGACAGGAGTGAGATGATATCTCAATGCAGTATTAATCTGCATTTCCCTGTTGGCTAGGGATGTAGAACTTTTTTTTAGATGTTTATATGTCATCAGTATTTCTTCTTTTGAGAATTCTCTATTTGGCTTCATAATCCATTTTTTAATTGGGTTATTTCATTTCTTACTATGTAGTTTTTGAGCTCTTTGTATATCCTAGATACTAATCCTCTGTCAGATGTATAGCTGGCAAAGATTTTCTCCTATTCTGTAGTTTGCCTCTTTGCTCTAACACAATGTCCTTTACTGTGCAAAAGACTTGTAATTTTGTGAAGTCCTAGTGGTTGATCTGTGGTTTTATTCCCTGAGCAATTGGGATTATATTCAGAAAGTCTTTGCCAAGACCAATATGTTAAAGGGTTTTCCCTACTTTTTCCTATAGCAGTTTCAGAGTTTCAGGTCTGATATTAAAGTCTTTTATCCATTTGGATTTAATTCTTGTGCAAGGAGAGAAATAAGGATATATTTTCATCCTTCTATAGATACATATCCAGTTTTCCCAGCATCATTTTCTGAAGAGGTTATCTTTTCTCCAGTGAGTATTTTTGGCATTTTTATCAAACATCAGGTGGCTATAGCTACCTGGACTTACATATGGGTCCTCTATTCTGTTCCATTGGTCTACATGTCTGGTTTTGTGTCAGTACCATGCTGTTTTTGTTACTATGGCTCTGTAATATGTGTTAAAATCAGGTGTCATGATATCATCAGTCTTATTTTTGTTGCTCAAAATTGTTTTAGATATTAAAGGGGTTTTGTGCTTCCAAATGAAGTTTTGGATTGTTTTTTTCTATTTCTGTGAAGAATGCCATTGGGATTTTGATGAGGATTTCATTAAATGTTTAGATTGCTTTGGGCAAGATTGCCATTTTCACAATATTGATTCTCACAATCCAAGAACGAGGGATGCCTTGCCATGTCCTAGTGTCTTCTATAATTTCTCATGAGAATGTTTTAAAGTTTTCATTGTAGAAATCCCTCACTTCCTTGGTTAGTTTTATTTCAAGGTACTTTATAATTTTTTTTGTGCAATTGTGAATGCAAGTGATTCTCTGTGTGTTTGCTGTTAGCATATAGGAAGGCTACTGATTTCTGTATGTTTATTTTGTATCCTGATACATGGCTATAGGTGTTTATCAGCTCTAACACTTTGGTAGCAGAGTCTTTAGGGTCCATTACATATAGAACCATATCATCTGCAAATAACGATAACTTGATCTCTTCCTTCCCAATTTGTGTCCCTTTTATGTTTGTCTCTTGCCTTATTGCTATGGCTAACACTTCCAGTACTATATTAAATAAGAGTGGGAACAGTGAACACCTTGTCTTGTTCCTGATTTTAGTAGAAAAGCTTCGAATTTTCCCCCATTTAGAATTATGTTGGCTATAGGATTGTCATAAATAGCCTTTATTATGTTGAGATATGTTCCTTTTATTCCCAGTCTCTGTAGGAATTTTATTATGAAGGGATGTTGGATTTTTGTCAAATGCTCTTTCTGCATCTAATGAGAGGATTGTGTGATTTTTGTCCTTCAGTCCATTTACATGATCTATTACATTTACCTTTTTGCATATGTTGAATCATACCTGCAACACTGGGATAAAGCCTACTTGGTCAGGGTGAATAATCATTCTGATATATTCTTGTGTTCTGTTTGCCAATATTTTGTTGAGAACTTTTACATCTATGTTCATGAGGGAGATTGGTCTGCAATTTTCTTTTTTTGTTCTATCTTTGTCTAGTTTTAGTATCCGGGTGATGCTAGCTTCGTAGAAGGAGTTTGGTAGGAATCCTTCCTTTTCTAATTTATAGAAAAGTTTGAGAAGCATTAATATTGGTTCTTTCATGAAGGTCTGGTAAAATTTACCAGTGAATCCATTTGGCAGGGACATTTTCAGTTGGGAGACTTTTTCCTTAAATAACTGCTTGGATCTCCATACTTGTTATAGATCTATTTAAGTGGTTAATCTCATCTTGACTTAATATAGGTAGGTCGTACAAATCAAGGAAATCATTTCTTTCATATTTTCAAAGTTAGTGGAGTATATGTTCTTACTGTATGTCCCTATGATTCTTTTAATTTCTCTGGTATCTGTTGTGATGGTGCCTCTTTCATCTCTGATTTTATTAACTTGTGTCTCTTCTTTCTTTCTTCTAGTCAGATTTCCTAGGGGTATGCCAATCTTGTTTATCCTTCCAAAGAACCAACACTTTGTTTCATTGATTCTTTGGATTGTTTTTTGTTTGTTTGTTTGTTTCTATTTCCTTAATTTCTGCCCTAATCTTTATTATTTCTTCCCATCTATGGATTTTCAGTTTGCTTTGTTCTTATTTTTCCAAGGCCTTAATGTAAAGCATTAAGTTGTTTACTTGCAACCTTTCTAATTTCTTAATATAGGCACTTAAAGCTATAAATTTCCCTCTTAGGATTGCCTTCATTGTGTCCCAAAGGTTTTGGTATGTTATGTTCTCATTATCATTTGATTCTATGAATTTTTTAAATTCCTCCTTGATTTCTTCATTGACCCATTCATCATTTACTAGTGCATCATTTCATTTCCATGATTTTGTGTATGCTCTATAGCTTTTCATGCTATTGATTTGTAGTTTGATCCCATTGTGATCAGACAGAATGCAAGAAATTATTTCAATTTTCCTGTATTTGTTAAAATTTGTCTTAATATATGGTCTATTTTAGAGAATGTTCCATGTGTTTCAGAAAAGAATGTATTCTGCAGCATTTTGGATGAAATGTCCTGTATATATCTGTTAGGTCTATTTGTTCTATGACCTCATTTAATCCAGATGCCTCTCTGTTTATTTTTTTGCTGGGATGACCTGTCAATACATGAGAGTGGGATATTAAAGTCACCCACCACAACTGTGTTTGGTGTTATCTGTGACCTTAGTTCTAACAGCATTTGTTTGATGAATTTTGGAGCCCCCATGTTAGCTGCATATATGTTTAGGATTGTAAAGTCCTCCTGTTGGAGTGTGCCTTTAATCATTATAGAGTGGCCTTCCTTATCTTTCCTAACAAATATTGGATTGAAGCCTACCTTGTCAGATATTAGGATAGCAACCCCTGCTTAGTTTCTAGGCCCATTTGCTTGAACATTTTCCAACCTTTCACCCTAAGATAGTGTCCATCCTTTGTAGAAAGGAGAGTATCTTAGAGGTAACGAATTGAAGGATACTGCTTTTTTACCCAGTCTGCAAACCTATGTCTTTTGGTTGGGGCATTGAGGCAATTGATATTAAGAGTTATTATTGAAAGGTATGTATTTATTTTTGCCATTTTTCTCATTTTATAGTTCTTCCAGTTTTACCTTTGCTCTCCTGTATTAACTAGTATTTGAGAATGGTTTGTTTTATTTAAGTTCCTTATATGTATGCTTTTCTTTCTCTTCAGCAAGGAGGATCTTTTCAAGTCTTTTCTGTAGAGTTGGTTTTGTCTTCAAATATTCTGTTAGCCTACTTTTGTTGTGGAATGTTGTTATTTCTCTGTCTATTTGAGTGGGTAGCTTTGCAGGATAAAGTAACCTTGGTGGATAGTTGTTATCTTTCAGAACTTGGACTACATCACTCTATGCTCTTCTGGCTTTCAAAGTTTGTGTTGAGTAATCTGCTATTATCCTGGTGGGCTTGCCTTTGTATGTGACTTTATTTTTCTCTCTAACTGCTTTCTATATATTTTCTTTGGTTTGTATGTTTGGTAGTTTAAATATAATATGGCGAGGAGAGGTTCTTTCCAGGTTTTGTCTGTTTGGTGTTCTAAAGGATTTCTGTATCTGCATTGGCATCTCTTCCCCAATTTGGGGGGAAGTTTTCTTCTATGATTTTGTTGAAAATACTTGTAATGTATCTGGAGTAAGATTCTTCTCCTTCTCCTATACCCTGAATTCTTATGTTTGATCTTTTCAGTGTTTGAATATCTTGAAATTCCCATTCATATTTTCTAATTAGTCTTTCTCTTGGTTGGACTGTATTATATCTGCCACCTGCTATAGTTTAGATATGCTGTTCTCTCCTTCATCCATTTTACTGGTGAGATTTTCTATAGAGTTTTTTATTTGACTGACTGTGCTTCTCACTGCTAGTACTTCTGCCTCATTTTGCTTTGTTATTTCGATTTCCTTATTCATGTCTTATATTGACCTCTTTATTTCATTAAATTGGTTTCCCGTGTTTTCTTTGATTTCCTCTTTGATTTCTTTGAACATATTTATAATCATTCTTTTGAAACCTTTCTCAGGAAGTTTCTCTAAATTAGTCTCACTGGAGGTCATTTGGTGGGTTTATATTGTCTTGATTTTTTTTTGTGCTTCTTGTATTATAATGTAGAGATTTTTTTTCATCTTGGATTTATTTAATGCTTGGGGTTTTCTAATTATCTGCATTATTATTACATGTATTGATCAATTTGATGTTATATATCTTCAGGGTAGGAGCTTAAGGTGCTAGGTGTGACTCTTAAGATTCTCAGAGTACAATGTATGACCCATATACCTCAACAAGGAGGGGCAATGGGGAGGGGGTAGGTCACAGATGAGCCTAATAATGGTACCAAACTGACTGTATTTGCTGAATACAAAACTAATTAATAAAAAATTTTAAAAAGTTCTCAGAGTAATCACAAAAGTGACCCTAGTTGTTGGGTTTGCCTGCTATGAAAGTATTCAAGTAGGCTGGGTGGAACAAAACACAGGTAAATTCTAAAATTTAACTAAACAATATATATATTCAATGAATAACAGCACAGAGTATTTATGCAAGAGTAGGTATTATGACCCTCTAACAAAGTCACAGTCCCTAAGGATGTGTGTTGCCCCACAACCTTAATCCTGTCACCTGGAAGGCTAAGATTTCTGATCTGTAGAGGGTTCCAAGGTCAGCTTGTGACCAAGTGCAATCCCCAATGAATGACGGAGGAAGAGACAAAGGCATCTTAAATCAGGAAGCAACAAATGACAAGCCCAAAATGTAGCTTATTTAAGAATGACAAATCTGACCATCCATCATATATAGATTTAACATATAATTTACCATGACATGAAGGTGCAATTATCCCTTCTGATGTAAGCTTATATACCAGGCTTATTTGGCAGGTACTGACATAGTGTAATCCCAGTTACCTTTTGGGATGGCTTTGGTCTCAACTATGCTGCACACCCTCTTAGGTTTCTCTTTGCTGTGCTGTGGGCTCAAGTAGGGTGGCTGGGTTGGTGGCTTGCTCTGATCACCTGTGCCAGGTGCTGTGTAGGTGAGTTCCCTTCCCCAGGTCTCTAGTGCTTGCTGCTGCTTGTGTTGGTGTGGCGGAGGGGAGGCTGTGGATAGTGGCTGAAGTTCTCCCACTGGTCCTTGTGATCCTCTTCCTCATGACCTGCTCCGATGGTTCCTGCCATCCTCCCTTCCATGTTTCTTGAGTTTTAAGGAGGCTAGTATGAGTGAAAAATCCCCTCACCTGGCTTTTCCTGTGGCTCAAGCCAAGTCTGGTGGCCATGGACACAAAGACCTGGTCCTGCCACTGCTGCATCCACTTCTGCATGCTTCTGTGGTCTGTAGATTCTTTGGATCTCTTCTACTTCCCTGCTGTGATTGATAATTTCTTTTATACCTTCACTTTTTAACAGAAGAGTGTGTTTTGCTGTTTTTATTTTCATTTCTGTTTTTTTTTTCTTTTTCTTCCCTAGGCTGATTTGGCATGGTTCCTATGCTGCCATCTTAACCAGAAGTCTGTGTCCTGGTGGGGGCAGTGGCAGGGCTGCTGGCTTGGCATGGTGTGCTGGGGCCTGGTGGGAGTGCAGGCAGCAGCAGAGCCATCAGGAAGCCATGCCAGTATCTAGGTGCATGCTGCAGGGAGCATGTCATCATCTGTGTAGATGGATGGCACCGCCTTGGCAGCCAGCTCGCAGGCTGTGGGGCACTGAGTGGGAATGAAAGGGGTGATATTTTATTTTATTAATAATGTGCTTTGTATGGGCATATCATGTACTGTTACCACCATTTCCCTCCTCCCTGCCCCCAATTTGTTAAGGGCCCACCTCAGTGGGGTTGCTGATGTTACCCATGGGTTCTGAGTTATGTATTGTAAAAGCAGAAGTCAGTCATTGGGGCAGGGATGCCTCTGGGTTTGCCCTCCAGACTGTGGCTCTTATAATCTTTCTGGCCCCTCTTCCGCAAAATTTCATGATTGGTGGTGGGTGTTTTTTAAGTCTACTTTAGTGAAATGCTCTCAGGGGCTTCTGGATTTCTGTTTGGGTATGTGTTGAGTATCCTCAGCATCTGTCTCTGTCATCCTGGTGCATATTGTCAAGCTCAACATGGAAGCAGCATTCTTGTTCATCTCACAAAATCCTCTGTGGATTCTCCTGGGCCTTGGCTTATCTCCTTGGGTCACACTCTCTTCTGAAAATGAAGAACATATTTTCCAACAGAGAGTACAGTCAGTATATTCACATGGGATAAGCATTGTTAATTAAGAAAGGTTTTCATGGACATAGCCCCTCTTTTGTCTAAAGACTAGTGGGAGCTTGTCATTGGAGTCCATAATCTTGGTCTCCATGGGATTCTGACCTGGTTCCCAATTCTAGCTATGGGTTCCTTTTCCCTAAGGTCTCTTAGCCAATCAGAAAGCCTTCAGTTACCAACCAAGGCTGCGTGCCACCATTGTACAGATGGAAAAATCTTGTCAGGATGGTTGCTTTTGGTAGCTGTGACCCCGGCTTGCTCACAAAGTTGCCGGCCACTTTGCCCCAATAGTTCATGTAGCACTTTCCCTCATTAAATGGGTTTCCTCTTTGTAACTGATTCCCTTCAGGATTCTAGAAGGTCTCTCAGTGCTCTGTGTGGGCAGCATGTAGTGTCTTAAGCAATAGGGTCTTACCTTTTACCTCAGGAAGGTAATCAAGTGCTTTGACATAAGCTATCTTGTTTTGAGGACCTTATAGCTCTCTCTGATCTACAGCTCAATGTGGGTAGCAACCAATTTCTGGTATTGGGGGTTATAGGCCAGAGCCAAGTATTTTAAGGTTAGGCTTCATCCTAGCCTCTCCAGGGCTCTTCCTACCAGATGATTCCTCCATACTCCAGTTGGGGGTTATATATTTTACTCTTCTATCAAGGAGAATGGTTTCTGTGGTACCAGTTCAATTTGGGTTTAGTTTTGTGTTTATTTCCCCCCAGCCTCCCACTCCCCTTTCCCCAACCATTCCATTCCATCCAGACAATAGTCTGGCCCTTGAGTTGCCTGTCAGGTATAGCAGCAACTCTAGCTGTTCCAAGTTAGGAATCACTGATACCCACTTTATTATTATTATTATTATTATTATTATTATTATTAGTAGTAGTAGTAGTAGTAGTATTTAACAACTTCCATGATTATAAACAATATCCCACGGTAATTCCCTCACTCCCACTTTCCCCTTTGAAACTCCATTCTCCATCATATCCCCTCCCCCTCTCAACCAGCCTCTCTTTTATTTTGATGTCATGATCTTTTCCTCCTGTTATGATGGTCTTGTGTAGGTAGTGTCAGGCACTGTGAGATCATGGATATCCAGGGCATTTTGTGTCTGGAGGAGCATGTTGTAAGGACTCCTACTCTTCCTTTGGCTCTTACATTCTTTCCACTACCCCTTCCGCACTGGACCCTCAACCTTGGAAGGTGCGATAGAGATATTGCAGTGCTGAGCACTCCTGTCACTTCTTCCCAGCACCAGGATGCCTTCCAAGTCATCCGAAGGTCACTGCAATCTGAAAAGAGAAGCTCCTTAGTGTTCCAGTGTCCAAGAAAGTAGGTGTCCATATGACTTATTTATATCCTCTTAGATTTTGATCAGTCCTCCCTCCATCTTTCCTTTATTCAATCTCTTTTCCTGACCTCACTTGGGCCTTTTCACTCCCTGTAATCTATTCTTCTACTTACATATATACAATACCATCCTATTAAGTACCCCCCTCCCTTCCTTTTTCTTCTCTTTGTATCTCTTTTCTAGCTTACTGGCCTTTGCTACTGAGTTTTCTTCCTACTCACACAGAAGTCCAATCTTCTGTAGTTAGGATCCACATGTGAGAGAGAACATACAATGCTTGGCTTTCTGGGCCTGGGTTACCTCACTTAGTATAATCCTTTCCAGATCCATTCATTTTCCTGCAAATTTCATAACTTCATTTTTCTTTACTGCAGAGTAGAACTCCTTTGTATAAATGTGCCATATCTTCATTATACATTCATTAGTTGAGGGACATCTAGGCTGGTTCCATTTCCCAGCTATTGTAAATTGAGTGGCAATAAACATGGTTGAGCAAGTATATCTAAGGTAATGAGATGAGTCCTTAGGATATATGCCTAGGAGTGCTATAGCTGGGTCATATGGTAGATCTATTTTTAGCTGTCTTAGGAACCTCCACACTGATTTCCACAATGGCTGGACCAGATTGCATTGCCACCAACAGTGTAGAAGGGCTCCTCTTTTTCCACATTCTCACCCGCATTTATGGTCATTTGTTTTCATGACCCTTTGAATTTAAGCCTAAATAACAGGCTTATTTGGTGGGTATTGACCTGGTGTAATCCCAGTTACCTTTTGGGATGATTTTGGTCTCAGTTATGCTGCGCTGCTGATTGGGTCCCTTTTTGGTGCACTTTGGGTTCAAGTGGGCTGGCTGTGTCACTGGATCGCTGCTCTGGTCACCAGTGCTGGGTGCCGTGATCTCCCTTCCCCTGGACTCTGGTGCTTGCTGGCACTTGCGCTGGCGGTGGGGGAGGCCAGGCTGTAGATGGTTCTCCCACTGGTCCACATGATCCTCTACCTCCTGATCTGCTACTCCCGTTGGTCCCTGCAGTCCTCCCTTCACATTTCTTGAGTTTGCAAGAGCTCCGGTGTGAGTGGAAAATCCCCTCACCTGGCTTTTCCTGCTGCTCAAACTGAGCCTTGCGCTGTGGCCCTGCGGACCTGGTGCCGCTGCTGCTGGAGCCGCTTCTGCCGGCCTCTGTGGGCTCTGGATTCTCTGGATCTCTCCTACTTCTCTGCTGCCATTGTTAATTTCTTACACCCCTCACTTTTTAGAAGAGTGTATTTTGCTGGTTTTATTTTATTTGGCTTTTTCTCCCCTGGCTGCTTTGGTGTGGTTCCTACGCTGTCATCTTACCTGGAAATCCCACTTTATTTTTCAACTGGTAACAGAAAAGTTTTTACGTGTTTTTAGACTGTGTGTGTGTGTGTGTGTGTGTGTGTGTGTGTGTGTGTGTATCATACCAGAGGTCAGAGGACAACCTCAAGGTGTCTGTCCTCTCCTTCCATTTTCTTTGAGACAGGGTCTTTCTTGTGATTTTTGGCCCCATGTGCATCTGACTAGCTAGCCAAGCACTTCCATATTTTCTTGAGCTCCACCTTCCACTGCTGTAGGCATGTTGGGATCCCATTTGGAAGCAGCATTTTGCATCTGGCTTTATGTGACACATCAAACTCAGGCCTGCAGGCTTGTAAGCAAGCATCTTTAAATGCTGATACATTTCCTCATCCCTTTGTTGTGTATTTTAGTAGAGGTTATTTTGATATATCATTTTGATATTTTTTCCTAAAATGATTAATTAAAATAGAATAGTTAATCAATCTTCAAAAACCTAAGGCACTAACCTACCTACCAGTTTTGTGAGGTTTAAGAAGTAAATTAACTCTCCCTTAATTTCATTACCTGTATAACATTAGAATGATGATTACTTGAATTTCAATAGTATTATTTTAAAGTTCAATGAGATCATGGAAGTGCTAAAGTTGTATTGATATAAAATTAAGAAAAATGACCAGAATTGAGACCCATAATTGAGTTGCAATCTGACTAGGTTTTGTTACTTGTATTCTTTAAAGTATGTCTTCATAGGATGGAGTACTGGTCTCAAAACTAATGTATCTGGGGTTTAACCCTAATTATAAATATCAAGTTAAGTGGGTTTGGACATATAATATAACCTGATAACCTTTATTTCCTTAATCTAAAAATGTTAAGATTTACCAATACACTAAGATGTTTTCAGCTCTTGATTTTTTTTTTTCAAGGTGGGGTCTCACTCTAGTCCAGGCTGATTTGGAATTCACTATGGAGTTTCAGGGTGGCCTCAAACTCTTGGCAATCCTCCTACCTCTGCCTCCCAAGTGCTGGGATTAAAGGTGTGTGCCACCACACCCAGCTTCAGCTCTTGAAATTTTAAAAATTTGCCACGGTTTACCCAATAAAAACATGCACTTTATTTATATCTGTCTTCATCGTATCTGCTGGATTATCAAATCCATTGATAATCATTAAGATATTTAGGTTGCATCTCAAATAGAAACAGAGGTGCACCCCTGTAAAAGTTGCAAAGGAATCCCCAAATTCATAATTGAAACCAAGAAATTATTTCCAATAATCCAAACCACTTATATTAAGCTAGAAAAAATATTCTGTTTATTGAGTATAAGTTTTGTTGCTCAGATCCCCACCCAAAACCTGTGGTATTAAAGACTTTACTAAAAATCATGCATCTTAAATCAAAAGTTATTCTTTAGCTTATTTTATTTATTTATCTGAGAGAGAGAAAGAGGGCTGGAGAGATGGCTTAGTGGTTAAGCGCTTGCCTGTGAAGCCTGAGGACCCCGGTTCGAGGCTTGATTCTCCAGGAACCACGTTAGCCAGATGCACAAGGAGGTGCACACATCTGGAGTTCATTTGCAGTGGCTGGAGGCCCTGGTGCACCCATTCTCACTCTCTCTCCTCTGTCTGTTTGTCTCTTTCTCTCTCTGTCTGTTGCTGTCAAATAAATAAATAAATAAAAATAAACAAAAAATTTTTAAAAAGAGGCAGAAAGAGAAAGAGAGTGGGGCCTCCAGCCACTGTAATGAACTCCAGACACATGCACCACCTTGTCCATCTGGCTTTATATGGTTACTGGGCAGTTAGACCTGGGTCTTTTGGCTTTTCAGGCAAGTGTCCTTACCACTAAACCATTTCTTCAGCCCAAAAGTTATTATTTTCACATAAATTTAAACAAATAATTAATATATTTGCAAACATAGAGACAGATAGAGGACAGACAGGCAGAGAGAATGGGCGCACCAGGGCATCCAGACACTGCAAATGGATTCCAGATGCATGCCCCTCTTTATGCATCTGGCTGTACATGAGTACTGGTGAATAAATCCCAGGTTGTCAGCTTTTACAGTGAAGAGCCTGAACCACTGAGCCATCTCTCCAGCCCTCATAAGGACTTTTTTTAAAAAAAATAGAAGCCATCAGTTATTCCTCCTTTCCTTTAGAAAATGTGAGCCATGTGGACTTTCTTAAAATTTTTTTTTTTTTATTTGAGAGAGGGGGGAAAGAGAGAGAGAGAGAGAGAACATGGGTGTGCCAGGGCCTTCAGCCATTGCAAATAAACTCCAGATGCATGCACCACCATGTGCATCTCACTTATGTGAGTACAGGGGAACTGAACCTGGGCACTTAGGCTTCACAGGTAAGTGCCTTAACCACTGAGCCATCTCTCTAGCCCTCATATGAATTTTTTTTAAATAGACAGTAGTGATCAGCTATTTCTTCCTTCCTTTAGAAAACTTGAGCCATGTGAACTTTTATGAAAAAAATATTAAAATGCTAAGAAGAGAAACCAAGTGATGATTGATAGAAAAGAATGATAAGTTGGGACATTTTTGTGAAGCTTATTTTTATTTAAAACATGGTGAAATATTTAGGATAATTAAATATTTTCCTTATAATTTTACTACCACAATGTTATGATTAATTTTTATCATTTCTTACTCAATAGAGATATATTAGAATTCTTTAATATTTTTAAGAATCACCACCCTTGTGCCTTCATGGAGAGTGTCCAGTATATACAGGAAAGTACATGATTTTGGAGAGCTTGTCAACACTTGACCTAACAGCTTTCAACACATCACCCTCTTACCACCAGCTAGTTTTCAGTCTCCTCTTGATCTCTAAATGCTGGCATAGAACAAGAGTCAGCTCTCAGATATCTCTTTTGCATGATTTCCATGACTTTAATTTCCATCTATCTGCTACTGACATTCACACTTACAAGATTAATCCAGAGTTCCCCCTGAACTCCACACTCACATAAACAGTGATTCCTAGACTCGTTTCCTTCAAAGCCACAAGCAACACATATCCATATGCATCCCTTGACTCCTCAAAGGTTTACTGTATCCCTAGGCTACCACATCTCAGGAAATAGCTTTGTTTTTTTCTGGATGCTTAGCCTATAACTATACAGTCATTATCAATTTCCTCCTATGATATCCCTTCCTCATATCCATAATCCAATTGTTAAGTAAGTCTTGTTTAGCTCTGTCTAAAAACTGTGGGTGATTGGACAGCGAAAGGAATCTCAATGAGTGTTAAGTTACAATTAAATGCAATGAGTTCTGTGTGCTGCTGCATAGCAGGGAGGACTGTAGATAACAATAGTGTACTGTACATCTTAAAAAGCTAGAGGAATGGATTTTGAATATTTTCACTATAAAGAAATGATGTTTGAGATATAGTTAACCTGACTTCAACATTACACAATGTATACACATAATGAAACATCATATGCTACCCCATGAATGTGTACAATGTTTATGTATTAATTAAAAATAATTAAAGCTGGGCTGGAGAGATGGCTTAGCGGTTAAGCGCTTGCCTGTGAAGCCTGAGGACCCTGGTTCAGGCTTGATTCCCCAGGACCTATGTTAGCCAGATGCACAAGGGGGCATACACATCTGGAGTTCGTTTGCAGTGGCTGGAGGCCCTAGAGCACCCATCCTCTCTCTATCTGCCTCTTTCTCTCTCTGTCTGTCACTCTCAATTAAATAAATATATAAATAATGAACAAAAAAATTAAAAAGTAATTAAAGCTGGGCGTGGTGACATAGGCCTTTAATCCCAGCACTTGGGAGGCAGAGGTAGGAGGATCACTGAGAGTTTGAGGCCATCCTGAGACTACATAGTGAATTCCAGGTCAGTCTGAACTAGAGTGAGACCCTACCTTCAAAAACCAAAATAATAAAAAATTAAAACCTGAAACAAAAACCTAGGCATGGTGGGGCATATCTAATCCTATAATTTACAAGACTGGAAATAAGACTTAGTAGGATTGTAAATTTGAAGTCAGCCTGGACTATATGGCTAGATTGGCTCTCAGAACTATTTTTTTTAAGTAATAGTAAAATAAGATAATACATGTTAAGAATTCAAATGCCTCTTACTTCCTCCCATTACCACTGTGTTCTATATCAGTTTTTTTTTTCACGTGAGTTATTGCATTTCCTAACTTGTTTCTTTTCTTTCTGCTCTACACACATCAGAATTAAATGACACTGCTGTATTCCTTAAAACATTATAATGGCTTCCTATCCTATTCAGAATGAAATTCACAGTCCTTTCCATGACATCAAAGGCCCAACAAGACATATACTCTACTTTTTCTACCACTGATTTGATCTCATCTTCTAGGGTTTGTCCCACTCCCCTCCTTATGCCTTTTATACTGAGTCCTTCTATTCAAAGCATGATCTCCTTTGCATTCTCCCACTCTGGGTTTTAGCACTTGCCTCTTTCCTTAGATAGCTGCCTATATTTTCCCCCATTATTCTGTTTAGAAGCCTGTTCAAAAGTAACTTTATCTGAAAGGCTTCAGTCTTGAGTAATGGAAGAAACTTTCTATTCCATTAATAATAACTAACAATACCCTCCTTCCTATCCATGCTTAAGCTTCAGAGGAAAACAGCTAAGAAGCATCAAAGGAGACATGTGGAGAATTTAAATATTATATACCCTACACCTGGTGATATTTATTTATTTATGAGAGAGTGAAAAAGAGGGAGAGAGAGAAAGAATGGGTGTGCCAGGGCCTCCCAATCACTGCAAACAAATTCCAGATGCATGTGTCACCTTATGCATCTGGTTTGTGTGGGTCCTGGGGAATTGAACCTGGGTTCTCAGGCTTCACAGGCAAGTGCCTTAACAACTAAGCCATCTCTTCAGGCCTCTGGTGATCTTTTTAAAATGGTTGTTTTATATGAAGTTCTTGAACCACAAATAAAATGGGGTTTAAAGAAAGGATTTCATTGAAAAAACCTGTAGTCATAACTGGAAGTGTTCAGTTCCCTTTGTTTACTGTCCTGCCCACATGATGTGAGACTGGGAAACATTGTTATTAAAACACTTTTTTGCTGCTTAATGAAACTAAACTTTTGGAGTATGTAAACTAAACTTCCTGAGCCATGATTCTCTTACAATTATATACATTAGACTTCACACTCAATTCAAAGACATATTTCCCTATTTCTAGACAATCCCATAGTAGGCCGATCTTTGATGCATTTATATGTTTTCATGGGCCATTTGAGAATCTTCCTAATGCCATTCTGTTAAGGTAGGGTCTCTGTATGAATTCTGTATTGAGCAACACATTTGCATGATGATCTACTATGCAGACAATAAATTAGGAGATGGTAAGGATAGAAGTTTCAAAAAGCACATAAAGTTTAGGGGTGGAAACCAAGCAAGTATATAAAGAGCCATAATAATAAGTATAATAACAAATGTTATAAGAAAGTGTTTTCAGTTATTTTAGATTTGGAAGTTACCTTAATGGCCAAATTGCTTTACTTACACCTTTTATTGATGAATAACCAAAAGACAAAAGTTTCAATGGCTCAATCTATTCACATGAGATAATATTGTGAACTAAAATGAACAGTATAGAAGTAATTTTGAATTTCAGCTCTTGTTAGCTCTCACAACAGACAAATGACAGAAAGTTTATGAGCTCAAATATTCTCCTTTATAGACATAGGATGCACCTTCCCCCTAGAGTAGGTATAAAGATCAAATGAGATCATTAAAGGTTTTGTAAACTGTGAGGGAACATACAATATTACTACAATTGAAGAAATGGGAATAGAATACATATTTCCTACCTTTGAGACCCTCATCTATCAGATGTTAATACAAAATGATGTTTCTAAATTTTTTCATTTGTTTTAGGTAATCACTTGGCTGCATAATTACAGTAGGATATAACTATCAAGCATGGCATATGTATGTTGTTTACTTGAATCCTATGATTGTTTCTCACCTGTTTGAGTTATATATGGAAAAAGAAAACAGATGTTCTCACTATAAAATGTTCTTGACTAATTCTCACAGTAATATAGGATGAGAATTTTGTCCAACATTTCTCAATACCATGTTGTATTTTCAGGCTGCTTATTCTGGCTTCTTCCTTAGAAGAGGTGTTAGTTTTGAATAGAAGTTAAGCAATTAAAAAGAAAAATAAATACCAGGAACTTTGTAGATTAAAAACCTGTGAACACATCCTTGAGGCACATTTAAGAGAATTTCAATGATAACATCAATACAATATTGTGTCACTTTTTTGATCTGCTAGAAAATAAGTGATATAATCAGTTTTAGATTTTTGAGTTTTCTTTCCAGTTCCTACATGTAGCAACAAGAGCAAGAAACAGGTTAAGAACAAAAGCTTCTGTCCTTTTCCTTGCTACATTACAGACACCTTTCTCTTTAGGGTGGGCAAGGAAAGTGGGCACACAGTTTAGTGCTATACATGTTACCAAAGGATATTTGAAAAATACTCAGGAGTTAGTATGGAACAATGGAAAGAAGATGGAATTCATACTCAGATGTCCTTGGACTTCAGTTTTCCCCTTGATTTTTATGGGACTTGAGTCAAGTAACTTTTTCTAACTTTCAGTTTCTTCATCAATAAGACATAAAATCTAATGAAAATCTACCCACTCAAGTGTCAGGGGAATTATATCACATTTATCAAATAATTTATGATAGTTGAAAAGATGTCATTGTAGCCGGCTTCACATTGCTGGCAGAAAGCACCAAACCAAAGCAGCTTGTAGGAGGAAAAGGTTAATCTTGGGTTACAGACTTGAGGGGAAGCTCCATGATGGAGGGGGAAAATAATGGCATGAGCAGAGGTGGACATCACCTCCTGGCCAACATCAGGCTAACAGTAGCAGGAGAGTGTTCCAAACACACTGGCAAGGGAAAGCTGCCTGTAACATCCATAAGCCTGCTCCCCAAAATACACTCCCTCAGGAGGCTACAATTTCCAAATTGCCAACAGCTAGAGACCTAGCATTCAGAACATATAAGTTTATGGGGGACACTTGAATCAAACCACCACAGATGTGTATGATATTAGGAAGATAAAATCAGTTTTTAAAATGAGGCAATTACACACAAAACATTTAGATGGTTCTAATAATGGGATTAATTTACAAAATTTATATTATGTAGTTCTATAAACTTGCTATGTCTGGATCACAAATTTTAGTCTGAGCTTGTTAACCATAATCTCAAAAGAGAGAAACAGGTAAATAACTGTGGTGGTTTGAATAGATGGCCCCCAATATATTCAATTTTTTATTTGTTTGTAATTTGCTTCTGCAGCTACCTGGCAGGAGGCAGTGTCACTGGGTGGATCTTAAGGTGTACTGGTGGGCTTCAGATTTCAATCGAAAGATATGCAAAGTGGGCCTAGCTGGAGTTCCTAAAGTGTGCTATGTGGCTTTGGCTTTTTGGCTTGTGCTTCTCTCTCTCTGCTTGGTGAAGGCAGGCCAGTTTCTTCTGCCATTATGGAACTTCCCCTGGATCTGTAAGCTTCAATAAATATCTCTTCCTCCATAACTGTGTCTGGTCTGAAGGTTCATTTCAGTGAACCTGAAGCTGTCTGCTACAATAACCAAACCAACAGGGTCTTCCTGTGAAAATGAAAATTTCAGACATAATAAATTTAGCAGGATATCAGCAGGGCAGTCATTCATGATCTGAGAAGCACCAGAGCCAAAAAGAAGCCGTGGGCTTAAGCAGCAAGAGCAGGGAGCTTTTATAGGTGAATATGGAAGTAGAGTATGTAAAGAATTGGGTTGATTACAGCTAAGCATTGGCCTTAGTTGGGTATGGTCTAACAGGAAGTCTTAAGGTTTTGCTTTAGTTGGCTATGATTTGAGCGGAAGCTCCTAGTTATGTAGCCAGTTGGGTTGCTGGTTGGTTTGGATTGGCTGAGTTTGATCATTTTCTTTTTGTCATGTCAGCATTGTGGTCTATTTTCTGTTGCTATAACAGAGCAGTTGAGCCTATGCAATTCATAAAGAAAAGAGATTTACATTACTCAGAAGTTAAAAGTCTAAAACAAGGTGACCACATCTGTTTGGTTTCTGGTGAGTGTCTCGTGCTGCTCCATGAATACTGGAAAAAGAGAAGGGCTAGTAAGCATACACAGAGAAACAAGAGTGGTCACCTTCCTTTAAGTAATGTGCTTTCCAGGTATATAAATCAGTTTTATCAAAAGCAAGAACTCAACTGGAGAGATGGCTTAGCAGCTAAGGTGCATGTCTGCAAAGCCTAAGGACCCGGGTTTGATTCTCCAGGACCCATGTAAGACAGATGCACATGGTGGAACATGCATCTGGAGTTCATTTGCAGTGGCTAGAGGCCCTGGTGTGCCCATTGTCACACATCCTCTCTCCTTCTCTCTGTCTCTAATAAATGAATTTTTAAAACTCTTTTTAAAAAGGGCTGGAGAGATGGCTTAATGGTTAAGCCCTTGTCTGTGAAGCCTAAGGACCCCGGTTTGAGACTCAATTCTCCAGGACCCACGTTAGCCAGATGCACAAGGGGGCGCATGCATCTGGAGTTGGTTTGCAGTGGCTGAAGGCCCTGGTGCACCCATTATCTCTCTCACTCTTGGCCTCTTCTCTGTCTCTATGAAATAAATAAAATAAAATAAATATTTCTTCATTACAAAAACCCAATATATTAATCAGTTATAAAAGGAACTGAGGTGGGCTGGATAGATTATGGCACTTGTCTGCAAAGCCAAAGGACCCAAGTCTATTCCCCAGGAACCCTGTAAGCCAGATGCACATGGTGGCACCTGCATCTGGAGTTTGCAGTGGTTAGAGGCCTTGGCATGTTTATTTTCTCTCTCTCTCTCTTCCTGCCTCTCTCTCCCTTTCTATCAAATAAATAAATAAAAATAAAATATTGTAAAAAAAAGAATTGAGGTACAGATACAGGTCACAATATGCATACATCTTGAAAACATTTACTCTAAGTTAGGAGTCAGATATAAGAGGTCACATAATGTTTGATTCAATTTTCATGTGAAATTTTCAGAAAAGTTATAACCATAGAAACAAGAACTTGAAATGGTTGCCTGAGGTAGAGGGAGAGGGAAATATGGAGTGGTTTCTTAAAGAGTGAAGGGACTTCTTTGGGAATAATGAAAATATTTCGGGACTAGACAGAGGTCATGGTTATACAACATTGTAAATGTACTGCATGTTATGTGTATACTTTAAAATAGGTAATTTTATGTTACATGAATTTTATCTCAATAAAAAATAATACAGAGCAAAATCCAAGCCAAAATATTGCTCTAGGAAAACATTAATTTCTAGTATTATTCTAGTACTAAGACTAGAAAGATTATTTTTTTTTAAATCTTTTTTGTTTTTATTCTTATTTATTTGAGAGCAACACAGAGAGAAACAGGCAGAGAGAAAGAGAGAATGGACACACCAGGGCTTCCAGCCACTGCAAATGAACTCCAGATGTGTGCGCTCCCTTGTGCATCTGACTAATGTGGGTCCTGGGGAATTGAGCTTCAAACCGGAGTCCTTACGCGTCACAGGCAAGGGTTAACCACTAAGCCATCTCTTCAGCCCAAAAGATTATTCTTCAAGGAAATAAACCACTGGCAGTACCTTTATTTGATTATTATGTTGGGTTTCATATAATTCTATACAAAGTTCTTCCATGTAAGCTGATGGCATGACTTTAAAGGGCAGCCTATATCATAAATGCCTTCCTTAATCAAAATTTTGGAAGCTATGTACTAGAGATAAGCCTGTGATTGTAGTCCCTGTCAAGTCCTAGGTGTGGTTAAGATAGAGTCCATGCTTTAAGAGTTAGGCAGTCTGGAAGTAGAGGGAGATCTAGGGGCCAAGCCTGGTGTGGTTGCACATGCCTTTAATCTCAGCACTGGGGAGGCAGAAGTAGGAAGATTGCCATGAGTTCAAGGGCACCCTGAGACTACATAGTGAATTCCAGGTCAGCCTGAGCTAGAGTGAGACCCTACCTCAAAAAAGCAAAACAACAACAACAAAAATCTATTACTCAAAGAGAATGTCAGACATGAGCAATGACAGGGCTGAGGCTGAGAAGGTTCTCCTGAGAGTGTCTTTTATTTTTTTAATTTATTTGAGAGCGACAGAGTGAGAAAGAGGCAGATAGATAGAATGAGAGGGAATGAATGGGTGCGCCAGGGCCTCTAGCCACTGCAAACGAACTCCAGACTCGTGCGCCCCCTTGTGCATCTGGCTAATGTGGGTCCTGGGGAGTCGAGCCTCGAACCGGGGTCCTCAGGCTTCACAGGCAAGCGCTGAACTGCTAAGCCATCTCTCCAGCCCAATGAGAGTGCCTTGTTTTTGTAAGCATCCAAATTAAGGGGAATTACAACCCCGTATAGGTGTCTACAATATCCTCAAGGAGTAAGATTTTTTTTTTTAGGTCAAAGGAGATCATGTACACAAAAATTTTCATGAAGTATAAAGCTGTATATGATGTAGTTGTCACTATTATTAATGAGTGGCAATAACTGACATTAACAACATATTGGTTGTCATTTGCACATAGCATATGCATTCATTTTTCCTTAACAGATATTTCTTGAATACTGTTTGCAAGTAGGGAAGACAATATTGCCAACTTATGAAAGTATAAATTGAGATTCTGAGAGCCTAAGTTTTGCCCTAAGGCATATAGCCTAGAGACTGGAGACCTACTTCGTTCCAAACCTTGCTGCCCCCAAGGATCAAAATGACTAACAACTATTATTATTAAAGCCCTTGATCATCACTAACTCATGCCTATGTTTATTTAATATCTTGGGAGAGTTTGATTGATTCTATTTCTGTCTGTACAGCAACTGCATTTCGATTGTGGTTATGTGGGAGTTCTCAGGAACCATATAACTGAAATTGATACACAAAGGATGGGTTTATATTATTAATATATACTGAATATACACTATGTTAGTCATGGAACCAAGCATTATATGAATGCCATGCTATTTAATGCCTAAGATAGTGTCCTGAGGAAGGTTTTGTATATATAGAAATGAAGATTCAGAAAGATCAAGTAATTTACTCAGAGTTACAGACAGAAATATAAATTGTCCAGTAATCCTTCCAGGAGGACATTTAAAGGTTCATGAAAATCAGAGGTGGAACTAATAGACCACTGTGACCCCTATAGAGAAGAGAACACATGACAAGCTAAGAATAAAGGTAAAACAAAGAGCAGGGCCCTAAGCCAGTTCTATTTAACTCCAAAGTTCTCAGCTTAACTGCCTTGCTATACTAAACCCATGTCTAGTAAAGTTGTAACAATTTGACTTCCTACCCAGATAGCTATGGTAATAAATTTTGGGGCCAAAATTCTTAAAAGTACAACAGTCAATAGACTCATGAACATTTGTAAAATTTTGTCTCAATGATAAAGGACAAAGAAGTGGTGGTCCTCCATGTAAAAGCTTTTTTCCTCCTGTAGCCCACGGTGACCTAGCTAGAACTAACTCTGTAGCCCAGACTCACCTGAAACTCACGGCAAGCCTCCTCCTAAAAGCTTTTTTTTTTTTTTGAGAATAAGGCAAAATTTTCCAAAAGTCAAAAATTGAAGCTACTAAGAATTTTTCTGCTGTTGAATTCAGGAAGTTTAGAAGCTACTATCTACACTTTCGACTAACATATCCTTCTGCACAGATGTGTATGATGCAATAGGTAAAGTGACAAATTGTTAATGTTTCAGTGATAGTGCTAGGTGCTGTTTTGTAGTTTCTACAAACTACGCACTAAGTATTAGCTCTGTTGGGGTTTATGGAGAAAGGAAGCAATCTTTACCAAATCTGCAAATTTCTCCCTCTGGGATTCATTTCCTAGTGTGTGAATGAGAGGGTAGGATTTTTCAGGTACTATTATTTCTTCGTGTAAGTTTTTCCATCTCACCACTCATTTTTCCCTTGTCAATTATACTCATTCTATGACAGTTTTGCAGTTCATTAACTCATTCAACGAAAGTTTGAGCTTTTAGCGTGGCAAACCATCGAAGCAAAGTGGTAATATTTTAAATAAAAACGAGCACTAACCTATCAATAATTGAGTATTGGTTAGGAAGATGCTATGGTAAGAAGGAACTGAGTGGAATGGAAAGTGTGTCTTTCTTCAGTCCTAAAACAAACCAGGTGATAGACTCCTTCATTTCCCAAAACCTTTGTGCGATCATCACCTTTTTAAAAAGGGGAAAAACTTTTTAAACATACAACCCAGTGGTTACATTTTTGAAAACTACACCGTGGCTGGCTTATTAGGTTTCTTTCAGGAAGGAAAGAGGAGAGAGAGGCTTTGGAAAGGCAGCAAGAGGCAGTCGCTTTTAAAAATGAAACAGAAAGACGAAGTGGAAGAGAGAGAGAGAGAGAGAGAGAGAGAGAGAGAGAGAGAGAGAGAGAGAGAGAGAGAGAGAGAGGGGCACAGAGACAGACAGACACAGACACACAGACAGACACACACAAAACACCCAAGGTCAGACAGCAAAACTGCCAGCCCAAAGGCGCCTCTCTGGGGATTTCTTTTCCTCTGGACTTCTTCAGTTGCAGGATCCTGAATGAAAAGAAAATTAATCCCATGAACTTCATGGCCGAGTCCTTTCACTGATGGCTGCTTGGGAGGAAGAGGTCAAGGTGTGGTCTAGACACAGTCAGCCCTGTGGATGGCCCTTGGAAGGACCAGGCGGAGACAGGTGGGCAGGAGGGGGGACACGGCGGCGCTGGCAACCCCAGGGCGGGAGGGGAGAGCCGCCGCCGCCGGGGCCGGGCCGCCGCGGGCCGCTCAGGTGGCCTTTCCCGCTCAGGTGAGCTCCTCCCGCGCCTCCCATTGGCCGAGGCGTCCGTGGCGCTAGAAGGGCGACGCAGCCCGGGTCTAGTTCAGGGTCTAGGGCGGCGCGTCACTTCCGGTAGCGCGGAGCTTGTAAAACACCCTGGAGAGAAAATGGCGGCGGCGGCGGCGGCGGCTGCGGCTTCGGCGCCTCAGCAGCTCTCGGATGAAGAGCTTTTCTCTCAGCTCCGTCGTTACGGCTTGTCTCCGGGCCCAGTGACGGAGAGCACCCGGCCGGTGTACCTCAAGAAGCTGAAGAAGCTTCGAGAGGAAGAGCAGCAGCAGCAGCAGCAGCAGCACCGGTCGGGGGGCCGCGGCAACAAGACGCGGAACAGTAATAACAATAACACGGCAGCCGCCACGGTCGGAGCCGCGGGACCGGGGTCGGCGGCGGCCGTGGGCATGGGGATCCGGCCGGTGTCGGGCGACCTGTCGTACTTACGGACCCCGGCGGGTGTGGGCCGGCTGCCGGCCCCCCTCCCCGACCACCCGCCAGGAGGGCCCGAGGGCGCGTCGGCCACCCCCGCGGCGGGCAGCAAAGTGCTGCTGGGCTTCAGCTCGGACGAGTCGGACGCGGAGGCCAGTCCCCGGGCGCAGGCCGGCGGCGGCGGCGGGAGCGGGAGGCGAGACCGGGCTGCGCTCCAGTTCCGCGGGCTCCGAGCCCCGCCGGCCGCCAGCGAGGTGACGAACCACCAGCCGGCCGAGCGCAGGAAGCCGCCTCACTCGTGGTGGGGGACCCGCAGGCCGGCCGGCCCCGAACTGCACACGCCGGCGGGGAGGAGAGACGGGGGTGCGGACGGCGACGAGGACGACGACGACGACGACGAGGGACAGGACGGGGAGGACCGGGAGCCCGAGCTCGACGAGCCGTTGTGGACGAGCCGCGCCGTGAATGGCAGCCGGCTGCTTCCCTACAGCTGCCGGGAGAACTATTCGGACTCGGAGGAAGAGGGCGACGGCGACGGCGACGACGAAGAAGACGTGGTCGCCGGCCGACAGGTATTATTAAAGGACGACTCGGCTTCCCGGCACCGACCCCGACGGAGCCACAGTAAGCCTTTCTCCCCGCTCGCGGCGAAATCGGCCGCGGGCAGCCGGCTGGAGGGAGGGGGAGGACTCGCGATGAATGACAGGGCGGCGGCCGCCGGGAGTCTAGACGAGGCGGCGGCGGCCGAGCCGGGAGGAGGGTGCGACCGAGCCGACTCCAGCCCCAACCCCAGATACCGCGTTGGCGCTAAGAAGCTGGCCCCGCTGCTGTCCCCGTCACTTCCCGACATGGACTCCACCTTGGAGGCGTCCCCAGGCTCCCTACTCAAGATCAATAATCATATCGGCGGCGGCGGGGCCTTCGGTGTGGACTCGTCCAGGATTTATGCCAACAGCCTCTCTCCCGGCGCGGCTGCGGCCGCCCCGAGCGCACTCAGGATCAACCACGCCAACCACACGGGCTCCAATCACACCTACCTGAAAAACACGTACGGCAAACCCAAGCTTTCCGAACCCGAGGAGGAACTTCTCCAGCAGTTCAAACGCGAGGAGGTGTCTCCCACGGGGAGTTTCAGTGCTCACTATCTGTCCATGTTTCTCCTAACTGCTGCCTGCCTATTTTTCCTAATATTGGGACTGACTTACCTAGGAATGAGAGGGACGGGAGTACCCGAGGATGGAAGACTCAGTAAGTATTAAACCCTTGTGGGTCAGGTAACAAAGGGAACGTTGCTAGTGGCCTGTTTCAGGGGTGACCTCTACCTGCAAGAACGTGATCGAACGCCGAAATGCGACAGCATGCAAGTGTTATGATTGAGAAAGAACAGCATTACCACTATCAGAGTATCTCATCATAGCTGGGATTTGCCGTGTTTTGGCATGGTGTATTGTTAAATTCAGAAACAATTTAGGAGGAAAAAAAGAAAAGCCTATTTTCAAGGTGGTTAGGAAATGGCATGTGTATGTCCTAATTTTCTTTTATCCTTAAATAAGTATTTGAGAGGATGCTAATTACTCATGAGTTTTCAGATAGTACCATTTTTAAGCATTATAATAAATGCATTTGTCTTTGCTTTTTAGTTTTAAAAGGCAATGCACTGTCGTGAAGTTCAAGTGCAGTTTTGTACAGGATAGGTAGTTTTGTGATTTGTTTAAAAAATGAATATCCCTATACCTTCTATTTGATTTCCCAGCCCAAAGAACCTCTCCTCCCACCTGAGGAAAAAGTCATGGGAGGCTAGTGCAGGCACTTGGTGTTGATTTACTTGAATTGATTATAGTGCCCTGCTATTTACTGCTAAATAACCATAGGCAGGTGTGTTCATTCATTCAGTAAGGCAACCAGGACACAATAGTACTAAATCAAGTTATTCAAAGAAGTTAAATAGTACTGTGTGCTGTGAAGAAAACAAGGGTGGAGTAATTCCTTTGCATTACTTTTATTGTATGGTCACAGGAGGTACTGTTTGAGGTGAGTCTTGAGCTGAAGAAAAGTTTTGTAGAGAAACAGTTTTTGGGGGGCAACGATCACAAGAAGGGGAAAAGGCTATATGTTGAGCAAGAAGTGTCTTTATAGGTAGTGAGGTAGTGAGCTTCCCTTTCCTAATCTGTAAAATCATGCTAATAGTGATTAGGAATGTGCTTTTCAAGACTGAAAATAAATTATTGTATAATCAACTGCTGAGTATATGCCCCCTGAAGATTTTTCAAATGGAATTCACAGTATTATGATTTAGAAAGTTGGTTTATTATTATACATTTTATTTCACAACAGTGTGAAAGGTGCAGTTAACATACTCAAAATAGTGTAAGCTTTGGCTTAGGTAGCCAATTCCATGATGGTAAAAAAATAGATTATTACAGTATTGCATATTTACAGGGGTTATTAGAAAAGCGCTTTATCTGGTTCTCTGTGATCCAGAGTGATGTATTGTGTCCTGCCCCCTAAATATTGGGGAGGGAAAGAATAAGAGCATTTTAGAATTGAACAGACTTCCATAAGTTAAATGATACCACTATCAGCAGTACTTACCTGAATCTGTTTCTCTAACAACAATTATGTGATATGGTCATTATCTGAGATCTAAGCCTTGTTCATTTTATGGACAAGGATAATGAGACTCAAGTAAGTTAAGACGTGTACCCACAACTGGGCACTTAGTCAAGTAACCAAACAAAGATTCTTTTCTAACTACAAAGCCCATTTTCTTAACACTTTTGTGTATCATTTGTAGAGTGTTATAGATAAGAAGATGCCTTTATAGGTGGGTGTGGTGTTCCCCTTTAATCCCAGAATTTGAGAGGCAGAGGTAGGAGGATCACCTTGAATTCAAGGCCACCCTGAGACTACATAAGGGAATTCAGGTCAGCCTGGGCTAGAGTGAGACCCTATCTCGAAAAACCAAAAAAGAAAAGAAAATTTATAAAAATTATAGAATATTTGGTAGAACTTTCTGTGGAATTGTTGATGAGTATTTGTTTTTTTCATCACTTTAAGGCACTTATTGAAATTTTAGTAGATGACATTAATTAGGAATGCTAGGATTTTCATGGTCTCACTTTCATCCATGTGGAAGGAAAGGAATCTTAAAGGGGCTCCACTTTAGTAAATGAATGGATGGTTTGGGTTGGTGGAGGTAACAAGGGCTAAGTGGTTGAGAGGGTGGGGAACTCATCTGAATAATTCAAGCTACTTAACTCTTTGAGTCTCATTCTTATATACTATATGGTAGTAGCTATCTGCTGATCATAAGGTCATTGTGAAGATTAAATGAGATAATTTGTTAAACAAACATAAGCGACATATTTTTAGAAGTTCAAATGAAGTTTGGTTTATTTCTGGTAAATTGCAGTATATATTCAGTGAAATAATTGTTTCTGTAAATGATGTTATTTTTAGCTGCTTAACATTTAATTTTTATTAATTCCATTAGATACACATAGAAATGTATATGTTTTGCATAGATGTAGAAGTTTAAATTCAAGTATAATGAAGTCTTAAGTGTACTTGGATATGTTGTGAACCACGGTGGGAAATCCGCTAGTTTAGTCTGGTCACCTAACGGTGTTAGGTTTTTAAGAGTGAATAGTTTTATTATGAATCTTTTGTTATATAAGTTAACCATAGGATTCATTGGTCAAATAGTATGTTTAAGTTTTACTTTTAGTAGTAATTTCACCAGATTGTGGGTTATGTATGAGGATAAGCTTTTATTAGTTACTATTTAAATTATGCATAATGTATAACAGTTTTTTAAGGAGTTCTTTTTTAAAAATAAGTAGTTTTTAATCACTTTGATCTTTGGAAGTTTTTCATCATTTTTATTAATTTACTTTTCATTAAATTACTGAGTCTGCATTCATATTTTTACAGTTAGGAGGTTGGACTAGATTATCTATATAGGTTCTTGGGCAAGTCTGAGCTTTAACATTGTAGCTTTGAATTACCTATCAAGACAACTCAAAGACTAGCTTAGAATCAGATTGTTCCTTAGGTGATTAAATCATGACAGCTCACAAAAAGAAAAGATAAAAGCAGAATGGACTGGTTATTGTAGACTCGTCATTATTTAAAAAATTATCCTTCAAGGTTCAGGGAATTTTGCAGAAGAGTGAGTAGAAAGAATGTCAGAGCCACAGAGTGGGAGGGAAGATCTAGAGACATTGCCTTCCCACCCCATGACTGATTGCTGCTTTACAACACATAACCCATAACTCCATGGTGAATACCAGCAATCCCACTAAGGATGACACTCAGTGCTGTGGTGGTAGATGGAGGGAAATGATGGTACCAACATATGATGTGTCCATACAAAGTTTCTACTTAATAATTTAAAAAAAATCCTTCAGATGTAGATGACAGGGTTTTTGTAGATAACTTGAGGGGGATGAAGCAAAAAAAAAAAAAATGTCCCCCCCCCTTCCTGGTTTCACACTCACTCCTGGTATAATACTAAATCTTTTCAGAACTTTCATAATATTTTTCATTTAAATATGTGTATGTTGATATTCATTCAGTTGTACAGGGCCTATTCTGCCAAGTACTATTCGAAGCAGTAGTGATATGTGGTGAAAAATATGTGGATAAAAATTGATCTCTCTTTCAGAGCTTACATTCTAGGCAGAAAAATCGACAAATAAATACAAATTGTAGGTAGTAGTACTAACTTTTAAGTACAAGGAAATGCTGGTAAACTTTGAAGGACAGCGTGGAGAGGTATGGAACAGTATATACAAGTCCTAGGCAGGCCTTTGAGAAGGTGGCATTTGAACTTCTGTTGGACTTGAAGGATCTAGCCATTGACAAGAAGAGCATTCTGGTAGATGTGTAATACCAAAGCAAGAACAACTGTTTACTGAAGGATCATAAAGAATTATCAACTCAGTGGGGCAGCATGAAATAGAGGGAGAATGATGTATGGTCAAATTTGGCATGGGCCAGTCATAATGGACTTTTGAAGGGCTTTAAGGGCCCTTGAAAGGAATCATGAATTTTAAGTGACATTGTATTATATCCATTATGCAACTCTCCAAGCTTGTATGTCACCATTGTCTCATAGTTATGCTCCCATCTGCTGTTCTTTTCCATATTTTTAGTCTTTGGAACTTTTATCTTTGTTGAAATCCTTTTGTATGCATTTCTCTAGGCAGTTTCATTTACTCTCTTGGGTAATACCTCTCAATTTTGTTCTCTCATGAAGTTCTGTTCTGAATTCTAGACTTACTATTTGTTTACTGAACATATTTTAGATGTACCAGTAGAATTTGACATTTTTCTTTCCTTCACTTAGTTTTTGCCTGTCCCCAATCCCTGTTTTGTCATTGGTACTTCCATATATCCAGAGCTCAAGCTCAAGAGAGAAACTTGAAACCTAAATTCTTTCTTTCCTTTCCTTTCCCTTCTTAACTATCTTTCATCCTGATTACCACATCCTATGCTGCTATTGTCTATAGCTCTTGTAATTTTTTTTTTTTTTTGTTAATCACTGTTGTAGGTTAGTCTTTTGCCCCACTTTTGATAGTCTAAAAGGTGTTTCTGCTTCCAGACTGTAGGTCTTCTAGTCCATTTTCAGTGTCAGAGCAATATTTCTAAGGCATACATGACAGTCATTCTGTCTTAAAATTACTCAGTGGCTTCTTGTTCTTTTTTTTTTTTTTCTGGCCAAATCTAAGCTTAAACTGTTCCTGATGACTATGCATGCCTGTGTGGATCTTCTTTTCCTCCAAGTCTTTCTCATTTGCTTTCTGGAAAAATGAATTACTTGGTGGTATTCACTTAAATAATGGAATTTTGGGCCTTTATGCCTTTGCCCATGTCATTCCCTTCTTTGGGAATACTGTCTTTTACTCTCAACTCCAGCTACTTGAAATTCATTCTTAAAAATTTCCCCTCTGGATTTCCGGATTCCCCAATCCTCTTTACTCTTTCAAATTTGTATCATCATTTTGTGCTCAATTAAGGTCCTTTATGTCTTACGTAGTTTGTCACACTGTGTAATTATATAACTTTTTAAAATATTTTTATTTATTTGTGAGAGAGAGGAGGAGAGAGAAAAAAAAGAGAATGAGAGAATGGGTGCATCAGGGACTCCAACTGCTGCAAACAACTCGAGATGCATGCGCCACTTTGTGCATCTGGCTTTATGTGGGTACTGAGGAGTCAAACCATGGTCCTTTGGCTTTGCAGGCAAGCACTTTGACCACTAAGCCATCTCTCCTGCTCTCATTATATAACTTTTAACATGCCAGACAGATTATGATTATACTCAAATTAAATTTGTAAGGGAATGCAGTGATAAAGGTACAGGGTTTTTATTAAAGTTTTGGGTTTAAATCTCAGGTGTCTTTTGTCTGTTCTATCACTTTACTAGAAACACAATTGCTGTATGTTAAAAATGGGGATGCTGGGCTGGAGCAATGGCTCAGTACAACATTTGCTATGTAAGCCTGATGAATGAAGTTCGGATCTTCAGAACCCACATAAAGCTGGACATAAGTGGTACATGTATCTTTGATCTCAATATGCCTACTACAGTGGCAGACAGAATCCTGTAGGCCAGCTAGTCTGACCTTTCTAGCAGTAAGCAACTGTAAGAGAGACCCTGTCTTAAGGTGGAAGGAAAGGACCAACACCCCAGAGTTCTCTGACATTCACATTTGTGCTTGCTTGCACGCCTATACATGAACACATATCCTAAAAAAGTGAAGATACACATACCTGCCTGAGAATGGCTTTAAGCAGTCACTGAGATACTGCATGTGAACTATTTAGTGTCATTGCCTGGCACATGGCAGTCTTAGAAAACGGAAATCAGTTTAGGATCCTTGGCACAAATTTATTAGTCAGTAAATTTTGAATTAATGATCACCTATCAAGCACTCAACATAGGCCTTCTTTATCTGTAGGATCCATATCTATGGATTCAACGAGTAGCCAATCAAAAAATTTGAAAAACATTTGTGTCTGAACATGTATAGACTTTTTTTTGTCATGATCATTATTGTCTAAATAATAAAACAACTATTAGCATAGCATTTGCCTAGTGTTCTGTATTATAAATGATATAGAGGTTGTTTAAAGTAGATGGGAGCATGAAGTGAGTATATATGTAAATACTAGGAGATATCAGCATCTTTGAATTTAGGTGTCTTGTTAAAGGTCAAGAACCTATTTTTCATACATACTGACAAACCACTATACATATATACTGATCAGCTTACTGTATAACATAGTTGCCTAATCTAACTGATAAGGATATACAAAAATATTTCATCCCTACAGAAGAATGCATTCCACTAAGATCTGTCACAGAAAGTAGTTAAGAAACCTACAGGATATTATGTGATGAATGGCACACTTTTTTTTTTTAAATTTTTAAAGTAAAAGGGGAGAATTCATTGAGCTGAATCAATCAGGTTATCAAAAACTCTAGGTTCTAAGGTTGGGCAATTCTGTAGGTGGAACAGTTGGGATTTAGAATAGAGAACCATCATTCTCAGATTGGTCTTTTCTGAAGAACAAGCAAACAGTCTAGGTAATGGAGTGGCAGGAGTAGAGAGAAAGTGACTTGTAAGTGTGGTGTTAATAAACCTGTAGGAGGTTGATAGGGCTTACAATTCCTCTGAAGAAAAATATGCTTAGTGACTGTTCTCTGTTTACTATGTTCATGCTCAAAAGCTCATGAACCTGGAGTGACTGGGAATGTAGATACTGTTGAGAGGAAATAGATATGTTGAAGAAGGATCTTTCTTGGAGAAAGGTAGTAAACAATGAGTTTTTTGGAGGGTTATTGTTTATATTGCAAAGTGGAAATATTCTATGAGCTACTGTAGGAACATACTTGGAGTAAAGACAAGTTACTGGTGCAGAATGCAAATTCTCTCTCTCTCTGTCTCTCTGTCTCTCTCTGTTTCTCTCTCTCTTTTTCAAGGTAGGGTCTCACTGTAGCCCAGGCTGACTAGAATTTGCTATGTAGTCTCAGGGTCTTAACTAATTTAACTACTATTTCACATTTCCTTTTTTAATGTGTATTTTTAAAAATGTAAGCCCTAAGTGTTAAAATTGTGTGTCTAATATGACATTTTATGACATTTTTTAAAATATTTTCACTGCTTAAAGTAGCCAAAATCTAGAGCTTGCTATCTAATATTAACGTGGAGCTTAGAATTTTAGAAATTAGTTGCTTTCATTCCGGAAGAATGAAAGTTAAGTATTATGTTTAAAAATTTCAAAGTTGATCACTTTGTAAGAAAAAAGTTTTCTAGGCCTCTAAGAATATTCCTGTAAATTTTATAAGTTTGATGATTAAAAAAGTCTATGATATGCCAGTTTGATAATTTAAGTCTATGAAGATGTCTCTCACTTGAAAGACATTATTTCTAGAGTAACTTGAAATTCGAAATCATCAGAGTGATTGCTAGTTTGAGGAAATATTGGGATAGAGAACCTGGGTATAAATATTGGCCTGTCTTCTTGTTAGCTTTTTAAACTAAAGACAAATTGTTAGGCACTAAAAAGCTCAGTATCTTCATCTGTGAAATGGGGATAAATGATGCCATGTATGTGAAGCAAAATTTATATATTATGTAGCCCTTAGTAATGAAAACAGCAGTGAACCCTTATGTAGTACTACATGATAGGCATTGAACTGAATAATTATTCATCCTCATGAGGTAAGAACATACTCATTTTAGAAATGAAGAGATAGGGGGAAAGTTAAGGAATTTGCTCAGGTTATAAAAGTAGTGCTAAGGCAGTATTTGAACTCATAGTGGCTTTTAACTACTGTGCATGTTACAGTTACCTTCTTGTTGCTGGAACAAAGCACCCGACCAAAAGCAGCTGCTTATTTTACAGTCTGAAGGGTAAGCTTCATGATGACTGGGGAAAGCTTGACATGAGCAGAGGCTGGACATCACCTTGGCCATAGCAGTGAGACAATAGCAGCAGGAGAGTGAGTCCAGTTCTGGCTAAACTGGTTCCCAACAACACACCTCCTCCAGCAAGGCTCTGCCTCCCAAATTGCTACTAGCTGGGGACAAATGTTCAGATCACATGACATCTGATATCTGACTCAAAGTATCACAATGCTAGACTGCCTTTTAATATATGAACATCCATGAGGATTCAGTGTATATTCTCTGTGATTGTAATCCAGAACATTGTGAAGTGTAGAGAACATAAGTGCTGAAATCCTATAACTGCTAGGAAACATCCATGAAAAGAAAGCATGAATTTATACTAGCTCAAAAATTAGGAGTTATTTTGAACTATTTATTCTCACTTAGGCTTTAGATTCTTAGATTTATGTGGAAAGGAGCATCTGCTGTTACAAACTTAAAGTATACAATATATTAAACTATAGAGCAATATACTATTTCTAAGTTTCACAAGATTTTGTACAGCTTTGAAACTGGTGAGAAAAGTAGTCTTCTGCTGTGCATTACCAGTGTGAAGCTTATTTTTTTTCAGGGTTTATTTTTCAGTGGTAAACACCTTCAGGTATATAGCACACTGGTTTATCCTTTTAAATGAACTGTATTGCCTATTTATTCTCATGTTTGATTTAATGGGCATGAACCATTCTACAGTTTCAATGTAAAATTAGGTGTTTTCATGATTCCTCAGAATTGTGAAGTTACCTTCTCCATGCTAATTATTTTATACTGACTTTGAAATCTCCAGTATATTTTATAAATATAAGATATAACTTCAGGCAAACATTTAGTTCATAAGTAGTTTTAAAGAGAAGCACACTTTAAATGATTAGAAATCTCTTTCAAAAAAAAAACTTTTTCCAAAATCTTTGGTAAGTAGTAAAAACTTTTTGAAATTGGTATTACAGTTGATATATATCCTAACACCACATTTATTTAATATACATTAGAATGTTACATTTAGGGGCTGGAGAGATGAATTAGTGATTAAGCTGCTTGCCTGTGAAGCCTAAGAATTCATGTTCAAATCTCCAGGTCCCACATAAGCCAGATGCACAGTGGTGCAAGCATGAAATGTTGCACATGTGCATAAGGGGGTACAGGTATCTGGAGTATCTGGAGTTCCTTCCCAGTGGCTGAAGACCCTGGTGGGCCCATACCCCTCCCCCCCGCCTGTCTCTCTCAAAATAAATAAAAAAAATTAATGTTACATTTAACTTTTTTAAAACAAATTTTAAAAAATATTTAATTAATTAATTTATTAGACAGAGAAAAAGGGAGAGCAGAAGAGAGAATGGGTGTGCCAGGGCCTCCAGCCACTGCAAACAAACTCCAGATGCATGTGCCCCCTTGTGCATCTGGCTAACATGAGTCCTGGGGAATCGAACCTGGGTCCTTTGGCTTTGCAGGCAAGCAACTTAACCACTAAGCCATCCCTCCAGCCCACATTTAACTTTTGATCTTCATTACACCTTTATTAGCTTATAACTTGGCTTTGACTTTTATACTTAGAAGTTTTTAATAAAGTTTGAAGGGAACCAGTAGCAGTATGTATGATTAGTAGTCTGTTTTGTTGATTTACTAATCTGTGTGTTAACTTGAATCACATGACTGGCATCAAAGCAACAACAAACCATATTTATTAATCTTACTAATCTTTACTGAGTGTTTTCAAAAGTCATTTTTAAATAGCTAGCTAGAGAGAAAGTACTTAAGTTTTAATATTTATTTATATAACATTTCACAGTAAAATTTTATACTTTAAAAATATATTTCTGAGGAAATTAGCAAAAGCTATAAAAATTAAACCCAGTGATTACAAGTGTCTGAAAATAAAATAATACATCTGTCATGTGGAAGCCCTCTTGGATTACCTTTCAGTTCCTTTTGTCTTTATTTTCAGAGGTAGAGAGTTTAAAATTATACTTTTTTTTTTTTTTGTCTCAGTAACAGATTTATTGCTTTGTGCTTTCCCATAGCTTTTTGCTTAAAATATTTTTTGCAAGATGACTTCTGAATTCTTCACACATGTGTTGATAGCAAGTGGCAGGCTAAAGTCAAAGCTATGCAAGAGTTTAGTTCAGCTGTCTTGAACTAACTGAGTGGTGAGTGCACCAACAATTGCTCTCGCCATAGATGTGACCGAAACAGGGGAAAAAAGCCTTTTGGGACAAATGGACATTATCACCCATAGCAGAAAATCAGTTTTTCAGTTAGAAAGCCTATATTCAAGTGGGAGTTTTCTGATTATGGCTAATTCCTGAAAGAACTTTATATTTCTGAAGGAATCTTTTACTTTGTAGGAATTTACCCAGGTAAAATCTCAGAGGTTACTTATGGAAATTACCTGAGGTTAATTAGGAGGGAGCATTGTTCTGGAGTACTTTGGGGTATGTTTGGAACCTTAGTTGTGGTCAGCCTTATTAGTGACTTCTAGGTTTCAAATATTTCCCATGAAGTCACAGATGTTTCCTTCTTGATTTAGTTCATATGTAGAAACTTTTTTTATTTCTTCTTTTTATTTATTACTTTAACTCATTTAAGTTATTAAGTACCTTCTGTGTGCATTACTATAAATTGAGCATATACTTTTAAAAACATTTTGTTTGGGGCTGGAGAGATGGCTTAGCAGTTCAGGTGCTTGGCTGCAAAGCAAAAGGATTCAGTTGTGATTTCCCCAGAACCCATGTAAGCCAGATGCACAAGGAGGAGCATACATTTGGAGTTTGTTTGTTCTCTCTCTTTCTCTGCCTGTTTCTCTCAAATAAATAAGTAAAAGTATTAAAAAACATTTTGTTTGTAAGTAGGGTGAGACAGAAAAGAGACAGGCAAATAGGGAGGTGAGGGGAGGAGAGGAGAAAGAGACAGAGACAGAGAAACTGGGCATTCTAGGGCCTCTAGCTGCTACAAATGAACTCCAGAGTAATGCACCGTATTGTGCATTTGGCTTTATGTGTGTACTGAGGTATCTAACCAGGATTGTTAGGTTTTGCAGGCAATCACCCTAACTGCTGAGCCATCTCTCCAGCCCCACGTGCATATACTTTAAGAATTGTAGGAATGACACTATGCTCAGAAACTCTAGTCCTACCCCTCCACATGTGGCTGGCATTCTTTTTTACGAAATATTTATGTGGTGGCTAGCCTTTAAGATTTAGTATTTGGTTACTGTGCAGCAATGTTTCAGATTTGTACATTGATTGTGACTTGTAAAACATTATGTCCTCTGCTAAAGTTTGCCACAGCATATATTCTACTTAAAGAAGTAGATAATTTCAGTGCTAAATTTTAGCGTGGGTTGATCATTCTTTATACCTTTTTTTTTTTGTATTGCAATTTTCTCACAGCTTTAGGCATTATTTCTTATAAGTTTTAAAACGTATTTTTTTTTCAAAATGGGAAGAGACATTAATGAATTTGCCAAACATGAAAAAATCTGGACATTTATGACTGTGGTTCAAGATGTTCTAGAAGTATTCTTAGTTATCCTTAAAATGAAATGTCTCATCATCTCCAAATGTTCTTCTTTAAGAATCTAAAATCTTAATTGATAAGAGGAAACATTTATCAAGAAGTTTCTGGGCTAGAAAAATGGCTCAGCAGTTAAAATCCCTTGCTTGCAAATCCTGCAAATCTAGGTCCAGTCCCCAATACCTACCTAAAGCCAGATGCACAAAATGGTGCATAGATCTGGAGTTGGTTTGCAGCAGCAAAAGTCTCTGGAGCACCCAAATTCTCCCCACCCCATGTGCTGTCTTGCAGATTAAAAAATTTAAAAATTTAAAAAATCTTTTGTGTGTGGCTACTTAAACTTTTATAAGCATAACTACTAATATCCCTGTGAGAAACTAAAACTTTGAAGAAATAAGATAGTAAGTGGCTTGTCCAAGACCTTGCAGGTAAGTGTTAGCGTCAACATTTGAACAGTCTGTTCTGATAGCATAAATTATTTATGCTTTATCCTTTTGAGCAAACAAGTTGCTTATAACTCTTTGGCCTTGATTTTTCTGTCTGTCAAGAGCATAGCAAAATGAACCTTACCTGCGGCCAGTCATCTTTTTTTTTTAATCAGGAACTAGTACGTGTATATAAAATGCTTTGAAAAAACCTAAAATGTGTTTTTTTTTCTTTTAATGTTGTGAGGGTTTTCTAGCTATAGTAGTGTAATTTAGGCGCACTGTACTTTTTATTTATTTTTTTTTTTATTAACATCTTCCATGATTGTGAACAATATCCAGTGGTAATGCCCTCCCTCCTCCCACTTTTCCCTTTGAAACCCTATTCTCCATCATATCCCCTCACCCTCTCAATTAGTCTTTTATTTTGATGTCATGATCTTTTCTTCCAATTATAGTCTTGTATAGGTAGTGTAAGGCACTGTGAGGTCATGGATATCTAGGCCATTTATTTTGTGTCTGGAGGAGCACGTTGTAAGGATTCCCACCCTTCCTTTGGCTCTTACATTCTTTCTGCCACCTCTTCTGCAACAGACCCTGAGCCTTGGAAGGTATGATAGAGATATTGCAGTGCTGAGCTCTCCTCTTATGATGCCTTCTGAGTCATCTCAAGGTCACTGCCATTTGAAAAAAGAAGGTTCTCTACCAAAAGTGAGAGTAGCATTAATATATGGTTATGAACATTATAAGGGAAGTGCTTACTAGGCAGTTTGATGAACATAGTATAGACATTTAGCCAGACGACAACAGCAGACGTAACACCCCTAGGGCTCATGACTACCCCTGTTTTAGGTTTTCATTATCAGGGATGTATTCCCTTCCATGGAGTAGGTCTCCAGTCCATTTAGGGGGCAGTTGATTTCCACCATGACAGATGTGCCACTATTGCACCCGTTGGCTCATTTGGCCTGACTGGCAAAATATAAGGCTTGCAGAGTCCACTGTTGAGTATCTTCACTGGTGATTTCTCTCTCTCCCATTGAATTGCAGAATAGCTTCTGGCTTTCTGTCATCTGCTCTACATGGAGGAGGTTATCAGCTCAGTTCCAGCAGGATTTCTCAATGGGCACACTGTTCATTTGATACTGTGAGAGTTCTCTATCTATAATAGTGCAATTTAGGAACACTGTACTTTTACTGTTACAGATGTGGATTCTTTAGCTATACTAGTATAATTTGGGGTGCTGTATATTTGATATTGTAAATAAGGATTCTGTAGCTATAATGGTGTAATTTAGGAACACTGTACTTTTAATACTGTGAGTAAAGGTTCTCTAGCTATAATAGGCATGCTGTACTATGGTTCCTGGCTGCCCTGGGGCTGCTGAGCATTGGTTTCCCAGGGGCGTCCAGGCAACTCTGGAGCAGGGTCTTGAGTGGCCATGAGTGCTACTGGAAGAAACATCTGGTAGATTTTGTCAGAGGATAGCTTGTTTATTTGTTAGGGGAATGGGCTTATAAGTGTTCATGCAGTGGCGGGAAAAGGTATGGGGTGTGCCTCACAGGGTGGTTGGCTATGTGAAAGCTGCTGGCTGATACCTTATTAACATATAGGGTTAGGGAGGGGGTACGGGTCACTTGACCACAGGGAAACAGAAACCTAAGTCTTATCAGGATGTCTAGGTGCCTCAGGTGTGTGTGTATGTGTGGGGGGGAGATTGAGGGAGCAGCCTCACTCCTGCTGGTCTCCTGGTTCCTGATAGCTAAATCCTCCAGAGGCCTGGAGCCCTCAACTGTGCCTGACACTGTACTTTTTTTTCCCTCTTTTTTCTTTTTTACCCTGTACTTTTGATACTGAGGTGAGGATTTCTAGCTCTAATAGTACAATTTAGGTGTGCTGAATTTTTGATACTGTGAGGGTTCTTTAGCTATCATAGTATTATTTAGGAACACTGTACTTTCGATACTGTGAGTGAAGGTTGTCTAGCTATAATACAGTGTAATTTTGGCATGTTGTACTTTTGATAATGTAAATGAGGGTTTTCTAGCTATAATAGTATAATTTGGGAACACTGTACTTTTGATATGGTAAATGAGGGTACTCTAGCTATAATAGTGTAATTTGGGAACACTGTACTTTTGATACTGTGAGGGTTCTCTAGCTATAATAGTGTAATTTAGGCATGCTGTACTTTTGATACTGTAAATGAGGGTACTCTAGCTATATAATAGTGTAATTTAGGCATGCTATACTTTCAATACTGTAAGTGAGGGCTCTCTAGCTGTAACAGTAATTTAGGCATGTTGTACTTTTGATATTGTAAATGGGGGTTCTCTTGCTATAACAGTGTAATTTAGGTATGCTGTACTTTTGATTCTGTAAATGAGAATACTCTAGCTATATAATAGTATAATTTAGGCATGTTGTACTTTGGATACTGTGAGGGTTCTCTAGCTGTAACAGTAATTTAGGCATGTTGTACTTTTGATACTGTAAATAAGGGTTCTCTAGCTATAATAGTATAATTTAGGCATGCTATACTTTTGATATTGTAAATGAGGGTTCTCTAGCTATAATAGTGTAATTTGGGAACACTGTACTTTTGATACTGTGAGGGTTCTCTAGCTATAACAGTGTAATTTAGGCATGCTGTACTTTTGATACTGTAAATGAGGGTACTCTAGCTATATAATAGTGTAATTTAGGCATGCTATACTTTCAATACTGTAAGTGAGGGCTCTCTAGCTGTAACAGTAATTTAGGCATGTTGTACTTTTGATATTGTAAATGGGGGTTCTCTTGCTATAACAGTGTAATTTAGGTATGCTGTACTTTTGATTCTGTAAATGAGAATACTCTAGCTATATAATAGTATAATTTAGGCATGTTGTACTTTGGATACTGTGAGGGTTCTCTAGCTGTAACAGTAATTTAGGCATGTTGTACTTTTGATACTGTAAATAAGGGTTCTCTAGCTATAATAGTATAATTTAGGCATGCTATACTTTTGATATTGTAAATGAGGGTTCTCTAGCTATACCAGTGTAATTTGGGAACACTGTACTTTTGATACTGTAAATTAGGGTTCTTTAACTATAATGTCATTTGGTAATGCTGTACTTTTGATAACTATAAGTGAGGGTTCTCTACTTTAACAGTATAATTTAAGCAGAGAATGCATGTTCAGTACTGTGGCGTATTTCATTAGGAATGTTAATAAGTATCAGAAGAGCTGGTTACATTTATATTCATTGTCAATACTTTTAAGTTGTGTGAGCAGATAAAAGGGAGGTTTTAAAAATATTACCCAATTAATGCCTTTTTTTTTGTTTGTTTGTTTTTTTGTTTTTTCGAGGTAGGGTTTCATTCTAGCCCAGGGTGACCTGGAATTCACTATGTAGTCTCAGGGTGGGCTCGAACTCAAGGCGATCCTCCTATTTCTGCCTCCAAAGTGCTGGGATTAAAGGTGTATGCCACCACGCCTGGCTAATGCCTTTCTTATTTAACAAATTTGTAGCTGTATAAATATGATAGCTGTTTAAATTTGCTGACCACCAGAAGGTAGATTTGCTGATAGGAAATATGTGATATATTGCTGTAATGTAAAATGTAAGACTGAATTTGGGGCAGAAAATAACATTTTTTTAAACATTTTTAATCTTTGCTATGTATACAAATATATGCATATACACACCCATACACACAAATGGGTGACCAGGACCTCTTGGCTGCTGCAAATGAACTCCAGGTGCATGCACTATTTTGTGTACCTGGCTTTATGTAGATGGATGGGGACTTCTCATCCTTGCAGGCTTTAGAAGCAAGTGCCTTTAGCTGCTGAATCATTTCCCCAGCGCCAAGAAAATATTATACTTAAAGTAGAGTAGTCTTAGGTTAAGTTTCTGTTAACAGCTGAGGAATAGTATGTGTAGTTGGTAGAGAAGAATGACTTGTCTCTTGCTATTCAGTTAATTTGTATAATAAAATGAATATTATTATTATCCAAGTAGAAAAATGAGTTGTGTTCCTAAGAATAGGCAGTTGATTAAATGGGGCTAATGAAGAGACAAGGAGTATGTGATAAATAGGATATTAAAATCACTTTAAATGAGGAGGAATTTAAAGTGCATTACAGTCTTCAGTTTCCTAGATAATTCATGTGGCGCACATAATGGAATTTTTATCCCATTTTGTATTTGACATTGTATCAGTGATGTGACTCATTAGACCAGAGCTATTTAGTAGAAATATGTTACAAAATGTGTGTGTGTGTATGTGTTTAGTGAATTTTTCTAATATAAAAAGAACCAGGTAAAATGAATATTCATAATAGATTTTATTTAGTCTAGTATAGTTAGACTATAATCTTGACATAAACAATGTGAAAACTATTGATGAAATGTCTGATGTTCTAGTCATATTTCAAATAACTCAGTCATATGTGGGTACTGGCTTCCCTATTGGGACAGCTCAAATCTAGACTGCCTTGAGTTATAGAGTTATATTACTGGTTTAAGTAGATTGAATGACTACTAATTTTGGAATGGTTACAATGTGTCATGTATTGTGCTCCGTATAACTTAACAATCTTTCTGGTAAACACTGATGTAGGGTTTTTTTTTTTTCATTTTTTAAAATTTATTTATTTTAGAGTGACAGACAGAGGGACAAAGGCAGAGAGAGAGAGAGAGAGAGAGAGAGAGAGAGAGAGAGAGAGAGAGAGAGAGAGAATGGGCGCTCCAGGGCCTCTAGCCACTGCAAATGAACTCCAGACGCGTGCGCCCCCTTGTGAATCTGGCTAACGTGGATTTTGGGGAATCCAGCCTCGAACCAGGGTCCTTAGGCTTCACAGGCAAGCGCTTAACCTTTAAGCCATCTCTCCAGCCCGTGATGTAGGTTTTATTATCATTTTATAGTCATAAGACACTGGTTGGAGGGGCAGCTCTGGAATTTACTGTTTCTGCGAACTGTTCGTTCTTCCCAGTACTAGTTCTGTGGCAGTGACAGGTGAGCAGTATATTGTGTTATTTTGTGAAATGCATGTTGTGTATTCTTTTTTTCCCATTCTCTTCTCTCCCATAGCCCCAGGTCTCTATTTTTATTATATTCTGGTATTGGGAAAAATAAGAAAAAGGACTTACTGGTACCCTTTTCCCCACATAAGCTATATGTAATATGAAACATCCCCATTAGTCCCAGTGAGTGTGACTTGTCTAAGATCATAAAGTATGAATACTGAGAATAATATTCCTTGCTCCAGTTTTTTTCTTTTTATCTTATTCCATTTTAGTGTGAAGAGATACTTTTCATTCACCTAAATCATAACTTGAGCAAGCATTATTTAAAAGAAATTATACTAGACTGAAATGAATACAAAGCAGTTATAAGTACCATATATATCCTAGAGAAAATGGTGAAAATATTACCTAGTTAGTTTGAAGATATTTAGTATCTTTAAAAAGTTCTGTAATGATTGGATAGAAAGTGAGAGAAGCCAAAGTGATTTAATAAATGGATACATGGACTTTACCTTCTGAATTTTGATTTGAATAGGATGTCAATCTAAGTCTAATACTGGACTTTGTAATGGAACTCAGTAGTAGAATGCTTGCCTAGTATGCATGAGGCCTGGGGTTCAAGATCTCAGCACCACAGAAAAGGAGTGTGTGTGGGAGTGAGTAACAGTATTTTGTTAGGGTAATATAGCTTACTGCTTTCTGTTGTTTTTTTAAATTAACATCTATCTTGTTCAGTGTTGTTTTCTGTTAATACTTTCTGTGGAGATGAATATAATAGATACCAAATATCATCAATAATTAGTTACTTGTACAAGTACTGGAGGAAAATAAGCAAAATACATGAGCATGCTAAATGAGTTTGAATGTTTAAAAAAACATTAAATGGTATGTAGTAGGGCAAACAATTTGAGCAAAAAGTAACAAACCACGTAAAGTGGAAGAAATCTAGCAAGTTTACTAGCTAGAGAAGATGTTTCGTGAATATGAATAGGTAACTTATTTTGTACTTTACAAAGCCTTTCCCATATGTTGTTACAGTTAGTTCTGCCAATGAATTACAAGTCTCCTGTGCTTTTCTTTTTGTTCCTTTTGCTAATAAATACTAGTTGTGGAGGAAAGTTACACTGGATGAATAAAATGCCTTATTCTTCATATCACATTTGTGGGGCTGAGGAGATAAATTGCTTGTCACACAAACATGAAGAATTTAAGTTCAGTCCCTAATATCCACATAAAAATGCAGGGCATCACTGTTGGCTTTGATGCTTTTAGACCTGTAGTGAGGCAACACGGAGTGTGGTGAGGGAGAACTATTGACCTAATGTCTCGGATATAAAGGGAAGAATGACGAGTATGACAAAGGAGCCAGGATTCCAGTGTCCTCTTCAAGGGCATAAATCCAGACTGCCTCCTACTGGACCCCACCTCTAACAGGTCCTAGCACCTCCCAATAGCACTACAGGCTGAGAAGCCAGCTTGTAACAAAGAGGCCTTTGGGGGACACATCCAAACCCTAGTACATGGTGTAAAGGGACATAAACTTGAAAGTACTTCTTATCTAGTTTCAAGATGCTTTGATTGGTTGCTTCAGAGAAGTATTAAGGACTCCTTGTTGGCTTGTTTCAGAGTACTCTTTTGTTTCAATTTCTGGTGTGTAGTAGTTGCACAGAGTTTGGCTTTAGAAGTTAGAGAATAAAGTTGAAATTGAATGTGTCAAAAATGCAAATGAAAAACCCTTACATATGGAGGCTCCCTTATGTTCTTTCAAAGAGGCCATGTTTTCCTTCAGTGTTAAGAATAAAGCATTGGGATAGTTAAACTTCCTTAAACATTAAATTCATACTCTTAATTATACTGTGAAACCTCTGTGGGAACTAAAAACAGCTGATGGAATAGCTTAATGTTAAAGAATAAAGTTTTTCAAGTGGGCCTAGAAAACAAGCAGGGGTTGCTATCCTAATATCTGACAAGGTAGACTTTAGTCCAACGTTAGTCAAGAAAGATAAGGAAGGTCACTTTATATTGATTAAGGGCACACTCCAACAGGAGGACATTACAATCCTAAACATATATGCACCTAATATGGGAGCTCCCAAATTCATCAAACAAACACTATTAGAACTAAGGTCACAGATAACACCAAACACAGTGGTGGTGGGTGACTTTAATACCCCACTCTCATCAATTGACAGGTCATCCTGGGAAAAAATAAACAGAGAGGCATCTGGACTAAATGAGGTCATAGAAGGAATGGACCTAACAGATATATACAGGACATTTCATCCAAAGGCTGTAGAATATACATTCTTTCAGCAGCACATGGAACATTCTCTAAAATAGACCACATATTAGGACACAAAGCAAATCATAACAAATTCAGGAGTATTGAAATAATTCCTTGCATTCTATCTGACCACAATGGAATTAAACTACAAATCAGTAGCAAGAAAGGCTATAGAGGATACACAAAATCATGGAAACTAAACAAAACACTACTAAACGATGGATGGGTCAAAAGAAATCAAGAAGGAAATCAAAAAATTTATAGAGTCAAATGATAATGAGAACACAACATATCAAAATCTTTGAGACACGATGAAGGCAGTTCTAAGAGGTAAATTTATAGCCTTAAGTGCCTATATTAAGAAATTAGAAAGGTTGCAAGTAAATGACCTAATGCTTCACCTTAAAGCCTTGGAAAAAGAAGAAGGCAAACCAAAAATCAGTAGATGGGAAGAAATAATAAAGATTAGGGCAGAAATTAATGAAATAGAAACAAAAAACAATCCAAAGAATTAATGAAACAAAGAGTTGGTTCTTTGAAAGGATAAACAAGATTGATAAACCCTTAGCAAATCTGACCAAGAGAAAGAGAGAAGAAACACAAATTAATAAAATTAGAGATGAACAAGGTAACATCACTACAGATACCAGAGAAACTCAAAATATCATAGGGACATACTATAAAAGCATATACTCTACAAAGTATGAAAATCTGAAAGAAATGGATGATTTCCTTGATTTATATGACCTACCTAAATTAAATCAAAACGAGATTAATCACTTAAATAGACATATAACAAACATGGAGATCCGAACAGTTATCAATAATCTCCCAACTAAAAAAAGCCCAGGCCCAGATGGATTCACTGCTGAATTTACCAGACCTTTAAGGAAGAGCTAACACCATTGCTTCTTAAGCTTTTCCAGGAAATAGAAAAAGAAGGAATTCTACCAAACTCCTTCTATGAGGCCAGCATCACCCTGATACCAAAACCAGGCAAAGATAGAACAAAAAAAGAAAATTACAGACCAGTCTCCCTCATGAACATAGATGCAAAACTTCTCAACAAAATATTGGCAAACAGAATACAAGAATATATCAAAAAGATCATTCACCCTGACCAAGTTGGCTTTATCCCAGAGATGCAGGGATGGTTCAATATATGCAAATCTATAAATGTAATACATTATATAAACGGGTTGAAGGACAAAAATCACATGATCATCTCATTGGACTCAGAGAAAGCATTTGACAAAATCCAACATCCCTTCATGATAAAAGTCCTACAGAGACTGGGAATAGGAGGAACATATCTCAATATAATAAAAGCTATTTATGACAAGCCTACAGCCAACATATTACTAAATGGGGAAAAACTGGAAGCTCTTCCACTAAAGTCAGGAATAAGACAAGGGTGTCCACTGTCCCCACTTTTATTGTTTTGGATGTCTTAGCCATAGCAATAAGGCAAGAGACACACATAAAAGGGATACAAATTGGAAAGGAAGAGATCCAGTTATTATTTGCAGATGACATGATTCTATACATAAAGGACCCTAAAGACTCTACTAGCAAACTGTTAGAGCTGATCAAAACCTACAGCCATGTAGCAGGATACAAAGTAAATACACAGAAATCAGTAGCCTTCATAGATGCTAACAGCGAACACACAGAGGATGAAATCAGAGAATCACTCCCATTCACAATTGCATCAAAGAAAAAAAAAATAAAGTACCTTGGAATAAACATAACCAAGGAAGTAAAGCATCTCAACAATGAGAACTTTAAAGCTCTCAAGTGAGCAATTGCAGAAGACACTGGGAAGTGGAGAAACATCCCTTGTTCCTTGATTGGAAGAATCAATATTGTGAAAATAGAAATCTTACCAAAAGCAATCTACACATTTAATGCAATCCCCATCAAAATTCCAAAGACATTCTTCATGGAAATAGAAAAAATCCAAAAATTCATTTGGAATCACAAAAAACCTCAAATATCTAAAATAATACTGAGCAACAAGAATAAGGCTGGTGGTATCACCATACCTGATTTTAACCTATACTACAGAGCCATAGTAACAAAAACAGCATGGTACTGGCACAAAAACAGACATGTAGATCAGTGGAACAGAATAGAGGACCCAGATGTAAGTCCAGGTAGCTATAGCCACCTGATATTCAATAAAAATGCAAAAAAAAAAAAAAACTCATTGGAGAAAAGACAGCCTGTTTAGCAAATGGTGTTGGGATAACTGGATATATATCTGTGGAAGGATGAAAATAGATTCTTCTCTCTCTCCATGCACAAGAATTAAGTCCAAATGGATTAAAGACCTTAACATCAGACCGGAAACTCCGAAACTGCATGAGGAAAAAGTAGGGGAAACCTTTCAACATATTGGTCTTGGCAAAGACTTTCTGAATACAACCCCAATTGCTCCGGCAATAAAACCACAGACTAATCACTGGGATCTCATGAAATTACAAAGATTTTGGACTGAAAATGACACAGTGAATAAAGCAAAGAGGCAACCTACAGAATGGGAAAACTTCGCCATCTATATATCTGATAGAGGATTAATATCTAGGATATACAAAGAACTCAAAAAGTTACATAATAAGGAATCAAGCCAATCAAAAAATGGGCTGTGGAGCGAAATAGAGCATTCTCAAAGGAAGAAATACGATTGGCATATAAGCATCTAAAAAAAATGTTCTACTTCACTAGTCATCAGGGAAATGCAGATTAAAACTACATTGAAATTCCATCTCACTCCTGTCAGATTGGCCACCATCATGAAAACAAATGAATGTTGGCGGGGATGTGGAAAAAGAGGAACCCTTCTACACTGCTGGTGGGAATGCAATGTGGTCCAGCCATTGTGGAAATCAGTGTGGAGGTTCCTAAAACAGCTAAAGATTGATCTACCAGATGACCCAGCTATAGCACTCCTATGCCTATGTCCATAGGAATCATCTCATTTCCTTAGAAGTACATGCTCAATCATGTTTATTGCTGCTCAATTTATAATAGCTGGGAAATGGAACCAGCCTAGATGTCCCTCAACTGATGAGTGGATAATGAAGATGTGGCACACTTATACAATGGAGTTCTACTCAGTGGTAAAGAAAAATGGAGTTATGAAATTTGCAGAAAAATGGATGGACCTGGAAAGGATCCTACTAAGTGAGGTAACCCAGGTTCAGAAAGCCAAGTGCCACATGTTCTCTCTTATGTGTGGATCCTAGCTACAAATGAATGGGCTTCTGCATGGGAATGAAAATACTTAGTAGCAGAGGCCAGTAAGTTAAAAAGGGAAGAGAAAGGAAGGGAGGAGGGTACTTAATAGGTTGATATTGTATATATGCAAGTACAATGATTGAGTTGGTGAGGTAATATGATGGAGAATGAAATTTCAAAGGGGAAAGTGTTGGGGGGGAGGGAGGGAACTTCCGTGGGATATTTTTTTATAATCATGGAAAATCCTAATAAAAATTTTAAAAAAAGAATAAAGCTTTTTACAAAAGTAAGTTTTTTTTTTTTTTTTTAAACTCATGAATTGGGCAGCATGAAGAGACAGAGACTCAGAGCACTGCACTCCACAGTTGCATGGACAATGAACATTTATAGGCCCAAAGAGGAAGTAAGATAAACAGGAGTTAGTAAGTGTGGAAACTCCCTAGCTAGAAATTATTTGGCAGTTTCCAACTGATTAAATTTAAATTCTTTTTCCCTGATTACCCTGAATTGTGTTTTGGTTGTGCACAGTGATAACTTGAGCCTGATGATTTCATTTGCTTTAATAATCTCAAAGTAACTCTAGGTTATTAACTGTAACAGCAAGTAGGATGGTATTGGGTAACTGCATGTGTCAATTTTTATTTTTATTTTTCACTCATTCACACATACTTATTCTATTTTGCTCAAGTAGAAATTGTAGAAGTTAGTGGAAGTAGGTGTTAGGCGATGCCAATCTGGGCAACTTAGTGAGATCCTCTTAGAAAGTAAAAAGAAGGCTATGGGGCATTTAAATAACATGCATGAACCTTAGAGGTGGGGTTGTTGATGTTAGGTGAGAATCTGATAGAATTTATATTGAATGCTGTACATTCTATCCATTGTCTTCATATGAAAACATGGTTTTTACTCTCAAGATTCTATATATTAAGCAATCAAAAAATGTGTTAATACATGTTATAGCTGTGTAAATAGTTGTGTTTCATGGACTTGGGTTTGATCTATACATGACATAGTTTAATGCCTCTACTTCCTAAAGGACTTTATAGCTGGGTATGTTTTCTTTGAGAGCTAAAGTCAAGACAGATGTAATTTGAATTAATTTCTCATAAAGTTAATGATGTTCATGTTTGTTATAGTCACATTTCAGTCTTTGCTTCTCTATATATGCTTTTTTCTTTTTACCATAGCAGTGTTGCTTGTTTGTATTTGATGAATGGAATAAAAACCACCATTTAGGCTTTTTTCTCCCCAGTCTTGCCTCTTTATTCTTTTATAGATTTTTTATCTCCAGTTTTCTCACTTGATTATTTTCATTGTGTTACACAAAACTAAATGGTGATAGTCATTGAAAATGTTAAAGATACACAATGTAATTTATAGTGTCAAAGCCTTAGTTTGTTTTGTACTGCTGTTACAGAATATTTAACTAATTTGTAAAGAACAGAGATAAATTTCTTACCGTTCTGAAGGCTGGGAAATCCAAAATCTAGGATCCACATCTGGAAGGCCTTCTTGTTGCACCATTCTATGCCAGAAAGTAGAACAAAGAGCAAAGGAAGGTTGACTTATCTTAGAACAAATCCATTCTTGTGAGAACAGATCTACTCTCAAGATAATGACATTAGTTTATTCATGAAGACAGAGACCTTGTTACTTAATCACCCTCAAAAGGTACTACCTTTCAAGACTGTATGTTGGGGATTAAATTTTCATCATGAATTTGTAGTGGGTGGCAGCACATTCAAACCAGCAGTTATTAAGTAGACCAGTTTTATGTATTGCGTTAACAGCTAGAGGGGGCACTGTACCCCAGATTCCTTTCGGGTGCCCAAATTCTCATTTTACAGTGCTCTTTTGGATCAGACCTTGTTTTAATGCTTGCAATCTTGTAATATAAACCTTGAGGAAATGCTATCTATAGTCAGTTTAGTGTGTCAGTTAATGTTGAAAATTTCTTTGACCAGTAAGCTGTTATGTTTAATAAATTATAGTATTAGCTTAAATTTCTCTGGGTGATAAGTTAATGTCTGCACAGATGCTTGTTATTTTTTATAGGTTTGCATCTAACTTTTGTGAATTTCACCTTTATTTTTCTGTTTACTTGTGGTAAGTGGTGTATGTACAGAAATCATTTTTTAAAAAAGATTTGTTGAATGTACTGAAAAGCAGGATCACTCAGACTTCTGAGCTTTGAGCAGTATAATGTGACAAAGGTCCATGATTTAAGTTGACATCTTTGTCTTGTGAATATATTCCTTTTAGTACCTATCTACTCAGCATCAGGGTAAACCATAAGGGTGCCTTTAGCTGGTAAAATTAGATGGTGGTAACAGTGGGTTTCCCCTGGAGTTTTGGAGCCACTGAGTTTTGTCTTTGAGGAGGAAGGTGCAGTAAATTCATTATTAATTTATATTTTCCTTTAGTGTAAATTGTTAAGATTTTCTTAAAGTTTCAAAATCTTAAATAATTTTTGAGTTGCAACTTCAATTTTAGTTACTTTTTGAGTTGTGGATATTTTGTGAAGATACCAAAGTTCATGTGTAATATTTTGGAATCTTCTTGATTCTACTTTAGCAATACTTTATTTCAACATACCAAGTGTCTTATGAAATCTTGGTAGGTGGATCACCTATAGCTTAGTATATTAATAAGTATGTCATAAACTACTTTATGGGAGGCTAATGAGATAGCTTAGTTAAGGTAAAGTGCTTGTTTGGTTCCCAGTGTCCATGTATAAAACAAATGTCAAGTATATCAGCACATTCCTGTAATTCTAGCACTGGGGAGGCAGATATAGGAGGATTCCCGGGCTGGCTGGCCAGCCAACCTAGTTTAATCAGTGAGCCCCAGTCTAGTGAGAGCCCTTGTCTCAAAAAAAGGTGGATGGTGGTCCTTGGATCTCCACACATGGGCATATATGCACACTTGCACACACACATATGCACTTGCACATATAAAAGCTCACACAGATTATTAAAACATTTATGAATATTTACTTTTAAAAATTATTAGATGCAAAAAATATATATTTTGACTATTTTCCAGTGTGCTAAATTTATGTTACTTTAAACATAAATAACTAAAACCTGAATAAATAAAAATCTGATTTGACAATGTAAATTATGGCTTAAGACTATGTTATCTTTATTTTTTTTTCCTTATTTTGAATTTAAGATGCATTCACCACCTTGTGCATCTGGCTTTACGGAGGTCCTGGGGAATTGAACCTGGATTCTCTGGCTTTGTAGGCAATTGCCTTAACAACTAAGCTATCTCTGTAGCCCTATAATAAGTTTTTTTTTTTTTTAAATTTTTATTTACATTTTCCATGATTATAAAATATATCCCATGGTAATTCCCTACCTCCCCACCCCCACACTTTCCCGTTTGAAATTCCATTCTCAATCATATTACCTCCCCATTACAAACATTGTAATTACATATATACAATATCAACCTATTAAGTATCCTCCTCCCTTCCTTTCTCCACCCTTTATGTCTCCTTTTCAACTTACTGGCCTCTGCTACTAAGTATTTTCATTCTCACGCAGAAGCCCAGTCATCTGCAGCTAGGATCCCCATATGAGAGAGAACATGTGGCGCTTGGCTTTTTGGGCCTGGGTTACCTGACTTAGTATAATACTTTCCAGGTCCATCCATTTTTCTGCAAATTTCATAACTTCATTTTTCTTTACCGCTGAGTAGAAATCCATTGTATAAATGTACCACATCTTCATTATCCACTCATCTGTTGAGGGACATCTAGGCTGGTTCCATTTCCCAGCTATTATAAATTGAGCAGCAATAAACATGGTTGAGCATGTACTTCTAAGGAAATGAGATGAGTCCTTTGGATATATGCCTAGGAGTGCTATAGCTGGGTCATATGGTAGATCAATCTCTAGCTGCTTTAGGAACCTCCACACTGTTTTCCACAATGGCTGGACCAGATTGCATTCCCACCAGTAGTGCAGAAGGGTTCCTTTTTTTCCACATCCCCGCCAACATTTATGATCATTTGTTTTCATGATGGTGGCCAATCTGACAGGAGTGAGATGGAATCTCAATGTAGTTTTAATCTGCATTTCCCTGATGACTAGTGACGTAGAACATTTTTTTAGGTGCTTATATGCCATTCGTATTTCTTCCATTGAGAACTCTCTATTTAGCTCCTTAGCCCATTTTTTGATTGGCTTGTTTGATTCCTTATTAGTTAACTTTTTGAGTTCTCTGTATATCCTAGATATTAATCCTCTATCAGATATATAGCTGGCGAAGATTTTTTCCCATTCTGTAGGTTGCCTCTTTGCTTTTTTCACTGTGTCCTTTGCGGTGCAAAATCTTTGTAATTTCATTAGGTCCCAGTGGTTAATCTGTGGTTTTATTGCCTGAGCAATTGGGGTTGTATTCAGAAAGTCTTTGCCAAGACCAATATGTTGAAGGGTTTCCCCTACTTTTTCCTCATGCAGTTTCAAAGTTTCCGGTCTGATGTTAAGGTCTTTAATCCATTTGGACTTAATTCTTGTGCATGGCGAGAGAGAAGAATCTATTTTCATCCTTCTGCAGATATTTATCCAGTTTTCAAAACACCATTTGCTGAAGAGGCTGTCTCTTCTCCAATGAGTATTTTTGGCATTTTTATCGAATATCAGGTGGCTATAGCTACTTGGGCTTACATCTGGGTCCTCTATTCTGTTCCACTGATCTACATGTCTGTTTTTGTGCCAGTACCATGCTGTTTTTGTTACTGTGGCTCTGTAGTATAGGTTAAAATCAGGTATGGTGATACCACCAGCCTCTTTTTTGTTGCTCAGTATTATTTTAGATATTCGAGGTTTTTTGTGCTTCCAAATGAATTTTTGGATTGTTTTTTCTATTTCCATGAAGAAAGCCTTTGGAATTTTGATAGGGATTGCATTAAATGTGTAGATTGCTTTTGGTAAGATTGCCATTTTCACGATATTGATTCTTCCAAGCCAGGAACAAGGGATGTTTCTCCACTTTCTAGTGTCTTCTGCAATTTGTCGCTTGAGTGTTTTAAAGTTCTCATTGTATAGATTCTTTACTTCCTTGGTTAGGTTTATTCCAAGGTATTTTATTTTTTTTGATGCAATTGTGAATGGGAGTGATTCTCTGATTTCATCCTCTGTGTGTTTGTTGTTAGCATATACAAAGTCTACTGATTTCTGTGTATTTATTTTGTATCCTGCTACATTGCTGTAGGTTTTGATCAGCTCTAACAGCTTGCTAGTAGAGTCTTTAGGGTCCTTTATGTATAGAATCATGTCATCTGCAAATAATGATAACTTGATTTCTTCCTTTCCAATTTGTATCCCTTTTATGTGTGTCTCTTGCCTTATTGCTATGGCTAAGACTTCCAAAACTATATTAAATAGAAGTGGAGACAGTGGACACCCTTGTCTTGTTCCTGATTTTAGTGGAAAAGCTTCCAGTTTTTCCCCATTTAGTAATATGTTGGCTGTAGGCTTGTCATAAATAGCCTTTATTATATTGAGATATGTTCCTTCTATTCCCAGTCTCTGTAGGACTTTTATCATGAAGGGATGTTGGATTTTGTCAAATGCTTTCTCTGCATCTAATGAGATGATCATGTGATTTTTGTCCTTCAACCCGTTTATGTAATGTATTACATTTATAGATTTGCGTATGTTGAACCATCCCTGCATCTCTGGGATAAAGCCTACTTGGTCCGGGTGAATGATCTTTTTGATACACTCTTGTATTCTGTTTGCCAATATTTTGTTGAGAATTTTTGCATCTATGTTCATGAGGGAGATTGGTCTGTAATTTTCTTTTTTTGTTCTATCTTTGCCTGGTTTTGGTATCAGGGTGATGCTGGCCTCATAGAAGGAGTTTGGTAGAATTCCTTCTTTTTCTATTTCCTGGAAAAGCTTGAGAAGCAATGGTGTTTAGCTCTTCCTTAAAAGTCTGGTAAAATTCAGCAGTGAATCCATCCGGGCCTGGGCTTTTTTTAGTTGGGAGATTATTGATAACTGCTCGGATCTCCATGTTTGTTATAGGTCTATTTAAGTGATTAATCTCATTTTGATTTAATTTAGGTAGGTCATATAGATCAAGGAAATCATCCAGTTCTTTCAGATTTTCATACTTTGTGGAGTATATATGGTTTTATTGTATGTCCCTATAATTTTTTGACTTTCTCTGGAATCTGTTGTGATGTTACCTTGTTCATCTCTGATTTAATTAATTTGTGTCTCTTCTCTCTTTCTTTTGGTCAGATTTGCTAAGGGTTTATCAATCTTGTTTATCCTTTCAAAGAACCAACTCTTTGTTTCATTAATTCTTTGGATTGTTCTTTTTTGTTTCTATTTCATTAATTTCTGCCCTAATCTTTATTATTTCTTCCCGTCTACTACTTTTTGGTTTGCCTTGTTCTTCTTTTTCCAAGGCTTTAAGAAGCATTAGGTCGTTTACTTGCGACCTTTCTAATTTCTTAATATAGGCACTTAAGGCTATAAATTTACCTCTTAGAACTGCCTTCATTGTGTCCCAGAGATTTTGGTATGTTGTGTTCTCATTATCATTTGACTCTATAAATTTTTTGATTTCCTTTTTGATTTCTTCATTGACCTACTCATCATTTAGTAGTGTATTGTTTAGTTTCCATGATTTTGTGTATGCTCTATAGCCTTTCTTGCTACTGATTTGTAGTTTAATTCCATTGTGGTCAGATAGAATGCAAGGAATTATTTCAATTTTCTTGAATTTGTTAAGATTTGCTTTGTGTCCTAATATATGGTCTATTTTAGAGAATGTTCCATGTGCTGCTGAAAAGAATGTATATTCTGCCGCCTTTGGATGAAATGTCCTGTATATATCTGTTAGGTCCATTCCTTCTATGGCCTCATTTAGTCCAGATGCCTCTCTGTTTATTCTTTCCCTGGATGACCTGTCAATTGATGAGAGTGGGGTGTTAAAGTCACCCACCACCACTGTGTTTGGTGTTATCTGTGACCTTAGTTCTAATAGTGTTTGTTTGACGAATTTGGGAGCCCCCATGTTAGGTGCATATATGTTTAGGATTGTAATGTCCTCCTGTTGGAGTGTGCCCTTAATCAATATAAAGTGACCTTCCTTATCTTTCTTGACTAATGTCGGACTAAAGTCTACCCTGTCTGATATTAGGATAGCAACCCCTGCTTGTTTTCTAGGCCCATTTGCTTGAAACACCGTCTTCCAACCTTTCACCCTAAGATAATATCTATCCTTTGTAGAAAGGTGAGTTTCTTGGAGACAACAAATTGTAGGATCCTGCTTTTTATCCCAGTCTGCAAATCTATGTCTTTTCGTTGGGGCATTGAGACCGTTGATATTAAGAGATATTATTGAAAGGTGTGTATTTATGTTTGCCATTTGTGTGTGTGTGTGTGTGTTACTTGTTCTACCTGTTCTCTCTTCTTTTAACTGGTATTTGAGTATAGCTGGTTTTTTCTAGGTTCCTTATATGTGTGCTTTTCCTTTTGTTCAGCATGGAGGATTCTATCAAGTATTTTCTGTAGAGCTGGTTTTGTCTTCAAATACTCCTTTAACCTGCTTTTGTCATGGAATGTCTTTATTTCTCCATCTATTTGAATGGATAACTTTGCAGGATAAAGTAACCTTGGTTGACAGTTGTTATCTTTCAGAACTTGGAATATATCACTCCAAGCCCTTCTGGCTTTAAAAGTTTGTGTTGAATAATCTGGTGTAATCCTGATGGGCTTGCTTTTGTAGGTAACTTGATTTTTCTCTCTAACTGCTTTCAATATTTTTTCTTTGGTTTGTGTGTTTGGAAGTTTGAGTATAATGTGGCGAGGAGAGGTTCTTTCTGGGTTTTGTCTGGCTGGGGTTCTAAAGGCTTCCTGTATCTGTATTGGCACCTCTTTCCCAATTTGGGGGAAATTTTCCTCTATGATTTTGTTGAGATGCCTACTATGCCTCTGGAGTGGAGTTCTTCTCCTTCTACTATGCCCTGAATTCTTATATTGGATCTTTTCATAGTGTCCCGAATATCTTGAAATTCCCACTCATACTTTTCTATAAGTTTGTCTTTCTCTTTGTTGGACTGCATTAGGTCTGCCACCTGATCTTCTAGCTTAGATATTCTGTCCTCTCCCTCATCCATCCTACTGGTGAGATTTTCTACAGAGTTTTTTATTTCATTAACTGTGTTCTTCATTGCTAGTAATTCTGACTGGTTTTTCTTTATTATTTCTATTTTCCTATTTATGTCTTGTATTGCCTTCTTTATTTCGTTAAATTGGTGTCCTGCCTCTTCTTTGATTCCTTTGATTTCCTCTTTGATTTCTTCTTTGGTTGTTTTCATGTGTTCTTTGACCTCTTTGAACATATTTATAATTATTCTTTTGAACTCTTACTCAGGCATTTCCTCTAACTCTTTCTCACTGGAGGACATTTCTGATGCATTAATATTTTTAGGTGGATTTATATCGTCTTGCTTTTTAGTGTTTCTTGTGTTATAATGTATATATTTTTGCATCTTGGATTAAGTTAATGCTTGGATTTTCTAGCTAGCTGTGTATTCTTAGCTGTATCAATTGATTTGATGTAATATATTTTCAGGGTAGGACCTTAAGGTATTAGGTGTGGCTCTTAAGACTCTCAGAGTATCTACAAAGATGTTCTTAGGGGTTGAGTTTCCCTGCTATAGGAGTATTCAAGCAGGCTGAGTGGAATAATATACTGGTAGATTCTAAAATTTAACTAAACACTGTACCCATTCCATCAAAAACAGCCCCGAGTATGTATGCAAGAGTAGTTATTATAATGACCAGATCCTCTATCAACAAAGAGGTTTAGATTTCTGGTCTGTTGAGGTATCCAAGTCAGCTTGTGACCAAGTAAGTCCCTTCCCTGGTGCAGTCCCAGTTACCTTGGGTGATTGTGGTCTCAGTCAAGTTGCTGCCTGGGTCGTGGGGCTGCTGTTCTGATTTCTGGAGCTGGGCACTTGCTTTTCCTACGGGGCAAACTGAGCCGCTGCTGCTGCCTCTGCTGCTGTTGTAGCTGCCACCACCGGAGCCACCACCGCTGCTGAAGCTGCCGCTGCCGTGTCCACCGCCGCTGCTCCCCCGAATCCGCTGCTGTGGGATCTGCCGCCGCTGCCGCTTCTGGGTCCGCTGCTGCTGGGGCCGCTGGTACCGCTGCTGGAGCCGCTGAAGTTGCTGCCGAACTCTGCTCCTGCTTGGGTCCTGCTGTCAGCCCAAGTTGGCGTGGCCGGTCCCGGGCCGCTGCTGTCTTCGCTGGAGCTGGGTTCAGGCGGTGGGAGAGGGGTGGGAGCCGCGGCTGCTCTGGTTGTATCGCTGTTCCACGTGTGCTTCTACCTCGCGGTCTGCTCCTCCCTCCGCTGCTCGCTGCCGCTCTCCCCTCACGTTTCCCGAGTTGCGGAGAGCGTGGTGTGAGGGGAAAATCCCGCACCTGGCTTGTCCTGCAGCTCGAGCCGAGAGTCCGGCGGCTTTCTGCCGCGCCGCGGCTGCAGCGGTTGGCCGAGCTGACCCGGATCCGCTGTTCCCGCCTGTGCGGGCTCTGGATGCTCTATAACTCTTCTACTTCTCCGCTGCCGCCTCAATTTCCTATACACCTCACTTTTTAGTGGAAGTGTGTATTTTGCTGAATTTTTTTGGTCTTTTTCCCCCCTAAGCTGCTTTGGCGAGGTACCTACGCCGCCATCTTAACCGGAAGTCCTATAATAAGTTTTGAAGTAAGGCAGTGTCAGACTTCCACCTTTGCTTTTGAATATTGTATAGTCTTTTGGGTATACTATTGCTTTTATGTATGAACAGTAGAATCCTATCTACAGAATAATTTAGGATTTTGAGGATTTACAATGAACCCGTAAATGAAATTGTGAAAAGCTTCATGGCACTGTTAAGTCTTTCTATCAGCAGGCATGAAATATTTTTCCTTTTTTTTTTTCTGGTTTCTCTTACTAGAATTCTTTTGTTTTTAATTTATCTTTTATTTTTTTTTTTTGGTTTTTCGAGGTAAGGTTTCACTCTAGCCCAGGCTGACCTGGAATTCACTATGGAGTCTCAGGGTGGCCTCGAACTCATGGCGATCCTCCTACCTCTGCCTCCCAAGTGCTGGGATTAAAGGCGTGAGCCACCACGCCCAGCTTAGAATTCTTTTAAATTGTTAGGTAAGACAAAATTTTGTGTGTGTTTACGAGGTACTTGTCATATTTCAATATGTACATTCATTGTGTAATGTTTAAATTCAGATAACTGAACCATTTGCTTTATATTAAAAACATTTAAAATCTTTTCTTCCAGACTTTTGAAATACACAGCACACTGTCATATGTAGTCACTCTACCCTATCTAATTGTAACTTAATACCCATTGAGTAGCCTTTCCTCATTTCTCCCAGTTTCTTTCCCTGCTTCTCCTAGCCACCATTCTTTCTCTCATCTTCTGTGAGATGAGATTTCTCTATTTCATTTTTAGATCTTTTGCCTGACCTTTTTTTTTTCAAATTTTTTTATTAACAACTTCCATGATTATAAACAATATCTCCTGATAATGTCCTCCCTACCCCCACTTTCCCCTATGAAATTCCATTCTCCATCATATTGCCTCCCCCTGTCAATCAGTCTCTCTCTTACTGTGATGTTATGATCTTTTCCTCCTATTATGGTGGCTTGTGTAGGTAGTGTCGGGCACTGTGAGGTCATGGATATCCAGGCCATTTTGTGTCTGGGGGGAGCATGTTGTAAGGACCCCTTCCTTTGGCTCTTACATTCTCTCTACCACCTCATCCACAGTAGACCCTGAGCCTTGGAAGGTGTGATAGAGATATTGCAGTGCTGAGCATTCCTGTCACTTCTTTCCAGCACCATGATGCCTTCTGAGTCATTCCAAGGTCACTGCCATCTGAAAAGAGAAGGTTCTCTATCAAAAGTGAGAGTAGAATTAATATATAGGTATGGACATTGAAGTGCTTACTGGGCAGTTTGATGAGCATAGTATAGACATTTAGCCAGACAGCAGCAGACGTAACACCCCTTGTGCTCATGACTGCCCCTGATTTAGGTTTTCAGTATCAGGGATGTATTCCTTTCCACAGAGTGAGCCTCCAGTCCAATTAGAGGGCAGTTGGTTTCTACCATGACAGACTTGCCACTATTGCACCCATTGGCTCATTTGGCCTGGCTGGCAAAATAAAAGGCTTGCAGTGTCCGCTGTTGAGTATCTTTACCTTCACTGATGATTTCTCTCTCTCCCATTGAGCTGAATGCAGAATGACTTCTTCCAGCTTTCTGTCATCTGGTCTACATGGAGGAGGTTATAAACTCAGTTTCAGCAGGATTTTTCAGTGGCCTTGCAGCCCAGGTATGTGGAGTCTTCAGCCATAGGGTCTTCCCATCTATCTGTTCCTGGTGTGAAACCAGGGCCTTGGCAATGGCCTATAATGTTATGGGGCATCGTGGACCTCCCTGGCCAACAACTCACTGGAAGGTATCCCATCACTTTGCCTGACCTTTTTATGTAACATAAGGGATCTCCAATTTGTCTGTGTTGTCAAAATGATAGAATTCATCTTTTTCTATGGTTCAGTAGTATTCTGATGAATACGTAAGTTGTTTCTATCTTTTGACTGTTATGAAAATGTTGCCATAAACATAAACATACAAATGGCTTTGAGGGGCTAAGAATTTAATTTGGTGGTAATGTGCTTAGTGTCCAAGAAGCCCTGTGTCAATCCCCAGTACCTCATAAACCTGATATAGTAGTACATATTGGAGATGAAAGTGGGAGGATCAGAAGTTTAAGGTCATCCTGTGTTACACATACCCAATTAGAGAACAGCCTGGAATACATGAAACCCAGTTTTATCAGACAGAAGATGGAGACATGGCTTAGTTGGTAAGATGCTTGTCTGCAAAGCCTAAAAACCCAGGTTCAATTCCCCAGTACCTACATAAACCAGATGCACAAGGTGGCACATGGGCCGGCAGTTAATTAACAGTGGCTTGAGGCCCTGGCACACCCATTCCCATTCTCTCTGTCAAATAAATAAATTAATTTAAAAGTATATATATTTTTTAACATCATGCTTTTTACATACTGATTTTATTTTCCCTGGTTATATGCTCATACTTACTTGCATTAATCTTTCATGTTGAAATGGCTATATGTAAAGTGCCAGGAATCTCTGATTTGTTTAGATTTCCTACATAAATTACTGTGTAAATTTACAACATTGTATTTCTTTCAATCTCTACTTTTTTGTTCTTTTCCTTTCCTTTTTTTATGTTTGTTTGGACTTCTAGTATGGTAATTATGGAACAGTGCAGAACAAGGATATCTCTGCCTCTTTCCTGATCTTAGTGGGAATGCTTTGAATTTCTCATAGTTACAGGCAGTGCTAACTGCAGGGCTTTTGTTTGTTTGTTTGCAAGTATTTATGAATTTGTGGAAGGGCCCCCTGTTTCTTATTTACTGAGAAAATTTAAAATCATCAGATGGTGTTTCTTTGGTCTATTGCTTTGATGGATTAGTTGACCATTTTCATGTTGACTCAACCCTGTACATGTGAGATAAATACCATTTGGTCCAGTGTGTCATTTCTTCCCTCCCTCCCTACCTCCCTCCCTCCCTTCCTCCCTTTTTGTGTGGTTGAATGTATTCATGGGTGTACATGGAGATGCGTGCACCCCATGGGGGCATATGTTTAGGCCAGAAGAGAATGTTGAGAGTTTTCCTCTAGCACTTGTCTGCCAGCTTGTTTCTTTGAGTTGGACCCTCTCCCTGAACCTGGAGCTGCTGGTTTACTGGTCAGACTGACTCACCAGTGAGTTCAAACAATTCTCTGATTTCTCCACAGGACTGTGATTTATAGGTGTGTGTGATGTGCCCAGCTATTTATGTGGGTGCTAGGGTATCTAACTCAGACTAAGTCAGGCCCTCTAAGGCCTTCAGTCTTGCATGGCAAGTTGGTATACGTAAGTATACCCTCTGAGCCCTCTCCCCAGCCCCGATTTTTAGTTTTCTGACCATACTGGTGTCCATAGTGGCTGGAGTAACTTATATTTTTTTCCCAGCTGTTTGTGTTAGGTTTCTCTCCTTTCATCCTCATCAACATGTGTGCTACTTGTTTTCTTAATAACGATTTTGACCGGAATGATGAAAAGTTAATATAGTGTAAAAAATTAGAATGGAACACAAAGCAGTCTTCATTATATCATTTTCATACTTACATGTTATACTTTGTTCTCATTTGTTCCTTTTTCCCACTGTCCCTTTGTGTCCCCCCACCCCATCCCGTCATCCATCTGGCTCTTTTTCCATTTAGACACCTCTTTGCTTTCTTATTATATGTATCTCCTTATTCTTCTTCCTGGCTCATGGTCTTTTTTCTAGTTTTTTGACCCCTCCACATACATAACCTTAAATCTAGATTTCACATATAAGAGAAAATGTGTGGTATTTGATTTTTCTGAACGTGGCTTATTTTACTTAATATCATGGTTTTCACTTATATTCATCTTCCTGCAAATATGATATGATTTTCTTTATAGAATTCCATTGAGTATATATGTACCATATTTTCTTCATTCATCTGTTGATGGGTATCTAGGCTGGCTCCATTTCCTGGCTATTGTGAATGATGTCACAGTAAACATGAGTGTTTAAGTATCTCTGGTGTTTTGACTTAATGTAGTTTTAATTTTTCATTTCCCTGATGGCTAAGGATGTTGACCATGTTTTCATGTTTATTAGCCATTTGTACTTAATAATTTGGAAATTGTCTTTATTTCTGTGGCTCATTTATAGATATTTTTGGGGGTGTTTTTGGAGTTGTTTATGTATTCTATATACTACTCTGTCAGTTGTGGCTAGCAAAACATTTCTCCCATTCTAAAGGCTGTCTCATCACTTGTTTCCTTTGTTGTGTGGAAGCTTTACAGTTTCATGGAATCCCATTTGTCAATTTTTGGTCTTACTTGCTATTGGTGTCCTTTTCAGATAAAGTTCTTGCCTATGCCTATTATCTTTTAATAGTTTCAAACTACAAGTCTTTGCTTCATTCGGATTGATTTTCTTACTGAGTGAGTTAAGGAATCTAGGTTCATTTTACCTATGACTCCCCAGTCTTCTCACCCTATTTGTGGAGGTTGTCTTTTTCTTCAATGTATGTTTTTAGTATTTTGCCAAAAATCAGGAAGCTATGGCTGGGTATTTTATTTCTGGGACATGTCTGTTTTTGTGCCAGTATCATGTTGTTTTTATTTGTTGTTACTAGTTTGGAGAGCAGTGGAGCCTCTCAAGCCAGTGGCTTTGTGTCTGTGTTCTTAGACTTTGAAAGGATTGACAAGTGCAGACATGATAGGTTAAACAAAGGTTTACTAGAAAAGAAAATGAAAGTAAGGCAGAAAAGCTTGGAAATATAAGTTACTTATTGAGTTGGGAGGAGCTTTACAGCTTAAGTTTATTTAAGTGTATGTGGAGGATCTTGATTTGTCAGTCAGAGAGAGTAGAGAGAGAGACTTTGAGTCCTATACTGGGGGCATAGGCAAGCTATTGCAAAAGTCTTAGGAGTAAGAACCAGGAAGTAAAACATTCAGCCCTGATTGTCATCTTGATGAATCAGGTTGAGGTTCTGAGCAGACTTTTAGTCTTCCCAGGCTAGGTTCTTTTGTTTGATGGTCTTTTGGTCATGTGTCCATAACAACCATCCACAAAAGAAGACTCCCCACTCCTAATCGCTGTCACTGTGGCTTTGTCAGATAAGTTAAAAAAAAAAAAGTATAATTTGCATACAGTGAAATCTTTGGGTCCTTAATATATGTGATCAGATAGGTTTTGATAAGAGCCTACAGCTGTATGTCTGAATCTTTAATATACCATCATATTTTGACAAGAATATACAGCTGCACAAGTTAAATCCCTGCAGATGTAGAATGTTGTCTTCCTGATAAAGCTTTCTTTATGCTCACACAGTATTATTTATTGTTCTGTTTTTAGTATAGATTAGGTTTGGTGTTATTAATCATTTTACATGTCATACTTACTTCCACTACTCTCACAGCAACATGTATTCAGAGCATGGCTTATACACTATGCTTTATAAACATTTGCTAAATAGCTATGACTACACATCTTTCATGTAGTTTTGTTTTCAGTAGGTTCCAAACTTGGATATAATTATAATGTGAATTTAATGTTCGGTAGCAATAAATAATTTCAGTTACAGTCTGATAGCAGTTTTATCTCTCGAGGAATCTTTTTACCCCCCTGTTGAAACAGGGTTTTACTCCCAAGATGGCCAAACTCATCTTCCCACCTCTGTTTACTGAATGCTGAGAGTACAGGTGTGTTCCACACACCCAGGAATCTTATTTTTGTGGCGAACAAATGTAAGAACTGAATAAATATGTCTGTGTTGTAGAACAAACATATTTAATAAGGCCATGGAATAGTTGCAGTACTTTGAAAAACAAATGGGTAGAGTGCTATGTTGCAAAAGAATGTCCTGCCTTGCTCACCCTGTCCATTTTTAGATCAGTTTGGCTGATGGTGAAATACAGAAGTGCTTGCTACACAGGTGCAGTGTTGTACAGCTGTTACCAACATTCCTACTCATTCCTCCCACTCTCCTTACCTTCATATATATATTTATTTGAAAGAGAAAGAGAGAGAATGGGCACACTAGGGCCTCCAGCCACTGTAGGCGAACTCCATACACATGAGCCCTCTTGTGCATCTGGCTAATGTGGGTCCTGGGGAGTCAAACCAGGGTCCTCTGGCTTTGCAGGCAAATGCCTTAAGCGCTAAGCCATCCCTCCAGCCCTTTCCTTGTCTTCTTTACATAAAAATTATTCTCTGCTTAAAGTCATTAATGCTAGGAATGGGATTTGTAAAATTGAGTGTTATATACAAAATATATCACCCAGAGAGAAAATGGTCATTTTCAGGCCGTTGAATGTAAGTCCCTATATTTCAATTTTCCTAACTAATGTCTGGCTTTAAAGTTTGAGTCTTGGAATTGTAAGAGGCTGCCTTTAGAAGTCCCTGTTTGTAGAGGTGTTGCCCTCCAGCTGGAACCTCTTGAAGATAGGACAAGCTTTATTCATTTCTTAGCTCTTGCAACTAGTAGGTAGGTGTTACTTGTTTGCCCTCATCTGTTGCAAGATGAAGCCAAATGAAAATGTTGTTCAAATGCAGTATGGTACTAAATTAGATATTATGGCCAATTAAAACTGATGCCAAAGCAGTCCTATGAACAGTGTTTTTGGAGCAAAGAGAATGACTGGAATTAATTCTGCCCATAGTAGTCAAGGGGCACTACTGATAAATCTTCATAGATTCCAGTTAGAGAACTTGTTTCAAGAGTTTTTCCTCATCTAAAAGCCAACACAGGGCTGGAGGGATGGCTTAGCGGTTAATACGTTTGCTTGCAAAGCCAAAGGACCTCAGGTTTGATTTCCTAGAACCCATGTTAGCCAGATGCTCAAGGAGGCACATGCATCTGGAGTTTGCTTTCAATGGCTGGAGGCCCTGGCATACCCTTTCTCTCTCTTTCTCCCCCTCTTTCTTTGTCAGATGAATAAATAAATAAAATATTTTTAAAAAACTTTCCTTAAAAGGCACCACATATTCTTGAACAGTGTCCGCTCCCACATCCACATTTTTGTTTTTGATGTATTATAAGGAGATTGCAATTAATGGTTAAAAATTTGAAAGATCCAGAGAAAAATGCTTTCCTTAAACCATGTAGAAAAGCATTGCCTAGTTATTTCTATATTAAGTAGGATATAGATTTAAGAATCAGATGGAGATAGCTTTGAATCATGTCAGCTTGGATACCAGCTTATTAAAACATGTTTACCTCATGGAAACACCCTAACCATATCATGTACCAGTATCATACACACAAATGGAATAATATCTTCTCTGAAATGGTGGTACTGGAGTATGGAGGGAGGTACTTGAGGCAGCAGCTTGGTAGAAGAGCTTAGTACATGTAGTATATTCTTTTATTTATTTTTATTAACTTCCATGATTATAAAAAATAAATACACCATGGTTATACCCTCCCCCCCCACTTACTCCTTTGAAACTCTACTCACCATCACACCCCTCCCCATTTCAACCAGTCTGTCTTTTACTTATGATGTCATGATCTTTTCCTCCTCTTATGATGGTCTTATGCAGGTAGTCTCAGGCACTGTGAAGCCATGGATATCCAGGCCATTTTGTGTCTGGAAGGTGCATGTTATATGGAGCCCTGTCCCTTCCTTTGGCTCTTACATTCTTTTCGCCACCTCTTATGCATTAGATCCTGGGCCTTGGAAGGTGTGATAGAGATATTGCAGTACTGAGCACTGTGGTCATTTCTTTCCATCACCATGATACTTTCTGAGTCTTCCGAAGTTCACTGCCATCTGAAAAGAGAAGATTCTCTACCAAAAGAGAAAGTAGCATTATTATAAGGGTGTGAACATTAACAAAAGTGCTTACTGGGCAGTTTGATAAGCATAGTATATACATTTAGCCAGACAACAGCAGATGTTATACCCCTAGGGCTCATGATTACCCTTCTTTTAACTTTTCAGTATCAGGGATGTATTCCCTTCCCATGGAGTGGGCCTTCAGTCCAATTATAGGGTAGTTGGTTTCCTCCATAACAGATGTGCCACTATTGCACCCGTTGGCTCATTTGGCCTGGTTGGCCATAGTATATTATTTTTGTTCCAAGGAGAGCATTCATTACACAGTGATTAGGACTGTAATGCTATCCTGACATTATGAAGCTTTTACTTTAGAAGACTTCTGCATTCATGCTTCAGTTTGTTTGGCATGTTCTTAGTCCCCATTATCTTCAAGGAATTGGGATAGGAAGAGATTTTGTAGTCTTGTTTGGAAAAAAAACACCAAATAGTAAAATTATAATATATAGTAGTGCAGTGATATTAAGAATAAATACACAAGGCGTATGCAAAGAGGAAGGTCACAGTAAGTTACAGTTGTTAATCATTCTTCATGGCTTTAGCCTAGTGCAAATTGGACCCTCAAGAAAAGGAAGGAGAACATTCACGTATAAAGAGGACCAGAAAACAGTAGATCCAGATATATAGAACAAAAAAAGTGCACATTGAAGCTGCTTTTGTTGATCCAGAGAAAGCTGGAGAAGAGCACCATAAATAAACTGTTTACCTCTTTTCCTGGACCTGTAGAGAGATAATTTGTTTCCTAATCTCACATTCTTGAGGCAGTAGGAACTGCCTCTTGCTACATGCACCTTTGTTTCAAAACACATGCTCCCTGCTTTGTAAGTTTTCTCCTTTTGAGTAAAATGCAGAGAATATTTAAGGGCCTACGCTATTTGCAACCTTAAAAAATTTTAACAATATGGGCTGGAGAGATAGCTTAGTGGTTAAGGCACTTGCCTAAGAAGCCTAAGGACCCAGGTGTGATTCCCCAAGACCTATGTACGCTAGAAGCATAAGGTGGCACATGCATCTGGAATTCAGTTGCAGTGGCTGAGGCCCTCTCTTTCTAAAAAATTTAAAAAGAAATCAGTATAATATAGTTTCTTCTGCTTGCTCTGTTTTTGATCTAGCCACCAGAAATGTTACCAATTTTCCAGTCTTACTATATTTGGCTGGTGTTTAGTGTATCAACTTCAAGTTTCAGATGTCTGTGTGGTATGTTCCCTCTGCTTCTTCAGGTTACCATTCAAATGTAGTTAATATTGCTTTCTTTTACTATTTTTTTTTTTTTTTTTGAGGTAGGGTTTCACTCTAATCCATTCACTATGTAGTCTCAGGGTGGCTTTGAACTCATGGTGATCCTTCTACCTCTGCCTCCCAAGTGCTGGGACTAAAGCATGTTCTGCCTTGCTCGGCTTTTACCATTGTTTTAAGTGCAAAACATGGTGGGAAACCACTGGAGGATTTTGAAGCTGTAATCGAATACTGTTTTAGGAATTTGATATTTAGTCATCAGTGTAGCTTAAAGGAAAACTAAGTCAAAATATTAAGGATGGGGGCTAGAGAGATGGCCTAGCGGCTAAGGTACTTACTTGCCTGTGATGTCTAAGCCCTGTTCAACTCTCCAGGTACCACCTAAGCCATATGCACAAGGTAATGCTAGTGTGCAAGGTTGTATATGCACACAAGGTGGCACATGCATCTAGAGTTCCATTGCAGTGGCTGGAGGCCTTAGCACGCCAATTTTCTCTCATAAAAAAATTAAAAAACGAAGATTAAGGATGTACATAGGCAAAGTTTTGGTGTATTTTCAGTTTGAAATAACCTAAACAAGGAAATTGATGAAGAAATAGTCAAAGAAGGAAAATTTGAGAAGAAGCAATAATGCAAAAATTGTTGGAACTATAGAGTCGAAGACAGTAGACTTCAAAGCTGTGCTTTCAGGAATGGAAGAGTAAGTTATAAGTGCTGTCTCGGCATTTTCACTGTCATAAGATGAAGGTGGGACCTGTAATTCATTCTCAGGTCTGCCTAGAAATAAGGTGGAATAATAAATGAAGTGACAAAGTCTTGTAGTCACCTGCTCTTGAAGTAAGCTTTCTTTTCCATTATTGCCAAATTGGAAAGGGATGTTTTATACTGTTCCTAGTAGTAAGATGTCTTTTTTGTTTGTTTTGTTTTTCAAGGTAGGGTCTCACCCTAGTCCAGGCTGACCTGGAATTTGCTATGTAGTCTCAGGGTGGCCTCAAACTCATGGCGATCCTCCTACCTCTGCCTCTGGAGTGCTGGGATTAAAGGTAATATGTCATTTTCATTACAGACTAGATAACTTGAATGAGGACTGTTAGTGTTTTATACTAAAATGATTTGGAAGAAAGATGTATAAAGATACTTTTGACATAAATTTGAGGACTTGGAATTTGTTAGCACTATGGATTGAAGAAGCTTCCTTTTAAAACTTAACCTCATGACTATATTTTATTTCTGCTGTTGTTGGGTTTGTCTGTTATTGTAGTAGGTGACAGGGGTTGTTAACATTTGGGGAGGATATATATTTATTTAATCAGGAGGTGAATAGGGCATTCTTTTTGGCTTTTATAGATAGGCTGTGCTTTCAGTTATCTCAGCCAACTTAATTGGCAGAACTCAGAAGATAAGAAAAAAAAGAACAATGTTTCTCAACAGAACTGTTTTTCTCTTAACTTTTTCTTTATTATCTCATCCTTCTACCTTCCCAGTGGTTTGGGACATATCTTCTCCATCTTTTTGCAAAATTTTAACACTTTTGCTTCAGGTATTAACACACAAGGTAGAAAAATTAGGAGTGCATTTAGCTTAGATAGCACAGTTAACATTTTCAAGCACCAGTTGTATGTCTAGTACCATACTTGGCTACATACACACAAGTGTGAGGACTCCTGGTCCCTGTTGTGAGGCTCATAGTAGAACATAGAGCATCTGTAATTTACAGCTATGTTTTTATCCAGACACTCGAAGAGCTGGGTTCCATTTGATATTTCTGACAAAAATAATTTAATTAAAATTGAAAATAATCCTATTATGCATTCTCTTCATAGACTTTAGAAGTTGCTGGTTTAGAACTGCATGCTTTTATATTTCTATGAATGTAGAAGCAAGTATCATTTGGCCAACTTATTATAAGATTGACATGACATTTTTGGTAGTATGTTGTGCTAAATATAGCTTTATTTCAGTGTACAAATATCACATGAAAATTAATGTTATTAAGCTATTAATTTTTCAATCCATGTGCTATGATTTTTAAAATGTACTTAACATTTATTCTATTCTACTTCCTTCTGAGAACTTGATTTTTCTATCTTTCAAAAAAATTTTCCTTCCCGTTTGTTGTGTAGAGAAATGTCTAAATATCTTTTGATGATAACAGGATACATTTTTTTCATTGCTTTTTTATTGTATCTTGTTAAACTGGTCTCTCTCATGGACTTTCTTAGAATCAGGCAGTTCCTGGTTCCTATGGGACTTCCTGTTTTCTCAAATAAAAATAGAAAAGCATCACAGAAAGGAAACCTGGTCATTGTGAACTACTTTGTGAGATAGTTTAGTTGTGACCTGGGTTATGTGATGTAGAATCTGTATATCTTGAGTAATTTGAATATTGGAGCATTTTTACATATAATAAAGCATGATATGGAAGAAGTTCTGAATAATTGTTAGAGACATGGTATAGTTATTCTTATATTTGGGGAAGAGTTAGAAGAAGAAGGGTGTATGGAAAAACTATAAATCCTTTCCTTATACTAGTTTTTTTCTTTTTTTTAAATTCAGAGTTGTCAAATACTGGGCTCCAATTCTTAGCTAACTTGTATATTTTTTTCCTGCCATTTTTCTTGGTGGTAGCAAAGATTCACAGGGTTCTTTTTAATCATTAGAATTCTAAAGGAATAACTTGTAGAACAACTGAGAAGAGAATGCAAGCTAAGATACAAACCTGGTATATAATTATTAATAGTAACAATAAATACATAAACATTATTATTGACAACATAGTGATATAGACAGTATGCCAAGCATTTATATAGATCATTTCATTTAATCCTGACAGCAGCTGTATACATACGGTAGGTATCATCATTATCCCTCCTTTATGGGGGAAATTGCCACCTAAAGTGACTAAGTAGTAGTAGGAGATATTGTTGAATTCTGGAGCTGGGACTTGAATTCAGTGTCTGACACCAGAGCTCTTGCTCACAATGGTTATGGAGAAAATCACAAATTCAGTGAGAATGATTAATATAGTGACTCTGAAAAATTACTTTCCCAGTTCTGATTACCATCAGTTTGTTTACCTTTTGTATGTATATTTGCATCCAGTTTTAGGGGAGTATGTGCTGGCATTTCAGAGTGCATGTTTAGGGGGACGTAAATTCTTAAGTGATGCTAATAGTTCTCTTTGTTTTTTGTTTTTTCTTTTCCTTGATAGTAAAAAACCCCTTTGATGAAACATTTGGAAATATACAAGTAAGTAAAAGATCATAATGCTTACATTTTATGTCATGTTTTAAATGATGAAAGTATTAAGATGATAGAAGGAAAGTAACATTCAGATCCTGGTAGTTTGAGGCAGTGCATTTCCTTTTGCTGAATATTCCCAGCTGTAATATAACTTTAAAAGCTGCATTGTTAATCACTTCAGTGCAAAGCCAACTACCAAGCTAAATGCAAGTGGCACATCCTCCCTTGATCTTGGTCGTGTACTTGAATGGGTGCTATCCTAAGTTGTCTGGTGCTTTAGTGGGGTTCTTCCCCTTTGTCCACATCTCCACTCTTTAGATATTTTTGCTTGGTGGCCTTTTTAACCATCAGGAAGATTTGGAAAGAAAATATCAAGGTGTTTTAAAGGTTCTTTTTCTTTTCAGAGGAAGTTATAATAACTTTAGCCTAAATTTTACTTATATCAAAATATTTGTTGCTTTTTTTTTAATGGGAACTGGCTATTAGACCTGTATGGAAAACTATTTGTTTTATTAAGGGGTGTGTAATAAAGTGCAGTAAGATCCATAGATTTGTTTGTTTATCCATCTAGTGATTGATTGATATGTGTGTATGTGTGTGTGTGTGTGTGTATGTATGTATGTATGTATGTATGTATGTATGTATGTATGTATGGTTACATGTGCCACACACAGTGCATGTGTGGAGGTCAGAGGACAACTTTTGAGATTTCTGTGTTTCCCCTTCTTTGAAACAGGATCTCCTTTTACTGCTGCAAATGAATTGTCAGACTGCAAAGAAATATCATATTAGCTGGCCTATGAGCTTCAGATTCTCCTGGCTCTACCTCCCATTGGCTTTGCCTTCCATTGTTCATAGGCCCTTTAAGAATCATAGAAGCATGTACCACTTTGCATCCAGCTTTACATAGGTGCTGGGGAATTGAACCCTGGCTGGCAGGCTATGTAAGCAAGTGCTTTTAGATGCTGAAATATTTCCCCAATTCAGAATATCATTTTAAATTATTGAGTGGAACTTTGAAATAATTATGTTCAGTAATAAACTCTAGTGATGACATTTGTTTAAGATAATGATGACATTTAGAGTTCTACTACTGCAGCATCATATTTAAGTTTAGTGCATTATATTGAGTTTTCAAAGAACAAGTCTTATTTTTCTTCTGTTACTTTTTTCCCCATGGAAGAAGTTCTGAACCTCTGAATGCTTATAATGAAGATAATGGACATTCACTTACATTAAGAGCTTTATCTGTTTCAGACCCTATGCTGAGTGTTGAAAATCCATTGTCATTTAATCAAAGACATGGCACAGTTAAACATGTATTTGAAGAGAACATTGACAAAAGTGGGAAATATTTAAATGTGACACTATATGAGAATATTTGATGGAGTCACTTTTTAATTTTTTAACTTTGTGTGTTTGTGTATTTGGGGTGTGTATGTATACATGTTCATATATATGTGGGTCCACACATCTGTGCAGTTCTGTGTGGAGGACAGAGATGTACATTTGGTGTTTTCCTCTGTTGCGTCCTCGCCTTATTTTTTGAGACAGAGGCTGTCACTGAATGTGGAGCTCACTGATGCAGCTAAGCTACCTAGCCTGCAAGTCCAGTCATCTCATAAATCTGACTCCTCAGCCTTGAGATTACAGATGCATGCTGCTGTGCCTGCTTTTATGTTGGTGCTGGGATCCCAACCCAGGTTCTCAGCTTTATGTGATATGCACTTTACTGACTAAACCCAGTGTAGCAGACAGCTTCAGATTCACTGAGATGAACTTTCAGACCAGGCACAATTATGGAGGAAGGGATTTATGGAAGTTTACAGATCCAGGGGAAGTTCCATAATGGCAGAAGAAGCTGGCCTGCCTTCACATGCCCAAGCAGACAGAGAGAAGCACAAGCCTAAAGGTCAAAAGCCACAGCACACTTCAGGAACTCCAGCTAGGCACACTTTGCATATCTTTAGATTGAAATCAGAAACCCACCACCACACCTTAACATCACCCAGTGACATTGCCTCCAGCCAGGTAGCCAGCAGATGCAAACTACAAATGACTGAATATATTGAGGGCCTTCTATTCTATTCAAACCACCACACCCAGTCCTACCTTATTTTTTTAATCTCAAGAATAAAATATTTGCTTTAGAGGATGATATGTATACATAAGCTTGATCATACTAAAACAAGAAATTGGAAGAAGATAGCTAATTTGAATTATAAACTTTTTCTTTCTTTTTTTTTTTTTTTTGGTTTTTCGAGGTAGGGGCTCACTCTGGCCCAGGCTGACCTGGAATTCACTTTACAGTCTCAGGAGGATGCTCTTGAACTCACAATGATCCTCCTACCTCTCCTGAGTGCTGGGATTAAAGGCATATACTACCAAGCCTGGCTTTATAAAACTATTTTTGATTGATAAACACTTGATTGATTGATTACTTGTGTATTTATTATAGGTCTTTAATTAGCAAGGCAGTTAGGGAAGCCAATTGTAAGATGGATTTCAAACTGAAATGTTAGGAGACATTTTGAGAAACAGGGTGGATGGTTTGTAAACCAATATGAAAGTTACTTTAAAAACTGATTTGAGGGGCTGGAAAGAATGCTTGCTCTCCAAGCACAAGAACTCAAGTTTGATCCCTAGCACACATGTTCATAAACCAAAAAACTAAGCATGACCACACACTGCCTGTAACTCCAGCACTGATTGGGGTGGAGACAGGAGACCACTGGGGTTCAATGAAAAACTGTGAGCTTCAGGTTCAGCAGAAGCTCTGTCTCAAATAAAAGTACAATAGAGGAAGACAGTGTCCTCCTCTTACCTTTATATGTGTGTATGGGGCACATGCATCTGCATACACACAAAAAATTAAACATTTTCAGATTTGCTAATTTAGTATACCTTGTACCGAGTATAACTGAACCAAAGCCTTTCTGATTCTTTCTTAAGCTTGATTTGTGTACTTATACATTATGAAAACCTTAGGGAAAAAATTATGGTTTAGCTTTTTGAGTGCTTAAGTTCCTTACATGAGAACCTAACCACTTTATATGTGATCTAGTAGATATCAATTCTGTCAGGTTAGATTTTTTACTCTTTTTACCTTGGGTAACATTTATTCCTTCATTTCTGATGTTGATTGAAGTTGTAATCACAGAGGACAGATGCTAAATATTCAAATTTTGTTTTGATTTTGGAAGAGGTGTGAGCATGGGCATGATCAGGACATCTAAACCAAAAAGGAAACCACCTGCCTTTTTTCCCAGACCAGAAAAACATGTCACAACTTTCAGATACTTTATTTCCTTAGCTTGAGCAGATTCACCTTGATTATATCTATCAAGTCCATATACTGCATTATCTTAGGGACTTCTGCTCATTTTATTATGATAAACATTTTTATTGAAATTTGTTCATAATTCATAATATAACAAGTGCAGAGCTTTCAGACTCTTGAGTTTTTGGTTTTACTTTTACTTTTTGATGTAAGACATGGTCTTGCTGTGTAGTCCAGGCCGGCATAGAACTTGCTGTCTTCCTGCCCAACTGCTGAGATTATCAGCATGCATGAACAACCATGCCACGCTCTGTAGTGTCAATTTTTATTTTATGTGAAAATAAGGATTGACTTGATTCAGAATTGACAGAAATGGGGCCAATAAAAGGATTATAATAGTGGCAAAATGCTTGGAAGGCAAGTAGTAATAAATATCCCTGTTGACCATAAGACATAAAACCAAGAACTTGGTAGTAGTAGACTCTTGTAGTGTTTGAGTATCCTTTCCAGGGTCTCTGATTAAAAGTGCATTGCCAAAGCATGTTACCCATAGTGTACAAACTGGTTCTTTTGATGAGCATAGACTATGAAAACATGGAAAGATGAGGGTGCATATCATTACACCTTTAAGTGTCATTCTGAGCCTTTTAATCTTGCCTGAATTTCCTGCATGGATATTGATCTAGAAATTAAGACTCAGCCTTCTGAAAGTCATGAATTTATCTCAGATAGTATGAAAAGTTATTACTCCTTCTCCTAAACTCCCCTTCCCATTCTCCTGACTTAAAATTGGTTTATCTTTATTACAAGTGCTGTTAAATTGAGGGTGTAATTGTTTTAGACTGCTTGGCATGTTACATAAACTATACCATTGCCATAGCCTCCTGTCTGGACTCCTTTCAACTGTTACTTCTGTCTTTACACCATCCTGTACATTCTGGTCAGAGGATTATTCCTGAGTTGCATATGTCTGGTTTACTTTTATACTCCTCATTTTCCAGATTAAAGTCAAACTCTGTCTTCATGTTTAGGGCTCTCTGGTGGTTAATTTTGAATTACTTTCCTGGTGACCTGCTGGTTAGATCCAGCTACTGGTTATATAAAAAATATAACTAATGCTTTTGGGCTTGTCTGCATCTGCTATTCCTTCTGCCTGGTATGCTGTCCAATTATATTCTTTCTTTGGAACACAACTCTGGTGTTCTGTCTTCTCTATTTGCATTGAGTATGGCATTTAATTTTTTTTTTCTTTTGCCCCTGTTCACTTTGCTTTGAGAAAATAATTCTAACTCCATGTTCTGCTTTGAATGCTTGTTTCAGTGTAATGTTTCATAGTTTATTTATTTATTTAATAATCTTACTTAAGACACAGAGAGATAGTAAGAGGCAGATAGACAGAGAGGGCATACAAGGGCCTTCAGCCACTGTAAATGAACTCCAGGCACATGTATCACATTGTGCATCTGTCTTACGTGGGTCCTGGGGAATCAAACCTGGGTCATCAAACCTGGGTCCTTTGGGTTGGCAGGCAAGTGCCTTAATTGCTAAGTCATCTCTCCAGCCTATGTTTCATAGTTTTCTACAGAATCATCTTGAAAGTCTAAGGAAGGATGCATGTTGACATGACTGCTCATTCCTTTAGCTATATGTTGTTGAATCAGATTAAAAGAAAATACAAGGCAATCTTGATGGAAAAAGAACTCAGAAGAACAGTGTAGATGATCATGCATTGTATAATGCAGGATTGGAGGTGTTACTTAGGTGGCTAGGGGATTTTAATGTAAAATGATTATTAAGGTCCCTTAAGTTATGGTGACTATTGTTTAAATATGAATTTATCTTTTCAGATTATGTAGCTTTAATTATTTTTTAATTTATTTCCTCTGATTTTTAAATATTTACATTTTTTCTTAGAATTGGTATTTCATAATAACCTTTTAATTTTAGGAAAGTGAAAAAAATCTTATGATGAGCACATTATACAAGCTTCATGATCGACTGGCACAACTTGCAGGTAATTAATATGGCATATGTAGTCTCTAAGATGTTTCTAACAGTTAATTGGCATGCATTCTATGTTATATTGATAGAAATAATGTTTTCAAAGTGCAGTGTTACATTTGTGGAAGACTTTTCTTTAGAAGTTTTGTTACCTACACAGAGGTTTTTATATTTATGTGTATATACATGTATACATGTGCACGTATGCAACACACACACACACACACACACACGCCTTTTCCTGCCTGCAGTATATCTAGATATATTTGCTATATAATACATGTATATTATGCCATACTTTAAGGTCAATCTAATTTATATTTATTTAACAGAGGGGGGGCCAGATAGAGAGAGAGAATGTGTGTACCAGGGCCTCTAACCACTCCTAGTGAACTCTATATGCATGAGCCACTTTATGCATCTGGTTTTACCTAGGTGCTGGGGAATCAAACCCATGTCTTTAGCTTGGCAGACAAGCTCCTTAACCACTGACCCATTTCTCCAGTCCCAGTTTAATTTTTTTTTGCACTAATAGTAATAAATTCTGAATACTGAAATATCATTTGGATTGGGCAAGTAATTAAAATCTGAAATGAAATACACAACTATAGATTATCTTTTGGTGGTTATATGTGTGTCATTCCTTTGGCTAAAGTTAATGTATTAATCTGTTCTAAAAGGATTTTTCTTGTATTTTTTTAAATTGTATTTGTGAGCTCTCAGGTACCAACACACATACCATTAGAATAATTTATTATAAATGAATTCATATCAAATATACCTCTTTTTTATCCTTTTAACATTTTAAAGTTACTCAGTTTTTACATAAAATCTGAAAACAGATGCTTTGGATTTCCCCCTTAAAAGAAGCTGTAAGAACATAAAAACTGTGGCTTTTCAAACCTTAGGTGATTGTTTTGTGAAAACAAAATCATAGGTAGAAGCCTAGTATACAAATATGTAAGTTCTTTGAATGGGAATATTTAGGGTCCTGATAGTTTCTCCATCTTTTACTTATCTTTTTTTTTTTTTTTTAAATTTTTGGGTCTGTAATTCAGTTTAGGTTTTAAGGCTTATAATCCCAAATACATCCTAAAAAGCCTTCTTTGGAGACTGCGGAGGTACCTTAGCTGGTAAAGTGCTTGCCCTACAAGCATGAGGGCCTGAGTTTGATCCTCAGTACCCAAGTAAAATGCTGGGCATGGTAATGAGTGAGTGTAATCTCAGCCTTGGAGAGGCAGAGGCAAGAGAATCCCTGGGGTTTACTAGCCAGCTAATCTGGCCTAACTGGTGAGCTCCAGGCTATTGAGAGCCTCTGTATCAAAGGAAATGAGTGGTGTCCCTGACAGTGACATTCAAGGTTGTTTTCTGACCTTCACATGCACACCTACACACACACACACACACACACACACACACACACACACACGAATGCACATGCATACCTGCACAGACAAACATTAAAATTCATAAAAGCCTTCTTTGCATTGACTAACTTGCTGCCATAATCATTTACGACATGCTAATGAGATTTATTTGGTGTGCTTTAGCACCAGAAATAGGTTAAACATGTGCTGTGTTGCTAATGTAAACATATATAGCTCTGTGTAGTAGTTTGATGAAGTATAGTCTGTGGCTCATTAAATCAGCGTAATCTGGATTGCTTTTAAGAATATAGATTATTTTTCCTCTAGTGTAGGTTGTTGGAAAGTTTTTTTTCTATGAAGTGTCAGGTAGTACTAAACATTTTAGTCTTGGAGGGCTAGAATGCCTCTGATGCTACTACTTAGTTTTGCCATTATAGCATGAAAGTTACCACAAATACTGTGTAAATCAATGAAATAAATACCAGTGGTAAGCCATACTTGACCCTCAGCTTTATTTTGGTGACCTTTGCTCTACATCTATGGAGACTTAATCTTTGTCAGGTCCATAATACAGTTTGAAGGCTTGTTTACCTAATAGATTCTGTTCCCCTTCTTATGTAATTGCCATCATTAAAATCTAGCTTCTTGAACAAAGCTGTTGGGGGGGGGGCAATTTTTTATTGTGGAAAGAGTTCCAAAGGATTTTACTTTAATTATTATATTTTTATGTTAAAATGTTTTTAAACTACTTGAAAGAAACAGGGTAGGAAAAACTTGTAACTGAAGTTCAATATGAAGAAAATTTATCTCTAATAACCCTATGTAGCCTAAAGAAAAGTCTTTAATTTTTTAGAATCAGTTACATTTACAAAAAAGGTAGTTTTTCCAAACTTTTGTAAGAGATCCATCTGTAGAAAATAGGTTGAAACTTCTGCCTAATCTTCCCGTTGATCTGTTAAAATAGCTTTTCGAGGATGTATATTCAGTGGTAAAGATGAACTTAATTAAACCATGTAAATGCACATGTTTCACTGCAATAATAAGTTCAACTTATTAGAGTTGCTGGATTGTTAGCTTTAAGAACAGTTCTGTGGGGCCTGGTGATACCCCTCAGTGGTAAAGCAGCTGACTAACATGTGAGAGGTAAAGTGTAAGTTAGCACAGAGAGAGATGGGTGGGCTTTCTCCTTTGGGAATAATACATCTTTCGAGGACCTTTGTGTGCACAAATCCATGTATAGGTATCAGAGTGACATGATACAGTACTTGCTTACAATTTAGTTTAGAACTTGAGGAAGATATTCCTATATAATCTGAAGTACATGTTACATGGTGGTTTATGTACAGGTAGTTCATTTATATTAAGCACCGGGGCTGTTTATAGAAGATATAAATAATGTTCATCTATCTTTACTGAATATAATAAAATATAATTGTATAATTTTTAAAAACATTTTGATTTTTTTGATGTACTGGTTGAAAATTAATAATATGCTAATCTTTTCAGGAGATCATGAATGTGGCAATTCAAATCAGAGAACACTTTCTGTCCAAGAAGCAGCTTCATATTTAAAAGTAAGCAGTGAAATTAGAATTTAATGTTTATATTCTTAAAGTTTATATCAATCATTACTTGTACTTAAAGCATTATACATAATTGTACTTTTGAAAACTCAGGGTTAGTGCTTGGACTAATTTAAATAGATAAAGTAAGCCGGGGTGGTGGTGCATGCCTTTAATCCCAGCACTTGGGTTCCAGAGGTAGGTGGATTGTTGTGAGTTGGAGGCCACCCTGAGATTACATAGTGAATTCCAGGTCAGCCTGGCCTAGAATGAGACCCTACCTCAAAAAACCACCCCCACACAAAAAAAGACGAAGTAGAATTTCTTAGCTTTGTTTTAGTTTTTATATCATTCTGTATAAAGATGCATATTAATTTGAGAAAGGGTCTAATATCATTGATAAGAACTGGACATTGTGACACCTGCATATTATTCCAGCCTCTTGGGAGGTTGAGGCCAGCTTGGGTTATTTACTGAGACCTTTTCTCAAAAGAACAAAAGAAAGCAGTGCATGGTGGTGCACACCTTTAGTCCCAGGGAGGCAGAAGTAGGAGGATTGCCAGGAGGATCACCATGTGTTCAAGGCCACCCTGGGACTGTCCAGTGAATTCCAGGTCAGCCTGGGATAGAGCAAGACCTTACCTTGAAAATAAACAGAGAAACAAACAAAATCCAACTAATGTATAAGATTAAGTCATTTGGGAAATAAGGTAGATGTGTAGCATGTAAGAAAGCAAATGAAGCTAGGCATGGTGGTGCACGCCTTTAATCTCAGCACTCAGGAGGCAGAAGTAGGAGGATTGCCATGAATTCAAGGCCACCCTGAGACTACAGAGTGAATTTCCTCCATGTCAGCATGGGCTAGAGTGAGTGAGATCCTACCATGAATGTGGGGGGGGGGGCGGCAAATGAGTATCTAGCCATTCACTTCAGATCCTCTGCCCTAGAACACTTTCCTTTTAGCGTACAAAGAAGACTTGCAAATGAATTTTCTAAACTATTATAAGTATTCTCTGGGAAATTACAGCTGAAAAGAAAGGTGATAGAAGGTTAAAGATAGACAAGTGTCATTCTGATTTCTGAAAGAGGAAGAGGAAACTGGAAAGCAGTACTGGAAAGCCTTATGTTGATCCAGCATCTAGAGGCTACATGGGTTTAGTGTGACAAACCACTTAAGTGTCATTTTCTCCTTTTCTTATCGCTTTAAATATTATGGTTAAGGAAAAGTTGCACAAAATCTACCTTGTTAAGATCTTAAATGTACAGTACAATATTGGTAACAATATACACATCAGACCTTTAAAACATTTTTATTTTGTAGGACTGAAACCCTATACCCATTGCATGGTAACCCTCTATTTTCCTCTTTTCTATTATTTATTTATTTATTTTTGGTTTTTTGAGGTAGAGTCTCACTTTAGCCTAGGCTGACCTGGAATTCACTGTGTAGTCTCATGGTGTCCTCATACTCACAGTGATCCACCTCCCTCTGCTTCCCAAGTGCTGTGATTAAAGGCGTGCTCCATCACACCCAGCCCTCTCCCCTATATTCTTGATAACCATCATTCTACCTTCTGTTTCTACCAGTTTTACTTTCTATCAAAAGTAAAATACACTTTTAAAGGATTATTACTATTGTAGCATATAATAACAGAATTCTTTTTCAAGGCAGAGTAGTATTCATTTAAGTTTTCTACATTGCTCTGTCCTCTTGTCTTTTATAAATAATACAGTGCTGCGAACATTAGAACACGAATATCTTTTAAGTTCTTGTATTCAGTTCTTTTGTACAATTATGTAGAGGTAGGACTGACCTGGAATTCATTGTGTAGTCTTAAGGTGGCCTTGAACTCATAATACTCCTCCTATCTCTGCTTCCCAAGTCCTGGGGTTAAAGGTGTGTGCCACCACACCTGACAAGATTTCATTTTTTGAGGAACCTACATACTGTTTTTTTGTAATGGTTTTATGAGTTTATATTCCGACTTGCAGTGTAGAAGGGTTCCACTTTTCTGAACATGGTATTTTTTATGTCTATATATAGTAACTATCCTGACTTCATTATGCTTTTTATTTGGTTTCTTTGCTGATTAGTCTGAACATCTTTTCATATAGCATTTCTGAATGTCATATACATCAGTATAAGCATAGTCTTTTGGCATTTGTATGTCATCTTTGAAGAAACACTTTTTAAATCCTTTGCTGTTTTTGAAATTGGATTATTTACTGTAATATATTTTTTTCTTCATTTCAGCCCCCGTATGTGTCCTGGAATCTAAAGTATGTTTCTTACACACAGAATATAGTAGGATCTTTAAAAAAAAATCATTCAGCCATTCATTGTATTGAGTTAGGATATTTGAAGTAATTACTGATGGGAGAAAAACTAGCATTGCTGTTTCTCAGTTATTTTCTTTTGTATGGTAGCCTTTTTCCTGTTACACTTTCTTTATTGCGCTTCAGTGTTATTTATTTATTTTTTCCTTTTGCTTTGATTCTTTTTTGTTTATCTTCCTTAGTCAATTTCTTTGTGGGTAATGTTGGAAATTATGTAAAATATTGTGTTTTTACCTAGTGACACCTTAACTTTAATCACGAGTCTGTTTTTGTATCTTTCCTTAACTTTTTATTATTAGTGCCATGGATTGTGTCTTTTATAGTGTGTCTTGATAACACTTTATAGTTTCAAAAAGAAGTTGCATGCCACCGTTCAGAGTGACTTTGTATCCTATTATGGAGTTACAGCTTTTTCTATTTGTCCTTTTATTCACCTTTGTCAGGGAGTTCCATTTTTGAAGGATAGCTTTTCTGGATAGAATATTATTTGTTGACAATTACTTCCTCTTTAGCACTTTGAATATATTATCTTAGTCTCAAAGTTTCTGCTTAAAACTCTGCTGATAATCTTATTTCCTCTTTGTACACAATGAATAGCTTTTGTCTGGCTGCTTTCACCATTGCCTCTGTATTTTGACAATGCAATAATAATGTCTCTCGAAGGATCATACTCAGGTTTATCTTTCCATGGGGCTCGTTGGTGTTTTAAAAATATGAATGCCCATTTCCTTATCCAACTTTGAGGAGTTTTTGACTATTGTAATTTCAGATAGTTTTTGTCCATTTCTCACTTATTATGCTTGTTTACCTCATGTATTTAATAAGATACAGTGTTTGCTGATTCTTGAGCTTATGTGAGTTTTTTAGTTTTGTTGCATCATTTTCCTGACCATTTTTATTTCTTGGGCATTTTACATACCTCTTTTTTGTTTTCACTTAAACCTGGGTCACACTTTCTGGTACTTTTGTTTCTTTTCTCTTCGTTTTCTTCTTTTTTCTTTTTTGTTGTTATCAAGGGAGAGTCTTGCTCTAGTCCAGGCTGACCTGGAATTTACTGTTCCTTGGGTTGGCCCATTCTTTATTGTTTCTTTGTGTGGATTTCAGTTAACAGGTAAGTCAGTCTTTACAAACCTCCTTTGTAGGAGTGGAGCATGGTGGCAAGAGAGTGTGTAGTTCTGACACCCTCTTACTCTTAGCAGCACCTAGCCCAGTGCCTTTTCATGTCAACAGTTAGCATCAGGCAAGGCAGAAAACACTTCCTTTTGGTAGCTGCTCCAGAAGCCTGGCCTCCAGATGTATATTCCCATCTACTGTTTTTATCCACCAGTTGAAAGCCAAGAGTTGGGAGATTTTCCCTAAATGTGTTGAGCTATAGGAGAGTGGTGACACTTTGCAATAGTGCCATGAGTTTTTTTAACCTGTTTTTACAGCAGTTTTGTACTTAGGTGGATTGCAGGAACCTGTTAACTGATTTCTGGTACATGGAGTTTGTCCCTAATTTTTGTTAGCATCTTCATGGAAGAAGGGATGTCTTGGGTTGCTATTTGGACTATACTGTACGTTCTAAAGCTTTTGATAAGATTTTGGTGCCAGGTTCCTATGATATCTTTGTCTCATTTAAAAAAAAAAAAAGTAGGGCTAGAGAGATGGTTCCCTGGTTAAGACGCTTACCTGACTCTGCAAGTCCTATGTAAGCCAGACACACGGTGATGCAAGTGTGCAAAGTTGCACATGTACAGAAGGTGGCACACACGTCTGGACTTCGATTATGGTAGCTAGAGGCACTGGTGTGCCAATTCTCTCTCTCTCTCATCTTCTTGCATAAAAAAATAAAAAAGGCCAGTCTTTTGGTCTTGCTTAAAAAAATGTAGACTGAGGTTTTAAATCAATACATAACTTACTTGTACATACCAGAAAGATACTATAGCAATGGAATATGATGGAGATTAGGTCTTGGATCAAGCTCTTGAACTATTTCTTGGTATTGTCCTTTAACTTTTCTGAGCCTGTTTGTCTTTGTGAAAGTACAGTTGTTATATGTATGTGAAAATGTTGTTGGGGGGGTTGGCTAAGGAAGATGGCTCAGCTGGTAAGAGCCCTTACTGCACAAGCATGAGGATTTGATGCCGAAACCAACACCCTCGCAAAAAGCTGGGCATGGCCATATGTGCCTGTTCTTTAACACTGAGGGCAGCAGACAGGAAGATGCTAGGGCTCCCTGGTCAGCCAGCCTGACTGAAAAATTATGCACTCCAGGTGTAGGGAGAGCCTCTTGTCTCAGGGAAATAGGTGGAAGAGTGAGAAGAGAATACTAGCTGTCTTCCTCTGGCTTCCACAGCATGTGAATGGGAATGTGTGCATCTATATATCCATGTGTACATGCTACATATGAAGTTGTTAGGAGGTTTAAGTATGTATATAAAGAACTTAGCTCAATGCTCAATTATCCTAGTAGTTCTGCACATTTTACTTATGTGTTTGATTATATTAGTGCTGCTCTAGAGAGGTCTCTACTAGCTGCTTCAGGATGCTCTGTCACCCGTGTCTGGATTTTTATTTGAACTTGGTGCTGACTTGTCTGTCCATTTGTGGATGATCTAATAGTGATTAGATTGGGTAGCCAGAGAGTCAGGATTCCAGAAGATCTGGACAGTATTTGTATTGCCAGCAGTAGGACAGTGTGATCTCATCCACTGGCTACTGCTTTTCAATTTATTTATTTATTTGAGAGAGGGAAGCAGAGAGGGGGAGAGAGAATGGGCACGCCAGGGCCTCCAGCTACTATGAACGAACTCCAGACGCATGTGCCACCTTGTGCCTCTGGCTTATGTGGGTCCTGAGGAATCGAACCTAGGTCCTTTGGCTTTGCAGTCAAGCACCTTAAATGCTAAGCTATCTCCCTAGCCCCTGGCTACTGCTTTTTAAAAAATGTTTTATTATTTTAAAAATCCAGTTAGGATTGGAGAGATGGCTTAGTGGTTAAGTCATTTGCCTGCAAAACCTAACGACCTATGTTCAAGACTTCAGATCCCATGTAAGCCAGACACACAAAGGTTAGGCAGGTGCAAGGTTTCACATGCCCACTAAGTGGCACAAGTATCTGGAGTTTGATTTTAGTGGCTGAGGCCTTGGCACACCAAATCTCTCTCTTACTTGCTCTCTCTAAAATAAAATGAAAAATGAAAATCCAGTTAATCTTTTAGAGAAGTGATTACACAGATATGGATTGTGGTTGGGCATAAATTCCGGGAGTAAGATGCATATATATTTCAGAAGAATCTCAAATCTCCTAAAATTGACTATCCACTGCATTTAAAAGACTAAAGATGGAATAGTGTTTGACGACAAGATAGGGCCTAACCTGGGCCTAAGTTGAAATTGAACAAGAGGCAGGGTTTGGTGTGCTAGGTTTGTTTAACCTTTCTTCCTTTTTTTTCCCACTCAACCATTAGATTGTAGCTGTGAGTCAACAGTAGAACAAAGTAAGAAGGGGCATAGAGCCAGAGTTGGTACAAATTGAGATCTAAACTAGGCAACGATAGGATGTGTGAGGTTTGTTCTACCAAATTTTGTGAAGAGAATTTATTGGAAGCATCTGTCATGAGCTGAGGTGGAAGCCTGTGTATGTTTGGGAAGAAAGGATAGAAGTAAACCGAAACATTCAAAATAGTTTCATTATGTTTTTCTGGGAATTATTTTATGTTTCAAAATAATTGGAGCTTTTTATTGTTTGGTTGGCTTGGTCTGTCTGTTTATCTTTCTAATCTATTATTTGCAGTGTTGAGGATTGTATCTCAAACTCAGAACCTTGCATATGTTGGAAAGTACTGTACCCCTAAGCTATATTTCTAGTTCTTATTTGATATTTCAGATTGTGTTTTGCTCTTTATTTGCATTTTTCAAAAGCATATATTTATTTATTTGCAGGCAGAGAGATAGAAGACAGACAGAGAGAATGGATATGCCAGGGCCTTCATCTGCTGCAGATGAACTCCATATGCATGCACCACTTTATGGGGTACTGGGAAATTGAACACGGTCGTTAGGTTATGCAAACCATCACCTTAACCACTAAACCATCTCTCCAGCCCTCTACCTTCACTTTCAAGTCAGTAGAATTCCTATCGCATATTATCAGTGATTCTGGCTTAATGCCATTTCTTATGAACTGGAGTCATGCTATGTAGAATATTAGTATTATTTATTGGTATCATTATATCATTATATATCATAATATTGTATATGTCACGTAATAGCATGTATCATAACATTAGTATATATACATTTAGATAATGTACACACATATGTGTTTGTTAGCCCTTTTTTTGCATAAAATATTGTATATGTCACGTAATAGCATGTATCATAACATTAGTATATATACATTTAGATAATTTACACACATATGTGTTTGTCAGCCTTTTTTTTGCAGGTTTTCAGAAGTTATGAAATCTGGTTTGGCTGTTATACTATCGATAACAATTTTGATTGCCTTCAAAAATAACCCCCAAACTTACGAACCAAGAACAAAAAACATTAAATGGGATTTTTCTCTCAAAATAAAGCCTCAAAATCCAGATAGTTACCTTTAATATTTTGAAATGTTTTCAGAATAAAATTTATTTATGATCATGATATTACTTACATGGAAAATAAAAAAAAGTTTAAAATTCATTCCAGAAGAATAGCTGGTGGTAGCATTTTGTTCCACTTATTTAGTCTTCTAAAATATGTCTTTAGAATTAATGTCACTATCATTTCACATTATAAATATTCATATATATGCCTGTAGAACTTCAGTACATTTGTTTGTAATGACTTTGAAAATGTTTATTTATTAAAATTTTTGTTTCCTTTTATTTATTTATTTGACAGCAACAGATAGAAGGAGGGAGAGAGAGAGGGAGAAGAGAGAGAGAGAATGGGCATGCCAGGGCTTCCAGCCACTGTAAATGAACTCCAGACACGTGTGCCCCCTTGTGCATCTGGCTAATGTGGGTTCTGGGGAATCAAGCCTTGAACCGGAGTTCTTAGGCTTCACAGGCAAGCACTTAACCTCTAAGCCATTTCTCCAGCCCCTGAAAATGTTTTTTAAAATCATTGGTGATTTTTATGTGATTATATCATATTAGTATGTGAATGCTTTTTCACTGTGTTGAAAGAATCTTTGTATATAGTTTCAGATTTTTCTGGTCACCTTTTTAAGGTTTTTTTTTTTTTTAAGGCAAGTCCAATAGACTGGCCTTTTTTTTTTTTTTTTTTTATGGCCACTGGAATCAAACTCCAGATATGTGTCACCTAGTGCATCTGGCTTACATAGGATCTGGGGAGTGGAACATGGGTCCTTAGGTGTCACAGGCAAGCGCCTTAACTACTAAACCGTCTCTCCAGCTCTCTTTTTTAAAGATTTTTTTTGGTGTGTGTGTTGTGGTGTGTATACATGTGTGTGTAGATGAGAAGAGTCTGTCCATTGTCCCCCTCTAGTATTTCCTTGAGACAAATCTCATGATACTGGGGCTTGCCATTTTTCATGAGCCTTAGCAGTTCTCCTGTCTCCACTTCCTATAGGACTAATCCTATGGGATTACAGTGGTAAATGACCGTGTCCAGCTGTTTACATTGGGTGCTAGGAAATTGAACTCAAGGCAAGTCAGGTCTTCATCCTTGAATGTCTAGTGTTCTTACCAATTCCATCTCCCTAGCCCCTTCCTAATCAATTTCTTAGAAAATTTTCCTAGAAAGGAATTAGTCAAAGAGCATGAGCTTTTAAAAATGGCTTTATAAACTTTTTAAAAAATGATTTAATTGGCATACAGAGATTTAGGTACCATTCATTGACTCTCATCCCCCACCCTTTCCTCAACCTCCTTCTCTCCCCATTTTCCCTTCCTCATTTCCCTTTCCCCTTATAAGTACATATTGATAAATATTACAAGCTAAGATCCACATGTCATAGAGAACATGCAATGCAGTTTCAGTGTTTCTGAGCTTTGGTCATATCAGTTAATATCAGGTCCATGATTCGCCTGAAAATTTCACAATTTCATTTTTCTGTACTGTTGAATATAATTCTATTATATATACATAGCACATTTTCACTGTCCATTTATCTGTCATTGGGCGGCTAGGCTGATTCCAACTCTTAGCCATTACAAATAGCAGCAGTAAACATGGATTTGCAAAGTATCCCCGTAGAATGTGAAGTTTTGGGGGTATGTGCCCAGGAGTGCTATAGCTGGGTTGTATGGGAGGTATATTTCTAACTTTTTGAGATGCCTCTGTAATGATTTCCACAATGGCTGTCCTAGTTATTTCCACCAACAGTGAATAGGAGTTCCTCTTTCCCTGCATCTTTGCCAGCATTTGTCAGTTTTCTTAATAGTCACTGTGACTGGGGTAAGGTGGTTTTAGTTGCATTTGCCTCATGGCTAGGAATGTTGAGTATTTTTTAAAAAACTTTGAGAGAGAGAGGGGCCGGGGAGAAAGGCCGATAGAATGGGTGTACCAGGGCCTTCAGCCACTGCAAATGAATTCCAGGCGCATGCACCACCTTGTGCAAAATCTGGCTTATGTGGGTTCTTGGGGAGTCAAATCTAGGTTCTTTGGCTTTGCAGGCAAGTCCCTTAACTCCTAAGCCATATTTCCAGCTCCTTGAATAGTTTTAAAGTACGTATTAGTCTTTTGTGAACTGTCTTTTCATTTTGTTAGCCCATTTGCTGATCAGCAGTTTTATTGTTTTGGTGTTTAGATTTTGCAGTTCTTTCTAAATTCTGGCTATAGTACCCTGTCTGAGGTATAGCTGGCAAAGATATAGTGACCACAGAGGCACCTCAAATAAGCAGATGAGTGATTTAAAATGTTTTTGACAATATGCAAATTATTTCCCATTAGCACAATTTTAGCGAAATATAGCCTCACTTGGCTGTTTTATTTTTTTCTATGTTGTAGTGTAAGTATGGAAGAACTGCCTTCTTTCTAAGTTAGTGTCAGTTTCTGCTGAGATTGCTCAGTGGCTAAAGCTCTTGCTGTACAACTCTGAATACCTGAGTTTGAAACCCTAGGCCTCAAGTAAAAGCCAAAAGCTGTGGCAGACTACTGTAATCCAAGTACACTTAGTAAGTAAGGAGACAGAGACAGACAGATGTCCTGGCAGGACTGGCAAACAGAGCAGTGAAGAGTGAAGGACCCTGCTTCAAATGAGGTGGAAGGTGAAGACCAAACAAACAGGCAAGCACACACATCATACACACATACACACCAAATAATTAAAAATGTAGAACTCCTGTAAGTGCAAACTAATTTCCCCTAGCTTCTAGTGCATTTTTAAGTACTTTAACTAAACGTTTAATGGAGGAAAATGAATAAGGCTAAATTTTTTTGCTGAATTTATTTTCATTTATTTATTCCACTTTATCCTTCATAGGAAGTTTAATTACACTTATTTAGGTATATACTTTTCTAACACTCCTAATGCTTTTGTTATGCTCTTTTCATAATTTTTGATACTGGAAACTTATTTGTGGAAAGAGGTCCCTCTAGTGGAACATTCAGTAACTACATAGCATTTTTTTTGTGAAAAATATGTTACTATTTAATGGTTGGAGCATCTTGTATGCTAACTTTCCTGTGGAATCAGGTAATGAATGGTGGGTGCTTAAGTTCATAAATTGCTTTCAGAACTCAATTAAATTAAAAAAAATTTGTATTTTATTTATTTATTTCAGAGAGAAAGAGAATGGGTGTGCCAGAGTTTCTAGCTAGTACAAGTGAACTTTCAGGTGCATGTGCTACCTTGTGCATCCGGCTTACATGGGTACTGGGTCTTTAGGGTTTGTAGGTATGCGCCTTAGCTGGTAAGCTATCTCTCCAGCCAACACAATTAACTTTTGACACAATGAACATATTTAAAGTTTGTGAAGAGTATAATAGGAAAGTAGATAGGTACAAATGTGTCAAGTTATAGGGCCAGTTGACTTTTATAGTTTACCTTGGAATCATAATTATTGGTGGTAAAGTTATAAAGTAAGTATTCTTAATGAAGCGAGGAAACCGTGTTGTGATAATTGCGAGCTAATCAGGTACAATTAATTTTGGCATTTCCCATGTTTTACTTTTACTTTGATAGTGATCCAGCAAGGTAGGTGATACCAAACCCGATTTATGAAGTAACTGAAGCTCAGAGGATTTTAATTACTGAGTTACTTGGCTAGTATTTTATCACACTGGGAGCAGAGCCAGAGTAATTGCCCTCTCATTATAGTTCTGAACAGACTTCAGTTTATTAACCCTTAGCTCCAAATCTTGTATATGTTGACAGTTGGGAGCATACTAGAAAGGTGATCTTCATAGATGATACAGTTTCTGGGATCTAGTTCCAGGCCCACTAGAAAGAAAGTGAAAACCATACTTTTCATTCCTAGAAGTAAAAATCAATATTCCATTGACTTCATAGTAGATAACTCAGTGTAATTCCTATGTGATATAGTTTTTCAAGTGCTTTCTGATATAGAGCATATATGTTGCCGTCATGTTTGCATTGCTGGCAGAAGTCACCCAACCAAGAGCAGCTTGTGGGAAAAAGAGGTTTATTTTGGCTTACAGGCTTGAGGGGAAGCTCCACAGTGACAGGGAAAATGACGACATGAACAGAGAGTGGACTCCCCCTGGCCAACATCAGGTGGACAACAGGAACAGAGTCTGCCAAACACTAGCAAGGGGGAACTGGCTTTTAACACCCATAAGCCCGCCCCCAACAATACACCTCCTCCAGGAGGCTTTAATTTCCAATTGCCATCAGAACACCTAAGTTTCTGGGCGAGACACTTGAATCAAACCACCACATTCTGCCTCTGGGCCCCATAAACTGATACCTATTCATGATATAAAGTACAATCCATTCAGTATGACTTTAAGAGTCCCCATGGTTTTTATCAATCCTAATGATGTTCAAACATACCCACAGTTCAAGATCTTTTAACTGAGCCATTGTATATATATAGATCGATTGATCGATCTAGATAGATAGATAGATAGATCGATCGATCGATCTATATATATATTCCTCCCAAAAATCACATAATGGCACAGAGTAAACACACTGCAAAAGATGGCATTAGCATAGCAAATAAATATTCAACCAATACAGGATTTGGACAGAGCAAACATCAAACTCTGTAGCTCCAATTCCAACAAGTCTAATCAATCACAAATCTCCAAGTCTGATAATTCTAATCAGCAACAAGTCTCTGGTATTTCAATTCCATCTCTCCAGGTAGGCTACTCACAGTCCTTGAAAACTTTATCTGGGGCCGGCAGCTTTCCTTAGCAGCCATCTCGTGGTCCTGGCCTCTCCACTGGGTCTCCACTGCAATCCATGGTTCATCCTCATGGCCCCATGGGGTCTCTATGCAAGCATCCAGCAAACCTGCTTCACACTGCCCATGGCCATTTCTGAAACACAAGACCGTGTTGCAAACTCAGTGACCCTCTCTTTCTTGCATTTCTTGTACTCCACAATACCAGGTAGGGTGTCAGTTTGTTAATGCAGTTAAAACAGATTTTGAAGAACAGGACACTCCTTGAGCATTCAGCCCCCTTCAGAAGAGTTTAGATTCTTCCTATTGTCCCAGGGCAGGTCAACTGGCCCAATCTCAAAGGGATATAATTTCTTAATTACAGCTGAACGGGCAGCAATTCACCCAAAGATTTTATTCTGTGCCATATCCCTCTGCATACACCAGTCCATTTCTATGCACAGCAACCCTGCACAACTTCTCAGGACGCAGGCATAACAGCAAGCCTCTGAAACTGCTTCTAGCCCAGTCCTAGCAAAGCTCTTTTTCACCCTCATAAGTCAACTCTCACAGTCCATTGTTCTTTCTACATTCAGGTCTTTCAACTCTGACCAGAATAGTCCATCAAGCTGTACTTACAGCACTGTAAGGCGTCCCTTAGCCAAGGTTTCAAATCCTTCCACATTCCTCTTGAAAATCAGCTCCAAAAGGCCGAAGCCACACAGTCAGGTGTCTAGCAGCAACCCCACTCCTCGGTACCACTTTCCTGTTGCAGTCAGGTAGTCAGGTTTACATTGCTGGTAGAAATCACCCAACCAAGAGCAGCTTGTGGGAAAAAGAGGTTTATTTTGGCTTACAGGCTCAAGGATAAGCTCCATGATGGCAGGGAAAATGATGGTATGAGTAGAGGTTGGACACTACCCTCTGGCCAACATCAGGTGGACAACAGGAACAGGAGAGTGTGCCAACCAGTCACAAGGGGGAGCTGGTTTTAACACCCATAAGCCGCCCTCAACAATACATTCCCTCCAGGAGGCATTAATTTCCAATTGCCATTACCAGGGGAACCTAACATCCAGAACACATAAGTCTATGGGGAACATCTGAATCAAGCCACCCACTGTGCATCACCTCACAAATAGAATATTCACTAAATAGAAAACTATGTAACTAATTTTGCTTTGTAATAGTCATTTCATGAGCCATCCACATTAGATTTCTAATTCTTGTATATATTTTATTTTATTTTATTTTATTTTATTTTATTTTATTTTATTTTATTTTATTTTATTTTATTTTATTTTATTTTATTTTATTTTATTTTATTTTATTTTATTTTTGGTTTTTCGAGGTAGGGTCTCACTCTGGTCCAGGCTGACCTGGAATTCACTCTGTCATCTCAGGGTGGCCTTGAACTCATGGCAATCCTCCTACCTCTGCCTCCCAAGTGCTGGGATTAAAGGCGTGCGCCACCACGCCCGGCTACTTGTATATATTTTAATACAGTGTGTGTTTGCATGCACACACACACATGTGGACTTACACATTTTTCCATATATACTTTATTTTCAAAACAGCTGGCCAAGAATGTATTTTAAAGGCCTTGTCAGATGCTTCAAACATAGGTTAAGTTTCAATGTAAAAAACCAATGTTAGTTGTGGTGGTGTACACCAATAAACCCATCACCAGAGTCTTCCAGAAGCAGGAAGATGTCAAGTGGAAGGACAACTAATAAAACAACACAATTATAATAAGGAGAGTGAAAGGCATGTGCCTGCTTAGTATGTGGGGTGTGTATTCAGTATGTGTAGTGTATGCATGTGTATGTGCTGATGTGGTGCCTGAGGCATTAACTTGTAGTAGCTGGAGGACAGTGTCAGGTGTCCCCTTCCATCACCCATCTGCCTGGTCTCTTACTTATTCATAAGTTTGCCCTTTGAGAGTCCCAGCAATTCCCCATGCTCCTCTCCCCACAGGACTGAGGTAACATAAGTACCTTTGGCTTCACCCAGCTGATTATGTGGGTTCTAGAGTCAAATTCAGGTGGTCTTGGCTTTCCTTACGCCCTCATGTTTGTGTAGGAAGTACTCTTAATTGCTAAGCTATCTCTCCAGCTTTTGTTTATATATTTTTTGAGTTGGGATTTTGTTATGATGTGTGGCTGGCTGGCTAGTAAAGAGCTGCATATATAGCCCAGGCTGGCCTTGAACTCAGGATCTTCTTGCCTCACCTTATTGAGTGCTGGGATAACAGGCATATGCCACTATAACTGACTATAAATATATATTCTATACATTTATTCTGATGTGGAAAGTATATTTAATCACATCAGGAATAAAACATTTATTTAGATTAATAATGAATTATTACATGGCTAATTAAAAATTTTTGAAAAAAATTGTTTTCAAAAATACAGTTTTGAGAAAAGTGGCATTGTTTTCCATATTGCAGATTACTTTGATGTCTACCTTTAAAAAAAAGTCAAATAGAGTCTCTCTTGTATTTTATGATTTATTTTGGTTAAACGCATCAAGAAAACCCAGCTTTATGTGGATATATAAAATCAAAACAGGGCTGGAGAGATGGCTTAGTGGTTAAACACTTGCCTGTGAAGCCTAAGGACCCGGTTCAAGGCTCAGTTCCCCAGGACCCACATTAGTCAGATGCACAAGGTGTACAAGTGTCTGGAGTTCATTTGCAGTGGCAGGAAGCCCTGGCGTGCCCATTTCTCTCTCTCTTTCTTTCTCTGTCTGTAGCTCTCAAATAAATAAATAAATAAAATCAAAACATAAAATATCTTAGTTACCTTTTCAGGTATTTTTTAATACAATTAACGTCTGTAAATAGTTAAAAAAATAGTTTCAATTTGGAATTTGAAATGATGTCATGACTCTTTGTATTCTATTTTATAAAGTCCTTTGCTCTAACTTGGACTTTGAAACTTATGTGGTGATGTTCTGTAACTTCAAGAATTGGTTTTTTTTGCAAAGTGTTATGTCTCACACTTAATTTTTTTTTGTTCATTATTTATTTATTTGTTTGAGAGTGATAGAGAGAGAAAGAGGCAGATAGAGATAGATAGATAGAGAGAGAGAGAGAGAATGGGTGCACCAAGGCCTCCAGCCACTGCAACCACCTTGTGCATATGGCTTATGTGGGTACTGGGGAATAGAACCTGGGTCCTTAGGCTTTGCAGGCAAGCACCTTAACTGCTAAGCGATCTCTCCAGGCCAGATACTTATTAAATTTATTTAATTAATTAATTTGGAAGAAAGAGGGAGAGGAGAGAATGGGCATGCCAGGGCCTCGAGCCACTGAAAGTGAACTCCATACGCATGTGCACCATGTGCATCTGGCTTATATGGGTTCTGAGTTGAACCTCGGTCCTTAGTCTTAACAGGCAAGCACCTTAGGTGCTAAGCCATCTCTCCAGTAGTACTTCACACCTTTAACCCCAATACTTGGGAGACTGAGGTCGGAGTGAGACCTTGCCTCAGTTTAAAAAAAATGGCTTTTTGAAAAATAGTGGTTTTACTGGGTTACCAAGATCTTCCTCTAGTTACCTTTTTGTTATTTTGTATCAAAGTATGTTAATATCACACCTAGGCTCTTAGAAATGTCTTCAAATATGTGAACCTATCACAATCTTAGTACTAAATATGAGTTTTTTCTAACTTTTAGGTTTTAACTTGAAAGCTTGAATTTAGCATTGGTTACGGTCTGGTTGTTTGTGTTGACAAGCTTGATGAATTTACTTGTTGAGAAAATGAGGCATCCAAGTCTGAATCATTTGCCATTTGCTCTTCTAGAATTACTATTCCTTTTAAAAATGTAATTTAGCCGTGCGTGGTGTCGCACGCCTTTAATCCCAGCACTCGGGAGGCAGAGTTCAAGGCCACCCTGAGGCTACATAGTGAATCCAGGTCAGCCTGAGCTACAGTGAGACCCTACCTCTAAACCCCCCCCCCAAAAAAAAGCAATTTATCCACTCATCAAAATGGCATTTAAAAGCAAGCTTAGTAAAAACCTCCCAAATCTGTAAATGTAGTAAAGCCAGAAAGATTGCATAACATACTGTTAGCATTGTTATAATGAGGAAATAGTGTCTTATGTTAATTTTTTTATTTTCCTGTGCCGAATCATACATTTTCATTATTTCATTATCTACTTAAAATGAAAACACAGATTTTTTTTTGAGGTAGGGTCTCACTCTAGCTCAGGCTGACCTGGAATTCACTATGCAATTTCAGGGTGGCCTCAAACTCATGGTGATCCTCCTACCTCTGCCTACCCTAGTGTTGGGATTAAAGGCATGCGCCACCACACCCAGCTCAGAATGTTATTTGTACAGTAGTTACTGAAGAGTCAGTTGAATATGGATTACTCATGGGTTGTTTTCTCTATTTTTCTTGCTAGGATTTAGGTCCTGAGTATGAAGACATATTTAATACTTCGTTACTATGGATTTTAAAAAATGGGAAAGATGTAGGAATAAGGTAAAGGATTTGATTTTCATTTTGATCATTTGTATTATAAAAAGTAGTTTTTAATTTTGATCTCTACCTTCAATATTTTTAAATAGGTGTGTTGGTTATGGACCTGAGGAAGAACTGACAAATATCACTGATGTGCAGTTTTTACAGTCCACAAGACCACAGATGTCTTTCTGGTGTCGTTTTCGACGTGCTTTCATTACTGTGACACATAGGTTATTGTTGTTATGCTTAGGTAAGTTGTTAGGGTAAGAAAGATTTCTTTCATTAAATGTCAGAGCTGAGAATTCACTTCTTATTTCCATGATATACGTTTTGTAATCATACTTAGAAGTCTTCACTAAATAAATGAATTTAGTAACTTTTGTTTAGCTGTGACCAAATCCCTGACAGAAACAGCTTAAAGAACAGGAAGAATTTACTTTGGCTTACAATTTAGAGTTGTTAGTACATTGTGGCCCGGATGGTATGTTAGAGCAGTGTAGCTTGCTGTCAAGGCAACCAGGAATGAGAGAGGGAGAAAGGGAGGGGCCAGGAACAGCATATCCAAAAAGACCTGTCCCCAGTTAGCTTCTCGCACGTAGGCCTACTTCCTAAAGTTTTCAGAATCTCTCAAAGTAGTATCACCAGCTAGAAAACCAGGCTTTAACACGTGAGCCTGTAGGGGACATTGCATATTTAAACCATACTGGAAAAGTTGAGGGTTCTTTTTATGTTGCTACTACTAGAGTAAGGGCTTAGAAAATAATAATATAATGAGCTGTAGAATGAAAATTCTGTTATAAGAATGTCAAAAATTGCAAGTATATTATTGGTATATATGTATAAATCCATTAAGAAAGTAAAATTGTAAAAATATAAAAGTTTGGCTTGTTTTTAAGAGAAAGATAAAGTAAGCTTTTCAAAATTTATTTTAAATACATTTGTGAAAATTAATGGAATAATTTTTAGGTTGAAGTGAAACTAGAAAATGCTTTTAATTTTTATGTACTTTTATTATATAGCTAATTCACACTTCCATGTTCAATTAGGGCAGTTGAAATAATCATTGTAGAAACTGCTCACAATGTTATTGTCACTGACCACAATTTTAAAACTCCTAATATGTGAATGTTGCAGGTGTAGTGATGGTTTGTGTTGTTCTGCGTTATATGAAATATCGATGGACTAAGGAAGAGGAGGAAACAAGGCAGATGTATGATATGGTGGTAAAGATTATAGGTATTGTATTACTAAAAAAAAAGAAATTTTCTAAAAGTCATATAATGGTACAACAAAATCTTCAGGAATTGGTTTACATACAAAGTTATTTATTTTCAGATGTTTTACGAAGTCATAATGAAGCTTGCCAGGAAAACAAAGATTTACAGCCTTATATGCCTATTCCACATGTACGAGACTCTTTAATACAGCCTCATGACAGGTATGGTTAGAGCATTGTGACTTCAGAATGTAGGTGCTTACTGCAGTTTAGAGTTATATTTAGAGTTGGGACTCTTCTCATCTAGACATGATTTACTGAAGTCTTTTGAAAATATTTTATATTCTTTTTAAAATTTTCTGTTGGCCTCTAGAATTTTAATGGAATAGACCATTGGATTTCTAAATCATTCTCATTTATGTATATATTTAATGACTTTTCATCATCTTCCTCTTTTTCCTTTAATTTCATCCTACTGAGAACAGAAACAGACACTAGCAGTTCTGTTTCATTAATGTTAGATACTATTTTGTTATCACTGAAGCTAGAAGCTAAGACACTTTTTGAAATTTGAAAATGAAAGATTATGCCTTATCCTAAAGTGACATTTTTAACTCTAGCAGCACACCATCATCACCAGTGTGTATTGAATTTAAAAAAAAAAAAAAACAATCTATGCACATACTTCACATCTCGGGAGAGGAATTCAGGAAATTTGAGGTGAAACAGTTATTCTAAATCTTTCTAGAAATAACTCAGGAGGAGTGGTGAGACTTGGAAATTGGATAACTAACATTCAAGCAGATGACGAGCCAACATGATAGCGATTTTGTTATTTTGTTCTCATAACAGGAAAAAAATGAAGAAAGTGTGGGATCGAGCTGTTGACTTCCTTGCTGCTAATGAGTCGAGAGTGCGCACGGAAACACGAAGAATAGGTGGTGCAGATTTTCTAGTCTGGCGCTGGATACAGCCTTCTGCATCCTGTGATAAGATATTAGTAATACCTTCCAAAGTATGGCAAGGTCAAGGTATGTGTTTTTAAACAAAAAAGTTACAGTTTTCCTAGTTTTTCAAAATAATATGTGTTTAAGTGAAACAGTGCCATTCAGATAAGTGAAGGCATTGTGTTTATAGCTCCGTTCCATAGAGGGATCAGTGTTTGCTTCTTTTTCTTTTCACAATTTTTATTAGTGCTTGCTTCTTTATAAAAGCTAATGCAAATGGAAGTGGTTTATCTTTAATGAAAACATGTTCTTTTGATTTTTTTCTTTTCTTTTTTCATTTAACAAAGCAATTTAGTGTTATGCATCTACCTATACTCTTTTTAAAATGTCTTTATTCATTTTATAGTATTGGGAATTGAACCTAGGACCTTGTGCTTACTAGGCAAATGCTACATGATGTCTATATTTCCCCAGCCTATAACTTTACTCTTTTCTCCTAACTTTGTGCAAATAAACATAGAATTAATCTAATGCATATAAAATACACATGTAATTTATACATTAAATATGAAATTGGAATCATGACCTTTTAAAAATAATTTTTTACTCATTTAAAAAAATTTTGTTTTATTTATTTATTTATTTGAATGTGACAGACAGAGAAAGAGGCAGAGAGGGAGAGGGAGAGAGAATGGGCGCATCAGGGCCTCCAGCCACTGCAAAGAACTCCAGATGCATGCACCTCTTGTGCATCTGGCTAACATGGGTCAAGCCTTGAACCAGGGTCCTTAGGCTTCACAGGCAAGCGTTTAAATGCTAAGCCATCTCTTCAGCTCTGTTATTTATGTATTTGCAAGCAGAGAGGAGAGACAGAGAGAGAGAGAATGGGCACACCAGGGCCTCCAGCCACTGCAAATGAACTCCAGACACATTTGCCCCTTGTGCATCTGGCTTATGTGGGTCCTGGGGAATTGAACCTGGGTCCTTTGGCTTCTTAGGCTAACACCTTAACCGCTAAACCACGTCTCCAGCCCCATGACCTTCATTTTTCACTGTTCTTTCAGTTTGTGCTTGCCTTCCTCTTTGTCACAAAAACCCTTCCACTTGCATATCTTACCTTCCAAATATCTTTTGTAGGTATCTGTCCATAGTTTTCTTAAATGTCCATGCAGTTTCAGAAGAGATGAGTGTGTGTATGTGTGTGTATAGGGTGTATTGGGCTGCCTTATGAGGCCAACCCTGTATAACACCAGAAGTAAGAAATAATATATAAGAAAATTATGAATGGAAAATTTCACCTGTAAAGTCATGCTTATTAATATTTGCCAAATCTAGTATTCATAGAAAAGGTTAAGTAATTTGTTTTGGAATTATAATATATACAATTCATTTATTCCCTTTTTACCCTTAAGACATTTTTCACTTTCAGTAAGCTTGGAACAGAGACTGGGTAGGTGACTTAGTGAGTAAAATGCTTGCTGCACAAGCCTGGTGACAGAGTTCAGATTCTCAGCACCCACAGAAAAATGCCAGCCATCCAGTCATGGTTTTGTGTGCCTGTATTCTAGCACTGGGAAGGCATAAACAAGAAAATCCCTGAGGCTTACTGGTTAGTGATCTTGTCGAAGTACTGAATTCTACATTTAGAGAAAGGCCCTGTCTCAAAAAATGAAATGGAGAGCCAGGCGTGGCGGCACACGCCTTGAATCCTAGCACTCAGGTGGCAGAAGTAGGAGGATTACTGTTTGAGGCCACCCTGAGATTACATAGTGAGTTTCAGGTCAGCCTGGACTAGAGTGAGACCCTATCTTGAAAAAAAGAACAACAAAAAAAAAGAGTTGGAGAGTGACTTGAGGACATGTGCATAAGCACCCCTGCACACATACACACATGGACACCACACATACACATGACCCCTAAAAGCCTGAATAAGTAGATTTTCATAGCATAAAAATGAAGCTTTACTGTTTGCCAAACACTAAAACAATTCACCTCCTTGGAAACATACAAGCAGAAGGGTCCTATGAAATTGTAAACAATTCCTTGTTTTACATTTTTATGAGACTTACTGTTCTGCAATTGAGTCCTCCTTCAAACTTTCTCTTTAGACTTTGGGAGTGGCATTTTGTTTATGTTTCCTCACTGCTACTTTTAATTTTTTTTTTTTTTTTTTTTGAGGTAGGGTCTTTCTGTAGTCCAGGCAGACCTGGATTTAACTGTGTAGTTTCAGGTGGCCTTGAAGTCACAGTGATCCTTCCATCTCTTCCTCCCATGTGCTGGGATTAAAAGCATGTACAACCACACCTGGATTAGATTTTCCTCTTTTACTAAGTCTTTAGGTGTTATAGTTTCTCAAAGTCATCTACTTTTTTACTCATCAATCAGCTTCCTCCCATGACTTCATTTATATGTGCCATATCTCAAATTTTTATCTTGCACTGTCTAATGTTCTGTTTTCAGATTTTTTTTGTACATAGCTCATACATTTTTCTAGAAGATAGGTACTACAAATCAAACACAGATGCAAACTCAGTATCATCTCTTCCCAAAGTGACTCCCCAAGTGTCTCTAGTTTAGTTAATAATATTAATTCCTCAATTGGTTCTTTCATAAGCCCTGGGAGTCATCCTTAATCCATGTATATTGGCACTTTAGGTCTGGCTTATCAACATCACTGTCATCTCCCTCCTTGAAAACTAGTAATTTTCTGACTGGTCTCACACTGAGTTTTAAATATAGAGCTTGGTGTATGATTACTCACCTCTAAACACGAGCATGGTTTTCTGTTACTCTTAAGACAGTGTTGGAATTTTTATAATGTGATCTACATGGTTCTGAATACGTGGGCCTTTCCCTCTCTAGGTCTGTCTTTTAGTTACCTCAATTTGTCATGTTTTTTCTTATCACAAGGACTGGACAAATGATTTTCTCTTTGAATGTCCTTTACACTAATTTTACCCTCCTAATTGTAATTTAATCTTCAATACTCAGAATAAATTTTACTTTGGGGGAGAAGTCTTACCTGATAGTCTCAGATGAGGTCATATTAGTTTTATAGCTTTCCTCGTTTTTTAGGACTTATCTAAGATGAAACTTGTCATCTACTTTTCCTAGTAAGTCTGAATAATATCTTAATTCACTTGAACAACTAATACCGGGTCTGGCACATCGTAAAAGCACACAATGATTATGTTTTGAATGAACTAAATGACTGATTACCTTTCAACAGAATGGAACATTGGCAAGTAATAAGACATCTTTTTTTTTGTAGCATTTCATTTAGATAGAAGAAATTCACCACCAAATAGTTTGACACCATGCTTAAAGATTCGAAATATGTTTGACCCAGTTATGTAAGTATTATGATAAGGCATATATGTAATTTTTATTGTGAATATTTGGATTTAACATGCATGATAATCATATAATTGTATGTATAATTAAAAATCTGTTTTCCTTATAAATGTCTTAACTATAGGGTTTTTTGTTTGGTTTTGTTTTTCAAGGTAGGGTCTTGCTGTAGCCCAGGCTGACCTTAAACTCACAGGAATCTTTCTACCTCTGCCTCCCAAGTGCTAGTATTAAAGGCATAGCCCACCACGGCCAACTTTAATATTTAACTATAGAAATGTTGCTCTTTTTTGTCTTGTGTTAAATTTCAAGCAGAGGTTTGCTCTAAAGACACTGAAATAAAAGTATTTAAAAACTTTCACAAATCTTTGTACTGTTTTGAGTCCTCATAGTGTTACATACTTGAGACAAATTAATAATACAGTAATCTTTATTAGATGTATAATTTATTTTACACAAGACTCAATAACTTTACCTCAGTAATCTAGTCACATACACATGTATGTGCTTTTTGAAAATTTCTAGTCACTAAAAAAATCCCTACATAGATATACCTACTTTATTTTATTAGGTCCTATATTTTTGTCAGTGTAATATTTGGGAACTTTCTTGATTATATACTACAACATACACATCCAGAGAATGGTACAACAAAAAAATTACTGCCTTAGAATCCATGATATTTCACTTGAAAGCTGTAATAGTTTTAAAAAGAACCAGTGTAGAGGCTGCTACTTAGTTGTCCACTGGTATGATGAATCAAATGCTAGTATTTTGTTTTAGTCCAAATAGTAGAAATTGTATTTCATAATATAGAATGCCTCTTGATTCAATCAGATAGTCCATTTTTTATGAAGTTCCATTGATACCCGAATTGGAAATAGGGAAAGGCATTGTCAGTACATACACACGCCCTGATGCATGCACACGTGCACGCATACACGTGTACATCTGCATTGCAGAGATATAAACAATGAGCAGTGTGGTGATACCATACAGTGAGTCTTCTTATTGCATGCATTACTAGTTAGGAAATCAGTGCTAGCACCAGTATTCTATTACATTAGATGTAGATTTGCAATTTAAAGTGAAGTTGCTCTTCCTTTTGAGGTACCCTGTATGGCTTGCAGGTAAGACAAATGTGTCTATATATACTGTACCAAAAATCTTAAAGTTCTTGTTAATAGTAAATACAAAATGTTTTTGTAGCTGGGTGTGGTGGTGCACACTTTTAATCCTAGTACTCAGGAGGCAGAGGTAGGAGGATTGCTGTGAGTTTGAAGACACCCTGAGAATACAGAGTGAATTCCAGGTCATCCTGGACCAGAGTGATACCCTACCTTTAAAAAAAAAAGTCTTCCTATACTACTTTTCCTTTGTTTGGGAAAAGAAGAATATTACTAAGAAATTTTTAAGTTTAACAGTTTGAAGATGCCATTAAAAAATAAAACTATTCAACTAATGCAACTCTGGGTTACTGTTAGTCTAGAAAGAAAAACCGAAACAGTTTTTAAGTACTTAGAAACATGCAATGATTGAATCCTTTTGTTCCTTGATATAAGAGAATCCTGAGTAGGAATATAGTTTTTTATTTCATTTCTCTTAATGTTTAGGGAAATAGGGGATCAGTGGCATTTGGCGATTCAAGAAGCAATCTTAGAAAAATGCAGTGATAATGATGGCATTGTTCACATTGCTGTAGACAAAAACTCACGAGAGGTAAAGTAACTTCCAGTATTGAACTCCATATTTGGGTATGTTGCTATTAAACTAAGACTGTTCCTTTTCTTTCTTTTTTGTTGTTTTGTATATCACAGGGTTGTGTGTATGTTAAATGTCTGTCTCCGGAATATGCTGGAAAGGCTTTCAAGGCATTGCATGGCTCTTGGTTTGATGGTAAGAAATTTGAGTACTACAAGATTTTGGAAGGATAATTAGTTTAGTTTTGAAATATACCTACATTTTAACTAGAAGAATTTTAGGTTAGTACTTTTGAATGATACTTTTAATTGATTTTATATTTTGTGTTTGTATGTCTTTACTATAGTTAATTTTATATAGTTTTACAGATTTTAAATATTATTTTTATCTTACAACAGGGAAATTGGTTACAGTAAAATATTTACGACTAGATAGATACCACCATCGCTTTCCCCAAGCTCTTACTTGCAACACTCCCTTGAAGCCATCAAATAAACATATGAACTCTATGTCTCATCTTCGCCTTCGGACTGGCCTAGCCAATTCTCAAGGAGGTTCCTGAAAAGACTTTCTTCTCTCCTAGGACTGTTATTTAAATAGGAAAGTTCCTGTTTGGCTTCCTGTCTTCCTTTTAAGTGCTTTTTGTATGTAATATTTTTATTGCGGAATACAGTTCTGTTTGAAAGTTCCAGAAATCTTAAGGTTCCAAAGGGATTTAGCAGTGAGGCAGCAGTGCTGAGTAGGTAGAATAAGTGTTTCATTCAATGTTTGGAGCTCAGTTAAGCCAATGCATTTAAAGTTTTGCATGAGGAACACTGACTTTATTAAGCATTTTCAGATAATGGTGGTTATATTTTTGCACCAAAGTGTTTAGATAACCACATAAAAGCATGGTGAAGAGGCTTCTTGTATTTCCATAATTTTATGTGAACTAATGTGAATTTTTGTATACAGTCAACTGCCTAGTCTTAGTTCCTTACAGGCTGTGGTAAAACTGTTCATTTCCCAATTTAACCTAGGTTTCTATTGCTTGTAAGAGACTCATTTGCTACAGCTGGAATATGGGAAAATTTATTTGGTTTTAATGGTTACCTATATGTGTAAGTGGATGTATATGTACTTAAACTGGCTTTTGTATATATGTATAAATGCTTATGGTAGTGAAAGTCTTGTTTTGTGAGAATGTCTGCATAAGCAGTAAAATAAGCTTTCTATTTTATTCATAATTTGTGTATATACATATGTATGTGTATATTTGTGTGTATATGTGTATATATACATATACATATACACACATGTATGCATATGGCTGTACTGTCATAGATGATCAAACAGCCAAACACCTGGAAGTATTCGATACAAGTTTAAAATACCTTTTATAGATTTTATATAAAAACGCCTGAGTATGATTTTGTGTGGAAGTTCTGACACCAGTTGTAATGGGTTCAAATTTATGTGAGCAATAAAGAAGCAATTGGCAGATACTGAAAAAAATATTTTGTGAAAAGCTGTATTTATTATAAATAGCAGGGCTGTGACATAGTATTATTGAGACTAAGTCCCAATCTATAATTTAATGAAATGTCAGTGCCTCTGTTACATGTCAAGTTTAAAGCAGGGCACATTGTTGCAGCAACACATATTAGACAAATTACACTTGGAATTTTGGGTCATGAAAGTTTGCAATATTAGTAAATGCATGAATGACCATTGGTTTGTGCCTCAGTATTTAATTTGTTTCCGTAAAGTTCCTTTATTACTGTTTATGATTTCAGATTAAAATAGTTGCTTAACAAGGTTTACTTGTAACCTAAAATTTGGTATTTTGAAAATAACCTGTTGGATATATCATTATCAATCCAAATGAATATGTAAAACAGCTGGAATTCTACAATTTTGATTTTGTTTCAAATAGTTTCCTTTTTGTTTTCTTGTATGTGTATTGGGTTTGCAGCATGAACTTGCACAGATAATGCACGTTTTCTGGTTAAGTAAACATGATGCACACTATTCTGTAACGGAAAACCCTATTGTGCCTTACCTATGTGCTTTTGTGGGCACCATGTTTATGAAGAATAAAAAATGATTTGTTATCTGAAGAGAATAAATTTTAAATTCTCAATCTATGTCTCAGATGCTAACGTGTGAAAATATAAATACATAATATATAAAGTAACCATTCTTCTGTATTTTGTGCATCATAGTGATATATCTGAGATTAGTGACCCCATCTTGTAACCTGTTGCAAGAGTGAATGTAAAAAATAGTTGTGGCATTTTAAAAGGTCACCTTTGGATGCAGATGCATCTTTTTCTTGCTTCTAAAACATACTTCATGTAAACATTGTACATTTATTATTGTAATATATACTATTATGCAGCTTATTTCACCTGAAACTGTTAAGCCAACTCAAATCTTTCCTACAAAACAGATGGGAATGTGTATAATAATTAGATATTTGAGAAGTTCTGAAATTTAATGTAATCTGTTACTTGTCCTGTTTAAAAAAGAAGGAAAACATTCGAATTAAAAGTTTATTAGTTTTTTTAAAAAAATACTTCTTTGCTCTTACGAAACTTTTAAAGTGCCCTGTGTCTTTATTTCTTCTCACCAACAAAGTAAACTTGAGGATTTATGAATATATGTGTTTATAAAGATGAAGACCCTAAAGTTAATTTTGTTAGTTATTATTAGTGGTGACTGTTTTCAGATCAATCTTGCTCTAGCCTAGGTGGGTCTTAGAATTTGTAGAGATCCCTACCCCCCAGGGCTTGAGTGTTGAGATTACAAACCTGAGCCACCATGCCCAGCTCCAAAGTTGATTTTGACTATTTTTTAGCATCTTGCTTTTCTTAGTGGAAATGTCTTTCTTGGGCTTTAAAATTGTGGCAAGAATCTAAACCAATTATACTACTAAATTCTTCAATTCAGCTAGACACTTTTTCAAAAGCAAGATTTGTTAGTCATAGGATAGACTGGACTGCTTTCAAATGTTCATACTAGTATGTATTGGGGTGCCAAGATGAGAAACACATAGTCTAATCATGAAGACAGTCATGGTCTGGAGGAAAAATGTAGGGTAGTTAGGATAAGATCATGTGGAAAAATTGGCAGAATTCTGGGATGCAGAGAAACACCATATGCATCTTACTTAATAGAGAAGATACCAGGACAGGTAAGGTAACAGCTAAGCGACATTTTAATGGAGTTCAACATCTGCTAAGCATTTTTTAATTAGTATGTAATGATAAGAGTCCTTCCTTTGAGCTCTCTTGGGAGAGCTGCTGTTCTTGGGATGAGATTATATAAAAATCAGTGTTTGGAACCTGCGTCATAAATTAGTCTATATTCATATTCATTGGCATGTAGATTCTTGAATATACTGTGAGTATCAAAGCCTGTCATTGGACTTTTATTATATTTTCCATACATTGTATTCACTGGAACTTGTGATTTCTAAGTGGACAATATTTTCATATTTCAGGAGCTCAGAAAATTTCCTTTAGTAAGGTTTACTTTGAAATTTTTATTTCCTTCTTTTAGTGTTATCAGATTATTATAGGTCACCTACATGGTTTCTTCACCCTTTTCTCCTAGGCCTATCTTGGCGAGTCACTTCTTCCAGATGGCTCCTGGAAGGAAGCTAACTCAAGCAGTCTGGCAGCCAGTCTTGGGAAGGATGCTCAATAACAGGTACTTTAGACCTAAGAAGAGCAAGTTAGGAACCAAAAGGTGTGTTTTAAGGCAGTGAAATATTCGTGACTCATTCTCTCACCCTTTATTCAAAATTAAGGAAACTGGCTAGAAAGGGTTTTAAGTACCTGCACACCTCTACTAGGACAGCAAGATAGACTCATGTTGTTGATTCTTGGATTTTAAAACCAACAGGGCCTGTGTACTTTGAAGTATTTTTCTTCCATGAGTAGACAGAGACTTGCATACTCTTCTGAAATTGGAAAGAGGGCAATTTAGGTATAGAGAACATGGGAACAAAGCAAATCTCATAATGTATGTTTGAAGCTTGCAAAGTTTGGGAGTTGACAATTAAATAAGAGTTCAGTTACAAAATTAATGAGGACATACTGGGATACAAATATAAAGAATTTAAAGAATAATGGGAAAGATTTGGTGATTAATTGGATATTGAAAAAGAAACTAGTGTCTTAATTCTCTAGTGTGAGAAATCTAAATTCCTAACATTTAGACTGTGTGAGGCATGCTGGGTAGGCAAGGTGATGAGTATGGGCATACCAAGGCCTCTTGGCTGCTACAGTGAACTCCAGATGCATGTGCCCCTATGTGCATCTGGCTTTATATGAGCACTGGGGAATTTAACCCAGGATGGCAGGCTTTGGTAGCAAGTACCTTTAACTGCTGAGCCATCTTCTCAACCCCATTTTTTGATATTTTGAGTGTGAGATGCCTATGAAACATTGAGATCACAGGTTTTGTGCTCTTAATTTCTCATTTTCTATAAATCTGGGAAATTTTTCATCAATATTAGAAAATCACAGTTTACAGAACATCATGCAGTTAATTACTTTGTACTACAGCAGTTCTCAAAGATAATCCCTCTTGGGCTAGGGACAAGGCTTAGCAGTTAAGGCACTTGCCTGCAAAGCCTAAGACCTCATGTTCAAATCTCCAGGTCCCACATAGCATATGCACTGTGACACAGGCACACAATGTCACACATGTGCCACAAGGGAGTGCACACGCCTGGAGTTTGTTAGCAGCTACTGAAGGCCCTGGTGTGCCCATTCTCTCTCTCTCTCTCTAAATAATAATTAAAAAAGAAAATCCCTTTTTGCCCCTCCAACAATATCATATAGTAAAACACCAAATTAGAAATACCAGTCTACATTTAGATTAAATCTATACTTGAAATAGTCCTCATCATTATTGAAATAGATTGTTAAATTCAAAATAAGTCAAAACAAAATTGACTTCCTCAAATGTACTTGCTAAAGTTAAGGTACTTGTCATTTGTGCCAGTGGCCAACATCAGGGTGTGTAAATCTCGACAAACCCACCACCCCTTTTAGTGAAGTTCAGCTTCATCAGCTGCCTGTGCTCCAGCCCAAGCTTGCCTTTCTTATGCACACCTAAATGCTATTCCATTCAGTCTCTACTGACATTTCTCCCATCTTTCCTACTTCATTTTTTTCTTAGCACATTTGTCTGTGTGTTCTTCCAATATACTTCCCACATTAGGGGGAATCACCTACTAACTCCTCTGAAACACTTCTTTGAACCTTCATGGTCACATGATGTGCTCTTTTCTGTTAAAGTTTTAGCTTGTACCTTCACAGAGCATTTCTCTGAACTTTCTCAAATTGCTGTTTTATTTTTTAAGGTAGTTTATTATTACTTGGATGGAAATTGTTTGTATTTAATACCGATTTTCTTTCTGCATTATAAATCTCATAAAATAGGTCATATTTGTGTTGGTTACTCAATTTTTAGCGACCGGAATAATGCTTGACTTTAAATTCATTATATTTTTATTGAATTAATTCAGAAATCCTATTTTAAAAATTGTCTGAGCCAGGTTTGGTGACACGTGCCTTTAATCTCAGTGCTTGGGAGGCAGTTAGGAGGATCGCTGGGAGTTTGAGGCCCCTGAGACTACATAGTAAATTCCAGGTCAACTTGGGCTAGAGTGAGACACTACCTCGAAAAACCAAAAGAAGTCTGACACAGGGTCTGTGTTACCCAGGCTAGCCTGGAACTTACTATATATTCCAGTCTGTCCTTGAACTTAGAATCCTCATGCTTTTACCCAGGGTGTGCTAGGCAGGTGCCACCGTACTGTGTTAAAACAATTTTGGGAGGTTGCTTTTGGCAGGTACTACTATCACTGTTTTTAAGATTTTTGTTTTTATTTATTTGAGAGAGATTTTGTGTGCACATGCATGCACAAGTGTGTGTGTCTGGGCTTCCTACTATGACAAACGAACTCCAGGCACGTGTGCCACCTTATGTATCTAGCCTATGTGGGTACTGGCGCATTGAACCCACACCATCAGGCTTTTTAAGTAATCACCTTAAATGCTAAACCATGTCCCCAGCCCCGTTTTCTTCCTTAACCATTAGTCTTTTTTTTTTTTTTAATTCTTCCAGTTTAGAATTTCTTCACACGTGTATTTGTCTGTACTCTGTTGCAAACTTGAGAGAATCCTTTTTAAATCTTGGGAGTTCTTTGTTGCTTTCTCATTTTGGGCATTTTTCTTCTGTGAACTGTAGCTGCTGTGACACTGCTTGTGTTTTTCTTTTCTTGCCATGTGGCCTCATAATGCTCATAAGGCAGTAAGTTGAGACAATCAGATCTCATCCATTTACCTCATGTTTCTCAGGAGTCTCACCTTTGTGGGCATTTTTCTTCTGTGAACTGTAGCTGCTGTGACACTGCTTGTGTTTTTCCTTTCTTGCCACATGGCCTCAAAATGCTCATAAGGCAGTAAGTTGAGACAATCAGATCTCATCCATTTACCTCATGTTTCTCAGGAGTCTTACCTTTGTTGTCTTGGAAAAATAATATTTAACATATTTTCTTTAGTTTTTGTTATTTCAGAGAATATCATTTCTGCAACATCATCTTAGCAGGAATTAGAAGTTCCAGTCATGTTGGAAAATGTGTAATCTTGTTTTCTTCATAACATGATTAGAATGTTCACTAATTTACCTTTTATACTTAGTCCCTATCTATATTATTTCCTATCTGTAGTGTCATGAGGGCTTTTAAGATTACATAGAGTGTATTTATGTGACAGTGAGCATGCTTAGGTAGAAGTCAGGAAACTAGAAAGGGGCCCATTAAGGGGGAAAAGACCTTAAGGGGAAGGGAGTAAGGAGAGGAATATGAAAATGGAAGGGAAATGCTAGGCTTAGAATGTCAGAATTAGGGCATGGGAGCAGGGAGATGTAGAGGAGTGGATGTGCATATCAACAGCAACAAAAGGGATTCACTTTAGAAAGTTGTGCATTGTATTTAATATTCTTATTTGCCTCAAAACATTGACAAGTTAGCAATGTAAGTCACTGAAATAGTAAAAAAACACATACTATACACACACACACACACACACACACACACACACACACACATATATATAAAATCTTGATGTTTCTAGGTCAAGACAGTGGCAAGCACTTTTACTAAAACACCTGCAAAAGGTATTATATATATATATTTATATATTATAGTATAAAAGATGAAAAGTCTTACTATCTAAAACTTAGGCTAAGAACAACCCTATTGACTAAAGTTTGAGCAGTTACCTGGTGGAGTTATATTAGGAGCATATTGTAAGTTGCATATGCAGTTGACACCTACTGTTAAACTGTTTGAGTGGAGAAAACATGAGTGCCTAAGAAAAATTTTTAGTTGTACTTTTTCTACCACTGCCTTCTCTGAAAGAAAATCTAGATCAGTAGTTTACTAGAACTGGCTTATCCTATTTCATGAGCTGATTGTGAAATTTTTAGAAATTTTTCAAACTAATTATTAAGCACAGATTCCATAAACCCTGTGGAGAATATTGATACCTCAAAAATTAATTCTTCAGATGGTTTTTTTTTTCCCTGAAGAGTTAAATATTTTTCTGTGCTAAAGGGAATGTAAACTATGGATTTGTCATATGTAGCCTTTATTATGTTGAGATTCATCTCTTTTATACTTAATTTGTTCAGTGTTTAGTAAGAATGGATGTTAAATTTTGTCAAATGCTTTTTCTTCTATGTCGTTGACATGATCACATGCTTTCTGTTTTTTGTTCTGTTAATGTGTGTCACACTTGTAGACCTTTGTATATTCCAGTATTCTTGCATTCTTGGGATGAATCCACTTGATCATGGTGGGTGGCTGCTGAATTCAGTTTGCTGGTATTTCTTGAGGATTTTTGCTCTGTGTTCAACTAGCGCACTTGTTTGGCTTTGGCATAAGGATAATTCTGATCATATAAAATTCAATAGAAAATTTCCCTCTTCAATATCTTCATTGTTTGAGAAAGATTGGTATTAGTTAATCTTTAAATGTATGGTAAAACTCAATAGGAAAGCCATCAGATCCTAGGCTTTTCATTGATGAAAAACTTACTTATTGAATAAAATTTCCGTTGTAGGTGATATGTACATTACTTATAGTGGGACATTTCATAGATTTTTTTTTTTTTTTTTCGAGGTAGGGTCTCACTCTGGTCCAGGCTGACCTGGAATTTACTCTGTCATCTCAGGGTGGCCTTGAACTCATGGCAATCCTCCTACCTCTGCCTCCCGAGTGCTGGGATTAAAGGCGTGCGCCACCACGCCCGGCTCATTTCATAGATTTTGACTTAATTTTATATAAGTGCTGCTATTCATGTTCCCTTTTTTATTTGCATGGAATATCTTTTTTCCATCCTATTACTTTCAATATGTTTCGGACGGTAAAGTGAGTCTTATAGACAGAATATAATTGTGTCCTGTATTTCTGTCCATTTAGCCAATATGTCCTTTGATTGAAGAAAGTAACACCTTTACATTTTTATATTTAGGATAATCATTAACATGTTCATTGTTGAAAATAATGAATTTTCTTATGACCAATTTTAAACATTATCATTTCAGACATGACCACTTCGTTGTTTTGTAGATATTGTATAGTGTGTGTGTGTGTGTGTGTGTGTGTGTGTGTGTCCTTGCCCACAGAGGACATGTCAGGTATCTTCCTCAATGTTAGTCACTCTTCACCTTATTTTTTAAAATTTATATTTATTTATTTATTTGAGACAGAGAGTAAGTGAGTGAGAATGGGCACGCCAGGACCTCTAGGATGACCTTGAATTCCTGATCCTTCTGATTCCACCTTCCACATGCTAGGTCTAGTGAATCCTGTACCACAATTGGCTCAGCGCAATTTCTATAAAATGTTTTTTTTTAATTTGTTTTTACAAAATAACAAAATTATAAAATTTGTGGGGAACTACAAACACCTGAATCTCCAAAGCAATCCAAAATAAAACCAAAACAAGAAGCCATCACTCTACCTGACCAAAACATACTTCAAAGCCTTAGTAATCAAAATAGCATGGCCTAGTGTGAAAAGGCGCATAGAGCTGTTTCCCAAGTGTACATCATGGAGAAAGGATATATTCAATAAATCGTGTTGGGAAAACAACATGTACATGTAGAAAAGGTAGGCCTTTACTGCACACTGTACAAAACTATTCAAGGTGCATTAAACATTGAAGCCACTGAAAATACTGGACGCAAACAGAGTAGAAGCTGCATGGGTTTGGCTGGGGAGCTGTGAAAAGACACATAAAGTAAGCATTTATTCAGATAAGAAAAGGTGTGGTGAGAAAGAAACCTAAGCACTCAGAAAAGAATACTTGCAGACTCTTCTATTTTTAATATTTTATTTTGAGAGAGAGAATGGGTTCTCCAAGGCCTCCAGCCACTGCAAATCAATTCCAGACACATGTGACACCTTGTGCATCTGGCTTATGTGAGTCCTGGGAAGTGTCTTTAACTGCTAAGACACCTCTCTAGCCCCATTCTTTGTTTTTCTGAAACAGGATTTTACTGTGCAGCCCAGGGTGTGGACTACAATGTATTAATGCAATCCAGACTGGCCACAAACTCATGATTCCCCTGCCCAAGCCTTTTGAGTGCCGGTATTATAGGTGTGTACCACTACACCCAGCTCAAAGTATACATCTTGTATCCACGATGTGTAAGGAATTCAAACAATAACAAAGAAGCAAAAATGCTTCTTCAAGTAGTGAACAAGTATGAAAATTCTCCACATTGAGCTGAGCGTGGTGGCACATGTCTTTAATCCCAGCACTTGGGAGGCAGAGGTAGGAGGATCACTGTGAGTTTGAGGTCACCCTGAAACTACATAGTGAATTCCAGGTCAGTCTGGGCTAGAGTGAGACCCTACCTTGAAACCCACCCCTCCCCCCCAAAAATCTTGTGTACTAGAGAAGTGCAAATGAGTTATCATAGTCAGGTTCACTCAACCCATTAACATTAAGTTTTAGCAATGATACAGAGAAATGTTGAATCTTATACACTGTTGATAGTAATATACATCATCACAGCCACTATGGAAAACAATATGAAGGTCCCTCAAAATACAAAATACTATAAAAATTAGGTATGGGGAGATGGATAAGTGGGTAAAGGCACTTGCTTGCCTTGGGTTCAATTCCCTATCAGTTATATAAAGTCAGATGCAAAGTGGCTTCCACTATGTTAGTGGGAGGTGAAGCCAGAAGAATCCATAGCTCACAGACCAGCTGGTTTGTTGTTTCATGCTGACAGTTTGTTTGCAGTGGCAAGAGACCATATCTCAAAAATCTAATCCAGTTGCCCTCTGACTTCCACACACACATCATGACATACATGTACTACTTTTAAAAATGGAACTGTCATGTGATCCAAAGATATAATTACTTTATACCAACATAGCTTCTTGTTACAATAGCAAAATACCTAAGGCCATTAACTTAGAGAAGTTTTGTTTTAGTTGATGGATCTAGAGGTTCCAGTCCAAGATAGAGCAAGCAGTACCATAACTTTGGACTTCTGGCAAGAGTGGCACATCATGGTGGAAGCCAATGACAGTAAAGTTTTTGTCTCACAAGTTAGGAAGCAGAGCAAAAGAAAAGAGGAGGCCAGAGTTCCAAAGCCCCCATGAGAGCATGAACCCTTTGGTACAGACTCCCATAGGCATCCCCCAAAGCTTTCTCTTCTTCCCAGTAGATCTGTGTTGATCATTAAATATTTAGCAGTGAGGATGTACTCATTCATCATGTGGTATTTTCTGTTTGTCAAGTGGAACCTGAATGTATGTTGGACTTTTGTGTTTTTCTCTTTCTTTATTGAGATGATGTGATTTGTGTCCTTTAGTCTATTGATGAGGATTGATTTTCAGGGGCTAAATCTACCTTGCATTTTTGGGATAAATATTCCCTGCTTATGCTGTATAGTCCTTTTTATATGTTGCTGGATTCATATAGGTAGTATTTTGTTGAGTATTTCTGCTTCTATATTCATAACAGATAGATGACTAATGTTTTCTTGTGTGGTCTTGTCTGGATTTGGAATCAGGATAATAATGTGTTCCTTAATCTTTTGGAAGTGCTGTGAAAAATCAGCATGACTTTTAAAATGTCTGGTAGAATACACTAGCATAGTCGTCAGGGTCAGGGCCTTTGTGGACAGTTTTCTGGTTACTAAATCAATCTTTTTACTTGTTGGAGTCTCTTCAGATATTTCTTCTTGAGTCGTACACAGTAGTTTGTGTCCTACCAGGAATTTTACATTTCATATGTCTTCTGTTTTTAAAAATTTTGGTTTTTTGTAGTCCAGGCTGACCTGGAATTCACTATGTGGTCTCAAGCTGACATGAACTCACGACTGTCCACCTACCTCAGTCTCCTGAGTGCTAGAATAAACGATGTGTGCCATTAGGCTGGAGAATGGCTTAGCAGTTAAGGTCTTGCCTGCAAAGCCCAAGGACCCAGGTTTGATTCTCCAGGACTCCATGTAAGCCAGATGCACAAAGTGGTGCATGCTTCAGGAGTTTGTTTGCAGCAACTGAGGCCCTGGTGTATCCATTCACTATCTGCTTCTTTCTCTCTCAAATAAAGTAAATTAAAAAAATAAAAATAAAAAGGGTGTGTGCCATCTTGTCCAGCTCTGGTATGGTTATTAAATGTTTACACAATCTCTTTATAATCCTTACTTCTATGTTCTGTGTCATAGTAATGGCAGCTTTTTTTCATTCTTGATTTTAAAGTTACACATTTGTTTCTCTCTCTCTCTCTCTCTTTTTTTTTTTTTTTTTTTTGAGGTAGAGTCTCACTCTATCTAGTCCAGGCTGACCTGGAATTCACTTTGCTGTCTCAGGGTGGCCTTGAACTCTCAGTGATCCTCCTACCTGTGCCTCCCCAAGTGCTGGGATTAAAGGCTTGCATCACCACACCTAGCTCTAAGTTCTCCTTTAGCTGCATTCTGTGTTTTGCTACATTATAACTCTGTTTGCATTCATTAGAGAAAGTATTTTATTTGCAAGGAGAGAGAGAGAGAGGGAGGGAGGGAGGGAGAGAGAATGGGTGCCCTAGGGCCTCCAGCCCCTGCAAATAAACTCCAGGTGCATGAGACACTGTGCATTCTGAGTAACATTCCATTTGGACATGAGAATGTGTATGTTCCTGTTGACTCTCCAGGTCACCAGAAATAAGCATTTGCTTTTAGGCCACCACTGGTGCCTACACTGACTGATTATATCATTGACTTATCCTTTTGTTTATTTTCTTACTTCAGGATTTCCTTTTACCGCCAGATCAGTAATTCATGTAGATATTTTCATGGTTAGTCTAGTTTTCTGAGACATTGAAGATGTTTTATACCATTATATTCTGGTATACTATTTTCTATCATTCAAAAATCATTTTCTTTAAGGAAAAGCAGTTATATTCTTGGTGATTAGTACCTAGTGTTTAACAGGGACGCTGGTTTAAATGCTGATGGATAGATACACAGATATTTCTGGGAATAAGTCCAGCAAGAAATATGGAAAAGATGTATGAGAAAATCTTCGTATGTGTTCAAGGAAGACAAATGCCATTTTTCCTTGATAGGATGGATATAGCAAATGGATTTGATTCTTCTTTAATTCAAAGGCTTGATGAAATTCTAGCAAATGTTCTCATAGATGTCAATTAATTTCTAAGAATTCTAAATGAATCTCTAGAATATCAGCTTGAAGAATTAACAAGTTGAAGTTTTAAAATTTGATTAAGGGCTGGAGAGAGAGCTCAGTGTTTTGAGGCATGAGCTTGCAAAGACGGATAGCCTTGGTTTCATTCCCCAGTGCCCATTTTAAAGCTAAATGCACAAAGTGGCACATGCATGTGGTTTCATTTACAGAGGCTGGAGGCCCTTGCATGCCCATATTTATTCTATGTGTCTCTCAAATAAGCAAAAATATTAAAAAAACAAAATAAAGGCTTGTCTGATGTTACAGCAAATTAAGTCTGATACATTGTTATCAAAAAATACATAGCAGATAAAGGGGAAAGCTGGTGTAACTGATGCTAGAGTAAGGCCATATTTTGATAGTACATAATTTCACTAGCACTTTATAACTTGAATTACTCTATTAAAATTACAAAAACCAACAAGCCGGGTGTGGTGGTACACTCCTTTAAACCCAGCACTTGGGAGGCAGAGGTAGGAGGATTCCCGTGAGTTTGAGGCTATCCTGAGCCTACCTAATCAATTCCAGGTCAGCCTAGGCCAGAGTAAGACCCTACCTCGAAAAACCAAAACTAACTAACTAACTAACTAAATAAATTATTCTGTATATAGCAGAAGTTAGATTTTATGTATTTTAACTTTCAGAATTTCTTGCCTTTTTTCTGTCAATCATTTGAAGATGTAATAATTTTCAGCTTGTGTTTTTCTTTTTTTTATTTTTATTTTTATTTTTCGAGGTAGGGTCTCATTCTGGTCCAGGCTAACCTGGAATTAACTATGTAGTCTTAGGGTGGCCTCGAACTCTTGGCGATCCTCCTATCTTTGCCTCCCAAGTGCTGGGATTAAAGGCGTGTGCCACCATGCCCGGCCCTCAGCTTGTGTTTTTCTATAGTCAACTAATTGGTTTTTTTGAACAATTAATTATCCTAGACTGCAACCATTTTTGTTAGTCTCTTAGTTATGCTATTCAAATGTGACTTCATGCTTCATTGTCTAATCCTTGTCAGTTTTATATTACTACCTAGGCAGACCTTGACATACTTTCTGTCCTTCATGAATTTCACGTTTTCTGTCATTTTTATTGGCTTCATGAAATCCTATGCATTTTGAGAGGCTGGAGAATTCATTCTGTAAGTGGATTTCCATTGCACTTGTATTTTTGAATGATAATTTGCAAAACAGTGTAAATACATTTAAAAAATATTTTTATTATTTGTGTGAGAGAGAACATGAATATGCCAGGGCCTCTTGCCCCTACAAATGAACTCCAGATGCATGGGTACCCCACTTTGTGTATCTTAGTTTACATGGGCACTGAGGAATAGAACCCTGGCCAGCAGGCATTGCAGACTGCCTTTAGCTGCTGAGCCATCTCTTCAGCCTGAAAAAAATATTTTGATGACAGTAGTCAGGATTATAGTACTATGAGGCAGAGAACATTCAATGGGACATTGACGTTTTGAAGAGGACATTTTTTTTGGTTGGTTGAGTTAGGGTCTTGCTCTAGCCCAGGCTGACCTGGAATTCACTATTAAAGAGAACTTTTAAGAGTATTTCATAATTATAAATTATACTTTGTAAACTATAAACAACATAAAAAACAAATTATAAACAACATAAGGCCATTCTATTATATCAGAACTTAATATATGGAGAAGGTGGTATGTGTATAAAACTAGTGTGGAAGGTGGGTTGTTCAAGAAAAGTAAAATCATTTTATAAAATAATTTTTAAGGAAAAGACAAGGGCCCTAATGTATTAGAGTTATGGTATTTAGAGTGTCAGGGCCCATGTCTTTTGAACTGTGTCCTTAGAAGAGGTCCAGACCCTTCAGGTTGAATTAGATGAATCTTAATGTCCTGTTACTTCTAGGACTAGTGAACAGCAGTGGGCCAGCGGGGAGCCAGAGGTACAGCCCCATGCTGCTGCTTATAGCAACCTGTGGGGTTCTTTACAAATAACTGTACTTAGGTGAAGCCAGGATTCTCCACTGTGCCACAATAAAGAATTTCACAATGAAGCAGAGTTGGAATTTGTTAAATGATTTAAACCTAGATCTAAACATAAGATTAATAGCATAGTATTCAGGGAAAGGGTAAGAGAGTGAGAGAGTGCTTGTCTATCTCTTCTGTTTACTGTGGCAAACTATAGGAGCAAAGGGGCAGGAGGATGGTTTGTTGATACTTTGTTTTCTATGTAACAGTCTCCTCTACATCAGTCTATAAGTATATAACTTACAATGTCCTAATAACATGTCAGTAGAGAACAGAACTTAGGAACTTGTGTCATGGCTGTATTACAGAAATGCCAACATAATACTTGGAATAGTAGCAGAATGTGGTGGAGTGCTGGCCTCCTGTATATCTTTTTCCACTTCATCATGTATTATACAATTATACTTTTCTTTGCCATTATTTGTTTTAAAGGTTGGAAAGTACTATTCTAAGTAATTAAGTGGGCACAGTGAGTCTCAGAGTCAGGGTAAATGAGAAATAGGCCTGTCTTATAGTTTCAGTTCCTGCTTAGAACATTGTCCTGGAGCATTTAAGTGAAGAGGATTTGAGTTAAAGCACTCTTGGTGGGTATTCCCTAGGAAGTAGAAAACATTAATGCCCTGGCAGAAATGGGCCTTAAAGTAGGTAATAGTTTATTTGTTTATTTTTGTAACTGACAACATTTTAAGGCACTATTTGTTCCAAAATGGATTTCTGGCCGGGCATGGTGGCACTTGCCTTTAGTCCCAGCACTCGGGAGGCAGAGATAGGAGGATTGCCTTGAGTTCAAGGCCACCCTGAGACTACATAGTGAATTCCAGGTCAGCCTGGGCTAGAGTGAGACCTTATTTCCAAAAAAAGAGGCAAAACTAAATAACAAAATGGATTTCTGAATCTGTGGTTGCGGGTGAGAAATTGTGTCGAGAGTGAATACTATAATATTTGACATATAAAACTGAAAAGAAACAAATCCCCCAAAATTTGACAGTAGAGAGCAATCTGTTGGCTTACATGTTTATTTTATAACATTTCTCCATGTGCATTTGTTACATATATTTAAATGTTTACCTTAATGAGGACTCCTAAAATTGTCTTACTCCATTTTTAAAATTGCCCTTCTTGGCTGTGTGTTATGAATCATCACCAGCCTGTGGTAATGATGCTCTGACATTTAGTCTTATCATTTCAGCACTTTGGAAAAGGGCCACGTTTATTTTGGCTTTGGATCCAGGAGCTGTTATGGTTAGCAGGTATATGAGAAGTCTCCTGAACACCCTCATTCTTGTTTTGAGAGGGAGACAATGCAGGCATGGTTAAGAGCATGGCTTCTGGAGTTAGAACAGTGTTCACATTTCAGCTTTGATACATACTGACCGTGAGACTTCAGGCATTATTTAAATAGTCTGACATAGTTTCAGTGAGCATACTATTTGCACAAATTAACAAAAGCATTAAAATGCCTACTGTATAATATCACTTTTCCTAAGATGAGCTGTGAAAATACTTTGTAATAAAATCTTTTGATCTTTTTTTCCCTCCATCGTGGGCCTCCTCCATAGGTTCACACATGAGAGTAACTTGGAAATGTGTCAGCTCCTTTTTTGCCTCCTTAAAACCTGAAATTGTCCCTGTTGCAGCAAGTAGGAAAGGGGTAAGCTCCTGACTTAACACCACCTGGATGCTAGCACCAAAGAGCAAGGAAAAAATCTTTAGGCCAGTCTCATTGAATGGAGATGGCAGCATCTCCCCCAAATCACATTGATCGCTGAACAAGTCCAGCAGTATATTGTACGAATTGCACATTATAAATAAGTTAAATTAATTCCAGGAGTATAGATTTAGGTTGACATTAGGAAATTAATATAATTCAACGTATTTTACAAAAATAAGTAGCCATCCTAAATACATGCAATGCAAGCATCTGGCAAAGCTCTGCATATATGCAACTCCTTCCCAAAAGGAACTCTTAGCATACTAGGGTTCTAGTCAGTAGAATCCAATGATATAAGCTTAACCAAAAGTCAACAGCAAAAGATCTACAAGTGTGTAATTTTCTGCTGTCACAATTCGAATTGCAGTTGGCTTTACAATTTTGGTTGCTTGGAAGTTTGGCATATTCCATTTTTCTTGACTTAACTATTTTTGGAACTGTTGTGTTCTCTTTTTTATTTGGCTTTGAAAAACTATATGCATTGTTCATTTTTAATCTTTTTTTTTTTTAATTTATTTGAAAGCGACAGACACAGAGAGAAAGACAGATAGAGGGAGAGAGAGAATGGGCGCGCCAGGGCTTCCAGCCTCTGCAAACGAACTCCAGATGCGTGTGCCCCCTTGTGCATCTGGCTAACGTGGGACCTGGGGAACTGAGCCTCGAACCGGGGTCCTTAGGCTTCACAGGCAAGTGCTTAACCGCTAAGCCATCTCTCCAGCCCATCATTTTTAATCTTAATTATTCACTTTGCTATTCTCAATAAGTTCCTCAGTGATCAGATCCTAAGAATGACTATTTTCAAAAAATTACCATCATGGGCTGGAGAGATGGCTCAGTGGTTAAGCGCTTGCCTGTGAAGCCTAAGGACCCCAGTTCGAGATTCAGTTCCCCAGGACCTACATTAGCCAGATGCACAAGGGGGCACACGTGTCTGGAGTTCATTTGCAGTGGCTGGAGGCCCTGGCGCGCCCATACTCTCTCGATCTGCCTCTTTCTCTGTCACTCTCAAATAAATAAATTACCATCATTAGTTTCAGTCATGAGAAAGGTGTTGGCCTGATCAGGGTGAAATAATTGTGCATTCCAGTAGGAAACATTCAACTTTGACGATGGCTATCTGTAATTTGCCCTGTTACTCAACTATTTCTTAGTGTCCCTCAAAGCAGATAATGCTGGCATAGTCCTTTCATCAACAAGCCTTAAAATGAATTTTACATGACATGCACCATGTAACAATGTTGTTCAGTTATACGGTGGACATCTGTAGACTACAAGGAGCAGTGGAAGCAGAGGAAAGCCAACGTGATCAAGACCTACTGTTTCTAGAAGCAGGTGTGTGGGGCTTGGAATCCTACCCTTAGAGCACTTGTGGATAGGCTGATCATTTATTCATTGTTATAAGTTCTACATTGTTTTACCTTTAAATTTGTTGTGTTTTAATACTACATTAAAGACAAGTGAATTTTTAAAGTTGCTTTGTCTCATATCTAAATTAAACTCATTCTAATTTTGTACAAACTTATTTTCTTTTTCTACTATGCTTTGATTACATGGAATAAACAAAATTACTTTTCTTGGTTTTTCCCAAGTCTTGGTCACTATACTTAAAACACTAATTATAGACAAGTGTGGTGGTGCATACCTTTCATCCCAGCACTAGGGATGCAGAGGTAGGAGGATCACTGAGTTTGAGGCCAACCTGTGATTAGAGAGAGATCCAGGTCAGCCTGGACTAGAGTGGGACCCTACCTTGAAAATACAAAAACAAAACAAAACAACAAAAAACCCCAGAATTTTGGGCTGGGGAGATTGCTTCTCAGTGTTTAAAGGCACTGCTTGCGAAGTCTAATGGATTTTGCAATGGCAGGAGGCCCTGGTGCACATATTCTCTCTATAAAATAAATAAAACAGCCGGGCGTGGTGGCGCATGCCTTTAATCCCAGCACTCGGGAGGCAGAGGTAGGAGGATTGCCATGAGTTTGAGGCTACCTTGAGAGACTACATAGTAAATTCCAGGTCAGTCTGGGCTAGAGTGAGACTGTGCCTTGAAAAACCAAAATAAAATAATGAAATAAATAAATAACAGAACGCTATCATATGCAGATATTGGTAAATTATGTATAATTATAGCACTTATATAAATACATTATTATTGTAGCAGTGACTGATTTTTCACTGTGGTCATACTGCACACACTTGTTTCAGAATGTATCTATAGGAATAATACAAAGATGGCCTGGGAGTCTATAGGATTGTGAGATTTAGCAAATAAAAATTAATGCTGAAAGTTGAGTTTCAGATAAACCATGAATAATGTTTTAGCCTGAATTAGGTATCCCTCACATAATAATTAAGATATATTTGTGCAAAAGACTGTTTGGTATGTGTCTAAGATTCATATTTCTTTCATATCTTACCTTGTATCTGCCAACTATATTTCTATCATATCTTCTGTTGTTCACCTGTAGTCTTAAGAGCCATTTTAGGCCTGGTCCTCATTACCTCCAGCACAGGTTTCTGCAACACCTACCTGGGTGGCCTTCCCCACACTCATCTGCCTCTGTTGCCTGCTGCACACTCAACCATTTTAGAAGCTATTTTCATTATGTTTACCTTTCATATGAGAAACATGGTGATTCTTACTGCTCTCCAAAGTGATTTTTAGTCATCATACTTTATATACTAAATTCTCTGTGTATGTGTGAATATACAACTTTAGGGGTGTGTTTAATTTCATAAGATATTTAAGGAAGTGTTTTCAAGATTTGTAGAGCCTCTTGGCTCCCTGTTGGTTTGCTGCTTGGATAATATTGGTGCTGGGTGTATGGTGCTTGTCTGTAAGCCCAGCACTCTGAAGGCCGAAGCAGAAGGATCAGGAATTCAAAGCCAGACTGGGCTACATGAGATCTTCCCCACCCTCTAGCCCCACAACCAATGCTGAAAGGCCTGGCGAATCTTGTAACTTTCTGATTCTTACATCTTTTGTAAGCTTTCTGATCCTCTAAACCTCTGTAAGCTTCCAGAGTCTTATGAACCCCTCTCTCCAGAAGGGAGTGTTGCAATTAAATTTGAAAGAAGTAGCAATATTCTCACCCTTCCCTACCCTTCCTCTTTTCCACAATGTTCCCATAGCCTTTGAGGGGCTAATATGGATGTCTGGTTATTGTGGCTGAACACTGGGCTACTATGCCACAGCAAGTCACTTATCCTCAGCAGCATACTGTTTGGTTGAGTAGTAGTAGTCACTGCTCATTGAAAAAGAAGTTTCCTTGTGTGACTGAGGTAGGCAGCAGCTATAATCTGTGAGCATATACCCAAATGATTACATGACATTTTGGTAAGCACATCACATATGCTTTTTCAATGAGACCTATGACTTCCCTAGCTATAGTTATTTGCTCAGGATTATAGTACTAGATATGAGGTCCTGTGGCATGGGCCTTAAGTCTAGTTGGAAAGCAGTTGTGCCCCTATTATACCAGCAAGCAGGTACATCTTCCTGGCATGTTGGTAGTGGAGCATATAGGGTCTTTTATAGTTACCTTCTCTTTGTTAGTAAAAAGGCAGCTGATGGAAGGAAAGTTCATTTTGGCTTACAGTCTTAGGAGGAAACTTCAGATGGCAGAGTAAAGTATGGCAATGAGCAGAAACTATATATAACTGCCACAGTAGGTGGAAAACAGCAGCAGGACAGTGAGCCAAGCTCTGACAAAAGGTAGCTGGGGGCTGGAGAGATGGCTTAGCGGTTAAGCGCTTGCCTGTGAAGCCTAAGGACCCCGGTTTGAGGCTCGGTTCCCCAGGTCCCACGTTAGCCAGATGCACAAGGGGGCGCACGCGTCTGGAGTTCGTTTGCAGTGGCTGGAAGCCCTGGCGCGCCCATTCTCTCTCTCCCCCTCTATCTGTCTTTCTCTCTGTGTCTGTCGCTCTCAAATAAATAAAAAATGAACAAAAATAAAAATAAAAAAAAAAAGTAGCTGGCTCTTAACATCCCTAAACCCACCCCTAACAATACACCTCTTTTAGCAATCTCCACCTCCCAAATTGCCATCAGGTGGGGACCAAGCATTCAAAACACATGAGTCTGTGTGGGACAACTGATTCAAACTACCACAGAGTCCATAACCCAACAGTGACAGTTCTTCAGCAGCCTGCATAGAATCTTTCAGAACTATAAAAGCAAGAAGGGAGAGAACTTCTAGTTTGGTACCAGCCTAATTTCTCCATGTCCTGAAGCCAAAGTACATAGTATCTTAAGCAATAGGGACTTACCAGCTAGTTCTGGCATATCACCAACAGCAGTGGCAATAGCTTTGATAGTGTGTGTGGCCCTTTGGGAGGTAACCCTGGTACTGGAATTTTCACCCAACAACCGTATGGTTCCTGGTAGTACCATTTTACAACCATGCATGGTCCCTTCACTCATAATCCTTATCTGCCGTTTTTACTGTTTTTTTGCAGGTGTATTTCCAATTCTATTAAGATGCTCAAGGGTTAGCATTATATGATGAAACTTAAAAAAAAATTTTAGTTTTATTTATTTATTTGGGAGAGACAGAGTCAGACAGAGGGAAAGAGAGAATGGGTGTGCCAGGGCATCCAACCACTGCAAACAAACTCCAGATGCATGCACCATCTCATGCATCTGGCTTATGTGGGTCATGAGGAATTGAACCTAGGTCCTTTGGCTTTGCAGGCAAATGCCTTAACCCCTAAGCCATCACGTGAGCCTGAAACTTTTTTTTGGTTGGTTTGTTTTTTCGAGGTAGGGTCTCACTTTGGTCCAGGCTGATCTGAAATTAACCCTGTAGTCTCAGGGTGGCCTTGAACTCACTGCGATCCTCCTACCTCTGCCTCCCGAGTGCTGGGATTAAAGGCGTGTGCCACCACGCCCAGCTTTTTTTTTTATTAATAAAGGATGAACAGCATCCCTGAACACCCATTCCTATCTATGTCCAGTAAGTCCCAATTTATCTTGGTGTAAGTAGCTAAGGAGATAACTTGAAAAATATTACCAATGCCCAATACATCATGAAAATATCCCATCATTTGTATCAGTTGTTTCTTAAAAGAACAATGTTGGGACAGTGGTGTGGATGACGGACACTGCTCTCAAGCCTCCCATAATCCAGTCATTCTCCATGAACATGCCTCCTTATCCCAGGATGTCCATTCATCTTCCCACCCGTGATGGGCTTGGTGGGGCTGGCTTGTGCTGCTCAGCTTAGCTAGATGTCAAGAGCAGCAAGGCTACACTGCCTGTCACCTGCTTTGCCTGCCACTGTTGCAGACTCTCTGGCTCTGGTAGGCTCAGAGCGGTGCTGTGGCCATCACTTCTCCATCAGCCACACCTGGCTGCTAAAAGGGCCTTGGGCTGGGTGAACAGCCTCCATCCCCAGTATACTTTTGAGAGAGAACTGTACTGGTCACACTGTGCAGAAGTAACTACCCCTAGGGTAAGCTTGGTCTTCTTCCACAAACACACACACACACACACAAAAGAAAGAAAGGAAGATGTTTATATGCCATCTGTATTTCTTCTTCTGAGAACTCTTTATTTAGTTCTATAGCCCATTTTTTAATTGGGTGGTTGGATTTCTTATTTAATTTTTTGGGTTCTTTGTATATCCTACATATTAATCCTCTGTCAGATGTATAGCTGACAAAGATTTTCTACCATTCTGTAGGTTGCCTATTTGCTCTATTCACAGTGTCTTTTGCCATACAAAAGCTTTGTAATTACATGAGGTACCAGTGCTTAATCTGTGGTTTTATTGCCTGAGCAACTAGGATTATATTCAGAAAGTCTTGGCCAAGACCAATATGTTGAAGGGTTTCTCTTACTTTTTACTCTAGCAGTTGCAGAGTTTCAGGTCTGATGTTAAGGTCTTTGATTCATTTGGAATTAATTCTTATGCATGGAGAGAGATAAGGATCTATTTTCATTCTTCTACAGATACATTTGCTGAAGAGGCTATCTTTTTCTCCAAGGAGTATTTTTGGGATTTTTTTCGAAGATGAGTTGGCTATAGCTACCCAGACTTACATCTGGGTCCTCTGTTGTGTTCCATTGATCTAAATGTCTGCTTTTGTGCCAGTACCATGCTGTTTTTGTTACTATGGCTCCGTAGTATAGGTCAAAATCAGGTTTGGTGATACCAACAGTCTTATTTCTGTTGCTCAAAATCGTTGTAGATATTTGAGGTTTTTTTGTGCTTCCAAGTGAATTTTTGGATTGTTTTTCCTATTTCTGTGAATAATGCCTTTGGAATTTTGCTGGGGATTGCATTAAAGGTGTAGATTGCTTTTGGTAAAATTGCCATTTTCATAATATTGGTTCGTCTAATCCAAGAACAAGGGATGTCTTTCCATTTTCTAGTATCTTCTGCAATTTCTCACTTGAGTGTTTTAAAATTTTCATTATAGAGATCCTTCACTTCCTTGGTTAGGTTTATTCCAAGGAACTTTTTGTTTTTCTTTGATGCAATTGTGAATGGGAGTGATTCTCTTATTTCATCCTCTGTGTGTTTGTAGTTAGTATATACTGATTTCTGTGTGTTTATTTTGTATCCTGCTACATGGATATAGGTGTTAATCAGCTGTAACAGTTTGCTGGTACAGTCTTTAGGGTCCTTTATGTATAAAATCATGTCATCTATAAATCCTGATAGCTTATCAAAAAAGAAAGAAAAAAAAGAAGAAAGAAGCCATTTGGTGGCACATGCCTTTAATCCTAGCACTTGAGAGGCCAAGGTAGGAGGATCACTATGAGTTCCAGTTCAGCCTGAGACTACATAGTGAATTCCAGGTTAGCCTCTGCTAGAGCAAGACCCTACCTCAACAAACAAACAAAACAACCCAAAACTTCTTGTGCTGGAGAGATAACTCAGCAGTTAAGGCACTTACTTGCCTGCAAAGCTTAAGTACCTGGGTTTAATTCCCCAGTACCTACATAAAGCCAGTCGCACAAGGTGGCCAATATGTCTGGAGGTCATTTGCAGTGGCTGGAGACCTTGACATGTCTAGCTCCTCTCTATTTCTTTCTCTCTGTCTGTCCCTCAAATAAACAATGTATTATTTTTCAGTTTTTCAAGGTAGGGTCTCACACTAGCTGAGGCTGACCTGGAATTCACTATGTAGTCTCACAGGGTGACCTTGATCTAATGGCAATCTTCCTAAGTGCTAGAATTATATGTGTATGTACACACACACACACACACACACACACACACACACACACACACACATATATACATATTAAATATATTTATTTTTTTATTTAGTTGAGAGAGATAGAGAGAATGGGCATGCCAGGGCCCCCAGCTACTGCAAATGAACTCCAGATGCTTACGCCCCCTTATGCATCTGGCTTACATGGGTCCTGGAGAGTTGACCTGGTATCCTTTGGCTTTGCAGGCAAATGCCTTAACTGCTAAGCCACCTTTCTAGCCCAATAAAAAATATGTATTTTAAAAAGTGTTCCATGAGGGCTTGAGTAATACCTCAACCATTAAAGGCTTTTGCTTGCAAAATCTGACAACCACGATCATTACTCCAGTGCTCATATAAAGTGATGCATACATTGGGAGTTAGTTTGCAGTGGCAGGAGGCCCTGACACATCCATACACACTCACTACCTGTCTGCCTCTTTTGCTCTTTTTCTCAAATGAATAAATAAAAATATTTTAAAATTAAAAAAAAAAATAATTATGCAGCTCATCACAGATCTTGCAATATGAGCTTCTGACTGTCCCATCTTCTGTTTGTTTTTTCCTTTTTCATCTTCCCTTGAATGCTGTCATAACTCACGAGCCCAATTTGCAGTGTTGCCAGAGCCTTTCCCATCTCATAAAGATCCCACTGAAGTGCTAAGCCAAGCCACTAAACCTCCATTCTAATCTTTTTTTTTTTTTTTTTTTTTTTGAGAGAGAGAGAGAGGCAGTGAGAGAATTGGCATGCAAGGGCCTCAGTCACTGGTATCAAACTCCAGATGCTTCCACCACCTAGTGGGCATGTGTGACCTTGCGCTTGCCTCACCTCTGTGTGTCTGGCCTACACGGAATAACTACTAAGCCATCTCTCCAGCTCTCCCATTCCAATCTTGAGTTCTCTGCTGAATTAACTTTTTTTCTCCTGTGAACACAGTCCTATTAGGCCTGGTGATGTGGGCATCAAACATCACCTCTTGCATCTTCAGTAACATCTGGCCATTCTAGTCCCTGGGATTCATGTGGACTGTAGCTGGCAATAATCAAGTGTCCCTAATGCCTTACATCAGAGACTGATTTCCCTCCCTCAGGTGATCCTATTTGCCCCCAATTTCCCTCAGCCTCATCAGCCAAGCTGTGAGGGACTCTTTTATTTCTTATTGAAAAGTCTTCCCCAACTCAAGCAGTTCAGATGTAGAGTATTCCATGCTTAATATAGTTTCCTCATCTGGGCTATTGTCAAGGCTTCTACATGCACACTGAATGACTCATGGATTTTCCCTTTATACCAGTTACCTTCTTGTTGCTGGAACAACACACCTGACCAGAAGTAGTGGACAGAAGGAAAAGGTTTACTTTGTCTTAGAGCATTGAGGGCAAGTTTCATCATGGCATGGCAGGGCAGAGGCTGGGCATTACTTGTTGCCACGACAGCTAGGAGGTAAGTAGCAAGAATAAGCTAGCTTTGGCAAGGGGGTTCTTGGGCTATAACACCCCAAGGCCCACCCCAAGCATCACACCTCATCCAATGAGGCTGTACCTCCAAAAGTGCCACCAGCTTGGGACTGAGGATGAGGCTTAATCACAAACACTTGAGGGGACACTTTACATTCAAACTATCATACTCTTCTGTATTCAAGGTCATTTGAGAGGGGTCTCTTGTCACTTCTACATCCCTGTCTCCTTACTATCTTATTCTTCCTATGGGTTCCAAGTTTTGGATCTCATGAAAGGCTCTTTAGGATAGATGTAATTTGTACTTTTTAACCTTTGTGTCCTGTTAGCTGTTAAGAAATGTCAAGCCAACTCTTCCATCTCCCCCTTTCTTTTGGTTCATTTTCCTGTCCAATCAGAGACAAGTGTTGAGGACAGAATCTGCAGTGTCTTTTGTTGTAATCCCTCCCTTGTGTAGGCAGGTTCTTTCTGGGTAGACAGCTGAGCCGCAGTTATGTGTCTTAGTGCCCACAGCAAAGGCCTCACAACTGCCACCGCAGCCTGCTTACTATCCCATCCCACATGTGCTACTTTCAGGGACTCCAATCCTTCAGTTATTTAGGAGGCATCTCTGTATTCATATGGCATACCCCCATTCATCAAAAGGGCATACCACCTTGTACCATGTGAAAGGAAGATGGCCACTCTGGGATTCTCCTCAAAGACATTCCACTCTGAGAGAACTCAGCCTTGGCTACATATCTTGCCTATAGCAGAAAGCATGTAACTGCCACTAGAAGGTATACCATCCCACACCACAAGGGGAAAAGAAGCCATATTAGATTTGGCCCTGAAGAAAGCTCATGGTTATAAATCAGTTTGAGTTCCATGCACCATCCCAGGGCCATGTAACAACCCTTCCCCAACTTCTCTTTGGCTCTGTCAGTTTGCCTTTTAGTGCAAACTGTATTACTTTTCCTGGGGAGATAGGAACAAATGTCTGTTCACTCAAGATAAGGCACTGATGCCAGGCAAAAGAAATAATTCCACCCAAGTCTAGCTTGGTGAAGCAATGAGTTTATTGGGGTTATGTAAAAGAGTATAGATGAGGGGTATCTTACAGAAGCCAAAGTGACTCAGAGGAAACTGCATTACTGAAAATCCAACCCCAGCATGGGTAACCATTAATTAAACCATATCTTTGGAGCTCCATGCCCAAGAGCAGACAATTGACCTGGTCAAGAGAGCCCCTCTCTTCCCAGCAATTGTTTACTCCTTATATAGCCTTGGGGAGGGGCCTTGTGGATCTTGTAACTTTCTGAACCTTGTAAATTTCATGAGCTGCCTGAGTTTCTAGTTCTGATAGCTTCCTAAGTCTTCAAAGCCTCCCTTCCTTGTCCAGCAGGAAATGTTTCAATTTAGAGGAAATAGCTAATAATAATATCTAAGCAAAAGGTTTAACTCTTCCCCCTCCCCTCATATACATATTTCAACCTCACAAAGACTGTCTTCTATCTTGGAAGAGATGTACTTCCTCCTGTTAAACATACCATACATATTGACTATTTGACCATCAGGCTTGTACAATGAGTGGGAAGATACAATTATATTCCAGGGATGCCATTCCTCATGTATTTCAGTGGCCATATTTCAGAATAAATTTTTGAGTAGTATTATAGTCATAAAATCATTTTAATATTTTATATTCCTTTAAAACTACTAAGTGGCCTTTGTAAAATATTTTTTTTATGTTTATATGTTTGAGAGTGACAGAGAGAGAGAGAGAAAGAGGCATAGAGAGAGAATGGGTGCACCAGGGCCTCCAGCCACTGCAAATGAACTCCAGACACATGTGTCCCCTTGTGCATCTGGCTTACGTGGGTCCTGGGTCATGAAGCCTCTAACTGGAGTCCTTAGGCTTCACAGGAAAGTGCTTAACCTCTAAGCCATCTTTCCAGCCCCTATGTGGCCATTTATATATATTCACCTTGGTATTAATTTGGCTTTTCACATAAGTCCAATATATTATTAAAATGTGAAACAAAGCTTCATTTGGGGCTGGAGAGATGGGTTAGCAGTTAAGGTGCTTGCCTGCAAAGCCAAAGGACCCAGGTTCAATTCCCTAGGACTCATGTAAGCCAGATGTACAAGGCTGCATGTGTATTTGGAGTTAGTTTGCAAGGCTAGGAGGCCATGGCACACCCATTCTCTCTCTGTCTGCTTCTCTCTCTCTCTCTCTCTCTCTTTCTCCCTATCTGTAAATAAAATAAAATAGAACTTCATCTGCCTTTCAAGCCTGATGTTCTCCCTACTTCTTTAGCCATATCTCATCCTTTTTCTGTTGTTTATGTGGTTGTCTCTTTTAAATATCATCTTTACACTGCCTGAAGCCCAGACATTATTCTATAGTTAAGAGTTTTCTATTTAATTGCCTGAACTACCTTCAGTGCCTAAGAACTATGCCCTGATCAAAGGAAAGGGCAATTCTATAATGTTCAGGTAGGGTAAAAAGTATAGCTATTTTTCTTAACTTTTACATCTTATGCCACCTTTCACCTGTCAGCAAATCTAGTGGGTCCCTCCTTCCAAATTATATCTGCTTTATCATTCTCACCAGTTTGACCTCTTCTTCCCTACTGTAGATGACCATCAAGTGAGCATGGATTATGTCAAGAGATGTCTGTCTGGTCTTTCCTGTCTGTACATTTCTTATCAGTGCAGTCAGAGTTCTTGTTAATTTAAGTTAGATCATGTCGTTACTCTGCTTAATATTCTATGATAGAGTCTCCTCTCACCATGAAAGCCTTTTTAATGATCCTTAAGATCCTACATGATTGCCTTTCTGGACATATCTCCTAATGCTCTCCCACTCTGCCCTGCTTTCACCTTTTTCTCTCTAACCTGGCATCCTGAATGATAGTTCTGCAGAATAGGTCTGCCTCTGTCTTGGGCATGTCTTTGAACTGGCTGGTGCCTCCTCACTCAATATTTGCTTCTTTCATGTTACTTCCCCAAGAGTCAGCAACCTCCCTTGCCATATTTTTCATATTAATTGTTATAACTCCTTAACATACTAAATATCTTCCCAACTCATCTTGTTTAAGGTTGTTGCAGTCTGGTTCACATTGCTGGTAGAAATCACCCAGCAAAGAGCAGCTTCTGGGAAAAAGAGATTTATTTTGGCTTACAGGCTCGAGGGGAAGTTCCACGATGGCAGGGAAAAACGATGGCATGAGCAGAGGGTGGACATCACCCCTGGCCAACATAAGGTGGACTACAGCAACAGGAGGGTGTGCCAAACACTGGCAAGGGGAAACTGGCTTTAATACCCATAAGCCCGCCCCCAACAATACACTCCCTCCAGGAGGCATTAATTCCCAAATATCCATCAGCTGGGAACCTAGCATTCAGAAAACCTAAGTTTATGGGGGACACCTGAATCAAACCACCACAAAGGTTTACTTTACATATGGCAGACATTCACTAAATATTTGAATGGATAAATACAAAGAGTAAATTTCCTTTGTTGTAATTTGTCTTTTACCTGGCATCATATATTCTGGTGGCAAATGGTTTTCACAAAATAGCTTGAACAATCATTCAAGTATGAATGTAGCCTTATAATGTGAATACTTTGAGAAAGTCAACATTTCAAAAATAACCACTGTTATGTTGAGTATAAATATAAAAAGTAATTCTGAAAAAGTTGTAGCAACAATTACTAAATATGAATAGCCTTCCTTAAGCAGTGACTTTGAATACAAATGTAGGATGTTGAACTGTGAAGAGAAACTATGAGTCATTGGAGACTGAGGGAATTAAATCAGATAAGACTTGAAGGCAGAGTGACTTTGTAGTGATTGAGAGTTAGTGATTGATGATACAAGTTAGTAATATTAATGTTGAATTGAATTATTATGGACTTAATAAATGCTAAGAGGACTAAATGCAAAGCACCAGGTGTTGTGGAAACCTTTATGTTCTATTTTATAGACAAGAATATCAAGGTTAAGGCCCACCATTCCAGGTGGTAGAAGTCATACTTGAATTTTTATTTTTATTATATTTTAGGGAGACAGCGAGAGAGAGAGAGGGAGAGATAGAATGAATTGGTGCGCCAGGGCCTTAAACATTGCAATTGAACACCAGATGCTTGTGCCACCTAGTGCACATGTATATCTTGCCCTTATGTCACCTTTGTGCATCTGGCTTATGTGAGATCTGGAGAGACATAGAACCTGGGTCCTTAGGCTTCACAGGCAAGTGCCTTAATCATTAAGCCATCTCTCCAGCCTCATATTTGAGGGTTTTTTTTTTTTTTTTTTTTTTTTCCGAGGTAGGGTCTCACTCTGTTCCAGGCTGACCTGGAATTTACTATGTAGTCTCAGGGTGGCCTCAAACTCATGGTGATCCTCCTACCTCTGCCTCCCAAATGCTGGGATTAGAGGCATGTGCCACCACGTCTGGCTTTTTCCCATATTTGGGTTTTTGACAGTGCCAAAGCCGTAGTTCCTGACCTTGAGTGAGCTGCATCCTTATTGGATTGGAATCTGCAACAGCTCACAAGAGTGAAGGTAAGGCAGGGATAAAACTATGAAAACCTCTGAAGGAGTCATAGTTTTGGAGAACAACAAACCATTTCCTAGAAAGTCCAACATAGGCATTGTTTACCACCACCTGCTCAGATTGAAGCCCTTTAAACAACAGGTGCCAGAGCTGGTTTGCAGCTAGGGACATTGGGCATACATACCATGGGTGAGATGCTCCTACTATGAGAAGAACTTAAGTCTAAGGGAACATTGCAAGGGAAGTGGTGGAAAGAATATAATTGCTGGGCTGGAGAGATGGCTTAGCGGTTAAGTGCTTGCCTGTGAAACCTAAGGACCCCGGTCTGAGGCTTGATTCCCCAGGACTCATGTTAGCCAGATGCATAAGGGGTCACACGTGTCTGGAGTTCATTTGCAGTGGCTGGAGGCCCTGGCACACCCATTCTCTCTCACTCTCAAATAAATAAATAAAAATGAACAAATAAAAAAAAAAAAAGAATGACAAAAAAGGATATAAGTGCTGTTCTTACTGCTAGCCAGGGAAGTTTCTCTATGGAGGTAGTGGTAGACACTGAGGAGACTCAACTCATCAAAGCAGAAAGTCAGAGGCTGTAAAGCTCAACACTAAATGAGGCATTTCTGTCATGCCTCCAAGGCTCAGGAAACATTGTGGAGGAGGGGATGGAAAGAATGTTAGAGCCACAGAGTGGTAAGGAGTAATTTGGGGCACTGTTATCCAGACCTGAACTGACCAGTGCATTCATGACCTTACAGTGGTTGTTAGCCCTCATAAAACCTGCACAATTCTGTGCTCATGAACATTTTGACATAGAGAATGGAGGATAAAAAGAATGAAACATCGAAACAGGAGGACTACTTGGAAAGAATAGGGTGTTCAACTGAATAGGAGTGAAGGAAGGGGGATAAAAGAAAGTAATGGGACAGGAATACAATCAAATTATAGTATGTTCATGTACTGAATTCTCAACAAAATTGTCAAGGAAAAAACAGGCTGAGTGAAAAAGAGTAGAATGAAGTCTCTCATCAGAATTTTCATGGCTCACTTAAAAAGTTAATTCTTGTTCCCCCTTATTCCTTGTTTGTATTAGTTGATTTTGCACATATTTTTTTATATTTTTAAAATCTCATCAAAAGTCAAGGACCTTTGCTGGCTTAGAGAGGGTTATATAATTCTTCACAACATTGGAAATCTTGTTAAATATTATTGCTTGCTGTAGTACATCCATAGGCAAAGCTTCTAGAATTAGACAGTCTGTCAATCACTTTAAATCTCTCCAGAATTAATCAACAGAGAGGGAAGACTTCAGCTCTAAAATAACAAGTGCCATCCAAGATACAAGCAAATCACTGTACCAGCATGAAAAGGAGGAAAGCCTCCCTTTTAGTTCAGTCATCTGTCTGTGTTTAAAAGTCCCACCTGGTTTCCTGGCAGACTGCTCCCAGTGTTTTAGGTCATTTGGTGACTGGGGGATGAAAATCATGGCAATGGTACTCTTTTTGAGGATCAGAGACAAAAATTCCCTTTAGCCAGTTAGTATTGACCTGTGTCCTACATGCTGTTGAAAAGAGTTCTTTTCAGCCCTATTCCCATTGCAGGAAACTGGGGCAAGAGGCACACCCTGATCAGCATCAAATATTGTTCTCACCAGGAGTGAAAATGGAACATAGAATTTTGACTTTGGAAAAATCTTCCCCAGGAGAGTGTTACATCTATAAAAGTATTACTCCTACTCTCCCAACTGATTTAAACTAACTGGTTTAAACAATAGCATTTTTTTTCTCTAAAGTAAATAAATAAAATAGTTAAAAATAAATCATGTGCCTGGAATTTGTTTGCAGTGGTTAGAGTCCCTAGCATGCCTATTCTCTCTCTCCCTCTCTCTCAAATAACTAACTAACTAAAATATTTTAAAATAATAGCATTTGATAGAAGTTCATTGAACTTAAGTACTAACTTAGGGATTATTGCTCTGACTGGGGGATATCAAGTCTTAATGTGCCCAGTTTCCACTGCAGTAGTTGGCACAAATCCAATTCCTTGGGGTATGTGGAGAGGGAAGCTTTGTGCAATGGCTGGGGGAATTTTATTAAGGTGCCTAGAATAGTATACTAGCAAGGTCCCTGCTTGGATGCCTACCTAACCTACCCAAGCACTGCCTCATATAAAGAGAACTCCAAAGTCTGTTTCTTTCTTTAAAAAAAATTTTTTTTTTGAGATGGGGGTTAGCTATCCAGGCCCAGGCTGGCCTTGAACTTGTGACAATCCTCCTCTCCTAACTCCATGGCTTAGAAGCTTGCACCACCATGCCCAGCCACAGTCTGTTCTTTACAATATTAGCCCACTATTTTGTGTGGCATGTTACTCTTCCGCTGGAGCCACAGATGAAGCACTAGGAGGAGTGGTCAGTCTGTAGGCTGTTCACTGGTTTATGACAGAATGGTGATAGAATCAGATTTTTCCCTGTGGGACATTGGATTTTGAGATATATGAGGAAGGTTGGCAACTGGTCATGGGAGTATAAGTGGGAAGGCAGACAAAGAGACAAAGATCTATGGTTGTGCAACTTAATTATTCTTGTGTTCTAGATTTCATGAGGAGTCAGAGCCCAGCATGTTACAGCTGGCTCTGCTACCCTAGAGCTGCTTACATGCATCTTGTCCTTTCCCAACTCTGACTTCAGAGACATCAGTAGGAACCGTTACATCACATAGATTAGCTAATGCTTCCACTCTGGTCCTCCCAGACTTCTGCATCAAGATCTCTGCATGTTAGCTGTTTCTCAGCATACCTTTGGGGTATGGGAGAGATGACACAGGAAGAAGGGGAAACAATAACTTCTATGGGGTCCTTTTTCTTAAAATGAAACAAACTGTTTAATATGTTAAAATGATTGTCACTAAGGCTATGATAAGATACACACGAGAAAGCACCATGAAATACATGATTAAAGCATCAGTGGTCAGGGCTGGAGAGATGGCTTAGCGGTTATGGCACTTGCCTGTGAAGCCTAAGGACCCACTTTGACTCCTCAGATCCTGCATAATAAGCCAGATGCACAAGGTGACCCATGCACAAGGTCGCACATGTGCACAAGGTGATGCATTCATCTGGAGTTCCATTGCAGTGGCTGGAGTCTCTGGAGCATCAATTCTCTCTCTCTCTCTCTTTTGCTCTCTCTCTCTCTTTCTCACTCATAAAAAATATTAGTGGTCAAATCTAAAAAACTCATAGTATGTTGGTCTAAAGGTGGCACCTCTCCTCCTCCCCCAGCCATCAAAGTTACAGGACCAGCATGCCAGGCCCAGAAAGGATAATCTGACAAGCTAAGCCTCTGGTTTTATTTCCACACATATTCTTTGAGGTAACCTGAGTGCCTACCAGTTACTTAAAACCACAAGGAAACAAAAGCTCAAGGAGGACAGTTTTTGAATGCCTTTTTTTTTTTTTTTAATGTCAAGAGTGTAAACCAGATTAATGTGGCAAAAAGTATGAGGTTTGAATTCCGATACTTCCTCTCTTCTTCCTGGTAGCATGCTACACAGGTACCTATACATCAGACTCTGTAGAGTGGGGACAAAAATATTACGTATTCAGATATTTTCAAGGATTCAAATGAAACACCAGGTACAGAACATCTTGCCTAGTGTCTGATATTTACTATACACCCATGAGCATTAGCTTTTTCCTCAACTCCTTAATATACTTAAGCCTTTAGAATAGCCCCTAACAGGTAATTCTGCAAAGATGATCAGCTAATTCTCCATTTACATCAACCTGAAGCACTTTGTAATGATGCTGCATTCTTTACAGTTTTCCATTTTTCACCTAACATCATTTGACAGAAACACTTTAAAAGATAGTCATAATACTACTATCCTTGGAAACATACTTTTCCCTATTATGTAGGGAGTTCCTGTATTCCAGTCTAAAACTGGATGTGCTCATTTTATTTTTGTTTTAAAAATTTAGATTATGGGCAAAGAACTATGCTAGGTGTTGCTGGGAAAGTAAGAATACCCAAATGCTTATATAAACGAGGTTAAACGTAAGGAAGGAGGGAAAGGAGGTAATATGCAAATTTCCTGAGTATTTCCTTCCAGCTACCCAGATTTTAGATACCTAATTGAATTGTAATGTTGTAGAGTTCTTAAATCTTTTATTTATGCGTGTTTGTATGTGTGTGAGAGGGCATTTACATGTGTGGGTGCATGTGAGGAGGCCAGAGATCAATGTGGGATGACTTTTTCAGGTACTTTGCACCTTAGTGCATTACACTGGCATTACAGGTGCGCACAGCCACGCCTGGCTTTTTACGTGGGGACCTGGGCTCAGGTCTTCATGCTAGTATGACCAGTACTTTGCTCATTGAGCCATCTCCTTTGTCCTCCTTCCTTTAAGTCCTTTTTTAGGTATATGACAGCGTACTTCAGTCATTTGTTCTTTATGTCGATTATCGTCGTTAGTTTGTTGGGCATAATTCATGGGCCACAATATTTTTCTATACCAGATGTTTTGGCGTCAGCCACTTGCAAATGTATTGGATTTTGGCTTATGGGCCTGAGTACTTTGCCAGAATTGAAATTGTTTGGAAATAAGGTTTCTGTCTTTGTTTATTTTTAAACATAGTGTGATATACAAATTATCCTCCCTTTAGTTCATGTTAGAATAATCCACCCTCTAAATCTGTTTGACATTGACCCCCTAAGTGTTTTACATCAATTAATCACTTCTGTAGTGCAGGACTATGTTCAGAAATAATCATATAACATCATACATCTGCAGTCATGTCCCATTTGTTTCAGTAAAAAAAAAAAGTAATTAAGACTTAATTACATTGTCTTGACAAGCTAAGGGTCATTTGGATTTGATTACTCATGGAATTAGTGCCAAAAGAAAAGTCAGGAAACTAACTCCAGCCTGTAATTAAACATCTGGCCCTGTCATTTTGATCATCAGAGGTAGCACCTTTTGAATCAGTTTCCAAGTTGAACTTGAGGCAAGTTACAATGAATACAAAATGAGTGTGCGTTGAGGGAGACGAAGAAAGGTTGAAGGTGAAGAGAATGGCTGCTATAAACTTCAGCTTTTAGCTGTTGGGAAAAATTATTTTTTATCAAGTCTGCTTTGACTCCATATATGGCGTTTAAACAGAAGTTCAGAGAAAGCCCTTTGGCCATTCTGACTCCCCACCACGCAGGCGGTGTTGTGACCCACTCCTGTCTCATAACGCCTGTCCTGGATGGAGCGGAGGGCTCCCTGGTACTTAAACTGGCCACGCTCACAACTTTGAGGCACACGCCAGAACTTTTTATCCTGCGCGCATCACAGCTCTGGACCCCGACACGTCTTCCTGCACGCCGCCTACGCTCTAGGGGGTCATGTCTCCTTTCTCTCTGAAAAGAGGGATTGCCCTCCGGCAGGGGGATTTCGGCGGTGGCGCTGGCAGAGGAGGAGGAGGAGGAGGAGGAGGAGGGGGAGGGAGGCGGGAGCTGGCAGCCTCCGAGGCCCAGGGCAGCGGGCCCCCAGTCGGCGGCTGGCCCGCGCTCTCCGGGTCGGTCCTCCCTCGCTCGTCTCCTATGCTCATATTTGGACTCGGCTGCCCGTGCCCAGGAATTTCCCGTCATGCCTCCCGCCGCCCCGTCCGTCGCCCGGAGCCGGGAGGGAGGCGGAGGAGGAGGGAGCGTGGACGGCGGCGGCTCGCTCGCTCGCTCGCTTTTCCATGAGCGCCCGGCGGACCCTCCCGCGCCCCCTCTCGCTCGGCCTCCGCCTGGCCGCGGCCGTCACCGTCGCGGTCGCCGTCGCTGTCACCGCCGAGCGCTCCGGTAAGTTCGTCTTTCTCTCCCTCCCTCCCTGCGAACCCCGCCGAGCCAGGGTGTGACCCGGGGCCCCGGCCGCGGCGGCGGCGGCGTCGGGCGCGCGCCCCCCCACCCCGGGGCTGCCGAGTCGACATGCCCCCACCCCGCCGGCCCACGTCGCGGGGGGCCGCGTGGAACGAGGTCACGGCCGGCTCCCGGCCCCCATCCCCCAGCTCCCGGCCGAGCCGAGGCGTCTGGCCGCCGCGCGTCTCACTGACACCTTATCCCGTGTCCCCGGAGCGAACCTGAGCCCGCGGGAGCCTCTCTCCGGGCGCCCGCCGGCCGCGGCGCGGGGTGGGGGGGGGGTCCCCGGGGGAGGGCGGAGCCCCGGGCCCCGCGGGAGTCGCCGGGCAGGGGGCGTGCGCGCGGGGCCCCGGGCCCGGACGTCCCCGCAGCCGGGGCTCGCTCCGACCCCGGGGAGGCCTCCCCGCCCACATAACGGGTCTGGGGCGTGGGAACGGGCGGCCGCGCCCTGTGCACGGAGAGAGTCGTGGGGCGCCCGCGGTGGGGGGTGCGCACCCCAGGGCACAAGCCATCGCTGCCCGTCCGCCCCGTGCCTCCTCTGGCTGGCATCTCATAGGCCAAAATTGAACAGAACCTGAGTTTAGCAGGTACCAATTTTGTTTTGTTTTTAAGCAGGGAAAAAAAATTTTTTTTAAAAATAAGTTTTGAACTGGGCTGTTTCAAGTGAAAGCTATTTGAATGAGAAGTGCTGGTGCTGTCTTTTTAGGTTGGTGCGGTAAGTGTGGCTATTCTGAAGTCTCGGAACAAGGAAGGTTTTAAAAAGAGCTTTCAATCTTGTGGAAAATATTAGGGAGTTTTTCCCCCCTAAAAAATTGAGTGTCATTTTAAAAAAGCAGTTTCTTGAAAATACAAGTGTAGGGTTTAAGATAAGTTGTGAAATTGCATGGGACGCTTACGTTTCTGAGAAACAAAACTTCTTGGAACTGTTAATTACCAAGTGCCGAGTTACTTAGATTTTAGGTGGCTGTCTTTGCCATCAGTAGACTGGCTAACTGTGATGCTCAAATTACTTGACAGCTGATTCTTCTAAGCATCGGTTGCAGTATAGGTGGCAACTAGATTCTAAAGTTTGTTTTATCTATAATAAAATCTTCTGAACTTACAAAGGTGATAGAAACCAATGGCAGTTATTTAATTTTTTTTAAAAAAAGATTTCCTTTTTCTTTTTCTTTTTCTTTTTTTAGTTTTATTTGGTTTTTCGAGGTAGGGTCTCACTCTGGTCCAGGCTGACCTGGAATTAACTTTGTAGTCTCAGGGTGGCCTTGAACTCATGGCGATCCTCCTACCTCTGCCTCCCGAGTGCATGCGCCACCACGCCCGGCTCCTTTTTCTTTTTATTTATTAGAGTCCGAGAGAGAGGGAGAGAGAGCGACAATGGGCGCACCAGGGCTTCCAGCCACTGCAAAGGAACTCCAGACGCGAGTGCCCCCATGTGCATCTGGCTAATGTGGGTCCTGGGGAATCGAACCTGGGTCCTCTGGCGTTGCAGGCAAGAGCCTTAACCGCTGAGACTTCCATCCAGCCCAAGTTTATTGAATGAGCATTTTGAAAATACTAACTTTAAAAGGCTAAAGACATATGATATGAAGAGAAACCAGAGTATAATACTAACTTAAACAATGCCAGTTTTGTGTTTATTTCTGAATGCTGTTTTTCTAAGACTACTTGTTTCTAGGAGTAGCTTTAATAACCCTTCCTGGCAAACACTGGATTCTGAATTCACATTTTATCAATGGGATTCTAAAAGTGCCAATAAAGGCGTAGATTGTACTGAAAGGACTACAGGGTACACTTTTTTTCCTTGCCTCAATGATATGCTGACTTACCTAATACTTATGGTAAAAGAGCCCTTGAAGACCAATATCATCTCTATGGTTGCCTCTTGCCAGTAATTTTGAACACTACGTTTATATTTGGACTATTTAAACACAATTAAAAAAATTAATCTCGATATGAGTATGAATCTATTATCTGGTGCTTTTATTAGGTGAATTTTTATTAGGTAAATTTTATTAGGTGAATATCAGGAATATTTATATTAAAATAAGTAGCCTTTTGGCATTTAGAATTTGGCACAGTGCCAGAAATGCCTATTTGCCAAGGTTATAACATATGTCATTTAGATTTTGAATCAGTACACCTTTTAACTTTTAAAGATGCTTGTTCCAGTATTTTAAAATGTTAAAACTTCTGGGCATGGTGGTGCACTCCTTTAATCCCAGCACTCGGGAGGCAGAGGTAAGAGGATCGCCATGAGTTCAAGGCCACCCTGAGACTTCATAGTGAATTCCAGGTCAACCTGAGCTAGAGTGAGACCCTACCTCGAAAAACCAAAAAACAACAACAACAACAACAAAAACTATTAGATCAGAAATCCGTGCTGCTTTGCTTAAGTAATAGGAATAAAATTAAGATTCATAAGTTTTTCCAATAGAATTATCACTTACTAATCAAACATACACCTTAAAAATCATGAAAGACCAACTTTAAGAAAAAACATTAATTATCATAATCAAATTATAATCCCTTTGACTTTATCCTTATTTGCATGACATATTACAGTTAGGGATTTGGTTCTAACATTTATCTGCTGTTTTTGTAAATGCCTTCAAACTCCATGTTCCTATAATACTGTTTTTGTTTATATAACCCGGCAGAGCCACTTACTACTGCTCCTTCAAACTTCTGTCAGTTTGTGACTTGCTGCATGTGTTAAACAGGTCTGTGTGTAGTCAGATCTGATGGGTGTGGCTACAGCTGTAGGGTGACCACATCTGTCTCAGGATTGCATTGCTACCTGTCACACACCTGAACAGCGTTCCTTAAAATTAAGCGTATGTATTTCGTTTTCCTCACTAGCAGAAAGTTCTAGTTATGTCATATGTAAAGTTTGGCTGGTGTCTGTGAGTAACTAAGCTCAGGCCCTAACACTGTCTGGCAGTTCAGTTTGGGTATTAGTGCCTGGGTTATGAGTAACACCACAGAATGCCCAGACTTCCCTGTGGTTTGGAAAGCTGTGGCTAGTACCTGGAAGCATTCCGAATGAAGTTCCCTAGACTGAGGTATCACTTTATGATTCTACCTTATGGAAGACTGAATTCCCATCTATCAGTTTTATTTATTTATCATTAACCTTCCTTTGAATCGTTGGGTAGTCAGCCATTGAATTGACTATTATATCAACAATTTCTTATTGCTGTATGGAGCTCTCAAGAGTTTACCTTGAATTTTCTATATTTTCTTCATAGGCATCATGCATTTTCCTTTTAAAATGCTCAGCACAGTCCCTGGCCCCTATTCATGTGCTTATTTGCATTGTGAAGTAATATTTGGGGCTGTTAAGAAAATAAAACTAAAGAAATAAAAAAATATTGAAAAAGTGGACCAATAATGAATTTATTGACTTTATCAAAGACTTTGATTGTTGCCTCATTTAAGTTTATGTTGTAATAACAAATGAATATGAATGTGTTTTAGCAAAAAGAAGGAAGGAGGGAAGGAATTCATTGGAAGCCAAGGACAGATAGACCTTACAGGGCCTAAGACCAACATTCTTTATCTTTAGTTTTCCATCCCTCCTCTCTCTCTCCCTTCCTCCTTCCTCCCTTCTTCCCTTTCTCCTTTCCTCCTTCCTTTCTTCTCTCTCTCCCCTTTCTTCACCTCTCCCTCTTTTTAAATTTTTTTTGTTTATTTTTATTTATTTGAAAGTGATAGAGAAAGAGGCAGATAGAGAGAGAAAGAGAGAATGAGCATGCCAGGGCCTCCAGCCACTGCAAACGAACTCCAGATGCATGCTCCCCCTTGTGCATCTGGCTAATGTGGGTCCTGGAGAATCGAGCCTCGAACCAGGGTCCTTAGGCTTCATAGGCAAGTGCTTAACTGCTAAGCCATCTCTCCAGCCCTCCCTCTTTTTGTTTTCTTTGATGGCTGTTTATTTTTTTTGTCTTTTTTGTTGTTACTGCTTTTCAAGGTTGAAGGTGGCTGCTCAGCAGCCCATAAGTGTCCCTTGGTTTCAAGCATGAGGAGAGCCAAAAGAACTGAGTGTCTGGTCTACATTCTTGAGAAGAAGGACCTGATACATAGTTTAAGTTGCATGGTTGATACATTTACTTGAAAGTCTCATCCAGTTTTACAGTTATCCATGTAGTCAGCCATTTAGATAATTTGAGTTTTAATTTTACAGTTATGTTTTGGGGTGATTAGTCTTTAAAATGTACAGCATCATCTTGGTTGCAGTGTGTATAGAACTGTGAAATACCCTCATGGGACTCGAGGAGGGCACCAAATCATTCTGCTGGAGAAATGCTAAAGAGGAAGCCTGTGTGTGTGGGTGGGTGGGGGTCAGCTGAGTGTATGCCACACTTGGAAATTATAAGCTTGGTGTGTGACTGAATTGTAAAAATTCTGTCTGGTAACCATGAATTTGTTTTGTAGATAATCATCTGTATATTTTCAGGAATTAACTGAATATAATACTGAGCTCAAATATTTCTTTAAGATTAATTCACTAAGACTACATAAAATGATGGAGCCATTTGAAATAAAAATAGTTAAAGTAATAATAATTCATAAGGTTAGGCTATTTTTGCTGCCTAGACCTCTTCCCTTATAAAAGTTGAAATCCTCATGACCTCTTGTCAGATGGTGAAATTTTCATTGTTGCTTCTATTATATCTTATCCCGTGGGTGAGACCTTGTATGTTAGTTAAGTTCATTTGTATTAATTTTCTTTACTGTGTGACAGGCTAGAGAATCTAGATTCTAGGAAAGCCATCTAGGATCCATCTCAGGTGTATTGATTCTGAGTTTTCAATGTTTTACTTCTTTATGACATTTTGCCTACTGCTGTCTTTTTCTTTGACAATGGAGCTCAATCATACTGTCCTTCTCCCTTAGTCCATATATGTTTCCTAGATTTTCATAGGCTTTCCCACAAACATTTTAATTTCCTGGGTGAAGATCAGATAAATAGAATGATAGGATTTCTGTCAACTGAAATGGAAGAGAGAGAGAGGAGACAGACAGACAGACACACAGACTATAGTTAACTCATGTGGAAGGGAATTAGCTTTGTTGAGTATAGAATATTTACCAGGTAAGATGAAGGGCAGATGTAGAAAGAATGCTCTAGTGTATATAATGAGGAATAATGGGAAGATAAAGAATGGAACATTTGGTTTGGCTTAGAACATGTAAGACTTTCAGTGCTAGGCCAGGAGTTTGGGTTGTGCTAGGGAGCTATGAAATTGGAGTTCTTGTTCCTTGAAAGGTCATAATCAGTGTTAAATTAAAGCTTGAATATCCAATGATTTAGAGGATGAATTGAATTTGGAAAGAAATCATAGGATTAATAAAGAAGTTGTGTAAGAGTTTTTTGTCAGAATGTGAAGGATTTGAATTAGGAGGGTAGCAATAGAGTGTTGCTAAATTACATTAGACCGAAATAATTAATAGGAATTTGGAAAGTAAGAGGTGAATATAAGGTGATATGATGGTTAGCCTGTATGATTGGGAGAATGTGAACTTAAAACAGGCTTGTAAATGGAGCAGAACAAGTTTTGTTTTCAATCTCTTGTGTTTGAGGTGCTGGTTCAACATTCCTGTAGAAGTGTATAGTAGAGTCATATATGTGAGACTGGAACTTCAAGGAAGAGAGGTCAGCATTGGAAATAAAACATGTATGTGTTAGGGTCGAAAAGAAGGGTGAGATGCGAGCATTTGTTGGCTAGAGTCAGAGGAGGGGTACAGGAAGAGCATCCTGAAGAAGATAGAATTTGACGTGATTTTAAGATGCTCATTTAGTATATGGCATTCGGTGAACTTTGCTGAAGGAACATAACATTTGTTAACTCCACAGAGATCACATTAGGAACATTTAACCAAGGATTCTGCATTGAGAATGGCCTTAACAAAGTGCAAAATGATCATTGCTGTTTCCTTGTTTAACTTTCCTTCTGTGGCTTTTCATCTCCCTAGAGATAAAAAATTGACTCCTTTTGTGTTTCTATCGTTCCAAGACTTGTTTCTTCTGCAACTTGGATGTATGACCATAGGGGAGATACAGCAAGAGTGATGGTATAAAAAGTGGGTTCTCAGAGTCCAGTTTTGTGACTAATTGGCTGTGTCTAAAGATAGTACATATTCATAACATTTGTACAAAGTTTATGCCCAAAATGCAATATTAAAAGTAATTTCTTTCTAAATAAAAGAAATGGGGCTCCTCCATATGCTAGTAGTTATACTTTTATTAGCTGTTGACTGAGAAGATTCATAACAAAAAACGTACTATAAAATTTTGTAATTAGTTTTTAAATATTAAAAAAACAACATACTCATGTGAGCATTATAAATTATAGAGTCTATATGTAGTACTTGATTTCTTCCTTTGAAGATACTTTTGGGGAAGTCCTTGAATCAATTTCTCATGGCTCATGTTCTCCCTGTAACTTTGGTTTCAAAATCTGAGCCATAGCTGAAATTGCGGAATGACAATGGAACTTATTTCTCGAAACCCTGTCACCATGGGCATTGCTTGTTTTATACCAGGCAATGTACTTATTATGCTAAGACTGGGCTGTCAAACAGTCTCAAGGATGAAGAGTCAGGCACAGCATGTAAACACGTTCAAACTTGCATTTGCAGACAACTGTGCATCATTCCTAGGGCTATAATGTTATTTTAGGTGAAATTTAGTGGATGATTTGTTTATACAAACATATCTATAACCAATTATTGTCATGGGCATAACAAAACTGTCCTCTCTTGCTATAAATTATACAGTGAATCTTTATAGTGTCTTGGATATATTATTCCATTTAACAACCAAAGGAACTTGAATACATATGTTCAACTTAAGACATTACTGAAAATAAGCCCATGCTACATCGTAGAATCTAGAAAAGAAGTAGGAGGGCCCTTATATAAATTACAGTCTGTTCTTTTGTTTTAAGCTGTGTTTGGTGGTCAGAAAATCTGGAATTGGCTGGAGTTGGAGAGAACTGTAATGCTTACTATAGATGGAGACTTATGTTTCTTAGATTAATGGTGTGTAATTAAGCAGAGGTTGGGCCATATCTCCCTGGACACAATCCAAGAGATTATATCGGGCAATGGGTAAGAGGCCACAAGCTATCTTTGAGTTCTAGTTTCACTATATTTGAGAGGAAAGAGAAGTACTCTGTGAACCTTGTTTCTAATTCCTTGGTGTGAATATGTCAGACTGCCTTCATGGGCCAGGGAGAGAAGGAGTTGAGGAAAGAGGGTGTTCATCTGTAAGGAGAGCAGCTTGAAACACTGCAAGCCCTGGTGTCGTGTTGTAAGGGCATCAGTATAGTGCCTTGTAAAGAGCACTGGATGTTATATTTGCAGACTGGATTCTCCTAGACCTGTTTTTTTCCTAAGTCACTTAAGTTTCTTATGTCCCAGTTTTTAAATTGGAAAAATGAGTGAATTGAACTGATATAGTTGCTTCTAAGATTCAATAACTTATGGGTTATCTGAAAGTATCTAAGTATTTTCTATAACTTTTCAATGGAATAACAAGATTAATACATTATATAAAATTTATATCTCTGTTATGTTCTGTTGAAGTTTTCATAAACTGTTTGGTTGAACTACCAATGTTCTCTAAGATCTTACATTTGAACTTTGTTGTCCAGTACACCCAGCAATTTGATCTGTAGGTGATGTTACATAACCCTTTAAAAGATTTAGTATTTATGTAAAAGATAGATTATAGAATATCTATATATCTATATATCTACATATATATCTACATATATATATATATATATGTATATAAAAAAATGTCTTGCTGAAGTAATGTCATTCAGCACTGGAAATTATGTTTTCCTATATGTGTAGCTAGGAACTGCTTGTTTGTACTAGAGAATATATCTCAGATGGGAAAGGTTCCTGTTGCAGTCAGGTTCTCATTGCTTGTAGAAATCACCTGACCAAGAGCAACTTATGGGAAAAAGAGGTTTATTTTGGCTTACAGGCTAGAGAGGAAAGCTCCATGATGGCAGGGGAAATGACGACATGAGCAGAAGGTGGACATCACCTCCTGGCCAACATAAGGTGGACCATGGCAACAGGAGAGTGTGCCAAACACTGACAAGGGGAAACTGGCTATAACACCTGTAAGCCTACCACTAATACACTGCTTCTAGGAAGTGTTAATTCCTAAAGCTCCATCCTCTGGGAACCTAGCATTCAGAACACCAAAATGTATGGGGGACTCCTGAATCAAACCACCACAGTTCCCTTTCAACAGGGTGGGCAATTTGCCTCTAGCCATCCTATAATTATATTTAGGTCTCCAAATTGGCTGAAGAAAAATAATGCTTCTGTGACAGGTAGCAAAGTGTCTTTTCTTATATTTAAAAGTTATAATGAGAGTGAGACCCTACCTCAAAACAACCCCACAAAATACAACAAAAACACCCACAAAAGTTATTATGGTCTTGCTCTTTTTTATTATGAAATATTTTACATATATATAAAGAATATAAAATGTAAGGCATAAAAAATTTTGTTTCAAAAATCTGAGTGCTCCCATCCAGCTTCAGAATGGAACGATGAAGCTGCCCATGTGATCTTTTCTACTTAGTCACAGCTTTATTCTGCTCAAAGGGACACACAATCCTGTGTTTTCTGATTTTATTCTATCATAAATGATAGCTGAAGTACTCTTGCTTTCTGTACAACTTTATGCCATCTGTGTCTCTACATATGACATTGTTTAGTAGGTTATAAAATGTATAAATATGTTATCACCTGCTGTGTATCTTGCATGGCTTGATTTTTCCCAAGAAAAAAATTGTGTGTGCTATTTATGTTGGTATCTATGATTAATTTTATGAGAGAGAAAGAGAGCGCGAGAGAACACATGCGCACGTGTACACAAGTGCCCACGAGGAAGGGAGAGAATTGGCACACCAGGGCCTGTCGCCACTGCAAACGAATTTCAGATGCATGTACCACCTGTGCACACACCTCATCTTGTGCGTCTGGCATATGTGGGTTCTGGCGAGTCTAACCTTGGTTCTTAGGCTTTGCAGACAAGTGCCTTAACTGCTAAGCCATCTCTCCATCCCTATACCTTATTTTTTTAAAGTAGGCATTTCCTTATTATCCATGTTTTTTCTGCTTATAAAAATTTTCATCTGTCTTAGTCTATAGTTTGGACTTAAGTTCATTGGTGGCTTGTGCTAGTTTAAACTGCTAGTTTTTTCAAATTTGGAAAACAGCATCTGTTTTTTTGTTTTTTTTTTTTTGAGGTAGGGTCTCTAGCCCATGCTGACTTGGAATTCTCAGTGTGGCTTCAAACTCACAGCAATCCTCTTACCTCTGACTTCCAAATGTTGGGATTAAAGGTATGCACCACCGTGCCCAGCTTTAAAATTTTTTTTAAAAATGTCTTTATATATTTTTTAGTTGGCCTATAAAGATTTAGATAACAAAAACAATTTGTTTGAATTGAGTCTTATTCCCCTTTCTCCCCATTCTCCTTACCCTGATTTTCTCTCCTTTCTCCAATATCCTCCCCCTTCTGTTTGCATGTTGACATCCTTAGTAAAAAAAAAATATGTATATATATATATTTTTATTAACTTATTTTCAAGTAGAGGGTGGTGAGAGAATGAATGAATATGAATGGACCTTGTGCCACTATCAACAAATTTCAGATGTATGTCCTACTTTGTGCATCTAGCTTTGCATGGGTTTTGGATAATCAGACCCAGGCCAGCAGGCTTTTCAGTAAGCACCTTTAACCACTGAGCCATCTCCCTGTCTCTGACATACTTTCTACAAAACATGTTTATGGTCTTTGATGAACCAGTTAGTTATCCTAACCTGACCCTGGGATTTTCAAGATACATTACATCTGTAATGTAATATATATTTTATTAATAAGGCATATAAATTGTGAATATGAATTTCCTTGTAGTGTGAAATGGCCAAAGGATATCACAAGGAAAATATAATCAAAGATTAAGTTTTGGATAGTGACTAGAAAACTGTTATTACCCAAATTTCTCAAATTATAGAAGTGAAAATTTCAGCATATGGTACTAAAATCCTTTTGTGTCCTAAGTTTCTTGCACTGCTTTTTTCCCCCTGAAGTACTTACTTATAATAACATGCTGTGATTTCTTTTATATATATCTTAAGGTTCTCCCAAACTCTTAGATCATTTCTCACTACCCTTTAGGTGCATGTGCTAAAATTTCTCTTATGAAGAAGCACTCCAACATCTCCAGTGATCAGGCTGTTGTATAAATTGTTATCTGTCATTTGTCCAAAACTATGTACTGTGAATATTCTTACATTGACAGACACTAGTTAGTCTAATCTGGGGCACAGTGTAAACCAGAGATGGTGCCTTGTTCTCAGAGGCTTTTCTTGTCAGTTTGATACTGGCATGTCTTGTTTTAGTATTTATTTTTATTTATTTATTTATTTATTTATTTATGGGAAAAAGAGAGAGATTCAGAAATAGGCAGGGGAGAGAGAGAAAGAGAAAGAGAGAGAGAATGGGTGCACCAGGGCCTCCAGCCACTGCAAACAAACTCCAGATGTGTGCGCCCACTTGTGCATCTGGCTTACGTGGGCCCTGGGGAGTCCAACCTGGGTCCTTTGGCTTTGTAGGCAAGTGCCTTAACCACTAAGCAATATCTCCAGCCCTGGCATGTCTTTTAAAAAGAGCAAGAAGATTTATTTTGTGGTAGAAGCATGGTTAGGGGAGTTAGGAGGAGGGCCTCATCGTACTGGGCTTTTAGGGAGTGTAGATACACTGTGTGATGGGGATCTAGATAGACAGTGAGGAGATCAGATGTTCATTTTCAAGTAATCAGTCTTGTTGCTGCCTGAGCAATGGATTGTAGAGACCAAAACAGAGCAACCGGTAAACAGTTTAGGAAGATGCCATTGGTTCTGATAGGAGGTGATAATGGTTAGGTCTTGGGGAAGAGGAGTGCACCGAGCTGAAACCTTGTGGACAGATTGGGTTAAGAGTCTAAGGAAAAGGGAAGAGCCACCCATATAACTTTCCTGAAATGTCTTTGGTTGAAGGAACTAATGATGTCATATCATTAAACCCAGTGGGTTTGTGTGGTCCTTAACATTTCAGATTCTGGGGATTTTGATACACTAACCTCCTAGAAATAATCCTTTCTCTTGGCTTCTAATGTGTTCTTTAAAAAGTTTATTTATTTATTTACAAGGTGGGGGAAAGAAGGGCCTGCTTCCTGTGAGCCTCTTTTTCAAGCAAAGCTCTACTCCCTAAAGGTATCACAACCTTCCAAAATCAATCTACCAACTAAGGACCAAGTGTTTCATATTCAAACCATGACACCATTATTACAGCCATCATCATTTTGTCATTCTGGGACAGCACCTTCCTTGACCTCTCCCTTTTGTTCTTAGTGCCCATGTCTTCTGGGTCTTCGATTTTTTTAAAATTATTTTTGTTATTTTTATTTATTTATTTGAGAACAACAAAGAGAAAGAGGAAGAGAGAGAGAGAGAGAGAGAGAGAGAGAGAGGGAGAGAGAGGGAGAGAGAGAGAGGGAGAGAGACAGAGAGAGAGGGAGATCGAGAGAGAGAGAATGAATGGGCACGCCAGGGCCTCCAGCCACTGCAGATGAACTCCAGGTGCATGTGCCCCCTTGTACATCTGGTTAATGTGGGTCCTGGAAAATTGAGCCTTGAACTGGAGTCCTTAGGCTTCACAGGCAAGTGCTGAACTGCTAAGCCATCTCCCCAGCCCTCTTTGTTTCTTTTTAAAAACTTACTTAAAAGTTAATTTGAGAGGACAGAGAAGGAGGGAGTGAAGGAAAGAGAGAGAGAGAAAGAGAAAGAATGAGAATGAGCACTAGGGTCTCTTCCCACTGCAAACACACTCCAGACATATGCACCAGTTTTTGCATCTGGCTTCATGTAGGTACTGGGAAAGTGAACCGGGGCCATCAGGCTTTGCAAGCAAGTGCCTTTAACCACTGAGCAATCTCCCCAGCCCTCTAGTAGTTCATTCTAGAGCAGCTCCACCTTGAAACATTGAAGCTCTTCAGGGCTCTTACATTTTATTATTTAGTATATCTCTTAAGCAGTCATATATATTTCATGGCCTTGCTTCCATATGTATGTAATTTACCCCCACCCATATCTTCTCATGCCAGGTCTCTTTCCTGATTTATGGTCCATGTTTCTACTTGTTTCCATGTCACAACTATTTGCATGACTATGTCTTAGGCACTGGAAGCATACCAACATTTCCTTTTTCATCTGAACTTCAGCTTCCCTTTTGCTTCCTGGCTTAGTTTCCTGCCATTTCTACAGTTCATTGAACTTAAGTTTAAAAAAAAAAAATCTAATACCTTACATCAATCCATTCTTTGCCCAAATTTCTACTATAGAAATTAGTCTCAATATTGTGGTCTTTTTGTAACTCCTATCCATTCTCATATTTTTGTCATATTAACTTTAAAAAAATATTTATCTTCATTTATTATTTTTTTGAGAGAGGGTGGGTAGATAAGGAGAATGGGCACTCCAGGGTGTCTAGCCACTGCAAATGAAATCCAGATGCATGCCCCACCTTGTCCATCTGGCTTACGTGGGTACTGGGGAATTGAACCTGGATCCTTGGGCTTCAAAGGGAAGTGCCTTAACCACTAAGCCATCTCTCCAGCCCTTGTATTAACTTTGAATTTGTATATCTGATCTTGTTATTCAGCTAGTGCCTTTTAAAAAGGAAGCTCCAAATTCTTACGGTGGCTTCCAAGATATACTTTGATCAGCTTCATAATCTCTCCTCTACTTCTCATGTAAACCTTCTAGTCACAGTACCTTCATCGCCTTCTGTGTGCGTCTTTTTCTATGTCTGGGCCTCTTCATTATTCATTTCAAACCAGATAACATTTGTATCGTTTCCTCTGAATTTAGTTGCTGCCAGGTAAAGCTTTTCTCCTGCTTTCCTCTGTTGTTTGGGATCTATATCCACTTTCTGCCTCTCTGTGATCCTTTATTGCACTTACAACATTGTCTTTCATTTTCTCTTGCATGTTAAGTGGCTAGGGACATGGCATCATGTTTTACTTTATCCTTAGTATCTGTTGAGCAGAAGAGGGAATGAATGCAACGTGGGCTTGCCTAGTTTAAGGAATGAGAGCCCTTCTGAGTTTGGTGTGCATTTGTCTTTTGTCAGGTCACTCAGGGTTACAAAAGGAGGAAGCAGGAAGAGTTTTGGTTTCTGTAGGTTTGTTTTCTGAACCTCAGACTTTCAACAGAGAGGAGAGGTGCAATAGGAGGGCTGAAGGAGGGTCTTGCTCTAGAAGGTTTTTCCTTCCTTCCTTCCTTCTTTTTTTTTTCATATTTATTTATTTATTTGAGAGCAGCAGGCAGAGAAAGAGGCAGAGAGAGAGAGAGAGAGAGAGAGAGAGAGAGAGAGAGAGAGCCGGAGGGAGGGAGGTAGGGAAGAGAGAGAGAGAATGGTCACGCCAGGGCCTCCAGCCACTGCAAACAAACTGCAGACACATGCTTGTGTATTTGGCTAACATGGTTCCTGGAGAATTGAGCCTTGAACTGGGTTCCTTAGGCTTCACAGGCAAGCGCTTAACTGCCAAGCCATCTCTCCAGCCCTCTTTTTGTTTTTTTTTGAGGTAGGGTCTTGCTATAGCCCAGGATGACCCTGGAATTCTCTATGTAATCTCAGGGTGGCCTCGAACTCATGGTGATCCTCCTACCTCTGCCTCCCGAGTGATGGATTAAAGGTGTGCGCCACCCACCTGGCAAGTTTCTTATTTCTAAGTGTAATATTACCTAGTATAACTGGTGTAGGCCTCCAGACAGTTGGGCTTCTGTTTTGAAAATTAGCACGGCATTGCTTTCCCCTTGTGAGGAGTGCTTTCCTCTTCTCCTTGTGAGGAGGCCACCAGTGTCAGAGCCTGATGGTCACTTGTGTGATCCACACAGAACTTTTACCCAGAAGTAAGCTCTCCATATCCAATGGCTACCCTCTCAACTTTAGAACCTGGTTGGGGATCTGTTGGCCCCACACACTTGTGGGAACAGTAGGCGCACTTGACATTACATGGGATCCAGCCCATACGTACTTCCTCTGCACACTGTATCTAGCAGAAGCTTTTTGAAAAGTAGATTTTGTTTGTATTGAATTGTGATGACTGATATAGTTCTGTTGTATGTTCTTATTGCCATTTTGATGGGAATGATGACACCTGATCCCAGGAGATCCAGAGTGAGCTCTGATTCAAAAGATAACTTCTCTTTGCTGCCAGTTTGTTCTCATATTGTGTGCACATGTATGGATGGACAGTCTCGTTCTGTCTGTCATTATGCTGTGTGCATATGTGTTGATGAACAGTCTCTTGTTCTCTGTCATCATGCTGTGCACATGTGTGTGGATGAACAATCTCGTTCTTTCTGTCATCATGCTGTGCCACACATGTGTGGATGAACAGTCTCGCGCTCTCTGTAATCATGCTGTGCACATGTATGGGTGAGCAGTCTCTTGTTACCTGTCATCATGCTGTGCACATGTATGGATGAACAGTCGTGTTCTCTTTGATTCTTCTTTGAAATGCTTCTGTGCCACTTATTTTGTAATGTGAGATGAGAGTCATTTTTAAAATTTATTTATTTATTAATTTGGAAGCAGAAAGAGACAGGAGAGAGAGAGGTGGGGGGAGAGGGAGGGAGGGAGAGAATGGGTATGCCAGGGACTGTAACCATTGCAAACAAGTCCAGATGCATGTGCCCCTTTGTGCATCTGGCTTTACATGGGTACTGAGGGATCCAATCCAGGTTGTTAGGCTTTTCAGGGAAGTAAGTGCCTTAACTGTTGAACTATATCTCCTTCCCCTGAGAGTCTTTTTTTTTTTTTTTTCCCCCAAATAGGGTCTCACTCTAGCTCAGGCTGACTTGGAATTCTCAGGGTGGCCTTGAACTCACGGTGATCCTTCTACCTCTGCCTCCAGAGTGCTGGGATTAAAGGCATGTGCCACCACACCCAGCTGAAATAATCACTTATATTTTATGCCATTAACATAGTTGATAAATTTTATTCCCTTATGATTTTTTTTGTTGTTGTTGTTTCGAGTAGGGTCTCACGCTAGTCCAGGCTGACCTGGAACTCGCTATAAGTCTCAGGGTGGCCTTGAGCTCTCAGAAATCCTCCTACCTCTGCCTCCCAAGTGCTGGGATTAAAGGCGTGCACCACCACACCTGTCTTTCCCTATGATTTTTTTTTTCCACAAGCTCTTTGGTGATATTCTATGTTTTATTTACTTCTATCTTTTTTGAAGTATTATTTTATTTTGAATTACCTTAAAGCACCAATAAACCTTACTTAATTTAATTATTACATTTTAAAAAGGCAGTATTTTTTGATTCTTCAATACAGGAGGAATTTAGGATTATTTTTCTTGTTCTTCCTTTCTTAGTGAAAATGGAGCTGGCAGGCCAAATGATTTTTCTTGAAATATTATTATTATTTTTTAAACTTTTTTTTTACTATTTATTTATTTATTTGAGAGAGAGAAAGAAAGAGGCAGATAAAGAGAATGGGCACGCCCCAGCCACTACAAATTCCAGATGCATGTACTATCTTATGCATCTGGCTTATGTGGGTCCTGGGGGATTGAACCTGGGCCCTGTGGCTTTGCACGCAAGCACCTTTGCCACTAAGCTATCTCCCCAGCCCCTGAAATACTATTTTTTACATTACACATTCTTATTGGATAATTAATATTTTTCATTTAATTATACAGTCATTATACTCAGTAATTGCAATTAAACCTTTTAAAAATATTTTATTTGTTTGAGAAAGTAAGAGAGAAAATGAGGCAGATATATAGAGAGAATGGCCATGCAGAGCCTCTAGCCACTACAAGCAAACTCCAGATACATGTGCTACCTTGTGCATTTGGCTTTACATGGGTATTGAGGAATCAGACTATGGTACTTAGACTTTGCAGGTAAGTACCCTAACTGCTGAGCCTTCTCTGCAGCCTCCAATTGTACCTTTTTATAAACTATATTTTGATATATACATCATTTATAGCCTAGAATCCATCCTTGAGCTGACTTTTTTGTTGCTGCTGTTGAAATGATCCATTGTATGTTTGCTTACTGAGCCCTTCTGTTATCTAAAGGAATTCTATAAAGGCTATATATTTTTATTTATTTGAGAGATAATGGGGGGGGTGAGGAGGGAGGTAGGGAAAGAGAGACTGACTGACTGTGGGCACGTTCAGATCTTTGGCTTCTGCCAACAGACTCCAGACACGTGTGCCACTTTGTGCGTTTGGCTTTACATGAGTACTGGGGAATTGAACTACAGGCTAGCAGGCTTTGCAAGGAAGTGCCTTTAACTGCCTACTTTCCTAGTCTGTCAATAAAGACTCTTATGTAGCCCATCAACTTTACTTTGTAAAACATTTGATCAAAATGATGACTTCAAAAAAGCATAATTAGGAAGCTGGAAAGTTCTTGTAGAATAATCAAAGTGCAAATAATATGATAATTATGGAATATAAAATGTTGCTATGAGGCTGGAGAGATGGCTCAGTATTAAGGCACTTGCTTGCAAAACCTAATGACCTGGGTTCAACTGCTTAGTACCCATGTAAAAAGCCAGATGCACAAAGTGGTACATGTATCTGGAGTTCGCTTGTAGTAGCTGGAGGTTCTAGAATGCTGTGCCTGTTCCCTCTCTTGCTGTCTCCCCTCATCTCTCTCTGCTTGCAAATAAATAAATGAAAATATATTTTAACATGTTGTGAGCTTTCTATACTGAGGAAGAACTTAGGGCAGTGGAATTTACTGGCATTTTGATGACAAACCTGTATCAAAAACAGGTTATTGCTGGTAATTGAAGACCTCAAATGGTGAACATCATCCCTGGGTCATGTGCAAAGTTAGTCCAGCATCCTAGAATAGTTTGATTTTTGAATGAGTGAGTAGTACTAGCAGTTTTAGTTGAGTTTCAGAATTTATAATTTATATTGACTTTTGGAGTTGAGAACAAGCTTAAGTTGTCAGATTTCTACTTTATTAGTGTATCTGCCTCATTGTCACACCATATGATTGACTAAAACAGTAGATTGTAAAATTTGAAGTTTTCCTTTTTGTTAAAGATGATTTCTCAGTAAGTTACATAAGCACATTTACTGAGCTAGAAACACAATCTTACTGGTATTAACTGTTAATTATTTCATTATGTCTTGCCCCAAACTAACTTTTTTTTTTTTTTTTTTTTTGAGGTAGGGTCTCTCTCTCTCTCTAGGCTGACCTGGAATTCACTATCTAGTCTCAGGGTGGCCTCAAAATCATGGCAATCCTCCTACCTCTGCCTTCCAGGTGCTGGGATTAAAGGCATGTGCCAGCATGCATGGCCCCCAAACAAATTTAATTAAACTCTTCATCTTTACAACTAATTCTATCTTCTTCCCCTCCTTATTTTCCCTTCTCATTAGACAAGTAAAACTCATTGCACTTTGTTGGATAGTTTTAAAAAATTTCATTTAAGCTGGGTTTGGTGGTGTATGCCTTTAATCTCAGCATTTGGGGGGATGGGGTACGAGGATTGCCATGAGTTCAAAGCTACCCTGAGGACTTCATAGTGAATTTCAGGTAAGCCTGAGCTAGGGTGAAACCCTACTTCAAAAAAACAATCAGTTAACTCGAAATTTAATGAAATAACTGTTATTCCCTCCCTTGTACAGGCAAGGCAACTGAAGATCTATAGAAATCACTAGGAAAATGAATTATGGAGTACTTAATTTGTTCCAGATTTATCAAGATTGTTAAGAGTTACAACTTGAACTCAGTTCTGGCTTTTTTTTTTTATGGATACTGTACTGCCTAGACAGTGATGTAGGACTCTAACCCTATGGGAACAGGGATCGTAGGCACAAAGAGGGGAAACAGATAGAGCATGTCCAGTTATAGTAAAGCATTTATTGCACCTGCATTTTGTGGAGATGAAAGACTGCTAAGTACTCAAAAGAGTTTATGAGACTAGACTGGCAGATTACAAACCTGAGATTTAATTGCAGTAATAGATATAATATTAGAGGTACTGAAGTGGAAGTTGTGCAGAGAAAGAATTCATTTATCTTCTAATGGAAGACATGGAGACAGCTATGAAGAGACACCCAAATATATCCTAAGTGTGAATGATACATAAATATATATGTCCTGCTAATAGGAGATGATGTCATCACTGTTGAAGGTTAGAAAACAAGAGTACATTCTATATATAATACAGAGAATATAGGTAATATGGTGTGAGAAACTAAACAGTTTGCTGTCATCAGCACACAATGTTTCTTGAGTCAACCACTACATCTTGAATGTCTGCTAAGAATAGGCACTCTGTGAGGTACCAGAGACAAAGTAAAGGGTGAGAATCTAGAATGTATAGTGTACCAGACTAAGTTGAGGGCTGAAGTTAAAGAAATGAAACTAATAGGTCTTGAAGAAGGGGTAGACTGGTTGAACTTGTGCTAATAAGCCTTGGAGCATGTTAAGTAGGCTTATGGCATGGTCAAAGCCAGTACACAAGGCTTTGCAGAAGAGGGCCGGCCAGATGTGAAGGAAATCAGAGGCTGAAAGGCCAGTAACAGGCCATTCATTACCTATTCTAGATGAGAGATGGAAAGAAAAGAATGCATTTAAGCAATATCCTGGGAATAAAAATGACATCAGTTAGTGTTGTTTTTGGATATGAATGGTTAAAGTAGAATCCAAAGACCAAGTTTGTGATTTGAGTCAGTAGATGGGAATGTTTTCTTAACTTATTTATTTGCAAGGAGAGAGAGAGATGGATGGATGGATGGATGGATGGATGGATGGATGGATGGATGGATAGATAGATAGATAGATAGATAGATAGATAGATAGATAGATAGATAATGGGTGCACCAGAGCCTCTCGCTGCTGCAAACAAACTCCAGATGCATATACCACTTTTTGCATCTAGCTTAATGTAGGCACTGGGGAATTGGACCTGGATCATTAGGCTTTGCAGGCAAACACCTTGACTGCTGAACCATCTCTCCAGCCCTCTAGATGGGAATACTTTTTAACAGAATCAGAAATACAGAAAGAACAACAAATTAGTAAAGGAATAAAGAAATAAACTTACTGAGAATTTTGTTTGTTAGGCTTTTTTTAAAAGACAAAATCTCTTTAGATTTGCTTTAAACTCACAGCAATCACCTACTCCAGCTTCCAAAGTGTAGATTTATCAATGTCAGATTAATAGACACTTAGGAGAGATAAGGGTTTCTCTGCTATCTCATCACCACCTGCCTAGCACTGCCTGTTATTCTCTTGTGTTGCAAATGTGTTCCAGACACTTGCACCACTTTTTGCATCTAGTTTATGTGAATGCCTGGGGTAAATGAACTTTGGGCGGTCAGGCTTTGCAAGTAAGTGCCTTTAACTACTGAGCCATCTTCTAATCTCTGTGAATATTTATAAATGAAGTAATTAACATTTTCTGAGGATAGTACACAATTCAGATATTTTATTCCTTAGAAGGACGCAGGTTTTAGTGAATTTCTAAAGGCGATCCAGAGATGATTGGGTTACATTACTGTGTTTCTTACTTTCAGAAATCTGTTAAAACCAGTCTTCCCTCATTTTGTTAAAATAATGTAAGATCTTGGGCTGGAGAGATGGCTTAGCGGTTAAGCGCTTGCCTGTGAAGCCTAAGGACCCCGGTTCGAGGCTCGGTTCCCCAGGTCCCTCATTAGCCAGATGCACAAGGGGGCGCACGTGTCTGGAGTTCGTTTGCAGAGGCTAGAAGCCTTGGTGCGCCCATTCTCTCTCTCTCCCTCTATCTGTCTTTCTCTCTGTGTCTGTCGCTCTCAAATAAATAAAATAAAAAATTAAAAAAAAATAATGTAAGATCTTGTATTTGTCCACTGATTAGATGAAATAGAAAGTGCAATAGTTATTTCTAAAGACTACTGATAAAATTTTGAGTTATTGCTTATACTATATTATGAGATAAATTCTAAATGTGTTCCTCTGTTCATTGTTCATTTACTTAATATTTATTAAACATAACTGCTTTGTACCAAGTAGTATACCAGACTGGCTATTCTCAAGGTGTGGAACCCCTTCCTCTCTCTTACTAGTCCCTCTTCTATTGGATGTCACTGTTTTGCCCACTCTCTTTCATTAGAATGTGTTGATGGGTCCAGTATTATGTAGATCTTGTGCAGGTTAATACAGCAGCTGTAGTCATAAATGCAGCCAACCACTTTGTGTCTGAAAGACAGCATTCCAATGCACTCATTTCCATATCCTTTGGCTCTTAGAGTGTTTCCACTACATCTTCTGTAATCATTGGTCCCTGAACCTACAGTAAAGGTGTCTTACTTGGTGCTGAACACTCAACTGTCATTTCTCATCAGCACTTTCATGAGTTTTGAGTCTCCCCAGGGGCCACTGCTATCTGCAAAGTGAAGCTTCTCTAATGAAGAGTCATAGCCACATTAATATATGGACATAAACATAAATGTTTAGAGGGAAGTTTGAAGGGCATAACATATCCATTTAGTGAAATAACAATAGTAGCTTTCTCCCTAGGGTATGTGACCATCCCAACCATAGATTTTTTTTAAAGATTTTATTTTTATTTATTTATTAGAGAGAGAGAGAATGGGCACACCAGGGCTTCTAGCCACTGCAAACGAACTCCAGATGCATATGCCACCATGTGCATCTGACTTATTTGGGACATGGAGAATCAAACCTGGGTCCTTAGGCTGTATAGGCATGTGCCTTAACCGCTAAGCCATCTCTCCAGCCCGCCAACCATAGGCTTTTTGATAAGGTTTTCAGTGCCCCTCCCATGAAGAGGACCCCAAATCCAGTCAGAGAGCAATTGGTCACCCCCATAACAGTCATGCTACTATTGTGTTGGTGGACACATATTGGTTGGATCCCGGTTGTGTAGCTTGCAGGGTCCACTGCTGTTTAAGACTGTTGTTAACTTTTATCCCCAGTAGACTGTATAGCACTTTCCAGCACCGATAGCTGGTCAGGAGGGAGGAGACTTCCAGGTCAGCCAGAGCTTCATTTCTCAGTGTCCTACAAAGGAAGAATATGGTGTCTTTAGCAGTAGGGTCTTACCAGCTAGTTCTGGTGAACAACCAAGAGCTTGTATTGTTTTAGGGGCCTCAGGGGTTCCTCTGGCCAACAATTCATAAGGAGGTCCCCTTACCCCTAGCACTGCAGATATTTCCTACAACAACTTATTTCTACCCTTGTTAAGGAATTTAGCTCATGTTTATGTTTCCATTTAGGCTAATATAGTTTTTTTTTAGAGCTGAGACTATAGTTTACATCTTTGCATTTTCATCAGCAGTTGCCACATTGTTTTCCATTGTAATGGGAATCAATTTTGGGAAATTGAGTAACTTAAAATAATTCCATGACTTTGTTGTTGTTAAAGGAGGAAAGATTTATTGTTGCTCATGGTTTCACAGGATCTAGTCCATCACATTGGGGAAGACATGGGGCAACAAATTCAGTTCACATGAAGGCAGGCTAGGAAGCACAACAAAAAGCTGGTGAGATAGTGAGTGGATATATGCAACAAACTTTATTGTACCAAACCAGAATTACAGCAAATAAAGAAATAGCAAGCTTAGTTTCAAGCAGCAAAGCACCCCTCAGGGTGGGAGCCCTGAAAGTGGGTAACTCAGGTGATGTCTGGATTCCAGGGGTTTAAGAGTATGGGGCTGTCTCTATCCATAATTGAAAGTGTCCTAGGCTGATTGATTGTCTATTGAAAATTCAGTGGTAACCAAGAGATCTTTTGTGCTGAGGAGGGACCAGGAAATGGGGTAGACTGATTACAGAATCAGTGATTATACAGTTTCTAAGTTTCTTAACTGTATAATTCCTGGGAGCAGGGGATTTCTTCCTCACTAGAACTCCAGACCAATCTATATCTTTTAAGTTGTTTAACTTGAAAGTGGTTTGGAAGATTTAGGGTTCCTAAAAGTCAGGGTTCTATATTACAAAGGAATCTCTGTTTAGCAAAAGGGATACCAGTCACCAGCCACCTGGTTGTTGATTTCAAGCTGTAGTTAAAGGATTGATTGATTTACCTAACAAACACTGGTTGTGTATAAACTAGGTATCAGGCATTGTGCCAATGAGAACAGTATTTTATACGGTCTTATAGGATTTTTGGAATAGATATTTTAATTAGTGGTGCCCATATGCTAATCCATGATGAAGTTGATTCTATTCATAACAAGATGAGAAAAATAGCAACCATGAAACTATCCCACTGTGGTTATTTGAATCAGATCCCCATCCCCCAAACTAATGTGTTCTGAATGCTTGGTCCCCAGTTGGTGGCAGTTTAGGAGGTGAAGCCTTACTGGAGGTGATTTGTTGGGGGCAGACTTAGTGGTGTCAGAGCTAGCTCCTTGCAGAGATTAGCTCGCTCTCCTACTTCTGTTTTTCACCTGCTGTTGCAGAAGGTTATCCAGTCTCTGCTCATGCCATGCTGTTCCCTGCCATCATAAATCTTTTCCTCTCATGAGATGCTTTTGATCAGGTGTTTTGTGCCAGTAACATGAAGATAACTACAACACCCCCAAACTAAGTATATTCTACTTAAAAGAATGTCCTTTGTCTTGAGATTATTTTCTTGTTCTTGCTGTTAGCATGACCACTGAGCCTTTCCCTCTCCTCTCCTCTCCTCTCCTCTCCTCTCCTCTCCTCTCCTCTCCTCTCCTCTCCTCTCCTCTCCTCTCCTCTCCTCTCCTCTCCTCTCCTCTCCTCTCCTCTCCTCTCCTCTCCCTTCCCCTCCCCTCTGCTCCCTTCCCCTTCACTCTTCTCTCTTTTCCTCCCCCCTCCTTTTTTCTTGAGGTAGGGATTCACTCCAGTCTACGCTGACCTGGAACTCAATCTGTAGCTCCAGGCTGGCTTTGAATTCCCAGTGATCCTCCCACTTCATCCTCTCAAGTGAGTACTGGGATTATAGACATGAGCCACCACACATGGCTTAGCATAAATTTTGTGGGTTTTTTTTTGATATTTTGGTAAGATTAGAGTCTAACATAAAATTTGTATTTATTTATTTGAGAGAAATAGAGACAGAAAGAAAGAGGCAGACACAGAGAGAGTGACTATGGATGTGCCAGGGCCTCCTGCCACTGCAAACGAATTCCAGACACATGTGCTATTTTGTGCATCTGGGTTTATGTGGGTTCTGGGGAATCAAATCCAGGCTCTCAGGCTTTGCAAACAAGCACCTTCAACTACTGAGCCATCTCTCCAGCCAGAGTCTCACATACTGTTTTTGAAAAAATTGCCAAACTTGACAGCATGCAAATTTGTCAGCTTTCTTGGCTTTTGCAGTTAGGGGAGGACGTTTTACTCACTTGTGAAAACCACTGATATAGACATTCTTTTCCATGTATTGGAGAGAGCTTTGACCTTTAAGTTTGGCATTTTAAGTCTAGGAGTACAATCAGCTCACTTACTCTACAGCTAATTTCTACTTTAAAAAATTATTTGAGAGAGAGAGTGAATGGGCATGCCAGGGCCTTCAGCCACTGCAGATGAACTCCAGATGCATGCGCCCCCTTGTGTGCACACGCAGCATTGTACGCTTGTATCACTGTGCTTATGTGGGACCTCTGATTTGAACATAGGTTCTCAGGCTTCACAGGTAAGAGTCTTAACCACTAAGACATTTCTCTAGCCCTTATTTCTACTTCTTAAGTTTTCTGGGTTTCCTGGTATAACATCTCTTTTGGTAGTTTATTCAACTTCAGGGCAAAAAATATTAATAAGCTGACTTTAAACAGATGCCTGCTATGTTCTGGGCACTTGGATACAAAGATGAAAAAAATGCTGTCCCTTCCCTTAAGAAGAGGCCTATAACTAGAAGAGGAAGGAATGAAAGGATGCCAGGGTCCTGTACATTGTCATAGAGGATATGCTAGCTTGTTTCTTGCTTGGTAGGGTTTAATATTAGAGAAGTCATGATTGGTTGGGTTGGGAGTGCTTCTAAGGAGAGAAGAGACATGCAACAAAGACAGGAAATAGAAGCAGGAAACCGAACATATTTGGGGAAATTATGAGCAGCATAGTGGTTTGGCAGGAGTAAGGGGTGGGATGGAATATGGTGATACGGCGAGAAAACAGCCTCCAGAGTTGGGTAGCAGAATTTAGGGCATAGCATGTTTTATAAGTAAAACATTAGGGCTTTTATTAGATTTACCAGAATGTGATCTGTGCAGTGGAGATGGGGTAGAAAGTGGATTATGTGGCCCTACCTATTTCAGAAGCATAGCTGTCTGCAAAATTAAGCAGATGTGCTTCGGGAGCTCTCAAGACTCTGCATGGACAGGCAGCACTCCCACGACTTCGACTGCTAAAATGTGTGTGAGAGAGTACCTTGTCTGGCATTCAGAAATATAACAGGGATTGATAAATGTTGTGCATCCATGTGAATATTTGACTCTAAGGCTATGTAAATGTAAGTTGAGGATAAACTTGGAGAATTACAGATTTTCTGATGGTTCCTGTTCATGCTTATTTTCCTCAGTTGCTTGGTGTTAATTATTTTCCTGTAGATTGTCACAACTCAGGTACATACACCACTTCTGCTTTTTTTTTTTCTAATTTATTTATTTGAGAGTGACAGACACAGAGAGAAAGACAGATAGAGGGAGAGAGAGAGAATGGGCGCGCCAGGGCTTCCAGCCTCTGCAAACGAACTCCAGATGCGTGCGCCCCCTTGTGCATCTGGCTAACGTGGGACCTAGGGAACCGAGCCTCGAACCGGGGTCCTTAGGCTTCACAGGCAAGCGCTTAACCGCTAAGCCATCTCTCCAGCCCCACTTCTGCTTTTGTACTAGGATTGTTTCTGTTTACATTCTTTACCCAGCCTGTTGAAATACTAAAATAGGAAGAGAGCTGCAAAATTGAAATATGGATGGATGGATGGATGGATGGATGGATGAATGGATGGATGGATGGATGGATGGATAGATAGGTCGATCCATCCATCCATCCATCCATCCATTCATCCATCCATCCATCCATCTGTCTATCTATCTATATAAAGGGATTGATTTATTTGGTCTTCAAAGGTATTATATCATCATCATATTTAAATTTTGGTAGGCTAAAGTTCAATCATTTCATATATATATAATATATCCTAAAGATGTATCTAACAAGTTTAGAGAAAACTTATGGAGAAGGTAAAAGATAATTTGAAGCTATATCTGGTAGCATAGAGAGATAAAATGCAATATTCTTAGCTTGTTTCAGACTTTTCTGTCATTATTAAGGGAGAAGATACAGAAGTAATTTTCTTGAATGAAGTTTCTTTATGATTTGTTTATTACTAGCCATACTTCCTCACAAGGAAACCTTGTAACAGAGTGGATGGAGTTGTTGGTACAACATGAGGTTTTTTGTGTAATAGTCAGAAGGCTAGCCACTGGAGCTAGATGGCCTGGTTCAAGAGAAATTAAGATTCATAGTCTGTGCCCCTTACTAACTGTAGAACATAGGCAATTAAAAAAAAACTTCCTTAAACCTTAATCTCTATGTAAAATAGGAAAATTATAGTATATACCTCATAAAATTGTGAGGATGAAAAGAGCTGATCAATGTGAAGTACTTAGAAGAGTGCTTGGCACATGTTGAGTGCTTAACCAGCATTAACTATAGAACTTCTTAGCCTGCTGTTTTCTTTTGGAAGAAAGAGTAATAAGTTTTCAGCCTATGTAGGATTTTTAGGTTTGTTTTGGAACATAAACTATTTTTTTAATTTTTCAAGGTGGAGTCTTGTTCTAGCCTGGAATTTACTATATAGTCTCAGGGTGGCCTTGAACTCATAGCAATCCTCCTACCTCCCTTCCCAAGTGTTGGGATTAAAGGCATGTGCCACCACCACACCTGGCTTAACTGCTGTTTTTAAATAGTGTTGATTATAATTAGATCACTAAAATTTTCTAATTCATATAATTTTAAACATAGAAAATATATGACATATTTAAGTAATACTAGTGACTAACATTTCCTGATGTATACTTTGTGCCAGGAGTCCCAGGTTCTGTTTTCACCGATTAATTTATTTGATTATTTTTGAGTTGAAGAAACCAAAGGGTGTCTTATACGAGAAACCAAAGGGTGGTCATACAAGGAGTTATGGGCACAGCCAGGAGTAAACCCAGGTGTCTGGTTCTATAGCTCATATACCCATTGTGACACTGTCTTTCACATAAATGTATTATGTATTTTAGATCTGTTGGTCAATGTTGTGCTTCATTTACTGCAAACATAAATCAGGTGGAAAATAGCTAAAGTATAATTTTGTTTAACTATTTCAGCATACACCTGGGTATGATAACATATATCTATAATCCCAGCACTTAGGAAACAAAGCCAGGAAGATAGTGACTGAGCTGGAATACATAGTAAGACTGGCTTAAAAAAAAAAAACTATAGAAAAACTAAGTACAAACAAACAAAACCCAGCCAACATATGCACATTTGTACACACAACCAAAGCACCCAGTGTGTCTAGAGAAGAGTTGGTTCTCACCTCATATGCTAGAGCCACATTTCTCTTGTTTTGAGAAGTAGAAGGTTATGGGTTGATCTGATCACAACATCCAGAAACAAGTACAATTTTTTTTTTTTTTAAATTGTAAGAGAGGCAGGGGAAGGAAGAGGATGACATGCCAGGGCCTCCAGCCACTGTAATCAAACTCCAGATGTGTGTGTTGCCTTGTGCGCATCTGTGACCTTGTGTGCTTGCATCACCTTCTACGTCTGACTTACGTGGGACCTGGAGAGTTGAACATGGGTTCTTAGGCTTTGCAGGCAATCACCTTAACTGCTAAGCCATCTTTTCAGCCCACAAATACACACTGTTTAGCACAATCTTTCACTTTATGTCTGAAGATAGTGTGCCACTTTGCATGCATGTTTGCAAACTTATCTGTATTTCTCACTGTTCTTGTGATCAATAAAGTTAGATCAAATCCTAACTTCTGAAATGCCTTCTTGGTGGATCTGAAAATGAAGCATATTGGATAGATTAAGCTCTTAGCACCCTTTAGTACCAAAGGCCTAGATGGATCTAAAAATAATCCCTGTAGTCACTACACTTTGTTAGTGCTAATGTAGCATTTTCTGGGGTAGATACACACTATATACATATGTATGTATACACACACACACATACACCTGAAACCAAAAACATTGGGCAAAACAAATTTGCCACTAGATGGAGCTCTGGCTATTTGGGTAGGAAAAACAACGCAGCGTAGTGGGAACCTTAAATCACCCAGTATCTTGCTGGAGAGCCCCTGGTATTTGTGGCCCCTTAGCATTTAATTATAGAATGCATCTTTGTTCTTTGCCTGACCTGCAGAGTGACATCACTGCCTTTCTTCCCATGCGCCAGCTTTGACACAAGCCAGATGGCCACAGTGATCGGTAGGCGCCCAGGCCGCCTGGTACAGCAGTTGATGAAGCAGAATAGGAAGATATTTTATGGTCAGCTGGGGGTGGGGGGGAGCACAATAAGGCTGCAGCTTTGCTAAGTAATTACATTTACCGTGCACACTTTATTCCTCATAGCGAAGGGTCTCAAGGAAAAAAAAATCCATTTTTATTTCTAGTGTTCAGAGGTATAGACTTTTGATCTTTTATTAGTCAGTAGTCTGTTCCAAAGGCATGCTCTTTCCCTTGCTCTGCAGTCACTCGTGAAAATGACATGTTTATTTATATTTAATGGTTCTTTCAGGCCATGCATTGTGGTGTTCACCTTCCTTCTTCCTCCCCTTTGTCTCCAGTCAGCAACACAAAAATGTTTTAGTCTTGTAGTGAGTTTACTTTGGAAAAGTCAGAGTTCAGGCATGTTAATACAAGCAGATTTCCATCAGATATACTCCAGAGTGATTTGGTAAAATATATTACTGTTTATCATGTGTTTGTTCTTCAAGGAGGTCAGGAGAGTCCAGGAAAAGATTTTTATTTGGAGGTGGTAGTCAGGAAATGAACACGGCATTGATTTTATATCCATTTTTGGGCATTTGGAGGTTAAAGCTACTTAGCATGGTAATTTTAAATAAAATATAAGAAACTGATAATAGTAATGTAGTATTTTCTATTTTCATTAGAAGATAATCTTGACCAATTGCAATAGTGTACAAAACACTTGTGAAAATCCTGAGAATTGCACTTTTGTCTAAAGTTTAATTTTCATACAGTTTTGAGACTCTTCCACATGACTCATTCCAAAGACTTTAGAAAAATATTTTTACCCTTTTGAATGCTAGGTCATGAGTACTGTTCATAGAATCTTATTTAGAAAGTTTAAATTATAAAATTGAATGAAACTATGTTCTCCATGCTTTATTCAAATTTAACACTGTCAAGTCTGTTACTTGTCCTTGATTTCTTTTTGATTCTTAAAACAATAGGAAACTCTAAAAAAGATTAGTCTTAATCTTAAATTTTCTACAGAAGGGAGATGTGGCAATAAATATGAGAACAAGGCAGCATGTATAAGATGTATAAGAATGTGACTTTGCCAGGCGTGGTGGCACACGCCTTTAATTCTAGCACTCAGGAGGCAGAGGTAGGAGGATTGCTATGAGTTCAAGGCCAGCCTGTGACTACATAGTGAATTCCAGGTCAGCCTGGGCTAGAGTGAGACCCTACCTTGTAATAAAGAATGTGGCTTCACAGATATGACAGGGTTTTCATCTTTTTTTCTACTTGCAATTTGCTTTGTGGTCATGGACCTTTGAACCTAGGTTTCCTCACTTATGTATTGGTGATAAAAACCTGCATCCTAGGTTTACCAAAAGAATAGAATGATAAAAATATGTACTTGAGGCCTCAGACAGTTTGTCACATGGTACAAACCAGTAAAAGCTAACAATTTTCAACTATTTTAAACTTCAACCTCTGGTAATGTGTTATACATTCAATTGTTACATGTGCAGCGGATTACACTTGTTGAACTGTGTATAATATGTCTTTTATTCATAAAATACAAATAAGTATGGGTTGAGAGCATGCTCATTGTCTGAAAAACAGGCATAAGAAATTTATTAGCACTATGCATGTGTGTGCTCAATTTTAAATAAAACTGCAATCATCAATTGTTCAATGAATGTGTTTAACATTTGTGGTGTTTTAATTCATTGTTTTTTTTGTTTGTTTTCTTTTTTCTCCTACTCAGCTCTTGCCCCTGTTCTTTGCCTCTCGTTTTGTTGCTGAAGATATCACAGTGATGTCTGCATTCAACCTGCTGCATTTGGTGACAAAGAGCCAGCCAGTAGCCCTGCGAGCCTGTGGGCTTCCCTCAGGTTGCTGCTTCTTATGCTGTCTGTAGTGAGGGCACTGGTCTGCGGGGTGTTTCTGCTGTAGGAAATAGGAAACCAGCACACTCTCATCTGCTGCAAAATTTCATTTTCTTTTATATGGGTCCTAATTTGAAGATGGAAATTGGTTATAAATCATCACTCTATTTGGAGTACATTCATTTTCATAATGCATAGAGCCTTTGGAAACATTGTCCAGTCTCCTTACCCAATAAATAATTGTCACTGATATTTCATTATACCTTTTTTTTGTTAATGCACATTACACATCTGTAAATCACATTGTGCAAAAGAGGCTGACAGTCTCAGTCAGAAGCTGACTCAATTCACACAAAATAGAACATTCATCTTGTTAAAGGAGAATTAAAATGTTCTTCATTCCACATGTGGAAAAAAGTTACAATGAGCAATTTTTGGATTTATACTGTAGTAAATGAAAAGATGTTCTACTTAATGAGGACCAAATAAACACATCTATTATAGCATATGTCAAAATGATAATTAAATTAGAACCACTATACTATTAAACAATGTGATTTCATAATGAAATTGTTTAATTAAAAGATAACTATCTTTAGGGCTGGAGAGATGACTTAATGGTTAAGGCACTTGCCTACAAAGCCTAAGGACCCAAGTTTAACTCTATAGGTCCCATGTAAGCCAGACACACAGGGTGACAGAATCACAATTTTGTACATGTACACAGGGTGGCACACCTGTTTGGAGTTTGGTTGAAGTGTCTAGAGGCCCTGGTGCACCAATTTCCACCCCATAAAAATATAATTGTCTTTAGATTGTGAAAAGAAACCAATTTGAAGATAAATTAAAAAAAAAAACAGATACTTTTTAATAAGCAACCATTTCAGAACAATGCTGATACAGACTAATTCTAGAATCATTTGAGATCTGGCCTTCATTTTATTGGATAGGTACCTTGGCTTTGTTTGCAAGATGAGGATAATTATAGGATCCACCTGAGAGGATTGCTTTGAGAATTAGGCTGGTATGTCTAAAAAGTGCCTAGGACATTGGTTGGAATGGAGCTAGCAACACAGACATCTTAACTAGGCTCAGCAGAGAGATCTGTTTCTAAATTCATATAGATCTATATTTTTTCAATTCCAATAGACATTTAAAAAAATTGGGTATGTCCTTCCTTTCACTATTTTTCTTCAATAGGAACCATTTGCACACAGTATTTGCTTATGATATGTCTATTTTAATTATGCATCCTCCTGTGCCAGCTTCAAATTCTATGACTAGACAAAACATTGCTTTTCTTCTTATCCAGTATTGATGAAAGCCTAGAGAAATGCTCTATCTTCCTTCCTCTGGGCTTGCAAGATGCATTTTTAATCTGGCATATGAATTGGCTAGAATAATATTCCTTCATTTCTTGACCACTCAGAAGCTACTTACACTTTTAGGTGTTATGAAAATCGGTCTTCTAGTCTACAAATTTTATGCTTATATATAAGTAAAAGCTTTTGTGTATTTCTCTCATAGGATTTTTCTCTTAGATATATAGAAATGTTGAAGATGTTAAGTGTAGCAATATTGAGACATACTACATAAAGTTTGAAATCTAAAAGTATATATATTTTTTTTTACAAGAGAGAACAGGCCAAAGTTGAAGATACAGGAAATTAAGGTGAAAGTTTGGTTTCTTCTTAATTTACTCTACCTTGATTAAAACCCATTACAACAGAAATCAGTAAATCAAAAAAAAAATTCTGCTCCCTATGTAGCACTTTAATTTTGAGTATTATTCACTATGAAACAAGTATGGAACTAGAAAAATAATTGGAACAGGTTCTTAAGGTTGATTATAACTGGATTGACCTGCATGAAGAATATATCCCAGAAGAGTGATTTATCAGTTTTCAGTTTCTTTTTCTATTCTTAATAAAGCATCATTTTATTTGAGTGATTATTAAGTGCATCTGAGTTATGGTTCACTCATGTTTGTCATTCAAGTAACTTTTCTCACTCAAATTTTTTCTTAATGTCTTATAATAGTTTCTTTTAAGGATTAAATAGAGCACCGGGATAGGAGTCAGAAAACTCTAACCATAGCTCTGTCCTTAACTTGTGTGACCTTGAACACATTAGTAAACCTGTCCGGATCTCATTATCTTCATCTTGAAAATAAGAACTAGTATTGGACAATCCATTCAGTTCTGAAATTCCACAGTTTTATTAACTACCATTTGTTTTAACTTTTGGCTAGGTTAATTATATGTTAAGGCTCTGTGTGGATTCATACTGCAAATTACAGAAAACTCTTAATAAGTGGTGGTGAGAAGATAAAAACATTTGTCATTTGAACATTAGAATTTCTGTTCACTATATCATGAAAGGATTATCTGAGGTGGGATTGAGAAGTATGCATTTATGCATACTTTTAATGCTTGGTATAAAGTATTAATATAACTTAGATAACATAGTCATTTTTAGCCAACTGAAATGTTTGTCCAAATAGTACTAGTTACAGTGACAAATCACACCTTCTCATCATGCAAATAATACATGATTGTGACATTTACTTGACTTCATTTATATGCTTGTTGGCCTCTATGAATTGAAGAGGCATGTGGTTGTTAGGTAGTTTGTAAAATATGTCTTAATATTCTAATGAATAAGTTAGGGCTCTTATACAAGTATTATGCAAATATCCATTCAAAGACATAGATATCATTTTTTAAATTATTTATTTATTTATTTGAGAGCGACAGAAACAGAGACAAAGACAGATAGAAGGAGAGAGAGAGAATGGGCGTGCCAGGGCTTCCAGCCTCTGCAAACGAACTCCAGATGTGTGCGCCCCCTTGTGCATCTGGCTAATGTGGGATCTGGGAAACTGAGCCGCGAACCGGGGTCCTTAGGCTTCACAGGCAAGTGCTTAACCGCTAAGCCATCTCTCCAGCCCATAGATATCATTTTTTAAAATATCTTTTGTTCAGTTTTTACTTAGTTGACAGTGACAGAGAGAGAGAGAGAGAGAGAGAGAGAGAGAAGCGGGGGGCGGGGGGAATGGGCTACCAGGGCCTCCAGGCACTGCAAATGAACTCCAGATGCATGTGCCCCCTTGTGCATCTGGCTAACGTGGGTCCTGGGAAATCGAGGCTCGAACTGGGGTCCTTAGGCTTCACAGGCAAGCGCTTAACCACTAAGCCATAGATATCATTTTTGAAAGTAGAACTCTATGAATCCAGGGGTATAGGACTCCAGAACTTAATATAATGTCTGGAACTTAATAAATAATATATTTGTTAAATGAATAAATAATATTTTCAAAGTTTACATGTAGGTTAATTCATAACTGTGACAAAGAATAAAAGTCTCTTTATATAGGCAGATTAAAAGTATAAATTCATAGCTTATGTCTTTTGAAGTTGTCAAAAACCTTTATAATTTTATTGCATTATACAATATAGTGCACATCTTGAGTATAAATTACATTAGTTAAATGAATAAAAATGGTAACACCAGCTGGGCGTAGTGGTGCACGCCTTTAATCCTAGCACTCAGGAGGCAGAGGTAGGAGGATCACCGTGAGTTTGAGGCCACCCTGAGACTACATAGTGAATTCCAGGTTAGCCTGGGCTAGAGTGAGACCCAACCTCAAAAAACCAAAAAAAAAAAAAAAAAAAAAAAAGAAAATTGGTAACACAAATGAGGTATATATTCTCCATAATTCTCTTGCTTTTTCTCAGGCACTTTGAGTTTGATGATACACTAATTGTTTGAGAGAGTGAATAACAGATTATGTTACTTAGATGAGAATTAAGAACTCTCTCATTATTTCACATGTATTTTACAAATAAAATTTTGCTTTTTCTCCATTTAAAATAAAAATTTTTACAGATATGCATCAAACCAAAACCCACAAGTAAAAGAACTTATTGTTCAAATTAAAACTGGTAACAATTCATTAGTAGTAACTGATGTTATACTAAAAAAAAACAAACCAGTTACTCCTGAATGTTCTGATTACTTCCTGAATAGATACTGGTTTTTAAAAACCTTTCTTGATTCACAAGAATATGGACCACATCTATAGCTCTTGATAGATGTCATGATCTCCCAGAAAAAAATAGGCATCTAAGCACAATATTTTAAATAACTTCAAGTGGTTTTTTGTTGTTGTTGTTGCTGAATCTTTTGAAACTCTTCAGGGAGGGCTCTTTGCATGGGATGTCAGAACCTCTATTTTGACAGATACACATGAAACCAGTACAAAGCTAATTTAGTACAGGATTTCTTGTTTTTTGATGTCACCAATAGAATTCTCCCTGATGGTCTGATTAAGGTCCTTAGTTCTCAGATTTCACCATTCTTACATGTTCATCTTATTTGACATTGTTTATTATATTAGAAGGTCTATAAATAAAGAAAGTTTATTGCAGTGCTGGGATTTAACTGAAGATCTCATGTCCATATCTACTTCTGGGCTAGATGCAACCAAGGGTCTCATGCCCATATCTACTTCTGAGCCATGAGCTAAGCAAGGGTCTCATGCCCATATCTAATTCTGAGCCATGATCTAAGCAAGGGTCTCGTGCCCTTATCTACTTCTAAGCCATGATATAACCAAAGGTCTTATGCACGTATCTACTTCTGGTCCAGGTGAATTTTTTCTTTTTAAGTAAAAAGATAAGTAACTTAAAAAAAAAGAGAGACACAGATTTTAACTCATAATTCACAAAAAAAATTGCCATTAGTTAATTTTCCAGTAGATGGCACTAGTTTTACATTCTTACACAGTGTGGGAGCCCATCATTAAACACATATAGGTGCATTGTACAGACTTAGACTGTGTAAAGAACATACATTTTTCTTCTTATGTTCAGACAATATTTGCAGAGTGAAAGCCTTTTTCCATTTTCAATAGGATTCTGACTCATTTTGCTTGGCCATCTCATTGAAATTGCCTTTCATATATAAACTTCCTGTAAACTAAAACAAGTGTTCGTAAATTAACTTATCTTGCACCCAAATAGCTGATTTATCAGTAATTTGTAGCCTTATATGAAGCTAAATTTTCTTCAGCAGACCACCCAAGGATTAAAGTAAATTTTATATTTTGTTTTGTTATGTTTTGAATATATATAGAATCTTGAAAATGTTATATTAAACATGTTGGTGGTTAAGCACAAATTATTTTGTGCATAAATGAAAATATTTTAGGAAAGTATGAAAATTTTATATTTAAAATGTTGACTAACGAGTACTCTGATGTAGCTGTATCTTTTCTAAAACAAAATGTTTTGGCAGTTTTATCATATAATGAAGTTTTGGTTAATGTTGGAAAGTTGCTTTAATTGTTAGATGATTTGAAAAGTATTTGTAGATAATGTCTACTTGGTCAAGGCTAAATGGTTTATAAAACTATATGTATAAATCCAAGGTGTTAGGCATGTAGGCTATTAAATATCAAATCAATTCTTAGTATTTATTTATAAAACACATTGCAGCCTCTAGTAGCAACATAGTTAAAATTGGCATGAACGACAATTAAATCTTATTTTTTGATAAATTCAGTAATTAATAATGACTAAAGGATATGAAACATATTACTCGTTTAGACAGTATTACTAATTAGACAATATGAATTTGGGGGAAATTGCATAGGTAAATAGATATTTAAGCATGTTCGCAATAATGTTACCAAAGAGATTAGGGAGGTATTTAGTCAAATGAGCTGCTTTTTTCTCTTAGCAAATAAGTTTAATGAAGGAATGGTCATGAGTAACATTTCATAAAGTTCATATGCTTACTAATATTGAGTGCACTGGATGAATTTTTATCACAGCTTCAACCTAAATGTCTTATGCAATTGAATTTCTCATGATTGCTTTTCCTAGATATATTTTAATTTAAAGCTCATTAAAATAGATTTTTTGAGATGCAGTAGCAAATTATATGTAACTGTTCTGTGCCTTTGCATTTGAAGCCAACTATTTATTTGAAAATTTAATTTTTTGCATGTGTAGATGTGTTGTCTATATGAGTACATGCATGTGTGTCCATATGTATGTGCTTTCTCATGGGTGCATGTGTGTGGAATCCAGAAGTTGATCTTAAGTGTCTTATGCAATTGTTGTCCCCCTTGCTTTTTTTTTTTTTTGAAAGCCATATTTTTATTTGCTCATTTCTTGCATTTTTAAAATTATTTATTTATTTATTTATTTGAGAGTGACAGACACAGAGAGAAAGACAGATAGAGGGAGAGAGAGAGAATGGGCACACCAGGGCTTCCAGCCTCTGCAAACGAACTCCAGACACGTGCGCCCCCTTGTGCATCTGGCTAACGTGGGACCGGGGGAACTGAGCCTCGAACCGGGGTCCTCAGGCTTCACAGGCAAGCACTTAACCGCTAAGCCATCTCTCCAGCCCTGCTCATTCCTTGCATTTAAAGGACTCTTTGATGACATCTTGGCCTGAGATTCCTTGCCATAGTCCTTAATAACTACACAACTGCAGCCAACCACCTTGAGGGTTTCCCCTCTCGATCAGTTTTCAGAGGCCTACCCAGTCCCCTAGTTTCTTCTTGTCTTCAGCCTTAATGTGGTTGGTTGTGCCCAGTGCAAAGTGCCTCCACCAACATGACATACATGGATGCTTCACAACTGGACTGAAGCACACAGAGATGGGCTTAGCGCTGGCCTCAGGCTTTGGCAGCTTCACGAATTCCACGTGGTAGGCCATCGTGCATGGGGGTGCTCTTCAGCTCCTCTTGCAGAGCAGTGTGAACATCCATTACACCTCCAGAAGCAATGCCCTTCTTGGCCATGGAGGGGGTGACCTGTGTAGCTGAATCTTGAACTCACCAGAGCCTCTGCCTCCATGCGACTCAGCGTTGGCAGGGAAAGAGGGCCTTGCTTTTTTTTTGAGATGGGGTCTCTCACTGAACCCAGAATTTACTGATAGAGCTGACCAAGATAACCAGAAAGCCCAGAAGATTTGTTTCTCTCCACCTTCTCATGTTTCCAAGTCATGTTTCCAGCTCTGTTTGAACAATTTTAAGTTGAAGTTTTATTTAAAATGCCTCAATTATTTTCCTCTTGTACATTTGGTATGTTCTCACTTATACCAGTCACTTAAAGATTTGTATTATGAAAGTGTCATCAACCAATGAAGGTGCCAGTTTAGGTGATTAATAAGTTGTATGCTTAGATTTACTCAGTAGCTTTTATGATAAACATTTTCTTCAGTACTAATATTTTCTATATTCAGCCATATAATTTCAGAGAACAGAGTATTAATTTAAATCATTTGATTATTTGAATTTTAAGCAAGCCAAGGAAATCCAGATTTCTATAGTTGTAGTTTTAAAAAATATTTAATTTTATTTATTTATTTGAGAGAGAATAAGAAAGAGGAGGACAGAGGGAGGGAAGGAGGGAAGATGAACATGCCAGGGCTCTAGCCTATGAAAATGAGCTCCAGATGCATGCACCACTTTGTGCATCGGGCTTTACATGGGTACGAGGAATCAAACCATGTTTCTTTGGGTTTGTAGGCAAGCGCTTTAACAGCTAAGCCATCTCCCCAGCCAAAGGTTGTATATTTTTACAGGTTTATTTTATTGCAAAATTCACAATAGCTCAAAATGATTCATTTCATTTGATTACTATTATTTCTTGTATGATTCTAGGCAGCATCACAGCAAATTTCAGTACTTTATACCATCTTATTGCTACTGGTGAAGAAACAAATTAGAAGCTTATTCTGTGTATTGACTAGATTGTTTTTACCACCAGTTTGCTTTCTAGACCTACCTGTACAGTTTTTTACTGTTATTTTAAAAAAATAACTTATTTATTTTTGGGGGGGCAGAGAGAGACTGGGCATGCCAGGGCCGCCAACTACTGTGAATGAACTCCAGAAGCATGTGCCACCTTGTGCATGTGGCTTACATGGGTCCTGGGGAATAGAACCAAGGTCCTTTGGTTTTGCAGGCAAGTGCCTTAACTGCTAAGCCATCTTCTCCAGCCCTTTTACTGTTTTTTTTTTTTTTAATCTCTAAACTGAGAAACACTTCAGAAACATTTTACGTATTTATCTGATTAAAATCATAAATTTGTGTTCTTACGCTTGTATTTATTTATTTATTTTGAGGCAGGGTCTCACTTCTTCCCAGGCTGACCTGGAACTCACTCTGTATCCCTGGACCCATGATAGTCCTCCTCCCTTAGTCTCTTGAGTCCTGGGATTATAGGCTTGATCCATCATTCCTGGCTAAACCTTAGTTTCTTGCTACTAGGAAGAAGAAATTGGAGGAAAGAAAGAGGAGAGAGAACACATAAAAAAAAAAAAAAAAAAGTCACCAGAGGGTGACAGTTGAATAGGCAAATCTGTTTTTATTATAGGAAATTGATTCCTGCAAAGTAAGTTCCAGAAGGACAGACGTTTTGTCTATTCAATTTACATTTTAATTCAGTAACTAGAATTGTGTCTGTCATGTAAAAGGCATTCAGTTAATATCTGTTGAACATGGAATGGCTGTGAATAAGTATATCATCTTATGTATCAAAATAATGCCATGTTATAAGTAATACAATCTCTTTATTTTTTATTTTTTTGGTTTTTCAAGGTAGGGTCTCACTCTGGTCCAGGCTGATGTGGAATTAACTATATCGTCTCAGGGTGGCCTCGAACTCACAGCAATCCTCCTACCTCTGCTGGGATGAAAGACGTGCACCACCATGCCTGGCCCAATCTCTTTTCTTAAGGAAGATACATTCTAGTAAATAAGATGCCCATTTTGAGTTCACATTTTACTAACTTTAGGATGAAAGAATACTTATATGTGGTTGTATAAGTCTCTATAAATACTTCGTTTGTTTTACGGTGGAGGCAGGGAATGGAAGTGAGAAATACCTCACTTCTTTCTGCCCCAAATGATAGACTAGATTGCAACAGTGAAACTTCTGAAGGTTGTTGAAGGAAATTGTAGCACAGTGGTAGTGGTGGGAGATGGGAGATGGGAGGATAGGCGTGAGAATGCACTGTGGGCACATGGCTCAGTATATTCATATTAAAGTATAGACACATGGGTTCTAGAGCTAATGTAATAAATGAGTCAATTCATGGAAGAAAGCCTTAGTCTGTATACCCTGGCATATGTTGAATAGGTGTGTGACCATGTCAAGTAACTTCTTTGAGTATTAATTTTCTCTTGAGGGTTTTTGTCTAAGAAATCTGCCATTTCCCAGATTGTAATATAAGGAATATCAGTTCTACTAGTTGCCGTGTGAAACCAATCATCAGGTTGAAAAGCTGCACACGATCCTGTTTCATCTGTTCCAATATAGAATGCTTTTCACAATTTGCTACTTTAATAATGAGGATGCATCTTAAATGTCATGGTGACAAGAGTATGTCATACGGTCAATAGTGTTGTTTTTCTAGTGGACCATAAAATAAGGTATTAAAACACCACATATTTAGAGAAATATATTAGCATAAGAAGCCCATGTTAGTTAGATTTTCCTAACTTTAACTATGGAATGTTCTCCCTTTCACTGTGCAAAAGGACAAACCTTGAATTTTTTTTTCAGCCATTGGTTAAAAATAATCTTTTTATATCGTGTGTTTGTGTGTGTGTGTGTGTGTGTGTGTGTGTGTGTGTGTGTGTGGAGGACAGAGGACAACCTGGGGTGTTTCTCCTCCCCTTTCACCTTCTTTTGCGATAGTCACTCTTGCCACTGCTCCCTGCAAGCATTCAGAGTTTTTTGACTTCACCTCTCCTTACAAGTGTGTTGGGATTACAGTGACATGAGCCACTCTGCACCCAGATTTAGGTGTTGAGGAGGATGGAACTCCAGTCAGCATGTTTTGCAATCAAGCTCCTTTAATCACTGAGCCATCTCTCTAGCCCTCAGAATCAGTGTTTCATAAAATACCTTTTGTTTTATGCTGACTCAGGTAGTCTCATAGAGTTACATCCACGGAGTTAGTGAAATATTAGTCATAGTATAAAAAGACTTGAATGTGGAACTTGAGAAGTGACAAAGGCTTGACTAGTTTCAGAGGAAACTTAAACTCTATCCTTAATCATTCTTTTTGCTACACTGACTTATTAAACAAATGTTGATATAGTTTTGAAGTTAAGTTCTAAGAAAACATAGCTAAAGGGATTTAGGAGACATCTTTTAGGTAGACTTAAACAGCAATAATTGAAATGGAAAGTTGAATAAGTAAATATAGCACATACTTTTTATACCTTTCTTTTGTGCAGCATACTGCTAGGCTCTGCAAATGCAAAAATGCAAAGTTGACATACACACACACACTCTCTCTCTCTCATGGAGATATGAAAAATTCAAAGGAATTCTTATGCCCTGTGTGTGTGTGTGTTCACATGGTGTTGAGGTGTTATAGCACACATGGGGAGTTCAGAGGACATCCTCGAGTGTCCGTCCTTGCTCTCCCTCCACCTTGTTTGAGGCAGCATATCTTGATTGCTGCTCTCCCCAGGCTGTTGGGCCCATGTGCTTCTGGGTGATTGCTCTGTGTCCAGGCTTGCTGGTATTATAGATGAGTCCTACAGCTTCTGGCTTTTAGGTTGCAGGGATCCAAGCTCAGGGATTCAGGGCTTTCACTGAAAGCTCTCTGTCCATGAGCTGTCTCCTTAGCTCTCTTGTGCTTTTTCTTAAATTATCTCAATGAAAGGGAAAAAGATAAAAGTGTAGCTTTTTTTTTTCTTTAGAATCTCAGATTTTTCTAGAATGGATATAATTCAGTTAGCTGTTCATCCACTGGCCATTGCAGAATTGTATTTTGTGCATTATGCTTAATTTAAATTCAAATTCATGATGTAATTCAGAAATTTGTAGAAGTTGAGTTTTTAGATAACATTTTTCTTTCTAATGAAGTATATCAAGTTTATATCTAAATAAAATTTGCATGATAATATTAGGGAGGGCTCCTTTCTGTGGGTGGTTACCTCTCATCTCCCAGCAGTCTATGATCCCCAAGGGGAAAAAGGAGGATGGAATAGAGAGGGCTTTTTTGTGTGTGCAAATCTTTTTGATTGCATGTGAAATGTAGAATGGAAATGAGCCTGTCTGGTTTTAATTTTTTTCTATATAGGCTATGATGTTCAAGTGAAGACCCATACTAAAAAAAATTAAAAGCAGGGAACTTCAACTATGTCAGACATTTCACATGCAATCAGATAGAATTGAAGTTAAGTGACTTTCTCTTTCACTATTGTCACTTGATGATGGCAGTGCCTTAAATTTTTTTTATTCATATGCTTTACAAGCAAGAAAATGCTTTTTTGGAGCAAGACATTTAAAAATATTTTTCTAAACTTTATGGTGTACATTAACACAAAAGTCTTTGCTTCCAGTTTTTGCATGAAATTTTGAAGAATTGATAAAATCCTTTTTAGTTCTTTTTGGTACTTTAGCAATGCTGATTACATGACTACTATGTGTGAGTTAGCAATGAAATATTTGTAATCAAGTAGAGTACAGAAATGTACCAGTTGGCTTCTATCATATTGCCAGTCAAGTGAATTATAAATGAATGTTCTATTATAAATGAATGTTCTATGACCAATGAGATGATAAATCTTTTTATTATATCCTTTCAAGAAAGTTATGCAGCTTTAGAAATGTGATTTTACTATGCTAAGGTTAGAACTTTTAGTCCTATTAATATACTTTGGATACTGAGGACTCAAGCAGTCTAAGGCTGGTGATGTGATTACGTGGTAAGTGCTTGCCTAGAGCATATAAGGCCCTGGGTTCAATCCCTAGCACCACATAAACTGTGTGTGGTGGTTCACACCCATAATCTCAGCACTGGAGAGGTAGAGATGGAAGGATCAGAAGATTCTAGTCATTCTTGACTGTACTGTGAACTGTAGGCCAGCCTGGGCTACTGAAACTGTGCCTCAGAAGAGAGGGGAAATAAGGAAAACTACAATGAAGGAGCTAAGGGATGTAACTGAGTAGGAGTGTACTTGCCTTGTATGCAGGCTCTGGGTTCAGTCACCAGGCCAGCATTTAAAAAACAAAAAAGAGATATGTTACTTTGGTGTGTTTATAATATCCATGGATGTTAGTGACAGCTCTGTGTGTGCCTCCGCACAACTAATGCCAGTCCATCGAATTATTTTGCCTGAAGTAATAGGAAAACAGTGAGAAGGTATGCACTGTGATTATTATTATTATGGCAAATAAGTTAGTGCTTTTCTTCTCAAGGAACTCTTTCCTTTGAAGAGCTTTTTTTTTTTTATTTTCTGTGTGTTATAATCAGGGTTTGAAGTTCAAATGTAATTCATCTGCCTAATGTAAACATAATGCTTAAAGATGGAAACTCAAGTGAGGTACAAATTTTATGTCATTACTTATGAGTAACCCCTGCAGTAGCTAGAGGAGGACTATGAAGAGTGGCATTATAAAAGTATTTCTGAAGAGAAAAACATAGGTCACAATGGCCAAAGGATATGATTTTTTATGCTCATCCAAAATTCATCACCAAAATTTGGGTATTCTCTTATATTTGACTTCAGACTGGGAATGATGGTCTGTAGTTTAAATGAATGGCGTTAAGTAGACAAAAGCAAGTTAGCACAGACTGTGCACTGATTGTAGATTCAGAGTTCAGCCAGACAAATACTTGATGAGAGATGTTTTGAATACAGCACTGTGCTGAAAGAATATGCGCTGATTCCTTCTAGATGTAGAAAAGTTAATGGTAGCCAGTGCTTGTGTTAAGACATATAACCATAAACTCCTTGGTTTAAATGCCTGTTTTTGCATGCTTACATTGTCTACTCCATTCCTTTCCTCAGCCACATATGTGAGGATGTCTTAGAGCTTTCATTTCTTATAGTGGCCATTTCTGTTTAAATACTTTTAACTTCCCGTTAAGAAGTAAATCAGATCTATTACATAATGCTTACAGCACTTTGCAGTCCTAACTTTTATATGTCATTGTGAAAACATTAAAACACAATAAAACCTAAAGATCTCATAAGTTCTCTCAGAAGTTCTTTGGATATCAGTGCAGCCAACTTCCTCTCCTTCTCCAGGGTTTTATCTCTTTTTTTTCTTAGTGAAACCTACCTTGGTCACTTCATTTACAATTGCACCAGTGGGTTGGAGAGATGGCTTAACGGTTAAGCACTTGCCTGTGAAGCCTAAGGACCCCAGTTAAAGGCTCAATTCCCCAGGACCCACATTAGCCAGATGCAGAAGGGGGCACACGCATCTGGAGTTCATTTGCAGTGGGTGGAAGCCCTGGTGTGCCCATTCTCTCTCTCTCTTTCTGTCACTCTCAAATAAATACATAAAAATGAACAAAAAAAATTTTTTTTAAAGGACTTGTCTCCTTTAAAAAAAAAAAAAGATTGCCACCATTCCTGTTAGCCCTGCAATCCTCATTGCCCTACTCCAGGCTTGCTGTCTTTTCTTTCTGTATATTTACTACCCCCTTAGAGACCGATTAATATACTTACTTGCTTCATTGCATTTTGTCTTCCCTTACCTATGCTCTAATGGGAGCTGCAAGAGTTGACTCATTTTTTTCTCTGCTTTATACTGAGTACTTAGAATACGTAGACATTCTAAATGATTATTAAATCAGTGAATAAATATTCTTAGGTCAACATAGTACCTGGCACTTTGCAAACATTTAACATTTTTGAATATTTCAAAAAGTAAGAAAAAGTTTTGGATCCATTGTCCTCAGAGCAAGGTATGCAATTCTAGTTTTGTGGAAAACAGGCCAGAAGCAGTGTCTAGACATCTTAAATTGTGTGTTAATCTTGGGAATGTTTTCTCTCTCTGTCTGCTCTGAGAGAAAAATCAGAATTGAGGATTGCCTCTACCAGTAAGGAACTTTGCTTCTCCAATGAGGTGCATTTTTGTTCCCTTAAGCCCTTTGAATTTCTAGAGCTGTGAAAACACAAAAATCCATGGAATTATTCTAAAACTGGGCTAGGTTTAATTTTATACTTTCCCTTTTAGAATTTCTAACACCATGTCACCTAGAATTAAAAATTTGTTCAGTGCAATGCAGACTAATAACTGCTTAATTAAAACTTATAGTAAAAATTAACATACATGTTAGTTATATGTGGTCTGTAAGCAGCAGCATATTTTAGCATGAATTTTACTGTTTTATCTTAGTAAGCTCAAGTCAGTACAATATATTGTTATCTCTTACTATCTTGAGAAACTGGTTCTAGGGCCAAAATTAAAGTAATGAGTGTGTTAGGTTTTGTCATGCTTTGATTTTTTCACACTGAAATTTATGATTTCAAAGAGCTGCAAGCATTAGGTAACAGATCTGCTGTACTTAACAGGAAGGTGAAAAACATTTCAAAATTTTATGTACTTTGTGAGAATCCTCTTGAATTTTCTCACTGACCCTATGTAGAAGGGATGAACACAGGGGAAACAGACACTGGTTGATGGTCAGATGCATTTACTTTTCTGTCAAGTGCCCTAGTAATTATTACTTCTTCCCCTTAACCTTAACTTGTTAGGGATTAAAAAAAAAGTATTACATTTACTTATTTGGAAGAGAGAGATAGGCAGATAGAGTAAGAGAGAGAATGGGCACACCAGAGCCTCTATCCATTGCAAACAAGCTCCAGATGCATGTGCCACCTTGTGCATCTGGCTTACATGGGTACTGGGGAATTGAACCTGGGTCCTAACGCTTTGGAGGCAAGCACCTTAATCACTAAGCCATCTCTTTAGTTCATGTTAGGTATTTTTTTAAAGCTGAAATTTATTATGTAACTTGAGAAGAAAGCTGGAACACATTTTTTTCTGACAAACATAGTTTTGAGTTTGTGATCAAACAGTTGTGCATTTGAGTTGATATATATGTTTAGTAAATTATGTCATAACCTCTGTGAGCCTCAGTTTCTAAATCTGTAAAATGGACATGGTAGCTATCTTTTAGAATTATGTGTCTCAAAATGTGTATAGTAGGGCTGAATTTTTATTTTTCTTTTTTCCTGTGTATGTGAGTGGTTTTGTGTGTGTGTGTGTGTGTGTGTGTGTGTGTGTGTGTGTATGTATGTATGTATGTATGTATGTGTAATTACATGTCTGGGCATGCGCATGTATGCATAAATGTGTGGTGTCTAGAAGACAGCCTTGGGTGTCATCCTTAGGAAGGGTATCATTTGAGATAGAGTCTCTCATTGGTTTGGCATAATTATGTTAGACTGGCTGGCCAGCAATTTTCAGGAATCCTTTTATCTCCACCTCTCCAGTACTAGGGAGGAATTGGGATTACATTCAGTTCTTCATGCTTGAGAGACAGGCACTTTAACTACTGACCCATTATCCTAGGTTTTCCCACCCCTTCATTTCCTATTTTTACCATCTCTTGAAGATAACTTTTAGGGAAGTACTGTTTTGAGGAAGTTATTATACAAAGTAAATTACCAGAAAGATACCAAAGCATACAAATGAATGGCTAAGTTTTAAAATTCAGTTTGTGGCTGGAGGGATGGCTTACGGTGCTTGTTGGCAAAGCCAAAGGACCCAGCTTTAATTCCTTAGTACCCAAGTAAAGGCAACTGAACATGGTGGTGCATTTGTGTCTGGAGTTTGTTTGCAGATGCAAAATGCCCATTCTCCTCCCTTTCTCCCCCCTTTCTGCCTCTTTCTCAAATAAATAAATAAATAATAAAAACTCAGCTTTGACTTTAGAATTCTCTGTCATACTGGGTTTACTTAGAGTTTGATAAATGCCAGTTTTGCAGTTTTTACAGCATCAAATCTGTTGGAGCAGTTGATAAACTTCAGTCACATGATTGGGAAGCAGGCAGAACAAGAAAGCAAATTTTTTTTGTGAGGTGGAGCGTGGTGAGATGAAGCGGAGACAAGCTGCTGTGCAACTTGTGCAGCTCAGGCTAACATGGAACTCATGACCCTCCTCTGCCAGCCTTCCTAGTGTTAAGCTTTACAGGCGTGTGCAGCTTCGTCCAGTTCAGACACTGAGCTCTCGCTGTGTTTATTCCTGTTTGGAACATGAGCCCACAGATTTTATAAAAAATTCTGCCTTTAGGCAACAACATGGCAAATGCCTTAAAAAAAGTTGTTGGGCATATTTCAGTGTATAAATACCTCTGGATTGGTTCAGGCAGATGGAGATCTGCTGTTCACCAAAGTTATACTCTAGAGAATGAGTCATGATTAAATACTAGAGAGATTAACTTTGCTCCCTCAGACATACTGTGTTACCTATATAGGCACACACACACTGTGCCTTAAGAGTTCACTATTTAATGTTCACATAAAGAGAAAGGTCCTCTCCCTAACATACTTCTAAGCCAATCTAGAGGTCATTGAACAGATGTCATATAATGCAAAAGTGAAATTACCCTATGTAATAGGAAAATTAAAGTACCTAAGTTAAGATAGTAATGGGAAGCCAGTGAATTACTCTAGAATTTCAAAATGAAATGATATCTTCAAAATTAACAGTGGCACCACATGACTTTGGAAAAGTGTGATAGTAATAGGAAAATCAAAGACAAAAGTGAAACTTTTCTGAATTTATATATCCCAATTTTGGCTATGCTAGAAGAGCTAATGTAATATATCTTTCAATTTTCCAAGAAATATGTTATTTGTTGTTATTATTTATATGGAAAGTCATTTATTAAAAGCTGACTGACTTTTCATTGAATTGTAAAATCACAGTAATTGTTTCTGGTACATATACACTTCCTTTTGCTGTTAGGTAGACTTTAAAAGCCCAATTATTTTGAGAACACAGTATGACCAGAGAATGAAAATGTATAAAATTTGACAACTTTCAATAATCACTAGTATTTCTTAGAGAATAAACCTCACTTACAGTTAAGAAACAATATTTATATTTAAGGTTGAAAAGCCAGGATGTAGGAAAATTTTGCTAATTTGGAAGATGACCTTTAAGTGCACCAAAACCAAATAATTTGTAGGCTATGACATAGGGCACATTCCTACAAAATTTGTGTGAATACTGCTTTAGTGGTTCTTGAAAGACAAACAAAGAAAGCTGGACTGAAATCTTTATTCCCCTCCCAAATAAGATGGAGTCTTAACAAAGGAGTACAGCAGCACTCTTTCAAAGCTCGCCATTAAAATGAGGTCTCTGTAGCACAGTTAATGAGATGGTTCATAGTGGAAAACAATCTGTTTTTAAGAATGTTTAGATCAAAAGTAATTTCTAATCTATGAAATAAAGTCTCTTCAATACCCTTCATTCACCAGTAAAGCTTTTATGTTTGTATTATTTACTTCAATCAGATGTTTTCAATTTTACCTTTTTTCCCTGTACAAATACTTGGCATGGTTCATCAATACTGACCAACAGCTTTATTCTTTTTCTTCAGAAAAGAGAGATTTTTGAGAGAGGGAGAATGAAAAAGAGAGAAACATCTTTACCTAAATGATTTGCAAGCATCTGTGCTTTAAGCTACTTTTTATGAACACTTCTTAGTAAATGACTCAAGGTAAAAAAGCAGAAAAGCATCCAATGTTAGGAAATTGCAATCCAATACCATGTAATTTAAACCTGCAGTTGCTTCTCTTGTACTAAATGATATACAGATGGGTAGCTTAGTTCTCTCAGCTTTGGGAACACAATTGGCCTTTTTGTATGAATGAACATATATTAACTAAAAATATTTTGGGCAGAATTGCTTAATTCTAATTGTCTATATTTAAATTATTGATTTCTTTGGAATGTATAATTTTAACCACAATAATTTGTCATGTAAAGTTTATAACTAATGAACTTTTTGACAAAATTAACAAAGATGCCTTTCTAACAAATAAATCAGTCAAAATAGGTTTTTTTTTTTTTCCCGAGGTTGGGTCTCACTCTAGCGCAGTCTGACCTGGAATTCACTATGTAGGCTCAGGGTGGCCTCAAACTCATGGCAATCCTCCACCTCTGCCTCCCAAGTGCTGGTATTAAAGGTGTGCACCACCATGCCTGGCAAGTCGAAATAATATTTAAGGAGCGTATAGTGAGATAATGAGTTGAAAAGAAACTTACTTATCATAGTCCACTTATTTAAGAAAGAGCCCTTCTTAATTCAAACTGAACAAATGTTAATCAGAGAGCATTTCTACTTACTTATTAGACAATAGTAAGAATGGAAGTAGGGTTACTTAGGGTTACTTACACCAGCATAAACCTGGTATGATGTGGTGCCCAGTGAGCTGAGAGATGCAGCACCATTACTGATGTACTAGCTGTGCCTGCAGCTAGTTCTTGGCCAGCGATGGGCCAAGATAGCATGTTGCTAAAGGTCAGCAGAAGCTCCACAGTCATTTCCACAGGCCTTTAGCCAAGGTTACCTTTCTGTTTGGCTCTGGTTTGCTGTTTTCCTGCCTCTGGATTTTCTGATGGAGAATTAGCAACTCTGTCTTTGTGGCCCTGATTCTGGAAACTGATAAACTTCTTCAGTCCCACGAATCAGATCAGTGGTTATTTGCATGTTCCTTGATATTAGGTACCTTAAGAAGAGAAGAAGTAGTATGTCTTTCCACTCCTAAATCACATTTTGTTGCATTTCAAAAGAAGTTGAATTTAACATTCAAGACACTATGAAAGCTTTCTTTTAGAAACTTCAAAACATGGTAAGAAATCTTTACATGCAGGACCATCTGTGAGCTTCTTTCCCACTGTGATGGATGGCAGAGAAAAGCAATTTTACTGCATTGAGTAAGGGTTGCCCTGTCCTGGAGTTATATTTCTTTTCAATCATTTGTTCAGGTAAAATAAAATACTGCCTATAAATAGGTATTGTTCCAATACTTTACTACAGTCTGTGTAGGCTCAAATAAAGACTATCCTTGTTATTGCAGCCATATTGAAATTACGTCACCACTCAAATGCACTGCATCAGTGAAGGCTTCCTAGCTGTACTTTGCAAAAAGAAAATGTAGGCCTATAAATAAAATCAATTTCACTGTCCCTTATTTCTTGATGAAATCCTTTTCCCATTTTTGTATTTTTTTTGGAATTTCTTGAATCTGAATTTACTATTAATACCTTCTCTTGCAATCTATTGAAAGTTCTTTTGATGCCTGTTTAACATGGTGGGATACAGTCTTTGGAAAAACATATATTGCTAAGGATTCTACAAGAAGTATATGATGGAAACACACACACACACACCAAATTTTACGTGTAGAAAAATATATCAATAGGATCCTCAGAAAAATAAATAGGGTGGTAGTTAAATCATCTAGAATGGTTATTGAATGATGTTTCAAGTTGTTTTGCCAGGCTGCAGAATCATTGGAGAGTTATAGTTTGACTGGTTATGCCTGTCATAAATACTTGCAAATATATATATGTTCTATTAAATTTATTTTCATGAGTTTATGTGTGTGTGGTATGCATGTTCAAAAGTGTGTGGGTGTGCACATGTGTATGTATGTGTGTATGCATTTGGAGACCAGAGGTCACTACCAAGTGTCTTTCTCAATCACTGTCCACCCTACTTTCCAGGATAGGGTCCTTCACTGAACCTGATAACTGATTTGGATAGACTAGTTAGCCAGCAAACCCTATGGACCCTCCTGTCTCCTCCTTCTCAGTGCTGGGATTGCAGACATGCACACCACATATGGATTTTAAGTGGGTGCTAGGGATCCAAACTTGGGTCCTCATGTGTGTGTGGCAAGCACTTTACTGAGTGAACCATCTCCCCAGCCCTCTGAATTGATCTTTAAAAAAGGAGTTTCAGTATTAGGAGAGGGAGGATATATCACCATCTTGCAAATAAATGTCCAGAGAGATTTTAGTTTCACATACTAGAAGCCTTGGCTGTAACACATTGTCACTGCTCCAGTGGAATCACTTGGATCTTAAGAAACATTCTTTTTAAACTTACAGAAATAATCAGCTGCAGCTCAGGTAAGAGTTCCTCGTGCATTAGGGACTGGGCTAGTCATTGATGAGTGACTGTAGGAGTTGAGCTGTGGCAGCCAGCCAAAACAATCATTTAGGATTCAAGCTAAAAAGCCTCTTTCTCCCATATTCTTTCTCTTCCCAGGGTCATGTAGGGATAAAAAGAACTGCAAGGTGGTCTTTTCCCAGCAGGAACTGAGGAAGCGGCTGACACCCCTGCAGTACCATGTCACTCAGGAGAAAGGGACTGAAAGGTACGGCACACTAATAAAAAGCCATTGAGCATGAGTTTCTTTTCTCTTCTTTGGAATTCTTTTCCTTATCAATTATTTCAAAGAATTCTGTATTTACTTGCTGAAGTCCGCAAATTTGTGTTTTTGAAATCGGCAATACTTGGGTTAAGAGTAAGTTTTATTTGTTCTTTCCTCCTTTTAATGAACGCTCTATCTTATGTGAAGTCACAGAGCTTTTGTTAAGGGCCTGTTTTTAGTTTACAACAAAATGTGTGGAAGTAATAGCAGTTTAGGTACATTTTTTGGGAAGACATCACAGTAAGCAAAACCATGAGGACATGGAGCTATGCCAGGAAGCTGAAATTCTGAAGGTGGCCATTGTAAGTATAGACGTTTTGGCTGCAAAAAGAAGGTAGCATAATTTAGTTCCTTTCTACCCCACTCCAATTTCTTTTTGAAGCACATGTGGAGAAAGTATTTATTGGCTCATTTGTGGTTGGAATGTCAAAAATTTTCAATAACTGCCCTCACATGGCTTTGGTCCTTGGAAGCTCGCCCTATATCCTGGAAAAAAGAGCTCGTGCACTTCCAAGACTGTTTTTAGTGAATAAAGTCTCTCAGCTGATTCCAGCTCAAAAGTAACTTGCCAAGGTCTAAAGATTTTGTTGTCTAATTTATGCCATGGAGCTTGGCATGAAGCCGTAAACTTACCTCTGATCCAGATTTATTAATGATGTAACTTTGTGTTTTCATTCATGAACTGAAAGAGCTCTTTACCACACATGGGATCCTTGTTAATAGGCAGCACCCTCTTCCTGTCACAGAATCTACTGTTTACTGAATTTACCAAGTGTTGAATCTCTAACAAAGTCCATCCTCACTATACACTGAGCCAGTGGTGGGCTGGTCCTCACCACTGAGGACTTTTGCCCGTCCTGTTGTGTACATGACTAGCAAAATGATTTAATGCACACAAACAACCAGAGATTAGGTCATTCTTAAAAATTCTGTTTATAAAAAAATTGGACCTCGTAAAGAGGGTGAAAGGATAATAAAAACAAGCTGCAGAGCACATAGACTTTTTGTTGGGCGACCACAGCTGATTTGTATTAGCTGAATGACCTCCTAGCCTTTAAGATTGTTAACTTAGAAAAATATTCCCTTAAAGCTGCAATATTCCTTTTCAAACCCCCAAATAAGACTTCTTCCACTTGAAGTCTTAGACCCTTGCATGTTCTGGTATACCCATGGACAGTGTGGAGTAGCAGAAATCTTATATAATAATGTGCTTTCTGTGACTCAAACTGCAGACTCTTTTCAAAAATAGAAAAACATTGTAAGTATTACATAACTAGGTGGCTTGACTTTTTATTTAACATGCATTAGTTTAGAGTAGTTATATACACATTTTATTATAGAGATTTGAAATATATTAGTATTGTTCATATTTCTATGGTTAGTCTGTTCTCATTTTAGAACAAAAAGCCCTTGAAAGATTTATTAGAGAAATGTATTGTAGACAAGTATGTTCTGTGAGAAGTAACTCTTGCTTTAATTTTTGATGGTCTGTTTATGTTCATCAGTGCCTTTGAAGGAGAATACACACATCACAAAGATCCTGGAATATATAGATGTGTTGTTTGTGGAACTCCATTGTTCAAGTAAGTATACCGAAAACCAGTAGGTATAGATGTATCATGGCAGTAAACGTATTGCTTGTTCACCTTAGAACTGAACTTTCCTTTGTCTTTTTCTATTCCTGTTTACATCCTACAAAGAAAAAGTAATTATTGACTTTCATGATAAATGACTACTGTGATAGACTGGCTGAGTTTATACTGTTCAGATTTTAAAGACATCTAGCATTAACTTGTCCCATATTAATAACCATCATTCTTAGCAGAGTTATGAAATATTTGGGAAGCATAGATATGTTCATGTATTTATTGATTTTTTGATCTTCAAGTGATGAAGATAGAAAATTCATTTATTGACCACATGTACATCCTTCAGATTTAAAAATATTCAGCAAGCAGTCTAATTATACTTCTACAATGGTGGGAAACATTTGTGTTGAAAGTGAACACATAACATATAATATTATATGTCCATAAGAATATTATGTAATAGGAAGGTAACATTTTTAACAATGATCTAAAATGTTTTTTTTTTTTCCTTTTTCCCAGGTAGGGTCTTACTGTAGCCTAGGCCAACATGGAATTCACTATGTAATCAGTCTCAGGGTGGCCTTGAACTCACTGTGATCCTCCTACCTCTGCCTCCCAAGTCCTGGGATTAGAGGCATGTGCCACCACACCTGGCTCTTAAAGTGTTTACTTTTAGATGTGTGTGGGGGGTGGCATATGAATGCAATTATATACATGTGGAGATCATAGGACAGCCATGAGTGTTCGCCCATGTCTTCCACCTTGTTTTATTTTTAATATTTTATTTATTTGATAGAAAAAGAGGGAGAGGAAGAGGGAGGGAGGGCAGGAAAGAGAGAGAGAGAATGGGTGTTCCAGAGCCTCTAGCCACTGCAAATGAACTCCAGATGTGTGTGCTCCCTTGTGTATCTGGCTAATGTTGGTCCTGGAGAATTGAACCTGGGTTCTTTGGCTTTGCAGTCAAACACTTTAACTGCTAAGCCATCCTTCCAGCCCTTCCACCTCTTCCACCTTGTTTTTGAGGCAAACTCTCTCTTATTCACAGTTGCACACAGCCAGGTACTTGGCCTACTAGCTTTGGGGTTCTCCTATCTCTGCCTCCCTTTTCTGTCTGCCTATACGCACTGTGATTTTGGATATTTGTGCCATGCAACTGGCCTTATATAAATTCTGAGGACTCAAACTCAGGTCATCAGGCTTGCATAGCAAGCATTTTGCCCACTGAACTATCTCCTCAGCCCTAGATTCTTTATCTTAAAGATCCCAACAGTTTACCATGAAGCAAGTTGCACATAGACTTTTTGACCAAAATAATTAATTCAATTAGCACCACCTGGTATTTTCCTAGGTGGAGAAAATCCTAGATTTAGGGGAATAAAGACAGAAACCTTATTTATAGGGCTGGGGAGATGGCTCGGCATTTAAAGATACTAGCTTGCAGTGCCTGATGACCTGGGATCAAATCCCCAGTACCCATCTAAAGCCAGATGCACAAAGTGGTGCATGTGTCTAGAGTTTGTTTGCAGCAGCAAGAGGCCCTGGTGTGCCCATAGTCTCTCAGTCTGTCTTGCACATACTCCATTAAAACATTAAAACACAGTCATACAGAATTTCATAGGAGATATGAATAAACATGAATCTGATACTTTAAGCATGTAAAGCACACTCTGTCTCTCCACAAATGTTTTCCTTTAAAGCACCAACATTTACAGAGTTTCCAGAAATAACAGTAAATAGTAGTTTCTTTGAAATTCTTTTAAGAGTTTTAAACTTTTTACAAACTGGAATAATCTTTTTGTACCTTAGTGGAGGTTGAGAATCTGTTATGAATTCTTTATATATATTTTTTCTTCATGTTAAAAAAACTGACCCTTTAAATTGTCACCCATTTCCTCACAGAAAACACACATCCTTATATTTCAACACCTTTAGCTAATGTCATAATACTTGATCTAGCACTTAAGATAGTTGCTGAGCCATGGCAAACTTGTTAATATCCCAAATGCAAAAATTGGCCACATCCTTTTACTTTCTACTTAAGATTCTCCATCTCTTTCTTGGTCATGTGATTCACTAAAATCCTGGATTTAAGGAAAACTTACTGTTTTAAATAAGAAACAGAACCACTGGAAATGAAGAATTTAACCCATGTGAGGGTTTGAATCACAAATCCTGGAAGCTAGACCATTATCCAAACAGGTACTGGTGAGAGTCAGGTTTCACACTTGATGTGATGTGCCTCTGTTTCTTTTTGCATTCTTGTAAAGAAAACTTTTATTTCCTTAATTTTTAAGGACTATAGTCTTACTTTTCCAATCCTATCCTTTCAATTTTCAATTGTTTGCTTCTCCCTTCTTGATTTCTCTTTCTTCACTGGAGATGGAGTAATTCACTGGTCTAGTGCAGTTGTCTTCATATGGAAAATCTTTACCTCCAGTACCTCGCAAAGACTTCCCAGGGGATACAAGGCTTAGGAGTTTTGAGGGGATCAGTTTCCCATTCTTCAACTTTGGGATGTAAATTCTTCTGAAACTGGTACATCTGAGGGTATTGGGGGTCTTCCTCATCTTCCTTCTCATCTCTATAATGATTACTTTTCTTCCATTTTACCTGAGATATCATCCTTTTCATCTCAGATGTTTCTGTGATTTATTGTCCCTGTCTATAATTTTCCAGGCATCAAGCAAAATACATTTTAAGAGGCTGGGAAGATGTCCCAGTGGATAAAGTGCTTGTTGTGTACCTGATTCAGATCCCCCCCACCCATAAAGTTTAGAAGCTGTGGTAGGGATGGCAGCTGAGTAGGAGAGGGAAGGTGTAGACAGGAGAGTGTCATGGAGGCTTGTGGAAGCTAGTCTGGTGAACATAGTGGTGAGCAGCAAGGAGAATGAGAGACCTTGACTCAGAACCAAGTAGAAGGGGAGGACTGACACCCAGAAGCTGTCCTCTGACTTACATGTGAATGTTGTGGCACATGCATGCCTGTACTCATAACACACACATACATACACTCAAAATGAATAAATTTAAATATATATTGAACATGTATACAGAATACAAAACAAAAGAAAATTCTTCTGTAGTTATTTAAAGGACATTTTAGTTCATTAGATAATAAGGAGGTTTCAGTCAGCTCCCAAGCAGGGTTTAAAACCCAAACAGTTATTTTAAAAGAAAACTTTACAGAATTATGAATGGTAGCAGAGGATTAGAATCATGAGGAATTTGCTATTAAAAAGTAAAGGGAAGCTCCTAAGAATTCACAAATAGCAGGAATGGTAAGCATGATCCCCAGGGCCAAGGCAGACCTAGGAAAAACCTCTTCCCCACCCACAGCCCTACACTCCTGAACCTAGGATTGAGAAGGCGAGGCCATGGTCATAACTACTATATGACAGAATTCATGGCAAAGCCAAGATGGAAACTTGCTGGAAATATGGCTTCTGGAACATTCTAGAAATCTGAATGCTGGAATTTTTGTGGAAATCTACCCTTTAGGGTGGTGAAGAGAGTTGTTGGCAGGGTAGTGGCTCAGTGGAGGCAAGCCTTTGAGAGGACTATCGGGTTGCTTTGATGGGTGTGCGCTGAAAGAAGCAGCAGGCACCGAGAAGCTGCTCTTGCCACAGCAGCTGGGCCTGGGGAGTCATGAATGCTGAAAAAACTGGTGCAAGAGAGACTTTGTTTTGAAAGAGCCAGGCGATGGAGAAGCTGTGATTGCTGAGGGAATTTGATTCAGGAGAAACTATGTGTAAGATGGGAGCAGCTGCCCTTGCTGTAAGAGCTGAAAGTGACGATGTGCTGTGAGATTCAGAGGCTGGAGAAGCCTCTGGAGTAGGCATGTTCAAATGAAAAGGAAGAAGTTTCCTCCTGCATTCGCTCTCCTGTGCCCTCTCCCTATGTAACTTCAGATAGCTGACGGAGACATACAAAGGCCCAACTCCATTCTAGCAAAACAGGTAATGTGAGTTGAGAAGCAACAAATTGATGACTGGCACCAAGGCTTCATTTTTTTTTTATGATGCATTTTATGTTCCTGATCAAAAGTTTGACAACTACTCACTTTTATAAATTAGTGATGTCATCATTAGGGCCCCTGTAGACAGTTAGTTTTGTGGGTTGTATTTGCTTGTGCACCTGTGTGTTGTTTGTGTTAGATGAATGGGAGTTAGAGATGATAAGCAAAATGGAACACCATGCGAAATAGCAGTAGAAAAAAAAATAAGGAAGTTCTGAATTTTAAAATGTCTAATCATTAGCTCTGTGAGACATCTTCCCCCAACTTTCATTTCTGTTATCTAATTCACACTTATAATACATACATATGTGCATGTAGACATAATATTCTTTTAACTGACATATGTATATTATACTTCTTTATAGAAATGTCTGTTTAATTATTCTCATTTCATTTTCAAACTTGTAGTCTTAATACATTCCCTCCTTGAACAATATGCTGCTTTCTTACGGCTTCCCAAGTACAAGCACCTTATTCATAGGCTTCTTATAAGTCAAATGTGTAATTTATTCCACAGTTCATGTTTTCTTCACATTCACAAATTTTAAAAAGCTAGTTTATTTCTCATATAGTACTACTGTACTATAGTAAATTAACTGACAGAAGTAAGAATGTTCTCACCTCTAGTTATTTGAACTTTTAAAATTTCATAAAGTGAATTTACAACACATCAGATAAACTAAAGAAGGAATTGGTAAAAGAGTTAAATTCAGAAAATACATTTGACCGTTTATATCATGCGTTGACACTTTGCCAGGTGTCATAGAACAAATAAAATAAACTTATGAAATATTTTTTTTCATAAGGCAGCTATAGTTTAGTTGGCACAATAGGAAAGACATGAGAAAAATTATTTTAAAAATTGCAAAATTGCATTAGTATCTACTGAATGTGCCTGTTAGAAATGCTTCTGTATGTAATAGGGAGGTGTATGACTATACCAAGTTGACAAATGTTCATGGAGATGAGACCACATTTCACTCGGCAGAGAGAGGTGGTGTTTTTTTTTTTATATGGTAGAGGATTATTACAGAACATCTTGGGAAAGGAGGAATTGCAGACAAAATCAAAAGTGAATTCTTCAAGGAAATAGATGGGTCCAAAAACAATGGAAAGGTAGGTTATGTTGGGGAGTGATGGATCGTAATAGTGAACCAATTAGTGAGGTCCTTGATACCAAAAATTACATTCAAAATACTACTTGAAATACTGTAAGCCCCAGAGTCTTTTCATCCATGAAGCCTTCTCTATCCTTCTGGAGTGGGTTTTGCTAACTTTTATCTCTATTCCTTAGCATGTTTTTGTGGATTTCCATTATTGAAAATTTAACTTTGTTCTAAATTATCTGTGTATATGATTATAAGTCCTCTAGTAAGTGAATTTCACAATGGCAAAACCATTCCCTAGTGATATTTTTTTCTCTGAGTCCAGGCATATAATAATTACTATACATTTGTTGATCACATGTATGTCTGAATGTTATTGGACTGGTTGTGGAGAAAGTTTTAAAACAGGAATAGCATGATGAAAATATGAAGTTAGTCATAATAGTATAAAGGATGGATTTCTGGGACTGAAAAAGAGAAGGATATGGGGGTCTCAATAAGGCTCTTATTAAGAAGTCCCCCCATCAGCTGATTATCATTGTGCAATTAGTTTCTAATGAATTTGTTTGAGACTTTGAAGAACTATATAGGATGTTCTCTATTCTGTGTACATTTATTCATTAGGCTTTGAATTGAATAACTCATTTTAAAATACAGGTATATTAGTGATTATAATCGTAATAATACTAAAATGATGCCTAACACATAATACTTATTTTCTTCATTTTCAAGAAAGGGAGGGAAGGAGAGAAAGAGAGAGAGACAGAAAGGAATGAAGGAAGAGAGAGAGAGAGAAATTTTATGGGCACACCAGGGTCTCTTGCCACGGCAACTGAAATCCAGATGAATGTGCCACTTTGTGCATCTGACTTTTAAGTGGATGCTGGGAAATCAAACCCAGGCCACCAGGCTTTGCCGGCAAACACCTTTGACCATTGAGCATTTTCCCCCAGCCTCAACATATAGCACTTATATGACAGGCACAATTCTTTTTTCTTTTTCTTTTTTTTTAAAGAGGCAGATAGAGGACATGGGTGTGCCAGGGCCTCTAGCCATTGCAAATGAACTCCAGATGTATGCTATACCTTGTGCACCTGGCTTTATGTGGACACTGTGTAATTGAACCTGGGTCCTTTGGCATTGCAGGCAAGCACCTTAACTGCTAAGCCATCTCTCCAGCCTGACAGGCACAATTCTAAGTGCTCCATATGAAAACATTTACTCTTCACAATGATGTATTTTACAGATGAGGTAACCAAGTAAGGATAAATAACATGTAAGAATCACTTAGTTACAACATTAACATTTCTTAACACACCAAGCCATCTCCCCAGACCAATATAAATATATTTTAAAAAAGAATGCCCATTTATAAAGAAAAAAGAAGGCCAACGAAGTATGAATCAATTTTTTATAATTTATTTTGGCCAATCTAGACTGGTTATTTTGATGAACATCATTAGAACAAATGGAATATATGCATACCTCAATTCTTTGAAAAATGTGTATTTCCAAGTACTTGAATACTTCAGTGGACTTTTGATATCACTCTATCTAGGAGAGTCTGAGTCAGAAGCACTGAGGTCCATTACAGCAGGTTATCCAGAAAAATCCACTTGAAGTCCTTTGTCACCTTGATGAAGATGTAGCCAATGTTCAGAAAGCCATTAAACCATTTAAGCTCTGGGCTATGTGGCTCAACTTACAGGCAGGACTCTGATACTTGAAACATTTTACTTTCACATATTGATTCCTCATCATATTATTTTTCTTCAAGTAGCTATTTTCCAAATATTTATCACTTTATTCTTTTTCTTTCTGTATTTATGAGAAGACTTATGTCAACTTACATGAGCAATTTTCAGTGTATTTTCTGCTGTGAGGGATTTCTCTGTATTTCTATCATTGTTAAGCAATCAAAATTAAAATGGATTGAAACAAAGCAGCTGGTGGGACTTGGTGAATACTACCCCAGATATCTGAGTTCAAATTCACTATCTTTATATCTGGTAGTTTATACTGGGGAAAAGAAAACCAAACAGGTGTAAAAACTAAATGCAGAAAACATGCCTTATATGCAAGTTATTCAACAAATGTTAAGTGGCCTGTCCAAGCTTTGGGGACAGATGTGACCACAACAACCTAATAACCTCAGTCTAATGTGAGAAGCACAGGCACTGTTAGAGCCTGTCTGTTGACACTGATGCTACTGTGGTGAGTCACTCTGCAGCTGTGCCACTACAGGTCAGTGTGCTGCAAAGCTGTTCACACATGCTGCACTTCACATGAGCCCCCTGCACAGCTTGGTCTAGGCTACCAGAAAGACTTTTTAGTTCTTTAAAAACATAAGCTTTTTTCATAAAGGGAATCCAGTAGAATGCCAAACACAATTTACTCCATGTATCCCATTCCATTCAACCTTAAAAGAAACTTTAACATGAACTTTTTGCCCTCTGATAGGATTTTGTATCTGTGTGGCAAGGAGGGATATAAAAGTTAAGGTGAGAAAGTAGAGTTTTTCATTGTCTCCTTCTCCCTGGATCACATGTCCTCAACTCTTTCAGTGCTATTTATATAGTAAATGGTATTTACTAAACCATTTCAGTCATTGGGATTCTAGGGACAACAACATGAGCTTATCATCCAGGTTTTCTTTTTTTGGAATTGTGGCTTGATATTT